>NC_089511.1:16211789-18611789 GCF_036850995.1 Saccopteryx leptura
AGGGTCTGCTAGGTTCCAGCCACAGTTCTGATCGCTTTACACATCTCTAATGTTTGTAACAGTTGCATCAGATTTGGAGTTAAATAAATTGACAAATAAACACAAAATCTTGAGCTTCCCAAATATAACAGTGCCCGGAACATAGTAAGCATAGCAACCCTCAATAATTTATAAATATAAAGCTGAACTGCTACTTCTTTATTCATTCACTTAAAAAAAAAAAAAAAAAGCTTTATTTTTAGAGCAGTTTTAGATTTACAAAAATATGGACGACAGCACACGAAGTTCCCATGTACCCCACACCTAGTTTTTCCTATTATTAACATTTTGCATTAATAGTGTACATTTATTACAACGAGTGTACCAATTTTTATACATTACACTTACCCAAAGTTCATAGCATATTCAGCTTTCCTTATTTTTTGCCTATTATCATTTTTCTGCTCCAGGATCCCATCTAGAACAATACAGGACATTTAGTCACTATGTCTCTTTGAGGTCCTCATGGCTATGACAGTTTTTCAGAATTCTTTTGTTTTTGACAACATTGACCATTTTGAAGAGTACTGGTTACATGTTTTATAGGATGTTCATCTATTGACATGTGGTGTTTTTCTTATGACTAGTCTAGGGTTGTTTGTTCTTTTTTTTTTTAATTGTATTGAATTTATGGGGTAACATTGGTTAATAAAATTATACAGGTTTCAGGCACACAATTCTGTAATACATCAGCTGTATATTGTATTGTGCTCACCACCCCAAGTCAAGTCTCCTCCCATCACCATATCCCCCTTCAACCCTCTTCTACCTACCGCACCCCCTTTCCCTCTGGTAGTCACCACACTGTTGCCCGTGTCGGTGAGTTTTTCCCCCTTTGGTTCTTAAGAGGAAGACTACAATGGTTGAGTGACATTTCCATCATAGCACAGCGAGAGCACATACTGTCAACCTGATTTATGACTTGATGTTGACGTGATCACTTGGTTAAGGCTGTGTTTGTCAGGTTTCTCCATGATACAAGTACAAATTCGTCCCCTTTCCACTGAGTCTTTGGAGGAAAGTCATTGCACTGACCCAGCTGAAGGCGTCTGGAATCATGCACCCTCTCCTTACGGGCAGACTGTCTGCATGATTGGTGGGGATTCTCCCGCACAGGAAGTTTGTCTCTCCTCTCCGGTTATCAACTCATCCAATTACTTATTTATATAGGAATGGACTCATGAATATTTATTTTCTACTTTGGGTTTTAATCCAGTGCTACTTAATGTTGTTGTTTAAATCATTCCAGCTCTGGCCATGGAGACTCTTTCAATGGTGCTCCTTTGAAATATTCCCATAAGTGAGGGGATTTTTAGAAATCTTTGAGCACTGTCATACTTTTTTGTATCTGGTTCTTCTTGCATATTTCTTTCCCTAGTCCTGGAGTCAGTCATTTCCCCAAGAAGCCCTGGTTTCTTTTATTGGGGCGTGGTATTAGAAAGCAAGATCTGGGTACTAGTAGTGCTCATTGCTATTGGGGTGTTGTTTCTTTTAGGTCTTCTCAGCTAATTTAGAAAAAGAAATCTTTATTATATATGTATGTATATACTAATTCAATATGTGTATATACAGTGTGTTTGTAAAGTCATGGTGCACTTTTGACCGGTCACAGGAAAGCAACAAAAGACGATAGAAATGTGAAATCTGCACCAAATAAAAGGAAAACTCTCCCAGTTTCATACCTATTCAGTGCAGTTCGATGTGGGCTCATGCACAGATTTTTTAGGACTCCTTAGGTAGCTATCCCGTATAGCCTCTACACACTCGTCACTGACTGATGGCCTACCAGAATGGGGTTTCTCCACCAAACTGCCGGTTTCCTTCAACTGCTTATCCCACTGAGTAATGTTATTCCTATGTGGTGGCGCTTCGTTATAAATGCGCCGATATTCACATTGCACTTTGGTCATGGATTCGAATTTAGTGAGCCACAGAACACACTGAACTTTCCTCTGTACCGTCCACATCTCTACTGGCATGGCCGTGGGCTGCTCTGCTGTATACAGTGTTATGTCATCATCTGCACATGCGCACAGGCTGCCACATCATCCTACAGAAACTGGGAGGGTTTTCCTTTTACTTGGTGCAGATTTCACATTTCTTTCATCTTTTGTTGCTTCCCTGTGACCGGTCAAAAGTGCACCATGACTCTACGGACAGACTGTATATATATGTATGAATATTTCTGTCGGTATCCTTCTGCATCTGTTAAGCTAAACATGAGTTCATATGGATACCTCCAACTCTAATCCATTACCACATGAATCATTTAAGCCTCCTTGGTTTGCTTATCTCTCATTTTCCAGTCCAACAGAGAGAAACCTAACTCCCATCACCTGCCATCCTTTCCCTTCGTTGTTGGGTGCTGGCATGCATCATGGCGTATACTCGGTAACTCGCGGAAAACAACTTGATCAGCGTAAGTGCAGTGCTTCCGCGCAGCGCTTTCGGCCTTTAGTCTCCCAGACTCCGCTCACTTCCCAAGTTACCTGGGTCAGCGCCTCCCCTCCCACGCCTTCCGGTTGAGGGTCTCCCCTCACAGTCTCCGCCCCTTCCTGCGGTTCCCCTGGCTGCCTGAAGAAGTTTTTTAAGTGTGCGTGCATTAAGGTTCATTCTTTAAGCCGTATTGTTCTATTATGTATCCATTTTTTTTTATCATCTATTTATTTCCTGTTCGTTGTTTACAGCACCCTTGGGTCACACACTGAAAACTGAGGGGAGTTAGCTGACATTTAGGAAGTGTCTCTAACACAGCATCCGAGCCCAGCTTGAGACAGTGAGCGCCGTATTAGGGCTAGCTCCGTCTCCCGGCGTCACGGGTCACGCGATGGAGGGAGGCACAGCAGTGCCCTAGCCCAGGCAGATCCTGTCCGGCCCTGAGCCCCCGGGGAGGAGCCCTCAGGGCTCTAGGAGAGGGTGAGATGGGCTGAGGTGGACTTTGGTTCCGCATGCAGACTCCCAGATGGAAGGTGTTCAAATTTAACCCTTAAGTCCAGAAAGAGCTGCATTTCACATTCCCTGTGGTCGCTGTAGGAATCTCTCCCCTAGAAGTTCACTCGAGCCCATGAGACGTGCTGCTGGCATTGGGAATGAGCCTTCGTGGTCACCATCGCCAGGAGGGCCCTCTGAGCATTTATGTTTACGGAGAATTCCCTCTGTTCTTCCTGTTCTCATGTTTGTATCCACCTGGGAAATCTGCCCGCATAAGTGGTCATTCCAGTTTATAGATTAGTAGGAGGAGGGGCAGAGAGGGCTGACTTCCCGGTGACATGCAGTGAGGACAAAGGACTCGATCCCAGAATCCAGCCATCTCCTAGTTCCTCAGAGTGACTTTTTTTTTTTTTTCTTTTTAATTCAGTACGAGGCGGGGAGGCAGAGACAGACTCCTGCATGCACCCCGACCAGTATCCACTCAGCAAGCCCACTATGGGACAGTGCTCTGCCCATCTGGGGCCCTTGCTCCATTGCAACTGGAGCCATTTTTTAGCACCTGAGGCGGAAGAGGCCATGGAGCCATCCTCAGAGCCTGGGACCAACTCCCTCCAATTGAGCCATGGCTGCAGGAGGTGAGAAGAGAGACAGAGAGAGAAGCGAGAGGAGGAGGGCTGGAGAAGCAGATGGGTGCTTCTCCTGTGTGCCCTGGCCAGGAATCAAACCCAGGACATTCACATGCCAGGCTGACGCTCTACCACTGAGCACACCGGCCAGGGTCCAGAGTGACTCTTGACATTTGCATCACCCTTGATGACTTTAGGGACAGAACCCCAAATAAGGCTAAACTGAACTGGAGACTATACACGTGGGCTTCCCCATTTTCTGATTCCTGGGAGAATCATCGTTGGAGCGACCAAGACTACAGTGTGGGCTCTCAAGTCCCCCATGGGCGTGTTAGCCATGGTGCAAAGAGTTGCACTGTGGTCTCTGGCCCTGTTTGGCAGAGAAAACAGACGTTCCCTTTTGTCTGTGAGCGCCATTCATAGGTACGAGCGTTTTCTCTTACCTGGCATCACTGTTGACGTACCCAGGAACTCAGGAGTAAAGAAGCACAGCTGCTGGACAGTTAGAGCAGACGGTGTTCATTCTGTGTCCTCTTTACTTGCACATTGTTGTTTTCAGAGCTTTCTCATTCCTATTTTGCACAGAATCCATATGTCTATAGCTACTGGATGCCCAGGCCCGGCGCATGTTGGCAGCAGCAACAGGGAGTGTGGAGAGTGGGGACTAGAAGAATTAGGCACTAGCGATTTGAAACAGGAAACCGTCCTGGAGTATTTGGCTCAGGGCTGAGGACCCAGTGCACCTCAGTCTCCTCTGACGGCATTTTTTTTTTCCATTTAAACACAGCGCCATCATCTGGGCGTGGAAGACGTTTCCAAATTATTATTATTATTTTTTTTAACGCAGAGAATGTCTCGTACACTGTGCTTGAAATGGCGGCGGTTTATAAAATACATTCTTCTTTCATTCAAAATGAGTAAGGTGAAATAGGGAAGTAGGTCAGTGTTTAAAGTAGGAGAGCCTTAAATCTGAGGAAAGAAAGATCACCTAGTGTCACTCACTGACTCCGTAAACATTTACTGTGTGTATATAAGTTGTCCATCAGGAACTGGGGAAAGAGAAATAAATAATATCGACCCCTGGCTTCAGGAATCTCAACATCTCATTCGAGAATCTGTCCCCGGAGATCTGGATGGCTGAGGTTTTCACAACATAAGAGGCTTGGGGTGAGAATCACTGAATCACAGACTTAAGGCTTAAGAAGAAGCGACAAGATTCATGTGTTAAGAAAGGAAGGGAGGGGCCCTGCCGGTTGGCTCAGTGGTAGAGCGTCGGCCTGGCGTGCAGAGGTCCTGGGTTCAGTTCCCGGCCAGGTCACACAGGAGAGGCGCCCATCTGCTTCTCTGCCCCTCCCCCTCTCCTTCCTCTCTGTCTCTCTCTTCCCCTCCCGCAGCGGGGCTCCATTGGAGCAAGGATGGCCCGGGGGCTGGGGATGGCTCCTTGGCCTCTGCCCCAGGCGCTAGAGTGGCTCTGGTCGCGGCAGAGCGACCCCAGAGGGGCAGAGCATCGCCCCCTGGTGGGCGGAGCGTCGCCAATGGTGGGCGTGCCGGGTGGATCCCGGTCAGGCGCATGCGGGAGTCTGCCTGACTGTCTCTCCCCGTTTCCAGCTTCAGAAAAATACAAAAGAAAAAAAAAAAGAAAAAGAAAAAAAAAAAGAAAGGGAGGGAGGGAGGGAGGGAGAAGGAACCTTGCTACCCTATAGAATTTGGGCAAATGGAAAAAGCAAACTCTTATCCCCAAACGCCCACTCTGTGGATCCCTGTAAACTTAGGCAAATGCTATAAATAAAAGGGTTATTTTACAGATGTCATATTTTGCACCATCAATAACTTAGCAATGTAGGTGTTATTATACAGTGTTTCTGGAGTAGGAAACTGAAGCTCCAGGAACTAACCATTCTACCCAAGAGTCAAGCGTGGATAGCCAGTCTTGGTTGGGGCTGAACATGAATCCAGGCCTGTCCCACAGGGTGTGAAACCCCAAAGGAAGTTGGACTAATGAGAAGAGTGTCTATCATAACATGCTATGAGAGAGAGAGAGAAGACAAAGTATCTTTAGGGTTCCCTTTCCAAGAGAAGCAAATGCTAAGTCCTCATTCATCCGTGACTGGGTCTCTGATCTATATACCGTGTGAGGTGCCACTCTGTCCACCACGAGTATGAAACACTCCACCTGGGTAACTTGAGAGTTTAACAAAGAGACCATTTACTAGAGATATAGCACCATATAAGTAACCCCCAGGACAGGACAATGATTGGGATGAGGAGAGGGAGCTGAGAGCAGGGGGCCTTCTGATGGGAGCCAGGACATCCTCCCGAGGGTTACATCAGCCATACTGACCCACAGGAAGGGAATCAGGAGACACAGCACAGCATCATCTCTTCTCTCCCTCCTTTCACTCTCCTGATGGCTTCCCCATTGGCCAAACCCACCTGGAAATTGAAGGGTCAGCACCTCCCACCCCGTCGTCTATAGACCATAGAGGTCAAGCACGGAGCAGAGTGAAAAGGGGACCATACATCTGGAGAGGCAGATAAAACATCCATTCCAGCCCCCCGTATACATTCTGGCATGGAATCAACTTAGCTCAATATGAAAGGATGCTTCCCATTAGGACCAGAAGCAGTCTCACGGTCCCTCTGAGCAGTCCTCCCGGTAGCTAAGAATACTGCTGTGGAACTGGCCCAGAAGTAGGGATACATTTACCGTTCTTGCCCTAACCCGAGCCTGGATAGTCTTCCTTATTCTTCTTTGGTTGGATTGGATCATTTTAATGCCCATAATGCCTTATAACTTTGTTATAACTCTTTTTTTTTTTTTTTGGCTAAAATTACAGGATTGACAACACTTTATGGATTTAAAATATTCAGGGAGACAAATGTCATGAAAGCAGCACTGAACTTGATTTTAGAAGTCTCTATAGCTTACAAACTGGTGACCTTGGACAAGTCATTTCCCTTAGCAGAGCCTCAGATCTCACCCTTGAGAAATAGGAATGATGCAGTGACCTCTCAGGATGGTACAATTTTGACAGAGCAAATACACAAAAATGTGTCGCACTGTGCAAAGGAAGGTAATGGGAGTCAGTCAGCAAGCAAGGAGAAACAGAAGACGTATTTAATTCACTTATTGTATTTTAGTAAGGCATGTTAGCAATCAAGAAATCCATTGCAAGGTCAAAAAATAAGGCTTTGAACCTTGACTTTGGAACTTCTTAGCTAGATGACAAGGAGTAAATTTCGGTCTTTCCAAACCTCAGTTTCCTTATCTATCCAACGGGACTAACTAAAGCAGTGGCTTTCAACCTTCTTACAGCAGGGGACTAAAGAACATAGAATTAATTCGGGGACCGCTTAGGCAGAACTCACGCTGAGTGTAAGCAAATTCAGCTAAGATCATTGGTTCTGTAACCTTCACACAACCTCAGGGTGGTTAACATTTTTGCAGGTGGGTACAATATTTCTGATGGACCAGCGGCTGAAAAACACTGAACGAGAGCATTCACCTCACCAGCTGTCACGTACTGGTCATGATAAGTACTCTGGAAGGTAACCCTGAGTGTGAGTGCACTTTGCATCACCGCATTTGCAAAGGAAGCCTCCACAGTAGTGGGCAAGCCCATGAGCCATCCACTCACTCAACAGCACTGACTGGGCCCTGTTCGTGTTTAAACATCCGGCTGAGCTAGCTGGAGCCGGGCCTCCGCAGGCCTCTTTCTTTACCTCTCCTGAGGCCTCTTTCTTTACCTCTCCTGAGGCCTCTTTCTTTACCTCTCCTAAGACCACAGCCAGAAACAGGATTGCACTCCCGAGCGTTGCTCCTTCTGGACATGCCTCCTGAACGGTGTTGACTCAAACTTCAGAGAACTGTAGTCTTGTGATTTAGCTATGAGCTGATTGAACTCACTGGCCTGGGAGTCAGAGAGTTTGATACACCTTCTGTTTCTCCTAGCTTGCTGACTGACTCCATATAAACCTCCTCACTTCTCTGCGTCTCATCAAAATCCATAGATAGATAGATAGATAGATAGAGCCATACCTACATATAAATGAGCATATACTGCTCACAAAACTTAGGGCATATTTCAAAATGAATATAAAACGATAAAAAAAGCATTTGATTTGGTTTTTTTAAACAAGAACATCAGAAAAGCAAACGACAAATTGCTTGATTATGCAAATGAGATGCAAAACCAACTTTTATTCCATTGATGAAAATGCACTATACTGAAGGCTGAAAATACTGGAGTATTCATACGTTCTCTGATCCCCTAATTTTTGTGAGCAGTGTACATAGTTATAATAGATAAGAGGGATAGATAGATAGATAGATAGATAGATAGATAGATAGATAGATAAATAGATAGATGATAGGTACATAGAGTATACACAACCCACTCAGAATTTCCACTTCAAAGACTCCACAATTCCATCAACCATTCTTTGAAAGTAAATCCATTTTCATCCAGAATTCCTTCATCACTTTTCACACATGCAAAGTGTTCGGCAAGCTCCAAAGAACACACAAACATCAAGTGCCTACTATGCGCCTGACACCAGATGTATATTTAATAAAGCCTGGGTATTTCCTGAAACAAGGCTGTTTTCCATAATCAGTTCCCCAAAACCAAGTACAGGCGTCTGTGGCCGGCAGAGTGGGAGGAACTGACATGAATCTCACCTTTGTTCCATTCCGAAATGGACCCAAAGGCACCCGAATTCCATATGGACTCACGCTGCTGAGCTTTGATTCATACTTAATTTCCTAAAATGGGCGCGGATTAGCTGCACGACGGGCCTCAGTATAAAGAGCTACACATATGTCTCCTTGGCTAATGTCTGCTCTTTTCCTCCCAGTTATTAGAGTTAATGCCAGCACAGGAAGGGAGCATTAGGGGCCAGGGTTGTCTTCCCCCCATTGGAACAACAGCGGGGATGTGCTGCAGATAAGAGGCACCCGGGTGTTTCGGGCTTTTTCTGGAAACGGAAACAGAATTGCTATATACATGTCAGCTTGATCTGGGAAGCCTGACAATTCCTCCCCTTCCCCCCATCTCTTAATTCTGATTACTGCCAGACTGAGCTCTATCTATGGGGTCTGAATGCTCTTTGTAAGAAAGGTTTCCTTGTGAGGGAGGGGGCTGGCCTTATTTTACCAGTGGAGGCTATTATCTTGCAACAGCTGTTTATAGTTAACTGCAGCCCATACTTACAGCCTGAGTGCTGGAGCCTTATTTAGTGCCTGTGGATTTGCGGTGAACAGAGTTAGGCTTAACTCTTTCTTCCCCCTGTCGCGGCAGTGGGGATTTGAAAGGGAGGGAGTCTGCTGACCATGAGGGTAGGGTTGGGCGGTGGGCTGCAAGCACAGTGGACGGTTCTAATATCTTATCGAGGTGGGGCTATGTGTCAGGGATGTGTTGGGCACTTTGTAGACATGATCTCAGTGTATATGACCTTCAGGGCTCTGATGCTGATAGGACTCGGCCCATTTCACAGGGGAGTAAATGGAGGCTCAGGCAGTGTATGCTGGGGTTCTAATCCACACGGACCCAGTGACAGAGCCCGAGCACTGAACTCCTCTCTTGTGCTGCATGGGGCCTCCTGTTCATCCAAAGCATCAGCTGAGGACCGTCCTGGGCCCTGCGCAGTGCTGGGCTGCCCATTATGGACAGGGAGGGGGACGTCTCCACCCCAGAGGGCTCTCGGGCCAGCCAGGAAGATGAGCCAATGCAGGTGACACCCCAAGAATGGAGGAAATCACTGATAACTGCAGACAGGTCTCACCCTACCCGGGGTGGAGACAGCAGAGCAGGAGCCAGGGGGATTGAAGGAAGAGACCAAGGTTACCTTAGGAAACTTTCTTAATAACAGAAAAGAGTAAACTAGGGAACACAGCTACAAAAACTAAGAAGAGGGAGAGAGAGAGAGAGAGAGAGAGAGGTGGAGGGCAGGCCCGAGGGGTCTGACAGAATCCGAGGCTTGCGAGGCCCGTGGTGGGGGACAGGCAGGGCCCCGTGCTCCAGGGCCGCCCCGCCGGAGGTGCGCTTGGTGCTCCAGGACCTGGGCAGCAAGGCTGCCAGGTCTGGTTGTAGGAAGACGCAGGTCTGTCTGGGTGCGGCGGGAAGGTGCTCGGGAGGGAGCGGAAGAGCGGGGATGGATCCTCGCGGATGGATCTGACGGTCCAGTAGGAGGGAGCCCGCCGGAGCCTCCGGGACCAGCAGTAGCGGGGGCTCTCAGGGGCTGTGTCGCGGGGAAGAGCGAGGACAGATGGTGTTGGGCTTCCTTGCCTGGCTCAAGACTAGAAAGAGGTTAAATTTTCCAGCAGGAAGTTGGAAGGAACGTTGCTCAAACCGCTAACCCAACCCCAAACACCATACATTCCTGAGGGTTACAAAGCTAATCAGTGGCGGTGGGGGTGGGGGTGGGGTGAGACTCCACACACACACACACACACACACACACACACATACACACACACACACACACACATACACACACACACACATACACACACACACACACACACACACACTTTCATTTTCTCAGCACGGCTGGAATTTTTGTTCTCCCTTTGTTTGACTCCAACACCCTTCCTGACGACAAAGAAAATCGAAGGTTTTGAAATCCGGGGTTAAGCACAAAGGCGGGCGGAGTCGAGGACGGAGGGGGGAAAGTTGGCTGACTCCGGACTTTATTCTCTGCCTCGGTCCCCAGCAATGCACAGTGGGAGAGAGAGTGGCTTGCCAAAGGGCTCCGTGTGACTGGGCTAAAGGAGAAGAATATGTAAAGTTCGAGATGAAAAGGCAACCCTTGCCACTGAAAACCGAGCTGGGAGCTAATGGGGCTGGGAACGGGGCCTTTACAAAGAAAAGTGCTTATTTGCAAACTTGTTTCTCTGCAGCAAGCGCTCCCGGACCTCTGGTAAAAGGAATTCCTGGACGCAGCCTTTTCTATTGAGCTGTTAGCGATCTGCGCTTAATTATCTCTCTCCGGGCCCCCTCCTGCCGCCAGTCCTTGGGGTGGCTGCAGAGGTCCCCGTGGAGGTTTTGCCCTTTTAATTCCAATGTTCAACAAAGTTAAAGTCTTAGAACCGCCAAACTGAAAGCAACCTTCCTTCTGCTGCTGCTCTGAATTCCTGATTTTTACTGTGCAGGGAGCCGCAGGACCCGCAGAGTAGGGAGGGGACAGGGCCCCCTCTGGTCCGCGGTGGTCTGCCAGCAAGGTGTGGCCCTCCCGCGGGGAGGGTATCCTGGGAGACCCTGATGGCCTCTCAGTGGGAAGATCTGCCCTGGTGACGGAGACTGAGGTGTGACCCTGTTGCTTCCACTGGCCAAAACGGCTGAGGCCACAAGGTCAGCGCCGCTGTCCTGGGCTCCTGTTATTTCACACCAGAGCAACACAGACCTTTCCTGAAAAGGGAGTATATTAGTTAGATCAGTCAGTGTTTCCCAAAAAGTGTGTGTGTGTGTGTGTGTGTGTGTGTGTGTGTGTGTGTGTGTCTAGAGAGAGAGAGAGAGAGAGAAAGGGAGGGAGAAAGAGATTGATTTTGAAGAGCCCTGAAGTTCCCAAGGCAGGTGGGCCTGCTGGAGAGCCAGGTCAGAGTGGACAGCGAGGTCTTGAGCACGAGTCTCACGGGCAGCATGCCAAAAGCTCAGGCGTGCTTTCTTTGGGTGTGTGTGTGTGGCAGTTCAAATTGACTTATTATTTTTTCCTGTGTGGCAGTAGATTTTATCCTGTAATCTTTTCTAAATTTTATTTTTAATTGCAGTTTACATTCAATATGACTTCATATTAGTTTCTGGTGTACTGTATAGTGGTTAGACAATCACAGACTTTATACAGTGGTCCCTGCCCCCAGCATTTCCAGTACCGACCTGACACCATGCATAATCATCACAATGTTATTGACTGTATTCCTATGCTGTGCTTTACATCCCCCAGGACAGTTGTGTCGCTGCCGGTTTGTAGTTCTTAATCCGAAAGAAATACATGCACCCCTATGTTCATTGTAGTGTTATTTACAATAGCCACGGCCTGGAAGGAAGCAGCCCAAATGCCCCTCCGTAGATGAGCGAATGGAGAAGCTGTGGTACATTTACACAATGGAATACCACTCAGCCGTAAAAAAAAGAAGGACCTCTTACTTTTGCAACAGCACGGACAGACCTATAAGGTATTATGCTAAGCAAAATAAGCCAGAGAAAGACAAATACTGTGTGACTTCCCTTATATGTGGAATCTACAGAACAATATAAACAAACAAACAAAGCAGGAACAGACTCAAACATGGGCTCTAGTGTTGCCATCTTAAGCAGAATTTCTTCATCCCTGGGAAACCTCTGTCTTTGTTCTTCACTGATTGGAATAGGCACTCTCACATTATGGAGGGTAACCTGCTTTACTTAAAGTCCATTGATTTAAATGTTAACTATACCTAAAAAAAATTTCTTCACAGCCACAGCTAAACTACTGTTTGACCAAACAATTGGATACCATAAGTCACCCAAGTTAATGCATAAAATTAACCATCACAGAAATGATCCCAACAGTGTCCAAAATGTGCTCATAGTCTTTATGGTGGGATGCTGGGGTGCGGTCCCTCTATAGGGATTTCCGTCCTTTCTTCCCTGACCAGAGTTTGTCTCACACCATTTTAGATCTCCCTGCATTCCCATCCTTCTCATCATCCCTAACCTTAGAATTCTAGAGGGATTAAAACCTATGCCAAACCTAGACTTCTTACCCATCACGAAATTCAAATGAAAAGCACATCAGTAGGCCTGACCTGTGGTGGCGCAGTGGATAAAGCGTCGACCTGGAAATGCTGAGGTCGCCGGTTCGAAACCCTGGGCTTGCCTGGTCAAGGCACATATGGGAGTTGTGCCTCTCTCTCTCTCTCTCTGTCTCTCTCTCTCCCTCTCTGTCTCTCTCTCTCCTCTCTAAAATGAATAAATAAAAAAATTTTTTTTTAAAAAAAGCACATCAGTAAATCATGAGAATATATGTAGAAGCCATGACTCTGTTTCTAGATTGTGGACCTAGTAATTGGCATGAGCCCTTGGTAGGGAATTGTTGAGGAATCTAGGAACTCGTTATTTTATTGTTGTTGTTGTTATTTAAAAAAAAGAAAACACAAGGGAGAAAAGTTCTGGGAAGACACAAATTTAAATCCAAAAGCACTAAAATGATACTTTATTTTAGTCCAAAAAAAATAATGTGTCACTACCTCATATTTTGAAGGCCTGCTTATATGATATAAGGGGGTGGGGGGCAGGGGAGGGTCAGTCTACCCCTTGGGTCGGAGATGGAGTTCCATGCTGAAGTTTTCCAGACTTCTAGCATGTCCTGAGAGTCTCATTTTCTCTGCCTGCCTGAGGAGGGATCATGTTCATAGAGACAGGAGGAAGGTCATGATGTGTAGGCCCTGGACTTAGATAGAGTATGTCCTAAGACCTTGGAAAATTCATCTTCATATTCACGAATGCTCCAATAGTGCATAATTTACCCCCAAAGAATGCCATGAAAAATTGGAGTGACCCCACTAGATCCTAAATAAGAGTCACTCAATACATTAGGAGAAGAAAGCAAAACCATTTAAGAAGTATGTGCTGGTGGGCAGGTTAAGGACACCAGGATGGAGAGGGTCCAGTGATTATTCCAGCGTCGCTGTAAATATTCATGCACAGGTCTCAGAGAAATGACATACTGCAGACCCTTGAGGCCACAGAAGTATGGCTAAAATCTAACTTCTCTTTGTCGGTGCCAATGCACAAGAGACCTCAGTGCCTTCTGACGGGCACGTCTGCTGGTCCTGGTGCCCTTGAGTCTGTGCTCTTCCTCTGTAGCACTTGTAGTGCTCCTTGTCATTGTGATGAACAAATTGCCGGTTTAATTGTTCATGTGATACTCTGTCCTCTGCTGAATGGTGAATTATGTAGGGCAGGATCTGGGGCCAGTGTAATGACTGATGTAACACTAAGTAAGTTGTAGCTCCATTAACACTCATTAAATGCATGAATATATCAACTAACCAACCAATAGCCAAGGTACCGCATGCCTCAGGTGTGATTGGATGGGCTTTTTCATCGACATGACCATGTCTACTTCCAGCTACCATAGATATGAATGAAGCCTTAACCCCCCTCCCCCATTTCTCCTTTTGGAGTATGTACATTGATAAAAATTGCTTCCTACGTTCAGGAATATTTAGAGGCTGCTGCGTATATGAGACCGTTTTCTACCACCTCCATTCCCCATGAGATTAATGCCTTGGGAAACTTCCATCAGTGCTTGTGTGGTTTGTCAACTGCCCATCTTTTATCTTCCTTTTCCATAAAACAGTCCTTCCAAGGTTAAAGGAAATCTGGAGTGCTGTGTTTCTTCCACATTTACTTAGGTTTTCAAAGTGAAGATATCGAGGAGCAAATTTAAGTGGAAGACATTGGTCCAGACCCCCTATAATGGCATCTCCCTCTGTCGATTTCTTGTGCTCAATGCCCTGCCATTGCAGAAAAAGTCGAACAGAGACGTGGTGAGTAGACGTCAGGTCAAGAGGAAAGTGGTGAGACTACATGGAGAACCGGATAGAGGTGGTCTCAGCCCTGATGAGTTTGCACTTGTTAAAAGATAAGCCGGCCTTGGCCAGTTGGCTCAGCGGTAGAGCGTCAGCCTGGCGTGCAGAAGTCCCGGGTTCGATTCCCGGCCGGGGCACACAGGAGAAGCACCCATTTGCTTCTCCACCGCTCCCCCTCTCCTTCCTGTCTCTCTCTTCCCCTCCCGCAGCCAAGGCTCCATTGGAGCAAAGATGGCCCGGGCACTGAGGATGGCTCTGCCTCAGGCGCTAGAATGGCTCTGAATGCAGCAGAGCGACGCCCCAGATGGGCAGAACATCGCCCCCTGCTGGGCATGCCAGGTGGATCCTGGTCGGGCGCATGCAGGAGTCTGTCTGACTGCCTCCCCGTTTCCAGCTACGGAAAAATGAAAAAAAAAAAAAAGATAAGCCTAGATATATTTAAACTTTTAAGAGTTGATCTGAGCAGAAATGAATTGGAATTGGGCAGCGCCCAATCGGAAGTGTTTAGGAGTGCTCCGCCCGCAGGAGCCAGGGGAAAGACAGGTAGGGAAGAAAGTACAGAGCAGAGAAATTATGGGACCGGCTATGGCTTATAGCCTCGGTGGCAGTTTGTAACTGGTTGCCTTAGTGTGTTTTGACTTCATAACGCTGACACATTTGCAGGCTTCAATTTTGGGTTGCTTACGTAGGCTGCTGTGGATCAGAGCCACATCAGTCTAATGGCCTTCTTGTTTAATTAATTTAACACTTTAGATTGAGGAAGGCAGGCGTTACGCAAATACATTGAGTGAGTGTAATGAAGGTTAACACAGAGGATTTAAAAAGTGTTGATGGGACCATAAATCATAGGGTTGAATTAAACTGTGTCAGGTTAGGCCAACTTAAGAACAGAACATTTAGGATGAGAATGAAAAGAATGGGTAGGAGCTAAGCCAAGTGAACAGAGCTGGGCAGGGGACACTATGCAGGCAGAAGGAGGACTGGTCCGAAGACCCAACCTTGAGGAAGATCATGTTGTATCCAAGCAAATGAAAGAAGCCAGAACACTGGCGGAAGGGAATGAGTTCTCCCAACACAACAGATGTAGAATTTCATGCCCCTTCATCTTCTTAGCTCTTGCTGTTCCCTTGTCATGAATGCTGTTCCCCTCCTCAGTCTAGCGCTTATTTATGTTGCTCAGTATTGAACTACGTTCTAAAAGTCTGTCCAACCTCTCCCCTGATGGGATTGCTTCTTCCCCCACAACTCTTTATACAAACGTCTACCATGGTGCTCAACTGCTTACAATTCTTCTCTGTCTCTGTGTCCTCCTCTGCATAATGGTGGCCTCTGTACACCTTATTCCCTGGGCTTACGCAATGGCCATTGCCGAGAGGAACTCAATGCTTTTCCTAAAATAAGCTGAATTAAATTGCTTAACAGCTTTCAGCAGGGGAAAGTACCCCAGGAAGTGTCTAGCCCACAATCTCACATAATCCTGGGACACTTTCTTCAGTATTTCTGACTGGCAAGAAGACTTTCCAGCTAATTATTGTCCTCAAGAAAGCCCACGCAGGGAACTGAATGTAAGCCTCTGTGTTCGGACATATCTATTAAAGAACATATTGGGAGAAAGGTTTGACTCAGGTACAAAGATTAATCGTCTGGACTTAAAAATTATTACAAAGACGTGAGGGCGGAATTAGGCTTGCATAAACAAAGCCATGTCTAATGAAACATTCTTTTGATATCAAAGGCAAATTACAAGCAGTGGGCCTGACATTGAGTTTATAAACATCATAGGGTGTCATGGATATTGTGAGCGGGAGAGCCTGTCACAGGTAAGATGAAGTCACAAAACTTAGGTCAGCCTTGAAGATCTGAGAACATCCTGAGCAGTGCTGTCAATGCGGAGGGCAGGCTCAGTACCTGAGCACTCCCTGCGTTCCTCAGACCCAGTTTGCACCTCTCAGCTGTCCCGGGCTCTGGGCTCTTGCGTTTTCTCACGAGGCAGCCGGCCCCTCCGTCCATTCTGCACTCGAGTCTTCCTCTGGGTCTGTAGTCCCTAGGGCATCACAGATGCTCAAAGGCCCCGGGCAAATGGAGGATAGTAATAATGATAACAACATAATGATGCTTTATAAAAAACAATCTTCTCATGTCGGTGAACTGCCTTTCTCCCTTTGCTGATCTGTGTTCACCTTTCGGTGGGAGGCTGTCCTCGGGAAGGGGCTTACTCTGTCGTGTGTACACACAGAGGATCACTGGGAATGGCAGGAGCCGTCACGCTGTAGCAGAAAAGGGTCTGTTCTTCCTGATGAACTTGGAGCAACCTGACTTTATTATTCTCACTCATTTACTCACCCGTTTGTTCGTTCCTTCAACAGCCAATGTTTATTCCACGACTGAGCTCGGGAAGCCCACTGTTAATAACGCCCCGTCTTTGCTATACCTTCTGCTGATCACGCTTGTTAGAGAGCTGCCGAGGTTAAGAACCTGTGATTGCAAGTCAGGGCAGGCCGTCCTCTGATGCAGAACTTGTACTGGAAATCACAGTTGGTTTGTGTCTTCGCACCCCATTGCCTGAAGGGGTTCCCCCCCCCCCACGGGGCTGTCCTGGGCATCCTGTCGCAGCTCATTGCCAAACCATCAGGAAGGCAGGCGTCTGTCTTCTTATGGTGCCCCTGGAGTCACCCAGGAGGGACGTTGACTTTGACAAACGGTTTGTAGTTGACCTTAGACGATTCCAAGCTGCCAGTATTCTACCAGGAGTGTTTGTAAAGTGTGCTAACAGACAATCAGAAATACAGTTTTATTTATATGGACACTGTACTCAATTGGGAGCATGTATGCAATCCTAAGCAAGAAGGTTCTAGCATCTGCCCTCTAATAGGCTAAGGTCTACAAGGGAAGACAAATGTTATGTGAGAAATCACAGTATATGTGATGAGTGTTGAAATAGGGGAGGAACAGAGGAATGTGCGAACAGATAGTGGAGCCCTAACTGGGTATAGTGACACTTCATGAATATTTATGAGTGTGTAATGTTTAGCGGTTCAAAGGCAGAGGTTGGGTTAGGTGAGGAGGCAGTGGGGACCGAGAGTGTTCCAGGTATCTAAAGATGGCATTTTAAATCTGGCATCCAAAGCGCAGAGGTTAATACCAGATGCTCAGGTTCAAATGCCTCTGTAACTGGCTACATGACCCTGGGCAAGCTATGTGAGCTTACTGCGCCTCAGTTTTCTCGTGTGGAAAATGTAAAGCTCCAGTGGCCGATCTCGTGGCATTCGTTTTTGATACTCGAATAAATTCACACGTGAAAAGCGCTCAGAAGAGTGCACGGCTCATAACAAGAGCTACATAAATGTTAGCAATTACGCTCGTGATTATCATCATGGTCGTTACTGTCACTGTTGCCAGCTGTGAACTTTCAAAGAGGCAGATAAGCACCTAGAGCCTCAAGTTCCTCATCCAGAAAGTGGGGACATTCCTTGCAGAGGGTTATCAACTGAATTGATAAAAAGCATGTATATCTGCCAGGCATCCTGTACGTGTTCAGGAGATACTGTCTGGTGTTCAGAGCCATAGCCCAGACCTTCTGGAGTGCCTTGGCCTTGACCTTGGCCCTGGCTGCTGTTTCCAGGCTGTGTTCATGTGTACATACTGACAGCTCACCCTCCTCCGGGTTTGTCTAAGGCAGTAAAGCTCACAGAGAGGACAGGTCAAGTTTCCCACCCTCACCCGGACAGACATAAAGGTGAGCTGCCACCCTTCACAAGCCCTCCTTGCTGGGCAAGGGTCATGTGCGCGAACCCACCCTGACCTGATGCCTGCGTGCTTCCTTTGTAAGTTGTTTAATGATGGTGCTTCCGACCTTCCCGACCCTGAACAGTTTTTCGTGTCTCTTACTCTGAGTGTCACAGGCAGCGGGGGGAAAGGTCAGCAACAAAGAAGAGGTGAACACAACCAGGAAATTCGTGAGCCAACATCCGTCAGAGAGAGGCGCAGTGACCTTTCAGTGCCCCCCCTGGGCTATCCCTGATTCAGGTCTGGGACGAAGAAGATTGGCCTGCTCTGTGCAAGAAGAATCCATCACCCGGCCATTTTCCCAGGACCCATTAAAATGCTGACACCATTCATCCGCACCACTTTACTCCTCATTATGCAGAAATGTGCTCTTGATCAAAAGTCCCCTTATGTGGCAGACTGATTCATCACCAGTAGCTGTGGGCCACACACCAGAAATTCATAATCAGCTGACATTACCCACCCAAATCATTCCCAAGATCTGAAAAGCCCAGGACCGTTCTGTCACTGGGGGGAGGCAGCCACGCAGGACACACTCTGCAAATCGCCCTGGGAGCTCATACAATGAAGTACCCTTTGAACAGGGTTAATTTAAGATGAACCGGTATCTTCCTGGTCCCTGTCCGGGTTATCTATTTCTGAGAGCTTGCCTACAATGACCCCACGCGGGAACTACACAGCCTAGAATTTGTAGGCAATGGGGACTTAAGACAGAGAGATATGGATGGAGCGACACAGAGGGGCTAGCGCAGAGACACAAAGCCTCTGGTAAATGACAGACATTTCCACTATGAGCTTACATGCTTCAGAATGCCGTGCCCTCTCTCCAACACCCAAGTTAGTTCCACGTCCACCCTCATCGGGTCTGTGATCTTGGTCCAATCACTGC
The DNA here is from genome assembly GCF_036850995.1 of Saccopteryx leptura. Classification (NCBI taxonomy): domain Eukaryota; kingdom Metazoa; phylum Chordata; class Mammalia; order Chiroptera; family Emballonuridae; genus Saccopteryx; species Saccopteryx leptura. Next base: position 16,230,634 of record NC_089511.1, read on the forward strand.
CGGTCCGTCCTCACTTATTATTTTATCCCTAACTCCCTAACGTAGGCGTGACCCGGATTAAGTCAAAGACTGAGAGCTAATGTGTTAAAACTCTGTGTCTGTCCTCTGGGCAGTAACCCCTCAGTTGACTAGCAAGAGTTTTGAGGTTTTAGGGGGGGGGCAAGAAGTGGGGTCCTAACTAAGCTTAATAATACTGATGGCTAGCTCATTCCCTGAGCAATGACCAGGGACAAGATACTGTGGTAGGCACGTTGCAAGCATCCTAACAGTTGTTTCTACAAATGACCATAACCTCTTAGGATTGCTGTGGGAATTTAAAATTAATACATATTACATGCTTAAAATATACTAACCAGTCAGTAAATTATATTCATGACCATGATGGGTCTCCGCTAAACATTCCACATGCAGGGCGGTTTTTTCTCTGTCTGAACGTCTCACAAGAAGGTCACTTTCTCGCGGGGCACTCTCTCCCACCCTAGACCCCGCCGGCGGTTGCCTCAGTCTGCTGTCGCTTGGTCTAGGATCCACGTCGTCTCAGTTCCAGACCACTGGGTCTACATTGGCCCCCTCGCCACACAGAACAGGTCCAGTTCTTTCCATGAGGAGAAACCCCTGCGATAATGAAAAGATGGTAACCCTGGCCTTGTCACGTCTTCCATTTTCTAGGCTAAAGAGCCGCTTCTTTCTGCTAGCGCTTGTGTGACTTCACTTGAACGTCACTCCCTAACTCTTTATTTAAAGCCGAGCCTGTCCCTCGGTGAGGAAAGAGGGGTGCGCTAGCCAGACAACTTCTGTGTCTACTGAAGCAAGAGAGGGAAGAGGCAGTGAGCAGATACCCGGGTTCTTCCCTCGAAGATGAACTAGAGGCAATCGTGCTGTATTCGCCTCAGTTTTACTTGAAGGAACCAACGATACAGTATGGCTAAAACTCCATTCCCCATCCCTTCATCCCCACCGCCCTCCCTGGAGGTAGGACTGACACCTGTACTTGGTATGCAATGTTTTCAGTGCATGTTTTCCTACGTGGAGGCATATGGAGGTTTCCACAAATAATATGCAGTGTTGTTATGGTCATTTAAAATGTAATTATACCATGCACATCACTTTATATCTTTTCATTTGCCCTCCGCGTTATATTTTTGATGTTAATATATACATTAATTTGTGTTAATCATTGTGTAGCAATCCCCTGTGTGAGATAACTATAGTTTATTTACTCAATCTCATTATAAAGGACACTTACCTGTAGGTTAATTAGCTTGATTCCAATTTTTTAAATTACGGTGATATATAATATACATATATATGCGCACACACACATATATATATTTTATACAAACCTCTAAATGAAATGGCTGTGTCATAGAATATAAACATCTATAGCCTTATTAGACATTGACAAATTATCCCCCTAAACCACCATGCCAATTTATTACCACTATCAACATCTGAAATTGTATACTTGATCTCAAGAAGAAATTAATAAAGTTAAAGAGGAGAGATTACATAGGTCACATTCCCTAATTATAATTCAATAAAACTAAATATAGTGACCAAAAGCCGGCAAAAACAAAATTACTTGACAATTAAGAAGCATACTCCTAAGTAATTGAATTATAAACCTAGGAAGCAGTGAAAAGCTACACACATAATGAAAGCTAGGGCAGTTAACAAAAATCGCTACTCGGGGGAAATGCATAGCCACAAATTAAATTTTTAAGTTAAAAAATTCACTTATTCCAGAACTAAAGAATAAGGAAACATTAAGAAATGTAACACATCTTAATGAATCAGAAAAAAGAAATCTAAGAAAAGGGAAGAGAAATTAGTGAAGTTTATAATTAATAAAATTATAAAAGTGGTAATGATGGTGAAATCCAAAAATCTGTTTGCTTGAAAAAAACAAGAAAATAGACAAATCAGGATTTTTGTTAAGGGGGAAAGAGAGAGACAGAAATATCTAAGATTTTGAGAAAGACATGACTGCAAACAGAGAGGTGATTGAAAGAATGAAGAGTATTATTCCTATCACTTTAGGGAATCAATATGAAAACTTAGTGGAAATATATGATTTCCTAGAAAATATAAATTATCAAAATTGACTCAGGAAGAGAAAAGCTAGAATACTATATTACTTTAGATAATATTGGAAAGATAATTTGAAATTTATCACTGAAAAAAGACAAGATAGACTCGTTTAAAACTAACTTTCATACATTATTTACAAAATAGACAATTCAAATGTTCTATGAGCGAGTTCAGACCATATGAGAGAAAAATACTTGCAAATCGTGTACTTGATAAAGGACTTGTGTCCAGAATATATTAAGAGCTGTCCTAATTCAATAATAAAAGGACAAATAACCCAATTTAAAAGTGGGCAAAGGGTCTGAATATATATTCCTCCAATGAAGATAAACAGATGGTCGGTAAGCACATGAAAAGATGTTCAATAATCATGGTCATTGGGGAAAATGCAAATCAAAACCATAATGAGACACCACTTCATGTAGTGTGGTCACAACAGGAAAGGTAGTAGTAACAACAAGCGTTGGCAAAGCTGTAGAGAAATTGGAACTCTTACACAATGTCGGTGGACTGTAAGATGATGCAGCCACTTTAGAAAACAGTTGGGCAATTTCTTACACTGTTGAAGGTGGGTGGGGAGGTAGAAGAGGGTCGAAGGGGATAAGTGATGATGGAGGGAGACTTGACTCGGGGGGGGGGTGAGCACACAGTGCATTGGACAGGTGATGCGTTACGGAGCTGGACACCTGAAACCTGGATGGTTTTATTAGCCAATGTCACTCCAGTAAGTCCATTTTTTAAAAAAATTAGTGTTAGCATAGGACCCAGTAATTCCACTCCTAGGTACACACTTAAGAGGCACGAATACAGACATCCAGAAAGAACTTGTCCGTGAATGTTCACAGCGGCATTATTCACCAAGTCAAAAAGGGGAAACATCTCACATGTTCAACCACAGATGGATGTATGATTAAATGTGATACACTCATATAACAGAAAGCAACAGAAGAGAGTGAAGTCCTAACACAGGCCGCAATCTCGATGAACCTTGAAAACATCGTGCTAAAGTGTCACGTCAGGAAAGGCCACATGTTGCAGATTCCATTTCTGTGAAATGTTCAGAATAAACAATGAGATAGAGACAGAAAGTAGATGAATGGTCGTCTAAGAATGTGGAGAAGTAATGGGGAGAGACCGCTAATGGGTTTGGGGTTTCTTTTTGGAGGTGATGAATGTGTTCTAAATGTAGACTGTGGTGATGGTTGCACAATTCTGTACTGAAAATATTGAATTGTGCATTTTAAATGGGTAAACTATCTAGTATGTAAATTATATGTAAATAAAGCATTGAAAAAGATGGAAAGAACGGAGAAGCCAAAGATGAATCAGACAGTTCCATACCGGGGCCAGATCGTACCGCAATGTCTCTCTCCGCCTGTAAGATTCTAGGCCCTCTACCTGCTCCAGTGTTCAGTTTAACCGGAAATAGTAACGACTTAAACCTTTTATTCTTTTATGAAAATTTATATTACCTCAAAATCACCATTCTGCTCTAGAATATAAAGATATATCTCACTGTAAATGGTATGCCTATCTCCAAATTCATAGCTAGAAACAGCTAAAAAGCATGGTTTGGAATTTTAAAAATAATAAGTTCATGGAAAAACATATTTATAACATCAACAGCCTTGGGGCCTGAAGGAGAAAGTTAATTGTAAAAAGTGATTTGACAGGGCTGGATCAATGAGAGACTCTTAAAATCGTATTATATATGTGTGTGTGTGTGTGTGAGAGAGAGAGAGAGAGAGAGTGTGTGTGTGTGTGTGAGAGAGAGAGAGAGAGAGAGAGAGAGAGAGAGTGTGTGTGTGTGTTTGTATATATATATATAATTTTCACCTCACTAATTATATATTAATTAGTTTCTTTATATAGCAAACTTATTCTGAAATGTGCTACTTACAAAAATAAATGTTAACTCAGTGACATCCTCTGTAGAGCTCAACATTGAACATAATTTTTGTCATTAATATTCATTTGGGATCAAATTATTGACTCAAACTTAATGCATATAGACCTTTTTTCTAGACGTGGTCTGGGAAGTTAGCTAATAATTAAGTATGACTAAAACTGAAAAAGAAAAGAAAGCGTTATGTATCAGGGTCTACACACAAGCAAGGTCTTCGTGGAGAACATGATAATGTATACATCTTCACAGCCACCACGAAACTTGTGGTTGGACTTTTCAGTCGAGCCCCGCAGGCCAGAGCACGGTCACCATCGTATCTCATGGAGGGCCACAGCCGTGTCTTGCTTTTGGAATTTCTCCATGGCACCTGCTGTCAATGCTCAATTCCCTTCCCGGCCTTTCTAAGTGAGAAGCCCTATTCCAGCTTCATGTCCTGGCCTCTTGGGTTAACATTTTGATTTGTGACTTCAACCCCATACATTTCTGCTGTAAAATGTTATGTCCGGAGACTGTCAGTGAGTGATAGCCACACCCCAGAACCTCCATCCTTCTCACTGGAGCGGAGGTAATAAGAGTAATTGTTATAAAGTGCAAAGTGGAAGCAGAGACGGACATAGGTGCTTTGTACATATTAACTTTCAGTTTTCGTGGCCATGCGCTCCCATGGGATTTCAATGGGCGCTGCTTTAAATATTTTAGGACCTTGCGTGCAATTCAGCAACGAATATGGGCAGATTTTGAGTATTTCACTCTGGTAACCAATGTTTCTGTCAGCCTGGGCAAAGAACGCCTGTGAGATCACCTGGAAAGCCTGTTAAACACGTAGATTCTCTGGCCCCAGCCGAGACCAACTGACTTAGCCTGGGTGGATGGATGGGAGGGTGTTTCCCGGACTCTCAAAGCGTCACCATTTCCACTGGTGATGTGGATACACACAAGTTGGGAAACCACTGCAATATTCTTCCTTGATCACTTAGTTCAGCGTTTCTACAATTTTCTAAAAAGATTCAATCCCCTAGTGGCCCAAATGTGCATTATCAGCATCGTCTTCACCGTGGAGGGGGAAGATTTTCTTACACTTTTCTTTTTTTTTTTCTTTTCTTTTTTCATTTTTCTGAAGCTTGGAAACAGGGAGAGACAGTCAGACAGACTCCCGCATGCGCCCGACCGGGATTCACCCGGCACACCCACCAGGGGCGACGCTCTGCCCACCAGGGGGCGATGCTCTGCCCATCCTGGGCATCGCCATGTTGCGACCAGAGCCACTCTAGCGCCTGAGGCAGAGGCCACAGAGCCATCCCCAGCGCCCGGGCCATCTTTGCTCCAATGGAGCCTTGGCTGCGGGAGGGGAAGAGAGAGACAGAGAGGAAAGCGCGGCGGAGGGGTGGAGAAGCAAATGGGCGCTTCTCCTGTGTGCCCTGGCCGGGAATCGAACCCGGGTCCTCCGCACGCTAGGCCGACGCTCTACCGCTGAGCCAACCGGCCAGGGTTTTCTTACACTTTTCAATCCCCGTTTGTTGTACTGTTTATGATGCGTCGCACACTAGAAAATCCAAGAAGAGAAGGAAACTACCAACAAAAAACTACTCTGTGTGTTTGTGGTACCACTTGACTGAAAAAAGTGAGCTCAGGAATCTGGTTTTTACCTGTCATTATTCAAAGGTCTGCGGGGGACCTCCCCTCCTCCAAAACTCACGCGGATGGATAAGCGGCAGGCTTGTAGCAGAGCTGATAAACCCGTTGCTGGTGACTTGCAGTTGGGTTTCCAATGGCACACAGTCTTTTTGTTCCTACTTAGATACAAGCTCCACAGACAGGGAGAGATGCTCACTGTCTTGATACCCTTGAGAACAAGGCCCCCCAGAATGCGAAGGGTTGTATTGGGTGCTTGGTAGAAAGAATGTGTTTAGGATTTAGCTAACTACTTGTATGCACTGTCTTCCAAGGTAATCTCCTACACCCAGCATAATGCCTTGTTAACGGTGAGCTGCTGCATTAGTATTTATACTTACCAGATGAGTGAGCCAAGCAAGATACCCGTCGTTTACGTGTGAGCATCAGAGCTAGAAGACTCTAGCTTTGATAGACTTCATGCAAATGTCTCCACCTCCTTTTGCAGTTGGAAAAACACAGACCCCGGGCTCATTGGTCAGAAGTCAACTCACCTCCCCCGTAGGACGAGGGCACTCCCTCTCTCCCTCCACATTTCCCAACACGGGGTGAGCGGTGAGCGGCATGGTCTCTGTAAGTCTCTGACCTCTCAGAGTCCTGTTTATAACACTGTTTCCTGAAACCACTGTGACCTCAGGCAGTGTGACTTTCCCTCTCATTCTGTATTTAATATTAACACTTGCCATATGCCTGATTCCAAAAAAGAAAGCAGGAGAGAGAGAAAGATGATGTTTATTGAAAGAAAAGTGGAGAGAGAACGGCAGAGGATCATTTCAAGCAAAAAAATAAAAATAAAAAAATTCCTCACTAAAACTAAAGGTGTTGAAGCCTTAGAATCCCCTCTCCAGGTAAAGTTTCATTCTCCCTGATACAACAAACATTTTCCCTCCGGAAGAAGTTTAACACATTATATAAATACCCCAACACACACGCACGCAGTGGTGGTAATAATTAGTTTTCTTCCCCTTCATCCCCATTGTTCCTGCCCACACGTATTTCCTATTTCGAGCTTTGGTGTAATAAATGCATCTTTCAAACTGGAAGCCCACGCCTTGTTTCCACAAACCCGGGTCTCTTTATCGCCACGTGCAGTCTCTCCAGCTCGCGGGGACTGAACAATGAGGCGTTTTCTCCTCTCCCCGGCCCCAGAGCTCTGACAGAGTTCAGTTAATTTCCATGTAAAATGTAATCTGCAGATAATAATAGGTCACTCACAGCAATATCATGCCACCCTGCCCGATCGCCCATCGCACACCCATTGTTGTGCTAATTGTGGGATAATGTAAGACAGAGAAGGCATGGACGGCACGCAGACGATGGAATTAGATGGGGCATTTCACTTTTTATGATGCCATGAAGAAGGATGTGAGAAAAAGCGCTAGCACGCACCGGAGATGTTGCCTCCCTCTCTCTCCTAAAATGAATCAAGAAACGAAGGCAAGGCTCCTTGCGTGCAGGTGTCTTTGATAGTCCGGATGTCACCTGCAAAACTCATAGGGTTTTGGAGTTTGGCTGGGCACGGCTGGGCCACTGAAATGCTCTCCCAGACCTCAGCTCCTTGGGAGAGAAGCTGGGAGCAGTCAATCGATTGCTTGGGTGGGCGACAATCACTCACTGATGATGCGTTCTGCCTTTGAAATATTTCTAAAATATTGACTTCTCTCCTTAGAGTCTTCCTTCTATGCTCCAAAGAGAAGCAGAGGTCCTTTCTGTGCAGCATGACTTCCCTCGGTGTGGAAAGCTACCTCTGCCCCTGTGTGCTCTGTCCCTTTGTGTTGGGAGTTGGCAATGTCAGGAACCATCATCGAATACGAGTACCAGAAAGCACGGTCCAGAGGATGACTAACCTCAACAAACGCGTTGTTTATTTCATAACATCGTCTCTCGTTACAAAGATAATTCATGGTCATGGTAAATTATTTGGAAAGGGTGAAGAAAGCAGAAACAAGCCTCCCCCCTCCCTCCCAAGAAACCCTCTGAGCAGGTGATGAAGGTGAAGTGACTTCTCCTCGGGAGGGACAGCAGAAGGGACGGACGGCGTGTGGACAGGCAGGTCTGCAGACTGATCCCTGGGAAGAGTGTGTGTCCCTCTTCACTGTCTGCATCCCTGATGGGCACACAGGGGCTCCCAGCGCCTCTCCTGCCAGAACACAGAGAGGCCTGCAGGCTGGGCCCAGAGGCGGGCCAGCGCCAGGGCTCGGGGCCAGGCGGGCTGTCAGGCGCTGGCAGAGGGGAGAGCTGGCCCCTTCCCTGCTCTGCCGGGGGGGGACGTGGGGACAGATTCGCCCCCTGGAGAGGCTCAGAGATGCAGGGAGGTGGAACCAGAGGGAGCCCACGGGCAAGAGGGGACTGAGCTCCCAGCGGGACGTGGCAGGACATGAAGGGAGGGGGACGGAGAAAAAGAGAGCAGGTCGGGCAAGGATGGAAAGAGAGAGAGAGAGAGAGAGAGAGCGCCCCAGGTTGAGGCAGGAATAAAATAACCAGCGTGAGCGCTCTGGAGGTCCTGATGAGAGGGGTCAAACAGCCCCAGCCCGATGCGGGGGCTGGGGGTGGCCGTGTGTGTGAGCGTGTGTCTGCGAGTGATGGATGGGTGGATGGATGTGTATGTGTGTGTGTGTGGGGGGGGGGGAGGTGCTTTCAGAGCCAGAAGGTGCCTTGGACAGGCTCAGGACTAGAAAGCTTTTCCTCGCTTTTGCAAAGCACTCTCCCACATCTACCCCTAAATTCTCAAAGAAGAGTTTTTCCCTTTATTCTCCCTCTCCTCCTTAAAAAGCTCCTGTTTCCCTCATCCTATCATTTGGTCAGTAACTCAGTGACTCTGGTCTGTAAGCACATGTGGAGCAGAGCGGGGGTCTTTCTCCAGGCCTGGGAGGAGAGGGGGCTGGGCCTCAGTGCAGAGCAGCGGTGCAGGGTCAGAGCCAGCCCCCACGGGGCACCGAGGGGTGGGGCACACTGCAGCTCCAAGGTCACTGACACTCAAAGGAAGACTGCCTCCCTAGGGGCAATCCTTAGCAGGCAGGTGGGTGACCGTTCTTCATCCCAGTGGTCTGTGGGTCCACGAACAGAGCGCAGCGGGCCCGGGGATGGAGGGACACGGGACGTGATCTGGGCCACAAAGGTTAGGACAGACGTCCAGAAGCCGGTGTGGGGCTAGTGGGGGGAGAGCGCTGTCTGAGGGCGAGGCGCCCGAGGGGCCCTGCGCTCTGAGAATGCATGGAAGCAGAGGTCGGAGATGGAAGGTGGGGTTCCCTGCAGATCCATCCCAGGTCACCGTGAGCCAGCGGATTCCAAGCGTCACAAGGTGGATGGAGGAGAGCAGCGGGCGCCTCCTGGCTGTGGAAGTTGTCTGGAGCCTGAGTAACGGCGGTTCCATCTGTGAGGAACGCAAGGAGAGCCAGACATGGTCTCTGCCCTATGGGCGTGTCTGGGCTCATGGGAGACACGGACAAAGACACACACACGTGTACATGCACACGTATACACGTGTGCACCCGCATGCACGCACACACAACCGTACCCCCACACGTGCGCACGCCCACACACATCCCTGAGAGTGGATTAATAACTCGACATCCGTGCTGCTCTAAGTGTGGTCCGTGGGCATCCCCATCACTTGGATGCTCGTTAGAGGTGCAGAATCTCGGCCCCATCCCAGACGTGTTGAGTCAGAATCTACATTTTAACAGAAGCACATCCACGTCTGAGCAGCCCTGCGTCACCCGCCGGGCATCAGGGGAGGCTTCTCGGAGGTGTCCCCTTCCAGTCGGGCATGGCTTTCTCTGTCTTGTAAGTAAGGACAGCGAAGGTGGGAGGATTCTGCGTTAGGAGCTCCAGGCAGCCTGGCTGTTCACTGGCAAAAAGTTGCCGGCCTCAAACTCAGCTGTAATGACTCACAATTAAATCTGTTAAACCGAGACTCAGTCACCGCGACTCCGGGCCAATCCCGGAGCTGAGCACTTATGAGCTCCATTATCTGCAGGCGTACCTCGTTTGACTGCGCGTCGCTGCTTTGTGCTTCAGGTGTTGCAACCAGTAAGGTGTATTTCCCCCCCCCTCTCACAGAGGGAGAACCAAGTGGGCTCAGAGGGGTCATTCACTTTTTCCAAAGCCACACAGCTACCAAGAGGTAGGGCTGGGATTCAGATGCACAGCTGAGCCACTGCCCAGTGGCTTCCTGCTGCATTTTCTAAATATGGACAATATGTTCCAGTCTCAGCTGGCATGCTGGTCCCCTGTGTGGTCACAGCCAGCCCACGCCAGCCGGGACCACTGAAGCCGTGTGCTGGGGACAGGGAGTCAGATCAGATCGGGCACATGCTGGTCAACAGCATAAGGACGCCGGACCAGACAGCATTTGGAACCCCAGGATGTGGGGTCAAAGCTGGGAATCTGTTCTTTATGCCTGAGCCACACAAGGAATGCCTTCCCACAGACACAGGCTGGAGCCCCTGGAGCGGCCGGCCTGGGAAAAGTTCAAGGAAATCAGGTTCCCAGGATGTCTCGAGGTTTCCTGGTGTCAGAGCGTCTAGGGAATGTGACTGCTCAACCGTTTCTCTAATTACAAGATGTCCTTCCCATCCCCACAAGCTCTAGCCTCAGAGGCAGGCAGCGGAGAGACCTCGCCTTTCTGCATCGATCTACAAAGAGCTGGCATGGGAATGCAGGTGAAACTTCTCAGGACTGAGTTCTCTGACTTCCAAACTCCCCCAGCCTGTCTGTGAGTGCATCTGCATAGGAGGGAGCTCTCCAAACGCAGACGGCCTACCTAAATCCAGCAGGCTCGCTCTACGGTACTCTGTTATACACAGACTCGCAAAATCCAAAAATCGTGTGACTCTGAAAATATGCATGGACCGTAAGGGTTCCCTCTGGGACAGGAGCATTCAGAAGTCCCTGCCATCGCAATTCTGATTTTCCGAACTGCCTCTCTGAGCCGTCCCTCTCTTGGGCTCGGCTTGCCCCCGGGCAGGCTGGAGGCCACAGGCCCCTGCGCAGGTGCGGCTGCTGAGTGGAGCAGGTTCCTAATAAAGCAGGTGTCGGGCCAGAGAGAAAATATCATTAGTGATTGTTTGTGAAGGAGGCCAGCAGGCTCAGACCCTGGCTGGGAAGGGAGGCGGCCGTCTGCCTTCGGGGCCTGTGACCAGATTAGGAAGACCTCGTGCTCTGGCCTGGCAGACAGGGATGGAGGAGGCTACAGCCGCCTCTCCTCTCCCTTCCCGGGAAAGCAAGGGACTCAGGACAAGCAGCCATCCTGTCGCTGAGGTTCCAAATCACCACCCAGGTACAGAAATACTGAAAGAAGGTGGGGCCTGCTTGGTCGCACTCACTGTGACAAGGATGACAGAGCAGGCCGGATGATCGCGGGAAAGTTACCCCGGGATGGAAACAGGGCTCTCGGCTCGACAAATGCTTTTGAGAGTAGAGGAGCCCCTTGGTGGCTTTGACTTGAAGTGGAGATGGTTCCCTGGAGCGAAATCAGCCTCGGTTTTTGCCAGCGCTCCCGGGCCTAAGGAAGGAAATTGCTCCAGCGGGGAGGGAGGCTTTTATCAGAGAAAGCAGGGCAGTGGGGAGTAGAGAAGGATGCTCGGTGCTGGGTGTCAGGGGGCCTGCTGGCTGCCAGAGCCCCGCGGGCAGAGAGGGGCTGAGACGGCATTGGTGCAATGCCCCAGTGGCCGCTTCCCAGGCACAGGGCTTCTCCAGAGCAGGCAGGCGGGATGGAACCTGGGATTCTGAAACGTGAACCCTGTCTTAGGGAACCTGACCCACAGCCAGCCCTGACCCCAGGGGGATCCACATTGGTTTTGTAGTTTTTCTAACTGATTTATTATATCACACCACAAAATTTTAAGCATGATTTACGCATGCAGCTGATTGCGTGTTGACAAATGGATTACCCATGTCACCACCATCCGTGTTAAAACATAGAACATTTCCAGTCACCCGGGCAAGGTTCCCTGTTGCCACGCTTTAGCCAGTTACCCACGCGGCGTCCCCTCCTGCGGCCATCGCTGTGCTGATTTCTGTCATCACAGGTTGGTTCCGCTTGTTCTAAAGCTTCATATAAACGCAATCACACAGTTGGTATCATGTTGTGTCTGGCGTCTTTCACCAAGAAGACTGCCTTGAAGAGCTGTCTCTGCTGCTTTACGTGGTAGAAGTTGGTTCCATGATATTGCTGAGTGGTATTCGGTGATAAGAACATAGCACACCTGGCCTCTCCGTTTACCTGTAACTGGGTATTGGGGCTAATGACAGTTGGGGCTATTATGCATAAAGCTATTATGCACATTCTTGTACAAATCTTTTTTTTGGAAATACCCATTCATTTTACTTGGGTAAATATCTCAAGAGTGGAATTTATGAGTCATGGGGTAGGTGTATTTTTAGCTTCCTAAAAACCTACCAAATCATTTCTCAATATAGTCGCACCGTTTTACATTCCCATCAGCAATATACGAGAGTTCCAGGAGGCTCTGCGTCCTTACCAATGCTTGGTATGGTCAGCGTTTTTCATTTTAGTCATTCTGACGTCCGTCTGCGAAGCGGGATCGTGTGGCGGTACTGACGCGCACGTCCTGATAACTAATTGAGCGGTGCGTCCTGTTGTGTACTTATCGGCTAGGTGCATATTTTCTTTTGCAAGTCTTTGTCCATTTTCTTATTGCGTTATCTGTTGATTTATTATTGAACTGTACGAGTTCTTAGGATATTCTGGATAAGTGTCCTTTGTAATTATTTTTTCCCAGCCTGTGATTTGTCAATTTAGTAAAATTTGGTAATTTTACTGAAATCTAACTTATTAATTTTTTTTCTTTTATGATTAGTATTCTTTGAGTCCTATCTAAGGAATTTTCATCTACCCCAGGGCATGAAGATTTTTTTCATTTACTTCTTTCTGGAAGTTGTCCAGCTTTAGCATTTATGCTGAGGTATGTGGTCCTTCTCACATGAACTTTTGAGAAGGGGGTGAAGTGAGGACTGTAGTCCCCCATTTTTCTGTACAGGCATCTGGCTGACCTAACACTATTTTTTTCCCCCAAAAGTGTTCTTAGAAACATCTTCCAACACTGTTTCTTAAAGACTTTCCTTCTCCCATTGAATTGCCTTGGTAGCTACAGATGTGGGTTTATTTACGGACTCTCCATTCTGTTCCAATGGGCTATTTCTCTCTCCTCACAACACAGCCACACAACCTTCTTTTTTAAGTCTTAAATTCAGCTACTCTAATTCCTCTCCCTTCTTTGTCAAGATGGTTTTGGCTATCCTCAGTCCTTTGTATTTGCATATAAATTTTAGAATCCTCTTATCAATTAGTACAAATAAGTCTGCTGGGGTTTAATTAGAAAGATATTGAACCTATAGAACAATTTGGGGTAGAATGACATCTTAATATTGAATCTTCCAATTTCTGAATGTAGTAAATCTTTCTTTTTTTTTTAGGTCTTTAATTTTTTTCTCAACAGCACATTTTATTTTCAGTATAGAGGCCTGGCTTATATATATATATGATATTATTTAAATATATATATTTAAATATAGCCTCAAATATTTTGTTGATGATTGCCATTCTGACAGGTGTGAGGTGATATCTCATTGTGGTTTTATTTTGCATTTCTCTGATGATTAGTGATTTTGAGCATCTTTTAGTATGGCTATTGTCCATCTGTATGTCCTTTTTGCAGAAGTGACTATTCATGTCCTTAGCGCATTTCTTAATTGGACTGTTGGGGGGGGGGTTAGTGTTGAGTTTTATGAGATCTTTATAAATTTTGGATATTAAGTCTTAATCAGCTATATTGGCGAATATGTTCTCCCATTCGGTGAATTGTCTTTTCATTCTGTTGATGGTCTCCTTTGCTGTGCAAGATGGTCGTTAATGTTGTTGTCAATATCACCTTGCATTTTATTTTCCAATCACTATATTCATTATTAATCTCTGTACAATAAGCCACATGACAATTTAGTGGCTTAAAATAATAGAAACCAGTTATTACCTCTCCTAGTTTTTATAAGTCGGGAATTTGGAGCCAATTAAATGGGAAGTTCCAGCGCAGGGTGTCCCCTAAGGTTGCAGTAAAAAATCAAATAGGGCTGCAGTCGCCTGAAGGCTTGACCGGAACCAGACGACTCCACGGCAAATGAGCTCGCTCACATGGTTACCGATGTGCATGTCATTGTCCAGGCGAGCCTCACCTTGGAGTCGCTTGACTGTCCTCGCTGGCTTCCTCCACAGGAAGTGATCCAAGAGACCAGAGCAAAAGCTGCAATGCCTCTTCTGACCTAGTCTCAGAAATCACACATTGTTACTTTTGCCTTTTTCTATTGGTCAGTGAAGGCAGCCCTGATTCCGTGTCTGTGGGGAATACACAGGAAATCAATAGTGATCAGCAAGAGTCACTGTGGACCATTTTAGACTAGCTACCAATCTAGTCTATAGATAAAGGGCTGACTTCTGTATATTGACTTGTATTCTGTGACCTTGCTAAATTGACATTAATTTTAGTAGGTTTTCTTTGAAGATACCTTAGGACTTGTAAACAATGATGCCATCTGTGAACACAGACTCTATTTCTTTCTAATCTTACGTCTTCTATTTTTCTTTCCTTAGTGCACTAGCTAAAACATGTCATACAATGTCGAACAGAAGTGGTAAGAACAGGCACCTCTGTCTTCTCTCCAGTCTCAGGAAGAACACGGGCAGTATTTTAGGTTGGCTGTATAGGTTTTTCACAGGTATCCTTTATTGGCTTGAAAAAGTTTCTGTCTGTTCCTAGATTGCTCAGTTGTTTTTTCTTCCCCTGAATGAACACACAAGGGCATTGAATTTTGTCAAATTCTTTTTGCCATCTCTGTGAAGGTAATCACATAATTCTTCTCCTTTATTTTGTTAATGTGGTTAATTACATTGGTTTTAGCATGCCCAAATCAATCAATCTTACAATCCTGGAATAAGTCCCAATGATGCATTATCCCTTTTATATATTTCTGGGTTAATTTTTTTAAACATACTTTTAAGTACTCTTGCATTTATAATCATGAAGGCTCTTTGATTATCATTTCATTTGCTAATAATATGCTTGTCAGGTTTTGGTACCAGTAATATTGACTTCATAAAACAGGTCAGATGTGTTTCCTAATCCTCTGTTTCCTGAGAGCATTTGTGTGAGATTAGTGTCATTTCTTCCCTTAAATGTTTCATAGAATTTACAATAGCAACCATATGGATCTTGAGATTTTTCTTCCCTCACTTGATTTCTTTAAAAGATATATTGCTATTCATAATTTTTCTTGTGCAAGTTTTGGTATATTGTGCCATTCCAAGAAATTTGCCATTTTGTTTCAGTTGAGAAATATATTGGCACACACTTGTGGTTTTGTAATATTTATAGGACCTGTAGTTATTTCTCCTCGGTCATTCTGATATTGGTTTAAAGTTTTGTTATATTGCTGGGGTATGTAGTTGTACAGAAGAGTGTTAACATAGGAGGTGTGACTGCTGTCATTTGAAAGGACCAATGTTGATCCTGGGCTGCTACCTAGACGCTCAGATTTCAGGAGAGTCCTCTCTGTTCTGTCTGGTCAGAGTGGCTCACTGCACCTAAACTATGCCAACAATATGGTGTGTGCTGAACACCTGCCATCCTTCTGGGGGCCTGGAATTCTGGTGTGTGCCAGGCAGCAGCTGCACACGTCACAGCCCTCAACAAAACCCTGCGCACCGAGTCTAATAAGCTCATAGGCACTTCACATGCGTTGTTCTGACTCCCTGTGGGGAAACTAAGCTTGTCTTCTGTGATTCCTCTGAGAGCCAATTTTGAAGGTTTCTATCTTCTTCCTTCTGGATTACACCCCATGAACCTTTTTCTCTTTGCTGATTTTGCTTTGTGTCTTTTTGCATCTTTTCCTTATACAAAATCTTTGTCACAAGTTTATATGCTGAGTTTTCTGAGTCCTAGCAAGTGGTTGAAACTGTGTAGTCTGGAGACATTAACATTGTATTTTCCCCTCTATCAATTGATACTAGTCATTTATAGTTTTGTTTTTTCCCTTGGTTGGTCTAGAAATTGTTTTAGAAAACAAACTTTGACCTTGTTGACTTTCTCTATGTGTCAATACTGAATACTATTGGTCTGTTTGCTATGTCATATTTCTAACCTCATCTTCTATTTCTTGATTTTTACTTTGTGATTAATTTGTACTTTTACTTGCTTCACATGGTGAAAACTAGATCACTGATAAGCCTATCCCCTTTTCTAAAATAATTAAAGTTATACATTCATTTCTAAGTATTTTGTTAGTGTCTGCCCATACATGTTGATAGGTTGTACTTTTATTACCATTTCTTTCAAAACCTTTCCCCCCACCTACTGTGACTTATACTAATATCCAAATACTTAGGGTTGTTCAAGATTCCTTATTGTTATTTATTTCAAATATTAGTCTCCTCTTGTCAAAGAATATATTCTGTATGATTCCAACCAGTTGACAGTTACTGAGACTTCTTCTTTTAAGGCCAGAAAATGGTCTATCTTTGTGAATGTCCCATATGCATTTGAAAAGAATATGCATCCTACAGTTTCTGGGTATATGTTCCACAATGTCAGTATGCTCAAGTTTGTATTATGAAATAATGCTCTTTGTCAAAGGAATACTCCCTTTTTGAGGTCTACTTTGTCTGATATGCTTTATGAATGTCCTCAAATTTATACCCACAGAGGACATTATGGTTCTTGTCATCATTTTTCTGTCATGCTGCTTTCAACTCATGTATGTCTTTACACTGAAAGCATCTCTCTTAAAAACAACATGTATGGCCTGACCTGTGATGGTACAGTGGATAAAGTGTTGACCTGAAATGATGTTTCTAGTTCGAAACCCTGGGCTTGCCTGGTCAAGGCATATATGGGAGTTGATGCTTCCTGTTCCTCTCCCCTTCTCTCTCTCTCTCTCTCTCTCTCTCTCTCTCTCTCCCACACACACACACACCTCTTTTCCTCTCCTCTCTCTCTCACTCTCTCTCTCCTCTCTAAAAATAAATAAATAAAATCTTAAAAACCAAACCAAAAAGAAACATACTTGGCTCTTCCATTATATCCATCTGACTGTCCCTGACTTTAACTTGGAAAGTGTAGTTCATCTGCATTTGATGTGAATATTGCTATCATTTGGATTAATTATAGCAGAATGCTATTTGCTTGAGTATACTCTGTTTTGTTTCGTGTTTTTGTTTTTTGGTTTTTTTGGTTGTTTTTTTTTTTTTTTATCTTTTCCTGTCTTCTTTTGGGTTAAGTTTTTGGATTTTCTTTAACCTACCTCCTCTATTGATTTTTTTCATTTTTATTTAGTTTTATTTTACGGTTACTCTAGTGATAACAATAGGCATCCTTAGCTTATCTAATTTGAATTAATATTATATCACTTCATATATAATGTAAAAGGCTGAAATAGTGGGTTTCTATTAGTGCTACCATCAATCATGTATCTGACCTCTAGCTGACCTCAACTTTGTTACTACGTTTGCTCTAAGTCAGGGGTCCCCAAACTTTTTACACAGGGGGCCAGTTCACTGTCACTCAGACCATTGGAGGGCCGGACTATAAAGAAAACTATGAACAAATTCCTATGCACACTGCACATATCTTATTTTAAAGTAAAAACACAAAACGGGAACAAATACAATATTTAAATAAAGAACAAGTAAATTTAAATCAACAAACTGACCAGTATTTCAATGGGAACTATGCTCCTCTCACTGACCACCAATGAAAGAGGTGCCCCTTCCGGAAGTGCAGTGGGGGCCGGATAAATGGCCTCGGGTCCACATGCGGCCCGCAGGCCGTAGTTTGGGGACCCCTGCTCTAAGTAGTTCGTTACACTTGATAAGATTTGGGAAACGAGCTTTTCATGTATGCCCTTCCTGGCGCTCGTCCCTCCTCCCTTTAGATTTAACTGTTCAGTGGTGTTATATACCTTCCACCTGAGACCTTTCCTCGGTATCTCTTACAGTGTGAATCTGGATATATAGTCTCAGCTTTCATTGATCTAAAATGTGTCTTTACTTTTTTCATTTTTAAAAAGATCCTTTTGCATTTGGTAGAACAATCTATGCAATAGTTTCACCCCACACATCACCTCCTGACACTGTAAAAGATGTCACAGCTTTACCTTCCGGTCTCCAGTGTTTTCTTTTTAAATAGTAAATCTACTGTCATTCTTCCCTGGGTTCTCCTGCATTTGTCCCCGGACCTTGCTCCTCCCGCCCCGGGCCAGGCCTTGAAAGCGTTGTCTTTAACCTTGCCTGTCAGTAGTTTGACTCTCATGTGCTTAGATGTGACTTTCTTGGTGTTTTCTGCCTGGAATTGACTGGGCTTCTTGCATCTGTGATTCATGATTTTGTTGGCTCACTCGGAACAATATAGCCTTTTTACAAGTAGTTAAGTATATTATTCACGGATCGCCTTGATTCCTGAACAGCTTAGGTATAGGATTTGTTAGGGTGGTTCTGTGAAGGTTTTGCCCTCAGTTCTAGGGGAAATCTGCTAGCTCTCAGAAAGAGTCATTACTGGTGAGTTATGGCCGTTCTAGAGTTCCGGTGAAAAGGGAAAGATATTTACCAAGCCCTCTGCACATCGTGGGAGCCTAACTCCATACTCTGTACCTCCTCAGTGGGCAGTAGATTGAATCTCTGCTTAGCTGCTTCCTCCTTAAAGCTGTTCATATTGCCTCTGGGCTCCATAGAGCCCCATCCAAACGTGCATAGTTAGGAATTCAGGCTAAGATTAGAGAAGAACTCATATGTGGGTTTTTGGAGCAACTCCTCTGCGATTTTGTTCTTAGAGCTTTCCTCCACAATGTTATGTTCCGGGATCTCTGGAAACCCAGCGATACTGTCTCCGATTCCTCGGCCCAAAGCCTGAGGCCTGCGGGCTGGGCTGGCTGTTGGACTCTTTAGTTGTTAGAGCGTCTTCAAGGGAAGAGAAATGTGGGTCTTTCCCAGTGGGGCTTCTTTGTTCAAGGATCAAATCCTTACAGGTTTATACCTACTTTAGGGCACGATTTGATTCTTTTAGGTTTTTATTTCCTTACGTTGTGTCCATATCCTACCCACCCCAGAATGATTAGTTCAGTGCAAGCTGCACTGTTGCCTACATTAGAACTCCTTGAGTAGTCTTCATATGTTCAATTATTCAACCAATGTTGACTGAAACGTTACTATGTGCCTTGCACTGGGTCACACACTGGAGATCAGATGGTCAAAAACATAAAGAGAGGAAGTGAAAGATTTTTTTTAAAAAAGCTATCATTCCCATCTTGTTGGAACTTACCGTCTAACAAGGGGAAGACACAAAGAAATCACACAAATAAGCATAGAATGAGAGCAGGCGGTTATGAGAGCTTATAACAGTGCCGCTGGGGCTGACCAAGGGGCTCCAGAACACGTCCCTGGGGAGGTACTCATGGAGCTATCGTATAAAGCTGCTGGCACCTGGGAAGTCTGCTCGTGGTTACGGAACCTAAGTTTCCTCTGCTGAGACCCTGGGCACTGACTCGGAGTCAGGATCTGGTTTGCACAGTATGGCACCCCAGCAGAATCCAGGGAGGTGCTGGAGACTGTATTGCAAAGCTGCGCCCTGGGTATCCGCTGTCCGGGACGGCTCTCTTTAGGATAGCGCCACGGGTCAGGAGAGCTGTGACTGGAGTCGGGAGGGAGAGAGGCGGGACCCCAGACACATCACTCTAGCACAGGGACATGAGTGAAAGTAAATGGCCACTTCCAGCACTTTTGAACAATTGTGAATAGATTTAAGTGATATAGATTGTAGAGAATGGAGAATTGCTTTTTTTTTTTTTTTTTTTTTTTTGCTGAATTATGGGAGAACCAGAAAAAGAACAAGAAGAAAGTCCTTTGTAGATTAAAAATTCTGTTGGCAGCAGCAGAACTGTGAGACACGCAGGATTTTACTCCCTCGTTGAACCCTGAGCACCAGGCACCAGGGAGTCCTGTTACGATCACCTGGGGTGGGGGGTTAGGAGGCAGGGGCTACAGCCTGAGCCTTGGGGAGCAGAAGGTGAGCACAACCCCAAACCCCACGGAGGAGGGAGGACACTCCCTATTCCTTCACTCCTGCCATTGCAGCTGCTTAATGTTCTTTTACGAAGATTTATTCCGAGTCCTGTCAGCCTTATGATAATATTTTCTCAACTTATTTTATAATAATGAAATAATTATAAGTGGTAACACAAGACACGTAGCCCCTCTTTTCCCTTCTGTGCAGTGGTAGACATTACACCTAAAATCCCTCTTCTGATTAGCCAACCCTTGAAATAATTTGCCTTTTGTAAATCCTCCTAAGTCTAGTGGGAACATGAAAAATCTCTCTTAGAAGGCATTCATTCTTTTAATATGAATTATATTTTAGTTAAAAGAGGTTCTTCTCCTATGAAGAATTTTTAAAAAGAAAGAAACCACCGTGGTAGGATAAAAGATGTAAAAATATGCAAAGCCTGTTAACAGACACACCTGGGCAGAGCCCAGAGGGTGACTGTCACCCCAGAGTAGCCAGGGAGAGTAGGCACGAGATGATGAGACAGGACAGGGTTGCGGCGGCCAAATCATATACAGCCTTTTAAGGTACATTACAGATTGTAGGACTTATTCTTAAATGAAAAACCACGGAGGGGCTTTAGGCAAGGAAAATTCTATGATCAAATTTATATTTGAGAATCAATCCCTCCAACTGCAGTGCAGAAATGTCTCTGAGTGGGGCGAGGGCACATGGGTAGAGGTGGTTAGGAGGCTGCTGATGTCACCCTGAGGAGAGTCACCGATGGCTGGGAGGAAGATGGGAGCAATGAGAAAAGAGGAATTCACAGATTCAGGAGATATTCCCGAAGAGCAAATGGACAGGCTTGGTCATTGATTGGATGTGGGATTTGTTCCAGGTTTTTCTTTCTCGTGTATAGGTTTCTCCTTGTGGCAATAGTGTTGTCTTCTGTACAAACTATACCCTGACTCTTTTTACTTAACACTGTTATTATGTACTGTTATTAAATGCTGTGTAATAATGTATCAAGCTTACACACGGTCATTTAATCCCCTCCTCCCCATTATAAGATGATGAGATTGTTCTTCAGGGTTTGCTAATACTTGAAATGCCATGATTGATATCTTTGGGCATAAAGGACTTCCTTTATATCTGATTATTTAGAATAAATTCCTGCCAAAGGATAACTAGACTAAGATATACGACCACATTAAGATTCCTATGGCAATAAATGGATACGTCTATAGTAACACTGTAATTCCATCATTTCTTGGGGGAAACAGTCGTTCAAGTTGATTACATTGAGACACTTCCATCATGGCAGGAATAGTAATTTGTCTTCACTGCAGTAGATACGTATTCTGGATATGGAGTTATCTTTCCTGCCCACAGTGTTCTGTCAGAACCAGCATCTGTGGACTAACAGATCATTTTAGTTGCCATCATGGAAGAACACACAACATTGTTTCTGAACACAGAACTCATTTTACAGGAAAAGAAGTATGTCAGTTGCTTAAACTCATGGAATTCAATAGTCTTATAATATATTCCATTCCCCCCAAAAGCACCTAGATTGTTGAATTAGTTATAGTGCCTATAAGCGAAACAAAAGGAACACCCTGAAAGTTTGGGCTTAGATCTTAAATTATGCAGTATATGCTTTCCCTAAGCAACTGATACATGGCGTTATTTCTCTTGAGGTCAGAATATATGGGACAGAGAATCAAAAGGTCAAACTGTAAACTCATTATATCCAGTTGCAGATGGCTCCCTCCCATTAACATGGTGAGCTCTTCTGATTGGAAAGTTTTCATTCTCAAAGGAGAAATGTTTCTTTGTCAAGGGACACCATGTCCTACTACATGGGCAGTCTCAAGGGCCACATGCCCGCTGCAGGCTTGTCACACCACAAAACCAACAGGGGAATCAGCGACCACCCTCACTAGAAGTTTGTGCTGCTCGTGGGGAGGAACTCGGAGTTGCTGCCACATACACAATGGGCTGGGAAGAACGATGTCTGAGGCCTAGGGGATTCTCGTGGGCAAGTTTTAACATCCCTCTGTGTGACGCCAAAAATTGATAGAAAGCTGCAGCAATCAAAAGAGAAGGTGGAACAGCTACGAATTTAGACAGTCTAAGCGTGAAGACTGGGTTACCCACATGGTAAGGCACACCCCTCAGCGGAGGGAATGGGTAAGGGGAAATTTGATGTGGAATCGGTACCGGAGGACAGAAGTTACCCGTTTGCGGCTACAGAGCTAAAAACTAACATGCACGTGCACGCACACTGCTCTCGTTTCTTTTTCATCTCTCCTCTTCCTTTCCCCCTGTTATTTTATACAAGACTTATTAGTAGTCGTTGAGAGCACAAGTGGTATGCTATTTGGGTGGGGTTTTTTAAAATTTTTTTTTTAAATAAACAAAGTAAAATGTTCTTAAGTGGTTTCAACCTGTGTACCAAGGCAAGGGAAATGAAATGGAAAAGTTTCTATAGTGTGTGGACAAGTCTTAGGGGATACACTGCCCTCTTGAAGGATTGGCTGGGCAGAAGGATATCCCTGTCCTTAATAACCATGGAGAACAGATCTCAGCTTCACGTAAGGAAGGAGTTTCTCGAACAACACCACACAGAAATGAAACGGGCCTCGTCCTCGGGTTCTAAGTTCCTTTCCCTGAGAACCTAAGTGACTCTTGAAGCGACTTGTGCATTTAATACAAGACTATGAAACCAAATAGGGTATTACTGCTTTTGTTTTACGTTTGAAGACTAATTGCCAGGGCGGGGATGCAACTCACCTCTCATCACCCCTCTCACCGGAGGGCTGCCTAATTCCATCTAATACCAAGATGCCATTCTACACACTGCTGGTAACACGACAGGACCAAGAGGGAAGGAATTAGGTCTCGTTCTCTTTCTAAGAGTTTATCTCTTCTTGGGAATCAAAAAGCTCTTTCTGGGTCTCAGACAGGTTATATGGACCTTGAATATATATTAAAATTACCTGACCTGTGGTGGCGCAGTGGATAGAGCATCGACCTGGAAATGCTGAGGTTGCCGGTTCGAAACCCTGGGCTTGCCTGGTCAGGGCACATATGGGAGTTGATGCTTCCAGCTCCTCTCCACCTTCTCTCTCTGTCTCTTTCTCTCTCCTCTTTAAAATGAATAAATTAAATAAATAAATAAAATAATTAAAAAAATAATAAAAAAATGTCTTATAAAAAATATATATATATATATTAAAATTATATCATTATAGATATTGAGAGCAATCATTTACCCCATTAACCTCTAAAAATGTATAGAAAACTGGCATGTCATTAACACAACCCAAAATCATGAACTGCTATATGCTCCCCTTACTTCAGGTACAGGTATGTGATATACTTCACACACACGTATACACATTCCAAATACTATTTTCCTAAGCATGGATGGCTGATTTTTAAGTTTCTCATTATTGTGCATACTAGTGCATTTTTTTCAAGTGGAAGGTGCAAATAACATAGAAAGTACATACATAAACTTAGATGATATAGCTTACTACACACCAAGGCTATATTTTATAGCCTATTGCTTCTGGTTTACATGCCTGGATAGCATGTTACCGTACAAAACCACCCAAGATTAAATCAAGCACAAGAGAAAGATGATGCAGTCCAGAGAAGCAGTAAACACAAATTATATGTTGCTACTGACAACATGGCGTACTGTTTTTTAGCAAACATTTTTATAAGTAAAAAGAGTATGCTCTATTATAATGATAAAAAGTATAGTATAGGGGTTCCTCAGGTTACGACAGTCTCAACATATAATGTTTCAAGTTAACGATGCTCACTCCCATAAAAACTTTAAGAAACTGAGAGGTGAGTGTTTTGGCTTATGCCATTAGCATTGTAATTACGGACTACATGGGCAAACTACTTGGTTGTACACAGCAGAAGAACAGACAGTAATGCGGCATATGAGTGAGGGAAGTTGACGTCTCCCAGTGCACTTACCTACGCCATTTTGGAGTGGTAAAAGCTCAAGTGTTCCATTTGTGTTAGGCTAGGGTGTGTTTTGACTTACACCATGATTTGGGTTACATCACTGTTGTAGGAACGGAACTATGTCATAACCTGAGGACCTCCTGTAAATACATAAACCAGTAACCTAGATGCTTATTATCATCATCAAGTATTATGTAATATTACATCCCATTGAGTTGGCTCTGACTCTGGCGACCCAATGAATGAGTGATTTCCACAACATCCTGCTCTCAGCAGCCCTGCTCAGCGTCTATAGACCTGTGCCTCTTTTATTTTATGGGGTCAATCCACCTCATGTTTGGTACTGTACAGAACTGGATGTGCTATTATACTTTTATACGACTGGCAGCACAGTAGGCTTATACCAGCATCACCACAGCCACCTGAGTAAATGCATTGCTCTATGACATGACAATTGCTGTGACATCCCTAGGCCATCAGAATTTTGGAACTCCATTATAATCTAGTGGGACCACCATTGCGTGTGGCAGTCCATCATTGATTTGAAATGCCATGATGCAGCACATGGTTATAGCTAGACATCAAAAAGTGTGATGTCTCCGGTTTCAGTCTTCTTTCTCAAGATTGCTTCGGCTATTTGGGGAATTTTGTGATTCTCTATTAATTTTAGAATTGTATTTTCTACTTTTTAAAAAAATGCCGTTGGAATCTTAATAGGAATTGCATTGAATCTACAGATAGCTTTCGGTAATACAGACAGCTTAACGATAAATTATTCCAATCCTGAAGAGAGGCTATTTTCCAATTTATTTGTGTCATCTTCAATTTATTTCACCAAAGTCTTATAGTTTTCAGTGTAGAGATTTTTTACTTCTTTGCTTAAATGGACTCCTAAGTATTTTATTGTTTTTGATGCTATAATAAATGGGTTATTTTCTTTCTTTGTCTCTCAGATAATTGTGTATAAAAAAGCCACTGAATTTGTGTACTCTATTTTTGTATCCTGCAAATTTAGTGAATTTGAGCTGACATTTAGATTAGATCCAACAATTTTTGTGTGGAGTCTTCAGGATTTTCTATATATAAAATCATGTCATTTGCAAATAAAGACAATTTTGCTTCTTAGTTTTTTTCTTGCTTGATTGCTCTGGCAAGGACTTCCAATATTACAGTGAATAGATGTAATAAGAGTGGGCATTCTTATTTTGTTCATGATCTTAGAACAAAAGTTTTCAACTTTTCACAGCTGGGTGTGATAGCTGTTGGCTTGTCATATATAGCCCTTATTATGTTGATGTATGTTCCTTCCATATCTAATTTATTCAAAGGTATTTTTTTTATCATGAATGGGTGTTGAATTTTGTCAAGTGTGTTTTCATATTTGTTAAACTGATCATATTTTTCTTTCATTCTATTAATGGGGGTATTACATTAATTTGCATATTTGTCCTTCTGTTCAGAGTCTAAATTCCACTTGATCATGGTAAATGATCTTTTTTTTTTCATTTTTCTGAAGCTGGAAACAGGGAGAGACAGTTAGACAGACTCCCGCATGCGCCCGACCGGGATCCACCCGGCACGCCCACCAGGGGGCGACGCTTTGCCCACCAGGGGGCAATGCTCTGCCCATCCTGGGCGTCGCCATGTTGCGACCAGAGCCACTCTAGCGCCTGAGGCAGAGGCCACAGAGCCATCCCCAGCGCCCGGGCCATCTTTGCTCCAATGGAGCCTTGGCTGCGGGAGGGGAAGAGAGAGAGACAGAGAGGAAAGCGCGGCAGAGGGGTGGAGAAGCAAATGGGCGCTTCTCCTGTGTACCCTGGCCGGGAATCGAACCCGGGTCCTCCGTACGCTAGGCCGACGCTCTACCGCTGAGCCAACCGGCCAGGGCCCCTAAATGATCTTTTTAATGTGCTGCTGAATTTGGTTTGCTAATGTTTATTGATAAATTTTGCGTGTATATATTTCAAGGATATTGACCTGCAGTTTTCTTTTCTCATAGTGTCCTTTTCTGGCTTGGGTATGAGGGTAATGTTCATATTGTAAAAGGAGTCTAGGAGTGTTGCCCCTCTGATTTTTTTTTTTTTGAAGAGTTTGCAAAGTATTGAGGATTGGCATTAATTCTCTTTTAAAAATTAAGTAAAATTTACCAGTGAAGACATCTGGTCCTATGCTTTTCTTTTGGGGGAAGATTTTTTTTTTATTACTGATTCAATCTTTCTCTAGTAACTAGTCTGTTCAGATTTTCTTTTTTTTCCTCCAGTTTAGTGTTGGAAGTTTCTAATAATTCAATTCATGCATTCCTTCTAGGTTCCCTATTTTAATGGTGCATTGTATTTCATAGTGACCTCTTTCGATTTTTTGTATTTTTATAGTATGAGTTGTAATGTTTCTTTCTCATTTATAATTTTGTTGATTTGGGTCCTTTCTCTTTTTTTCTTGGTTAGTCTAGCTAAAGATTTGTGAATGTTGTTTATCTTTTAAAAGAACCGAATCTTAGTTTTGATCATCTTTTTTCATTGTTTTCCTGTTGTTTTCTGTCTCACTTATTTATGCCCTAATTTTTACTATTTTCTTTCTTCTCCTAACTTTCAGGGCAGTTTGTTCCTCTTTTCCTAGTTCCTGAAGGTGCAGAGTTGTTTATTTGATCATTCTTATTTTTTAATGTAGGCATTTATTTCTCAGAACTTCTCACTTATAACTGCTTTTGCTGCATCCCATATGTTTTGGAAAGTTGTGTTTCCATTTTCATGTGTCTCAGAATACATTTTCATTCCTCCTTTGATTTCTTCTTCAACCCTTCGGTTGTTCAGGAGAGTGTTGAAAAAAATATTACATAAAGTTATTGAACTCAAGTTTTATTCATCATAAAATTTATACAACTCCTCATCACTGTCAAAACTCCCATCCATTAGCTTGTCCTCATCTATGTCTGATGACAAATCACTGTCTTCAACAATGAGTGCAAAACTAAGCACGAAAAAGTGGGAAATACAAGTAAAAAAATCTACAACCACTGTGTAAGACGCACCCAGTTCTTAGACCCCAATTTTTCAAAAAAAATGGTGTGTCTTATACATGGAGAAATACAGTCTGTTGAAAGTGATAACGGCTTAACACTTCCCAAACCCAGGGAGAAAAATGGATACTCAGATCCATGAGGCCTAAAGGACTCCAAATAGGTTACAACTGAATGGGGCTACACCAAGACACACTGTAATTAAACTGTCAAAAGTCAAAGACTGAAAGACATTTAAAAGTAACAAGAGAAAAGAGACATGTCATGGGTTAACAGCTTTGGTTAGTTGGGGCTATCTATCAGAGTCTATTTTGGGGCAAGGCCACTGCCTGAGGTGTGAGGTCAGGGTAGGGGAAGGTTGGGTGGAGGTCCTGTTGGCTGAGAACAGTTGTGTAAGACTTCTGCCTCTGTTTCCCTGTGCAAGCAAAAAATATACGATGAACTCTGAGGTCCCCTGACTTCTCTGGTCAAGTTTCTGAGACAGGAAGGATTGGGTACTAGACTCAATGGTAGGCAAGACTATGAATTAGCTTCTTTGCCCAAGTGGGGCAGCAAAACATGCCCCAAGTCCTACACAGCTTGTGGTTTGGGGACCCAAATCAGTCCAGACTGTGTAACCTGGCCAGATGGAGCCACCTGTGTTGCTCTGAAGATGGAAAAGCCATGGGCTGTGTGCTCTGTTCGAGTGACACTCTAAGCAGGTTTGCAGGATGGGCTCTGCCCCGCAGGTGTGACCTGGGTGTGGCCCCTGTTCAGGTGAGCTGGGGGATGCATTCAGCAGTTAGCAGGGCTATGAATTCGTGTCCCCATCCAGGTCAGGCTCCAAGGCTGGCAAAGCTCCTGTTTAGGGATCCAGTTATTCAGAACAGTGTATACCAAGTTTCCTGCCCTGATGGGTCACTGTCTTTGTTCCACAGACAGGTAGGTTACCTGCCTGGCTCTGCTCAAATGCTGATGTAACCTGAAAGTCAGGGAGAGCTGCAGAGATTCCCAGGAGCACTGTTGGGTTCCTGGTCAGGCCAGGCTGAGACTGCATGCAGCCGTGGTCGTGGCTATTAATTGGCTTCTCTACCTAGTCAGAGCAGCTGAACGGGACCTGGGGTTGGCAAGAGTTTCTGTTCGGGGCTCAAATAAAACAGAAATATGTGCTAAGCTCTGTGGACAGAAGGGGCCACTATGCTGGGTGTGCAGACACAGAGATGCTGGCTGGGTTTTCTGTAATCGGGGCTGCAGGCTGGGTTACTACGGTTACCTGGAGTTCTGGGTGCTGTGGGAAGGGGAGCCACAGAGCCGGCCCCAAGGTTGGCACGACTCATGTTTGGGGAGCCAATCAGGCAGACCTGTGTCCAGGTTGGGTCGCTGGCTTGGCTGTGCAGAGGGGCAGAGCCACGGCCTTGCTCACACCAAAAGCATTGCGGGGCCACGCAGCTCCCCCGGTCTCAGGTCAGCTTTCTCGGTTCGGTAGGGTCAGGAGCCGCCCTCGGCAGTGGACAGAGCTATGTGTTACCTCCCCTGGCTGGGCGGATAGGCAGACCTGCTCCCAGGCTAGCAATGCTCTTTGATTAGGGTCTTGACTCAAGCCAGGCTGTACCCCCAAGTTCCTTGGCCACACAGGGCCCTTGGCTTTGTTGTCCATATGGTCAGTGCTGCTGGCGGAGACCTGGTTCCAGTGTCCCTAGGATGAGTAGCTTCCCAGTTGCTAAAGCCAGGCATCCTGGTCAGGTGGAGCCAGGAGCTTCCCTCAGCAGCGGGCAGAGTTATGTCTTAGCTCCCAGCACAGGCGGAAGGCAGAACAGCCCTCAGAGATGGCGGGCATCCTGGTCAGGTGGAGCCAGGAGCTTCCCTCAGCAGCGGGCAGAGTTATGTCTTAGCTCCCAGCACAGGCGGAAGGCAGAACAGCCCTCAGAGATGGCAGGGCTCTTCAGCTGAGCTCCCAAATCGGATAGACCTGAGCCCGCCTCGTTCCTGGTCGCTCTGTGCCACCATTGTGGCTCTGCAGGGGAGCAAAGCTGCTGACTGAGTTCCTACTCCAGCACCCAAGGAGAAGTCCCAGCCTGTGAAGATCTGAGCACTAGATGCTGCAAGCCCTTTCCCCTCTTCTCCATCACGGTCCCGTTCCCAGCGGTCAAGTCTCGGAGCTCCCCCCACGATCCTCATGGGGCAGGACCCAGGTGGACCTGAGAAGCAGCCCCCAATGCGGGGGTTGGGGGGAGCTGAATGTCTCCCTTGGCTCTCCTGTTCCCCTTTGGAGAAACTGTAGAATCAGGGGAGTCCCATGGCCCTTCTAATACAGTGTGCCCTTGTGTCTCTGGTGCGGGGGGTGCTTCCGCCTCCCCCCTGTTCTAGGGTTTTCCACAGTGGTGTTTGTTATGTCTATAAATAGTTGTTCCTCTTGTGACGGAGGGTGAAGTCAGGGGTGACCTACAATGCCATCCGAGTGATGTCACTCCTCCCAGACCTCTGTTTCCAGTCCTTAACCCACCCAAGGATGGAGAAGGGTTACATCTCCCCGTACCTTGGATGTCCAATGTGCCACATGACCTGCTTTATCCAATGAAATGTGACTGTGAAGTATCCGAGTCACTGTGAAGCCTGGCATTCAGATGTTCGGGTCATAAGATGGCAGAGTATCCACTGATTGAACCCTTACAGGACTGTGGAGAGCAGAGCCCCATCCCACACTCAGCCGGACATGTGGCATGCACAAAATATGTCCCTTTATCATTTTAAGCCACCGAGAAGCAGGATTTGATTGTTTCTGCAGCAGAACCTAATTTATTCTGACTGATACAAATGCCTGACAAGCCCTACAATAGAGATTGGATCTACAAAATGTCTCTCTGAGATTTATATTATTTCCATTTCATAAGTGAGGAAACTGAGGGTTTCGTCATAACATACCCTAAATCACAGTGAGTTAAGAGTTCAAAGAGATAGTGAGTCATGTTTCTAAGGAAGATAAGGCTTTGGGTTTGATGTCGAGAAGAGTCATTTGGTTTCTCCAAAGGGAAACTTTTTCAAAGGCTTTGATAGTCCCTTACAGCCTTGATCTTTGAAAAGATACGACCAGAATATGGAACTAGTTTCCCCGCACAAGATCCCTAAGATTAAGTTCTCAGCCGAGGTCAAGTGAGTATGACTCCGGTGGAGGCAGAGGGCTGGGAAGGGATTATCTTTCAAAACGACGATAAATCACAGGCACACGTCATGTTATCGCACTTTGTTTTATTGTGCTATGCAGGGGCTGCATTTTCAACAGATTGAAGGCAAGACCCTCCACCGGCGAAAAGATTGTGACTCACTTTATTGCGACACTTGCTTTAGTGCAGCAGTCTGGAACCAAACCCGCAATATCTCTGAGGTGTACCTGTGTGCACTCCAGAGACTGTCTGCTCTGAAACTCAGACTGCCCGGAAGTGCGGATACATCCCAGGGACTGCAGCCACTTCTATCCTGTCTGAAACGGTTTCTGAATTATAGGTGATAAGAGAGTATCATAGGAGTGGGTGAGGCCCTGGCCAGTTGGCTCAGTGTGTAGAGCATCGGCCCGGCGTGTAGATGTCCTGGGTTTGATTCCCAGTCACGACACACAGGAGAGGCGCCCATCTGCTTCTCCATCCCTTTCCCTCTTGCTTCTCTCTCTCTCTCACTCTCTCTCACTCTTCCCTTCCTGCAGCCATGGTTCTATTAGAGTGAGTTGGCCCCAGGTACTGAAGATGGCTCCATGGCCTTCACCTCAGGCACTAAGAAGAGCTCAGTTGAGCAACGGAGCGATGCCCCAGATGGGCAGAGCATCACTCCCTAGTGGGCATGCCAGGTGGATCCCGGTCAGGGCGCATGCGGGAGTCTGTCTCTGCCTCCTCTCCTCTCACTGAATAAGAAAAAAAAGGAGTGGGTGAGGTTAAGTAGGTAAGTGTATAATACTAGCAAAACAAGATAAAGGAATAGGCAAGAACTCACGGAGTCAGTCCTGGTGAATTAAGTATGGAAAAGTAAGATCCAATGAGGAATGACAAAATTCGTATTATAGCAAGTTTCTAAGCTTTCAGGATGCCTGGGTCATGCAAACCCTTTCTTCACCTGGCCTGCTGGGATCTCTGTCTGCTTCCGTACATAGAAAGCAAGGAAAGGAAGAATTCTAAAGGACAGTGTTCAACTTCCACATCTCCTTTAAATGTTTCTCATCTGTAAAAGACAAATCAACCAACAAACTATTTATCCATTTACCTGGAATGTTCTTCAACAGATGATGGAGATATATGGTCCCTAAACACAATTGCTGTCTAAAAGTGAACTATATTAATATTATTTTATACATTAGAAAAGTAATGATCAAAGAGGCAAAATCATCTGATTCCAGTCCAAAATGATCTGATTCGAGGCGGGGCAGAACAAGGAAGCTCCCTGCTCTCCTGTGACCCTGAACATCGCCACCCATCTGGTCTCACCTGGCGTGCTCAGACGCCCCCTTTCTCTCTCTCCCTGCATCCTTGGTCTGCACGCTGGCCATTGTCTTTGACATAGGACATTGCAGCACCCCCAAACTGGTCTTCCTGCCTCTGGTTTCCCAGTTCTAATCCCACCTCCAATAGACGACACAATGACTTTTCAAAATAACAATGGATCACATCACTGCCCTGATTTTAAGGTATTCCACGGTTCCCTGGAACGCAGCAATGAAATCAGAACACCTCATCGTTGACTAAGGCCCTTCCCAATCAGGTATCTCTCGGCCTTTTCTGTTTTATCCCCCAGAATGTGCTCAGAAACACCCTTCTTTTCAGTTTTATGGGAACAAACTGTGTTTCCTTGGACTATATTCTCACTTATCCTTTCTTGCCTTCAAAATTACTACTTACCCTTCAAAATTCAAACCAGGCACTTCTTTGGGATGTATTTGATACTTTGTTTGAATTCTCTCTTGACTTGACCCTTATCACCAGTAAAATTCAAAGTCTTTGAGGTCAGAGAATCAGTCTTGTTAATTCTGTGTCATGAGACATAATATGCCAGTCACGTAAATAGAGAAAGGAAGGATGAGGGGGAGGGAGGGAAGGGAAAGAGGGAGGAAGGAAAGAAAAAAATAAAAAAGGAAGTCAAGAAAAAGGAAAAGAAGACAATAGCTCTCAACTTCCCTGTCTTTTGATCGAGTTCTTTCTCCTATTTCATGACTATTTTTGCAATATTTATAAATAAAATGTGACCATAGTGATTTTTTTTGATAGTTAATGAAAAGTAGAGTCCTATATCATTGTATTCAAATTCTGGAAGAATAGTTAATGTAGAAGTAATAGAATTTCTCCAGTGAGCAGTTGTCGTAGAGGTATTGCAAACTCAAAAACTGATGTTTGAGGTTGGCTGTTGAAATAAAATGACCATGAAAAGATGATGAGAAAATAGTTTGGTGTGTAGTTATACAACCCGTAAATAGCATCCATGGGTAATATCCTACGTGGTGTTCAAAGATACTCGGAACGTGATGCTCTGTGGGTATGACGATTTCCGTTCCGCATAAGAGGAGGTGGAGCTGCAGAGATGTGATTCCTCCAGGTCACCTTTTGAGTCATTGGCAGAACAGGAAACCATATGCAAACCTCTGAACGAGGGGGGTGGGGAGCTACAAAAGGGACAAGGGGGGATCTATGGTGACAGAAGGAGACTTGGGGGGGCGAACACAGTACAATATACAGATGATGTATTATAGAACGGTACACCTAAAATCTATATAATTTTATTAACCAATGTCACCCCAATAAATTCAATTAAAAAAATAAGTGTATAAAAGAGGGGGAAAAAAAGCCATTGATCCCATGAATCAAAGACTCTCCATAACTAAACACCAACTTCAAATGAAGATCTGAACCCTAACTTCAATTCATGGGAGAGTTTTTGCATTAGTATGGGAAATTTAAGCTAAAATATTTATTCTTTAAATATCCCCTGGGCCTTGGAACAACAAAATTATTCGTTGGTCCACTCAATCAATCACTTGGTAGACATGAAGCTCCTACACTGTACCAGGCATTTCTTATACAATAGAACTTATTTATAAGCTTAAAATCTCTGATAGGGGAGCATCTTAAATCTAGTGGAATCTGTTCCCTCCTCTTTCTGAACGTCATTCTTGAGTTCTGTTTCCACGTCAAGAGCCTCTTCTGCCCAGGTCTGAACTGCTAGACGATGAGCATCACATTACTTCTAGCAGTTCCTGATGTGCAATAGGTTGTTCCTCCCATTGGTCTTTTCAGGGCAAACCATTCCCTCACCCTTGGGGCACGACAGAAACACAGGGAGGCCAGCTCATTAGGAGACCTTGAAAGCTTCCCCATGGGCCTGCATGGGACAAGCGGGCTCTAGTCTGTTTTAAGACAAAAGAGACCCAACCGTAATTAAATACTCACACAGATCCCTTGTGGGTTTCGGCCTGGACGCATTCAGAAGGACACTAATTAGGTGGCGAGCCCTTTATGCCAGACTCCCCAGGCACCGAGGGGGCTGCCTTGGAAGGTCCCTGTCTGACCAGCAGCAGTGTTTGGCCCCTGATTGATTCTCTAAATTCTGTTTACCTCACTAATAAAGCCCTAATGGTGAGAGCCAGCAGACTGCCTGCGTCTCAGTCCAGGGGCCTCTGCTCTCCCCAGTGTGGGCTGCTGGGCATGAATGACCCCTTTGTCTTCATCTCAAATGTTTTGGCAATTCCTCTGAAAACAGTGGTGAATGAAAAACCGCATGAGTCTAATTGTTTTCTCTGGGATCAGACTGATTTCTTCAAAGCAGCCACCACACACATGCACTCCAGGGTCTGCACTGTCCTTAGACTTCCCTGCTCAATACCCCAAACAGTAATTAAAAAGAACAAAAAGGACCAGCGTACCCCTTTCAGAGAGAACACCTTCTGTACCCAAGTGTCGTTCTCACTAGGTGAAACAATAGGGGTGACTTTCCTTCCAGGGAAGACGAGAGGCCCTGAGACAGGACAAGCCACCCGTTGATGTCAAGAAAGGGACTATTAAACCTTCAGAAGAGGCATGCAACTTCCTCAGTGAAACAACGAATGAATAACTGAAGGTAGAAGAAAGGAAGGGAAGAGGGTGGAGGAAAGCGTTTATTCCAAAACTGTGCGAACACTGATGGGCTGTCTCCCCGCACTGGTCACTGAGCGAGGGTGCCTCCACTCTGGACGTCGTGGGCTGGGTAATCATTTGCTTCAGCGGCTGGTCTGTGCACTGTAAGACGTGTAGTAGCACCTCTACCTAATGGATGCCAGGAGCAACACCCCACCCCCAGCGGAGGCGATCAGAGGTGTCTCGGGTGCAGGAGATGGGGGCCACGTCGTCCCTGTTTGAAAACCATGGGATGAGATGGATCAGGAGGACAAGAGCTGTGGAAACGTTAAATGAGAGTGAGGTCTGGTGTCAGCAGCCGGATGGGAACCCTCAGCACTGCCTGTTCCTAACTCGGTGACTTTGTGACTGTTACCCATCCTCCCTGAACCTACCTGATACAGTCCCGGGAGGATTCAAGTATAAACCACACATAAAGTGCTTAGCACGGTGGCCGGTGCACAGTGAGTGTGCAGTAGCCTTAACTGTTAGGAGTAGCGTCCATCCTCACGGTCATTTCTGCCATTCACCACCGAGACGGACCTCTCTCGCCTGAGCAGAAGTTGCTCCGTGCATGCAATGCTTGGCTCGTTTAGTGCTGCTCAAGTCTCCCGTCAGTTCCGGAGTTTCCTGCCTCCGTTTTTCAGACTCAGTGACAGCAGGGAGCCAGGCCTCTGGCGTCACCCCTGACCCCTTGCCTGCCTCCTGGGGTAGGCACATGCTAGGGGCTGAGAAAGAAAGAGTTTCCCACGGAAGAAAGGGCTGCTGGCATTTTAACAAGCACATGCAGCAGGCCATTGACCAGCCAGGGCCACAGGTCAGATTCCGGGCTCTCACGTTTTCCTTCCTCCCAAAGGAAAAGCCCCGTGGCGCTGACGGATACCTTCAGCCTCTGGTTGCAGCCTGGAAAGAACCAGGTGTCCGGGCAACCCGGCTGCTACAAAGGTTCCCACACATCACGCAGATGCTCACAGGCACAGTCCCCTACTGGGCGTGGTCCGAATCCTGCTCCCCAGACCTGCCTCCTCCGAGTCTCAGGCTCGGTCTGCTCTCTATCAGCTGTTCTCCATCCTCGCCTCTGTGTCCTGATCATTCTATCTGTTCCTCCTGCGACTGGAGATTTGCTGCAGCCTGCTCACCGCCCCTATCTCCAGGGTGTTCTCTGAACCACCAACCAGGAGTAGTTTTCTAAACTCTTAGCTGTGATCGTCACCCCTGCTTAAAAATCTGCCGTGGCGCTCCGTTTCCTCTGGACTGAAGTCCTCAGTTTGATATCAAGTAGTGTAATACCTCCAACTTTATTCCTTTTTCTCAATACTGCTTTGGCGATTTGGGGTCTTTTGTGGTTCCATGTACATTTTAGGATTATGTGTTCTCATTCTCTGAAAAATGCCTTTGGTATTTTGATAGGGGTTGCACTGAACATGTAGATTGTTTTAGGTAGGATGGACATTGTAACAACAATTCTTCCTATCCATGAGCATAGTATCTCCTTTCATTTATTTGTATGTTCTCCAATTTCTTTCTTCCATGTCTTAGTTTGCTGACTACAGGTCTTTTACCACTTTGGTTCAATTTATTCCCAGATATTTTATTCTTTTTGATGCAATTGAAAATGGGATTTTTTTTCTTAATTTTTTCTTCTGACAGTTCACTATTGGTGTATAAAAATGCAACTAATTTCTGAATATTAACCCTTTGAGTAGTGAGTTTTATTCATGCTCACTGACCCCCGGGAGTGAGGGTTATTTGTTTGTTTGTTTTTTTTCAAAAAATGAAATCAGTAAGTTTTATTAACTTAAAATCATATTTGCTTGATAACCAATTCATGGAAACAAGAACATCCATTTGCCTTTTTTTAATGTTGCCTTACACATGTACGATCGTACTCTGTACTCTGGATGGTCAGGAGGCACGAGGACATACGTGAATGTTCACACCACTCAAAGGGTTAATGTACTCTACTGCTTTACTGAATTCATTAGCTCTAATTGTTTTTTGGACTCTTTACTCTCTATACTATCGTGTCATCTACAAATGTCACTTTTATTCCTTTCCTATTTGGATGCCTTTTATTTCTTGTCTGATTGCTGTGGCCAGGACTGCGAATACTAACTGAATAAAAGTGGTGATAATGAACCTCTTTGTCTTGTTTCTGAACTTAAAGAAAAATTCATTGTTGAGTGTGATGTTAACCGCAGGTTTGTCATATATGCCCTTTATTAAATTGAGGTATGTTCCTTCTATCCCCACTTTGCTTAGGTTTTTTTTTTTTTTTATCATAACTGGATGTTGAATTTTATCAAATGTTTTTCTGCATCTATTGATACGACCATGTAATTTGTATACTTTTGAGGGGGTGTATTGTGTTAATGGATTGAAGATATTGAAGCAGCTTTCTGATCCCAGGAATAAATCCCACTTGGTCATAAGATATAATCTTTTTTTTTTTTTTTTTTTTGTATTTTTTCGAAGCTGGAAATGAGGAGGCAGTCAGACAGACTCCCGCATGCGCGGGACCAGGATCCACCTGGCATGCCCACCAGGGGGCGATGCTCTGCCCATCTGGGGAGTCACTCTACCGCAATCAGAGCCATCCTCAGCACCCCACCTGGGCAAACACTGCTCCAATGGAGCCTTGGCTGCGGGAGGGGAAGAGAGAGACAGAGAGGAAGGAGAGGGGGAGGGGTGGAAAAGCAGATGGGCGCTTCTCCTGTGTGCCCTGGCCGGGAATCAAACCTGGGACCCCTGCACGCCAGGCTGACGCTCTACCACTGAGCCAACCGGCCAGGGCCGAGATATAATCTTTTTAATGTTGAATTTGGTTTGCTAATATTTTGTTGAGAATTTCTGCATTTATGTTCATCAGTGATATTGGCCTATATTTCTTTTTTGGTAGTGTCTTTATCTGGTATGGGTATCAAGGTAATGCTGACCTCATAAAATCTGTTTGGGAGCTTTGCCTCCTCTATAGTTTTTTGGAATAGTTTGAGAAGGATAGGAACTGATTCTTCTTTGAATGTTTGGTAAAAGTCACCTGTTAAGAATCTAGTCCAGGTCTTTTGTTTGTTGGGAATTTTTTTTTACTATTACTGATTCGATTTTGTTAGCAGTTATTGGTCAGCTCAGATTTTTCTGTTGCTTCCTGATTTATTTTTGGAAAATTACGTTTCTAGGAATTTATCCATTTCTTCCAGGTTGTCAAATCCGTTGGCATATAATCATTTGGCGTATTTCCTGATAGTCCTTTGTATTTCTGTAGTGTCAGCTTCACTTCTCTTTCATTTCTGATTTTATTTACTTGGGCCCTCTATCTCTTTTGTTCTTGGTGAATCTAGATAAAGGTTTATCGATTTTGATTATCATTTCAAATAACCAGCTCTTGGCTTCACTCATCTTTTCTATTTTTTTTAAACTCTATTTTGTTTATTTCTCCTCTGCTCATTATTTCCTTCCTTATATCACTTTGGGTTCTATTTGTCCTCCTTTTTCTAGTTCTCTAGGTGTAAGGTTAGATGGTTTATTTTCACCTTTGCTTGTTTTTTGAGGTAGGCCTGGATTGCTGTAAATTTCCCTCTTAGAATGGCTTCATACAGACACATTTGGGGTCATTGTGTTTTCATATGTCTCAAGGTATCTTTTGATTTCTTCGTTGACTAATTGTTAACCCATTTATTGTTTAGTTCCACGTTATTTGCCCTCCACGTTTTTGTGTGTTTTTCATTTTTCTTCTTGTAATTGATTTCTAGTTTCATGTCATTGTGATTGGAGAAAGATGCTCGATATGATTTCAGTCTTCTTAAGCTTATCGAGACTTGTTTTATGCCTGTCGTGGGGTCTATTCATGTGCACTTGAAAAGAATGTATGTTCTGCTCCTTTTGGGTGAAATATCTTAAAAATATCAATTAAGTATGTCTGGTCTAATGTGTCATTTAAGGCAACTGTTTCCTTGTTGATTTTCTGTCTGGATTATCCATTCCAGCAATTTTCCACCAGTGTGCCGCAAGAATTTTTAAAACTTGCAGTACCTGACTGTTTAATCAGGGGCAGTGATCTCTTTTCCCTTAGATCGTCAAATATAAAAATGACAACAGCCAACACAAAAATACCTGTCCAGTGTCAATGAATCAAAAGTGTATCTTTTTTTTTTTCTTTGTCAAAGCAGCAAAAATACATATGTATTTTTTGGTGTGCCACAGGATTTTAGTAATTAATTTACTGGTGCCATGGAAAAGGTTGAAAATCCCTGGTCTATTCATTGATGGCAGTGGGGTGTTCAAGTCCCCTTCAGTGCCTGTACTGCTGTCAATTTCCCCCCTGGTGTCTGTTAGTGTTTGCTTTATATAAGTAGGAACTCCTACACTGGGTGTGTAAATGTAGTAATGTCCTCCTGTTGGATTGATCCTTTTATCATATCAAATGCCCTTCTTTGTCTCTTATTATAGCCCTTGTTTTAAAGTCTATTGTGTCTTGTATAACTATTGCTGTCCCCGTTTGTTTTGGTTTCTGTGTGAATATCCTTTTCCATTCCTTTACTGTCAGTCTGTGTGTCTTCTGATCTGAAATGGGTCTTTTGTAGGCAGCTTTTATACAGATCATGTTCTTTTCATCCGTCTAGCCACCCTATGTCTTTCGATTGGAGCATTTGATCCATTTGCATTTACAGTAACTATTGATAGGTATGTAATCACTGCCTTTTTTATTCTTATTGTTTTGGTAGTTCTCTCTATTCCTTTCTCATTTCCTTGCTCTCTTCCCTTATATGTTAATAACTTTCTATGGTGTCATGTTTGAATTTCCCTCTCTTTATTTCTGGTATATCTCTTACAGATTTTTTGGTTTGTGGTTACCACATGTTGTATATATACTGAGCTATGCTGAGAGCAGTCTATTATAAGTCGATGGTTGTTTAAGTTTGAACACATTCTAACATCATCACCATTCTACACACTGCTGCCACGTTTATGTTTTTGTCATTTCTTTTTTTACTTCTTTGTGTGTTTGTGTGTATTAATTTATTGTTGTACTTGCACATGATCTCCCTATTTTTGCCTTTTAATGTTTGTACTAGTTTCACAGTTGGTAGACCCACCTTTGTCACTGAGAATTTTTTTTCTTTATTTTTTTTTTATTCATATTGATCATTTGTTTTCTACTGTAAGAAGTCCCTTTTATACGGAGTGAAATAAGTAAATCAGAAAAAAAACTAAGAACTATATGAATCCATACATAGAAGGGACATAAAAATGAGACTCAGAGACATGAACAAGAATGTGATGGCAACAGGGGTGGGGGGTGGGGGAGGGGGGATGGGGCAAAGAAGGAGTGAGGGGTTGGGGGAGGGGAGGGGCACAAAGAAAACTAGATAGAAGGTGACAGAAGACAATTTAACTTTGGGGGAGGGGTATACAGCACAATCAAATGTCAAAATAATCTGGAGATGTTTTCTCTCAACATATGTACCCTGATTTATCAATGTCATTGCATTAAATTTAATAAATAAATTAAAAAAAAAAAAGAAGTCCCTTTAACATTTCTTGTAATACAGGTTTGGTAATGATGAACTCCGTTAGTTTTTGCTTGTCTAGTAAACTATTTCTCTCTCCTTCGATTCTGAATGATAGCCCTGCCGAGTAGAGTAATCTTGGTTGTAGGTCCTTGCTTTCCATCACTTTGACTCCCTTCTGGCCTGCGAAGTTTCTGTTGAAAAATAGGCCAACAGTCTTCTGGGAGCTCCCATGTATGTAGCTAACTGCTTTTCTCTTGCTACTTTTCATGACGTGTCTTCATGTGGGCCTCTGACTTTATCTTATTTCAGACTCTCGGAGCTCCCTGGACTTGTAGGTCTGATTCCTTTGCCAAGTTAGAGTTTTCAGTCATTATTTCTTCAAATAGGTTTTTATCCCTTGCTCTCTTCTTCTCCTTTTGATACCCTTACAATGCAAAGTTGGTATGCTTGGTGTTGTTCCAGAGGTCCCATAAACTATTCTAGTTTTTTGAAATGTGGTTGTTGTTTTTTTCTGTTTGCTGTCCTGATGGGGTGTTTGCTGCTATCTTGTCTACCCAATTGTTGATTCAATCCTCTCATTCATCCATTCTGCTCTTGAGTCCAATATATTCTTCACTTTGGTTCTTCTATTTTTAATTTCTGACTTATCTTTTTTATGGTTTCTGTCTTTTTAAGTTCTCACTGCATTCATCTTTTTCCCTCTAAGTTTATTGAGCATAACCAGTGTTTTGAACTCTGTATCTGGTAGATTGCTTGTCTCCATCTCACTTAGGTCCTTTACTGGAGGGTTGTTCTGTTCTTTCGATTGGGAAATGTCTCTTTGTCTCCTGATTTTGGATGACTTCCTGTGTGTGTCCCCACCTGTTATGGAGATCCATGACATCTCCCTGTCTGAGCAGAGGGGCCTTTATGTAGTAGGTGTTCTGTGGGGCCCACGGTGAAGTCTTCCTGTTCACCCGAGTTGGGTGCTCTAGGAGTGTCCTCGTGTGGGCTGTGTGTGCTGCCTGTTGAGCCTTGATTGCTGTTGGCACATTGGAGGGGCTCCAATGCAGGCCAAAGAAAGCTGCCATTTATGCCCGGGTTGGGGATGCCTAGTGGGGCCTGGAAGTGATGTGCTGTTGGTTGGCACTTGTGCTTGGCTCGGAGGTATGATGCTGTGGTCTAAGGCCAGCTGCCTCTTGTGCTGGCTTTGGAGCCACTTAGCTGAAGCTGAGTTCCAGTCTAACACTGGCCGCAGCTTAGGCCAGGCTTGGGGCCATGTGATTGATATTACCATGCACATTGAGATGGGTGGCTGCTCGTGCCGATCCTACAGCTGCTTGGCAAGAGGCATAGGCCGGGGACACTAAGGCCAGGTGCTGCTTGTTTGTCCCAGGGCTGAGGAGCTGGGTGTGAGCCTAGGACCCCCAGGTCCTTCGTGGGAACCTCTGCAGCCAAAGTATCCCTTCTGATTCTTAATCATTCCAGCAGGGGTGTAGGGACCGGCCCCTCCTATCGGTCTTGTCGTGGCTTCTTTTTTATACCCTTAGATACAGGACGTCTGTTCAGCAACTTTTCAGGCGGGGTGGTCCTACATGACACTTGTTCTATAACTGAGTTGTAATCTTGATGCCGTCACGGCAGGAGGCGAGCACAGCGTCACCCACTCTGCCATCTTAACTGCAAGTCCCCAGAAAACCCTCCCGGGATTTCTCCAGGGTGTCTTCTCCATGGATAGTTGTTAGCTGGCTTTTTCTTTAAGGGAGACTGAAGTCAGGAACAACCTGGGTCACCATCTTGATAGCATCCCTTTCTGCACGTGTTCTCTCTGCAGGACATGCTCTCCGGAATCTCCGCTGGGAACCTTCTTTCTTTGAGACTCAACTTCGCCGTTGTCTCCCCTAAGAAGCTACTCTGAGCTCCGTCTCTCCCGGCCAGCTTTCTCTCTGCGTTCTCTCTCAGCACGTCACACGCTGACTGTGAGTCTGTCTCTCTCTCACCGGATTTGAGGGGTTGATGAGGGAGAGCGACTGTGTTTTATTCCCGTGTAAGCAGTTCTTAGTGCCTGGGACTTCCTGTATAATGAATAAGTCTCATGGTCTACAGGGTTGAGGATGAGGATGATGGTTATCTACGTGCACTCAACTGGAGCTCCAGCACCTGAAATCTCAGACTTTGAGAGAAGTGCTCCTTCTTCTGTCGCCATGGCCGGGTCAGGACCCCCCGCGCTCCGAGAGTACGTCAATCACATCACAACAGGCAGCCGTTAGCTGGGCAGTTAGGGTTTTAGTCATTGGCACAGTCAGCTTGCTCTGCCTAGGCCACAGCGTGGTAATACAGGAGACAGGCCTCGTCCACCCTCCAGGACCTGGCATCGCCCTCTGCCTGTGAAGTCGTATCTTTCGGGGATGTACCAGCTTTAGAACAAGGGACCAGCTGTACTGGGGCCACGGTGGCAATGCGGGGCTTGTGTGGCTGAGGAAGCGTGGAAAGTGGAACTCAGAGCATTTCACCTGCCCCGTGTCCAGCCATGAAGCATTCTGGCTGCAGTCCCAAAGGGGACTGGAGGAATTTCCCGATGTGCTGTTTCTTTCTCCCTTCTCAGGAATTGTGGGTGGAAGAAGGGGAGGCATGCTCTTGGTTCATGAAGCGGATGAGCTTTATTATTGCTCAGAAAAAGTGTGTGTGTGGGGTGGAGAGACAATGGGGGTGGGAGAAGCAGCTGCCTTGGGCCGTGGAAAGGAAATGGCTTTTGGTGTGCCAGCCTTGGGTTTGAACCCCAGCTCTGACGCTGCCAAGCGGCGTGACTCGGGGGAAGATGACCTCATTCCGCAAAGTGTCAGTTTTGTAAACTGGGCACAACACAGACCTTCCAAATGTCCCGTGCGTCCTGGAGGTCGTGTGTTTAGCAGCAAGCGCGAGAGCGTGTTCACTGCTCACGTCCAGGGACTGGCGCTGTTGTGGATCACGTGGGCTGGGAGAGGCTGATTCTGCTCCAACACCAACATACCCCTCCTTCTTCTGCCGAAAATGGACTTTCCAGCTTTGGAAACGATCTTAAAAGATAGAAATGCTTTTCTGAGGAATCCTGCTTCCCAGGACCCTACTTTAAAGGAAGCTGTGGCAATGAACCACGGTACACATGCTGGAAACACATTTTATTTCGAGTCTTTCTCCAGTTGACTGACGACAGCACTTACTCATGTGAGAGTGGGCCAGCACCGAGAGCCTCGAAGTGGGAGTGGGAACACTTGAGTTATGATCTCAAAAGCACCACCCACCCACTAGATAGCCCTGGGGAGAAATAGCAGTAATGAGTCTGTGTGGTTTCAGGGAGTTGCACTATTTATAAAGTGCTCTAAACAAACAGCACAGAAAGTTACTTTATCAGACGTGGCATTTCTGCTATGCACCAGGAGGTAGACCAGTCAGTCACATTGGTCTATGTTGTTTTGCTTAATCTTTTCAGTAGCTCTAAGAGGAGTGTCTCCCTCTATAATTATCCTGGTTACTATAAAGACTGTTCAGAGAAGTTAAGTGAGAGGTAATACAACCAATCAGTGACCGAATGAAGATTGGGACCCCCAGATCGTCTTTCGAAACTGGTCATCTACCCCACTGGGCCATAGGCTTAGGGTGGATCAGACATAGCAAATAAAAGTATACATGATGCCCAGTTAAATTTGCTTTTCAGAAAGACACTGTTTTAGTGTAAGTTCATTCCAAGTATTACTTAAAAATATTGCTGATTTAGCGGAGATGAAAATGTAACCCGGCAGCTGGCATTTCACTGGGTAACCCTCCTTAGGATGCACGTGTCACAGGAGTAGGCGAGCAGTGATAGACCAGAGCCTGTCCAGACCCCACTAAAGTTGTTTTCACAGAGATGTGTCCTTCACAAACTGTACACATTCTGGCTGGATGGCTCCATTGGTTGGAGCATCATTCTGATATGTAAGGGTTGTGGGTTCAATTCCTGGTCAGAGCACATAAAGGAACAGATCGATGTTCCTCTCTCTCTCTCTCACTTCCTCTCTCTAAATCAATAAAATTTTAAAAATATTTTTTTAAAAATTGTACACAGTCTGCCCTGGCCGGTTGGCTCAGCGGTAGAGCGTTGGCCTAGCGTGCGGAGGACCCGGGTTCGATTCCCGGCCAGGGCACATAGGAGAAGCGCCCATTTGCTTCTCCACCCCTCCGCCGCGCTTTCCTCTCTGTCTCTCTCTTCCCCTCCCGCAGCCAAGGCTCCATTGGAGCAAAGATGTCCCGGGCGCTGGGGATGGCTCTGTGGCCTCTGCCTCAGGCGCTAGAGTGGCTCTGGTCGCAACATGGCAACGCCCAGGATGGGCAGAGCATCGCCCCCTGGTGGGCAGAGCATCGCCCCCTGGTGGGCGTGCCGGGTGGATCCTGGTTGGGCGCATGCGGGAGTCTGTCTGACTGTCTCTCCCTGTTTCCAGCTTCAGAAAAATGAAAAAAAAAAAAAAAATTGTACACAGTCTTCCATGATAGATGTTATAAGCCTTTTAGAAAAACACAGGCAAAGGAAATCTGATTTAGGATGCGTTCTCTAGGTTACCTTGATTCGGGTCTGGCTACTCTGACGGGGGTCAGAGTACGGATTTCAGGCCACAGCGGGCACTGATGCGGACCATGGGCAGACAGCCTTGGCTGGGTCGTCTCAAGTTCAACAGCCAGCTCTCCCTCTGAGCCCTCACAGGTCTTGGGGCCAAAGCGCGGACCTGACCCAAGAGCCTGCACTTACCAAACCCTCCCAGAAGCAGCTGCCACGCTGGCCCTTTATGGCACCTCATGGCGTATTACGCCAGTGCTGTGGGATGTGGCAGCCCCATTTACTGACTGACTGACTGACAGACAGACAGACAGACAGACAGAAAGCACGCTCATGTGCAGTGGAGCTGAATCTGGTGCAGGTCTGTCTGACCCCGGTGCCGGCATCATGCTGTGCGGTCCAGTCCCTGGGAAGGCAGGGGGGCCCCAACCTGATGACGGAGATGTGATCGGTATCTGTTGACTGTTTTATAGCCACGCTCCCTGAATGTCCCCATTTGCTCACCTGCACCTATCTTGACTCATCCTTCAAGGCCCATCTCTAACCCCTGTGTCCGGTGTGACTGCTTCAGCTATTATTTTGTTAGGGAGGCTGATCTTTCAAGTATCAATCTTACCCTCATAGCGCAACTATTTCAGCTTTGGGGAAATAATGGTTTCATTATCAAGCTGGTAACCGCTGTGGCCACTGAAATTCAAAGACTCTCATCCTTTGCTATGTAATGGCATTGATTTGCTGGGTCCCCCCCACCCCACCCCCCGCCCCTTACCCACTCGTAGTTCAGTTATCTGAGTGAAAAGACCAAGCAAGAGCTATAAAAATATGATTGCATTGCGGCTATAAGTTCCCAAACTCAGATGGTTATTACCCGATGCGGGACATTCCAATTTTAACTCTCAACTGCTGGTTTTATTTCCTAAAGCCACTGAAAGCATCCCGCATTGCTTTTATATACATCACTACTTTAATGGCTTTTGTGTCATAATAAAAGGCAGTTCATT
Source organism: Saccopteryx leptura (assembly GCF_036850995.1). Classification (NCBI taxonomy): domain Eukaryota; kingdom Metazoa; phylum Chordata; class Mammalia; order Chiroptera; family Emballonuridae; genus Saccopteryx; species Saccopteryx leptura. The sequence goes on from NC_089511.1 coordinate 16,275,516, forward strand.
GGAAGCATCGGGTTGGTTTGTTTGTTTAGTAGAAAAATAGCCAACTTGGAATAAGACATTTCTGTCTTCTAACTCTGTCCTGCGCAATCAGTCCATGTTCCTCCCAGCTGCCAAACTGTTTTCCCCAAAGAGCTATTTATAAGGCATTGCTCTCTCTGTTCAACCTTCGAAGGCACCCTCTTACGTCCCTTCCCTGGAAGGCCCTCTGCCCTTAGCCTGGCATTTGAAGACGTCCGGTGTCTGGCCTCATAACTCACTCCTAGAAAACAAAACATCTGGTTGGCTCTTCCCCTCTTTGAGCACCTATGATTCTATACACGAGGTTCCTTCGCCACCATTTCTGGGAAGCCATTCTGCCTCGCTTGGTTCCGTCTGTGTTGTTCTGACTTAAAAATGAAAACCCAGCATTCTACCCAACTATTCCAGGAATTCTTCCCTGGAATCCCCTCTCCTAACACTTAGCACAGCTTCCTGCCCCCTTCGCCCTCCCTGCACAGCTGGGGTTTGCCTGGTCACATATGTGGCCTTCTCACTTGCGTGATGCTCCAAATCCAGACCCAAAGTTCCCTTAAATGAGGAACTAGATCTTGTCTGTCTTTCTTTAGTGCTGTGCCCACAGCACACACTATGTTAATGATAGATCCCGTCTCTTCCAGAGGTCACCTGACTCGGCCACAGCCTCGTGCCAGGTCGCGGCAGCTCACCCGGAACCCACTGCGGTGTACTTTCCAGGAGTGAGGAAGAGCGAGACGGACAGATAGACGTATGTGTTGTAAGTAGAGTGTGTCAAACTCTTGATTTAAGGGCGGGATAAAACCTGACAATAGAGAATAGTAACTAATGCGTGTCGTTAAGAGGTGGAACTTACTCTGTCCCACCAGACTCAGCAAAAGATAATCCACTAAGACCTTGGCAGGGAAGACAAGCAGGTTCTAAGGGAAAGACATTAAGTCTCTGGGCAACATGAGAACCAAGCAGTTAGAAAGGTACATGTTTAGGCCCTGGCTGGTTGGCTCAGCGGTAGAGCGTCGGCCTGGCGTGTGGGGGACCCGGGTTCGATTCCCGGCCAGGGCACATAGGAGAAGCGCCCATTTGTTTCTCCACACCCCCCCCCTTCCTCTCTGTCTCTCTCTTCCCCTCCTGCAGCCAAGGCTCTGTTGGAGCAAAGATGGCCCAGGCGCTGGGGATGGCTCCTTGGCCTCTGCCCCAGGCGCTAGAGTGGCTCTGGTCGTGGCAGAGCGACGCCCCCTGGTGGGCAGAGCGTCGACCCTGGTGGGCGTGCCGGGTGGATCCCGGTTGGGCGCATGCGGGAGTCTGTCTGACTGTCTCTCCCCGTTTCCAGCTTCAGAAAAAATACAAAAAAAAAAAAAAAAAAAGAAAGAAAGGTACATGTTTAATCAGGAACCTGGACTCCCCTCCCCAGTTAATCCTCTCCCTCGTACTTCAGAGTGTTTGCCATTCAGACCCCAACCTACTTCAGCTCCAAGGACCGATGTCAAATCAATGATATATACTATGATATGTCCATTAGTTACCAAAATTCATATCAGTGTAGCATCTCAGAAAATTACCTCTCTAGGCATCTGTCACATGGACAGATCACCTGCCAGGTGACTATCCCAGACTCTGAAAAGAAATATCTAGTGACAGAACTTAGGACCAACCCAGGAAGCCCTTATACTTCTCAGACAATGGGGATTCGCTCACCTAGTAAGGTTAGTTGCTTTGTTCAGTTCATGTCAACGATCAGTTGTCATTGGCCGTTTGGTTGACACAACGCCACACATGGAGGTCATGGCAAAGAGGCGGCCCCTCGGGCTCAGGGCACTCTCAGTCCAGGTAGACCCTCACTCCATGTAACCCCTTCCATTAAATCTCATGTCAAATGGGACATTTTGATTATCATTGAATAATCAGCCCTCCCCGAATTTAAAAAACAACGCCTTCCTTCCCCGTGAGCATCTCTTCCCTTAGCTAACCATCCCATGCCTCCCAGTTCCTGCTAATGTGCCATTCCCCGAGTTCCCTTACGTTCCTGGTCACCCCCACTTCTGACCGCCTCTCCCTCTCGGGAGTATGCAAGTTATCAACAAAAGAGACGAGTGAACCCAGCCCTTCATGTTGCTAGCAAGTCTCCAGTACAGCAATCCTTTAGTATAGACCAGGGGTCCCCAAACTTTTTACACAGGGGGCCAGTTCACTGTCCCTCAGACCATTGGAGGGCCGGACTATAAAAAAAACTATGAACAAATGCCTATGCACACTGCACATATCTTATTTTAAAGTAAAAAAAGCAAAACGGGAACAAATATAACATTTAAAATAAAGAACAAGTAAATTTAAATCAACAAATTGACCAGTATTTCAATGGGAACTATGCTCCTCTCATTGACCACCAATGAAAGAGGTGCCCCTTCTGGAAGTGCGGTGGGGGCCGGATAAATGGCCTCAGGGGGCTGCATGTGGCCCATGGGCCGTAGTTTGGGGACCCCTGGTATAGACCATACAGTCGGTCAGGCGAATTAGGAGCAAAAAGCCTGGTCAGTAACCTCCAGCGTAGGAAGAGCAGTAAAGCGATGGTTAATCTAGAAAGCCTAAGACCCCACTTTTATAGTGGTGGGCTGTCCATCTCCAGGACAGCCTGATGCTGCGCAGCACACGTCCAGGTGTCCTTGACCTTCACATCTGAGACTCCCACACGTGCATCTTCAACATGGGTTTCACCTGGCTTGCCCTGTTCTAAAAATTCCTATGAGGTCCCTGATATGTTGGGACCTTTTGGAGGGAATGTCATTTTGGTCCAAATACAGGCTCTTCCTTAGCCACATAGCTCAAGTGACAAGGTTGCTGAAATAGGTGACTGAAACTTTTAATGAGATAATGCAATTCTTCTTAATGCAATTCTTAGTCATGCACGCCATACCTGTAGTATCTGAACGGTGCTATATAGATTGAGAAGAGAGATTAAGAGGAGAGAAAGGCTGTGTGTGCTCACCTATTAGCAACGTTAGGGGTCAGCATGATTCATGCGTCCCCAGATCCCACGATGTGTCTGGCTCCGAGCTCGGTTATGCAGCTCAAAGATAAACCCCGTGTATTCTATTGGGTTTGTTCTAGTGAGAGTGCGAGAGCCGTTATCTGTCCCCCTATTTAAGAAAAGCATGGCATTTAAGTATTGAAACCAGATAGGAAATATCTAGGACAGGGGTCCCCAAACTACGGCCCGCGGGCCGCATACGGCCCCCTGAGGCCATTTATCCGGCCCCCGCCGCACTTCCGGAAGGGGCACCTCTCTCATTGGTGGTCAGTGACAGGAGCATAGTTCCCATTGAAATACTGGTCAGTTTGTTGATTTAAATTTACTTGTTCTTTATTTTAAATATTGTATTTGTTCCCATTTTGTTTTTTTACTTTAAAATAAGATATATGCAGTGTGCATAGGGATTTGTTCATAGTTTTTTTATAGTCTGGCCTTCCAACGGTCTGAGGGACAGTGAACTGGCCCCTGTGTAAAAAGTTTGTGGACCCCTGATCTAGGAGCAGCTGGAGTCTTTGAAGACTCCCTCCTGTCATGGTGAGGCTTTTGGGCCTATGACTTGGCCACCATCACAATGACCCTTGAAATCCTAGGATACACCCAGTGTAGACACAGGCTCCTCCTCTTCATGAGGTAACCAGTAAAATAACGATGAATCATTAAGGTCAGATTTTGTTAATGATTCATAATTAACATCACTTAGAACTTGAGTTCTGCAGTAAGCTGATCTCAAGGAATGAATTTTGGCTGGGCCAGCGTTGACTTCTGCGAGCTTAGGCCAGTCATTCAATGTTTCTGCATCAAAACTTCTTTATATTAACACTACGAATTCCAGTGCTGACCCCACTGGGCTGTTGTGAGAACAACAGTAACCCTGCTACACGGAGGCTGGCTCCGGATTCTGCCGTGACTGTTAGTCTAATTTATCCCAGAGGCATCGTCCATGAGCACACCCCAAAAATGATGCTCCATCCTTCTAAGCTCTTAAAAATGCTTTTTAATTCACTTTACAGTTTTTTTTTTCCCTCCAAAGTATTAAGTATATGTTATTTCAACTGTCTCCATAAGATTACAAAGCACATGCTGCTCTTGTTCTCTACCGAGTGTTAGCTGTAGAGTCTGAAGACCCGGCACTGAATTCCGTCTCCTTATTAACAGTGGGATTGGAATCAACCGGCTTCCACTCTCTGGAAAGGACAGCCGTCTCCGTCTGCAAAGAAGAACAAGGACATGTTGAGGGCAATGATGGTGGAGACAAGGACATCCACCTCACAAGCTCCTTAGGAGGAAGGTATGAGTTTTGGTGTGATAATGGTTGCCGTGTAAAGTCCCCGTTAGTCTTATGGGGGTAACACAATTCATGCCATGGAGAAGTAGCTCAAGGTCACTGACAACCAGACTGTGCCCACAGATTGGGACACTTTTAATGGCACAAGCAGCTGTACACCCTAGGAACTTCTTTAGCCTAAATCGGATCCAGCTTCAAAATGAAGTTTTCATGTGCCCTCTAGACCAGCACACCGGTTTCATCATAGAACGGCCTCAAACACCCTGCTCTAGACCTAGAACATCCTCAAACACCTTGCTCTAGACCTAGAACGGCCTCAGACACCCTGCTCTAGACCTAGAACGGCCTCAGACACCCTGCTCTAGACCTAGAACGGCCTCAGACACCCTGCTCTAGACCTAGAACGGCCTCAGACACCCTGCTCTAGACCTAGAACGGCCTCAGACACCCTGCTCTAGACCTAGAACATCCTCAGACACCTTGCTCTAGACCTAGAACGGCCTCAGACACCCTGCTCTAGACCTAGAATGGCCTCAAACACTCAAACACCCTGCTCTAGACCTAGAACATCCTCAAACACCTTGCTCTAGACCTAGAACGGCCTCAGACACCCTGCTCTAGACCTAGAACGGCCTCAAACACCCTGCTCTAGACCTAGAACGGCCTCAAACACCCTGCTCTAGACCTAGAACATCCTCAAACACCCTGCTCTAGACCTAGAACGGCCTCAAACACCCTGCTCTAGACCTAGAACGGCCTCAAACACCCTGCTCTAGACCTAGAACATCCTCAGACACCCTGCTCTAGACCTAGAACGGCCTCAGACACCCTGCTCTAGACCTAGAACGGCCTCAGACACCCTGCTCTAGACCTAGAACGGCCTCAAACGCCCTGCTCTAGACCTAGAACAGCCTCAAACACCCAGGGGAAGGGTAGACGGAACCTGAGCCCCCAAGGTCCCGGTCCCCAGGCGCATGCTCCGAGGTGTACGGAACTGTCGCATAAACAGGTCTCCTTCACCATGCCGCGGATTCACGCATATTTCAGACGGGATGGCCTGGGACTTGACAAGGTAGTTTGCTTGCTCAGGGTATTAGGTAGGTCCTTATAGAGTTATTCCAGCTTCCTCAAATCCTAACTCGGTGGAACACGCAGGGGCCCTTCGAGGCCTGCCATCTTCACAGCGGTATAGCTTTAATGTGATGGACAGACGGCCCTTGACAAAAGAGCAGTCTTTAAACTCTTAATTAATACACCATCTTGAGTCTCCTTTGGCTGGTGGAAATAAATTGGGGTTTATTGAGAAGCTCCCGGGGGGGTCTCATGAAATGGATGGAACAGCCTAAACTCGGCCAAGGAGACGGAAGAGGCCCTGGGGCTCTCCTTAGAAGCCGAGGGCCATGAAACTGAACTCTGGAGAGGGACTGTCCAGTATAATGGACATTAGCTATTAAATTTAAACTAATTTAAAATAAACGTAATTAAGTGAAAAATTCAGTATCTCAGTCACATTAGCCATATGTCAAGAGCTCGACGCCCACACAGGCCTAGTGCCCTAGTGCCTACCATATTGGACAGTGCGGCCTGAGAACATCCCAACACCTAGAAAGTCCCTCTGCAGAGCCCTGCTCTGGCCTGAGGCCCCCAGAATGCCTCTGGCCGTAGGATGTTCACGCTCTGTCTACATTCTGGAGCAATCACTGCTGATCAGGGAGGGCAGAATCATTTAATACAGGCGGGGCTGTCTCCTTGACTGGGGTGGGGACAGGAGAGCTCTAACAGAAAAGGGGTGTGGTCATCTCACCACCTAGGCTCACTACACAGGGTGTTGTAGCAACCTTATTCTGTGTAATGCCTCCCAGAACGTTCCTGTTCAACCCTCCCAGCGCCCCCGGCGATGACGACACGGAGAAGCTGGAAAGTAGAGGAAAGCTCCTCTTAAAACTACAGAGCACGTGAGCAGTAGGTTCTGGGTGACAGCCCGCTGCCTGTCTCTTGTCTGGCACAGTCGGAATGGCTTCCTTCACAGTCTCCTCTTTAGAAGCTCGTGCATTTACTAGGGAAGGGTGCTTATAGTTTTTTCTCATTGCTCATGTTGGACCGTAGTCATGAAACACGGTGATAACTATCAACCCTCTTTAAGAAGTCCCACGAGGCGTGTTCATAAGAACAAAACACAACAAGACAGCGCTTATGTCTCTTTATCCCAAAGCAAACCATGTGCACTAAATCTCAAACAAAAGAAACTCTGCACACAGATCTCATCATGGGGGTCGTTTGTCCCTAACCTGGGCAGGTAAAGTAATCCCTGGAACCTCTGTTTATCCGCAGGCTATTCAGGACAAAACCGTCCTTGGTATCCGCTCCCATGGATCTCTCCTGATCGACCCTCATGAAACCCTCGACGCAGGTCTGCACATCCAGGTGGGTGGGCTGAGGGGGTGAGTCACCCCCACAGCTCACAGTTCCTCCGTGGGTTTGTAAAATGTGTTTGCTAGGGTTTCCCAGAGTGTGCAGTGTCTAGCATCTTCTGTCTCACACACACAACTTCAAATGGGCTCCCCAGGTTTGACCGGAGAGAGCGTTCCAGATGCAGGCTCTCGGGTCCCAGCCCAGGCCTCCTGGGTCACAGGCTGTATTGTAGAAAGACCTTCAGGTCACGCACAGGAATGCTGCTACTTGAGAAGCGCGGGTCTGGCGTTCCTTCCGGCGTAGGGCCCAGGTGCGCCCGCCTTCCCGGAGAACGGCAGCGGCTCTGAGCTAAAACGGAGGAGACCCGGCTCTCTCAGATAAAAGGGGACACCAGCCCGCACCGTCCCTCGGCCGTCTTCCATTGTCAGACATCAAGAATCATTCCGTTCATTAACTGGGAAAACAAAACGACTTTAAATGACTGAGTGCAGGTCCATCCTGGTGTTGAAGCATCGGCCGCACCAGAAGCAGTCATTTCCTGAGAGCTTCCCAGTTGGCACACCAAGGCAGTCGTTCTGAGAGGAAAAATAACGGCCCTCGCAGAGCCACGTGCCACTTAGACTCACTCATTCTGTCAAAAAGTTACTTCCAGGCCCTAATTTAAATATACGATGGCTGTTCCATTAGCCCTATTCCGGCGCTGGTCAGGGCACAGAGGACGTCCCAGCTAAAGCCCCTTCACGAGTGGGTCTCATGGCCCTGGCCATGCTTGACTCTCGCCTGCACGGCCATACCTGTCGGCACGCTTCCACACGTGTTTCCTGCACACACGGCCTTAGGGCCCCTTCCTGCCTTTGAGTCACTTCTGTCTCCTGCCCACATGTTTCATCTGGGCCCAGCAAGGGGAGAAGGTCTATAGCTCCATAGTTGGAGGCCCGGCCCCCGGGACTTTGGGGGCTGGTCTACTCCAGCTCCTGTAAGAGACAGAAACCTTTTCTTCTGAGACCGAAGCTTCCCTTTGCCATTCACCGAGTTACAGGGGAGGGAGGAGATGCCTGGGACCACACAGAGGCCAACCATTTCCACCTCCTCCTATGGAGCCCCACAGTCAGTGTTCACAGCACGTGCATCACCCCCTCAGACCAGCGTCCCAACCCTGAGATGGGCAAGTCCAACACCCTCTGTTCCACTCTGCAGAAAGGTAATGCTGGAGGCTTGGAGATAGAGAATGCGGGAGACCCCCTTCTCTGTCTTCTGGGAGGCTCTGCTCAGCGTGATTCCATCTCCGGGAAAACGTCTGACCGCTGGAAGCACCCCACACTTGTGTCTGCCCACCCTGCACCCCAGAGCGAGGCTTTGCTGAAGACAGGAGGCGGTGAGTCCATGCAGAGCGGCCCCGAAGGCAGGCAGGTCTCCAGGAAGGGCGGTCTGCTGCAGCCTGGCCGCCATGTATGGACCACAGCTATCGAAGGTGTGCACTTGACCTTCTAGGCGGTGGGTTTCTCTCCCGCCTTCCACACTCACACACGTGCAGCCTACTCCACCACCAATACACTGTGAGACCGTCTAAATAAATCCCCACAAAGGGAAGCTGCTCTTATTCAGACATACAACCAAACCCATCATGCCTCTCCAGGGTCTGAGTCCCTGGGGACCCCAACAGCAGTTCAGGTATCCACCCCTCAGCCACTGGCCCAGGGCTACACCCACCCATTGGGGGTCTGTCCCTCTGTCTGCTGCATGCCGGGAAGACAAGGGTTTTCGATCAGGGCCATGAGGCCAGGGAACCCCCCCCCCCCAACACCCCCCCCCCCACAGTATTTAAGAAGCAGACTAAGATAAGGTCTTCAGGCTGCTAGTCACACCACTACCCTGCAATCAAAACGATACACCAGCCTGCTCCACTGTTTCGGCCAATGACTGTCATCCCCACAGTGATGGTTGGAGACCTATATTCCCCTCAGGATCTCCTCCATTCATTCCCTCTGCTTTCAGCACTCAGTCTCCACTACGCCCTGTACGAGCCCTGGTTGGAGACCTATACTCCCCTCAGGATCTCCTCCATTCATTCCCTCTGCTTTCAGCACTCAGTCTCCACTACGCCCTGTACGAGCCCTGGGGTGGTGGAGGGGAACATGTGCCCCTTCCCTGAAGGGGAGACAGGCCACACCAACCTCCTGGCAGAGACGCAGGAAACAGCAGCTGGCGGTGGCCAGGTGACTGGGCTGGGAGACCCCAACGGACTAAGATGGTGGCCGATGCTCCAGCCATCCCAATGGCCCACTCTAAAGACATCGCCACAGAATACTAGAAGCATGGACAGAGGTCTGCATAGGAGGCTGTCTTTGAAAGGTGACACCTGAGGTCACTGATGGAAAACAAGCAGTAGCTGGTCAGGAGGGAAGGGACAGAGGCGTGGCCGTGCAGAGTAGGGATGTCTGCACGGTGTTCGCTGGCCCTGGAGGGGCTGGAGGCAGAGGGGCCTGAGTGGGGGAAAGAGAAGGCGAAGCAGTCTCAGGAAGAGACTTGCTCAGCCTAGAAGGCAGTGATGGGGTGGTGCCGCGGACCAGCGTGGCTCCTAATTCTGGGTGTTGAGTGAGAACGGTACAGAATTAAGAGAACAGACTTATTAAGAAAAAAGGATGGGATCGGGAGGCCTCTTCGATGCTGATGGCAATATCCGAGTGCCCCATAGCTCCAGTTTGCTTTATTATAGAGCCATATGCAAATCAAGGAAGTCCTTGATACAAAGTTACACATCCCAAGCTAAAACAGGAACTCTCCCAAGGCATAAACAGGAATCCCCCCACCATGCATAAGTGAAATCAACTAACATCTGAACAAACAGTGAGAGGAAGGGCATGTAAATGGCTTCCAGCAACTTAAGGAAGCAAGTGAAGTGGGTGCAAATACTCAGCATTATAGCAATATGGAGGTGGAGGGGGGAGAACTTTGCCTTTTGCTAAGCCTTGAATTTACAAAGGCTTTTTGCCATTTATAGTCCACAACAGGGTGGGGGACAACGTGCCATAGGACAGAAAGGTGGGGCCACTCCCAGGACTCCGAACGTCACCTGACTACCTCCCGGACACACACAGTGCACCCCCGAGTAGACTGGCATGGAGGGCGGGAGGCCAAGCAGAGGCTGCAGCTGGGGAAAGACACCCGGATGGGTGGGTCCCGGGTGGGTGGGTCCCCGGCAGTGCTTCAGTGGGAACTTCCTAAGGAGGGAAAGTGTTTTTTGTTTCCGTTTTGACGGAGCTCAAGGGCTCAGGAAGAACAGTCCATGGAGGCACCTGGCTGAGCGATGGAGATTCTCCGGCAGCTGCAGGCTGCCCTGGGGCCTGGTGACCAGGTGGACCCTGCCTGCCTCTGTGAGGGCCCAGCTCCGGCAGTGACAGGTGGGGCCTGAACCTCACGGGGTGACACCCAGGCCGGGAGGGGGACCCACAGCCTCCTCTCCTGCTCAACCGCACATAGGGCAACATTCGTCCTCACAGACGAAACACTGATGTCCCCGTGTCCCATAAAAGGACGTTCCTGGCACATCTGTGATGTGCTGTAAGTGAGCATGACCCTTGGGGGGAGATGCAGGCAGTGGGACCCGAAGACTGAGGAGGAGGTGGGGGCCGAGGAGGGTTGGGGAAGGGGGGTGGTTCACCCCACCAGGATGGACACTGGACTGTTTGGGGCAGGGAAGACGGGGAAAGGACGGGACGCAGCACTGGGGCAGAAGGGAAGGCTTTGGGACAGTGAGCCAGGCTGCAGCCGGAGGTGGACCTGCTGGGGGGTCCAGGGAAATGAGACAAAGTTACAGACCCAGGGCCGAGAAGAGCGAGGACAGCAGAAGCCCGGTCTCCTGAGCCATTCTGGTGGCAACAGCATCCCAGAAACGAGGTGCGGGGCCTACAGGTCCCACCCGTGAATCACTGGGGGGGGAGGAGTTCCTCAGTGCCAGAACCCACTGCCTGCAGTGAGCCCCTCTTTATAATATCGGGGGGCCCCACTCATGCATTCTCTGCTGAAACCTCCAACCACAGTGTAGAACCTGGAGCCCACGGGGGGGGGGGGGGGGGGGGGGGGGGGCGCTTCGACAGCACTGAGCCTGGCCACGCCCACCTACCCAGGAGGGAGGGGGCGCGCTTCGACAGCACTGAGCCTGGCCACGCCCACCTACCCAGGAGGGAGGGGGGGGGCTTCGACAGCACTGAGCCTGGCCACGCCCACCTACCCAGGAGGGAGCCGGCACTCTGCACGCAGGCACGATGCCGGTCCTGGTTCCGCGGGAGAACCCGGATGGGGCAGTCATGTCCCTGGCCGCCAGAAGCCACACTGACGCTGCTGCAGCTCCCCTCATGCTGAGCACCCACCACCACCACCACCACCACCACCACCACCACCACATACGGACTCTGAGACTCTGAGACGGCGCCAGTCATTTACCCTGGCAGCCTCGTCCAAGCACTTTGTACCAGGGACTCCAACCCGGCACTCAAATAGATGACTGGGTGGCTCCTGGCACCCCGGTCCCAGACAGCCTCCTCCTCCCCAGCCTGCAGCCCCTGCGGAGGCTCGCGGGGCGCCCCGGCGCATGGGCCAAGCCCGAGCCTGGCTCCCCGTTGTAAAACGGAGTATCCCACCTTTCCTTCCACCTGAGTCACTCACAGGTGCTTACACCGTCCAGGTCCTCATTCTCATGGCTGACACAACTGCTGAGCTGGCCGTGCCAATAGAGGTCAGGGTCTCTCCCATGTGACCATTCTCAGAGACCACGCCCACCCCATCACTGGACTTCTCTCTATAGGAGCCGGGAACCATGGAGCCAGGGCGGTACAGCGGCCCCCAGGGTCGGGCAGGGGAGCTCGCAGAGGCCCATTCAGAGAGAGACACACTGGTTTAAATTCTGCCTCTCGGCCCTGGCCGGTTGGCTCAGTGGTGGAGCGTCGGCCTGGCGTGCAGGGGTCCTGGGTTCGATTCCCTGCCAGGGCACACAGGAGGAGCGCCCATCTGCTTCTCCACCCCTCCCCCTCTCCTTCCTCTCTGTCTCTCTCTTCCCCTCCCGCAGCCAAGGCTCCATTGGAACAAAGATGGCCCGGGCGCTGGGGATGGCTCCTTGGCCTCTGCCCCGGGCACTAGAGTGGCTCTGGTCGCAACAGAGCGACACCCTGGAGGGGCAGAGCATCGCCCCTGGTGGGCGTGCCGGGTGGATCCCGGTCGGGTGCATGCGGGAGTCTGTCTGTCTCTCCCCATTTCTAGCTTCAGAAAAATACAAAAAATAAAAATAAAAATCTGCCTCTCGTGCGTATTGCTGTAAGACTATGAACATTCGGTGTCCTTGGGGATAACAATGTTCAGAGAGCTACTTAAGTTCTTGTCACGACCCATGATGGCTGGCTATGCGTGCAGTCCAACATGAGCACCGTATGAACGGTTCCCCCATGAGCCTGTGTCCTCCCTGGGAACTAGGGTGCATTCCTGCCGCACAGAGGAGAACAGTCGGCCTCCCAGAGAGGGGACCTGAGTGGGAGCACACGGTGACCACACCGGAGCCAGGATTAGACCCCGGGCTGGACGTCTCCAGGGCCCACGGTCTCCCTCCACCCCACCACGCTCTTCCTCTCTGTCTCCCGCGCCCATATTGGGAGGAAATGTCAAGAGTAACTCCTGAATCTTGAGCTTGGAAAGTCAGGCCAAGAAGTGCAGCAAATATAGTACACATGACATATCTGGTGGGAAGCTAAAAAATGTCAAGTTTTGAAACCGTGAATTAATTTCCTTCTGTTTCCTCAAATCAGGACAAGCCCATCTGCATGTGGTTCTCCCTGGGCAGGGTGCTGGGGACAGGCTCCGTCCAGCTCGGTCCCACTCCCCGAAGCCTCTGGCGACACTCTCGGAAGCAGCACAGAGAACACACAGGCGAGAGAAAGGTAACTGCTGGTGGTGGATACCCCCAGCCCTGGCTAGATCTTGAACCCCACTTCTAATAAATAGGCAGCCTGACTGAACAAAATCAGAAAATATGCCTCCATACCTCAATCACAAAAACAGAGACTGTTAAGAAAGTCCCCAGGACAATGCGCTCTAAGTTTCTTCCCAGAGTTGTGCCTGACAGCCATTAGGGAGAACAAACGCCTGTTCGGCACTTCCTACAGGTATTCCCGTGGCTCCTCCTCTCGCCTGTGCAGGCGTGTGCTGGCTCACAGAGGAGGCCCGGGACTTGCCATCCGTGCCTGCTAAAAACCCGAGGACGCTGGTCTGGGCGAGCAGAGGCAGCTGGGAGAACGCTAGTTGAAGAAAGGCAATTGAACTACAGACAATGGAGCAGGGATAGACTCCTAACCACAACAACAGTGTAATCCAATGCTCGCACTTCAAAGATGTAGAAACTGAGTCCCAGCTACAAAACAAGGTGCCCTGGGACATTGTTTACATAAACCGAGAACAAATGACCTGGAGGCAGTCACTGTCCCACATCCTCTTTCCCCGGTGGGTGTAACCCCCATGTCCCAGTAGAACCCAAGCTCTGCGTGGATCAGGCATCCATGATTCGACTTCCCCGTGCAGTGGGACTCTCTTGCTTATCAGCAGGGCTGGCAGCCTCTTCGAGACTACTCTTGAGACAGCTATGAGGTTGCTACTGTTAACTGCCACCGGAGGAAAGACACGACCGACAAACAAATTAGTTGCAATAATCACACAGACAATTTATTCCAAATCCTTTTGGCGTGCCTGGGTACATCTTAAGGGGGCCCCGTCGGCGTGCTCCTCTCGGCTGGCTTTGGTCAGAGCTCAGAGCGGCGTGGAGACAGTCCACATCAACGTTGGAGTCTGGGTGACCACTACAGTGGGGGGGGGGGGACCCTCAGCTTTAGTACCTTTCCGGCCGCCTTCTAACAGGTCTCAATCTATAGGATTATCACCTCAAACCACCTATTTGGGAGTTCCTCGCAGGGAACCCCCTTTATGTCAATCTACTGAAATGTTTACATTCAACCCCTTTTTAAAATGTTCTTATTTTCACTAATTTACAAAGTTAATGTAAATAACACCAAGCCACTTCTTATCTATGTATAACTTCAAACACATACTAACTGGGCTCTGCTTGAAAGTCAGAGTCTGTTTATCACATTACAGAGTTATGGCACTAAGCCGCTATATTAATTCCTATCCAAATAGCATTAACTTTATTTAACTTTAATAATTATTTTTAGTATCCTTTTAATTACTTTTATATATCTTCCATATTTTTATATTTCTATATATTTAACTACTGTATCCTTATATTACTACAACACCCCAGCTGCTGTGAACTCTGGTTGGTTCTAGCTCACAGCCGCAGCCTTGTCTGCAGAACTGCCCCGGGCCGATGGGAGCACAGGGCAGTAGGGGGTCCAGACGTTATTCCCGTGCTGTGCCCCCCTCCCCCGCAGTGGCAGCATGTAGCCTGTGAATGCTGACTCACTGAGCTCAAAGCCTGGACCCCTTCCTTTGGGATGGGACCACTATCCAGAGGTGCCCATGAGACCAGGCTGAAACAAGTCTCCATTTGAGACAATGCCCTTCCTTAGCATATTTCCTTTTGCCCAATTCTACTTCCCTTCAGGCCGCTTTTCCTACAAACACTCCTCCAATAAGGAAGTGACTTACTTGCACCACATTTGTCCCTGTCTAAGGAGGGAGGGAGGACATCGCACAGGCAGAAGTCACTGGCAGTGGTCACTGCAGTCTCTGCCTTGCCACTCTCCCCTGGATCCCGCTACAAGAATGTTCTGTTAGGTTCTCAAAATAAGACCTCTGTGCTATTTAAACTCAGTGGGGCTTTAAAGACATCTGGTCAACTCCTTCAGTTCCGGCTAACACCCAGTGAAGGGGAAGCAACTTACCCAGATCACCCAGAATCGGAGCCCAGATCTATTCCCTACAAATAATAGATAACAGTCCAGTCAGACCAAAGACTTCCTCCTATTCTTGCTGCAGAATAGGTATCCCCAGCTGCAGTCCGGGTGGGTGCGTTCTCTGTAGGGGAGGACGGTGCGGCTGGTGCTCAGAGCCCTGACAAATTCTGATCTGGCTCCTCTCCTACTGACAAACCACCACTCACAGAATAAAAGCCACGCTCTTTCGCCCAACATCAGGTACTTACACAGGGCAAAGCCCTCGGCTCTGTGCCGGGCACCCCCCACTCCCCGAGGCAGCCTGAGTCCGTGCTCGCGCACTCACAAGCATGCTGTGCTCCCACCGGTCCGGGCTAGGGTGTATGGAGAATGACCAGAAAAAAATACAAGTTCAATACAAATTCCAGGTAAACAGCAAATACATGTTGGTATAAGGATGTCCCAAATATTGCACGGGGCATACTTTTAAGTATTCGTTTCTCTAATATGGCATATTGTTGTCCTCTGTCTGAAATCCCCTACCCTGCCAGTCTCAAAAAACTCCTCCTTCTCCGAAACCAGCTCAAATGGGACTTCTTATAGATGGCTTTCTCTAATTCTGAAATAGTCACTCTCTGCATAGGGGCGGAGTGCCCTGGGCTCTGCTTAGCCAGGGGACCACTGTTACAGTATAACGATGTGTTATGAGGAGTGGTCTCGATGCCACGCTCCCTAGGAACCCTGGTGTGGGTTCCATTCACACACTCATTCATGCTCACGTGCGTACATTCATAGATTCATCCAGTAGGTGTACGCTTGGCATCTCCATGTCTAGCACATGTGTTACGGGATTCACACCACAATGAATGAAGTAGACATGCTGTCTGCCATGCCGGGGCTTCTGCCCAGTGGATGAGGACGGTGTTGGACATTAGAAAACGGCTTTTACTTTATTTTCAGCCCCACAGAAGGAGCAAACGAGGTACTT
This sequence comes from Saccopteryx leptura, assembly GCF_036850995.1. Lineage (NCBI taxonomy): Eukaryota > Metazoa > Chordata > Mammalia > Chiroptera > Emballonuridae > Saccopteryx > Saccopteryx leptura. The sequence goes on from NC_089511.1 coordinate 16,291,115, forward strand.
TGACAAAGAATAATGGAGGTGGGTCAGTAGGAGATAACATTTTTAACCAGAACCTATAGGGTGAGAAGTAGCCAACTGTAGGCAGAGCAGAGGGAAGGAGCGCCCAGTCAGGATGCACCGCCCGTGCGGAGGACCAGAGGCGGCTTCTCATGCCTGAGCAGACAAGAGACTAGAAGCATTAAGTATGGAGCCATCAGTGGCGGCCAGATTATACAGGACCTGACCAGCTACGTCATGGCGGTCACGTAAAGCGGGCAGCTGTGAAGGAGTCTTACCCAGAGCAATGACACAATCGGACTTGTGTGCTTGTAAGATCACACTTACTGCTCTGAGCCTCTTTCATCTTTGAATCCACAGCGTTCATGTGGAACGCACTTAATAAATACCTGTTACATGAACGCGTCTGTTCCCTCCTCTGACCCTGGCTTCCCCCATCTCTCACAGGACCGTCGGAACTTCATCCCGACACTCTGTCATCCAGGTGGTGTGGTGTTCCACTATTTACGTGTCCCCACTGTTAAAAAGGCCATCAGAGAGGAGTTTCGATGTCCCAGAATGCCTGCTTTTTTTGGAAGGAGCTTTGGTCTACACAGGAAGAGCTGAGATATAACAGAGCACACTTTTACTAAGTAGCATCTTGGCTTTTAAATTAAATGTCAGCATCGGTTTTCCGCTGGGAATCTGGCCCAGGCTTCTGGAAGACGAGTTCTGATCAACAGCATAGGCCAGACCTCCAGGAGGGGCTAAAGAGAGACTGCCTTCAGGAGACATGGGGGGGGGGGGGGCGTCAATCCCAGGGGTTTGCACATCTGTTCGTGTGTGTGTGACCAGCGCTGGGCAGGACGGGACCTTTCCATGGTTGTGAAGGAAAAAGTGAGGGAGAACGCTGAGCTCCACACTCCCTTCCCCACAGTCTACCCCCTTCAACCAGGGAGGAACCCGCACTGAACATCTCACAGGCCCTTCTGTTGATGACCTAACTCATCGATTCCGAGGCAGGGGGAGGAAAAGAAGAAATGGAGCGTGACAGGCCCCTTTCCTTCTTCTCGATACAGTTTGTATACCTCATCTCCAGATTCTAGGGTCTGCAAAAGCGTCCCCAATATCTGAGGTTTTATAGCCTACATCTCTCGTTCTCTTTCTCAGCCCTCCTCACCCCCACTATCAGACTCAAATGCCCTTAGCTCATAAAGCGCTCTCCCCCATTGCTTTATTCAGCTCCAAAACGTTAACATTCTCATCACCTCCCCAGGGGCTCTGGCCCAGCCTACCCTTCCTCTGCACCCCTGGGAAGGTTGACCACCCCCTCCCCTGGGCGCCCCGCCCTGCACCTAGACCTTCCTCACGCCTTGGCTGTTGTCCGCCTCATGGTATAGTCATTACATCCCACCTTAAAGGAGATCAGCTCCCCTGAGAACCAGAAACACCAGCCTTCCCCCTGGGGGTGCCCGGGAAGGTCAGTGAGCCCCATCCTTGGAGGAAGGAGAGAAAGGAGACAGGGAGCAAGACCTTGTAGCTAGCGTTTTTCACAAGCATCTCATTTCGTTTCCACAATGACCCTGAATGATGGATTCTATGATCCATTTTTCAGCTGGGGAAAAAAGTGAGGTTCAGAGAGGTTAAGCAAAACCCCAACCACTTTGTTTTTAAATGACAAAGTCTGAATTTAAGGCCAAGCCCATCAACCTCCAATGCTGATGCCCCTCTCCCACCCCAGTGCAGTCAAGTCTACCCCAAATAAAGCTACTTAACTTTTTAGGAATATTTGCCTCCCTTTCCCATCTGCAACATTCTGCAAAGATCACTTGTACCCGCATCTCACACCTCTCCCCCAGCCCTTCCCTGAAACCTGGTGTTCAATGGGAGCGAGCTCTGCTGAGCTTCCTGCAGACGCTACAGGAACGTGGGCACTGTCTGGATTCCCAGCGACCAGATTGGACCAGAGGTGCCAGAGTGAACTACACCCGGCACAAGCGCAACGAGACATGACAGTCTTCCCTCAAGTGAACTACACCCGGCACAAGCGCAACGAGACATGACAGTCTTCCCTCGCTTGACGACCTCATCGGCACACTCACCAGCTCAGAGGAGGCAAATACCATGGCTAAGGCAAACCTCAAGCTGGGCTTTCCCTCCGGGCCTCTCCCCCCGGGTCAGCTACAGCAAGTCTCCTGGTGGCCCTCTGCCAAACACTACAGTCTCCTTTGCGAGGCTGAACAAACTTTTCATGATCAGGCGCCTGCTCTCTGACCCTTGCTGCTCCGGTCCACCCCCAGGTGGGCTCTGGCCACACAGAGAACCAGGAGCGTCCCCGTCCCAGGACCTTGGCATGAATGCGAGCGCCAGCCCCCCGGTGGAGCGGTTTCCTCTCCCCAGAATCGACGCCTGTCTGTTTCCTTGTGAGCTTCTCATTCTCTCGGCTCCTTCCCCACCATGACCCTCCCTTGAGCTTCATCTGAATCCCTGTGATGTTTTTCGCAGAAGGATTCATTTTCGAGTGTGATGAGACTACAGCGTCGTGTACAAGCCTCCCACCACCACCATTCATTCAGCAAAGATGCACACATCAGCTGCTGGGTACCGGGTACCACGGCTGGTACCCAGTACGGCAATGGGTGCAAGAAACCGAACACCTTCCCCTCCAGGACGGGAGTTCTGGTGCATAAACTGCTCCGTCGTGTGAGGCTCCTTTAATGTACTGTTTGTACCTCCAGCAAGCATCCTTCATTCCCAGCTTTGTTTCTCCAGGACAACGCCTGGTGCCCAGCGCTTGGCAGACATCCAATCACTGTCCTTCTATTCAACCGGAGAAGACACATGTCATGACGTGTCGGGAAGTCAGGATGTCTGCCCCTGCCACAAACAACCCGTATGATCTCAGACCCAAACCAGTCCTCATTCTCGGGCATAGCTTCCTCGTTGAACGTGAGAGCCAGGGAGGAGATGCTCTCGGGGTGACGGTTACGTCAAGCAGCATGCTTCAAATTGAACTATCTCATCCACAGTATATTTTTCACAGGAGAGGGAGAAAAATTAAAGGCTCTGGGCAGGTCCTAACTGGATTTGGACCCAGTTACCGGGAACTCCCGAAGCCTCATCCAGTTCCTTCTGATCCTAAGCCCTGGCAATCCGAGAGCCCATCTGCAGATCAATCCTATTGATCTCGTGCTGTAATAAAGCCACTTCCCGACAGACCACAGCTCGGAGGTGTGAGTTGGAGTTTGCTGCCATTCGGTGTGGCTACGTCTTTATCTCCATGCAGAGACTGGGGAGGGTGTCTGAAGCCTCTCCTCGTCCCCACGGTTTGACCCTCTCGGTGTTAACGGAATGACAGTCCTGCCACAAAACAGTTACCCACAGGGTGTGAAGAAAAGCCTGGGATCTCCCCAGTCCACCCTCCAGATGCGTACCATTGATCCCAGGAAGGGTGGAGACCAGGGCATCCAGGTGGGCATTGTGAACAGGGCGGACGAGCTCCTTGTGCGCTTCTCTCCTCACCTAGAAATGTCTTGGATTATGACCTAAACATGGTTAAATGTATATGGTACACCGTCTTCCCGGGTGGAATAAAGAGGAATGCCCACGTGGAAGGAGTGGCTAGACCTCCCAGAATGAAACCTGATCACTAACTATTCTCTAAGATACTTCCCACAGGCTCATGCTGCCAACTCCACACTGGCCTCAGGGGGCGCTGTTTCCCCAGGAAACTCCCTGGCCCCGCCGCGTACACAGAGCCCTTCCCTTAATTCTTAGCGGCACAGGTGAGAGTGATAGAGCTGGAACCTTCAAGTCAGACCAAAGACTTGGGGGAAACAAAGGAAAGTAAACTCGGAGGACCACGTGAACACGGAAAATTCGATCACTGACTCTGAAGATCTGACTTGATCTCTGGACTTTTCGTGGCATCTCTGCTCCAGTTCGGGGTCGCCTCCAGATGCCTTTGTAGTTACACCACCCAGGAGCCCACAGACCTCTCAGAGGTCTGGACGCGCGAGAATCTGTCTCAGAAAAAGCAAGAGTTCCCTCCCCCACACAGTAAGGTCATATTTCTCTCTGAGGGACAGAAACCCCCCTGGGAGTCTGTCTTCTCTAGGACAGGCCTCAGTCCTACCTACATCATGGCCTCGTCGAGTGGTCAGATGAAACACTAGCCCAGGAAGGCCAGCGTCCTCCTTCCAACCAGGGAGCGATCCGTGTGGTGTCAGAGGAGTCGTGCTCAGCAGTTTTGCACACCTGACTGCTCGTGGGACGCTTTCCCCGGTTCTCACACTCAGCTCGGGGTCACCCTCGCGCCGGGCCCCCAACCCGCCCCTCCTTGAGCATTCCCCACTGCAGACGGCACCAGACACGGCTCAGAGCAAACCTGTACGCTGGTCTCAACCTGCCCCTCAACCTTGCCTTGCCCCCTTCTCTCGCCAAGCCCTGGGGACGTTATCCGTGCAGTGTCACGACTGTCCTTGCTCTCCACCTCCACAACTTTGTCCTCTCTCACACCACTGTCACCTCCCCCCTGGACCGCTGGAACATCCTCCCAGCTGGCTCTTGCCGCACAGTTGCCCGAAAATCAGCTCACGCCTTGCTTCTCTGCCTCAACCCCCCCCCCCCCCCCCAGAAGCTTCCCATTGCCAGAATATCAAAGACTTTATTCTCCAGGGCCTGGCCAAGTGTGCCACAGGCTAAGGATAATGCAAAAGGAGGGTTGGGTGGGGAAAAACACATTTGGGAAAGGAGATTAATATACTTGAAGATTTTATTGTTTTAGCTACAGGACTTCTCAGTGCCTTTGATAAGATAGCGATAAGTAAGTATATTGAGGTTCTGTGGGTGCGATCTATTAGGCAATATTGCAGAAATTACTTTATCAAAAAAACTAGTTTAGCCTGACCAGGCGGTGGCACAGTAGATAGTGCATCAGACTGGAAAGCAGAGGACCCAGGTTCGAGATCCCGAGGTCACCAGCTTGAGCGCGGGCTCATCTGGTTTGAGCAAAAGCTCACCAGCTTAGACCCACGGTCACTGGCTCCAGCAAGGGGTTACTCGGTCTGCTGAAGGCCCACGGTCAAGGCACATATGAGAAAGCAATCAATGAACAACTAAGGTGTTGCAACGCGCAATGAAAAACTAATGATTGATGCTTCTCATCTCTCCGTTCCTGTCTGTCCCTGTCTACCCCTCTCTCTGACTCACTCTCTGTCTCTGTAAAAAAAAAAAAAAAAAAAGTATCTGATGGTATGCAGGGTCACATGTAAAATACATTTAAAAATTCCAGTGTTTGCTCTAATGCACTGAGTTCTATTCTGGCATTTGATGTCCTGCATAATTAAACTCCACTTTTGTTTTCTCCAATTTTATCTATGAACAAAGCTTTATTCATTCATTTTTTAATGGGGGCATAAATGGTGATGGACAAAGATTTGATTTGTGTGGTGGGGGTGAAAATATATACAATACAGTGCACAGAAATTATATAGTCAGGCACCTGAAACCTATATAATTATATTAACTAGTGTTACCCTAATAAATTCAACAAAAAATAATAAACGCATGAGTTTTTATAAAGTTAAACAAGAATTGTTATAGATAATTTCTCGTCCTTCACGCCAGGGCTTTAAGATGACCTGGACACCGTTTTTCTCATTCTCTCCCTCTCTCCTGCGCTGCCAGCGGGCGCGTACACTGGCTTCCTTTTCCTCCCCTCCTCGCCTGCTTCCTCCCCTACACACACACACACACACACACACACAGGAACACATGGCACATGGTATCCCACCTCTTCCTCTTATTTCACTGACCGTCCTCCTGGATATGTTTCCAGGTTAGTGCGCACTGATTCTTCTCATTCATTCAGTAGCTTCGCCGCGCCCCGCGGTGCAGACGCACCAAAATACCCCCATTTATTCCCTCATCCCCTTGATGGAGTACTGGCGGCATCTTAGTCGTTTCCAGGGTTTTTGTTTTTTGTTTTTTGTATTTTTCTGAAGCTGGAAACGGGAGGCAGTTAGACAGAATCCCGCATGCGCCCGACCAGGATCCACCCGGCATGCCCACCAGGGGGCGATGCTCTGCCCATCCAGGGCGTCGCTCTGTTGTGACCAGAGCCATTCTAGCGCCTGAGGCAGAGGCCATGGAGCCATCCCCAGCGCCTGGGCCAACTTTGCTCCAATGGAGCCTTGGCTGCGGGAGAGGAAGAGAGAGACAGAAAGGAAGGAGAGGGGGAGGGGTGGAGAAGCAGATGGGCACTTCTCCTGTGTGCCCTGGCGCTTCTCCTGTGTGCCTTGGCCGGGAATTGAACCCACGACTTCCGCACGCCAGGCCGACGCTCTACCACTGAGGCAACCAGCCAGGGCCTGTTTCCAGGGGTTTGACTGTTCTTTTCTGTTTGGTGGATACATGCAATGCAACGATAAACACATCTAATGAAATCTTTCCATTCTATTTTTGAAGGACAGTGTCCCAGATGTTGACAGAGCCCATTTTTCACTGGGAACTCACATCACTTCCTTTCAGTACCTCTTGGGCGAGATGAAACCTATGGAAGCGGTCCAGGGCAGATGCCAAACCCCGGTCAGCGCCCGTTACTGTCATCTCATGATAAGATGTCCTTCCGCCCTTTGGGAACGGACCCTTAGGGTGCCTCTCTGGACACGACGGGCGGAAGACCGGCCTTTGGGCCCACTGTGGGCACTCATCCCCAGCCATCCCCTCCTGCCTTGCTCACACTCCATGATGCCACCTCCCGAGCTGGGTCTCAGTGATGCCTTCATTTAGAGAAATGCCAAAGGTGCCCACCACATGCCAGGAGCAGGGGAAGGGGGAAGATGGTGCACAGAAAATGCGCATGACTCAGAGACTGCGGAGACCCCAGGCTCGTGATGAGGACTCAGAGGGGAGCAGAGTTGTCATGGGAACAGGGGCTCCCCCCACTCTCTCTCTCCTGTCTTCCATGGTGCCTGCTCCCAGAGTCCAAGCGGACTCTGCCCAGAAACTGCTCCTGTGGACCCCGTGCGCGGACAGAGTCAGTCTGGGAGCTGTCACCCTTCCTCCGCCACCTCCTCACCAGCTCTCCTCTTTGGAACCTATTCTGATGGGCAAGCTGCAAGTGACCCCACAAACCTAACTTTTATCAGAATCAGCAAGACCAGACAGCATGCAAATACAGGCTCTGGACCCAAACTGCCGGGCTCAAAGCCTAGCTCGCTCCTCGCCAGCAGTATGGTCGCACAAATTGCCCGTTTTGTTCTGCGGGCCTCAGTGTCGTCCTCCATAAAATGGGAATAGTAAAAGATGTCATAAGTAGAATTGATGAACCTTCAAATCAGTGCTCAGATATACAGATCCAGACATAGATGTATCAGACGTACACAGTGCTTTAAACAGGGGCCCCTAGTAATCTCCCAGGGAGCCATAGCTTTTGCAGTTGGCCACCCACGCATCATCAGACCAGGTCTCCCTGTGGGCTCCAGCCGGAGACACAGTGTAGCCCTCTCTGTTCCCTCCCTGCGGCATGAGGCCAGACCCCAGCACCTTTGCCCAGGCTTCTCCCCCCTCTCACGTTGACCCTCCCCCACTCTGATGCCTGCATGCCCAAACCCTTCTTCAAAAGCACACAGCAAATGGTACCCCCATTATAAAGCCTTCCAGCCTCTCACTCCCCCTCCAGGACCCCCCACGTGTCCTCTCTCCTGCGGCGTTTTACAGCAGCCCGCCTCCTTGGTCTGCGCGCCCCTGCCCTGCATTGCTGTCACGTATGCCCTTGACTTCCTCTCATTCAAACGGCGCATTCCTTGACAGCGTGGTTAAAACGCTTTCGCCCCCTCGCTGACTGCTGCCATGATTGACACACGGCGGTACTAAATACAGATTGGCCAAGTGAGCCGTGTCATCTTCAGAACCCTTTGCGGTGACAGTGTCCCTGCACCTCTTTGAATTTCATTCCATCGCTGCACGAAAAGGCAGGTTCCCTCGGTGGGGTGGGTGGATGGGGAGGCTCCCCGCGCCCTGCGGTCTACCGCCGCGCCCGGAGGAAGGTGGGACGGCCCTGGCAATGCGGGAACTCGGAGGTCCAGGCTGGGCGTGGCAGGAACACAGGAGCGGATCCTGCCGGCTCACCTGGCATGGGGAGCCCCTGGTCACGTGCCCACACACCTCGCCAGCTCACCACCTGTCTCCGAGTTCAAGTGTTTAATGTGCAGCACAGTGTCTGACCCAACTCAAATGGAACCCAGGGGCGGTCGAACCCTATTAAGGCACCAGACCATAAAGCAGAAAGGGATAAAGTTGACAGATTGCTTCTCCCAGGTGGCGGCAGCTGGGCGGCGCCCAGGGCTGGGCTCTGACCCAGGAAAGAGCCACCAGCAATGCCCTCCCGTCTCCCAGGGACTGGTCCCAGTGTGCAGCACCCTTTCCCGGGCGAGGGGGACTGAGTGTTTACAAGTGTGCTTTTTACATGGCGCCTCGTATTTTATTTTCCAGTGCAAACAGAAGTATACCAGGTCATGCTAGCCTGAGGTGTAATAAGTCCATGGTAATCCTTTTAAAAAAGAATTTCTGCTGGTTGTACGCTCAGTTAAAAAAACTGCACAAGTCCCGGAATCCTGTCCTTTCCCTCTCAGACTGTCCTGGGAGGAGCTGAGGCTGTCAATCATGTGTTCCTGGAAAGAGTTCCCTTGGCTCCACGGAGGAAGCACTATGCTTCCTCATCTATACTGTCAGCCACGGAGAGTGCGCCCAGGAGAGGGGGTTGAGGAGGGAGGCAAATACTGTGGACATTTTATGCAGGTTAGCCCATAGAATTCTCCCTCCAACCACGGTGTTGTCAATATGATGTTCCCCATTGTGAAAATGAGCAAAGAGAGGTCCAGCAAGGTAGTTACTTAGCCAAGGTTAAACAGCTCGTACAAGGTCACGTTGGGATATCTGGTTCAGTTCTCCCAATTAAAGATATTTTTCAGTCCATCACACAACTCGCTTTTCCTTGCTGCCTCCGGAGCCCCTACTCCCGCCCACAATTGTCTCACAGAAACCCGAGCGGCGTGCGGACTCCTGCTACGGAGGACTTGACCTATTCTTATTTTGTTTTTTTTTATTCATTTTAGAGAGGACAGGGAGAGACAGAGAGAGAGAGAAAGAGGAGAGACAGAGAGAGAGAAGGGGGGGAAGAGCTGGAAGCATCAACTCCCATATGTGCCTTGACCAGGCAAGCCCAGGGTTTCGAACCGGTGACCTCAGCATTTCCAGGTCGACGCTTTATCCACTGCGCCACCACAGGTCAGGCCGGACTTGACCTATTCTTACAGAGGAGGTTATCCATCCATTCTAGGGCCTTTCAGGGGACTTTATCGCTTTTCAGAAATACATTGCGAAGAGTGCTGTGAACAAAGCTATGCTACTGGTCCCCGGCTTTGGTATCTCTCCAATGCACCTGCCCATTGGACCCAGGTAGTTTTGGCTCTTAGCTACAGTGCTAGCTGATGGCGAGAATGTGGAGGAAAGGGAAGCCTTCTACACTTGGTGGGAATGCAGCCTGGTGCAGCCACTGTGGAAAGCAGTATGGAGTTCGCTCAAAAAGTTAAAAATAGAACTGCCTTTATGACCCAGTGATTCCATTTCTGGAAATATATCCAGAGAAACCCACAACGCTAATTTGAAAGAATACATGCACCCCTATATCCATTGCAGTGTTATTTACAACAGCCAAGATTTGGAAGCAGCCCAAGTGCCCATCAGTAAATGAGTGGATAAAAAAGCGATGGTACATTTATCCAATGGAATACTGTTTGACCATAAAAAAAAAAAAAAAGCAAATCTTACTCTTTGTAATAGCACGGGTGGGCCTGGAGATCATTATGCTCAGTGAAACCAGTCAGAGAAAGACAGTACCACGTGATTTTGCTCACATGTGGAATCTAATAAACAAAATAATCTAACAAACCAGATAGAAACAGACTCCGACAGAACAGACTGACAGCTGTCAGAGGAGAGGTGGGTGGGGCTAGATGAAAACGGTAAAGAGATTAAGCAAAAATTTAAAAAAACAGCAACGAAAACATAGACACAGACATCAGTGTGGTGATGACCAGAGGGAAGGGGGTGGGGGAGGTAGAGGAGGGAAAGGGGGATAAATGGTGATGGAGGGAGACTTAACTGGGGGTGGTGAACACACAATACTTTATACAAACAAAAAAATACTATTCCACGTCTGATTGATATTTTGGATAAAAGCTGATTTTTCTATCTTTTCAGCTGCATTCTTTGCATTCCCTTATGCCATTAGAATCTACCAGAGACCTATGATATACCAGGGACTTTGCCAGGTACCATGGATACAGACACTTGTACAAATAAATCCAACGCAGATCCCGGAATTGTCCCGAAGCGTTGTGCGGTGCAGGCGATGCGCAGTGCAGGAGAAAGCTCCCTTCCCAGAGGGAGCAGCAGCCGGTGCCGTCTGCTCTTGGAAAAACACATTCCTCCTTCAAGCTGTGGCTGCAAACTCACTTCCCTAGGGAAGCCTTTCCAATGAGCAGTTTAAAGGTTCAAAAAAGTACAGTGAATTCTAAGGACTGAACACAGGGTTCACTGGGTTTCATGCAAAATTCCCCCTTACAGATTTTTGGAACAGATCACAGTGAAATTATCCATTCCATTGTGGGAAGTTTGATCTGGGAAGTAACTAGTTTGTAAGCTGGAGAGCCTAAATATAGATGTCTTCCACCCGCTAGAAAGAGGAAGAAGCTAGGAAACTCCTTTGCAGCCTAAGGGACATACACGAGCGACTTCTCAACCCTCTCTGGGTTTCTATCCCGATCAGTGGTCCCGAGAATTTCCAACGGACCACACTGTGGGGCACCCCACTTCTCCTGGGGGCATCTTCACTGTGTATGCGTGTGAGGAGGTGGGGGCAGTGCGGTTCTTTGCTCCAGAAGGCTCTAAAAGGCATGCCATTTGTAATCTACCAAGTCAATTACCACATTCAGCTCCTGACTTGGGTATGAGACTAATTAGCAACCATTTCCCTCAAGGGACTGCTTTCTCTCAGAGGGCAACAAGGGGCTTCTTCCTTTTCCTAAATGTTTCACTGTTAGTGTTCTGTTTAATGCCACAGGCCTCACGAACAAGCCCCTTCTCCCCTCCACCGTTCCCACGATGGTAAAGGCGCAAGAATTTAGAGAACGATGAGCGAGTCACTGATCTTTGCTTAGTCTCATGTTCCACATTCCCTAACTGGATTCCAGAAGATGTGATTATTTTTATTCCGTGTCCTCTCCAGGAACTGTAAAGAGTAGGGGGATAGGGGCCATGTCAGAGTTCCATATGGTGACTCTAAAGACTATTTATTACTTCATCTGGGCATGACCGGCTCTGTCTATGAATCCCTGATGACTCCCTCCACCAGTAAGACAGTGGCTCCAATATTTATATATCCCGTCGAAATATGTATCCTGAGATCCAATCATCACGGAACAACCTAAAGTACCAAGACCCAAGCTCACCATCTCTCCCCTCCACATTACCTTCCTCCCTGTACGTGTCCCCGTATTGATGATGAAGGATGACGCCCAGTCATTTGCTTCAGAAACGCGAGCGCCATCTTGCCGGTCCCCACTTCCTCTTCACGTCTTAATGAGTCCACCTTCTTGAAGTCAGTAACCCCTACCAGCTCCCCTCCACCCCACAGCGACAACATGTCTCAGTCCCTTATCACTGCATGCGCCAATTCCTTCAATGCTCCTGTGTTCTCCCAGCACAAGTCTGATCTGCCCCTCCCCCTGCAATGTTCCCAAATGCCGTAATAACCTTTCTCCAATACAATATAAATCTCAAGTCACTGAATTCTTGACATGATTGCTCATGTCCCTTTAGGAAAAATCCCAAGCTACTCCCTGGAGAGACTTCCGTAATCTGTATCTGGTGCTACTCTCTGTTGACCCCTTCCCGAAATACACTGTAGTCACTGTTCCCCGAGAGCACATAGAGCCCGCCACCACCCGCTTTCTCTTTCTCTTTTGATTTTGCTTGTTTCTGGCAAATTTCTCTCTGCATCTGAGAATCACCGTCTTAACTTGTGAAAGTATTATCATTACCAATACACGCAGCCTTGTTTATGTTCCAGTATATTAGTAGTTCTAACACCATGAAGGAGCTCATTCATCCTCTGTTTGCTGCTCCTTTTGGTCATTTCCTTAATTATCTTTTGCTCCTTCCCCTGACTTCTGTTCGATGGATTGAGGCTCTTCTGTTCTGCTTCCCCTGACCAGAAAGAATAGTAGTATGGGGACGTACTCCAGGTCTATTTTACTAATGGTTAACCTTTTGCTTTTGATGAACACATCTGCAGTCAAATGCTCTACCACTGAGCTATATACCCCCCTTGATGAACACATCTGAACACGGATTATTCTGAACAATTTCAGAATAGTCAGCCTCTACATTCTCCGCCTCACAAGAGTCTCAGTCTGCTAGAACCCACTCGCCCCTTTACACCTCCCTAGCACATTGCACTTGGAGTCGCCTACAATATTTTATTAGAAAATTAATTTTTAAAAATTAACACATTGAGGCCCTGGCCGGTTGGCTCAGCAGTAGAGCGTCGGCCTGGCGTGCAGGGGACCCGGGTTCGATTCCCGGCCAGGGCACATAGGAGAAGCGCCCATTTGCTTCTCCACCCCCGCCCCCTCCTTCCTCTCTGTCTCTCTCTTCCCTTCCCGCAGCCAAGGCTCCATTGGAGCAAAGATGGCCCGGGCGCTGGGGATGGCTCCTTGGCCTCTGCCCCAGGCGCTAGAGTGGCTCTGGTCGCGGCAGAGCGACACCCCGGAGGGGCAGAGCATCGCCCCCTGGTGGGCAGAGCGTCGCCCCCTGGTGGGCGTGCCGGGTGGATCCCGGTTGGGCGCATGTGGGAGTCTGTCTGACTGTCCCCGTTTCCAGCTTAAGAAAAAAAAAAAAAATTAACACATTGAAATTTAAGAACGTCCCCCCCCCCCAAACCCTCCCCAGTTTATTTTTCTCACAATTGTTTATTTTATTCTATTTCTTCCTCGGATTTATTTTTCTTTTTGCATGTAATTCTTTTCAAGGAATCTGTACATGGCAAATTTTACAAATCTTAGCATATCAGAAGATTTATTGATTTTTATCCTCCAACTTGAAGTAAACTTTATTGGGTACAGCATTCAGATTCAAAGTTAATTGTCTGCCTGACGTTAGAAAAATATTGTTTTATTATCTGCTGCATTTATTGCAACTGCTGAGACGTCTGGCGTCACCCTAATTCATGTCCCTCCGTAGGTAATCAGTCCGCCCACCCCTCCCCCCCCCCGCACCTCCAGCTTTCAGAATTTCCTTTAATGACTAAAATTTCACCATATGGTGTCTTGTATGAGTTTATTTTTTCATTTATTTATTGTGCTTGACATCTAAGAATACTTTGTGATCTAAAAACTTATTGGCTCCGTAAATCCTGTGAAATCGCCTTCTGTCGTGTGTTTGAATTATCACGGGGTCCGCCCCGCCACTCAGCTCCTGTGCCGGTGCTTTCAGCAACCCTGCTTTTAATATCCCGGCTCTCAAGTCACTCTGTCTGGGATTATGAAGAGCTAACAAGCTAAGCTCTCACCGGCGCTCTTCTGAAGTGGAGAAATTAGGCTGAACTGAGCTGCTATCTGGATTGAGTCAATTGAAAACAAATGTGCCCAATGTCGTGAAACCTCGTTTTCACTACAGAAGTTTCTGAAAGGTCGAAGCAACTCGGGATGTAAATTCTCAGATGGACAGAGGGAAGGCAAAGGGAACCCTAACTCCGGGTAAATGTCCGACCGCGTTCTTCGCTGGTGCTCTTCCAAAAACCCTCCCCGCACCAGCCTTGAAGTCAAGGCACCCTGGTCATACGTGTACAAACCTCGGAGACAGGGAGTGACTGCACTGCACCCTAACAGCAGCAGCAAAAAAGTAAACAATGTCCCCAGAGCTGCGTTAATGCATCCACACACGGCATATACATAGCAGCTGAAATGGCCCGCCCCGGGGACACGTGACGCATCTGAACCAGGGAGAACACAGATCAGTCTCCACTCTGTGTATTCTGGGAGCTTGGGGTGTTTACCTTTTCAACTAAACCGTTACGTTACCCCAGGTTCCGGCATCTCATTCCTAGTCTCATGTTGAAGACTTATAGCTGGTGAATGAATAGGAACTCCTTGAAAAAGCTATGAGCTCCAAATATCAAAAGCAGTGTGTTAGAAGCTGTTGTTATTGATGCCCTAGTAACTGGCCCTCCTTCAGAGTGTCCAACCGCCTCCCCAGGAGCAGGGAGTCGAATGCTGGTGCCAGTTCCCGTGGTCCTGACGCTCAACTGCAGGTGCTCACTGAGTCCAGACTCACTCATCATGTGTCCCAGGAAAGGTGACAGTCATCAGCGAGATCTCCTCACCACACTCCCCCCTAGACTGCCTGAAACTCTGGGGACCCTGGGGGACAGAAGGGGAGGGTCTGTCAGATCATAGCACCCTATTTTCAAGGGCCATCTGTAAGGAGGACATCTCAATGTTTGCCTGAGTCTCTGACTGCATCCTTAACCAGCAAAGACATGCATTCTGGAAAGTTTGTTCTTTAAAAAAAGAAAAATCTATGTGTTAGTTATCGCCCTGTCTGGATAGCTCAGTTGGTTAGAGCGTCGTCCTGATACACATAGGTTGCCAGTTCGATCCCTGCTCAGGACACGTACAGAAACAGACTGATATTTCTCTCTCTCTCTCTCAAATTAGTAAATAAAATTTTAAAAAATAATAAAAAGAAAAGTGTGTATATATGTTAATAGTTCTGGTCAAGTTACATCCCTTCTGACAAAAGAAGAGAAAGTAAGAGCAGTTCAAACAGCCATCGTTTTCACACACAGGTATACAGCTGACCAGTGGACAACATGGAGATTAGGGACAGTCACACCCCACAGTCAAAAATGTGCATGTAACTTTTGACTCCCCCAAAACTTATGTTGTCCCTTAATATCTGTGGAGGATTGGTTCCAGGACACCCTACAGATACCAGAGCCCGAAGGTGCCCAAGTCCAACTCTATAAAATGGCGCAGGCCAATGCATATAGTCAGCCCTCTGCATCCAAAGACTCTCAGCTGCAATCACAAACAGCACAGATATTTACTGGAAAAAATATACATATAAGTGAACTCACACAGTTCACACCCGTGTTGTTCAAGGGTCAACCGTAGACAGATATAAAGACAGAGATAGAAACAGACCTAGATGTGGATATACGTTTTCTCAATATAATCTTTTGAGTTAGGTGCAATTATTTCATTACTAGATGTGCAAATCAAGGCACAGATCATAGAAACCTAAAATCCTTGTCTGTCCTTAGCCCTTCAACCCAGTAATAATGTATTCTCGTTTATTTCTCTCATTTGATGGTCAGGTACTGTATTGGCTTTATTCATCCCAGTACTGCTCTGCCAGGCAGAGAGTCTGGCTCATGGTAGGTGGTCCATGAAACTCCACCCCGTCTATACAGCCTACCATCCTTCATTATAAACTTGTATCATTGTAACATCATGGCCAGCTCTTCGATCATACTCAGTGAAATTGCACGAACCACCTACTATGTGCCAGAACCTCTGCTAGGCAGAGCATTACAGGAATGAAGGAAACAGAAATCTAACAGGATAAATAATAACTAAGAATAGTATTACCTAGTTGTGGGCTACAGAAGAAGGGGAAAGGTCATTGGGAAGGAGGTGAACTCATAGCTGGGAGAAGGGGAGGGAGGGAGAGAAGGTGATAGTTACCCTCATTAGCGATCAGGGTTAGGGAAGCCCCCTCTCTCAGGAGATACCGTGACCTCTTGTCACACCCACAAACCTCACGATTTACGATCAAGACTTTGTTGTCTTTGGAACACATACATACATCAGATAGCGTATTTCCTAAGGTCACCAGATTTAGCCAATTAAACTCCCGATTCCCAGTTAAATTTTAATTTCAGATATACAATGATTTTTAAAGTATCTCTCAAATATGATGTGGGGCATACTTATACTAAAATATTTTTCTACATTAATCTGAAATTAAAAATGAACCAGGTGCATCTATTTTGTCTCTATCTCACTAGAGAATCATTTCATAATTTTAAAGTTAAATAACAGGTACATTTTATTAAAAAAGAGGTTGGAGATCTAAGCTTAGGTGTTAAATCATATATACAAATTCTTGAGAAGAGTTCGCTTTCAGAGAAGAAAGCAGGGCCTGCCAGCCTTTCCATCTGTTAGGTTAACTCAGCCCAGGATGACCTCAGAATACCAAGTCTGGCCCACAACACAAAGTATCAACTACGGCTGTTTAATTACCTTCGTGATCGCTGGCAGTCTACTCATTGGTCCCTTAAACTAACATCTAATGAGACTGATTCTTTTCCCAGGTACTGTACTGGGATTTTCACACACATGACCTCTCTCAATCCTTCCAGCACCCTTGTGAGAAGAAAATTTTCCCAAGATCACAGATGAGGAAACTGAGGCTCAGTGGTAGAGCATCTTGTCCAAGGCACGAGAATCCAGGCTTCAACCCAGTCCCCCGCCCCATCCGAGCCCTGCCTGCAGCATCTCTATCACAGTAAATGCCACCACAGAACGTTTGGGTTTCCATTCTAAACCTCCCCGTCACAAAAGAAAAATGAATTCCAGATAGCTAACTCTAATTAGGCCGTGCTAAATATATGTACCGTACTTTTTTAGTGAGACTTCCTTTGCTCTGTGTGGTTGCTTGTGACAGGTCACCCGCCATTCCTCTCTGCGGACGTGAACAACTCCGAGCATGAGGGAGGAGGCGTGGACAACCACAGAAAGAACAAAGGAACTTGGGTATAAAAACACGACACTTGCTACAACACACAGTAGCCAAACAACAGTGAATGGCAGGCCATGACCTCTGCTCTACTGCCCCAAGACAAAGAGGAGAGTGGACACGGGGACAGAAAGACTGTCACTGTCCAGCACCTTTGCCCTCAGCTGCAGGAACAGGCACCGCCCCGAGGGGGACCGATCCCAGGTCCTCGGGCACAGCCCTGAGCTCCTGCCGTCCAGGATAGTGTGGGTTGGTTCATCAGCCAAACACTAAGGGACCTTAATGGGGACAGACAACATCTGTGAAGTCTCAGGTTGTTCACCAGCATCGGGAAGTCCCCAGAGAGAAGTCACTGCACCCAGTGGTTGGCAGAGCAGCAGCCTGCAAAGCCATTCTTCTCAGTGTGGGTAATAAAAATACCAACACGACCCACATCCCCAGGGCGTAATTTCCACGGCTCCCTGTAGGGTACAGATGATGTTCATAATTGCGCTCCTTGTGCTACTGAGGTCCCAGGAGATCGGAGCGGCTGGTGACGCTGCTGTCCTGGCCTGTCCAGGGAGAGAACCAGAGGCGCGGGCTGCAGGCTCTCCTCTCACAGCGCGCCGGCTGTCCTTAATGCCCGCTCTCACGGATCGGACTGCCCGCATTTTCTACCCTCTCTTCCGTTACTATAAATAAACCTATCTAAGGCCAATTCTCCACTGATGTCCCAAAGCCCACACTCCCTTTTCTACCCAAAGACAGCATTCGAAATACCAATTTGTCTGGCGTCATCTGTCACGCCTTTGCTGACCATCCTCATAAGCACACGAGCACATGCTGCTGTATGTGAACTCATTCACACACACACACACACACACACACACACACACAGAGAGAGAGAGAGAGAGAGAGAGAGAGAGAGAGAGAGAGAGAGCTTCCTTCACCTCCAAGTCACGGCAATTCTGCCCCACTTC
This sequence comes from Saccopteryx leptura, assembly GCF_036850995.1. Classification (NCBI taxonomy): domain Eukaryota; kingdom Metazoa; phylum Chordata; class Mammalia; order Chiroptera; family Emballonuridae; genus Saccopteryx; species Saccopteryx leptura. The sequence goes on from NC_089511.1 coordinate 16,308,919, forward strand.
TCTATTCCTTTAACGTAAAGAAGACGGACTGCTACATGGATGTGGGATAGAACAGGTGGGTAGACAGGAGAAGGCAAATCTGTTCAAAGGTTCAGTATAGAATCTTGCGCGGGAGGATCCTCTGTACACATCTTTCAACCTTTCTGCATATTTGAAAATTTCCAAAGGGAAATATTAGAGGAAATACTAGTTCCTTTCAACTCATTTCTTCCCCATCTCTTCTGAAACCAGTCTGATAAGGCTTTTTACATATTTTTAAACTTTTTTTTATTGACTTTATTGGGGTGACATTGGTTAATAAAATTATACAGGTTTCAGGTGTACAATTCTATAATACATCGTCTGTATGTTGTATTGGGTTCACCACCCCAAGTCAAGTCTCCCTCCATCACCATCTATCCCTCTATTCTCTTCCACCTCCCCCTCCCTCTTTCCCTCCTGCAATCCTCACACTATTGTCTGTGTCTATAAGTTTACTTTTCTTTGCTTAATCCCTCACCCAGCCCCTCAGCTGCCTTCCCCTCTGAGAGCTTCAGTCTGTTCTCTATGAGTCTGTCTCTATTTTGTTTATTAGTTCATTTTATTCATTAGATTCCACAAAGACGTGAAATCATATGGTACTTGTCTTTCTCTGACTGGCCGCCATAAAGCTTTCATCGCCACTCTCCTCGTCAGAGTCAACAATGACCTTCACATTGCTAAAGGCAGTGGTCACTGCCAGCCCTCTCATTTGACCTGTTGGTAGCATCTGACATCTGGCTTCTTCCGAGGCTCTCTCTATTGGTCTTCCCCCGGTCACTTCTCAGTCTCATGGCCTGCTTTCTCTCGCCTCCCCAGCATCTAACTAGTAGGAGCACAGGACTTATTCCCCAGACTTCCTTTCTACTCACATTCCCATGTTGAGTTCATCTCCTCTCATGGCTTTAACTGATATCTTTGCAGATGACTCCTACGGAGTATATACCCTTAGCCCAGACCTTGCTTCTGAACTCTGTCCTCCTATACCTAACTGCACAGACTATATTTCTACATGGAAGTCTAATAGACATTCCAGTCTGAAAACATTTCAAGTCAATCTCCTAGTTTTATACCAACCCCTACCAACCCCCGGTTCTCACCCAGATCTGCTTACCACCCTGTGAGCAAGCCCAGCCTAGCCAACTGGAGAATGAGGGGCCTTACAAGAAAATCCCAGGTGACTTTCTGTCAAGGGCAAGACAACTGTATGAGGCCATCCTAGATCAGCCAGTCACCAGCCAAGAAAACAGCAAATGACAGAGGTTCATGTGGGCTCGGGAGAGATTAAATGAGAGATCGGCCAACCCACAGACTTGTGAGGCCAGTTAAAGCTTGTTTTCTTAAGCCACTAAGATTTGGGATAGGTTGTTCTTAATGAAAAATTCCAGGATACTTAAAATTATTCTAGAAAGCATGTGCAATTTTAAGCAGAAAATATCTCTTAAAGAATGACAATTGCCTGACCAGGCAGTGGGGCAGTGGATAGAACATCGGACTGGGATGCGGAGGAACCAGGTTCGAGACCCCGAGGTCGCCAGCTTGAGCGCGGGCTTTTCTGGTTTAAGCAAAGCTCACCAGCTTGGGCCCAAGGTCACTGAGTCGAGCAAGGGGTTACACTTGGTCTGCTGAAGGCCCACGGTCAAGGCACATATGAGAGAGCAATCAATGAACTAAGGTGTCGCAACGAAAAACTGATGATTGATGCTTCTCATCTCTCTCCATTCCTGTCTGTCTTTCCCTATCTATCCCTCTCTCTGAATCTGTCTCTGAAAAAAAAAAAAAAAAAGACAATTACCTAGTTATTTAATTGCAGGAATTGGGAGCTGTTCTTTCATCTGCCCTTATTCCCTAGAATATGGTCCCTCAAACTGCCCTCATTTACCCTCCTAGGAAAGTTTCCACAGCAGGACAGCTTCGTCCAATGGTCTTTGTGGTTCTGAGACAAAGCTTTCCGCACGATCTCTCTAGGTTGTCCAGATGCCTGACCTGGTCCACTCCCTTCTCACGGAAGACAAGAGATAGAGACAGCTCGACAGAAGCGTGGCCTCTGTTTCTCTTTACTTCCATGCCATGTGACAGTCCCTGAGTTTAAATCTGATTGGTGCGGTTTGCATGGTCAACACTCCTCCGTTTTGTATTGATGAACTTTTTAGAGCAAATCAAAGTGTGCTGAATTATTAAAAACTTCGTTTCTGACTCTGGGTGGCATGTGAACACGTTTTCAACATTTATTATACCTTTTGAATTCTTCCATAAATCTTATTAGAAAGCTCTTGTGATCTACCAATTTGGGATCTCATCTGTTAGAAAGAATGAATGGTCCAAGAACTTAGCAACCACATAGACCCCAAATCCTGACACAGAGCAGTTATATTTGACCTAACAAAATGTTACTAACAACTCAGCAGCCCGGTCAGATTGTTAAAGGGACATAAAAGATTCCAAAAGGCCTGGTGAAACCCTGAAGATAGTTACTGTCCTTCTTATTCCCCCTCTCATCTGCTTGGCTCCTTTCTGCCACACTCCGATCACACGTAGGGAAACAGGCCTCTGAGACACCCCCCCACTACGTTCCTCCCTCCTAGCCGCATTCACATGGCTATAATCTATACCCCCACACCTTATTTTATTACGTCTCGTTAGCTCGTAATGTATGGCATAGCCATTGTGAGTGTATCAGCCGTCTGTGCTCCTAGACCTTGAGATCAAGCCCTGAGTCCTCCGACATTCGTATGCCTTGTACCCAGCACAGTGTTGCTGCTCCAAACAGGTTTACTGACTAAACGAAGTAAACAGCTTCATGTGTCATTATCAAGTATAGGTCTTCCCCAGGAACCTTGAGAACTGATAAAAACTATGCAAGTGTTGTTACCATCACCACCACCACCATCATCGTCATCGTCATCATCGACGTCACTCCCTTCGTTTAAGTAGCTGTGCTCCCTGGATTTCATCTGCTTTCCCAAGCTTTGGGAGTAAGCAGTGGGGAGCTGAGAGGAAACCTAGCCTTCCTGGCTCCCCGCCAGCTCATCTCTCCTCATAACACGATTGCCATGAGTCCGATGTCGGCCTGGAGAGGCCAACAGAGCAAGAGCGGCAGCGAGATGTCTGGAATAGCACATCAGGCCCAAAGGATGAGTGGGAAGGGAGTTATCATTCAGAAAACAGTAACTCTGCCCTATCACTGTCCTCCTTGCTCTGTTTCACCTATTTTTTTTAATAGACTTTAGTTTTGCAAATGGTTTGAGGGTCATTAAAGTTTTTAGACAAAATGAAGAGGCAGGGACAGGGCTGTCCCGTATACTCCCAAGCCCCACACAGGACTCGCTTCCCCCCATTATCAACACTATCCACCCACAGAGCTCAACATTTGTTAAAACTGATACACCTACATTGAAACCCCACAATCACCCAAAGTCCGTGGCTTCCAGAAGGATACCGTCTTGGTGTTATACATTTGATGGGGGTTGAAAAAACAATAAATAATGGCATGGATCCAGCTTTACAGAATCATACAGAATATGTGCACGGTTCTAAAACTCTTCCGTGCTCAGCCCGTTCGCCCCCCTCCCCCACCTGTGGCAGCCACTCATCCTCTGCTGCCCCGCAGTTCCGCCTCTTCCAGAATGTCACATAATTGGAATCATACAGGGTACAGCCTCTTCAGATTGGCTTCTTTTACTTAAAAACATGCATTTAAGTTTCCTCCGTGCCTTTTCATGGCCTCAGAGCTCATTTCTTTTTAGCACTGAATAACATTCCATTGTCTGGATGTACTGGTTTATTTACCCATTTATCTACTGAAGGACATCTTGGTTGCTTCTAAGTTTTGACAATTACAAAGAAAGCTGCCATGAGCATCCAAGTGCGAGGTTTTGTGTAGCTCTAAGTTTTCAACATCTTTGGGTAAATACCAAGGAGTGCAATTGCTAGATTGTGTTGAAAAGAGTCTTTTTAAAGAAAGTGTCAAACTATCTTCCAAAGTCTCTGTGCCTTTTTGCACGTTTCATTTTTTTTCTTTTTTTTTTTTTTAATTTTCGCAACAATCCTATGAGATGAGTACTCGTTCTACAGATGGGGACCCTGAGCTGCAGTGAATTTTTTAGACAAGGCAGCGAGTGAGGCACAGACCACTCACCGCACTTCTGCTCTCAGTCCTGGGTGCTCTACGTTTGTACCGAGCTTCGAAGACCCTCACAGCCCTACCCCTGGGTAATATAGAAGACCTATGTCTATGAACTCGGCCATCTTTACTGGAGGCTGGCCAAAGAGGAGAATGCTCTCGGAGGAAAAACGAAAAAACGACTAGGGCTCTTGAGAACCAAACAGCCTTTCAAGACGGAGGAAGGCTGAAGCAGGCATGTTTACTGAACATAACTATGTCATTATCCAGAGTGCCTGAGACCTTGGAAGACTGCATAGGCTGTGTCACACCCCCACCATCACCTGCATAGGCTGTGTCACACCCCCACCATCACCACCACCACCACCATGCATGTCAAAGGCAAGCACTCTTGAGAACTTGAATGTTTTGGGAGGAAGAGATTCTGAGGCACTCAAAATTGCCTGGAACCTACTTAAACTAAACATATCTCATTTATCTATAATTCAAATATATTTATCTATAATTCAAATATACTGTGTGTTTGTGGTGATGCTGGCTGTGTTTTATTTGCTAAATTTGGCAATCCTACATAGGTCTGTTTCTACAGGGAGGGAATTCTACAAGAGAAGACTGGTCCTGCTGTGTCACTGGCCAGAGCTGTGACCTATGGCCTTGCCTACTCCGACCCTCAGGGAGGGGGTACAACCTCCAGGCAGGACCGGAACCACGGTGGCTAATCTCTCTGAGGCACGTGGCTGGAGAGTGGGGCTTACGAGCCACAGGAAGAGGGGTGGGAGCCGGAGCCGACCAATCAGCCCCATCACGATCATTCCTCTATGGTCCCACGGCTGACACCCTCTCTCCGGTCCCGCCCAAGCTCACACGTATGTAAGACGCACTCCAGCTACAGAGGGAGTTGGATGCGTAAAGTGAGGCCAACTCAAGCCTGCTTCACTTTTTTTTTTTTGTATTTTTCTGAAGCTGGAAATGGGGAGGCAGTCAGATTCCCGCATGCGCCTGACCGGGATCCACCCGGCATGTCCACCAGGGGGCGATGCTCTACCCCTCCAGGGTGTTGCTCTGTTGCGACCAGAGCCACTCTAGCGCCTGAGGCAGAGGCCACAGAGCCATCCTCAGCGCCCGGAGCCATCTTTGCTCCAATGGAGCCCTGGCTGCGGGAGGGGAAGAGAGAGACAGAGAGGAAGGAGAGGGGGAGGGGTGGAGAAGCAGATGGGCGCCTCTCCTGTGTGCCCTGGCCGGGAATCGAACCTGGGACTTCCGCACGCCAGGCCGACACTCTACCACTGAGCCAACCGGCCAGGGCCACCTGCTTCACTCTCTACTTCTGATTGGCGTGTCCTTTGGTAGCAACCACGTTACGTCCCTGACTTCCTACAGGGTACAGAAAGCCACCCTGTGTGAGTGAGAAGACACGCTTCTTTGCCGAGTGATAGCTCCAGTGCCGGGTCACACGTGCCATGGACAAGCACTGTCCCCTCCAGGTCTCATTCTGCTGCCCGGTTCCAGGGAGGGGCTCCCTTCTCCCTCCATCTTTTTTTTTTTTTTTTTTTTTTCATTTTTCTGAAGCTGGAAACGGGGAGAGACAGTCAGACAGACTCCCGCATGCGCCCGACCGGGATCCACCCGGCACGCCCACCAGGGGGCGATGCTCTGCCCATCCTGGGCGTCGCCATATTGCGACCAGAGCCACTCTAGCGCCTGAGGCAGAGGCCACAGAGCCATCCCCAGCGCCCGGGCCATCTTTGCTCCAATGGAGCCTTGGCTGCGGGAGGGGAAGAGAGAGACAGAGAGGAAAGTGCGGCGGAGGGGTGGAGAAGCAAATGGGCGCTTCTCCTGTGTGCCCTGGCCGGGAATCGAACCCGGGTTCTCCGCACGCTAGGCCGACGCTCTACCGCTGAGCCAACCGGCCAGGGCTTCTCCCTCCATCTTTTATCTTCTTCACCCGCTGGCTCCTCCCATCACACCAGCTTGGCCATTTCTTAACTCTCACTCATTTGTTCTTTCATATTTTTAAAATCAGAGTTGTAATGAGCGTCACATCTACCCTGGGCACTATTGGGCGGGTGCTGTTGCTGGAAGATGAATAAAACATGCCCCCCCCCCCCCACTGCTACCCGGGAGCTCTCAGCCAGGATGGAGGAACCTATGCAATCAGCTGAGCGCCCTGTGGTGTGGGCGTGTCACCGTGGAGTCCCGGGGAACTCTGAGGAAGGGGGGCGCAGACCCCACGCTAAGGGACCCGGGAAGGGTTCCGGCGGGAAGCGACTTCTGAACCGGGTCGGGAAAGAGGAGTAGGTCTTCGCCACTCAAGTGAATAGCCTGAATGTTCGGGGAGCAGCGAGAGGCTCCGTTTGGCCGAGAGAAGGTTCCGTGATGGGGAGTGCTGATGCTCCGAGGGGAGGGGTCACTCCCCCAGCAACAGGGCCGAAAGAGCAGGAGGAACCCATCAGGTGCCCCGAGCACCTACAAGACACTTATACCCGATGCATCCACCCCTAACATGCCTTTCCCGGCGACTGTAATTCAGGTAGGTGACGCTGAAGCCTCTTAAAACTACAGAGCTGCCAGCAGTGCGTTCCGGGCTTCAGCGCTGCGAGGACGCGTCACCCCGCCAGGTACCTGCCTCATTCATAACACGGGGCCGACAGCACGGACGTCCCCCCGCGGCGCTTACCTGCCTTCCCGGCTCACGGTGTTTTCATAACGTCCTCAGCCTAAGTGAGGCACATAAAAGGACGAGTGGTGGCTTTCAGGTTGAAAATCAGTGTCTCGTCCTTTCCGCGGGAAGCTGACATCTCATTTTTTAAGGGTGACATGCCATTACAGAGATGCACGGAAAGGTTAAGATTCAAGCACGCTCTTGAACATTCTAAGTGGCACCTGAGCGGGGAAGGAGCTCTCGTTAGGGCTAATGGCCCTTCTACCTTGAAACGCAGGAGAAGGGCACACGCCTCGAGAAAATAGAACAATACGGGCTGGGTAAAGTAGTGCGCGCTCAAGGATCTCGGGGCAGACGGGGCTTGGTTCAGCGCCGCCCTGCGCACAGGAGATGGAGTGAGCCCAGTCCCAATGCTCAGCCAAGGGCGGGTGGAGCTGGGCTTTGTTAGGAGTTTCCTTTCAAAGGTGGCCAAGGACGCCACCTATGAGAAAAGCACTGGGAAGACACTCTGGTTGTCAGCAGGTGCCATTTGGTTATCCTTGTCATCATCATAGGCTCCATCTGGGAGTGGCATTCCCCTGCCTTCAGAGAGCTAAGAGCTTCCCTCACAGATGCCTCTCCAAACGAGGGCCGTTGTTATCACCTCCACTTTGAGATAAGGACACCGGGCTACACAGCAAGAGCCTGGTCGCTCCTCTGTAAGGCCAGGTCTCCCTGAGACCCCGTGGACCCGCTCTCCGCTGAAGTCCAGAGAGATCAGAAATGGTTCGCTCAAGGTCCCTGGTCCCCAGAGGGGGTTGAAATTTGAACCAAACGCCTTGATTTTTCTGGCTGGACTCAGACTGTGGCCTTGAAGTGTGCTGAAGACTAGCTTCCGTTCAAACCTCTTACCAACTTGAAACTTTTAGTCAATTTTCTTTCGACAACTGGAGTCAACGGTGTGTCTGCTTTCTGTTTGAAAGGGAAATGGATAGCCTTAAACCTTTTTTTTTTTTTTTTTTTGAGAGAGAGAACAAAGAAAGCCCATTGATATTCCTGCTGCAATCCTCAGGGTTCTGCCTGCCTCCGAGCTGGCTGCCCGGGCCCCCCTGCACCCCGGGCTCTTTATTAAGCTTGCACTGAGGTGAGGGCGAGAAGCGGTGATTCAGCTACGCCCTGGGCTGCGGCCGCAGAGCTGAAAGGTTTCCAGAGGGCCAGCGGCAGCGAGGACCATGTTTTCCATGGACAAAGGTAAAAGAGTCCAGAGTCATTTCCCCCGTGGGACACAGATGTGACGCTGCGTGCAGGAGAGGGAGCAGGAGGAAGGGAGAGAGGGGCAGACAAAAAGGTTGCTTCAGAGTGACACTGACATTGATTTTTGCCAACAGCCGGAAACACCAGTTCAGGCTCCTTCAAAATAAATTTAACTTTTGGGGAGAATCTTGATTTCCAAATAGGTTTATAGACTCTCCATTTTTCTCATTTCAAAGCTTCTAAGGCGCCCAGCATTTCTACAATACAAATACTCCTCTGTGGAAGTGTCCCACGGTGAGAACCAAGAGGCCCCACCAAACAGGCATGGGGCCCCAGCGCACCGCCTCCCAAACAGCCAAACACCAGAGGCACGGCTCTGACCTGGCCCTTGGAGAAAGGCTCCCAAGGGAAGGTGTGGTGTGCTTCCCGCACCACCTGCATGCCACAAGCAGAGAGAATATAAAACCCAGCTCAACCTCTAGCACTCTTCCCGTCCAAGAAGACCAGGCCAAAACACCAGAGTCGTCCAGTGGGGGGTGAGCTGTCAGAGCCCAGTGGCCGCAGGCTTGGACTCCATTCCTCCATTTTCCCTCTCAGGTAACTGGATTTGCTTCCCACTGAAGTCATTACAACAGACTGCGGGCTGTGGTGTCCTGCCTCCCACTCAAGACCTTAGTTAGTCCTGGCATCCGTCTCCCCCTTTGTTCCCTTTCGCATAATTAAAACAGAAGACTCGACTGAACCCTGAGGGAGAAAGAATGGAAAATAAACCCAGTAACTGTCAAGGCCATTAAGAGGGGTGTGGGGTTTCTTGAATCTACTTTTAAACCTGCATGTTTATATGCTGTAGAACTTCCTTTAAGCTCTGAGACTCACATTTAGAATACACATACACACATACACAAAGGCCTCATACCAAGTCCCAATGTGAAACTCATCCGTTAAAACCCAGCTGCATGGTGTATACACACCATGGAATATTGTCCAGCCACAGAAAGAAAGAAAATTCTGATGGATGCCACAATGTGGATGAAACTTGAGGGCATTACACTAAGTAAAATAAGCCTAAGAAGACAAATACGGTGCGATTCCACTTCTAGGAGGTACATAAAACAGTCAGATTCATCGACAGAGAAAGTACGTAGATCGGTAGTAGCCAGGTGCTGGGGCTGAGGGGGAATGAAAAGAGGTTATTTAGGCCCTGGCCGGTTGGCTCAGTGGTAGAGCGCCGGCCTGGCATGCGGAAGTCCTGGGTTCGATTCCCGGCCAGGGCACACAGGAGAGGCGCCCATCTGCTTCTCCACCCCTCCCCCTCTCCTTCCTGTCTGTCTCTCTCTTCCCCTCCTGCAGCCGAGGCTCCATTGGAGCAAAGTTGGCCCCGGTGCTAAGGATGGCTCTGTGGCCTCTGCCTCAGGCGCTAGAATGGCTCTGGTTGCAACAGAGTGATGCCCCAGATGGGCAGAGCATCGCCCCCTGGTGGGCATGCCGGGTGGATCCCGGTCGGGCACATGCGGGAGTCTGTCTGACTGCCTCCCCATTTCCAGCTTCAGAAAAATACAAAGAAAAAAAAAAAAGAAGAAGAAGAAAAGAGGTTATTTAATGGCTCAAGAGCTTCCATTTTGGAAGATGAAAAGAGTACAGGAGATGGATGGTGGTGATAGTTTCACAAGATGTGAATGTCGTTAATACCACTGAACTTCATACTTACAGGAGTTAATATTACGAAGTTTATATTTTGTGGAATTTACCACAATTAAACATAAGAGAGGTTTTAAAACCTGGGTTGCAACTAACTTTACACTCAATGAAGAAAAGCTGGAAGCTTTTTCTCCCAGGTTAGCAGCAGGACAAGGATATCCCTTCTCATGACTTTTATTCAACATAGGGCTGAAAGTTCTAGCCACAGCAATTAGGTAAGAAAAAGATATATAAGGCATCCAAATAGGAAAGGAAGAAATAAAACTGTCAGTAGCTGCAGATAACAGGATATTATCTATAGAAAACTCTAAAAAAGAGAAAAGAAAGCACCAAAAATACTGTTAGAATAAATTCAGGAAAGTTACAGAATACAAAATCTTACTACAAAATTCTGTTATATTTCTATATATACTAATAACAAAGTATCAGAAAGAGAAATTAAGAAAATAATTTCTCGTTTAGAATTGCATCATAAATAAAACCTATATGAATAAATTAAGAAGGTGAGAGACCCGTACTGTACACTGAAAACTACGATATTGGTGAAAGACAGTGAAGACACAAATACTGTAAATGGAAAGATATTCCATGCTCATGGACTGGAAGATCTAATGTTGTTAAAATGCTCGTACTACCCAAAGCAGTCTACAGATTCAATGAAATCCCTATCAAAATTCCAATGACATTTTTACACAAACAGAACAAACAACTCTAAAATTTATATAGACCCACAAAAGACCCTAAATAGCCAAAGCAATCTTGAAGAAGGAATATGTACAAAGCTGGAGGCATCATGTGCCTTGATTTGGAACTATATTACAAAGCTATAATAATCTGAGCAGTATGGCATTGCCATAAAAATAAACACATAGATTAATGAAACAGAATAGAAAGCTCAGCAATAAACTGACACATATACAGTCATTATTAACTTATAACAAAGAAGCCAAGCACATACAAAGGGAAAAGGACAGTCTTTTTAATAAATGGTGCTGGGAAAACTAGACAGATACATGCAAAATAATGAAACCAAACTCTTTTTTTTTTTTTTCTCTGAAGCTGGAAACGGGGAGAGACAGGCAGACAGACTCCCGCATGCGCCCCACCGGGATCCACCCGGCACGCCCACCAGGGGCGACGCTCTGCCGGGACCAGAGCCACTCCAGCGCCTGGGGCAGAGGCCAAGGAGCCATCCCCAGCGCCCGGGCCATCCTTGCTCCAATGGAGCCTCACTGCGGGAGGGGAAGAGAGAGACAGAGAGGAAGGAGGAGGGGGTGGAGAAGCAAATGGGCGCTTCTCCTGTGTGCCCTGGCCGGGAATCAAACCCGGGTCCCCCGCACGCCAGGCCGACGCTCTACCGCTGAGCCAACCGGCCAGGGCCGAAACCAAACTCTTATCATGAAGAACTAATGGATGAAATACTTGAACCTAAGCCCTGAAACCATAGAACTCCTAGGAGAAACAGCTAGTTGACATCAGTCTTGGAGCTGATTTGACACGAAAAGCAAAGGCAAAAATAAACAAGTGAAACTACATCAAGCTGAAAAGCTTCTGCATAGCACATGAAACCATCAACAAAATGAAAAAAAAAACCAACCCAATGAAAGAAAATATTTGCAAATAATTTATCTGATACGGGCTCACTCAATATCCAAAATATGTGTATAAAACAATCCAATTAAAGATAGAGTATACAAGTAGACATTTTTCCAAAGACAACATACACACAGCCAAAGGGCACATGAGATGAACCTCACGATTCCTAACCAGCAGGGAAATGCAAATCAAAACCACAATGAGATATAGCCTCACACATTGGAATAGCGATTACCAAAAAGATAAGAAGAAGGCTTGGCGAGGATGTGGAGCCAAAGGAACCCTGGAGCATGGTTAGTGGGAATGTAAAACGGTGCAGCCACATGAAAAACAGATGGAGGTTCCTCAAAAATTAAATATAGGCCTGCCATATAATCCAGAAATTTACTTCTTGGTATTTATCCAAAGGAAATAAAAACACGATCTTTAAAAGGTATATGCACCCCCTGTTCATTGCCGCACTATTTACAATAACCAAGATATGGAAATAACCTAAGTGTCCACAGACGGATGGACAAAGAAGATACGGTGTGTGTGTGTGTGTGTGTGTGTGTGTGTGTGTACACACATATACATATTTACACATACAATGGAATATCATCTGGCCATAGAAAAGGAGGCCTTGCCATTTACAACAACATGGATGGACCCTAAGACCTAGTATCAGTATATTACGCTAAGTTAATTAAATCCAACAAGGACACATGAATCTCTCTTATATGCAGAATCTAAAAACAGCCAAACTCATAGGGACATAACCGAGTAGGTAGTTGCTGGAGGCGAGGTACGAATGTGGGGAGAAATGGGTGGAGGGGGTCAAAAGGTACACACATCCAGTTAAAAAATAAGTCATGGGATGTACGGTACATCATAGTGGCTACTGTTAATACGATGGTGTGATTATGTATTTGAAAGTCGCTAAGAGACTAGATCTTAAAAGCTCTTATTGCAAGAATAAAATTTTGTAACTGTGACGATGGATTTTAACCAGAATTAGCAATATAGATAAATACCAAAGCATTATGCCGTACACCCAAAACTAACATAACGTTATAAGTCAATGATAACTCAATTTGTTTAAAAGGGTGCATTTCAGAAATGGTTTTGCCTTTTCAACCTGGTTCTACGGCTTTCATTGACCTTGGACTCCTTTTAGATGCCACTGACCAGGCTCAGAAACTGAAAGGCATTTTCTTGACCTTGCTGGAGACAAAGGAGACTCTATATTAAACTGACTTCTTTTTGCCAACTAACTTTATAGTTCAAATAGACCAAACTTACTCATCCAAAGTGTTAGTTTTATTTAAGTGGAGAGTTAAGGGTGCCTGTCAGGATGAGAAAAAAACGGAAGGGAGACCCTGTCATGCGAACAGCCTTCCGGAACACAATACCAACAGAGGAGCTGCTGCGAGACCTCAGCTCCTTTCTGCTAATTATCTCATCCATTGATTCCCCGGCTCATTCGATAAATATTATTTTGCTCATCCACCTTTTTCAAAATCTTAGACTAAGACATGTACTCTCATAACTTCATCAAGTCAGAGAAAAAGATAAAGGACATATGCAGACTCAATCAACAATAGATCCAGCTGACATTTCTTCAGCTCCTGTACAACAGACCATGAATTGGGCAAAATAAAACTACATGGCCATGAGTTTCTAATGTAATTCTGCTTCTTACTGACACCGAATCAAAAGGCCTTTGTTTTGCCTATACATGCAGCAACCCATTTAATTCCTGTATCAATCTATCTTTCTGAAGCATCTACCCTAGCAGTCCTTGACCCTGGCTCACCGACAGCATCGCCCCTGATCCCTTGCAGCCGCACATCAATATCAAGTGCCACGTGGAACTCGGGAGAAAGAGGTTTTGGTGTCATGGACTCCAGGTGTCCCCAAACTACGGCCTGTGGGCTGCATACGGCCCCCTGAGGCCATTTATCCCCCCCCCCCGCCGCACTTCCGGAAGGAGCACCTCTTTCATTGGTGGTCAGTGAGAGGAGCGCTGTATGTGGCAGCCCTCCAATGGTCTGAGGGTCAATGAACTGGCCCCCTGTGAAAAAAGTTTGGGGACCTCTGATAGGCAGATGGTGAATGAAGCCACGTGAGGCCAGGAGATTGCTCGAGCAGAATACAGATAGTGAGACAAGAGAAATGAGGACGAAACCTTGGTGACCATCGACACCCGCAAGATGAAGAGAGAAGCGGAAGGACCAGGAGAGAGAGGTGTCCCCATATTCAAAGCAGAAGAGGCTTTGGAGCAGGAAGTAATGGTACACAGCATCGAATGTTGTCAAGTAGGAAGAGAAGTGATGTCATCAGGATGTGAGACCTGGGCGTTCGCCCGGTATTTTTAGAAAAGCATTTCTACAGAGTTGGGGTGGTAACAGCGATAGTGACTCCTGAATAATAATGGAACACGATGGGGCAAATCAATGCAGATGGCTCTTCCAAGATGGCTGACCAGGAAGTGAACGGGCAGAGGAGGGCAGCCTCCCAGGGCGGCAGGGGGAGCCAGGCATGGAGGCTGCAGTGCAGATTCTGTTCTTGAGGAACGTGGGTTGGTGTCGAGCACTTTTGTAGATTGCGGTGGGAGTAATTCAAAGAGAGAGATTGAAATTGAGATTTAAGACTCAAAAAAAAGGTAGAAGGGTAGTCAGAGGAGGGAAGGTCCTAGGTGTGTCCTCAATGGGAGGGGAACGCTTTTACAAGAACAAGCAGACCAGGCTCAGTGCTGCCTCTTCCATGCAGCCCTCCGTCCAGACCCCAGGTACTGTCAATCCTCGTTCTCACCGTGGCAGAATGGAGAGACTGTGTCCCCAGGGATCGGAGGTGGGACCCGCCCAGAAACCTAAGCATGGAGCTGGTTCTGCTCCACGTGGGCAGCAGGCGCTCAGGTCCCAGCGATGTCTGCCACTGTCTATGGTTCTCCTTCCTTGCCTTTCTCCTTCCCACTTAACCCCCAACTCCGTGTTTCTTGTGCCTGTCTCCTCCCGAGGACAGAGCACCGGCTCATTCTGGAATGCGCCCGGAAAAACCGAAGCCCTTCATGAAAAGGCGGGTGGGGCCTTTCTTCTTCATGGCAGGAAACCCAAGCTGCAGCGCTGGGCCAGGCCGTGAAGGGCTGGCTCCTCCTCCTCCTCCCCCTCCTCCTCCTCCTCATTCCCTCCCCGTCCTGCCCCTGACCCTGTCCCTGAGGGCACCACTAATGCTGCCCCAGTCCAGTCTATGGCCCAGGCATCTATAGAGTCAGTAGCCACCTGCTCTGCAGGAGGGGGCGAGAAACCAAACTCTCAGTAGAAAGATGGTGGGTGGGCGACACTGTCAGCTGCCACCCCTCCTCCTGTCCCCACAACCGGAGAGGAAGGACGCTACTGAGAGGCTCAGCCAGCCCTAAACTTCTCCTCCTGCAGGTGGGCCCCGACCCTGGTTTCCTCCTGAGAACTCAGCTCCTACCTCTTTCCAAAGGTCACCTCCCCACACCCCAGACAAAGTCCTAGGACAGCCGCCCACCCGAGAGAGAGTCCCAGGACAGCCGCCCACCCGAGAGAGAGTCTTAGGTCAGCCGCCCACTTGAGAGAGAGTCCCAGGACAGCCGCCCACCCGAGAGAGAGCCCCGGGACAGCCGCCCACCTGAGAGAGAGTCCCAGGACAGCCGCCCACCTGACAGAGATCCCAGGACAGCCGCCCACCTGAGAGAGAGTCCCAGGACAGCCGCCCACCTGACAGAGATCCCAGGACAGCCGCCCACTTGAGAGAGAGTCCCAGGACAGCCGCCCACTTGAGAGAGAGTCCCAGGACAGCCGCCCACCTGAGAGAGAGCCCTAGGACAGCCGCCCACCCGAGAGAGAGTCCCGGGACAGCCGCCCACCCGAGAGAGAGTCCCGGGACAGCCGCCCACCCGAGAGAGAGTCCTAGGACAGCCGCCCACCCGAGAGAGAGAGTCCCAGGACAGCCGCCCACCCGAGAGAGAGTCCCGGGACAGCCGCCCACCTGAGAGAGAGTCCCAGGACAGCCGCCCACCCGAGAGAGAGAGTCCCAGGACAGCCGCCCACCCGAGAGAGAGTCCCGGGACAGCCGCCCACCTGAGAGAGAGTCCCAGGACAGCCGCCCACCCGAGAGAGAGAGTCCCAGGACAGCCGCCCACCCGAGAGAGAGAGTCCCAGGACAGCCGCCCACCTGAGAGAGAGTCCCAGGACAGCCGCCCACCCGAGAGAGAGAGTCCCAGGACAGCCGCCCACCCGAGAGAGAGTCCCAGGACAGCCGCCCACCCGAGAGAGAGAGTCCTAGGACAGCTGCCCACCTGAGAGAGAGCCCCAGGACAGCCGCCCACCCGAGAGAGAGTCCTAGGACAGCTGCCCACCCGAGAGAGAGCCCCAGGACAGCCGCCCACCCGAGAGAGAGAGTCCCAGGACAGCCGCCCACCCGAGAGAGAGTCCCGGGACAGCCGCCCACCTGAGAGAGAGTCCCAGGACAGCCGCCCACCCAAGAGAGAGAGCCCTAGGACAGCCGCCCACCCGAGAGAGAGTCCTAGGACAGCTGCCCACCCGAGAGAGAGTCCTAGGACAGCCGCCCACCTGAGAGAGAGTCCTAGGACAGCTGCCCACCTGAGAGAGAGCCCCAGGACAGCCGCCCACCTGAGAGAGAGCCCCAGGACAGCCGCCCACCTGAGAGAGAGAGTCCTAGGACAGCCGCCCACCCGAGAGAGAGTCCCGGGACAGCCGCCCACCTGAGAGAGAGTCCCGGGACAGCCGCCCACCCGAGAGAGAGAGTCCTAGGACAGCCGCCCACCTGAGAGAGCCCTAGGACAGCTGCCCACCCTAGAGAGAGCCCCAGGACAGCCGCCCACCCGAGAGAGAGTCCTAGGACAACTGCCCACCTGAGAGAGAGAGTCCTAGGACAGCCGCCCACCCGAGAGAGAGTCCCGGGACAGCCGCCCACCTGAGAGAGAGTCCCAGGACAGCCGCCCACCCGAGAGAGAGAGTCCTAGGACAGCCGCCCACCTGAGAGAGAGCCCCAGGACAGCTGCCCACCTGAGAGAGAGCCCCAGGACAGCCGCCCACCCGAGAGAGAGTTCTAGGACAGCTGCCCACCTGAGAGAGAGTCCCAGGACAGCCGCCCACCTGAGAGAGAGTTCTAGGACAGCCGCCCACCCGAGAGAGAGTTCTAGGACAACTGCCCACCTGAGAGAGAGTCCCGGGACAGCCGCCCACCCGAGAGAGAGTCCCGGGACAGCCGCCCACCCGAGAGAGAGTCCTGGGACAGCCGCCCACCCGAGAGAGAGCCCCGGGACAGCCGCCCACCCGAGAGAGAGCCCCGGGACAGCCGCCCACCCGAGAGAGAGCCCCGGGACAGCCGCCCACCCGAGAGAGAGCCCCGGGACAGCCGCCCACCCGAGAGAGAGCCCCGGGACAGCCGCCCACCCGAGAGAGAGCCCCGGGACAGCCGCCCACCTGAGAGAGAGTCCCGGGACAGCCGCCCACCCAAGAGACAGCTGCCCACCCGAGAGAAAGCTCCCGTGGGCCCGCACCTTCGCTGTCCCCTCTGGAGGAAATGCTCCCTGCTCCTGCACACCAGCCTCGTTCATGAGTCCCTGTTCCGTTGCCTCCATTCCCTAACCCACATCACCACAGTCACCTCATGCATTTGCGGGCCACCTGCCAGCTGCCACACATGACGGAGACCCGAGGCTGACCACTCCCCTAAGCACCCTGCAAAGTTCCCACGGATCAGGCGCTCTGATTCCACGCCAGCCTCCGCTTCCTCCTTGATAAAATGGGTACAAGGACAGTACCCGCCTTCCAGGTGCGGAGGGCTCAGTGACAGAGACGTGGGAGGCCCGGCCCCTGGTCAGTGTGGGCTCGCGGCTCCTGCTTCAATCACAGCGGCTACACAACGCGCCCCCCAAGACGTCGCCCGGCTCGACACAGGCAGAGGCACGTGCAGATCTGCCTCCAGACAGACCTCAGCTCCAAGGAGACTCTAGCACTTACTCTCTGTGTCACTCTGAGCAGAGTCATTAGCCCCCTGGAACCCCCGCGGGCTCCTCTGTGAAGCCTCTCCCGCAGGTTCTGTGGGATAACGAGATGAGCCGAGCAGAACACACCTGCATTCAGACGGTTGAATAGAAGTGAGTCCTCTCTCCGGAACAGGCAGGCAGGGCCTCCGGCTTTGATCAGACCACCTCCAGGTTTCCCTGGGAGAGCGCTGTCCTGTCCCTGAAGGCACCCACCCCCTCCCCTGCAGGTCCGAGGTGTGAGATACAATCGACAACCGCGCTCACCTGTTCGCTGAATCCGCCGCGCCGGCTTGCATCCGAGGACGGTCCTTCCCAATTAAACGGGAACCTGGGGAGAGAATGACTCTGTCAGGATGTGGGGTCAAGAACAGCCCTCCTGTCCTGCCACAACGGTTATGCACAACTGTGTGTCTCTCCCCGTGCCCCTTCTCGGCTGCTGACTGCACCCCGGTAGAAAGAACTGGAAGGAACAGGAACCGAGGCCTCCACCAGCCCCTGCCCACTGAGCCGCCCGGCAGGGCCAGAGAAGGGCGCAGGGAGGGCTCGAGGAGCAGAGGGCCAGGGCCTGATTCCCAGCTCACCAGTTTGGGACTCTGGGAAAGTCACTTCGCCTCTCTGAGCCTCCGTTTCCTCACCTATACAATGGGCCTTAAAACATGACCCAAGGGCGCGGTGCAGCCTAGCGAATGGCACGGCGCTGACATTCTGTTGAGTGTCTGCACGGTAATTAGCTCTAATTGAACGGGCAGGGCTTAAGGTCCGGGGTGTTCTGCAAAGAAAGGAAGAGAAAGCAATGGTGGCGGGAAGCACCTACGATGTGCTACTATGGCATAGACTTTTCTATTCCACCCTCAAAATAAGCCACGGAAGTGGGTGTGTTATTCCCGTGCTAAGGGAGGAGGCTGGAAGCCTCAGAGAGCTGAGGTGACAGGTTGACATCTGCATCAACGGCAAGGGATGTCCAGCCACGCGCGTGGGCCTCCTGGGCACCGCTAGTGCCAGGATGCCGGGGGCTGCAGGGGGCTGAGGAGTTCGCTGTGGACCAGGCTGCTGCCTGGACAACACTCAGAGGAGGAGACAGGACATCAGAAACTGGGGCTGAGTCCTGGAGTAAGAGGACACCCCCCCCCCCCTGGGACATGCTGAAGCTCCCTGAGCAAGTACGCAGGCTGCTGCCTGGGGCTGGCGCCCCGCCCCCCAGAGCAGAGGGCTTCCCCTGGCCCTTCAGGACCAGATCACGGGCCAAGGAGGCCACCAGGCAGAGGCGGCTAGGTTTTCTGTTAGCACCCCGATCAAAGGAGCTGACCCTCCCACCCTGATCACCAGCAGGGTCACACCCAGCCTCCTGTCCTTCCCACTATGTCCCCAAGCCTGGAACACCCACTTGCCTTTGGCCTGGCCAATTTCTACCTGCACTTCAGGTCTCTGTGCCCACGTCCTTCCTCTAGGGTCCCTCCTCGTATTCCCAGTGTGGGTGAGGATACCCTGTCCCCAGCTGCCACTGTGTCCTGCCTTCTGCCTGTCCTGGAACTCTGCCCTGCACCTAACACTGTCTACCCGGCTGCCTTCCACCCCGACGGTATGCTCCAAGGCGGCGAGGACGGTCTGTCTCACTCCCCTGATGCAGACAGTTTCCAACCCTGCCACGCAGACTCGTGCTAATAGTAACATCAGCACTAATGACCTCATCATGAAGCGGGATGACGTAGGTGAAATTCTGAGTCCACTTCACCGTGAGGCATATATACGTGGACAAGGGGACACTGAGGTGGCCTAGCTCCCGTCGTCACAGTGCAGCGGGCTCCGGGCTGTTTCTGGAAATGCTTCTGAGCCGGTTCGTATGCGCGTTCATTCACTCAGCGTGCATTCTGGGTATCTGCCAGGCGATACTGTACACAGAAGATCCAAACATCAGCAAGACCAATGCCCATGGCAGCACTGGGCGCACGAAAGCGTGACCGCCACGTGCACAGCAGGAGGTGAGACGCAGGGGCAAGTCATTCGAGTTGGGGCCAGCAGCACATCTCACGTAAAAGGAGAAGCCAGGGCCTGCTGAGCAATGGGGAATCATGACAGACCCCAGGGCATCGGTGCCATTAGTGGAATTAAAAGCAGGTCAGTCCGGAACTATGAAGTGTTGGAATCTTCTACAAAAGTCCCCAAGAACAGTGGCATGCTGACCAGGCAGGGAGTGTGCAGGACAACGTCTCGAGGACTCAGCCTCTCCCTGGCCAGATAGCTCAGTTGGAGCATCATCTCAATATGCCAAGGTTGTGGGTTTGACCCCCCAGTCGGGGCACATACAAGAATCGACCAATGAATGCATAAGTAAGTGGAGCAACAAATTGATGTTTCTCTCTCTGCCTCCCTCAATCAATCAATAATTTTTTTTTTTTTTTTTTTTAAAAAGCATAAAATGTATTTTAAAAAATAACAAAAGACACTTATCCTTGGCCCTATCTCCTTCCCGGGTGGGTAGCCAGGCTGGAGTCCTGAGTCGTGAGAGCCAACGTCCCTGACAGTTCCCCAGACCCTCTGGTCTACGGCTCTGACCTTCCAGCGGTGGTCGCAACATGACAGATAGAGACCTGGGTTGGGAAGGGGGTCTGTCTTTGGGGAGCCCTTCTTGGGGGTCTTCCTCAAACCTATTTCCTCCCTCCAATGCCCTTCCTTCTTACTCAGGTTAAGATTAGAAAAATGAAGGGGCTTGGAGCTAAAAATACCAACACTTTATGTTCCCGGGGGGGAAACAATAAGACAAGAGAATCTATGAAAGTAACAAGGAATTTCATCCTTCAGTGGACTTCAGAATGGATATTTTAGACTCAGCCATCCATAAACATTGGGTAATATCATGCTCTTATGCTGCAGAATGAATTCCACGGAACCAGCCGCAGATCTGCATGAGGCTGGCGAGGGGGGCTCTCGGAGAGCGTTTGAAACTCCATGTGGTGGCTCGCCTCCTCCATGCCCAGGCAGACGGACCGCACAGTCACGGGCTGGGCATCCAGAGGGCAACGTGGTGGAAACGTACGCAGAGGAGAGCTGGGCCCATGTATTTATATTATCTCCCACCCTGCTCCTTCCAGTCACACCCTCTGCTCAAGCCCATAGGGGTCAAGGCTGTCTGTTCCTCTGTCTGTCCTTCTCCCCGTCCTCTGCCAGCCCTGGGATTCTGTGCTTGCTCTTCTCCTGGCCTGGCTCAGCCCTCGCTGGGCTTTCAGTGCCCCGCTTAAACATCGCTCCTTCTGGAAGCTGCCCCCACCTCCGCCCCATCACCGGATGGACTAGCTGCTTCCTCTGCAGTGGCTTATGGACTCCAGGCAGTAAATGCCCAGCCTGTCGACGCTCGATGCCACCTCCCTCCCGGCCCCCTCCCAGTGCCCCCAGGCTTCCTCCCCTCCCGCTGCGCTGACCAAGCTTGTCACGCACACACACACACACACACACACACACACACATACACACATGCTGCTGCCCCGATAAGCCCCTCCTCCCCGGGCCTGCCAAGGGGCCTTCTCAGACCTGCGCCACCACCCTGCAGTTTCCCCGCGGACTTTCCTGTCTTTGTCAAACTGGACGTAAAACTCAGAACGCGCTCCTCCTCCTTCCAGGATCAGCTCGAATGCCGCGTCCCCTCGGCAGCCTCTCCGACCAGAACCCACAAAACTGCCCTTTCACGCGATGCCCCTTGGCCCTGGCTGCCAGGCAGCCCTCTGCCTACGTGCGTCCTGGCGAGAAAATGAGCCCCAAAGTGACTCCAGAGCGTCGGGTCGAAGCACCTTTCACGTCCCCGGTGTGGGCACAGCTTCCGACAAACAGGAACCCACCTCACTCCAAATCCGGGAGCAGAAAAAGTACGACCTAGGAGGGGCTTCCTTCCCTTGTTTTCTGAGCTAGTAACTTGGGTGGCGAGAGGGAGGGGCTGGCTGCCACCCCTCCACGCTTCGGGGACACCCGTCTGCGACCTCCAAACAGCAAGGCCCATTCTGCCCCAGAGAGGTCATGCCCCCGTGCAAACGTTTCTGTGCGTTCGAGATTCGGGGAAAGAAGCTGCAGTGTGTCTCACGCAAGCCAGCGGCACGGGGGATTCTCCGTGTGTCGGCCTGGTTCCACACAGAGTGGTTCAAGCGCCTTATCTTTAACACTCGCGACAGCCTGGGGAGCCGAGTTCAGCTGCCCGCATGGTGCAGGCCAGAAAACCAGGACAGTGCGTTATCTAAGTCTCTGCCTGGCCAGTCACCCGGATACCACGGGGTCAAGCGGGCCTTCAGGCGGCAGCCAGTGGCCCGAGTCCAGAGCTGGAGCTCAGAGCGGCCACGCCGCTCCCAGGTTCCTGCCTTTGGGTTTCCTCAGCACCTTTTCTGGATGCCGGTGGGCGCAGGCAGGGGCGGCCCAGGTCCCATACATCCAGATCGACTCCTCAGGGGCAGGCTCGCTCACCACAGAGCTTTTTCATCCCGCCTCCCCTGACTCACGGGGCTGACAGAGTGGAGGATTGGATTTCCAAAGGTGTCTTTCCTTAGAAAACTATATTCTTTTGATCGCCCCGTCTTCCCAAAGTTGCAAAGGCCGGAGATCAAGTTGCCAGCCGGAATCGCATTCATCACGGAGATAACCATCAGCCCCCTCCCCTCCCCAACTGCCACCTTCAAAGACCGCGTGTCAGCAGGTTGGCAGCGGGAGGGAGGACAGGGAGACCTGGCCCAGGGGCTGGGGGGAGGCTCAGGTATGAATCCAAGTTCTGCCACTACCTGGAGACAAGTCACTTCTCTCTTGGCTGTTGTTTCTCCATCCGTACAGCAAGTCTGGGTCTTGATGCACTATCAGGTGACTAAATAGAAAAACTGATACATGAATGAATTATACACCAGCCACCGTCTTGCTCTGAGATACTAGGACCCTGAAGCATTTCTCTAAAGAACAATCCAGCACGGTGATTGGCTAAGCAGGACACAGACAGTCTGAGTTAGGACCAAGATAAGGTTCTCGTCAGACTCATCATCTCTGTAACTGAGGAGATGACTCAAAACAATGGTTTTCAACCGCCGGTCCACGGACCGATGCCAGTCCATGAAAGAGTTCATCACCCTGAGAGACTCTATAATCTTCATACACGAGGATGGTAGAAAAACACTGACTTAACGCAACAAGGCTTCAAGCTAGACCCAAAGCCTGCGGTGAGGTGTGGGAGCGTTGGGCCTCTTCCTTTCTGTTCACATTGAAACCCAGCTGCCCACACACAGGCGGACGGCCTGGGGTGAGGCCGGCCAGGCCCCGGGGGCAGCTGAGGTGAGCATGAGCTGACCCCTCAAGCTATCTCCTAGCTCCACGTTCTCTGATTCGATAAGAGTCCCTGTGAATAATAGATCTGGTCTCTGACACTGTGCATGACAAAGTGACCTGGTACCAAAGTCCTATTAAGATAAATCACGTTTAGGTTGAGGAAATTATATGTTTGCATCCTGTAATTGAATGGAGCTGTGACATCTAAAAGGAAGGAGAGGGAACTCAATCAGAATCTAATTAGACCGGGCCGCTGCCTTCCTGCCTCTGCGGAGGGAATTATGCAGAGCACCCCATCACCCCAGCCCCCGTGCCTCAGTTTCCCCACCTGTAAAATGGGGGGGGCAGTCCTCATGAAACAGAAGATGGAGAAGAGAGTGAGGTCTCCGAGGAGAGGCCCGAACTGAAGCCCGCACCTAGTCTGGCACCCCGCCAGCACCCTCTCGGTGCCCCGACCCCGTCAGCTTCCGCTGGGGTCCCGCGGGGGCTTCCGGGGGTCTGTGCACTCCGCACGGCAGGCGGCAGAGTCCGGGCCTGGCTCCCGCGTGCGGAGGCGTGGGTGTCCCCCAGCTGGCGGGAGGGGTGCCGAGCTCAGAGCCCACAGCGCACTCTGCCCCCAGCACCCCCTCCGGCAGCAGCTACCCTGAAACCCTCCCTACAGCCCTCCTTTCCCGGCCGGCTGCCTCAGCACCGCCTGCTGCGACCCATCTTACCCAAGGGCTGGGCGACGGTCACCATCCTCCTTCCTCAGTCCTCAGTGTCCTGCCACCAGGGACACCCCCCCTCCGTCCGTCCGTCCTGTCCAGGGTCACCACTGGTCTCCTAGGAACCACCTCCTGCAGCCCACACCCCTCTCAGCACCTCTCCCGCACGGGCCACTCAGCCACTACATTGAATCCCTGTCCCCCTTTGATATCAGTGACCCCAGACACTGTCGTCCTCCCAGAAACCATCGGCAGGCAGGCGCATCCCTCTCCTGGGCTCCATTCGCCTTCCCCACTCGGGCTGCCAGCCTCCTCAGCAAGCCCTGCAGCCCCCCCGTGCTGAGGGGGCCAGGTGTGCTGTCCACCTAGACTTCCGGAAGATTCAGACCATCTGTCCAGCTACCTCCCTGATTCCACAGAGAGCCCCGGCCTTCGAGGACAAACTCATTTCACATCCGTCCCATGTCGCTGCAAACTCAGATGCTCCAAGCAGAAGATTTCCTCTAAACCAGTGGTTCTCAACCTTTCTAATGCCGTGAGCCCGCAATACCGTTCCTCATGTTGCGGTGACCCCAAACCAAAAAATAATTTTGGTGGCTACTTCATAACTGTAATTTTGCTACAGTTATGATTCGGAATGTAAATACCTGATATGCATTATGTATTTTCCGATGGCTTTAGGCGACCCTCAACCGGGGTCGTGACCCACAGGTTGAGAACCGCTGCTCTAAACGGATCTTTTCCCACCCCCGACAGTGTCTTGGCCACCGCAGTCTGGGACTGGAGAGGTTCCCTGCTGTGCGGAGGTCTTTGGGAGGAGGATTGTTCCCCCAGGGAGACCCTGAGGGTCATGTCCCCGGGGAGGCCAATGCTTGGAAGGGGGCTCTGCAGCAGAGTGGGGGTTCAAGGTCGCAGAGTGGGGACAGTCAGTGTGGGAGGCGGGGTGGCGGTTGAGCCAGGGAGTGGGGTGCGAAGGCTCCAAGGAAGGAGGCGAGAGCACCCAGCGCATAAAGACACGTCCGTCCTTTAAACAGAGGAGGTGCTGCGGGCGGCCAAGGGCAGAGCGGGATTTGGAGAAAGGATGCAAGCCTGACATGTAGATTCAAAACGGAATGCATGAGCCCGTGTTCAGCAGCGCCGCCCCAGCTGTGCTGTCCCCACTCTGTTTCCTGTCCGAGTCCAAGGCCCACCATGAGGTACTAAAGGCTCAGCAGGTGAGCTGGTGAGGAGGGGGAGGCGCTGGCCCCGGGGGGCGAGCGTGTCACAGCATGGTGACCAGGCTCCGCAGGGTGGAGCTGGAATGCGCAGCCTGGGACCACAGGAGTGGCAGGAACGGGACATGGCTTCCTGGTCTCTGGTCATGGCTAGCCCAGAAGGGCTTCCATTGTGATGGCTCTGACCAAGTGGCGGCGATAATGACCATTATGATATAAAAAGCCAGAGCAGGATGTCTCTGCTGGAGCTCTCGCTGACCCTTCGTGAGGTTTTCATAACTCGAGAGAGAAAGGCTATATAAATATACAGCTCATCTGCAAGTTCCTCTAGCTGTCTTGGCATTTATTCACTTTGGTAAGTTTTTACAAATAAGTCTTTAAATTGTTTCTTTTTTTTTTTTTAAGTCCCTCTGGCTGAACACGGCAAATGTAGGTTGAAACAAAAATTAAAATTAAGGCCCTGGCCAGTTGGCTCAGTGGTAGAGCGTCAGCCTGGCGTGCAGGAGTCCTAGGTTCTATTCCCGGCCAGGGCACACAGGAGAGGCACCCATCTGCTTCTCCACCCCTCCCCCTCTCCTTCCTCTCTGTCTCTCTCTTCCCCTCCCGCAGCCAGGGCTCCATTGGAGCAAAGATGGCCCCGGGTGCTGGGGATGGCTCTGTGGCCTCAGCCTCAGGCGCTAGAGTGGCTCTGGTCGCAACAGAGGGACACCCCGGATGGGCAGAGCATCGCTCCCTGGTGGGCATGCCGGGTGGATCCCAGTCAGGCGCATGCGGGAGTCTGTCTGACTGCCTCCCCGTTTCCAGCTTCGGAAAAATGAAAAAAAAAAAAAAAGAAAAAAGAAAAAAAATTAAAATTAAAAATGTGTAAATTCACCAAACTAAGTTCTTTTTAAAAATCTTAATACTTTTTAACTTTCAAATAGTGCATTCAATAAGTTTAGAGCATTGCAGCTCCTGAAGTTATTAAACCTTAAAATTACACAGAAGCTTTTGGGACACTGCATATTTAAAAACATCTTATCCACTCTGATGGTTAGCTCGGTCAGTGAGAGCATGATCCCGAAACAACGTGCTTGTGGGTTCGATCTCCGGTCAGGGCACACACAGCAGCAGCCAGTGAAGGCACGGCCAAGTGGAACAATGAATGAAATGAATGAATGCTTCCCTCTTCCCTCTTCCCCCTTTCTCTTCCTCTCTCTCTCTCTCTCTCTCTCTCTCCCCCCCTCCCTCCCTTCCTCTGACTCACTAGAATCAATCAATAAAATAAAAATTAAATACAAATAAATAAATAAATAGAAACACCCGATTCAGTCCTCACAATAATCCCTTGAAGGGAGGTAGTGTCATCGCCCCTGTTTCAGAAACAGAAGTACTGAGGGGCAGTGGGCATGACAGACATGCCTGAGTTCACTCCAGGAGGAAGTCTGGGCGGAGGCTACCGCCTCTGGTGACCTAAGTGGAACTCTACCCGAGGAGAGGTTGGGGAAGCGTGCCCCCTGCTCAGGCCACAGTAGCTCTGAGAGGACCCGCCAAGTAAGTTCCCTTATAAAATAGCCAGGAGCTGTCCCCCCACAGTCCACAGTGTGGACAGAGTGAAAACCACAGCAGCAGAGAGTGGGCCTGAGGGTGGGCAGCCTTCCTCAGGAGGACACGGCAGGGGGCAGTCAGATCAGAGAGGGTCAGAATGAGGGACACAGCGGGGAGGGTTTCTGTCCACCCTGGCTGTGCGGAGCTCACAGGTCAGTCACACCTGGGAGTCTGTGGGCCAGGTGGAGAAGGAGTCAAGGAGGGTCAAAGTTAACTCAGAAGGAGAGCTGAGACTGCAGGGAGCGGAAATGGAGGAAGAGTGTGGCATGTGGCGAGACGCACCCTCTGCGCGGCTGCTCAAACATTAATCGACAATACATTTTAATGACATAGGACACCGGTGAGCTTTGGCAGGAATACGAAGGGCTCTGGATGCCCTGAATAATGGTATTGCCACTCCCAGTTTTTATGGTCTCACCATAGGCAAGAGCTAAGCCCACAGTCAAGGTGCTGGACCCCGGCTCTGACGCGAGTCCGCGTGGCTCAGCAGCTCCCTTACAATCACCTCGCATCCGGGATCCTAAAACAACAGCCCCTTACAGTTGTGCCGCTTCTCAGTCCCCAAGCGCACGGCCTTTCCCGTCGGGAAAGGGTCAGGCTTGGGGCCAGAGAGGCTCATGGAGCGCCGCTCAAAGTCCAGCCAGGGTGAGACCCGCAGACCTGCTAGAGCGAGTGAAATCCAGTTCTGACATCTGTGAAGTGGGGAGACTTTAGGTTTGTGATGCAGGTTAATAAGTTAGAGACTCCGTGTGGTAGGACCAGCCCGCGCCCAGCTGTGTAGTGAGCGGTGGCAAACCAGCCCAGGACGCTCATTCTTGCCGTTGGCCGTTGGCCGGAAACAACACGAACACAGGACAAAGAAGTCCGTCACCCAGGGTCAGCTCCTCAGCGGCCACAGTGAGACACGTGAGCCCCGAGCCCATGAGCCTGACGTTGGCCGTTGGCATCTTGGTTGCTTGAAATCGAGGCTCCAGGAAGAACGGGGAGCCAGCCAGTCACAGAGCTCACTGGGCCGTGTGTCAGGTTGGTGTCCAGTTC
This sequence comes from Saccopteryx leptura, assembly GCF_036850995.1. Classification (NCBI taxonomy): domain Eukaryota; kingdom Metazoa; phylum Chordata; class Mammalia; order Chiroptera; family Emballonuridae; genus Saccopteryx; species Saccopteryx leptura. The sequence goes on from NC_089511.1 coordinate 16,336,097, forward strand.
TAGGTCCCTTCCCCCTACCAGCTGTGACTTGACTTACGCCTTGCTCGGTCCGGGGAGACCACCCTCATCTTACAAACATGAAAAGGAACGAAACGTCCCTTTTTGTGGCTCATGGCACTAAGACTCTGCACACTGATAGGAACAGAAACAGGGCTCGGGGGGTTGTCTCTGAAAGCCACGGGCCAGTACTGTCCCTGAGGGAGACCGAGGCAGCAAGCGTGGCCAGGGTCACGAGAAGGGAGAGAGACAGCATCCACTGAGCACCTGCCAGAGGCCCTTCACCTGCAGCTGCCCTCCCGGAGACAACACGAACACAGGACAAAGAAGTCCGTCACCCAGGGTCAGCTCCTCAGCGGCCACAGTGAGACCCGTGAGCCCCGAGCCCACGAGCCTGACTCTGCAGGCCCCACCCGTGCTCTGTGGGGCCAGCTCTCCAAGGCGACTGTCAGCTCAGGAAGACAGAAAGGCCTCACCCCAGGACACTGGAAGCCTGTGACAAAGCAAGCCGGGAGCGCCCTGGGAGGAAAGGGGCGCAGTGCGGAGGCTGGGGGGCGGGGGGCGCACTCCATGGGGACCTGACAGCGAAGGGCCGGGCCGTGGGGCCGGGGCAGCCTGGGTGCGAATCCCGACGCCGCCCTCAGCTTCGTGTCCTCACGCCGACGCTGGGAGGATCAGCAGTGACATCCGCCTGCCTCCCAGAACTGGGAGGATCAGAATGCAGCCGTGCTGGTGACAGGGCGGAAGTCGCGCATGCGCCGTTTCCCCCCCCCCTCCCTTCACATGTCCCGCGTCTCAGAGCTCCTGGCCTCGGTTCCCACATCAGAGAACCTGGCTGCTCTGGACAGCAGCTCGGACAGCAGCTCGGGCAGCACACTGCACAACTCCAGGGGGCGCCACATGGACGGGGCAGCCGGAGCTGAGCAGAGCCATCATTTTGCATCAATAGCGGTACCGGGAGGGTGGTTAAGAGATTTCGTTAGATCGGTTTGGAAAATGCCAAAGGCTGCAAAGATGAGCCATCTTCACAATGTTCATCAAGAAGTTTCCCCATTGCCCTCTCTACCCTGATCTTCCCTGCAGTCGAAACGTGTGTGGCTCTACTGACTACTATACCTCCACTCCACAATCGGCAACAATAAGGACAAAAAGCAGAGTACTTACATACAGATGTTTATCATTACCTCCAAGACCATGCATCTCCTGTAAGCCAGTATTTGTAAAAAATTGAATGTGTATGTGACATTCTTGGAAAATGTTGTTAAAGGCAGGACCTGCCTGGGGCCGCGGTCGGCGCTGCTCCGTCAGGGACCACACTCCGAGGAGCGAGTTTGCAACAGCCCAGCGCCCGACACCAGCTCAGGAGTGGACTTGGGTTTTTTTCTTGGCCTGCTGTAGACAGACTAAAAACGTTGGCTTGTCACACGAACGCCCAGAGGCCACATCCAACCTGCCGCCTCCCTCGTAAATAAAATTTTATTCACTTATTGACGTACTGTCTACGACTGTATCTATTTATTGTCAATGGCTGTGTTTATAACAGCTGTGCTCATTTATTTACATATTGTCTGCAGCTGGTTCTGCGCTACAGCGGCGGAGCTGAGTGGCCGTGACGAAGACCGTAAGGCCTGCGAAGCCGAAAATACCAGCCATCCGGTTCTTCGAGAAAAAGCTTTGTGACCCCAGAACGAGAAGATCTAGCAGTTAAAAGTGAGACAGACGTGTGTTGAGTGGGAGTGGGGGAGGGAGGAGACCCAGGAGAGAGAAATGCACGACTTTACAATCACACAGTTCATCAAGGCCGTGTTGTTGGCCCCAGGACCAGGCCAGCTCACTTACTCCAGAGAGTTAGCTACAGGAAGTCCTTGTCCATAGCATGTGATAGACTGGTCCCCTCCAGTTTCCATGTGGGTGGAGGAACCAGACAGACCCCAGGAAGCCACAAAAAAATCCATCTTGGCCTCCATCACAGGGGCCTGATGCAGGGTGACAAGATTGTTTACTGGGGTCCAAGGTGCTCTAGGAAACCCAGCTGGCTCAGGCTGTGTCCAGTGACAAGGCCAGCCGCCCCCACAGAGGGTCGATTTACTCAGACACCAGGCCACCTGAGCTACCAAGTCAAAGATCTATTACAGGGGCAGGGAACCTTTTTGGCTGAGCGAGCCATGAACGCCACATATTTTAAAATGTAATTCCATGAGAGCCATACAACGACCTGTGTACGTTACGCATTGTCCAATAAAAATTTGGTGTTGTCCCGGAGGACAGCTGTGATTGGCTCCATTCACCCGCAACCATGAACATGAGCGGTAGGAAATGAATGGATTGTAATACATGAGAATGTTTTATATTTTTAACATTATTTTTTTTTATTAAAGATTTATCTGTGAGCCAGATGCAGCCATCAAAAGAGCCACATCTGGCTCGCGAGCCATAGGTTTCCAACCCCTGATCTATTAGAAAGAATTTGGCCATCAATAACTGGAACAGTCCCTTGTGGTTATGGTAGTGTTTATTCCTGATACATAGATCTTGTGGCACTGTAATGGCCAGAGCCAGGATGTCCCTTAGAGGCCATCTGCTCCGATTCCCTCATGTGAGTCATAAGTTCTCCCAACCACAGGCCAGAACTGGTAACTGCAGCCTCTGCTTGAATACTTCTGATGCCGAGGAGCTCACTACTGTATTCTTGCATAACTACATTCACAGGAAAGTTCCTCATTGAACACAGTTCACACCTGCTTCCACGTGGCACCCACCCACTGTCCGAGCGCTGTGTCACAGAGCCAAAGGTCTCACCCGCGTCACCGTCAGAGAACACCGAGCCTCTTCTCAGAGGCAGTCTTGGATAAAGCTGCTTTAGCCCTGGGGGGCCTCTGTTCCCTTCCCTCACCCTGGGGAGGGCCTGACTGCACATGCGGGGAGTCTCTGAGGGGCAACGAGGCGGGGATTGTGGGGCTTTCGTGGATGCTCCGCCCCAACCAGGCGAGGTAGAACTCGGTTCCTCTTATAGAAAACAAGGAAACTAGCCTGACCTGTGGTGGCACAGTGGATAAAGCGTCGACCTGGAAATGCTGAGGTCGCCGGTTCGAAACCCTGGGCTTACCTGGTCAAGGCACATATGGGAGTTGATGCTTCCAGCTCCTTCCCCCTGTCTCTCTCTCCTCTCTGTCTCTCTCTCTCTCTCTCTCCCCCTCTCTCTCCTCTCTAAAATGAATAAATAAAATAAAATAAAAATTAAAAAAAAAAAAAAAAAAAAAAAGAAAACAAGGAAACTGAAGCTCAGAACGGTCAGCAGCTCTACTGGTGATGGGAGCAGAGGGTTTCCAGTCCAAACACACCTGAAGTAAACTTGCTGGGTCTCAACAGCTACCTCTCAGGACAGTAAGGGACCGGTCTGGGACAAGGAAACCCTCAGCCTCCCAATTGTGGACTTGGGGATCCCGGCATGGGCCCCTGCGGGCGGGGAGTGCAGCAGGTCAGCCTCCACCGCTCTTCGTGTAGGAAAATGCAGGGTCTTAGCAGCTCCTCCAACACAAATCTGATTCCATCCTTCTCACCGCTTCATCATTCCCTCCCGCCGCTCTCGAGATCCGAGATCACGGCGTCAGAGATGGTTAAGTGTGGGCCACATTTCACATTATGGTCCCCATTTTTCACATCTGGGAAACTGGCTGACACCTGTTGGAAAAGCTGGGACAAAAACGCAGCTGCGTGTGTGACGGTGTGTGCAGGGCCAGGTGCCCACCCAGACATCTGTCTGTGGAGGGGCAGCGGATGGGGCGCTCTGACCCACAGGGGCCGGGGGCAGGACAAGCAGGATGTACGGCTGGGCAGCTGGGGACAGCGGTCTGTGGGAGTGCGCGTTGTCCCGCACGGCCACAGGCCTAAGGGCCCGGGTCGATCCAGACAGTCCTCCACCGGACCGCCCCTCCCGACGCACCACCGTCTCTCACCTGAGTTATTTCGATCCCTCCCTCCGTGCCCGTGTCTGTGGCTCCAAGCCGACCCTTTGCAAACCTCGCCCTCACAGCTGCCGGGAGTCATTTTTCTCAGCTGCAAAACTGATCACGTCACATCCCTGCTCACAATCCTTCCGTGCCTTCCCATGGCCCCCACGACAAATTCCAGACAAAGTGACAGGTCTCAACAAGGCCTGCTCTGCCTCACGCCTGCCTGTTCTGAAGCCTCATGGGTCACCATGGCCCCTGGGGGGTCCCAGGTCCCCCCACCTGGTCCAGGCTCTCTCTTACCTCACATTTGATCCCTCTGCCTGGAACCCTCTTTCCAAGTAAGTCCCCTAGACAGCGATTAGAGATGGCCATAGGTTCTTTGACGCTTTCTCCAACAAGTAGAGGGGGTGGGGTCACCACCCTTTCTTCCCTGAGTCCAGCCAGGCTCTGATAGCAGTGGAGTTCGGGGGAAGTCACACACCCTGATAGCTGTGGCCTCAGGACTTAGGAGACGAGAAGCTGCCACCTCCCCTCTGTCGGAACCCCTGAGTTGACATGTAAGAAATCTGACTACCTTGCTAGGGAGACAGGAGGGGACAGGTGGAGAGCCCTTGAGAGCACCTAGGAGATAGGCTGGTTCCCACTGTCTCCACCAAGTCACTAGGCATGCGAGAAAAGCCCTCTTGTAACCAACAGACCAGACTATCTTTCAGCTGAATTTTATTATCAAATAACCTCAATTATCACCACATGGAAGAGTCAACCACATGAGCCCCATTTGAACTCCTGGCTCTCTGAACCATGAGATATTAATAGAAAGTGGGTGGTTTTACCCCACGAGGTTTGGCAGCCTTAGTTATGCAGCAAGATAACACTCCCTCCCTTTTATTGACTAACTCAGTGGTTTTCAACCGTTCTACACTTGGGGACTGGTGAAAATAGGAGAGTTATTTCAGGGACCGCTAAGGCAGAAATCACCCTGGGCATGAGTGAATTTGACTAAGACCATTGGGTCTATAATCTTCATACAACATTGGGGCGGTTGATAAACACTGGAACGGACATGCGTCATTTAACCTAAGAGGCCACTGCATCTGGAAAGACTTTTTTGATGACACAAGTCTGTCTCACGATCCTCCACGCGCTGTTCCCATAGATACCCACACCTCTCCTACTGGAATGTGCCTAGGGGCTAGCTCCTCTCTCCCATGACCCTGTGAGGTCTCCAGAGGCAAGGACCCTGTGTCTGTCTGTCTGTCTGTCTCAGCAACATATCTCCAGCAGGGAGTACAGTAGTAACTCAGTACCAGGGACAAGAGGTCTTTAATTGGTAGTGGGGGGGACAAACCAAAGACAAAATCAAATTTTTGTTTTTTTGAGAGTCAGAGAGAAGGACAGACAGGGACAGACAGACAGGAAGGAAGAGAGATGAGAGGCATCAATTCTTCATTGTGACACCTTAGTTCATTGATTGCTTTCTCATGTGTGCCTTGACTGGGGAGCTACAGCAGAGTGAGTGAACCCTTGCTCAAGCCAGCAACCTTGGGCTTCAAGCCAGTGACCTTTGGGCTCAAGCCGGATGAGCCCACACTTAAGCCAATGACCTTGGGGTTTCAAACCTGGGTCCTCTGTATCCCAGTCTGATGCTCTATCCACTGTGCCACTGCCTGGTCAGGCCAGAACCAAATTTTTTAAGCAGCCCCAGTAAACAGTTTTAAATGACTCAATCAAGGCTGTGATGGAAGTGACCCATAAATTACGCCCAGCCCGAGGAGGCTAGGCACACAGATATTCCAACAAAAACATCAGGACTGACCATACCACCCGTTAAACTTCCTTAAACATCTTCGTATGGGAAGAGCAATTCCTGACACGATTACATGATAAGATGGCTGACAACTCCCCACCCGGGCACCCCACCACCAGACCCTCACGCTCACCAGAACGCAGACCTCCGTTCACGCCTTCACTTGGGCAAGCAGCCTTTATCGACGATCTGCCGCGTGCCGGATGCTTTGCCCTGCTGCCGCAAGTGCAAAGACTTAAAGCACAAAGTCACAGGGGCCGTGAGAACCAGACCAGGGCACCCCGAACAGATGGTGCTGAGCGGGGAAAGCTGCCCCCCCCCCGCAGGTGACCTGCAGTGAGTTTTTGGGGAAGACTCTGTGTTACAGAGCGGAGCCAGGCAGGAGGAAGAAGTTCTAGGGAGAGAAACCCCCTCCCGAGTCAGGCGGCCAGGATTATATCGCCTATGCCAGATAATTATAAAATTGAAAGCAGCTGGGGACTGGGGCTAACTAGGGCGGGATCCTCAGTGGTGAGGTAGAAACAGGTGCTTCTTAGAAAGAAGGCAAAGAGGCAAAGCCCAAGGCCTGCAGTGAGGGAGGAAGACTGAGACCAGCTAAAGAGGGAGGAAACGAAATGCTTGAGGCGAAACCCAGAGTTAAGGCTTAACTGAGGCAGCAGGCGTTTCAGGTTCACACACATAGGAACCCCCTGGCCCCTCCAGATCACCATCAAGTGATTGCTTTAAAGCCTGGGACTGGCCCTGGCCGGTTGGCTCAGCGTCGGCCTAGCGTGCGGAGGACCCGAGTTCGATTCCCGGCCAGGGCACACAGGAGAAGCGCCCATTTGCTTCTCCACCCCTCCGCCGCGCTTTCCTCTCTGTCTCTCTCTTCCCCTCCCGTAGCCAAGGCTCCATTGGAGCAAAGATGGCCCGGGCGCTGGGGATGGCTCTGTGGCCTCTGCCTCAGGCGCTAGAGTGGCTCTGGTTGCAACATGGCGACCCCCCGGAGGGGCAAAGCATCGCCCCCTGGTGGGCAGAGCGTCGCCCCATGGTGGACGTGCCGGGTGGATCCCGGTCGGGTGAATGCGGGAGTCTGTCTGACTGTCTCTCCCTGTTTCCAGCTTCAGAAAAATGAAAAAAAAAAAAAAAAAGCCCGGGACTGAAAGTGGCAAAAAGCCTTTGTAGATTTGAGGCTTAGCAAAAGGCTAAGTTCTCCCCCCTCCACCTCCATATTGGCTGTGATGCTGAGTATTTGCACCCACTTCACTTGTTTCCTTAAGTTGCTGGAAGCAATTTACATGCCCATCCTTTCACTCTTTGTTTGTTCAGATGTTGGCTGATTTCACTTATGCATGGTGGGGGGATTCCTGTTTATGCCTTGGGAGAGTTCCCCTTCTTGCTTCAGATGTGTAACTTTGTATCAAGGACTTCCTTGATTTGCATATGGCTATATAATAAAGCAAACTGGGGGCTATGGGGCACTTGGATATTGCCACCAGCATTGAAGAGGCCTCCTGATCCCATCCTTTTTTAACGAGTCTGTTTTCTTAATTCTGCACCGTTCTCACTCAAGACCCAGAATTACAAGCTGGGGCAGGGGTTTGCTGTGCTTGGGCGATCCTTAAACACATGTTGATAAAAGTAACGACAACACAAATGAGTTGAGTAGGCTGCCCCTTGACAGCCCAGTTCCTAGCTTGTTCTTGGCTGTGTGTCACCTGGGCAGGTCACCACTCACTTGTGGGACCTTTTCTCCCCACCCCAAAGCACCAAGGTGTGGGGTCCTGGCTCCCCTCCCTTCTGGAAAGTGTGTGACCCAGTTTGATGTAAAACTCTCGCTTTAACTCCAATTCCTAGGGGTTCACATCTTGTCTCTATCATTGACTACCTGTCTGACCCCGTGCACAGCAAGTTAGCACTCTGAACATTTATGTTCACCTTCAAATTAGGGTTTATAATGCCGACCCCCTGCTTCAGTGAGAATTAGGGAGGGGCAAATCACCCATACACAGGAAACTTTCTCTTGGTTGTCCACAGGACAGCAGCTGCTGTGGACCACAGGGAGCTGCCCAAACCCATCGCTATGAGCAACTCAAGAGGGCAGAGAAGTACACCAGAGACCAGACCCAGGTCTGGCTGCCTGCCCCTCAAAAGCCAACCCTCAAGAGACAGGAGCCGATGAAAGGAAAGACAGCTTATTCAAGAGCCGGCAGCTTGAGAAGATGGTGCACTCTTGTTGCAAAGACCATCCTAACTATTGGGTTTGGGCAGGGGATTTCTTAAGGAGGACGAGAGGGGGGAGAGGGACAGAACAAAGGAATAAAAAGAAAGGGGTTGAGAGTTCTCTGTTGAGGAGACTCAACCGGTGAACAGTGTGTTCAGATAAGTGGTAGAAGGTCAGTCTCCTTCTTTTAAAATTAGTTTCTAGAATACCTAAGCACACTGGCTGTTTATCCGTAGTCCCATTAATTAGCAGGTTATCTTTTACAGAAGTAATGTTAAAGAATGGTGGGGTGGCTTACGCACTCACGGGAAGGGTGCTGACGGAACCGGCCGGTGTTTGCACTCGCTGTCCCACTGCGTGGAACACGCCTCCTCCCTGTGTTCCTCGGGTCTAACTAATAACCCCTCCTCACTCTCCAGACAAGAGCGCTGGAGCCCCTTCCTCCTGGATGCTGCCCTGGGGCCCCAACTTAGCTCAAGGTTGGTTCTCCTGCTACCATCAGACCCTTCAGGATGTACCATAGTCACCTGCCTCTGTCCCCTCGTGTCCCCTGTAGTGCGCCCAGGACTGGAAGCTCTCTGGAGGCAGAGACTACACGTGTTTCCTGCACCGCTGGGTCTCCCAGACGCTGTCTGGCTCTTTGTAGCAACTCCCTCATCTTTAAATCAGTTTTTGAGACATTCTAGCCCCGTTCCCGTACCACCCCTAGCTAACTGCATGACCTTAGGAGAAGCGAAGCCCTTTTCTTTCTAGTTCCACCTGTGAAATAGGCTCACTAGTACCCCCATACCTCATCACCATAGGACACCGCCAATTGTAGGATACCTGGTACTTCTGAAAAAAACTTAGACCCTCCTGGAATTTTTTTATTTTACAATTAGTTTAAAAGCCCTTTTAGACTTGATTGGCTAGATTGTATCCCATGTCGCTCTTGGGCACTTATAAAAAGGAGAAATGATAAATGAATTAAATGGGTTGAAGGAGCCCTAAACCTTGCTCGTATCAGTCACTCCAAAATTCAACATCATCACACAGGTAATTTTCCAAACAATATGGCTCTGTGTCATCAAGATTATTGATGATGCAGCCCTTCTTAAAATAATTCTTGGAAGAACCAAAAGTCATGTTGGCTGAGAATTTAACCTGGCTTTGCAGTGTGTCATGCTGGTCTACTATTAACGTCGCTTCCAGAACATGGCTAATGACCTCTGGTTTGCCGGCTCCGTCTCCCCCTTTTCTCCAATCTTTTAATTCCCGGGGACCAAAAGAAAGCTCTGCTTCCAGGATTTTCTCCCAAGCTGTTACCACCACTCTGTAAGTTCTGATGCTGGTACGTGCAGTGCGGGGACACTATGAGCAAGCACATCACGATGCTGAGTGTCCCACGGCAATTATAAGGGGACATCGAAGAGAAGGCACAGCCCGGTGTTGAGATATTCAAGAATGCAGAATCACGCACTTTGATATGGAGTCCTTCACGGGGCTGCCCTCGGATAAAAGCACGACTGTTCTGAAAGCAGCTAGCATCGTGCCTTGTACGTCGTGGGGACTAAAATCTTATTTTTTTTTTTTTCCTTTTTGGCCAACCGGAAGATGTTACCTCTGATTGTAAGTCTGCTGACTCTGATGAGTGGTTAGCAGAAGCAAAAGCAGGTTTCCCTACACAGACGGGGCGTCTGACAGGGAGGGGGACATCGAGTGGCAGAACGGGCTCTGTATTTCTAAGCCTTCATCTACAGTGGCCAGGACGCTTCTGACAGGAAAAGAGATCACTCTCAGTAAATTCACAGAGAAGAGGAAGGAAGGGAGGGAGAGAGGGAGGAGGCGGGGAGGGGGAGAGGGCAGAAGAGAGCCAGAGGGAGACAAGTGGGACAGGAAACACTGGGGATGGTTCCTCCATGTCTGTCTGCTTCAAACAATGAATCTGAGAGCTGAGCCCAGAGAAGCCAAGAGCGGCTTTAAAATCCCCAAGGCGGGGTCCTGCCGGGGGTCCTGCACGGAGGGTCTGAAGAAAGCGGCTCGTCCGTGTAGCTCCATTTCCCTTTTGTAGTCGAAGACCTTTGCCTTCACTTCTTCGAGTGTATCTCTTTGAGGACTTGAATTCCCCATCTTCCTATTGTCTCTCTTCATTTTCCTGTCTCTTTCCTGGTCTGGTTTTCGTGCCTGCAACAGATGTATATCTGCAACACGGTTTGGCTCACCACCTCCCTCTGGGATGCCAAGATGCCACGCAAGGAAAAGAGCACGGAAGTTGGAGACAGACAGACAGACCTGGGTCCAAACCTCATTTCTGACGCCTCTATCTGTGTGACCTGTGGCGAGGCACTGGACTGGATCTCTCCAAGGAGAACCAAGCTGCCGACCCCTTCTTTGCACAACTTACACTCTTCACTAACAATTTCTTCTTCTTTTTTTTTTTTTTTTTTTGTATTTTTCTGAAGCTGGAAACAGGGAGAGACAGTCAGACAGACTCCCGCATGCGCCCGACCGGGATCCACCCGGCACGCCCACCAGGGGCGACGCTCTGCCCACCAGGGGGCAATGCTCTGCCCCTGCGGGGCGTCGCTCTGCCACGACCAGAGCCACTCTAGCGCCTGGGGCAGAGGCCAAGGAGCCATCCCCAGCGCCCAGGCCATCTTTACTCCAATGGAGCCTTGGCTGCGGGAGGGGAAGAGAGAGACAGAGAGGAAGGAGAGGGGGAGGGGTGGAGAAGCAGATGGGCGCTTCTCCTGTGTGCCCTGGCCGGGAATCGAACCCGGGTCTCCCGCACGCCAGGCTGACGCTCTACCACTGAGCCAACTGGCCAGGGCCAGCAATTTCTTCTTAACCGTGGGCTGAAGTCTCTCTCCCTATAGGTTTCCTTATCAATTAAGAACATGGTTTGGCCTGACTAGGCGGTGGCTCAGTGGATGAAGCACTGGACTGGGATGCGGAGGACCCAGGTTCAAAACCCCGAGGTCATCTTATCTTGAGCGTGGGCTTGTCTGGCTTGAGCAAGTCTCACCAGCTTGAGCCCAAGATCGCTGGCTTGAGCATGGGGTCACTCGGTCTACTGTAGCCCCCCAGTCAGGCACATATGAGAAAGCAATCAATGAACAACTAAGGTGCCGCAGCGAGGAATTGTTGCTTCTCATCTCTCTCCCTTCCCGTCTGTCCCTATCTGTCCCTCTCTCTGTCTCTGTTACACACACAAAAAAAGAAAGAAAGAACATGGTTTGGTGCTCAACTGGTTATGATTCTGACCTAGAGAAAAATATTATTCACACTGTAAGTGTCAGTGTCCTTAATGTGTAAATATTTCTTTAAAAAATAAATAAGAGAAGTGTGGCTCAACAGAAATAATAATAGAAAAATTAGGAGAAGAACATGAGCAAGAAATTAACAAAAGAAGAAATAAAAAATCAACAACCAAAAGTGAATATTTAAAAAAAAGAGAGAATCATCCCAACTGGTATTTAAGAAATAGAAATTAAATCAATGCCTGTGAACGTTTAAAACAGGGGTCGGGAACCTATAGCTCGTGAGCCAGATGTGGCTCTTTTGATGGCTGCATCTGGCTCGCAGACAAATCTTTAATAAAAACGTTAAAAATATAAAACATTCTCATGTATTACAATCCATTCATTTCCTACCGCTCATGTTCATGGTTGCGAGTGGCTAGAACCAATCACAGCTGTCCTCCAGGACAACACCAAATTTTTATTGGATAATGCATAATGTACATGGGTCGTTGTATAGCTCTCACGAAATTACATTTTAAAATATGTGGCATTCATGGCTCTCTCAGCCAAAAAGGTTCCTGACCCCTGGTTTAAAAGGTAAAAAAGAATTATAATATAATGCTAAGTGTTGAAAAGGAGTTGCTCTTGGAGCCGTAACATTGAAAAACTTGTCTAGATGACAGTATAGAATATCGACCAAAAGTCTTAAATATCTGGAAACTGTTGGACTCTAAAATTTCAAGAAATTTACTTCAAGGACATTTTTTTAAAAAGTGCACAGAGATTTCTGTGTCATAATATCCGTTGTGTTACATTGCAGAAAATGTGAAAAGATTCTGAACGTCCAACGACAGGTGGATTATGTAAAGTAGGAAACACCGCCGTTCTTTGCCCACAGTTAAAATGATGCCTTTGAGAACCCTGAATAACAGGCGAGTGTGCGCGAAACCATGAGCAGGAGCGAGTAGACAGACAGTGGTTACCCTGGATGGCGGGGTTACAGGAAGTTGTGCTCTTTTCTTTGCATATTTCTTTATCTTGAAATTTTCATTTTAAAGAAAGGAAGAAGGAAAGACCAGAAGTGGGAAGGAGGAATGGAAGGGCCGGCTCGCCCCCGGCTTCCCGAGTGAGACCTGCTCTAAGCTTCACCTCCCCGCACCGCGGCTCGTCTTCCTCCTCGGATGAGGATAAACCCGCCAGCCCAGCCCGGCGTGTGCACTGGGTGCCCGTGATGATCAGCGAGGACGCCGAGCGTGGGAGTGCTGGTGCCGCCGCGCAGGGCTCTCCGAGTCCCGGACGGTGTGACTACCGCCTTCGTCACTGGGCTCGTCCTCTCCTGCCCCATTAGCCTCTGCCGGGGAGCTGCTCGGCGGGCTGCGAAGTGCTCTTGTCGCACCACACGCACAAAGTGAAGTCACTGCGGCTGCTCGGACCCGTTTCAACAGATCTGGCATCCAGAGGTGCCCAAGCCGGCTCCCGGGGCTCCTGGAGCTGCGTGCAGGGAGCGTACGTGGTTCTAAGAGGACCAACTTGGCATTTGGGCAACTTAGATTGGAGTCCAACTGGCTCGTCGGACGCTCTGTGAATTTAGACAACTCGCTCCACCTGCCTGAGTCCAAGCTGAAAAGCCCCTCGAGCTCTCAGAGGCCAGGGAGCTGAACAAGGCTGGCGCCCTGACTCCCCTGAGGGTGACCACCTGCCGGTGCTGGTTCGCCAAGGCTGCCTACAGGTGCCTGTGGGGGACGCCCACCCTCGCAGGGTGGTTGAGTCTGCTGGAAGGGAGCCGGACCTCTCCACGTGGCTATGTTAGGAGCAGAGTTCTCAGCTGCGCTCTCACTGATGTGCTTTTCTGGGGATACCAGCTGACATGTATCCAGAAGCAGCATGCTCCTACCCAACCCTGCCAAACAGAAGGAGAGAGCACACTATGTAATGCATGGGAAGCCTCCCATGACAAAGATGTTACGACCCCAAATGTCCATAGATTGAGAAATCTTAGTGTGAGAAAATGTGGGGATTACCAGGCCATCCCTCTGTTTTTTTTATTTATTTTTTATTTTGTTCTTTACTTATTGATTTGAGAGAGAGAAGGGTAGGGAGAGAGAAATAGAAGCAGGGAGAGAGTGAGAAACATCAATTTCTTGTTCTACTTATTCATTCACTGGTTGAATCTTGATGTGCCCTGACTGGGGTTGAACCCACAACCATGGCATATTGGAACGATTCTCTAACCAACTGAACTAACCAGGCAGCAACCATCCCTCTGATTTATAGAGAGCAAACTGCAGGCTATCGAGGAACACAGACTTGCTGCGGTGGCCCTGTGAGCTAGTCGTAGGGCTAAACCAGGTGCTCCAGCCCCATTATCCAGCTGGCTTCACACTCATGGAAGAAGAAACCTGCCCTGAGGATAGGCCCTACCCAGACTCGTAGCCAGACGCAGAAGAGAAAGATTAGAATATGGGAATGATGACCCTTACTCTGCAGTCACTACACCCAACAGCAAAATATGTCTCAGTGGCTCTCCTGGAATCCTTCAGACTTAGCAACACCTCGCTTGCTCCTTAATGGTAATTAAAGGGGAATGGAAAATAAAATGGGGAGAGGGGAAGTTGAGGAGCCTACATCCCACCTATATATACTCTGAGCCACAAGGAAAACCAAACAACAGCTAATTGGGCTTTTTAGTCATTTGCCCAACAGCTATCCAATATATTTTTCTCTAAGAAGTGGCTTGTAGATCACTGTTTTGAGATGCATCCAGGTAGATCACTGCTTAGTCTCAGGGAGTAAGCACCACCATCAGTCTGTGCCTTTAATGTACCCCCTCCACCATCAATTGGACACACAGAAAGCTGACCCACGTTCGCGATCCTGATTCGGTATTGAAGTCTGACTCATGGGTCAGAGCAACTGCTTTGTCATATTGCTTCAAAGTGATTCTAATTACTCGCCTGTCGTGGACACTTTTAGAAGGAGCTGGATCATGTGGAAGCACAGACATGAGCCTCTGTCCCATGAGCCCCATTCAGTTAAGATTGTCCATAGTTGGTCTGCCCAAACCAACCTACTATTCCATGCCATCCAAGGAAATCCTTTCATTACAACTGCCCTCAGTTTTATATACACAGATGTGCTTGAAGTGTCCATTTTCAAGAGACCCAAAGTGATGTCAAGGTCAGGGTTCATTCAGCAGGGATGCTCTAAAGCCTGTATCCTCAAACTCTCTCTATGACTGCCAGCTAGCCCTCACCATTGTCATTCCCGGAGCGTAGCCAGGAGCCAGCTCCATATCTTAAGTCAACACATCTTCTGATTTTAAAATCAATACATATACAGCGCCGAATACTTGCCCAGAAGAAAATCACTGTCTCCCGAAACAGCCCCACCAGGAATATCCTTTCATATTTTTTAATACGTGTGTACCTGCGTCTATATCTACCACTGTACAACACATGCATACACACAGATTTGAATTTAGGAACATTGCCTACAGAATTTCATCATTTACTGTCTTATCAAATTATATATCATAAATTTCTTCCCCTTCTATTAAGTCCTTTTCTATATCACTGCACATCACATTCCATCATACCAATCTACCATAATTCATTCTATCCATACCTTAAAAGTAGACATTGTTCTCCTTTTTCTATTATAAATAACAATGTAATAAATATATGTACAATACACCTTTGAGTGATGTGCACCTCTGGCTCCTGAGGCAAAGCTCATGTACCATTCTTATGGCTTTTGAGACATACCTTCAAATTGACAGGTCAAAAAATTTGAAAATATTGGGAACCTATGTTTCAAACATTCAGGTTTATAAACTTCCACATTGAAAAATGAGTAGAAAAACTATTTTTTTTTTTTGCCAAGATTTGGGGAGTTAAGATCTCGTTCTAGTCCTGCAATTTAGAAACTGACCACTAGCGACCACTCTTTGTCTTTGGCAGATGAGGGCAAGCCTTAAGAGTCACAGAAGTATCCAGTATTTTTAAATCTGCCAGTAGGATAGCATACATTACTCACACTCTTGTTTCTCCCATCAGATTTGAGATCCTCAAGGGAAGGGGCCATATATCTTTAATATCAGAAAACCTAGAGATAAAGTGTTGGCCACCATGTACATGTCTATTTTATGGGTTGGTATATTGCCACAAACATATAAATAAAAACCTCAATAAAATTTACATAGCAAGGCTACCAGTAAGATTCTGTTTAATCACAAAGGGAACACCATCTCCAGTGTGGACCTTAGTATCAGCCCAGGACTAAGTGTACTTTTTTTCCATTCTCCCAGAGGGAGAAATTTGCTTAAATAAAGATATTTCTTAGGAGATTATCATTTGAAACATAGGAAAAATATAATAAAATAAAGAGAAGGTAACTTGTGTGGCATCTTAGGGTAACCAGCCAAAGGATGACATTTCTTTCCTGGTTTACAGTGTTGCAGGGAACAGATGAGGCTGCAAATAGAAGTAAGAGTGTGCATCATTCCAGGTCCTGAAAAACAGACGGTGAGAGGCAAGTCAGTTCATTTAAAAAACAGAGGTTCTGGCTTTGAACTGCCTGATGGTGAATGAACCAGCCTTCCCTGCAATGTCTGGCTAAGGCTTCTGTCTACACCGGCTGCCAAGGACATTTAAATGTGTGATATTTGATTTGCTGGGTGCAAAGCTCAGATGGGGCCTGGAAAATCCATCTGTACTCTCCTAGCTTTTCAAAGGGAAGCAAGGTTATTAACATTTATGCTGGCTGGAGTATCACGGATCACGCGCCGGAATGTAGGAACCCGTCACGTCACTGGGACGGATCCCATTGTACGCTCTCAGAACAGTAGAGAAGGTGATAAATTTCAGCCAGGACTGGAAGGTCCATTAGGGTCATATTCTTTTCTTTTTTTTTTTTATTTTTATTTATTGATTTTAGTGAGAGAGGAATGGAGAGAGAGACAGGAACATCGATCTGTTCCTGTATGTGCCCTGACTGGAGATTAAACCCACAAACTCTGTGCTTTGGGATGATGCTCTAACCAATTTAAGCCATCCAGCTAGGGCAGGTCATATTCTTTTTTTTTTTTAATTAATTTATTTTTTTTTTCTTTCATTTTTCTGAAGCTGTAAACAGGGAGAGACAGTCAGACAGACTCCCGCATGTGCCCGACCGGGATCCACCCGGCACGCCCACCAGGGGCGACGCTCTGCCCACCAGGGGGCGATGCTCTGCCCATCCTGGGCATCGCCATGTTGCGACCAGAGCCACTCTAGCGCCTGAGGCAGAGGCCACAGAGCCATCCCCAGCGCCCGGGCCATCTTTACTCCAATGGAGCCTTGGCTGCGGGAGGGGAAGAGAGAGACAGAGAGGAAAGCGCGGCAGAGGGGTGGAGAAGCAAATGGGCGCTTCTCCTGTGTGCCCTGGCCGGGAAGGTCATATTCTTTAAGATGGAGAAAGTAAGCCCCATGGAAGGAAACTGAGCTACCCAAGATCACGCAGCTAGCTAGGAACCTAGCCAAAGCAAACAAACAAAACTACTTGGTCTATTGACTTTGTAGATTTTGTGTCTCGTCCTTATTCTATTTTGGTTTTGAGTCTCCTTGTGTGTTTCATTTCATGGAAAGTATAAATCGGTGATAAATTAAAGCATTCAGGGCTGACCAGGCATCATTCAATGTAGACTCAGTGACAGGACAAGGAGACTTGAAAGACCACTGATAACTGAGATCTAGCGGACAATATTCCCAATGGTGGGAAGAGCCTTTGGGTCAAGGAGATAAGGAATTACCCGCCTCAGTAGGATTCTGATGGAGGTTGTGTCTGAACCTTCTCCTCCCCTCCAGCCCTGGGTCAACAAACACCCTTATTCAGACCTTCACACATGTTACATATATGACTTCAATAGGTTGCTGCCTCAGTCAGGGTCCAAATAGAAAGACAGAAAGCACCCTAAGTGTGATATTTAAACAGGAGGGACTGAATACAGGAGTTCGATTACACCGGCGCTGGAAGAACTGAGAACCTGAACAGGTGAGGTAGAGAGTCCCAGCAGCAAAAGCTGCCTCCTGGGGGCATTACTGGGATGCGGGGTCTAAAATCATGTGTGGAAAGCTAATACCATGGCAGGCCTTGTCCTGAAGTATAGGGCAAATTTCTTTCCCATTTTTATTGACTTTTAAAAAATCTGAATGCATCTTACAATTGATACAGGAATTTAATATAGTTGGGGATTTTTTCTAAAAAAAAAAAAAAAAAAAAAGATACCGTTATTCAATTGATGATATGGATCGACAGAGCCTTAAATCTGAGTAAGCAGGAAAATGTTCATAATTGAACTGTTAACACCGTCCATTTGGGAGGTATCATAGAGTGTTTGGGGTGGGGGAGGGGAGGTGATGGGGGGTAAATCTGCAATCCCCTCTGTCTGATGCACCGAGGCACGACCGTTTCATAAACATGATCTCAGCCACTGTCCTGTGTGAGCCCATTAATGTCACTACACAAAGCAAGCAAAAAAGGAAACCAGCTCTTTTATGTTACTTAATATGAAGATGCAACTCATCTAGGGGAAGGGTGTGAGTCAGACCAGACCGATGGCTCAGTCAAGATTAGAATGCCCATGAGCACGTACCTCTCTCGGCAAGGAACCGCCACCAGATGCCCCGTGTTTTCTCTTGTTAATCCACCCTCACCCCGACAGACATTTCAACTTCTTCCTCGGTGGAACCCAAAACTTGATTCCGTGTAATGAACACAAATGTCCTGGAGACTGAAGATTGAGAACAGTAGATAAGTTGAAAAAGGACGCAGAACGCACCCCCCGTTGCCCTCGGGAATGGTTCTGAATTCAGTGCTTTGGAAGGCTTTTTTTAGAGGACTCGTCCTGGAAGATTTGCAAAAGGTTACCCCAGGAGGCTGGCTATGGGTTTGGAAACGAGGCAACTTCAGAAACCCAGGGGGTTGAGCACGCAGTGGGGTCACGCAGGAGAGACCCGAGCTGGGCGGTTCAGGATATGGCCCCTCTTGCCTCTTCTAAATGGGACAAGAGAAAATGTTATTTAAAATAAAAGTTGGTTTTTTTTTTTTTTTTTTTTTTCAGCTCCAGGGATCTCCAGGGGATGTTTGTTTTGATGAGATCTCAGGCCTGATTTTTAAGAAGAAGGAGGTATTGCCAACCGTCTGGTAAAAGCTCCTAAAACAGCGTGATCCTTGGCCCTTAGGTTATTTATCTTTTATTTATACACAGTGCTTTTAAAAGCCTGTTACTATAACAAAGATGTAACTGAGAGGCCGGAGAAAAGGCAACACAATGTTTTCATAGCCTGCGGGTAAAGACAATTGGTTCGTGGTATTATAATTCAGATAAGTGAAGGGTAGGCGGCCCCTTTTGGACATCCACTTCAATGCACAGGGAGTGTGGCGCTGGTAGGCACCAGGAAGGTGAATCTGAACACAGGACACGGTCAGCAAGGAACGAACAGTCCAGAGAAGGCAACAGATTTATAAAAATACAAATTTCAGCCTTGAGTGACACAGGATAGGATAAAGGAACCATGACACAGAGGAAGGAGGAGTACCCACTTCCCTATTGGAATCAAGGCTCACCTGAGTGGGGGTGGGGGAGTTAGGTCGAGTCTAGAAAAAGTATATGTTCTTAACCTAGCATCTTGTCTAATGTGCTAGCTACCTATAGCTACATAACAAATTACTGGGAAATTTAGTGGCATGGAATAATAGTAAACTTTTATTATCTCCCATAGTTTCCATGAGGCAGGGATTTGGGTGGGTGCAGTTTTGCCAGTTGATTCTGGTTCAGGGATTCAAGGTTATATTCAAGTTTGATCCAGGCTGTGGTTCGCTGAAGGCTTGAGTGAGTCTAGAGGATCTACTTCCGAGACAGATGGCTCAAATGTCTAGCTAATCAGAGCTGGGTGCTGGTGGGAGGCCTCAGTTCTTTCCCACGTGGACCTCTCCATTATGCTGTTTGAGTGTCCTCCCAATATGGTGGCCGTATCCCCCTACCACTCACCCCGAGCTACTGATCCAAGAAGGAGTTAAAGAGAAACCACAATGTCTTTGGGGGCTTCACCTCTTCAAAAGTTATTCTCTATCACATCCATAATATCCTATTGTCTACACAGGTCAGCCCTATCCAGGGTGGGCAGGAATTCTCAAGGGGATGAATACCATTTTGGAGGCTGGCTACCATGACTAATGATGGTGCCTAAGGCCGTGGCAGCCTGTTACTATTATATTTGCTCTGCACTGATGGAGGGTAGGAGTATGGGGCAAGTTTGTTCAGCGGTTAGTGGACATCAGACTTTCAAATCACATAGGCCTTGATTCGAATGTGGGCCCCATCGTTTACGGCTATGGGGCTCCTCTGCCAACTGAGACAGAGTAAGAACTAAAAAGCTACTAGATGCTGAGATGGAAGCCATATGTTCAAAGGAGCCTAGCCATGCCCAGCAGTGTGTCATCACCTTCCTGTGGACTAGTACATGAGGAAGAAGTGAACTTCTACCACATTTAAGACAGCGTGTGTGTGTGTGTGTGTGTGTGTTAGGGTCTCTTTGTTATAAGAGCCTCACCTGTATCCTAATATAGTAGTTGGTTCAAAATGTTTTAACCTCTTGAGTCTAGTTATTCCCATCTATAAAGCAGGGGTAGAAAAATAAACCTTGTATTTTTCCCGTGAAGAAAAATGAAATAAGGCATGAAATTGTTTGTCCAGTGTCTAGCCCAGAATTCACACACTCATCACTGTCACTCTTGTCCTGTTTGAATTTATGATCAGTGTCAACGCACAGGATGAAACGGAAACACACAGGGAACTCAGCCAGTGTGAGTAACCCACCAACAGTGTTGCTCCCAGGAATTTACAACAGTTTGCTCTGGAGACCCCTTTTGTGGGAACTTGTGACACTCAGACGAACAAGGCAGTGGCTTCACAGAAAGACCATTCCGTGACTCATCTGGGGCCAAGACCTGCCTTGGTCATCTTGCCCTCACTAGTCCTCTGTCACCAACTTTGAAAAAATGAAAAGGAGAAAAGCAAAAGAAAGAAGGAAGGAAGAAGGGAAGAAGGAAGAGAATAAAGGAAGGGGAAAAAAATTTAAAAGGCACAAGGTCAACGTTCCTAAAACCCCAAGAGTCCCAGAAAGAAAGCACAGTAGTTCTGCTATTTCCGCGTTATGAATTCAGCTCCGCATAGCATTTTGCTGAGGGAAGTGTTTTACTCTATAAACAAGCATGCAAACCACAAGACAGACAAGATGATCTACAAGGCACCGTCTGGCTCTATGAATCTTCTCTAATCCACTTGGCAGACACTTCACCTCCAGCGGTAACTCCTGCTTCAAATCAAAGAAGCCCCCTACTTCTTAGACCCCCAGCGGCGTGCCGTTTGTCCCAAACGAAATGAACAGAAGACAGTCGGCATCTGACACAAGTCCGTGGAGGACTTCCTTCCTCCGGCTGAATCTCCGCAGCTCAGCAGGTCGGAGCCATGCCATCTAGTGAACAGACTGGGCAGTGAAGCGTCCTCCAGCTCACGTAGGTTCCAGGACGGGCGGAGAGCCCTCCTCCCAGAGGCCGTGGCGACGTCAACAAAGAATGAAAAGGAAGAAACGGGTCAGCACGCCAATATGCCGTCCTCTGCCTGACACCCTGGGCCTGAAATGATCAAGACTGTCATTTTGGGTTTTTTCCTCTTTTAAAATTACTCCTTTTCATTTTAATTTCCCTACTGAAGTGTCTCCAGCCAACCCATCAAATTTTCTATCAAAATTACCCACAGGAATCATTTGTGTGCCTTGCCACAAAAGATTGGGCAGCCGAGATGGGCCGCATCAGAGGGAAAAGGAAAACAAATCAAAACTAACATGACAACAGTAACAACAACAAAAACACCCCTCCCCCAAGCACATGAATACAACAGACAGGACAGTGAGGTGGGTGACCAGTGGGATGTCTGAAAAGTCCTACACCTGGCAGCTGCATCCTTGGCCTCCCTCCTGATGGGCAGTGTCACAGGCGCAAGGGACAGTTCTCCTTGCTGAAGTGTTTCCTGGGAGGACTAGGGGGCTGATGCCGACATTCTGTGTCCCCCAGACCCTCTTCTGAGGGTAGAATCTGATTTACGAATGGACACCTGGAGCAGATAGGAATGCAGCACGAAGTCCCAGAACGCATGTTGACAAAAGGGAAAGGATGGCATATAAAACAGTGTGGACATTTCTGCTAATGTCGTTGCAGTAATGACAACACATGTATGGTCACACAGGTCTGGTCCATCAGACATATAGATATACATCAGGCGCCTTGCTTGAGGCAGGGGTGGGACGAGGGGAGGAACACAAGCTGGTCAGTGCCCAGGGAATGGGCACAGGCTATAAGGCAGAGTCCTGCACTGCTTCTGGGTGCCGTCTAGATGTGCAGTAAGTGGATGAAGGAGCTCGGACCAATGACAACTTCTCCAAGCCTCAATCTCTTCATCTGTCAAACAGAAATGAGAAAACCCATGTCTAGGATACAATACAGTTCGCCTTTTTTGATCCTTTCTGGAACAGCATGAGGTATGTTAAACAAAAAACAAAACAAAGAACAGCAACAACAACACACAAACAAGATAAGTGAGGTATAGAGCCGGGCCCATGGTGACTGCATAATAAAGTGCTGGTCTCCCTGCCCCTGGAGCTGAGCTGTCCTGTGCGCTGGAATCCTTCCCTGCCGTGGCTGTTGGAGTTGCTCAGAGTCAGGAATTGGCTAAGAAAAATGTCAGGGTAAGAGAAAAACTGGTGTGTCTCAGTCGTGGCCATATCAGTTTCTGTGTTACAGCAACGTGGAAGGTCGACTCCCTCCGTGCTCTGATCCCAGAAGGTGTCACACAACGCCGGACCTGCAGGGGGGTCAATAGCTTGTAGAATACATTTTAAAAAGTGCTGCTATCTGTAAACCTGACTTCTGTAGAGAGTTCTGTACTTGAGCATTAAGTGCTCCCATCCTGTCAAAAATCATTTACTTTGTGTAGGCATTGGGCGAGGATTAGAAGGACAGGGAGGAGCCAGTCGGGGCCCCTGTCCTCACCAGGCTCACAGTCCACGGGGGGAGAAACAGGTCTGTAAAAACGAAGTCCTCTGACAATGCCTTAATACTGGATAGGATGTGGCAAAAGTCGGTTTACAGTTGTTCACATGGAAAAGAATACCAAAATGAATAAATAATGTAAGAATAAACTGCGTTTCTCATGCTCACAACGGTAAGCCTACTTCTGCCCACTCTATAGGGTAAGTGAGAACAGTAGAGATGGAAATACTGTATTTTTCGCTCCATAAGATGCACTTGACCATGAGACACACCTAGGGTTTTCAGGAGGAAAATAAGAAAAAAAAAATATTCTCAACCAAATGGTGCGTTAAAATATTTAATAAAATATACCACAATAATACTTCAACAATGTAAACTCAACAGCAGTATTAACAACCATGAGCACTGTTATTAACAAATGAGAAGAGACTTTAATGTTCAAATACTCCTTTAGTTGTCCAGGAACCTGCAGCAGCTAAAAAAAAATGAACATTCACTCCCTAAGATGCACAGGCATTTCCCCCTCCACTTTTTTGGGGAAAAAGTGCATCTTATGGAGCAAAAAATACAGTAATTCTACCTGGAACCGTATACAAGGCTTTCCAGGGAGCATGCCCTTTGAGAAACTAGTGGAGTAAGGGAGTGGGGGGGGGGGTGATGGGAAGAACCTTCCAGCCAGAGGAACAGAGGATGCAAAGAAAGGAAGGTAAGAACTTGCCCCGCCCACTTGGGGAGCAACCAGGAAATCAGGAGGTGCAGCAGACACTGGGAGGAGAGAGAGAAAGCTGGGGGGTCAGGAGGCGGAAGGAGGCCCACAGGCTCAGTAGGAGAAGCCAGGTGACCTGACACCCTCCAGTGCCTTCGAACAGCAAAGGTGGAGGTCTGGTTTGGGTACGTTCCCCATGTGCTGTGTCTCCTAACAATTACAATGGCCAGGTGCACAGTTGTGACTTAGTATCATGCCTGCGGTGGTCAACTGAGTCCATGGCATAATAGGAAATCTGTGTTAACTAATTTGCACACACTTACATAAATATGTTGATGCGTTTTGGTTGAACAGATACTAGGAAACTTGCAAAATAAAAATATAAGTTCCTGGACATTTTCTCATATGTTGTACCAAAAAAAATAAATAAATAAAAAAAAATCACCTGAAAGCTTATTTTCAGAGAAAACAAAAGTGGGACCCGGGGGGGTCTGAATCCCTGGGTCTCAGAGAATCGTTGGAAAGTTGGGGGCTTTTAACCTTCTCCCAAACTCAATGTGAGCCACAGGCACCTGGCCCCCAGGCCTGGTGATGGATGGAGGGGTCACCCTCCTGGCCAGCATGCCATCGGACCCCTGGTGAAATCAGGGTTGCTTCCTAGATTCTGTCCATTTTCTACCATGTTAGGAAATTCATCTAGAGAAAGCACATTCCTTCTGAGTTCACCCCATGATTAGCATTTGGTACAAAAAATAATAAGAATAAGAATAAGAATAAGAATAATAAAGTAACCCTTGAAGCTGAATTCTCTTCTGTAGCCTCTGCCCAATTCAACTCCAGTTGGTTTTCATTTATTTCGATGTGTACTTTGGAATCTGAGCCTTCCCGGTTAACTCCCACCACCTGGGGTCTGTTATTTTGAAGGGGGGCAGGAACACTGGCCCATGCCCTGCTCCCCCCTCTTTCTCCACATTGTAAAAACAGATTGTTAAAAAGGTGGCCGCTGTCGGCATACAGCGAGGGGGAGAGAGCGCGAACCCTTTCTGCTGGGCACGTTAAGCAAAGGGCGTGGTCACCACCATCAGCAGGAACTGCCAACTCGAGCGGAGGGAGAGCCCGGCAGGGGGATGGTTCCCCGAAACAACCCCCTCGGTTTGGATGGCTTCTGGGGGCGAGCCTAATCAAGATGGGACCTGTGACTTCTGAACAGCTGGAAAGCATTACAGGTCAAAAGTTTACATCAAGTTAAGAGCCGCTGGAATGTGCAAGCCCCTTTGTTTCTGATCCCCCTCTTGCTCGGAGCCGCACCACTCTCCCCGTGGATGAGATGTCTTGCTCAGGGCTGGTGTTGACACAGGGGCCCAGGAAGACACATTCATGAAGGCCGGGCTGCAGAGGCTGTCTGTGAGGTATTTCCTAGCAAAATACACAAAGGGCCAACCCCAGGTGAAAATATAAACAAAGGGCATGTAGAGCCAGAATACTAAAGCTGAAAATACCCTTGGAAATCACTCAAACCTGTTCATAACAACAGTGAAAATAGGCCCAGAGAGGTTCATTTCCAGCTCAAAGACACACAGCATGAGGTTGTTCATGCACGGGAGGGGTAAACGTTGAGATCGCGCCACGCCCCTGCCCAAAGCCCAGTGGTTGTGCTTGTCATTGGGATGAAATGAAACTCCTCTGGCCTCTGAGGCCTCGGCGATCCGGTTCCCATCCTGGCTCTGCGTGCTGGGACCACACCCCACCTTTTCCAGCATCCTCCTGGGATATCGGCCTCATCTCTGTTCTGGAGATTCATGAAGTTTCTCCCCACTTTTGAGCTCGCAGACTTGTTTCTTCTAGAAAGCGTGCTTCCCCTTCTGTTCCTCTCTCAACTGGTAGATGAAACACCACTTCCTCGGCACAGCCTCCCTGGTGCAGCTCCGTCGCCTCTCTCTCATCAGCTTGCTCCTGTCCTTCTCTGAGCTTCCCATGATCTCCATTGTTAGTCAGTAACTACTGCCCCTCCTCCCAGAGGATAAGAACCGGAGGGTGGAAATCCGTCCGCTTTGCTGTTATACCCTAATGTCTAACACATGACAGTTGTTTAATATGCATTTGATTAACAGATTAATCAATCAATCAATCAGTTACACTGGCATTGGATTCAAAGCTAGTCTCTCAATGTCTTCTTAGTGATTAAGTGTTGGGACATGTGGTACATTAAACATGGCCACAAATTATTTGAGGGGGAAGGTCTCTGTTCTTCCCTTTGATTCTAAGTGAACTCCGTGGCTATTTGGTTAATAGAAAAATGTCCAAAGGGGACTCTCTGGGACCCCTGAGCAGCTGTGTGAGGAGCCTGGCTACCCTGAGCTAGCCACCACCCAGGCAAGGCCACAGGAAGGCCCTGCAGTCAATAGTCCCAGCTAAGCCCACCCTCCCAGCCAGCCCAAGGAAGCGAACTGAGTCATTCTGGACCCCTACCCCTGTGTATCACTGAGTGACCAAGCAGAAGAGACAACCACTGAGCCCAGCCTGAGTGCCTGTGATAAAACAGGGTCTGCTTTAAACTGCCAAACTTCAGGTGTTTGTTCTGCACAAAAGGAAACTGCAAGGGGCTCTACGGCCAGATGGTTTGGGTTCAAGTCCCGATTACCACTGTTAGCTCGCTAGCTGGGTGTCCTGCGTGTTGCTTCATCTTCCTTAAGCATCAATACCCGAATCGCCTGCAAAAGTGGGGTACCCCACCCAGAGAGCTGTGAGGATTGAATGAAATGCATGTCAGGTACCTAGCACAGTGCCTGGCCAGTGTTACTAATGACTGATAGGCCTTTTCCAACATCATCTGTACACTCATTGACATACCCTTCCAGCTAAGAAAAAAGGTTCCAAGCATTCAAGTTACACCACTCACTTGGCATTAATTCATCCGTGCTCCCCATCGCCAAAAGGAAAAACCCAAACTCCCATTATGATTTGCAAAGTTCTTTGCAAAGCTCTTGCCTCGCTGAGGCTCCGCCCTCCCCCCTTTTAAACCCTGTTCTGATCCATAACTGTATACACCCACACACATATGCACGCTGCCTACAATGACAGGTGAGAAAGAAATACTTCCACAGTGAGTTTTTCTGATTAGGGAAATTATAGGCATATCTCTTCCTTGTGATTTTTTTCTTTTTTTCCTTTTGTATTTTCTAAATCTTCTGCAGCAAAGCAATTTGTTTTCATAAAACATAGTAAAGATTACAAAAAACAGGAAGTGGCAATTTTGTCTATTTGAAGACTAAGGTGCTGTTTTATTTCTCTCTCTTCCTCACGGGACCTGCCTGCATGTCCCTTGCATTGTTGGCGGAATGAATGAATAATCGAGCTAGACGTAGTGGAAATGTCATTATGCACACGTCAGGCAGAGTAGTTTTAGTTTATGCATGGAATATAGTTGGAAAACAATGAAGTTGGAAAATTCTGTTCTTGTTTTGTTGTTTTTAAAAGGTATGATGAAGACTTTAAAAAAAAAATGAAGAAACTTCTGTAAAGTAACTAATCATTTCGTAATTTATTTTTTTAAAGTCCAGAAAGCCCGAGTTTCTTAAAATGACTTTCTCCTTCCATATCTATGTTTATAAACTAATGACAGGCTCTTCAACATCCATTTAGCCTTAAGGAAATTCCAAGACAGAGTGCTATATTCTGGTTAGGAGGATTCAGTTTGACCAAATATATATAAATCGCTGGCACACCAAAGGGAGATGAGGTCTCCGGGGACCTTAGTCTACAGAGTACAGACCCATCGCCACAGACAATTCTTCTCTTGGGACAGCCCCGGGAGCTGATAGGAGATGGCCCCAGCCTCTGGGGCTTAGATGCAACAAAGAAGAAGCACCTGCGTGGCCACAAGTCCTTCCCTCCCTCTCCCTCTCCCTGCGTCTCCTTCCACTGCCTTGCCTGCTGGACCCCAAGGCCTTCCGTCTCCAATTCTTTCACAAATATTCTAAATAGGTTACTAGTACCTGTGCTGGATTTCCACGTTCCGGTCCACTCAGCAGCTGAGTGTAACCCGGATCAGTCCAGCCTGCGTGACATGAATTCAATGGATGTGGAAATTGCCTCCACGTCCTCCGTGCCTCCAGTGCCCGCACAGCCTCCCAGGGCTCCTGTTTGGGTTCGTTTTGCATTTGCAGCTGAAGCGGCCTCTTCTAACGCGCCGGCTCTACCCCTGCCCCCTTCCCGCCCGGCTTATCTCAGCGGATGTTTGGCTCCCAGGCAGCCCAACAGCCTTCTTTTCTGGTCATCTCTCATCACTTAAATCTATCAATACTAATTACAAGTCTCATCTTTTAAAAACCCCCAATGAACGTATTAACTATTTAGACACATCCATCCATCCTAAACTCATCTTCGGGGTTCATCATAATTTCACAAGTTCTAGAACTTTCCATCTTAGCTGCCGCTCTGGAATGTTTTTTTTGCCACCAAAGTTACTTAATACCTTTTCAATCCACTCCTAGACCTTTCTCTGGATGAAAAGGAACAGAACAGGAAGGTGACCAGAAGGAGGAAGAGAGAGAGAAAGAAGTGGGGGAGGAGAAAAGAAAGGAGAGAGGAAGTAGAGGGCGTGGTTGAGAGACACGAGACGGGGAGGGAGCACAGGTGACCGGAGGACGAGGGACCCGCTTCCGACTCTCCACCTGGCCCTGGGAACCCTGAGCAGTCTCAGCCCCTCTGGGGTTGGCGTGGGTTAGCAGCCATCTCTAGCATCTTCTTACTGGCAAACTCTATTCCACCGTCAGAGCCGGAGTTTCCTCTCTTTGTTACCAGAACATCCTTCTAAAAAGATGACCTCTGGGCCCTGGCCGGTTGGCTCAGTGGTAGAGCGTCAGCCTGGCGTGTGAGAGTCCCGGGTTCGATTCTCGGCCAGGGCACACAGGAGAAGTGGCCATCTGCTTCTCTACCCTTCCCCCTCTCCTTCCTCTCTGTCTCTCTCTTCCCCTCCCACAGCCAAGGCTCCACTGGAGCAAAGTTGGCCCGGGCGCTGGGGATGGCTCTATGGCCTCTGCCTCAGGCGCTAGAATGGCTCTGGTTGCAGCAGAGTGACGCCCCAGATGGGCAGAGCATCGCCCCCTGGTGGGCATGCCGGGTGGATCCCGGTTGGGCGCATGCGGGAGTCTGTCTGACTGCCTCCCCGTTTCCAACTTCAGAAAAAATACAGAGAGAAAAAAAAAGTAAAGATGACCTCCTGTCAGCACAGAGGGGCTGCTTTGGCCCCTCTTTTCTCAGTACTCACCTGAGCAGTTTAAGGCACGGCAAGACTCCTGACCAAGGTGGGTCCCCCACACACGCTTCAGGATTCACTGCCAGAGAAGGCTCTGCGGGTGTTGTCTCTGCCGTGTTTCCATGTGGCTTCTCTATGGGTCAATAAACTCTGAGGATGTACCTCCTGGTTATAGGGAAACCACGAAGGCACGCCAGGAGTACCTGGGGACATCCTGACAGCATGGATTGCTTGGCACCAGCCAGCCCTAGAGGTGTTGGGGGAGGGGCCGGGAGAAGAAGGAGGCAGAGGACCAGAACGGCTGGGAAGGGGAGCAGTCAGACAGGCCGAGGTTCACGTACCGGCCCCCGCAGGGGTTCCGCACAAAACCAGGTCCTTCTCCGCCGAGGGGAGAGGCTTCCACACCCTCCATCGGGCTGCTCTCCGGAACGCCAGAGACAATGCTGAAACACGTACCGCTCGGCACCTGGCTCACACTTAGTGTTCAATACATGTGAGTTTTTATTATTACCGGATTTCCTCCATTCTGAGACATCATCGATTGGAAGTCAAAGCGTCAATTTAATCACCTCTCAGGGGGAAAAGCAATATATTAAACACACGCTCCCATTTGAAGACATCACATTTTCTACCGTATTAAAAGGTGAAAGGAAATGTGTCTTAAAAATCAATGAGTTTTGGAACCATTTTAAGTCATCAGCTTGTTTACTTGCCTTTCTCCTGTTCTGTCTGGCTTCCCCCAGGAGACAGGGAAGTTCGAGGAGGGTAAAGAGACGGGTCTGTGTTCACCACTGCGGCCCCCAGGGCTCAGTACCGGTGCCGAATGAATGTTGGTATGATAAGATGGTTCAATGTCATCTTCATATGGGGTGGGGAGGGGCTACTGATGAAAACCCCACTAAGGTTGCTATTGGTTCATACAATAAGACTTTCCCCCTAATTCCTGAGCAGCCTTGGCCGAGGGGTAGGCTTGTTTTTATATTTGTGGAGAATCGGTATTTTCCTGGAACTATACCACACAAAGAATGAGGGTGAAAGCTGGTAACAGGTGCGGAGCATCCACCGTGGCCCCTCCCACGGAGGTAGCCAGCATAAATCACACCCGAACTTGATAGCAAAGCAAGGGTAGGGCACGGGTCCAAGTCAGCTCCACACACGCCGTCGATGTGAATGTCCCTAAGATCTGTGGATGTGCCTGAATAACTGTTTGTTTGTAGAGTCCACTAAAAGTTCTTCAATTTGCAAACCAGGGAAGTAAACACTGACGCCATTTGCCCAGTGCAAATGACTTTGAACGGCCCAGTCTGAAATGAAATCAAAGCATTCATTCACTCAATCGGCAACCATGTGCGCTGGGCGTGTGCCGGGTACAAAGTGGGGGATAACAGCCTGGAGGACCGGGAAGACAAATGAGGGGAACCTTGTATGTACAGGTAGCTGTTTCATGTCGGGCAGAAAAAGGTGCTGGCGACTAGCTGTGGGGTCTCAGGTAAGGAGCAGGAATGATTTTGAAGAGGAGCAAATGTCAGTCCCAAAGACTTGCAGGGGCAGGGGTGCTTCCGATTTCTCAGCGCTCTAGCCCTTTCAAAAGATTCCCTGATGCATGAACCAAATTCCACCTGTCAGGCTCCTACACACGCCCCAGGGTCTTGTTGAAAATGGAACGGCTTCCGTATTGACAGAAAAGCACATTTTATTCATCCCATTGCCTTGCGGGGTTGGGGGGTGTTAATTATACAAATAAAAGTTCCTTTTAACTTAGCATGATCAGTAATTCTCAAGCAATTAGCATGAACAAGAAATTGGGCCCACTTACCCCAGTCAGGAGGAATTTGTCTGACAAGAGCCTGCTCTAGCACAGACCTCTTTAATGAGGACGGAGACAGTCTCTGAGAGCACCAGGGAGCAGCCTCGTCATCAGAACAAGGATGCAAGAGGACTGAGCCATGGGGAAAGCCATCAGCCACGATCTCAGACCCAGCCCTCAAGGGGTCAGGGCCGGGCTGACGAGGACGGACGACAGGATTCCCAGGATGTTGGGCAAAGCTTCAATGGAGACTCCTGCTGCAAGAAGGGCTGGGGGAGCATGACGATGGCCCTGGGCTGGTCTTCGACCATGAGAAGAAGTTCAATATGGGGCAGAAAGGGAGGAAGGTCATGCCAGGCCGAGAGCACACTAGCCACACCAAGGGGCTAATTCGGTATGTCCCCAGTGCCCAGGGAGGAAGTGGGCAAGGCACAGGGAAGTGCTGGCAGAAGAAGCTGGTTCACGGTCAATCCTGATGGTGCAAGGAGCTCAGAGCTGTACTGTGTTGTGTAGTTGTTTTGTTTCCGTCGGCATGGAGGACAAAAGTTTTGACCAGGCAAGTGGCCTAACAGATGTGTGTTTCAGGAAGACAAGCCTGGTGGTGCAAGTTCAGCCGGGAGAGGTGGGAAGGGAAACAGTGGCTGCGCTCGGACAGGCCACAGGGAGCAGGGTCGGGCCTCGGGCGCCAAAGAGGCGGACAGAGGCACCTCGGAGACCAGCTGGATGAAGAAAAAGAGGGTGAGGAAAATAGCCCGGCTTGATAAGTTCATAGAATGAAGACTGCTATTCCCTTAAGTCCGCCTCAAGTGATGCGCGGCCACACTCGGAGCGGCACCCTCCACGAGGAGACATCTGGGGACACCAGAGCACCGTACGGCTTAGGGAAGGGAAGACCTCCCCCAGGACGTGCAATTGGGGCGGACCACACAACCTGTGTGTGCCGAGTGCCAGAAACCAGGACCCTCCACCCATCCACCCAACGGACAGACAAAAGAATGTCCACTGTGTCATTCCACTTAGGAGTTCAAAATCAGGTGTAATGATTTGATGCAGTCAGGAGATAGAATATGGGTTGCACTGCGGGAGGGGTAGGTGGCAGTTAGTGACCCAGGACATCCAGGGTCCCCCCAGGGCGAGTGCTGGTGTTCCAGTTCCAAGTTCTGTTAGGTGTGTTCACCATGAGAAAATCCAGCCGGGTGTCTACGTGCGATCTGCGTGAACACTTACGCAAATACACTTAAATTAAAAATCTATCTCCGGATTATTCTTATGCGTGGTCCCTACGGCCCAGGAAAATAATTTCAATAATCATAACAACAACAATAGCTTCCATTCTGGAATGCTACCCATACACGCTAGAAACTGGTTGGCGCTGACAACAACATTAGGAGGTCAGTTTATACCCCCCATTTTACAGATAAGAAAATGGAGGCACTGAGATGGTAAATCACTTGCCCAAAGCCACACCGTCCTTTCGGAACAGATAGGGGCTGACACCAGGAAACCCTGCATGGGGCTGCCTTAGAATTCTGTGGGCTTCCAAGAAATGCAGCGAGATTGGGCTTATTTTGGAAAAAGTAGAGTCGTGTGGACACAGCAGGGCCGACGCCTAAAGCAGGATAAACATTTGGGTTATCAATGAACTATTTCAGGCTCAGCGCTGTGCTTATTTCCACAATCCCAGGGCTCTCCAGCACACACCTTCCTTATGAAACTTTCAATCAAACAAATGAATTCAGCCCAGAAAAGCAAACACATTTTGGATAGAACAGTCATCTTTTTTAATCAGCTTTCGTGTTTCCTATAGAAACCAGCAGCCCAGAGGTACCATTTCTGAAAGCATTTTGTAATAGAAGATTTTACCTGAGTGCCATTTAGTATTATCATTATTATGCTTGTTATTAATAATAATGACTTCGAGAGCAGTTTGAGGAGGCACTGCTATTTAGAGACTGGGAACACCAGGCCTGATTTGAGACTTAAGTCAGCAAATGTTTTAGGAAAAAAGAGAAGGCAAGGGGACAAATTAAAACAGACGGCTCTATCTCGGGCAGACATCTACCTTCAGGGACCAAGAAGCAGGTAATATGAACAAAAGATTCAGCAGAAATGGAAGGCAAGGACAGACATTTCCTGAGCTGGGTCATGGAATGAGGATGCGGTCCGCTGAAACGCACTGAGCCCCGCCACAGCCCGCAGCGCCTGGATGAGCTCCCTTCCGACATGCCCAGGCCCCAGGCGCGTTTTCAAAGCAGTGCTACAAACGAGATCGCACGTGACCTTTGTCAGAACGCTGTGAGTTAGACAGGGGTGGCCTGGCTTCACACCTCTGCCCCTGCCATGCTGGGGAAGGTAATTAACTCTGCAGGAGCACAGCACCACGGGACAACATCACAACAACGCCACCCTGGCCACTCCGCCACCTAACAGTGCTGGAGCCGGAAAGTGATCTCAGGGGGGCCCTTTGTCTGGCGGTTCACAGACATCACTGCCTAATGAAGCCATTTTGAAATCTTGTTAGGATGCAGATTCCGGAGCCCCATCCTAGACCTCGGGGGGGGGGGGGGGAACCAGGAGCTTACATTAAAAAAATAATAATAATAAAAGTTGCCCAAGGCTATAATCCTTGAAATGAAAGAAGAACTCTGGTGGTCAGAATGACAGACTCACTTGGAGTGTCACAGGGGATGAATAAACCAAAAACTCTGACCTCTTATCCCGGTGAGCGACCAAACAGCGAAGATGAAGAGAAAATCCCGAGAGCTTACGGAGAAGAAAGGTATTATCTTCAACGAGACGGTAACCAGATTCACATAGCTCTCGCCCTCTTGAGGGAAAATATATTTCAATTACACACCCGGACCACATACATCAAGGACCCTGATGTTTCTGCAGAGAATATTTCCTGCAAAACAACAATGAAATTGAGACTACACTTTAGCCAAATGAAAAAGAAACCCAAGAAAAATAGATAAGGAGTTGAGGAAATCTTAGGAAACATGGAAACTAAACCCAGGGGGGGAATAAATGGAAATCTCAGGATGACAAGTATGTGACAAAAAAGCAATCAGTCTAAAAGGAAACAGGAAGTTGACAGGTGCCAGAAATTATATCTTCAAGAGGGAAGCCTCCATCTCACACTTGCACGGCCAAGAAGTTGCAACCTCTTAAAAGGAAAGCAAAGACATTGATTTTTTTTTTCTGTCAGAAAACAATAAAGGAACATAGGAAAACAAACAAAAGCATACCAAATGAAAGATGACTATGGAAAAGCTAAAATGCAGCCTGTGTTTGAGGAGTTCATTGGATATAAGTAAAGAAAGTCGTCCTGATTTTCCCACGTCCCTTGGTGCGGTGTGAGTTGAACGGCACCGCCCTGCGCTCTGTTCTCGGTGAGCCAGCCAGATCACGTGACTATGGAGCGCGACCCAGACTCAAACAGAAGCAGCAGAGCTCTGAGGTCGGGGACAGGATAGTGGCCAGGCTCCACCCGTGTCACCTGCCTGCTCTCTGACCCTGGAAAAGCCCTCTGTGCCTCAGTCCTCTCCTCTGTAAATGTCATCTACCTAACGGGACTGTGGCAGAGATGAAATGAGCTGATGCAGGCAGTGCGCGGAGAACGGCAATTGACTTGCAGTAGGCATGCAAATTGCATGCGTTATTACAGCTACGATTACAATATTAAAATACTGATGAACAGTTGGTGTTCAATGCAAAGGCTATTCTAAAATTAGCCTCTTAAGACACAGAACGCTAAGTGAGAATAAATAAAAAATATAAAACTCGCAAAGAGAAAAATAAAGGGGAAACGGGGAGGAAGGGGATTGTTCATTTCTTCTTCTAAGGCGGAGGTAACCAGATACTGTTCAAACGACCTAGGGTAAGCCACGGTTTTGAGCATAAATATAAAATTCAAAATAATTGAATTACTGAACTAATTTAGCTCACTTTGATGTGTTAGTTACTTAATGTCTTATTAATTCAGTGACACAGTACATTTTTATATGGATTATACTTATTGATAATTTTTATTATGTTAATAATTCTTTGTAGTTATAATTAATCCTTTTATTTAAATATAATATAAAAGAAGAAAACAAATAATAAACATAAAGTTCATACATCCCAGAAAGCAGGGGGTAGGTAGGGGAAGAAGGGGCAGTAAGAGGTAAGTAATGACCACTGACTTTTCCAGAGGCTATTCTCAGAGCTCGACATATACTCTCCTGTGAGTCCTCCAATAACCCCAATAGTTAAATACAGTTATTATGAGGATGACCGTTTTTCAACTGAGGAATTTGAAGCAGAGAGAGACTGAGTCTGTCCCCCGGTCACAGGACCAGGGAAGGCACAGTGACTCCCGCCACGGCATTCTGCTCCGTCCGACAGTGGCGGTGCCTTTCCCACAGTGCAGAAGTGGCCAGCAAGGCTCACAGACAATGATTTAGTGTTTGGGGTGGCAAATGCCAGAGGGAAAAAAATAACTGCAGTGGAATGAACAGTGTCCCACAAAAATGTCATTTCTACCCAGAACCTCAGAATGTGACCTTATTTGGAAACAGGATCTCTGCAGATGTCATTAGTTAAGTTGAGGTCATACTGCACATGGGTATGTCTTAAATGCAAGGGCTGGTGTCTTCTTTAGAAGGGGAAAAAAAGAAAAAGAAAAAACCCACGGGAACAAACATGGAAGAAGGCATGAGACAAAGGAGGCAGAGGTTAGAGGGATATTGCTACAAACCAAGGACCAGGGATTGCTAATAGCCAGCAGAAGCTGAAAGGCAAGGGAGAATCCCCCCTGGAGCCTTAGGGGAATGCGGCCAACACCTGGATTTCACACTCCCAGCCTCGGCAACTGTGAAAGAACAAATTTCTGTGGCTTCATGCCATCCGGTTTATGGTAACTTGTTATGGCAGCCTCAGGAGACTGAGAAAACAACCAAAATTTGAAATAGTAACGGTCAAAGTGAGTGGAAGAAAGAAGAATTTAACCTTACACTTTACATTTTCCTATTCCTTTTGCTTTTTAAAAAACTATCATGTGTTGTATTCTTTGTGGTGAGAAGACCCAAAAGTGGGCCACATGATTCCCACTCTTGGTGTTCACACTGTTGTGCAACTCCCTCCTCTTGAGTGTGAGTGAGACCTCGTTCACACTTCTAATCAGCAGAATACTGTAAAGATGGCAGGTTGCCTCCTCTGTGACTACATTGTATAAGACTGTAACTCCCATCTTGTAGATTCTCTCCTTTGCTGGTTTTAATAAAGCAGGTGGTCACTCTGGGGAGGCCCACATGGAACAGAGGCAAATCTCTGGCCAAGACTGATCTAAGTACTGAGGGTGGCCTCTCACCCACAGCCCACAGGCAATCAAGGCACTCAGTCCAGCAGGCTGAAAGGAACCAAATTCTGCCAACAACCGTGGACACTTGGAAACCCAGCCTTCCCCAGTCCAGCCTCAGATGAGACCACTGCCCCATCTAACACTTTGTTGCCTTGGGAAGGCATGGAGCAGAAGACTCAGCTAAGCTGTGTACCAACCTCTGTTCCACAGAAACTGATATAATAAAGGTAATCAAGGCAAGTTGTTCAAAGCCATTAGATTTGTGATAATATTATCATGCATCAATAAATAATACTCCTATAATTAAAAATAGCAATAACATAATGATATTTTGAAGTGGTTTTTTTTTTTTCAATTAGCAATAGAGTGCTACAGATAAAAATCAATTTAAGATAAATTATTCTGATGATCCGTCAGGTCCGGGAACAGCTCCTTCATTAAGTTAATAAGGAAACCACAGCACAGAGGAGTGGAGCGGCGTGGACCGGTTCAGCGAGGTTAAACAACGTGGCCAGGTTCACACGTTAATAAACTGCAGTGTCACTGGAGAGCACACACACTCACTGACTTTCCCCCTCTCACTGCTGCCTACAGAATGACAACTGGAATATTAAAAGAAAAACAATTAGCAAAAAGCAAGGTAATTGCTCAAATCAAGGGCAACGATTCACTTCTGCCTTAGATTAGATTCGTGGTAAGCACTGTTCCCGACATTACCCCTAGTTCCTGGGAGGGTAGAAGTGTTAAAAAGGCACTTATTAGACAATTTTTTTGACAGCTGCTGCCTTTGCAATTACGATAATTTTTTTTTCCCTTCTTCTGAATAGCTCCAGATTTGTTTTTGTCTGAGCTGAGGTGGAAAATTGAGAAATAACGGATTCAACAATAATTGACTTTATTAGGTATACGAATGTATTACGCCGTATATTAAAAACTCATTGCTTTTATATTGGCCTCGTACACTGTGCACTACTTTTATGGTTCCCTAGTCTCCGGCGTTCCCCCTTCTTTACTGTTCCCATCAGCTTTATGTTCCTCATTCCCTGTCAGGCAGAGGAAATAAATGGTTAAAAACCTAAGTGCTCATCAGACACCAGCCAGGGTACATAAATGAAAGTGGGCAGGCTTGGGTAATTTAAGATATTGCTGTGAGCTGGTGCTGCCAAATGGTGCACTTATTGAACCATAAACAAAAGCAATTAAGATGAGCTGTTGGTTACTGTGAAGAAAAGTTCCCCAATAGCGTAGAGAAGCGCTGGCCCCAGAAGGAGTCTCATTTGCATCAGCCTCTCTGGAATCCTGGGATATCCCAGGAGGACCGCATGAGTCCCTTTGGCAAAAGGGTCCCGATGTCTCTTGAGAAGGATCCTGAGACAGCCCCGGGAGCGTCCCTCACAGGGGATCACAACTACCAGGCAAGGTTGCCCACTTCTTGACTACACAGCCAGGAAGGAAGGAAGTCCTTCTGACATAGATGGGAGGCGTAAGGCATGCAGAATGGGGTACTGTTGAACTCTACTTAGAAAAGCATCACTTCAGCCTAATGGTGAAGAACTCACTGGGGGAAAGAAAAGGAGTCATTGGAGAAGCTGTTAACTCAGAGAAAGAGGAGACCCCGGCTTGCTACCTTGAATGCTGCGACCCTCCCAAGGGGGCCTACAAGCTGCCCTAATTTGAAGAGCTGAGCAGCTGCAGCCTGGGTCAAGAGTTGGCGAGCCCTAACTGATCCTGGCTAATCCTGGCTGCAGGAGGAGCGAAAACCACAGGAGTAAGAATAGATCCGCTCTGTTCGCACAGGTGGGCAGGGTGCAGGGATGCTGAGAAACCCGGACACAAAACCAGGCGACGGGTCTGGATCAATGCAGAGGAATACCCACCCTCCACCCCACCCAGCCCCAAACCCACCACTACAACCCCCCGCCCCCAGCCGCAGCGGCGCAGACAGTGATCACAATATAAATAAATCTCTGAACACTCTGTTTATGTTGGCACCTCCTTCTGGGGCGGAAAGGCAACCCGTTTCTGGAGACTTGTATCTAAAAATCTCCAGCAGCGAGGCATATGGGAGATGCTCAACACCAGCTCATGGGGTGTGGGGGGCGGCGGGGAGAGAGAAAACCAGGAATGAATGGACGAACAGATGGAGGGAATAAGCGAATGTGTCGCTGAGATGGAAGTGAAGGCCGGCACTGACATTTCGAGTCGCCTGCAGGAGGCAGAGCAAAGCACCCTGAGACACATCTTAAGCAATGAGCAGGAGTAAGACAGGCAGGAGAAGAAAAACGAGCTTCCAGCCAGACAGATGATGTCGGGTCAACGCAACCCGCCCCCTTCTGTCTGGAGGAAGTCGGCAGGCACACATTACAGCGCGCCGCTCGGCCGCCGCAAGCGGTGATTGGCATCTCAGAGCCCAGCACTTGTGAAAAGACTGACATTCAGGCGGACAGGTCCAAATGTCACCGGCCAAAGGCCAGAGCACCTTGCAGCCTGGCTGGGGCCACTCAGACAGGTGAGGTGACTGCCAGACCAATGCTGTCACCCCAAGTAGCGGTTTGAAATTCCCTGCCAGCGGCCAGTTCCTCGAACCAGGAGGTGTATCTGTATTAGTGTCAATGTGTTTTATGAACATGTGGGAACCCAGGAAAAGGAAAGGCCATCTACCATCTCTCTACGAAGGGTGCAATACCAGCTTGTTAAATATCAAAAGGCTAAAAGGTGGGGTGATTGACCCAATTTAATAGATAAAGAATCTCAGGATCAGACCAAGTGAGTAGTCTTTTAAAATTCACACCAGTGGTAAGCAATAGAACCAGGATCAAACTATGATTGCCTGAGCCATGGAACTCTTGTTCCTTCTCCTACTCTACACGTTCACATTAACTCCAAGAAATACAGAGGTATGCAAAGTGAGATCACTCCCAAGGCAAAGAGGCAGAGCTGGGGGGATATCCAATTCCTCTCTGAATATTGCAGGTGCTCTTCTGCAACGGCAAGAGAAATAACACGTGAAGCAGGCGAAGAAGAAGATGGTATGCGGGGTAGCAAGAGCGAGAGATGGGTCACTTCTTCACTGGGCTTGTATCCCCCGCGCAGGAGGAGCCCATGACAGATCACAGGGAGGCTGAGCGGGAGTCACTGCTTCTGGCAGAACTAGGGTCCCAGGGAAGGCTCTAAAGGGCCACTGGGAAGGTAAATTAGGTTATAGACAGAGCATGGAGAACTCTTATTCACGGTGCTGAATGAGGAAACAAAGAAAAAAAGGCAAGGGAGTCGGTGGTCCCGGATTCATTCAACAAGCATCAATGAATATCACATCTGCTGCTCTCATCCCCATGGCAACAAAACCCATGGGAGGAAGTCCTGTCCACGCAGCTGTCAGAAGCAAGGACAGACATGTGGGACAACATTGATAAGGACATAAGATAACGCTCTCTATAGAGTAATAGAGCTTCCAAGACCAAGTCTGTAGGAGTTTTGTGATTTAGTTCATTTACTTGATGAACCTCTATTGAGCGGCTCTCCCGGAAGAGAATCCTGTGGGTTCTAGGGGCAGATCGGTGAGTAACACAGGCACTCAAGTATCCCGGGTCCTGCGCTCGTATTCCGGGGAAGTGCATTCCTTGGGTGCTCAGCCTCGCTGCGTTCCTTCTCCACGTGTCTCTCAGAATCGCCCTGTGGTCTCCCTCCTCAGAGAAGCGGGCAGTGGGGACTGGGGGTGGCATTTTTATACACAGGATGCCTTAGATTCAAATTTTGGATTTGCCCCATTCTAACTAAGAGATCATCCAAACTAACAAATTGCAAGGATGGTTTCTCACTTGTAAGGCGGGGTGGGGGGCACAGCCTTTTCCTTGAAGGGCTTTGAGAAGAGTTGGGTTGAGTATGCTACATCATCTAGCCAGATGCATAGACACTAAAAGTAGGAGGAGCCTGTGCTTTCTTTTCCTTTTTTTTTTTTTTTAGTTGAGACTTCTCTCCCCCAGGCTTGAGTGGCTGTATCAGGCTGTAAGCCCACCCAGCTGTTTCCAGGTCTCTGTCCCCACAGCATCCCCTGCAGACTGTGACCCTCTGCATCAGGGGGACACATTCCCTATGCTACGCCACCATAGCACTCAGAGAACCCCAGATCATTAACTGTGAGAGACAGGGAGGCCGGAAGGGGGTGACTAGAGTCAGGGGGACCAAAATAAGGCATTCCTCGGGTCAACCACGATGAGCCCCTCACCAAGACGGTGACCCAGTGGAGCGGGAGGAAGTGTGTGTGAGATTTGGGGGAGGTTCTTCATGCCCATGGCGGAGGCCTTGGGGCTGAGGGAAAGGCAGGCACCCAGCATGGCCCCCTTTCCGATCTGGGCCACTGGCTGGAGAATCGTGTCACTTGTAATGACTCAGTAGGAACAAGGCCGGGTTATGAGTTGCATGTGCCGGGCAGGCTAGGTAAGTGACAGCCACAGGGAGTTAAATGCGGAACCCTGTACTTTGTAGGAGAAGCCTGGGCAGGAGGTCAAGATGTGGGAGTCATCGGAGTATAGGTGGCATCTGTCACCATGAAAGTCAACGAGATGGCCGAGGAGAGTGACTAGAGCGAGAGGAGGGTGTGGGGGGCAGAGACCAGACACGCTGCTGTTTAAAAACAGACAAGAAAGTGAAGTCAATAAAATATACACAGAAGAGTTGAGCCAAGGCGGGAAGCTAAGAAATCGCGCAACTGACCTGGTGCACGCACCACAAATAAGCATTGACGTTTGGGCTGAGAATAGAAAAACCCCGGGCGGAGTGCTCCCCCCGAACCCCTGGTGGCAGCGTGGGGACACCAACAGCTCCCTAGGACACACCCGTCCCCAAGGAGTGAGGGGGCAGGACTCTGTGAACCCCAGGATCAGCCAGGAGCTTTGCTTGGCGGAGAAATGTCACACTGGAAGAGCCCCAGCCCCGGAGGGGCAGTGGACCAGGGCAGCAGCGGTGACCCGGAGTGCCCCTGAGATGGGATGCAGAAGGGAAAGGCGTTCCTGGAACGTTCTAGATGATTCATCTTCACCCTCCTCTGTGAGGTGGAAGGAAATGCTTTAGAAAGCAACCTTCCCGGGTTATAAATTCTCTCGGTCCCTTCTTAACCAGGCAGGCAAGATTGATGAGCTGAGCGGGTTGACACAGAAGCAATTGGGAATATCATTATTGGCCGTGTATTTATCTGCATTTATGTTAATAGCTTTGTTCTTGATCAGAGCAGCGGCTGAACTCAGGGAAATGGCTTAAGTTTTCCGGTGATGAATTACGTGGGAGTCTCAGAGTAGTCAATGCGTATAATGCGTAGAAAACATTTCCTTCCCCCCACACCCCTTTTTCTGCTTCTGATCTTAATAGCACAGGTTTCCTGCATACTGGGGACCGAACCAACTCAATTTTTCACATCCACTTTGTCATCGGATTGATTTAGTGCTTCTTGCGGTCAGACTTTGCAGAGAAAAAGAACGCGCATACAATTGCTCTCTGTGGCATGCTCTCTCTTTCTTGTTCTTTTTTTTTTTTTTCTTTTTTGACGGGCAATTTCACAAAAATCACAGGGCTGGGAAGGACCTTTGTGTGCATCTCTTCCTCACTCCTCACCGCCCAGGAGCCCTTGGGAGGAAAAAAGGGGACACAGAAAGAAGTAGCTTCTCGGAGATCCTTCCCAGGTCGGGCCAAGCGCTCAGATGTTTCACTCTGCTACCCAATTTCATCTTCACGAAGCTCCATCACCCGTGCTGACGGTGAGCGATGAGTACATGGAGCCTTGGAGAACTGGGCCAGGAGTTAGCAAACCATGGCCTGCGGGCCAAAGCGAGCCCGCCTTCTGTTTTGTAAATAAGGTTTTCTTAGAACACAGCCACACTCACCCACTCACTCGTTCGCTGAGGGAGCCTCTACTGTAGCTGCTTTTGAGCCACCATGGCAGAGCTGAGTGTGAGCAACCAAGGACACAGTGCCCACAAAGCCTAACATACTTACGATCTGGCCCTTTCCAGAAAAAGCTTGCTAAGCCCTGCTTTAGACGAACTGCCCTGGTCACAGGTAGGATGTGACTATGCATAGCAAAGGCCCTGTTCTGTCTGACTTCAAATCCTGTGTTTCCTCCGTGTTAGCGCTATGCCTGTTGACAACGTCCACCAGAAGGAGGACAAACCAGTTCCAGCGGCCCCTCGGTGTGTTCAAATTCAGAAAGGCACCCCCGCCCACCACATGCAAACAGTAAAGCCTTCTAGAATCAGTTAAGGCAGCTGCAAGGATTTGTCTGC
Organism: Saccopteryx leptura; assembly: GCF_036850995.1. Taxonomy (NCBI): domain Eukaryota; kingdom Metazoa; phylum Chordata; class Mammalia; order Chiroptera; family Emballonuridae; genus Saccopteryx; species Saccopteryx leptura. The sequence continues at coordinate 16,377,755 of NC_089511.1, forward strand.
TTGGAAGACATAAGAATGAAGAAAAAAAAAAAAAAAGAATGAAACAGGGACTCGGGTCGTCTTTACTCGTCACCCCACCATGGATTCCCTTTTCCATTGGGCAGGAAGAAAACCAGAATGAATGTTAGCTTCATATCATTTAAAATGGATATTAATATCCTTGATAACTTCCTTTAATTAGAGAAGGCTTCCTGGAAGAAGTAGAATTTGAGACACATTTTTCATGTCACTGGTCATAAAAGTTTCTCAGAAAGCTTCTGAAGGAAATGAGAAGAGATGAAAAATGATTCTGAAGACCGGAGACCACCCAGAAGGGCCATGGTAAGGCAGGCGGGCGAAGGTGAGCGTGCTGGGGGACACGCTCGTGCAACATCTGTGACCTACTGTGGGATTTACACCAAGCTCTTTCGATCGGCACCGCCCTTGGAAAGGTAGATAATTTTGTAAGATGAGAAAAGAGAAACCCTAAAATGTGGAGGGACTTACCCAAGATTTTACAGGTAGCAAGTGGTAGAGACAGGATTTGAACTCGGTTCTGTGTGCAAAGCTCACTCTTCTTCCCACATGCCACTTCTTAAATGAAGCCAGCAGATAAAAAAAAAAAGGAACTTCTAGAGGTGGTCCCAAAGGGAGTATCAATTTTTCTTGGGGTCAGCTTTTGTTAGAGGCGAAGTCAACTCGAATGAATGGGACCCGATGGAAGACACCTATTCCTGGTCCCGATGGGAGTTAGAAATCTGAAAGTGAGAGCAAAGGGGGTGTGGCAGGCGGAGGGTGTGAGGAGGAAGGGCTTGCGGGGATCTAGCATATGGCATAGAGCAGGGGTCCCCAAACTTTTTACACAGGGGCCAGTTCACTGTCCCTCAGACCGTTGGAGGGCCGGACTATAAAAAAAAACTATGGACAAATCCCTATGCACACTGCACAGATCTTATTTTAAAGTAAAAAAACAAAACGGGAACAAATACAATATTTAAAATAAAGAACAAATAAATTTAAATCAACAAACTGAGCAGTATTTCAGTAAGAACTATGCTCCTCTCACTGACCACCAATGAAAGAGGTGCCCCTTCCAGAAGTGCTGCGGGGGCCGGATAAATGGCCTCGGGGGGCCGCACGCAGCCCGGGGGGCCGTAGTTTGGGGACCCCTGGCTTAGAGAGAGAGAGAAAACTGTGAGTGCAGGCTCCCTGAAGCAGGAGGCTGTGGAGATCCGGGAGAGTCAGGAGACCCCAGAGAGACCCAGGTCCTTCCCCGGAAATCCAAGTCTACAAGGCATCCGGAGAGTGGCCCGTTTGACCTCGGAGATCTGATTTGAGATGTGACCTCTACCCAATTAAAGGGTCTGATTAATCAGAGAATTTCAGAATATCAGGCAGAGAAGGGAGTTACGGGTTACCTGGCCTGATCTTCTGTCGGGTCCTGACACCGCTCTGCAACACTCACCCCCAGGGGAGGGCAGACCCTGCTCAGCCCCCTGCTGCAGCCCCAGGCAGCTCAGGAAGACAGCGACTTCCCTGTGACTCACACCCATCAAGCCCAGCTCTACTTTCCGCTTCTGTCTACCCCCCAGCAGTGGATCAGAACAAACCTGACAGCGCCTTCACATAAAATGTCTTCAAATACACAAGAGAGTAAGTAGTTAGTAGATACACTTATGACTATCCTCTCCATGTTAAACATAAAAATCACCGTTGACAGATGTCTTCTGTGTAGGCTTTACATGTTATATCCCCGAGAGTTTTTCATTACAATACTCCCACTTTATAGGAGAGAAAACAGGCTCAGAGAACGTAAGTCCCCCATGAGAACATCACCAGAGAGTCCAAGAGACGGAGTCCAACCCAGGCCATTCTTTGAATCCCATGAAATTCCTGTCTCCAGGCTTTTGAGCTCCCTCAACTTTACAATAATTTACTCTGGACTTAAAAAGGAGCAAAGTATAAATGGGCCTTTTTTGTTTTGTTTTTTTAACTATATTGACATGAAGGAGAAAAAGTTATAAGTAGAATTGAGTCAAAGCTGTAGAAGAAAGACAATTGACCAGTTGAAGAATGTCTTTTTTATAAAATACCTTCTGAGGTTGGTTCTGGGGTTTAACATATAAATTAGTGGTACATGTCTCCAGAAATTCAGGTTAAAAATTAATTCACCAGTTTCCCAGGAATAGTCAATAAAATCAGGTTCCTTTCATTTATCCAATGACCGGAATATATATTCTGTAATTAGATAAACTTCTTCTCTTTGTCATTTAAAAATGAACAGCATCTTTAAAATGTATTTTCATAATCATCTCCTCTAATAAAAAGTGTCAGAAGAGGCAGTTTCATGCACTGTAACTTTATAGACAAGGAGGTTAATCAAGGCGGATACGTTTCTTAAAATGACTGTGATTGCTCGAGCCTCCAAGGTCGAAAGACAGAAATCGACTATAAAATTTTGGTTTTAAATGACACCATAAAGGCCAATGCCAGTTACAATCTCCAGCTCTTCTACCTTCAAATCTTACGCCCAACACTATTTTAAATTACGAACTGGCCTTCAGTGCACATCTTAGTAATGTTGTAACTCTTGTGACTTCCTCTGGATCAATTTCCTTGTGCTACATACAGATGAAACCGCCCACAGCCATGGTCCCATGAGCTAAAAGTCTGACTTCCAAAGGCCCAGGACACTCATGGTCTGACATATACTTACTTTCTGAATATTATTAAGAACAAGAGAATTATATACTTCAAAAATAACAGATTCTGCTTTGCATGAAAATATGCTTCCATCTTAATGATATAAAAGAATAGCTTGTTATCACGGTGCATCTTAAGAAAAAAAAAACAAATTACGCATGCAAATGTTTTTTGGGGCTAATTAATTCAATTCTGAAGATAAAATTGGGACAGTACAGAATTTCAAGTAGACTCCTAATAAGTTTTGGAATCTAGCAAGTTTTAACTAAGAGAGCAGACCATCTATTTCCAGGAGCGGGAGCCTTTTATGTTGGTGTCTAATTCATCCCAAGTTTGCAAAAAAAAAAAAAAATGTTAATATATTGATGAGTTATTTGTCCCACCACTCCTGCAATGTAAAACTTTCAGGGTCAAAATTGATACTAAAAAGGTGAAAATTCTAGTTGCCTCGTATGAAGTAAAATGACTCCCAGAAAACAACTTGGTCCATGCACTGATCTAAAGATGACATTATAAAACCTATGTCAGTCACACAATTAAACTGGTCTTTGAATCCGAAGGCCCAGTTCCACTTTAAATCAGTGGACAGAACATGAGCTTGGAGTCTTACAGACCTGGATTTGAATAATGAATCTGCCAGCTATTTGCTATGTGAGAGAAGACAGCATAGTTAAAATCCCTAATATACACTTTTTTTTTTCATACATAAAGTGGAATTAAAAATGTTTGCCCCCAAGGATTTTTTTTTCCCTTTTAATGAGAATTAGAACCAAAAATGTATTTTCTGTTAAAGAAAAAAAAGATCTTCACAATCTCAGCTGCCTTTTGTGTTCGTTCGCCTCCTCTCCCCAAAAAGAATCCTTTTGTTCTGTCATGAGACCCAGATCGCAACAGAGCGACGCCCTGGAGGGGCAGAGCATCGCCCCCTGGTGGGCAGAGCGTAGCCCCTGGTGGGCGTGCCGGGTGGATCCCGGTCGGGCGCATGCGGGAGTCTGTCTGACTGTCTCTCCCCGTTTCCAGCTTCAGAAAAATACAGAAAAAAAAAAAAAAATTCTTCAGGAAACCTTTGGACTCCCCCAAGGCACGGCTGGAGCAGGTGATTAAGCTTGTCCCATCCAGAATTCCGAAATCAAGAGAGACTCTTACACAGATGGGGAAGAAACTATCCCGACACTTGGAATGCAGTAGATGCTCCGGAAACACCGGCTTCTTCCCTTCCGGAGGGACTGTTTCTGGGCCACAATAGTCCAGCTCTCTAGAAGAGTTGTGATGGTCTGACAGGAGCGCCAAATCCCTTTGTGCCAGCGGAGAAAGAATTTTTACTCTGCACCTGGCCACGGGCTCCAGACAGTGCCAGCCAGTCTAGAAGGAAGAACCTTTACACCAAAGGGTCCCCACACCCTGCCCTGTGGCCGGGAAAGGCGTGGCTGGTCAATGGCAGAAATTCCCGGGACTCCAGAATCCTGCAAGGCTAAGGAACCGAAGTTGGCATGAGAAAGTAAATAAATTCCCCATTACTCATGCGTTCCGGTAAAAGGGGGACTTCCTGGTATCTTGCTCCTGCCAGTGAGGAGAGGGAAATACCGAGGTCACTGGGCTGGGGGACTCGCACCAGACCAGAGAGAAGTCAGAGCTGCAGCCTGGCTGGAGTCAGGGGAGATGAGGACCACCTGAGCTGATGTCCCAGAAAAGAGCTGAGAACAAGGCGAAGAATCGGCAGAAGCAGGCAATGGGTCAGGTCAAGGAACAGCCGTCGGAGCCTGGACAGAGAGCCGACACAGGGCGCTGAGCCCAGAAAGGGCCTGGCAGGGCCGCTGGCCCAGAACTTTAGGAATCCCAACATTTCCCATGTCTTAAAGGACTCAGACCAAGAAGGGGGTTGAGAGAAAAATACCCAGAATCACAAAAAGTAAGGGGAAGGCATGAGTCTAGAAAACTGGGCCGGGGCCACAGGCATGACCAGCTCATACTAGGGGCGTGGCCCAGGGTGAGGGCCCCTGGGACTCATGGAAGAGCTGCAACCCCAAAATAGCTGTCATCTCCAGGGAATGCCTTCCTCTGTACCAATATCCAGGAAAATCCCAAGCACAGCAAAAGCCGTACTTCCAAGTCAAGGGCGGAGAGGCCACTTTGACCTTCCACGTGTACTCCTTTCTTTTTTGTGTGTGTGTGTATTTTTCTGAAGCTGGAAACAGGGAGAGACAGTCAGACAGACTCCCGCATGCACCTGACTGGGATCCACCTGGCACGCCCACCAGGGGCGACGCTCTGCCCACCAAGAGGTGATGCTCTGCCCCTCCGGGGCGCCGCTCTGCTGTGACCAGAGCCACTCTAGCGCCTGGGGCAGAGGCCAAGGAGCCATCCCCAGCACCCGGGCCATCTTTGCTTCAATGGAGCCTTGGCTGCGGGAGGGGAAGAGAGAGACAGAGAGGAAGGGGGGGTGGAGAAGCAAATGGGCGCTTCTCCTATGTGCCCTGGCCGGGAATCAAACCCGGGTCCCCCGCACGCCAGGCCGACGCTCTACCACTGAGCCAACCGGCCAGGGCCACGTGTACTCCTTTCTAAACTATACCTCTACCACCTCTTGACACTGACACTTGACCATCAACCCACTGACACTAATTTCTCTGAGTACCCGTCTTCTCATTTATTGAACAGTAGGAATCACATTTAGATGGTGGCAAGTCTTAAGACGGGATTTCAGTAGGGATTAGGGGACCATCTTGGCTGTCGGGGTAAGCAACTCCAAATTCTACGGTTAAACGTGTCTCACCATACCGGCCCCTGTTTCATGATCTCTGAAATTCAGCCCTGAAAGTCTGATCTAGAAAACAAGGCCACTCGCGGCAGATGTGACTCCCCTCGTGGGTAGAGCCCTCGGCTCCCATCTTGAACACGTGGAGCAGTAGAGTTCATGCAATCTTGTGTGTTGGTGGCACACTGAATAAGCTGGGGAAAGACCCAAATGACATCGAGTGTCAGGAGTTCGGAAAAGCCCAGGTGTACGTGGAAATTGTTCACGATTCACAGGGAAAAGGGAGAAACCTTTTCTTTAACGAGCAGCACTTCTAGCACCAAGCATGTGGGGATGTTTTCCACACCAACTAATTCTCCCTTGCCCAGACTCCAACTGGATGCTCTGCCGTTCCTCTGTGACAGTGACTACCCAGAGTGAGCACAGTCCCCAAAGGTTAAGGGCTCATCCCATCAGATTCCCCCCAACTTCAGATTCCAATCGCAAGTAGTGTCCCCCAGGCTACCCACGCTTCTGTCTGACTTGGCTGCAAATCAGAGGGCCCTTGAGTTTCATCGTTTGCTATAACAGCTCACAGAACTCAGGGGAACTCTTACTTATGTAACAAGCATAATATTACGTAAGATAAAATAAATGGGGGAGACGAACAGCCAGATTAGGAGATACATAGGGTGAGGTCTGGAAGGGTTCAAATGCAGGTGCTTCTGTCCCTGTGGAGGTGGGGGGTGCACCACCACCCAGCATGTGAGTGTGTTCACCAACCCCGACACTCTGCAAACCCTGTTCTTCCATTCCTGTGGGGGCTTCATCATGATAAATGGGTGTTGGTGGTAAGTGTATTAACAGCTAACATTTATTATTTACAATCTGTCAGGTGTGCTTCAATGTATCAGATACGTTATCTCCTAATAACAACCTTATGTGAAAAGAACTATTGTTTATCCTCCTCATTTTAACAACACGACAACTGAGTGATGGGAGGTAAAATGACTTGTCCAAGGTCTCCTAGCTCTAAAGCGTTGAAGTTGGTGCGTGAATTCAGGCGGCGACTCCAGAACCCAGGCTTTAAGCCCCTGTGAGGGGAGGTGAATAACCTTGGAAGAGATCGTCAGTAGAGAAGGGGAGGGTTGATTTCTATAAACATTGATGATGAGATTTAAACACCATAATATCAGGGGGCATGAAAAATTAAATGGTTGACTACATGAGAGTCAGCCCTCTTTTGATTTTCTCTGTGTGATCCCAGCTCCCTAGGAGAACGCAGAGGACCAGAACACTGGCCATGTGACCGAGCCCCGCTGGGGCAGAGTCTGGGCTCCCACTGCCCAGCTCCAGGCCCCGCCCCATCTCATCTGCTAATTGCATTCATTGATTTGTAACATTCCCGAAGCCCCACCCATGCAGGACTGCGGAGAAGAAGGGGGAGACCTCACCCTTGCTTTTTTTTTTTTTTTTTTTTTTTATCATTTTTCTGAAGCTGGAAACAGGGAGAGACAGTCAGACAGACTCCCGCATGCGCCCGACCGGGATTCACCCAGCACGCCCACCAGGGGCCACGCTCTGCCCACCAGGGGGCAATGCTCTGCCCATCCTGGGCGTCGCCATATTGCGACCAGAGCCACTCTAGCGCCTGAGGCAGAGGCCACAGAGCCATCCCCAGCGCCCGGGCCATCTTTGCTCCAATGGAGCCTTGGCTGTGGGAGGGGAAGAGAGAGACAGAGAGGAAAGCGCGGTGGAGGGGTGGAGAAGCAAATGGGCGCTTCTCCTATGTGCCCTGGCCGGGAATCGAACCCGGGTCCTCTGCACGCTAGGCCGACGCTCTACCGCTGAGCCAACCGGCCAGGGCCCCTCACCCTTGCTTTTTAACTCCCCTTTTCATCTTCTTATCTCAAGTTCTTCGGTAATTTTCCGATTTCAAAGGAAATATTTGGAAGGATATCAGAGGACGGGATGCGTTCATGTTTTACACCAAATGCTTTCAACATGAGAATCCGCCCAGTCATATCTAATAAAACTACCCTTCCCGCACTGGTACCAGGAGGGTTCGTTAGAATAGCAGCTGATAAGCACAGCTGATTTGGTTAAAAAAAAACAAAACAAAACCATAAGCATATCAGGCCTTTGGAATTCAGGAGCACATAGGAATCTAGGCCCTTTCCAGCTGTCTTAAGACTGTATTCTGGGTTTTGCCATTTCAGGTACTGAGAAATGTACAACTCCAAATCATACTGAACCCTCAACTGAGATCTTTTCTCTCTCCATCACCCCTGAGGCAGAGAACCCTGAAATGGCCCATTGCTGGTGCCCTACAATGGGGACCCCCTCCTGCCCATGAGTTAGTTACAGCTTCTCTGAGCTCTCCCCCTGGGGTTTCTTCTCAGGGCTCATTTTCCTGATCACAGTGCCCAAGTGACAGCAACAAAAAAGCCAGTGTGCGAGGACAGATACCGTTGCCCCCCTCCTTACTCATGGCTTTTCTTGGAATATTCCAGAAATAAATAATTCATAAGTTTTCAATCATATGCCATTCTGATTGCGGGATGAAATCTCACGCAATCCTGCTCCTCCCACCGAGGAGCTGAACCGTTCCTTTATCCAGCAAATCTCACCCGTTAGCCTGTTAGTAGCCGCTGGGTTACCAGATCTGCCACAGTATCGCGGGCGCGTGTGTTCAAACAACTCTTATTCTACTTAATAACATTGCCGCTTTCACATAACTTTTATTATAACATATTGTTATAATGGTTCTAGTTTATTATTAGTCATTGTTGTTAGTCTCTTATTATGCCGGAAATGTACATTAAACTTGATCACAGGCATGTGTGCATAGTACATATAAGGTTTGGTACTAGCCACGGTTTCAGGCATCCACTAGAGCGTCTTGGAATGTATTTCACAAGGATAAGGGGGAACTACTGTAAGTTATTTCTATCAATATGTTTGTTACGTATTTTCAACTGCTTATTGTCATTTGGCATGGGCTCGGTCTGCTAGGCGCTGGGGACTCTGAATTAAACACGGATCTCAACTGCAAGGAGCTTACCATCAATGGGATGAGCACAGGACGGGAGATAGGACACTTATCACTGCTACAAGGGAATGAGAAGGAAGGAGGGCTTCTTCTCAGCTGGGAAAAACACGGAAAGCATCCTGGAGGAAATGACATCTAAACCAGGCTTTGATTGTGCCTGAGATCCGGCCGCCAAAGACAGGAGAGGGCAAAGGGCAAGCATGGAGGGGTAATTCACTAGCCCAAGGTCAGAGAATGCAAGACTCGGGCTGCGGGTAGACAGGGGACATCAAAGTCCAGGCTACCTGGAGGGAAAGGCGTGCGGATGGCACGAGTGGTGGAAACGGTCAAACCATAGTAACTGGCTTCTGCCATTTGGATATAAGTTTACTCATGAACTTAATACAGATGCTGAAGTCCCTTCAGGGCTGATCATTTCTAATTCTAACTCCATCATTTTGATGCAGCACATGAGATTCTGATGCAGGGGATTTCGGAAAGGTGAGGGGGTTAATGAGAGGCATGGCAAGCAGAAGCAAAGCGTCCTTACAGTCCCCTGGTTTCTGTCACATCAGCCTAATTCCCCTGGCCCGGCGCGTGGCGTTGCCCTGCCTGTCACGCCTCCCTCCTTTCCCTCCAGGATGCGGTTCTAGATGGAGACTCAGCTCGTATCTTGCCTTGCCTGCGAATAAAGGCTGAACTCTTCCTGGCTGCGTGGCGGCTCTGGGCTCCAGGTTCCCTCCTTGGCTTTCCCGCCACGCTCTGCGGGTCCGTTCTGTGAATATGACAACAGCAATGCTAAGGGCAGGCAGGCGTGGAGTGCGGAGCACCAGCATCTGCAGGCTTTCCCTGCGCCATCCCACCGCCTCCACAGATGGACTGTGATTCATTAAGGACCGGGAGCCCGCTGCTACGGGGAAGCCCTGGCCCAGGGAACCAGACCGCCTGCGTGTGCACCCTGGTCCCGCCGCACAGTGAGCTGTGTGAACTCGGGCAGCTTACCAGACTCTCCGTGCCTCAGTTTTTCTCCTCCGTAATACCAGGATAATTATTATAGGTCAAGTACAATTGGAAAAAAAAAAACTATTAGAAATAATACAAAAATTAAATACATAACAAAAGCGAGGGACAACAGTAACACCCATCTTCTCAGTATTATTAAAATGGCCATATATCATCTGAGAAAACGGAGGCCCAGGGGCTGTGGGGAAGGGTCAGGGTCGTGGAGTTGATGCACACCAGGCAGTGCTTGGCCCAGAGGGGGGACTCTCTATAGAAATGTTTGTTTTATCGTGTTTATTTTTAAACTCAGAGTTCCCTACGTCTAGCAACTGTGTCGAATACATGAGCAAATTTTCCCAAGGTTCCTCCCCGATCCAGCATTTCCCGTCCCAGCTGCCACTCATGGGCCTTACGTGGCAGAACACATCCCTCCTCAAGAAGGCCTGTTATCCCACACACACATCAGGCAGGGCAGGCGGCTTCCAGCCCGGGGGCGGGGCCTCCGCCTGCCAGGGGGCGGGGCCTCTGCCACTAGGCACTGGGTACCCAGCGCACAGATGTTTCAAGTTATGCCTGAAATTTACAGAGCTATGGAAACACCATCCTTCAAAACATTTTACTTTTTTTGTTTCTAGGACATGAATTATGTCTTAAAAAAAAAAGGAAAAAAAGAAAGGAACTGATCTGTTCTGTGCCAGAGCTGTCTGGTCTCTCCAAACACTTAATCCAGCGGCACTCGTTGTCTGGGATCAAAGCGCCTTCCCGTGCCCTGGCTTTGTTCTACTTAAAGCAGAGGAGCAGGCCGGAAGGAGAACTCCCCCGGGCTTCCTGCCCCTCCCTACCCGGAACTTTGGGAGAACAAAGAGGTTTACAAGGCAAGGATTCCAAGGACAAGGTGCTAATGATGAGAATCACAGGCACCCAGGTCTGGAGGTGTGTTACAGTGTCGGAAGGCTTGCAGGAGAGGGAGGCGGTGATGGGAGGCGCCTGGAGCCCCGAGCTTGGAGCCAGCAGCCCCAGCACACTCGGGAATTGCCTCTTGGAACACACAGCATTCCCAGGCAAAAGTGCATCTCCTCCAAAAAGGGCACAGTCCCCCAGGATTGCTCCCCGGGCTCTCAGCCCTCCAGGACCGAGCAGGTCCGACCAGCCGTGTCCTCTCCTGCACAGCACCTGGAAATGGCTGTTTTGTCTCAGTCTGTGAAGGTTATGGCAAAAGGGTTTGCTGGGAGCAACAGAGCACAGACTCTGGAAGGAACCTCTTTAGCATGAATCAGAGCAACCCGGGGGCTTGTTAAAATATAGATCTCTGGGCCCCAGGCTCAGCGTTTCTGATTCAGTAGGTCTGGGTAGGGCTTGAACGTTTGCATTTCTAGCAAGGTTCCCGATGCTGCTGGTTCAGGCAGCATCCTCGGAGAGCTGGGGCTCACTGCTTGGTACCACTCACTCCCCGGGTTGATGCACAATAAAGCACACAGGGCCTGTTAGTCCTTAATTGCCGCTTCCGGTTGCTTCTCCCCGAGGATCTGGAGACCCCAGAACAGTCCAGCGGAGCGAGTGGTCACTGCCTATGCTGTGCCGCTGCCCTCTCCTGGGCCTGGCGCGGTCCAGGTGGAGACACGGGCGTCCTGCTGGAAACCCCTTACTATAAGGTACAGGGAGTAATGGCGTAGAACACAGAGTGACGTGCGTTGTGGCAGAGCAGGGGAGAAAGGAGATTGCTCAGGCCGACGCTCCGGGTCTGGCAAACCCACTTACTAGCTGACCGACAGTGGACGGACAAGTTATCTAACCTCCATTAACCTGTCTCCTCCCTGTAGAATGAGGAGCAAAATGGCCCGCTCCCCAGAGCTGTTAGAAATAATAGAACCCGTACCTAACCTCCTATTGGGCTCTGTGATAATGTTAGTTTAAATGCCAACCTAACCTGCCTCTCTCACCTCGACGCCTCTGCCCTTTCCGTGAGCTTGGCTTTCTCCTAGTGATGGAAGGGGTGAACCGAACCTCCGGGAGCAAGTAACACGCCTTCCCGCCCAAAGTCCCGACAGCGAAGATGTCGGGGTGTCAAGACTTGGGGCCCCCAGTCCCTGTGGCAGGGACACATGGCTTTACCGTTCATCTTGGCCGTGCCCAGGTTTCTGACATTCACGGCCCAGACTGCACTGCCAGGGGACCCGCTGGTTCAGGGGAAGGACTCGCTGGGGAGCGGGTCTCGTTCTTCTTCAAGGAGAGACCTGACGCTGGTGGGATTCCTGAGGGATGCTCGGAAGACGGCCTCAGGAAGGAGTTGTCGGCTCCTGTTAGCAGAGCACATAGATTCCCAGACGCTTTCCATATGAAAGAGAAAATAATAAAATAAAAGTTCCCCGTCTCGTGAACACTCATAGCAGACGCCACAGGCCTCGCTCCCCAGGACTCCGAACAGGAGGAGCATCCGAAAGGAAGAACGTTGGCTGGAGTTTCGCAGCAAGCGCTTGCTGCGTCTGGGCTAGGTGTTCGCACCCCTCTGTGAGCGAGCTAAGGCCGTCTGCGTGGTCTCAGAACAATCGAATCAATAACCAGACACTGCCAACGTCACGGAGCCGAAGCAGCTGTGAGGGCCAAGGTGACTCTCACAGGCTGCCCGCCGGGCCCGCCGTCTTCAGGGTCCCGAGCAACGCCCGGAGGCAGACCGCAGCGGCCGGCTGCTCGGGGGTCAGCGGAGACGCTGCCCCGCCAAGGCTGCAACTGGGGCGGGCAGTAGGTGCACCAGCCCCCAGGAGAGCTGGATAAAACAGAGTGCAAAGGCACCACCCGCTCGAATCACGTGTTAAAATACTAGTAAAATAAATGGTGTTTCCAGGATAGGACGTAATCAAGTCAAGTTGTCCGCAGCCAGCCTGGGTGGCTCTCCCCCTGGTGACTACACCCAAGTGCCATCTCAGATTCTCAGCTCTGGAGCTGGGGGTGTCAGCCTCTGGAGGCGGAAGCCCGTCTCTCTGGGCCAGACTCCCACATCTCAGGCTCACAGAGCTGACCGGCAAAGTGCGATCTACTCACTTCCCTCCAGAAGCACGACTGTCTCGTGAGCCAGTGCTTTCGCTGCATGACCTGCCTGTTCTGGCCCTCTCATCCACAGGCTAGGTAAAAGCTCCCCTGATGAGCCTCGATTCAGAGCCGGGGCCACACTGAGAATCCACAGCATGAAAGGTCAACCCAGAGTCCCAAGTACGCTGGTCGGGGGTCAGAGCCCCGGACTTCAGCTATAGTATGTGTATATACACACATACACACACACACACACACACACACACACACACATATGGCTACCTGGCTAGTGTGATCGTCCTAACAACGGTCCCCAAAGACACTCGGTTCCTTATTCCTGGACCAGTGTTACCTTAAATGGCACAGGGAGTTTTGCCGGTGTGATTAAATATCCTGTATAGGGAGACGGTCCTGGACTATTCGGGTGGCCCTAAATGGAAGCACAGGAGTCCTTATAAGAGGACGGCAGAAGGGATTTGACTGCAGAGACTAAATAAGAGGGGATGTAAAGACTGAAGGCAGGTGTGACGCTGCTGGCTTGGAAATGGAAGAGGGTCCCAGGAGCCAGAAAGGCAAGGAACGCAGGTCCGGAAGCTGACAAAGGCTAGGGCACAGCCTCCCCCAGAGCCTCTGGAGGGAGTGTGGCTCTCATGACATCTTGACTCTGGCCCAGTGAAACTAATATAATATTTTTATCTGAGTTTTATGGGACATCTGACAGACAGGACGACAGGAAACAGGGCCCAAGCTGCAGCCTAGCCCATTGGAATGACGATTTTGGAAGTTAGGATCTGGGCTGCAGAGTTTTTTTTGTTTTTTTTTTTCTTTCATTTTTCTGAAGCTGGAAACAGGGAGAGACAGTCAGACAGACTCCCGCATGCGCCCGACCGGGATCCACCCGGCACGCCCACCAGGGGCGACGCTCTGCCCACCAGGGGGCGATGCTCTGCCCATCCTGGGCGTCGCCATGTTGCGACCAGAGCCACTCTAGCGCCTGAGGCAGAGGCCACAGAGCCATCCCCAGTGCCCGGGCCATCCTTGCTCCAATGGAGCCTTGGCTGCGGGAGGGGAAGAGAGAGACAGAGAGGAAAGTGCGGCGGAGGGGTGGAGAAGCAAATGGGCGCTTCTCCTGTGTGCCCTGGCCGGGAATCGAACCCGGGTCCTCCGCACGCTAGGCCGACGCTCTACCGCTGAGCCAACCGGCCAGGGCTGCAGAGTTTTTTTTTTTGTTTTGTTTTGTTTTTTTAACTCCCTACATTGTACAAATGGAGAGTCAAGACTGAGAACCCACTGGCTTAGCCCCAGCCAGGGAGAACGGAAGGGACCGCTTCCCAGAGGCTGGTCTGAGCTCGGTCTGGACAGCAGTGCAACGAAAAGAAACGGTGTGGCCAGGCAGAGCATCTGCTGCTAACTGGGACTGCACCATGACGTGCCTGCAGATCTGTAAGGAGCACAGCCTCCGGGGCCAGCCATTCCGGAAGAGGCTCCGAGTTAACTGCCCTGGCGTGGGGTTGGCCCGAGCACTGCGATAATGGAGGGCTGCCCCGGTGATTCCGTGGGACACTCTCACGGTTGGATGAGCATGAACCCATCAGGGATATTATTTGCGCACAATACAGAAATCAACGTTGGTGACTTCAGCAGAGAGGAAACTGGCTAGAAGATGTGAATCCGCTCACAGAGTGATTGGAAAGACAGGAGAGAAGTCTCAGGCAGTGGGCGGGGCTAAAGTAGGCTGGTCCACAGGAACCACTGCTTGTCCAGGCTCCAGGTCTGTGTGGTCTGCCACAGGCGTCACTGACCCCGCCAATGCTGGCCACGGCACAGCTGGAACAAGAGCAAAGAATCCTTGCTCTTTGTCACTCATCCTAGGTTCGATGCACCATGCTGGAGTCTCCAGGTGACCCCGCTTAGGCTACAGTCAAGGTACCGGGACAGAACCAACTGCCTCCTGGGGGTTTCCAAAGCGGAAGGCAAAGCCCTGCCTGCCTCTCCTGCCCCCCTGCCCCCAACAATTAAATGGATTGTCAGATACTGGGAAGTCAAAAGAGAAATGTCCATTGTGAGTGTAAACTACAGGTCAGGTCATGGGCAAGGAACTCCAAACCTTCAGTGCAATGGTGAGCAGCTGGAAAGGAGGAAGGCCCGGGAAGGCCCGAGAACAGAAGATTAGAACCAGCTCATCCAGGAGTCTGGGTCCTTCCACATCACGCAGCTGGGGAAGAGAAAGCGCCGGGCTGGCCAGCCTAGAACAGGTCAGGGGGAAGGAAGACTTCATCCGCCTCTTCCTCCCTTCTCTAGATTATGGTCATCCTCACGGCTGCCGTGTACTGAGCACTTACTGTGGGTGGGCCTGGGGCCACGCAGGGACCACGTTCTCATGGAGCCTCACGGTGATCTTATAAGGAGGACCTCATCACTCCTATTACTGGACCTACTTTTCCTTGTAACTTTTATCACTTCTCACGTACTGCTGAATTCATCCATTCATCTTGTGGCTGATCCACACCCTCCACCACAAGAACGTAAAGTCCATGGGTACAGGGCTTTTTGTCCATTTTTAATCCTGCTGTCCCTCACCCCAGGATAGATGAGGGGGACCTGGCGCACAGTAGGTGTGTGATACTGTAGCATGAACAGGTGCTGCTGCTGGGCAGGTGGAGGCACGGGCTGTTATGTACATAACTAGTGGTTGTAGCGGGAAAGGAAAGATTCAGAATTCAAATTCAGGCCTGCTGGACTTGGGAGTCCACGATGACCTTTCCCTTCCCTAAAGGCCATGGGCTGGAACTAGAAAGTCTCTTTAAAGAAAATGCACAAGGCATAAAACAAAGCCATAGATGAGCTGTGAGGATGTGCTCGGTCCCTTTCCAAAGCTTGTGATTGGAGGGAGACCTAATGCAGACAGAACCCCAGGGCCGACCCTGAGCCTGAGTCTTGTCAACCGAGCTGACATTTTCTGGTGTGCAGTTCCTGGCTGCCTGCTCCTGACAGTTAGTAGCAGTTTGAACACCTTAGGGTCCCTGGGAGAGAGAAGCTCAGGACATGCTTCACCACGTCTTATTCCGGTTTTCTACATCCGTCCATTTAGCAAACATCCACTGAGCACCTGCTACTCTAGACTGATCACTGGGGCTGGGGCAATGGGGACATCCGGCATAAAAAGGATGTGAGGATCTGGTGTGGGGCCCAGAGAAGAAGTGGCTAACTTTGCCTGGAGGAGCTGAGAAGGGTTCAGAAAAACACGGATTGATATTCAATGGCATCCTGAAGGTTTGCCAAGCACAGAGGAGCGACGGACCTACCAAGCCGAGAGAACAGCAGATCTATGCAGGGATTGAAGATACCAATGGCAAACCGTGTCGGCGTGGCCAGAACACGGGGTTCCTGTAGACTAGGATGAGGTGGATGCCGGTCTTGCAGGCCAGAGGCAGAGGTGTGGTTCCAGATTCCAGCCTCACTGGGGCTGAGAACACATGCCAGGCTACTACAGCGACATCGCAGATGGACCGAGCCTCCAACCTCTCTTTCTCCTCTCTGGCTTCAAACTTTTGAACCTGAACTCTAAAACGTGTCACCGCAGTGTTCCCACATTAATGAGCGAACGTCAAAGCATCTCATTCCTATGCAAAACGCCCTGACACAGACGCTGTACGAAATGAATTCAGATGGAAGATGCCAGCATCCTTCTTTTTTTAATCCTTCCAGAGAATTACGATGTTGCTACATAAGTTAATGAGAGGAATGGCGGAGCGAACGCCGCTCCCGAAACCTGTCAACAGTGTAACTATTTAGATGGATATTAAAGCCAGACACTGTCATATAATATGAGTGTATAGCTGGAGACATCTTAAGAATATTTTGTTTCTGACAATTGAATCATAATTTTAATAGACATCTCCAAAAAAGAGAAGCGGTGGGAGCTGCCATGTAACATTTATTTAGGAGCCGGTGAAGATCTCTGATTCTGAGTGCTAGCTGAAGTGACAGGCTCTAGCTCCTAGAATGTCAGACCTGCCAAAGGGTTTGCATTTCCCTACAACAGTAAGAGCCCGAGAAATATCAACGCAGTGCCCGGCGTGGTGTAAAGCACTTTACATTTTCCATTTCAGCATCGCAGCAGCTTTTGGAGGTAGTAACTTTTATCCCCCTCATTTTATGGCTGGTTTAAACAGGCACAGAAAGGGCAAGCAAGCTGCCCAAAGTCACACAGCTAATGGGTAGAGGAATCAAGATTCCAACGTTACAGTCTGGCTCGAGTCTCTAACCCACTGCCCTATACTCCTCGTGCGTAATGAATTTACTGCCTTATTCTTAAAGGTGAGGAGATGGTGGCCAGCCCAGGAGAGCAGCGACCTACCTGGCCAGGCCTCTTCCAGACACCTAGGAATAAAATTATTTTCCCGTAAATCCCCATTGAAGTGAGAGTTCATCCAACCTTGCAGAGAGGTGGTGTGATTTTCTGAGCGATGCGGACTCTTCAGAGAAGCTGAAGCCTGGATTAGGACCTCGGCTCAGCATTTATTAGATCTGCTCCCTCAGGCAAATAGCTCAACTCTCCTCGCAGACATGGTTTGGCCATGTGTGCAATTGGGAGACTCTTGCTTTCCTCGCTGGGTTGTCACTGGGAAACCTTGAAGTTGCAAATTAAAATTCATAAAAAGTCTCACTTCTAAAATTGACCTCAAATCCCACCCAAGGGCTGCCCTGAGCTTCTGGGGGTGGGGGTGGGGTGTGCGCACGCACACACGTGTGTGTGTGTGTGTGTGTGTGTGTGTGTGTGTGTGTGTGTGTGATGTGTGTGTGTCTGTGATTTTTAGCGTAAAGGCTCCATGACCTTAACAGAACGTCTCTGCCACTGGATCATACAAGAAACAACCCAAATGCCCATCAACAGAAGAACTGACATGTAATTGTGGTCTATGTACCCAACGGAATACTGTACAGCAATGAGATAAGCCATCTATAATGATGCACAACCCTGATGGTTCTCACAAACACAATGTCAAGTGAGAAAGGGCCGATGGAAGAGTACATGGTGCAGGATTCCATTTATATGCAGAAGTAGCCTGTAGAATTTACCTGGTGGGGGAGTGACTAGAGACAATGGGGAGAGGGGCTTCTAAGATGCTGGTAATAATGTTAATTTGGGTGCCAATGACATAGACCTGTAAATTTTGCAAAAATGCAATAGTCTGTGCACTGAAAAAATATACACTTTGCTATGTATTCCCATAAAGAATGTTAAGGACTCCAGAAATTTAAAACTCCTCTCGCAAAGTCTTTGATCCCCCGAAGCCAAAAGAGGTGCAAGGCATACCCAGCTGGGAAGAGGGAGCCCATGCAGTCCACCCCACTGCGGAGGATGGATGAGGGGCTTAGAAACCCCTACAGAGAGAGACCTCCATGAGGAACACGTGAGAAGGCAGTCTGGGAGAGCAGCGCAGGTGAGCTGGTGAGGAAAGCCTGGGACGGAAACCGAAGGCAGGCAGGCAGGCTGGTGGCCCGAGACCACCGCCGCAGTAGCACCTTTTCCTGCTGAAAGGGCCCCCTAGCTCACGTGCCCGCACTATGTGCCAGTCACAGCAAGGCGCAGTCGGGGCCCCGTTCTATCTGGCCTCACAACAGTCTTCTAAGATAGATTCTTACCAATGGTGGAAACGAGACTTTGAGGAAATCAGTGACCTTCTTCACTCGGCACAAGCCCGGACTCCAAACCAGTCTGCCCGACTGCAAAGATCATCACTGACCAGGCCCCGCCCCTGTTCTCCACGGAAACGTAACTCATCTACATACACCCTAACCCTGGGCAAGAGTTGGACAGGTATGACGGCCTGTGGTGAGCGAGAACCACGGTGCTTTAACCTCAGCCCAGTTTTTATTAAACCTCATTAGAGCCTAATGAGGGAGAGAATTCAAGAGAGAAATTGGAATCACAATGTTTATCCAAAACATCCGCGGCAGTAGCGTTTCTCGGTGAATTAATGAACGGAAGAACCGGTGAGCCCTGTGCAATGGTTACATAGCCAACTTGTTGCGTTTCACCCCCCCCCCCCATAAACTGGGAGACAGTTTATTTCATTCTTAGCCTCACTGTGCACAGAGGTGAGAAAACGAGGACCCAAGCGCCTAAAATAACCAGCTCAAGGATACGCCTAAGAAGGGAGCGGCGGCAGCACCAGGAAAAGCCGGGCCTATTAATAATACTCACTTCTGCCAGGATGTCAACACCCCGGCCCTCTGTTTAGACAGTGAATCCTCAACACCACGTTGAAGA
Organism: Saccopteryx leptura; assembly: GCF_036850995.1. Lineage (NCBI taxonomy): Eukaryota > Metazoa > Chordata > Mammalia > Chiroptera > Emballonuridae > Saccopteryx > Saccopteryx leptura. The sequence goes on from NC_089511.1 coordinate 16,396,508, forward strand.
GAAGCCTCTCTTTGCTTAATGAAGCCCAATGATCCTTTAAAAATAGTGCTGCTACTTACTGTATTTCTGGAGTGCCGAGCAGCTGAGCAGAATATTTTAACGCCACATTCCGGGAAGGATGTGGGCTTGAACCGGTGATGCCATCGGAAGCCCCCGAGAACACAGTTGCCCGGGATCGTGGCACACAGTTCTCCCCCTGCCCACTTACTTCTTTGAGGTCTCTCGATGGCACGCCACCCCTGTCCGAGACCACGCGTGGGACAAGAGGGGTCTGTCTGCTTCTTGCTTCCGTGTCTGGGTAGCACGATTAAAAAGGCTGGGCCAGTCACCCAGCTCCAGATCTCAATCATCCCCAACCTCTCTGTCAGTTCATTCTGACTCCGGGAGGTGTGGGTGCGTGATGGGCACGTCTGCCTCGGAAGGTCAAAGGCACTGCAACCTGGCCCGCCCTTTCTGGGGGGGCGTGGAGAGAGAGAGAGAGACCAGCAAGGGAGTCTTCCTCTTATTCCTAGCCTTTTGAGAGAGATTAAACCACAGGCCCAGAGCCTGAATAACAAGGGAACAAACAGAAGCCAAATGGAATCTCTGTCGGATGAAGTGGGAACCGTATAAATGGCCTCTTCTTTTCATAGGACCCTCTCCAAGCGCGAACCAATTCCTCCTGTTGCCAGAAGAGAACGAGCCAGGAATTTGCATCCATTCTCATTACACTGCTGTTTAATTTGTCCCATTTTTGTTGTTGTTGTTGTTGTTCTCTTTTTATGATCTTTGTGCAGTAAAGAACTGTTGTCACTGACTTTTAATTCTTGCTGGGTGGCAGTGGTCCTGACGCCGTCGGCGCTGGCCTCGGTCCCTACTGCCAGAGTCGGCTCTCTTATGGTGACAACTGCTCTCGCTCCTGCCCCTTCTGCTTTCTGCCTTTCTCTGGGCTCCCAAAGCTGCCGTGCGGCTCCCGCGTTCAGACACAAGCTGGTATCGTGGAAAACAACAGCCTGCTCTCTCCAAAGGCTCCAGCCCCTGCCTCTCTCCCAGTGAACAGAAACTGCTAGGCCCAAGGCTCCCCCTCTGTTCATTAGGATCAAGTCTCGCTCTCCGATAACCCGAAGAAAGGAAAAGGCAGCCAGTCCGTGTTAAGAGGCCGTGAAAGACTTTCCTCTAATCCTCCCAAAGCACTCGAGAGAAGGCTTTCAGCCAAGTCAGGGTCACTTCATGTATTCTACTCTGGAAAAGATATTAAAAATGATTAAGTTCATTAAAAAAAGGAAAGAAAGGAAAAAAGAAAGAAAAGAAAATGTATCCAAAGCAATGACCTCTGCCTGGCAGCTGCGTGAAAACAAATACCTTTTCTCGGGCTCTGATACATGTTGGAAATGTCAGCAATGCCGGGCAGAAAGGCAGACCAGGAGAAGTGCCTCCCAGGTCAGAAGCGAACATCACCCAGGCTCTGTGTTCAAGAGAAACCAGAGAGGGTACGAGAGTCCCTGTCCTCAAATATCTTCCAGTCTGGGGCAGAGAGGTGACAGGCAGTGACCACAGTGAAAGGGAGAGGACTCAGGCACTAAACCTGAAGAAGGAGCTGGAATTGGAAGGGCAGAGAGGACATTTAGGCGGAGAAGAATATTTTGAGCCAACACAGGAGGTTTACACAAAGGAAAACACAAGTTTGGCCCCACGGGAAAGTGAGTGAACCACACTGAGTCCATCAGAGCTAGGACACGAACCAGCGAGCTGTGAGGTTGTTCTTAAGATCAGTAGGAGTTTCTTTTTACAGGAAAGAGGATGGGCGGGCAAGATCCCCTCGTAACAGGCTCCGAGTTCCCAGCGCTCCCACTTCTCCAGTGCCCATCACAGCTCTACCTTTCACTGACTGTCCTTGCTCAGCACCCTCAGGGAGTTTTCAGCAGGGGACAGTACACATCACGTGACAATGGGAAGTGTATATAGAGCCCTGGGATCATCACTGTGCGTGGGAGGCACAAGTCGCCTTTCTAGATAGAGGGCAAGGACACAAAATGTTCTCCCCTGTTCCATGAAGAGTGGCGATGACTGAGCTGGCACGAGGCCTCCTCTGCATTGCACAGGCTGCGATGATGACAGCGATGATAGAACAACAACAGAACCACGGATCTAATCAATCGTATGACTGGGAGCTAAATTCAGGTGAGTCCGATTCAAAAACCTACCTCTTGTCACCAGGATGACAGCCTCTACAGGTCCCAACAGGGTACATGTCTGCCTGTCATTCACGGCTGGACGGACAGCAGCCATGCCCAACTCACGTCCTGTTCTTCCTGCAAGTCTCCACGTGGGCGTGAGTACCTTCATGGCCGTTAAAAATGGAAAATAAGAGAAAATGGGGTGTCATCTTGTTTTCTTCCTCTAGTTCTGCAACTAGAGCCACGGTGACCCTGTGTTCCAAAGAATGAGTCACGGTTTGCTGTCATGCCCCCACAAACAGTGAATGTGCCTCTTACCAGGATGAGAATCAGGGTGGAAGACAGAGCGTGGGTGCCTACATGCCGGAATGTCTCAGATAATAACGATACGTGGGGATAAGGCTGGAGAATATTTAAACCATGACATCGGTGCCTTCACCATTGTTCCTCGCGTGGCTTGAAATGGGCTCTGACTCAAGGGTTGCTGAGCTCGCGGGGGAAAGAGGAAGTTTCTCCTGTTATGTGTCACGCACCAGCGAGGTGGCCCTGAGCATCCTGAATGAGCTTCAAGGCAGCGGCAAAGATCAGCATGAGGATTCCGCAGCTGTGAACTGCCCGTTCAGATCAGAGTAGGACCGGGCAGTGTGAATTCATTTTGTGAAGGGGGACGCTAGCTTGATTTTAAGCAGGACCCTAGCCACGCCTAATGGAACTCCAGGCAAGATCTCTGTACCCATTCCACACACACTAAGGAGCATCTTACTTGGTGGCAGGAATGTTCTACATGCTGTTAACGCAGTGAACTAGACAGTGTCCTTTAATTCTCAGCAGGAGCCCAAGTAGTACACTGAAGCTAAAGCTTCACGCCCAGAGGCTGTGGTGGGAGCAAGGAAAGACGGATGTCATAGGTGCCAAGCGAGGGAGCAGCAGGAATCACCCCACAGCCCCCCACCCCACCCCAGACAGGACTGGCCGAGTGTTGTTCATAAGCTGGAGCATGCACATGCGTATAGGGTGACCGACCATCCTGACTCCCCAGAAACTGAGGGGTTTCCAGGCACAATGGGCTGCTGGCCTGGGAAAGTCCTGGATGAAGTGGGATGAACTGGTCCCTGCAGGTGGAAGACACCTCCTTCTGCAGCGGAGCAGGGCTGGAGTAGAGCAAGGTGGAGAGCCCGAGCCCGGCCCGTTCTTCCTGTTTCACTCTGACTCTGACCCGTTTTCCGGTGTGTCCCCACGTCCCCCAGGCTCCTCCCCCTTGGCTCTGTACCCCCCATTCCTGAGGGTTCACCCTGTGCTGGTAACTTGGGTTTGCCCGGCTGAAACCTGAGTCTTCTTGCGCCACCACCACCACCGCCGCCGCCGCCGAGATAGCCACCACTCGTGGAACACCAGACGCTTTGTCCGCACAGCTTATCGACCGAGTGCTCCTGGCGGCTCCAAGAGGTAGCAATTACCCTGTGGAAGAGATGGGAAATTGAGAATCAGGGAAATTTAGTGCCAAGAGACTCACCTCCAGACCTATGTGCAAGCAGAACCCCCCCCCCCGCCCCCGTGACACCGGACCTCGGAGCCCTGTAGCAGCTGCCCACCTAGATCATCCTCCTGCTTCAAGGTAGAAAGGGCTTGTTCACAACACTGCCCACACTTTTATGCTTTTACGACTCACAATGCCCTTGGAAGCTGAACCGGAGAAAGCCACCATATGGTGAAGCACTCCTGTCTTTACTGGCAATATTTGTGTGCTCATAACCTTCTCTGTGAGACATCTCCTTGAAGCCTTTATAAGCGACATATTCCCTCCCAGGGCATTTGGACAAACGCAACACTTTCCCAACACCTCACACCCAGAGGAGCAACAGGGAGAATTCCCATCATCAACTGTGCTTTGCACCAGACATGAAGTGTAACAGTGTATCCACCACTTTCTGCTTGAGGAGACCCGGTAATGAATCTCCTAGTCTGCACCTTTATTTTTCCTTCAAGAAAGGGAACTAAGGTTGTGTCGTCCATGCCCTGCCCTTCATCATAGTTCTCCCAACAAGTCCTTACAGATGGGGAAATGGAGGCTGGAAGAGGAAAAGCCCCCTGAGGAGGGTCTCCAAGCTGCTAAGGAAAGAAGCTGGGATTTGAGGCCAGGCGCATCTCGATTAGGTATATCTTGATATTAGACATATATTTGTTATCTCTCTAGCAGCGGCTCTATAACCCACAGTTCTTTCTCCTCCTGACCCAGTGATGGGATTCGGCTGGTTCACACCAGTTTGGCAGAACTGATACCTAATTTATGGTTGAGTTCGGCAAACTTGGAATCAGGGTTCTCTCTCAGGTGGGCGCCTGGGCAGCTGCCCAGTGTGGAAATCACAAATTTACATTCCTTACTCTTTTTTAATATTCATATGAGCAATATCATATTCTAAGTGCCTGTAGTAATGTCCCTTCCATCCATAGGTGAAAAAAAAAAATTGCAAGTGAGGACACCAATCAAGAAGCAATATGGAAATAACTTAAATAATAGTTTTATTGTTTTTTGTCAGGTATTATTTAATATTTTTTCATTAATATTTTAAAACTCTTTCCTATAATTATTTTGTGTACCTCTTTAATTTTTCTTATTTGCGGATTAAATACATGAAATAATAAACTTTTGGTATATCATTTTTTTATACTTAAAATGGTCATAGGCCCTGGCCAGTTGGCTCAGCAGTAGAGCATAGGCCTGGCATGTGGAAGTCCCGGGTTTGATTCCCGGCCAGGGCACACAGGAGAAGCACTCATCTGCTTCTCCACCCCTCCCCCTCTCCTTCCTCTCTGTCTCTCTCTTCCCCTCCCACAGCCAAGGCTCCATTGGAGAAAAGTTGGCCCAGGCGCTGAGGACAGCTCCATGGCCTCTGCTTCAGGTGCTAGAATGGCTCCGGTCACAACAGAGCAACGGCCCAGATGGGCTGAGCATCACCCCCTGGTGGGCATGCCGGGTGGATCCTGGTCAGGCACATGTGGGAGTCTGTCTGACTGCTTCCCTGCTTCTAACTTTGGAAAAATACACACACACACACACACACACACACACACACACACACAAGTAAAACAGTCATTAAGGGAGAAAAACTGGTTGTTAAATTATTTGAATTCCACCACTATCCTGACCCATTCATTCCGCTCAGGAATGGGGGAAAGAGAATCACTGGGGTATTTTTCTAAAAACACCCACATCTTAAGCCACACCGCAGTTCTCCCTTCCTGGAAGGTTGTGGTGACCCACCATCCTATCAACCGGGAAATAACGCACATTATGAAAAGTTTCAGAGATGATTCTGATAAGATGCCTCACGTTTGCAGTTGTGCACTAGACCAGACAGCATCCCAGGAGCAAGGATTTATGACTGGACACCACGATGGACACTTCAGAAATCCACGAGCCCCTGAGAAACATCCAGTGTTCTGTCCATGTGCATGACTTATTCTGGGAGAGACTTCATGACATTCACCAGATTCTCAGATTAGTGCCCGAATCAAAACAAGCTCAGAATGGAGTCCGCTGGAGAAGGTGTGTTCCTCCTAACACAGGAATCTTCATTCTCCCCTTTCCAGCCTTGGCAGGCCCTGGACACACCTAATCTCAAGCCATTATTCAGCACACTCACTTAGCTTGCATTTAAGGGAATGATGTTTTCCAAATTTAATGCAATATATTGCTGCTAATGGCAAACAGATCCCTCTTAGAGTCCTCAAAATCTGCTAACTTTCATATCCACCGAGGTAAAAACATTCATCAGATTTTTGTCTTTCCATTCTCTCCACCGCCTAATAGATTTCTGTCTGGGATCAAAAGGTTGGCTGAGTACTGGCCGTGCGTCCAGTTTGGTGGGTTAATTAAGATGATCATTAACTGCTGCAGCTCACCCATAGCTTCATGATTTGTAGGTACTGGAGAGTCTGCTTCCATCAGACACAGTTGCTCCACGGGGACCAACCTGTGTGTGCGGAATGTTCAAGCAGATACAAGACCCTCACAGGGAACCTGGCTGGCTTTGAGCACCAGTCTTGGTCCTTGTCGTCACCATGAAAAGGAGCTCTTCATCTGGATAGGGCACTTTTCTCTCAAGGGGGTCCCTTTAAACCATCATGGTAGGAATTGTGTTTAAACATTTGTGGGTAACCCTATCGCTGTTTTCATTTGCTTCCTTATGTTCTCTGCTGGTTTTATAATCTGTCTTGTTCACCAGTGGTTGTAGCAATATATCTACTGTGTATCTTTCCTTCTGTGCAGTGGACAGTATTATGTCCAATGATCCAAACACTTTAATGAACACCTAGCAGGGGTCCCCAAACTTTTTACACAGGGGGCCAGTTCACTGTCCCTCGGACCATTGGAGGGCCGCCACATACAGTGCTCCTCTCACTGACCACCAATGAATGAGGTGTCCCTTCTGGAAGTGCGGCAGGGGCTGGATAAATGGCCCTAGGGGTCCGCATGCGACCCGCGGGCTGTAGTTTGGGGACGCCTGATCCTAGGGTGTACCAGGTAGACTATGATGGGACAGATAGTCTCTGGCCTTACGAAGCAATTCACAGCTGGTGGAAGAGATAGAGATATGTACTAACACTGCAGTAAGACCTTCGGTGGAGGTAGATTGACAGAAGGAAATAACATTGGGGTCTTGAAAGGCCATTAGAAATCAGATGGGTGAACAGAAATGGATCGAGAAGTTGTTGCAGGCAGGAGGAACGGTTGGTGCCAGAGCAGGGAGACATGAGATGCCCATTTCACGATGGCCAGAACAGAGAACGTTTGTAGATCACCTGGGCATCACCATCTCTCTTTTAAAAACGTGAACAATCTCAGAGATTAGTTGGCTTGCCGAGAGGTAAAACTGTTATTGTTGTAGACTGCAAGTGGCAAAAAGCCTTTGTGAATTCGAGGCTTAGAAAAAAGGCTAAGTTCTCCCCCTCCACCTCCATATTGGCTGTGCTGCGGAGTATTTGCACCCACTTCACTTGCTCCCTTAAGTTGCTGGAAGCCATTTACATGCCCTTCCTCTCACTCTTTGTTTGTTCAGATGTTGATTGATTTCACTTATGCATGGTGGGGGGATTCCTGTTTATGCCTTGGGAGAGTTCCTGTTCTTGCCTCAGATGTATAACTTTGTATCAAGGACTTCCTTGATTTGCATATGGCTATATAATAAAGCAAACTGGGGCTATGGGGCACTTGGATATTGCCACCAGCATTGAAGAGGCCTCCCGATCCCATCCTTTTTTCTTAATGAGTCTGTTTTCTTAATTCCGCACCATTCTCACTCAAGACCCAGAATTAGGAGCCGCGCTGGTCCGCGGCATGTTATTCTGGGCTAAATGTGGGTGTCCCTCCGGGTTCGTATGTTGAATCCCTAAGCCCTTACATGATTATGTTTTAAGGTGGAACTTTTAGGAGGTAATTAGGTTTAGATAAGGTCATGAGGGTGCGGGCCTTCACGGTGGAATTAGCACCCATTTAAGAAGAGGAAGGCAGCTTACCGCAAGCTCTGGCCACAGCATGATAAGTATGGACTTTGAGTCTTCATTCTTGATTGCCTAGAGAGTGCTAACTTAGGGGAAATGACCGTTTCTTGCTTATTCATTGAATTTTCAATGAAATAAGGCAGTTTCTTTTGGAAACCCAAGATGACCAATGATATATAGAACAATGTGATATGAGGTTTAAACTACATATTTTATACCCAGGGTGAATTTCTTACAGCCCTCCAGGCATTTCTCCTTGGAGGGCTAAGAACCCCCCAACCCTTCAAAAGTTCAGGGTGGGGGAGAGGTTGGGAGAAAAGGCGGGGCACCATTGGGAAGCCCACCTGGAGACAACCCCACCCTGAGCGCCTCTCCTATATTAGACTCCTCCCCTTGAAACTGTTCAACTTTTTAATTCTGGTTACCACAGCATTTTCCAAAGATTCTGACCTTGAAACAGACACCTTTTCTGTTGGTGGTTCTGGTTTTATTGTTTTTGTTTGTGTCCTTTTGCTCATAACACTACTTAATATCCCAAGGACCCCAGCTGAGGAAAACTACAAGATCAACACGAAGACCTCTGTGCACAAATTCACTGGGCAGAAATGAACCAAGGCCAGCAGGCTATCTCTAGGTGACGTATCTCCATCAAATTTCATTTAATTTTTCCACTTTGATGAATTTCTACATTGAATAGTTCACTTTCATAATTCAGGAGAAATTATTTCCTGAAATAAATATTTATGGATCTCAGGGACACTGCTTCCTGCTGTGCCAGGTATACAAGTTGAAATCACTTTATTTTTACAAATATTTGGGAGTATTTTTGAGCAGTTTAAAGATGCTAACATACGGAAATGAAGGATCTATAGATAATCCTTTTTCTTTTCTGTATCAGTGGTTCTCAAAGCACAGGTCCTGGACCAGTAGCATCACCTGGAAATGTGGAATAACCGTGTAACTCCCCCTACCATACACACACGCACACACATCTCTCTTGAATCAAAAACTCCAGGTATGGGAGCGCGTTTTAACAAAAACCAAACAGCTGTTTGAACACCACTTATTCTAGGCTTAGAGCATTATGAACGGGCTCTCCGAGTGAGAGATGACCTGATGATCCTGCTTCTCTCCTCCCAGCCACCTCCCCATGCCAGCTTGTTCCCCGGGTCAGCGGAGGCTGGGGAAGCAGCCCTCTCCCAGGTAGATTCCTGCAGGTGTCTGGGGAGTAACAAGTCGTCTCATCACCTTCCTGAGCCTTCAGCTGGTTGCTGCATTCATTTGTCAAACTGCATCAGTCAGCAAACGGGCCCCACAGCTGGAGAATAATACCGTAGCGACGGACGTCCCTGGACTTCCCCCGGCTTCCCCCACCCGCCTCAGAAGCCCAGCCCTGCAGTTGTGTTGTTGTTGTACGGCGCGAGGTGGCTCCTTGCCTCTCTTGTCCTCGTCGTGGCCTCGTCGCGGTGGCTTGCACCCACCCTCTGGCAGGTGGGATGTTTCCACTGGGATACAACCCAGAGGCGCCTCTGATCGGGGCCCCTCGTTTTACAGGTGAGCATTTGAGGGGCAAGGAAGGGAAGACGAGGGTCATCCCCAGCGCTGGAATTGAGAGTTTCTGTGCCTCAATTCAAGTCCATTCGCAGCACACCCTGTTGCGAGAGCTGCATACATTCTACGGAATAAATGGCTGTAGCCAAGAATCCATCACCACCTGTTACCGCCACACACGTCATGTACAGGGGTAGAGATCTATCATCTACTGGCCGCCATTTAAATTAAGGCTAGCTTAGAGGAAGGATTGCAAATTACACAAAACAGCCCCGCGTTAGCGCTCTTTTCCTGGGCTGCTGTCAGGATCCCGGTTGACCTTTGCGCAAATCGTTGCAATCAGTAACAATTTTGCCCCCCCCCCCCCGGCCCATTCAATCGCTGCCAATTCATGATGGAGGCAGCGGGGAGGCGCAGCAAAAGATGACCCGCTGCTTAAGAACCACTGTGACCTTGAATGTGCCGCTGAAAATGTCTGGCCTCAGTCTCCCCACCCTCAGAACAGAGGCAGTTACTGAATGAGCATCGTCAAGAGCCCGCGAATGACAACAGTGAGCACCGAATACACATTTCCAATCTGCCTACCTCGGGCAAACAAAAACGCCTTCCTGCGAGGCCATGGAGCCAGGTCAACCGGCCCTTGCCTGGGCCCCCCGGACCCCTCGCCCGACAGCATCCCCCATCACCAGGCTCGACCCTGTTTGAGGCTCTTGGACGTCATACATCTCCACTAATTTGCCTGACTGCCCAGCCAGTAAACCAGCCTTGGCGGGCTCATTTGGCATTCCAGCGACATTTGGCTCTGGCTTCGGCAGGAATTGTCCCTGCGCCTCCGGATGGCCGTCTTGGATGCTATGAAATTAAAGATTAGAATACCGAACTCTGAAGCGCCCCCTCCGTCCAGTGAACACTGGAGACTCTTGTGCCATTTATGACCCTGAGAAGAGCCGGTCCCCACTCAGGCAGTCTTAAATTACCTAAAGAGCCCGAGTGCTGGGCCGGGGCTCCATTTGTTTACAAAATAGGCACTTTCAAAGGCCCTTTACTAGGGACTGGCAATTCCCAGGTCCCCAGCTATAGGCTGATGCATAATGCATAAGACGCCGGGAAATGTGTATTCATGAGGGCGGCTTGGCTTTTGTCAGAAAGAACTGTGAAATATTATGATGGAACAATTTTCATTTCTGCCACATTGTTTTTATAGTGCGTTCATGACTGGGGATTGAGGGCTTTTCGAGTTTGCTCTGGTGCAGATGTTGCGGGTGCTGAGAGCGGCTTCAGACGTCCTTATTTTCCAACTCTGTTGCTGACAATTACACGGGGGGTGGGGGGGAAGAGGGGGCTCTCGCAGGGAGACAAAGGATGTATGTCCTCAACTGATCTTGTTCTGAATTCATTCAGGAGGGAGAGAGGAAGGGGAGGATGGAGGGACTGAGGGAGGAAGGGAGGGAAGGAAGGAGGGAGGGGGGAAGGGAGGGAGAGAGAAACTGAGGTTTGGAGATGACTCCGGAGTTCCAGGCTGTGACTGAGGCCTCCCTCCTGTTCCTCACTTCGTCCTAGGAGGGAGGCATGAGCTCCACTTTGCAAACAAGGAAAGGAAGCCCAGCCAGCCCGAGCCGCCCATCGGAACGCACACCGCCAGTGGGCAGTGAAGCCTGGGTCTGCGTCCTCCTCAACCTGCCCCACCTGACGTCCCTCTCCAGCACCTCCTCTCCCTGTGATCCATCCAAGAGACACCAGCGGGACACGGGGATGGGGGGGGCACAAGCTGCCACAGGGTCTCCGAGGTGAAGAAAATGCTGAGGAAACCCCCCCCCCAGGGGGGAAGGAGGGCTGGGAGCTCTGTCGCTGAGCTGGCTGTCGGGCACCCAGGTGCCATGTTCAGACAGGCATGGCACGCCTCCCGCTACCACGTTCTAGCTAGGGTCTTCCGCGCCACCAACCCCAGCCCCGTCTCCGTGCCACTGGGCTGCCACCCGGTCCAGGGAACGCTGGCTTTTCAGCCCCTGGGGGGCCCGCGCTCCTGCAGCAGCCCAGGAGATCCTGCCGGCAGGGACTGTGGCTTCATTCCCCTGCACCCCCAGGGCTTGCGGGGCTGAGGGGCAAGCTCAGAACGCAGGCCCCCATTCAGGCTTTCCAGGTGTCCCTGTGACAGACAGGCCCAGGCTCCGGCAAACTGGGAGACAAAAGAGCGAGAGAAGAAAGCATGCTGGGACCATGAGGGGCACACAGCCCAGAAAGGAAGGTGGGCGTGCCCAGGCCCTCAGCCGGGAGGAAGGTGCGGGTGGGCACACGTGGGTGTCTCCTAAGGCTAAGCCACTCTGGAGCGCCGAGCTGGTGACCGGTAGTGACAAAGCGAGCAGAGAGTAGAACAGGAACTGGAAGCGAGCCGTAAGCACAGGCAGGTCCCCTTACCCAGGCAGCAGAGAGAGGCAGGGCTTCTGGCTGGAGGGAGCCCAGGAACAAGGAGGCCCCGAGGCCACTGCTTCTGCTCAGGAAAACAACCCCAGTGGGTGTGAAAGTCCTGGGAAGAAACAGACTCACGTGGAGACAACGATGTGTCTCCCGAGAGTGTCTGTAAGGCTGGTGGCTCGAGGCTCTGCAGACGCAGCCAGGTCCACTTTCTACTCTGTGCTGTAGTCTCCACTGCTCCATTGTCCCCAACTCTGTCCACAGCGTGAGCAGCTGGAGCTCCTGGCGGTCAGCACTCGTGTTAGGAGGGATAGGTCTCACTGTAAAGCCAGCCCCGCACCCTCTCCGCCTATTTCTAAGACAAACGGAGCTCTTTCTCGCCCGAGGTTCTTTGCACTGGCTGTTCCCTCTGCCTGGAACACCCTGTTCCCATCTCCGTAGGCACAGCCGGGGCCGCCTCGCCCTACAGATCTCAGGCAACGTGGTCAGCTCTTTCATCCCAGCATTTCCTCTGAGAGTGTGCAGTTGGGGTCTGCTGCTGCGGTTGTAGTTGCTATGGTCTTGCTGTCTGTCTCCAGCTGTCACACAAAGCTGGCCGAGGCAGGGCTTGGGCTGTGACCGGTTCCCCCTTGCATCCCCGGCAATGAGCATCACGCCCAGGACATGGTCAGAGCTCGGTAAACATCTGAGAATGAATGAATCAGGTCACAGCACGTTATACAAGAGCATGCCTAAAGGGTTTACCATCCAACGGTTTGCTCTCTGCAGCACAGGGCACTTTCCCCTCTCTGGAAAAGCAACAGGCCAAGGACAAGTTCCAAGCCGTAAGAAAACAGATGAAAGCTCGCTGCAACCAAGTCCACGAGGTTACTCTCTCCCTCCTCCCCCTCAGCAGTCAGGCAACGTCTTGTACGGGATCAAAACCCCATGCTCCCAGGCCTGAGTTTAGAAACCAGGAGCCTTAGTCTTTCTACATCAGTGTAAAGGAGAATGGAGTCACCTGCAGACATTGCCGTGAAGAAAGATTAAGTTGGAGCAATGTTTCAACCAGCAAGTTTGTCCCCCAGAGGACATCTGGCTAATGTCTGAAGACACTTCCGGTTGTCACAATTGGGGTAGAGGCTAGGGATGCTGTTAAACGTCCCACAATGCACAGGACAGCCCCCGCACACACATACACACACACACAATAAAGAATCACTTAGCCCCAAATGTCAACAGTGTTGAGAGCCAGAAACATTGGGTCAGCGATATGGCCGATGCACATGAGGTATTCGCATCCCTACCTTCTCCGTGGCTGGGTCCACCTGCAAGGCTCCATCCCCCTGGTCTGAACACCCCCTGGGCTCCTCCATCAGGCCTTTGCTGAAGGCCTTTGCTCACAGGAGAGTATCACCAGGAACATCTGCTGTCTTAGTCTGTGTGGGCTCCAGCTAACCATACACTGGGTGGGCTGAAGCAACAAACACTTACTGCTCATAATTTTGGTAGCTGAGAAGTTCAAGATCCAGGTGCCAGCAGATATGGTGCCTGGTGAGAACCCACTCCCTGGTACATAGAAGCCATCTCTTCACTGTGTCCTCATGTGGGGAAAGGGACAAGCAAACTCTCAGGGGGTGGGGGTCTAATCCCATCATATGTGTGCCACTCTCATGACCTAATCACCTCCACATACCACCATATTGGGGATTAGCTTTCAACACGTGAATGTGGGGAGAATAGAAACATTCAGTCTACAGCACCTGTCCTCCAAAGGTTATTAAGGTTCTTTTTCTTATCTGAATTCTAATCTCACCACCAAGAAGCCTCCACCTGTTTCCTTGATGGTCAGTCTTGTTGGACCTACTGTACTAAACATTCCCAGCAGCACAAATTACAGCTGAGGTTTTCTCTTCCCCGCTGCCCTGCCCCCAGCTCTCCTCGGGCCTTAGCACAAAGCATCGCCTCTGCGGGCCGTGGCGTAACTCCTGAACAAGGGGAGGGCTCCCTAGGTCAGAAAATACCGAGCCCTAATGGTACAGCCTCTCCCTAATTGTTGGGCTGCTCTCGTCTGCAGAATGGGTGCAATCGTATCTGTGTGTCAGGCTCTGCACGAGCTTCTGAGATGCTGTAAGTCAGTGGTCCCCAACCTTTTTTTGGGCCACGGACTGGTTTAATGTCAGAAAATATTTTCACGGACCGACCTTTAGGGTGAGACAGATAAATGTATCGCGTGACCGAGACAAGCATCAAGAGTGAGTCTTAGATGGATGTAACAGAGGGAATCTGGTCATTTTTTAAAAATAAAACATCGTTCAGACTTAAATATAAATAAAACGGAAATAATGTAAGTTATTTATTCTTTCTCTGCGGACTGGTACCAAATGGCCCACGGACTGGTACTGGTCTGCGGCGTGGGGGTTGGGGACCACTGCTGTAAGTGACAAGTGACACAGGGTAGGCAATAAAATGCCATTATTTCATGTGCAGAGTTTAGGAAAGACCTGAGAAGTTGAATGCTAAATCATACTCTCTTGGGCAACACAAGATTTTTGTTTGCTAATTCCTTGAGAGCCAAGGATATTTCCAGATGGGGTAGGAAGGCATCAACCTTCAAGGTGTGAATGTCACCCCATTAAAATAAAAATTTATTTATAAAGAAAAAAAAAACAAAAAAACTTCAAGGTGTGTATTTGGAAGAGAACATTTTCTTCCTCTCTTTTTATTTCATTACTCAAAGCCAAAGGGGCTCTCCTTTTCACAGCAGAGACTTCGCAGTGTCAGTTCCCCAGCTCTCCCGATCTGATCGTACGTCCTGAGTACGAGCCTGAGCCTGGGACAAACCCTGGGCCACCTTCGGAGACTGCCCAGGACCAAGTCTGCGTTCTGTCTACAGGTGCCGGAAATAGCCTTTCTGAAGGCAAGGAGCATCTACCAGTAACAACCTAAAACAACAAAAACAAAGGGGCTCACAGCTCTTCAGACTCCCAGCTGTAATTTCCTGGAGAGTTCGTGATTCTAGAAGCAGACTGTCAAAGGGAGTTTGGCGGCTCAGAGGAGTGGGCAGGAAAGAGTTCACCTCCGGCCACGGTGGGGAGTTCGGCAGCGTGAGGGGCACAGATCGCGGCCAACCTTGGGCCCTTCAGGGCCTCCTTCATCTAATTCACAGCCCCTGTTTGTGAAGTGGATGCAGAAACACAGAGTGAAAACTCGGTGCTGGGGAATGGGCAGGGGGTAGACCCATTTCATTGATTGGGAGGCCACCTGGAGGTCCCCTTTGTTTACGGTTCTAGTTTTAATGGGGGTGGGGGGAGGATGGGATCCCACCCTGAGCAAACCAGCTAACAATGAACTCATGTTGTCGTGCGGAATTCATGTGTCCTGTTTTATTACAACACGGGGTTTAAGACATTCCCACATCCTCCCCCTGCTCCCCTACCCAGGACCCATATCTCATCTCCAGTAAGTCTTGCTCCAGAAGACATGTGACCAAGCAGAAGACATGGTGAAACCTATTAGCTTACTCTAAAGAAGATCTTGCTCATGTGAGCAGCTGTCCAAAGAGAGAAGACCCCTCAGGAGGCAGCCGGGTGCCCCCTCCGGAAGCTGAGGGCTCGGGAGGAGAAACAGAGGGCTGTAGCAGAGACTAATCCACAGCCACAGGAACGGCAATTTGAGCAGGCCAGCTGACGGGAGCAGCTGAAAAATATTTTATTTCAGTGACTCAGAGTTTTCCCACTTCTGAGAGGCTAGTCACAACTAAGTCTGATCAGACTTAATATGGAAAACATACCCCAGAAACCAGCAGACACAGACAGACGCCGTCTTCACAATCACCCCGAATGACATCGGGGACGGCACAAAACCGCAGGGTGCGCCAGAGACGGGACGGGGCTGGACGGGGCAGTGCGCTCTTGTCCCCTCCACGCCTCAGTGTCCCCATCTGCAGCATGGTGACAGTAATCTCTGCCTGGTTTACCTACTGGGAGCATCAGAAGAGAAGGAGATTCAGAAGAGGTGAGAGAGCCCTGGCCGGTTGGCTCAGCGGTAGAGCGTCGGCCTGGCGTGCAGGAGTCCCGGGTTCAATTCCCGGCCAGGGCACACAGGAGAAGCGCCCATCTGCTTCTCCACCCCTCCTCCTCTCCTTCCTCTCTGTCTCTCTCTTCCCCTCCTGCAGCCGAGGCTCCATTGGAGCAAAGATTGCCTGGGCGCTGAGGATGGCTCTGTGGCCTCTGCCTCAGGTGCTAGAATGGCTCTGGATGCAACAGAGGGACGCCCCAGAGGGGCAGAGCATCGCCCCCTGGTGGGCATGCCGGGTGGATCCCAGTCGGGCGCATGTGGGAGTCTGTCTGAGTGCCTCCCTGTTTCCAGCTTCAGAAAAGTGAAAAATAAACAAAAAGAGGTGAGAGAAACCCTTACAGACGGAAGGAACTAGGAATTCACCTTAGCAGAGGAAAAGTTTCAGTATCGCTAACCGGGTCAGTTCTCACCATCAGCTGTCAGAGCAGCACGTCACCCTCCTTCAAAACATTTACCATAGCTGTCATCTTATCTTCCTCTCTTTGATCCTTGTGTTACCGTACGTCCCACACATTAGTCAGTCACCGCCGAGCAGGCAGCAGCTGGGCCTTCCGAGTGATGGCTCGAGTTTCTGTTCTCGCCATGCCTTCCCGGGGCCGGCCTTGATGTGTGTCAAACCCCAGAACAAATAAATAAGCCCAAGCTTCAGAGCGTTCAGAATAAGACTGCAGGCAATTGCCCCCGATCACGACCGACCGGTCACGACGACAGTGTCCTCGGGCTGGGTAACCAGGGGTACGCCTCTCTTAGAGACCACGATCTCAGCCTGAAGTTCAGCATTAAAGACAGACAGCGACTGGTATTTTATTCTATTTTGGGGGGTGGGGGCAGGGCTATGACATCTTCCCTCATCTGCAAACATCTTCTAAATATTGTGCAGAGGTCCAGAAACATCCAGCCACTGAGAAGGAAGGAAACACAAGAAAGCAATGGGCTTTTTCATTTAGCGTTTCCAGCAACCACAGGGCAAAAGCCTGTGCAGCCGTCGGGCGCGTCTGAAGGAACCGTGAGTGCAGGCAGTTTGTTAAGACGATTCTGTGCTGGCGGCAGGATGCATGGCGCCAAGGAAGCCTTACATCTGTAGGAATCTAAATTCAAGCTTGGTGGCACTTTAATTCCAGGGGCAGTGGTTCCAAGCAAACTCGGAACGCTGCGGTGACAACGTTCACTAGAGAGAGGCGGTACCTGCTCGCCTCCAAAATGGCCAACCCCTTTTTCTCCAAACTGTTTGAACAACAACAAAAAAATGTTCACAAAACTTTATTTTTATTTTTTGCTTCTTATCCCAGGTTCAATTTCCCCTCTTTTAGTTATTTATTTATTTTTTGTATTTTTCTGAAGCTGGAAACGGGGAGAGACAGTCAGACAGACTCCCGCATGCACCCGACCGGGATCCACCCGGCACGCCCACCAGGGGCGACGCTCTGCCCCTCCGGGGGGTCGCTCTGCCACAACCAGAGCCACTCTAGCGCCTGGGGCAGAGGCCAAGGAGCCATCCCCAGCGCCCGGGCCATCTTTGCTCCAATGGAGCCTTGGCTGCGGGAGGGGAAGAGAGAAACAGAGAGGAAGGAGGGGGGTAGGGGGGGAGAAGCAAATGGGCGCTTCTCCTGTGTGCCCTGGCCAGGAATCGAACCCGGGACCCCTGTATGCCAGGCTGATGTTCTACCACTGAGCCAACCGGCCAGGGCCAATTTCCCCTCTTTTTATTTTTGCAGTGAGCTAGATAATGCCATCATTAACCTGGCTACATACCCGCTTGGCAGGGGAACAGGTGGGCAGCCCAGAGGTAATGGTCAGCAAAAAAGGGAATCGGTGAAAGGCCCCAGATGATTAAACAATTCCTCTCTTTGTAGCTCATATTTTAGAGTAAATCGCATTTACCCGAGACTGTATTTTTTTCTTTTTCTCTTTTGGTCTCGGAAACGCATCTGCCTCGGCCGGCGGCGTGTCGGTCCCCTTCCTCCCCGATGAAATTTCATCCCTGCAGGAGGAACTCCTTTGTGAGCAGAGGCTGCTGGTCCCTGGCCAAATGGAAAAAGGCCGGCAGGCTCTGCTCCCCGTCCCGCGTCAATCCCTAGGTTCCAACACGCCAACCGCTCCTGATAGCCTGCTGCGCTCCACTGCTGCTCCCTCCGCGCCAATCTGGAGGTTATAGCTCTTGGCTTTAGAACATTTATTGGGGGTGCCGACGAGACGGCCTCCAGGTTAAGTGCATTTCCAATGTTCGGAGGCCATTCTTCAGTCCCCCGCTCCGAGGTCCTCACCCTCACGGCTTTGGTGTGTTGCTTATAGTGAAGAAATAACAGGACTCGTGCGTGGGGGCCAAGATTCCCTGAGCTGGACATTTGGGAACGGCTTAAACCCCAGCATCTCACTGGGCATGTTGGGGAATAGAGTGGACAATGTGTGGCTGAGATGTGGACCGTTCTGCGAATTTTAACCAGAAATGATGCAGAATGTGTGTGTGTGTGTGTGTGTGTGTGTGTGTGTGTGTGTGTGTGTGTATGTTAACACAGACCCTCATGACCTGCAAACAAATGTTTTCCCTGACACGCAAAGAACAAATTGTGGATTGTGGGGCTTCTCATAAACACTCAAAGCGATAAAAGTGTCATAACTTCGGACCCAGTTCAAGGGCCACACCATGAGGGGCAGCCCCCGAAATCCAGCTGAAGCAGAATGCCAACCTACAGCGAAGGCTCTTCCTGTGATCTGCTCTAGTCCAGGCGATGCAGTCGTGACTCTGAGACCCAGATGCCTGGGCCTCTTGCGGCCTCTATCCACACTAAGAGAGGGTCGTTAGCTCTAGCCTCTTCCTCAGGATGATGAATGGATTCATTGTGTATGCCGAAGTCTGCGCTCCGGAGGGAGGACTTGATTCATGTTCCTCCATGCACTGAAATAAAGAGACCAAACAGAACACACGGGGCTTCCCTAGTGAGGGCCGGCCGGGGCCTGTGTTGGGGTCACCTGGGACTCGACCGAGATGCAGAACCTCGGGCACTTCAGAATTATGGAATCAGAAGCTGCATTTTAATAAGACCCCCATTTGCAAACCACTGCTGCAAAGAATGTCTGGTGATCTGCAGCCCGAGTAGGGGAGGTTGCAGTTCATTTGTGGTCCAGATCTCCGGCTCCTGGAGTGTGGGCTCTACAAGGACTATGGGTTCATCTCTCTCGCCTCTCGAGTAGGCCCTCATTGAATATGTCTTGAGTAAGTGAATGAATAGATGCCCCAGAAACTCGTTCCCTGTGGCCTATAAGCACTGGGCTGTCCACTTCTGGCCTCAGGAACCATGGTCCTAACTCTTAATGTTTGCTTATTAGTTGATGGCTTATTCTAAACCCAACCTATGGGCCCTGGCCAGTTTGCTCAGAGGTAGAGCATCAGCCCAGCATGTGGATGTCCCAGGTTCGATTTCTGATAAGGGCACACAGGAGAAGCACCCATCTGCTTCTCCACCCTCTCTCACTTCTCTCTCTGTCTGTCTCTGTCTCTTCCCCTCCTGTAGTCATGGCTTAATTGGAGCAAGTTGGTCCCGGGCACTGAGAATGGCTCCATGGCCTCCGCCTCAGGTGTTAAATAGCTCAGTTGCTGAACAATGCCCCAGACGAGCAGAGCATTGCCTCCTAGTAGGCTTGCCAGTTGGGTCCTGGTCGGGGTGCATGCAGGAGCCTGTCTCTCTGCCTCTCCTCCTCTCACTGAATAAAAAACAAAAAGAAAAAAAGTAAACCCAACCTATGAGGTCCTAGGGTTTGTAGGCTAAGTTCAGAAACTTCAGCTCCAACAGGAGCTTTAGGGTAAACCTCCATGTTTACCTCAACCCTGTGCATGTTTTAACCCTTGTAACTAGCAGGAAGCACTTTCTGTTTGCTATCAAAAGCCTATCGTGCAGAAACAGGACACATCTGGGTAAAACGATTAAACTTCCCCCTGACAGAGCAATGAGCTAGTCTGTGTAACACAATTAAACTCCCCCCTTCTACCATTAACTACAACCTTGATGTTGATCAGTTTGTCCCAGCTATCAGTTACAGCAGCATACGAAACAGACTTTCCTGCTTCCTCAGTCACATTTTTCAAAGTGGAGTAGATATATCTCTTTCTAGTCAGTCTTGGCTTTACTGCAGGTCATCATGAAACAAAAGAAAATAACCCCCATCTGTCTCAAGATATTGGCAAGGAGGCAGAGAATGTGGAGAGATACTAGGGCAAATACAAGCATTGTCTCATCTTTTTTATGTCATGTATAAGGTGCATGGACATCTCAAAGAGAGGACTCCCACCCATTCCCTTTAGCTCAAACTTTTCTAATGCCCCATCCAGACAGTGAGAGGGTCTCTTTCCCCTCCTCTCCAGAAATGGAGTCTGGCCCTCCCACAATGTTGGCCAACCACAAGAGCTTGCTCACCACAGATGGGCGTGGCCAAGGCCAGCTGAGCCATCCCCAAAAGCCCTATACCCTGGCTCACCTCCCACAAGATGGCCTCCTCCACGTACGCCTGCTCCCCAGCACAGCTGCTCATTCACCAGCACCCTCCCTTGTTCACATCCCCTTCGGATGTTTCTTCACCTTCCTATTTGCCCCCTACTACGACATGGTGACCTAACAGAAGCAACATGGATTTTGGAGTTAGATGCAAGTGGTTTCAAATTCCTGCCCTGTCTCCTTGATGTCAAATGATACTGGGTAACCCATTTATCATTGTTATAGCTCCATTTCATCCTCTGTAGAATCGAAGTAATAGTATATACCACATAAGGTTGTTCTGCAAGTTAAATGAGTGAGCTCACATAAGGTACCAAGGATGATGGTTAGTGGCAGTCATTGATCCAATTCCCACCATGCCCTGGGGGGGGGGGCAGTCTTTATAAATCAGACCGGCAGGGAGAGGGGAATGAGAAGCATACAGGAGCCCACCTCTCCTTCATATGTCAGGTCATATCCAACTCTTTCTCAATCCTTTCTCCCTCCAAATGTCACAGAAAAAAGGCACAAAAGCAAGCCATCTTGAAAACCAGTGAGTGGAATTCTAAAGCCTAGCAGGAAAACGTGTTCTAGAGAAAACAGAGGCCAACCAGACAAATCTAGCTGGACCTCTGACAAACCACGTGACCTCAGGCAACTCTCCTGAGCTCTCATCTGCAAACGGAGTTCCTCCTCCGTAGAATGGGGATGACCATAGCTCCTGGCAGTGGGATTAAGTATGCTACAGTATCTAACAAGGCAGGTCCATAATCAGGGATAAATAAGTGAGAGGCTGGTCCTCTCTCTTGCCTTTTCAGGAAGGGTCAGGGAACATCAACATGGAAGAGACAGATATCATAACCTGCTCCTCGAGCTATGACAGCCATTCTGGAGCCATCAGCACAGGGGTGGTCACTTGACCTATCATTAGCATAAATACTCCACAAGAAGTCATTTTGGTGCTCCCCAAAGAGCACCTGTTATTTATCCCACAGATTGGACCCTCCACGCATAAATCATCAAGAAGCATTTCCTATGAGTCTTAAATGAAGGAATACCATTCCAGCCAATAAGGCAAATTTAAACAGATAGACAAAAAAAAAACTCACAAAAAAAAAGAAACAGACAAAAGCACAGAGACACTCCACGCTGTGACTTCAGTAGTTGATCAATTGCAGATTAAAAGTTTGCGTTTCTCCTAGCTTTGGTTCAACAGCAGGAGCTGAGTTTCCACTCATTTAGAGATGATAACTTTGGTGAAAAACAAAGGCACCACTCATCAGACCTTGGCCAATAAACACCCTCAAACTTGGGACTCTCTCTCAGAGAAATATCCAGATAATGAACACCACCACAACACGGCTAACTGACCCTATGCAACAAGGGTGTATAGTGACCATCATCCCTCAATCTGGCCAGCTGGTGGGTTCTGTTCCCCTGAGTAAAACATGAGTCATCTGAGGGTACAGAGCATGTGTGTCCACTCCAGGATCGGGCCCAGCCTCGGCACTCAGTGTCAGTTTGCTTAATTCCTCAGGCAAACCGGAGATAGTCAAGCCACACTGCCTCTCCCACAGGCCTGGTACCCACCACTCAGGGCCCTTCGCTGACCATCAGGTAAAGTCTACACAGAACTCTAATTCCACCAGGCCCAGCGAATTACCATCTTCTCTTCGAGCCCTCTTCTGACATTCTACAGAGAAACATAATAATAATTATTATAATAATAACCCACACTTCCTCCAGTCCCACCCAGAACATCTTCTGGGTCCCACTCATGACCTGTTTCATATGACAGCATCTGCTGATGATAATGCTTGATGGCAATGGAGATAGCGTCATCTTTGAAAAGTAAGAGACAATAGAGGACACAGAGACACTGTGCCCACTGGAGGCAAATGGACTAGATCTGCAAATGGCCCACTGGAGTCACATGGACTAGATCTGCAAATGGCTCTGCCAGGCAATAGCGGAATAGCCTTTGACCACTGATTTAACATCTTCATAAAATGGTGCAGTACCACCTATCTCACACGCTGTTCATTCATTTACTCTACAAAGATTGTAGAGCAGTGTTTTTCAACAGCTGGCACATGAACTGGTGCCGTCCATGAAAGAGTCAACTACCCTGATGTATGAAGATGATGGAGTCTATCATCATTGGGTCTATAAGCTTCATACAACATCAGGATGGCTAACTCTCTCAAGGACCGGCTGAAAAGCACTTCTGTCGAGTGCCCGGCTTCCAGTCACTAATCCTGGCCTTGAGGATTAAGCCGTGAACAAACAGGCCTGGCCCCCACTCCTACTCAAGTGGTGCGGAGAGAGGTAACTTCTTTGAAAGTTGCCTGTCCATGGAAGTAACTCAACAAATGCACATTTATTTCATCTGTACTGCCCAGGACCGAGCCTTGACATCACGCTTACTCCATAAACAATGAGAGAATAAATTAAGAAATTGCTTCTAAATTAGCCAAAGCTGGATCCAGCCTACTTGAAACCACATGATTATTTATCTTCCTAGTTAAGTGCAATTCAATTCAACAGACGCATGGCATCGTGGTGCCTTCATGTGGCCATAGATAGCTCTAGGTTTTGGGAATAGCAAGAATGGATCACATTCTGCTAGGGTAGGGGGACAATGTGATGTATTACCACATGATACGCATATGAAAGTTACCCAAACGTGAGAGGCGACCCAGAGGCCGGAGTGAGCTCTCTAGTTCGAGGTGGCCTCCCCGAAGCAGTCAGACCTGAGAAGGTGTGGGGGGGCGGAGCTTTGTCATTAGATGTGCATTTCACCCCACTCATTGGACACATACTTACTGAGTGACAGTGCATGCCCAGCTCCAGGTTGGGTTCTGAAGGTCAGGGTATACAGACCCCCGAAGAGTGTCTGCACAGGGCCAGCAGGTCCGTCCCAGAGGTGCTGCTGTGGAGCTCTGTGGTGTCTGCGATTGTTTGTGCCCAGATGGTGAGGACGGCTTCTCAGAGGAGACGAGAGGGGATCTTAAAGAAAGAGCTATAGTGAAGCGTGAAGCAATGGGGCCTGCGCTGGCAAGAGCATGGCATGTCCGACTTCTCCTCCCCTGGTGTTCTTCTCGTAGGCATGACTTCTTCAAGCACGAACTATCAACCCTTTGGAGGAATGGAAGCAAAGAGGGAAACCGCCACTGAGGGCAGCTATTTGGGGCCTCAAAGGGTGAGAAGCGACACACTGAGCGGCCTTCGGAAGCAGGGCCTCACTTCACATTGGACGGAACACAAATGCTAGACAGACGGGTCTGGGCTGCTGTAAAAGGCCTGGCATGGACCCCGAGCTGGCGGGGGAGGAGGTAGGCATTCCTAGTCCTCCCTTCTTGACTAGCAAGCTGCCTGGCAATCAATAGCCAATGGGCAGGGATGAGATGACCAAAACCAGCAGCCTGGGCACTGGCCAGCGTCCTGTTGCCTTTCCACCTCTCTCTACTCGTCAGGGGCCTTTCAGAAAGTGCGCCTTTAAGAGAAGGGGCGGGACCCAGGCCGAAGGGGTGATGGATCAAGGACCAAAATTTGAAAACTAAAGGATGAGGCCACACCTTCCTCCAGTCCCTGCATTTTTTCTCACCTCCATCCCCTGGTATCTGTCCGCAGTCACTGATAAAACTTTGATAACAATATTTATTTGTTTTTGTTTTTGTTTTTTGTTTTTTGTATTTTTCTGAAGCTGGAAACGGGGAGGCAGTCAGACTCCTGCATGCGCCCGACTGGGATCCACCCGGCACGCCCACCAGGGGGCGATGCTCTGCCCATCCGGGGCGTCACTCTGTTGCAATCAGAGCCACTTTAGCGCCTGAGGCAGAGGCCAAGGAGCCATCCCCAGCGCCCGGGCCAACTTTGCTCCAATGGAGCCTCGGCTGCGGGAGGGGAAGAGAGAGACAGAGAGGAAGGAGAGGGGGAGGGGTGGAGAAGCAGATGGGCGCTTCTCCTGTGTGCCCTGGCCGGGAATCGAACCCGGGACTCCTGCACGCCAGGCCGACGCTCTACCACTGAGCCAACCAGCCAGGGCCGATAACAATATTTAACCAAAGAGTACAATCCAGCTAAAGAGCGTCTGTGAGCGTCTATGCTGGCAGGAGGGGAGCAGGAAAAGCCCAGATCTGGGGAGACTGAGACTGCCCCTGGAATGCCGGCCCTGCCCCGCGGGGCTGTGCCCACAGGGGAGGGGAGGGGCCTGTAGTACAGGAAGAAATGCGTCTCCATCCTTCTCCCCAGAGCGCATCTGTGCCGCGGGGTCCCTGCAAATGCCTCCCACTCACCTCCAAACAGGGACAGTCTGCACTGGGGACTGAAGGGAAGGGACTCCGTGCAGGCGAACCTTGTTTTCTTGCGCTTCACAGAGAGTGAAGGCGGACCCTCCACCAGCGAAAAGGTGATGACTCGCTTTATTGTGAGGTCTGGAGCTGAACCCAGACTGTCTCCGAGGTGTGCCTGCCAGTGTTAGGAGCTGAACTGTGACCCCCCCAAAATTCATCTGTCGAAGCCCTCATCTCCAGATAGGGCCTTTACACAGGGAAGTTAAGTCAAAATAAGGTCCCCCGGGTGGGCCCTCCATGAAAAGGAGATCAGGACACAGAGGAGACACCGGAGACGCACGGGCACAGGGAAGAGGCCCTGTGAGGACAGAGCGAGAAGGCGGTCACCGACAAAGTCACGGGACGAGGCCTCGGGAGACACCCATCTTTCTGACAGCCTGATCGCACGCTGCCAACCTCCAGAGCCGTGAGAAAATAAATGTCTGTTGTTTTAAGCCACTTGGCCTGTGCTAGTTTGTGAGGCCAGCTCAAGCAGACTAATACAGTGGTCCACGGCTATCTCTCAGAGTGACGCCTGAAGCATGACACGCTCGGATTGACAAGGCGCGTGCCCAGCTGAAAACCGCCAAGCCCACAGAGGCGCGCACACGCACTCAACAAGGACACGTGTCGTGTCCACTCAGCCACACCTATGGAGGGCATAATGGGATATGTTAAATGTCCAGTACACCCTTTTGAAAGAAGCAAATCGTTTTTCGGTTAGCTTGGGAGTGGTGAGAGTGGGGAGCCTGCCTTTATATATATATAGTGTTCTCATTTGTCATTATTAAGGTTATAAGTTTTTAAATTTTTTTAACTCGCACAAATTACTTGCTCGATGTGACCTAAGTCGTCGAAGGTTTGGAGGTCCAGCCCCTGTTTGGGGCAATGGCTATCGCAGCTCTAAGCTGGACAGCCAACCCTTCAGGGCCCTGGGAAGCCACAGAAAAACGACAGAGACGCACAGACCCGTTTCCTATCACTGAGCTCAGCTGTCTCTGAGAGCTTGGGACACGTGTGACATCTGTGGTCCTGCTAGGACAATTCCCCACATCCCTTTGTAACCTGATGCCTTTGTCATCCTGAAGAGTTCCAGCCCGGAGAAAAAGACACTAATTGAAGGCGGAGGGTTTCCACTCCTTCGGGGAGGAAGCTTTCACGATGGCTTCCTACATCTTTGTCAATCAACAGGCACGCATCATCTGCCGGCTGACAGCAAGGCGTCCAGGTGGTTGTAGAAAAAATATAGAAATTCGGAGAAACAAACACCCACCGGCAACGTTAGAAATCACCATGTTGGAAAAAAAAAAAAGGCTTAGGCAAAAATGATCATTTCTTCCAGACCATCGTAAAACATAGTATGCCCAGCACAAGTACAGGTCTTAATTCCATAATGAGGAACCTCTGGCTTCTCTAACCTTCAGCCTTCGCCTCTTGCCTACTTGTTGCTAGGGAGTTAATTCTGATGGGCCGCGCTGGGCACCACCACACAGGAGCACGCTACGATCTAGGCTCATTCCTCCCCCGCAGTGGTTGTAGCCTCAGCTCTTCTCGCCAACCCCTCCTTCCAATCTTCTCTGTAACTGCCACAAAGCAGAGAGTTGAGCACTTGACATTTCCTATGAATTACCACTGCAAGTTAAGTGGACGTTTTCCCGTTAGATAGAGGGCTATTCCAGGCCTCCTCAAAGCTAATCACACCAGACAATGACGAATTCACCTGTCCCTTTCATACGCACACGCGCTGCTTGAAATTCTCCAGCAGGTCCCCAGCAAAGAAATAGCCCTGATTGCTCATTAAGAGCAAGAGAGAAAGCAATTAAAATACAAAAGGCAGAGCAAAGCTTAAGGCTTGGGAGCGGCAAGTTGAGCCAGCACTGTGGAAGGTGGAGAGGCTGTTCTGGAGAGCGTGGGAGGGGGGGATTCCAGTGCCCTCGTCCAAAGTCTGCAGACGCAGAGGGAAGGAGAGGACACTGAGCACGACTTGACCCCCTTATCCGCGTTCTTAGTCCATGTTCTTAGGTCTCGTTACCCACAGTCAGCCAAGGTCTGATAGAAATAAATGGGGAAAATTCCAGAAATAAACCATGGATAGGTTTTAAGTTGCACGCTGTTTGTTCTGAGTCGCGTGATGAGATCTTGTGCCATCCCGTGCTGTCCCATACTGCCCAGTCCAGAACATGAGTCACCCCTCTGTCCAGCGCCTCCATGCCCTATACGCTACCTGCTCACTTGTCACTTAATAGGCATCTCAGACAACTGGCACAGTATCACAGCGCTTGTCTTCAAGTTAACACTTATTTGACTTAATAACGGCCCCAAAGTCATTCATATAACTTTTATCACAGTATATTGTTATAATTGTTCTGTTTTACCATTAGTGTCACTGTAAGAAACGTCCAAACTCGTAGAGAATTTTTATGAGTTTGAGCCAAACTGACGGCTATTGCTGATAAGCAAAATCTCAATGGATTGGAGAAAATGATCCGGAAAATGGCAGTTTCACCACTTATTTTATGCACCAGAATCAAAGGAGAAGACAGAAGGGGTGACGTGAAATCCACTGGTGGTAGATGAGGGAGGTGGGAGAAAGCAGAGCGGGGACATCTCTGAGACCGGATAGAAAGTAAAACAGACGGACACAGCCTTCCTGCACCTTGGCGGGTAGCGGGTGGTGAGCAGCGCACACTTACAGCGCGTAGAGCGGGTGTGTGGGAGAACAAGGGAACAACGAGGGGTCCTGCGGGCCTGCACTCTGGGGAGCGTTTGTGCTCGGAGGAGTCTGGAAAAGGGGATTCTTCTGACAATCCAAGGACCTTATTCTAGATGCAAAAGCACCACAGACAGGCCCTGGCCAGGCAGTTCAGTTGGGTAGAGCGTCGTCCTGATCCACAACTACAGTTGTGGGTTCCATCCCCGGTCAGGGCATGTAGAAGAATCAAACAATAAATAATGAATGCATAAACAAGTGGAAGAACAAACTGATGTTTCTGTCTCCCTTCCTCTCTAAAATCAATATATAAAAATTAAAAAATATATATAATATAATATATATTATATAATATATAATAAAAAAATATATATTTACATATATATATAATAGGCTCAGTTAAGGTAAAGATTGACCTTTGTCAAGGAAGATGCTGGCCTCTAGGACAAGACCGTCAGCCATGACTTGCTTTTAGTTAGGAAGTTTTTGTTTCAGACCATCCCAGGTGGTTACCGTAGGTCTCTGAGTTTGCAAGGCCGCCACGCAGGCCTCCCCTGAGCTTGTCAGTTTCGGCATGTGGCCCCTTTTTCATTCACATTTTGTCCAACTGTTATGGTTGTTCCGCTCTTACTGTGCCTAACTTTTTATTTTTATTTATTTATTTATTTATTTATTTATTTTTTGTATTTTTCTGAAGCTGGAAACAGGGAGAGACAGTCAGACAGACTCCCGCATGCACCCGACCGGGACCCACCTGGCACGCCCACCAGGGGGCGACGCTCTGCCCCTCCGGGGCGTCGCTCTGTTGCGACCAGAGCCACTCTAGCACCTGGGGCAGAGGCCAAGGAGCCACCCCCAGCGCCCGGGCCATCTTTGCTCCAATGGAGCCTCGCTGCGGGAGGGGAAGAGAGAGACAGAGAGGAAGGAGAGGGGAGGGTGGAGAAGCAGATGGGCGCTTCTCCTGTGTGCCCTGGCCGGGAATCGAACCCGGAACCTCTGCATGCCAGGCCGATGCTCTACCACTGAGCAAAAAGGCCAAGGCTGCCTAACTTTTAAATTAAATTTTATCATAGGCGTGTACACATAGGAATAAAACATAGCATATATGGGGTTCGGTACTATCCGTGGTTTCAGACATCCAAGGTGGGGGGGAGAGTCTTGAAACGTATCCCCTGTGGATAAGGAGAGACTCCTGTAATATCATTTATATTCACTCCAATTTATTCAGTTCACTGAACTAAGCTAAATATAAACTATACTGCTCACAAAAATTAGGGGATATTTTATCGCTTCAGATTCATTTGGAATTATGCCCTAATTTTTGTGAGCAGTACATTATTTCCTTTAAAATAATTTTTCCTTCCTTTTTTTCCTCTACAAGCTCACATTCCACAGACGGGGCGGGCTTCGTGAGCACGTTGCTAGGTGGGGGGACAGACCTTCCGCTGCCAGGGGCCACGCTTGGTTCAAGGGTCTAACCCACTACTGCCGTCTCGAACATATTAATTTCTGAACCAGGATCCTGGCATTTTCGTTTTGCAAATTACGTAGCCTGACCTGCCACTAGAATAAAATGATTGGCCAAGCCAGATTGTCCTTTCCAAACCCTCTTCTGAAATCCTGGATAGAACAGACCAACTTCCCAATAGGATCAAAATCCCCTTGGAAAAGCATCCGGGATTCATTCCAAATTGAAGAGAGAATCCTGGTGGCCTTTCCTGGGAGGCTCCTCGGGTGACCAGAAGTGGGTGTGGGGAAGCCAGGTCTCCCTTCCAATTGTTCTGCTCTCTAATAAGCAGATGAGAACACTTTCACCACAGAACAACTGTCCCAGGCAATGAAACTTCATCCTAGGTGTTAATGAGCTCAATATTTATCTCATCTAATATGCAAATTAAGACACTGCAGTCTCATTAGCGTCATCTGTGTTTCCTTTAAGCAAAACTAAATCTCTTGCCAATGCAAGGAAAAGGAGAAAAAAAAAACAAAAACGAACATCAGTATTTCTCTTGGAAGCTAATGAGAGTGCGATGTGGCTCTCCCTTTGTTACGAGGTAGCGAGTTAGGAACGCCGCGTTTTAAACTCGCCAAGTGTGTCCTGACCTCCTCTGTCGGAAGCAAGGACACCAGGCCGGGCCTGGTTACCAGGCTCGCCGCTGGAGCTTGTCCAGAGGACCTGGGCCCGAGGGGCGGGTGGGTGAGTCCACAAGGAACCCCAAACGGGGACACGAACAAAGAAAGGACACGCAGCCTTCCAGAGCCCACCCGGCGGCGAGCAAGTGCGGTTTTACCTCCGTGACCAGGGA
Organism: Saccopteryx leptura; assembly: GCF_036850995.1. Taxonomy (NCBI): domain Eukaryota; kingdom Metazoa; phylum Chordata; class Mammalia; order Chiroptera; family Emballonuridae; genus Saccopteryx; species Saccopteryx leptura. The sequence goes on from NC_089511.1 coordinate 16,426,007, forward strand.
GGGAGGAAATCAATTTACTCAATGCCAGGAGTCTCAAAAATGAGAAAATATTCCTCAAATTGAAAAAGAACAAAGAGATTTCAGCTCAAAATGTCTCCTCCTTCCAACTTTTCATTTCCAGTGTTTAGAACGTGTACAATAATCCAGCAGCCCTTGAACACTCACACAGCGCCCCCCCCCCCTGTCCCCTGTCCCCCAAGGCAGGTGTTAGGTGCAGGTGATTCAAGTGTTACAGAAGAGTGACTTCGGGAGTGACTCGGACCTTCGGGGCCTCCAGCAGGCCGCTGGGAATTCCACACACATTAGCTCTGATCTTCGAAAGAACTCAGCAAAGGCCCTCGTTTCTTCTTCTTTTTTTTTTTTTTACTGATGAGGACACTGCGTTCCAGGTGGTTAGGTCACTTGTCCAAGGTCATGCAGCTAAAACTTGGCCAAGGTGGAACGGCAAGATAAAAGGAGTGTGACAGGCCGCAGGGAACGCAGTCTAATTAGCGAGGTGTCCTGCGCGGGCGCGCGCGGTCACGAGACCGGGGAGTTGAAAGGGAGCATGACCCTCTCCCCCTGCAGGCTGCCCTGCCCCGTGCATCTCCGAGTTCCGAGGCCACCAGCTCCAGTGTAGCTCCCGCACGAGCCCTCCTTTTCCCAATTTTGACAATTTATTCCAAAGCTGTTTTGTGAACACAGTCAGCTCTCTGGGGCAGAAGAGAGACCTGTCTGCATCCCAACACCTGCTGGGGCCCCGAAAGCTGAAAGCCACTCCACAGGAGGGCGGACGCTGATTTCCATAGGATGCAAATCTTGTCAAGGGACCCAGCCCTGGTGCAGGGAGAACTCCCCGGCGGAAGCCGCCCAGGGACAGGCAATGGAAGCCAGCGCAGCTGTCCTTGGCTCGGAAGGGAATCGGGAGAAAGAGGCCATGACTTCCCTGGGACCCGTGGCCCACGGATGACAGACTACTGCAGAGCGCCTTCCTCTTGTAGGACTCCATGCCTGTGAGCTTGGCCTTCACCCTGAAGCCAAGCAGAAGACAAGGCGGACAGATGTGCCTGGGCTCTGGGGGAGCCACATGAAGACTGCTGCCGTAGTGACCAATGTCTCCATACCCGACAAGGGACGTGTGGGCCACCAGACAGCTGCATGGAGAGATGCTCCAAATCTCTGGAGACACTTACTCTCCTCTGTTGGAACTTCCCGAGGATGCTCCAACCGGTCCGAGGTTTCCCCTCCCGTCACTGCCCAGGAGCCGCACAAACAGGCACAAATGGATATCCCCACTTGACAGACGGGACTACTGAGGCCCCAATTAGCAAAGTAGCCCAGAGAGCCAACATCGCCTGCGAAAAGAATCTGTCTCTGAGCCCTGGCCAGTTGGCTCAGTGGTAGAGCGTCGGCCTGGCGTGCAGAAGTCCCGGGTTCGATTCCCGGCCAGGGCACACAGGAGAGGCGCCCATCTGCTTCTCCACCCCTCCCCCTCTCCTTCCTCTCTGTCTCTCTCTTCCCCTCCCGTAGCCGAGGCTCCATTGGAGCAAAAGATGGCCCGGGCGCTGGGGATGGCTCCTTGGCCTCTGCCCCAGGCGCTAGAGTGGCTCTGGTCGTGATGGAGCAACACCCCGGATGGGCAGAGCATCGCCCCCTGGTGGGCGTGCCGGGTGGATCCCGGTCGGGCGCATGCGGGAGTCTGTCTGACTGTCTCCCTGTTTCCAGCTTCAGAAAAATACAAAAAAAAAAAAAAAGAATCTGTCTCTGGATTGTGTCCTCTCTTCCAGGTCCCATGCTGGGGGTGGCCACCATGGCTTTCTCCGAGGGCTGCCACCATGTCCGTCTGAAGTGGGTATTGCTCTCCCCGTTGTAGAGATGGAGAAACAGAGCAAGCACGTCAAGGAGTGGGAAAAGGGAGTGAGTGTTTGTCGCGTGCCCAATGCTGGGAGTGTTAGACAGGTGACAAGGACATTAACATAGGACCAGGTAATAGAGGAAGGGGTGGCATGGGAGGCCCAGGAACAGGACGAGTCAAGGACAGGCTTTGCCACTACTCTTCCTTAGATGGGAAAAGTGAGGGGAAAGAAAGAACACTTCCTGTGAAATAAACGCCCTTCACCCCTGACCCGGGCGAGCGCCCCTGGAGCAGTCAGGGACAGGCAGAGAGCGGCAGGGAAGCCGGTGCCTGTGGGAGAGGGGCCCTGGGCAGAGCCCCAGCCCGTGGGCAGGGGAGGAAGAGGGCCCCCCCAGCTGGGGGCACACAGTCTGGGTCTGGAAGCTTCATGTTGCAGGGAGTTTCAGTGTCTTCGGCTGCTGTCCCCACCTCTGGTGATTGATCGTGCATTTTGGATTTTTTTTTTTCCCCTGGATGATAAACCTTTTAACATAAACTTGCTTTTAGAGTGGTTGCCTTGGGTTTCTTTAAATTATGTAATATTTCATACATAATGAAATATGCATTAGGTAAGTGCAAGATATAAAGCCAAGCCATAAAACCCAGCCCCACGGCCCGAGCGCGGGGCCTGAGCAGCCGGGTCGCTGAGGCGTGATGAGGCCTTCCGAGTGTGCCTCCTGCGGTCCTGCCCTGCCTCTGCCTGCGTCCGGTCCTGCAGTGCATATTCACGGATCTCCAGACTGCTTTTCTATGTATAATATATATACATCATATACACGCATATGGATCCCTTCGTGGTATATGGTTTAGTTTTTCCTGTCTGTATACTTGACAAAAACAGCATCGTGCATCCGACTTTTCAGCACGATGCCCTATTTTTCAGATAGCTTTTGCAATGCCAAAAAGAAGGGGTGGGAGGAATTAATCTACCAACATATTCGATCAACGAATTTTAATGGGAGTTTATAAAAATAAAAATTGTTTTACAATGGGTGCTACGGAGCCTACTGGTTTATTTAGCCCTGCCCCCAATTTACAGACAGATGTCAAATCTAAAAGGAAATAGTAATTTAGTTTCAGTTGATACCCCAGAAAGCCAGTGTATGGCCCCAAGGCTTCCTAGCGCCCCCTGGAGGCAATACATTGCACAACTGGGCTGGGAGTGGTGCCCCCCTTCCCTGACTGTGTGATACCAAAGCTCCTACATTCTCACCTCTCGGCTTTGTGCCCAGATTGAGGCTGATACTCAAACCTCTGCTAGGTCTGCGCACCTGCCTTTTAAGAAATTTGGCACTGCCAGTGTTCCGTCTGAGTCTTGTTTTATTCCCTGTTATCCAATTTGTGACAGTGAGCCTACTAAAAATTCCTTTCAACTCAGATGTCCTCCCCACGCAGCAGCATCCTGGAGAAATCACATTTTGCATTACTGAGCAAGCATCTCGCTCTTTTGATTGTCCCCGGCACCTGGCAAGAAACATAGCTACTCAGTGATATGACAGTTTGGAGGAAGATGGCAAAGAACTCTAAATGAGTTTTCAGCTGGTAACCAGGGTTCCTTCGCGGCAGCTGTATTAGTCTGAATGGGAGTTAACATACTGCAGGGGGGGGGGGGGGGGGGGGGGAGGGAACCTGTGTTCACTGACAGTGCACGAGGTACCCAAAGAGATGTCTCCATAAACTCTATCACGTTCAATAGTCACAGCAGCCCTGGGAGACAACAGTTTTTATCTCAATCCCCATTTTGCAGACGAGAAAACCAAGGCTCTGAGATTTTACTGTCTGTGCTGAAGGACAACAGCTGATCGGTTTGTTGACTGTTGACTTGTGATTCGAACGGTTCTCTTCTGAACTGAGATTCTTGCTCCTGCAGCGTTACATCATGACTCAAGCCTGCTGGAGGCCAACTTCATCAGGTATCTCCTGAGTGTGCGATTTGTGTGTGTGCGAAGACTTTTGTGGGGAGGAACTTCCTAACAGGGCAAATACCCTTATCCCCAAAATGTGGAAGGGGCTTCAGGGATCATCTCCCACCTTTCTCCCCCATTTTACAGATGAGAAGAATGAGAACCAAATCCCAGATTGGTAAGGAGCCTTTTAAAAGCCACACATTTCAAAGGCTCCCCCTTCTGGGGCACATTCACCAACTGCCCAAGAGAAACTCATGATTGAATACTCATCATTGTATTCATTTTGCATGCAAATTTTTGACATGTTTTAAATATACTTTTTAAACTTGGATAATTTTAGATTTACTGGAAAGTTATAAAGGTAACATAGGGAGTTCCCATATACCCTTCACCAAGCTTCCCTAACCTTCATGTCTTTCACAATCAAAGTAGACTGTGAACACTGAGAAATTAACATTGCTACATACTATCAACCAAACTACAGGATTCACTTGAATATCAACAGGTTTTTACTAATGTCTTTTTCTGTTCCAGGATTCAATCCAGCAATTTAGATGTCAATTTAATTACTTCTAAGTTTCTCAACCTTAATAATATGTCCAACGTCTGTGCACTCACTAAGCCATGAGAGTTCCTGGGAGGCAAGGACCCCAGAAAACATAGCTCTTTACGTTTAATTACAATATATGCATTTGCTAAATATGCATTAAGCAATATAGCAAAGACTTTTTATACTGCTGTTATCAAAACAAAGACCCCAAAGTAGCATCAGAACCGCAATGCCTCTTTTACTCCCCCCCATATTTTCATTAGAAGTATGATTGTAGAGTAACCAGATATATATACAGTGTGTCTGTCAAGTCATGGTGCACTTTTGACCAGTCACAGGAAAGCAACAAAAGATGATAGAAATGTGAAATCTGCACCAAATAAAAGGAAAACCCTCCCAGTTTCTGTAGGATGATGTGGCAGCATGTCCACATGCGCAGATGATGACGTTAACACCATGTATACAGCGGAGCAGCCCACGGCCATGCCAGTTGAGGTGTGGACGGTACAGAGGAAAGTTCAGTGTGTTCTGTGGCTTGCTAAATTCGAATCCATGACCAAAGTGCAACGTGAATATCGGCGCATTTTTAACGAAGCGCCACCACATAGGAATAACATTACTCGGTGGGATAAGCAGTTGAAGGAAACTGGCAGTTTGGTAGAGAAAGCCCGTTCTGGTAGGCCATCAGTCAGTGACGAGTCTGTAGAGGCTATACGGGATAGCTACCTAAGGAGCCCTAAAAAATCTGTACGTGAGCCCACATCAAACTACACTGAATAGGTATGAAACTGGGAGAGTTGTCCTTTTATTTGGTGCAGATTTCACATTTCTATCATCTTTTGTTGCTTTCCTGTGACTGGTCAAAAGTGCACCATGACTTTACGGACACACTGTATATGTGTATGTGTGTGTGTGTATAATGCACACCTACATGTGTATATAAAAACATATAGGGAAGGCAAAAGTAGGGTTCCAGTGGTGAGTACGTGAATCACAGTTTCTTCTTGGATTATTATCTATTATTTATTGTATTATTTTCCATATGAACAACTGCACATCTACTTTTGCCCACCCCTGTGTTATAGGAACATGCTTCATGACAAAAGATACATTTCAAATCAGTTGAGAAATGTCAACAGTTCAGTCAATGGTGTGAGAAGTAATTATGTGACATAAGTAACTAAGTAGATTCCTACCTACTCTTTACCTAATATCATTCACAAAAGTAAGCTTCACTCAACACCCAAAAAAAAAAAAAAAATCTAATTAAAAAATGGGCATAGGACCTGAATAGACACTTCTCCAAAGAGGACGTACAGATGTCCAATAGACATATGAAAAGATGCTCACCATCACTAATCATCAGAGAAATGCAAATCGAAAGCACAATAAGATATCATCAGTAAATCAACAGAAATGGAAGCAACAGCAAGATGCCACTTCACCCGAAGGGTTATGAGCACGGGCTAAGCAAGCGTGTACCAGTATTGAGTGTGGGGGAGGGCAAGGGGAACTGGCCTTGCTGGGAGGAGTAGCAGTGAGAGCACCCTTCCCCAAGGGTTTTGTCATTAGCCACCAAATGCAAATCCCACATCTGTGGATCACAATTGTTGCATTTGCAGCTTCTAACTGGGGCCTAGGCAGCATGAACTAGAGTCACCTGACAGATGGGTGTGTGTAACCCAGAACCAAGCTTCAAGCCAGTGCACCAGAATCTAGAGTCAAGGTAGGAACTTGACCTTTCTCCAGGGCAACAAAGTTGATCCAAGAGGAACATTCAAAATAGTTTTCCTGGTGGATACTGTGGGCCTGTACCCATCCTCACCCCACCACCAGCCTCACCCCTCAGATTTGCTCATGAAAACTTCCGGCAGACAGGCAAGAGCCCCGCAGCTGCAGGACCCACGGGGGACGCTGCTGCCTGCCTCCACAGCCTGGCCCGAGCTTGGGCAGTCTACAACCAGGCCTTAGGGCCCCCAGGGCCCTGTCTGAGGAAAGCCTGACCCCTACCCTCCTCTGGGCCAGCAGCCAGGGTCTGCCCTCTCAGGAGGTGCCTCCAAAGACCCTTTCTGGAAGGGTCGCCCTCAGTGCGCCCCCAGACCCACTCACGACACCGAGAGGCCCTGACGGCTCCACCACGAGTAATATTTTGTATGATCCTTGTGAATCGTTATTGCTGCCCCCAGAGAAAGGCTCGACCTGCCAGGCTCCTTCCAGAAGCACGTGCAGGGCCGACGGGTTTATCTAGGGCTTAGGACCACCTCTCAGAGGAAGACTGGGGCTCGGCCTTCTCCTGGCCAGGTGCCCTGGTTGGCAAGGTGCCATGTGAAGCTGCCCCCGCTCTGCAGGGCAGTGGCCCTGGAGTCTAAAGAGTGGTGTGTGTGCTGGGGAGTGGAGGCTGCATCAGGGGAGAACGAGGACCTCAAAAACATTCTTATAAAATGAGAGTAAAAGCCTTCTAATCGAGACTTAGCAGCCTGCTAAACGGAGCCGTTTCCAGGGCTTCCACCAGCGACGCGGAAGGCCCTCCATGACATTAGTTTAAGTTAGCCAGTAAGACTGGTGGCCGAATATTCAAACCCCAAAATCAAAGCCAGCCAGTGGTGGGAGAGGTCTGCCTAGGAGGAAGGTGATTTTTATCCCTGTGTCTTTTCAGGATTGCCCGCGCAAGGGGCTAACACAAAGTCGCCCCGTTTTTATTGAGTTCCCTCCCTTCCTCTGCCCAGTGGGACGATGGCCACCATCGCCGTGCCTGACCTCGGTTTGCTGCTACTATTTGAGCCCTGGCCTAAAACCACGAATGCTTGGGGGTTTAACGTATGGGAAAAGATTAGCAAAGGTCAAGCTAACAAATCACATTTATTATGCATTTAATGGCTCATTCTTAGTGGACAGAATGAAATCACGGGGAGCTGAGGCCGTAGTCTGTGTTCGGCCTCCAAGCTGGCTGGAGACACGGAAGCCGACCCGGACCTTGCCTCTTCAGCTCCACATCGGGGCAGAACTGAGCGCTGGCTTCTGCCCTCAGGGGCAACCCCCTCCCGGACAGTCTCAGTGCCACCGCCCAGCATCACCCGGAGGAGGGCAGTTGTCTTCCGCCAGGTTGCCACGCGTTCCCCCCGGGGCCCTCCAATGCCCTACCTACGCCGCAGAAGGAGGGCTTTACTGAATGCGCACATATTCATGCCCCTCGCAGGACCTGACCTTTCAGCGGTCTTTAACAAGCTCACCCCTGCTCACCACCAGGCTGCACCTACTCTCTTCTCCCCCCGCCCAACCCCCTCGGATCCCGGGTTACTGAACAGCTGGGCTCCAGATGTGCCGTTTCTCACCGCCACCCCTTTAGCTAAGCTGTTCCCACTGCCAAGAAAGCGGAGCCTCTCGCCACTTTTGCGTTAACCGAGCCTCATCCTCAGTACCCGTTTCAACGGGCCCTTCGGCGGAAGGCTCTGCAAGCTTTCCGGCACTGGGAACTTAGCACTGTTAGTGCCCCTTCCTCGGTGAGCTGCTTCTGTGGTTGTCCCCAAACCAGATGCAGATGTCTCTCTACCTTTGGATTGCCATGTCTGGATGGTTCCTGACCCCGGGTTCACGCTCAGTGCGAAGTGAAAGATGAACCAGTCAATGTACGGTCTGGGGAGCCCTGGGCCCTGCAGGCAGCCGAAAATGTTGGGATTTCAAAGCTATTGATGAGTGAGCGATGGCTTCATGGGAGATGGGGTGTGGGTTCTGGAGTCTGGGTTCTCTGCTGTGAAGAGGCCGGGCCCTCTGGGGAAAGAGGTGGGATAGCCCAACCCTGTGGGATCATGGAGCAGACTGAGTGAAGGAGCCGGGTCCCGCAGAGGGCCTGCCCTTGGGGCAAGTTCAGTCTTTTCCGCGCCCAGCTTGACTGCACCGGGGGACGGAGGGCTGCCAGGCAAACCAGGCAGAAGCAGCACCGCCCCTCGCTGAGGTCCAGATGTGGACTTCTACTCTGTGGCAAAAGCAAAAAATGAAGAGCCAGGCCACTTAGTGCATTTCTGGTGCTAAGCGTTCGAGTTCTCGGTCCTATTCTGCTGGGGACCCTCACCACCCTGCCTCACATCAAGGCCTGGCTGAGTCTCAGGCCTTCGCAGGGAGCCTTTACTGGCAGGAGCCCAGGGCCTGCTCGTGGGCTTGGGCTCAAATCCCAGTCCTGTCTCTGACTCGCTCTGCTACACTGGGTGAGGCACTCTACTCTCGTTTCTCTTTCTCAGTTTCCTCATTTTTACAAAAAACAATGGGTAAGCCAGAAAGGGTCCCGCTGTTCCTCCAGCAGTGACTTCTGAGATCGCTTCTCCTTGGTCTCCACCGCGGGGTCCCCACCTGCCCACACAAGCTCCATAGACTCGTGTGGCAGGACAGGATTAGGTGTGGAAGGACGAGAGGGCACATGCATTTTCCAAACTGAGTTCCATGGGAGGTTTGCAGGAGTTGGGGGGGTCTTTGTTCATATAAGTTTGCAGGACTTCTCAGAGCCTTTGATAAGCAAATTCACACTGTAAGCAAGTTGACTCTGAATTGTCAACAATAAGACATGGAACTCATCATGTACGTATGTAAAAAACACCTTCAGAAACCCCAGTAGGAAGAAATCACTACAAAATTGGAGCCAAATCCTGGCTCATCGTCTCTTCATGTGAACTTGGATACGTTTAAAGATTAGTTGACAACGATGAAAACAAAAACGTTAATTATATCCAACAGGTGGCATTTTTTTTTCTTTCCTCCTCTTTATTTTTCAAATTTTCAATAATAAACATGTTAATAACTACTTTTTAAATTGATGAGTAATAAGTTTAGGGTGTCAAGTAAAAATTCAAAGTCTTCTCTAACCCTCTAGCCCTATTTCTCAAAAACAAAACAAAAAAAGTAATGCTTATTTTGTATAAACTTTTAGAACATTTTAAAGTAGAAAACAAACAAACAAAAACCTTTGCGGTTGAATCAGAGTGACAATGACCCCCAGCTCCGGTGAATCAGAGTGACAATGACCCCCAGCTCCGGTGGCTGCTAGAGCACGTGAATGTGGCCATGCGTGTGAGCCTGACACAGAGCCTGGCACGTGACGGACGCCCTATCAATGTTACTTAAAGGCACACACCAGCTTTTGAACCAGAAGGCTCGCTCAGGGCACGCGCACTCTGGGGGCCCTGTGCTGGTTCTGCTGTGAGATTTGGTAATGTCCAGAAGTTGCTGCCCTGTGCAGATTCAGAAAGAAATTTACACCTTCCTGGTTCCAGCTCACCGGAGCCTCTGAAAGCAAACAACTGCGGGAGAGACACGACCAGCACAGGGGCCGCGGAGCCCCAGAGCAGCAGCGTCTTGCCGGCCAGCGGCCATACCACTTTCCTGAGCACTGTGCCAAGAGAACTCCGTCTGTCCGGGGGAGTTGGGAAGGGGAGGTAGGATGGAAGGGGTCTCCACCCCACAACAGGCAACGAACTCCCCCTCCGAGTTCTAAGCCCTCGAGGCCACGCTCTGTAAAAACCTCTCCTGGATCTTTGTCATGGTCCAATTACTCATTTACAGAACAACACTGCTACAGATGGGCCAGTCCCCACGACAACATGCCAGAGACCCTTTAGGGCAGATCCGGCTGCTTGGTATAATAAGCCCTTATTACTGTAGCACTGAGGGGTGTCGGCTTGCCAGAGGCCCGCTTTTAATGAACTTTGCTGTCCAAAATTGACCAGAAGAACACAAGTTAGGTTTAGCCAATCAATTAGAATTGATTACTTTCTGAAAGCCAGGCCTGCACTCGCAGGAAACACACACAGATACACCCGGTTTTGGGGGGGAGTTTGCTTGGTTTCTTGGAGGAACAGGAGTCCTTGGAAGCTGGGATAATGATGGATCAGACTGATAAAATTCCCGAAACCTGGAAGGAAGTGGCATATCTTGAGGGAGGCTGCTGGGTAGAGGCCGCTCGGGCAGTCTCAGGGTGCAGATTGTGCCTGGAGCGTTTTTTTTTTTTTTTTTTTTAATTCATCTACCTTTTATCCATTCATCTAACAGAACTCAGTAACACTGACTGAGAATTGGGTACATTCCAGCTTTGGAACCAGGTTCTGGGATGTCAGGGATAGCCCCTGTCCATTGAGGGGACCAGGCTCACTGTCACATAGCTACACATGGCTCCTCTCCTGGAGGAATGGGGGGATGGATTATAGGAACTCAGAGAAGGAAGGTTCTAGGCTGGGCTGAATCTTAAAGGATGGCATGATAATCTCCTAAGGAACAAGGGAAGGGAAGAAATGTTCTCTTTGACCTCCAAGCCTTTGCAGTGCCTGTTGCTTCTACCTGGATAATTTCCAACTAGCTTCCGCCCCAACCCCAGCTATACACACACGTATCTTTACCAGGAAAACCCAATGCATCCTCCGCTCTCAGCTTGAGGGAGCGAGTGTCAAGGCAAGTGTCCGTAATTCCTACTGACTCAGTTGGGTGCCCCAGTTCCACCTCAGGGCCCCCAGCCTTGCCCTTCCAATCAAAGCCCTCGCCTCTGGCAACATCAGTCCTCTTCTGCCTCTGTGACTTGGCCTGTGGAACAACACATCAGCCGCCATGCCTAGCTGCTCCTACCAACAGGTGTTAGGACAGCACCCAGCACAATAAGAGGCGCAGAGTGGGCACTAGTCACAAATGCTTGCTGATGCGGAGTGACTGAATAAGTAAGACCAGAATGTCAGATTATCAACAAGACAGGTAATAACAAGTGCAGCGGAGGCTGTGGAGAAAAAGGAGCCCTCACTCACTGTCGGTGGGAATGTAAAGTAGCACAACCTTTATGGAAGAAAATATGGTGGTTCCTCAAAAAATTAAGAATAGATCTACCATATGACCCAGCAATCCTTCTACTGGGTATATACCCCCAAAACTTGAAAACATGAGTATATAAAGACACATGCACCCCCATGTTCATTGCAGCATTGTTCACAATGACCAAGACATGGAAACAGCCAAAATGCCCTTCAGTAGAGGATTGGATAAAGATATGGTACATATATACTATACAATGGAATACTACTCAGCCATAAGAAATGATGACATCGGATCATTTACAACAACATGGATGGACCTTGATAACATTATACTGAGTGAAATAAGTAAATCAGTAAAAGCTAAGAACTATATGATTCCATACAGAGGTAGAACACAAAATTGAGACTCATAGACATAGATAAGAATGTAGCGGTTACCAGAGGGAGGGGAAGGGAGGAGAGGGAAGGGGTGGAGGGAGGAGGAGGGGCATAAAGAGAAACAAAAAATAGGGTGACAGGGGATGATTTGACTTTGGGTGATGGGTATACAGCATAATCGATTGTCCACATGATATGGAGATGTTTTCTCTAAATCTATGTACTCTGGTTGACCAACGTCACCCTGTTAAATTTAATTGTCTAAATAAAAAATTAATTTGATTATTTTTTAAAAGACCAGAATGGAAAGGGCTGCCCTGGAAGATGGCTGGGAACAGAGGGAGTGGCAATTATCCAGGCCTCTCTGTGCAGACAGAGGCTCCCTGAGGCCCCTCCTACACTAGGAGAGGTGGGGGAGGGCAGGTAGAACCCTCTGCAAGGGGAGGCCTGCAGACAGACGGGAGCTGTGTTGACCCCGAGCAGCGGCCGGTGGTAGAGCCAGGGCTGAGCCCTTGCATCTCGGCCGCTCGCACCTGCGGGCTCATCTACTCTCCAGAGAGCCAGGCCCGAATCTGGAAGGGAGAAGACACTTGCTCACCTCCAGGCTGAGAGGGTCTCAGAGAGGAGTGTGGACAAGTGCCAGGCTCAGAGCGGGAGGTTCTCTGTCAGAGGCCAGGCCCAGGCTGCTGGGCAGAAGCCAGCCCAGTTGTCAGAGAGGCAGGGCGGGACGGGTCTGAGCTGGGAAGGGTGGTGAGCTCTACGGGCCAGCCCAGCCGAGCTATGGAGCTGAGAGGGCAGGAGCAGAGAGAGAGAGAGAGAGAGAGAGAGAGAGGGAGCTCCAAGGCAGAGAAACAGGGCAAGAGAGAAAAAAGGTCTGATGGGGGAGAAACAGAGAGTTAGTAAAAGACAACTCAAAGCAAATGGAATCATAGGGACAAATGCATCTAGGAGGGGCAAACACATTAGGAGAGGGGAAAAGGAGGAGGGGAGGAATGACCAGCAGTCACTGAGGCTGACCTGCCCTCGGGCCTTGACCCGCAGCCCTCCTGCTCCAGTCTGGGCCGTGCGCAGCCAGCCGCCTGCCTGCTGATTGGACTGAGTCCCACTCGAATCCTTCCGTCGTAGGGCTCTCCTGTGGCCGTCCGAGGACTGTGTCAGGTGTGCCGGGAGGGAGGAAGGTGGGAAGAACGGACGTAGGAAGGAGAGCTCAGACCCAAGGGCTCTGGGCTTCGGACAACAGCCCCCTCCCCTCGGATTGGCTGGTGAGGGTGGGCTCCCCTGCCCTCTGCTCACTCTTCCTGACCTGGCTTTGAACTTGGAGTAGCTCTCCATGTGACAGTTGACCCCAGTCACAAGGCAGCATACAGCACGTACTGCTCAGATTCTCCAGCCCAGGGCCCATGGGGCCGGCAGGGTCCAGCCCAGGGCTCTCCGCCCCGGCTGGGTCACAAAGCCAAGCTCCTTCACTTCCCTGAGCCCTTACCCCCTCACCCAGTCAATGGAACACTACGTAATCACCCAAGAAAGCTGGTTAAATCCTAGTAGTAAGCAATGTGTGCCTGCCTCATGTTATCCTTGACCCCCGAGTCTCAGCTCGCCCCTCCTTACTGGACACGCTGACCCGCCCGTGGTCAATGTGTACAGCATCCGTCCCTGTCTGTGGTCTGCCCGGAAGAGAACGCGGCACTGTCCCAAATAGGGCAGCCAGTCTTACTTATATTTCATCCTCTGAATTACCGTTCTCCTCGGCCAGGGAAAGCCTGTCATTCCCTGCCTTCTATTTAACCTATAGATATCTATATGGTTTTCTCCAGAGCCTGCCCAAGGAGCGCTGTTTCAATTAACTTACAATTCTTTCTTAATGAGCAGCAGCATGAGATAATGGGCATGCAGAGTTGGAAGGGGCCTCGGAGATCTTCTCATCCAAGCAGAAAATTCCAAAGCCCACAACACCAGGCCCACAGAGGCAAGGTTTAGACGTACAAAGTCACCCAAGTAACAGGCTTTGGGACGTGAACTCACTTTTCCCAAACAGGGCTCAATGCACCAAAAATAAATAAATAAATAAATAAATAAAAGGCAGTGTCATTTGTTTGCCGCCGAATCCCTTTGTTAAGCACTGTTTGGCCTTGCAATGCAGATCTACTGGTTTTGACTTCCCTAGAATCCTTGCCTTCTCCGGGGACCGTCTATTTCTGTTGGATAACTGTGCCTGCCTCATTTCATGTGGTCCTGGGGGATAGGCGTCCACTGCCTGGCTCCACTTCCAGAAGAAGGAGAGAAGGGGCAGTGGGAGTGGATACTCTAGCATGTACTATCCCACCTCCCACACATGATCTGTGGTGGGGGGACATGTGACCCAAGCATGCCAGCTGGTCTTCCTTGAGAGAAATAGATGGATTTGGGGGAGAAAGTCTCCTCCTTCCCATCCCAGCTGTCCCCATGGAACACTAAGCCATAAGGAAGGGGTTGGTTCTAAGGGACACCCTCTCCGTCATCCCCCCACAGAGCCCACCTGCGGAAGGGAGCCGGCACACAGCCCGGCACTGCCAAGAGAGCGGGATCGGAAGAGAGGCTGAGTCCGGGCGGCATCCTTAGAAGCTGTGTACCCAGCTGGTTCCCCGAGGAGCCTCACTGTCTAGGGAAGAGAGCCACCCCAAGTCACAGGATGACAGCCAGAGAGACATTAATAACACTCGTCTTTTATAGTGCTGCTAAAGTATTTCCTTTAACCCACCAACCAATTCCATGAAGTGACTGTCATGAAGCCCATTGGACTGATGAAATATCAGTAAGGCTTTGAGAGGTTCGGTGTCTTGCCCTACCTGATAAGTCATATGCCCAAGATGGAAGTCTAGACCAACTTCAAAGGCCGAGCATGTCCCACTTTTCCAGACTTGCTTTTTCTTTCTTTCTTTTTTTCTCTTTCTTTCTTTCTTTTTCCTTCCTTCTTTCTTTCTTTCTTTTTTCTTTCTTTCCTTCTTTCTTTCTTTCTCTTTCTTCTTTCTTTCCTTTCTTCTTTCTTTCTTTCTTTCTTTCTTTCTTTCTTTCTTTCTTCCTTTCTTTCTTTGTCTTTCTTCTTTCTTTTCTTTCTTCCTCTCATCTTTCTTTCATTTAAGTGAGAGGAGCAAAGATAGTGAGACAGACTCTCATATACACCCTGACTGGAATCTACCTGGCAACTCCATCTAGGGCCAATGCTTGAGTATCAAGCTATTTTTAGTACTTGAGGCTGATGCACTCAGACCAACCAAGTCATTCTCAGTGCCCAGGGCCACATTCAAACCAATAAAGCCACTGGCTACAGGAAGGGAAGAAGGAGAGAAGGGGGAGAGGAAAGGGGAGAGAAACAGGAGAGAGAAGAGGACAAAAGCAGATGGTTGCTTCTCCCGTGTGCTCTGACCAGTAATTGAACCCAGGATATCCATGTGCTGGGCCAACGCTCTATCCACTGAGCCACCAGCCAGGGCCCAGACTTGATTTCTTGTGATAGTGAGATGCCCAAGGGGCAGTGGGAGCCCACAGGAGACAACCTCAGCCAGCCTGGAGCTGGAAGAAAGAGTGAAGAGGTGCCCTCCCTCATTAGGAATATAAATACTGAATTGTGTCTTAAAGAAAGAGCCAGAGTGGCTGTGGGCAGAGGCCAGGGAGGAGAAGCGTGACTTGAAGACATTAGGTCTCTGGACAGAATCCACATTCACATCCCATTTTATCACTTCTATCCTAAACCACACACAGGCTCCTCCACACTCAGATAGAGGCGATGATCAAAACTGCGCAGAAGTTACTTTTCAAAGAGACCTCCCTCTCCTCCGCTCTCTCTTTCCCCTCTCTCTCTTCCTCTCAGCTCAGTTCCTGCCAAAGGCTTCACTGGAAGTTTAGCGTCTGAGTTCCGGAGTGATCTGAGGTGACAGGAATCCGATCTGCATTCCAGAGGGCCCCGCGGCGGGCGGCAGCGTGGCTTAAAAGGCGTTCCGTGACCTGTTGTTGCTGCCGCTCTATCTAAAGCTTGAGCAATTTCGATATTTTGGCTCAGTGTCACCATGGAAAAAGCTTTAACAATCCCAGCTCGGGAACTAGGAGAATATTAGTAATAAGAATTACACTGTCAGCTGGTAAGTCCATGTCCGTGCATGAAAATGATGCCATTAGCTTTCCCGACTGTGGGCAGAACATAAAAATCACGGACGAGATGAGGGATCGAAGAGAGAAGAAACCCCACACTCAGGGGCTGGGCAATGGGCAGGGGGATCAGCTGACACGTGTACATTTAGCTTTTGATGAGGTGGAGAGCTCAATACAGTCTACCTGTCGTCTTTGCAAACACTATTTTTCCCCTTTATTTTACCTAACTGCTTTCACTCATAATGTTGGTGAATCATGCAACTGTATTTTAATGCAGTGATTATGAAGTCTGAGAGAGAGAGAGAGAGAGAGAGAGAGAGAGAGAGAGAGAAGGAGAGGAGCAAAGGGAGACAGGGGCTGTCCCCGAGCACACAGGTCCTGCACATCACAGTGACCACAGTCTGTCCCTGAGATGTGAGCTGAGCCACCCACCCCTATGAACATGAAAGAGTCCGGGCTTCAGAACCAGGTGGGCTGGGGTTGGCCTCCTGCCCAGCCATTTCCAGGTCACGGGGGCCTTGGCAGACTGCCCATATGTGCATTGCTGGTAGAGTCCATGCCCTTCCAAAGGGAGGAAGCATGACGGCTCCCCTGCCATGTTTTTGGTGCTGGGGGCACCCCAGTGAAATGTTCCTGCATCTGTGTCATGTGGCTGTAGTAGGGGGATGACATGATAATCCAACAGCACAGTCTGGGCGCGGATCTCAGGGGATAACACAGCCAAAAGGCTGGGCACATAGTAGGTGCTTAATTAAGGCCTGTTCCTTCCACTCCTTACTTCCATTTATGTATCACACCAATGAAGACCAGAATTTACCTGTAGCACCATGTTTTCTAGGTAAGAAAGAGAGTGAGGGTCAGAGGCCTTAACGAGGGCAAGAAGTTGACGTACGGGGCAGAGACCTGAGCCGAAGTCTCTCTGACTCAGACACGTATTGCATTCCCATCAGCAGCTCTCGAAAGTGAAAGACAGTTGCCAGGATCTGAGTTCCGGACATGTGGACTCTTCCCCTGAGACAAGCGGAGGTGGCGACCGGAAAGACGTGGCATGCAGAGCGGGGGAGAGTGGCGTGTGAGGAGAGAGGGATGTGCCCCAGACTGGACAGTCCAGGGGACAGGAAAGGGAGCCCAGGGCAGCCTCACAAGGCCAGACCTCAGCCTGCTCCAGCCTGCTCTAGGGATCCAGGCAAGCCACACTGCCCTGACCTCAAGCCCTGGACCGAAGGGATCAGGCTGGCCACTGATACCCACACATCCTTTAGCACTGGCTTTGTGGACCACAAGCGGTCCCCCAGACCAGTGTGCTTCAACCACCAGTTCGTGGACCTTGCTGGGCCAACCAGAAATTTCGTGCCGGTCCATGAAAGAGTTTACCACCCTAATGTTGTGTGACGATTACAGACCCAATGATTATGTAGGGTCTATAATCTTGAAATAATCCTAGATGCACTAAATTCTAATTCACCTTATAAATGAATCTGTATTTGATTAAAAGAAAAATTCTTGTTTAGGATTAAGGGTATGGATTTAGAGGCTCATCATAAAAGGAAAATAAACCCATCAATTAGAAAACATAACATTTGAAAGACAAGTTATGGTTTGCAAAGCATTTTTCTTGTACAGTACTTTATGTGTTTACTCTCAAAAAAGACCCCTTCAAATCTGCATCTGCAGGTGAGGGAAAAGGTGACACCCAGAAAAGTTAAGCAACGTGTCTAATCCCTGGCAGCTGTTTTTTTTTTTTGTCAGGTCTTAAGTTCTACCCCACGTCTTTGTTTTTTTTTTGTTTGTTTGTTTTTTTGTTTTTTGTATTTTTCTGAAGCTGGAAACAGGGAGAGACAGTCAGACAGACTCCCGCATGCGCCCGACCGGGATCCACCCGGCACGCCCACCAGGGGGCGATGCTCTGCCCACCAGGGGGCGATGCTCTGCCCCTCCGGGGTGTCGCTCTGTCGCGACCAGAGCCACTCTAGCACCTGGGGCAGAGGCCAAGGAGCCATCCCCAGCGCCCGGGCCATCTCTGCTCCAATGGAGCCTCGCTGCGGGAGGGGAAGAGAGACAGAGAGGAAGGAGAGGGGGAGGGGTGGAGAAGCAGATGGGTGCTTCTCCTGTGTGCCCTGGCCGGGAATCGAACCCGGGACATCTGCACGACAGGCCGACGCTCTACCACTGAGCCAACCGGCCAGGGCCTACCCCACATGTCTTAATGTAAAATGCAGCATCTCCCAATCGAGGAAGGGGAAGGTGTTAAATCTGACTGACCACCAACCAGCTGGGTGCATTGCACGGGTAGCTGCTCTGAGACTTCATAATGACCTTGCAATGCAGCGTTCCTCAAAGTGTGGTCCTCAGGGCACGCACACGGCACTCACACGGCACTCACACCGTCTCCCCAGGAGCTTGTTGGAATATGAGCATCAGAGCCCATCCCACATCTACAGACTCAGCATCTCTGAGACCAGCCTGGGCCTGTGGGATCTTATATCACATGCTTCTCAGGGATTTTCATTGGGGAACTTATCAGTAGGACGGGCTTTGGGGACGTAGAGAACAAGAAAGCTAAGTGAATCGTCCAGGGCCCCACAGTGAGGAGCAGCAGAGCCCCGCTGTCTGAAATCAAAGTGCACGCTCTTGAGTCTGACACTAGAGATGTCCTCAGTGCCCATCTAAGCACATGGAGCAAGCAGGCCCCAAATACCAAGCTCATGGGTTCAGGTTCTTTGGCAAGCGTGTGTAGCCCATTAACGGATCCCCATAAAAGAGACATTAATATCTATAACCTAATGCAACGATGTACCCATCATTGTAACAGCAGTCAACGTCACTGGGGGCACTTGAATGAATTACTGATGACTTTCTATCACGTTAAAGAAAACCACATCTGAGCGGCCAATCCCATGAGAAAACAAGAGACATGCCATGATGAACCGGCTAACCTACGGTAGGTGGGTTACGGTGCTGGGTGGGGAAACACCACTCACTGAGTGACCGGATGTGTCCCAGATGGCAGGGTGCAAGTCAGCCAAGGCCACCAGCCGACAGCTTGCAGGGAGGAACGCAGACTTGGCTGTAGAAGACGGATGACTCCTGTCCTTCCTTCTAATCCAGCCCTTCCTTCTCTATTCCCATTCTTCTTTTTTCCTTGGTCATTCAGGGAAGGTCAACTCAGAAGGCAGCGCCCAAGGCCCGTTATATGAATGAAGAAAGTTTCCTATGAAGAATGGCTCACGAGGAATGATGTTGATCACTAGGTAACCAAAGTAGTGAAAGGAGAACCCGAGGGCGTGGTGGCTCCACCCACTGCAGGAAGGAGCCGCCCACCGCTGCTTGCGCCCCCCCCACCCCCCCACCCCCCCACCCCCCCACCCCCCCACCCCCCCACCCCCCCACCCCCCCACCCCCCCACCCCCCCCCACCCCCGGCTGCTGGGGCGGGAGAAACAAAGGGAAGAGGCGGGACCTAGGATGCTCTGGGGTCGGCCCCAGCGCTGGGGCTCAGGACTCGGAGGAGGTGATGATGCCCACTGGCTGGGACGGGGAGCTCTAGCCGGCACAACGGGACTTGTTCTGTAATTGTGGGAATAGCTGCAAAATGTCATCCGCTGCTGCTCCAGGAAGACAGAGCTCCCTCCAGGGCGAAGGAGCCAGGCTGGGGTGCCACCACGGGGTCGGGAGTCTGACAGGACGCCCCCAGGAAGAACCGTGAGGAAAGACGCAGAGCCGCTGCGTTCCCTGCCCCGAAGTATCTTCATCTAAGTGCTTTCCCGAACTGTCCCTGAGAAACGAGCGGATTGGAGGCATCAGAGAACAGCTGAGATTCTAGTTTGCTGGGACGCCTCACACTGTGCCGAGGCTCCAGCTGAAAACGCCTATTATTGTTTGACACACCGAGCGCCTGCTCTGTGCCGGGGCATCCATTACCTCATTCAGTTCTCCTCAAAGTTCCTGAAAATCAACTATTTATCATTCCTGCTGCAGAGTGAGCCAACGACCACCCAGAGAGGATGAGTTCATTCTCCGGAGTCACACAGCTCATCACATCCCGAGCACGTGCGAGCACCACACTCCTGCGGTGCCCTGTCCCGACCTCACACCTGCATCCTGATAGCATCCATCGCGGAACTAGTTCTGCATGCAATGCCCCGCGTGTAGGTGATACACATGGGGCAGAAAGGAAATAAGGCACAGAATGACCTGTACAAAGAAACAAAAAACAAACAAACAAAAAAAACCCACGCCGGGAAGGCCACGTGACAGCTGTCAAACTGCGTCCTTGTTGCTCGCTCCGCAACAAAATGCCCTGAAGCATCTTCCCCGGTGAAGTGGTCTTAAGAGAGGCGCTAGGAAGAAAGTCTTGTCCTGTCAAATGCCATTTGAGATACGCTGCTCACTCCACTGCCCTTGGAGGGTCTCACCAGGCAGGGTCGCAGAGGAAACACGGAGAGAGGAAAATGGCCTGCAGTGAGAAAAGGGTTTAATTCGGCCCAACCAACTGCTTTGCAAGCTTATGTCGTGAATCCTGTTTACTCACAACAATGATTAATATTCCACGGATAGTGCGCTGAGCTGTACCCCCGGGAAGGGGTACAGCCACTCTGAGGAAGACAGGACTTGCCAGGGGCACTGCTGTGCTTCCCTTGAGCAGGCACTGGCCGTGGCCTGTGCCCAGAATGCAGAAGATAGCGAAGTTCAGGGGCAGCACCTCAGTTGACACTATCGGAACTGTAACTGGGAGTGGACGTTCAAGTGTCTAACGGGGAAAGCAGAGACAAGGAGATGGGGACACATCACAGCTAGGAAAGCCTCACTAATTATCTCAGACAGTGGCTTTTTAACCTGACGCCCTTTGAAATGCTTACTGGGCGGCATCTCAAAGTCTCTCCCCGTGCGATGTGTTTAACTGACCAGGAATTAATATGCAGCCCGTATAAAAACAATCACACAGATCAATAAGAAGATAAACAACCCCGTACAGAAGCCGGCACCGGAAAGGAAGAAGCAAATCTCAGAAGGGAAAATAAAAGGCCAACAAACATAAGAAAATACACTCATCTTGACAATAATTGGTGAAATGCAAATTAAAACGATATATCTGTTTTCTGTTGTTTTCGTAATATTGGCAAAAAAAAAAAAATAGATTTGATGCTACTGTGTGCAGGTAATGTAAAATGACCTGGCCACTTCGGAGGCAACCCGGCATTTTTATTAAAATGTAAATTGCGCGTGTGCTCTGTCTCAAGAATCTCCCATCTTAGTGTCCACTGTAGATAAGGGCACAGTGAGGGGAAGTCCGTCCGCAGCAACGTTGTTGGTGGCAGCCCCAAACGTGAAAACAACCAGAGGCCCCAGACTGCAGAATGCCAAACAACGGCGGACACAAGTGAGCCAGGTCTGGATGCACTAACGGTGTCTGTGGTGAACAGGCAGCACCTCAGTCTGTACAAGACAGACACGTGCATGTTTGCACACCCAAAATGACAGCGATATAACAGGCGAGACAAGGTCCTGGAGGAAACACCTCCACCTACTGACCGCAGTTGCCTCTGGGGATGGGCGTGGCCTTGGGGTATCCGGTCCAGGGAGACTCCGGCTTCACCCATATGGTGCTTCAAGGTGCACAAGGCGGATGCATTTGGATGTTGCTTACCCCCTTGCTCTTTAAAGAAAAGCCATCTTATGTGACATGACACACTAGTATACAGTGTGAAATGAAGGCAGATATCTCTTTCCGCTGATGTGGAGCAAAGAGGCTAGAAACATCTATCAGTGAGTGGACTGGCTTCTGTTTCCAGTGTGGCTACCGTCCTGTCTACTTGGCACTAACGGCTTCCGCACAGGAGGAGGGCACAGCCTCCTGGAGCACCCACTGGGCACGGCGCTCAGTGGCAAGCACCGTGCCAGCGCTGGCTCACCTGTTCTTCACCAGAACCTTCGAGGCCCCAGGCTCTTAGGCTCTGGAGTTGAGGAAGTGTCCCCGCGCTCGTTAGTGACAAAGCCTGGGCTGAAACCCAGGTGTGCCGACACACACATCACAAGGTGCGATGGTTAATGTTGTTGTCAATGGGATGGGACTACAGGATGCCTGGATAGCTGGGAAAATGTTATTTCTGAGTGTGTCTGTGCAGGTGTTCCCAAAAGAGATTAGCATTTGCATTGGTGGACTGAGTAAAGAAGATTGTCCCCACAGATGCGCGTGGGTCTCATCCAGGCCGGTGGGGCCTGAGGAGAACAAAAAGGTGGAGGAAGGGTGAATTTGCTTTCTGCTTGAGCTGGGACATCCGTGGATTCCTGCCCTCAGACGTCAGTGCTCCTGCTGCTCAGGCCTTCAGACTGAAGCATATCACTGGCTTTTCTGCTTTTCCAGCCTGCAGATGTCAGATTATGGCATTCCTCGGCCTCCGTAGTCAATGTGAGCTAATTCTGATATCAATCATTCTCTCTTTCTCTCAACATAGATCTCTTATTGGCTCTTTTTCTCTAGTGAACTCTAATACACAGTCTTTCCAAAAACTACAACCTTCATCGTATTAAATTATGCACACATATGTCCATGGATATTTATCTATAGTCTATCATCTATCTCTATAAACATAGATAGTTGTGTTTTTTTTTTGTTGCTGTTGTTGTTTTTTCTGAAGCTGGAAACGGGGAGAGACAGTCAGACAGACTCCTGCATGCGCCCGACCGGGATCCACCCGGCACATCCACCAGGGGCAACGCTCTGCTCACCAGGGGGCGATGCTCTGCCCCTCCGGGCGTCGCTCTGCCGCAACCAGAGCCACTCTAGCGCCTGGGGCAGAGGCCAAGGAGCCATCCCCAGCGCCTGGGCCATCTTTGCTCCAATGGAGCCTTAGCTGCGAGAGGGGAAGAAAGAGACAGAGAGGAAGGGGGGGGGGGTGGTGGAGAAGCAAACGGGCGCTTCTCCTATGTGCCCTGGCCGGGAATCGAACCCAGGTCCCCCGCACGCCAGGCCGACGCTCTACTGCTGAGCCAACCGGCCAGGGCCAATAGTTGTGTTTTTACCAGGGGTTCTCAATTTGGAATGATTTTGTCCCCTGGGGGACAGTTAGCAATATCTGGAGACATTATTGATCATCACAGCTGAGGGGAGAGGGATGCTACTGGCATCTGTGGGCAGAGACCAGGGATGCTGTTAAGCATTCTATAATGCAAAGCATAGCCCCTCACAGTAAAGAATTACCCAGTCCCAAATGTTAAAAAAAAAAGTGCTGAGGTTGAGAAACTTTGGTCTATACCTCTAAGAACTGCTCAGAATTAGACATCCTCAGGAAGGTCTGGCCAGGTCAGTGTTAAATGCCCAACTTAAAGCTTAGTCTCTGAACCCAGATGTGGCCAGTTCCTATAGCTAGATGATCTACATCAATGAAAAATTATTGCAGCCCTGGCTGGACAGCTCAGTTGGTTCCGTTAGAGCAGGGTTCCCCAAACTACGGCCTGCGGGCCACATGCGGCCCCCTGAGGCCATTTATCTGGCCCCCGCCGCACTTCCGGAAGGGGCACCTCTTTCATTGGTGGTCAGTGAGAGGAGCATAGTTCCCATTGAAATACTGGTCAGTTTGTTGATTTAAATTTACTTGTTCTTTATTTTAAATGTTATATTTGTTCCCGTTTTGTTTTTTTACTTTAAAATAAGATATGTGTAGTGTGCATAGGGATTTGTTCATAGTTTTTTTTATAGTCTGGCCCTCCAGTGGTCTGAGGGACAGTGAACTGGCCCCCTGTGTAAAAAGTTTGGGGACCCCTGCGTTAGAGTATCGGCCTGATACGCCAGGTTGCGGGTTCAATCCCCAGTCAGGGCATATGCAAGACTCAACCAATGAATGTATAAATATGTGGGACAGCAAATCGATGTTTCTCTCTCATGTGTGCTCTCTCTCTAAAAATCAATCAATACATTTTAAAAATTATTGCTCCCTGCTCTTTGGACAAAAGCCAGTCAGGTTCTCTGTAGCAGCTAGGAAGACCAAATCAGAGAGCAGCAGGGTCAAACCCAGTCAAAGAGGATGCAGCTGAAGCTGAGATACAAGGCGAAGAAATGGTTAAAGATAGTCCCTTTGATTATTCTTACCCAGAAGAAAAAAGCTCATGAATGTCCCAAACCATTAGGCCAGGAAAGTGCAAGGAATATTAGTAACTAAACAGAAATAACCCATGTTGTGTTTGGAGTCTTTTCTTTTTTTCTTTTCTTATCAGATAGTATTTTGACTTGATAGGTCTGGATAAATAGGCTTGCTGAGTATTTATGATCTCCCCTTTCAGTGTGAATTCTTCCCATTTTCTGTCTTTTCAAGTCTATCTCCAATAGTGAAAAGGTGCCGGCAATAATATAAACCTAATTCTATGCTAGCACTCATTTAAAGAAAAAATAATAATAATAATTAAAAAATGGACTACGACCTCCTGTAAAGCTCTTAGAAATAATCAAGTCTCCATATCTGCCCAGAATAACAGTGATTTCACACGGATAATAAGGTGTAGAGAAGAAACACCTAGAAATGCAGTGAAATTAATTGCTGTTTTTCAAGAAGCTGCTTTAAAATGCAGTAACTAATTGACCCTCTGTTGGAGACAGTTTCCCCCTAGTTAATAACCACTCGTCCTAGACATGAGAAAGACAGATTGCTTCCATTTGAAAACAGTCTCCACTAAAAGCAAATGATGGAGAGACCGCTGCATTCGCCAGTCCGTGCACCATAACCAGTTGGGGTTTCCTGAGTTGCTGTTACTTTTTTAGTCCCATCAGGGGGATGTGCCCTCGGTGGTCCTACAAAATGTGCTTCTGCGCTTCCCTGAGTCTGAGCCATCTGTTAGTCCCCGGAACAGTGTGTATCTGGAGAGGGTTTCCCTGAGTTCAAGAATAAACCGTGTGCATGGTCACTGCCCAGCTTTGCTGGAATATTGGCCACTGGCATTCATTCGTTGGGCTGAAAGTTTAATTTGCTCCTGTTCCAATGACTGGGTTCTGGGAGAGTCATCCCAGCTCCTAGGAATCTTAAAGAAATGTCCTAGGTGACTCCCCATCTCTAGTCCTTCCAGCTATTCCTGCAACTGAGACAATAGTTACTAAGTCTGTTAAAACAACAGTCACCCCATCCTTGGGACCTATTCCATAAGAAACCCAAGGACCTTAGCATGTTAGCATTCTACAGATATCTCCAAGGCTGTCTGCAAATGTGTGCTTCAATCAATACTCATTAAGATGACTTTACATATAGAAACACCAAAAATACTATATCAGTCTACTACGTAGAATGAGAGTGAATACAGTTGTTTCCCTTATCCATGGGGTATATGTGCCAAGACCCCCAGCAGCTGCCTGAAAATACACAGTACCAAATTATAGGTAGTCTATGTTTTTTCTTATACATACATCTACTTCAGCTTCTCTTCGGCATGTCTGATGTTTTGTCTTCGTCTTGTACCACCCTCTCTGTTCTACCCTGATTCTATTTCAAAGAGGCTGGTAATTTTCAGGACATGCCTTAGACTTCTTCTATTTTTAACTTATCTCCAGAAGGATGCTTCTTCTGTCTTAGGCACAGGTCCTAATTATTGACTTTTTAAATGTTTTTGTTTGTTTTGCTTATCCCAAATTGGAAAACAATGAAACGAAGCCCTGTGCTGTAAAGATCCAGGGTAAGCCGTGTGCATGGTCACTGCCCAGCTTTGCTGGAATATTGGCCACTGCCATTCATTCATTGGGCTGAAAGTTTAATTTGCTCCTGTTCCAATGACTGGGTTCTGAACCATTATTTATAGCACTTTTTCTCATGCAAATAAATAATCCAGAATGAAGCCCTTCACTTGCTGCCACTTTTATTTTGGCATCTCTCTAGGTTATTATTTGCATGTTTTTAAAAGCAAGCAGTAATGCAGAAGTTAAGCAAAGCCCATGCATTAAGCAGGGCTCTGGAGCTATTAGGTTTATAATGAATTTCTCGGTGTTTGTGGATAGTGACCTGTTAGTCTCATCAGTGATATGACTCGGAGTTCAAGTTAAGGTTAGACAGTAAGCTGTGTGTTTGTGTATCTGTATGTGCATGTGTGTGTAAGACAGAGTGATGGAGAGAGAACACGTATGTGTGTGTGTGTGTGTGTTTAGGAACACACATGGGGGAAAAAGAAAAGGAGACGAAGCAAGAGAACCAGATAGATTCAAAGACTGCTCCGTCTCTCGGATCTCTGAGCTGTTCGGTGCTGAGAAAATGCTTCTCAATCTATTCCACCAACTCAGCAACGTGGGGTCCTATCCCCTTTTAAATCCACGCTGTTGTGCAAGGTGTCTTTTTGCGTCGTCAAAGGTATTTTACTAGAAAGGAATATCGACTGTGTATAGTCTGAGGTGTTAACACCTTAGATGCACATGTTCAAAATTTGCCTGTGCTGTGGAAGAATTTATAAACCAGAGAGAAATTCTCTGATGCCCGACAGTTTGAGAAAATCCATCAATGGCATTGTCTGCCGTGTTAAACAGAACGCTTCCATTTTCTTCCGTAGCTACTTGTCTATGCAATTAATTAGTGGGTTTTTTTTTTTTTTGGAGCCAATTTCAGTTACTTCTATTTCCTCCCTATTAACCTAAAGCTGTACCTTCTAATTGTATTTTCTTTTTTTTTTTAAGACCTCTACATTTGGAATGATCCAGTCTCTATTTTCCTTAAGGCTGAATGGTGGGGTTTTTTTTTTTTTTCTTTAATAAGATCATCACAAGTTAACCTAGTTGCTGTATTTTATTTACTTTTGATAGATGGGGGTGGAGGAGGGACAGCAAGAGAGAGAAAGATCAAAAGGTTGGAATAATTTCTCTATTTTCTAGTTATTTTTTATTTCAATTTATTTCTGTTCTTATCTTCATCATGTGCATTTGTGTAGTTTCTCTAGTTTAGGATTGAGTTCTCAGTTTAACATCTTAATGAGACCAATTAGTTTACTTTATTATTTCTTATCTAGTAAGGAATTGGTTTACCATGATGCTGTGTCTCGGGCTGTATAACATGCTCTTCGTGTAAGTATTCTCACCTTTGTTTTATTTCTAAATAATTAGTAACCAAGGTCCTATTATTCTTCAAAATTATTGAGAGAGAAATTTTAATTTTCATTATTTGTTTTCATGTTTATTTTTAGTTTGTATTTATCTGACATTGAATTTGAAAAAGTGACCTTATAAAAATATTTGCTTTAAGGGGTTTATTATGCTTGTTGTTGTGGCTTAAAATAAGCTCAAGTTTTCTAAATCTTCCAGAAATGCTTTAAAAACTATTGATTTTAATATGTACTCTTATTATTTTATTTAAATTTGCCTATTCACTTATGAATATTTTCTGCCAAGTGTAAGAGAGGTGGGCTACCATCTCCGAAACCAAATATATTTTTATAAATTTCCCATTTTATTCCTAACATTTTCAGCCTTATATATTTTGATGCTATGTTATTCGGCAAATAAATTTTCATGACTAGTTTATCTTTCCTGTAGATCACAAAATGACACTCTTTGTCTCCTTTAATATTATTTGGCCTGGAAAAAATTTGTTGGAAACTAATGCCATTGGCCCTACTTTCTTTTTTGCATTTCCTTGATAATATTTTTTAACCAAATTCTTCAGCTTTCTTTGCCTTTAGTTTTATGTAACCCTGAGTAGGAATTTATTGTTGAACACAATAAGAGAAGTTTGGGCTTCCCAATCATTGGAAAGATAGTGTTAATTAAACAGAATCTTTTTAAATGACCTAAAAAAAAAAAAAAAAGGCCAACAGAACCTTTCCTTGGTGGCCCCTGCACCCTACTCTGGGTGGTTGGTGGCCCCTGCACCCCACTCTGGGTGGTGGCCCCTGCACCCCGCTCTGGGTGGTTGGTGGCCCCTGCACCCCGCTCTGGGTGGTTGGTGGCCCCTGCACCCCGCTCTGGGTGGTGGCCCCTGCACCCCGCTCTGGGTGGTTGGTGGTCCCTGCACCCCGCTCTGGGTGGTTGGTGGCCCCTGCACCCCACTCTGGGTGGTGGCCCCTGCACCCCGCTCTGGGTGGTGGCCCCTGCACCCCGCTCTGGGTGGTTGGTGGCCCCTGCACCCCGCTCTGGGTGGTGGCCCCTGCACCCCGCTCTGGGTGGTTGGTGGTCCCTGCACCCCGCTCTGGGTGGTTGGTGGTCCCTGCACCCCGCTCTGGGTGGTTGGTGGTCCCTGCACCCCGCTCTGGGTGGTTGGTGGCCCCTGCACCCCACTCTGGGTGGTGGCCCCTGCACCCCGCTCTGGGTGGTTGGTGGCCCCTGCACCCCGCTCTGGGTGGTGGCCCCTGCACCCCGCTCTGGGTGGTGGCCCTGTACCCCGCTCTGGGTGGTGGCCCCTGCACCCCGATCTGGGTGGTGGCCCCTGCACCTTGCTCTGGGTGGTATCCCCGGCTGTGAATTATCAGCCCTTGCTTCATTCACTGGTGGCCACTTCTTGGAGCGCCTGCTTCAGCAAGCATGCCTCTAGGATCCCAAGTCAATTCCACACTCTGAGAACTCAGGTAAAATGGGGGAGGTAAATAAGATGCCACTCCTAGGTGAAATCTCAGTGTTTACAATAACGATATTACCAGACAAGTACTTGATGTATTTCTTGTCCCACTGCCGTCTGGTCCAATACTTGTCACCACACAGTGAGGCCGTAACAGGGTTGCGTTGGCAGGGGGGTAAAACTGCAGAACCCTGGAGAAACTCACGTCATAGATTTCAGACAGCATCCTCTCTGTCCGAGGCACGTTTAGACAAGGACTTCGCCTGTCGACAATGCCATGGGAGATGTCACCAGTCAAGTTAGTATATGACTCCCATATGTCCTGACTACGTGCCAAGAGGCCTGCTCTGAGCACTTTGTGTGTAGTTAAAACGTCTCTGCCTCAGTTTACTCTGTAAAAAATTAAATGAGGCAATGAAGTGCACATAAAGTGCAGAGAGCTCTCTTGGCCTATAGTAACTGGTAGACAAGAGCTAGTCAGCATCATTGCTGGCGACCTTGGCTGTTCTGTTTCATATCAGCTCTATGTGGCTTTATCATTTCCTCTCTTCACTTCACTCTCTTCTGTTACTTTCCGGTCTACATTTGGGGTTTGCTTGCATTGTTGCTTTTTCCTCAGAAAGGAATGCATTCTCTTAAAAATTTTTCTTCATTGTAATTCTATATATTTGAATCCCTTTTCCTCCGATCTGCAAGATCTACTACTGTCAGCTCTCACCGATTTGCAAGATGAACAATTTAGTGCATTTATGTTTTTCTTGTCCCCTTTCTAAATCCATTTTTTATTAGATTAGTATTGTATCATTGAGAACCATCTCTTGTCTCAACCCAAGAGAATCATATTAGCATTTGCATTCAAATTGGAAGGATACTCTGTTTCTGACTTTATATGGTTTTCTTTCCTAATGATCAGTCTTTTAATACCGTGGTTTCCCCACTCGTGAATCTCTAATTTCAAGTCAATTCTCAGTTGGTTATAGATCATATTCAATTTTCACCCCTCAAATCAGAGTTTATGGGTAACATATTTTGAAAGTTTTTCAACATGTATTCTGGGTTTGTGTATTTGGGGGGGTTGTATGTGTGCATGAGTGTATGTGGGGGTGGGGAAAGGGGTTTGTTTAGTCTATTGCTTTTACCATGAATGGCCATTTGGCTGGTTATAATGTCTTTGGGTCACTTTTCCCTGAAAACACTGCATAAGTGTTCCATTTTCTGGCATTTATTATGCTCTTCTAGGTGCAATTATTTTTTCATTATCTCTTCTTATAATACAGTGGGGATTTTTGATCTCCATATTTAGATCCTTTCAGCTTGAGAAAATTGTATCTAATTATACCCTTGATGATTGTTTCTTTTAATTGCTCTCTTTTAATCTTCAGAAATATCTAAAATTTATGTGTATAATATCTATTCTCTCCCTTTTTCTTTTTCTTTGTGTTCCTCTGACACATATTGGATGCTCCAAAAATATGTCAAGAAAGAAAGAAGGAAGGAAAGAAAGAAGAGAGAGAGAGAGGAGGTGAGAAAAAGAAAGAGGGAGAGGAAGAGGAAGGGAGGGAGAAAGAGAGAGAGGAAGGGAGGGAAGAAAGGAGGAAGGGAAAGAAGAAAAGAGGAAGGGAGGGAGGAATGGAGGAAGGGAGAGAAGAAAGGAGGAAGGGAGGGAGGAATGGAGGGAGGAAGCAAGAGAGGAGGGGAGCAAAGAAGGGAGGGAGGGAGAGAAGGAAGGAAGGAAGGAAGGAAGGAAGGAAGGAAGGAAGGAAGGAAGGAAGGAAGGAAGGGAGGAAGGGAGGAAGGGAGAGGGAGGGAAGGAGAAGAAAAAAGGAAAAAATAAAACAAAGGAAGGGTAGGAGGGAGGGAAGGAGGGGCCCATTTGGGGAATAAGTTTTTAAGTTTATTTCACTCAGCTTTGACTTGACCTCCTGGTCATTTCTGTCTTAGCTGTGGGTAGTCAGCGGCTCATCCCCTGCTGCTGAGTTTAGCTTCCTTGCAACCTGTTCCTGTCTCACTCAGCTTTTCATCAGTCTGTGATGCTGTTATTTTCAAAATGGCTTCCAAATAGTGGTTCAGGACCTATCTTCCTATATTTTACCAAATATTTTACACCTAACTTATATAATATAAAGAATCATTTTCATGGTGATGTTATGTATTTTCTTTGTTCTGCAGTATTTCCCACCCACCTACATTTACTTTTTTTTTTTTTTTTTACTTTTTTTTTTTTTTTGTATTTTTCTGAAGCTGGAAACAGGGAGAGACAGTCAGACAGACTCCCGCATGCGCCCGACCGGGATCCACCCGGCACGCCCACCAGGGGCGACGCTCTGCCCACCAGGGGGCAATGCTCTGCCCCTCCGGGGCATCGCTCTGCCGCGACTAGAGCCACTCTAGCACCTGGGGCAGAGGCCAAGGAGCCATCCCCAGCGCCTGGGCCATCTTTGCTCCAATGGAGCCTTGGCTGCGGGAGGGGAAGAGAGAGACAGAGAGGAAGGAGGGGGGGGGAGTGGAGAAGCAAATGGGCGCTTCTCCTATGTGCCCTGGCCGGGAATCGAACCCAGGTCCCCCGCATGCCAGGCCGACGCTCTACCGCTGAGCCAACCGGCCAGGGCCTTACTTTTAAAAAGTAGTTTTGGGATAATACTACATAGGACTACTAGCCTGCAACAAGTCTCCTTCCATTCAGGTACTGACGAACCAAGGTGAGATCATCTCCTCATCCACCTGTTCGGTTCTCTGACACTTTGAACCAGTAACTCAGTCAAACATAGGAATTGCCTTTATCATGCACACTGCTGCCAGGGACTTTCCTGTCTCCGCCCCAACACGTCCCTTTCTCTGGGAAGGTCGTGGCTGGAGATACATGGGAGCCCTGTATACCCTCATTACTTGTTCGGATTTCCTGTGAGTAGACATCTGTGGGACACAGCAAGATGTAGGAGAGTCAACTGCCTCTTTCAAGAACACATGTTTTAAATATATGATTACTTTTGTAACTCATACAAATCTTGGGTCTCTGAGCCAGGTAGAGACAGAGTGACTGTGTGTGTATGTTTGTGTGGGTGTGTGTGCGTGCATGTACTGTACGAAGTAGAGAATACATTTTTACCCTATTATCTTTCATGAATGCAAAATATAGTTCTGAGAGATATTGAACTGTTTTTATTTTCCTCCACTCACTTTTCATTTAGTATCTGTTAATCCTAGACAGTATAAGAAATTAACCTAGGCTACAGGCTCTCCGAGGACAGAGGCTAGGTACTTGTCTTGTCAGTGAATCCCATGACTTAGCCCGTATGTAAGGCTGAATGAATAAGTGAATGATTACATAAAGGTTGGGGTGGATTGAACCAGCCAGTAAGTTTTAATGTCATGGACAGTATCCTCCTTAACTTACTATTTATTTTATTTGTATTGGTTTATAATAATTTTTTTTATTTTATATGTATGTATGTATGTATTTTGAGAGAGAGAGAGGTAGAGGGACAGGGACAGACAGATAGAAAAGGAGAGAGATGAAAAGCACCAACTTATTACAGCACTTTAGCTGTCCATTGATTGTTTTCCCGTATATGCCTTGATGGTGGGAGTGAGGGGATGGCTACAGCAGAGTGAGTGACTCCTTGCTCAAGCCAGTCACCTTGGGCTTCAAGCCAGCAACTTTTGGGCTCAAGCCAGTGACCATGGGGTCATGTCTGTGATATCACGTTCAAGCTGGCAACCCCGTGGTGCTCAAATCGGTTAAGCTGGTGACCTCAGGGTTTTGAATCTGGGTCCTCAGCATCCCAGGTCAATGATCTATCCACTGAGCAACCCCCTGGTGTGGTTTTTAAAATTTTTTAAATTAGGAGTTATTTCTACCAGTATCCAGAATAGGGGTGATGATTTTAATGGTGATTTTTTTTTCATTAGTCTTCTTTATAAAGTTCAATATTTCAGTTTCTCATGTGTGATGATAAAAAAGTTAAAATTAACAGAATCAGCTCATACAATGTCAATAGGTTTGGTATGCACATTAAAAAGTAGCCTCATTATTGCAGATTCTTTTTTTCAGTTTTCTTTTCTTATCAAAGGCATTAAAGGACATTTGGAAAAGAAAATCTTTCCATAATCCCAAGACTGAAATCCAATCGCTATTAGCATCTCCATGCATTTCCTTCCAGGCCCCTTTATCCAGTGTGGGGTCCT
Source organism: Saccopteryx leptura (assembly GCF_036850995.1). NCBI lineage: Eukaryota > Metazoa > Chordata > Mammalia > Chiroptera > Emballonuridae > Saccopteryx > Saccopteryx leptura. The sequence goes on from NC_089511.1 coordinate 16,458,318, forward strand.
GGTCACCATGGGTGTGGGGTGACTCACCAGCCCAATTCTCGTGGCAGGGTCGGGTCATGGAATTTATGAGGAGGTGTACAATCCACCATCCTGCAGCTGAGACACTCCTTTCACTATTTGTAAATTCCCATTTTGAAAAATATGCATTGCTCCCCAAAACCTCTCCACACACTAAACCCCACGGCAACCAAAGAGAAACTGTCAGGGGCAGAAGTCAGAGCGAACCGGTGGCCACCTGTGGGGGAGCATGTTGGAGGAACCCAGAGAGCCCTGTGACTCGACTTTAGAACAAATAATCTTGTTATTCTAGTAACAGAAACCTAGAAGGTTCTGCAACTCATGATCATGAGCCTGACCCATGGGGAGTGTTACTATGGGGCAAATCCACGCGTCTAGAATAGCATGAAAGAGAGAATTTGGGTGGCAGAAGTGAAGCCATTTGAGCAAAAGCAGACAGTTCACTTAGTAAGTGCAAGGTAGCCATTTTACCGTGCCTTCTAAGAAGAAATTGGAACCTTTTTATTAAGGATCTGCTTTGTAGTAGTCAAAGGTCACATGAATTATGGGTACACCAACTTTCTATATATTTCTAGAACGTTTCATTGCAGATTGAGTTCAACCATGCTCACCCATCTTTTGATTGCCGTCCTTAAATCCTAAATTCAGCCTCAGGTTCCACACAACCTACTCAGTTCATTAGAGGAAACCAGGTCAGGTCCAGACTTATGGGCTACAAGTTCAAGATTGTGATACCAAAGTGGACAGAGCAGATGACGGACCCCTTCCCACCTCCCAGCAACGGGCTCTTTCCAAACCTGTGCCAGTGTGCTAAGTTCTGAGCATTCAATTAGGCATAATTGAAAGCGTTCTCTTTTTCTGTCATTAAACATTTTCATCTCTGTTCTGTCACATTTTGCTTCTTGTTGCTCACTTAACACAATAGGATTAAATGTCCCCATATTATCAAATGGCCACCACAGACATCATTTTAATAATGGCATCATACCTTGTGTGATGGTCACAACACCATCTATTTCTCCCACTGTTGGAGATTCCCACGGAAGAAGTTACTTTGTACAATCTCAATGTGGAATATTCCCAGGAAATATTTAATGACTCGTGCTGAGAGTTTACACTTTCTGATATTGTATGAAGACAGATGTCCCCCGATGAAGCAAGGAGACGTACGAGGCAGAGCTGTTTTTGCCTTGCTGTTTTTGTTGTGGTTTTTTTTTACAGAGACAGAGAGAGAGAGTCAGAGAGAGGGATAGATAGGGACAGACAGACAGGAACGGAGAGAGATGAGAAGCATCAATCATCAGTTTTTCGTTGTGACACCTTAGTTGTTCATTGATTGCTTTCTCATATGTGCCTTGACCATGGGTCTTCAGCAGACTGAGTGACCCCTTGCTCGAGCCAGCGACCTTGGGTCCAAGCTGGTGAGCTTTTGCTCAAACCAGATGAGCCCGCGCTCAAGCTGGCAACCTCGGGGTCTCGAACCTGGGTCCTCTGCATCCCAGTCCGACGCTCTATCCACTGTGCCACCGCCTGGTCAGGCTGCCTTGCTGTTTTTGTTTTGTTTTTAGCACGACTCACCAACCCTCTGTTCTCCTGCTTATGTAAAATAGCCCCTTCTAGAGCAGAACTGTAATAGACGTAGCTACTCTATATACAGATGCCAGGGGATTGGGCGCCCCTTCAGAAAGGAGTATGGAATAATAAAAACGATGCGTCCCACCACACATAAACACACATCTCCTGTGGTCAGCTGTTGTGTGTTTTATGGTCAGCTGTTGTGTGTTTTTATTTCTAATCCATAGCCAAACGCCATCTGGCAAGGCGCAGCCCTGGGAGCCAACTGGAGAAACTGAGGATGTTTGGGAAAGAAGAGAAAGGTTCTAACCAGAGAGACCGGTAGGCCTCCTCGTTTCCAAACAACAATAAATGATGGCTCTCCTCCATCATATATAATTTAGTTGTGAGGCTTGGCAATTTCTGAGGAAAGTGAATACAAAATAAGATGTGCAGTCATGTGAAATACTTTCAGTTAAGCTGTCCTGTGAATGCAAGATACAGCTGTGAGTGTGACAGAGAGAGAGAGAGAGAGAGAGAGAGGCATTTAATATGTAACAGAGAGGAAAGAGCGAGTGTTCTATACACAGTAGGATGGGCTGGCGGTGGGAGCCACCCACACCGATGCGGAGTGCTTTCCCCCTGACATCGTTTAACAAGTCAGCAGTGTCATTACTTCTAAATTCCCTACTGACAACCCGCCTCCTATTGCCTGCGCTCAGGGAAGAACATAGAAGAAAGCCATGGGCTCTTACAGATAAAATGTTATTATCCTTATAAACATCATCAGCGGGGGTAGTTGTTAAGAACCCTGTTTTTAAGGCTGAAGAACCAAAGACTCATAGAACTTCAACATCTTGCCCTTGATCATACAGCTAGCAAGAGGTCAGGTCAGAATTTGAACTCAGAGCCCTGTGATTCAAAAGCCTGCATCCCATAAACTATGTTGACTTGATAGAAATGGTGAAGAGAACTTTTATCAGAAAAAAAAGAAAGAGAAGAATCAAGAAGAAGAGGGGAGAGAGGGAGACAGAGATATGGGGGAGAGGAGGGTTGGCTACTTATATAGTTCTGGTTTAAGATCTTTCTCTTCTTACTTCATCATGCTTTTATTATTTTCTTTCTGGTTACCGTCTGCTATGGGCTGCATTGTGTCCCTCTAAAATTTGTATTTTGAAGTCCTAACTCCAAGTACCTCAGACCGTGACTATATTTGGACATAGGGTCTTTAGAAAGGTCACTGAGTTAAAATAAGGTCATTATGGTGAGCCCTCATCTAGTATAACAGGTGTCCCCAAAACAAGAAGAAATTTTGACGGACATAAGACACGGACCCAGAGGGAAGACCCTGTGAGGACACAGCCAAGCGGAGAGGCCTCAGCAGAAGCCGACCCTGCTGACACCATCACGTGGACTTCCAGCCTCCAGAACTGCCAGAAAACATGGACATTTCCCGTTGTCAAAGCCTCCCCACCAGGGTTATTTTGTTATAGCCCTTGCAAACAAACACACCATCGTTAGACTTTCATGGAAGCTGCGCTTTTGGGGTTCCACCCCACCCTGAGACCCTACAAAGCCATCCCCCAGTGTGACTCACTAGCTGGTTCTTTTAGCTCTGTGGGGACGATCGGGTCGACTGGATCAAGCCCAGGACGCTCTTGTCTGTACCCAAAGCAGACATGGGGCTGACTCCAAGTCGACATTCCTGTCAGGGCACTGCCCCACCCCTCTCCTTTGTCGCGAGGATGCTTCCCAGAAAGTGATGTCAAACGCGTGCTGGTGGCCTTCGGCAGAGACCAGCCCCGGTTTGGGAGCGACTGAACAGGACCTTAACCAAACAGGAAACGACAGAACTGTTTCCAGCGGAGGATTCATTGAGCCAACTCGGGGCAAACACAATGCACTCTGGCTTGGCTTCTGACAGATGGAAATAAAACCAATGTTAGCAACCGGCTCGCAGCTCACAATATGCAACATTAAAGAAGAAGGTGCCTTTTTAACTTGGTCTGGGAGCCCACTGGCTTTTTTTTTTTTTTTTTTTTTTTTGTATTTTTCTGAAACTGGAAACGGGGAGAGACAGTCAGACAGACTCCCGCATGCACCCGACCGGGATCCACCCGGCACGCCCACCAGGGGCGAAGCTCTGCCCACCAGGGGGCGATGCTCTGCCCCTCCGGGGGTCGCTCTGCCACGACCAGAGCCACTCTAGCGCCTGGGGCAGAGGCCAAGGAGCCATCCCCAGCGCCCGGGCCAGCTATGCTCCAATGGAGCCTTGGCTGTGGGAGGGGAAGAGAGAGACAGAGAGGAAGGAGGGGGGGGGTGGAGAAGCAAATGGGCGCTTCTCCTATGTGCCCTGGCCGGGAATCGAACCTGGGTCCCCCGCACGCCAGGCCGACGCTCTACCGCTGAGCCAACCGGCCAGGGCCCCCACTGGCTTTTCTTACACAATCTGCAAAAAGAAGAAATAAAGAGAGAGAGAGAGAGAGAGCTGTTCCTCTCGTTGCATAACCAGTTAGCACACACAGACAAGGGGAGTTCAACGTCTTTTACATTCAGGGGAGAAAACGTGTATTTGACACACATATTTATTAAAGGGACTAGACTGGAAAATAGCACTGGCTGCATTCATCAGAAATGGTGTAGAAAATACTTAAATAATACAACAGAGAGCGCAGGCAGGGTAAGCCGCTTACAGACGGAAGCCGGAGGTCTGAGTATTTTTATTTGAAGGTTAAATTTTCAATTAATTTTCTTTTTCCAGCTTGTGGCCATCTCTTCCAAGCGTCCCTGTTAATTGCCATAAAACAATGTCTCTCCCTGTTTGAATTCTGGCCAGGGAGGCCAGAAGCTGTCAACCATCAAACGGGCATCAGAGTGAGGACTGGGGCAGAAATCAGAACTACTGTGAACAAGCCGAACCAAACTGTCAGGCTCGGAGAAGCCAAACGATCGGTTTTAAAAAAAAACCCTTTTTTTTTTTTTTTCACTCGCTCTGTTTCTTCAGAAGTTATGTTCCTAAGCTGCGGCCTGTCGCTGAGAGATGCAAAGGGAAGCTTTCTATTACTGGAACGTTCAAATACCCCGATATCAGGGGGTTCTGACGGACCAGGGTCTATATGCACACTAACTCAGGGATCAGCAGGGGGATCGTTTACAGTTTTCTCCAAAATGGAACAATAAACAAGTCCCCGGCTGTAAACGAGCATAGCCACCTCTCCTGCTGGGTTAACAAGCAATGGAGGGCTCGCTCTCAGTCACAGAGCGCCCTCCGCGTCTGGGGGTGACAAGAAGCAGGCTGTACAAAGCAGTCGGACCACGAAGGGCTGGGGCGGGAAGTGGGGCTACATCTCGAGTGGAGGACAGGATTTTGGAGTACAGAGAACATTCGCGTATGTTTTGGCTGAATGACATGTTTTGGCTTCAGAGGCAGAATTAATTTTCAGCTGAGAATGAAGGAGAACAATGCGTTAAGGATAAAACGTGTAGCCTTACGTTCAGTTTAAAATAGCCTAGTCTCGTGGATTTAAAAAAAAAAAGGTAAATCTAGTTTTTTGGTTTTTTTTTTCTTTTTCATTTTTCTGAAGCTGGAAACAGGGAGAGACAGTCAGACAGACTCCTGCATGCGCCCGACCGGGATCCACCCGGCACGCCCACCATGGGGCGATGCTCTGCCCACCAGGGGGCGATGCTCTGCCCATCCTGGGCGTCGCCATGTTGCGACCAGAGCCACTCCAGCGCCTGGGGCAGAGGCCAAGGAGCCATCCCCAGTGCCTGGGCCATCTTTGCTCCAATGGAGCCTTGGCTGCGGGAGAGGAAGAGAGAGACAGAGAGGAAGGCGCGGCAGAGGGGTGGAGAAGCAAATGGGCGCTTCTCCTGTGTGCCCTGGCCGGGAATCGAACCCGGGTCCTCCGCACGCTAGGCCGACGCTCTACCTCTGAGCCTACTGGCCAGGGCCAAACTAGTTTTTTTTAACTGAGCTCCACCACTTAATACTGTCATAACCTTGTGTGCGCAGTGGACAAAGCGTCGACCTGGAAATGCTGAGGTCGCTGGTTTGAAACCCTGGGCTTGCCTGGTCAAGGCACATATGGGAGTTGATGCTTCCTGCTCCTCCCCCCTTCTCTCTCTCTCTCTCTCTCTCTTCTCTCTCTCTCTCTCCCTCTCTCTCTCCTTTCTAAAATAAATAAATAAAATAAAAATAAAATGAAAAAAAAAATAACCTTGTATCGAAGTCACCTAATTTCTCAGCCTCGATCTCTTTATTTGTAGGACGGGAATAATAACATTTACTCTGTGCTTTCTTGAAAGTAGCAATAAAGATAAGTAGATAGATGACAGATTAGTTTGATTTTGCTCCTCCTCCTCCTCCAAGGGGACATTTGGCATTGTTTGGTGATATCACTGATTGCCACAACTTGGGCGAGAAGTGCTACCAAAATCTACTGGACAGAGGCCACGACAATGCATAGGACAGACCCCCAAGAACGATCCAGCTCTAAATGGCAACAGTGCTGCTGATATTAAAAACCCTTGATTAGATTCTAGGTAGGCAAGATAATAAAAGCTAGACAAGAAGCTAATGGAGAAACTGATTTTGGAGGTTTATAGATTATCTATAAATCTATAGCTAGATTAATTGATAGGTGGGATATTCTAACATTGGACACCCTAAGCATTCAACAAATGGAAGTGACTTTTGAAAAATTAAATCCAAAGATGGGATTAATAACATTAGGGTTGGGATGAAACAATGGAGGTTGCTAAAAAGGGAAATGAGAAGAGTAGTCATAAAGGGGCGCCAGCCATCATGCTACGTGTTTCATTTTTTTTTTTTTCCTCAAGCAAAATGATGAGTGTGGAAAAACAATTCTAACAATAAAGTGCCTGGTCAAGTTGCTGAACCAGGGATTGGCACACAACAGCCAATCCTGGGCTGCAGCCAGTTTCCGTAAATATAGGTGCTCCTCGACCCGATATGACCACCATGAGTTGAAAATATTATTAAATTGAAAATCCATTTAATCCACATAACCTACCGAACATCATAGCTTAGCCCTTAAATGTGCTCGGAACATGAGATCCAAAAACTGTTGCAACACACTCCCCCGGAGAGAACTGACTGCTAACCTTTGATCCCATGGCTGATGGGGAGCTCCCACCGCCCATGTCGAGAGAGAGTATCTCACACTGCAAATTGCTAGTAGGGAAAAGACCAAACTGCAAAATTTTAAGTGTGGTTTCTACTGAATGTGTATCACTTTTGTACCATTGCAAAGCCAAACCATCCTAAGTTGAGATTTACAGGTAAAGTTTTATTGGCACCCAGTCACATGCGTGCGTTCATCAAGGTATTGTCTGTGCACACTTTTTTTTTTTTTTTTTTTTTGTATTTTTCTGAAGCTGGAAACGGGGAGAGACAGTCAGACAGACTCCCGCATGCGCCCGACCGGGATCCACCCGGCACGCCCACCAGGGGGCGACGCTCTGCCCACCAGGGGGCGTCGCTCTGTTGCAACCAGAGCCACTCTAGCGCCTGGGGCAGAGGCCAAGGAGCCATCCCCAGCGCCCGGGCCATCTTTGCTCCAATGGAGCCTCAGCTGCGGGAGGGGAAGAGAGAGACAGAGAGGAAGGAGAGGGGGAGGGGTGGAGAAGCAAATGGGCGCTTCTCCTGTGTGCCCTGGCCAGGAATCGAACCCAGGACCTCTGCACGCCAGGCCGACACTCTACCACTGAGCCAACCGGCCAGGGTCTGTGCACACTTTTAACCTATAATGGCAGCACTGAGCAGATGCCACAGAGACCACTGTACATCCCGCCAGGATGGAAGTATTTACTGTCTGATCCTTTACAGACATCCTTGCTGATTCCTCTGCCTCCTACCGTGAGACACACACACACAACACACAACACAACACACATACACCAGCATATAGATTTATGTATTTCCTGGTCCAGATAACTTTTCTGCTTGTGTGTTCACTTTTAGTAGGAAGATATTTCAAGCATATAACTAAACACAGAAACAAATTCAACAAGTGTTCCTCATATCCCCCTGGTTTTAACAGATGGAAATATTCAGTTAAATTTTAGGTTTTCAAAATACAATATCATTATAATTTATACGTAATCTCAAATTCTCTTAGAAGGAGGAGGAAAAGACAGAGAGGTACATGCAGGAATGCAGAGCTGAACAACCACATGTGTCCAGCCCAAAAATGTGAAAAATTTTTGATTTTTCAAATGAGTCGCAGAGTCTCACGTATGAGATCCATGGGCTAACCTACGAGACACCTTTACCAGAGATTCAGAAAATAATTGTGAGTTTTTCAATCAAGTATACAGTTTATTATAAAAGTAAAACTGTGACTTTGGTTATGACATCTAACCATAGTTAACTAGCAACTTGCACTGCTTAAATGCTAATAGAAATAGAGCAAGCTTTAAGAAAACAAAACAACAGCAACAACAAAAATACCTTTTTCTGTCCATCGTTAGCCTTGCTCTACTTGGTGAAAGGTCAATCTTAGGAATTCGTCTTCATCAAGAATGACCTTTTAGAACCGCTGTTGGTTTTGTTAGGAAAAGGAGAACCTTTGAGACCTCTCCTGACCGCAAGGCTTGCGCACTTTCGGGAATGCAAAGCCTTCTAGGACTGATGTGGTCCCACCTCACACGGAGATGAGGACAGGTTTTAGTCTCACGTCCCTCACCCCCGACTGACACTAAAAAGGGACGTTTCTGCCTCTCTCTGACACCATCAGCCTTTCACGACCTTGTAATATGTCTTCCCTGCATTCGGTATTTTCCCTTTGAAGCTATTAGATGGTGTGTATAGGGTGTGTGTGTCTGTGTGTGTGCCCGTGTACCTGTAATCCAATTCCTTCTTGCTCCTTCTAATCGATAACTGGGCTGGGTATGAGGTATACACAAACTAGCATCAAAGATTCACCTCTGAAGAAAAACATTCCCCTGACTAATATCTCTCTGATAACAGAATTTGTTGTTAAAAAACATTTCTGATGATATAGCCAGAAGAAAAAAAAAAAAATTCTTAAAAGACCAGAAAGTCTGCTAGGCTAGCACATGGTTCGTTAAATCGTCGTTGAAATGTCTTGAGACAGAAATATATATTAGTTTTACGACAGCTATTTTAGTTGTGCTAATGACTGCACACGGCAAGGACGGGTGGCATGGTCAAAATCTAACGTTTCCGCCTGTCTTCCCAATTGCACTCTGAGGTGTTCGTGTCTCGCGCGCGTGTTCCTCTCTCCAGATTAAGGGCACAATATTTTCAAGCTCTGGGATTTAATGTCCGCGCTTCAGCCTTCAGAGCAGCTTTCCCTAACCCAAGTGACAGAACTCCAACCTGCCAAGCCTTGAGCCGGAAGTGGGCTTGATTCAGAACCCAAGGGGACTTTGGGCTGGTTAATAATGGAAGATTCTTAAATATGTCACGAATATCTATTACAAGGAAGATTAATCATGATAAAAATGCCCTTTTCTTAAGTGTGAGACTTTTCTCTTTTGATATTTAACCTACCCCCATAGATGAGATAGGCTATGCGACTTTCAGGGGGGACTATTAAGACACCTATAATTAAAATGACTATTCTCTGAAGTGCTCCTGGAAAATGACATTTTTTTCTCTCTTAACAATTGTGAAAACATAATTAAAAAAAAAAATAACTACAACAGTGTGAGAGAGATAATATCCCTTCTAATGCTGTCCCCAAGTGGCATAAATTCTGTCCCTCAAAAAGGCATAAAAGAACAGTTTCAATATAGTACTGTTGGACTTGGGAGGCACAAGGAGGACACCTGGGAAATTTACTGGAAATGCAGGCCCACCTCACATAAACTCTGCTCCTCACGTTTGGGGTCAGGCTCCGATTGCACCCTCTAATACAGTGGTTTTCAACCACTGGTCCGCCTGATAGCTTGCGCCGGTCTGCGGAAGTGTTAACCGCCCTAATGTTGTATGAAGATCCTAGACCCAATGATTACAGAATAGACTCTATAATCTTCATACGACATCAGGGTGGTTAACGCTTTTGCAAACTGGCATGAAATTTCTGGAGAAGCGGCATGGGTCCACAGACCGGTGGTTGAAAACCACTGTACAAATCCCCAGGCAATTTGGATGTCAGAAGTCAGAATGCCAAGCTTTGGGAGACACTGCCAGTGTTCAATATTACTCTTTTGCCTTACACAAGGCAGCCCTCCCAATCTTCCAACAGTAAGGCCTAGTTTCTTGTTATCCACTACCTAGTTACTTACACTACATGTCTGTTTTCAGCCTGGTGAAATTTAAGAGATCAGAATTTAATTCCCAAATCTTCTCTGAAACAAATTTATCCAGATCCATTTCTACTCACGGGCCAGAGGGCAAGGGCATATTTACAGCTTCCACCGTATGTTGCTATGTTGCTTTCTCCTGATGTTAAATTTATTTTTAAGTAGGCAGATTAAGCAGGCCCAATACTCACCATAATGTCACCAGACATGTGTGCGTGAACTTATTATTTTAACTTTGTTCTGCTAATTTAGTCAGTGTAAAATGGGATCTCAAGGTAGACTTAATTTGCACTTCTTGCATTTCTGGTGAAGATCAGTATTTTTCCCTGTGTGGGGTTTTGTTTTGTTTTTTCATTTTTGCTATTTATAAGTTTCCCAGAGTTACAGTTCAACTTTTGAATTTCTCTTTGGGTTCAAGGCAAGGTTTATTGTGACCTTATTGCCAAGGCAACTAAAATTTAACAGAAATTGAAAGCCGGGAATAGAGCCATGGTTTCCTTCAGCATCCAAGGGTGGCACTCTTGGCCAAACTACCTTGTGTCCTGAATGTCTTACAGCAAAAACTTTGGGAGGACGAAAGCTATTCTAAGCCACGGGGGGGCAGCCTCTGAGAGGGCGCTCTGCACGCAGGAGATTCCTGGGGCCAGTTTCATCAAGTTCAACACCTGGAGGGGCTGAAGGAAGCTGGATCAGGCAGGCAAAGATGCTTCCTGGCTGCAGGCTCAGCAGTGGCCCGGGGAGCCAATGTGCTTTCATTGCTGTCCTGCTTGGAAGCAAGGGTGCCAGGACTTTCTTCCTGCACATGGACCAGTCATATGATGCAGGCTGTCCCAGAGAAAGGGTTGGGTGATTTGTCAGCCACCAGTACTACCAGCAGCACGGGAGGATGACAACCTGAGACCTGAAGAGGGATCGCGGGTGGGACACCCCAGCATCCGCCCTGGAGGGCATCTGACATTGGTTGAGATACTATAGTTTCTTTAATATATGCTATTGTTTAAGTCATTTGCTGATGTGTGATGAACCACTCCAAAGTTAGTAGGATAAATTGAATGAAAACATTTTGATTTTGCTTGTGATTCTACAAACTGGGCTGGGCTCAGCTGGGCAGTTCTTCTGCTGGTCTTGCCAGTGATCATTCATGGGCTGTGTTCCACTGGTGAGGAAGCTGTGGGCCAGGCACAGCTGGGATGACGGGGTGGCTGGGATCCTCTTCCCCTTTTCAAGAGTCTTCCGTTCTCTTCTGAATGTGACCTTGCACCTCCAGGTAACCTCCTTACCTCCAGGTAGCTTCTTCTCATGCTCTCTCCAATAAGATAACTTGTTCTCTTATGTAGAGACTTAAGGCAACGTCCAAGTTGAAGTCTTAGCAGCAGGGTTTCTGATGGTTAAACAATTGACATTTGGGGATGGATAATCCTTTGTTGTTGGTGGGGTGGCAGCTACCTGTCCTGTGCCCTGTAGAATGTTTAGCAACATCCCTAGCCTTCACTCACTAGATGCCAGCAGCACGCTCAGCTAGGACATTGCACATGTCTCTAGAAGCTGACATGTCCTTGGAGAAGAAAGCAAGCTCTCGTTGAGAATCACTGCTTTAGAAAGACGAGGAGCTTACACTTTAGCAGCTTACACTTTAGAATGTGGTTGAATGTGGAGGTTCAACCACATTCCACCGGTTTAAATAAACCATAAACACAACCCAGATGTAAACTGCATGAATACCAGGAGGCACGGGGTCATTGAGGGCCACCAAGGTAACAGACTACCATGGTTCTCTAAGGCCCAGATTAACACCAGCTTAATAAAATGTAAAACAAAGACTCACTCTTTCAAAAATCACACAGTTAGAAAGTCACAGCCCTGAGATCTGAGCCCAGTCTCCCTGACAGCAAAGCCCATACTCTCTCCATGACCTTGAGCGGCCTCCAGCAGGTCCCAAAGGGTTACTTTTAGAAATGAACTACCCTCCCTCTCCTAAAATAAAAATTAAAAAAAAAACATGTCAGAGAAGAGAGAGAGGCTTTACTGGGGTTTAGTTACGGTTAATGAAGAAAACATTAATCACTTCAAGTACTGTTTTGGAGCTCGCAAAACTGAAATGAAGCACAATATGAAATGTTCATTTATTTCTGCGGGCTTTATTTTGTTGACATTCAATCACTCAATCCTCTTTGCCTTACTTATAAAGTTTGAGGGGAAGAACACTATTTTTTTCTTTTTATTAAGTAAAATTCTGTTCTAAGTGATGCACACAATTGCCTCCTTCTCTTAAAGACGCAGGGTTGGGGGACCATAGGACAACCCATTGGATGCCCTGCCCATGAGGGCAGGGCTCCTTTAAGGACGATCCGCTCCAAAGCTCCCCACTGAGATCTGTAGCCTCTTCTAAGATCCCAAGTCCTGCCAGGGTATCCAATGCCTAGACTTAAAGCTCAGCATCACCACTCACTGGCTCTCCTGCTTTTAATAATTCTTTTTTTTTTTTTTTTTTTTGTATTTTTCTGAAGCTGGAAACGGGGAGAGACAGCCAGACAGACTCTCGCATGTGCCCGACCAGGATCCACCCGGCACGCCCACCAGGGGCGACGCTCTGCCCACCAGGGGCGATGTTCTGCCCCTCCAGGGCGTCACCCTGCTGCGACCAGAGCCACTCTAGTGCCTGGGGCAGAGGCCAAGGAGCCATCCCCAGCGCCCGGGCCATCTTTGCTCCAATGGAGCCTTGGCTGCGGGAGAGGAAGAGAGAGACAGAGAGGAAGGAGGGGGGGGGGTGGAGAAGCAAATGGGCGCCTCTCCCATGTGCCCTGGCCAGGAATCGAACCCGGGTCCCCCGCACACCAGGCCGACGCTCTACCGCTGAGCCAACCAGCCAGGACCAATAATTCATTTAAATGTCTGGAGCCTCAGTTTCCTTATCTACAAACTGTATAAAATAACGCCTACCCTGCCCTGAAGGATAGGCGTTACAATAAAATGCTACCTGCACATCTGAAACAATAAAATGCTACCTGCACATCTGATAGCGTCCCTGTCCCCTCTGAGAAAAGAGGGAACTCCAGCAGATGCAGTGGACACAACCAAGAGAAAAATTGGGGGTTTCATGGGCAGATTGACTCTAGTCGACTCTGGATCAGACAGGAAACCGAGTGTCGGACAGGAAGCAACAAGGGCCCAGGGCACATTCTGTCGTCACCACGACTCATGGATGCTGTGATTCTACCTCCCGTCCCAAGCATAAGGGGGCAGACACATACAGGGCAAAAACCAAGCAGGAATATGCCCCTCCTCCATCTCACCAGACAGGCAACGGAAATCGGAGTGGAAGAAAGAACAGAATAAAGACCAGAAGTCAAGTGTCATCCATCACTCATCCAACCACCACGGCCTCAAAACCCAGACGGTGAGCTTTTCTCTAAGATGTACACATTCCACTCATTATGGAGAAAACACTTGTATCTATTGTAGGATGCTCAGAACCCTCCTGTTCTGCTTAGCTGCATGTTCTATTTAACAGGAAGGCACCCAATACTCCGTGCATGGAATTCTAACTTGCAACGGTAAAACACGGCGGCAGGTATTTTGAACAAAGTTTAAATCAAACATAATTTAATATTTATCTGAGAGCTTGTAAAGTGTAGGAGGATTTTGTATCACCTCCAGGGACTAAAAGTAAACACCTGGTTTCTAAGTTATAAGGGTAAAACTGTGGATGACTGGAAGTTTCTCATTTATAAAGTGAAATTGACAGGAACTCCCTTTATATTTAACTGATTTGGGCTCGGGGCCTACCAGCTGGCTGTCCTGGGGCAGGATAATCTGTAGAAGCCTTAGATTTTTATTCTGTAAATGCAATACAATGGTATCATTTAATGAAGCAGTCAGATAGTAATTATTGTATAAAGCCCTTAGCACAATGCCGGGCCCATAGTAAGTACGTAGTCAAGTCAACTTCATTTTGCCCATTTTCTTATTCTTTTTATTTATTATTTATTTTTATTACTAAGTGAGAGGCTGGGAGGCAGAGACAGATTCCTACATGTGACCCAATCAGGATCCACCTGCCAAACCCCCTAGGGGGCGATGCTCTGCTCATCTGGGGCCATTGCTCTGTTGCTTGGCAACCAAGCTATTTTAGTGCCTGAGGTGAGGCCATGGAGCCTTCCTTAGCACCCAGGGTCAACTTTGCTCAAACCAATCAAGCCATGGCTGCAGGAGGGGAAGAGAGAGAGAGAGAGAGAGAGAGAGAGAGAGAAAGAAGGGAAGTGGGAAGGGTAGAGAAGCAGATGGTCACTCTCCTGTGTGCCCTGACCAGGACTCAAACCAGGGAATTCCACATGCCAGGCTGACACTACCACTGAGCCAACTGGCCAGGGCTTCTCTTCTTTTTGGATTCTATTTCAGCTGCATGAAAAAATAAGCCTGCACAGAAAGAGCCAGGAAAAATAATGGGACATCTAATCGTCCTCATGGAAGCGATGTTAACAAAGCAAATAACAGCAGCGTAGGGTGTGAGAAGATGATGCAAGCTCTGCAGCAACACGCCTCACCTAATGTAATCATCGTGGCCATCCTGTGGTGGTGAAGACGGGCTAAGGAGAGAGGTCAAGTCCCAGGCTGACCTAACTGGTGAGTCCAGTCTCCCATGCCGGGCCTGGAAACCGCCGTTTGGATGAGAGTGCCTACGGTTGCACAGCCCCAGGCTTATTCCAGTGCTTTGGTTAAAGCGCCAGGGCTCAGCCCCAGGGCCGTCCTACAGCGAGTTAGGAAACAGCATTATGGAGCACCTGCTTGTGCTTCCTAATGTGTCTCAGAAACACCCGGTGGCTTTTCTCTGTCATGTCACTCTTGGGCATCTAAACACACAACGGTGTTTCTAAGGGATTTTGTCTCCGATACGAAGCCTAACCACTGAACCAGTTTTTATTTGGCCGAGTATCTCCAAGTGGTGACTAAAGGCTCCCCTCTATCAGCCGGCCCAGTCACTGTTTGTCTTATTATTAATGTGTCTCAGTTTCAATTATGTACATTGATGACGTGTCTGGGCTCCAGATGGAGTCTCCAGTGAGGGACCTCTCGCTGTGTCCCAGCCACCTGAAGGGTTTTCCGTGACAGTTTGTTCACACAAGATGGGGCCAGCTGTCTGGTGGCACCCAGGAAAGCACAATGTTATCTTGGAATGTGAACGGAAAAGCTCAATGCACATCAACGAGGCAAGAAGTGCCCTGGCATGAGGAAGCAGGTCAGCGTGCCAGACAGCACCGCGGGCAGCCCGCTGCAGCCCAGAGAAGTTGCAAAAGATGGGTCAGCAGGACACACGGATTCTGAAGAGCCACAGATAGAGATGGAAAACACTTTTTTATTTTTTTTAAAGGTTTGCACCTCTGGTGACTTCTGTGTTTGCGTTAGCCTATGTATATTGCTTCCTGTTGGCCGCTCTTGTCTAGGGACCCGGATGGTGGTGGGAGCTGAAGGCAACACTATCCCCGCAGCACTGATGGGGAGGAGCTGGAAAGGCCAGGAACAAGCAGTCTGCATCCTGCTGGGTGAAACACTTTGTTCTGAAGCAAAAGTATCAGGAGAAGGGGGGTGTTCAACCTGCTCAGTGTGTCTGCAGCCCCCACCCTGAAGACAAGGCCGTGAAGGGTGGATGGGGAAGCCAGTGCCCAGTCCGTCAACTGTGCCCCTGCCTCCTATCAGTAACGTGACGTCGGGTCTCTAGGCCATCGGATTGAAATGGGATAAGACAATTGACCTTGTAGGATGGTTATGCAGTTAAATGGAATTACACATAAAAGAAGATGTGAACATATCGTCCTCCCAAAAAAGTGAGTATTTTCTTTTCTCTCTCTCTTCCTTTGTTTCCAAAGTCTTGACCAACTCTGAGTCAATTCCTGCTGAACTCCAAGCTCCCTTTCTCCCTAATAACAGACCCCTGATTTTATTCAAGGGCAGCCACGAGTCCAACTGACAGACTGGAGCTACTAGCCTGCTTCCAGATGGAGGTGGCCAATGAGACACAGGCAGAGGTCACTGAGTGAAGCTGTCCCCAGGGCCTCTTCAATGCTTGCCCAGCCTGTTCTCCCGTCCAGGCACCTGGATCCGAGCTGAGGCAGAGCTGGCACAAGCCTGATGCCCAAGAAATGTTTTCTGACTGAACAGCAAGGAAAAGAACAATAATACTAGAGACAGCTAACATTTCTGCTGCTTGCTCCATGCCTGTCAACATGCTCAGCCCTGTACTTGGTTTATTTAATTGAATCCTCAAGAAGACCCTATGCAATATCTTCTGCCATAACTTCTGCTTACAAATTAGGAACCTAAACTATAGGAATATATGTAAATATATGTAGGCATGAGTGACTGAAAGAATGAATGAATGAATAAGTGCATAGGTGAATGACAGAGAGCCTGTTGAAAGGCAAGAAGGAGAATTAGAGGCGGAGGGCAGATGAAGTTTTGCTATTGCTGTTGTAACAAATTTGGTAGCTTCACCCAGTACCCATGTATCATCCTACAGTGCTATGGATTAGAAGTCCAACATGGGTCTACTAAGCTCAAATGAAGACATGGGCAGGGCTATGTGACTCTCTGGAAGCTCTAGGGAGAATCTGGTTCCTTGCCTCCTCCAGCTTCTAGAGGTCCCTTCCTCCACCTTCAAAGCCAACAATGTTGGGCCAAGTCCTCCCCATGTTACTACACTGCCAGCTCCACTCTGTCTTCCGCTGTTAAAGACCCTTGTGAGTCCATTGGATCCAGCTAGATAATCCAAGATAATCTCCCTGTTTTAAGGACAGCTGACTAGCAACCTTAATTCCATCTGCAACTTGAATTCTCCTTTGCCAAGTACAACAGCATTATCTACAGTATCCAAGAATTAGGACATGGATCTCTTTGGGGACCTTATTCTGCTGACCGCAGTGGGCATCTTGGGAAAGTCCTCATAGTCTATAGGAACCTTTCTGCAATCGGAGCAGCTGCAGCATGTACGGAACTCCACGGCAGGATTCCAGATCCCAGTTTAAGCAATACAGGAAGTCATGACCTTTTGCTTCATTTTCCTGGCATGGTGGTTGGGATACAGCTGTGGTCACAGAATCTCTTGCTGTTGCCTTCTGATACAGACTGCCAGTCAGTTCTCTGGGGTAAGGACGGAGGTAACAATGGCCAGTCACAACCAGGGATCACCTGTGGGTCACAGGGCTTTTCTCATCACACATCCAGTGCCCACTGGCCATAGGGAATTACAGTAATTTTCGGGAAATGGGGAAGTCGAGAAGAAAAACTGTACTTGTTGAGCCAGGGTCAGTCTCCTTATATTCTTTTCACACTCAGGTCTCTAGTCGGATGTGAGACTCCAGTTTGAGAGTGGGGCACTGATGTCCTGAGAGGGATGGTCACTAGCCTCAGGTGGCCCAGCTACTCAATGACACTGCAGAACTGGAATCGGAAACCTTCTACCCAGACGATCCTTGAGCGAGACTGTCCACCCACCAGCCCCCACGGCCAGACTGCACCTTGGGCCTTTGATCTAGAATGACCTCTTCACGTTCTCCTTGTTCCTACACGCCCATCCCTTTCTGTCAGACTTCACGCTGCCTCCAGAGAGCAGCTTCCCACCACCCCACCCACAGAGCCTGTTTTGGCTCCTGTCCTAACTGTGAACATGTCAACGGGTCCCTCTGTATGTCCCCAATGGGTCTCTCTCACTTAATCCCAGGTCCCTTTAGTTCCCCACCCCTACCTCTGCTCCTGCCATAATATCTTTCCCGCCGTTGACTGTCTCTCAATCATTGCTGCTTAAAAGACAACTGATGCTTGTCCCTAGTCAATAAACATTTTTTCTTTTAACACTTCACCTTAGCACCGCAGCCTCATGGCCAATCAGCTACAGTTTCTCCAGTGGTTCAAAGATAAAATAATCCTCCATGCGTTCTTATGCCCTATGATGTCTCTACACCAGTTCCTGCCCAGGACTGCTTTCTCACAAGTACCTCCCTACTCTTCAATCAGAAAAGAAGACGGATGAGTTGGTCCTTGAGCCACCGCTGATGTCTCCCTAAGGTGAACTCATCAAGGTAACAACAGAACCAGGCCAGTCCGCGAGGCTGCGAGGCCAGCGCCGCCCCTCCCCCGCCGCGAGGCTGCGAGGCCAGCGCCGCCCCTCCCCCGCCCTCGGCTCCGTCCACCGCGGAGCAGATGGAGGCTTCATGCCTAGCTGAGCATTGCTAAACACCATTGTTCGAACAGAATAGTGTTCTCCTAGGTCAAATCTCAGAGATAAACAGGTAATTACAATTAACCCCCCCCCCCCCCCCATCACCACCACCATCCGCCTCTGCCAAGCACATTTGGAAACAAAACCTTGCCCATTCTTTCCAGGGCCCCAGGAGGTGGGCGGTAGCTTCCATATTGCCTTTCGAGCTCTCTAGATGAGGACTGTGTCCCCATGTTGTGGCTGAGGGGACTAAGAATAAATTTCCAGTGTAGCTCAGGTGGCAGGAACATCTGTTTGCAGCTGCATTTCATCTCTTCCAGATGAGTTGAAGAGGATAAGGTGCTATGGCCTGGTGAACGTAAAACTAACCTGGAAGACTTTGTCCAGCCCTGCCTGAACCTGACTTTGGCGAACGGCATTTAGCGCCTGCTGAGCTGGATATTTTCACATTATTTCATTTAATGTCCAAAACAACGCACATATTGTAAGTTCCATGTTATTATACCTGATGAATCTCACACTCAAGAAAGTAATGTGACTTGTCCAAGACCCCCCAGGGAGCAGGAGACAAAACCAAAATCTGAATACAGCTTCTTCATCTTTTTTTTGTATTTTTCTAAAGTTGGAAACGGGGAGGCATCAGACAGACTCCTACATGCACCCAACCGGGATCCACCCGGCATGCCAACCAGGGGGCGACGCTCAACCCATCCAGGCCGTTGCTCTGTTGCAACCAGAGCCACTCTAGCGCCCAAGGCAGAGGCCATAGAGCCATCCTCAGACCCGGGCCAACTTTGCTCCAATGGAGCCTTGGCTGCGGGAGGGGAAGAGAGAGACAGAGAGGAAGGAGAGGGGGAGGGGTGGAGAAGCAGATGGGCGCTTCTCCTGTGTGCCCTGGCCGGGAATCGAACCCAGGACTCCTGCACGCCAGGCCGATGCTCTACCACTGAGCCAACCGGCCAGGGCCAGCTTCTTCATCTTGACTCAGTCTTCAGCAAGTATTTACCATAGACTAACGGCACTGTGTTCACAAATAAACCAAACCACTGGGAGAAGCCAGCATCCCTGCAGGGTTGGACTCTCTAATCTGAAATTGGCCTGGTCTGTCCTCACCAGGTGGGATGTACTGCGTCACTGAAGCTGGGTCCAAGGAGGAGCCCATGCCCTGGAAACTTCTGTCTCATTCAGCATGACCCTCCTTCCCAGGGCGAAGGTAATCAGAGGCTCCCTAAGTATAAGATTACAAATGCTTTCCTTCCTCCAAAGTCTGGGAGAAATGCTCCAGCACAACATGCATGTTCACAGCTGTCTCATCAGCAGCAGAACAGGCCAAAGCAGGGGTGGCTGGAACTCAGACGGCCAGGTTGGGCAGACTGGGCTGTGGACTTCAAGTGCGAGTCCTGGGTTCCAGCACTGACCCTGACACCTCCTGGCTTTGCAGATGTCACATCACCTGATGGAGCTTCCGCTTTCCATAAAGTTCAATAGTACTTCCTTCCTTGCTGACTTATGGCAGAAACTAAGGGAGGCAACTTCTCTGGCACCTAGGAGGCACTCTAAACAAACGTGAGAGGAAAGGTCGTGCAGGGCTGGATGGGCCAGTGCAGGAGGCTGCAGAAGGGGCAGAGCCAAGCTGTGTGCCCAGGTGAAGACAGCACGGCCATGAAGGTGGGGGCCACATCTGTCTCGGTATGCCCATGAAGGTGGGGGCCACATCTGTCCCGGTATGCCCATGAAGGTGGGGGCCACATCTGTCCCGGTATGCCCATGAAGGTGGGGGCCACATCTGTCGCGGTATGCCCATGAAGGTGGGGGCCACATCTGTCCCGGTATGCCCATGAAGGTGGGGGCCACATCTGTCCCGGTATGCCCATGAAGGTGGGGGCCACATCTGTCCCGGTATGCCCATGAAGGTGGGGGCCACATCTGTCCCGGTATGCCCATGAAGGTGGGGGCCACATCTGTCCCGGTATGCCCCATGAAGGTGGGGGCCACATCTGTCCCGGTATGCCCATGAAGGTGGGGGCCACATCTGTCCCAGTATGCCCCATGAAGGTGGGGGCCACATCTGTCCCGGTATGCCCCATGAAGGTGGGGGCCACATCTGTCCCGGTATGCCCATGAAGGTTGGGGCCACATCTGTCCCAGTATGCCCCATGAAGGTAGGGGTCACAGTGCTTAGAACATAATCTGGCAGATAATAGGCATTTTAATAAACATTTACAAATTTATGACTGAATGAAACTGGCCACTGTCATGGTGGAGACCCCATGGCAGACCACCTGGTGGGCAATGTCTGAACCCTGGGGCTTCGGGTCTCGTGTCAACACATGGCTATAGAATGAGAGAAAGGCCACTATCCTTTTAGGTCCAAACCCCACAGGAAGGCAGAGCCCTGATCTCGCCCAAAGGAAAGCACCTTATTTCTAGCGAAGGGGCACTGACTGGGCAGGCCAGGCTGCAGACGTTGAGTGGACGGGGCACCGTGCAGCTTCAGACGGTCCCATCCAAAACCGTTATAATCCGGACCATTTCAGACACACCTCTCATTTGGAACCATTTCTCTGGGACTTCTAGACCAATGTGGCAGAAAGACAATGACAGCAAAGTCTAGCCTGTATCCCCAAAATACAACCACAAGTGTTACACACAGAAACGTGGTGCTCTGGACTCTGGGTGGCCAAGGCTGAGGCTGGAGCCTGCTGGCCCCGGGACACGGCAGGGGATGGCAGGGGAGGCCAGTCAGCCCCACCACCGCCTCGTGCGCAGGCCAGGGGCCGTGACCCGTCTCCATCACCACCCTCCCGAGCGCCCTGCAGAGTCGAAACTGTTGCCATGACCCAGCCTGAGCCGTGGTTCCATTAATCAATCAATCAATCAATCAGTTATACCCGATCGGCAAGTGCAGACCAGGAATGTTAAACAAACAAATTAAAGGTTGTGTTTCACTAAAGCGCAGCCCCAATGAAATAATCATGAAGCCGAGTTAACTGCTCCACACGGAACAGGGGAGAATATTATAATGGTGCAGCCACGACCCTAGCAATGCAGAGAGGGTAGAGCGGCCAGGACCCTCGGGGCCACGCTCCCCGTGAGGAAAGGGGTGGGACCCACAGGTTCTGCCGGGAGAGCAAGGCTCTGAGTCAGACAAAATTGGACTTGAATCCCAGCTTGGCCGCTAACAGCAAAAATCCCAGCTTTCTGCTTATCTGTAAGTCCCTTCACTGCTTTGAGCCTCAGTTTCCTAACTTATTAGAGAAAAGAAGGGAGAGAAGGGCAGTGTCCCCTGCCATCCCTCTCGGCCCTCCCCTCTCAGACGCACCAGTGGGGCTTTCTCCTGTGGCGGGGGTGTGGCCCTGCTCAGGGCAGGCCGGTTACTGAGGGGTCAGTCGACAGCCCGGAGAACAGCTCTCTTCCCAGGATGAGTGCGAGTTGGTGGGTCAATACCCCAAGCCCTCTCACCTTTGGGTGGGACAACTCCAAAGTATCCCAGAAGCCCCATGGGGGTTGAACCCCTGATGTGTAGAGCCTGCTCATTCATACCCATTGAATTGTCCTTCTTCCCACCTTCCCTCACCTCCCCACTCTCCTGCTGGTGCTTCTCGATCGCCTCCCAAGTCACCCACATGCCATCAGAATCCCCGGCTAGATTTGAGCAAACAACGCAGTGTAACGCACAACGCAGGGTGCATAGTCAACAATATCGTAATAACTTTTCAGTGACAGATGGTTACAAGACGTGTCATGATGATCGCATCATAAAGTATATAAATGTAGAATCACTGTTGGATACCTGAAACTACTATAATATTGTTTGTCAAATATTTAAAAGGAAAACCAGCTTCCTGCTGTGAGAACACAGCCTGAGACACATTACACATAGATTTGGGGAGTTATATTCAAGTCCCTGTCGCTTCCTCTCTCTGCTACACTGTCGTCCCAGCCCACAGGGGCCACACAGAGTTTAACCTTCTCTGAGGACAAAGAGGCCCACTTATCCCATTGGTAGCATAGCTTGGGAGAACCTGCCTTTATGGCTTTTCGTTCATTCAGCAAATATTTACCAAGAGCCCCCATGAGCCCAGGCCTGGTTTAAGGGCCAGGTGCCCAGCTGGGAGCAGTATGGATAGACATCACGTGGATTGATGAGAGGCACCCACATAGGCCCAGGGTGCAGCTCTGAGGCAGGGAGAAGCCACCGTCTCACAGCACAGGACGAGTGGGGGCTTCTGGTCTTGGGCCCCGTGGGTTCACTCCTGCCTGCGCGACAGGGGATCTGTCCGCACGGCTGTCAGCCTTCTCAGGTGCAAAGTGAGAAGTGAGACCTGGCTGACAATCGGCTGAGTGCTCTAGGACATTGAAGAAGCCAGCTTGGCCACTCTCTCAGAACCTGCGGTTACTCATCCCGGACCTGATATCTGGGCGAATTTCCACCTTCGCTGGCAGAAGACATGCTCTTCGCCAAGGTCTTATCAGACAGATCAGCACCTGCGGCCATCAGAAAAGGTCTCTGTTTTCTCTCTTCCAGGGCCTTCTGTTTAGAACCTGAGTTCTAACAGTGGGGCAGTGGGAAGAACAAGGGTCTCACTGGTGCTCTGACTCTGGAAGGGGCTCTGGCCCTATCTTTCCCGATCTCTGTGAGCGCTCAGTGCTCAGTGTCTGTTAAGACTTGTAAGATTCAGCACCAGACAGAGTGGTTTGTCACGAAACATCATGAGTGTCACAGGACCTGGTGAATGGGAGATGCTTAAATTTATTTGCAAAGGTCACCCTTACTCTTTTTAAGTCTCTTTTCTCCGTTGGATGGAGAATCAGGCAGTGCCATCACACTCCTAGAATTTCAGAGGGGCCTGGGGACCTAGGCAGTCCCCTCTCTGTGAGAGCCCCACCCTCCCAGGACAGCCCTTAACCCTGTGCCCTCCGGCTCTCCCGACCCACCCCAGGACCCCGGCTGCGCATCGCCACGAGCTCCCGCTGCCCCTTGCAGGATGAGGTGGGCATACCTGGGCCCTCCCTACGAGGGTCCAGTGACTCCCAGCTCCAGCTGCCTTAAAAGCCTGCAAGCTTTATGCAGAAAGCTGTCCCAGCCCTTCCTGGAGAGACTGCCTCACCAGGTCTGAAGCGGAACTCGCAGTCTGCTCTAGTTCCCGAGGACTAGTGCTCTGGCCCACTGTGTCTCAGCACGTCCCTGGTGTGTGGAGTGTGGCTTTGCAAACCCTGGTTTACCTGGAGGGTCACCATAGTGTCGTGGGCATCCTCCTCCCTACAGTAAAAAACATGTCATGTCTCCAGGGTCACAAAATATCTGATAGAATATTTCCTCTAATCAAAAAAAATCCCAGCTGAGAAGGTTGGTTGCACAGGTAACTGATTAGCATAACAAAACCCCAACATTAAAAGGACAACCTAACAGTCTAGGAAGTTTGCCAGAATGGCTCTCAGTCCACACAGGCTGTCCTTATTTAACTCCTGTGTCCACAGCACTTTCAACAAAACGAATCATGATATTTAAATGGGAGACGAAGTTGAATTTCCCTTACTGCAAAGGAATAGAATTTGGAAACCCGGTGATGAAATTTTTGACAAAGGTCTATTTGGGGGGGGGGGGGGGGGAGATGAACTGATGATACGAATCTTGATGTGATGATATGAAGCTTGGAGGGAGGTCGGGCTCAAACTCAGACCCTGGCTAGTCCTTTACACCCAACCAACGCCAATGTCTTCATTAATAAAGTGAGAGTCATGATACCTGTCCCCCAGCAGGGTTAGAGGACAAAGTACTTATTACCTACAGCGCCTGGGACCTGGCTGGTCTTCGGGAAACTCAGAGAGTAAGGTTGAGTCTGCCCTTGAGAACTGCGCGGCCCCGTAGGAGGAGAAACCAGGCGGGTAGTTCTGACCACAGGGAGCGAACCCTGAGGATGATGGGAAGGCTGGCAGGAGACAGGAGGGGCGGAGGGGCGGAGGGGCGGAGGGGCGGAGGGGCGGAGGGGCGGAGGGGCGGAGGGGCGGAGGGGAGACCTCGGGAAGGAGGGGAGGAGGGGAGGAAGGGCGGAGGGGCGGAGGGGCGGAGGGGAGACCTCGGGAAGGAGGGGAGGAGGGGAGGAGGGGCGGAGGGGAGGAGGGGAGGAAGGGCGGAGGGGCAGAGGGGCGGAGGGGAGGAGGGGCGGAGGGGCGGAGGGGAGACCTCGGGAAGGAGGGGAGGAGGGGAGGAAGGGCGGAGGGGCGGAGGGGAGGAGGGGAGAAGGGGAGAAGGGGAGATCTCGGGTGGTGGGAAGGCCGTCAGGAGACAGGCGGGGCGGAGGGGGGGAAGGGAGACCTCGGGAAGGAGGGGAGGAGGGGAGGAAGGGCGGAGGGGCGGAGGGGCGGAGGGGAGGAGGGGAGGAGGGGAGGAGGGGAGGAGGGGCGGAGGGGAGGAGGGGAGACCTCGGGAAGGAGGGGAGGAGGGGAGGAGGGGAGGAAGGGCGGAGGGGCGGAGGGGAGGAGGGGAGAAGGGGAGAAGGGGAGATCTCGGGTGGTGGGAAGGCCGGCAGGAGACAGGCGGGGCGGAGGGGGGGAAGGGAGACCTCGGGAAGGAGGGGAGGAGGGGAGACCTCGGGAAGGAGGGGAGGAGGGAAGGAGGGGAGACCTCGGGAAGGAGGGGAGGAGGGGAGGAGGGGAGGAGGGGCAGAGGGGAGACCTCGGGAAGGAGGGGAGGAGGGGGGGAGGGGAGACCTCAGATGGTGGAAAGGCCGGCAGGAGACAGGAGGGGAGGAGGGGAGGAGGGGAGGAGGGGAGGAGGGGAGGAGGGGAGACCTCGGGAAGGAGGGCGTGCTGGACCGTGATCTGGAGGGTGAAATGGGAGGGCGGCAGGATTTCAGTTTGGGGAGAAAAGGTGAGGTATAAGGGGAGCGATGGGCAGGGACTGACTCATGGCACTCGCCCTGGGGTTTCAGTGCTGAATGGGGAGACCGTGCGGATGGGAGGACAGGATGGGCAACCCCAGGGGCACTCATCTCCCCCGCGGGTGAAGGCAGCGGCTGGGGAGACGGGCTGAAAGAGATAACACCTCCCAGGGCAGCTTGGAATTGAGGAGCTCCGAGCTCTGTGCCCTTCTGCAACCAGCCATGGGGCAGGGGCGCCCCCCAACCCCGAGGCAGAGCGGGCGAGCACGAGGGGGCCCGGGGGCCCAGTGAGCTGCTGAGGCAATGCGCGTGGCCCAGACTAACGGGATCTTTCCCGACTCCCGGCCAGAGAACACCCAGCGAGGCCAGAGTCAGCCGTGGGCCTGAGACAGAAGGCCTTCTGTGTTCATACCACATGCGCCCTTGTCGTCTGCACAGGGGGCGCAGAACCCCGGGGGCACGGGACGGCACCTGTCCAACCTTTCCTAAGACGCGCTGCCTCAACGTTCACATCAGAGGGCTGGCTGCCCCTTCGCCCGAGAAGGCACCTGCTGCCCGGCTGTGGTCACTGGCATGCTTGGCCCAGTTTCCCCGAACAGGACCAGGTGATCCTCAGAACACCAGCATCCTGCCAGACGGTCCAGTAACACCTCTCCTGAGGGTGAAAGTCTTTGAAAGAGGCTCAGCCATTCGTTTTTTGTGGGACTTCAGAGCAGAGGTGCCGATACACTTTAAGCATCTGCAGAGAAGAGGGCGCTATCCAAGCCGTTTGTCACAATGCCTGTGTCCTGATTTTCTCTCCAAGAGGTCCTCTATACAGCTTTGTTGCCCCGGGATCCGCTGAGCATTTTATAATGGACCGAGACACAGTATCAAGAAATGTAGCCCTGGTGTGCACAGCGGCCGTCCTGGGCAGGTCTGCATACCTGTGCTCAGGTAGCGGCATGAGCCTGGGCTGCCTGCCTCCAGTCTGCTTCCTCATTCGTCTCTTCTTAGCTGCTTGCATATGCCTGGAGGACAGATGTCATGACAGCCGAGCCCTGTGATTCCCTGTGTCATTTAACCCTCGTGGTATGCATTCTGATGTTAACAGTATACGGTGGTTACCCTCGATGTCACTGGATAAGAGAGAAAACCAAGGCAACCAGGCCGGGTAGGACTCCAGCCCAAGGTCCCATGGTGGTAATGGTTGTAATGGTTGTAAGGGGGAAAGCGGGGATGTGAATCACAAATGCCACACTTGGGTGGACATTTCAGTCTGCATCAGAGAGACGCAGGCAGGGGTAGTGAGGAGAAGAGAAAACGCGGGGCGCGGAAGGTAGGGCTCTGTGCAGAAAAGCCAGAACTCGGACCCCAGCGCCAGTCTGTCTGCCCACCCGCTGGCTACACAGGAGCAGATCAGGAGGGCCTGGCGGGAGGGGAGCCCGCGAGAACGATGGCTTAGACATTCCATAGCTGTAGCCCTGGTGTCTAAGCTCCCTGCTGTCTCTGTGACTCCAGCAGCTCCCTGGGGCTCAATGTGATTTACCAGGTAATTGATTATGCCCCACGCATGTAACATTGAGGAAGCTGAGCTCCCACCCATCCACAGAGCAGCTGGGAGTAATGGGTCTTATTTCCCCTGATTTTATCACTTTCTTTTCTTCCCCTACTCCCTCCTTTGTCTCTGCCTTATGGCTCATACTCTGGAACCTTCTGTCCTGGAAATGCGTTGAGGTGGAGGCAGGGAACAGTATGCTGAGCTGTTCAGCATTGTCCTCAGATGTAATATGAGACTACTAATAATCAGGTGGCCCACAGGAACTGAGTAAAAAATTAAAGTAATGCTTGTGAAATGGCCTAACAAAATGTTGGATACGGAGTAGGTGCCATTCTCATGTTACAGTCTCTGCTTCCTTCCTCCCTGCCGGTACCAGCTCATGCCCCAGATCTGAGCCAAGCATCAAGTCTCAGCATATCTACCTGCTGCTCTGTGTGCCTGGCCAAATCCATGCCCTCTCTGATCCTGTGTCCACACTGGTCAGCCAAATAATAATTCCTCCCAAAGATGCCCACATCCTAGTCTTGGAAACCTGTGAGTATGTCACCTTACACATCAACAGAGACTTTGCAGATGTGCTGAAGTTAAGACTCTTTGCGACTGACAGAGCATCCTGGATTATCTGGGCGGGTTCACTGGACAGTAATCACAACAGAGTGGGAAAGAGAACCAGAAAGTTGCCGGCTTTTAAGACAGAAGAAGGCAGCCATGAGCGGAAGTATAAGGGGCGGCCTCGAGAAGCTGGATAAGGCAAGGAAATGGATTCTTTCTGGAGCCTCTAGAAGGGGCAGAGCTCTGCCCACACCTTGATTTGAGCCAGTGAGGTCTGAGCCCAACTTCTCCTCTACAGAACTGTTAGATAATGAACCTGTGTCGTTTTAAGCCACCAAGTCTGCAGTAAGTTGTCACAGCAGCAGCTGGAAACAAATCCACATGCATGCGGTTCAGGATGGAGCTGATCCCCTCCAGGGTCCTCTCCAGGTGGGAGAAGTCAAATGACTGGGTCCCAGTTGATGGAATGACATCGATGCACCAAGAGCTTCCAATGATGGCTGTGCTCCCAGGACTCTGCTGATGGCAACGTCGTCCATGGAGCTCTGTGACCCCCCAGGATCTCAGCAGCCCCTCAGGAGGCACAGTGCCTTACAAGCGGGCTCATCTGTTGCCCTGGGTCTGGGGTCACAGGAAGCTGAAGGAACATTGATGAGAAGCGATGTTTATTGAGCAACTATTTACTGAGTACCTATCTAGTGTCCAGTATTGGTCAGTCAGTTTCACAAACATCAGTTAATTATTTGACTCATTTCCGACCTAGGGGATCTCGCATTACTGTTATTACCATGTTATGGCTGAAGAATAAAATAAAGGCAGTTTAAGCATCCAGCCCAAGTTATACAGGCAGCGAAAGGCGCACTTGATCCTGGGCCAAGTTCTTCCTGCTGCAGATTCCAGGGTCTAACCCTGTAGAAAGGGGTGAGGATATCTACTCACATTTGAGATGGAGATAAACAAATAAAATGATCAGGTAAGTAGACAAGTGAAAACCACTTCCAATTCCTAAAAGCCACAAATGAAATAGTAAAGTACCTGCTGTCTAGTTCAATAAACATGATTTGACTTTTTAATAAAAGAGTAAATGTGTTTGGATCAAATGAAACATTCACTTTTTTCCTGTTACACACTTCAAAGATAAGGAAACTGCCGCCGAAAAGAATCAAGGATTCAAAAATGCACAATAGTTACCTCGTGTACAAGAGCATGAATGACAACCGGGGGTGGGGGGGGGGGGCGTTGGGCTTCATTGGAAGTTAGAGGTTAAGAGAGAGAAGTGGAGACTCTTGGACTCCAGCAAGAAAGAGACAGAGGGGAAGAGCCAGAGGAGGTTTCCAAAGAGTTAATTAACCAAGAGATTGACATGGCCATCCAAAGGGTTGCCTGAAGAGAAGGCCATCGTGGAAATGCGACTTCCGACGTCAGTCACTGAACAAGGAGCAGGAAGAGAGAGAGGCAGCGTGCTGAACCCATGCCCTCCTTCCAGGCTTGGCTTGGAGGCCATTATGGGTTGAATTGTGTCCTCTGATAACTCATCTATTGAAGTCCTAACCCCTAGAACCTCAGAATGGGAGCTTATCCGGAGACAGACATTTTACAGAGGTGACCGAGTTAAAGTGAGGCTGTTGGGATGAGCCCTAATCTGGTGTGACTGGTATCCCTATAAGGAGAGGAGATATGGACACGAACAAGTACAGAGCAACGATTTTCAACCTTTCTCATCTCATGACACACATAAATGAATTACCCGAATTCAAAAAAATATATTTTTGCCCTGGCCGGTTGGCTCAGCGGTAGAGTGTCGGCCTGGCATGCGGGGGACCCGGGTTCAATTCCCGGCCAGGGCACATAGGAGAAGCGCCCATTTGCTTCTCCACCCCCTCCTCCTTCCTCTCTGTCTCTCTCTTCCCCTCCCGCAGCCAAGGCTCCATTGGAGCAAAGATGGCCCAGGCGCTGGGGATGGCTCCTTGGCCTCTGCCCCAGGCACTAGAGTGGCTCTGGTCACGGCAGAGCGACGCCCCGGAGGGGCAGAGCATCGCCCCCTGGTGGGCAGAGCGTTGCCCCTGGTGGGTGTGCCAGGTGGATCCCGGTCGGGCGCATGTGGGAGTCTGTCTGACTGTCTTTCCCCGTTTCCAGCTTCAGAAAAATACAAAAAAAAAAAAAAATATATATATATATATATATATATATATATTTTTTTTTTTTTTTGCCAATCTGAAACCCCACTGAAATGACTCCCCTCCCAGGAAATCTGTTTCAATTTCCCCAATCAGGGGTGAGATCGCCCATCCTAGCCCCACATCGAACGTCATCCTTAAAATGACTGCATTCTGTTAAAACTGCTGGTGAACGGGTCATGTGTCCGTCCACTACCAGCCTGTGAATAGCCAGAGGACAGTAAGCCAACCTTACCATTCCTGCTTCATTAACAGAGCGTTTAACATAAAAGATCTTGAATAGATGCATCTTCTTGAGTGCCGTGTGCCCGGGCTTTGATTTCATATCATCTCCTCATCCTATTCGCCTACAATGCCTCACAGTTGGACATCTTGCCTCTCCCCTAAGAGTAAGATGTCATGATCGTCACGAGCCATGACCTACACCCATGAAAACAGGAAACTACAGAAATGACCCAAATCCATACTTATTGCCAGGCAGTGACAGGCTCATGATGCAGTTGCTTTCCTTGAAGGTGGCTTACCAGATGTCTAGCTATACAGGATTTAATGTAGCCCTCTTTGGCTCTTCGAGTAACTAAAATCACACCCGCGAACTGGTGTCTTGAACAAATCATGCATCTTGATCTTCCTTTTAGAAAGTATGCTCACATTCCTATTTCTCCATATCAGGCTGGACACACATATGTTTTTAATAAAGGTTCCCTGAATTGAGCTAGTCTGGACAGAAGTCAGAGGAGAAGAGAGGAAACAGCGTTCTGAGCACCAAACGTCAGAGTCCCATCCTCTGGGCAGAAGGGCGAGGACGTCTGTGGGAACCATGAGTAGAATCAGAGAGTCTGGGCAATGTGACGTGATGGTGATTCTTACAAAATTTTGACTTACGGCGAGAAAGACTTCCGTTGCATTTAGGTGCGGACAAAATGAGGCATACAGCTGTGTATGTTGCTTCAATGAATTAGCTTCTTACCAAATTATAAAGTCCAGAGTTATTTCCCTGCTGAAAGACCCCTGCAGGGTGACTGCCACTGAGTGTACCGCCTTCTCTGCCCCAGGTTCCGCAGTGGAGTATAAGAGGCAAAGGAGGAATATTTCCTTCTTTTTCATAGCCCCATAGTATTCCATAGTACATATGTACCACAGCTTTTTAATCCACTTGTCCACTGACGGACACTTGGGCTGTTTCAAGATCTTCACTATGGTAAACAATGCTGCCATAAACATGGAGGGGCATTTCTTTTTTTCAGTCGGTGCTATGGTGTTCTTGGGA
This sequence comes from Saccopteryx leptura, assembly GCF_036850995.1. NCBI lineage: Eukaryota > Metazoa > Chordata > Mammalia > Chiroptera > Emballonuridae > Saccopteryx > Saccopteryx leptura. The sequence goes on from NC_089511.1 coordinate 16,488,820, forward strand.
TATATTCCTATAAGTGGGATGGCTGGGTCAAAGGGCAGCTCCATTTCTAATTTTTTGAGAAATCTCCATACTGTTTTCCACAGTGGCTGCACCAGTCTGCATTCCCACCAGCAGTGCAGGAGGGTTCCCTTTTCTCCACATCCTCGCCAGCACTTATTCTGTGTTGTTTTGTAAAAGGAAATATTACCTTTTGCAACAATATGGAGGAACCTGGAAACTATTATGTTGAGTGAAATAAGCCAGGCAGAGAAAGAAAAAGATCATATGACCTCACTCATTTGAGGAATCCAATGAAGAATGAGAACTGAGGAACGGAATTGAGACAGAGGAGAGATCAAAGGGACCAGAGGAAAAGAGGACAGAGGGAAAGGGGATGATAGGATGGGATAAACCTGAAGGGAAGGGGGGAGGGCACTGTAGGGAGGGGGGCAGGGAGATGTTAAGGGGAATAGGGGGGAGGGGGATGCATTTGGGGTGACCCTAGAATCTATATAAACACAATTAATTTTAAAAAAAAAGAGAGGGACAGAGGAGAAAAGGGGGCCTTCGCAGTCACGAAGGCCAGAACGTGTGGGTTACCTAAGTACACTGACTCCAAAGCTGTCCCAAACGTCCGTCCCTCTCCTTTCCTCTGAGCCCTTCTAGTCACCAACTCTGCACCTGACATTTCCACTTGGCCTTCACATAAGCCTCCCAAAGCAAATGGCTCCTAACTAACGCTGGTGCCTTCCCCCCACAGGAAGCTCCATGGTGCCCCCAGGTTTCTAGTTCCCAAGGGCAACACCATCCACCTTGATCTCAGACCAACTCCAGAGGTTAGTGCCTATTCCTCTCTTTCTCCCACCCTTCCCTGCAGGCCACCATCCTCAGTAAGACCCTGTCTCCTCGTCAGTGAAAGGGAGGGACAGCACCTCCCTTCCTCAGATGATGTAAGGCAGGGGTCCCCAAACTACGGCCCGTGGGCCACATGCGGCCCCCTGAGGCCATTTATCCGGCCCCCGCTGCACTTCCGGAAGGGGCACCTCTTTCACTGGTGGTCAGTGAGAGGAGCATAGTTCCCATTGAAATACTGGTCAGTTTGTTGATTTAAATTTACTTGTTCTTTATTTTAAATATTGTATTTGTTCCCGTTTTGTTTTTTTTACTTTAAAATAAGGTATGTGCAGTGTGCATAGGGATTTGTTCATAGTTTTTTTTTTATAGTCCGGCCCTCCAACGGTCTGAGGGACAGTGAACTGGCCCCCTGTGTAAAAAGTTTGGGGACCCCTGATGTAAGGATTAGGTATACTATACATAAAGCACCAGGCACATAGAAAGTGCTCAGATGATCATCTGTTTTCATGACTGTGCCCCCGCTCCCTGAGCAAGAGCCCCCATTCTCCAAATAAACACATAGGCTGTGCATTAAAAAGTGGACTGGAAGAAGAAGAGTTCGGGTCTGGAGGGGACAAATGCTGAAGGCTGCAGGGAGAGAGCCTAGGAGCCTGGGGGCGAGAGTAGATGCCTTAAATGAGGGCTCTCTCCTTTTCCTGTGTGCTGAAGGGGCCCTCCCATGAGCTGTGATCACCCAGATCAGTGGAGGTTTAACAAAAAAAAGGAATAGGAGCTGGGAGAAGAGAAAGAAAACAAACGCGCAGTTCGATCGAGAGGCATTTTGTGGCAGTTAATGCAATTTCAAGTTCAGGATCGGGCATTAGGCTTATTTTCATCCGCGATAACAAATACATTCGTTTGTGGCTAGATGCAACCATTACGGGGAAAACAAAATTCAATTCACCTGCATCTGTCACCAGAGCATTGTGTCCGCCGCGCAAAGGCAGGAGATTGAAATGAAAGATGCCTCTTATTGAATTTTAATTTTGAGAAAATGTGACCAATTTCTGGGCCTCGCAGGCACAGCCAGCCAGGTGGTTTGGAGGAGAATGGGCGCTCAGAGTACCGTCCCTGTTTCGGTGGCACCGAAACAGCCTGGGCAGCTACATCTGTACCCAGGCCCTGCCCCTTTTCATACTTCTACTTGAGATTTTTAGCCTTTGTGTGCTTACTGCTGAGATGCATGCTGACCCAGACTGACTTAAAGAGCCCCCAGAGTCTCAAATAAGACATTTGTTCTCACTGTCACAGCTTCTGACACTTCCCCTCCACCCATCCCCTTCCTGCCTGTCTTTGGGGACATGCCTCCTCCTACAGGCAGGATCTGGGGTTGTCTGTGACCGTGTGGGCTTCATTAAAATCAAATATTCTATCAAGTTATTTGGCTGTAGTATAACAAAGAAAAGGAGATCCTTTTCTTTGACCTCTCCCTCGTGGCAAGGACGAAGAAGGCAATAGGAGGAAACATATCTCCTCTGCTGGTAATTATAAAATAACAGGGAAGCGATGGAAGCTTATTTGGAAATTGCCACTCCTTAATTATGTCTGAAAAACGTCAGGAACAAGAACTTGGAATTAAGGAGAACTGAAGTTTGATCTTTGCTTTGCCTCTGGGTTCCCTTGTAACATGGAGCCAGTCCAATTCTTGTGATCCATACAGTCGTGGTGAGGATGTTCACCCCTCTGGAAGCAAGGACGTGGGGATGGGGCCGGGATGGAGGGAAGTATTATAGGCACAGGACCCAGCCCAGGGCCTTGTAGGGGGACCTCAATCTTTCTAGGTGCAATTGATATTGAGTTCTTAATATTTGGCTCCTTGTAATTTAAAACTCCACTCTGTTCTTGTGCTAGAGAAATACTTTACTTTATGAGTCGAGGACAGCCTTTCAGTATAAAGGTGAAATGCCCCCTGGCACCCAGATTGGGCAAAGGACGGAACCCGGGCGGCGCCTGAGTGAGAATAGGAGGCGGTAACACAAAGGTTTGGAACTGCAGGGACCCTTTTCCAGCTCTGGGTGGCAGTAGTTCTGGGGCCAACACGGAGCTATTGAGGGCAGAGGTGGGGGGGTCAGCGGGAACCTAGGGTCCAGTGTTCAGTGTGGCGGGGGGGGGGGGGGGGAGATCCTTCCAACTGGTTCTGTGGCCTGATCTTGACCATCACTCTGGATATTATCTGGCCTTCACTGTTCTTATAATTTTTGGTTCCTCTTTTCCCCTCCCCTCTCTGTCTCCCTCCATTCCTTTTTCCCTTTTTAAAATATTTTCCACATACCATGAAATATTGAGCTAATACAACATACACCTCATTCACAATGGTTCAGCTTGACAAAATCTTAGCTTTGTCTTAATAAAACATTACAGATATATCGGATGCCTCTGTGTATTCCTCTCTTAGCCCATTTTCTGTTTTGCCTTCCAGAGGTAAACTCTGTCCTGAATATAATTATCACAGAAGGACATATTTTTAGTATATAAAATGTACTAATTTGATGCATTTCATATATGTATGTACACACACACATACTATATAGGCAACTTCTGCTCTAAACAATTGGCAAATAGATATTCTGAGAGACCTGTCATTACCAAATATCTAGAACAAATATGATTTTCAACAAAGAGATGGCCTCACTAAAAACTAAGGAAAATCACCCTGGCCGGATGGCTTAGGGATAGAGCGTCGGCCTGGCATGTAGGAGTCCTGGGTTAGATTCCCGGCCAAGGCACACAGGAGAAGCGCCCATCTGCTTCTCCACCCCTCCCCCTCTCCTTCCTCCCTGTCTCTCTCTTCCCCTCCTGCAGCCAAGGCTCCATTGGAGCAAAGATGGCCCGGCCGCTGGGGATGGCTCTGTGGCCTCTGCCTCAGGCGCTAGAATGGCTCTGGATGCAACAGAGTGACGCCCCAGAGGGGCAGAACATCGCTCCTTGGTGGGCATGCCGGGTGGATCCCGGTCGGGCGCATGCGGGAGTCTGTCTGACTGCCTCCCTGTTTCCAGCTTTGGAAGAAAAAAAAACTAAGGAAAATCAGTAGACTGAATAAAGCAGATTGTCCTCCCTAGTGTGGGTGGGCCTCACTCAATCAGTTAAAGACCTGAATAGACTAAAAAGACTAAGTAAAAGGGATCTTCACCTATCTACTTAAGTGAGGACGTCAGTCTTCTCCTGTCCTTCCATAAGAACCTATACCATCAGCTTTCCTGAGCCTCCAGCTAGTTGACTGAGATTTTAGGACTTCTCAGACTCCATAAGCACATAAGTCAATTCCTTATAATAAAGCTCTTGACTGATTGATTGATTGATTGATTGATAGGCAGATAGAGTCCTCACTTAGTGCTTTCAAAAGGTTCTTTGACTTTAACAATGATGTATAACAAAACCAATTTTACCAGAGGCTAATGGACATAAACAAGAGTTAAATTCCCAGAGCATCTCATCAATAATATAGCAATGCAACACTGAATGAAATAATGTGACTCAAAGACCCGATGTAGATGGATGGATAGATGGATGGATGGAAGGATGGACAGACAGATAGATGGGTAGATAGACCCTATTGGTTCTGTTTCTCTGGAGAACTCTGACTAATATAGTTTTTGGTACCGAGTGTTGTTCTAGTAGAACAAGATTTTAAGAACGAGTTTGCTCACTTGGTTCAGGAGTTCCTGGAATAGGCTCCCATCTGTTTGGATTTGAAGACACGAGTGATGGCTTTCGGGAGGGAAGAGAGCACTGCCAGCCAAGAGCGTGATGGGGCAGCACACACAGAAAAGTAGGCGCGGCTACTCCTAACCAACCAATAAAAGAGGTAGGGGGCTGGATGACCGTGCACGTGAGACTTTCAAACATATTTGGTGAACTAATGAATAGAATGAGACGAGCTAGTTGCTCCTAATTGTCCCCTGAACAAGGCAGAGAAAGAAAAAGATGAGCTCGGGGACTCAAAGTCCCGGCTCAGGTGCCACCGGAGGATTCTGACGAATACGCGATGGAAGACGGGAGGACAGACGGCAATCGCGGATGTGCCCAGGGCAGGCTCTGAGGGAGTGACGGGCGGGATGGCGGAGACACGCGGTGTGAGCTGAAAGCCACGTGACTGCGCGGAGCTCTGATGGCTGCTGGCGGCGGCCAGACACCCAGCACCGAAGACCTCTCCTTCCTGTCCTGCCTTCTTAGTGCTTGTTTTGTTTTGTTTTTTTTTCTGATGATTCAATGAAATAAAGTATTAAAGCTCCCTGCTTCAAGAGAACTTTTTTCTTTTTTCTTTTCCCTGAAAAAGAAGAAATAGGGATAGATGAAGGAGGATGGAGCCAAAAGGAGGGTGCAGCGTTTGGGGGTGTGGGTGGGTCTGGGTTCACAGAAATGGTCGTCTCCTTCCAAGGAGACAGTCTGCTCCTTGAAAGTCACATCTTGCCTTCTGGACAGGGGGGAAACTCCTTTGTCCAGATGTTATTGTCATAAGGTAATACAGGCCCAGTGAGGAAAATGTTCAGGGGATAGAAAATTATAGAGGAAGACCCGTCCACAGGTTCAGCACCCGTAGACATTTACTGTTGCTAACGTTTCAGGGTGTTTCTTTCAGATAAAGAATGCAATTTTTAGGGATGTGAAATGCTGTCAATCAACAGAGAGCTATGACCACAGGGGACACTGGGGTGAGCTGGAACAGCCATCCTAACTGCTGTCACATTGAGGACCGTCCTGTCCCCTGGGCTGGAGATTGCAGAGCTGGGAGCCCGGCACAGCCGCTCAAGCCCCGGACTCCAGAGACGGTGCGCGCGGACAGGCTTGAGCCAGGGCCTCTCTGGACTCTGCTTCCTCGGACCCCACACCAGGGCTCAGATTTCCGCCTAAACGGCCCGGCCTGGAATGCATCAGAGTGAAGAGTGTGTGACATGGCCCAGCTGCCCAGGCTGGAGGCCAGGTGTGGGGACAGAGCCCAGATGGCAGGGAGATGTGCTTATGAACAGCGTGCGGGAGGTCCTGTCGCCGGAGTGTGCCTTATCTCCTCCTGCCTGGCTCCCAGCCCTGCATCCGGGGCGAGATCGGCAGCAGCCGGTTATTACGAGCGTCACCTGGGGCCAGCACTGTCCCCACCCAGCCGGCACTTGTGCCAGCCAGCCGAAATCTGCAGCTGCCGGTCTCCCCGGTAGGAGGAAAGCCAGGCCTGAGCTCTGTCTGGCCTGCAGAAGTCACCACTGGGGGCGAGTGAGGGATTTGGTCATGAGAAGCGCACCTCCAGCCAGGCCACCATCACCTCCATAACGCTTCTGGTTGAGGTCAGTGCACATTAAATGGTGGTGGCCTTGTTTCCCACTGATGGGCCAGAAAAGTGACCCCTTCTCTCCCGCCCCAGAGAATGTAGATGTCTTTCTCTCCCCTCAGAAGGGAACTAAATAAACACGGTTGACAGCAGGACCCTCAACAAGTCTGTCTCTCTCTCTGGGTCTCAGTTTCCCATCTGGGAGACCAGGAGGGGCTGCAACGCCAGAGAGCGAGGTCCCTCTCAGTGTCGGCATCAAGGTTTCAGTGGCTGAATAAGGGGTGAGGATTAGCCTAAGATCTAGGTCTGAATTCTGGCTAACCCACATAACTCGAGGCCAGAAATCTCACTTCCCACTCATGGGACTTACAAAGTCAGGACAGGAGTTCCAGCTTCAGCAGAGTGACATGTGACCCTGAATAAGGACTCTCAGTGGGAAGAAATATGAGCACATATGACCATAGAATCATTTTCTCACTTTTAGGGAGAGGGCTCTTGAGCTGCCCCTGTCACACTCTGAGGCTATGACTCCAACATATTAACTCCAACAAGTTATAGGGGATGCCGAGAGCCTTGACCTTTGGTTTGGGCCCGTCTGAAGACCTCACAGAAAGGTAGGCTGGGCCGGGCCAGCCCAGGCTTTTCCCTGCTGGTGTCCCAGCCACAGCAGGGCCAGGAACAGCATTCTCCAGTAGAAATGCAAATGTGAGCTTGTTTGTCATTGTAATTTTCTAATAGTTACATTTAAAGAAAAAAAAATGTTAGCCCTGGCCAATTGGCTAAGTGGTAAAGCATCAGCCTGGCATGTGGAAGTCCCTGGTTCGATTCCTGGTCAGAGCACACAGGAAAAGCAATCATCTGCTTCTCCACTCCTCTCCCTCCTCTCTCTCTCTCGCTCTCTCTTTTCTCCTCCCACAGCCATGGCTCGGTTCGAGCAAAATTGGCCCTGGGCACTGAGGATGCTCCATGGCCTTGCCTAAGGCACCAAAATAGCTTGGTTGCTGAGCAACAGAGCAGCAGTCCAGACAGGCAGAGCATTGCCTAGTAGGGGGCTTGCCGGGTGGATCCCTCAGGGTGCATCTGGGTGTCTGTCTCTGCCTACCCGTCTCTCACTTAATAAAAAAGAAAAAAAATTTTTTTTAAAACAGTTGAAATTAATGTTAATATAATCTATTTAACACAACATAGTTAAAATATAATTGCAACATATAACAAATATAAAAAACATAATTGAGTTTTGCGTTTCCGTTAATTTTCATCCTAAATTTTCAAAATCTAGAATGCTTTTACAATTAAACTATTTCAGTTAAGATGGTAAATTTTTATTAGAAATGCCCGATCTATATTTGGATCACATTTCTCTCTGAGCCCACTTATTTAGTAGCTTCTCAGAATTCCGTTCCCCCTCCTTCCTGGGAGCACATTTGGTCTTGGCCACCATGTCTCACCTGCAAACTTTTGCTTGTCCCATGCGTCCTGCCCTGAGCCTCCTCCCTGCTCCTCCCAACCTACTCCAAGTACCCACATACTGCTCAAAAACACACAGAGTCTTCCTCCTCTAATGCATCTTCCCCACCTACTTGGTCTCCTAGGATGCTCACTGGCTCCCACGCCTGTCATTTTTGCAGCCCCGAGAAGACCCTGTCTCCTATCCACACCCCTGCATCCTCCCTTCCAACTGAAGCAATGAAGGCTGGGAACCCGCTTAGTGCTTCATTTCCTCTCTTGGGAGGCCTGTGATTGTCTCAGATCCTCGCCAACACCTCGCACGTGCCTGACGGGGCAGACACCCAACGTGAAATGTTGACTGAGACGCAGTCTCTGTTCCCAAAGGGACCGTAGTCGAGCCAAATGCCTTGCCCCCAAGAACATGGATATTAACGGTAACTCACTTTGATAGCACTTGAAAGTTTAAAAAGCACTTCTGTGTGGCAGTTTGATGACAATGACAATTGTCAGGCAGCTGTAACTCCTCACCTCCTCGGGGAATTCCTTGACTATCCACCTAACATCCCTTCTTGGGTCCCTTATTTTTTCTTCCATAGAACTTACCAAAATTTTACATTATTTTGTTTTTTGTTTTGTTTGTTCTCCCTTCTAGAATAGAAATCCATGAGGACAAGGAGCACCCATGTCACCTTCTATGAGCACTGCACCCTGTCCATAGAAAGCACCCAATGCCTTTGTGATGAATGGATGAATTAGTTCATTAATATGTGTCAAGCTTGGTACATTCTTTTCCTGACTGGGTACTGTTCAAAAAAAAAAAAAATAGAAGCTTGTCATTTTTAACTTTCCAACAGTTCCATATAAGCAGATGAAATAAATGTTACTATCTTCTATTTAACCCGACATTATTTCAACATATAATGAAAATACAAAACATCCTTGAGATTTTTTTTTAACCTTAATTTTTTCATCCCATATTTTAGAAGTCCAAGTGCCTTTTTATAATGACGGCACATCTCAAATTCAGGTGGTAAATTTTTATTGAAATAGCTGATCTATATTTAGCTCTCATAAATGTACAGTTGAAAATGTAGATTTGCATATCCAAGTTGTTCCAGACGCAGTTAAAAGTTTTCCAATCACTGAATCAAGCAGTGATTGTTTTTTTCAGTTTAAATTAATTCTAATGAAATAAAAAGGGAAGCGCAGTCCCTCGGTTCCATCAGCCGCATTCCCAGGGTTCCCCGTCCTTCCCCGGGGACCGCAGAGGTCAGGATGACGCCATTGAAACCTCTTTCCGATTGTTCTGTTGCAGAGCTCTGGATTCTCAGAGGTTCCCCGTGACACTCAGCGTAAAAGTCGCTGGTCCCCACGGCCTTTCATGCTGCCCTGCCGACCCCTCCATCCCCACCTCCGGCTTCTCTCTTCTTCACTGGTTCCATTCCAGCCACCGGGTCTTCCCGCGGTTCCTCAGATGCTTCAGACACACTGTCACTTCCGCTTCTTTGTCCAGCTGGTCCCCCTGCCTGGGTGCTCCCACCTCCTACTCAGTGTCACCGTGAGCTGCTCCCTCACTTCCTTCAGGTCTGTACTCAGCTGCCACCTTCTTCTCAACAAGTCCTGGGCCAGACACTCTCTTCTACACTGATCACCTCCCCCCAGGTTTCTGATGCTTCAAATCCTTCTCTGTGACTTGTTTACCCCCTGGGGTAGCTATCACCATCTGACAAACTCTGTGTTCTACTTTTTGAGATATTTATCTTACCCCAAAAGAATAAGCTCTACAGAGCAAACTTTTTGTCTCTTCTGTTCACTGCTGGGTTCTTAGCCCTTAGCATTCCATTTGTTAAATGAATGAATGAATGAATGAACAAATGAATAAAAATACATTTGTGTCACATGGTGATATTACCTTTATCTCTCAGATACAGAAATAATATGCAGGTGATGAAATGCTGAGCCCAAAGGCAAAAGAAATAGGAAATAGTCAAAATAACTAGCCTTCAGGTTTTTCCTTCAGATTCCATGTAATTTTCACTGAGCACGCTGCCTTTGAAAATTCCTGCTTGTCAGATACTTTCAGAAAGAGGATTAGAATCCTATAGAACACTCAAAAACTATGAATGCTTCAAAAACCAGGTCAATCAGCCAGTTAGTGATTGTAAGGTGCCCACATGTGGGCTGAATCCATCCCTTGGGTTTGATACATTCCAAACATGTACTCAGCTGATGATAAACTCTGGGACAGCTTTGCTTCAGATGTGATCTGCATGTGTGCCACTCCTGGCCCTACTGGGTGCTACCTGTACAGGTGTGGCAGGGGGCAGCTGTCCCATCCACCCTTCCCTTCAATCATGTATAGTTTAAATCCCACATCTGTAGTCACACAATTAATTTTATAACTATTTGTGTCATGGCAACTTTCCTTTTTGCTCTAATAGGAGTCATCAAAAACCAGCTTAAAATGAAATAGTAACTACCGATTATTGGATGCCAGTTTTTTTTTGTTTGTTTGTTTGTTTTGTATTTTTCTGAAGCTGGAAACGGGGAGAGACAGTCAGACAGACTCCCACATGCACCCGACCGGGATCCACTCAGCACTCCCACCAGGGGGCGACGCTCTGCCCACCAGGGGGCGATGCTTTGCCCCTCCGGGGCGTCGCTCTGTTGCGACCAGAGCCACTCTAGCGCCTGGGGCAGAGGCCAAGGAGCCATCCCCAGCGCCCGGGCCATCTTTGCTCCAATGGAGCCTTGGCTGCGGGAGGGGGAGAGAGAGACAGAGAGGAAGGAGAGGGGGAGGGGTGGAGAGGCAGATGGGTGCTTCTCCTGCATGCCCTGGCCGGAAATCGAACCCGGGACTTCCGCACGCCAGGCCGATGCTCTACCACTGAGCCAACCGGCCAGGGCCTGAATGCCAGTTTTTAACACGCACTATTAAATGTAACTCCCAAATGACCCCATACGCTAAATATTACTATCGTGCCCATTTGACAGATGAGAAAACAGAGACTGTGAGGAGTAATGAAGCCGTGGTCAGGCCATGAGTAAGTGACTGAGTCAGGATTTATCCAGGCCTATCTGTCTGCTATCTTGTCAACAGTGAACTCCTTCACCCACCGTCGTGCAAGCTCTTAGAAACCCGTAATCGAAACATCTCTTCGAAACACCCGGACAGTGTGAGTCCAACAAGCCAAGTTAAAACCCATTTATTCCCCAAATAAATTCACAGATTTATTTGCAAGTATGTAGAATCTTGTAGCAATTAGGCTGCCTCAGATTTGCTTAATGGAATGACAGTTCAGCAAAGGAGAAATGTAGCTCAAAGAACCTTGTATTAACGTCCTTTGTTCTCTGTGTTAATCTCCCCGTGCGTCGAGTTCATGATAACAAATCGTTAGTAAGAAAGCACTTTCCTGAGTCTGCACACTTAGGTCCTGACCTTGAGATCCGTAACGCCTGGCACAAGCGCGTCGCTGCAGCTTCCCTCCGCATCAGCTGTGACAACCTGGGTGAGACGAATTCAGCCCAGGCTCTGCGTTGACAATCGTCTGTTTTGAAATGACGCGCATATTTTGTATTCTCAATGCACGACCGAGGTGCTTAAGTACTGTCATTAATATTCACAACGTGGCCATGACAAAGAGAAGCACATTGACAGGGACACTCAGATTTTGAGTTTTTCTAAGGGAAAGAGAAAGAAAAAAACAAAACCTGGATGTTGAATAGTAAAGACCCTATTGGTAACATATAACGAAAACAAAACAAAATCCTTCAAGCAAGCTCAAGTAGGAAATAGAAACTTCATGCGAATGATACAGTCATAACTCAAAAACAGGCGACGCAGTCAGAGCTCAGTTTGCTGAAAGGAGAAATATACGACCAGATAGGAACACAGGCGGCTGTATCTCCCCATCTTTGCGTCTTCCTAAATGATGCCTAGGCCTTCCCTTCTCCCTCTCTCCTCTCTCCGTCTCTCTCTCTCTCTCTCTCTCTCTCTCCCCCCTCTCTCTCTCAAACAGCTCCCATTGCTCCGTCTGTTCACACACAGACTTGGCTGCCAGGGCTCTGAGTGTGTGTGTCTGCAGTTTGAACAACATTCTAACCACTGCTAAGTCCAAATTTTCAGAGAACAAATTGAGAAGTCCCAGTTTTGTTCACATGACCTTCCATGGTCCCCCCAGAGAGCATCCTAGAAGACACCTGTGGGGAAAAGGTCAATATGAAAGACACATTAGGACTGGGTCATCACATGAAAAGGTGTCTACCACAATGTGACTGCTCCCGGGAAAACCTTAGTCAATGATGATTGGTTTTACTTTTCAGTCCTCACTTATTCAATAGACACGAACTGAATGCCCACTAAGGGCCAAGCAGTCAGCCCGACTCACAGGGACATGCAATCTAGAAGGAAAGGCTAGCAGGCAATTATATGGCTGTGTGCAAAAAAACAGCAAAACAAATCATGGGATATTATGAGGTAAACACAGAATCCAGACCACAGACCACGGTGGGGAGGATGAAGTGAGTGGAGTGGGTACACTGGGGTTAGGACAGTCCCCAGAGGAGGAAAGACTGACCGGAGATTGGGAAGGCGAATAAGAGTACACTAGGCTACGAAAGAGCAGAGAGGGTGATTGTGAGTAAAAGGTATACAGGTGCAGAGGCACCAAGATGCCAGGAAGTGAGAAGTCAGGAACACCGCAGGATGTGCGCCGGAGAGAGAAGCAGAGGTCCCATTCTGAAGAACTCTGTGTGCCAGGCGAAGGAACTCGGAAATACTTCAATAGTCCTGAACATTCACTCAACAGAACCCAAGACAAGAAAGTCAGTTTGTAAGTGTTGCATTTTATATCACCCTTTCGGAGATACACGATTCCCACCATCATCAGCATATGAAAGGTCCTGAGAAGTCCTGCAACACACACACACACACACACACACACACACACACACACACACACACACACACACACACCTGGTTAACTTCGTTTAACCCGGGGTTTGCCAAACGTATGCAACGATGAATCTCATTCCTAGTCCTTTACACTCCGGAACACTCATTAATCCAGTGTGAGGCAATGAATGGGGAGTCTATTGGAGGCTTTTAAAAAGCAGAGTGGAATGATCTAATTTGTGCTTTAGAAATGGCCTACTGCCTGCTGCAAAGAATGGAACAGAGGAGTGTAAGCCAAGATGCTAGGAGACTTGTCAGGGGCCGCTGTAATTATCCCAGGGAGAGACGACGGGACCTGAACTGCGGCAGTGGCAGGGTGCTGTGGCCCGGAAGTCATGGTTGTTTAAGATCCTAATACGAATGGCTGTTCCATGGCAGGCTCCATTAAGGAAGATAAAAAATGAGCATGAGACTGAACTTTATTACGGGAGCCAAGAATGGCAGCAGCACTAGCAGGGGGCGGGGCAATTACTAAGCGGTGACTGTAACTCTCCAGCTTCTGAATGGTTTGGCTTTTCAAAAAGAACAAGGGCCCCTTGCTCTGGAACTGCACAATCAGCCGTCTAGGAAAAACCGCCCTGAGCCAGAATGGCCACCCAGTTTACAGATCGATGCCGCTCAACAGAGTCTGTCCCGTCAAAGTGGGAAGGCTGCAGTGGACAACCGTAAGGGGATCTGAAGGCCAAGCGGCAGAAGTTACTACCCCTTCTTTCTCATACACACTTTAACTAAGCACCTACTACGTGATAACTGGCACTTTGAAATGTTCCATTTCCAGTGTGTCAGTTATCTGTTGCTAGATAACAAACCACTCCGAAACTTCGTGGCTTAGAACGACAAAGATTCTCACGATTCTACAGGTTGGCTGGGCTCGTTGTGTGGTTCTTCTTTCCACACGGTGTAAGGGTCAGTGTCATCTGAGGGCAGATGGGGGCTGGATCAGCCATGCTGATCTCTCCACATGGCTGGCAGTGGGTGCTGGCAATGAGCGGGGATTTCATCTGGTGCTCTTTTTTGGGGATGCTTTGTTTCTCTTTTATGTGGCCTCTCCTGTGACTAATTTGGGCTTTCTCATAACATGGCAGCTGGGTTCCATGAGCCCAAACCCCAACATGAGCTTGTCAAAGGCCTATTGGCCAAGGCGTGTCATCTAGCCCAGTGGTCCCCAACTTTTTTTTGAGCCACGGACCGGTTTAATGTCAGAAAATATTTTCACGGACCAACCTTTAGGGTGGGACGGATAAATGTATCACGTGACTGAGACAAGTGTCAAGCGTGAGTCTTAAACGGATGTAACAGAGGGAATCTGGTCATTTTTTAAAAATAAAACATCGTTCAGAACTTAAATATAAATAAAACGGAAGTAATGTAAGTTATTTATTCTTTCTCTGCGGACTGGTACCAAATGGCCCACGGACTGGTACCGGTCTGTGGCCCGGGGTTTGGGGATCACTGATCTAGCCAATCTACCGTCCCTGTGAGAGAGGACTACATGACACCATGCATACTAAGAAATGGTTCATGGGGACCAACTATGAATGATACGCCACACTTCATAAACTATGCAGAGTCCATATCATAAATCCTATGATGTATTTCTGTATCTATCCCCATAGCTGTAATACAAAATAAGGTCTAATTGGAAATGGGTTCTCAGGAGAAACCAAGGCCAAATGCACACATGTAGGAAAGTAACTTGTGACTAGTTCATTTTTTCTTTTAAATCATTTTTTATTTTTTCAATTACAGTTGAAATACAATATTATATTAGTTTCAGATGTACACCCCAATGATTAGACATTATACAACTTACTAAGTGATCGTCTGGATAAATCTCATACCCATCTGACACCATAGTTATTAGCATATTATTGGCTTTATTCCCTATGCTGTACTTTACATCCCCATGACTGTTCTGTAAGTACTAATTGTACTTTTTAATTCCCTCGCCTTTCTCACCCATCCCACAGCCCCTTCCCATCCAGCCACCATCACAGTGTTCTCTGTGTCCGAGTCTGTTTCTGTTCTGCTTCTTCATTTAGTTTGTATTTTTAGTTTGACTTGTTGATAGAGATGTATTTCTTTTTGAGAGAGAGAGACAGAGAGTCAGAGAGAGAGAGAGACAGATAGGGACAGACAGGGAGGGAGATGAGAAGCATAAATTCTTTGTTGTGGCACCTTAGTTGTTCACTAATTGCTTTCTCATATGTACCTTGGCCAGGGGGCTACAGCAGACCGAGTGACCCCTTGCTCAAGCCAGTGACCTTGGGCTCAAGCTAGTGACCATGGAGTCATGTCTATGATTCCACGCTCAAGCCAGTGACCCTATGCTCAAGCTGGTGAGTCCATGCTCAAGTGGGCGACCTTGGGGTTTCGAACCTGGGTCCTCTGCATCTCAGTCCAACACTCTATCCACTGCGCCACCGCCTGGTCAGGCGATAGAGATGTATTTATTATCATTTTATTACTCATATTTTTTATCTTTTTCTTCTTAAAGAAGACCCTTTAACACTTCATGTATTACTGGTTTGGTGATAATTAACTTCTTTAGTTTTTTCTTATCTGGGAAGCTCTTTATATGTCCTTTGATTCTAAATGATAGCTTTGCTGGGTAGTAGTCTTGGTTGTAGGTCCTTGCCTTCCATCAAGAATATTTCTTGCCAATCCTCTCTGGCCTGCAAAGTTTCTGTAGAGAAATCAGCTGACAGTCTTATGGGAGCTCCTTGTAGGTAACTAACTGCTTTTCTCCTGCTGCTTTTAAGATTCTCTTTAGCCTTTTGCACTTGATGACGTGTCTTGGTGTGGGCCTCTTTGGATTCATCTTGTTTGGGACTCTCTGTGCTTCCTGGACTGGTATGTCTATCTCCTTCACCAAGTTAGGGAAGTTTTCTGTCATTTGTAAAATAGGTTTGCAATTTCTTGCTCTCTCTCTTCTCCTTCTGGTTCCCCTCATGACACAAATGTTGGTGTGCTTGAAGTGGTCCCAGAGGCTTCTTACACTATCCTCATATTTTTTATTCTTTTTTCTCTTTGCTGTTCTGATTGGGTGTTTTTTTGATCCTTCATATTTCAAATTGCCTATTTCTTAGCTTCATCTTCTCTACTATTGATTCCCTGTAAATTATCCACTTCAGTCTGTGTATCCTTCATTGCTGGCTGGTTCTTTTTAATGGTTTCCATGTCCTTCTCATGTCATTGAAGTTCTCACTAAGTTCCTTGAGCATCCTCATCAGCAGTGTTTTGAACTCTGTATCTGATAGAGTACTTACCTCCATTTTATTTAGTTCTTTTGTTGTTGTTACTGTTCTTTCACTTAGAACCTATTTCTCTTGTATCCTCATTCTGGTTGCTTCCCTGTTTCTCTGTACTAGGCAGAGTGGCTATGTCGCCCAGGCTTGGCATAGTGGCCTAATATAGTTGGCACCCTACGGGAGCCAATGGCACAGCTTCCCCGTTCACCTGAGCTGGGCACTCCAGGTGTACTCCTCCCACCAGGCGGGCTGTGTACACCCCTCCTGTTATAGATGAGCCTTGATTTCTATTGGCAGGTCAATGGGCGGGATTTACCTTCCTCCAGGCCAATCAGCTGCAAAGACTGGCTGGGACCACTGTGGAAGATCAGCTGTGCAGAGGCCTCACCCCATGGGACAGGGCTTACTTCAGTGGGGATCTGATGCAGCTGAGTCCACCCCTTAAGTGTGTCACTTATAGAGGTGGCTGGGTGGTGCTTTGATGTGGTCTCAATCTGTCCACTCGGTGGGATGTGCTGGCTCTGGGGCTTCTCAGGGGATACAGGCCAAGGTCAGCTGCTGTCTGTGCTCTGCCCTCCTAGCATGAGCTATAAAGTGATCTGCAGATGGCTGCTCCTTGTTCTGAGCTTGGAGGTGCCCAGGAGAGGTCAACCTGCAAACCACGGCCAGCTGCACTAGTGCTGGCCTGGGGGCCACTTATCAGAAGTACGGGGCAGGCAGAGACCAGATGCTGCTTATTTGAGAGACTTTAGGCAAGTCTGAAGCATGAACCAAGACAGGCTATTACTATGGAAAAGCCACTGGAAACAGCTTGGGTAGGCACACAAGTTGGGTAGGGCAGGGTCTCAGGGAGTCACCCGTGTGAGCCAAGTTGGTGGAGAGGCAGATATAGTTCCCACCTGCCCACTCTGTGAGGGCAAGGCTCAGAAAAGGAACAATGGCTTCTGCCAGCACTTCTGTCTAGGAGAAAGCTGTCCCCCCAGCCCGACCTGATGCCGGACAATTCAGTTCCTCCCTGCCTGTCCCTGGTACCTTTTCAGTTACTGCCCAAGTGCTAGATAGAACTCAGCCTATATCTAAGTTTTTACTCTTTAACAATAATTCTCTTGTAGTATTTAAACCTGATATTCTAATGTAAACGTATGTGAACATATTTATAGCTTGATATGCACCACTAAATAGTCCTTCAAAGTACGCGTGCCTGATCCATCACAATGACACCAACATTGAATTTTTATAGTTTCCTTTGTTGTGTGGTCCTGTTTTGATTTTTGTTTGATAGGAATAAAATATATGCTCCCGTCTGTCTCCCGTTGTCTGTATCACATCATGCTGCTATCTACGAGAGCTCGCTCTATGTGCACACTGTGACAATACAGTACTTAGTACCTTTTTTCAGGGGTTTTTAAAGATGCATAAAGTAGTTATTATTTTTTTCTATTTTTAATGATAAACTGATGCTCAGAGGCTTTGGCGACTAAAGGAGTCTGTTCAAGACTGAAGTAGCTTTAAGATTAAGATTCTGATTTTTTTTTTTAAGTAGAAAAGCACACATTCCTCCCCACCCCCCTTACAGGTTTTCACCCTGAGAGTTAATAACTTTATTCCTTCGGGAAAAAAGTACTTATAGAAGGCAATGATGTGTCAGCCCCTGGGCTAGGTGCTGGGGAGCCCAGGTCCTAGGAGTGGGAATAACACACGTGAACAGCACACGTTGATTCACATTCATTGCGACAACATGTCGTTTTGATAACATCACCAAAACTCACATGGAAATTTAAACTATGACTTGAACTTGGGCTATGTGCCAATAACTGTTCCACATGCTGGGGGTGTCCAGGACAGAGACGATGCCCTCCCTAGAAGAGGGTGCAGGAAGGAAAGAGCGGATATGAAAGGTACCTGCTCCGTGCTGAACACAGCGTTGGGCCAGGTACTTCCCTGAAGCCCTTCCTGCACGGGCAGTGCTCACGCCACATAAATGTACATAAGAAGCATCAAAGGGCCCACGGGCATGAGGTTTGTCCCTTGCTGGGGTACTGGAGTCCATTTCATGGGATGAAAGGGCCTTGAGCTGGTCTTTGAGCAGCAAGAAGGGCCCAGCCCTGCAGAGATGACAGGCAAGAGCAGGTGCCAGGCAGGGGAGGCGTCGCAGCCCACGGCGAGCTTTGTAAGAAGCTCCCTCACCTCTGAGTGCAGATGTAGCCAGGTGACACGGATCAGTCACCTGCCTTAGGACCACACCAGCTCTGGGGCAATTCTGAGTCAAGTGCTGTGTTGTCCAGGCCTCCAAAGGAGCTAAACTGCAACAGAAGAACCAATTGGAGAAGAAGATAAAGCAGGATACAATTAAGTGCTAATTGGGCGGGCTTGATTCTTAATCAGCTTTCCCAAACTGGCCAGATGATAAAAACTTCCTGGGTCACCAAGTCAGCTAGAGATTCCTCGGCCCGCTCACCCTGGAGATTTCGATCCAGTAGGTCTGGGGAGGGATCCAAATCCCAGGGGTCCCAGGCGACCAACATCTTCACTGACGCCACTATGCACATCCTGAGTCACCAGTTCTCAGAGCGTGACCAGACCAGCCGTGCTTATGCAAGGCCCTTGGCCAACCCGGCACAGACGCTGGGCCCCCGCCCTGGGATGCCTGCTTCCGCCGCTCAGAAAGTAAGACAGTCCCTTGGTCGTGTGCATGCACCCGGTGTTTGAGAACCGCTGCTCTGAGTGTCAGCTGGTCTCCCAGGAAAGCGAGGATATCACAGCAGAGCAGACACAGCTGCAGGGGCTCCAGCTCCCCCTCCCTGGGCACCGGAAGGCCTCTCGGAGCCTCAGTTTCTCCACCTGGGAAACGGAGGAAATTACTCCAACGGCTCAGAGTTGCTCGGTGTATAACGAAATGACCGTTGTGTAAGCTCTGAAGCCTCAGGAGCTCAGGTCCTGAAGGCCTGAGCAGACAGGTAAGGGCCTCTGAAAGAGAGGGCTTGCGGGAGCCTGGGACAGGCACAGTATGTTATTAAGAAAAGGGACTAGGGCCTGACCTGTGGTGGCGCAGTGGATAAAGCATCGACCTGGAAATGCTGAGGTCACTGGTTTGAAACCCTGGGCTTGCCTGGTCAAGGCACATATGGGAGTTGATGCTTCCAGCTCCTCCCCCCTTCTCTCTACCTCTCTCTCTCCTCTCTAAAAATGAATAAATAAATAAAAAATTAAAAAAAAAAAAAAGAAAAGGGACTAGGTGGGGCACCCCCAGGGGTGGGGGCGCAGGGAACTGGAGCAGAAGCAAAGACCCAGGGTGAGGAGGAACAGCCACAGGAAAGGAAGGAAGAAGCGAAGGACACTTGGAACAGTGTCATGTTGCGCTGGCTCCCGCCCGGGCACCACGTACTACACAGGGAGACAGGCTGTGGCCACCGCAGGTGGGAGTCTTCCCGCAGGAAGGTAGCGCCTCCAGGCAGCCAAGCTCAGAGCAGGAAAGCCATCTGCCTGGTGGCACACAAGGCGACCTTCATCTTCCTGGTTTCAGTTCGGGCTGCTCACATTAGTTCACCCTTCTTGAGCTGTGATCTATCCTGCAGGCTCAAAGGACAGGGAGCATAGCACTGGGTTTGCATGCCCCTGTCCCAAAGAAGTGCGCACCTTTCACCCTCCTCGGTACTCCATCGACCTGACCTAGAACTCTTTTGCCCAGGGGGGTCTCCTATCAGACGTGACGCCTGTTCGCTGACCGGTTAAAGTTTCCTCATTTGGCAGCTTCTTTGTCAGTCTGGGACCCTGGGATGAGAACAGGGATGTGGATGATGGCTCTCTGGTCCTTCTCCAGGTGCAGGTAGCGACAGGAAGAGGTTGTGTGACAGGAGGGACGGCAAAGCACAGCGAGAAACGGAACCACACATCTTGCTGAAATTCAAGTCTCCGGTTCTGTATTGCCCCAAAGCTGGGTTCGGCAGCTGCCCTTCCCAGGAGCTGGTTATTTAAGGGCCACCAGACTCTGAGCTCAGCACAACAGGACTTTCCACCGGTTTTGATGACTGCTGTGCCCCCAGCACGCAAACTGATGTCAGGTGCATCGTACACACTCAACAGGTCTGGTTTATCCTCTATTACTTTCAGCCGAAGCGACCTAATACTCAGTCCCCACCAGCGGTGTTCCCAGAATCCTCCGGCAGGAGTCTTTCTATCAGTTCTAGGGGCTGGAATCAACGTGTCTCCCCCACCTCTGCACCTGGTGTGACTTGGAGACTTTCTGCGTGGTGATCCAGTTCAGTCCCCACCTTCTTCCACCTCGTCCCTGGGTGAAGCCGTCTATACTGCCAGCAATGGGGTTTGGGGGCCCTGGGGTTAGCCCTGGACTGGGGACCCTGCAAGGGACGCATGCTTTCTGCACGGCCCCCCTGCCAGTCCTGGGCTTCGGGGAGCTCTATCTAGAAGCAGCGCTGGTAGACTGGGAATGTCCTTCCATGTTATTAGTATCTGAGCTACGGCTCGATGACCCTGATTCTGACTTCTGATTTTTTGAGGTGTTTTTTTTTTTAAATTGGGTTTTTGCACATCTGGCTTTTTAAAAAATGGGTGTGGGTTTGAGATTGAACCTAATCTAAGTGTTAAAAACCCAGGAATGACTGCAGGTTAAGAGAGAGGGAGAGGGGTGTGTGTGGCTATGTCGACAGAAGAGCCCGCCTGGCCTCTGTCATGTCCTCAGCCCAGAAAGGAAGAGAACGACCAGGCAGATACTCCGGGAAGCACATCATGCCTCTGTTTACCCAGAGGTGCAGAGAGGGTGGAGCCACGTCCCCGCCTCCCGGGCACGGTGACCCTGGCCTGCTCTAGCGGTCAGGATGGGGAGGGCTGGGCACAGAAACAGGGGCATCTCCGTTCCTGCCCCAACACGGGAGCCCGAGCTGGAGACCCCGGGCTCCCGCCCGAGCTGGAGACCCCGGGCTCCCCCCGAAACGGACCAGCACCCGCAGCTCCCGCCCCATCCATCCCGCACCGAGGTCGGCAGCCCTCTCAGACCCAGCAGGGCTGGCACCTAACCCTCACTGCGGGTTTCTGGCTAGAACCAAAAGCACTTACCAAACGTCATTTCAAAATGAATGCCCGGGGACAGAGAGGTACAGGGATTTCTCCAGGGGCCCACGGCCAGGCCCCCAACATGGCAGCCTGAGCCAGCAGCACGCCAGCGTCTCTCTCCATAGAACACAAAACTGAAAGCCCCTATTAAGGTGCCATTAGGGAAAACGGGACACAGCGAGGTTGCAAATTAGGCACGTATTTCACAGTTTGAAAAGGACACTCGAACTCTTCCAGCTGGCGGTGCCCGAGAGAGCCCTGCCCGGAACACACACGGGAGGCCCCAAGGACAGGAGCCCACCCTTTCTGAGGGAAGGCTGTGTCCTGGACCACGTTTCCCGTTAACACTGGACCCGAGTTTTGGTGATATGCTCCTGCAGACCTGGTCATCGTGCAGCACCGAGGGACCGCCTTCAAGGAGGGGGGTTAACTAACAAAGGCAACACATGGAAGGCGGGAGACTTTGGACTGGGTAGGAAGGGTCCCCTGTGTGTCTGCAGGAGAAGCAGGTCTCCTGGTGATGGGAGCTACAGGAGAGGGAGGAAGAGAAAGGAAGAGGGGAGGAGGAGGAAGAGGAAGAGGAAGAGGAGGAGGAGGGAGAGGGAGAAAGCAGGAAAAGTAAGGAGAAAGGAGGGGAGGGAATGGGAGGCAAAGGAAGGGGAAGGGGGAGGGGAGAGGGAGGGGGAGGGAAGGGATGGGAGAAGATGGAAAGCTTTCCAGGCCACATATTTCTTTCTGAGCTCAATCTCCTCCGAGTTTACTCCCTGACAAACATGAGAAGCAACCAAGAAACAGAAATGTCCTTTCCAGAGTCATCAATTTAATGTTCCTCTATTGGACGGCCACTGCCCCCCAGGTCCTGTGCTGGGCTTATGGGGCTACAGGAGGGCTATGAGGCAGCCGTGTTCTCCGACTGCTGAGGAAGGTGACCGCTGCGGCCGACGTGTGACCAGCTTCCTCAGTATGCATTGTAACCCCTTCCTGCCATGCCGGAGCCAGAAATCTAAAACCTATCTCAGACTCCACTGCAGCTGGAGAGCCAGATGCGACTTTTTTCTTCTCATCACGTGCATGGCGTTGGCACGAAGTCATCCCAGGGAGAGGCGGGCTGCAGGGCAGCCAGCGTTGCACTGGCGTGGAGCAGGACAGAGTGGCTGCCGGCCCTCCATCAGCAGGGTGACTTCCGGACTCCAGGGGCAGCTGCCCAGGTCCCTGGTTCCCTGACCGCTGCAGAGGCAGCAGCAGCCTTAGGGCGTCAATACCGAGGGGATGCTGGGACTCACCCTGGAAGCCCAGCCTATTGCTGCTTCTCCAACCTCTCAGTGGTTTGTGGGCCACTTAATAACTAGACTGAAAAGTCACAGGAAAAACGGCAATGAACGACGTAACAGGCACGGTCAGTGTCCTGCAGGTACAACCTGATGTTTAATCACTTGGTCATCCAAGGGAACAAAGCCCCAGTTGCATTGATTGATTTCCATGGTGCAAACACAGGGTGGGCAAAAGGAGGTGTGTAGTTGTGTATATGCAAAACACAGTTTACTCTTGTGTTATTACTTATTAATTGTTGTATTACTTTCCACACGGCCAACTCTGAGCGTCCTTCTGCCCACGCCTGTGTCCCCCGAGTGGCTGTGTACGTTCACGTCATCTCGTCGCATTTTCACCGTGTGAAAATATGGAAGACGTAACCCCAAGAACGCAGAGAACAGCAACGGGCAGTGAAATAATTAGATGACGTGCGAGTATCTGTTACCTTTGTCGTCCAAATGACTTAATTACAAGTTAGTACAATGTAATTTGTAATAATGGCCATGTTTCATGACAGGCTAGTAAAAATTCTAGAAACATTGACAACGGACTCCTGGGCACTTGTACAAGCTGACGCCAGCGCATTTCTGATTCCATCCCGGCCCAGGGGTGACAGGCTGGTAGTTGCTGATATTTTAAAGGACACCTGCGTCTCTCTGCAGAAAGGTGGTGTCCGGCGGAGGCAGCGTGATTGGCGCACACCGGACCTGCCCCAAAGCGCCAGAGCGTCAATCCGGAGGAGTCTCTCCAGCAACCAAGTTGGGGAGTGGAGAATACACCCCAGCTGCCGGCCACTAAGGTACACACCTGAGCTATGCCTCAGTTTCTCAGAGACCCTTATGGAGATGGTGCCCCGGTGCCCACAGCCATCACCCTGCCCACTGATGCACTCATAATGGGATTTCTCCTTCCCTGTCTCACCTCCCTACTTTTTCATCGTTCCCCCAATAAACAACCTGCTCCCTAATTCATGTCCCAGAGTCTGCTTTGGGGAAAAATCTAAACGAAGGCAGGGTAGAACGCATGCTCCAATATCAGCAAATCCCCCAGTACACACACACACACACACACACACACACACAGGAGTATAATCAAATATGTCTTATGTCTTTTCTATGGATAAATCCTTGTGGGGGCATGACAATTCCTGAGCCCTCTTCTGAGGGTCCGCTGTGGTGTTCAGCCCTCTGTACACTGCATCTGACCTCAGCATCAGGACAAGGTGTGGGCAGGAGGGGGAAAGTGTCCCCTACGAATAAGAACCACACTGAGAGACCTCATGGACCTCCCAGTGACATGGTTTCTCAATTAAAGAAGCTGAGGGACAAGGAGAAAATCACCAGCAGAATGAGAAACTTGGGTCTCCACTTCCAGTGCAGGGCTGTGTCCACTGAGGTCAGCATGGCCTCCAGCTTGGGCTCTGAAGGTCGCAGAGAACCTGAACAGGAAGCGATGGTGGTGGGAGTGTGGGCATGCCAAGGCCAGGGACGGAGCAGGAGCAAAGCAAGGTGCTGGGGGAGCCCCGGGTAGTTCCGGGCACACACCTGCCAGGTGAGCCTGGAAAATAGAGTGTGATTGCGGTATGTCCATATGGGAGGACGACACAGCAGCAGGGGTGAGTTTAGAAAGGGAGGCATGTGTAGCCAGACTGTCAAGGGCCTTAAGGACCGCATCCAGGCTCAAACGGCCAGTTTACTGAGGAGTCGTCAATGGAGAGGTTTCCGGCAGGTCCGGGTTTGCACTGGAAGAGCGTTCCCGTGGCTGTTCGGTGAGATGGTGAGGACTGGGCAGAGACTGGCCAGAAGTAGCCCCCAGGGCTGGACGGACGCAGCGAGGAGGCTGCTGCAGGAGCCCTAGCTGAACAATAAAGCGTCCATGGCAGCGAGAACGCCCTAGCAGAACTCCCAGGAGACGCCCTTCTTTTCTGCGGTCTTAGATCATCTTGTTCTGCGCCCACATGCTGAACCTGGCAGCCAGTCCGCAGAAACCGAGCCGAGGGACGTCACAGAAAGTCCTCCGCCCCGATAACGGTTTCAGGTGAAAGAGGAGGAATGTAGCCTTCTTTTCCTTGACCGATGCTGCTTGTTGAAAAATGCCTGTCTGGGCCAGACTCAATTTTGTCTTTTTAATCCAAGTGTAAATGGATTGAAGGCTCCGGTAACAACATAAAATTGGTTAATCAAGTTCATCCCAGATTTATATTCCAACGGGGAGATTTTACAGTTTTCTGTCACTCAGCCTGGTGCACTGTGAAAGCCAGCCAGCATTTTATGCCGCCTTCAAATTGCAAACCAGGGGCCCCGCTGCTGCCAGTGACCCACCGGCCCTCCCGCTAACCAGCTCTCCGGTCTGGCTGGACCGGGCAGAGGTTCAGTGTTCATTCCGAGCGGGCAGGCCCCGTGGGGAGAGGTTTTATGTTTCACTCGCGGAATGAAAATCGCTTTTTGCTCCCGTCATCGCACCACCGCGGAGGGATGCCAGTGAAATGCCGGTCTGAGTCAAATTACCGAAAGTATTTGAAACTTAATTTTCTGTGTCAGGCCGACCCATACCATGCTCACCATGGGCCTGGTTAAAGATCCCTCTTGCCTTCCTACCGTCCACAGGAGAAGGTCTGAAGCTGATCACCCAGTACACAAAGCCCTCTGTAATCTGGCCCCTTCCTCTATTCTCTCAAGAAATGGTCCTGACACAGGACCAGACACTGGGTATATATATGTGAGCAAGACGAGCATCACCCCACCACCACCACCTTTCCTGGAGCTTGCATTGAGGAAGACAGACAAAAACACACAGGAACCGGTGACAGAAATAATTACAGACTGCCTATAGGTTAAAAAAAAAAAAAGGACTCAGTAAAGGTAGGAAAAGGGTGGGAGAGGCAAAGGAAAGATAATACTTATTTTAGAAAACTGAGTTTATGCCTGACCAGGCGGTGGTGCAGTGGATAGAGCGTGGGACTGGGATGCTGAGGACCCAGGTTTGAAACCCTGAGGTCGCCTGCCTGAGTGCGGGCTCATCTGGTTTGAGCAAGGTTCACCAGCTTGAGCCCAAGGTCACTGGCTTGAGCAAGGGGTCACTTGGTCTGATGTAGCCCCGCCCCCCATCAAGGCACATATGAGAAAGCAATCAATGAATAATTAAAGTGCTGCAACGAAGAATTAATGCTTCTCATCTCTCTCCCTCCCTGTCTCTATCTATCTATCCCTTTCTGTCACCAAAGGAAAAAAAAAGAAAATGGTGAGTTTGCCAGGCAGTGGGAACAGCATGTGCAAAGGCTCAGAGGACAAGCTAAGGCTGGTAGGTTTAAGAACAAAGAGGAGAACAGTGTGGTGGAGCTGAGGGAGAGAGAAGGCGATAGAGAGGAACTGAGGTCGGAGGGGTTGGCACAGGTCAGCCCAGGTAGCGTCTTTGTTGATCATGCGGAGCTGGACTTGATCCCAGGGGCAAAGGAGAGTGACAGGTGGAGATCAGAGGTTCACAAAGATTCCTCGGCTGTGATTTGGAAGACAGATTAGAAAAGGGTAAGAGTGGAATTAGGGAGACCCAGGCTGAGGCTTCAGATCTGGTTAAGGCGGGAGATGATGGCGGGGAGTAGAGAAGGTCACTGAGATTCGTGAGCGAGTGGGCAAGAATTCAGCTTCTCCTGGTTTATTCCCCCATTAATCTGGCCCTCCGGCCTCCTGAGCCTCATTCGAACCTCTGAATGTGTTATGCCCTTTCTGGATTCAAGCCATCTCTCCCTTGTCCATCTAATAAACTCCCATTTATACATCAAAACCCAACACAAATTTCCCCTTTCCATGCCCCATGCCCTTACCCCTGTGAGGGCACACTTTCCCTCTTCTGTGTTCCTGTCACCTTATATCGTCACTGACCATCATATACATGTTTGTAATCCATCTCAGGACAGTTAAACTACTTAAAAGTTAGTTTTCAGGTATATCTTCCTTGCTAAATTTTAATGCAAGGACAAAGTCTTCTAAATTCCCAAGTTCCTAGCACACTTACATCTAAGAAAGTGTCCCTAATTAGCAATGAATGAATAAACTGTAGCCACCAAAATGAAGCAAATGACCTGGCTTTATCTGTATACAAGGATCTGGAATCACATTGAGAAATGGCCATCTTTGTATGACTTTTTCTCCTTTGTACAGACTGCCCTGATATTTGGGAAATATATGCTCAAATACTTAAAAGGAAAAAAGAAACAGTTTTGCAACTCTAGCGGTATCCATTCTTGTGGCTCAAGAGTCGTTTATGGAAATTATTACCGACACTAACATGATAATTAAAACCAAATTGAATACCTATTCACTAGCAGTGCTTGGGCTTGGTGGGAAGCAAACAAGAACCCAGTGCATATTCAAGCTGCCCTAATTATGTGCTCCTCGAAATCAACATTTCTTTTCCTGGTTACATTTCACAGTTAATTTGTTTCTTTCCACACAAATTGAATTTTGTACCAGAGATGCAAAGTTTATTGTATTAGTGCACTTTTTTTTTTCTAGGTTCTAGTTTAAAAAAAAAAAAAAATCCCACAAGTACAATTAGTTTTAAAAAATGAAATTCTCCCCATGTGGGTTTCAGATGAATGATATCTGCTTATTATTGGAGGACGTGCCTTTCAATAAGTGGCATGAATAAGAATTGGCTCCCAATCTTAATGTATTTATTTTCATAAGCCAGATAGCTATAAACATCATTAGGTATAATTCTCCAGAATGGTAACAGGTTATTAACTCCTTAAGCCATCCCTTAATGGGTTTTAAATTTCCAAAAAAAACCCCACCCAGTGAGATCTAAAGCAAAGGAGACAAGGTAAGATCCCTGTGTGCCTTGGAGAACCAGCCGGCGTGGGGGTCCCCGGCACCTGGAAAAGGGTCTGGCATGTGGGGTTTCTCCTACAGCTCAGGATTCCCACCTGAATTACTTCCTCCCCAAACCTCTGCACATTTGACTACATTTCCCCACTTTTTTTTTCCACAGTGAAGACAGACTTCGGTTCTTGTAAGTCTCCAGTCATCACAAGTGTGAACCAGAAACAGGGTCAGGTGGTGAGTCTGGGTTCTGGGCCTCTGGCCCCAATTCCCAATGTCTAAGAGCAAAGCCTGTGCACAGCCTGAATGAACCTCAGCGACCCAGAACAATCAGGACTGGAGCTACAACAGCCCAATACCTCTGGGCAATAAATATCGCTCTGCATGCAGAATGGGCCACCAGGACATTGCCCTTGAAGGTGAGAAGGAGCAAATGAAGAGAGAGAGAGAGAGAGAAAGAGAGAGAGCTAAGGAGGCTGATGGAGAAAGGGGGCCGGGTGACCCTGGAAGCACCAGCTGTTTTCAGTCAGATGGGAGTGATTTTAGAGCAAAGCATCTGCTCTCTGCGAGCCCGTCTGTTCCAATGGATTCTGGGCATTTTTCTTGCCCTCTTGAGCTCTTTCTCTCTAAAGCCCAGTGGGGAGAAACTTCTGTCTCTGTTCCATAGGAGGGAAATGAGTTTGGTCTCCTGTGGGTCCAGGTGAGAGGCAAGGACAGAACTCTCAGGGCCTCTTTGCACTGTGCCTTCTGCAAATGCTCTTGGTTCCGGCTTCTTAGGACAAAGGACGTGGTCCCCAATGTCACAATGGCTGGTCCTCTTGCTCCTTCATTTTCTAGGTCTGAACGCTTTTCTCCTGGGCCCGCTCACCCTTCCAGGTCAGGCGCAGTGTCCTTCTCCAGGAAGGGTCTGGCTTTGGGTAGGCATGGGGACCCTGGGAGGCCCAGGGCAGAGAGGAAACCCTGAGCTGGGTAGTCTAGGGCAGGGCAAGCGGAACTGGAAGGCTAGCCAGGGCTAGCCGTCGAGCTGGTCATTTCTAGCTGCAGTGACCTTCCGGAGGATTTTTCAGGGTCTTTTGTTCCCTTAGATCAGTATTCCCACATGATACAAGGAGCTTAATCAGCATGCATATTTCTGAGCACCATGTTAGAACTGAATGCGTGCACGGAGGGTGGGAAAACACAGTTCTTCAAGCTCCCTAGGTGATTCTGAGATACCCTGGGTGGTAACCCTATTCTATAGGATAAATTGCACAGAAGTAGGAATTAACCCGCTCGGTTTAAAACATGCCAGCGTCTTTCTAGTTGCTGGCCTTGGACCCACTGGGCGTCTGTCTCCTAATCTACCAATTGCAGACAATGAAAATACTCAAAGGGCTAGTGCATGCAGGCACTTAAGTGAGTTGGCGCAAGTAAAACCTAGGAGCCCCAGGCCCAGCACAAAGCAGACATCCAGCTGATACGGGCCACCCTTTGACCTAAATCTCTAGGCAGGATCGGGCAGGGATTCAAAGGCCAATTTAACAAATAGTCCATAGTGACAAAACAAATAAAGACAAAGAAAGAAAGGACCCACACTTGGTAGCAAGAATCACTCATTACTAAATAGTGGCCTTGGTCTGCAGCTAAGGGTCATCATGACTGCCAGGTGTAACTGTCATAATTTCCTCTTTCCTGTTTCAGATGTAAATAATTGTTGAAAATGGTCTAGGTTTGAAGTCCCTACACAACAAAGCCTGTTATGCAAACCAAAGGAGAACCGACGAACCCTTGGCATCATGATGAATTCAGAACAGGAACGAGGGAGGCTAACCTCCTCTCTCTCCCCAGTGGGATACTGCAACAGACCGTGCAGTTAGCTCAGGCTCCATATTTTCAGCCTGGGAGACAAGATGGGACAGACACAACTCTCACCCAACCCCGATTCCCATTCTTCAGAACTGGCAACTGAGACCTAACTCCAAGCTCAGGAGGACCATTCCGTCTGAGGGACTAAGATTAGCATCACAGGTATAATATCATTTAAACTGTCTAAAGGAAAAACATTCTGAGATCCTTGTATTTGGAGGTGAAAGGAAAGAAATAAGAGTTTAGCCTTAGTCCTTGCTGATTAAGCACAAATGCTCAACCTTTAAGGGTAATGTAGCCACCAAAGGAATAAAACAGAACTTACAATTTACAAACCTGAAGGAGAAAAATAAATAAATAAAATTCGAGCAACCCAATATTAAGCAGGAAAAGAAAGAAAAAAAAAGCACGGTAGATGTAAACTATAAAGTATATAAAATGGTAGAAATAAGCAGCCATGAACTGATTTAATTTCTTTTAAAAAGGCAAACATTCTTATATTGGGTTGGAAAAAACCCAGCTATATGCTCTTTATAAGAGTCCCATAGAAAATCTGAAAGTAAAGAGAGAGAAAAAGTCATGCAAATTAAATACAGCCAATCCTCATTATTCCCAGTAGTTCTGTTTTATGGCTAAGTTTATGTTTTATAAATCCTCGTGAATCCCGAATTAGCGAATACTGAACCATTGCTCCTGTGGGAAATGCAGTGTTCGGTTCCTGCCAGCCTCTAGTCATAATATTTCCATCCACTGACCAATACATAACCTTGAACTGCGTCTGTTTAAAGACACCTTATTTAACATCTGTACTGTTGACTCATTAACACTGAACTTATGACCAAAAGCTCTATAATTCCAGGTCTGAAGGAAACTTACTTAATACAAATACTTTCTTTAAAGTGACATCATTGCCTTCTGGCCCTTATGAATACTAGACAGCTCTTCAGTACAATTTTGGGGGGCCATTTTAAATAGCAAAATTGCTAAAAAAAAATAAATAAATAAGGCACAAATATGCGGCACTAAAAAGACCATGGAAGGGACACTTGTTTACAGTGTGAGCTGCCCAAGAAGACAGTGTCACCTTGCTCAACTCAGGTGGGTTTATGCACGTGGAGTAACTCACAGTTTTTTACCACTCTGCACGCATCTGTGAATGACCATCAAAAGTGCATGAGTATTAAATTCAGGGTTACAGATCAATTTTCAAGGGGACACATATTCACAAATGCAGAATCCATGAATAATAAAGATCAACTTTATCAGTAAAAAGAAAATTGCTGTAGTTATAGTAACATGCCAATGAGGAAGGAATGAGGGTCAATAAATGAGGCTGGGATAATTAGCCATCCCTAATAAAATTATTCTTATAATTTTATATAAGAACAAAATTATAATAGCATGAAAGAAGATACCAGCTTTACACTCAAAATTAAATCCAGATGGTTTCCAATGAAAAACCCAACCTGGGTGTGAGTGTGCGTGTTTGTGTGTCTTGAGAAGTTAATTATAAAACGGTAATATGAAGACCAGGAAGATGAAAGATACTCCTGAGAAGCACGCAGGGTAGAACTCGCTCTGTTGGGACTCATGACTGATTATAAGCTTAACTAATTAAGGCAGCGTGGAACAGACAAACCAATGTAGCAACACAGACACCAGAAAAGGGCCCATGTGTTTATAAACACTTGATTGATGATGAAGACTCTACCACAGAGATCTGGGAGAAAGACCATCTTCTCAATAAAAAGATTGTGGGAGAACTGGAAATCCACCACCTCCCAAACTGGGAACAATCCAAATGAATAAATGCACTGAGGTATATTCATCCAATGATACAACAGCCACCATGAAAAGGAATAAATAAAACAGCTCTGTGGATTAAATTCACAACTGAAAATGGAAGAAAAGAAGCCAGTCGTGAAAGATGACATGTTGTATTATTCCATTTATGTCCAATTTTTAAATAAAACACAAGCAAAACTAAA
Organism: Saccopteryx leptura; assembly: GCF_036850995.1. NCBI lineage: Eukaryota > Metazoa > Chordata > Mammalia > Chiroptera > Emballonuridae > Saccopteryx > Saccopteryx leptura. Next base: position 16,519,641 of record NC_089511.1, read on the forward strand.
GAATAGAGTTGAAGGATGCTTATTTAGCAAAACTCTAATGAAAAGCATCGCAGTTAGGAGAATGATTAATTTGGGCAAGGGGAAGGTGTTCTAATTGACAGAGGGCATTTCTCTGGCCCTGATGTATTATTTTTTTACTTATGTCATGGTTACGTTGTGTTTGCTTTATAATAATTAAGCTATAGACTTTAGTTTTGAAAACTTTTCATATTTATAAAAGTTGGTTTTTTTTAATCCACATGAGTTAGAGATTTACATGCAGAAAGATAAGCTTATATCTTTTGGAGGAAAATACTGGAGAATTTTTACGGCGCAGGACAAAGAGGATTCCTTAAACAAAATGCAAAACACACAACAGCACCAAAGGAAAGATTTACAAATATCTGTAAAAGAGAAGTTGCCTAAAACAGCATTAAAAATATAAACCAGAGATTGGGTGGAAATATTTTCAATACATAGAAACAACAAAGGTTTAGTGCAGGGGTCCCCAAACTACAGCCTGCGGGCCACATGCAGCCCCCTGAGCCCATTTATCCGGCCTCCGCCGCACTTCTGGAAGGGGCACCTCTTTCATTGGTGGTCAGTGAGAGGAGCCTAGTTCCCATGGAAATACTGGTCATTTTATTGATTTAAATTTACTTGTTATTTATTTTAAATATTGTATTTGTTCCCATTTTGGTTTTTTACTTTAAATTAAGATATGTGCAGTGTGCATAGGGATTTTTCCATAGTTTTTTTTATAGTCCGGCCCTCCAACGGTCTGAGGGACAGTGAACTGGCCCCCTGTGTAAAAAGTTTGGGGACCCCTGGTTTAGTGTATGCACTAAAGAACTTTTACATATTAGCATATAAAAACAGAATCTTCTCTATGAATCAGAAACATGACTAAAAACCTCAATGAGATTCTGTTCCATGCTCATGAAATAGTTGGAAATTGCAATGTGGGTGTAGCGCCGACATTGGAAAATGGGACCCATTACATTGCAGATAGGAGTGAACAGATGTACAAAGTCTGCGGAGAGCAATTTGGAAATAGGTAGTGAAGCTTAAAATGCACATCTCCAAAACCCCAGGTGATACGCCTCTGAAACACCACTGAGGAATTTTTACACACATGTGCAAAGAGATAAAGGGAAGAATGCTTTCTGCAGCAACTCAAGTGTCTATTCAAAGGAGACGGAATAAATAAATCATGGTATTTTCAAACAAAAGACTATAGAGCAGTTAAAATGAAAGAACCAGCTTCAACATGATCCATATGGATATATCTCACAAACTTTAAATATTAAGAGATTGAAATATAGAAAAGAAAGGCTCTTAACATGAATAATTTTTCACAAAACTTTCTCTAAAACAAAGACTTTTAGCAGAACCTACTTTTTCTGAAAAGACTCCCTATTCCTGGCCTTAAGGCTAGTTTCCCAGACTGTGGCCTTGGGCTAGCTTTGCAAGGTTGCAGGTGTTCTCAGAATGTTTCTCCCTGAATGAACCCTATAGATAAACATTCTAAGAAAGCTTATTTCACTGCTCTGTTTTACTGCTATGCTTTCTCCCCTCTCCATTCCTCAATTAGTATGTAATTCTGCCTATAAAAGCCAATTCCAAACTGCATTTGAGGCCACATTGATTTGAAAGGCTTCAGCCTCCGTGTGGTCCATGTGCACAGCTAGCTAATAAAAGCTCCCTAATTACTTAATTTGGCTTCGTGGTTGTGTGGCAAGATGTTTGTTTCTTGCTGTTCCATTACAACAATATGAAAAAAAAAAAGTTACAAAATACCTGTATCATATGATAGGTAGGTAGGCAGGCAGACGACAGACAGACAGATAGAAGACAGACATAGAAAGAGAGAGAGAGAGAGAGAGAAAAGAAGGAAGGAAGGAAGGAAGGAAGGAAGGAAGGAAGGAAGGAAGGGGGAGGAAGGAAGGAAGGATGGAAGGAAGGAAGGAAGGAAGGAAGGAAGGAAGGAAGGAAGGAAGGAAGGAAGGAAGGAAAGAAGGAAGGAAGGAAGGAAGGAAGGAAGGAAGGAAGGAAGGAAGGAAGGAAGGAAGGAAGGAAGGAAGGAAGGAAGGAAGGACAGAAAGACTTTAAAACTAAATACCTACATAATGAAAGCAAAAAAGACACACAGGATAAACACATGCCAACTTCACAATAGTGTTTACCTCTTGGAAAGGCCAGCGGGAGGGAAATCTAGTCTGAAAGGCTTACAAGGATGGCTTCACAGTGTAATGCTTCACCTCCTTTGAAGAAAATATGAATAAAATGTGGCAAAGTAACTTCTTTGCTTAAATAGGTCTGGTGTATATGTGTGTTTGTTTCATCAATTTCTGTATATTTTAAATATTTCAGAGTTCCAATAGCAAGACAATAAGAAAGAGAGGCCATGCTATTCCCTGCAGAGTGATGACAGCCTAACACATTTTGCACGCATCAGAGTTTCAATGTTTTATTTTTATAGCGCCCTTTGGCTCCAATGGGAACAAGTGTGAGGTAAGAACAGAGGCCGCAGAGCCCCCAGATGTATGTCTGTCAGCTATTCAGCAGCACAGTCCGGTGCAGGGGGCTAACGAAAGCCCACCTCATTACACGCCCTGACTTCGTCACCGCCTGCCTCTGGCCAGGTCGGTCGGTGACCACGCTTCCTCCTCCAGGGTCCCACTTTGCACCACCCCCCGGAGTGACACGTATTTCCTCTGTGATAATGGCTGTTTCTGTGTCCGTCTTGCCCTCACCTGGGAGTCCCAGGGCAGCAGCAGAGTCTCGTGCGCCCTCTGGTACAGGGGAGGGACCACAAACACAGGCTGAATTGAAGAGCACACCGTGCACAATGGCTCAAGGATGCCGGCGTCTTAGGTCAGCTGGGGGTCTGGCCCGGGGCTTTATTCTGCACTTCCTCCCTTGCAGGGCTTCCGGGAGGCCTGGGCTGGGACTCTTGTAAGTGGGTCTCTCCATGAGTCTAGGGGCTGTGGCCCCTGAAGAGGAGGGGGCCGAGAGCAGAGTCCGTGCGCCTGGCCTCTCTTCTCCGACTACACAGCACACCGAACGCTGCGAACACCAGCAGTGACGCTGCTCACGGTTATGAAGGCGTCTGTACAGAGACCAGAGGGGAGCGCCCCCACATGCAAACAGTCGTCACATCAAATTGGGGGAAATATGCTTTCCCCCCTAGATTCCAAGCTTTATGCAATGATGGTTTCATTGTCCTTATAACAACACAAGGCCTGTAAAAACTCTATTTCAGTTGAGGCTAGCAAGTGTTTCGAAAGATCTGATGATTTCTCACGCTTCAAATTCTCCCCTTGAAATGACCAATAAATATATAATTAGAATCTATATTAAATAATACCTATTAAATAACACCTATATAATACTGACCATAGAACCATGAACATATTAGGATTCAGGTGCTAATGAGACCTCCAAGACAGGATGCCCAGCAGGCTGTTGAATGTCTGGGAGTCTGAGCTCAGGGCAGAGTCTGAAATAAGGTTACCGGGAAAATGTCAGGGCGTGACTGGAGGAGATCCCCAAAGGTGTGCGGGTAGAGAGAGCAGAGATCCTAGCACTGAGCTCTAGGCTGGTCCAGAGTTTAAATAAAGGTCACGAAACAAAGAGGAAACAGAAAAGAGACTCCGTTCAAAAGAGGTGCAACCTGGCTGGCAGCTCGGAGGAAACAGTGTAGCTTCCTGGAGGCGACACGGAGGAGGCTCAAGAGTGGTCAGTGGTGTCAACGAGGCTGTTAAGTCAAATAAGATTTGGACAAAGAACTGATCTTTGGGTTTTTCATCATATAGGTTGATGGTGACCGGACTCATGCAGCGACAGTGGGGTGACAGGGACAACAGCCTGATGGGAGCTGGTGCAAGTAAGAACGGGCGTGAGGAGCGAGAGACGACTGGACACCTGGTGCGAGGAGGCTGCTGTAAAGGAAGGCAGTAAAAACAGGTGGGAGCTGAAAGGGGATGTGGTTTCCAGAAAAAAGGCTTACGTTTTGTGACACATTGTTGTTATTGTAACATGAGTGTGTGCTGACAGGAACGACCAAGTGGAGAGGGGCCGACTAATTGCAGGAGACGTGGTGATTATCAGAGAATATTTTAACCAAGTTTGCGGTGGAGGAAGCTAAGGTTCAGAGAGGGGAAGTGATTTCACCTAGGCCACACAGCCACTGGCTGCAGATCGAGATTCAGAGCATCTGTCTGGCTAGCGTCTGCCTTCTTAATGATTTCCCCTATTTGATTTAAGTCCTCTCCTAATTCAAGTGAGTATTCACGTCTTCCTTCATGTAGGTGTCTTCGAGCATCCAAGCCAGAAGCAATCTCTGCTTCTTCCCTGACCACTCATATAACCTAATCTTGATCTTTTTTTTTATTACAGCTCTTCATGTTCTGACTCCTACCATAGTGTGAGTGTCTTGAAGTCATAGAATGTGCGTAATACACCTCTCCACCCTTCCCATCCTTCAACAGTGCTGAGTGCATGGGAAGACCCCATCACCGGTTGCTTGAGACAGGCAGCTGGGAGGGGGAAAAGGAGAGTAGGGGGGAGGTTGGATTTTCCCCCCAAACTGCTCACAGATCTGATACTTCATACATCATGGCCTGTGTTTCCTGCCCCAGACTAAGGGACTGTGTTTACTTTAAACTTTCCTCCTAGGAGCCGTTGCCTTTTTACTCACGTCTGACTATTCTCTGGACCTGCTCCAGACCCACCACTTCTGCTAATAATAAATCAGACACACAAATACTCTGCAGAGGGGAAGGCCTTCCACATGTGCACCTGTTAGGTCAACAACCACCTGGAGAGGAATTTACCATCTGTTAATTGCAGCTGGGAAGAAGCTGCAGACGGAGCCCGTGCGTTGCAATTCACAAGCCCCTGCAGGTCTCCTGCTCGGAGCCAGATCCCACGCTGGTCAGGGAGGGATAGGAAGAGGTGCGCAACTCTGTTCTGGCCTTCACCAGGCTCACGGGCTCATGGGGAGGCCGTGGTAAGAGCAGAGCCTGATGCGTGCTCTAACGGGAAAACCCTAGTCCCTGTGGAGGTAAAGAAATAAACAGCTCTTTACTCCTGGGAATGCGAGGTGGTCAGGAATGCCCCATGGTGAAGATAAGCTTGTTCTCATGGCCAGCTAGCCTTCCCTGTAGCATGGGCTCCTGGTACCCACCTACTAAACTCAACCATGGACGCCAACCCCCAGAAAGCATCCGGCTTGCCGGAAAACTGTCAGGCCCAGAACAAGACTATGCCATGAGAATGCCAACCCCATCACCTCTCAGGGAGAAAGAGGACATTCTGGCACAGCCCTGAGAACTAATACCTTACTGAGTCTTCAGCGGGGATAGGCACGAGACTTTCTCGGTGGTTCCTTAGCCAACATGGGGAAGGACGTGATAGCGGAAGAGGAAATCGCTGGCAAGGACCCTGGACCTTTCTGGAAATGTCCCAGAGAAAAGGCATTGAGAAGAAATGCTGAGAAGTCCATCTGGAAGGACAGTAATCAAGTCACATGTGCCCTGTAGGGTCTCTGCAGGGCAAGGAGCAGAGTTCTCTCTTCAGGTTTTTTGTTTAATGTGCAAGAGTTTATAGGATTTTCTTTGAAGAAACCTTTCCATGGCTCATTTAAAATATTTTTCTTGGCCCTGGCCGGTTGGCTCAGCGGTAGAGCGTCGGCCTGGCGTGCGGGGGACCCGGGTTCGATTCCCGGCCAGGGTACATAGGAGAAGCGCCCATTTGCTTCTCCACCCCCCCTCCTTCCTCTCTGTCTCTCTCTTCCCCTCCCGCAGCCAAGGCTCCATTGGAGCAAAGATGGCCTGGGCGCTGGGGATGGCTCCTTGGCCTCTGCCCCAGGCGCTAGAGTGGCTCTGGTCCCGGCAGAGTGACGCCCCGGAGGGGCAGAGCATCGCCCCCTGGTGGGCAGAGTGTCGCCCCTGGTGGGCGTGCCAGGTGGATCACGGTCGGGCGCATGCGGGAGTCTGTCTGACTGTCTCTCCCCATTTCTAGCTTCAGAAAAATACAAAAAAAAAAATTTTCTTTTTCCACGAATTTGGAAACTAAAACACAAATAAGACCTATATATACTCATTCAAAGGTTGCACAGCAAGTTACTGATGGAAAGAACAAGACTTCCTGAGTCCCAGCACAGAGCTTCCGGATCCGACCTCTGAGGCTGGGCACGTTAAGTGGGAACAACCCTTAAATGGGACAACCAGGTAGACAAGGGGGTTACCTGAGCTGAGGAAGGTAATGTGTCCAAGGAGGAACTGACTGCCTTGACTGAAGATGTGTGGACAAGGAGCCCTCCAGCCCGGAGAAGAAGGCTGGAAGAGTCATACATCATTATGGAGATGAGGTCTAGTACTGCCCCAGCCAGAGAACTCACATGTGAGGCAGAAGCACAGCCAGCTACTGAGGTCACCAGGACCCTCCACCCCCATCTTCTTCTCCCATTACACAGCTTTTAAAGCCCTGATCCATTCTGTCCTCCTTCAGGCCTCAGAAGCCAAAACCATCTGCTCCTCCATTCCACAACCTACTACCGGGGGATAAGAAAATGAATCAGACTCAGTCCCATCCTGGATCCTCAGCTGCAGCAGGGGGAAGGGAAAGAAAAGGAGGGAAGGGGAGGGGAGGGAAGGGAAGGGAAGGGGAAGGGAAGGGGAAGGGGAAGGGGAAGGGGAAGGGGAAGGGGAAGGGGAAGGGGAAGGGGAAGGGAAGGGAAGGGAAGGGAAGGGAAGGGAAGGGAAGGGAAAGAAAAGGAGGGGAGGGAAGGGAAGGGAAGGAAAGGGAAGGGAAGGGAAGGGAAGGGAAGGGAAGGGAAAGGGAGGCTGATACACAAGAAACAAACACAATGCAAGATAGCACCCATCATAATAGAGATTTAAGCTGCCTCAAGAGATAAACCTTGGAATCACACAGACAAGTAGTTCCCCTTGGGTTTTCTTAGACTCTGGTATTGACTGAGCCTCGGGTCCTCCCTTGGAACACTATAAAGCAGAAAGTTCTTTCTAACACCAAGATCCAACATTGTTTTTCTATTTAAAACCCTTCAATGGCACATACTTTATGTCTCTGGTAACGTTCTTTGCACTGAAGTCTATTTTAACTCATATTAATATAGCCACTCCTTGGCCCTGGCCGGTTGGCTCAGTGGTAGAGCGTCAGCCTGGCATGCAGAAGTCCCGGGTTCGATTCCTGGCCAGGGCACACAGGAGAAGCGCCCATCTGCTTCTCCACCCCTCCCCCTCTCCTTCCTCTCTGTCTCTCTCTTCCCCTCCTGCAGCCGAGGCTCCATTGGAGCAAAGATGGCCCGGGCGCTGGGGATGGCTCCTTGGCCTCTGCCCCAGGCGCTAGAGTGGCTCTGGTCGCAACAGAGCGACACCCTGGAGGGGCAGAGCATCGCCCCCTGGTGGGCAGAGCGCCGTCCCTGGTGGGCGTGCCGGGTGGATCCCGGTCGGGCGCATGCGGGAGTCTGTCTGACTGTCTCTCCTCATTTCCAGCTTCAGAAAAATTAAAAAAAAAAAAAAAAAATATATATATATATATATATATATATATATATATATATATAGCCACTCCTGCTTTTCTTTGATTAACTATACATCTTTTTCCATACTTTAGTTTCAGTCTACGTATATCATTCATTATATTTGAAGTTTCTTGTAGAGAACGTATAGTTGGGACATGATTTTTAATCCATTTTACCAATCTCTTTTAGACCATTTACATGTAATGTAACCATTGATGTTTAGAGCCAAGTCTCCTACTCTGGTTTTTGTTTTCTGATCATTCTTTCTGTTTACATTTCTGTTTTCCTTTTCCTGTCTCCCTGGGAATTACTTGTACTTTTTGTTTGTTTGTTTAGAATTTCATCATACTTTATCTGTTCTCTTTTTGAGTATATATCTTTGTATAGCATTTTTGGTGATAATTCTATGTATCACACTATATACAAATAAGTTATTGTTAACTTCCTTTTATATTCCTTCATTCTCCTAATTTATAAGTGTCTTAAATATTTCTTCTAAATATTTTTATAACCACATTAGACAGTATAATTTTTTTTATTTATTCATTTTAGAGAGGAGAGGGAGAGACAGAGAGAGAGAGAGAGAGAGAGAGAGAGAGAGAAGGGGGGGAGGAGCTGGAAGCATCAACTCCCATATGTGCCTTGACCAGGCAAGCCCAGGGTTTCGAACCGGTGACCTCAGCATTTCCAGGTTGATGCTTTATCCACTGCACCACCACAGGTCAGGCCAGATTAGACAGTATAATTTTTGCTTCAAACTTCAAACATAATTTAGAAAACTCTAGAGGAGAAGGAATATCTTGCATTTACTCATATTTTTACCTACTGGCTTATCTCTCTTCCTGCCGTTCCCAGATTATTTCCTTTATCATTTCCTCCTGTTGACAGAACTCTCTTTATTCATACTTTTAGGGTAGGTCTGCAGCGACACATTCTCTTAGTTTTCTTTCATCTAAGAATATCTTGACTTCCTTCTTGGTTCCTAAAAGATATTTTTCCTGGATATAAAATTACATGTTGACAACTGTTTTCTTTCAGCACTTGAAAAATGTACCACCTTGCTGACTAGGTGGTGGTGCAGTGAATAGAGCGTTGAACTGGGACAAAGAGGTCCCAGGTTTGAAACCCCAAGATCTCCAGCATGGTCACTGGCTTGAAGCTCAAGGTCACTGGCTTGAGCAAGGGGTCATTGGCTCAGCTGGAGCTGGTCAAGGCACATATGAGAAAGCAATCAATGAACAACTAAGATGCTGCAACAAAGAATTGATGTTTCTCATCTCTCTCCCTTCCAGCCTGTCTGTCCCTATCTGTCCCTCTCTCTGTCTCTCTAGCTAAAAAAAAAAACAAGAGAGAGAAGGGAAAAAAAGAAAAAAAGAAAAATGTACCACTTTCTCTGGTCCCTCTGGTTTTTGTCATTCAGCTTGTTTTGTCCCCCATCGATATATTTTTCTCCCTACTTTTAAGATTTCATCTCTTAATTTTTTTTCCCAGATGATGCATATCAATGGAGATATCTTTGGTTTTATTCTGTTTAGATAAAACTCAGCTTCTTGACTCTCTAGTTTTATTTTTTGTTTTGTTGTCAAATTTGGTAAGTTTTAAACTATTATTTAAATGGTATTTTTTAGGCTCAACTTCTTTCTCCTCTCCTTCTAAAACTTCAACTACACAAATATTTGATCTTTAAAAATAAATTCTATAGGTCTCTGAGGCTCGGTTATTTTGTTTTCAACCTATTTTCTCTGTGTTGCTCATATGGGATAATTTCTTTTTTCTTCTTTTTCAAGTGAGAGGAGGGAAGATAGAGAGACAGACTCCCACATGTACCCCAACCAGGATCCACCCAGCAGCCTCCATCTGGGGCTAATGTCTGCCTATCTGGGGCCATGCCTGCAACCAAGTTGTTTTTAGTATCTGAAGCAGAGGCTCCACAGAGCCACCCTCAGTGCCCGGGGCTGCTGCACTTGTACCAATTGAGCCATGGCTGCAGGAGGAGGAGGAGGAGGAGAGAGAGAGAGAGAAAGAAAGAAGGGGGAAGGGTGGAGACACAGATGGTCACTTCTCCTCTGTGCCCTGACCGCAGATCAAACCCAGAACATCCACATGCTGGGCCAACGCTCTACCACTGAGCCAACCAGCCAGAGCAGATCATTTCTATTATATATTCAAGTTCATTATTTAAGTTTCCTCCATTCTTCCGTTAGACCCATCATTGACCTTTTTATTTGAATTGTTTTATTTTTCAGGTATAAAATTTCCATTTAGTTCTTATTTATATCTTCTCTTTTTACTAAGACTTTATTTCTTTGCTGAGACTTTCTATTTTGTTTTCATTTATTTCAAGTGTTTTTCTAATTGATCACTGAAGCCTTTTTTGTTGTTGTTGTTTTTTTGATGGCTGCTTTAAAGTCTTTGTCAGATAACTTTAACATCTCTACCATCTTAGTGTTGGTATTTACTGGTTGCCTCTTTGCATTCAGTTTGAGAGTATTCTGGTTTATTAGTATGACTTTGGTTTCCACTGAAACCTGGACGCATGTTGGGTATTGTGTTATGACACTCTAGAGCTTATTTTAACCTTCTGCTTTTTCTGATGCCCCGTTCATTGGTTGGGCAAGTGTGCACTGGATCATTACTTCGAGGTAGGGTAGAAGTCAAGGTTGCCCACTTAACCTTTGCTGACAACCTCATTCCTATTGGTTGGGTGGGAGTTTCCCCTGCCCAGTCCACATCCAATTGCTATTAGTCGGTGGAGAGGTAGAAGTGACTCATTACTGCTCCCCATGTGACCGCCACTGACACCATAGAGTATATGGTCTTATTACAGATGGGCAGTGGTCAGAGTCCTGACTCTCTGGTAGGTCTCCTCTGACACCACTCAGAAGGGGTAAGGAGAGGCAATTTATCCTTTCTGTTCAGGGATAAAGTCCAGGTTCACCACACATTCTTCCACGCAGAGGAGAGGAAGCTCTTTATTGCCACCCAGCAGGGATACAAGTCCCTATGTGAGCTTCTCTGGCACGACCAGGTGAGGTGTTCTCTGTACCTTCATCACAGCCTGGCAAAGTGGAAGTCTAGGTGCCCTGCTTGGCCTTTGCTGCATAGATGAGGATGAAGCCACCACTTATATTAAAGTTTGATGTCTTGTTAGGCTACCTCTTCCTGGTCCTTTGATTACAGAGGATAGGCTTTTGTTAGAGATGTTTTTATTTTGGGGGTGTTTTGTTTTGTTTTTTGGTCTGCATCTATGTTTTGAGTTGCTGGATTCTTCAGCTACAAGTCTGGGATAGATGAAGCAAAAGGAAAACCTAGGGAACACATGATTGTGTCATTCCTCAGATCTCAGCAACCGCAGCTGGTCTGGCTTCTTCCTTCCACCTTTCAGGGTCTTACTGTGTTTGTTTATCATCTCCGGAGTCCCTAGTTGTGTGTAGCAAGAGGAATAGGGTAGAGTGGATGTACTCCATCTTCCCACGAGTAACTAGATTATAAATAATGGTGAATATCCATTGCATTTATTTCTAATCTGATTTTTTTCCTCATTCTATCATGATATAAGTTCTCCAGCTAAAATATTCATTAAAATTAGAATGGCAAATAATTTTTATTAATGACATATGGGCGACAGAATGCAATCATAGTAACATGGTGGTTTTCACGACGGGCCTTGAGAATCCACAGCTCTCGTTGAAATACTCATTCTTTCCCACACTAAAATCGCTTTTTAATTCCTCGGTATCTTGTTAAGGCATAATACAAACATAGTAAAACTGACCCATTTTAGTGTACAGTTCTGTGACTTTTGACAAACGCATACAGTTGTATAACCACCAACAGGATCAGGATACAGAACAGTTTCGATTCTTATTTTAAAGCAACTAAACAAGCAAAACCTTTCAAGGCTTCTAAATACCTTCAGGTTATAGTCTGGGCTCTCTGCCAGGGCTCTGGCCTCTGCCCCCGAGAGCCTAGGCTCTAGATGGGAAATAAAAGCGGTGGGATGAAGCAACTTTCAGCTTCCATTCTGACTCCGGAGAGTTCTTTTGTTGTCGATGCTATTGTTGTTCTGTTTTGTTTCTTTAAAGTTAAGGTGGCTAGACTGTAGATGAGCTGCACTAGAGGCAGTGGACACTGAGAAACAAGAAATACCCCAGGCTCCTTCTTCCCACTGAGGCTGACATCCTTGTTATAGTGCTGCAAAAGCAAACCACTCCAAACCTTAATGGCCTAAAACAACAAGTGTGTATTATTTCTCGGTTGTATGGGTCAGCTGGGCAGGTCTCTTGGTCTTGGCCGACTCAGTCATCTCTATGGTCAGCCAGCAGCTCACCTGTGATGCCCGGTCGCTGCGGCCTGGCCCACAATGCGGGCGGGCGGCTGTCTGGCTGGCCTCAGGGGCCTCAGCTGGGTCTGCTCATCGGGACCCTGTGTGGCCTCTCACGGCCTCTCCCCGTGTACGCTAGCTCGGGCACCTTCCCTTGCTGGTCTCAGGGTTCCAAACCGCAGCTAGAGAGGGTCCGCCCCAACCTGCGGGCACTTCTCAAGTCTCTGTTTACATCACATTTTCTTATGTCCCATCGACCGAACTTAATCCAGAATCAAAGGAGTGATGAGAAAGACCCTACCGCTGGGTGGGAGGAAGCACAGGGCTGCACTGCAAAGCAGGCTGGATAAAGTGTCTGGTCATTTCTGCAATCTACCACATTGTGCTAGACCTAGAGACCAGAAGAGACAGAGACCATCCTAAAGGATCAAGGCAGAAACCTACAGTGGGTGTGGGCAGGGCCTGAGGTTAGTCCTCCACTGCTATAGACATACCGTTAGTGCCCCTGGGGGGGAAGCCCTGGGCACCGGGGTGTCTGATGACTCTCAGCCTTCCTGGCCACCTTTCAGACTCCCCACCCACCTGACCAATCACTCAGCCTCTTACCTGGTCCCCCTCTCTCTCGTCTCCCTCCCTCCTCTCATCAATCCACGCTGTATCCAGAGGAAATCTTCTAAAATGCTTTTATTCCTCTCAAAAATACCGTGATGCCCCCCCCCACACACACACACACACATACACTTTTTACATACTAGGAGGCCAGGAGGTTGAACGGTTAACACATAGGCTTTGGAATCCAACAGGCCTGCTTTCAAATGTGGCTTCAACTATTTCCTTTCTGGGTGAGCTTGGACAAGTTAATTAACTTTGCTAAGCTGCCATTTCTCATCTGGAATACGAGTGTTCAGGGTCTTGCACAACGTCGGGCACATGGCGCCTTTGATGACGGCCCCATCCCTGGCTGCCGCACAAGTGCGGTCCTGACCCAGAGGCCAGGATGCCCCCGGCTTCCAGGGCATCCAGAACAGAAGGGGATTGTTTTCTTTGTTAAGTTTTAACTTGCAACAGACAGAACCCTTGCTGCAAAGTAATTTATTTGTTGCCTCCAGGCTCGTGTTTGGAAGGGCTCCCTGCTCTGTTCCAGGCTGATTTTCCAAACATTAACATATGTCAAGAGCGCACACAAAGCCAGGGATGTAAGCGAGGGCAGTTCACGGAGCCAGCGAGAGACAGGAGCAAAGGCTCAGGCACGCAGGGTGGGTCGGGGAGCAGAGGGAAGATGAGGACAGAGCCCGGGTAGGGGTTCGGGATGAGGCTGCCAAGGGGGAAGTCTTCATTTAACCAATGAACGGGTAGCAGCTATTTTTCAGAAGCCACCTACCAGGTGCTACCTCCTTTCTACACACCCCATCTAGTCTTCTCGAAACCCAAGTGGGGTTGGTATTACCCGTGTTACAGATCATGGAACTGAAGCTCACAGGGATTAAATGACTTGCCCAAGTTCCCGCAGGTAGCGTGGGGCAGAGCTGGGATTCGAACATGGTCTGACTCCGGATGCCACAGCCTTGCGCTCTGGCCTCTCCTCCCTGGGGAATTCTATACTGTCGGAGGGGAGGGGCATCCCCAATCCTCCAAGTGGTTCAAACTCTCTTTTAACAGATTGAGAAACCGAGGCTCAAAAAGATTAGGCAAGCTTCCCAGGGAGACAGCAAGCATCGCAGGGCTATAAAGAGTAGAGAACTGACTAGGGTCTGGGTTAGAGGGTTCCCATAAACACAGGTCTTCAGGGCAGTCCTCCGCGGACCCCCACCTCATGGCTCTTCCTGCCTTTCTGCCTGTCTGTCCATCACACTGCCAAGTCTGATGGATTTCTTTTCTTTTTTTTTTTTTTTTTTGTATTTTTCTGAAGCTGGAAACGGGGATATACAGTCAGACAGACTCCCGCATGCGCCCAACCGGGATCCACCCAGCACCCACCAGGGGGCAACACTCTGCCCACCAGGGGGCAATGCTCTGCCCCTCTGGGGCATCGCTCTGTTGCGACCAGAGCCACTCTAGCGCCTGGGGCAGAGGCCAAGGAGCCATCCCCAGTGCCCGGACCATCTTTGCTCCAATGGAGCCTCGCTGCAGGAGGGGAAGGGAGAGACAGAGAGGAAGGAGAGAGGGAGGGGTGGAGAAGCAGATGGGCGCTTCTCCTGTGTGCCCTGGCCAAGAATCGAACCCGGGACTTCTGCACGCCAGGCCGATGCTCTACCACTGAGCCAACTGGCCAGGGCCTCTGATGGATTTCTGTTGTCACACTGCCCTCACCATTCAGCTCACTAGCCTGAATTTTAACCACTTGAGCTCTGATAGCCTTGTGTCCAGCCAGTTTCCCAAGTTCAGACCTAAGAGCAGGTGATATCTTTTGTCGGCCTCCTGTGGTCCCAGTCTGATGGGCTCTTCTTCACAGCCTTGCACAGGTAGCTTACTCCTCATTCACTCTCAATTAAAGGTGCAGATGCAGCCGCCACAGCAGACATGGTGGCAGTTGCTAGGTGCATGAAGATAAACAACACAGACTTCCTGCCATTGATGAGCTTGTATTCTATGGGAAGACGGAAACAGGGAGAGATGGTCACAGAGCCATGAGCTCTGATCACTTCCACCAATTAAAGGAATCGCTGCCCCTTCCTAGAAACAAGGCTGGCCATTGGCATTTTCAAAGACTCTTGCTGGCTGTGAGGTGGACAGTAGATTAGACAGGACAGGGAAGTTGCTGCAAGAATGTGGCAGATAGTTGTAGATAAAAGACCCAACAAAGGGAGGCGCAGCCAGGATACATGGGGGCAATGGAGGCAGGAAGTGTTAAGAAGGTTACATGAATACCAGACCAGGCTGTGGTGCAGAGGATAGAGTGTCAGCCTAGGATGCTGAGGACCCAGGTTCGAAACCCCAAGGTCTCTGGCTTGAGCGTGGGCTCATCGAGAATGAATGTGGGCTTACCAGCCTGAGCACGGGGTCACTGGCTTAAGCATGGGATCATAGACATGAGTCCATGGTCACTGACTTGAGCCCAAGGTCACTGGCTTGAGCAATGGATCACTGGTTTGGCTAAAGCCCCTCAGTCAAGGCACATATGAGAAAGCAATCAATGAACAACTAAGGTGCCGCAACAAAGAATTGATGCTTCTCATCTTTCTCCCTTCCTGTCTGTTCCTATCTGTCCTCTCTCTCTTGCTAAAAAAAATAAAATAAAAAAAGAAGAAGGTCGTATGAAGAGTGAACAGCACTTGGTGACTGGTTTGCAGGGGTGAGAGGGCACAGAAGGAGCTGGTGGCCAGGAAGGGCTTGGTGACTGCACTCGAGTTCAGGCCCGGGGCAGACACGGTGAGCCGAACTCTATGCAGAGCAAGAGCCCTCTGCAAGTGCAAACCTTTCACAGCTGATCTGAATCTACTGAAAAGAAAAAGAATTACCACGGAGCTGCAGCTCAATACATCCCAGGCTCATCGCTCTGACGGGCCTGACCGCTGAGACGCCAGACATTGTCCCTGCGAGTGGAGGTGGAGATTACTCGGGGATTAAGATTCACACAGCCTGAATGCTCCAGACTCTTGTCAAAGACAAAAGGAAGGGGCTTACTTAGGGTTTAACCAAAGTTTTGTTAAGCTTCTTTTTTAAACATGAAAACTATGCATCTCCAAATATAATGGCCTCTGAGGCTAATACCTCAAAGCACACAGAGACCAAGAGGTTGCAAACATGTTTGCACAAACGGGACACTGAGGACCTTCACAAGCCCTGTGAGGCTTGCAGGAGGAAAAAGTATACCTCCAGGTGATAGGTGGGACAACTGAGGTACAGGTGGTACGAACAACTTAAGACCTCACTCCTCATTACTGTAGACAGACTTCTAGCTGAGTCTTTCTGAGCAGCAGGATAGAGGGAGCAAGGCATGAGACCCATGTGAGTCCAAAGTCAGGCCTCGTGGGGTCAGAGAGCCATGTGTCCAGCCTGTTTCCCCCAGTTCAGAGTCAAAGGGAGGGTGGAATCCTCTGCTCACCTCCTGAGATCCCACTTTGAAGGGTCTCCTTCACAACCTCCCACACATGGCCGTCCCTCATTTGGTCATAATTACACATCCGGATAGGACCTCTGTACAGATAGCATGTGGGACAGACTCAGCTCCACCGAGCCTCCCAGTGCACATCGGCTCAATGGCAGCACACTGGTTCCTGCCTGTCTCAGTGGGGCTGTGATAAGCCGACAGGGTGAAGCGTGTGTGTAGCACTTTCTATGTTTCGTGTAGGAAAATCACAGTCCGTGTGACCTGTCATCAATTCCATCCACCCTCCGCCTCACGCACACTCTCTGCTGGAAAACCAGCAGGCCTCTATGATGAACACAGCTTTGACAGAACTGGCAAGGAGGGTCCCTGCCCTAAGGAATCTCACAGGCAGCGATGATAGCGGTCTGCTCCCAACCAGCATCTGCACAGAGGGCCGGGCGAACTTCTGAGAAGGAGGAATACGGTGGACAGAAAATGTCACCAGAAGAGAAAAGAGAACCCTCTTTAAAGGGTGACCTGTCAGGTCCCTTCACTCACCCTCTCAGGAAAGAAGAGGTAGAAGCTCCCTCCAGACCGATGCGGACACACAGAGGAGGAGAGGCTCTCCCAGCAACCCTCCTGGTGAGCTACATCGCAAAAGCTCTGCCAGGTGTCACTCAAAAGGCGTCGGCCGGCCCTGGCCGGTTGGCTCAGCGGTAGAGCGTCGGCCTGGCATGCGGGGGACCCAGGTTCAATTCCCACCCAGGGTACATAGGAGAAGCGCCCATTTGCTTCTCCACCCCCACCCCCCTCCTTCCTCTCTTGTCTCTCTCTTCCCTTCCCGCAGCAGGGGCTCCATTGGAGCAAGGATGGCCCGGGCGCTGGGGATGGCTCCTTGGCCTCTGCCCCAGGCGCTGGAGTGGCTCTGGTCGCAGCGGACTGACGCCCCGGAGAGGCAGAGCGTCGCCCCCTGGTGGGATGGACAGAGCGTCACACCTGGTGGGCGTGCCGGGTGGATCCCAGACGGGCGCATGCGGGAGTCTGTCTGACTGTCTCTCCCCGATTCCAGCTTCAAATTAAAAAAAAAAAAAAAAAAAAAAAGGTGTCGGCCTAAATATTGCTGCGTAATTAACCACACCATACCTTAGTGGCATAACCAACAACTATTTAACGTTCGCATAGATTCCGGGGGTAATGAAGTGAGGTGAGGCACGGAGGAGATGGCTTATCTGCTCATCAGTGGCTGAGTCTTCAGCGGGAACAGCTCAAAGGGCCTTGGAATCACCTGAAGGCTTCTTGGTTCACATGCCCGCACCTTGATGGGGCTGATGGGAAGGCAGGGCTCAGCGGGGATGGCCTATTGGGACAGACAGCCTTTCCAGCATGGTAGCCCCAGACTTCCCGGATATGAAATCCTATCACAGGAGATGGAAGCTACAGAGCCATTATGATCTGGTTTTGAATGCCTCATAATGTCATTTCTGCCATGTTTCATTCATTGAAATGGTCACAAATTCCTCCAGATTCAAGGACATGGAGCCCATCTCAAGATGGGAGGGACATCAAAGAATTCACATCCATGTTCCGAAAGGAGCTGTTCTAAATGTTTTTCAAGGGGTTTAACAATCTCAGAGGTGGGGAGCTGAATCTGCCAAAATGCCATGGCATTTAAGTACTCAGGGAATGGTTAGGGACCTTCTACCCTTACACTTTAGAGATGGGGTCTCTAAGGCCAGGGGAGGGCGTTAACAAATGGAATTTGCAAGAGAACAGTTAGGGATCTGGAGGCCAAGAGAAGAACAATGGCTTGGTCATAGGTGATGGCAAACTTGGCTTATCAGTCATTCATGGTGCTAAGGAGAATTTGGATACCTGAAGCTCATGGATGAAATGCAAAACCCATCTTCTCCTCTCATTGTAACTCATCGTAGAGGTGGCCCCAAGGTCCGGAGAGAGGGGATTGGTCATGAAAATAGACCCACAGACAATTTGTCAGAGGTTTAAGTTAATTTGGGGTAAACTTTATAAAGTAAGTTGAATCCACTCAACTAATGTTTGTGTTTCTCTTAGAAGATTCTAACAAACAAATGCCTGTCTAGAGGTAGGTAGACAGCTCAAACATTTGAAGTCAAGGTTCTCTTGGCCCATGTTTGCAAGCCAAGCAAGCTCTTCCTGATGGGTCCTATATACAGTTGGACCCCTTGTCCTGGCAGGAGATGTTCTAAGTCCCCCAGTAGATGCCTAAAACTGTGGATAGTACCCAACCCTAAATATACTATGTATTTTTCCTATCCATATATACCAGGGGTAGTCAACCTTTTTATACCTACTGCCCACTTTTGTATCTCTGTTAGTAGTAAAATTTTCTAACTGCCCACCGGTTCCACAGTTATGGTGATTTATAAAGTAGGGAAGTAACTTTACTTTATAAAATTTATAAAGCAGAGTTACAGCAAGTTAAAGCATATAATAATAATTACTTACCAAGTACTTTAAGTCAGATTTTCACTAAGTTTGGCAGAATAAATCTTTATAAAACAACTTACTATAGTTAAATCTATCTTTTTATTTATACTTTGGTTGCTCCTCTACCGCCCACCATGAGAGCTGGAACACCCACTAGTGGACGGTAGGGACCAGGTTGACTACCACTGATATATACCTATGATCAAGTTTAATTTGTAAATTAAGCCCAGTAAGAGAGTAACAATAATAAAATAGAACAATTGTAGCAATATGCTGTAATAACACTTAAGTGTTATTCAGTAAAGGTTATTTGGACACAAGCACTGTGATAGAGTGACAGTCGATCTGACAATGAAATGGCTACTAAGTAACTACCAGGCGGGGAGCACCTTGGAGACGCCGAACAAAGGGATGACCCATGTCCTGCGTGGCGTGAACACGGACTGCACAAGATTTCATTGCGCTGCTCAGAATGATGAGCGCATTTTGAAATGCAGGAGTTGTTTACTTCTGGAATTTAATATGTCCGAGCCTTAGTTGACAGTGGGGAACAGAATCTGCAGAAGGCAAAACCCCAAAGAAGTGGGGACTACCGTGGGGTCTTTTCTTTCCCAAGGGGGTCTGCTCCTGTGTAGATACAGCAAGAAATGTCTTTGTAACAATTTGGTGCTGTTCATTCTTACAAACACAGTGAGGTTTCACCTCCCTTAAAGGTGAGATCCTGGCTCATTCGAGGCATCATCTAAGGGGCTATTTGTATTACATGTTCTAAGGCCCGGCGACACCTCTTTGGCCTTCCCGATTCCTAGAAGGTCCTACTTACTGCCACCTCCATCAGACCACGTGATTTCCAGGTCTAATTCCAGACCACTCGTTCCTCAGCAGTTCCCACAGCATTCAACAGAGGAACAGACAGGAGCTGCTTTGAGTTGAAATCTCTTGGCTGGGTGACTAAATGTGAAAGGTCCAGGCCCACAGTGGGTAGTCAGGGGACTGGGAGTTGAACCTGAGAATTCATTTGCCAATGGAATCCTTGTATTTGGAGTTATGAAAGGCATTTATACTTTAAGGGGTATCCTGGACAAAGAGAGGGTGGAACAGAAAAAGGCAAGAGGAGGCCAGAATAATGAGCCCAACCTTGCAATTCTCTCACTAATAAGGCAGAGACCCCAGGGGGCAGGCAGAGCAGTAGAAAGAGTTCGCCTTAGTGTTTTGGGAAAGAAAAGCTTAAATGCCAATAATTATCCTCTGGAGGCTGAAAGGCCCCAGTCTCGGAGCCCCAGGGGGCCACATCCCAGACTCTCCCTAAGTACAGAGGGGACACTTTGGTTTTCAGTTACAGACTTTGAAGCTGCAGTCATCAGGGGTTCTATTTAACTCTTTTTTGTGGCTTCAGAAAATACTGGTTTCCAATTTAGTTTTCCATACGGCAGAGCAAGTCTCTTAACCACCTCTTCCCGTCGTGAAAGAAAGAGAATTCAGAAACAAAGAATACAGAGCTGTGAGGTTACCTCTGGCAGCGGCTGTACAGTTGAGCCTTGAACAGCACAGGTTTTGAACTGCCCAGGCCCACTTATATGTGGATTTTTTTTTCAATACTGTAAATATATTTCTTCTTCCTTAGGATTTTAACATTTTCTTCTCTCTAGCTTATTTTATTGCAGAAAAACAGTGTGTAATACATGTTATGTACAAAAATATGTGTGAATCGACTGCTTATGTTACCAAGAGAGCTTTAGATCAATAGTTGGCTGTTCTTGGTCAAGCTTTGGGGGGAGTTAAAAGTTATATGCTCATTTTTGACTGTGCAGAAGGTCAGCGCCCTTAATCCCCACGTTGCTAAAGAGTCAACAATATTTATGATCTCCGTGAGGGTGGAGATAGGAGTTCCTGCATTCACGCATTCCTTCGGTAGATTTTGTTAAGCACCTACTACCGTATGTCAGCCGTTTTGTTACCTGTCAGGGCTTCAGAGATGGAAAAGACATAGGACCTGACCTGCAGGGAGTTTCAGATAAGAATGAAACAAAAAGTGGGTTAAAAAAAGGGGGGGGAGATGTGTGGGGAGGTCACTACTGGGGAGAAAAGCCTTGAGTATTTCCACAGAGATCACAAGGCTCCCCCAGCCCTTTCCCACGCCCCAAAGACTTAGGAAAGTTGTGCTGGGAGTGAAATTGTGTTATTTTTGATAATTTTGTTACCACCCAGGGTGCTGTGTAAGCTGACAGTGTGACCCCCCCCCAAAAAAAAACTCAATAGAAATACAACTGTTTTTTTTTTATTGTTGTTTTTTCACCTTTCAACCGGGTTCTAGAGCCTGGTTAAAGGGCTTGGAGGGCTAAGCCTAAAGGTGTAGAGCAGTGGTCCCCAACCTTTTTTGGGCCACGGACCGGTTTAATGTCAGAAAATATTTTCACGGACCGGCCTTTAGGTTGGGACGGATAAATGTATCACGTGACCGAGACAAGCATCAAGAGTGAGTCTTAGACAGATGTAACAGAGGGAATCTGGTCATTTTTTAAAAATAAAACACTGTTCAGACTTAAATATAAATAAAACGGAAATAATGTAAGTTATTTATTCTTTCTCTGCGGACCGGTACCAAATGGCCCACGGACCAGTACCGGTTCGCGGCCCCGGGGGTTGAGACCACTGGTGTAGAGGAAAGAATTAGGCTTATAGCCACATAGACCTACTTCGTGTTGTTCTAGCCTTGGCACCTCGGCAGAGAGGCATGAACCCTGAGTCTCAGTCTCCACCGCTCAATAATAACAGCAGCAACACCAGCCTCACGTGGTTGTGACATTAGATGCGCCCGAGACATAGTGGGTGTTTCATCTGTTAATTAGCTCTTTTCTACTTAAAAACATTTCTTTTATATTATTCTTGCAATTTTTTAACAATTAGCAAATGATACCAAAAACATAAATAAGTTAAGAAGAGAGGTATGAGCCCTAAACAAATATAAAGCAAAAAATAACGGAAAAATAAGGTTCAGCCCGAAACCCCAAAGGCATCTTGGGCTTTGCTTCCTGAGTAAAGAGATCAGCGATCAATAGTCATTAGTGATTTAAAATTGAATCACTTGCAAAACAATCAGTAAAAGGGTGATAATTTTTCATGCTCAGGAAAGATGACCCATCTGGGGCTTCAAAATTAACAGCAAGAAGTAGTGTTGTCAATATGACACCAACACAGCCCGTAATTAATCAGATCCCGGCTCCTTTGTCTGCTGGGAAATCTCTGGAGTCCCCTCCCGATGCCTTAAAAGATAAAGGCTGACCTTGCCCTGCTTGCCTAATAATAATTTATAGATGTGTAAACATTTACAACAATTACAGGTTGGCGTAATGAAATTCCAGGAGCACAAGTCACGGAAGACCTGAGCATGCATCATAAATTTAGACTCAATCCCACCAGCGAGGATGTGTAAATAAATTACAAGTCAAGGCAACCCTTTCAACAGTAGACCTGTCCCAGGGGACAGCAGACTGGGGACTTTGAGGTTTGACTCCCTTAAAGGATCCGGACATGCACGGGCCAGGTTTTGAATGCTAACTCAGCGATGTTCTTCACTTGGAAGTCACTTAACCTTTAAAAGCCTCTGCTTTCTCATCTGTAAAATGGGCAGGTGGAGTGGGACTGCCTTACACAGTCATCGTGAATACTGTGAAGTGGGGGAAGAGACGGCATGACCTGAGGGTATCTCCCATGCCTGGTCCTCTGCCAGAGAGGCACTTAAATCACAGGGATTCTGTTGAGCTCACTATTTTTTTTCCCCCTTTTTTGTACTTTTCTGAAGCTGGAAACGGGGAGAGACAGTCAGACAGACTCCGCATGCGCCCGACCGGGATCCACCCGGCACGCCCACCAGGGGCGACGCTCTGCCCACCAGGGGGCGATGCTCTGCCCCTCAGGGGCGTCGCTCTGCCGAACCAGAGCCACTCTAGCGCCTGGGGCAGAGGCCAAGGAGCCATCCCCAGCGCCCGGGCCATCTTTGCTCCAATGGAGCCTTGGCTGCGGGAGGGGAAGAGAGACAGAGAGGAAGGAGGGGGTGGGGGTGGAGAAGCAAATGGGCGCTTCTCCTATGTGCCCTGGCCGGGAATCGAACCAGGGTCCCCCGCACGCCAGGCCGACGCTCTACCGCTGAGCCAACCGGCCAGGGCCTGTTGAGCTCACTATTGTTATCCCCATTGAACTACTGTATGATGTAACTGAGATTCCAAGAGGTGAAACACAAATAAATAAAAATAAGCAGGGGGAAGGGGGTTGGGGGGGGGAGGCCTTTTGTTATAGACCAGTGATTTTCAACCGATGTGCAGCAAGAATTTTTAAAACATGCAACGCCTGACTATTTAGTCAGGGACACTGACCTCTTTTCCCTTAGATTGTCAAATTTAAAAAGTGACAACCACCAACACAACAATAGTTATCCAGTGTGAATAAATCCAAATTATACCTATTTTTTTTTGTCAGATCAGCAACATATATATTTTTAGGTGTGCCACAGAATTTTAGTGATTAACTTATGTGTGCTATGAGGTGAAGAAGGTTCAAAACTGCTGTTCCAGACTCTTGAATTTGGGGGGGGGGGACCTACAAGAACAAACAACATAAAATCCAGAGGCAAGTCCCAGAGGTCTGGGGCTAAAATAGAAAAATCACCAGTGTGTACAAAGACCCAGAGCCTAAGTCTGGGGGTACAATGCCCACCCAGCCTAAGAACATCTCACCAGAGAGCAAGAAAGGGCCATCTCCTGTCAACCCTGCTGGGAGGCTTCTGAAATGGGACAGAGCCCTGGAAACTACCAGCGGGGCTTGCAGATGTCATCCTAAATGGTGGCTGGGAAAAGCCGGGGAGGTGACAGACTTGTCTAACACTTCATGGCTGTAACTGTTGTCTGCTTTTAGCAAAACCTGGTCCTGTTTTTTTTGTTTTTTTTTTTTAAGAATGCAAATACAAGATGAGGACCCCAAGTGCCACACATTCACGGAACACTTTGTCTCTGATTAATACTGAATGACACTATTCAGTGTACAGACTTTTTCGTTTCCTTGATTAGAAACCCCGTTTGTGAAGAAATATTTGTTCTAGCTGATTGCCTGGCTACAAATCTCATCTCTAATTTTTTTTTCTTCCTTGTTACTTTAAAAGAACTCAGTTCAGACCTCTGATTTTTTAAGAGTATTTTGGAGTAGAGAATCCATGCTCCAATCAGTTGATCCACGTCCTAGGGAACTTCTCCCCTATTTCAAGCTATCTAGATTTGGCGGTACTTTAAAGGAAATGTCCCTTGTATAGGCCAGAGGTCAAGTTCATGAGGCCTATTTCCTGGGGTACAACCCCAGGCAGCATGTGGTTTCCCCGCAAATACACCACATCTCCCTGTTAGCTAATGCGCTGTCTCCATGGGAGGGCTCCCAGGAACTTGACTCTGCCCTCCTGGATGGGTTTTCTGGTCATCCTGGGCCAAGGTGACATGACATTAGCCCCGCCCTCCATCATTATTTCAGCAGTCTAAAGATCTTATAAAGGCCTGTCTCCCAATCAGTGCTAAGCCCAAGAACGAGTACCCAATTTGTTTTCATTGTAATTGTTTTAATTATTTGATGAGCATTGTTCTCTGGCCCCAAACCCCCGCCCCCAGTCACCTGCATCCCAGCCATACTTACCACGGGAGTTAGCAAAATACAGGACGCTCTGTCTCACCTCCAGGCATCCACACCTGTGCTATAGCCTCTGCCTGGGAAATGCTTCTTTTTACTCTATCTTTCCAGCAATATGCTAATTCCTCTCCAGACTCAGCTCACGCCCCGGTGTCTGCAGGGGTCCTCGGCCACGCTGACCGGCTCCCACCCCTCTTGTCACAGCACTCGCAGCACCCCATTGGCCATGTGTCTCCCTCACTAGTCGGCCACCAGTGAACAGAGGGAGATTGGGGTCCTTCACTGTGTTATCCTCGGAGCCCGGTACACAGCGAGTGATCCATAAATGTTACAGATTGAGAACACTCACACATACGAACGCACGCACACAACACACAAATAAATACACAGTACTCTGCAAAGATCTTCCTTGTGGGTCCGGGCGCCTGCTAGGGATGCCCTTCCGGACTGGGGTCGGGGTAGGTGGACATTCTCCCGTCACACCGCTTCTATCCACCAGGCCTCCCAGCACCGCGAGTGGCAGGACCATCTGCCCCGCACCACCCTGGAGCAGGCGTGCCTGTCCCACCAGCCGCAGCAATTAAATTGAGAAGGATAATGATGTCCCCATGCTTCAGGAGGGAGAGGAAGTTTTTCTCCAGTTTGCAATTTTTATGACTGTTTTTTTGTTTGTTTGTTTTTGGTCAGGACTTTCATTTTTTTTTCATTGTAATGTTATCATTGTTATTACTATTAATTCTAAACTTCCATAATAGAGGGAAGCAAGGCAAACAGTGGGAGGAGTGGAGCCTTGTTAAACAGGGAGAGTCCGGGCCTGCACTGGGGACATCAGAGCAGAGAAACAGGCAAACCCGGAGGGTAAGCGGCCCCACCTCCGGAGTCCAGGGCAAGGCTGCCAAGGATCCAGGAAAGGCCTGCTGCAGGGTTGCCATGGTGACGGAGCTGTCACCAGGCCCAGGGCCTTGCTGGGTAAGCCCAAATGGATGGCATGCAAGATCCTTCTTTTTATTTGAAAATTACCACTAATTTGCAATTAGTTGGAGGAAAATTAGAGAAGAAGGAAAGGGACTTGCTCCTTTCAGCAAACAGCCATGACTGCTGAAAACGGACTTTTCGCCCCGGTCACGGTGGAGACAGAACGCTTGCCGCTATAAAGGAACACAGGTTTTGGATCTAGATGCAAGGACTAAATCCTGGTTGTCTCACTTCCTGGCTGTGCGACCTTGGGGAAGTCTCTTAACTTCTCTGGCTTTACATTTTTCAGCTATAAAACCTGTAGAAAAATACCCACCAGCATGGTTGATGGGAAGATGAAATGAAACAGCAGAAGTGAATTGCTACATGAGTTCTTCATTCATTCACAAAGTTCTTCCTGTGCTAGTCCCTTTATTTATGTATTTAATTCATTCTACTGGTATTTATTAAGCACTTCTCTGTCCGGTTGTGATCGGAAAACCATAGCTCAGCACATCAGAAGCCCACAGCAGCTGTCAATCAGAATCACGCCCTGACAACAGCCCTATAGGGCCCCTCACGTTGACCACCTCCTCCAGGAGGCCTTCCAGGTCCCATTAGCCCCTTCTCTTCTGCATTCCTGCTAACCGGTATCAGGACTCTCTTGTCCCTCAATGCAAGCTCTTCCTTAGTCCCTTTAGCAGCAGGGAAGATTAGAGAAGCTGAGATTCATGGGGTCTATAGCACAAGGCAACACCACAGCAGGAACAGTGGAGGAAGTAGAGTCAGGACTCGGAGATCTTCTGCAACAGGGGCTGGGCTCTGTGTGTCTCTGAGGTCCCAACCTGGCACCATCATGCAGAGTGGGCATCAGATCACTACCTGCCTGCGAAAAACATGCTGGAATGGACGGCTTCCCATGGACTGCCAAGAGCCAGTCCAGAAGAGAGAGGTGCAGGTGGTTTGTCAACCAAGCCCTTGTCATCCCTCATCCCTAAGGCCATTGTGACTAGCAGCATGGACTGCACCCAAGTCCTGCCTCCCACTGATGCCGTGACCTCGCACAAGTTACTTCTTGAAGCTGTGGTTCATTCATTTGCAGAAGTGAGTAATGATGATTTGATATTTCCCGGGTACATTCCTGCTGTCCAAATCTGAATTGCAGGGCCAAGAGTAAAAACTGTTCTTTCTCAAAAAAATCAGGACACAAACCAGTAAGTGCAGTAAGAGTTCCTCCATTATGGAAGTGGAGGATCCACTCCCTCTGGCCAGCATGAGCCAGACAGGAACCCAGAAGGCAGCCAGGACCGCCGCGCTGTACACAGAGAAGCTGGCATCCAGACCAGCGCTGGCTGGTGGCCTTTCCAGCTCACCTTCTTCCCATTAGAGCAGATGACGTTGACTAATGAAGAATTATTCACGCACATTGTAAGCCACAAGCAATTATGAATTCCATTACCCAGCAACTTGGCCAACATGCCTCCTGGCTCAGTCTCAACACACACACACACACACACACACCCACCCACCCACCCAGCAAATGGAGACACCTGGGAAAGAGAACCATTAATTGCAATGAAAGGCTGACTAATTAAGCCTTTTGCCAGTACAGGGCTGTGCTTTCACCATGATGCCTTGCCCCTCTGATGGCGTGTGAGTAGCAGGGCAGGAAGAGGGCAGAAAGGGTCAGAACCACCATGTTCAAATGACTCTTCCATTGTGAGATGCTGGGGAGGTGATCCAGTCTCTTTGAGCTCCATTTGTCTCCTCTGTCAAATGAAGCTGACACTAGGCTAAGGGAATAAACTTGTGTGGAGCAGCTAGCAAAGCCTCTGCATCCCTGAGTCCTTCACGATGGACATTGGCCACCACCAGCAACAGGGACCAGGAAAAGGCTTTATCACCATGCCATAGAAACAGCTCACGTTTCTCAAACACTAGAGCTACCAAGGTTGGGAACTTCCCAAACATTATTTCATTTAATCCTTAAAATAATTGACAAAGGTATTCTTATTACCTCTTACTCGGCAATGTGATTAAAGCTCAGGATTTTTCAAAGGCTTACCGATGGTCTCATCACATTTGAAACAATCAAGATAGACTTTGGATCCAGCCCTTCTGCTCCCAGAGCCTGTGTCCCTGAGTCCTGACCCATACTGCCTCCATTGGTCTAGACCAGTGGTCGGCAAACTCACTAGTCAACAGAGCCAAATATCAACAGTACAACGATTGAAATTTCTTTTGAGTCAAATTTTTTAAACTTAAACTATACAGGTAGGTACATTCCTTATCGAGGTAGCGCCCACACATGGTATTTTGTGAAAGAGCCACACTCAAGGGGCCAAAGAGCCGCATGTAGCTCATGAGCTGCAGTTTGCCGACCAGGGTCACTAGACCACTGTCTGAATCTGAGCAACCCTGAGGGGCTTTGAGTCTTCACTTTGCAGCAGTAATTTGACAGCATCATGGATGTGAGGAACTGCCAGTCCCGCTTTAGATTCTGTTTTCCCTGAAGGATCACAGGGTATAGGGCTTGAGGAGTATTTTGTACACGTCACACCAAGGTGTGACCAATCTCTGATTAATGCTGGGTGTTCAGCTAAGGTTGACTCCCATAAATAATTCAGCTACCTCTAGAACATCTTCATCAATACGTCTCACCACTGAGCACCAACTGATATTGGCACTTCTAGCCAGGTATGGCTTTTAAAAGTCAAACAACCATTAATCAAAAGTGTTGGTCCTGGAAACATGGCCCCCTTACTCATGACTCATGAGCAAACCTTCTCCCCGATCACACACCAGCCTGCCAATGAAGGCTTCAACTTCACTGGGCAGAAGGATTCATGACCAAGACATGGTCTTTCGGACTCACAGTGCCTCCCTGAGAACACTCAACTCTGCGTTGCTCACCAAGTTAACAAACACACTCTTATTCAACCCCTGACACAACCATGGTCCTCCATCCAGGCTGGGCTACAGAATCACCTAGCAAGCATAGAAAGGTGGATAGCTGAATGCCAAACCTGCTTTATCAAATCAAAATCTAAGACATGAAATCTAAGTGTATTTTTACAAAGTGCTCAATAAATATTTGTTAAATAAAGCTGCAGCAACAAAATCAGATGCTTCATGAGGGGTAAATACTATCTAATGTGATTCAGATCCTGGTTCCATTCCTCACCAGAGCTATGTGACCATGGATGTTTCTCAATCTCTCTGCCACCTTAGTTTACCCCTCTGTAAAATGGGCAGATTAATTATACTATTCAGGGCTTTTAAAACAGTTTTTCCGAGACACATATAATATAGTTCATCCATTTAAAATATGGGGGGGGGGGAAAAGTATGTTAATAATAATTAATAAATATATAAATAATAATACAAGAAAAAACTGTTTTGCTTACTCACAACCATAAACCTTTTACCAACCCCTATATATGGTTCAACGGCTTTTAGTATATTCACAGAATTGTACAAGCATCACCACAATCAATTCTAGAATATTTTCATTATCCCATCATGCAATATTTTGTCCTCAAAGATTGGCTTCTTTAATCCATGTTCTTTCATGCATCTACTTCTTTTTTTTTTTTACTGACTACATTCTGTTATATGGGTATACCACATTTTTGTTTATCCATTCATTGGTTGAAGAATATTAGCATTTTTTCATGTACTTACTAGCACTTAATATACTTTCTTTGGAGAAATGTCAATTTAGATCCTTTGTCCATTTTTAATTGGTTTGTTCGTCTCTTTATTACCAAGTTGCAATAGTTCTTTATGCATTCTAGATAAAAGTCCTTTTTATTTTTTATGACATCCAGTTTACCTTATGATTTTGTTTTTATTAAGTGAGAAGCAGGGAGGCAGAAAGACAGACTCCTGCATGTGCCCCAACCGGGATCCAACCAGTAATCCCCCTACCAGGCAATGCTCTGCCTATCTGGGGGTCTTTGCTCTGTTGCTTGGCAACCAAGCTATTTCAGTGCCTGAGGAGAGGGGGCATGGAGCCATCCTCAGAGCCTGGAGCCAAGTTGCTCTAACCAAGCCATGGCTGCAGAAGGAGAAGAGAAGAGAGAGAGAGAGAGAGAGAGAGAGAGAGAAAGAGAGAGAGAGAGAAAGGAGAGGGAAAGGAGTGAAGAAGTAGATGGTTGTCCCTCCTATGTGCCCTGACAAGGAATTGAACCCAGGACTTCCACATGCCAGGCCAATGCTCTACCACTGAGCCAACTGACCAGGCCCAGTTTAGCTTATGTTTTGTGTGTCATATCAAAGAAAACACTGCCTAATCCAAGCTCATGGAGATTTACACCTATGTTTTCTTCAAAGAGGTCTATAGTTTCAGTTCTTAAATTTAGTTTTTACTCTCTTTGAGTTAATTTTGTGGTATGTTGTCAAGTAGGGGTGTCTAATTTAATTGTTTTGCATGTGGATATCCAGTTATCCTTAAATCATTTATTTAAGACACTACTCTTTTCTCCATTGAATGGACTTTAAAAAAATTAACAAAAAACCTATTCTTTTTTAAACTTTTTTATTTTTTAAATATTTTCTTTAATTTTGATTTTTTAATATAAGCCAATGTAATTTTCTACAACCATCAGGTGGTTTTTTTTGGAGCACATTTATTTATTTATTTTTAAAGGCTAATATTTATTGAATCCTACTGTGTTTAGTCAGTTTTGACCAATAGGCACATGAAAAAATGCTCAACATCACTAATCATTAGAGAAATGCAAATTAAAACCACAATATATCACCTCACACCAATCAGAATGGCGCTCATCAACAAAACAACACAGAATAAGTGCTGGCGAGGATGTGGAGAAAAGGGAACCCTCCTGCACTGCTGGTGGGAATGCAGACTGGTGCAGCCACTGTGGAAAACAGTATGGAGATTCCTCAAAAAATTAAAAATGGAACTGCCTTTTGACCCAGCTATCCCACTTTTAGGAATATACCCCAAGAACACCATAGCACAGTTTGAAAAGGAGGAATGCACCCCCATGTTTATGGCAGCATTGTTCACAATAGTGAAGATCTGGAAACAGCCCAAGTGTCCGTCAGTGAACGAGTGGATTAAAAAGCTTTGGTACATATATACTATGGAATACTACTCAGCCATAAGAAATGATGGCATCAGATCATTTACAACAACATGAATGGACCCTGATAGCATTATACTGAGTGAAATAAGTAAATTAGAAAAAACTAAGAACTATATGATTCCATACATAGGTGGGACATAAAAATGAGACTCAGAGACATGGACAAGAATGTGATAGTAACAGGGGTGGAGGGGAAGAAAGGGGGAGGGGGGAGGGGCACAAAGAAAACCAGTTAGAAGGCGACAGAAGTCAATCTGACTTTGGGTGAGGGATATGCAACATAATCAAATGTCAAAATAATCTGGAGATGTTTTCTCTGAACATATGTACCCTGATTAATCAATGTCACTCCAATAATATTAATTTTAAAAAACCCTATTCTTTAAAAGAAATCCTTTTTAAAAAATGAAGTGACTGTGCCCTGGCCGGTGCTACAACAAATAGATTGTCATCCTGGAAAGCCAACAATAGATTGTCATCTATTGTTCAATCCTGAGGGTGCAGCTCAACCCCCGAGGTCACCAGTTCGAGACCCAGTCAGGGCATATATGAGAAACAGTCAATAGCACAAATAAAGTGGAACAACCAGTTGATGCTTTCTCTCTCCCTCTCTCTCCCTTCCTTTCTCTCTCTCTCTCTCTCTCCCTCACTCTCTTTCTCAAAGCTAAAGCAAAAACAAAAACAAACAAACCAACAAAACAAAAACCCTCAGTGACTGTAAATGTGAGAGTTTCTTCTGGACTTTCAATTTTATTCCATTGATCTGTGTCTCCATTCTTAGGCCTGCTCCACACTGCCCTGATTATCATAGCTTTGTAGTCAGATTTGACCTTGGAAAGTGGGAGTCCTCCAACTTTTCTCTTTTTCAAGATTCTGTTGGCTTCTCTGGGCACCTTGAATTTCCATATGAATTTTAGGATCAATTTGTCACTTTCCACAGAGAAGTCAGCTGGGATTTAGGTAGGAGCTGCATTTAATCTGTAGATACTTTTAAGTAGTGTTGCCATCTTAAAAACACTTAGTCTTCTGAACTTTGAACACAAAATATCTTTCCATTTATTTAAGTCTATAATTTCTTTCCACAACGTCTTCTGGTTTTCAGAGTACAAGTTTAGCATTTCTTTTGTTACATGTATTCCTAATTATTTTATTCTTTTTGATGCTATTTTAAATGGAATCTGTTGGTTAACTACAGCACTGTATACAGTGGTGAGAGCAGACATCCCTGTCTTATTCCTGATCTTAGGGGAGAAGTATTCAAGCTTTTACCATTAGGTATAATGTTAGCTGTGGGTTTTTCATAGATTCCCTTTCTAGTCCTACTTTGTTGAGTGTCTTTATCACAAAGGAGTGTTGAATTTTCTCAAAGACTTTTTCTGTATCTCTTGAAATAATAGTGTGGGGTTTTTTTCCTTAACCCTATTGATATGGTATATTCAATTCATTGATTTGAGATGTTTATCCAACCTTGAATTCCTGGGATAAGTTCAATTCGGTCATGATGTACAATCCTTTTTCTATATTGTTGGATTTAACAGTATTTTGATGAAGATATTTGTATCTATATTCATAGAAGATGGTGGTCTGTCCTTTCCTCATAATATCTTTGTTGGGTTTCAGTGTCTGAGTGATGCTGGCCTCATAAAATGAGGTGGGAAGTGCACTCTCTTCTTTTAATTTTTGCAAAACTTTGTGAATAGCTGGTATTATTTCTTCTTTAAATATCTGGTAGAATTTACCAGTGAAGCTATCTAACCCTGAGCTGCTCTTTGTGGGAATATTTCTGATTATTAATTCAATCACTTTACTTGTTAAAGGTCAATTCAAACCTTTCTATTTCTTCTTGAGTCAGCTTCAGCACTTTGTAGGAACTTTTTATTTAAGATATCTCTCATTTGTTGGCATACAGTTATTCATAGTATTTGCTTATATTTTATTTTATTTTTCTATAAGGTCAGTAGTAGTGGCCTCTCATTCATTTTTTATTTTAGTCTTTTTGTTAGCCTACTTAAAGGTTGGTTGGTTTTGTTGACACTTTTGAAGAGCCAACATTTGCTTTCATTGATTTTCTCTTCTCTTGAATTAATGTCCACTCTGATCCTTATAAATTTCTCCCTTTGACCGGCTTTGGGTTTGTTTTCTATTTTTAGTGTCTTAAGGTGAAAGGCTAGGTTGTTAAGATCTTTCTTTTTTAAAAAAATATAGGCATTTACAGAGACACATTTCCCAATAAGCAGACTTAGCTGCATCCCGTAAGTTGAGGTATGCCGTCTCTTTATTTTAATTTCCTCCCAAGTATTTTCTAATTTTTCTTGTGATATTTTTTTCTTGTGACTCACTGGTATTTACTAGTATGTTGCTTAATTTCCACATATTTGTGAATTTCCCAAGTTGCTTTCTGTTATTAATGTCCAATTCCATTCCATTGTGACCAAGGCCATACTTCGTACAATTTCAAGTCTTTTTACATTTACCAAAGCTTGTTTTATGGCTTAAAATATAATATATGCTATAGATTCGTGTATGCCTGAAAGAATGTATTCTTTTGTTGTAGAATGCTGCACTTACAGGCAAAGGGGTGCCTGACCCAGCTGAGCTCTGGGGGGGCAGGGCAGGAGAAGACATTGGGACCTCAGCATCGCTCTGGAGAGTGGTGGGCTATGGGTACAGCCCCCCTCAACCCCACTTCAGCAACTCTGCCACTGGGATTGCCCTCAGACAGCACTCTGGTGTCCAAGGCGGGGACAATGAGGGATATCGCCATGTGCGACCACCTTCACAGGCACACCTTCTCTCCAGCCCGCTCTGCAATTTCACAGCCACGGCTCAACCATGACATTGTGCTCTCCTGCCAACAGTCTCTGTGTGTTGGTTGCCCTTTTATAGGATTCATATGATCCAACTGACTTTCAAAGGAACAATACTTGCCTAAGGTCATGAGGTCATAAGTGAAGAAGCCAAAAGGTAACGCCCTCACCTTCTCCAATGCTGGCAGGACTTTTTGTTTAGGGGCATGGACACCAGGCAGCTCAGTGTGACTCTAGGAACATGCCAGGTGTAGCAAAGCTGAATTGAAGGAGTCATGGATTATGTGTTAGGCTCAGCTCACAGGGGATGATCTCAGGGGAATGGGGGAATAGAGGGAAGGAGGTGGGGGCAGGAGGGAAGGGCCAGTGGGCAGGTGAAGCGTCTCAGCCTTCACTGAACTGGGCAAGCAAGGTGAGGCCATCTTCAACGTCAGATCAGAATGTGGACAGTACCTGGTCTCTAGCCCTCTCAAGGGCAAAACTCAGCCACCAGGATTCTGGCCACATGGACTGGGAGGGGAGACTCAGGCTTGGGTTTCAGGTTCTGATCCACGAGAGGAGAGACAGGCATAACCGAGGGAGCAGGATTAACATTAATTTAGCACCTACTGTTTGTCAGAGGCTCTCATACCTTTCATTTGCTGATAGTCCCTTCTGTGGCCCAATAAGGAGAAATCTGTCCCCCTATTTTATACATGAAGATGCTGCAGGTGTGATAAGCTAGATGCTGACAAGTTCATGTCCTCCTTGGTGGCACACTGGTAGATGACACTTCCCAGCACCTGGCTTTTAGGCCGAGTTATGCGCGATGGAATTGGGCAAAGGTATATAAGGTCTTATACATACTCCTTGGTTCTCATATCCCCCCCACAAAAATTTCTATGCTCCCCCTTCATTGATCTTGTGGCTGGACACACAGATGATAAAATGCTGGACACAGAAGCCCCAGGGAATGGAAGCCTGGGTCCCTGAGTGACAGCATGGAGCAAGTTGAGATAGAGTTCCCTGCAGAAGCCCAGGAGACACATCCTTCCAGATAACCTGCTGTGAGCCCCCCAGCTCCGTCATTTCCCCCACCGGGTTTCTGCTTCTGCACAAGAGAGGTACCAGACGATGGCCCACATTCCTCCAAGGCTGCCTTTCACAGATGTGTGAGCTCCTTTAAGCCAGGGAGGAAGAAGGAAGTCTCTGAAAGCCCCTCCTCCTTCCCCTAAGGTCTGCTGCCTTTCTTTCTGGCTCTCTGGTTGGTGTGGTGTGGCGCCTCCGTCAGAACTCGGGACACACGCAGGAACAGTGCGGGGACCCTTCCTAAGCTTCCCCCAGCATCGTCGCTGAGGAGTTGGGTCCTTTTCACCTCCACCTCCCTGGGGAGGAATCCCCACAAGGCGGTCAAACCCCATCCGCAGCCGCCCGGCAGGCAGGAGGCTAAGAGACACTGTCTTTCTTTTTTCTTGCCTAGACACGTACTACAGGGTAGTCAACATTTTCTTTTCCACCAAGACTCCCATCCGGTTCCACTATGCTCCAGTTCCCAGAGACCCACAGAAGCAGCAGAGAAGGCGACAGCTGCCTTCTCGGGACCACGGAGGCCATCTCTGCCACTGGAGTCCTAAACCAGAAACACGCCTGGCTTCCTAACCCCCCACCCCCACCCCACCCAGAGAGAGGTTGTTTGTTCGTGTTATTTCTCTCCTTCTCTCCCTTCTCTCTCTCTCCCTCCTGTGAATATCTGTCTTTACCACTCGCTCTCCTGAGGCATTTGTCTGCTGGGAAAATAGCAGGGGACAGCAAAGGTCATTGTGACCAGCAACCGCTATCCGCATACAAATGTGCCTTTTAGCTGTGGGCCCGGCAAAGAAGGACCGGGACCTATTATTGATAAATCCTTGAAAAGACTCTAAATGTATCTTCATCGCAGGGAAAACAACTGCCTTCAAGGTTGCCGCAAGAAAATAAAGCAGGAGGCCTGGTGACGGATTCGAGAAGCTGGCATTTTCCCGAAGATTAAAAGATAACACTTCTATTAGGATCACTCCGCCACGCTGTATTGATCTCATCAGGGAAGCCACTGCGGGTCTAATATGAACAGAGTGCGTTCTGGAATTAATCACGGGGGGGTTTTATTACGGTTCATAGGGCGTTTCGTTCAGGCGGCATCGTTTGCGATATTTATGGCCCCGCTCCCCGGCTGTTATTAAGTGCCAGCGGGCCATGTGAGGCCAGGCCTGCTGGGTGAGAACACAAAGTCATTCTTCAAAAGTAAATCTTATCTAAACTGTGCACACAAAGCCAATTAGGTTTTGATCTACATTTTAATTCTGGTGCTGAGGCCCCCAGTGCTGGAGTGGGCGGGGCCAGAGATGGAGATCTGGGAGGACCTTTTCCCTGAGATACCCTCCCCGCTGTCTGCCGTCTGGGAGCCTCAGCTTTCAGATCTGTCAAATGGGGGCGATAGGCCCTTCCTCCCAGGGCAGCTCGGGAAAGAGACAGCGTGCAGAGAGCACACAGACACCAGCGCTGTCCGCGTCCTGAGAGTGGCATTTTGGAGACCTTATCTAATTTGAATTCTGCACAGACCAATCTAACCAAAAAGAAAATAGGCTGAATTTTTTTTTTAAACCCAAACTTAAGATAAATACACACGTGTGTTCTATAGCCCATGGAAGTTAGCTTCTAGCTCCCGATTTCCACCTCTTGCCCTTTCTTTTGTAGATCAGGGGCGCCTGTGTTTACCCCGCCGCGTGGGGCAAGCCGGCCGCTTTGGGGTAAGGCCTGTATCATACGTCATAACTCTCACTGAATGGTTTGGAAGATGAAATAACAGATTTGAAAGAGCGTGGTCTGGGATCTCACCCAGAGTATGCACGCAATAACTCAAGACTTCATCGCTGCTAGGAGGAGGTGGGGGAACAGCAATAGTCCTCATAACACTGGTAATCCTACCATCAATCATAGAAGTAGGACTAGTAACCAGGGGTATAGCATGACGCATCATCATAGCGGTAGCTGCGATCACGGTAGCAACGAGTACGACAAGCAGAAATGGTAGGAACGGCAGCAGGACTAGCACCGGTGGTAGCAACAGGAGTTAACGGGGGTGGTGAGGGTGGTGGAGGTAATAGGACTATTCAATTCTCATTACCTCTGTGGTGCTAACCGTCACATTAACCCTCTCTGAGCCACAGGCCCATCGCTTGTAAGCCAGCAGTCAAACCATCTGACTCCCATGATCTTGTCCAGATAAAGCCGGACACTGTCACCAGAATGCTACTGGCCCACAGCCGGCTCAGAGAGCTGTTTCCTCCCTGCCAGCCCCCACCTATTTAGACCGTCTGGCATGCTCTCTGCCCCAGCTTCTGAGTCTCGGGCACTCTGTGACCACATGCCTTGAATTTGTCTCTGTGACCTGTCCTAGTGGGAAGGGTACTAGGACAGGGGTCTGGTGAGTGGGGCGTAAGGCTGGATCAAAGCCCTGCAACCCATCTCTTCTCCACAAGGGCCGACGTGAAGACTAAATGAGAAGATGCAAGTGAGCCTTTCTCGCGGGGCCTGGCCCATCATAGGCAACCAATACCTACAGAAAGGTGCTTTACCTTCCTGACCTCAGTTTCCCCATCTGCACCATGGGGGTCAGGGTAACCTTTCCTATTTGTGACCGCCAAATGAAGGAGCCTGCTAGAGCGCTTCTTGAGAACAAAGGACTCCACTGTCTCTTCATTCACAGAGCCTGGTAAAGACCCTTGCACACCATGAGCCTCCAGTGGACAGTTATTGCCTCCTTTGGGGGGGGGGGGGAGTCGCATAAAAATTCCCTTCATAGTATAAACAGTTAGGAGTTCGGGTGGCATCTTCCCCTTGAAGATCTCCAGTGCCAAGGAGTTCGTCATCCTGGGAGGCAGCCCCTTTCCTTGTTAAACAGCTATGACTTCCCGATAGGAAGTGAAATCTACATCTCTGTAACTGCTCCCCTTTTAATCCCGGCTCAGGCCTCTGGAGTCACAGGAAACGCTCGGATGTGACAGTGCTTCAAGCACCCCATTAGACTCCCTCAGTCTTCTCCTCTCGGGGGACAGGCAACGCCGGTCCTTCCACTGCTATGCTCAGGACACGGTTGGTTCACTTAGCCGTTTGGCAAGCACGGAGGATGCATGCAAACGGACGGGCCTCGCTGGAGCCCGGGCGCACAGCGGCGGGAAAGGATGGGCCCCTGCTCACGAGTCTTTAATGACCTCGCCACCCTCTCTGCTGCCCCCCTCTGGGCTCCCCTCTCCAAGTGCAAGCCCTGGAGCTGAGCCCCGACTCCAGGCACAGGCTGACCTGTTCAGAGAGACACCCCCACCCTCCCCCTCCCCAATACATAGTAGTAAAGACCCAAGAAGGTTGAAATTTTTTCCCGAGTAGCTATCACCTTCCTCCTTCTAAAGGCATGTCGTTCCTAATGTCCTTGTCTTGAAGGGAGGGCCAGGGGCACAGCCGACCTGGAACGGACCCCACAGGACAGAGCCAAGATTGGGCATCTCTAATCTGGACCAGAGACTAAGCGAAACCTGGGAGTGTGCAAAGCAAGGTCACAAGAGTCCCAGGTCTGCCAGCCAGAGAGGAGATCAATAAGTGTCTGTCCCCAGAAAGACAGCTTAAGACAGAATTCCCTATCAGTCCCTAGCAAGAAGGCTGTTGCCAGAATCCTGGGGCAGAGTGTGTGTGTGTGTGTGTGTGTGTGTGTGTGTGTGTGTGTGTTTGGTGGAGGGCGGTAACGTACTCATGGAGTGAGTCAGGAACAAGGTCAGAAAGTAAGGACGGGCAGAGCAGAGGGTGAAAGGCAAGTACGCAGGTTGGAGGGAGATGTTAAATCCACAACTGGGCCAGGGGCAGGCTTCGGACAGGCGTGTGTGTTCCCTGCGGCCAGTGTGAGTGCACAGGCCGGAGGCTCGTGAACGTGGTCTGCGGCAGCCACAGCCTGAGCTCCCTGGAACAAATAAGGGAGCAGGAAAGAAGAAGGTCAAGTGAGAGGAGGAAGGAGAGAAAGAGAGAGACAGAAAGGGTAAGTGTGGGAAAGAGGGCAAAAGATAGGGCACGCCAATGAAAGAACAGGAGACATCAGCCTTGTGAGCACTTTAATCAACTTGGTTTATCGAGTAAGTCGTCCTTCCCATAAAACAGATTGGCATGTCCCTGCACCCCTGTCTCCCACCTTGGTGGCCCGATAAACACAGCAGTGTTACCACCACAGTGGGCACCTAGTAAATCCCCAGGTCCTGCCAACCGTCCGGCAAAGCCCAGAGAGCTTCCCGGAGGACCCGTCCCCAGAGCTTTGGCTGCTTCCGGAGGACCCTGCCCTGCCCAGAACAGACACTCAGCGCAAATCC
The DNA here is from genome assembly GCF_036850995.1 of Saccopteryx leptura. Lineage (NCBI taxonomy): Eukaryota > Metazoa > Chordata > Mammalia > Chiroptera > Emballonuridae > Saccopteryx > Saccopteryx leptura. Next base: position 16,557,900 of record NC_089511.1, read on the forward strand.
CAGAAAGAGATGCACACGTCTGTGCAAAAACAGGTGCTCGTCACATGTTCGTTTATTAACTGAGAAAGCCCACCACTTCAGGAAGTGGCATGAATAGAGCATTATGGATTGAAAGAAACCCGCAGGAGTGTGCATCACTTCAATCCCGAAGTACCAGCTCCGACCCTTTCATCTGCCGGGGGGAATGGCTGGCGGAGGGCTGGAGACCAGAAGGGCTTTCCAACATATAATTAGAAGCACCCCAGGGGGCCGCCATTAAAGACCAGTCCATTTTCTATTACGCTGAATCCAGAGGCTAATTTTCAAGGGTTTATAAAGCAACTGTGAAAATATGTTATGACTCACAGGCTCTCAGATGGGCTCAACTTGAGAATACTCCTAACTAACACTAGAGCTCTTAATCTTCCCCATTAAAGTCTGACACATTCTTTGAGTTGACCATAGACACACAGTGAATATATATGTATGTATACACATTTACTCGAATATATATATATACCTACATATATGAATAGAATCATAATAAGCATTCCATCTGCAAACTCCTGCTGCGTTTGAGTCTAGGCTGAATTCTGCACATGGTGGGCAAGAAAAGCATAACATGCCGGTGCAATACGGCACAAATAAGGAATGCAGGCTGACCCGGGGCTGTGTGACTTCTGTGTTCATCAAGGGGAAACCAAAAACATTAACTCAGGGACTAAAGATAAATTTCAAAAGAATGAGTGCAAATGACCAGTCAACTAATGAAAATTTGCCCTGTCTCTTGAATAACTAAAGAAATAAAACCAAATTGGCAAAGACAAAAAAATAGTAATGCACAAAGCTGGCAAGGCTGTGGTAAGATGGTTACTCTCATTTATTGATGAGGCAAATGGAAATGGGAATGGGTCACATGGCCATGTGGGGGGTCCACTAATAGCCTAAACATTGTTTATTTGACCCAGTTAGTTTCAATAAAGAGAGAGCTTTGGGTTTTTTTGTTGTTGTTTTGTTTTGTTTTGTTTTGTTTTAATATGTAATTACAGATAGAAAGTGTAGAGATTGCCCAAGACAAGAAAGTGATGTTTTGCCCTGGTCAGTTAGCTCAGTGGTAGTGTCGGCCTGGCATGTGGAAGTCCTGGGTTCAATTCCCAGTCAGGGCACACAGGAGAAGTGCCCATCTGCTTCTCCACCCCTCCCCTTCTCACTTCTCTCTTTCTCTCTCTCTACCTCTCTCTTCCCCTCCTGCAACCATGACTTGATTAGAGTGAGTTGATCTTGGACGCTGAGGATGACTCCATGGCCTCCGCCTCAGGCGCTAAAAATTGGTTCCCGTTGAAATGGAACAAGGGCCCCAGATGGGCAGAGCATCGCCCCCTAGTGGGCTTGCCAGGTGGATCCGGGTTGCCGCGTCTACAGGAGTCTGTCTCTGCCTCCCCACCTCTCACTAAATAAAAAATACAAAATAAAAACATAAAAAGAAAGTGATGTCCCAACATGAGGCCCAGGCAAGATGTGAATCAAGGAAGGAGACAGCCTGGAACAATACAAGAGGACCTGACCAGTCCAGAGAAGAGAGGTTCCCCAGAGCCACGGCCGCCGAAAGGTTCTCCTGGCTGCCCAGGGAAGGACTGCAGTGAAGGTCCGCGCTGCTCCGCAGGTCACCCATCACAGTGGGCTTAGAGTCAAACAGACGTCCTATCGAGAACATGGCCTGCTGGGGACCTGGACGGCCTCGGCCAGTCCCTGCATTATCACCAAAGACAAAGGGTGTCTAAGAAAGCAGTGAACCAAGGTGGCTCCACGGAGAGCCTGGGTGAGTCAGAAGAGGAGAGCACTCCCTCCAAGTTCCTAAAATCCCGAAACCGACGGGGGCTCGTTGCCATCTGGGGCAGCACTGCATCAGAGCTGGTCTTCTCAAAAGGCCAGTTAAATGCCTGAGAAGTGGCCAGCCTGTATGTCCTCAGCAGCGCTCCCGTGCTCCAGGGTGGGCAGTGTCCACGGAACTCACGTGGCGCTGGGCCTACACTTTTCCCACAAAACCATCTTCTCCGAAGCAGAAGCAAATGCAGTTTTGACAAGGGGAGACAAGTAAAGAGGCTCAAGGTACCCAGGAACTCACAGCTCTTTGCAAGTCCCTGGTCCTGTCCCTCTATGGGTCGTTTTTCTCATCTTTACTTGATACTAAAATATAAGCTCAGGCCTGACCAGTCGGTGGCGCAATGGATAGAGCATCGGACTGGGACGCTGAGGACCCAGGTTCGAGACCCCGAGGTCGCCAGCTTGAGCGTGGGCTCATCTGGTTCTAGCAAGGCTCACCAGCTTGGACCCAAGGTTGCTGGCTTGAGCAAGGGGCCACTCAGTCTGCTGTAGCCCCCCAGTCAAGGCACATATGAGAAATCAATCAATGAACAACTAAGGTGCTGCAACGAAGAATTGATGCTTCTCATCTCTCCCTTCATGTCTGTCTGTCCATATCTGTCCCTCTGTCTCTGTCACACACAAAAGAAATAAAATATAAGCTCAGATTTATAAACAAAGTTCCTGATGATGTTGGCTGCATGGTTTCACACGTCACATGCATATTTTGAGTTTTTTCCAATATTATTGGACCAGAGGCTGCTCAGAAGCTTTCTTCATGGACAAAGCCATTGCCTTCTCCTCATTCCTGGTACTGACCTCAGTGACATGCAGGACCAAAGGGCTAAAATGGAAAACCTCCGCCAGACAGAAATTAACTATCCAAGAACCTCAAGTTGCTGGAATTTTTTTCCATATTTGAACCGGCTTGGAATTTATTTAACACATTCAGTATATTCATTCAGCAAACGTTGACTGTGTTCTCGCCAGGCAGTGTCCTGGGTGCCGGGGATGAGGTGGCAAAGCAAAGAAAGCATCCTCGCCGCTCAGACTCTGCCCTGGGTGAGAGGAGGAGAGAGGTGGCACATGTAACGAATAAGTCGAGCCAGGGCCTGAAGCATCCTGACCCTCCATTGCTCCTCACGCCATGGGAGACACAGGACCATTGCTCACTGCTTCAGCTTAGGGTCCTGGGACTCAGCGTGGGCTCGGTCACACCCGAGGTAAAGCATCTTCTGCCCCCAGGCAGCCTGACCCCTGCCTTGCTCTGACACTATAGGGCCTATTCTTGGGGTTTTGGCTTGGGAAGGAAGTTGGTGAAAAAATTGGCACACACACTGTAGACCTGGCCCCAGAAACCAAACCTGAGCCCTATTAACGTGCCCTGAAGACAAAATAGGTTCATGGTTTCAGATATACTGTATTTGAGGTTCATCTGAACATGCAGGTTGGGTTGTCCAGTGGGCGGTTAGACCCCTCGTTCTCAGGGTGAGGACCTGCTATGGAAATGGGGACCACCCACACAGATGTCTTTCTTGAAACCCAGAGATGAGCTCAACAAAGGAAATACAGGCAGTCCTCAGGTTACAAACAGGACAGGTTCTGCAGGTTGGTTCTTAAGTTGAATTTGTGTGTAAGTCGGAACAGGTACATTTACCGATTCAATACAACTTAGACATTTATCTTAACATAGTATTCCTTTTTCCCTTTTTGTGCATATAAACATTGTCAAACCTGCAGAACCTATCTCATTCATAACCCGGGGACTGCTTATAATGCAGGGAAAGAGAAGAGGACCAAAATGGTCAGAGGAAACTACTTTTAAGTGAGTGAAGGAAGGAGGTGGGACAGCAAACTTAGACACTGTGCACGGGCTGAAGCGCTCGTGAACGCCTGGACCACTAGATCAGGGGGACACACCTGGATCTGTTGGCGTTGGCAACTTGGACCTTTCAAAAGACTTTCAAGAGAGGTTCTAACAGAGAGATAGGGTGATATTACAAGAGGAGAAGGAGCAAGGGATTGGAAGGCCAGGGGAGGCAAGTGCGCTGGCTTGAGAGGAGATGGGGTGAGATAGAGTTGAAGAAGGCTGCCAGGCTGCGACCTTGAGCTGGCATGAGAGGAAAGATCTGCTAAGAGGAGATCTCACAGGAGACAGACGCTGTCAGGAAGAAGGGCACAGATGTTTTCAGCTGCAAGTAACATGTCCCACAAAAGTGGCTCCAACGATAGGGCCTTGTTTTTCACACCTAAACCACAAAGTGTCACTCGCGTGTTTTAGGAAGCAATGGAAGTGCTAGAACTTGAGTTATTCCGTTATGCAATCAAGATCCAAGAGCCATCCAAGACCACAGTTGGCATGGGAACTGGAAAGCTTGAGGGGCTCAAGTCTCAAAATTCCTTTTACAACTGTATCTGCGTGAATGTGTGTGGGCGTGGGTGCTAATTGTGATGCCTGGGCCAAAGTAAAGACAAAAACATATTTCTGAATGAGTTTCCTCGGTACTTTTGTCCCTGGCTTTCAGCACTGTTTACGGACATTAAATGTATTTATGCTAATCGCTTGCCATCTAAACGTAACCTGTAAATGTTGCTCAGTGACAGCTTTGCCGCTGAAGGGTCCATTTTGGTGTGTGCGGGGGCTCCGCAGAACCAAGGCACCTAAGGTCCCACATGTATTCCCACGCCCCGCCTCCCCACGACCTGATTGCAATATCTGGGGCCAATAGCACTTTGCTTTCAGTGATGAATCACTCTCATTAAAATAGGGTTGGTCACCTTCATGTGAGTATTTATTTTGCCCTGTGCCTATTGACCGCAGATTTTATTGATTACTAATTTCAGCTAAAACAGGCCTCTAGCATCACAGAATCTGGCTCACTCCAGGAATGTTGAGACTGGAACAGGAATAGAGGGTGGGAGGCGTGGTGGGTGCAGGGCTTCCTAACTGTCTGATATAATAGTCCCAGAAAGGGCTCAGTGATCTCGAGAGGAGTGATTTCTCATTACTGGGTTTGTTTAAACATTTGTCCTCAAATTCTTCATGCCAGGCAGTGTAAGGATTTGGGAAAGAGATTGGCCTCTCATGTTACTAAGTGGCTTCAAAGAAACAATCACTTAGCTCTCTTAGTTTATCCAATTCCAACGGACTTGGCCAGCTTGGGTGTGACGGCCAAACCCCACCCTTCTCCTGAGTTCATGCACAAGGGTTGGGGACTGAGGGCTCTGACTCTCCCGTGGCCCTGCCAGGGAGAGAGAGCCAAGGTTACCAACATGTGAGGATTTTTCTGATTCAAAGATCTGAGCCTCCGGCCTGACCTGTGGTGGCGCAGTGGATAAAGCGTCAACCTGGAAATGCTGAGGTCGCCGGTTCGAAACCCTGGGCTTGCCTGGTCAAGGCACATATGGGAGTTGATGATTTCAGCTCCTCCCCCCTGTCTCTTTCTCCTCTCTCTCTCACTCTGTCTCTCTCTCTCCCTCTCTCTCTCTCCTCTCTAAAATGAATAAATAAAATAAAAATAAAAAACAAAGATCTGAGCCTCTGAAGAGCCAGAGAAGCCATAATATGAATGCACTTGGTGAATTTTATTGACATAGCGAGAGGAGCTATGTGATTACACAGTCAAGTATGTCCCAGCTTGCTCATGGTATGTAGGTAGACAAGGCATGTGTGTAGTGATCCAAACAGGTTCACAAGAGGGACAACTGTCCCTAACAGGGATCTGCTGGAACACAGTTAGTTACAAGGATCTTAGCATCTTCTAAAGCGACCCATTCTACGAGAAGTTTCCAACTGGAGAGGGTTGGCGCCATGCATTACCTTAGGGCATGGACCTCCTCTCTCGTCTACTTAGGACACATCTCTGCAAGGGCAGGTCTGGCACCGAGTAGCGCTGAGAAGGGAGATCGTTCCTGCTGAGGAATGGCATAGAGCATCGGAGGTGCTGGTCTTAGAAGAACTAACCTGCAAGCTGACAGGGAATCTGAAGGAGGGGGCCCCATGGCAACTCCGGAACACAGGTGTGGAGTTGGAGAGAGCCAGGAATGGAGTCGAAGAGAGACGGCAGGCAGATCCAGGTTCTGGAGAAGTCCCCGGGCACCTGGGAGCCCTGGCAGATTCTTGAGGAGAGGAGGAGATGGGGGGGAGGGCGTGTGTTCTGTGTGAGAGGGGCAGAGATGGAGGAGCAGAGGAACCTTGGGTGACTGTTTCAGTCTGAAGCCAGATCCCTGACTTCCCTACCCCATCCCATGCACGGAGAATGACAGACCAGATGTCGTTGTTAAATTAACATTGACAATATCGTGAACTTCATTCACTTAATCTCCATTAAAGTCATTGAGGGGGATGGATTAGTGTTTTAAACTAAACCCTCCCCCCCCCCCCAAAAAAAAAAGAAAAGAAAAACAAAAATAAATTCTCTGAACTTCCCTCGGATCCGTAGCTCCTCAGACCAGACCAACCAGATCCTGCTCGCACAGGTCAAGAGTGAGCACGTGATCACGGTGACTCCTGTCCTCCATCGCCTGCCCTTTCAACAGATAATCTGGGACAGTCTTGCAGCCTGTCCTCAGAATGTGGGTGTTGGTCTGTAATTGATGGATAAGAATAAATAAAACTAATATCTAGACAGTTCTTGGCATTTTTTTTTTCATAGCATTTGCATGAGCATTACGTCGTTGGACTTCAGAGAGGTTGAAAGCCGGGAGTCCACCCAGGCAGCCTTGTTTAAAACCCTTGCTCTTTCCACAGCCTCACAGTCCTTATTACGTTTGAACAAGCGGCACGACATGTGTGAGGAAACAAGTGACACGGAGCCAGAGGACGCGATATCCACGCTGAAACATGCAGCGGGGCCAAGGCAGAACCCTGACTCCCCAGAAAGCCAAGGCGAGGACAGAAAACAGAAAACTGTCACCCCATTCGGATGCGATGACTCTGCTGCCTGTCCGGAAACACTACAGTGGAAGCTCCCGGCAGAGCCCAGCCTGGATCGCCTGGAAAACTTACCCGGCGTGAAGAAGGCGATGTCAGTGTCTGGACTGTGAGGCATAGCAGAATATTTCACACCTGGTTCAGTCTCAACACTGAGAATGATTGTGCAAAAATGGGGGCCAAGCAGGCCCCCTGAGCGGGCCTATTCCAGACCAACAGAGCTGGGGAAGAAGGGAGGCTTTGCTGATAGGAGCCCATGGAGTGAGTTCTGAAATGAACTCCCTCAATCTCTCTGTTACATTTCGATCACAATGGCTACCTCTCTCAGCTGGGTTCACTGGACTCTCAGCCACCCGCGGCTGCAGCGGCCTTTGCCATGAGCATGAGGATGGCGTCCGCCATGCAGAAACCAAAAAACTGCACCCTATTGGCCACTGCTAGGCAACCAGCACAGCTGTTCAGCTGTCATTTACAAAATGCAGGGGATCTGAGGGAGAAGGAATCTACAGGTTTGGGTGTAACTTTACTATCAATATAATCACTGCACTGGGCTCTTAACAACATGGTCATACTGATTTCTAATGAACACTGTGCCAAGTTGATACAAAAGCCCCATTATACAGAAAAGAAAACTGAGAAGCCAAGAGTGTAATAAATTCCCTCCCCAGGTCACAGAGTGTCCCTATCACTCACAGGTTAAAAACAGCTCACTTGTGATATCCAAAGTACGTTATGATATGGGTCCTGCCTACCTGCATAGCACAGGACTAGGAGTTAACCCAAGTCCCCCTTTCTCCATAACCCAGGTGCCAGCATTTGTTAGGGGAGCCAATACAGAGTTGCCAAATAAACAAGTGAACACAGATATTTCCACCCCACCGTGCTATCCTCTTAATGAGGGGACACACAGAGCGGGGGAAAGGATTTAAATGAAAATGAGGGGAGGAAACCCAATTAGGATAATTGGACAAACTTGGCAAACAACAAAGGCATTCACAATATCACCGGCACCACGAGGATTACTCAGGAAAGCGAGCCCATGATGTGAAATGCGCCTGCGGGCACTGACACCCCTTGGAAACCCTGGCCCAGGGAGAGTCCGCAGGCTGGCCCGAGGAGGGAGGGGGTGAAGAGCACAGAGCCACCCAGGGCCCCCTGCTAACACGCAGCTCTGCTCAGCAGTGCTCTCACCGTGGGAGACCTCCCTCCTGTGACCGCAGCCGCTGTGACACGGTCCCTCCCACACTCCCGTCCTCGCCACTGATGGGCGTGGCTTGAATCTGATGCCAGGGTCAGCCTGCAGTGACCAGACACAGGGCCATTGCATCAGGAAGCTGAGCGCCCACCACAAAGGTGACTACTATGCCCAGCAGGATACCTGCCAGCCCCCTGAAGCCCAGAGCTGACCTGGCCAATATGGATGGTGGTGGAGCTGGCGTGAACAGATGGAGGCTGCAGCTCTCGTTTGGGCACGGAACAGCTTTTCATGGGAGATTTGGTCCCTTTTTATCATCTTCCTCTCCACCCCAACCACTGTCATCATCCTGAGGGACACTGATGTCCACAGAGTTGACTCAACCAACCGGGTGATATGTCAGACAGGTGTTACGAGTGGCAGTTGAGAGTAAAAAGACCACCTACCTTCACATCCTAGCCTCGGCCAATGACTACTTGTGGCTCCCTGATCAAGCTGTTTCTTCTGTCTCATGCAGTGGTTCTCAAAGTGTGTGCCAGGGCACACTGGCACCCTAGAAGATTTCCAGGTGCTCCCTATGGTATTCCAGAGAAATATGTGCCTGTTGGGGACCAAAAAACCAACAGGGTTTTTGGAGTTTAGATTTTTAGGGGACAGAGGTGTGGGGAATTGGCTGTAAGCTGACAGTCTGCCCAACCCCCCACCTCACTTGCCTGATTAGGTTGTAAAAGGCTGTTAAGCTGTGGTGCTGGATTGTTTACACTACCCCCCCCCCCATATTCCCCGGAAAGACTGGAGGCAAGTTTCTTCTATCCTTTGTTTGGTGTAAAGTTAAGATGATATGTATGGTGGCAGTTTTCTGCACTCAACACAAGAGTAAAAAGAGAGGAATTCTTCAATGCACTGATGAGGAAATGAGAGTTTGCCTTTCAAAGAGATGCCCAAACATTGAAGAAACCGCTAGGACACATCAGACTCATGTTTCTCATACACACAAAAATGAAAAAACTTAAAACATTCACGCCGGAGCCTGCCAAATTTACTAAATCTTACTAAGAATGTATCTGTATATATAAAAATATAACTTTTTTGTCATTTTTAAAATTTTTTAACCCCTCTTTTTTACAAATTCTAAAAAGCATAACTCAAAAACTGTAACATAAAAATGTTTTTTAATGTCAGAATAAATTTAATTTTGTCGTATTTATTTTGTTTAATTACCATAAAAGCATGCTTGGACTTTATATTTTTTTTTCTTTAATATTTGACTTAATTATTATAACATAGTTCTCAGAAATTTGTATATAGTGCTCCTACAGTTACTTGTAGGATTTTAAATGTGCCCCAACTTCAAAAAGTTTGAGAACCACTGGTCTAATGCCTCAGTTCCTCATCTGTAAAACAAGCATTATGATGAGATTTGGTGACAAAGCCCAGCTCAAGCAGTTCGCGTTGTGCTTAGCATAATGCTGGTGACTGTTTCCACCTCTGCGTCAGCTGCCACGCCCCGGATCGTGTGGTCATCCAGAAGACTTGTGGCTCTGAAATGTTAAAATCTAATATCTGCCCACTTTATAGTTCTTCTCGGCTCTCTTAACCACCTGGCATCCTTGTCTGACCTCATCATCACGTCGAGTTCCTTGATTGTTCTCTGAGCACATTATCTCCCTCTTAATCCTTCTCTTCACTCACTGCTATAATCTGTTACTTTAATCATTTTCTGGGTCCTTTCTCTATGTCTCCTCTGCCACACTTCCCAGAAGAACCCAGCCATGGGCCAAACCAACCATCCGCCCCTGTTGTTGTACAACACATGAATAAATGGACAGAAACAGACAGGAGAAGGGTAGGAGAGAGGTGAATGAAAAAGACTCCTTTGCCTGAAGGTTGAGATTATCTTGCTCAAATACACACTTAACCTCTGAATCTCTCAGTTTCTCTATCTGTAAAATGAATACAGCGATACTGACTCTACTTCCAGAGTCATTCTGTGGGTCAATAAAAGAGCCCTGGCCGGTTGGCTCAGTGGTAGAGCGTTGGCCTGGCGTGTAGAAGTCCTGGGTTCGATTCCTGGCCAGGGCACACAGGAGAAGCGCCCATTTGCTTCTCTACCCCTCCCCCTCTCCTCCCTCTCTGTCTCTCTCTTCCCCTCCCACAGCCAAGGCTCCATTGGAGCAAAGATGGCCTGGGCGCTGGGGATGGCTCCTTGGCCTCTGCCCCAGGCGCTAGAGTGGCTCTGGTCGGGGCAGAGCATCGCCCCCCTGGTGGGCAGAGTATCGCCCCCTGGTGGGCGTGCCAGGTGGATCCCGGTCGGGCGCATGCGGGAGTCTGTCTGACTGTCTCTCCCGGTTTCTAGCTTCAGAAAAATACAAATATATATATATATATATATATAAGAGGGTAGAAATGGACATGCATCATGGGGTGGGACTAACCAAAGGCAAAGGGTCATCATTACTGTTCCCATCTTTCTTAACTAGAAAACTCTTTGTGCTAGATACAGAGATGCCTCCGTTTCTAATTCGGTGTCAGTGATGGGCCCTCGGGCCCCTAGAGGCAATGCTGGGTAAGCATCATCTGGTGCTGCAAGTGGTTTGCTCACAGAAGGGAGCAACAGGGAGCCTGACTCCCCATGGAGACAGCTCCCTGGGCGATGAAGTAGGAGGAGCTTTCGATTGATCCATTCACATTTCTGTCCAGCCAGGTCCTGGGGGCACTGTTTGTCAAAGCCACACCTGTTTTAGGAATACCAGCTAACCCTCCCCTAACTCCTGGCCACCCCTACAAATTGTCAAAAAGGCGTCGTGATATACAGACCTCTCGCATGCCACAAGGTAAGTGTTTAAATCTTTTATAAGACAGTCAATGGCCTTTCTAAACCCTCAGACAAGAATTACACTGTGTCTGAGATGGGGGCTGAAAGTCAATGGGAAATTGATTGTCTAGCTGGTGCTGTTTCAAGGAGGAGGCTCGCCGGGTGCCTTCAGGACCAAACATGCCACCTCCCAGATGTACCCAGGGCCTGGCGTGTCACCTGCTGAGAATAATGAGCTAGGAGGCCTTGTTTCTGGGCAGAGGCCGTGGGCAGCTGTAAGCTCCTAACATGGGAAGACCCTGCAGGGCATTGACCAGCACCAGAGATGGTTATGGAATATGTTTACCTTCCCAGGAATGGGCGCCAGGACCCAGCTGAAGCCATCGCCAGCACCCTAGGCAGGGCAGGCAGAGAAGATGATGAACGGCCATCGATCTGGTGGCCACCACTGGGGGTGGGCACACCTACAATCACTCTCTTTTGCTAATGACCCCATTAGCCATTGGATCAAACATAATTAGAGGATATAATGACTCTGTGGTTATTTCTCTGCCAATACCCGTCAGCCTGATCCATGCTGTCTCCCAAGAGATGGCAACAAAGACCCCTTATTTCAGATTAGGGGAGCCCAAGACTGCTGGCGTGCCTGCTCTCCCTGCTGCCCAGGCCTAGTCACACCAAGGATGGCTTGGGGTCAGAGGTGAGTGGGTGGACTGTGTCTGGGAGGCAGCAGGTATAGGGAAAGAGCACTCGCTTTGGAGTCAGACAGGTCTGGAGTTTGCAGTCTAGCTCTGAAGTTTTCTAATCAGGTGACCTCAGAAAACCTCATACCTGCCCGGGGCAGCTGCCTCACGTGTAACAGGGTGGGGGCAGGGGGACTATAAGTATCTCACAGGGCTGCTGTGAGCCTGGAATGTAACAGCAGGAGCTGCACGCCAGGCACAGAGCCAGCAGCCAAGGCTCTCAGCTCCGCCCACTGTCCAGCGCTGAGCCCAGAACTGGAGAAGCAGAAAGCGCTCTCTCTCAGAAACAGCCTGGAGCTGAGCAATGAGAACGGCGATGCAGCCTTAAGTACCAATCATGTGCTGGACGCTGTGGCCAGTATTTGCTGTACATCGACTCGATCCTTCCCTGCACCCATTTTACCGGTAAGGACAATGGAGGAGCCTGGGGAGTTTCAAGATGTCAGTTCATCTGATAAAAGCAAACACTGAAGGTGGGTGTGTTTGTTGCAGGCTTATTCTGCACTGGGCACCATCTGAGGGACCCGACCACAAGGCTGGGCCACACAGATGCTGCTCTGAGGTCAGGCTCATAGCAAAGCCCAGAAGACTAGAATCAAGACCTCCTGCCATTCAGGGCTGGCTCCTTCTGTGTCCCCCTCCGCTCCCCGCAGCAGGAGGGACTGCTCAGAGAATCACTGCGTGTCCAAGCTCAAAGCGCCCTTCCACGTTCTCCAGCCTCCCCACCTGGTCTTACAGGTGAGGTCGTGTTTCCCGAGGCTGCAGAGTGAGCAGGGAAAGGAGCTGTGATCTTGACATGAGACTGGTAGACGAGACATTCAGGTCAGAGCCTGCCTGTGTTATCCCTCCATCCCAGGGCTGTAGGAAGCCAGCAGCTCACAGCCTGCTGGAGTGTGGGAGGCAGATAGAAGCTGAGGTCTCTGCGCACTTAAACCATGCAGAAGTATCTGCACCACCTACAGGGAAACCACCGCGTCATGCTCGGATAACGGGGTGAAGGGGAACAGCACCCCAGCATTCCTGCCTTCTCTTGTGGGTTAAGTAATACCATTTGTACTGGATGGCCAGGACTCTTTGAACTGAAAGCAGCTTATTTGAAAACCCTTCAGGGTGCCCGGGAAGTCATCTTTTTCTATACCAGCAGGGCAGGCTCGGCGGAGAAGAGCAAATCCCACCAGCGGCTGCGGAGAAGAGGCAGGAGCAGCGAGCAGCGTGGTGGTGGGATTATCACACATGATGTCAGGCCAGAAAGGACAGCGCAGAAGAGCATCCCTATTATCAGGCAGAGTCACAAACAAACACTGGCTGGCAGCTGGAAATTCAGCTCTTAAACCCTGCAAAATGAGAAAAACCGGGTGTGGTCGGGATGACCGCACTGTCTGAAGAGGTGAGATAGCCCAGATGTGGGCCAAGAACTACTCGGCCATTTACATGAGTATCAGTGAGAGACTTAGAGCTCAGCCTCCATCTTTCCACCCTGGAAAATGGGCACCGAGCTAAGACCCGAGTGCAGCAAGGTGACGCTTCCTTATTGCCATAACATTGAAATGCCCGGCATGGCTACTTCTATTTGTCTATCAGACAAGAACTGAGTACCAACTATAGACCCGCCCCATGCCGGCCGCCGGGGACACAGCTCTGAGTAGAACAGGCCTGCTTCTTGCCTACGTGGAATTTAAATTTTAGAATGGGAAACAAAGATGGAAGAGTGCGATTTTAATAGAGTGGTGGCATCGTATGCCTGTGAGGCCATGAAAGGAGGTGGCAGTGGAGGGTCCGGGCGGCTGGAGCACTGACCAGCAGGGGAGGGAAGCCGGTTACACACAGGGGAGTTAGGCAGTTAAACAACTAGACTGAGGCTAATGAGAGGCAGGTTTCAGACGGTCGGAGGAGGGACTTACGAACACAGAAGGGGAGGTTAGAATAGGAGGTATTAAGGTGCTGGGTTGGAAATAAAGGCATTGGAGTGAATTCATACTTTTAAAATATACACAGAAATAGATATGGAAATCTATATAGATCAGTGAGTATCAAGCCAGTGTGGTTTTTGTCCCTCATGGGATAACTGAAAAGTCTGGATATATTTCAGTTTGTAACAATGGGAGGTGCTCCTACCAGCATGTAGCAGGTTCAGGCAAGCGATGCTGCTAAACAGCCTGTGATGAGCAGGGCAGCCCCCAACAAGGTATCCACCCAAATGTCAGGAGTGCCCTGGTAGAGAAACCCTGAGGCAGGTGTGGGTGAGTGTAGGTGCGTGTGGAAGGGTGTGTGTACACACGGGCAGGTAGTTCAGTGTGTACGTATATCTAGATAATAACACACAGGTCCCTAGCTCCGTTGCCGCATGGCCCGAGGAGCAACAACCCCAGTAACTAGGAACAGGTCCATTGCCCAGACCTTGGTTTCTGAATCCTCTTCTGTGTTCACAAGAGCCAGATTTCCCTGGAGAAATAACCGATCCCAAGGCTGGGGCAGGAGAAGTACAAGATGAGCTCGGCCCATCCCCCTAGGCCAGAAAGTAAGGAAGTGCTCAAACAACAGTGCAGTGGCTATGGGAGGGAGAGGGGGTGGGGAGAGGGGGAGGGGAGAGGGGGAGGGGAGAGGGGGAGGATAAACGGTGACGGAAGGGGACTGGATTCAGTGTGGCTCTGTGTATGGACGACGCACTATGGAACGGGGCAGCTGAAACCTACGAAATTTTATTAGCCAATGTCACCCCCAATAAATCCAATTAAATTTTAAAAAATTAATAAATAAAAGAAGTGCTCCAAGACTGATGAGTCTAGGTTCAAGAGGCCACGATGAGCCAGCTTGAAGAGTCTCCCACTGGCCAAGCTTGAGACCGTTTCAACCTCAGAATAAATCATCATGGGAACATCGTTTAGCCCATTGAGTAAAATATGAATCCACGCATCCAGACTGACATAAACAAACAATAAACTAACAAATGAAAAAGGGAGAAAGGAAAGCTCCTCCTTACGGTAGAATACCAAGTAATCAATGTAGAAACATTATGAAAACAGAAAATCGCCCCTGACAACCATCACAGTGGTGGTTAATTCAGCAGAAAGCATCAATAGACACCAAGGCTAGTGCAGGATATTGATGTCACTTCAGAGAATATTGATGTCACTGTAGAAAGCCTCTCCACAAACTAGTTTTAAATTATAAATTAACACTGGTGACTTCATTGTAAAGAAACCTGGCAGACACCAGCTGGACCAAGTGACCAAAATTGGCACAAGGGGGCAGGATAGGTTGGCACGGTGTGGCCCACTGAGACAAGCACAACATCGTTTCTATGGTATTTCTCCCCCAAACGGACAGCTAACTTCTGACCATGAGGAAACCTTGGACAGACCCAGGCTGAGGAACACCCTATGGAAGAAAAGTCCTGTCCTATTTAGAAATGCCAGGTCATTAAAGACAGGGAGTCTAGGCCCTGGCCGGTTGGCTCAGCGGTAGAGCATCGGCCTGGTGTGCGGGGGGGACCCGGGTTCGATTCCTGGCCAAGGCACATAGGAGAAGTGCCCATTTGCTTCTCCACCCTGCCCCCCTCCTTCCTCTCTGTCTCTCTCTTCCCCTCCCGCAGCCAAGGTTCCATTGGAGCAAAGATGGCCCAGGCGCTGGGGATGGCTCCTTGGCCTCTGCTCCAGGCACTAGAGTGGTTCTGGTTGCTGCAGAGCGACACCCCGGAGGGGCAGAGCATCGCCCCCTGGTGGGCAGAGCGTCGTCCCTGGTGGGCGTGCCGGGTGGATCCCGGTCGGGTGCATGCGGGAGTCTGTCTGACTGTCTCTCCCCGTTTCCAGCTTCAGAAAAATACAAAAAAAAAAAAAAAAAAAAAAGACAGGGAGTCTAAGGGATGATTCCAGACTGCAGGTGACTAAGGGGATGTGAACAATTCACGATGGCGGATCGGATCCTGGGCCAGGAGAGAGACGGATACGTTGTTGGGGAAATTGGGGCTATTTGAACAGGGCTGGATAGCAGCGTTGGTTTCCTGATTCAGATGGTTGTTTCTGGGGTAGATTAGACAGTATTCTTGGTTTGAGAAAATGTGGACTGAAGATTTTAGGGAGGACAGAGTATTGTATATACTACTTGCTATCAAATCATACAGCCAATGAATAATGATCATTTGTATGCACACATGTGCACATGCATACACACACGTAGACGGTGAGCAACAGAGAAGGGTGAGTGAAGAACAAAAGAAGTGAAAAATGTTTAAAATGTATTACTTTTATGAAGTTATGATATTTTTAAAAAATATAAGAATGTGCTATATTGACTCTGTTTTGCAAATTATAAGATTATACACATATAGTATGATATCATATTATACACACACACATAGAAAAATAAGGAAATGCACAAATATGTTAACCTTTGATGATTAAATTATGGGAATTTTTTTTTGTCTTTTTTAACATCTCTCCATGCGGTTCAAAATTTCTTCCATGGACATCCACTGTCTATTGCTCTACCATTGGAAAGTAGCATTATGCATGTCATAAAAAAGAAATAATGAAGTGGGGTTCAAGGCCATTATTCCTCCATTCAAAACTGGCCACCCAATCAGCCAATCACCGAACTACTTTGCCAGCTGCCCTGTGGCTCCCCTGGCTGGGATGCGGTAAGAAGAACCTGGACCAGAAGTCAGACAGTTCTGAGTTGAGCTGTGGTCCTGTTCCCTGGCCAGGCCTTCCTCATTGGGGCGTGCAGTTAGTTCATAGTCTCTCCCTCAGAGCATCACTGAGACCCAAAAGAGACTTGGGATATAGACATATTTCTTTAACCTGTGAAGTCCTTGTACTGGGGAGGTAATATGAACACACCAGTAAAGAAATCATTATCACTCTTAAAATTCATATCTTCCAGCCTGACCTGTGGTGGCACAGTGGATAAAGCGTCAACCTGGAAATGCTGAAGTTGCCGGTTCAAAACCCTGGGCTTGCCTGGTCAAGGCACATATGGGAGTTGATGCTTCCAGCTCCTCCCCTTTCTCTATCTCTGTTTCTCTCTCTCCCTCTCTCTCTCCTCTCTAAAAATGAATAAATAAAATTAAAAAAAAAAGAGAGAACTTAAAATAAAAAAATTCATATCTTCCAGTCATTGGGGTGAGCCCTTTACCACCTTTAACTCAATTCTTACAACCATTACTAGTAAGCATACCCATTTTACAGATGAGGAAACCAGTACCCAGAAAAGTTAAGAATCATCTGTCTACAGTTCTCTCTAACAGTGACGTCACCAGAATTCATACTCGGGGTTGACCATGGAGCACATGGCCACCCAGCCCTGCCACCCCCACGATGCCTGCCTTCCCTCTGGGAAAGAAGGTCTCCTTACTCCACCACGCCCTCCAGGCCTATAAGTGTATCTCTGAAGCTCTCCGGGCCCTGGGAAAGCTGCCATTTCGGGCTTCTCTCCCACCAGGACGGCGACCTCACGTCATCTCTTTCATGCCCTCCATGCTGTCCAGCATTCCTCTCTGGCTCCCAAAATGTCCCCTGGTCAAGCCCCCCCCCCCCCACTTCAAGGCTGCCCTTGTCAGTCATGACAACCCACAATTATCCAAGTTAAAATGTGGAGGTGGGGGCGGAGCTACCCCAAGGAGCCAATGAGGACTCCCCTGAGCCTGGCAGCCCACTTTGATTACTCTCAGGATGAGGTCCCTTGAAGGAAGTCAAGTTGTGCCTGACGAAACCGCCTCTTCCAGAACCAGAAACACACGGGTTATCCCAGTGGATCACTGGTGAAAAAAATTCCCTTGACTCATTCTTTTTTGTTTGCTTTTTTAGTTCTGATTTGTAAAAGAAATAAAAAATAAAAACGTGCAACAAAAATAACAAAAACCAAAACCTTCAGAGACTACACATGAAATAAAAAGCCCGTCCTTCCCACCTATCAAAAGTTGCTTAATTTCTTCCAGGATGAGATCTTCCCTTTGATTTCTGCAATTATGAACACTCAAAAGTGAACACTCAGAAGTACATGTAAAAGATCAGTAGGTGTTCCGAAATGAAGAATTCTACTTTCTTGTGTGACTTGTCTTAGCTAAGCCTCAGTGTTTTTAGTCTGTGCCCGTTTTGTTGAAATCGAGTTGAGAGCAACAAAAATACCTCCGAGAATTAGGATCATATCATGTCAGGGCTGCAAGGGCCATGAAAGACAACAGACTCCAACAAGGTCATTTGAAAAAGGAGATAACAGGCCCTTGACAGTTAATGCATCTTACTCAATGTCACACAAACACTTTGTGGTCCAGCTGGAACCCCAAGTCATAAGCCCCAAATGGGACTTGGAAGGACTCAAACCAAAATCATTTCCCTAAAGGGTTTGCAGCCACTAGACCATAAGCTCACGGAGGGCAGGCTTGGTGCCTCCTTAGACTACATAAGGCACTGGTGGGTACCCAACAGTTATTTTATAAGCAAAGAAATTTAATGATTTTCAATATCATTTTACTGGAATTCTTAAGACATTTATGAAAGTATCTGTTTTTAAACATATTTATTTGCATTTTTTTTTATGTGCCTTTAAAATGAAGTTCTATGTGGCCAAGCCCAGACAGGTCCCGGGCTCACGTTTAGTAAACAAAAGATGACTCGTGCCGTGATCATGAATCAGTTGGCGTTGACTGACGCTCTTAGTGAGATGAAGCATGAACTGTTTGAGAAAGCAATTGAATGCCATCACACACGCCATGAATCACCTCTCGAATGCACATTTATTAAAGCGGAATTCATAACACTGATTTTTTTTTTTTTTTTATCTAACAGGTTTGCTACCCTTTTGAGACTTCTACTGGTGGATAAAAAGACAGATGTTTCCAGATCTAAACTGGAGAAGAGATGGGGGAAGGAGAGAAAGCAACCCGACATCAATTAAGAAGAGCAGGCAGCAAAATGGTGGTGCCCAATGTTCAGGTGTTGTGCCGTCCTCTTAAGATAAAACTCAAAGAAGCCTTTGCAAGTGAGCAGGCCCAGAGGCAGCATGGGTACAACACTGAAGGTTTTGGGAATCAGAGAGCAGATATCATGATGGTGCAAGAGACAGGCCTCGGTTTGGGGGTTCCAAAGTTGATTGTCATTAAGGGAAAGCAGTCAGATAAGAGTCAATCTAAACCGAGACCCCATTTTCACTTCCCGAGGGCGCCGGAGAGCTGGAGGGGAATCAGAATCCTCTGCCGTTTTTTCGGCTCTTCAAAGGCACCCACTCCTTGTCACTGAAGCAAATATATATCACATCAATGTCCCATCCCGCCACTATTGTCCCAGGCACCTCTTCAGGTGACCAAATGAAAGTGGACTAAGAAGCCTGTGAAGACGTTTAGCTCTTTTGACTTCTGGCGGCAGTAAATTGGTGGATCAAGGTGACATTGTCCCCCACGGCTCACAATTGCCACATTTCTTAGAGTCTCGTATTCATAAAAGCCGACCTGGCATCCTCACAGGCAGCCCCTCTTGTGCTGGAAGTCAAGGAGACCTTCCCTTTTAGTGGCTCTGACACCATGTGGCCGTTCTCCTTGAAGCCTTTCAAGCTCCCTACCCCCGCCTTCTGTCAGCCAGAATCAGGGTCCAGCTGCTGACTGACATTTCCGCACAACGTTCTGACACTTTGCGCAGGACGCACATCTAAATAACCTTCGTCCGTTGTAACCTGATGAGATTCCTGTCACGCCAGCATGGGACCATCACAAGAGTGAACTCCAACACCGATACAGTCAGAGAAAACGAACCGTCTTAGTCGTAGAAGGTAGCGGCAGCTTCACTCTTTAACCTGTGTTAAGCAAATGACATTCAATTCCAAACCCAAAACAAGTAGAGAAAAATGGCACGACCCGTGCAAGGCGAAAAATGCCAATGAATGCAGCAAGAGCATGCTGCCAACCTCTCTCTCCCATCTCTTTTCAAGAAAACTAGAAAGCTAGGTGTCCTGCGGGACACAGGGAGCTTGGGATTCATACCCACGCCTCATGCTCAACTGGGATCGGGGCCAGGAAGGAGCCGCGAGTCACAGCTCAGTGGCTCTCCAGCTGAAGCCTGTGTCCCCACCACCTGGAGGCCTTGTCGAACCACAGATGGCTGGGCCCTGGCCCCAGAGTTTCTGATTCAGCACCTCAGGGATGGGGCTCAAGAATTTGCTTTTCTAGCAAATTCCCAGGGAATGCTGATGTTGCTGGTCCAGGACCACAGTTTGAGAACCACTGCTCTAAGCAAAGCCTCACTGGCAAAACCCAGCTCCTTCCTCCGTGGCCAGAGGGGTGACACAGGAGGCGAGGGCCTTCTCCTCTGCTGTTTACAGCGCTAAGCCAGCCCTTGAGTGTAACAATGGCAGTGAGACAGAGATTCATCCCCGGGTCTTCTCAGAATCATTAATGCGGGAGGGAGCAAGGCCGTCAGAGATCCCGCAGACCCACCACTGCACCAGGGCCCGGAGGAAACCAGATCAGAGAGCCTGAAACCCAAGGCTGTGGACGGCCAGCTTCAGCCCTTCCCTCCAATTCAGCCCAGCTCTCCGGAGGCAGGTGTTTGGAAATACACGGCTGATTCAAGCACAGTGATTCTTCAGTTTTCAAGGCTTTGCCTCCCTGGACCAGCAGCTCCATCTTGGTTGGCTACGCTTTAGAATCCTCCAGGAGCTAACAAATGGGAACAACAGCAGGCCCCACTTCAGAGGGTTCGATCCCACTGCTCTGGGGTGAAGTCCAGGCAGAGAATAATTTTAAGGCTCCCCAGGTCATTCTCAGGCGTAGCTGAGCATGCGCGCTGCTCCCTAGACTGGCGGAAAGGCCGTGCCCGAGGACGACACTTCTCAAATGTCAGCAGGCGCACCAGTGCGCTCCTTTTCCAGCAGCCCAGCCCCGGGAGAGTCTCAGGAAACACGTGCTGAATGCAAGACTAGAACAGAGCTTTTCAAAACCCCCAGACTGGCATCATCAGCGTCAGCTGGGAACGTGTAAGAAATGCAAACTCTCTCGGCACTCCCCTCCTCAGACGGAGTGATCGGAGACCCTGAGGGTGGAGCCCAGCCATCTGGGTTTCAGCAAGCCCACTAGAACCCGACAGGATTCTGACACGTGCTACCCTTGAGGACTCCTAGAACAAAGAAAATTTAAAAATAGATGGAAAACTTTAGTTAGAAACATCAAACTAAGGTTAAAGTCTATCAGAGAATAGCAAGGCACTGCCCACAGAGGTGGTGGTGGGTAACGATCGTGATAGGAGTTCAGGGTTTACGGAAAAGGGAGGAGCCCCGGCTCCCATAGGACAGATGGACAGAGGGGGTGGAGACGAGGCTGGGAGGCACTGGAGCCCCGATGTCAGCCTCAGCCGTGGCGAGTTACCCGTGTGTCTGACAGAGAACGGGTTGGGGACAGCAGCCCTCTCACTGCAGAGCGGAAGGCCACCACCAGGTGCGCGGGGCACAGGCTGGTCCCTGTACCGCACAGGACTGCAGGTACGTGAAGCAGACAACCAACGCTGGATCCTGGGACACATGGACTGAGAGACTCCAAAGGGCCTGGCTTTGTGGCTTACCACGCATCCCTGAGCAAGGGCCTTAAGCTCTCTGGACTCCAGGTTCATCCGAGTTGAACACAATAGCTACTCAGCAAGGGTGTTGTGAAGTTACATGAGCAGCTAGCACGATGCTGGCCGTGGGTGTTGACCAAACATGGTATTTATAATCAAGAGTTTCAGATGAGGCAGCATGGCCCAAACTCACTGTCCTTCTGGTTCAGCACAGGGGACTGGAGAGGTGAGTAACTCACTAAACCCCAAGAGAGGGAGTGGCCCTTTCAGTGAGGAAAGCACAGGCAAGGAGTGTTCAGTCTGAGAACCCTTCCTGGGCCCGGTTGTTGCGTCCCCAGGCTAGCCCACACAACCCACTGCCACCTGGGTTCCCCTTGAGCCCACGTCTGCAGCCCTGAGAGGAGGAAGCCACCGACCAGGAGCGATGAGGGCACCACACCCGCTCTGTCGTCCATCTGGCCTCTGTCAAGGCCCAGGGCCAATGCCACCGGCCCCGCGGACATGGGAGAGTCAGAATGTCAGTCAGGCTTCCCCAGCCCACTGTTGCAGAGCCTTTACACCCAAGAATGCTGAACTCAGGGTGGCTGGCAGGCAGTAAAGCCAAGGAAGACATGTTGGGGAGTATTGTTTTTAAAAATACACAAAAATAAAAGAAGTCCTCCTAAAGAAATTAACTTAAAAGCATACAGAGGCCCTGGCCGGTTGGCTCAGTGGTAGAGCGTCGGCCTGGTGTGCAGAGGTCCCGGGTTCGATTCCCGGCCAGGGCACACAGGAGAAGCGCCCATCTGCTTCTCCACCCCTCCCCCTCTCCTTCCTCTCTGTCTCTCTCTTCCCCTCCCGCAGCCGAGGCTCCATTGGAGCAAGGATGGCCTGGGCGCTGGGGATGGCTCTGTGGCCTCTGCCTCAGGCGCTAGAGTGGCTCTGGTCATGACATAGCAATGCCCGGGAGGGGCAGAGCATCGCCCCCTGGTGGGCAGAGCGTCGCCCCCTGGTGGGCGTGCTGGGTGGATCCCGGTCGGGCGCATGCGGGAGTCTGTCTGACTGTCTCTCCCCGTTTCCAGCTTCAGAAAAATGCAAAAAAAATAAAATAAAATAAAATAAAAGCATACAGAAGCTGCCAAAAGCTCTCTGCCTTTATTTCAGAACTGAAAGGACACAGTTGGTACGCACGTTTCAATGAAATGTGACTCTAGTCCCAGCTCCACCACAAACTGATCACGTACCTTGGGAAAGTAACATTTAGCGAGCACATGGGCAGAGCCACTTGTCATATTCATGTACTCTTTTTTATTCAATAATTAATAAGTGGTCATTGTGTGCCAAGCATTGTGCTGAAAACTAAGGAACAAAGATTTATAACTGGGTGGTGGGAAGGGTGATGTGTCCAGCCCTCAACAGGTTTACAGACTAAACTATTAGAGGTAAGTGATCTCATGTAATCCCCACAATAACACTATCAGAGTGGGCACTGCTATCTTCCCCCATTTTACAGATAGGAAAACCAAGGCAGAGCAGAAAAAAGAACTACCTTGATTAAATAGTAGAACTGGAAGTTAAACCAGGACTTTGTGTCTTGAAGGATAATGCTAATGTCATTACACACACACACACACACACACACACACACACACACACACACACCTTGATACAGCCTTTCCTGCTCCCTCCAGGTACACATCACCTTATCTGTCTCTGTTTATCCCCTTCCCTTTGCCAAGGGATCCCCTCAGAAGAGCAAGTTTTATCAACATGGCTGACTTCTCAGGGAAAGCCAATAACATCAATCAGTGTGCCGGGGGTGGGAGGAAATGACTGCTGACCTATGTTGAGGCTATTTCACACCAGGAAGGGTGTTTCACCTGTATCCAATCCTCCCAGCAAGCAGTCCTGTGACAGAGTCACTCTACCACCTATGACGGACGCTGGCTACACTCCCAAGGGTCTTAGAGCAGTGGTAGTCAACCTGGCCCCTACTAGTGGGCATTCCAGCTTTCATGGAGGGTGGTAGCAGAGCAACCAAAGTATAAATAAAAAGACAGATTTAACTATAGTAAGTTGTTTTATAAAGATTGATTCTACCAAACTTAGTGAAAATCCGACATAAAGTACTTGGTAAGTAATTTTTATTATATGCTTTAACTTGCTGTAACTCTGCTTTATAAATTTTATAAAGTAAAGTTACTTCCCTACTTTATAAATCACCATTACTGTGGAACTGGTGGGCGGTTAGAAAATTTTACTCCTAACAGAGATACAAAAGTGGGCGTCAGGTATAAAAAGGTTGACTACCCCTGGTCTTAGAGTAATGTTCTACTAAGACTGCATTCACAGAACCATCTTCTTCTGTGCAATAATAATAATAAAAGTCATGCATACTAAAGACCAGGGCTTGCAGTTTCCAAATTATATGCATATTAGATATCTCATTTGAAGCATATGAAAACTTAAAGTTTGACTTTGTCTATATCTAGCGATTTCAGTTTCATGTAGACAAATTCATCTAGGAAAGAAAAAAAATGCTACTTTGACTTTGCTGAATTTCCACGTATGACAAATCCCAAACTTTCCTTTTCTCCTTTCTAGAAGATCTTAACAAAGCACTCAGGATAGGGTCTATAGACACATCACTGATATACAAACTTCACAGACATGGGAGAGAAGAGGTGGGTTTCCCTGCCTTCAAGAAACATGATTTAACTTGATCAGTCTTCTCAAAGTGTCAACTCCCTTCCTGCAGACCCACTTGCATACCTTGGCTAGCCAGATCCTAAAAGACATATGCACCCAGGAAAATATGCAAACAGCAAAAGGATTAGCTGGGAATGGATTATCACATTATGTGATAATCTACATAATAGACGTTATAATTATGAACACATTTCCTGCAACTAAAAATGTACCCCCCCCCCATAGTGATTTCTGTTATTGGACTGTTCCTCTATTTCCGGTGCCCAGCCCAATTTCTGGCATGTGGTGCCTGTTTAATAAGTATCTTGGCTAACTCCATGAGTCAAACAAAAGAATTCAGAGCTTGTATCTCCCAATATGTATGTAGGTTTATGTTGTTGACTTTTTTTTTTTTTTTTTTTGCCATCTCCCATGAACTCACACAAGAATTCTTGATTCTAGAATCAAAATGGCAACCAGAAGGTTATTTGCAGAGTGGGGCGTAGAGCTGAGGTGTCTTCAGTGACACGCAGAAGCGGCCCGGGAGCTCTGAAAACACCCTGACGTCTGGTGCTACACACGCCTCAGTTGGCCTGGAACCGGCTGAGCTATGTTCTCAGGTGATTCCTCCATGCAGGCAGGAGAAGGGTGGCAGTCCCATGGCAGTGGTTCTCAAGGAGTGGTCGCCAGAATAGCTTCACATCCCCTCGGTACTTGCTACAAATGTGACGATTTGGGCCTCCTTCCTGGTTTACCGAAGAAGAAACACCAGGGCTGTTTCATTTTGGTTTGTGAACAGAACAAGCCCTCCAGGTGAGGCTGGGGCACCAGAATGTGAGAGCCGTGGAACTGCATCAGTGAGACCAGATAGATGCTCGTGCCCTTGGCTCCGGGCCCAGCACAGGGAGCAGAGGGAACAGTACGGCTTTCTGCTCAGTCTGAGCTCCAGAATCTACCGCTTGGGACTACAGGAGCTGCTGCAGCTCCAGGGTATATGTCACTGTTCTCCTGCCCTAAAAATTGCTACATCTGTACATGCACGAGCTAATAAAAAGTCTTCGCCACAGGGTTGAGAGCTTTATTAGGCACTGTTGTGTGCCCCGATTCTTCCGCGCCTTCTCTGGCCAGCACTACAGCGCATGCTCACCGGGGCAGGCGGCCACACTCAGCCCCTCCCACCTCCCGCCCTGGGCCAATCAGGACATCCCGTGCTACCGCAGCATCTTCCAAGGGCTCTGTCTGGGCTCTGCCTTCATCTCGGGGATCCTTCCTAGTCCACTTGTTCGCTTTAGTCACAGCTCCCCTCTCTACCCCCAGTCTCAGGCTCCTGCAGCCTCTACTAGGAACTTTCCCAAGGCCGGCCCCTCATGAAGAGTCAAAATCCTACCAGGTGAGACTTGGGCAGAAGCACAGGGACCACAGGGAGAGGCACCCCTCAGGAAGACCAAATGGGAAAACAGGGCTGACAAGAGGAGCAGACAGAAATTTGCCGATCTGGTGAGAAGGAGGAACTGGAGCTTCAGTGCCTGACAGACCTGCTGCCCCTACAGCTCCCTTCTGATGAGCTGAGTGACCTAATCGCATTCTGAATCAGAGCTGCCGACTGCACATGTATACAACTGGAGAAAAAGTACCGTCAGCCCACTGGGGAAGCGCTCAGGGAGCCGTGAAAAGACGTGATCTTATGTTGTTGTTTTCCCAGGGCTTGCACAAGGCTTATCTAGAAAGGAGAGAAGAAGGATTGAAGGGAGGGAAAGAAGGAAGTAGCGAAGGAGGACACCATCTGGTATAAATGAGAGAGCACACATGCATTTCTCCACCCATCTCTTGGGGTCTCATTCAAAACCCAGGTGGGAGGTTCAGGAAGAACACAACCATGAATACACCTAACACACCTGGTACAACTGTGGGTCTTTTCAGGACACTGTGCCTGGGGGAACTCCCAAGCCAGTGACGGACTGGGAAAGGGTAACAAGAAGTTGGAGAGAGGAAGAGAAGGATAAGCAAAAGGTGACAGAGGTGGTGTGACAGGGTAATTAAAGCAACAACAACAAAGCGGCTGACATGTCTAGGGCTGCTATGTGTCCTGTGCCATGCTAGAGGCTTCCTGTGGACCATCTCTTTCACTCTGAGAACAGCCTAACGAGGTGGTTTATTTTATTTTATTTTATTTTATTTTTCTGAAGCTGGAAACGGGGAGGCAGTCAGACAGACTCCCGCATGCGCCCGACTGGGATCCACCTGGCATGCCCACCAGGGGGCGATGCTCTGCCCATCTGGGGCATCGCTCTGTTGCAACCAGAGCCACTCTAGCGCCTGAGGCAAAGGCCATAGAGCCATCCCCAGCACCCGGGCCATCTTTGCTCCAACGGAGCCTCAGCTGTGGGAGGGGAAGAGAGAGACAGAGAGGAAGGAGAGGGGGATGGGTGGAGAAGCAGATGGGCGCCTCTCCTGTGTGCCCTGGCTGGGAATCGAACCCGGGACTTCCACACGCCAGGCTGACACTCTACCACTGAGCCAACCGGCCAGGGCCACGAGGTGGTTTCTAATGACAGGAAACAAGGCTTAAAGAAACTGGACCGAGGACACCTGCCATGCAGAAATGTCCATGTACAACTCCGTGACGGTGGCACTGCTCCCACACTGGGTTGTGCTTCTCTGTTCTCAGTACAATGCAAGCCCTTGAGTGCCTGAGTCCCTGTACGTAAATGACAGTGCTAACACCCATCCGTGCCATGTTGTGGCAAGGATTAAATGCATCAATTGACCTGTAGAACTCAACACAAAGCCTGAAACCTAACAAGAGCTCCATAAATGACGATTGTAATGAGAAGGCAGATGAGGAGGCGTTGGGATGTTTCGGTTCACCTGCAAAACCTCAGCCTCCAGCCAGACCTGTGCCTCATGCCTCATCGGTATTCAGAAAGCACACGTGGTTGAGGGCACGCGTGCAGGAGTGCAGGTGTGAAGTCGGCCCGACCCTGAGTTGGCTCCGGCCTTCACAGCACGGAGGCAGAGCTGCCCTGCGGGGGCCCCAGGGAAAGCTCAGACTCTCCCCTCGAGAGATACCAGACAGACTCTTCAACTGGCCAAGACGACGGACTGGGGAGTCCAGCTGCCATCCTCGCTGAGGACAGTGGTAGTAAGGGCTAACACAGTGGGCGTTGGGAGGCGTAGGAGGAGGCCAGGTGTGTGGAAGCCCAGTAAATGGAGGCTTCTCCCTCTCCTCCTTCCTTAGCCACACAATCACCTGCACAGCTCAGCTCACTCCGCTCCTGCACCCAGCTTACCCATGAGCTCCCTCTGCTCATCTCTCCCCAGACCTGCTCTCCACCCAGCTCTGGGACACTGACCTGTGTGACCACGCCCCCTCGGGTTCATCCCACAGAGGGTGCCGAGAGATTCCAGGGTGGACCGAGAGCAAGGTGAGGCTTCTGACTCCTGGGCTCACCCTTCCAGCTGCTCTCTGGTCCCTAAAACCTGTCCACAGCCTTCTTCCACAGCGACAGCTCCCTCTCGGTTCTGGCAACCCCGCCTTCCCCTTCCTGTTCTGGCCTGGGGTGGCAAAGCCTCCTCAGTGCTGCTAACCCCCGAGTACCTCCCCATCCCTTACTGATTTTCTCCTAATCTTCCCGGGGCTGTTGCTGCTATTCCATTTGCTGACTTCTCCTCAGTTCCCCCTTTGAGAGCACCATCTGTCTCCTTTCGGGCCCTGGACCGATAGCCCAGAACTGATCAGGTCATAATGTTCACCATCATTTGAAGCACATTCTGCAAGACCCATCTTTTCTGAGAAGGCTCCCCAGATCAGGCTTAAAATAAATCCCTGTGCAGAATTTCCACCCACCATTTAGCCCATGTCACCCTCCCCGTCTCATTGCCGGACCTCACCCCATGCCCGTGACCCTGCCCGCCAGCCCAAAGGAAGAGTGGACGCTCCCCTGCCCCCTCCTGCACTTCTCCCAACACCCAGACTAGCCGTTTGTTCCCTGAAGAGCTTTAAGAGACCAGCAAACATTGCCTCCCTCCCTCACACCCAGGAGCACCACTTCAGCACGTCTGTCTTAAACACCAACGATCTTTCGATCTTTCGCACTGACCTTTTCTCAGTCCACGACTCACGGGAAGGTCTGCACAGGGACGTGCCTGCCACAGTCTCTATGCCCACTGCCTGCAGGGAGAGGCCTTTGGAGAACCACAGCCTTCCGAGACTCACTAAATAAAGATCACCTGTTGCTCTGCCCGTACTTGGCTGATGAGTAAAATGGAGATCAGGGGATTGCCTAAAAGCCACGGGTGATTTTGTAACAGGGTGGAGCCCAACCAGCTTGCCGCCTTCAGGGAGCCCCTGTGCACCTGGCCTTGTACTGAGAACCTCACACCTCTGGTGTTTCTCCAAGGAAGGGACCCAAACACACAGGAAATGTGCTCTGTGGTTTTACGAAGCCAGAGGGATAACGTGCAGCGTCTGCCTGGAGAGTCTCTGGGCTCCAAAGTTTCGGAGGAGGGGCTTGAAGGTTATTACACTCCAGGCTGGGACTAGGGTGTGGCAGGTGAGGCAGCCTCCTCAGGCACAGGATTTAAGAAGGCACCAAAAAAATCAATGATAAGTGATATATTTCAAAATGTTTTTTCCATTGATTTGGGAGGGGGAGAGAGAGAGAAGCATTACCTCGGTGTTCCAACCTAGTTGTTCCATTTAGTTGTGCACTCACGGG
Source organism: Saccopteryx leptura (assembly GCF_036850995.1). Lineage (NCBI taxonomy): Eukaryota > Metazoa > Chordata > Mammalia > Chiroptera > Emballonuridae > Saccopteryx > Saccopteryx leptura. The sequence continues at coordinate 16,586,352 of NC_089511.1, forward strand.
CTGCTTCTCATGTGTGCCCTGACCGGAAATCAAACCCACAGTTTTGGCACACGGGAAGGACGCTCTATTCATTGATCCACCCGGCTAGGGCTGATAAATAATATTTTAATGCATTGTTTTTAAAAATCAAAGGTAATGCCAAAAGATCGATGACAAATAAAATATCACAACTTTAAATAAAGATCCAATCCTGCATTTGCTTCCTCACTCGCCTCACTCTAATCCTGCAACCAGTTCTGATAAAACTATATTTACACAAAGGGGTGGCCAGTTTGCCAACTGGAGTTTTTAAAATATTGCATTAACATGGTATTTTGATGACTGAGGTTTTTCTGATGTCTCCTTAAAGTTTGGGCCTAAGTCAGTTGTGTCTCACTCTCCTCAACTTAGTCCCAGCCTTGGTCACTGTAAGTCATTGAAAATATGCAAAAATAGGTCCTGGCCAGGTGGTTCAGTGGATAGAGCATTATCTCGACACACTGAGGTAATGGGTTCTATCCCTGGCTAGGACATATAAGAGAAGCAACCAGTGAGTGTACAACTAAATGGAACTAAGTGGAACAATGAGTTGATGCCTCTCTCTCTCTCTCACACACTCTCTCTCTCTCTCTTTCTCTCTTCCCATCTCCTCTCTATCAATGAAAATTTTTTTTTCATAAAATAAAGAAGTAAAACTATCATTATTTGCTGATGATATGATACTGTACATAGAAAACCCTAAAGTCTCAGTAAAAAAACTACTGGACCTAATAAATGAATTCAGCAAGGTGGCAGGATATAAAATTAATATTCAACAACCAGTGGCATTTTTATACACCAACAATGAACTGTCTGAAAGAGAAATTAAGAAAACAATCCCCTTCACTACTGCAACAACAACAAAGAAAGTACCTAGCTGTAAATTTAACCAGGGAGGTTAAAGACTTGTACTCAGAAAATTATAAAACATTGATAAGAGAAATCAAGGAACATAATCGAATCAAAAATGGGCAAAAGAAATGAATAGTCACTTCAAAGAGGACATTCAGTTAGCCAATAGGCAAAAGAAAAAAATGTTCAACATCACTAATCATTAGAGAAATGCAAATTAAAACCACAATGAGATATCACCTCACACCAGTCAGAATGACACATTAACAAAACAAAACATAATAAGTGCTGGTGAGGATGTGGAGTAAAGGGAACCCTCCTGCACTGCTGGTGGGAATGCAGACTGGTGCAGCCACTGTGGAAAACGGTATGGAGATTCCTCAAAAAATTAAAAATGGAACTGCCTTTTGACCCAGCCATCCCACTTTTAGGAATATATCCTAAGAACACGAAATCACAGTTTCAAAAGAAGAAATGCACCTCCATGTTTATGGCAGCATTGTTTACAATAATGATGATCTGGAAACAGCCCAAGTGTCCTTCAGTGGATGAGTGGATTAAAAAGCTGTACTACATATACACATGGAATACTATGGGGCCATGAAAAAGAAGGAAATACTACCTTTTGCAACAACATGGATAGACCTGGAAACTATTATGTTAAGTGACATGAGCCAGGCAAGAAATAAAAATATCATATGACCTCACTCATATGAGGAATCCAATGAACAATGTGATCTGAGGAACAGAACAGAGGCAGAGGAGGGATCAAAGGGACCAGTGGGAAAGCGGACAGAGGGAAAGGGGATGAGAGGATGGGATCAGAGAAGGGAAAGAGCTTGGTGAAATTATATACACATAACAGCGTTATAGAGAGCAGAAGAGCAAATCCTGGAGGGAAGCGGGGAGGGTGTTGGGGGAGGGGGGCAGGGGGATGTTGAGGGGAATTCGGGGGTGCGGGAGGATGTGTTCGGTGGGACACTTGAATCTATGTAAACACAATAAATTTAAATCAATAAAAAAAAAAAAAAGAAATCATGAAGTGTGAGATGGATAGGAATTCCAGAACAAAGATTCCTATAAAATGTATTACAGTTAAAGAGTATTTGTTTGTGTACTTTTCAATGGATAATGGTGGGTTTTGAGTCATTACATTGCTTGAGATGTATTTAAATATCAGGTGTTCTAGTTTTATTTTTAAACGTTTGTCTTTATTTCAAAAAAAAAAATCTGCAAAACTAAAGTACACAACTCTACTGAGGGGTGGAATACAAAACCATGTGATTTTTAAGATGAAACAACAGACTTCAAACCCATTTTGTGCTGTGGAGAGATACCATCATATTCCTGGGGGTCTGAGATCCCTCTCCTGGACTCACGGGGACTTCGTGGCACTGGACAGAATCTCCTGGCAAATCAGGTGAATCGTTTTTGTTCCACTCTGGAGGTGAGGAAGCCAGCGGCGTTGAGAGATGTTCAGTGAATTGTCACATGCTACCATGTGAGGGAAAGCTGAAACCCAGGCAGAACGCCAGCCAGTCAGCCACATAAGCACACACTTCTGTCAGAAGCCCTTCCGTTAAGTGCTACTAAAAAGAGATGAGTGACTGACCTAAATATGCCTCAGCTAACTTGTCAGCCCACTTCTCCCCGCACTGAGTGCACCGCGCTTCTGAAATCACAGGTTAGGCGCCGTAATTGTTACTTCGGTAAGAAATTCCAGGGGTTTGGTAGATAACAAACTGCATCGCCAGTACATGCAGGCGTCAGCATCGAGGCAGCTCACCCAGCGTTGCATGAGCTTAAGATCTGATCTGATTATGCCGCAAGGTAGCAACCTAAAACGGAAAGCTGGGACTGGGTGCCCTCTATGTCCAATGTGTCACCCTCTATCCTCCCTCTGCTGCCCCCTCTCTCTGGAATGATCACCCTACTTCTAACCCCAACCCTAGCCAACTTTCCATGAAATTTAAGACTCAGTTCACACATCAACCCCTGTCGGGAGCCGATCAACAACTGCTGGCTGACAAGGTCACAGCAGAAGAAGACCCACAACTGCTGGCTGACAAGGTCACAGCAGAAGAAGATCAAAAACTGCTGATTGACAAAGTCACAGCAGAGAAGACCAACGGCTGCTGGTTGACAAAGTCACCTCAGTGAAGACCAATGGCTGCCAATGGCTGCGGGTTGACAAAGTCACCACAAAGGAAAGACACAACGATACTTCCCCCTTTGACCTTTTTGAATTAATCTGGCCTTATATCCCCCCTTTTCTGGGTGTGTGCTATCATTTATGGCACAGGGATAATAGTACCGTACTTTCCCTGTAGATTCATAGTAATTTCTTTGGAAATGACACAGAGGGTGTGAGTTCCACAGAAAAGCCTATAAGCCCCTTGAACTGGGCTCATAGACATAAGACGCTGGCTATGATATCCCTCATAAAGGGTTAAGTTGGTAGGAGAACTTCTTCTTATTAATCATGTTAGAAAGAATAGATTGTGACTTAGGAATAGGTAGGAAACAGTAACTATACACAGAGCACCTTTCAGCCTTCACTTAATTCATCACTTTTCCTCCTTAGCCTTCTCATGTGGTAGAGTAAAGAAACTTTCCATTCTTCTTGCATACCTGACCTGCAGGTGGTGGAACACTCTGAGAAAAGTAAAGTTAGAACTTAATTAGTGTATGAATATAGTAATAAATAAAATTTGACTAGACAATAGTATCCTAGACAAGGTAGAGTTATTAATCAGTACTGACCTTTTGGAAGTTTGTATCAATATTGTTATTGCTGTTCAAGTTATTGTATAATTGTACTTTGAATGACTTACCACCTGATTTATAGTTTATAGAAATGAATTAACTGTTACCTAGAAAATGTAACCATAGTGAAACAAAAACAATGACTAATCAATGTATTCTGAATATCATGTGATTGTAACTTAGTGTGTGTGCATAAAAGGAAAGCTAGACCAGCAATTGAGAGAGATGCCTGGCAGTAAATGCTAACTAGAGAGTAAAGAGAAAGAAAAGAATTCGGCTCTCTCACTCGATTCGTGCCGATGCAGTCTCTTCCTGTGGGACCCCTGATTTTCCCCCCGGGGCTGGACCCCGGCAAACCCCCTTTGCAAGAGCCTTTCCTGACACCCCTTCTGCATTTTTCATTTATTCAATCATTCATCTACTCCATCAATACCTAGTGAGTTTATTTAGCCCAGCACAGTGAAAGGACATAGTGGGGAATGAAAAGACATGGTCTGAGCCTCCACGGAGTTCAAGGCCTCCTGTCCCCATGGCACCTGGAACCCCCCACCATGTTGTGATGGGATGGTTTTACGTTGTACTTCTCTGGCCTGATTCCATCTTGTTCTCCCCAGCTTGACTGGAGCACCTCAAAGCCATGCTCCAACCATCGTTAAACCTCCAGAGAATAGCAGGACCTGGCCCAGCCTAAGTGCTCAATAAAAATGTGAGCGAACGAGAGACCACATTGGTGCTTATCTTGCTGTGGTGTTTCAGGATGTCTGTCTGATCCTTGTGCCTACGAGCCATGCCCTCTGGCCACTCCTGTCTTTGCCCAAATTCCCACTTGGGATACTCACACGGAACAAAGCTGCCTTCCCTCTAAGCGAGCCACAGTGACCTGCTGTGGCAGGAATCTTCTCCGTGGCTCCAATCAGTGCACAGTCTTGAGCCAACAAGCCAATAGGCTGTTGACAGATTTCAAAGGCAGCATGACTAATGTAATACTTTTTATTGGAAAGTGGAGAATGAGCCCTCAGTGACCCACTCTCCTTAATTACATGAAGTAAACACCTCCTCACGTACAGCCCTGGAAACCAGCTTCACTCTTTGCCTCTCAGACCTCTCTCCTGCCTGCCGACCAGGCCTGCTGAACGAGGAATTAAAAAGCCAGGCCTACTGAACGAATAAGCGAAAGGATCCTTAAGCCCGCCTGCTCGGGACAGTGGGGTTACACGATTCTGTACCATTGATTCCTAATATGTACTCGTGTTCCCAGATTCCTCATATAAATCTGAAGACTGTGTTCACCTCAAAACCCCAGTGTGCTTCTAAATTAGGGATCAGCTCACAAGGGGCCAGGCCTCACCAATGAGCTCCCAGCCAAGTACAGGGGGGCTTCAGGCCTGAACAGACACTGATCTCACAAGGGAGGCCCAAGAGGGTAGAGGCCCAGGGGCCCAGACCACCACGCAGGGGCTCAAGGCCCTGCGCCCGTCCTTTCCCTCCACCAGCCAGACCCTCTTCCTTCCTGGCCTCTTCCCTGGGCTCCCTGTCCCCAGCCCAGACAACCTCCCTTCCACAGTCAGCCTTTGTCAAGCATGTCCATGCCCCATCATTGCTTGTGAGCTGACCTGGATCTTTGAGGCCTTCCCCAATCTCATTCCCCCACCCCAAAACAGCTGAATCTTTGAGTGTTCCCCATATTGAAATCTCTACGTAGATTCGGGGTCATCTGCAGGCAGAACTGTCTCTTCCTGGCACAGCCCTCATCTGCTCTCTGGGTGCTCGTGTGCACATACATGCATGACGCACACACACACAGACACACGCACTGTCCCCCTCTCTCCTGTCTGTGTCTATCTGACATCAATTGAATGCCTACTATGTGCCAGGATAAGGGAACTAACAGCTTCTTGAGCACCTGTTACGCACGAGGTCTTTAGTCTCCTTGCATCTTGACTCCCGTTCCATCCTGTATGGATATTACAATTCCTGTTTCACAGCTGGAGTTACAGAGGCTGAGAGAGGCTGAGCGACTGGCCGAAGGGCCCACAGATAAGGCACACGCAACATTCTCCCGGCCTCTGACTGGCCACTACAGCCTCCAGTCCATTCCCCACTCGTCCAGATCCTGCCCAACCAGGTCACACCCCATGTCTGTGACACTGCCACCTGCATCGGCCAGGCACCGGGGGAGGGTAATGATGGCTCAGTCAAATGGGTTATTTAAGGAGCTTGATAAAGCACCTGTTCACATACCTGTGGGCAGGGCGTCGAAAAAGCCGCTAGGGAGGGTTCAGAGCAGGACCCCAGGGCCTGTGACAACTTTGAGCTACCACAGACCACCACATTCCTAAAAAGGGGAGGGGGAAAAGGGGAGGAAGGAAAGAGAGGGAAATGGAGGGGACAGTTGCCAGAACCCAACGCTAGAACTGGACAGGGAGGATTGTGTGGCCAGGACTCTGTGACTTTATGTCAATAATCACAGCCACCTCTCTCCCTCCACCCCTCCCGTCTTCCCTTTGAGCTCCTACAGCAAAACCAGTAAAAAACTACAGGTCAAGGGGTCCAAATGGCGTTGCAGAAAGATAAGTGTTCCAAGATAAAAGTCAGAGCCATCCTTTATTGTCCAGGTGAAAGGTTCATGTCCCCATTACATGGGGACGCATAGGGTCAATCTGACAATCCTCTCACCAGGTCCTCTGATCACACAGTTCTGTCTGTAATTAGTTTCTTCTTCCACTGCCCACCCCACGCCGCCTTACCCTCCACCCAGGAGTGCTCCTTCCCTCGAGCGTGAACCTAGCCTCATTTCTTAGAGACTAGGGTCCTCAGTGGTCTTGTTGTGACTGGGTGGCCACAGTGGGATTGACCTGGGAAAGGGAGCATGAGGAAGTGTCCCAGCACCTCACCCCAGGGTCTCACACACAATCCTCTGTGCTCACCCCTCTGTGGTGTAGCAGCAACCCAACTCCTGGTGGCAGTGGAAACCATTTCCCTTAGGCCACAGTGACCCCTTTTTGGCCTGTGGTTTAATGGTATGAAGAACCCAAATAATCCACAAAATGTTTAGCTTCCAATTCCTAAAATCCACACTGGTGTTCCCGGGTGGAACTCTTCCTCCCGTGGGCATTGGCGATCCCACTTTAGAACCTTCAGAGCCACCTCTGCTTAGATGGCACGGTGGCGCAGGAGCTCCAGCAGCGCAATCGGTTAGCGCATGGTAATTGCACAGAATGGCAGGGCGCCGAAACTCCAGTAGCACAATCGGTTAGCACGCGGTGCTTACACAGAATGGCACGGCGCAGGAGCTCCAGTAGCGCAATCAGTTAGCGCGCGGTGCTTACACAGAATGGCACGGCGCAGGAGCTCCAGTAGCACAATCGGTTAGCGCACAGTGCTTACACAGAATGGCACGGCGCAGGAACTCCAGTAGCACAATCGGTTAGCGCACAGTGCTTACACAGAATGGCACGGTGCAGGAGCTCCAGTAGCGATATCGGTTAGCGCGCAGTACTTACACAGAATGGCACGGCGCAGGAGCTCCAGTAGCGATATCGGTTAGCGCACAGTACTTACACAGAATGGCATGGCGCTGAATGCAGCAACGCCCACACTTACCTCTCAGTACAGCCCTACGCAATGAAGCCCAGTCTACCTGTGAGAAAGCAGAGCCTCAGAGCAGTGGTTCATTTCCCCAGTGAACCGCAGAGAAATGTTCCAGCACCACCGGCACAAAACTCCACGGCTAGGACCCCTTCACTTGCCCCTGTGAGCATTCGCTGTGTATGCCCAGAGAGACAGACAGACAGATAGCCTTTGGGACTTCTAGGGCCCAAAATTCATTTCGTGCCACGCCCTTTTCTCTTCGGGCTCAAACGTTTCAGAATTATAAGAGCAAAATGTTCTCTCCATCTTTTGCCGAGGACCTGGGACCCCACGTTTTCGACGAGCGGCTCTCAAGGAATCGCCTGGAAGAGGCTCTCCTGTTGTAAGCGCTGCAGCCCCGTCAGGTCACCGGTTCCTGCGCCTCCAGGCGTACCAGCAGGCACCTCTCCAGGGGCAGTTCCCTCGGACGTGGAGCCTCCGGATAAATCACCTTCGCAAAGCCCCAAAGCCTCCTTCCCGGGCCCCTTCAAATTAAAAAGAGTTCTCTCTACTAATATATTAATTAAAATGAAATATTAATAGCTGACCTTTATTATTTATTGGCTGTTTAGGGGGGAATGAAATATTGAGATCCAAAGAGGAATCAATTTCCACACACTTTCCTCTCCTGGGCAGGCCCGACTCATGTCACATAATAAAGAGATAAGCTTATCGGCGGCATCAATCCAAAGACATCTGCTGTAAATGTTGATTTTTGAACCAGTGAGAAGATTATAAGTGCTATCATAAAATATCTTTCCGGAATGTAAATTATTCAAAGCCCTCCATGGGCAGACCCAGTATCTCATGTCTCAGTGATCCCCGTTCTGGGCAACACGTTTCATTTATTAAAGCCAGAGAGGGCCTCTGCCGATGGAGCCCCCTAAATAAATGATAACCTTCAACTCCTTCTTCCAAATTACTGCCACGATTAGAATTCGAAATGTTTGGACCGGAGGTGTCAAGAGGGCCGCCTCTGTGAGCGGCGGGCGTGTCTTCATCAGGAGGCTCGTGCTACCTGCCAGTCACCCCCCCCCACACATACATTCTCTCTTTGGAGCAGGGCAATGGCGCCAGCACTGGAGACAAGCGCTGGGGGTTCATCTTTACAAGTCAAGCTGCAAGATGAAGGGGGTGATGTCATGCAAGGGCTGCGGGTCCAAACCTGCTTTGCCATTCAGTCTCGGCATGGCCCTGGGCACATCATTCAAGCTCTCTGACACTGAGTCAGACAGAGGGATAGAGAATGGCCTGTGCATACACTAGGCATGGAGTCTGGCTCGTGGCAGGTTCTCGGTCGATGTTAACCAGATCGACGACCGTGGCATTGACCCCATGGGCACGCTGCTTCTCACCCCATCAAGACCTATAGCATCAGAGTATCTTGGGTGGTTCTGCTGCCCCAAAGGGTAAGGAGAACAGACCCACCTTCCACTTATCTCTGGCCTTTGTTCACACAAAAGCCAGATAAACTCTACCCATCCTTAATTCAAATGCCTTCTCCTTGAAGCATGCCAGGATTTCCTCCCTTGGGTCCTTTCTTTCCTTTCATCCTTTCTCAAATATTTATGGAAGGCCCATCCTGTGCTAGGCCTGGGTCCGGCATCTTTTCAGGTATAGTCTTGCATAATCTTCATCACTACCCTGCAAGGCAAGTCCTGTTGCCATGTTCTATAGAAGAGGAAATTAGGCAGTGGTGGAATTTAGCCGGTTTGCACCGGTTCAGCGGAACCAATACCTAATTTTTTGTTGAGTTTGGCAAACTGGTTGTTAAAATGGCACTTGTCATTAGGGTTCTCTCTAAGGTGGGCGCCTGGGCAGCCACCCAGTGTGGAAATCAAAAATTTACATTCTTTACTCTTTTTTAACCTTCATCGGCACGACAGCGTATTCTAAGCGCCTGTAGTAATGTTCATTCCATCCATAGGTGAAAAAAATTTGACAGAACTATGCTTGTAATATTTATTCATTCATTTCATAAAACTCATTATACCTTTGATGAAATACTACATTTTAATTCCCTCGCGTTTGTTACTTCAGTAAACAAACATATAATGTAAAGAGAAAAAGTGCCAAACACCCAGGGGGTGACAAGCTGTCATTGGAAATATTGTAAATAACAGTTTTATTGTTTTTTGTCAAGTATTATCTAAAGTTTTTTGATTAATATTTTAAAACTCTTTCTTCTAACATAATCTACTTTTGTGTACCTCTTTTATTGTTCTTAAGTATTAAATGCATGAAACAATAAACTACCTTTGGGTATATCGCTTTTTTATACTTAAAACGGTCATTAGGGAAGAGAGCCGGTTGCTAAATTATTTGAATCCCGCCAATAAAATTAGGCTCAGGGAGGCTAAGCGTCTTGCTCAAGTCAGACGCTGAATAACTGACAAGGCCAAGATCTGACCCGGGTTGGGCCTGATACCAAAGCCCCCGCTCCTCCCTTTCTTTTCCACTGGCTGTCCTGCTGCTGGACCCACAGCTCAGTGCTTCCTATCTGGGCTTCCCCTGCCCATTGAGCACACCTGGGTTCTGTTGGGAACGGACCTTTACCCTTAGAGCATCCATCGGTCTCACACACGGACCCCCTCAGGGCCACCTTGAGACCTGGGCCCAGATCTTGTCAAAGACATGACAGCTCCCTCTGTCTGGCTCCCAGCTAGACCAGCCGCAGTCATGGTACCCCATTTCCCGCAGGCCTCCCTCAGCCCAGGCCCAGGATGACAACAGGAACTCACTCCCATTTCTCCTGCTTCTCCTCCTGCCATTCTGCGCCTCAGTTTCCTCACCTCTATAATGGGGATAAACGGTGGTGCTTATCCTAGGCAGCGCTATGAAGATCAAATGGAATCCTGAATGTGGAATGCTCTGAACAAGCCTGGTGCACAGTCAGAGCTAAATAATAGCAGCTACTGTGGCTGTTGTCTTCAAAGTTTCCAGTGACGTCATTCTGATCCCAAAGCCATGCTCTCCCCACCGTGCACGGAACATTTGCTTCCCCATAGCAGATAGCCAGCACATAGTGGATACTCAGCAAATTGTGAATCGCTGGTAAATTCTTTTATGTTCTCCAAACTAGCATGTGTTAATTAGTGTTGGGTGCAGCTGCCTGGGGGAGAGGAGGGTGTATGAGCTCTGGAATCAGGCAGGCTCAGTTTGAATCCTGCCTGCGATGCCTTCTAGTGGATGGTCCTGATGAGTCATTCAATGCTCCCTGAGCCTCTACTTACACATCTATAAAATGGGGCTAGGGGGCCGGGCCAGATGCCAAAGCCGCCAGGTCACTGTAGAAAGAAAGATAATCTGCCTACAAAATGAAGATAATCTGTCCACGAAGTGTCCAGCACATACCAAGGACCCTGTAAATGTCACTTCGTTATCCCCTTCAACCATTTCTTTCTCACTTGTCGCCTTTCTTTCCATAACTCCCTGCCTAGTGGCTTCTCGCACCCTTTATTAAGAATACCATCAATACGGCACTGTATTCCACTGACTACCCGCTCTTGTGTATTTGGGGATATCCTAGGTAGACCCGCTAATCATTTCTACCTTCTCTCTCCAGGGCAGGAGGGGTGGGGAAGAAGTGCCTCAGAGACGAGGACCAGAGCCTGCCTCGCCTTGAGTACCTGCCTAGACGTGTCCCACAAAGGCCCATGGGAGGGACTATTCCCATCAACCATGAAAGGGAACACTGGGCAAAAAAGTAGGGCCCCAAATCAAGTCATAAAGGTCTCGATCTCTCTCCACGCTATGTAGGTTGTATCCTTTACTCTAACCCAAACTCTAGGAAAACGAAATGGTGGTTCGTTGTGATGAGAGCACCAAACAAGCTGAAACATTGCCCAATGAACAAAAATTTTAACTGTTCCCATAGGCACAAAAAAATCACACACACACACACACACGCACGATGCAAGAACCACTGGCATTGTGCACGGAGGCTGCAAATGTTCTTGCAAATTCATCAGAAAGAATGGGTGCTCTGAGTTACCTACCACCCAGAACACAGACGTCGTCTGATAAATCTGCTCCTCCAGCAATCCTGCCTTGTCAAGAGCTGACAATCAGACCTGCAAAACAAGTGTTACATGCGATTTTGCAAACGTATCACTTTGGGAAAACAGAACCAAAACAAATTGAGAAATCATATAAATAATTACTCTGAGCTTCAACTCGAACATAAAAAGGGAAGGCACGTAGCAGAAATGCTAATTACTATGACTGTTTAATTACAGGGGCACAAATTAATAAACAGGAATTGGTCCAGGTTTCCAGCAGGCAGCCCATCTCTGCATGCGATCACAGAGGTGTGCGCGCAGGAGTGGGGGATGCTTCGCTCTCCTTTGCCAGGTGCCCAGCTGGAACGGCGTCAGGAAGGGGGAAGGTGAGGCCCCGTGCAGGAGGACCAGGTCCTCTCAGCCCCCGCCTCTCTGCTCTGACACACTGAGCCCTCACGACATCAGCAGGCACCAGCGTCCACCAAGACATCTTCACTAATTAGCAAGTCATTCCTCATGCAGCTACAAGGGCCTAGCCACAACATGCTAAGGACAAAAGGAGACACAACACAGCCCAGGGGTGAGATTTGTTAAGTAGCCCTGTGTGCCAGGGACTCTGCCTCTCTGTGTTTGATTCTGTCTCTCTCTGTCTCGTTCTCTCACCCTCAATTTGTGTCAGTTTCTGGTTTCCCCAAGTAATGCTCTTGAAAATGTTACCTCTATGGCTTGCTTTGCATGTCTGGTTATCAGCTCTTGACAAGGCAGAATGGCTACGGGAGCGAAATGAGTATCAGATTCAGCCAGGGAGACGGTCTCGTCCACGCAGGAGATCATCCCGCAGCAGTGCCGTGAACGCGGAGGCTCCAGAGGTCAGCCAATCTGATTTTGCTGAAGCCACATAACTGGAAAACCAGGTTCTGGACTCAGAACTCTGGGTGTCTGAGTTTGAAGTCAGTGAACTTTTCATTACAGTAAGCTTCTTTCTAGAAAGAAAAAAAAATGATTCCAATTCTGCAACATACAGCTAAAGCGTTCATTTGATCATTTTTTCATTCACTAAAATCAGTTGTGTACATATTATGTGCCAGCTTTGGACTATGCACAGGGATACAATGATGAGCAAAAAACAGACCCAGAACCCACTTTTGAGGACCTCCCATGGGCAGTAGGAGAGAATGACATGGATAACATAATCACAAAATCAATATATCTGATATTTCCATAGCCCTTGATCAGGGCTGCATAGGAAGAGAAATGGGGCTATGAGTAAATGTGAAGGTCTGCTGGTCAGGACAAGCTCCCCTGAAGAAGTAATAAATGGTTGATGCATGATCTCAAAGATGAGTATAAATACATAATACATAGAAGAATAATGCATATGATTGGCCCTGGCCAGTTGGCTCAATGGTAGAGCATTGGCCCAGCCTGTGAAAGTTCCGGGTCTGATTCTCGGCCAGGGCACACAGGAGAAGCGCCCATCTGCTTCTCCACCCTCCCCCTCTCCTTCCTCACTATCTCTCTCTATTCCCCTCCCGCAGCCAAGGTTCCATTGGAGCAAAGTTAGCCCGGGCACTGAGGATGACACCATGGCCTCCACTTCAGGTACTTGAATGGCTCCGGTTGCAATGGAGCAATGCCCCAGGTGGGCAGAGCATCGTCCCCTAGTGGGCTTGCTGGGTGAATCCTGGTTGGGCGCATGCGGGAGTCTGTCTCCCTGCCACCCTCCACACACACCCGTTTCTCACTTCAGAAAAATACAAAAAATAAATAAATAAATAAATAACCCCAGAAGAATAATACATATAAATAGAGAAGAATTTTCTCTACTTGTTCTCCCTGTTTTCTTCCCATCCACCTGCTCCTCGGCCTGCTTCAACCCAATGTGCCCTCTGCTCCCATCACTCTGCCGTAGGAGTTCATGTGATAAATTTCACACACATTTTTAGTCCTCGGTTTACTTGGACATTTTGGAAAAAGCTGACCACTCCCTTCTCCTTGAAATCATTTCCTCCTTGACTTCTGAGCCAAAATGTCACTCTTCCTCCTGCCTCACTGGCTCCTCCCTGAGGGTGACCATCCTTCCTCGTTCTCCTCCGAAGGCACTGCCAGGCGTGATCTTGGGCGCGCCTCCGTCTCACTCCTATTCTTTTCCTGGACAATCTCACTCCTTCAAACAGCATTACTGACAGTACTGCCGTGATCCTCGTGTTTGTATCTCTGGCCCAGACCTTTCTTCCAGACTCCAGATCCGTGTTTCTTTTTCAACTTCTTAGTCTGTTAATTCTCTCTGAAAAACCTGCACCATCACCACAGACGAAGTCCCTGAAGCATCCTGACTCCTTCTGTTGTCCAATCTCCGGCTCACTTTGGCCAGCGCCAGCTTGGTGGGCCTTTGCAGTGCCCCTGACTGTCTTTATTCTGCCCTTGTGTTCCTTTTGCTGTTCTCTGGGTCTTCTTCTCTCACGGGCCTTGTCTTGCAAGTCTAGGCCAACGCCAGTTATCCTGCCACCGCCAAAATGGGTTCCGGATCCAAACACAATGACATCTGGTGTGGTCTTAGACATTTTGGCTCGTTTTTCCTGAATTTCTGTCTTCGGTACTGTGGCCTTCCCAGGGTGAAGCCTGTCCATGGCCACTTGTTTCTGCTGCAGTCGTCTGTTGGTCATGAACTTCCTAGTCTTAGATCCTGTGTCATTCATGATGGCAGCTGACCTTCAAGCAGTCAGCGGGAAAAGAGCCACATCTGTATTTTTTTTTTTTTTTTTGTATTTTTCTGAAGCTGGAAATGGGAAGAGACAGTCAGACAGACTCCCGCATGCGCCGACCGGGATCCACCCGGCACGCCCACCAGGGGCGACGCTCTGCTCACCAGGGGCCGATGCTCTGCCCCTCTGGGGCGTCGCTCTGCCACGACCAGAGCCACTCTAGTGCCTGGGGCAGAGGCCAAGGAGCCATCCCCAGCACCCGGGCCATCTTTGCTCCAATGGAGCCTTGGCTGCGGGAGGGGAAGAGAGAGACAGAGAGGAAGGAGGGGGTGGGGGTGGAGAAGCAAATGGGCGCTTCTCCTATGTGCCCTGGCCGGGAATCGAACCCGGGTCCCCTGCACGCCAGGCCGACGCTCTACCGCTGAGCCAACCAGCCAGGGCCCACATCTGTATTTCTAAATTGCCTGATGGACAGCTGCTCTTGGATGCATCAGAGACACCTCAAGCTCAATATGACCCTGACTCCATCTCACTACCATTCGCAAACCAGAACCTTGGGCAACACCCAGGGTCTCTTTCTCTCCTTGCCTTAGGCAACAGCCTGGAAACTGGTGCCGAAAGATGTCCAGGTCCGTATCCCTAGGATCTACGAATGCTACCTTATTGAGAAAAGGGACGTTGGAAATGTGATTGAATTAAGAAATATGAAACATCTTAAATCTCAGAATGGAGAGATTGTTCTGGATTACCCAGCTGGGCCCTGAAGGTAATCCTTGGGTCTTCATGAGAGGGAGGCAGAGGGAGTTGTGATGACAGAAGAGACACCATGTGATAATGGAAGCAGAGACTGGAGTGACGCAGCCACTAGACTGTGGAAGAGGCAAGAAATACATTCTCCCCTGGAGCTTCCAGAGGCACCAGTCCTGCTGATACTTTGGTTTTTAGCCCTTTAAGAATGATTTCTTACTCTGGCCCCCAGGCCAGAGAGAATACATTCGTAAGAGAATACATTGATGTTGTTTTAAGCCATAGTGTATTTAAGCCATTTTAAGCCATAAGCAGTATTTGTAACAGCAGCAATAGAAAAGAAATACACCCTACTATAACATATATGTTACCAAGTCATCTTTATTTTGACATCCAAATAATTCCCAGGTATATCTACATTCTCCCTTCTTCATAGCCCTTTCTATGGGATAGTCTTTCATCACCTCTCAATCTGTGGACAGGTGCCACAGCCTCTAGCTTTCTGTGGCTCCTTAGATAAAAAGCAAAATCACTGGCATGGCCCACATGAACTTGCTTGTCCTGATCCCTGCCTCCCTTTCCACACACTGGCCATCTTTCAGTTTCTGCAGAATATTAATCCCCTATCTACCACAGGGCCTTTGCACAGCCTTCTTCTTTGGTTTGGGATGCTTATTAATTTAGATAATAGTTTAAATTCTATGTCCTCATCATATTCTTTCTGATCTCCCAGGCTGGGTCCATTAGCATATAATGAATGCAATTTTACATTCATTTTTAGGATTATATGACTTATGTTTAACCCCCCAGACACTCAGTAAGTCCTTAGAGAAAAGGGTTAGAACTGGTTTTCCCCACCTTTATTTCCCCAGCATCTACCAAAGCACCTGGAAGAGACTAAGTGCTCAATGGATATGTTTAAATGATTCCCTGATCCCACGGTACTGCCTTGGGGTGCCTGTGTGGACAGGATTGGTGGCCTCAGTACTTCACTTTGTCCCACCCCTTCTAGACATAAAGTTAGAGAAAGGGGGTAGAGGGTGTCATGAGAAGTACTTGATGGCATGCAGCAATGGCCAAGCGAACTCCAGAATGAGAACTTCACCATCTTCGGTGCCGGGACAGGCACTGGGTGGAGTTCTCATTCATTTAATTCATAAGGGAGAATGTGTTGAGTTTTTCTTTGCCATTACCCTACCCCTTCTCTGTTTTCAGACCCGTAAAGTTTCCTTAGCCATTTTCCCTTGGGTTTCTTAGGTGAGAGCACTTTGGAAATTGCCTAACAATACACCAGGTACTTTATAGCTCCCTGGGCCCTGGATTAACCTGAAGGCCCATCCTGGGCCACTTGGGGTTGCAGGTGGCTCTATATTAAACAAAGACGCTCCTCTTTCTCTATTTTATAGACTTGGACTCCACATAGAAATTTTAATGAAAGGTTTTTGTGACTAGAAAGAAAAGAAACAAGTTTATAAAAACTGTCATTATGTTATTTGCACCACATTTTCTTGTTTTAAAGTATCCCCCCCTCCCCCGCCCTCCCCATTTGGTTCTCTTATAAAGCCATCATCTAGAAGGAGATATTAACTCTAGTGGATGGATAGGAAAATGGCTCCCACAAAAAAAAAAAAAAAAAAGTAAAAAAAAATGGTTCAAGGAGCTTAGGTAAATTAATCAAGGTCATAGCATAGGCCAGAGCTTGGACTCAAGTCCAGGACATTGGACTTTATACAAGCCACAGAATGGAGACTTGAGCCAATGATGTCTTCAGTGAGCATTCAGTTTCTTACGCAGAGAGAAAATAAAGCAGCATCTTAACACAGGTACAGAGAGAAAACAGAGCAGCATCTTAACACGAGTTTCCTCCAAGAGTAAATTTGCTATCTTCTTTGTGTTTCTCTGTAACTTCTACAATGTACGTGCATTAACTTTATATTTAGAAAACAGAAGATAAAGAAATACAACTATGAAGTAAATCAATGAGAAAACAGAGGAAGGTCGTCTACTTACCTTGGGAGGGTCAGGGAGGTGGTGAATCGTTTGGTTTATCTTCAAGGTTCTGAGCCTTGAAGATAAAAACATGTTATTCAGGTAAGGAGGTGGCGGTGATATAGTCGGTACTGTGTCACACTGACTCCAGCAGCTTCTGATACAGGCAGGCCTGCTTTGCTCATTACCACGCGTGTGAGCCTCAAGTCTCTTGACCTCTCTGAGTCTCAGTTTAGCGCTTCATAAAACAGAGGAAATAAACCTACCTATACGTATTGGCCAAGGCTCCTGAGTGTAAGTGCCAGAAATGCACCTTCGCCTAGTTTAGAGTGCCGAAGGGATTCCCTGAGTCACATGATGAGGAACTAAGGAATCTCAATGTAGTTATGGCTCTCCATCCCTGCGCTCCACCTTCCCCTTGTTAGCTCTCCACTCTCCCGTGGCTGGTGCCACCTTTCCCGGCACCAGCAGGCTTGCACATACCCTCCCAGATTAACAGACCTGGGGCATATGAGGCCTTTCTCAGAGCCCATGTGTCACCATCAAGGGTGATTCTGATAAGCCAATGCTTGAATCCTATGCCCCCACCCCTTGCATGGAACCAATCACTGTGACCTGGTGATGGGGAGTGAGATGGACCCAGCCAATCCTTTGTGCCCACCTTCATTTTCAGAGCCAATCACCACACCCCAATAGCAGGGAGTAGGATGGGCCCGGCCAATCCCATGAGCCCACCTCCAAGCCGAGTAGCCTTCTTCCTGGAGACCCAGCTCTCACGTGATGAATGCTGAACAAGACAAACTCCTGACCAAGCCAGATGGGGTGAGCATCTCCAATAGCCAGAGGGTCCAATTTATGTTAGAAGGTTTAATTAGCTTGTGAAATGCATTAAATAAGTAAATTTTGCTAAACAACACTTCAGTATTTAGCAGAGGGGAAAGAAAAAAAATTTAAGTCAAGGTAACAACACAAAAACAAAGTCATGTTTGGTCAGAAAAACAGAAACAAATAGGATCAGCCATTACTTGCTGCTGCCAGCTGTGGGCCACCAGGGTCCATGAAGCATCTCCAGATGGCTGGGTGCAAACTTGCTTTACAAGATATTGACTGGGTAGCTTTGGGGAGCTCACACCCCCAAACCAGAAAGCTGTTGCTAACTCCCTGAAATCCTGAATGAGACCCTCATCCCCAGGTTGGCTACTCTACCTGAGAAGCCATCCACCTGCTACTGACTGGGCTTATGACAAAGGCAATGTAGCGACGCCCGGCCTGGTAGATTCCTTTGGGATGAAGTTGAATGTCCTGGAGGCTGCAGGGCCGGAGGGTTAATACAACGCCCTCATGGACGCTGAAGAAAAAGAAGACGTGAGAAGTCATGCTGAGTTGCTGTCTCTCTCAAGAACCAGGATCAAGCAACACGAGAAAGAGGTGGAGAAGATGAAGACCATAATCCCCTTGGACCAGGTGACCACTGAGGATCTGAATGCCATCTTCCCAGAAGCCAAATTCCACAAGGAAAAGAATCCCCTCTGGCCTCACCAGTCAACTAAAAATTAGTAAACTGAGTAGGGGAGAGTGTTATGGCCCTTGTCTTATAAACTCTGGACATGAAAAATAATTATAATACTACAAAACAAATACGATAAGAAATTAGGTTCAGAAGAACACTACCGGCCTGACCTGTGGTGGCACAGTGGATAAAGCGTCGACCTGGAAATGCTGAGGTCACCGGTTCAAAACCCTGGGCTTGCCTGGTCAAGGCACATATGGGAGTTGATGCTTCCAGCTCCTCCCCCTTTTCTCTCTCTCTGTCTCTCCTCTCTCTGTCTCTCCCTCTCCTCTGTAAAATGAATAAATAAATAAATAATTTAAAAAAAAAAAAGAAGAACACTACCATCCATGCTCAAGGGAACCAGAGAAAACAGGCACGTGGCCTCTGATATGGACTAACACATATAGCCACCAAGTCCCTCCTTGTGAACAGTTTTTGCTGCTTAACTACTCTGAAATCTGGAGGCAAGAATTGCAGAGGATGCTCCTCCCTCAGTCAAACTCCAAGTAAATTAGATATTGAACAAGACACCGAGATCCTGGCAAGAATACACAAAAAAACCTGGGCTTCTCACTGCTGGGAGATGATAAATTGTCAGTTTCTCTTTAATAAGATTGTGTCTCATCACCATCTCCTGTAAGGGATTTGATAGCTTTTATTTTTAACCTGTGAAGATTAAAATCAATTCCCAGCTAGCGCTGGAAGCCCCAAACCATAGAGGCGCAAATATATCAATTAATCAATCAATCAGCCCATCAGTAAATCAGCAAGTCCCTGTGAAGGGCCAACCCTTGCTGGGCAAATGGGGAAAGAATGAGGAAATGCGCCCCCTCTAGATGCTAGAAGAGGGAAGGCATGCTTCTGAAGGCATTAATCGCAACTTTTAAGGCACCAGCAAACCTATTTCCTGCAGTTACAGTGGGTCAGCATGCTCCGCCTTCTCACCCGTCTTGTTTGATCTTGGCCCCTGAATTAATCCACAGACTTGGACTTAACATCTTTGTCCTCTCAGATGTTCAGATTGGCGACATCACTCCTTAGATGTCAGTGGTGCTCCCACGGCATTTCATAGGAGACAGAAAGGAGGAAGAGGACTTGGAATACAGTTCAAATTCCACCTCCACCATTTACCTCGTTGGTAGCTTTGCATAAATTATTCAGCCCCTCTTGTCCCTGGTACTTAAACCACCAAAGCAGACATAATAACGTGTGCCTTGTAGCCAGGCAAGGATTAAATGAGATCACGAATGTGCCCTGTTTAACACAAGATCTGGTGCAGAGTTAATGGGAGTTTATTAACATTACAATCGCCATTTGTGGTGGTGATGTTATTTCAACTAAGGGGTGAGTTACTTTTAGGTTAGATTTCTTTTCTTTAGTCCATAAATATATGCATAGGCATGTTTTGATCCTCTCATTTTTTTTTTCTTCGTCCTCTCCAAATAGACTTTCTCACCCTACAATAATCCTATTAAATTCTACAGACTTCCACTTACATGACAAACATCCTGCTGGCTCAGCCCAAACAAAAACTAATTGTCCCTTTGTTTATCTGTGTGTGAGTTTGCTCTTCCAGATGAAACATTTCAGACTCTTTCTTGTCCCTTGGCGTTTTTTAACAGCACACACTGTAAGAGAGGGTGTCTTGGAGCAAAGACGGAATTGTGTGTGAAGCAAGGGGGTCCCTTTGAAGTCACAGTTCTTAATTTCAGCGAAGAAGTGGTCGAAGGCATGGGATCCAGACGAGAGAATATAAACTTGCAGGTCAGGAAAGGCGGTATCCCTAATTCATCCTGCCTCCTCCCTTCCGCCTTCTAGGGCGGGCTTGACTCTGGGTATGTTACCAAATCAGTGCAAAATCAACAATTGTTCTTGCCCTTTCAAGAATGAATTCGGCATGATTTATGGATAGTACTACCTTAAATATTCCTCACAGGGATATTAAGAGGTCTGAGGGTCATCATGACCCTTGAGGTGAGAAAATCAATGGAGATATCTCCATAGGAGGCTCTGGGGAAAAAGGCTTAAGATAGAAAAGCAAAGCGATTCAAGTTTAAGTCCCTGGTCCTACCATGAAGATCAGGGTGACCTTACATAAGCCGCATCTTCATGCTGGCCTCATTTTACTCATCTGCGAATGGAGAGATTTAGACAAGAAGAAGGATTAAATGTCCTTCCAGCTCAGGTACTTACTTGGCCACGCTCCATTCGAAGACTTAGCCTGTCGTAAAAGCTTACTGCTTTATGTCTCCTCTCAGCTGCCTTAACAACCATGCCTGCAAGAATAACAATTTTTCACCAACCTTTGTTGAAAGCAAAATAAGGGTCAGGCTGTGCCAAATGCCTCATCTTATTTAATTCTCAGCACAGCCCTCTGAAGGAGATGCTATCGCTGTCCCTGGTTGATAGCTGGGGAACCCGAAGCTGCACATGCCTGGGGCTTGAGCCCACACCTCCGTGCTTCTCAACAATTATGACCTAGGCAGCCAAGGTACGGAACTTGCTACAGTCACCTCTTATCTTCCCTGGGGTCTCTAGGGCATCTCTCTCCTTTTGTGCGCCGGGTCTTCCTGCCCTGTCCAGTTTGGACTTTGATTAGCTCTTTGACTACAGAAGAGGGCATTGCAGCGTTGGGTAATGGATGGTTCCCAGACCATGGAGGTGAACTGAGTGACAGGAAGCAGCACCCTGTCTCTGCCAGGCAGGAATGCGTGCTCTCCGATGAACTCCCCACGTCTGGCTGTCCTCAGCCAGAGCACGCCTGCCTCTGAGGCTCCTGGGGAAGTTACATGGTGCCGTGTGGGGTAAGCTCCAGGCCCAGTTGCTGACATATCCTGGGCAATGGTCCTGCTCTCCCCCTACTCATGTTCCGCTTTCCTTAAAGACCCAGCCCTGGAAAAGCTGCCCTCTGGTTTTGGAACTGATCCATCCCTCCTTGAACCAATCTGAGTCCCAGCAAGAATGAGATTGTATACTGAAGACAGGGTGACTCAAGAGGGCTTTCTGTCTGCAGGGGCCACGCACAGAGGGGGTGGGGACAGGGTACTAAGATGATAGAACTGACTTGTCTCAGCTGTAGCAGAACTTTACCAAAGGGCTGAATAGAGGGAGTTTTACTAGAAATCAGAGAGAGAGTAGAGGGGAATCAGCTTCTTTGAGAGAGTCAGTAACCTTCCATCAAAGGGCATAGTCAGCCAAGAGGTGACTTGTCAGTGTGGCAGTTAGGGGATTAATATTCTGACCTCACTCTTGGCTGTGAGAGTTAATTCCAGAAACATAATATTGGCCTGAGCTATTTTGCTAACCTACCTGTTTCATGTGTTCATAAATTGTCCTGATTAATAGTGCTGCTTTGTGACTATGGGCCACCGGCATTTGGGGCTGGTTTGCACCAGCTCGTCAGCATTGTTTACTGACAATGCTGACATCTACAATCTGCATTCTTTGATTTCCCGCAAACCGTTTTGGGGGCTCCCCATTGGGCGGACCCAGTTGGAAGCAGAAGCGGAGGAACCTATTGATGACATCCACGCAGTTCAGCGTCTGGACAGACAGCCGCTTGGAGAAGAGTGGAGAGGGGATCTCCCCGTTGACCTCCAGCGCCATGTTTATGTCCCATGTATCACATTTTCATTTAGATCAGAAAATTATATCTGAGGGTGTGCTGGCCTCACGCACCCAACCACGAGCCCCCTAAGAGCCTGGGCACCTCCCCCACCATCTCAGTGCCCGGCATGGAGTAGGTGTACTGTGAGCGTAAGGGGATCGGCAGGGTGAGCGAGCAGCACGAAGAACCCGCCAGCTGCCCACTTGCCCCAAGGTTGGTCATTTCTTGTTGCTGCCCAAGACCTCGCCCATTCTCAGCAGCTACAGAGACATGTCGGAAGGTAGAGAGAGATAGCTGAGAAGAGAGGGTGTGTTTGCACGTTGATGTCTAGTCATAATTCTCCAAGAGCCTCCTCCCGCCCCCCCCCCCCAATGACATTAAATAAACAAAGATGGGAATCACATTTCAGCGTGACAACTTAAAGGGCGTGTCAAAAAAACAATGAAAAGGATCTAGAGGAACCCAGTCCCGGGAGATGTCTGTCAGAGTGAGACCGCGTCCTGTCAGGGCCGACGTGGGGGTGACATGGCCCGCTAGCCCACGGTCAGGTTCTTGAATTCTCACAGGCGGGATCCTCTGAGGCCTGGGATTGGAAGCCGAGAGCCTGCAGAATCTGCCCCTTTTCCGCTCGTCAGTGTGAAGAAATCCCCTGCGGTCAGCAGCACAGAACATCTGCCCCGCAGATCCCGGCCCAAGCACGCTGTCTTCTTCCCATCCTTGTCAAAACCCCAACCGGGAGGAATCGTATTTATAGAGTATTGCCTGAAGGATGTGCTGTCCATCACTCCTTTACATCAGCAGGTTTTCAGATTCTCTTCCCCAGAGCCCTGGAATTACTGGGGGTGTTCCCTGGGGCTCCCTAGAAACCAATCCCTCGCCTGGACCCCAACTCAGAGAATGCCAGGTCTCATCTGGTCTAGATGGGATATAGAGACCAGAAATTGCCTTTTCTTTAAAAAGGATGCTGATACCTTAAATCAGGGGTCCCCAAACTTTTTACACAGGGGGCCAGTTCACTGTCCCTCAGACCGTTGGAGGGCCGGACTATAAAAAAAACTATGAACAAATCTCTATGCACACTGCACATATCTTATTTTAAAGTAAAAAAACAAAACGGGAACAAATACAATATTTAAAATCAAGAACAAGTAAATTTAAATCAACAAACTGACCGGTATTTCAATGGGAACTATGGGCCTGCTTTTGGCTAATGAGATGGTCAATATCTGGTTCCATATTTGTCACTGCTAGCCGTAACAAGTGATATGACGCGCTTCCGGAGCCGTGACGCATGCATCCAGCGTCACCGGAAGTAGTACTGTACATGAGCAACGCCGCGCTTTGTGGCACTGCCACATACAGTACTCCAGGAGCACAGGATGCAGATGCTCCTCTCACTGACCACCAATGAAAGAGATGCCCCTTCCGGAAGTGTGGTGGGGCCGGATAAATGGCCTCAGGGTGCCCCGTGCGGCCCATGGGCTGTAGTTTGGGGACCTCTGCCTTAAATGAACAAAAGGCATCGCTTTAGCCTAACTTTTATCCTGTGATTAAGCCAGATGATGGGAAATCTACAAGCCTGGGTCGTGTTCCCCTGCTCAGCTGCCCTGAGAATGTCTGCTGCTGACTTGAGCCTCAGTGAAATCCATCAGCCCATGGGGTGGAAACCTATAGGACAACCCATTGAAATTCCTAAAATGTGTCTTAAAGGACTCTTGTTGAGTTTTGGGGGAGATTTATCGGTATTGCTTCCTACCGCGCCATTACTCTGATGTCATCTCCAAGGACTCTTTTTGGTGACCCCATAATGGCCTTTCTTCCTCTATATCAGGAAACGCTGATTCCGATGGGATGACGTCATGTGGCTACTATGGACGGGGAACTTGACCCTGCCTCCATCTTGGCCTTGGTCTCGGGAAGCTCAGTGCTGTCTCTCCAGCTCCCTTCCAACCACGCCGAATGCGGGGCTCCTACAGACTCTAATCTCTGGCCCCTCTCCCGGGGTTACTTACTTTGTCATTTTGGATTGCATTTGTTTGTGTGAGTTCATGCAGAATTTGTGGATCCTCCCTCCTCTGTGATATTAAAAAAAAAAAAGAGGGATATAAGTATACAAATAAATAAAAGTAAGTGGCCCTTAAAGACAAAGAAAGCAACTCAGTTCATTTTGGTTGGGCTTCTGCCAACGGCAGTGTCTATGAGAGACACTGTTTCCCACTCCCTGCTTATGACTCTGTGGCAGCCATTTTTAGCCAGAATTTTTAAAACATGCATTACCTATATAGTCAGAGACACTGACCTCTTTCCCCTTAGACCATCAAATAAAAGAATGACAACAGCCAACAGAACAATAACCATCTGGTGTGAATGAATCAAAATTATACCTATTTTTTTTTCCATCACTTGGCAAAAAAAAATGTATTTTTGTCGTGCCGCAGAATTTTGGTAATTAGTTTATGTGTGCCATGAAATGAACAAAGTTGAAGATCTCCGTTCTGTTGACTCCCAGCCTGCAAGCCCCCCCCCCCCCCAGTGAATGGCAGCCGAGGGCTTTACAATCCAGATCCACCAGCTCAGCCCGTCCTGCCTCTGCGTCCTATACCCCATTCTACTAAAGCACTCCCCAGTCCCCGAAACCACCACCCTTTCCTGTCCCGGGCTTAGGCACGCATGGTTCCTAAGCTTGTAATGTCTTTCCCTCATTTTCCCCATGGAAAATTTAAGACTAAGAGTGTTTCTACTCCTCTGTCATACCGACGATGGCTCCTTACTCCCTGTTTCTTCAGACTGCACCACATCTCTATTGGTCACTCACAAAACTGCCCTGCCAGGCTTCCTTGTTAGTCTCTCCTACGGGGCTCTACGCTTCCCATGGACAGAGGGAACCACACTTTACAGAAGAGTCTCCACAGGGCACAGGAGACAGAGCACAGAGGGCACTTGGCACAGAGAAGCCAGGTCACTGTTTAGACCAGTGGTCCTCAACCCCCGGGCCGTGGACCAGTACCGGTCCGTGGGCCATTTGGTAACGGTCCGCAGAGAAAGAATAAATAACTTACATTATTTCCGTTTTATTTATATTTAAGTCTGAACAATGTTTTATTTTTTAAAAATGACCAGATTCCCGAGACCTGAAGATGGCAGCGGAGTAGGCAGACGCACAGACTCCCAGCTCACACCATCAAACTGGATTATAAACTAATTTATGAACAATCAGCGTGAAAAACCAAATCTGGACTACAAGAACAGCTTTCAAAAATCAAGGAGCAAAGAAGAAGCCACAACAAACCTGGTAGAGAGCGCACCTGAATCTCCCCTGCTTACAGGAACGGGGGGGGGGGGGGGGGATGAGGCTGGGCTCTCAATTCCAAAGATAAAGAGCAGTAAATATTGCTCACAGCCACTTACCTGGCGACCAGGGAATGAGGTGTGTTGAAAGGGCCTGTTTGTCTTCCAAAAAGAGGAGAAAGAGAGAGACGGATGGTGAGGGGGAGAGGAATATAGGTGATGACATAAAAAGCTGACTCATTCAGTGCTGGAGGTGGCCATAACTGGGGGAGGGGCTGATCCTTTCACAAAGCAAAATACAAAAGTACTTCCAGGTCACAGAGATACAGACATCTCTCCAGCTCCAATCAGCGCAACAAGACACAGCTGAATACAAGAAGTGGGAGGAGGGGCAGTAACTCAAGTCTCCTTGGAGATCTGAGATACACCTCCCCCTACTGAAGCTGAGAAAGCAACCCGCCCCCAGAGAGATTAACTGGCAGAAGAGGACTTCAGAGCCTCAGGTCACACCCACCACATTCCTGGATACAGTTTCAAATAAGCCCCCTGCTAAGATCAGCAAACAAGACAATCACCTGTTAAGAAAACAAACAAGTCAAGACTTCAAAGCGGCCCAAATCCTAAAGTGGATTACAAATAATAGCTGATGCCAACCCAAGAAGACTTAGAAACAACACAAGTAAAAACTAGAGGCAGACAACACCAAGCCTAGACTCAACCAGCTCTTCAAAGAAAACACCCTGGGTAGGCACAATGAGAAGACAAAGAAGTGCAATCCAAATGAAACCACAAGAAAGACCTTCAGGAGATGAACTGAGTGATATAGAAATAATCAAACTTCCAGATGTGGAGTTTAAAATAATGATTGTAAGGATGCTTAGGGATCTTAGAACAACAATGGATGGTCATCACGAACACCTAAATAAAGAAATAGCAAGTATAAAAAAGGATATTGAAATATTAAAAAAGAATCAGTCGGAGATGACAAATACAATATCAGAAATGAAGACCACAATGGAAGGAATTAAAAACAGGATGGATACAGCTGAGGATCGAATCAGCGAGTTGGAGGACAACTGGAATGAAGGCATGAAAGCAGAGAAGAAAAAAGAAAAGAGACTCAAAAAGTCTGAGGAAACTCTTAGAGAGCTCTGTGACAACGTAAAGAGAAATAACATCTGCATCATAGGGGTTCCTGAAGAAGAAGAGAAAGAACAAGGGATAGAGGCTTTGTTCAATCATATCATAGCTGAAAACTTCCCTAAATTAATGCAGAAGAAACTCTCACAAATTCAAGAAGCACAGAGAACTCCACTAAAAAGAAACCCAAAGAAACCTACACCAAGACACATCATAATTAAAATACCAAAGCTACCACACACACAAAAACAAAACAAAACAAAAAAAAAACAACAAACCAAAGCTAAGTGATAAAGAGAAAATATTTAAAAAAAAAAAAAAAAGCTGTGAGAGAAAAAAAGGCTATCATCTACAAAGGAGCCCCCATAAGGATGACATCAGACTTCTCAACAGAAACACTTGAAGCCAGAAGGGAATGGCAAGAAATATTCAAAGTAATGCAGAACAAGAACCTACAACCAAGACTACTTTATCCAGCAAGGCTATCATTTAAAATTGAAGGAGAAATAAAAAGTTTCCCAGACAAAAAAAAAAAAAACTCAAGGAATTCATTACAACCAAACCAATGCTGCAGGAAATGTTAAGGCGCATGGTGTAAACAGATCAAAGTGGGAAAAGAATATAGCAAAAGAGGAATACAGCTTTAAAGAATAAAATGGCAATAAACAACTACATGTCAATAATAACCCTAAATGTAAATGGATTAAATGATCCAATCAAAAGACATAGGGTAGCTGCATGGATAAGAAAACAGGACCCATACATATGCTGTCTACAAGAGACACACCTTAAAACAAAAGATGCACATAGGTTGAAGATAAAAGACTGGAAAAAAACATTTCATGCAAATGGAAATGAAAAAAAAGCTGGGGTAGCAATACTTATATCAGACAAAATGGACTTTAAAACAAAGAATATAGTAAGAGATAAAGAAGGCCACTATATAATGATAAAGGGAGTAATCCAACAGGAAGATATAACTATTATAAATATTGATATCTACACACCTAAGATAGGAGCACCTAAATATATAAAGCAGACTTTGATGGATATAAAGAGCGAGATCAAGAGCAACACTATAATAGTAGGGGATTTTAATACCCCACTAACATCACTAGATAGATCCTCAAGAAAGAAAATTAACAAAGAAACAGCAGACTTAAAGGACACACTAGATCAACTCGATTTAATAGATATCTACAGAACCTTTCACCCTAAAGCAGCAGAATATACATTCTTTTCAAGTGCTCATGGTACATTCTCTAGGATAGACCACATGTTAGGGCACAAAAGTGGTCTCAACAAATTTAAGAAGATTGAAATCATATCAAACACTTTCTCTGATCACAATGGCATGAAACTAGAAATCAACCACAACAGAAAAGCTCAAAAATTCTCAAACACATGGAAACTAAATAGCAGGTTGTTAAATAACGAATGGATTAAGAATGAGATCAAAGAAGAAATAAAAAAATTCCTAGAAACGAATGATAACGAACTAACAACAACTCAAAATTTATGGGACACAGCAAAAGCAGTACTGAGAGGGAAGTTCATAGCACTACAGGCACACTTTAAGAAGCTAGAAAAAGCTCAAATAAACAACTTAACCCTGCATCTAAAAGAACTAGAAAAAGAACAGCAAGTAAAGCCTAAATGTAGTAGAAGGAAGGAAATAATAAAGATCAGAGCAGAAATAAATGACATAGAGACTAAAGAAACAATACAGAGGATCAATGAAACTAGGAGCTGGTTTTTTGAAAAGGTAAACAAGATTGATGAACCTTTATCTAGACTCACCAAGAAAAAGAGAGAGAGGACTCAAATAAATAAAATTAGAAATGAGAGGGGAGAAATAACAACTGACACAACAGAAATACAAAGGATTGTAAGAAAATACTATGAAGAACTGTATGCCAAAAAAACTAGACAACCTAGATGAAATGGACAAATTCCTGGAATCATACAATTTTCCAAAAATCAGTCTGGAAGAATCAGAAAACCTAAACAGACCGATTACATCAAATGAGATCAAAACAGTTATCAAAAAACTCCCAACAAAGAAAAGTCCTGGGCCAGATGGCTTCACAAGTGAATTCTATCAACTATTCAAAGAACTAACTCCTATCCTTCTCAAGCTATTTCAAAAAATTCAAGAGGAAGGAAGACTTCCAAGCTCCTTTTATGAGGCGAGCATAATTCTGATTCCAAAACCAGGCAAAGACAACACAAAGAAAGAAAATTATAGGCAAATATCTCTGATGAATATAGATGCTAAAATCCTCAACAAAATATTAGCAAACCAGATCCAACAATATATGGAAAAAATCATACACCATGATCAAGTGGGATTTATTTTGGGGAGGCAAGGCTGGTACAATATTTGCAAATCTATCAATGTTATTCATCACATCAATGAAAGGAAGGAGAAAAACCACATGATAATTTCAATAGATGCAGAAAAAGCATTTGATAAAATCCAGCACCCATTCATGATCAAAATTTTCAGCAAAGTGGGAATACAGGGAACATACCTCAACATGATAAAAGCCATCTATGAGAAACCCACAGCCAACATCATACTCAATGGGCAAAAATTAAAAGCAATCCCCTTAAGATCAGGAACAAGGCAGGGGTGCCCCCTTTCACCATTCTTATTCAACATAGTCCTGGAAGTCCTAGCCACAGCAATCAGACAAGAAGAAGAAATAAAAGGCATTCAAGTTGGAAAAGAAGAAGTAAAGCTATCATTATTTGCAGATGATATGATATTGTATATAGAAAATCCTAAAGTCTCAGTCAAAAAACTACTGGACCTGATAAATGAATTCAGCAAGGTGGCAGGATATAAAATTAATACTCAGAAATCAGAGGCATTTTTATACACCAACAATGAACAATCAGAAAGAGAAATTAAGGAAACAATCCCCTTCACTATTACAACCAAAAAAATAAAGTACCTAGGAGTACATTTAACCAAGGAGACTAAAGACTTGTACTCGGAAAATTATAAAACATTGATAAAAGAAATCAAGGAAGATACAAACAAGTGGAAGCATATACCATGCTCATGGTTAGGAAGAATAAACATCATTAAAATGTCTATATTACCCAAATTAATTTATAAATTCAATGCAATACCAATTAAAATACCAGTAACATACTTTAAAGATATAGATCACATATTCCAAAAATTTATATGAAACCAAAAGAGAACACGAATAGCCTCAGCAATCTTAAAAAAGAAGAGTAAAGGGGGAGGTATCACACTTCCTGATATCAAGCTATACTACAAGGCCATTGTACTCAAAACAGCCTGGTACTGGCATAAGAACAGGCACATAGATCAATGGAACAGAACGGAGAACCCAGAAATAAACCCACAGCTCTATGGACAACTGATATTTGACAAAGGAGGTAAGGAAATACAATGGAGTAAAGACAGCCTCTTCAACAAATGGTGTTGGGAAAATTGGACAGCAACCTGCAAAAAAATGAAACTAGACCACCAACTTACACCATTCACAAAAATAAACTCAAAATGGATAAAAGACTTAAATGTAAGGTGTGAAACCATAAGCATCTTAGAAGAAAACATAGGCAGTAAGCTCTCCGACATCTCTCGCAGCAATATATTTGCTGATTTATCTCCACAGGCAAGTGAAATAAAAGACAGGATAAACAAATGGGACTATATCAAACTAAAAAGATTTTGCACAGCCAAAGACAATAAGAACAGAATAAAAAGACAAACTACACAATGGGAGAACATATTTGACTATGTCTGATAAGGGGTTAATAACCAAAATTTATAAAGAACTTGTAAAACTCAACACCAGGAAGACAAACAATCCAATCAAAAAATGGGCAAAAGAAATGAATAGACACTTCTCCAAAAAGGATATACAGATGGCCAATAGGCATGTGAAAAAATGCTCAACATCATTAATCATTAGAGAAATGCAAATTAAAACTACAATGAGATATCACCTCACACTGGTTAGAGTGGTGCTCATCAACAAAACAACACAGAATAAGTGCTGGCGAGGATGTGGAGAAAAGGGAACCCTCCTGCATTGCTGGTGGGAATGCAGACTGGTGCAGCCTCTGTGGAAAACAGTATGGAGATTCCTCAAAAAATTGAAAATTGAACTGCTTTTTGACCCAGCCATCCCACTTTTAGGAATATACCCCAAGGACACCATAGAACGGTTCCAGAAGGAGAAATGCACCCCCATGTTTATAGCAGCATTGTTCACAATAATGAAGATCTGGAAACAGCCCAAGTGTCCGTCAGAGGATGAGTGGATTAAAAAGCTTTGGTACATATATACTATGGAATACTACTCAGCCATAAGAAATGATGACATCGGATCATTTACAACAACATGGATGGACCTTGATAACATTATACAGAGTGAAATAAGTAAATCAGAAAAAAACTAAGAACTATATGAACCAATGCATAGATGGGACATAAAAATGAGACTTAGAGACATGGACAAGAATGTGATGGTAACAGGGCGTGGGGGGGAGGGGTGGGGAAGGGGCGAGGAAGGAGAGGGAGGGAGTGGAGGGAGGGTAGGGGCACAAAGAAAACCAGATAGAAGGTGACGGAGGACGATTTGACTTTGAGTGAGGGGTATGCAGCATGGTCAAGGGTTAAAATAATCTGGAGATGTTTTCTCGGAACATATGTACCCCGATTTATCAATGTCACTGCATTAAAATTAATAAAAATAAGATTTAAAAAAATAAAAATAAATGACCAGATTCCCTATGTTACATCCATCTAAGACTCACTCTTGATGCTTGTCTCGGTCACGTGATACATTTATCCGTCCCACCCTAACGGCCGGTCTGTGAAAATATTTTCTGACATTAAACTGCTCCGTGGCCCAAAAAAGGTTGGGACCACTGGTTGAGACCACAAAAGACAGGCAGAGAGACTCCAAGTCATCATTCCATTGCTCACCGTCAACACGAGTTTTAGAAATGGGGGTGGCCCTGGTTTCATTCTTGGCTCCCCCAGGCCTGCTCCCCACTGCACTCCCCAAGATCTTCATGTCCAATCTTAAAATCCATCTGCAGGGGCAAAGTCTGGGATCTGTTCTGCTGTCATTGGACCGCTCTCAGGCTCCT
This sequence comes from Saccopteryx leptura, assembly GCF_036850995.1. Lineage (NCBI taxonomy): Eukaryota > Metazoa > Chordata > Mammalia > Chiroptera > Emballonuridae > Saccopteryx > Saccopteryx leptura. The sequence continues at coordinate 16,617,789 of NC_089511.1, forward strand.
GACATTTTCAAGTCCGGATTTGAAGAATCCTTACTGGTTTGGCTAACAAGAGAGGACATGACCTGGGCTCCAAGGAAGCTAAATCGCTCCTATCCTGGCTGACGACAGAGTGAGCCTCCTGTGACTGCATGGCACAGCAGTGGAGCTGTCCTTTTGTGTTTGCACACCCATGACACACTCATAAAATCACACACCCAAGCACCGAGACTTGAGTAGATTTGGAGTCAGAAAGATTCGAGTTAAAACATCAGTTCAGCTATTCACCAAGTGCATGTGTGTCCTTGGGCGGGTCCTCGATCCCGCCATGTTTTCCTTTGCACAGTAGGAAATACCATATCTATTTTTATTCCCCTACAACCAATGAGATAGACATCAGGGATAGCTCCAGTTTAGTAAATCGCTTCACCTCCCTGGGCCTCAGTTCCCTTAACTAGAGAGTAGGGATCATATATCCACCCACTTCACCGGGCAGCTAGGAGAATGGAATAAGAAAATGTATTTATAGACTCAATACAAAACCTAGATGTGAACGCTTATTTATTGTGTACGGTCATGTCTCCAGAATATGAAAATTTTCAGCCTTTTGAGGTATTTTCTACTGTTCCAGGGTAAATTGGACCTCTGGCTCTGATATGTGTTGTACCTAATGGCAATGAGGATACTCCTTCAGGGGGATTTCTACCCATGAGGATGGATCTCTTTGACGCCTACCTATGCACTAAAGCCACGCTCATTGTCTGCCAGTGAGCTTCTTGATATCTACATATCTCTGAAGTTTTCGTGTCAGGTTGCACTCCCTTACCAAGCGCTTTGGTTGCTGGGGGTATCCTCTGCATCCACCAACTAAGGCTCCAGTGACACCCTGCTTCCCAGAGTGCTGGCCATGCGTTAGATACTGCCTTCCAGCCTGACCTGTGGTGGCGCAGTGGATAAAGCGTCGACCTGGAAATGCTGAGGTCGCCGGTTCAAAACCCTGGGCTTGCCTGGTCAAGGCACATATGGGAGTTGATGCTTCCAGCTCCTCCCCCCCTTCTCTCTCTCTCTGTCTCTCCCTCTCCTCTCTAAAATGAATAAATAAATAAAATTTAGATACTGCCTTCCACCTGACAGCCTGTAGTCTCTCCCTCACCTTTCCCTGCGGCTGCTGACATCCCCTCGAACACCTCACTCCAGTAGGGGGCTCTAGACTCAGGGTCATTCCTCCCCGTTAGCTCCACTCCAAGACAACCAACCGCAACATGCATAGCCAGACATGGAGACCGACAAGCACCGGAAAAGCCCTGACCCATCAAGAAAAGCTTTCCCTGGGCACCGTGGGAACTGCCTGTGGCCAGGTCTGGGGAGGGGGCCATTTTTCTTCCTGAGCTCCTCCCACTCCCAAGGGGTGATATTTAATTCAAGATGCTGGAGCCAGCTCCATTGCCAGGGATATTTCCTTGATGATTAAACATTAAACACGTAAGTATTTCAAAGCATTATTTGAAATAACTCTGAACTAATGAAGAACTAATTGCTTCACTCTGTGTATTCAAATAGTGATGTTATTTTTTTTTTAAAAAAATGCATTCTTATGTCAACTGTTGCATCAATTAATTGCAAATTTTCCAACAGTTAGCTGTAGTGTGATTAAAGCATATGAAAATAATCTTTTAATTAGCTTTCGTTTTGAAACAAATAGACAATTAAACCAAAGAAGTAAGTGTGAAAATTCCGTTGGTCTTTATTGGGGGGGGGGGCAGTGGAGGGGGGAAATGCTTATACAAATAATGACTGTATCATTGGAAATTATTTCCTCGGCTAGTCTAATTGCCGTTACAGTAACTTCATCTTTTCCCTTTCACATCTTTCTATTTCTTACACTCTCATACCCCTACTGCTTTCCCCAGAAGCCCAAAATATATAACTAGGAGAATAATAGCCCTTTTCAAGAATGTCTTTTTGAGCAGAGCTATTCAAAGCACCAGCCAACTCTTTTTAAAAAATACCCATGGACACATCACTTGTGTTTAAAAAGAGAAGGAAAAAAACATCTGTTTTGGCCCCTGGGTCACTGATGCTTCCACCACCCTGTGGAGCAGGACCGGGACTAGGGTGTGAGGGGAGTCACCATGGGCACAGAATTTAAGGAGGCACGCACCCCCAGGTGCTGACTTCGTACTCGCACAGCCCTCAGAATGGGTGCCTCTTTAAGTTTTATGACCTAGGTGCCTGGCTGGCCTCACCTTGGTCCCAGGCTTATTGTGAAGCGTCACAAGGGACCTACTGTGCGCTTGGTGCTGCAGGAGAACCCGTGAGCAGTGAGAAAGGGACTCTAGAATCTGATCCAAACCCTCCAGGTCAGGAGACTGGAGCCCCGAGAAGAGGAAAGAACAGGCTCGATTTGCTACAGAAAAAAAGAAACACGAACAAGTTTCTTGTCCTCAACCACTGAGGTAAAAAGCATCCGGTGGGGCACAACCTCCAGGTGCGGCATGTGTGGGCGGTCACCAGCCTCAAATGGGCAGTGTTACCATGGAAGACTCGCTGGAGGGCAGAGCAAGAGAGCTGAGCCTGCGGACATGGAGATTAAGGGCCACTCACTGGGCTGAGTGACCTTGAGCTAGTGGCCTAACCTCTCTGAGCCCATGAATCATTTTTTTAAACGACAATCATCTTTATGGCCCCGTGGGCACCAGGAGCCACAGGTGTGCTGCACAGGGGCTGCCATGGGGTAAAGTACTGGAATGACAGCGGCTGCCATTTTCCAGGGAATGTTCTAGGAGCCATGAAATGCTTCACCCGCATTTTATCACTTCCTCTGCACAGCAACGCAGGGGCAGGCACTACAAGCTGCGTTTTACAGGTGAGGAGACGGGCTCCAAGAAATAAAATGACTCGCCCACGTTCATTAAGTGGCAGAGTCAGGATTTAAACCAGCTCCATCCCTTTCTGATGTTCAAGCTTTTAACTGTTATGCTAAAAGAAAAGGGAGAAAATGGAGTTCAAATTTGAGACAGACCATAGTTAGCAGGATTCTTAAAGTAAGCCCTAAAGACTTCAATTTCATCACCCAATCCCCTGAGCTACCATCACAAACTCAATTAATGGCGCCCAGGAACAACATCAGCAGCGAGAGTATGACTGCAGTCTCATCTTGATGGAAATGATATATAGGATGAGAACAACAAAAAAAATCAATTCCCACATGATGGTACAGCTGCACCGAAGTCTTGTGACACCTGAGGACAGAACTGCAGCAGGTAAGAGAACCAGAATGGGAGCGTGAGAAGGAGCTCTGGCTTCTGTGTTCTCCACCCTCCCTGGTACCCCCGGGGGCAAGGGGCCCATTCCTTTCATCAGGAAACTCCCTCATTACACTAAACTCCGTGCCTTTCAGTCCCGCGGAGCCTCACAGACACCCAGCATCGCTGAACCAGCCCTCACGCGGCCTCTTCGCCAAGACCAAGGTTCCCAGCCTTCCACCCACTGTCCACAGGGCCAGCGTTCTCTGTGCCTTATCGCCACAACTCTTCCTGTGACCTCTGGGGGTTCTGACAGATGTGGGTTAAAGCCCAGCTCCACCACCAGAGCTAATTAGCCTCTCAGGACATCAGTTTCCTCTCTTATAAAGTAAAGGGAATAACAGCTACCTATTGGAGGGCTGTTGTAGTAAATGAGATGAAGCATGTATGCGCATGGCCTGCTCTATACAAGCACTCGTAAATGCTAACCCCTGTCGTCGTGACTGTGGCTATTTCAGAGGGAAGCGGAGAGGTGCAGGGACGGGAGGGCTAAGGCAATGGAGAACAGGAGATTGAAGAGGGGCCAGCAGGCCAACCCGAAAGGGACAGAGCAAAGGTGAGGGCAGGCGCACCTCCCCAAAGGGCGGTCAGTACAGAAGCAGTTCTTGTAACCAGTCCTGTGGGGGCTCTTCCGAGCTGCAGTCGCTGCAGTGTCACTCACATACCATTCCGGTTCTGCTAAATGGTCACCAGAATGTGTAAACACAAATCATTGGCCAGAGCTAACTGGAACGTGGCCCCAAAATCATAAATGAAAGGAGCGGGCATTTGCAGTGGCACCTTCATTTACACCATTTCGTTTTGCTCTTTCAACTGCTAAGACGGTCAAACCTCCCAGCGAGGAGCGTTGGCCACAGCAGAAGGAAGACACCGAGTCATGACACGTCCTTGTCAGTCTTCCCCGGAAAGCAGAAGCGAGCACGTGCTGCTGTTGTACAGCGATCTGCAGAGGATGGGGGAGGCGCGGGGCAACTCAACTCCCGAGCTTTCGGGGGTCAGAACATGGAGAGCAGATGCCAAGGACCCCAGGGTGCCCCCTCCTATTCTGCATCAAGGACTAATGAGTCCATGGATTAAAAGGGGAATGAAACTGGAACTATCCACTTCATCCTTCTCCCTCCCTAGCTCCTACTTTTGCTGCTGGGATCAAATCTCTATCCCTCCCAGAATGACAGGCAGCAAAAGCCACATCTGCTGATGAAATAACAGGAACGTTTTGAAAACCCAATACAGGAATCTGAAAAGGATGCTGCCTTTTTATAGTTGCCCCGAGGGTAAAGAAAGCCCTGGATACCCAGTGACCTGAATCTCAGACATTAAAACCATCAAGTCAGTCAAGATCTTGACCCCTGTACATTCAGCACCGCCCGGCCACTGTTTAAGCTTTTAATGAGATATTCCCCCCCCATCTCGCCCACTGGCAGAATGGGCACAGGTTCCTGTGCTGGTGAATCAAATGGAAACTGATCAGATCTGAGGGTCAATAAAAGATCTGCACGAGGAAGAAAATTTTTGAGGTCTAAAGAATGAGTTGGCAATAAGTAGCCAATGGGAGGTTGGACGAGTAGGTCCAGTACAACCAGTATGTGCGCAAGTTCTGTAGGAGGAGGGAGCCCGGCTGGTGACGTAGCTGAAGGGCAGGTAGCCTGTGGGCTAGAATGGAGAATGGGGTGGGGACCAGAGGGTGAGAAATCTGGGGATCGGCACGGGCCAGACTACCCTGGCCAGGGTGCGGATTTCGGTTGGGATGACAAGTCAACATGATTAGATTTGAGTTGGGAAGGGGGTGAATTAAATCTGTTTGCTGGGCGGGGACTGGACTAGGTTTTGTCAAGAGTAGGGGAGGGTATGTTGACTAGAGGGCTATTTATAGGGTCCTGATGAGAGTGATGAACTTGAACGTGGACAGGAGAGTTGTAGGGGAGATGGAGAGGGGAAGACGTACCCTAGAGGTATCTAGGAGGTAAAATCAGCAGAACTTGGCAATGGATTATCTCTCTGCAGTGCAGGAGAAAGACTTGAAGCAGCAGGTTTGGCCTGAGAATTCATCCAAAAGCTCACCTGTGCAGGGTAATTCAAAATCTAATAAAAGAGGCTTTGTGAAATGAGATGTGATCAAAGAGTGGAATGGCGACAGGCTACTCGTTTGGACGACACCGGGAAATATGCGCACGGTACCCAGGCTGCCCTTTCTATAATATAAACTTCAGTGTCATGAACTGGGATGCTGAGCGTGACGTCTTCAGTCCCTGTTTTTTCCTCAGGTCTCTTCTGGAATCTGCCTGATGCAAAGTCATTCCAATGTTAGTCTGTAGAGAAAGAACTGCTGAACAGTCTGTGAAATGGAAATTCAGAAATGCACTTTTTTTTTCTTTAATCTCATCGAAAAGCTACATCAGGATACCTAAAGCAGCCCGAACATTGCCATTCACTCGCTGCGTGACCTCGGGCGATTTGCTTTCCCTCTCTGGGCTCTCACATCTATTTTGGGAATGCCGAACTAAGCAATCTATACAGACACTTCCAGCACTAAAACCCCCTTACATATGTGACGCCAACTCCACATACACACGGAGAGGAATCTGTTCATAATTGCAGGTAATTGAACTCGGTTTCACACTGAGTGTTGCAAATTTGACTCCCTGTTTTAATTCAGAAAGTTCTTTCGCACAAAATGCAATATAATTTACAGCCAATTCCGAAACAGATTTGCTCTCCTGAAACACATTCCAAGCAACGGCAACGCTTTTCTAAGAGATACATTTTCCTAATGGGCAGCAGGCGAAGGGGAACATCAAAACATGCTCCCAATCTGCAAGCCCCGAGAACGCACACCACTTAACACCGCTGCTTGCTCCCAGTAAGAGGAGCTACATGTTAACCTGCACAGTCGGACTCCTCGGATGATTTTTTCCAAGTGGTACCAATTTATATCTCAGGCCTCCCCAGCGCAGCACACCTGGTCGCCCCCTCCGCCACATCCTGCAAAGGAACATCTGCTCTTACCGTCTCAAAGCCGCTTCCAGGAATATACTTGTACTTTGTGCACAGAACTGTAGATTCAAATGCCTCCCCCACCCCCGCTCTCGCTGCCAATACCTTACTCTGGATTAGATCATCATCATCCACTTCACGGACCATGGCAACAGCAGAGTCACTGGTTTACCCGACTCCAGTGGCCCCTACCCCACTGTTCTATGCTCTGCGTCAGCTTCCAGAATGTTCTTTGTAATGAGCAAGTCTGTCCTTCTCCCTATCCCCTTTTCTCCAAAACCCCTCTGCTGCTCAGGATGAGGTCCAAGCCTCTAGGTATCTCAGTCCAGGTCCTTTGGAAACTGACTCCAGGCCACCTTTCTGGTCTGACCTGCCCAGACTCAGCCCACACGTCCTCTTTCCCAGACACACAGTGGGCGGTCCCCCTATTCTCACAACACGACATCCTCCTCCACACTGGCTTATTTTGATTCATATTATTCCCTTCCTCTGGACTTTTTTCTTTCTCATTTTCTGCTTCGTGTACACCTGCTCGCTCATTCAACAAATGCTTGAGCACCTACCACATGGCTAGGAATGGCGGAATGCCTTGGCCAAACTCTACCAGAAGAAAAATGAATCAAGATTTCATAGTCTGGAAGCAGAAACATTCCGAAGGATGCTTGGGAAGGGCTCTGGTGGGACAATGATACTGACACTTAAGTGAACACACGAGTCACCTCATGATCTTGCAACGAGGCCGATGCTGACACAGCAGGTCTTGGATGGAGTCTGAATTCTCTAACGAGCTCCAAGGCAGTGCCCATACCACAGTGCAAGGACTTCGGGTCGCAGGGGCATCACCTTTAGATTTAGACATCAATGGATTCAAATTCCAGCTCTGCTGCTTCCTGGCTGTGCAGACAGGCAAGTTACTTCCCACGTCTGAATTTCAATCCTTTCACACTGATTTGATAACCAGCAATAGTGATTAACCAGTCATGTTTCCTCAAGGAACTCTGAAATGAGTTAGGACAGTGGTTTTCAACCTTTTGACACCTGGGACTGGTAAAAGTAGGAGAATTATTTTGGGAACCATTAAGGTAGAAATCATTCTGAGCATAAGTGAATTTTACTAAGGCCATTAGATCTATAACCTTCATACAACATTAGGATGGTTAACTCTTTCATGGACCAGGAGGGGATTTCTGGCAGGCTGGCATTGGTCCATGGACGAGCAGTTGAAAAACACAGAGTTAGACACGTAAATGAATAAATGAGGGTTTAGCAAGATGTGTCTATTACTGGAAAATAGACCCAGGAAATGCTCAGAAAACTTTCTAAAAAAAGTCATTGCTGATTTAATCGTTAAAAGAAAAAGAAGAAGAAGAAGAGCCTGACCAGGCGGTGGTGCAGTGGATAGAGCATCGGACTGGGACACGGAGGACCCAGGTTTGAAACCCCAAGGTAGCCAGCTTGAGCACGGGCTCATCTGGTTTGATCAAGGCTCACCAGCTTGAGCCCAAGGTCACTGGCTTGAGCAAGGGGTTACTCACTCTGCTGTAGCCCCCTGGTCAAGGCACATGTGAGAAAGCAATCAATGAACAACTAAGGTGCTGCAACAAAGAATTAATGCTTCTCATCTCTCTCCCTTCCTGTCTGACTGTCCCTCTCTCTGTCTCTCTCTCTCTCTCTGTCTCTGTCACACACACACACACACACACACACCAAAAAAAAAAAAAAAAGAATGAGTGAAAGATGTGGATAATTAGGGTATAGAGAGTAGCCCTTCCAAGGAAAAAAGGTGAGAGAGAGACCGAGTGTTGGGGAGAAAAAGTGTACTGGCTCCACCGCAGGACAGGGTGCTTGCTGGAGAGGGGAGGACTGCGGATGAAGGCGTGGGGGGTCGCTGAGGCAGGAAGGGGCTTGCTGGAGAGGGGAGGACTGAGGATGAAGGCATGGGGGTGGCCGAGTCAGGAAGGGGCTTGCTGGAGAGGGGAGGACTGGGGATGAAGGCATGGGGGTGGCTGAGTCAGGAAGGGGCTTGCTGGAGAGGGGAGGACTGGGGATGAAGGCATGGGGGTGGCTGAGTCAGGAAGGGGCTTGCTGGAGAGGGGAGGACTGGGGATGAAGGCGTGGGGGTGGCCGAGGCAGGAAGGGGCTTGCTGGAGAGGGGAGGACTGGGGATGAAGGCGTGGGGGTGGCCGAGTCAGGAAGGGGCTTGCTGGAGAGGGGAGGACTGGGGATGAAGGCGTGGGGGTGGCCGAGGCAGGAAGGGGCTTGCTGGAGAGGGGAGGACTGGGGATGAAGGCGTGGGGGTGGCCGAGTCAGGAAGGGGCTTGCTGGAGAGGGGAGGACTGGGGATGAAGGCGTGGGGGTGGCCGAGGCAGGAAGGGGCTTGCTGGAGAGGGGAGGACTGGGGATGAAGGCGTGGGGGTGGCCGAGTCAGGAAGGGGCTTGCTGGAGAGGGGAGGACTGGAGATGAAGGCGTGGGGGCGGCCGAGTCAGGAAGGGGCTGGCTGGAGAGGGGAGGACTGGGGATGAAGGCGTGGGGGTGGCTGAGTCAGGAAGGGGCTTGCTGGAGAGGGGAGGACTGCGGATGAAGGCGTGGGGGCGGCCGAGTCAGGAAGGGGCTTGCTGGAGAGGGGAGGACTGGAGATGAAGGCGTGGAGGGTGGCTGAGGCAGGAAGGGGCTTGCTGGAGAGGGGAGGACTGGGGATGAAGGCGTGGAGGGTGGCTGAGGCAGGAAGGGGCTTGCTGGAGAGGGGAGGACTGCGGATGAAGGTGTGGGGGTGGCTGAGGCAGGAAGGGGCTGGCACGTCACATCACGTGTGCAGTTGGGAATTCCCCAGAAGACAAGATGGAGCTACTGGTGACCTTCCGCCAGGAACTGACCTGGGCGGATTTGCTTCTCTGTTTGATATCCTGAGCTGCCGCATGGCAGGAGCCAGGCCAGAGGAAATGACCCTAGTGTTGCAGAAAGCTGCCGGTCATGTGCCTTAGAAATGTTAGTTAAATAAATAAGTGAATCAATAATTCAGCCATCCCCTTTCTTGAACTTACTGACTTCATTCCTAATACTATAAATGATTTAATAATATAAACAGACCCACCTCACTGCCCCAGGTCTCACCAGCAAACTGTAAAACTATCAGGATTTCAGTATAGTCTAACTTACTACCAACACTGGGCAGCACTCTCTCCCTCAACTAGTCTAGAGAGAGAAATTGGCAACAATTAAGAACAGTGGTTACAAAGTGGCAAGATAGTCAAACTTTGTGAAACTCTTCATTCAACTGAAAGTGGTTTCTCTTGTGCCATTTTATTCATCATTTGCGGTCTTGGGAAGGAAGCACGAATATTGCCATTGTTGGCGTCAGACAATGTCCCCAGAACTCTAAGAGCTTGTTTCCCAAGCATGTGTCGATCTCTTGATGCAAAAGAAAGTTTACATTGGGATGCAGCAAATGAGAAAAATGAAGCATTTATTCACTTTGATAGAGTTGCCTTTATTCTGAGATTATATAAGTGATACTTGGAGGCTGGTGTTAAAATGTCCTTCTTTAATGAAATGGCAGAAGGTGGAAGGTATTTTGTTGTTACTGTTTTGCTTTGTTTTATGTCCTTACTTAGCCAGAAAAGAAGCTCGTTATTATCATAGGCTCAAAAAAATACTTTTGGATATTTTAAAGAGTCCTAAAACCTGAGAGTTTGAGGTCTGCTGTTCTCCACCCTTCAGAGCACCTGTGCAGAACACACTGGACCACAGTTAGCGGATTTTATTGAGTGAGTTTTATTCCCTGACCTGACCCCACAGCGTTAGGCATTGCTGCCTGGGAAATGAATTGGAAAGTACTTTGAATCTCATCCATGTTCAGAGGGGGAAAAGGTTTGAAAATCTATTAGTAAAACCCACTATGGATGAGAGAGAGGATGTGGTGATCCATTTCCAGTGCCGTGCCAGTAATATCTAACCATTCTCTAGAAAGAAGAAAAGTCCTGATTTGTATGATTGGTCAGTTTGCATATTGAACATGTACCCACCATAGCCGGTTTCCAGCCGCGGCATGACAACACTGAAGCACAGCTGGGGAGAAATGCACACGATGGGCTATCGCCGTGTGGCACACCGGCTGGTGGCACCACAGCATGCATGCTATATATTTGCTGTTAGGGCTCTAGATGGCAGGGAGCCACTGCACATGTGCGGTTCACAGATCTTCCATTCACAGATCTCAGTTCTTCCACCACCACCACCCCGCCCCCTCGCTCACAGGTCCCTAAAGGTACTCCTTTGGTCAGAAAAGTAGCATGCATTGCTTATATCAAAGATTGTGATTTTATCAATCCCATTATGCAACTCCAGCATGAAGTTAAATGAGTGATCTCATGGACTCCTCTCTGGCAGAAACAACGACACTGAAACATGAATGTGGCAAACATGAGCATCGAAACACAAACGGTGACATTGAAAGAAAGCTATTAGAGTCAATTCCATTGGGGAGAAGGACGTTAGGCATTGTGGCTGATGGAGGCTTAATTGATAGTTTTCTTGCCGTGGCTATAATATAGAATAGATGCTTATTAAACAACTAGGCTTATTATCTAGTGACCAAAATTAATTGATTCAAGATGGCATTTCTAGGCTGAGCAAGACAGCTTTCTGAAGAGCATTGAAACCTAATATTTACTGAAATACTGAGCCACGGCACTGAGCCTGACGTGGAGAGCCCGAGGAAGACGCACAGTAGTGAGACCCGGTTTTGTCTCTGGACTTCGTGCGTGTAGAACTCACACCCACCTCTTCTGGGGTTAGCCCAGCCCCTCCCAGCTTTACTCTGGAGCTCGAATCCCTGAGCTTGGTCCACGCTGAGGTTTTAGGATCAAGACATGGGTATGGGATGAGTTTGGAACCAAGAGCAGGGGATACTGTGTTCAGAACAGTGGGTCCATGCAAGGTCCCAATGCACATCCACGCAGGCTCTGCACAGCACAACTCCAGGGGGCAGCATTTCATGTGAATGAGGCAGCTGTGCATCCTTAGAACCTGGAAGTGAGGCAGGACCTGGAACAAATGGTCAGCGATGAAGAACAAGGAAGATTAATAAAAGACATCCAGCAAAAAAACAGAAACAGTGTTGGGACTACTGTAGCTGAGCCTGTTGATGGGGAAAGAGCTTATAAGTGTGCAGGTCTTGCCTGAAGTAGATCCAGTACTGTACAGATGGGGAGACTGAGACTCAGAGAGGGTCTTGCCTACTGCCCAGAAAATGAGGGGACTGACAGAAAGAAAGAAGGTTGTTGCTTGGGTGAGACTATCCGGGGACAGGCAGTCCTTGCAACACAAACCCAGGAGTGCTTGCAAACTGAGAGTTAGTAGACATAGGGTTGCAGGACCCGGTGCAGAATCAGAAGTGATTGAGTCAGGAAACAGGCTCCCAAGGAACGCTCCATGAGTGAGGCAAGGATGGGATGACAGGTCCCACCCATCCAGATCGCACCGGGCAGGCTGCGCGCCTGACCCTGCCTGCTACTGAATTCACGCTCCTGTTTCTTAAAGACAGCCACGCTCTCCTCCGGCCTGCAGTGCCAAGCCCAAAGCTACACGACAGCCCTCCACAAGCTCGCTTTTCACAAGAGCTACTCGATGACCTCTGCCCCAGGCCAGTCTTCAATCAGTACCTCCTCACCTCAATAGTAATTAAAATTGGCAGATACCACTGCCCCAGGTGGAAAGATGACCAGAGAAAAAAGGGAAAGAACGTCAGGTGTGTGAAGCAGAATGTAATTATAGTGCAGGACATTGCAGGTGTGGTCTCTGGCACGCACTGTCACGTCTCATCCTAACAACATCCTTGACGGGTAAGAATTCTGTTCCACTTTCTCAGTATCAAAGGACTGAAACTCAGATGAGTGAAGGAGCCTGCCCAACTTCCCACACCTAGGAAGCAGCAGAGCTGGGATTGGAACCCAGTTATGTCCAAACCTAAAGTTACATCTAAATCTAATACCCTTGAAACTCAAAGTCCTTGAACCGGCAGCGTGGGCCATGCCTTGCCACTTCTTAGGAAACACAGATATTTCGGCTCCATCTAAGACCTGCTGAATCACAACCTGCCTCGAGGTAAGGTCACCACGTGACTCGTGTGTTCGTTTAAGTGTTTGTATCATTGTCCTAGCAGAGCCCTTCCCAGGCACCCTTCAGAATGCTTCTGCTTCCACACTATGAAATCTTGATTCATTTTTCTTCCGGTAGCGTTTGGCCAAGATATTCTACCATTCCTAGCTGCGATTTCCCCAGGAACAGGAAAAATGTCAGGGAGTGGAAGCTGGTACTTCCTCTTTCGTTTCTTTGCAAAGGAGAGAGGAAACAGCACGGCCATGTGTGACTTCTCCAATGACGATGACATGGCCAAGAGGAGTGAGGCAATGGCGCTGGGCTGGCCGGAGTCCCAGGGCTTCATCTGGGCTTCTGTGACATTTCATCACCTCAGCTGCTGAGTGAGAAGGAGCGCAGCGTGGCTTGCTGATGTGGGCGCTGGAGAAGTAGGAACAAGGCTGATACCATCTGATTTCACCCCTCTGCTCCTCGACCTGTCAGAACGAACCCACTCTCATCACCCTGGCCCATGGGAAATTCTAGGAAAAATGTCTAAAAGGGATAACCAATCAATCATTTATTTATTACTTTTGTTTTATTTTATTAAGTGAGAGGAGGGGAGGCAGAGACAGACTCCCACATGCGGTCAATCAACCCTTTAGATCAGATGGCTAACCTTTTTATAAAAACCGCCCACTTTTGCAGTGCTGGTCAATCTGGTCCCTCCTGCCCACTAGTGGGCGTCTCAGCTTGCATGGTGGGCAGTAGCGGAGCAACCAAACGGCGCTGCGATTGGCCCGCCATGAAAGCTGCAACGCCCACTAGTGGGCGGGAAGGACCAGATTGACCAGCACTGCAAAAGTAGGAGGTTTTTATAAAAAAGTTCGCCATCACTGATTTAGATGAACACCCTCCTCCCCCAGCCCCGGGTAGAACACATGACCCCTCCCTCCTAGCTGTAGCCGATGGGACCAAGGATGGAGCAAAGAGAGGACTTGGGTCTCCCAGACTCCTACATTCATTCTGTTCTTCCTCTCCCTCCAGCCTTCTCTTCTCCTTCCCTAACTACCCCTCCCTTACCCCCACCCTCATGTCTGGAATTGTGGAACAGAGAGAAGCTGTCGGAGAGCAGTGAAGGGTTATCGGGTCTGTGCATGCCCCTTCCACGCCCCCAGGTCTCCACCGCTAAATGTGGAGAGCTGCTTTCTGCCAGCGCCCACAGCGCCCCCTGCAGGAGCGCGTGCCAGCCCGTGGGGGAAGGGGAGGTGCTGAGGCTAAGGCCCTCACAAGCTGCCCTGAACAATGATTAACGAGACCTGCTAGGGGAACAGCGCGGCTCTCCTGCCCTCTGAGACTGCCTCGGAGGCCGGCCGGCGCTCAGCGCAAATGCGCTGTTCCCCAAAGGGATTCGCATCCAGCGGCCCAGAGTAGTAGCTTGCTGGACAACAGCTTCAGGGGCTGCCTCGCTCGTCCCTCCCTGATATCCTCACCCGCTTGCTGGCATTTCCTGGAATCGCCTCCCACGTAACCATTTGTATCTGCATTTTCATTTCAGGATCCACTCCTGAAGTCCACCTTAAGGTGCTCTCTGATATGAAGAGGTCGTGGGGAAGCAGGAGGAGTGGGGGCAGAGAAGAGGGTAAGAAGCCAAGGACACAGAGGGGAGGACGAGAAGACAGGGGGTCCCCAGTCCCAGCTCACCTCCACAGGGCTCTCCCAGGTGTCCTTGCAGAAAGCCGTCTTCCTTAGAGAGCCAGGGGAGAAGAGCTGGCCCTTGTCCCCAGAGAGCCGAAAGAGACCAGAGAGACAAAAAGACGGGCGGCCAGGTCACAGAATCAGAAGAGCAGTTATAGCGCTTCCTGAACATTCCCTGTGTGCCTGCCTTTCTCCTACGCACACGTGTGTGTGTGTGTGTGTGTGTGTGTGTGTGTGTGTGTGTGTGTATTGACTCGGGTAATCCTCACAACAGCCCTACCAATACGTGTTAGCATTATCACTGGTTTACTGATGAGGAAACTGAATCACAAAGAGGTTAAGGTGAGTGTCCGGGCGCAGCTATTAAGTGTCAGATGGAGGCTGGACCCCAGACGGCTTATCCTCTGAACACCGCCCCAGACTGATGGATGAGGCACTGGCAGCCAGTGCCTTTCCGAGGCTGGGCTTTCACGTTTCCAGACATAGATGGGGGAGGGCGGGGGGATGTGGTATGGTCTCCAAATGCTTCTGGCTCTGGACCTCTTCGTTTCTTAAGTGGACTCAGTCCCAAGTGATGCTGGTGCCTGAAGAGGCCTAGATAGAGTCAGAGCGGGGCCTGTGTGAGGATGAGCCATCGTCCAGACACTCGGGCCCGAGCCGGGGAGACGGACCAGGATGCACGTGGGCGCTTTGGATGGTGGGCTGACATTCATCCACAGGCAACCCTGTGTCAGCATGGAGCTAGGAGGCTCCTCTGTTACAATTTAATGCAGTCCCATCTCATTTGAGTACATGGCATTACTCCCACTGCACGTCTGAGATAGTTCAGGTTCAGACAAGTTAAGTGCTAGAGTTCACTGGAGCCCTGGGTCTCTCTGACTTCTGAAGCTCAGATTCTTATCTGGAGAATTTGGGCTGACTCCGGTCACCCAAGGTGCTCTATCGGGTGGCTGGGGCATGTGGACAGGGCTCTCGAGACGGTGGTGGATGGTGGCCAGTCATCAGTTGTGGAAGGACACAGGAAGCGGGGCCCAGAGCAAGCAGGTGTGAGAGCTCCTGCTGGGTGTCTCAGGGGTTGGGAGGGTCTCAAAAACCGCAGGACTTTCTCAGAGACCCACCAGAACCTACGCTTGTGCACCCTCCACTCGGGGTCTGCTCTCCTTAGCCAAGGGAATCCACGTCTGATTCTAGAATAAAAAGCCTCGCTCAGACCCCTCAGGAATTCTCCCAAATCTGTCTCTAGGCATGAGTTCCTTCTGTTTCCTGCAGGTCTGAATCTCTGAAATACAAGACCCGGTAAGGATGGATGATGGAAAGGAAATGAAAGGGAAGAAACACTGGTTAGTACTTCAAAAGTCGCATTGCCCACCCCCAAAATACAGCACCTCAGTGCCACTTCATCCACCATCTAGGGAACATATGAACCTTGATTTTTTTAAAAAAAAATTTGTGAATACAGTTCCTCATTTTTCTCTCCTTTAGCCTCTAAATTATTTATACGAGTTTCCCTTTTTGTTATATTTTTCCCCCTGAAGATCTAAGTCAAGAAGGAAACTAAACTAGACAAAATTCTGCTTAGAAAGTGCCCCAATAAAAGGGGATGAAAGGGAGTTTTTTTAAGAAAATTAAAATAGAAAAAGCACTACCGGCAGCATAGGTATCTTTGCCACTAAGAACAGCTGTGGACGGCCGGGTGCTCCCAGGCCCGTTTTCTGAGGCTCATTGTGGTGGGAGCTAGAATCCATTTTCTGTTTCAATTAACGTTAATTTCTTCCCAGCATATTTCAGGCCTCTCCTCACGAGATAATTCACTGCTGCATATAAGTGAGTACAATCAGCTCAAATATTTGTAGTCTTCACGCAATTGCTGTGAGAAAACAGGAGGCTGTGTGCCACAGATGGTCCTCCCCGCCCGCCTCCGCCCTGGGCCCGGTGTGGGGTTAGAATGACAGGCAGGCAGCACCTAACTGGGCCCCTCCTCTTCCACTGTGCTGGCTTAGCACCGCACAGAGCATCCATCCTCCTGGAGACCAGCGGCTTCTGGCTGGAGGGGTTCTAGCCGGAAGGGTTGTGCTCCTGTCAGCCTGGTCCCAGAGTGCTTCCCAGGGCAATTTGGAGGAAATCTTGGCAGATCTTGTGCTCACAGAGCTTTCTAAACTTTGTGTCCAAGAAGCCCTCAAGGTACGTTTTCTTGGTGATAATCTCAGCATCTAAGAATCACAGCGCAGGAGAGAGAGGCCTCCAACAGCTTCCTGGCCATCCCAGTAATTGTACTGGGAGGAAATCAATACAGAGCGGACAAAACTCATGTAGTGTCACCTGGCAAAAGAATCGAGATTAGAATCCAGATCTTTTTGACTTGTGGTCCAGAGTATACACCGCTGCTCCTACTCTATCGGCTTTGTTTTTGAATAAACCTCCTTTCTGATTATTAAAAGTGTTTGTCTTCATTATAGAGAATTTTCTAAATATGGACTATATTTACTCCACCATCTTAATCCTCAGAGCTAATCACCATCAAGATTGGTTGCATGGGTATTCAACCTGTGCAGCCACAAATGTCTTCGCACTCAGTAGGTGCTGCACTCAACCTAATGCTCTGCTGTTGCCATCTTGAACTTCCTAGTAATTGTCAAATAAGGAGCCATGCATTTTGAGTTTTGTACTGTGCCTCACAAATTATGCAGCTG
This sequence comes from Saccopteryx leptura, assembly GCF_036850995.1. NCBI lineage: Eukaryota > Metazoa > Chordata > Mammalia > Chiroptera > Emballonuridae > Saccopteryx > Saccopteryx leptura. The sequence continues at coordinate 16,634,528 of NC_089511.1, forward strand.
GCCCTAATCACCACAACTATTTGCCTTCCTTTCTAAGGACTAGCATCTTGCTTTATCCCATTCACTTGCTGTTCATGCATTTGTTCATTCAGTAAATGTTTACTGAGCACCTACGACCTGCAAATCACAGAATCCCATGAAAATGTCATTGAAAGGCTGCCTTCCTTGGTTGCTTTATCCCATGAATACAGACTAATGTGCTGGAGTTGTTGCTCTGGACAGTCCACGGGGAGAAGACTGACTAAAACTTATTTGACCATAAAAGAATAAAATAAATACAAGGGAGAGGTCAGCCAGAGGGGAAGGAAGGTCAGGCAGAGGGAGAAGGTCAGGCATGGTCCTCCAGCGTCTATGGTGATAAACTCCACATGTCCACAAGGGCGAGGTGCTCTGATGGAGACAGCGAGGGTAGGCTTGAAGTGCAGACAGGTGTTGTTTACATGTCAGTGATGGCCCAGAGAACACACCTGTCATTGTAAACACTTTTACAGCCTAGCTGCAGGAAATAGAATTAGATTTTATCCAGTTCCTACTAAGGCCAACTTCATAGCCGTGACCCAGGCACTTCCGGGAACGAGCGTACCACTTAGTAACCGCTCTGCTGACCCTGCTCTGTCCCAAGCTGCCCAGCATGTCTACGGCCAGGGTTGGCAAGGGATCTCTTTGCCCTGAAGTCTAGGGAAATATATGAGTTTTTTTCCTTTTTCTTGAGTGTATAGGGGTGACACTGTTTAAGAAAATTATACAGGCTTCAGGTGCACAATCCTGTAAGAGACAGATGTGTTTTAAAGCAATGAAAGATCTATTTCCTCCAAGCAGCAGGTAGACACTGAAAATGCAAAGGACAAAGCTCTGTAGGGTCTAAATGTCATTTTCCACAAGAAAACAAATAATAATAACATAACCTTGCTTTCTCCAGACCAAAGGCATCTGATAGGGATGCTCTGCATGTATAGCAATATATCCCACAGGATATTTGAAAGCTCTGATTCGATCTTTAATTTCTCCCCAAGGTGAGTGCCTGACTTGAACCACTTTAATAGGATAGAAGTTTCAACTCCATAGCTGAGAGTTGTCCTAAGTCCATAAATATTTGCCTGCATAGTAGAGATGTTGGAAAGGAGGAATAATCAGAACTTCAATTGCTTCCATGGTACGTGACCCCACTTATCTTCCTGTTGAACATCTCCAAGGATAAAAGTCTCAAGACCCAGCGAGTTGAGAGAAAACACCTTTTCCCGGAGGCTGAGCTAACTGCGCCTTCTCACTCCCTGCCATCCTCTCGGCCAGAGCCACCCCACGGTTTCCCTGGGTCTTTCCCAGAGAAGCACCACGCTTGGCACTGAGAAAACTCCAATCTCGTAGCTTTGATTGGACTTGAGATAACGACTAGAGAATTTCTCCCATAAAATATGTTTGCGGCAGCTGCCAGGCCTGCCACCTGCAATCCATACTCCTTACTAAGGCTAAAGTGAAATTCTGAAAAGCAAATCAAGCCCTGTGTGTAAGTAGATGCCCCACACCCCTGGAGCCCACCTGAGTTAAGGGTAGCTATGACGGGCCGTCCGTGCACAAGTCCAACTTCCCATTTCAAGTGCCCACTGAGATGCTACTCTGTTTTTCTACCTCCGGTCTTTCTCTGAAGTCACCAAAGCCACATAAAACCATGCTTGATGAAAACTCATTGGACTCTAAAAATGACTACCACCAAAGGGAGAGGTCAGGCAGAGGGAAAAGGTTAGGCATGGTCCTCTGGCATCCCACGGTAATCTACTCAGAATGTCCACAAGCGTGAAGTGCTCTGAAGGAGGCAGCAAGTGCAGACAGGCACTGTTTACAGGTCAGCAGTCTAGAAACGCAGGAGGCATCGCCTCTGAGGGCAGCCTTCACCCTGTGAGAGATGGAGTTGAGGATAAACGCCCCCAGTTCTCATTCCTCAGTGGGACAATCCGTGTTCATTCAAGGATCCCCAGCAAGTTTGAGGTCTGCCTTGCTCGTCATGGTTATCAGCTCAGTAACACACACCATTTCCACTGTTCTTCCTTCCCTGTCTCACTTTCCCATACCCCTTTCATTTCCTGGGGTCACCTTCCAAATAAACCACACACACCCAAGCCCCCTCTTAGACCCTGCTTTCAGGGGGACTCGGACAAAGCCACCACTTCATTTCCTCTTAAAAGCCCTCAACATCTCTTTGTGCTTAGGATAAAACCAAAGCTTCTTAGCTCAGTGGTCACAGCCTTTAAGAACTGACTCTTCTCAGCGGTAGAGCGTCGGCCTAGCGTGCGGAGGACCCGGGTTCGATTCCCGGCCAGGGCACATAGGAGAAGCGCCCATTTGCTTCTCCACCCCTCCGCCGCGCTTTCCTCTCTGTCTCTCTCTTCCCCTCCCGCAGCCAAGGCTCCATTGGAGCAAAGATGGCCCGGGCGCTGGGCATGGCTCTGTGGCCTCTGCCTCAGGCGCTAGAGTGGCTCTGGTCACAATATGGCTATGGCGACGCCCAGGATGGGCAGAGCATCGCCCCCTGGGGGTCAGAGCACCGCCCCTGGTGGGTGTGCCGGGTGGATCCCGGTCGGGCGCATGCGGGAGTCTGTCTGACTGTCTCTCCCTGTTTCCAGCTTCAGAAAAATGAAAAAAAAAAAAAAAAAAAAAAAGAACTGACTCTTAACTGTTACCCCTGGTGTGAATTCCAAATGCCAACAGCACCTACCTGCCTGCAGTTAGTACTACCACTCAATTGCACACCTTCAGACCTTCCTTCATGCTAAGTTCTTGCTTCTTTATTTCCTTATACCCATCTTGTTACTACTCAGGCCTCAAGACTCTGGCTTAATACCCACTCCACTGGGAACCCCTTCCCAGTCGCCTGAACATGTCTCCATGGTGCCTTGTTCAAGGCGTCTGCACTTGTGCCCATGCTCAATGCCCCCAGGAGACTGTGTGCTCCTCAAGGGCAGAGCCAGGTCTTAGTTTGACATTAGAGTTCAGGGCTTCGTGCAGAGCTCAGTGCGCTGTAGGCACGTTTAGACATTTTTAAAGGGCCATATGACTTTTCCTTCTGTTCTCAGATAGGATTTGGTGTCCTCTTAAGGGTCCTGGGTATTGTGGGTCTTTCATGTGGGCATCAAAGGAACATTATTCTTAAGGATGTGGCATGAAGTGCCTTATTCAAACGTTTACTGACTTCTCCACCATGAAAAATTCACTCTCCTGTGTGTGAGGGGGGGGGGGGAGGGATGATGATGCTTCATCAGCGTAACCCACAGGCCAAGGCATGTGGGGGCTCCAGGTGGACGAATCTGGGGGCCTTGGACTGTTAGAACTGGGAGAAACTGATTACACAGCCCAGCCGAGAGAAGGAAAGTGACTTGCTCAGAGGGTCTAGAAGCCCAGGCTCCAAACTCCCAGGCAAAAGTTCTTCCCACTCACCCACGTCACCTCTCACAAATGGGGAGTCGGAAACAGGCTGGCTGTGCCTCGGCCTTTTCTAGCAGGTCAGGACGCAATTCTTCTCGAAGGGTAAGGAAGTAGGAAGCAGTACTTCAGGGAGAGTAATTGTTTTGAACACCCCAATTCAAGCTGAATCTGCCAAATTTCCCCAGAGGAATCGGGTCACAGGTCATAGAACGCAGCTCAGGCAAAATAAATAATAAATAAGCAACAGTAGTTGGGTTGATGGACCAGGTTTTCTAGTATGTGCCGTGTATTCTGAACAGTCTTCCTTGTTTTCTCATTTCTATAAGTACAGTCCTTTCTGCACTGCGCACTGTGCAAAATAGATGATTGTGAACTTGGCGAGTGAGGAAAGACTACTTCATTCCTGTGCCTCCAGCATTGACTAGTCAACCCAACTCCCTCCCACCTTAGACCAACGGAAAAAAACGAATTATGTACACAGCAAGGGAGATGGACAAGAAGATGGGTGAATGGATGACTGACAGCTGAAGGGCCGGAGCGGGCGGTGGCTGGGTGAAGGGGTGGAGACTCTCTTTGGTACTTCTCTTCCTGTCCCATGCCTTCATGACCACTTCTCTATCTAAGCACCCCAAACTCATTCATCTTTGCCTTTTTCCAAACCTTCTCTACAGTCAAGATCTGACTGTTTTCCCCAGAAGGTACTGTGTCTCTATGATCCAGAAGTTTCCCAGGTTCTTCTCATCTCCTGGGAGAGATGAACTTTTTTCACTATTAAAGGTCTTTCTTTATATCCTTATTACTCAGCTGGATGAGTCCTCAGAAATCTGTTAAGCGCCAAAGACAATTGCCTGGACATATTATAAGAGAGCAGATTTGAGACCCTTCTGAAAATAGAAATTCACTCTTGACTGTGTCTGAGAACTTCAGGGCCTGCAACCCATGGTTCGATGCCAACCTCTTATGGCACTTTCCCCAGAAAAATGTGGATTCCTCCCTTCACCATCGTCTCCCCATTCATTTTAGCATTTTGCTAAATTAGCATTTCATTTCCCTAGACATTTCTATCATGTTTATTTCAGGAACTCTAGCAGTCACTATTAGTGTGACCTACATTTTTTTTTTTTTGATGTCCTAGGTGTTCTCCAATTATCATTAACCCAGTATGTTTTTAAAACAGTCTTAGAAGTAATTGTAGCAGGGAACTAGTTTTGCTTCTTTCCAATCAACAGGAGGAAATAATAAAAGATTTCAATCATGAGCAGAGAAATCTGCTTCCTAAGCAAATATCCAGGAGAAAAATTGGCCACTTGGGAGAAAAAAGGAAGTAAAAAATTCTTGATCCACTGCTGTGCTCTAGATACTTTCACCTGTTATTTCCCACAATCCTCATAACATCTTACAAAACAGGTATCACATGTGTACTGTTAAAGATGGGGGAACTGAGGCTTAGAGAAATTGGTAGTGTTCCTGATGTGAAAGGACTCATAAGTGAGGAAGCAGAGGTTGGGCTATGCAAGCAAGTTTTGTAGGTCCACAGGCTGGTCCAGAGGTTGCCCCTGGTTAGGTCTGACCACTACATCCCTCCATCACCTTTTTAATAGAACAGCATCCTGTGGCTGGAGGGAAGGCAGCTGTGTTCTTCCTTCACCTTGTCCCTCCCCATCTCCATTGAACACAGTTGATTGGTCTTTGGTTGGACATTCAACCCAAGTCCAACCAATCCGATTGGTGCAGAGTTAGATGTTGAACTCAAGCTCAATCAATCTGATTGGTCCAGTGTTGAGCATTCAACCCAAGCCCAACCAATCAGAGTCCTTCTCTGGGATTTTTCCACACTGAGACTAGAAATAAAAGCCAGACTTTCTCTGATATCTGGCAACAGAAAAAGTGAGACTCAGACATGAAGGTCAGGAGCAGTGAGAAGTCATTCACTGGGGAAAAGTAGAGATGAGAGAGGAGCAGAGAGAAATGGCAGAGCCATCTGACATGACTAGGGCCCAAAGCCCAGCAGGATTTTCATCCTTCTTGTGGTTTGGTTGTTCAAACCTGCCTTGTCTGTGAGCAAATAAAAATGTCTCTAGTCATATTTGAGTCTTGAACAACAAAAAAGAATCCAGCCTAATATAAAGATTCTGTATGTACATTTCTTTGTCCCTGGTTAGAAACTAGGTAAATAAAGTGGGGATCAGATTTTGTAAAGGATGACCTCTAATTCTATCACATGAGGAAGATTCACTTGAAAAGCTGTCTATGCCTGAAGAGTGAGTATTGGTTTCTAAGGAATCGAAAGGGCTGGTCCCAACAGAAAACAGCTCCGTAACCAGCAGGAGCACTGAGCGGGGAGGAGAGAGATGCAGCCGTTTCACAATCACCACCAGTCTGCCCCTCCCCCTCCTTCCCTCAGCCTCAGTCTCCCCAACTCTAAAACAAGGCAGCTGACTAGATCAGGGTTTTAGCCATTTATCTACCATCTTCACTAGAGGAACCAGTGTTCACAAAACATTTTTTTAAATAGGTTCACTTTGTTGTCCTTTTTCTGTGAACAATGGATTTGACGTGCCAGCCATATTTTCTCAATACACACTGAAACGCATGACCACACGAATAAAACATGTCTGACTGGTGCACCACCCAAATCCCCTGGGGTTCCATGCTCTGGAAAACAGTAGAGCGGACAATTTCCAAAACAACGACAACCATGTCAGGGAAGCTGGTGACAGAAGGAGGCTAGTCCACACAGTGTTCATTCAACAAACGTTTCCAGAGTCCCTGCTCCAGACCGGCCACTCTCAGAAATTACAGCAGTACACGTCCTGTTAGCTGACAGGAAGTGAGCATTTACAGTGGGCGGGGCACCACACTAAGTGCTTTACAGGCGTTATCTCCTGTTTACCCTCTGAGAACTCCCAGGTGGTAGATTTAACTAATTTCTGAATCCAGAAATCTCAGTTATTTATCACTTAATCCTAAAGCTGGTATATTCATTTTCTATTGACACCATAACTAATGACCACAAGATTCGTGGCCCATTTATTATCTTGCGGGTCCGAAGTCCAGCCCGGGTCGGACAGAGTTAAATCGGTATATCATCAGGGCTAAAGTCTAATGGAGAATGTTTTCTTGCCTTTTCCAGCTTCTAGAAACTGCCCCTTTCCTTTGCTCGTGGCCACCTTCCTCCACCAGCAAATCTAGCAACAGAGACCGTGTTCTTCTCACGATGCCCTCTTTCTCTGGCTCTCCACAGCCAGGAGAAGAAATCTGTTTTTCAGTACTCATGTGATTAGCTCGAACCTTCCGGGCAATCCAGTATGCTCTTCCCCATCTCAAGGTCCTTAGCTTTAATCACATCTGCAAAGTCCCTTTTGCCGTTTAAGGATCATGCCTGCCAGCCGTGATCTCGAGCAGTGCATTCAAAGCAGCACTCCAGGAACGGGCTAGCTTAGTGCCAGCTGGGTGGAGCGGACAGAAAGGATGCCTACCCAAAATGACAGTCCACGTTGTCTCGTGGTTTATTGTCTCTCCCCCCAGGAAGTAGGGATGCTAATGTTGTGTTCGCTGCTGGACCTCACCGCCTGGACCCGCACCGTCTAATACAGACTCACAAGCCGCAGGAGCGTGAGCACTGGCAGGTGGCCAGTCCTAACTGAAATGTGCTGTAAGTGCAACACACGTACAGGACTCCGAAGATTTACTATGGGGAAAACCATGTAAAATGTCAAGTTAATATCTTTCTATTGATCACATGTTGAAATAATATTAGACATAGCAGGTTAAATTTAAGAATAGCAAACTTATTTCACCATTTTCTTTTTCCCTTTCGTAACATGACTACCAAAACACTGAACATTATAAATGGGGCCTGCATTATATTTCTACTGGACGGTATTGATCGGAAAGAATACTCAGTACACAGCTCACACCCAGTACATAACCACGCAGTGAACTGAGGGGTGCAACAGCGTGTGATAAGTGGGGAACAGAACAGCCTGGCATTTTCAAATGTGCAGTCTGAGTCAGGGATTCGTGGGCTGCCAGTCCCGGGAGGCAGGCCGTGGACGCCACGTGGATCTGTACGGAGAACCGATGTTTCGGGAACACCCAGCGTTGGTTAAGCTGGATTTTATTCTATTCGTCATGGGAGAACCAGTGAAGGACTATAGGCCAAGAAGTGATGTGGCTGTATGAGAAAGAGCATCTTAGTTATGAGAGGCTGGATGGGACGGGGGCTGGGTTTGCAGGCCAGAGTGAAGCCTGGAGGGGGGGGGTGGCACCCCTTTTTTAAGAGGAAGAAGTTAAGAAACATCATGAAGGGGCTTGTAGGGAACTAAAGAGTCAGGGGCGGCTTTGTGTATCTCAAAAATGAATTTGGTGAGAAGCAATTCAATGGAATGGAATTGGGTAAAATGGTCAACGGAAAGATCCCATCATGGGGAGGGTCTTTGTTCTACTCCAAAAAAGTGACCGGACGAATCTCCTTGAGTGCAGAGCCGGCCAACCAAGAGCAGACAGCAGGAAGGCATGCTCCATTCTGAAGATCACAGACCCAGAGGCAGGGGCTGGCCACGACAATGCAGTCGCCCACGGGCGGGGTCGGCACAGCACAGCACTGGGTTCCCGAAAGGTCGGCACCCACCTCACTAACAAGCAAGAACACACTTCGCTGGGCCTCTGCAGCCAAGGACGGCGCTCCCAGCACCCCTGGGCTCTGGATTACAGAACCAGGGCAGCACCCTTTAGCAGGGAGGCAGATAGGTTCCAGCCCTCCTCAAGCCTTGCCTGCAATGCACCTTCAGTAAGTCCTGCACGGAGCAGAAAGCCTTCTCCAAAACCGGAGAGCCTTTGCAGCCGGGGACAGAGGGGTCTCCCCAGTCACGGTGAGCAGCCCACCGCGGCTTCAGCTCCCCACTGGCGCTCTGCTTCTCCCTCTGGTCTGGGCCCGGTTAATTACAAAACAGAAATATACCTCACAAATGTCCAGTCCGTTTAAGTGGGACAAAGGAATCCTTATTCAGGCTCAGGGGGAGGGATGATGGGGGAAGAGGCTGCGTTCTGAGCTCAGAGGCAGGAGATGAACAGAAGACAGTACGAAGGGGTCGGGGTGTGCGGCTGCTCGCTCTCACTCTGTGTTTGGGGGAATGTCCACAGAGCCCTGTTCCTGGGAGCCAGAGCGAGCCCAGGTCCCTGCTTGCCCCTCCCGGAGCCTCCAAATGCTCTGCAACAGCAGGACTTCCCCGTATAAACGAGGTGACAGCAGGGCCAGGGAGGGAGAAAAGAATTCATTAGAAGAGGAAGTGACCTCGGGGAGAGCTGGTGAGCGTTGCATCACACTCACTTTCTCGTCCTCCCCAGACCCCACTGAGATGGCAGTGAAAGCATGTTTAACATCTAAGCGCAACACCAAGAGTGAAGCCTGATGTGAGTGTGGACTTAGGGAGACAGCGCACGCACACAGATCCAGCGGTGGTAACAGACAGACCACATGTGGCGGGTGTCCGCAGCCAGGGAGGCTGGGCGGGCAGGGGGGTAGGGCGGGGGGGAAATCTCTGGGCTTTCCTCCAATTTTGCTGTGAATCTAAACTTCTCTAAAAGATAAAGTTTTCATAAAAAGATAAAAATAAACCGAGCGACATAAAGAGAATGAGTAAGGAGACAAGCAACAAAGCACCGGAAGCAGGGAGCGGAGGGCGAGTCGCTGACTTGAGCGCACAGGAAGCAGCCTCCACGCCTGCGGGGACCTGACCGGAAGTCCGCTCCCACACGGGGTCCCCGGAGGCTCAGCAAGGGAACCTCTGGCTCCTTCACACGTTCCCCATGGCTGGTGGAATAAAGAGGGACACAGGGGGAGAGGGAGGGAAGGGTCCCCATTCTGAGCACCATCCTGCCTGCCACCCCCCACCCCGGGTCCATCACCTGAACTCTGAGACACCCCTGCTCTCACCTCCCAGCAACCCAAAGGGCTTCTCCTCGCTTCCAACCTCACCTTCCCCCGGATTTTTCTCTTAACATGCTCCATCCTAGAGAAAAGTTGAAGAAAAGTAGAAGGAACTCCCACACCCCCCTGCATTTGATCACTAATTATTGTTTTGCGCATTTTCTGTGTGTGTGTGTGTGTGTGTGTGTGTGTGTGTGATGTGCAAAGCCCTTCAAAGTATTCCAGCCTGTACCTCCTAAGAATAAGGACAGACTCCTAGAGGGTCATATAATAACATCGACAACTTTTCCTTTCCTCTATACCCAGCCCATGTTCACATTCCCCAGCAGTTCCCTTTGGAACTCTGCAAACTGTCCTTCGTTGGTTGTTTCGTTCACTTCTTTGAGTCCACGGCCAGGGAAGGCCCACACATCAGAGTTGGTGGCCGTGCCCTTTCACCTCCCTTAACCTCAGCTCTGTCACTCAGGCTGTGGTCATCAGACCAGCAGCATCAGCAGCACATCAGGCATTGCTAGGAACGCAGAGTCTCAGGCCTTGCTCCTGACCGTCTGAATCAGAATCCGCAGTTTAACAAGCTTCCCAGTGTGCACGTTAACATTCGAAAAGCACTGCCCTGAAACATGTGCACCAGCATGCGCACGCGCGCACACACACACACACATACACACACACACACACACACACACGCTGGGCGCAAAAGTGGGTTTACAGTTCTGAGTGCACAAAACACAGTTATTTTGCATTATTATTGTTTATTAGTCATTGTATTATTTCCCATACAAACAACTGTAAACCTATTTTCCCCCACCGTGTGCAGAATAAATCCAGCATTATTCTGCATGATGGTGAGAAATTACCCTGAAGCTGAGGAGGCCCTGCAAGCTGGCAGCCCTGTGCCTTATTCCTTTCTGCATGTCTAGTAGCTGTGTGATTTTGGACAAGTGACTTAGCCTCTCTGTTTCTCAGTTTCCTCATCTGTAAAACAGATAATATAATAAATAACTGACCCCATGAGTTAGCATAAAGTGAACGGAGTGCATGCACGTGAAACGCTTGCCGCGGTGCCTGCACACGGTAAAGCCCGTGTACGTACGTGCTGTTACTTATTGCTCGCATCTCTATCACCGCCCACCCACCACCAGTGAACAACAGCAAGCCCAGTCTTTGGCACAGAAATAGAGCTTCCCAGACAGAAATGGAAGGAAGGAAGGAAGGGAGGGAGGGAGGGAGGGAGGGAGGGAGGGAGGGAGGGGAGGGAGGGGAGGGGAGGGAGGGAGGGAGGGAGGGGAGGGAGGGAGGGAGGCGAGGGAGGGAGCAAAGGAGGGAGGGAGGGAGGGAAGGAGGGAGGGAGGGAGGGAGGGAAGAAAACAGGTACAAAGGACGGAGTAAGAACCTTTAAAAGCAGACAGGATATGTCAAACACAAAACAAAACCCTGACACCACTTTCCTTCCCACCCTGCCTTCACTCCCCGACTCATGGCCACGTCCTCGCTAACATCCAGACCCCCAAGTAGGTGCTAATTCCAGCCCAGCCCAGCACTGCTCCTGGAGAACTGAACTCACACAGGGTTCTGGGATGAACCCCAGTGCTGGCTGAGGAGGTGTGGGCTCCGTCCCATCCGCACCTGCCAAACAATGCTGATCTTACTCTTTCAAATGACACCAGGTCTCTCTGTAAATCTGCTTGCTGAGCCAACTCAGCTTTTATGTAAGTGCATTTCTCATTTCATTTCCTCTGTGTACAGGTCACTGACGCAAGGCAGCAAAACCCCGGGTCTGCGTGCTCCTTGAAGAATGACCTTGGCCCTAGACTTAGTCCCTTGACCCTCGCAGGCATGTTGGTCCTCTCTGCAGAGACCATGAAGAGCCTCTGAAAGTTGAGAGGTAAAGGCAGTAAAAGAAGAAGAACAACAGGAAGTTGGCCATGAGAGTGTGAGTTGGTTGGTTGTATTATTCTCTCCAATTGCAGGAATTTAGAATTTTCTATAAGGAGTTGAGGGAGAAAGCCTCTGAGAGCTAGCATCTGTGAGGTGGGTTTTGCTGTGTCTATAAGAGTTTATGATCCATTAAGGAGCAGAGGACCAATCCAAACAGAAAGAGATGCCACAGGAGAAGGACCCAGAGATGGACAGTCTGGTAGCGGGTTATTCTGTTTAACTTCAACTGGTGAACTGCAAATTGATTCTGGGGCTGACCACCCAAGCTAAGAGGTCAGTCCTCATGAAAAGACTTGCCCTCTCTTTAGATACCAGCTGCCAGTAGGGCCCCAGTACACCTGACTTCTGCTGGCTACAAGTTTGACGGTTCCCACAAACTCCTCAGTTTTGATAATTCACTAAAATGGCACACAGTACTTAGAGAATCACTATACTTATTATTATAGTTTTATCACAAAAGACACAGAACTAGACAATTGAAGAGAAATGTATGGCAAGGTCTGGGATGGGATGATTCCAAATAAAGAATTTCCATGTCTTCTCCTTTTAGAATCAGGATATGTTGCCCTCCAGGCACCCAGATGTCTTCACCAGCCAGGAAGATCCACTGAGCTTCAGTGCTCAGAATTTTTACTGGGCTTTCATTACATAGGGGTGATGGATCATTCAAACTCCAGTCTCCCTCCCCTCTCCAGAGGCCAGGCCGGTTCAAAGCCCCAACCCTTTACTCACATAGTTGGTCTTTCTGGTGACCAGGCCCCATCCTGAGTCATCTCAACTGGTGAGCTTAAATTTAGGTTTAATCTAAGAGGCTCATAAATTACAAAGAAGTTCCTATTATTTGGGAAATCTTAAGGGTTTTAGAAGCTCTGTGTCAGCACCTACAACAAGACTAGACACATTCTTTATTCTACAACGAGGGTAGAGGCAGTGAGGAGCACAAAGCAATGAGGCTGTACTAAGTACCCTCTCCAAGCCTGGGCATTCTGACCTGCACTGCACATCACATAGTCCTACGGACATCGGTGTAAGCGGGGTGTGTTGGTGAGGGAGAGATGGGCGTAGAAAAGGGGGAGAAAAAAGAAAAGAAGGAAAACAGAGGAAAGAGAGAGGGCGAAAGGGAGGAAAGGAGAGAGGAAAAAAAGAAAGACAAAGTAGGAAGGAGAAAGAGAATGAAAGATTTTTAACTTCATTTTACTGGAGACTGAGCCCCAGAGAGGGTGAATGTCAAGTCCAAAATCACACGGTTCATAGAACGCAGCGATGGGACTCAAATCCAGGCCCGTTACACCCCACCCTGTGCTTCCTTGGTCCAAGGCAGAATGCAAACACAAGCTGCTAAAGCCGCGTGTAACAACACCACCAAAGCTGCTGAAACTTCTTTGGGGTAACAAGAATGGGCCAAGGGGAGGCCTGCGCCTGCAGCAACCTGGGGCATGGACGGGTGGGGGCCAGCAGGAAGGTGGGAGGCCTGCACCTGCAGCAACCTGGGGCATGGACGGGTGGGGGCCAGCAGGAAGGTGGGAGGCCTGCACCTGCAGCAACCTGGGGCATGGACGGGTGGGGGCCAGCAGGAAGGTGGGAGGCCTGCACCTGCAGCAACCTGGGGCATGGACGGGTGGGGGCCAGCAGGAAGGTGGGAGGCCTGCACCTGCAGCAACCTGGGGCATGGACGGGTGGGGGCCAGCAGGAAGGTGGGAGGCCTGCATCTGCAGCAACCTGGGTCATGGACGGGTGGGGGCCAGCAGGAAGGTGGGAGGCTTGCACCTGCAGCAACCTGGGGCATGGACGGGTGGGGGCCAGCAGGAAGGTGGGAGGCCTGCACCTGCAGCAACCTGGGGCATGGACGGGTGGGGGCCAGCAGGAAGGTGGGAGGCCTGCACCTGCAGCAACCTGGGGCATGGACGGGTGGGGGCCAGCAGGAAGGTGGGAGGCCTGCACCTGCAGCAACCTGGGGCATGGACGGGTGGGGGCCAGCAGGAAGGTGGGAGGGCAAAGGTGAGAGCCGAGTCAAGACGGGCAAAGACAGGGCCTACCCTGGGGGAGTTGTGGAAGGAAGAGAGCAGGGGAGACAGCCCAGAGGCAAGGACCCTGCTGCTGGCTGACCAACACCCACTGAGGAGCGGGGCCTTTCCCCTGCAATCTAAACACAGGTGGGCCGATTGTGTTGGACAATATCCAGCCTCCGCTTTTTGTACGTGTAGCCGACAATTCTGCTCTTATGCAAATCCATGTATAATTCTTCCATTATCCCAGCTGTCACTGGTGCAGTGAATCCATCTGGTTCCCCTTTCCCTTTGGCAATATGTATCAGTCATTCCTACCACAAAGAACCCTGTTAGCATTAACTCCCCACCACGGTCACCATCCCAGCCCACTGCCCCACGCCATCAAATGACATCTATAAAAAAAGAAAAGTGACCTGAAGAATTTGCACAATGACCTGGACAGGAGAGGCAGAGCTCATCTACTTTGGAGAGCCACAAACCCCTTGCTGTGGGGTTCTGGAGGAAATGTTGGGGACTGCACGCCTCACACACACTTGCTGCACTGACAGGTTTACAGGCAGGCTCAGCCAAACTTGGGTCTTCATCCCCCAGCAAAAGTGATTGGTCTAAGAGCAACCAATCAGACTGAATCCTTCCTTGGAAATGAAGGGCTTCCCTGTGCCAGTTTGGGTTAATGCCAATCATATTCTCTGCAGGCGTCCCCAAACTATGGCCTGCGGGCCACAATGCGGCCCCCTGAGGCCATTTATCCAGCCCCCACTGCACTTCTGGAAGGGGCACCTCTTTCATTGGTGGTCAGTGAGAGGACCACTGTATTTGGCAGCCCTCCAATGGTCTGAGGGACAGTGAACTGGCCCCCTGTGTAAAAAGTTTGGAGACCCCTGCTTCAGATGGCACCAGGAAGGGATGGGGATGGAAGGACAGGGAGAAAGATGACAATGTCCAAGAGGCCCTGGCTCAACCCTAGACCTTCCGAGTTATACGATTCAGTTCTTCCCTCTTCTTTCAGGATGGTCTGAAGCAAGTTTCTGTCTAGAGATGGTCTGCCAACCTGTGACATAACTTTGAAATCAAATGTGGCACTGCCCTCACCACATTCTCTGAGTTCTCTGATGGCTGCGGCAGGGTGCAGGCCATTTTCTTACCCAACTGTTGATGATGGATCCTGGCTTGGGAAAGGCAACCCGGCACTACGGGATTTAGAAACTTATAGGAGCACCAGGCTGGCAGCCGGGAGGGGTCCCTCCTCCACTTCAGCAGGAAACCCCTGGCAGGTAGGAAATCAAAGCCAGGCTGCTGCCATCGGCCAATCTGTGAAAGGCCCTGGGCAGGCGGGACAGGCGTGCAAACTGCCATGAGCAAAAAAAACAAACAAACAGGAGTAAATGACTAATGCAGGCATCACAAGCCTGGGCAGGGAATGACAGCCAGAGCAGGTCAGCAGGTACTAGACCAAGAGGGTATCAGAACACAGTGCATTTCTGCTACTAGTAGAATAGCTGTCCCAGGATTCTGCGTGCCAGCTTTAGTCCCCAGCTCCAGACTGAAAACCCGAGCCATGTTTTTATTTATTATTATTAATATAAGCAGCAGCAGCAGGGGCCACAACGAGCATCCCTCGGGCCCTGTGAGCTTGGGCTTCATTTATTATCTCGTGTAATCCTCGTTTACCCCTGACAGGTGAGCAGCAGGGTCCTGCTTTATACAGGAGGATGCTGATGCTCGCCACAGTTAAGCAATTCATTCCCTGTTCCTCAGCTTGTAAGTCGTAACGTCCATTTGCTGATGGGGAAACTAAGGACCAGAGAGTGAAAGTGACTCACTCAATGCCACACAGCAAGTCAAGCGAAAAGCAGGATTCAAACCCAGACTCAGAACTCCAGGCTCTCAGTCTAGTGCTCTTGCTCTTCCGTGGTCACATTGGAGCTATTTCAGCAGCACCAGAGGAATGCTGTCCAGGAAACAGGGCATGCCATTAGGCCAACTGCCATTCTGCATTCGTGGATCCTTCGGTGAGAATTTTAGCAAATGTCAAGGGCTCAGAAGAGAAGGGACACATCCCGGGTAGACAGACCAGAGGTTGCAAGCTGGTGACCCACGGGCCAGTCACAAGTGTGCATAGCGATACACAACTTTGATTCGACACTTTCAAACTGAGAGATTGCACGTACAAACCTGGGCCGTACTTGGCTGTAGATTTCACTGGAGTTGGTGGTAGATTGAACGTGGGAGTCTGGACCCAGGTTGGAAGCAGAGTGTTGACCAGGCACAGCAAGCCCACCGGCTGACCCTCCCTGTCTCCATCTGCATTCAGGTTCTGCTGTTCCCACAGCGTCTCCCGGGGACCTGACGGAGCTGGGAGAGAAAACAGCAGAGCTCCGGCACCATGCTGATCCCGCGGACAATCAGCTGTTTTCCCGCAAGACCGCGATGTAACCAACAACTCCAAGCTGTCAGTGGTTTCGCACACACTCTTTGCTCTTAGGTCTACAGATTGGATGGGGGAGCCCCATCTCTGACTTTGGGGTAAAGGGCTAGTTTGGGTCATCCTCCTTCTCTCTCCGGGACCAGCAAGCAGCTAAGCTGAGCTCTTTTCTTGGCACATGGCAAGACTGAGCAAAACCACACAAGTGCAGAAAAAGCCTGTGCTTTTGTCACATCTAGTAGCATTTTATTGGTGCCAGCGAGTCCCATGGCCATACTCCAAGTCAGAGTCAGAGTCAGAGATAAATACTGTGCCTTTCCTAGAGGAAGACACCGCAAAGTCAGATGACAAGGACACATAATCCTATGACAAGGAGGGAGTGAAGATGTGGGAGTCATCAATCTACTGCACCCGTAATGGATCAGTCTTTCAAGTCATTGATTTGCTACTCAGCTGGGCCGGGTGGGAAAGGAGGATAGAGAAGCAACAGGGTGAATGGGAGTCTGTCCCTGGACAGAGCCAAAACACGTGCGCTCGGAGCGAAGCGACGATGAGGCCACAGTGGGAAAAGCACCGGAGAGAGCGGAGCAGATCGCACGCTTTGGTCTTCGGAAAAGAGGAAGAACAGCCGGGCACGGTGGTCCTGGGACCTGTGGCCAGAGGCAAGTGTCAGAGCATCAAAGCACTGCTCCTCTCACTAGCCAAGAACAAGTCAAGGCTAATGAGGAGGGACTCTGAGAAATGGGCCCCAGGGGGCAGACACCTCCACTCCACCAGAGGCGGTTCTCACTAATTGGCCCGCTTTGGCCGATGACTCACCAAACACAGGACTGGAGCCCAAGCCCAGCCAGGTCCTTCAGCCTTCAGGTCAAGGCTCCGAGGCGGGCGGAGCGCTGAGCTGGCAGCCAGACCAGGTTCTGCCTGGGTGGATCTGAAAACCTCCCCCAGTCTGCGTCGCTGAGGCTGACAACTCCGCTTAAACCCACTTCAAGCCTCGGACTTGATTTGCAAAGAGTTGTGCAACCAGAGAAAGGAGGAGAGGAAAGATGGTAACTGGAAAGGAATTTTTACAAATTTACAGATTGGGTAGTTGAAGGGGGTGGAATTCTTCATGGGCATGGCTAGACAGGGACCACTGTCCTCTCCATTCACCCACCAGCCCTAGCTCTTTAGACCAGGGGTCGGGAACCTATGGCTCGTGAGCCAGATGTGGCTCTTTGGATGGCTGCATCTGGCTCGGAGATAAATCTTTAATGAAAAAAATAATAATGTTAAAAATATAAAACATTCTCATGTATTACAATCCATTCATTTTCTTCTGCTCATGTTCATGGTTGCATGTGGCTGGAGCCAATCACAACTGTCCTCTGGGACAACACCAAATTTTTATTGGATAATGCGTAAGGTACACAGGTCGTTGTATGGCTCTCACAGAATTACATTTTAAAATATGTGGCTTTCATGGTTCTTCTCAGCCAAAAAGGTTCCCGACCCCTGCTTTAGACCATCCTGGCTTCCTTGGTGAAACTGGCCACTAGAAAGAGAATTGTATCTCCGCCAGCTGCCAACACACCTCCATAGGCCTCACTTGGGGCTGTGGCGGCAGACCTGGGTAGAGGAAGATGCTCCTCTCTCTTAATTGGCCCATGCAGCCAGGAAGCCCCACCCACCCACCCACCCAACGCTTCAGTAGCCAATCACCTTGACCACATGCCTGGGGAAGAAAATGCATAATACATTTCTTTTTTTTTTATTTATTTTATTTATTTATTTTTTTCATTTTTCTGAAGCTGGAAACAGGGAGAGACAGTCAGACAGACTCCCGCATGCGCCCGACTGGGATCCACCCGGCACGCCCACCATGGGGCGACGCTCTGCCCATCCTGGGCGTCGCCATGTTGCGACCAGAGCCACTCTAGCGCCTGAGGCAGAGGCCACAGAGCCATCCCCAGCGCCCCAGCCATCTTTGCTCCAATGGAGCCTTGGCTGCGGGAGGGGAAGAGAGAGACAGAGAGGAAAGCGCGGCGGAGGGGTGGAGAAGCAAATGGGCGCTTCTCCTGTGTGCCCTGGCCGGGAATCGAACCCGGGTCCTCCGCACGCTAGGCCGACGCTCTACCGCTGAGCCAACTGGTCAGGGCTACATTTCAAAGCCGAGCTCAAGTCTCCTACCCTGGAATGCAAAATCACACCGACGATCAAATCTCCTGAGCATAGCAAAGACAGACAAGTTCACTTCCATACCTTTGCAAGTAGGGAGACTGAGGCTTTGGGTTCCAAGAGGTCCTCAAACATTAGTTTTCTTCCCAAATAAAATGAGGACTTACCTCTGAGCCAGACACTGTGCTAGGACCAGGGAAGCTGCCAGCCCCTCCTGTACCTTTATAAGAATAGGCAAAAGGGTCCAGGTGCAGGTAACCGGGGCAGGGCACATGGTTGGGGGAGCAGAGCACGGTGGCATTTCAGCCCTGGTTGGTCCAGCCAGGTACTCCTCAGCAGGGCAGAATAAGGACAACCATGCACAGCAGCCCTGCCCTGCACTCGCCTTGTGAGACAGATACTATCTGTAGCGTCAATTAACAGATGGGAAAAATGAGGATTACAGAAAGCAAGTAACTTGCCTGATTATACACAACTAATACCATGCAAGTCTCTAGAGTTTGCGGTCTTAGAAGATGAAAAAGCACATTTGTGATCTCCCTTGCACCCCCTCCCACCTTTTTTTTTCTTTGAAGCTGTCAAATATTGTATTGGTTTATGGCCTGTGACTTGGCAAAAATCAGATTGCCAGGAATGGGTAACAACACATTAAACACTATCCACGGTGGAGGTCTAGTCATCTGTTTAGAAGCACAACATCCTGGGTGGGCAGGCCTGGGGTAGCAGTCCATTGGGTTTCACCCCGCCCTGGGAACGGGAAACATGATTTGCCCAAAGTCTCCCACGGAGTCAGAGGCTGAGGGAACCCTGGAGGCCAGGCCCCGATGCTCAGGCCAGCAGCTCCACCTGGCCAGGCCACGTGCCAGGACGGATGACCTCCCAGCTCGGTGCTCTGTCGGGAGACAGCATGCAACAGGCGAGGGGTGCCAAGCTGCCGGGACCAGGAGCTCGGAGCCAAGCTGCCGGGACCAGGAGCTCGGAGCCAAGCTGCCGGGACCAGGAGCTCGGAGCCAAGCTGCCGGGACCAGGAGCTCGGAGCCAAGCTGCCGGGACCAGGAGCTCGGAGCCGGGGCTGGGAAGGAGGAATACCATGATGTTGGCCATTGCCAACTGACTGTCCTGCTCAATCCTGGGGATGAAAAAGCCACCCCACCCCTAGATGGGCGCTGGGTCTCATGCCCAGGAAACCACCCACAGCGTTCTGCAAAGCCATGTTCTTAGAGTCAGGAAAGGGAAACAGTGCACTGTCTTCCACTGACTCCCCCGAACAGATGTGTTACCCTTAGAAAAACCAAGCTGCCTGTGACAGCCTCCCATCGACTCTTCACGCCCCCATGCCTTTGCCCATGCTGTCGCCTCTACCTGCTCTTCCCCTCCTCCCTCTACCACCCTTTGCTGGTCCGGGTCCCAAGGATCCTTTAAGACTCAGCCTAGGAAGGACTTCCTCTGGTAACCCCTCTACCCTCCCAACTCTTCCCTGCTGGACTAAATGCCTATCCTTTGGGCTCCCAAAATGCCTTGCTTTCTCATTTATCGAATGAGATAATGCATCTGTTCCTCTACCCCTGTGACCCTGTAAGAGTCAGGGACCAGTTTCTATTTTCTTAACACTAGGAAGGAAACAGCCCTTGTGCACTCCCAGTTATACATATATATAGTAGATGCTCAATAAACATGTTGTGTGAATGAACAGGAAATGCTCACTATGCACAGGATGAAGAGTAGATTTGGTAAGTTGTAGTGTTCAGACACACAGCCAAGAATAGCTTCAGCCAACAGTGGGTATTCAATGAAATTTAGTTTGAATACAACTAAAAAGGCAGCTGCCCCCCCCCCCAGATGGTTGAGGGCATCCTGGTGGTGCCCCCGGGCATCTGGCCTGCAAATACCATTAAGTACATCCATTATTCCAGCAGAGTCTCTGGGCCTCTGCCCAGAGGGGTTCATGCACCCTCAGCCTGTGGTCCTGCGAGAACAATGAGAGGGAGGAAGAGTAATCAGGAGAGGATGATGGAATAACTGAGCTGCTGTCCAGCCACCCCCAGGCTGGGGGGAGCCCCTGGCACCGCGGGCAGGGCCTGGAGAAAAGCACCTGCAGACATCAGGAGGAACTGTCAGAAACCAACGGCACACACTGAGAAGTTCAAGGTTGGAAGAAGGGCTGTTATTCTCCCTATGACTTCCAGGCACTTCCAAGAGGGGCCATTATAATGACGCATAGCAGAAGGGGCCCTCGGGGAGAGTGCCTCCTCCTGAGGCCAAAAGATTAAGCCATCAGTCAGATTTAAACACCCTCCCATCAGGAGCCTGGTTGAGGATAGAGGGTGGTGATTCTGCATTACCCACAGCTTGAGAACCAGCCCAGGATGGAATGCCCAGGGAAGGGTTGCTATCTATAACCCAGAAGCATTACTACTGCGTGTTGCATCCCTCCCCCACAGTAAACAGTTTGGACCCTGGTCCCATCTTCACTCAAGAAAGGGGCTGGTACTCAGAGTTTATTCAGACCAAGACAGCAGGGCACAGGCTGGCTAAGGACTTGCCCTTCATCGCACATCTAGGAAATGCTGGGGGCTGGGATTTGAACCCATGTACCTGTCCCCAGAGCTCGCTGTCTCTCCTCTACCCCACACCAACCGTCTGCCCTGATCACGCTTCTCCACAAGGTAGAGGCTAAGCGGCTCTGGCTCAGGATGGGTGGAGGACCTCCATCCACCTCACCACGCACATTCTTCATGGTCTGGTTGTCACTCCAGTGCCCCGTCACCCATGTGGGACATACTGACTGGCCTACTATGTCCCAACCTCTGCCCTGGGCATGGGCCAGGGGAGAAGCGACGGTGGCAGCCCGCGAGGCAACTCCGGCTCCTTCACACGCTCGGGAACCTTCACGCCTCTGCCTGTCCGAGCAATTCTGTGAGGTGAGAATGGCCGACTGTGAAACAGGCTCAGAGGAGACAAGGGACAGTTGTGTGCTCTGCACACGCTGCCCCGCCCAAGGAGCTCGGCACTCACTCACCACGTGGCCCTAGCGGCGGGGCCCTCAGGGGGTGTGGGTGACGCAGGTCATTCCTGCCAGAGCTGGGGCCTCCCAGCCACCTCTCCTGCCCTTCCACCATCACCCAAATGTGAAAAATTCAGTGTGCTATTGTTAGAGACTGGAGTTTGTCCTTCCCTCCCCAAATTCATATACCAACGCCCTAACTGCCCAATGAGGCGTTCTATGGAGACGGGGCCTTTGAAAGGTTTTAAGGTTTTAGGAGCAGGGCTTAATCCTCTGGGAAATAGTCTCCTTATACGAAGAAGAAGAGAGCCCAGAGCTTGCTCTCTCTGATCCTGTACAGAGAAGACCCTGCCAGGACACAGAGAGGAGGCGGCCGTCTACAAGCCAGGGAGAGGCCTCACCAGACATCAACCCCGCTGGCACCTTGATGTTGAACATCCAGCCTCCAGAACTGTACGAAAACAAACTTAATTATATAACTGAGCTCTGACCCCATTGTTGATTCTGGGTCAGGTCTCTGAAACCCCTCCTGCCTTCCACCTACCAGGATGCACATCCTTACTTTCTTCCCATTCAAGACAGCATCTAATCCGAGACTCCCGAGCTACACGGATAATCTCCTTCTCTCTCCTGGCCCGTGCAGCCCCCTCAGCAAATCTGTTGATCGATCTCTCAATCTCTGCCAAGACACTTTCAGCAAGAAGGAACTCACTTCTTACAAAATGCTCTTCTATATTTGGAATTACAAGGAGGTGGGTTTGGTTCCGGGCCAAGTCCGTAAGTCCTTCTAGCAACACTATAAAACGTGGGCCATTATGACCAGCCCATCCTGCAGACAGAAAACTGGGATTCAAAGAGATAAAGCAATATGACCAAAGTCACACGACCGGGGCGTCGTGACTGTTATTCTTGAAGGCATTCGCAGAGAGTGCACCCGTGGTAAATATGAATGGGTTGATTGACAGCAGTGTTTCTGGGAGGGGCATTCCTAGTGACTCTACGTCTCCATGTAAACCCCATCCCAGAACTTACAGCTCGGCTTTGAGGAACCTTTAACAATGCAAACGGCCCTCAGTTCTGTTAAGACATAAATCTCCATAAATGATTTCCAATAACACAGTTCTTGCCAGGAAAGGAAACATTTACACTGTTGCCCATGCATAATACAGGTTAATCTTTCAGGATGCATTAAACGTGTAAATGTTTAGAGGGAGGCGCAATTCTGGTTTTGAGCCAGGTCACTCTGCAGAACAGAGAGGAGATGCTGATAGAGAAGGAATATTTTTAGACTTGGACCCAACTCGATCCTACCGGTAAGTACTTTGTGTTAGGAGCGGGCACAGGACACAACTCTGCTGCTGCCAGGCAGGAAAATGACATGTTGGCTTCAAACAGATGCTCCCGATCCCTCAGGGGAAGCTGATGACTTCAAGATGGGCTGGTTGCTCTGCGGCTTCTTTGGAGACAGTCAAAATTAGGATGGGACCTGGGGCGTGACGGAGCGCCAAATCCACCAAAGATGGGCCTAAGTAACTGAAGGGTGGAGATGGGTCCGATTAGCCACACACTGGGATCAGGAGCACACGTAGGAAACTGCGCTCTGTAGCTGGCCTTCGGAGGAAGCAGAGGACGAAGGCCGGTGGAGGGAAGAGCTGAGAATGCTGAGGGGCAGCAGATTTTAACTGACTACGAGATGGTACCACATGAAAATTCCTGAGATTTCATGGTCATTAACCAAAAATATGATTGTTTCATGTGGGTAAATCTGATCCATCCTTCAGCTATATTCATACCTATTAATGTAAAATCATGACCAAACGTCCCAGGGAGCGGTCACATCACTGTCCACAATGCGAGAACGTGGTCCGCGGTACAGAGCCCGAGGCCCCGTAAACTGCGGTGTTTCTGTGCTGGCGAGAAAGACCTAAGTATTTACGTCAGGTTAGGAAGGAAGGAAACCCCACAGAAACAAAAAGACGGAAAGGATATGCTATGGTTGGAATGTCTGTGTTCCCTCAAATCGTATGTTGACATCCTAACCCCCAAAGGTGATCGTATTAGGAAGTGGGCCTTTGAGATGTGGTTGGGTCCTGAGGATAGAGTCCTCATAAATGGGATTGGTGGCCTTACAGAAGAGCTTCCAGAGAGATCCCGAGGCCCTTTCACCATTAGAGGACATAGTGGGAGGGTGCTGGTTATGAACCAGGAGCGGGGCCCTCACCAAAAGCCAACCATGTTGGTACCTTGATCCCGGACTTCCCAGCTCCTAGAACTGTGAACAATAAATTTCTGTTGTTTAAAAGTCACTTAGCCAGTGACATTTTGTGATAGCAGCTGGAAATGAGTACCCTCGGGGGGACAGACCAATTAAAACCCCAGCCAAGTGGGCTGAGCCGACAGTGTTTACAGCTTCCATCACTGCTTCCCTGGCATGTTAGCAGGGGAGCAGGGAGCACAGAGCCCACCTCTGCAGTCACTCTGCTGGGGTTCAAGTCCTGATGGTCCTCCTTACAAGCTATACCGGGCTAAATGGTGCCCCCGCCCCCAAAAGATAAACCCCTGTCTTAACCCCGGAACTGGTGAATATTACCTTCTATGGGGGAAGAGTGAGTATTACACCTTACATGGCAAAAGATGGATTAAGTTAAGAATCTTAAAAGGAAGGATTTATCCTGGATTATCCACAAGCACCCTAAATCCAATGACGAGTGTCCTAATAGGAGACAGACCCCAGAGAGGAGAAGACACCACACATGACAAGGAGGAGGCAGTGTGACCAGAGAGGCAGAGATTGGAGTGATGGGGCCCCAGGCCAAGGAATGCTAGAGTATGAAGAACCAAGAGACAGACTTTGCCCCTGAGCCCTTCGAAGCTCAGTGCTACCCGCACCTTGATTTCAGACTTCTGGCCTCTGGAAGCCTGAGACAATTAATTCTTGTTTTTTAAGCCACCAGATGTAAGGTCATTTGTCATAACAGCCCCAGGAAACTAATTCACAAGCTTTCTGCCTCAGTTCTCTTGTCTACAAACTGGGACAATAATAATCTCATGAGGGGAGGCAGGTGAAGGGTTTAGCATGACACCAGGTGTACACTAAGCACTTATGTAAGTGGAAGATGCAATCAGCAAACCAGAGCGTGGACTGAAAACGGCGTCAGCTGCAAGAAAAGGGAGATCATTGCACACCGTGTACGTGTTTGGTGCCTAAAAGAGGTGTTCCCGCCGCGGGCCTGACTCGCCTGCCCCGGCCAGGGTCGGTCATACTGGGAGCTAAGAGTCCTTCTCAGATAACCCTCACACCACCACCAGCCAATACTGCCTCGGTTCAACATACATATGTATCAAAATATTTCAGAAAAACTCTATGTCCTTTCAGAATTGCATATTGGATACAATTTCAGCAATTGGGAACCTGGCATTTTGAGCTCGTTCAACCACTGGAAAAAAAGTATCTTTCAAAAAGGTGGTTAAGCCCTGGCCGGTTGGCTCAGCGGTAGAGCGTCGGCCTAGCGTGCGGAGGACCCGGGTTCGATTCCCGGCCAGGGCACATAGGAGAAGCGCCCATTTGCTTCTCCACCCCTCCGCCGCACTTTCCTCTCTGTCTCTCTCTTCCCCTCCCGCAGCCAAGGCTCCATTGGAGCAAAGATGGCCCGGGCGCTGGGCATGGCTCTGTGGCCTCTGCCTCAGGCGCTAGAGTGGCTCTGGTCGCAATATGGCGACGCCCAGGATGGGCAGAGCATCGCCCCCTGGGGGGCAGAGCACCGCCCCTGGTGGGCGTGCCGGGTGGATCCCGGTCGGGCGCATGCGGGAGTCTGTCTGACTGTCTCTCCCTGTTTCCAGCTTCAGAAAGATGAAAAAAAAAAAAAAAAAAGGTGGTTAAAAAAAAAATAGGACACAAGGGAAGAAGATGGTTATTAAAGATGCTTAAAAGCCTTCCTGAACTTCAAATGGGCTCTTCACAACAATAATACTGATGATTTAAGGGAAAAATGAATCAAGACTCTATTGATTAAATGTTCCTTAAATTATGTATGGGTTTTAAAATGTGTGGCAGTATGCAAAGCACGTTGGAGGTAAAACGTTTGAAACATCACCCGAGACATTTAAAGGGTTGGAGATGGAGCTGCAGCTTCAGCCCCAGGAGTGAGCAGCCTGGATGAAAAGTGGGACGAAAGGTCAACCCAGAACCCTCCAGACCATCTGTGACCCAGGGCAGGGGCGCCATTCCCAGGGCCCTGACAGCTCATGGTGACATCTACTTCCCACTGACGCGGCATTTGTTTCCCTGACCCTCTGATGGTCTTGGCTCTGCACCAATAATCTCAACACATTGCTCATTCCAGAGGCATTTCCTGAGCACCTGCTAGGTGCCAAGCCCCGCGCTTGGAGCCAGAGGATAGACACAGCCTGATGCAGCCACAGCGAGGAAGAGGCCATTACAGTTCGGGGGGTCGAGAACCGTGACATGAAAGATACGCGGTGGGAGGGCTGTGAGTACCCGCTGGGCAGCACCCCCCGCTACCCACGGAGGTCAGGGGGAGGAAGGCTCCTGGAGGAAAAGAAATCTAGGATGAGAGCAGAAGGGTGAGCCAGCATTGGCCAGATGCAGAGAGGAGGGAGGGGAGAGAAATTCAGAGAGGAGGTGCAGTGACACGTGCAAGATGCCAGAGGCACAGGGTTTAAGAACAGAACTAAGTGCAAGCAGGCCTGCTCACCTGGGCACCTGCTCACCCAGTCACCTGCTCACCTGGGCACATGCTCACCCGGGTGCCTGCTCACCCAGGCACATGCTCACCCGGGCACATGCTCACCTGGATGCCTGCTCACCCGGGCACGTGCTCACCCGGGTTCTTGCTCACCCGGACACCTGCTCACCCAGGCACCCAATCACCCAGACGCCCGCTCTCCTGGACGTCTGCTCACCTGGGTGCCTGCTCACCTGGGTGCCTGCGCAGCGCCCACTGGCAGCTGCCGGACTCCACTCCCCACGAGCTCCTGGCTCTGCTCACCCACTGTCTTCAGTCTTTTGAATTCTTGAGTGAGAGACTCCTTCACCTAGAACTCCCCTGGTCCATCCCAGGCTCAGTGGGCGAGGACAGCCAGGCAGCTCGCAGGGAAGATAAGAAAGATGTTGATGCTCTGGGTTCACACGGTAACTTCTCAGCGTGATGGACAAATCCTCTCCCCAGGAGCCTGTCCCTCACCAGGCAGTGGATCACCCCCACCCCCGGCTACCACCCTCCCTACTTAAACCCAAACCAGTCGGCAGGCTCTGTCCATCTCGCCCCTCCCCTACGTGCCCCAAGTCCATGCTAAGCTGGAACCTGCCTCTGTCCGTCTGCCCCGCCACCCAGAGGCCTGAGAGGAGATAGGCTGAGCACAACACCTCCTTCAGGAACAGCCGGAGGGAAACGGAAGCCTGGGCACCAGGTCCTTCCACCGTCAGTCCTCACTGTGGACAGGGACCATTCCCTCGCTGTCCCAGGAAGCAGCATCTGGAGGTCCGGGCGTGTCCTGGTGCACAGGTCGCGGCCGCAGCTGTCTGACCCTTTTGTGCGCCACACTTCCCACTCATTACCCGGATCCCAATCGAACGCTTTCTGCTGTGAGCGGCTCTGTAGAAGGGTGCCCTCATCTTCTGCATGTGGTCGAGTTCCTGACTCAAGATGGTGCTTAAGAAACGCAGTGAAGGGATGCATACAGGCATCCTGGTTACACAATGCACTGGCTCCAGCCCTGTGGCCTTGAAGCTCACCTTGACCTCGTGAGGCAGAAAGGGCAGGGTGAGGAGCCTCAGCAGAGACTCAGCCAAAGCAGATTCGCGCAAAGTCACAGGGCGCTGAGAGGCAACGTCAGAACAAAGACCCAGGCCTCTGGTCCCCACCCGCCCAGCCTGGCCTCACTATTTCCCTCCCGGGGCTGGCTCTCTAGAGAGAAACGGTCTTTGCCTGTGTCCATCAAAGCACCCCGCGGGGCACACACATAACGAGGGGAAGAAGCAGAGAAGGAGAAGAAGGAGAAGGAGAAGGAGAAGGAGAAGGAGGAGGAGGAGGAGGAGGAGGAGGAGGAGGAGAAGGAGGAGGAGGAGAAGGAGGAGGAGAAGGAGGAGAAGGAGAAGGAGGAGGAGGAGGAGGAGAAGGGAAGGAGAAAGAGAAGGAGAAGGAGAAGGGAAGGAGGAGGAGGAGGAGGAGAAGGAGAAGGAGGAGGAGGAGGAGGAGGAGGAGGAGGAGGAGAAGGAGAAGGAGGAGGAGGAGGAGAAGGGAAGGAGAAGGAGAAGGAGAAGGAGAAGGAGAAGGAGAAGGAGAAGGGAAGGAGGAGGAGGAAGAGGAGGAGAAGGAGAAGGGAAGGAGGAGGAGGAGGAGGAGGAGAAGGAGGAGGAGGAGGAGAAGGAGAAGGAGGAGGAGGAGGAGAAGGGAAGGAGAAGGAGAAGGAGAAGGAGAAGGAGAAGGGAAGGAGGAGGAGGAGGAGAAGGAGAAGGAGGAGGAGGAGGAGGAGGAGGAGAAGGAGAAGGAGGAGGAGGAGGAGAAGGAGAAGGAGAAGGAGAAGGGAAGGAGAAGGAGGAGGAGGAGGAGAAGGAGAAGGAGGAGGAGAAGGGAAGGAGAAGGAGAAGGAGAAGGGAAGGAGAAGGAGGAGGAGGAGGAGGAGAAGGAGAAGGAGGAGGAGGAGGAGGAGGAGGAGGAGAAGGAGGAGAAGGAGAAGGAGGAGGAGGAGGAGGAGGAGAAGGAGAAGGAGGAGGAGGAGGAGGAGGAGAAAGAGAAGGAGAAGGAGAAGGGAAGGAGGAGGAGGAGGAGGAGAAGAAGGAGGAGGAGGAGGAGGAGGAGGAGAAGGAGGAGGAGGAGGAGGAGGAGGAGGAGGAGGAGAAGGAGGAGGAGAAGGAGAAGGAGAAGGAGAAGGAGAAGGAGAAGGAGAAGGGAAGGAGGAGGAGGAGGAGGAGGAGGAGGGGAAGGGGAAGGAGAAGGAGAAGGAGAAGGAGAAGAAGGAGAAGGGGAAGGAGAAGGAGAAGGGGAAGGGAAGGAGGAGGAGGAGGAGGAGGAGGGGAAGGGGAAGGAGAAGGAGAAGGAGAAGGAGAAGGAGAAGGAGAAGGAGAAGGAGAAGGAGAAGGAGAAGGAGAAGGGAAGGAGGAGAAAGTAAGCCATCTCTCCCAGCCCTTGAGCAGGTGGCAACCAGCCCTCGAGAACTGCATATTTGAGTTTAAGATATTACTTCTCCCTTTTCTCCTTCCACAAAGCGGTACATGGCCCATTTATATATTTAATTAGAATGAATTAAAATTAATAACATCTTGAGTGGTTCCTGACCCTTCTTGAGATAATTGGAGACACCCTGGGGTGATGCAAAACCAGGAGGAAGAATTGCTGATCCGACCGACAGAGGCCGAACTTTTTCATGTGCCTGTAATCAGCACATCCCTAATCACCCTCTGCGTGTGCATATACAGATATATATTAACAAAGACAGGTGTCCTTACGGTTGGGAGTCCCCTCCTGTCCCCTGGGCTGCGGGGCTGAAGGCATGCCCTTGGCAGACGGACCAGCTAAAACCCGTCCTGTCTTCACTTGCCGACCAACTGACACGCAGCTCTCGAGGGTGCTTCCACAGTTGTTATTTTTGAACAGATTTTCATGACGTGATTTGTCTCCATAGATACAAATATTAAAAAAACATGTTCGAGCACCTACTGTGTGTCAAGGGATGTGCAAAAGACACCTCCATCCACGAGCCTGTCCATCTTCCCGACAACCCCTCAGGAGCAGAGAGGGAGCAGAGCCGGACGATTCTCCGCCATTCGACCATTGAGGGAACCCAGGTGAGAGAGACGGCGCGGGAGCTGGGTTCTGGATGGAAAGCCCAGCCCGGGCGGTCAGTGACCACCCAGGAGGTGGCTATGACCGGCAGGCTAACCTTGCCCTTCGACCTGCCTCAGTGGTCCTGGATGCACACAGCTCGGCCTCTGCTCTCAGCGCAGTGACCTGCAGGTGTCATCAGCACGGGCGTGGCAGGGCCCCCTTCGCTGTCTGAACACCCCCCACCTTCACCGACCAAGGGCACAGGGGCGCAAACTGCAACGAGTGGGCCAGAGCTGAAGAATAAGCCACGACCACCCCTAACGAAGAGGGGCGGTCAGAGGGTGGGGGACCCAGCCCACCCGCTAGGAGCCCACTCCCCAGGCTCTGCCGCCGCCGGCTGCACTGAGCACAACCCTGGCGTCCAGGGAGAACCCAGGACTTCATCAGGCAGCGGAGTTCAAATCCCGTTCCGCCGCTTCCTGTGTGGGACAGAAACGTGATTCCACTGAGCCCCCTAAGCACACCTCGTGTCAGCTCCTGCACCTGTAAAGTGAGCATGTTAACACCTGTCCACTGGAGCCTTAATGATAATAACAGCAAATCCATCGCTGGGCAAGCACCTGCCACAATAGTCACCATTCTGCAGATGTGGAAACAGGTTCAGAGTCACATGGTCACAAAAAAACACGTCTGTTTCCATGACATCTCCTGGCTTCTCACAGTGCTGGAGCACCAGGTCCGACAGGGAGAACAATGAGCTCCAGATAGTAACTGAGAGGGGGAAACATTTGCTTGTCTCCTCTGTGATCTCCCCCAAACTCCAGAGACTGGTCACATCCCCTGCCTGGTACATCCTCACTCCCATTGGGGCAAATGCCCCGTCACCTTCCAGTGTCCCTCTCCTCCCTGCTGTTGTCCCCTGGATGACAGAGTAAAGTGTCCCTGCATCCACAGTGAGGGTTGTGCTTGTGAAGGAGACCCCATTTCTGGGTCAAATCAGGCCAAGCCGGAGCTGCAGCCCCAGGGCAGCTACAGCACCGGGCAGTCCACTCCATGCTGGTGCACCGGGAGCCACTTCATCTGGGGAGCAGGACACAGCTGATGTGAACGAAAGGGGAAGCACGCTTGCAGAAAGAGACTGATTTCAGCAAAACACAGATTCATATTCACTAAATGTCTTAACACTTTCGAATCAATTAAAATGAGATAGAAAAAAAGAAAGCACAGAGACACGGAGGATGGCGGTGAGCCCAACAAAGGAGGGCGGGGGCGGGGCAGCTTCCCGGAGAGCAGAGCGGGGGGGGCCCCAGTCCAACCTGTACAAAGGGGGACGGGGGCGGGACAGCTTCCCGGGGGGCAGCTTCCCGGAGAGCAGAGCAGGGGGCCCCAGTCCAACCTGTACAAAGGAGGGCGGGGGCGGGGCAGCTTCCCGGGGGGCAGCTTCCCGGAGAGCAGAGCAGAGGGCCCCAGTCCAACCTGTACAAAGGAGGGCGGGGGCGGGGCAGCTTCCCAGAGAGCAGAGCAGAGGGCCCCAGTCCACAGAGACCCCTCGGGCAGAAGGGCGATCCTGAGGCTCGGAGACCATTTCTTTTCCAGGCCCTAGGGGACAGTGAACAGTGGACCTAGGGTATGGGGTCAGGGGATTCTCAGAAGTCAGTGTCAGAATCAGCTTTTGGGGTGTAGAGGTTCTGGGTGACTCCCCGGGGTTCTCTCCGTTAGGGCAGTGGAGGAGCCGGCAATCTGCCTGGCTGGCCAGCCCAATCTCCGGTACAGGTGGTCAGGGACCACACTTTGAGGAGCAGGAACCAGACTCGAGGTTTCATGGTGTGCCCCGCTCTCTGGTCACCATGGCAACAATGCCCGCCAGCACGGCTCATCCCTGGGACTGCTGCAGGAAGCTGGAGATAGACAGCACCAAGGCCTTTGCATGACGATGAGGCCTTCTGGAGATGCCCTGAGAGGGGGCATCGCAGGACAGACAGTGTGGGTGGGGGGAGAGAGAGAAAGGGGTAGAGCCTCCCATACCCCGCAGGCTCTGGCTTGGGTCGCTCCCTTCCCAAGAGGACTAGACATGGCTGAAAACAGGGATGGGACACTTTGAAAGCCAGTCTGGTAGTTTCTTACAAAACTAACCTTACTCTTCTCAGATGTTCCAGCAAGCACACTCCTTAGTATTTAACCCAAAGGAGCAGAAAACTTATGAACACACGAAAAGCTATAAGTGGATGTTTATAGCAGCTTCATTCATGATTGACAGAACTCTGAAGCAACGAATGTGCCCTTCAGCTGACGAGTGGATAAACAAACGGTGGTACGTCCATGCAGGGGAGTATTACTCAGAGCTAAAGAGAAACGAGCTATCGAGCTATCAAAAGACATAGCGAAACCTTAAGTGCATATCACCATGTGAACGTGGGCAATCTTCAAAGGCTATGCACTACATGATCCCAGCTATGGGACATTCTGGAAAAGACAAAACTATGGGGACAGTAAAAAGGTCAGTGGTTGCCAGGCATTGGTGGGGCTAGGAATGAACAGGCAGAGCACAGAGGGTGTTTAGGGCAGTGAAACTGTTCCGTAGGATACTCTTGTGGTGGATACATACGGGTCACTACACTTTCACCAAAATTCATAGACTACACAATACCAAGAGCAAACCCTAATGTAAACAGTGGACGTTGGGGGAATACCAACGTGTTGATACAGGTTCATCGATTATAACAAAGATACCACCCTGGGGAGTTGGTTACGGGGGGAGACTGTGCATGTGTGGGGACAGGAGGTATTGAGAACTCTCTCTTCTTTCTGCTCGATTTTACTGTGAACCTAAAACTGCTCTAAAAACATACAGTCCATCAACAAACAAACCGGGCTGGAGGTTGCCTCAGGTCCCATGAAATACAGGCTGTGCTGAGAAGGCGGAGCCGTGAAACACGGGGGTGTGGGGGACAAAGCCGCGGGGCACATGGCGGGAGTAAACCCAGGCTGCTGGCCGATTTCTCAGTGGGAAGTGGAGTGCAGCCCAGCCCAGTCAGAACAGGAAGTACAAGCTCCCTTACCTCCCACCCTTCCTGCCCGCAACGATGATACTGCCAACACCAGCAAGATCTCTGTGAGAGAGCTGTCTCTGTGCAGGTTGAAATTCTCAACGATCCCTTAATCCCCACCTCCACCCCCAAATAAAGAAAACAGTTCAAACAGGTGCATACACGAGCGAGCGAGCGAGAGAGTGGAACTGGGAATGTCAGCATCATTATCCTCGGGGCGAGGCTTCCTAATGCCCCTGTAATGCAGACTCTCCCTGCCTGCTCCTACTATGAGGCTTCTCTCCTCCATGAGAGTCCTATAAAAATGCATAAATATTCCTCAAGGAACAGAGAGAGCTCCTAACAGTCTTTAATAGCTATCATAAAATGAAGGATAAAATGTGTGAAAAGAGATTGGTCATGATAATAGTGCAAGGTGTGAGAGCCATGAATTTTCTAGCGCCTTCCTGGCTAAGCTTTACAGCGGAAAGATCCTGCCTGGAGTCAGGTGCATGCCCAGAGGAGGGAAACGGGCAGGAGACATCCGGTGTCTGGTCGGAGAATCCCAGACGGTCGAACTGGGAAAGCTGAGGGCCAGGGACAGGAGGAGATTTGCCTGAGTTCATCCTTAGGCGAAAGGCAGGCCCCGGTCTAGAATGCCCAGGACGCTGTGTGGCCCAGATAGAGTGGGTCCTAGGAATTTGCATTGTTCATTTGTTCTCTGGGGGAATTGAAATAAAAACTAGTCTATACTAAACAAGCCTGTGACTGAAACCACTTGGCCCTGGCTACACAGATGCGCCCACCCCTGTGAGGGCCGAAGACCGGGCTGATGTTGGAGCTCGCAGCCCGAGCCCTGCCCGGAAACTGGACAATTGCTCTGAGCACAACAACAAGGTAAGGTAGGTATCAAAGGCAGGGAGCGAAACTGAGAGAGCCTGCAGACTAGGGGAACAAGAGCAGGCTCCCGAGGACGCTTTTCCAGAGTGGGTGCTACGATGGGCTGGGGTGTACACACCTCGGGGCCGTGCACATGGGGGGGTGACTGAGCTGGCAGGAGAGCCCAGAGCTCACGGAGAACAAAGCCCCCAGCTCATGTCTTAGCATGCAACAGGAGCTCCTTACACAGCGGTTCCTGGCAGGGGCAGCACTGAATGTTTGCAGAGGGGCTGCACCTGCCAAGCACTGCTGTGTGTCGAGCTCCCACAGCAGGAAGGGTACGAGCTCGGGGCTTTGCATGTATGATGACGTTTAGCTCTCACAGAGATAAACTGGAGTCTAACCACACCGACCCACTAGGACCCTGGTCGGCAAACTGCGGCTCGCGAGCCACATGCTGCTCTTTGGCCCCTTGAGTGTGGCTCTTCCACAAAATACCACATGTGGGCACTACCTCAATAAGGAATGTACCTACCTATATAGTTTACGTTTAAAAAATTTGACTCTCAAAAGAAATTTCAATCACTGTACTGTTGATATTTGGCTCTGCTGACTAATGAGTTTGCCGACCACTGCACTAGGGTATGTATGACCTAAGGCTGATGAAATAACATCCAGTCAACACAGCCTGATCCAGGCACTTGTTCATGACCCCACCATGGCCTACGGCCTTCTGGTCATCCAATACTTAGGTTTTACCTTATGGTCTACTTCCTCTTTTGTCTCGAGGACAGTGAAGTGGCTTCTTCTAACTGACCCTCAGGACTTTTGGGACAGAAAACTCCCTGTTCCTCAGACTCACACCCCCACTATAGTTCTGGGGATCCTTATTCCAGAACTTACGTATCTCCCTGGGGTCCCAGCCCAGTCACCTGCTCACGATGACATGAGGTCTAAGAGGTCACATTTCCCTCTGCCCATCCAAGCTGACGAGACAAAGTTTTCACCGCTCAAGCCAACTGGCAAAACATCAGCTGAGGTTGTCGCTGCACAGATGTCAAATCCAAAAGCTAGAGCTTTTTATGTGTTTTTTTTATATATAAGTTTAGCTCCCTGGCCAGATGGGAGACAGCTGACAGGGCTCAGTACAGATAACCCAAGATTCTGATGTGATCCAGTGTCATCCTGAAGGCATTCGGCAGCACACACACACAAAAAAAGAAATCAAATGTAGACAGACTGGAATAGAAAAACAAAACCATCAGTCACTCTGGACGGTGGTCTTCACGGAAAACCTAAAGGAATCTACAGTTATTAAAGTTAATAGGAAAGCCAGCAAAATCATTGCACATGAGAGCAATGCATGAAAATCAATTATATTTACTTTACCATAAAGTACACATAAATAAAAATTTAAAAGATACCATTTATAACAGCAACAAGATGCACAAAGGGCCTAAGAGAGCCTCACAAAGGATGCTCAAGACCTTGTGGAAGAGATCAGAGAGCTTTACTGAAAGACATTGAAGAAGACCAAATACATCAAGACATGGACCAAGTTTGAGGGCAGAAAAATACAGTATTACAAAAATAACAAGTTGAGAAGAACTGGTCTATAGATTTCATGCAATTCTAACAAAAATTCCCAACAAGGTTTTTCGTGGACCTTGATTTATAAACAAATATACAAATATATGTGTGTGTATTATTTGTGTTCTACACACGTACCAAATATATACACACACATGATTTATATATATATAATGATATATATATTCTATATATATCATTATATATTATAGATATCATTTTCAGCTTGCCCAAAGGAAGCCAAATGTAAATTAAAATGGCAAAGATATTAATTTTCATCTAAAATTTTTCTAAAAATACATTTTATAAAGTACTTTTATACACTGTTGGTAAGAACTCAAAATTATCTTAATGCCATGTAGCGGAAATCTCACAGAAATAAAACTGATGAAGTTAAATACAGACCAGGTCACCACAAATTTAAGAGGCCCTGATATGTCGCTAATGTATCTGCGTGTAGGTGTGTATGAATGTATGCGTTCCTGAGCTCTAGCCATTGAAACAGTCTGGATGCAATGACTAAACCAACAGCAATAAGGAACCCTCGTACACAGACCACAGGTCTTCTAAATAGCATTTTGCACTATAACTGGAACCAGGATTTCTTGGACAAATGATTAACTCCAGGTCTGGGGTTAAAAAATATCCATGATGAGCCTGGAACAACTTGTAATTTTAGATTTCAAAGACGTCAACAGACACCTGGGCCATGTACAAAGATTTCAGGTAACTCAAAGTAGCCACTGACGGGGCAAGTGGGACATTAGTGAGGATAATGATGAAGAGGGATTAACACGCAGAGTTTTAGCCCATGAATCCTTAAAAGCATACGTGTTACCTTCGGAGGACGCTCGCCAAGCCACCATTTGGCATCTTGGCATAGAAGAATCCGTGGCAGTGCACAGTGCAGATAACTGATGCTGGTGGGATCCAGTCTGTCCTGTTTTCCGTTATAAAGTGCACCTCAAGGCAATTAATAGTTAATTAGGGAGAGTTCATCTTTATAAAATAACTCCGGTAAGAAGGAATGATAATTAGAATGCAACCACTTTGTAATCCCGAGTGAATTAGTGGATCTAGGCCATAATGATCAATGGCCGCCATTAACATAAAAGAGAGACGACCAAACACAGGTGTCTCCAGACAGAAGTGCACACCACCATCTGAAGCAGTCCTGCCTCTCCCTGGCCCCAGCGTGAACTTAAACCTGATCAGTCTCAAACCACCTATTTACAAGAAATACAGAGACTAGAAGAACACATTAAATGACACTATGATGATGTACTAGCAAAGTTCAGACTGTGATGAACGCTTGGGATGGACTTGACTTGGCTCATGATTCAAACAGTTTAAGAGGCTGAGAAATGTGCTTTCTTGACTGGTTATGTGAGGTTATTAAGTTTTAGATGTGTTAATAGAGTCATGCATTTTTTAAGAGTCCTGAAATACACAGACAGGAACAAAAGTAGTTAGTACACCACAGAAGTCAAAGGTAGGGGCCTGTCCCACCAATCATCAAGAATTATTAGAAAATTATATTAACTTATTGGATAACATGATATTGGTGCAGGGATAGACAGATTGATTAATAGAGCGATACAGAGTCACAAACTAGATCATACATTATATATATAACATATATATATATTATACTTTTTTCTTTTTACAGAGCTAACTTTTCAGGTAAATAAGAGATGGTAGGACTAATAAATAATTGGTTGGAGACAACTGAACTGATAATCCACATGGAAAATAAACCATGAAAAAAGATTGATAATTTAAACTATACCCAAATTAAAAACTTCTGTTAACCAAGACAGTGAGACGATGACTCAAACTGGGAATGACATTTGCCACATATATACAAGACCAAAGGATTAAAATTCAGTATATTATTGAACTTCTAAAAGCAATAAGAAATGGTCACACAATCCAATTAACAACTGTAAAGAATATTCTTAAAAGAGTAAACTAGAATAGCTAATAAACTTTTGAAAAAATATCTCATTATATAATCAGTAAAATTTAAACTGAAAACCGGATAGACTATATTTTCATACCCAATCACAGACTCTGATAATACAAAGTGCTGGTGAAAATGTACATTTATGAAACATCTTATACGCCACCAGAGACAGTATGAAATAACTCAAGCCCTTCACAAAGCCCTTTGGCATCGGCTAGTAGAGTTGAGTTTGAGTATTACATATGGTCCAGTACTTCTATTCTTAGGTACATACCATATGTACACCCAGATATACTTACAAAATCATGTACAGCACATTTTTTATAGAAAAGAGCCCAATATATTCATTAATAGGAAAATGGAGAAATAAACTGTGGTGTGATCACACAATGGAACAGTATACAGCAAGGAAAATAATAAAGGTCAAGCAAGATCATCATGAACAAACTTCACAAACCCAAAGGTAAGAGAAGAAAAGCAAGTTGCATAAGAATACTTACAGCATGATACAATGTTTATAATGTTAAATTAAAAAAAAAAACAGTAATATATTATGTAGGGGTATACACATAGATGGTAACATTCTGAAGAAAGGAGGTTAAATGAAACATACAAAATCCAGAAAAATGATTACATATGTGGGAGGGCGGGTGATATTGGTCCTGTAATATTTTTTAAATTGAGTTTTGAGCTCAAAGATGTTTGTTTTGTTATTACATTTCACACCTGACATAATTAACGTATTCGTTTCTGAAGCTAGAAAATGGTCCGGCCTGAGCAGCATAGCCGACTCACTCCTGATGGACATGGGTCAGGTTTCTGCACGGAAGAGACAGACTGGGCTCAGGGAGGAGACAAAGCTGCTACTCTAGGACCAACTGCATGGCTGGAAGGGCCAGCATAGCAAGCGGCTCCTTCCAAGGCAAACAGACACCCCAAAGATGCAAGGTAAAGGAGCGAGCTTTTCCTGGGTTGGAAGACATACCTGGGGCTAAGATCCTGCTCATCCCTGAAACTCTGCATCATCACTGAGAAAGAAACAACAGAATCTGCTCCCGGCAGCCACCCCCTGTGCACAGGTGAATGACCTGTTTCAGACTCAGGAACCATGTCTGTTCTCCTAGACCCCCCCACACACACCCTGTCTGCCTCCAAGCTTGGTGCCTCCAGGCACACAAGTCCCTGGGGGGATGTCTGAGAGACCTCCAGTCATCCCAAGCATGTCACTGGGGCTATGAGATTAGTAAGATAAAGTCTGCCCTTCATCACGCCTGGTGATGGGAAAGGAGGAGTTCACATGGAAGATGACAGCCACCCACACTGGCGAAGGTCTTCTCCTGAGTCCTCGTATCACAATGAGACAAAAAAGTGATTCAGGGAAACTGCTGCATTTCCGTCCCAGGTGGTTATTGAATCTCCAAAACAAGAATAATGCCCAGAGTACCCTTTCTCTGGCTCAACTCAGTTTTCTTAAGATTTCTTACAAAATAAAAAGAAATAAACTATCATTAAGTCTCCAGTGTTGATGTTGATGCCAAAAGAAATAATGAGGGTAAAAGGGCAATACGAAAGCTAGAGAAAGAATGGACTCCTGGAGGCCTGAGAAGGACCCAGAGGCAAGGGCATATGTGTCAGTAGGAGTCCTCAAGTTCCTTCACCTGCCATTCTGCAATGAATTTATCTGGATATTTATTCTGTACTCAGACAACCAGGCAGAGGAAGTCAGGAGGAAGTTAGTAAATATTTTTGTGCAAAACCCATTTCTTTCTCCTGTCTG
Source organism: Saccopteryx leptura (assembly GCF_036850995.1). Lineage (NCBI taxonomy): Eukaryota > Metazoa > Chordata > Mammalia > Chiroptera > Emballonuridae > Saccopteryx > Saccopteryx leptura. Next base: position 16,672,435 of record NC_089511.1, read on the forward strand.
GCTCCCTCCTGGGGGGTACCAGCACCCCACTAAAGTGGAAATGTAGTAGGAGAAAGTAGGGCATGCAGCTAGTCAGCCTCCAGCAGCCAAACTTCCCAGGACCAATGGGCAAGGTCACTGCCACCATAACTAAGGCCCAGTAAATGGCCAAGGGGGTGGGAGACAGGTGAGCCCACAAGCATTTGAGGAGGCACATTAGATACATTCAATGTGACCTGGGTCAGTCTCAAGAGTAGATGTGACCAGAAGGTCCTGATGCTGGAGCGTGGAGATGAGAATGGAAACAGGGTGATTAGCTGAAAATGAATGTGTGGCCCAAGCTCCCCCATCCCCACATAGTAGGGTGGCTGCCCTTTCTCCAGTCTGGCAGAAGAGTGAGTGTTACCACTTCCTGGGGTTCAGAACTCACAGCCACAGGGACAACGTAGGGCTGTGGAGAGGAACCATACTGCAAACAGGAGGAACCAGCCAAAGCTAGGAAACTCCAGGACCACATACAGCCCCGCCTTTGTCCCAGGCAAGAGAAAATTCCTTCCTAAGCTAACTGACCATTCAAGGGGGAGTGACCCTAAAATACCGACATTTGGGCTCAGTGGGTGTGGCAGAGAGAGGCTAAAAGAAAATTGCCTGGTCACAGCTCTATGTTTGGACAAAGAAGCCTCAGCTGACCAGCTCTGCCTGTCCCAGCACAGTGACATTCCTGATCAACAGCTTGACATTGCTCCCACACACGTGAGTAGACAGCCAAGACTCATCAAGTGCGTGAGAAAAGTCTCTTAAGGGCAAAGTCAACAGACATAATAAAGAAACTAAAACACGGATACAAGGTAAAAGAACAATGACAATTGTTAACATCCTTGGAGAGGTAAGAAAAGATTGTATCCAAACACAGAAATTACACTTTGTCAAAATAATAATAACAATAAGTAAACTTGTGAAATAGAACAAAAGAATAGAAAAATGAAGGCAGAAAAGTCAAATTGAAAAATTAGAGAATCAATGCAGGAATACAATATTTGAATGCTAGAAGTTCTAGAAAGTAAAAATAGAGAAAAACGAGATAGAAAATTATGGAAGAAATGAAAACAAAATGCCCCCAAAGGATATGCCTTTCCAGATTGAAAGGGTCCTGAGAGAACTCAGCTCTGTGATAGCAAAGATCGCAAGAAAGTCAAGTCTCGTGAAATATCACCTCAAGGGAGAAAAAGAGAAAACACTGAAAGCTTCCAGAAAGGGAGAGCAGGTCATCCGCAAAACATCAGTAATTAAAGTATGGTCAACAGCCATGTTGGGACCTAGCGGATAATTCAAAATTGTGAGCATAAAATATACAGTCGCCACTCACTGGGACATCTCCGAGACCTCCAGTGGATGTCTGAAACTGAAGATAGTACGGCCTCTCTATGTAGTTTTTTCTTATACATTCATATCTTGTCACAAAGGAGGCACTTTATGACTTCTCTTTGGTGTGTCTGAATTGCCAGCATCACTCCTCTTGCACTTAGGGACCGTTATTCAGGAAAATAAGGGTTACTTGAATGCAAGCACTGCGATACAATGACAGTTGAGCCAATAACCAAGATGGCTACAAACTCGTGGGGGAGGGGAGAGTCCACAACGTGAAGACAGCAAAGGGATGATTCACATCCCAGCAGGACACAGCAGGATATCGTGAGATTTCATCATGCTACTCAGAACAGCATGGAACTTAGAACTTTTGACTTGTTTATTTCTGCAATGTTCAATTTAATATCTTCATATCGTGGCTGACCTTGTGTAACTGAAACCGTGGATAAAAGGGTGACTATATGTATTTGCAGCCTAGAGTTTTATATGCAGCTCATTATTAATCCAGTGTTCAGGTGGGAATAAAGATCTACCTAAGACTTGCACGGTCTTTCAAAATATATCCTCCACACTCTTTGAGAAGAAGCCATCTACCCAAAGAGGATGAGTGTGGAATCCAAGAACCTGAAGACAGAGCATAGGAGATGGGGGAGATCTCCCAGGCTGGTGAAAAGGAAGTCCCAGGAAAAGGACCCTGCAGCAATCAAAACTACACTGAGATACCACCTCACACCTGCTAGGTTGGCTATTATCAACAAAACAGGTAATAACAAGTGCTGGAGAGGCTGTGGAAAAAGAGGACCCCTCATTCACTGCTGGTGGGAATGCAAATTAGTACAACCATTATGGAAGGAAGTATAGCGGTTCCTCAAAAAATTAAAAATAGAGCTACCATATGACCCAGCAATCCCTCTACTGGGTGTCTACCCCAAAAACTCAAATACATTGGTACATACAAAGATACATGCACCCCCATGTTCATCGCAGCATTATTCACAGTGGCCAAGACATGGAAACAACCAAAATGTCCCTTGATAGAGGACTGAATAAAGAAGATGTGGTACATATATACAATGGAATACTACTCAGCCATAAGAAATGATGACATAGTGACATTTACGACAACGTGGATGGACCTTGAGAACATTATACCGAGTGAAATAAGTAAATCAGAAAAAAGCTGGGAATTGTATGATTTCACACATAGATGAGATATAAAACTGAAACTCATGGACATAGATAAGAGTGAAGAGGTTACCAGGGGGAAGGAGTCATGGGGGAGGGGTGGGGGAAGGGTGTAAAAAAGGACAAATATAAGGTGACAGAAAATAATTTGACTTTGGGTGATGGGTATATAACCTAATCAACAGTACAAATGCTATAGAAATGTTAACTTGAAACCTACATACTCTTATTGATCAATGTCATCCTGTTAAAGTTAATTTTCTAAATAAAATTTAAAAATTGAAAGAGAGAGAGAGAACCGTGCAGCAAGCCCAGAGAGCAGCTCCTGCAGATGGAGCCCCGGGCGGCAGCTCCAGGGACTGAGAAACCGTCTGGCAGGTTTCACCGCACCGTCTGGCACGGTGGGTCCGGGGTGCGTGGAAATCCCGCAAGTGAACAAGGCAGTTATTTTACCTCTGAATAAAATAAAGAGTTGCAGAAGAAAGAAAATATAATCATGAGACACTGCATGTCTCAACTGTGAATAATATGTTCATGGTCATAACAACAACAACACTGACTGTTCATTTAACCAAAGTGGGTGATAAACGGATTTGGGAGAATCGGGGCTCGGGGGAGAGGGCACGGGGGGGGGGAGGGGGGGAGATGGCAGAAGAAAGCTAAACCTGCATCTCCTATAGCAGAAAGCCCAGAGGTCATGTCTAATACAAGAAACACTCAGAATAACGGGTCCGAGCAGAGAGCTCTTGCCTCTGGGGCGTAGGAAGCAGGTGAGCAGCAGTGTGTCAGGTATAGATCCTGGTATAACTATTTGACATTTTGATCTCTTTGATAAAAATGAAAATTACATTTCAGTTTTACATATACAATCCCACCTACCTATATATATATCTACCTACACACACACACAGATGTGTATGTACCTGTGTCTAAACCCAGCCGTGCAGAGCCCTACAACTAGTCCTGAGTGTGGTTAAACCGTAAGGAGCAGGTCCTGTGAGGATCAGAACAGCCTTAGGGGAACTGGAGCCCTGCCGAATGCACAGCTCTCAGACGGGCAAAACCCCCGCCTGGTTCAGCCTGAACTCCAGCTGAGCTCTTTCCCTGTGATCAGCTGGAGAGCCCTGGGACACGTGAACTATGTCTGGCTTCCCTATCTCCTTGGGGACTTACAAGTGCCACCTCCCACGTCACCATTCATTTCTGAATGTTTCTCTCTTAATATCTGAAGGTGCAGGGCCATAAAATCCAGCATTCTTTTATAAAACAGAACATGAGTCTCACCTAAGTGCAGTGTGAAAAATCTGGCCATGAGGTACAATAAATCTGCTTTCCGTGAAGATTTGGGGTGCAGAACCCCTCTGTTTAACATGCCGGAGACAGTACAAAACTACCTGCTTTCAACTCAGTTCTCCCCGGAGTCCCTGGCTCTGCCCAGCGCCCCAGAGCCGGCTCCCCGCTCCAGGTCGGGGCCGCTGGGAAGTCCAAGGATCCTTAGCCTCCGCTCCGAAGGACAAAGCCCGTGAAGTTTACGACGTTCACGAATCTGCCGAACCTCCAATCAGAGCTGGGTGGTCTCCCGGTTCCCTCCTTGCAGGGATGCTCCCCTGCCTCCCAGATGTGCACAGTGCAGGGGAGGGACCTCTCCTCCCCTCCCCCGGGGTTGGCCGGAGCCCAGTCCTGCACCATCCAGACCTTTCTTCTCGTTCCGCTCACTCCCTATCTCACCCCCCCCCAAACCCGTTCCTGCATCCCTCGGGCTGGATCTCTTTTACCCTTAACGATGCCTGCTCTTTGATGGGATGTCACACCATCCACTACCCATCCCAGGGTCTGATCACCAGGGTAGAGCATGGCGGAGGGGGTGTCAATGGTCAGCCAGGAGGAGATCCCCACAGGAGTCAGCCAAATTTAGGGCAGGAGGAGGAAGAGGAGCAAGTGGAAGTCAGGGTTGGAGGGAGCAATGGAAACCAGCAGGGCACCTGCATGCTTGTCCCCTCTGGTGACAGTCCCCAGCTCCACCCCCAGCTTTGTGTACCCCCAGGAAAACTGAAATTCAGTGTTTGATGTTTTGGGTTTTGGTGGGGTTTTTTTTTAAGCCAAATGGCACTTGATAGATGATGATGATAGATAGATAGATATAGATAGATAGATAGATAGATAGATAGATAGATAGATAGATAGATAGATAGACAGATAGACAGATGATAGATAGATAGTAGATAGATAGATAAGATCAATATAGATTTGACATATAACATCATATCAGGTTAAGGTATACAATGTATGGATCTGGCACACATATATTGCAATATGGTTACTCCTACAGAGTTGGCTAATTCCTCTATCTTGTCACATAATTATCATTTCTTTTTTGTGGTGTAGACTATTAAGATCTAACCTCATAGGTATTTTGAAGTTTATAACAGTATTGGCCCTGAATTTTTAAGAAGGAGAAAAGATATTCCAGGATCTTTTTCTCAACACCTCCTATCCACAGAGAGGTGGGCTTTCGTCTGTATCCATCTGTTGGCAAGGATGGAAATGTGGGTTTGCTCTTGGGGCTCCTGCCAGGTGGGGAACGTGCACAGTTTCCTCCAGGGAGACCAGCGGTGGGAAAGGCAGTGGCCCAAACACCGGACCAGCAGAGAGGCAGAAGCCCAGCGCCCCAGCTCCGGGCCTCCAGACCTCGTGTGGTCCAACTCAGGGCTGGCTTCACATCCCAAGAAGAGCCAGAGCTTCACCTCCACCAGCTGCCGCCTTGCCCACACCGGGCTGTGTGATGTCACAGGATCATTTAACTTCTTTAACCCTCAGTTTCTGCTTCTATGTAACATTTTTGTTTTGTTTTGTTTTTTAATGGAAGACGAAGCAACACCACACAGGGAAGTGGCGCGCTCGGAGCTGGGTGTGTGGTTTGCTCCCTTTTCACTGGCCCACCCCCCTCCTGGAGGGCAGGCTTTTGAACTTCTGTTTTGGGAAATCTCCTCATCCCGTGTGGATGCATTTTATTTTTGTGAAGAAGCCACTCAGGGTCCAAACTGCTGATGAATTAGGGAGATTCTTATCTTGGTTCCCACATGGACATGTGGCCTTGTGGGCAAGCCACTTCAACTCTTTAGGCCTCGGTGTCCTCATCTGTGAAATGAGCTCTTTGAAGGCCCCTTCCATCTGAACCGCTCGAACATATCACTGTCACAATTTAGCTGAAGGAATCACGTGACTTGCACAGCTCACATGGCCAGTTAGGGCAGAGCCACCTGTGCTGGGGAGACCAAGACCCCTGTCCCCTCCCAGTTCCATCAACAACATTCAAGCCAGACAATGTTTCCACCCTTTGAGCCCTATTTCAAATAATGAGGACGGTTTCTGTGACATGGGCATCAACAGCTTAGTGTCACATATCAGAAACAACGCTCAGAGGCCTGTTGGGAGTTACGCCAGTTTGGGGAAGGGGGCACCTAATTAAGGAAATCATGGCGAATTCAGCTTTCTGTGATGAGGCACAAACCTCTCTTCATGAACAGCAACATCGTGTTAGCTTATGTTTTGCCAAAAAGAAAGACAAGGCCGATCCTTGGGGTTTGCAGCTTGGTAAAATACATCTGGCAACAACGCCAAATACTTCAGGGTCATTGAAATCCCCAACTCCTGGTGCCAAGAACTTTTCGCCTTTGTTATTCAAGTGCGGAGCAGTTATGGAAAATGCGTTCCATATGGTTTGTGCTGCCGAATTCCTATTTACTTCATCAAATCGCTGCTTTGAAAGAGCTATTTGATGTCAAAGATGCGTTAAGATTTTATAGACTTTTCCAATCCAGCTTTTTAAAGATTCTCCCTTTGAACCAGAAATGCTTGCAGAGAGTAAATAGAACTGAAACCACAAGGGGTCAAGGGCTTTGTTGGAAACAGAGACCCCCAACCTGATCAAGGGCTTTCAAAGCTTTGGGGCTAACATGCATTTTTCCCACCGCTTGCCAAAAAAACTCCATTTAAGATCATGTTTCCCACATAAAGTTACATTAAGATAAATGTTTTAATATATTCATATTTTATTAATAATGTAACACCCTCACCCACCACCTCCCACCAAGAAGCAGGGAGACACAGACAGTCACGTGTTTTAAATATGAACAAAACTTTCAGAAACCAGAAAATTTCTCTTTAAGCCGTAAATTGAAATTCTATGCAGGGAGGGATTCTCAGCATCGAGAGAAAATGCAAATAGATACAGACCTTGGAAAGCTCTCGGGGCTGGAGTCAACAGACCCGCAGGGCCCCAGAGCTAGGAGGACATTGGAGAGGAGCTCTCATTTAACATCTCATATAGACGAGGAAACAGAAGACCAGATCTGAGCATCAGCCAAAAATAGGACAGGAGGTAAAACCCAGAAGCTTTCGAATCGGTCCCTTCTTTTCCTCTCCACTGCCTTCATTCTCCTTCAATTCATCACTGTCTCTTCCTTTGGCAGCTTCTCCCAATTCCCCCCACATCCTCTCTTCTTCCAATCACATACCTTCCCCACTGAGCGGCCAGGGTGACTTCCGAAAACTGAAATCAGATTGTATTGCTTTTCTGCCCAAAACTCCTCAGCATCTCCTGATTGTCTAACCTTCCACCATGCCTACCTGCCCAGCAAGACTGCCCCTGCTGACCTGCCCACCATCAGCAGGTGCCAACAACCCCCTACGCACTCTGCTCCACCCACACTGCTGCCTTCCAACCCCTTGAGCTCATAAAGCTCATGACTGCCCCAGGGCCTTTGCACCTGCAGTCCCTTCTCTTCAAGGTGCTCTTGCCTTCCCTACACAGTTCGTCTTTCAGCTTTCAGCATGCATTTTGTCCTGGTTATTCAATGTAAAGAACCTCCATGATCTTCACTGACTCCTGTCTCTGCACCTTTATCGTCTGAGCCCCACCCCAGGTGGTGAGCTTCGTGAGGCCATGAGAGGAGGACTCTGGGTTGTCTCTCCACTGCGCCTCCTGTGCCCAGCACAGTGCCTGGAATAGAACAGACACTCAGTGAGCGTAATTTAATGTCTCACATTTCCCAGCCCCGGGCTCCTTCCACTAATGGAAAAAGATTTTTTTTAATGGCCAGTACTTATATTTACAACCCGGCCCTGCCTTCTCTCTCTCTCCCACTTTCTCTCTCTCTTTCTTTCTCCATCTCTCCTTACACCATTCAGAAGCCCTGCTTTTTTAGAACTGCCTTCACTCATTCCCATTTGTTCTCAGCTCCCGCAGTCACCCTGAAATCTCAGGGTCCCCCAATAGTCCAGAACGCAACGCCACCAGAGGAAGTCTTCCCATTTCATTGGTATCCAAAATATTCAAAATGTCAACAATGTTTAAGGGTAGACACTGAGTCAGCCATGTGATGGGGGAGCTGCAGGGCGACTAGCTCATGGGGTGTAGCAACCGGGGTCTTTCTCCTGAGATTCCAGGCCCCTGCTCTCCTCATGTCTTGAAAGACTCAAGCATGTTACATTGGCTTCTGATGGCAGCTGCCCCCTCCATCACGCTGGCTTTAATTGGTTTCTTCATATCCCATTATCTTTCTTGAAGTTCACATAAATACGTTTTAGCTGTGAGTTTGTGTTGCGTAAAAAAAGCGACCCTGGCTAGAGCTACAAACTACATACGTGGACCACAGTGCTTGCGCGGTCTGTCCCTCTCTGCCAGGAGGTCCCGCTGTCGGTGGAGGGAGTAGCTTGGAACCAGGATTTGTAGGGACACTCAGAAATCTCCAGATCAAACGTTGTCCCTTCAGTTATCCCACAAACGCTTTCTGAGAACCTCCAGACATTTTACAGGGGACGCCACAGTGAACAAGACCAGCGTGGCTCCCCAGAGGAAGGCAGGCACGAGGCGAATTGTCACCCCTGCACTTACTCTGGGGCGATCCGTGTGGCGTAGGTCACATGATGTTGTGGGGACGCATTAGAGGGAAGCTGGTAGGTTAGGAGCTCCTCCCCAGGGGAGGAAGCAGCAGCTGGGGGCGGGGGGAGGTCTGCGGCCGGCAGACAGGCCGGGGCAGTTGAATGAGCTCCTGCCACAGTCCGGAGGACCAGCCTGCAAGCCAGCTCTAGCACCATCCGGTGGTATAATTCTGTGCCCCCCCGCCCCCTCTCTGCTGTACCCCGTTAAGTTTCCAAATCCTCTGGTCTCTACTCCTGTCCTCTACTCCCATCACCACTGTTCCTAATCATTCTGTTCATCTGCCGTGAGCTGATATTCCAGTCACCCCCACTCAGCGTCGGTGACCCCAGATGCTCCTACTCTCGCCTCCAGATCCTGTCCGTGAAGCATAGTCCGGGCTCCTGGGGGCCAGGAGGTGCGGGCAGCACCCAAAGGAACCTGTTCATTTAAAGAGAGACCTTACAGAAGGCTCAGCCTGGTGCCAAGATGACCAGGTACAAGGGGGGGGGGGGCAGTGGAGCAGGAAAAGGCTACAACCAACAGCTGATGGAGAGAGGGTCAGAGGGGGCGCAGCGGGGCGGGGGCCTGGCAGCACCAGGGGGTGGGCAGACACCATCGCCAGGCCCCGTGTGGCATCAGGGCCCTCGGTACCCCCTCTGTCCTCATAAGTGGACACAACCTCCTTCTCAGGATCCCCCGGGACCCACAAGTGAGTTTAAATTCAAGTGAACGGAGAGGAACGTATTTGAAAGGACTCAAGTTCCACTCCACATTCCTCTAGGAAAGACTTTGGCAAGAGATCTGTTCCAAACCCATGGTATGCAGAGGGCAAAGGAGAGAGAGAAATATGATAAGAGAAGCCTCTCTCGGAAAGGGGCTTTGACCCCAGGTCTCGGAAACAGAATCTGTCTTTAAGCCATTGGATGCTCCAGTGAAAAGAGTGTGTAAATAATTTAGCACCCCAGTAGTAGATGCTACAGGCAGACACAGCCTGCTGGGAGGAGGACCACGAAGGCTCCAGGGAACAGAGGGCTCCGGACTGTGAGTTCCATGGGGGTATGGACCACAGCCGCTGGCCGCCTCCAGCCTCCTGCGCCCCAGACTGTGAGTTCCATGGGGGTATGGACCACAGCCGCTGGCCGCCTCCAGCCTCCTGCGCCCCAGACTGTGAGTTCCATGGGGGTATGGACCACAGCCGCTGGCCGCCTCCAGCCTCCTGCGCCCCAGACTGTGAGTTCCATGGGGGTATGGACCACAGCCGCTGGCCGCCTCCAGCCTCCTGCGCCTGCACAGTCCCTGGACCGTGGCAGGTTCTCAGGGGCTATTTGAATGAATCAATAGCCAATGGAACAAACAAATGAACAAGTGACTTATCCTTGGGAAATGAACACACACATTGAAAACAAACAAACAAACTACAACACACAATACACGACCATAACCTTGGTCCACTTCACTACCACTGTCCCCGCCCCTACCATCACTCACAGTTAAAGAAAATTGCTTCCTAGACCCCGGGCTTCTACAAACATTCTAGGAAACATCTTGCATTAGTCGATTGCAAATGACAGACAAAACTCAAAACATAAAAAAGTAGGAGTGAGGTGTGATTTGTTGAGTAATATTTCCAGGCTATCTCCCTCCTCGGCTTTTCTCTGTAGGTCAGTCCGTTCTCCCTGGCTTCTCATCACTCCGCCTTCCTGGAACGGACAATGACTATATCTAGGATCTTTATTTAACACCCTGGAGGCCGACAGCATCTATAACACCCAGCATATATAAGACCTAGGAAAGAAATTGATTGGTTGGTTTGGGTCATGTGCCCACGCCTTGGATCAAGCCTTTGTGGCCAGGGGAGAAGTACTCTGATTTGGTAGGCTTGGGTCAGTGGTAAGGCCTTATAGCCAGAGTAGCTGGTTCTGTAACTGACAACCCCAAAAGAATTACATGGAGCAGGATAATGGGTGTGCCTCCCAAAGGGAGGAGTCTGCTGCCATCATTGTCCTCGTCAGGAAAAGGGAGGAGGGGGAGGACAGAATGCATGCAAGAGAGATAAGACTAACAGAGGCTCCCCGCCCACCCATATCCCCCCTGCTTATGGAATCCCTGGTCACTGCTCCAGACGCTGGGGCATAAGAGCAAAATGACAATCACCATCTAACATTTTAGATAAAATATGCTTCCAAGTGTCCTCCCCTAAGCAGGGAGGCCAAATGCCGCAGCAAAGAAAATGCAGGCTTTGGAGTCAGACAGATCTAAGTTCAATTCCTGGCCTGACAAGATTGGGCAAGTTGCTTAAATTCCATGAGCTCCATTTTCTTCATCTGCAAAGCAAGCAGCAAGACCCAACGCACAACACGCACTGCTGACTTAATGAGAAAAGTATGGCACAAAGACGTCAATAAACATTTGCTCGATGCATGAATTAATTAATTTGAACCTCACAGGTCAGACAGTTCCTGGCTGGACTGTCCTACTTCCATCACTCAGAAGCAAAATGAGTTTTTTTTTTTCCTTTCTAGTAAAAATAGATGGTGGCATAGTTTAAAGTTTCAGGACAGAAAACACCCAATTGGCCAAGTCTGGTCTTAGAGGCTATAACTGCCCCCATTTTATAGATGAAGAAACTGAAACTCACAAGGAAAGTAAAAAAGTAATTCCCCAAAAAGCCATCAAAGTACTCTGACCAACAGGAGGGGAGGTATGCTGAAGGGGGACTATTCTGAACCATGGTTAAGCTGCCAAGAAGTGGCTAATTATTGCTTTCCAATAAACAAAACTGCCTTTCACCCATGTGGAGAGGACGCCTCTTCCAGTTCCAGGCGGTGCTTGACAAGAGCCTCACTTTAGCACTCTAGGAGGAGGGGCCAGGCATTGTGAGCTCTTGCTACAGATGGGAGAATAAACTAAGCAAGTCTAAGTCACTCAGTGATGGCCACATAAGCATCAGATAGTCAAAGCCAGGGTCAAACTCAGCTCAGTCTGAGAGAGGAAAGGTAAAACGGAAAGCCATCGCACTCCCTTGGTATATGGATGTCAGTTTTAATGCAGGCACGGACGCTGCTGCGTACCACAGTGATCTTGAAGGTCAGTAGACACACCCCTGCCCATCTTGGAAAACTTCCACCTGCCTCCCTGAGGTGTGGGCTAGTGGCAGAACCAGAGTTACTAGAGACAAAGCCTATAACCAACCCCCACTCCATGGCAAAGGGCACCCAAAGGCCCAGCAGGTCATCAACAAATGTATCCACCCAGGTATGATTCGTGAAAATGAAAAATGCATGATCTACCACATGCCTAACACTGGCGTAAGGAACTTAAGGATCTAGTATACCAAGACAAGTAAATTGTAATAAATGCATCTGTCATCGAGGAGATACTTTACGATTCAAGATCTTGATTGAGACCATCATAGTTTGGACCATCATATGTAAAAGGGCTTTGGCTACACATCACCTCCTACACCCTCTGAAAGACTGGCGCTCTCCCTACATAGACAGAGAGAGAGTGATCATATGATTTACTGTCTAGTGTGGAACACTTAAGACTCAAGGGGGATGTTACTAATCATTATGCTGTGACCACAGACAAAGAACAGACTGTCTTGGGCAAACCAAGGCAGTCACCCTAGTTAGAGGGAACAATTGAAAATCATTCGGTCCCACAGAGCAAATAGCAAATGTTTAATGTCTTGCTCAGAATATCTACCCTCTTTATGGGTCTTTTCTGACCTCAATTTTTCACGTGATTCGTTGACAGAAATTGTTCAGGGAGAAGTACAGATACACATAGATTCTGGGTGAAGGTTTTACATGATTGCTAATTTAGTAAAAATGGCTTTTAAACCCTGTCTTCGGATAATCTAAGTTGGCTATAGAACAACAGCACAGTGGGAGGCTAATGGAGATGCAGCAACCTGCGGCTAATTGTAATTTCCTCCGGCTTCCTTTCTAAATCATTTTCTCTTTTGTCTTTGGATCCCTGTCTCCATTGATGTCTGGTCTGGCCCAGTCACAGCTTCATCCGTCTGAGGCCAAGAAGGGTCCAGGTGGACAGCAGAGCGGGGGGGATGGGGACATGGCTGGGACTGCAACACTTCTCACCCATCTAGACCGAAGAGCTCCCGTTGACACAGAATCCTACAACAGGGGTCTTATGTGGCCAGGATTTGGGATATCCATGTGCAATGCGGGGAAGGCTGGATCTCTGACAATATCTAACCTCACCATACAAGTCATTCTATCCCTGAACTCCCTTCCATCAATGGACAGAATTCTTTTTCTTCCCTGAACCACCCCTGCTTGTGATGACCAGGGGGTGAGGGAGCGGGTAGGGAGGTAGTATCCATACAGGAAAGGAAGCCTGAAGAAAATGTGCTCAGTAATATTGTGGCTGCTTTTCTCAAAGGGTGAGTTTAGTGATTCAATAGCTGCCAGGCACCGTCCAGGCAATGGGGGGCCCCCTGGAACCTCATGGTCTTCTGCTGGTCAGAATTTAGGTTCTCTTAAATTACAAAGGGTAGGGAGGAATGATCCATTTAAACAAAGATCTCTCAAAGCCATGACTTGACATTCTTTTGGAATCACTGGATCTTCCTAAAGTTCTCTATAAAAAGTCAGTTAGTTAGATGAACCCTAGAAATGGAGGTTTGGAGTAGGACCACAGAGGGTCGCTGAGGAGTCTAGGAGGTAGGCATAAAGATCGGGAATAGCAGAAAGTCAGCCAGGAAAAGAGGTCAGTGCGCATATAAGAACAAATCTGTGAAAAGTGTCAGCCATTTTGAAGGAAAATGTCTGGAATGCTAAGTGATGGCAGAAGTTCAGTGATCTTGAATGGACGCTGCCTACGGCCCCTGGGTTCCAGCAGCGACGCTCCAGGGTTCCCCTCAGGTGGAGGTGAGAATGGGTGTCAGGGCACAGGGGCCCTGGGGCCCCCCCCCCACTTCATTCCACACACGTCTGAACTCCAGGGAAGATTTGATCTAAGAGTCCATTGCTCAAAGATTTGGTGACCAAAGATTCTAATTTAATACCTGACAGACCTAACCCAGGAATAAATGAACTTGCCAAGGTCAAACACAAAAGTAGTAACCCAACCATAATAGCAATCAGATCCCCTGGCTCTGCTCCAGTACTTTTTCCATTACACAATTTGATGTGAGGATCTTCCCAGAATCAAGTGAGAAAGTGAAAGAGGCCAAAAAATAGAACTTCAATTTTTCCCATTGTTGGCTGAGACTACTCTGATCTCAAACATATCACACACACACACACACACACACACACACACACACACACACACACACATTCCTCATCTTGGAACCTAGGATACCTGTCACACATAAACGCCAGGGCTCACCTAATATATGTGTCTTCTAGGCACTATGGGCAAAGACTCTGTTTGACTGGTTTAATCAATACGAGATGGAGAAAATACTAACAGTTATTTACAACACCTCATACCTTCCTGGTCCTCCAAAATTGATACATCCATAACAGAATCCTTAGTTTCACTGGGTTGGGATCATATAAATATCAGTTGGTAAAGACAAATTCCTAAATTGCTTGAAATCGGAAGTCCACAAATTATAGCCCATGGACCAAATCTGGTCCACTTCCTGTTTTTGTAAATAAAGATTTATTGGAACACAGACACACCCATCCAATTCCTTATTGTCTGTGGCTGCTTCCAAGCCATGAGGGCAGAGTTGACTCCTTGTAACAGAGCATATAGCCCACAAAGCCTAACATATGTGCTCTCTGGCCTGTTACAGAAAAAGTCTGATGGTCCCTTCTCTAAATAAAAGTCTACAGAGATCAGAAGAGCCCAGGACAGAGAAGGAAGCTGGAAGGACACAGCCTGGGGGGAGGGGGGGATGAAGAAAGGTGGTGGATGAGAGAAAGAAAATGGGGAGCTCGGCAGCTGCCGTGCAGAGCGACTCCGGAAACGGAGATGTCTAACATGGATTTCCACAGCTGTTCTGTGTGATGTGCATACAATGTCCCCCTTGGTCCCCCTGAGATGAAAGCTTCAGTTTTTTAAAAAATTGGCATTATTTTTCAAATTGTTCAGAATGTATGTATGTTTTTTACTGACACCAAGATCTGGGAGAGTGACCTACAGATAGAAGGCACTGGGCGAATGGAGAGACAACCCAATGAGGGGCCAGTTTCACTTGGGTTTAAAAAAAAAAACTTTTAACAAAAGCCTGATAGTAAATGTAGAAATTGAGACTCTTCCCCATGCTCCCTTCTGAATGTCACTCCAGCCTGGCCCTGAGATGACGTGGACGAGAGAAGAACCCACGGCCGGCTACTCAGTGCATCAGTAACAGCGACAAACCCTCGCACACGGGCTGTGTTATCAGACACTTCCTGTTCGTTACTGCATTGACCCTTGAAGAACCCTAGCAGGATGCACTGCTATTCGCCCCACTTTGCAGATAGGAAACTGAGGCTAAGAGAGGGCATGTGGCCGCTGATCGTGCCAAAGTGAAGATATGAATCTGACTCCAGAGGACACTCTCTTGGTTTCCCATCCTTTGCCATTTTCAGAAGGTTCCAGGGCACAAGTTCACCTAGAGATGCTAGCCAGATATGTACCCTGTTGTCAAAGCCTATTGGACCCTGCTCACACGCCACCTCCTGAGATGTCCTAAAGGCCTTGGAGGGGATCCCAGCCCTGTTTTGTACCATCTAAATCCCATGTCCTTTATCCCCTATGTTTCCTCCTTTTTCCAAGGAACCCCAGTTCGCTTGACCACACCGATGCTCTCCTCCCAATGACACCTTGAACTTCTCCCTTTCCATGGCAACATTGTTCCTCATCAACTCCCCAGAACTTAAGACTATTTACAAACATGTTTATAATAGAAACCACTCACCGAACAATTAGGAATCAATGAGAAAAGTGTGCTCCTAAAGGCAATACAGCACAGGCACCAATAATACAAGGTGTTTTCTAAAGTTACTTAATCACAAGGTTGAGTGAGCACACAGTTTGAGCTGCCTAGAAGCCAGCCGGAAGAAGAAATCTATGTCCACACAACTGAAGCCAAGTGATTTTTTTTCCAGGGGAGGCACACTTATGCTTCATTTTAAAACGAAGAAGTACAGGCTGACCAGTGATGGCACAATAGATAGTGATGACTTAGGATGCTAAGGTCCCAGGTTTGAAACCCCAAGGTCACTGGCTTGAGCGCAGGATCATTAAGATGATCCCATGGTCACTGGCTTGAGCCCCAAGGCCACTGGCTTGAGCCTATGGTCACTGGCTTAAACAAGGGGTCACTTGCTCAGCTGGAATCCCCCAGTCAAGGCACGTATGAGAAGCAATCAATGAACAACTGAAGTGCCACAACTACAAGTTGATGCTTCCCATCTCTCTCCCTTCCTGCCTCTAAATAAATAAATAAGTAGTTAAATAAAATCAAACAAGGACGCATGTTCTCCAGAGGGACCTTCTAATACGTAGTAAACACGCTCTCCAGCAACATGGTAGAGTAAATCCACTGAAAAGTCTCACCAGGCCCTTCCTTATTTAGTGAACATGTATAGAAATATTGTTTCAACATTTAACAAATATCTATTGAGTGCCTATTATGAGCCACACACAGTTCCAAGCATCAGAAACGCACTGATGAACAAGGCAGGCGCCGCCCCTGCTCCCATGAGGCAGATGGTGGTACAGTCACATGGCAGGAAACCAGAGACCCAGCAAAAACATTCTGCAAACTGCCAGGTTGGTGTGTGTGTGCATGGGGGGGGGAGTATAAATGTCACTCTATGTCATTCTCCAGATAGGCAGTTTCCAGCGATCTAATGACATTGGGTATGGGATGCTAGAGAAAACTCATTCAGCCAAATCTGACTTGTAGCCCCAGTTTTTAGTGGGCTAGTCTATGCCAAGGTGTGTCTACAGATATATATCTTCCATGCCACAGACACACATACAATATGATACATATCAAAATTGCCCGTCTCCCTATTGCCTTTCATCAAGCCTTCCTGGGGCATGGACAAGCCTGCTGGCCCCTGCAGGGTTCTAAGTGCCGATGTAGAGAGATGGCTGGGTGAACCATATCCTGCCATTCCCTATATATTCTTGAATTCAGTATATTCTTGGCTCTTCACCATATGATTCAAAGAACGTTTTCTTTGAATAGTAAAATTGCTCCTCAGCCCTTAGAACAGATGCCAGGGGCCAGCAAATCCCTAGTGGAGATTTATTTTCCCTCTCATTTGAGATCTCGCAAAAAAAGAAATATCATCTCAGGAATTTCAAGGTTAAAAAAAACAACGGGGGACCAGTCATCCTCAGTCATCTCGCTTTAGATCTAAGACTTTGACTTTCTTCAATTCTCAGGGAGATCAAATGAAACTCATTCTGGCAGACAGGCCCCAGAAATTCCACAAGTGTCTGCCTCACCAAGGGATGGGCGTTTTATCAACCGCACAATACCCGGGCGGCTTCAGACGGCTCCGTCTGCGGTCTGGCGACTCACAACGCGGAAAAGAGGGGGAGATGCCTGAAAGCCAAGAACCTCTACCTGAGAAGAGATAAAAGTTCAAAGTGATCCCATGGGAAGAGATTTAATTTTACAGTCAGCCAGAGAAAGTGAGAAGGAAAATTTAAAGAAAAAAGCAAAAAGCCCACAAAGCACACACATTCCTGGTGCGCTTCCCCAGGAAGCGGGACGGATGGAGCCCCTGCACTCGCTGTTGTGAGGCCCCGGGACAGCCAGAGCGCCCCCCGGGACAGCCAGAGCGCCCCCCGGGACAGCCAGAGCGCCCCCCGGGACAGCCAGAGCCCCCGTGAAAGGCACGCCGCCCTGTGGCTCCACGCGCTTGCTGCCTGAGTCAGTACTAGAACCTGGGCTCTGCGAGCAATTCACAATGTAAATCTCACATCTCACCACACCCAAATAAAATGTTTATCCAAAAAAAGAAGGGGGAACAGGAAGAGCTTGCAACGGAGACGTCCGCTCCGGATTGGGTCCGAGTGCCGAGTGAGCACCATCCCTACAGAAGAGTCAGGCCACCGCAGAGGTCACCCTCCCGCCCCGCCACCTCCCCGTGCAAAAAAGTGGGGGGGGGGGGAGAGCTGTTAGTAATAGCACATCCGCTCTGTGCCAGACGCTGTTTGCACTTGTTATCTATTGCTAATAACAAATTATCCCCAAATTCAGCAGCTTGATCACATTTATTTTTCCCAGTTTCTGAAGGTCAGCACACCAGGCGTGACTCCGCCGGGTGCCTCCGGCTCAGGGTCTCCCACAGGCTGCGGGGGAGCTGTCGGCAGAGTCTGCAGTCACTGCAAGGTTCTGCTGGCGGAAGGCCTGGGTCCGAGCTCCCCGCCATGGCTGCTGGCAGGCCTCCCGTGCGCGCTGGCTGCCCGATGGGGACGTGCGTTTCTTGCCACCTGGTCCCCTTCATAGGGCAGCTCATAACAGGGCAGCTGGCTTCCATCACAGCCGGCGAGAGACAGAGTGTGAGAGGGAGCCTGAGATAGAAGCCACAGTCCTCCTGTAACTTCATCTTGGAAGTGACATCCCACCACCTCTGCCGTATTCTTTTCATTGGAAGGACATCAGGAAGTCTGGCTTGTATTTGAGAAGGACTCACAGGAGGGCACAAACAGCAGAAGGTGGCGGTTTGAAGGGCCATCCTAGAGGCTGCCAACCACACAAGGCCAGAGTTTTTACATCTGTTTACTGAAAACGAACCAAACGTTGTGGAAACAGTCCTTCCCTAATCTCCTTCGTAGCTGAAGCCATGGATAGTTGAGTAAACTGAAGACAACCTTACACTTCGTGGCAGAGCCAAGATTCAAACTGAAGGACCCACACACTTCTGCAATACTGTCCGCTGGGAAGCAAAATACTAGAGAGGAAGTTGTCTCCCACTCTCTTCCTGAGCAGTTTCTTTCTCACCTGGGAGGAAATCAGTATGGCACACGAGTTTCTCCTATTTGCTGCAGAAATTCTTTTAAGATATTTTGCATGGACCACTAATACTGTAAACATGTAAAAGCATTCCTTTCTCTAGTTCAAACAGCAGGTGGGTCGATGGGAGGGGGTGGAGACGGGACAAGTCTTTATCCACGCAACCTCCCTTTCTCACTCTTAGAGACCACCAGCTCCAAGAAGTTGGTTTGAAAACATGAGTACACTAGAAAGAACAGTAAAATCCATGAGTGCAGAGCTTTGGAGCCAGAAAACCATCACCTACCAGCTGAGAGGTGTGAGGCAAGTAAGTTCTCCAAGCCCAGGCCTTCTTTCCTCCACACAATAGTGGGATAATGCTAACTCGAGCTTCACTAGCGGGGACTGGGATTCCAGAGAGAGCCCCGGGTATGTGTTAGTTAACGCTCCGTAACAAATGCTAAATTTACATTTTTAGACTAAAGAATATAAGTACCAAGATCTTATTAGATTAGTCTTCTGGAAAGAGGAAAAACAGCAACTGCCTCAGACATGAGAGACGGCTGACGCTGTGAAACGCAGAAGTCATGAAAAGGATATTGAATTCTACACACAAAGGATAAGTGAGATGGTTGCTTTCTAGCCGTGACTCAAGAAGTATATAGAAAATAAAAACAGGCAAAACTCATCTCCAATTACAGAAATCAGGATGGGAGCTACTTCTGGGAGGGCAGGATGACAGAGACGGGCACAGTGAGGCTTTCTGGTGTTATTAAAATGTCTTGATAACAGTGTGGACCTAGCCTTAAGGACTGGGCATATAAAGCTCCATTTTATAAAAATCTTAGGTTTTAATTAGAGCAATTGATCAGATTATTTTATTATTATTATTAAGTGAGAGGCAGGGAGGCAGAGAGACAGACTCCCGCATGCACTCTGACCAGGATCCACCCAGCAAGCCCCCTATGGGACCATTGCTCTGTTGCTTGGCAACCAAGCTATTTTAGCACCTAAGGTGAGGCCATGGTGCCATCCTCAGCACCTGGGGCCAACTTGCTAAATGAGCCATCGCTGTGGGAGGGGGACAGAAAGAGAGATAGAAGGGGAAAGGGGAGGGGTGAAGAAGCAGATGGTTGCTTCTCTTGTGCCCTGACCAGGGATCAAACCCAGGACTTTCACACATGGGGCTGACACTCTACCACTGAGCCAACTGGCCAGGGCCTCAGATGATTTTAAAATGGAAATGCAGAGAACCTAGAAAAGCCAAACACTCTTGAAAAACGAGTAAACTTATAAGGACTTGCACTGTCACATTTTAACACTTAAAACCATGGTCGTCAAGACACCATGGTATGAGTAACAAAAGATACTTTTATCAGTGGAAAAGAAGAGTCCAGAAAGATTTACACATCTCTATATAATCAATTGATTTTCAGTCAAGAAATCTAAGCAAGTCAAAGGGGGAAAGAATAGTTTTTCTCAATAAACAGTACTGAAACAAATAGCTAAATACAAGGGGAAGAAAGGAACTTCAACTCATGCCTTGTACCGTACACAAAAATTAATTCAACCTGGATCCCCATATCAGTATAAGGGCTGAAAACAGCGGAACTGCCAGGAGGGACCGCAGGGGAGTATCTGGGCATCTTTGAAGTAGACATAGATTCCCTTAGAAATGAGAAAGCCTTCATCAGCAGAGGGAAATCTGATGCCTTAGACTTTGCCAAAAAATTTTTAAAATTGTATGAAAAGACATCATTAAGGAAAAAATAAGCTAGGCACAGACAAGGCAAAAATATTCCGAAAACATGTATCTGACAACCCCTTGGATCCAAAGTATATCAAGAACACCTCAAATCTCAATCATAAAGAGACATGCCAGTTTTTAAGAGGAGTACAAAGATGAACACGAAGTTCGCAGAGGAAGACACACGTGGGAATGGCCAACAGGCACATGGTGAAGGGGCTCAACAGTCTTCATCATCAGGCAAGTGCGAATTAGAACAAACATGAAGTATGATTATGCATACCTGTAACGGCTGACATTTAAAGAACTAATCATGCCAGATGCTGGTTAAGGAGTGGCGCAAAATGGTATGACCGCTTTGAAAGTCTGTCCAGCAGTGTCCCGTCAGGGATCACATTCGCCTACCCTCTGCCCAGCAATTCTGCTCTAGGTATTACTCGAGGAAAATGAAAACGTGTGCACGTGAAGACCGTGTCAGCTTTCTTCGTGAGAACCAAAAACTAGAATGACCCAAATGTCCTTTACCAAGTGCATAATAAACAATTAAATTATCATCAGCCAACAGAATGTTACTCAGCAATAAAGAGGACCGAATTACTGAAATATGCAGCAAGCCCACAAACAAGCCTCAAAGATATTATGCTGAAAAGAAAAGCGGATGCAAAAGAATACATCCTGCAAAATTCAATTCATACGGAGTTCTAGAACAGGCAAAATTAATCTCTCTCTCTTCTTTTTTTTCCTTAAGTGAGAGGCAGGGAGGCAGAGACAGACTCCCATGTGCACCCTGACTGGAATTCACCCTACAAGCCCCCTATCAGGCGATGCTCTGCCTGTCTGGGTTGCTGCTCCATTGCTTGGCAACCAAGCTATTTTAGCACCTGAGGTGAGGCCATGGAGCCATCCTCAGCACCCGGGGACAACTTTGCTCAAACCATTCAAGCCACGGCTGTGGAACGGGGAGGGAAAAAGATGAGGTGGGAAGGGGTGAAGAAGCAGATGGGCCCCTCTCCTGTGTGCCCTGACCGGGAATCAAACCCAGGACTTCCACACCCAGGCCGACACTCTACCGCTGAGCCAACTGGCCAGGGCCAATTCATCTCTGATGAAAGAAATCAGAGCAGTGTTTTCCTGAGGGCCCAGGAAAAGGAGAGGCAGGACAGGCTGGAAGGAGCAGTTGGAAGGTTTCAGGGTGATGGGAATGTTCTGTGTCTTACTTACCGTGTGGGTTACCTGGCCATATGCATTTGTAAAAAACTCATTAAACTGTACTCTTAAGGCTTTTCCATTTCACTGTATATTAATTACATGTCGATTAAAAATAAGAAGCAGACTTTTTTTTTAAGGAGGAAAAGAAATGGGTTAAAGGACACACAAGAGCCTGAGAAATATCCGGGCACAGTTATGCAGGGATTAATAATGAGTAGGTATCAATGATAGGCACCAAAATCAAGGTGAAATAAGATGTGTTTTTGCTAATGATTTATTTTTCTGTGCTGTCTACGATTGCTTTGAGTAATTCTCCTCTGTCCCCTTTTAGGCGTGGTGTATGAAGACAACATCAGGGTAGTTAACTTTCACAGAACTGCATGAAACTTCTGGCAGGCCGGCAGTTGAAAAAGACCAGCATAAACCCTTCTCTGATTCACTCTGAGCCCTCCTGTTCTTTATCTCAGCAACTCAGGTCTTCTGTATGCTTTGGATTCTAGTTTTCCTAAAGCCATTTTCAGATGCTTTAAATTATATATGCAATGTACCAAGAGGCAATTAGGAAACTTCAACTAACTTGGTGGACGGCAAATATAAGCTACTTGTAGAACACGCATTCAAAATATAAATAACCAAAAAAATAATAATAATAACCAGAATGTTCACTTGAAGGAAGTAAATTGTTTTTCCCAGTGATGAGAGTAGTGGTCTCATCTTTCCCCCAACTCCCTTCCTTGGGTCTGGAAATGATCAAAACATGATCACAAAAAGAGGGCTTGCAAGGGGGTTCACCCCAGAGATGAAACAAACCATTTCTGCACAGTAACTCCCAAGACTTATCACAGAGAGGCCTGTATTCACAGGGAGAGAGGCTGACTGGTCTCCAAGATGCTCTGTTAGCAGGATCTGAATTTCCCAAACCCTTCCCATCCCCATCCAGCTGAAGAGTATAGACCTCTCAACACCCAGAGTGTGACCATGAGTCAGGAACATTGGCAGGACCCCGGAGCTTGTGAGAAATACCAAATCTTGGGCTCCACCTCAGACCTACTGAATCAGAGGCTGCATTTCTACAAAATCCCCAGTGATTCCTATGAACACTGAAATCTGAGGAATACCAGGGTTCGCTTGTTTTTATTTAACGAACATAGACAGTATTTATTATAAGTCAAGCACTGTTCTACATGGTTCACAAATATTAACAGATTAAATCCTCAAATTGACCTTCTGATTGTCCATTGTACCATTGTCATCTCCATGTCAATGAAGAGGAATATGGGGCACAGAGAAGTTAAGTGACTTGCTCAAGGTCACACAGGTAGTGAGTGTCAGGGCTGGGACTGAAACCGTAACAGCCCAGTCCCAATATCCATGCTCTTGGCCCCTTCATTATGTGATTGAAATGACTCCAAGGAGAAATGGAGGCTTTCTTAAACATTTTTCTGGGATCAATTTGCATGCCTGGACAGTTCATTCTACTGGGACTTCATAACACACCAGTTTTTCACCCTAACAGGTGCACGGTTGGGATGTGCTTATTGCTGTTCTCCCCACAAGAAGCTAAACATGTTTCTCCTAAGTCCTACAAAATGGCACTTCTTGCCTAATTTTCTCTAATCAGGAGTTAGAGAAATTGGACACATTCGGCTGGGCTTACTATTCTTAGATAGCCTTCTTTCCAAACCTGGAGTAATTCCTTCAACTAATAACATCATGCAGGAAGTGACTGGACCTACAATATGGAAAGCATTAAAATAGTTTAGTAGATGATTTATGTAAACAAATATGCATCAAACTAATCACTAAATATCTAATCACTATTAGATATTTCTGGCATTATTAATTCAATTCCTCCCCTACCAAAGAATCAGTGGAACCCTCAGACACATGGAGCTTAAAACGATGCTAAAACAATATCAAAGCTGTCCATGTCTCTCTCATTGGAGTGCATAAGAAACCAGTTACTTCATATAAGCAGCTCTTTCTGTTAATCTAAAGGAATCTGTTAGGCTTTTTAGTGTAAGATCTGCAAAGTGTACACAGTGTCTTCCAGATTGAGTTTTCTGTCTGTGAGCCTCTGCAGTGGTGGGTCTTTGGTGCAGACCTTAACAGTTTACCCTGACTTTCAGTGCCATGAACACAACTCTTAGGATGTGCTACATGAGAAATTTTCCCTCATGATGTGGGAAACCTATTTATACTCAACTTCCTTCCTGTGTTACTTTATGAAATGTCCCCTGGATATTGCTGCTATTAGAATTTTATGTCCCCTTATGTTTAGACGAAAGACTCAGATAGTATTTTCAATTGACTAAAGTATTCTCTAGAGAACATATTTGTTTTTCTTTTTAAATTTTTTTCTTCTTTTCCAAGTAAGAGGTGGGGAGATAGCAAGGCACACTCCCACATGTGCCCCGATTGGGATCTTCCCAGAAACCAGAGTCTGGGACCAATGCTCTACCCATCTGGGGCCATGTTCACAACCAAACTATTTTTAGCACCTGAGGCAGAGGCTCCACAGAGCCATCCTCAGTGCCCAGGCCAATGTGCTAGAACTAATCGAGCCATAGGTGCAGGAGGGGAAGACAGAGAGAGAGAGAGAAGGGGGAGGGGTGGAGAAGCACATGGTCACTTCTCCCGTGTGCCCTGACCAGGAATCAAACCCAGGACATACACATACTTGGCTGACACTCTACCACTGAGCCATCAGCCAGAGCCTCTTCTTTTTTATTGACATGCAATATCCTATTAGTTTCAGGGACATCATACTGATTCAGTATTTATACAGTGTACACACTACAAAATGATTCCCCAAGAAGTCTTGTTACCATCTGCCACCATATGAAGCTATTACAAGATCACTGACTACGTTCCCTAGACTGTATATCCCCATGACTTATTTTACAACTCCAAGTTTATAGCTCTTAATCCCCTGCACCTCTTTCATCTACTACTCCAACACCCCACAACACAGACACACACACAACACCTCCGGTAACTACTAGTTTGCTTCCTGTATTTATGAGCCTTTCATTTTTATATTGTTTGTTCACTTGTTTTATTAGATTCCACATGTAAGGAAAATCATACAGTATTTGTTTTTCTCTGACTTATTTTACTTAGCATAACTTCCTCTAGTTCCACCCATGCAATCACAGATGGCAAGCTTTCGCCCTTTTACACAGATGAATAATAGTCCGTTGTATATAAACATACCACATCTTATCCATCCATCTGTCAATGGACACCTAGGCAGGTTTCATATTTTGGCTACTATAAATCATGCTGCAATATTTCTTCTTGCCTAAGAACAAAGTTATGACCACAACCAAAGGCCTCACTCCAAGTAGCCTTTCATCCTCCAACAGGTATTTATATTGATAACTCCTAAAATCCTCTGAAACACGCTTCCTCGGAGTCAATCTGGTGTTAGGGCAGTGACTTAAAACCTTCCTTCCATATTAGAATAGCCTGGAGCCCTTGCCAATGTCCAGACCCCCTGGAGATTCTGACTTCATTGGCCCTGGCGAAGTCTGAATGGTGATTTTCTGTAGCCACCATGGTCAATGCAAGTATTAAGTGATACCAGATGCGAGACATCAGACACAGTGATTGGCACAGCTATTTACTTGCTAGATGCCATCCATGCCCTCCTGGCATGACAGGCGCCCTTCTGGTTTCTGCTGAGACAAAGGGAATGCCTAAAATATGGGTCTACTGTCGGGGCAGCGGGGCAGCCTAGCTCACAGGAGCACCTCATTAGGGGAGAAAATGATAGCAGAGGAAGGCGTAGCCAGCCACTGGCAGGGGACCGAGACACAAAAGAATTTCGTTTTAATGCAGGGCAAGAGGCCAGGAGAATGAAGGAAGAAAAGGTCCGATTTAGCAAAATCTGACTACCTGGCAGTGTTTTAAAGGGTCACTGCCCACCCTTGTGCTGCTGCATGGAGTCCATTTAATTCAGAAAAACTTGGGGGTAGAGGAGGTGAGTGAGAGGCTCCATCTCGCTTATTATCTATATTTAAACAGAGAGGTCAAGGCTGGACTTGGAAGGCAAGAAAGAGGAGCTAATGGAAGTGAAGGAACCTTCTGGGAGGGGACAGATGAGCCACACTACTCTCAAGTATTAGCCAACATCCTGTCCCCTCTATACATCCGTCGGTCTCTCTCTCTCTCTCTCTTTTTTTAGAACTTATACTTGAATATGCATCTTTAATAAAATATACATGTACTATGTAATAAAAGAATGATTACTCATTTGGTAAGGACTTCTTGTATGACAAAAGATTCTTCATTTATGAAAAATTCTACCAAAATTGTAATAGAAATTTACCTGTTCATTTGCAATGAATCTTATAAAAACCAGTTTTTATAAAGCTTTCGGGGAGGGCCTTTTATAATTAAAAATAGGGTTTGACACCAAACTGATGTACTAAAGATTTTTTTTTCTTCACACTTTGAAGTTGAAAGAGACATGTACCCAGTTTTCTTCACCAACGATGAAATCTGTTGCTGAGACAGTAGGCATGCTTTTCTGTCGGCCCAAGAGAGTCACATTTTGATGTCGTATCAATGAAGGTAATTTGAGTGTTGCACAGAATCCAAAATTATACATTTCCTTTTTTAGAAAACATAGGGAACTAACACATGACAAGCAACTTCATCACTTTAAATACTTTCAATAGCTGCCCTGGCCGGTTGGCTCAGCGGTAGAGCGTCAGCCTGGCGTGCGGGGGACCCGGGTTCAATTCCCGGCCAGGGCACATAGGAGAAGCGCCCATTTGCTTCTCCACCCCCACCCCCTCCTTCCTCTCTGTCTCTTTCTTCCCCTCGCACAGCCAAGGCTCCATTGGAGCAAAGATGGCCCGGGCACTGGGGATGGCTCCTTGGCCTCTGCCCCAGGCGCTAGAGTGGCTCTGGTCGACGCCCCAGAAGGGCAGAGCATCGCCCCCTGGTGGGCAGGGCATCGCCCCTGGTGGGCGTGCGGGGTGGATCCCGGCGCATGTGGGAGTCTGTCTGTCTCTCCCCGTTTCCAGCTTCAGAAAAATAAAAAAATAAAAAAAATAAAAATAAATAAATAAATAAATACTTTCAACAATAAACACTATAAGGTAAGCTATTCATTCATTTGTTCAATATATGTTTATTGAGCACCTACTATGTGCTAGTCCGGGTGCTAACACTCAGATTCCACAAGTGATGAACAGAAGCTGGGACTTGATCTGAGGTTGGACTCCAGATAACACATAGAGATGATAAGGTCCCCACCCATAGCTGGGATGTGGGAGATGTGACACCTCCGGCTTGCAGCTCTTTCTGAAGTCTGCTACACCCTTTCCCTGCCGGATTCCCCCTGTCTTACTTCCTATTGCACTTCCAGGACCAGCTAGCAAAGCCCCTGCATCTAGAGGCCTCCGCTCACCCCAGATGAGCCTGTCCGTGTGTGGCCCTCTGGCAGCGTGTGCATGCCTCTGTCACAGCAACATTGCACTGCATTATAATCTACTTCCGTGTCTTCTCCGGTGGCCCATGAAATCATCAGAGACAGAGGCTACTCATGATTCATGTTCTTGTTCACAGGGCCTGGCATAATGCCCGATGCAGAGCAGGGATGAGAGGAAGGGAGAAAGGAGGAAAGGAAGGAAGGAGGGAGGAAGGAGGAAGGAAAGAAAGGAATTCAGTGAAGTCTTTTCAAAAGCAATGAGCAATTAAGCTGGAGACGAGGTCTGGATCAACACTGGAGGGGCCGAGGGCTTGGTTCCCTCGCTGAGAAGTCAGTCCCAGGGAGATCGCAAGGAAGGGAATGGGGGCTGTGTGGACAGTCCGGCAGGGCTGCTTCCTGGCCCGGGGGAAGGTTTCAGGCTGAACAGAGCAGTTAAGGCTGTGAGGTCCCAGGATGCCTTGCAGGACTGACAAACACTGAGCCCCGGGACGGGTGTCGGCTGAGCACCTCCCATGAGCCAGGTATTCTGCTCAGCAGAGCGAGTGAGACCAGCACAGGCCCCGCTGCCACGGAGCGCACAGCCCCACAGGCTAAACCTGTTCCGAGAGACCAAAAAAAGAATCAATTAAGGTCCTCACCCAGGGAGTGATGCAATTTAAGTGAAATTTGAGGGACATTTATCTTGTTCAAAATGAAGGATGATCTAGAATAAGGAAGAAGGGGATGGGAAGAAGGGAGGGAAGGAGAGAAGAAAGAGAAAAGAAGGGAAGAAAATGGTGAGAGGCTATCAATTAGACTCCTAACTCTGTGATGGCAAAGTGTATTCTGTATGGCTCAGTGTTGTGTCTGTCTAGTTCACCAGTGTATCCCCAGCACTCAGGACAGTGCCTGGCGTGACAGGTGCTTAAGACATATGAGGAAGGGGAGGGGAGGGGAGGGGAGGGGAGGGGAGGGGAGGGGAGGGGAAGAGAGGGGAGGGGAGAGGAGGTGGGGGTGGGGGTATTTGTAGAGGGGGTGTGGGGTGAAATGAATTGAAGTGAATTGAGGGAGGGCAGTGGAGGAGCTCTGAACTGAGTGCCACGGCCCCTGTGTCCAGCCCCTCCTGGCTCTGCCAGTGATCAGCCCTGTGATCAAGTGCTTTGAGTAGCTTCCCTCATCTTCATTTCCTCGCCTGTTGAAATGGGGGGGGGGGTTCGATCTGTACACTAGTTCTCCATAGAATTTGTGTAGTTTATATGGTTAAATCAAAGGCTCCATGCTCTGCTCATCTTCGACCATGGTAGGTTAAATCACTAGAAGCAGGTGTCTTGACCCCGGGCTGTCTCAGAGCCTTGACCTCGCCTGTGTGAGCTGAAAAGCTCCAAGAGGAAGGCAGCAAATGCTGCGGTTCCCAAACTCCTGTGACCGCAGAACCCCACCCGTTGTTGTTGTTGTTGTTTTCATTTTTCATTTTTCATCTGAATCTCTCCAGCTCTGATGGCCTGTGACGTCATCCAAGTTCACCAAGGCAAGCCTGGCCATGTGACCCCGGGGACCAGGGAACAGCAGGTGTAGCTGGTGTAGACAGCAGAAGAGGAGGCTCGCGCGTGGGAGACGGGAGGACGGGTGGTCGCAGGGAGACGCGGAGGCTCCGGGAGGAAGTCTGCAGTTGCCACGCGAGGTGAGACCCGGACTCCCGCTTCAGAAGAGCTAGCCGTCCTCTGGGGGAGGCATTGACATTCCAGCATGGTTTCTAATTTCCCGTCCCCGGGATTAGGTCTGTCAGGGAGGAATCCTTGGGCCGCCTCCTCTCTGTACATCCCGAGGCTTTTATTTTGTTATCAATTTCCCTACATTGTGTGCTTTCTTTGAGAATCATAATCGTGTGAATATTTGACAATTGAATGGTACAAACATCTTGAAACAGACCGTGTTCCCCAGAGCTGCATTTCATACTATAATCCGAGGTGATCTCGGTTGCCAGAAACACTCAGGCCGTTAATGGATTTGGAGGCAAGATGCTGGTAATGAGATTTTCGAATGCGAATTGTTTTGCTTTCAAATGCAGGGTGAAATCCAACAAAATATTGCCTTAGACATGCTGGTGCAGTGAGTCCCGCTGATTAAATGAATGCTTGCTACATGTTCCATGGAGGCCTTTTCTGTTTCAGACAGAAACTGGAGGAGGACTGTCTTCCTCTTGCCGCAGGGACTGGGCCCTTGAGCCCCAGGGCCAAGTACGCCTGTATTTTAGAGTCACACTGAACCTCTCCACATCCCCAACCTTGAGAGTTGATTTGTTTCATTCATTCAACAAATATTTATTGAGAGCCTACTCTGTGCCAAACACTGTTTTGTGCACTGAATGCTACTTCACAAGGTTTCGTTGTCCGAGGCCCTGGTAGGACACAGGCACACAATAAACAAGTTAAGCAGTGGGACATTGAAATGTCGATGGAGAAAAATGAAGCATGGAAGGGTTAGAGAGTGACAGAGTGGGTCCTCTTTTAGTTGGGGGGGGGGTCAGGGAGGACTCCGAGGTAACTTTTGAGCAGAGACCCCGGAGAGAAGCAGGCTGGGGGCGAGTGACTGCTCCAGGCCACTGGGCTCTTACAGGATCGAGCTGGGCTCTGAGTCCAGCCTTATCTGACAGCCCAGCGTCGGCGGCCTTGCTGGGGACCAGACAGAGTGACCAGGGTGAGGAAGGAAGTTGGAACTGCTCCCAGATCTGGGAGAGACAGCTGCCAGGATCTGAGGGCATCCATGCCAATATATGTATAAAAAAAGGAAACTGGCCCTGGCCGGTTGGCTCAGCGGTAGAGCGTCGGCCTGGCGTGCGGGGGACCCGGGTTCGATTCCCGGCCAGGGCACATAGGAGAAGCGCCCATCTGCTTCTCCACCCCCCCCCCCCTCCTTCCTCCCTGTCTCTCTCTTCTCCTCCTGCAGCCGAGGCTCCTCTGGAGCAAAGATGGCCCGGGCGCTGGGGATGGCTCCTTGGCCTCTGCCCCAGGCGCTAGAGTGGCTCTGGTCGCAGCAGAGCGACGCCCCGAAGGGGCAGAGCATCGCCGCTGGTGGGCGTGCTGGGTGGATCCCGGTGGGGCGCATGCGGGAGTCTGTCTGACTGTCTCTCCCCGTTTCCAGCTTCAGAAAAATACAAAAAAAAATTAAAAAAAAAAAAAAGGAAACTGAGGCAGGACCGGGAAGGCAGGGCATGGAGAAGACGGGCAGTCGTACTGAACTCCGTCAGCCTGGCCTACCTGTCCGATGCCCCCACTCGCAGGTCCGAGCCGGGCCCCTCCTCCTCTCCCCAGACCTTCCCACACCAGGATGGGACCACAGAGCTCCCTCAGGAAGGGCCAGCTCTAGACCGTCTTCCAGGGGTGTACGGGGATAGTCAAGGGCCCTGCTGCCTGGCCGCACCTGGCCTGAGCCTCTCCCCACAGGAGAGGGCTTGTGGTTCTGAGGACTCTGAAATTCTAGAAGTTTCTCTGCCTTCCCCTCTAACTCTGAGCTGCTTTTGAGACAGATAGGAGAACTCACCCCTCTTTTTCCAACCTCTGGCACACTCGGCACAATATAGATGCTCAAGTAAAAGGGATAACAGGGATGAATGAACCTTAATTCTTCAAACTAAGAGTCTATAGCAGAGGTGCTGTGGCATGCTGTGCCCTGTCCCCAAAGTCCCTTGATTTCAGCAGCAGTGGTGGACAGTCCCCGGTAGGGTATCACTGCCCACATCTAGTGGGCCCCAGAGAAGGCCACTCAGATGCCTTACAGGCAGTGAGAGGTGAGGGGACACACATCAACTACGGGAGGGGATAAAGGTCAGTGGATAAATTCTCAGCCTCCCCATCCATGGTGGGATGATTCTGAAGTGTGTTCTGCACTGGTCTTCATAAGGTCCCCAGTGGATGGACCCAGCACCCTCCTCAAGGACCAGCTCACTTGTGTCCCCTTCCTGGCTTGCCTCTCTCTCCTGTCTTGCCTCTCTCTGCCCCCTCATTATGCTTCCTGGAGTCACCTCTCAAATAAACCACCTGCTCCCAGTTCTCGTCTCCAGCACTGATTGGCAGAAAACCCAAATTAAGGGTCTAACAGGGACTTTGCTCGGTGGGCCTTTTCGACCCCCTCACGTTCAGAATTTGTTTTATTTGCTTTTTTTTTGCAATGTTTTTTTTTTTTTCCTTAACCACCTCCAGATCAGCTTTTCAAATGTGTACGGGTACATTTAAGGGCCCTGAAGCCTGACCTCACCTGGCCCGACTCCCTCCCCGCAGGACAGGACTTGGTTCTGAGGACCTGGAAGTCATAAACACGCCCCTGCCTTCGCCTCCAACGCTGAGCTGTCTGACAGGCGGGAGCAGGAGAAGCCACCGCTCCATCTCCAGCCTCCGGCAGCCCCCAGACCAGGCCCTGGAGGCTCATCCTCCCCGGGGGGACTTCGGCCATCATTTCTGACACGTTGCCTCTCAGACAGAAAATTGAATGAACTTGACTCTTGGCATGAATGGCATTTGGGATCCTCTCCCCAGCCTCCGAATCTGGAAGTTTAGAGGCCATGTCAAAACTCCTATTAAACCATTCCGAGAGCACAATCTTCTTGAAATGACATCGCAGTCTCTTTTCAAGGGGGCAGCAGAACAGAACCCAGAAGGATGTCACTTTCAAATGTGACCATTTGCGAAATGATGGCAATCGCTCCAGAAACCGCTTCTCCGCCCCCCCCGTGGCTGCGCTGCCCGCTGGCCAGGGTTCTCTGCAGCCACGGGACGGACGCACAGAGCTGCAAGGAGAGGCTCTCCTGTCCACAGAAGGGCTGGGGACCCTTCCCCTCTGGCCTCTGCATGCCTCTGCCCTTCATCCAGGAGCACCGCGAGACTGAACTGTGGAAACGCCACATCGGAAACAGACGCTGCGTGATCGAGGCCGAACTGTGGAAACGCCACATCGGAAACAGACGCTGCGTGATCGAGGCTGAGCTGTGGAAACGCCACATCGGAAACAGACGCTGCGTGATCGAGGCTGAGCTGTGGAAACGCCACATCGGAAACAGACGCTGCGTGATCGAGGCCGAGCTGTGGAAACGCCACATCGGAAACAGACGCTGCGTGATCGAGGCCGAGCTGTGGAAACGCCACATCGGAAACAGACGCTGCGTGATCGAGGCTGAGCTGTGGAAACGCCACATCGGAAACAGACGCTGCGTGATCGAGGCCGAGCTGTGGAAACGCCACATCGGAAACAGACGCTGCGTGATCGAGGCCGAACTGTGGAAACGCCACATCGGAAACAGACGCTGCGTGATCGAGGCCGAACTGTGGAAACGCCACATCGGAAACAGACGCTGCGTGATCGCGGCTGGACTGTGGAAACGCCACATCGGAAACAGACGCTGCGTGATCGAGGCCGAACTGTGGAAACGCCACATCGGAAACAGACGCTGCGTGATCGCGGCTGGACTGTGGAAACGCCACATCGGAGACAGACGCTGCGTGATCGCGGCTGGACTGTGGAAACGCCACATCGGAGACAGACGCTGCGTGATCGAGGCTGAGCTGTGGAAACGCCACATCGGAAACAGACGCTGCGTGATCGAGGCTGAGCTGTGGAAACGCCACATCGGAAACAGACGCTGCGTGATCGAGGCCGAACTGTGGAAACGCCACATCGGAAACAGACGCTGCGTGATCGAGGCTGAGCTGTGGAAACGCCACATCGGAAACAGACGCTGCGTGATCGAGGCCGAACTGTGGAAACGCCACATCGGAAACAGACGCTGCGTGATCGCGGCTGGACTGTGGAAACGCCACATCGGAAACAGACACTGTGTGATCGTGGAGCAAATGCCTCTCAGAAAGAAGTTGAAAACTCAACGAGAGAGAGAGAGAGAGAGAAAGAGAGAGAGCAAGAGAGAGCGAGAGAGAGCGCAAAGTGTTTGCAGGTGGGCGGACTGGGTGTGGACCATGCTGGCCCTCCCAGAAGGGGGGGCCTGGAGAGGCAAAGGCTTGGTATAGCTGACACTATGGTGCCACCTGGAGCCCCTCGGCCCACCCCAGTGACCATCTGCCAACATTCCTATGCACCGACGTCTTCCTGAGGGCTCTCCCCTGAGGGCCATCTGTGGCTGCAGGAGCCTGTCTGGCCCCGGACAGAGATAAGACCAGAGATAAGACCCTCAATCAATGAGGGGCGGGAGCTGGTGGAGAAATGCCTCGGCTTCCTCGCCCCTCGCTGAGACATGGGACTATCCCGGGGGAGCTCTGCATGCTCTTCAGGGGGTCCCCGGTGGGAATGGACCCAGCCGCCCATGGCAGTATATCCCTCACTGACACCCAATTTGTTAGCTTTGCTCTTCCTCGCCTCCCCCCCCCCCCTGGTTCTTCGTGGGATCACATCACTAATAACCTCCCAATACAGTCATTCTGAGGTACGAGGGGTTGGGATTTCAACGTACGTCAAGTGTATGAGAGGGGACCCCAAGAGGTGCCCGACTTCAAGCTGAACATAGATGGCGTCTGAGCCGCCGTTGGCAAGGTTCCTGGATGGGGCAGATTCTGGTCAGAGAGCAAAGCAGCGAGGGACAATTAAGCCTGAAATGAGCCTGTCGGAAACGGGAAGGCTGCCGAGAGGAGGGCGTGAAGTCTAAGCTGCAGCAGCTATTTGACCCACCAGTGGGTCTGGTCCTATTTCTATGGAAATAAGCTCATTATGGTTCAATCTTTTTTTCAGCTCCTGGTTGATTCATGAAGTGGTTCCGGATGTTGAAAATCACTTCATGAATCACTGACAAACATGGGAGCCAAATATCTGGCATTTGCCGCCGCCACCTCTCCTGATGAACATGGCCACCATGATCGGAGGCGTCCCCCTCCAGAAACCAGGTGCACAGACTAGAAAAGTCCTCGTTTCTGTGCCAGCGTTTCCCGCTCCAGGGCTTCCACACTGGCCATCTTGTCAGACACTGATTCTCCCCCAAACACCTAACGATCACTAGGGAGCTAATTCTGAAAGGTTTGCTTTGACATCAGCACAAGACTGGGCACGGAGTGACCGGCCATCAGGTTTGGCAGCACTGTTTCTGGGGGGAAGAAAGACGACGTCGCTCAGAAGGCATCATGGCACCCATGTTTCCTCCCAGAGGAGAACGTGCCTACGCCCAGACTATAAACACCATACGGCATTACCTCCAGGCAAGAGGAGTGTTTCTCTCTCAGCCAGACTGCCATCTTCAAGGAAAACAGAAACTCAAGGGTCAGGTTGAAGAGAGCTGCAGAAAGCTACCACATTGCGTGTGGATACCAGAGAGACACAAAAGACGGTGCCTGCAAACCGAAAGGCTTCCTGAACACCCAACGTGCAGAGACCAGCTACTTAGAAACAGAGGCCCCTTAAAAGCAAAGGCAGACAGATGCTGCTCTC
This sequence comes from Saccopteryx leptura, assembly GCF_036850995.1. Taxonomy (NCBI): domain Eukaryota; kingdom Metazoa; phylum Chordata; class Mammalia; order Chiroptera; family Emballonuridae; genus Saccopteryx; species Saccopteryx leptura. The sequence goes on from NC_089511.1 coordinate 16,706,609, forward strand.
AGATACATGGCCAGCTCACTTCCTCCCTTTATACACATCTCCTCACCCGGCTGGCCACCCCTCAGAAGAGCTCCCGCGGGCGCCTCCGCAGTCCGCTCCTGTAGTATTGCCCTTGGCTGCACTGACCACCACCCATCGCCTTGTCTATTCATCCACCGGCTTGTTTCTGTCTCCTCCCACTAGCAAGTAAGCTCTGCGAGGCAGGGGTCGCTGCCTGTTCCGTTCTGAGCTGTAGCCCTACCACCTAAGACAGTGCGAGAGGCACATGGAGTAGGTGCTTCATAAATATCTGCAGAATGAATGAGTGAGCAGAGGGTTGAACGTAAAGAGGAGAACCTGTGGAAAACAAGAGAAGAGGATTATCTGGGTGATCGCTTCTCTCTCTAGTCCAGGCCCGTGTTTATAATAGTCTCTTGACTCCACTGGTGGGTCTTCACACACAAGTCTGTATCGAGGTCTCATGCTGGTGTGGGTGTGAGCAGCCTCAACATCCGGTGTCAAAGCCTTCACTAAACCTGAAGAAAAGATCTCCAGATGCTACAACAGTTTCCCAGTGGGTCCTGAAGTCCAGACCCAGGTGCCCATGCTGGCCACGATCAGGGACGGGTCTCTCTACTCGCAAGGCCGCCTGTTCAAGGGTTATTTTGTGATTGGCTGTGCTGTGCTAGAATCTCTATGTGCCACTTAACATCAAACAATGCTTTAGCTCAAAGGATCCTTCCAGAATATTTACTTCCTCTTCATTGGAAGTGGAATTCCTGAGGCTCAGAGATGGAAAGTGTTTAACCCCTGGTCACACAGCAGACTGCAGTAGAATTGGGACAGAAACCAAAGCCTTCTGATTCTCGCTTGGGGGGGGGGGGGTGTCATCCGCCTTAAGCGCTCCACTCATATTTCAAAGTGGAAGAACCTAACTGAGGAGGTAACTGGCCGTTCCACCTGGTTGTGTGGAGACCAGAAGAAACCAGATGGGTTGGATGGAGAATTCTGGGGCCTCTGGTTTGCCTTGAAGCACAATATTTTTGATATAGAAGTTGTCTTGGAGGTTGTCTCGTTTGCACCCTATTTTAAATTAGACAAACTAGAGGTCAGACGGTCACACAGGAAGTGTTAGAAGAATTAGGTTTGAACCCACCTCTAGCCCCATCCCTCACGCTAGGCTGTTTGCTACCACATCCTGCCAACCTGATCATCCACTACAGATGTGGGCAAGAGCCTTGAGGGTCATTTTGTCCAAACGCCCATCTTCCAGATGAGGAGACAGACTGAAAGAACCAAGTAAGCGTCAGAGTCTGGAGCCCGGGTTTCCCACCCAGTCCTTTCTTTTCCCTGCTTCCCTTTTCATAGGACCTGCCCACGAGGAAATAAAGAGCTGCCCCCATGACCTCAGCATCCTGAGAACGGACTGTGCACAAGCGGTCTCCTGACTCTGCCCCCTTGTGGCAGGAATTGAGAAGGACCGCCCACTCTGCCTTTCTTTGGTTCAAGGAGAAGGCACTGAGCTTCTTATTCTGCACCCGTCACAGAGCCCACAAGATTTGCTGACTGCCATGGCCACGCACGGAAGAGGGGCTGAGATAAAGCAGTGTGCAAACAAACAACAGCAACAACTCGGTTCCTCTCCCCAGGACACTCACAGTTCAGGAATAAAACAAACCACCATTCCAATTTGCTTCCAAATGTAATTCCAATTAAGACCAGTGCCGTGGAGGAGACAGAGTGCATGAGGGGGTCTGAGTTCATGAAAGTCTTCCCCAAAGAAGATGGCCCAGGGACATCTAAGTTGACACTTGAAAAAGCAAAAAGAGGGACAGGAAATAGGAAGGCCTCCAAAGTGGGGGATAAGCCGTTTCATTCTTGGGGAGCAGGTTCACGAGCCCAGAGTCTTCGGCAACCAGGTGGTTCAGGTGTCAGAAATTTCTGGCTAATTGACATTTGACCAAGAAACATATCTTTGAATAACAAAGGTAGATATGTTTTGCTAAAATATCTGTCTCTTAACTGGACAGCTCCTTGCAATACTGAGGATGATTCGGGACATTTTAGGGCAGAGGTCTCAAACTCGCGGCCCCTGGGCCACATGCGGCCCGCCGAACAATTTTTTGCGGCCCACAGACTAATCCACGAACTACAGTTTCTGGTTGTTTTGTGACACTGAAAAGTGTTGCGTAACAGTTGCCTTTTGTAGACCTAGTGCGGCCCGCCGAACGGCTGTGATCTTGCTCTGTGGCCCACATGCTGAGTTGAGTTTGAGACCCCTGTTTTAGGGTCTCAGGTTTCTTATTCCCAACCCACAGACCGATGGGACCATCCCCACTGAAGGTCCTCCATAATTTCAGGCTGCCAAGGATGCTGCCTAATGTCCATGGACCTTGGAGTCAGGAAGACGTGGATTCCAATCCCAGCTGTGTCCCCATGCTGGCCGGGTGACCTTGGACAGGTCACTTCACCAGCCTGGGCTCAGTTTCCTTTATTTCTTAGTCTCCTTGAAATGTCAAACTGACCAGCACGTAACAGGTACTCTACACCCATTTCCTTTTTCCTTTTTCCCTTTTCTATGCCTTCCGCAAAGTTCTCTCTCCCTTTCATTCCATTGGTAATTAGATCTCCATTCCTTTAACGTAAGTATTTCAGTTCTTGCTAAAATGGGAACTCAGAAGAGTTCTCAAAGCAGGGAGTATTTTAACTGGTCCTTGAAGGATGAGTAGGAACTGTTCAGGTGGGCCAAGGGGAAAGGAATTCCAGGAGGACAGAAAGCTCTTACACGAAAGCACAGCGATCAGAGAACAGGAAGCCCTCACAGGAGCCCAAAGGGCAGGAAGCCTGATGTGTGTGGGACACCATGACCAGAGGGCAGAAAAGGAAGGGCCCAACGGAACAGCTGTGGGGGTCCCTGAGTGCCACACCACAGAGACTTCCTGGTGGTGCTGGGGAACAATTAGAGGTTTTCCAGTGGAGAAATAATGAGACCAGATGAGTTTCGTTGAAAGATCCCTCACTCTGGACAGCTGCTGGAAAGATGGAGGGATGAAAAGAAAGAGATGAGGCAACCACTTAAGACATTTGGGTGGAAGTCCAGCTGACACAGGAGGCTTTGGGCTGATGGATGGGAGATGGTGGAGAGGTTGGACTGGCCAAGGTGGAGGAGGAGGAGGGCTTGGGCAGATGGACAGTGCTGGGAGGGCACGCCAGCTCCCCCTTCAGGCTGCCGCGCCCCACTGCACAGCCCCTCAGCTGTGATCTCGGAGGACATGTCTGAACCCCTCCCCCCCACCCAGTGGGTGCCCACAGGGCCTTCCGCCCACCTCTCCTCCCGCTCCCAGCAGCCTGTCTTCCCCAGGTTTATCTGGTTTTCTTTCCCTGTAACATATCAAGCATCTCGTTGTTATTTCAAAGTCCCCTCCGACTGAGCCCCGACTGAGGCCACTCATCCCGCCACCAGCCTCCGCCTTCCCAGAGGCCTCCGAGCTCTGACGTCACCCCTCCGGAAACCCCAGCACACGCATTCTTCACACTCAGCCTCCTCATCCACCGGGCCCTTATCTCAGTCTGGTTTCCAACTTCACCTAAGTTATTAAAAACCCTGCTTTCAAAACAAGCCTCCCTTGCTGCAATAATATCCAGGCTGTATTTTCAGTGGTTGTCTCTTCAGACTGGGCGCTTTATCTGACTAAATCGGTGGTGTGTGTGTTGCCGACACCTCCCAGCCTGCGTCAGCGGGCCTTTGATGGAAACGATCTCATCTGTAGCCAGTGCGCTGGGTCACGGGCCCAGATCTCCTCTGCAGACATCAAGCTGGAGGCTTCAGCCGCGCCTCGGCACGGGAAGGCAGCTGCGCGCTGAGAAACCTCAGACACGCGGTTTCCTGAAACTCTCCGGAGTCCAGCAGAACCTTGGTTCTAATCCAACACGCGCCAGCCCGGGGCAAAACTAAATGCAAGTTTTATTTTAACACACTGCGTTCGGCAAGATAAAAGAGATCATTTCAACAAATAATGACTGAAAATCTACCATGTCCCAGCTGTGAAGGATGACCACAGAGTGTCCTCATGTGGCTCCCATCTGGGCGGTGCGAGGGGCTAGGAGGGAGACTAAAATGTAAATTGTTTACCGTCTGATGCAGCCAGTGCAGTACTGTGAGGGTGTGAAAGGTGTTCAGCTGACGGCATGACACCTGAATTCTGGTTTTTGTTTAAAAACACAAAGGTAGACACTTTTTTTATTAATTAAAAAATATATATAATATAAAAACCCAATGCCAGGGAAGCCATGCTAAAATTTGCACAATATTTGAAGGGAGCAAAATGAAAATGCACTTAAGGAATCAGAATAGCGCAAGATCCTCCCCTCCCCTGACAATCACTCCCTGAGGGGTTTATCCGAAGTCATGAAGCAAAAGGAACAAAAATGCTTACGGATATTGAATATATCATTTCCTGATAGAAACGGTCCAGGTAATTGAGATACATCAACCCAAGAATACTCTACGGAGTGATTGAAAGTAATTCTGGAGACTACTAATTCGAATTCCATTTGGGATCTAATTTCAAGTAAAAGAAAGACACACAAGGGTAGTTCAATAACTGCATCCGATCTCTGCACTCAAAGTCCCCGCCTCCTAGTGGGTTGTGCTTTAAATATCAGTAGTCTGAAAGGTCTTTCACTCCAGGCTCCCATTCAACTCTCAGAACCACCCTGTGAGGTGGACAGCTTGGTCCCCATCTTATAGATGAGGCAACTTGAGGCTCAGAGAGATTAAGTGATATGCACACAGCATGTAAATTAAGGAGCTCTAACCCCAGTGCCCTAACTCCAATTCCAAGGCTCTTTCCTCATTTCCATCAGCTAGCCAAGTATGATGACCAGAAAGAACTGCTGGTGCCACGGGTGGGTGGAAGATGTCCACCTGTCTGCTGCTGGACAAGGTCGTGAAGAAGGCCACAGTTCCTCACCAAAAACCCAGATGCGTCCAAACCAGCCACCAGTAACGGAGAGGGTGCCTGTGTTCCAGCCAAACCACGGCCCCTAAAGGTGAGCTGGTTGACAGGAAAAGTATGTAATCAACGTGCGTCAGTTTATGCAATCATACAATTCAGCTGGGCACTAAGAGGCTGGGACAGGGTGACAGAAATAACTGCCTTTTATGCCTCACTGCAGAGTAACCACCAAATGCAGGCATTTGAGAGCTTGTGCTTCGCACATCCATCCATCGATGGATATCGAGATTGTTTCCCCGCCCTGGCTATTGTGAACAGTGCCGCAATAAACACAGGAGTGCAAATATACTGCTCACAAAAAATAGGGGATATCTTATCGCTTCATATTCATTTTTGAAATATCCCCTAATTTTTGTGAGCAGTATATATCTTTGAGATCCTGACTTTGATTCTTTTGGATAAATACCCAGAAGTAGGGTTTCTGAGCCATAACTAGTTCTATTTTTAATTTTTGAGGAACCTCCCTCCTGGTTTTCATGATGCCTGCACTATTTTACATTCCCACCAGCAGAGTTCCAAACTCTCAATGCATACGATGGACTATCGTGCAGCTTTGGACCAGAAAGAAATCCTACCATGTGTCACAATAAGGATGAACCTTGAGGACACTGTGCTAAGTGAAATAAGCTAAACACAGAAGGACAAATACTGTCTGATTCCACTTATATGAGGAGTCTAAAATAGTAAGGCTCGTAGCAGCAGCGAGTAGAATGGCGGTTTCCAGAGGCTGGGGGAGAGGGAAAAGGGGAGTGGATTCTGATTCTGTGGGTCGGGGAGAGGTCTAAGAATCTGAACTTCCAGCAAGCCCCCAGGCGATGCTGACCCATGGACCACACTCTGAATAGTAAGATGTATTTGTTTTCTTTCTAATCTCATGATTGTAATCCCGATCAGTAGCATAATGCCTGGCCCACTGTGAGTGTTTCATAAATTATCTGTTAATCAAAAGAGGTTAATCACTTTCACTCCCTTTCTCATATTTTTTTTTTTCTGGAGACGCATATAGGCAGAGAGACCGACTCCTGCATGCACCTGACTTGGATCCACCAAGCATGCCCACTAGGGGGCAATGCTCTGCCTATCTGAGGTGTTGCTTTGCTATAATCGGAGCCATTCTAGTGCCTGAGGCAGAGGCCATGGAGCCATCCTCAGCACCCAGGCCAACTTTGCTCCAGTGGAACCTTGGCTGCAGGAGGGGAAGAAAGAGAGACAGAGAGAAAGGAGAGGGTGGAGAAGCAGATGGGCGCTTCTCCTGTGTGCCCTGGCTGGAAATCGAACCCAGGACTTACACACACCGGACTGACGCTCTACCACTGAGCCAACCAGCCAGGGCCTCCCTTCCTCATTTTGATTAAGGAGATCCTACACACATCAGGGGCCATTTCATCCCCTGCCCCTGTCATCTTCCTACGACCTGAGTAGCAGAATTCAGCATCCTCTGCCCACGCTCTCACACTGTCTGATGAATGGGTTTACACCCTCAGGTTCTTCCCTTTTTATTACACAAACGATATATGTTCATGGGGGGGCGGGAGGATACTCAGAAAGAAACTACAATCTGAAACATACCCTTTCAGACTCTGTGTTTTAAAATGAAAGTACACTCCGTGCTCTGCTGGCACTTTAACTTTCTCAAATCACGAAGGATATTGCCCATGCCAACGTGTCATTTTAATGGCTGCATAATATTTCATTATTTAAAATTGTCACAGAGCACACATTTCACAGACTTATAAAATATAGTGACCTCAAAAATGAAAAGCAAGGTCCACACAGAAGAATGCATGGGCAAATGTGAAAGCCTGTGATTTGTTTTCAAATGGTTGCGTGAACGAGAAGTCGGAGACAACAGAACAGAACAGGAAGGCTGTGGGCTGCTGAGCTGAGTGGTGTGTGTGTGTGGAGGCATCACACGTTGCTCTCACCTGCGCATGTGTTGGGAACTTGCCATAATAACAGTTTGAAAACAAAAAGCATGGTTCAAATAAGAAGAGGATCCTGAGGCAGGGATAGAGATGGAAAGTGTTAGAAGTTTATTTTTCACCCCTACCCCCACCCCCATAAAAGAACAATCTTTCATTTAGGACCATTCAGCCTGTTACTATGAAACCCAACATCTTTGAACTGCTGAATTACACTGAAATAATCTTGCCGTCCAGTCAGAGTGGATTTGCATTTTTTAAAAATGTTCCATTGATTTGAGAGAGAGAGAGAGAGAGAAGCATCAATTTATTGTTGCATCTAGTTGTTCCATTTTTAGTTGCATGCTCATTGATTGCTTCTCATATGTGCCCTGACCGGGGATTGAACCCATGGCCTCAGCACACTGCAACAACGCTTTATCCACCGAACCACCGGCTAGGGCCTCAGAGTAGATTTGCATGTTAAGTGCATGCTTGATGTCACATCCAAATTGGAACTACATGAGATGTGCAGGAATGTGGAAGTGTGCCCTGGCCTCATCGGGGACAACATGGTGTTTGTTTGTCGGTTAGGAGCCTCAAATACCGATGAGGGTTCTGGGGAACGGGGAGTGGGGAGCAGTCACAGCCCTGCCCGGTCTGTAGCTTGTGTGAAACGTGGCGAGGTCAGTTCGCCTCTCTGAGCCTCAGCGTCCTAACCTGTAAAAGGAAAAGATTGAAACCAAATGCACTGTGCAACTTCTCTCTGCCTAATAAGAAGTAGGTTTTACTCTGGGAACCACCTTCACCACTCGGCTTTGCAATATGCAAATCAGCTGAATTGGGTAATTGGACAAAGCTGGTGGGAACAATTTAATAAACTTTGATAACATTACACAAAGTAATTGTTCAATTATTTCAAACAGTTCAGTTCAGAAAGTACAGCGGGGTGGGAAGGGGAGGGGCCTCTTTAGAAATTACTTTGGCTTATTAATCATCTTATCCAGTAGAAGCCAAATGAGAAGGAAGACTTGTGGGGGTGTTTTGTTTTAATGCTGATTAAGTGTACTTCATCTGAACATTTTAAAGCTGTGCTTTGGTCTTCCTCAGATGGGTGTTGACTGAGTTCTGTTATCAGGGTTTTAATTAACACCAGGTAGAGAAGGGAAAGCTGGGTGACACGCTATTACTTCTGTTTGATTTAAAATCAACATTGGGGACTCTTCTTCAAGGCTCTGTTGAAATTGTCTTATCTCGTGCATGCCAAGGATGGCTGCTTCATGTAACTGTCATTTCTTCTGTCCAAAATGTTACAACACACACCAGCACAATAGAACTACTGTCTTGTTCTAAGAGAAACGAGGGAGCCAGCAAGCTTTTGATCAAAGGCACGATTCACACATCAAAGTAATAGCTCTTCCGTTAAAGTCAGGAATCAAAACTGAATACCGGAATGGATGGAGACTGTGACTTTAGTGATAGCCTAGCTGCCTCTGCTGGGAACTGGCTAAATCTCTAAAACTTAGTCCATCGGCAGAAACCAGCTGGAAAGGGCCTTTTGGTAAAGGGACACCTATGAGATCCTAGAGCCAATGTGCTTATCTTCCATCTGTACATGCTCATCTGTGTAGGATTCTCACCCAGGACGGGAAAACTGGAGCTGCTGTGACCCCCACACAGAGGAAGTGGCTAAGAGGCCTTTGAAGTATTGTAGACCTGGTTCAAATCCACACTGCGCCGTGTGCCGGCTATATGACTTTCTAGAACTTCTCTTGCCCCTCGGTTTTTCATCTAAAAAATGGAAAGACTACTTGATGCATGAAGATTACATATACATACACTGTGGTATGTGCATACAAACAAAATAGCCCACAGTCATAAAAAGTGAACTGTTGCTAAACATGGCAAAGCCAATGAATATAAAAAAAAAAAAACAACCCAAAAACATTATGTTGTGACAAAGACGCCAGATACTACAAGGTGCATATTGTGTTACTCCATTCGTATGAGATCCTAAAGTATGTGATTATAAGCTATGGCCTTAGAAGTCAGAATAATGGCCACCTCGTCAAGGGACCGTGTTGCCCAGGAAGGGGTGTGGGAGAACCCGTGGAGAGGATGGAAATGCTTCACCCTGATCAGGGTGGTGGGTACAGGAGTGTGTACATGGGAAAACAGTCCCCAAAATATACTTCGTGAAATGTATACCTCAATTTAAAAGGTTACATCAAAATACCATAATATCTGATGCACGGAACTGTTGTGAAGATGACATGAATCTCGTCCTTGGCACGTGCCTGTCATGGTGGCTGGGCTGAGCAAGTGACCAAGGAGTGACGGCTATCGTTGCTGTTTCTGTTGTCCTCATCATTAGTGTGATCACTTTGGTGGACTTACATCTGACCCAAAGATTGAGGTCTAAAGTTTAATTAACATCTACAGCACAAAAATCTGTTAAAATCGTCCCGTGGGAATCCTTTTAAACTGTCCATAAATTACGGTTTGCCTCCTTTAGTACATACAGCCCTGCTCAGTAAAAGAGGTAACTATGTATAAGGATCAGTCATGGGCCAGAAGTAATAAAAAGGGTTAGATGTAAAAAGCACATCTCCGTCGTAGACAATGGGATCACAACCAGGAGCTCACCTGTAAGGGGCTCACGGTGCCAAGACCAATAGCAGACTAGCGCCATCACCACTTTGCATGCATGCCTGGAAATGGTAGGCATAGCTCCAGATAATTTCTCTATCCATCATTCATCTATGTATGTATGTATGTATGTATGTATGTATGTATCTATCTATCTATCTATTTATCTATCTATCTACCACTCTCTTTCTCATTGAGTTTGCATTAATTAACTGAGCATAAGATGAGTTTCACTGTACTGTGATACCTGGCCTCCTTCCCCAACACTGAAACACCAAATGCTCTGTCTGGCCCAGCTCAGGGGTTTTCGCCAGTTCCCAAAAAGGAAGAGATAGAAAGTTAACATCATACTCATATACTGTACATCATGTTACTTAAAAGTATAACAATTGTGAAAATACTGTTCGGTAAATCCAATGCATTTCATTCCATGTTTTGGGTTGTCTTTCTCAACGAATCATTCCTTGTTCTTTATAGAATCCTGGATGCTCTTGCATGATAGATGACTAGATCTGGGAGACCACGGTGGCAACTGCATCTTGCATTCCAGTGCTCACATCAGGGCAGACCCAGTAAGCAGCTACCCCCAACCATGCCCCGGAGCACTTCCCTACACAATGAAGCCTGTAGGGAACCACAGAGAAGGTGTGTTAGTACCAGAAAAGCCTGGTGTTGGAGCGCAGTCCAGTGGGGCTGTCCTGTGATAGGAACCAAGTGGGCAGCAGGGACTGTTGCCGGAGGTGCTTATACTCTGTAGCACCAGTAGGCTCAGATGATCCTCTTAATGCTGCACCCTAGATACATTAACCCACTTGGAAAGCCTCAAGGGAGGCCTGGACAGGTGTGAAATTAACTTTCGCCACCCCCACAGGTTTGTGAGATGTGCTCCAAAAGTACATGTTACATTTCTCAGAGCAGGAGGCTCTGCCAGGGATTTCCTCTGAGCACAGAGATCTGGAAACTATATCACTTTGGCTTAGAAATGACCCGGATCAGGGACCCAGCTTTCTAAGCATGACAGGATGATACAAATATTCTCTGACAACATATCCATGTGAGATAGAAGACACTAAGGTGAGCTCTGGAGTTAGAAGAATGACTGTCATCCATTCTCTTATCCAATCGCCACTTATCACACACAATAACATGCCCAGGCTGGCACAGGGGCTGTGGGCAAGTCAGAAAGCAGTAATGATTATAAAAAAGAATCTGAAATAAATCACACCAACTCTCCAGGTGTTTCAGGCCCAGGTGAAAAGAACGGACAAGTGAACATGAAAAGATAAAAGTCCGAAGCCATCCCATTATTTTCTACCAGCCTGCACTAGGTGTCCGTCACGGCCTGGCACTGCGCCCCTCTAGAGAACCAGAATGCCTCTGACATAGCCACACCTGCAGGGAGCCACATCCCTGCAGAGGAGCTGGACAACTGAACCGGTCGTAATGCAGAGTGACAGGGAGTAATGGAGGTATACTGAGAGCTTGCACAAGCAGGAAGAAGTGAGCGATGGTTTATGCCTCGGTGTATCCAAGGGACATTTGAGTTCTGCCTTGTTGCATAGGCAGGACTTAGCCAGGGAGGCAAAGCGAGGAAGGGCATTCTCGGCCTGGGGAACAGACGGCATGAGCAATGGCAGGGCGGCCAGACAGCCGGGAGGGCCATAGGGGAAGGCTGGAACAGTAGGCTAGTGTGGGTCGTAAAGGGCTTGTGCCTGGGTTTAAGACTTACACTCTGCCCTGAGGGGAGGAGGAATGAGGAGAGGAGAGTTCAGCCCTGGAATCAGTGTGTGGTGGGAGCAGGGCGGTGAGAAACGGGAAGGCTTGTGCAGCCACCAGAGCAGGCAGGGGGACAGCCCGGCCGTGGGCAATGCAGCGGGAGCGGAAGAGGAATTCTTCATCTGACTCCATGACGGAATGAATGCTGGTTCCCTACAGGAAGCTCTCAGCACCTGCCCCCTGAGAACCTCCAGAAAAGGGTTAGAGCCCTTCCCTGCCTCCCGGGAAGCTCCTGGTGCCTTTCCTCCCAGACTCACAGACAGGACAAACGACCCTGACTCACACATCGCATTTTCCCGTTTGCTTCTCCAATCAGCGACGGACCTGCCTTGCTCTTAAAAGAATCAGGCCACCTTTTTCTTTCGAATTTTAAGAACAATTACAAACATAAAAAGACATGGTTTTCCAAACAAGAAATAAAAAAAAAGTGGAAGATAGAGTTCTTGCTGTTGAAAAATGAACAAGGCGGGTTTCTCTTCGCCCCGCTATGGGGAGCAGAGCTTCCAGGTCGCACCAAACAAGGGCCAGAGCACACTCGGGTCTGCCCATCTTCCTCAGGTGACTGGGGCTCATCAGTCTTTGACCCAACAACATCAGTTACCGGAAGTAGTTTTTCTTTCTTGTTACCTCATCTGATGACATCTGTCACTCATCATAGAAAGTGAAATGTCACTTGCAAGGCTCCCCAGTGTCTCACTCCATCAACCAGAGAGACGAAGTTGGCCAGAATGTGTCTTGTCTTCGTCCCAAAGGCCCTCAGTTTGGGTTCCCCCAGAAGCAGATCCCGAGGCAAAGACTCAAGTTCAAGAGGCATCCTTGACGCATCATGGGATAAACTTGGAAATGCGAGTCTAGAGCAAGTAGGTGACTCCACAGAGGTCTTACCCAATATAATGGTTAATGTTTATGATTTTTATAGAAAAAAAAACTCAGTTGTATGGAATACTATTAAATACATGTTTTTCTGAGTTGGTTACACCCACAGAAGGAGTCTCTCTGTTACAGTTACGCACACGCACGCACACGCACACACACACTGAATCACAGGTGAAAAAGAAATAAAGTATCTCTTTGTTCTAAGTTTCACAAACCTAAAGTAATGACAAGTGTCACAATGCCAAGCATGTCATTGGCCAAGAGGCTGGAGCAGAGGGGAGACTCCTTGCTACTCCGGTTCTTGACAAAGTCTAGTCTTCCCGGGACGGCTCAGGATCCATCTATTAGCCGAGCCCACAACATACTTGGCTCCTCACAGCCCCTTCCACCAATCGGAGCACACCCACCATATGCTGGGCGCTTTAGGTGTTTTGTTGCTCAACCCTCACAATAAGCCTGGAAAAAAGTGAATGCTGTCTGCATTTTATAAACTATGATTGTCATCAGCTGGTGATGGAGCTGAGCTATGAACCCAGACCTGTCAATCCAAAGTCTGCTGGTTCCAAATACTCCATAGTCCTCAGTAAGACAGAATTGTTCTAATGTTAGCATACCTGCCTTATTCATTCATTCATTCATTCATTCATTCATTCATTCCAGAATTATTTATTGAGCACCTTCTTTGTGCAGGTCTCTAACAGGCACTTCCTTTGAGGAGGTCAGCAGTGGGGAAGTCATGAGGAAACTATAAAACTCCCAGGGTTCCTGTGAACTTAGGTCCAGATGGTCACTGAACATTAAAATAGATACCAGAGCTGCCATTACTATTCGTGTGACTGTCTTTCCCACTTCAGGTGATGCTCAAACTACAGTATTTAAAATCTGGAAGACACCGATGTCAAGCGATCCCCATATTTGATAGAGACGGAAACTTCAGGTTAGCAAGTAGATGTGACTGGCCTGTGGCCTCACGTTGAGTTGATGACAAAGTCAAGGAGGAAATTCGAGACCGCTGAGGCCCAGTCCAGAGATCTGTCTGAGACCAGCGACTGGGCCATCTTGGGTGGCTCGCGACAGCTACCTCTACCTCATCGTGTCTACTTCCGGACGCACTGCTCTGACGCCTCCCTCCCACGCGCCTCCTTCCTCTCTGTCTGACCCACACATGCTCTCCCTTCTCCAGGCCTCCCAGGTGGTCCTTGCTCAGCCTGTCCCTTGATTTGGCTCACCAGTAGGTCTCACCCTGGGCAGCGATGACAATTACTGCCTATCAAGCACACACAGGGCCCAGACCCTCCGAGCAGCGTGGCCAACAACCTCACTTTGGGGAGCAAATAAGTCTCAGGTCGGTGAGAGACTGCTGGAGGGCAGTGCAGCCACAGGAAGCCACTCGGGAGAGATGTCATTTGTTAGGACTTTGCTGTGACAACTGTGGAATATACACTTGGGCCATTTGAACAAAAGCGGATCTATAATAAGCAGGTTCCCCCGCTCTCTGGAATGAGAGACCACCTGAGCTCCACAGAATTTCTCTTAAAGTAATAACCAACCTTCAACCCCCAGTGGATTTGGGTGGGTGGGGGGTTAATAGGAAGGGCAGGGCAGGGCAGAGCGAGACAGGGCAAGGCAGGGAGGGGAGAGAACAGAGGGGAGAATTGCTTAAGATCTTTAGATATTTTTTTAAAGGATAAAAAAATTTTTAAAATATTTTTGGAATTTAAATGTTATGCGCCAATGACAGCTTTTCCCCTTTGACATTCACCAGGGTGTTGGCAGCTTTGAGGAGTTCTGGGCTCGTTTCTCCCCAGACTTGTTGCACTGGGCATGTAGGAGGTGGAAGCACAGCGAACCTCAGTGCCTCTCCGCATCAGGGCAGTCCTGGAGAGTGAGCTGGGTACACTCTACGGGCGACAGGAAGGACCCGGCATCCAGATCCAACCCCTGTTCATGTAATGTCGGTCTTCTCGGGGAAAGTACGACAGGGGAAAGATGGGGGTAGGGTTCTGTCGGCCAAAACAAGGAATTTGAACTTCACTCCATAAGCAAAGGCAGGAATGACTGTTTAACCCAGGGAATGACAAGAGCGAACCTGTATATTAGAGCAGTTACCATGTGGAGTGTGATATGGGGGCAGCGGAGCCTAATGGTGGAGAACACTGACTTGGAGATCCGCCCCGCGAGCATCTGAGCTCGCTCTCTGTCCCGTCAGGGCCGTGACTCTAGGTGAGGTTACTTAGCCTCTCTAGACCGCTGTTTCTCATAAACAAAATGAGCGTAGCAATGCTATACCTACTTCAGTGCCTTGAACAAATCTATTTACAGGGCCTGTCACAGAAATAAGTCTTCAATAAACGGTCCCTATAGTGTTCTGTATTTTCTGCCTGTCACAGATGTAATGACAGAAATCGGAGCCGGTGTTACCTATCCATACTTCTCCTGAGAGCCACTCTCCTCCCCACAGCTCTGCCCTGTATTCTGACTAGGAGTTGTCATCTTCCCAACTGTACCTCTCTAGCATAGTGACTGACTGGGCCACGACTCAGATATATGACCCAAGTCTGACCAATCAGAGGCCTTTCCCCAGAGAAGGTTAACTGATGCCGGAGAGAGGATCCCCTTTTCCTCTTCCTAGTGAAGTCTTGAGATGTGAGTCTAGAAGCTACAGCTCATTCTGCAGGTATGGAGGGAATTTACGAGGACAGAATAAGGCTGAAGACAGAGATAAGATATTGAGGGACGATCCTTGTGGCCTCTGAAGACCTATTTCCCATTCTTGGGATCCATGAACTTACCCTGAATTTGTGTAGCCTGATTTCTCATCTTGTGCTTTGATTCTATTAGCTGCCCTAATAGCCTTCCAATAAATTCTAATTTTTGCTTAAGCCAATTCAATTTTGGCGTCTACGATTTGTGAACAACTAACTCCCCAGATTCAGAGCTACCACTGACTGATCTCAGCTTCAGCCCATCCCATTAGAGTTCTGAAATCACCTCCAACAAGTATTTTGTTTCTTTATGATTTGGGGTACATTAATCTCTAAAGATGAAAACATATAAAAATAAAATCGCCCTGGCCGGTTGGCTCAGCGGTAGAGCGTCGGCCTAGCGTGCAGAGGACCCGGGTTCGATTCCCGGCCAGGGCACATAGGAGAAGCGCCCATTTGCTTCTCCACCCCTCCGCCGCGCTTTCCTCTCTGTCTCTCTCTTCCCCTCCCGCAGCCAAGGCTCCATTGGAGCAAAGATGGCCCGGGCGCTGGGGATGGCTCTGTGGCCTCTGGCTCAGGCGCTAGAATGGCTCTGGTTGCAGCATGGTGACGCCCAGGATGGGCAGATTATCGCCCCCTGGTGGGCAGAGCGTCGCCCCATGGTGGGCGTGCCGGGTGGATCCCGGTCGGGTGCATGCGGGAGTCTGTCTGACTATCTCTCCCCGTTTCCAGCTTCAGAAAAATGAAAAAAATAAAATAAAATAAAATAAAATCAAGTTTCATTGTACACTTAATGAAGCAACTTTATTAAACACTAAAATAATATACAATTAGTTCTGTCCCAGTATATCTGGGATACGTTATCAGAACGTCCGTCCTCCTGGTTGGTCGGCCCACTTGGGTGTCATACATCTCCAAAGGTTGATAGACATTGAATATTCTTCACTTGTATTTATCGTCCATTCTAAAATGGATGCTTCCCATTGGACACTTAATCACAGACTGTTTCATTGAGTATTTTTCCTGTTTGGAGGAGTCCCTCAGAAATTGATTTCCTGAGAGAATGAGGTAGTAGAGGATGAAGCACAAATTCAACGACAAGCGTTTGGACTTTTCCTCTCCTTTCATCTCTGTGGTTTGGACACTTCATTCCCCAAAGTGAGAGATAAGGGCTTTAAAACACAAATCCAATTGGGCTGCTGGAATTCAATCAACAACCATGTCCCAGGGCAAAAGGCCAGTCCAAAGGGGCCCGACACCCATCTCTCAGCACCTCCCAGACAGTACAGCCCACCCAGGTCGGAGGCGAGGAGGCTGGTTCTTTGTTCCCAGTGAGCGTCAGGCTGACAGGTGAAGGAGTTTCACGAGGCTGAGGAAATGGAATCAAATCCAAGTTGGAGGTTATTTGTCTTCCCTGTGACCTGCGGCGGTCTCAAGTGTTAGTACAAGTAGCAATGCTCAAACTCACATCTGTGAGTCAATTACTGGCTACCTGCGTTCAAAAAACGTTCTGATGTGTTAGATTTAAAATGGTTCAAAAGTATGGAACAGAAAGGGAATAAAAGAGAGAACCAAGTCCCTTTAGGGGTTTTGTTTGAATCCACAAAAAGGCTGGATTGAAACCTGTGGAGTATTTATAAAGAAGCTGTAAAATCTTTTATTCATTTGAAAGGAGTTGGAAGAGAGACTCAGAACGTGAGGCCGGAGAGACCAAGGCGCAGGCACAGGGAGGAGAGAGCAGCGGGGAGAGGCCGCTTTGTCATGTTGGCCAAAATTAACTTTTCCTCAAATTGGGAGGCAGTTAACCATTGCCGTTAACTAGTGTCATGAGCCTTGAGCGAGACGCTCCGCTATCCGTTAGTACTAGACAACGTCACTTCTCTCTGTGCATGTCGATCTCCTTAACTGTAAAATGGGAATAACTCTTCATACACGGGGTTTTGCGAGGATGTAAATTCTATGATATACATGAAAGTCCTCTATAAGCTGTGGAGAGCCACACATGTGCTACTTACAGTTATGACTGGTTTAATGTAAGCACCAGTGCATACCTCCTATGGAATGGAAATCCCAACAGAAAGCCCAGGGGCAAAATTCTAATGAGAGCAGCCAAGAGTAGAAAAGATAAGGTCCAGAAAAAAAGCAGCTTTTGTCAGTCATATGTAAAAGGTCTAAAGCAGTTCATTTTAAGGCCCTCAAGCTTGCCTTAGCTGAATAAAGCCAAGTGGCTTATATTAACTGATCATCTATGAGTGATTTCTCAATTTTAAAGCAAGTTCTAATTATGCGAGGAGATCTTAGTGGCTAGAGCCAGTTTGAATTATCCAGATAGCCATGCCTAATAGTTGGTTCTTCGGTCTCTTGTACATATCTTAACTAGTAACACTGCATCCTAGTGGCATGTTCCTGAATTGCAAGTATAATATGAATTAGAACCAGTAATGCTTCTCAATCCTGGCTGCATATTAAAATCTCCTACATATCTTAAACCAGGGGTCCCCAAGCTACGGCCCCCTGAGGCCATTTATCCGGCCCCCGCCGCACTTCGGGAAGGGGCACCTCTTTCATTGGTGGTCAGCAGATGCATCCTGTGCTCCTGGAGTACTGTATGTGGCAGCGCCACAAAGCACGACATCACTCACGTACAGGACTACTTTCAGTGACGCGGGACACACGCGTCAGGGCTCTGGAAGCGCGTCCTATCACTTGTTACGGCTAGCAGTGACAAATATGGAACTGGACATTGACCATCTCATTAGCCAAAAGCAGGCCCATAGTTCCCATTGAAATATTGGTCAGTTTGTTGATTTAACTTTACTTGTTCTTTATTTTAAATATTGTATTTGTTCCTTTTTTTTTTTTTTTACTTTAAAATAAGATATGTGCAGTGTGCATAGGGATTTGTTCATAGTTTTTTTTTTATAGTCTGGCCCTCCAACAGCCTGAGAGACAGTGAACTGGCCCCCTGTGTAAAAAGTTTGGGGACCCCTGTCTTAAACAGTACTGATGCCTGAAGCCCGACTCCAGAGATTATGATTTAATCAGCCTTATTGCATTCTGAGCATTGAAATGTTTAAAAGCTTCCCTGGGTGGTTCTGCTATACAGCCAAGAACCACTACCCTAGAGGTCAACAAACTTTTTCCATACAGGACTAAAGAGTAAACTTTTTAAGGCTTTTGGGGACATATAGTCTCTGTCACTATTATTCAGCTCTGTCCTAGCAGTGTAAAAGTACCATGGACAAGCTATAAACAAGTGGGTGTGGCTGTGTTCCAATAAAGCTTTACACGCAAAAATAAGTAGCAGGCCACAATTTGCAATGCCTTCCCCTAGAAATTCTGAAGGTGATGTCTGAAGACCAGCAGCACGGACAGTATCTGGGAGCTTGCTAGAAACGCAGAACCTCCAGCCTCAACAAGAAACCCGGATGATGTGCACGGACAGTCAAGTGTGCGAGGCACTGCTCCAGAGGGTACGCTTTGTACATCCAGCTCCGCCGGCATCGCAGCACCGAAGTGGAGAGTTCCCATCACTGTCAGCATCTCCGGTGCCTGTCACCTCTATCAACCTGGCTGTCTCCCAGCTGCCACATTTCCGTAGCATCTTCTCCTCAGTGGCTCAGACAATCTGAGCAGCTGTCTGTGTTTGATTACGGTGTTTCCAAAGGGTCAGTGGAGCCACACACACAGTTTCTATTTTTCATAATAATATACGGAGAGCGCATGGTTGTGGAGCCCTATCAGGTGAGATGCCCCTGCTCTCAGGAACTATCCATTTAAACTTGTCAAATGTCATATAGTTCCCCAAACACTCCATGCTCCTATTGCTTGCTAGGAAAGTCTTGTGAGTCAACTTGCCACCGGGCAGATGTATTCAATCTTAAGAAAAAAAAACTGATATGTGTGAGATCTTTTGCCCCCACTTCCACTCAGATTTAATCACTCCCTCCCTGCTAGCGCAAGGTCCGGTATATACCTTTGCCCTCACCCTTAGCGCATTTATAGTAACAATAGCTTACTGGTCTGTCCCCCCATGGATCCTGAGTCCCTTGCAGCCAGGTTCATACATCACTCCCCTCTACATCCATGTGCCTAGCCCTGAGCTTTGATAATAAATGCTTAATCAATGGCCATTGCTTTTCATTTAATTGACCTAAAAGTGAATTAACGTATCTTTTGTAACTGGCATGCTAACCTGACACCATGGAATCCTTTTAATGATGGATGCTTAATAACAGCCCATAAAAATGTTGCTCTCTAGATCTTTGGGAAATGCTGCCTCTTAAGACAACAGTGCTGGCCCAGATCACATCCAAGCTTGGAGCATGCCCTGGAGTCTAAATTCTGGCTCTGGCCCTTGCCCGGCAATAAGGAGGAGGTGGCAGAGGGGCTGATAGGACAACTTTGGGTCCTGTCTCAGGGCCACCCTAGAATTCTCACCCAACAGAGGAGGAAACGGGCTGTCTATATTAGGGATTGGCCACCAATTTAGTGGCATAGCCAGGATTAGAATCCAAGTCTCCCAGTATTGGTCCAACAATAGAGCAAGGCTGGCTCCTTTACAAAGAGTGTCTCGGGAGATCAGCCTCTTTCTGGGCAGCCCCGCCCACCCCATGTGCCAGTGCCCCGGTGGGCAGTCAAGGTTTGTGCATAGCATATGAACACGCATGTGCGTTTCTGCACGTGTGTACAAAGGGGAGTCCCAGCTGGCTGCTCCGTCACATCCTGTCATCTGCCTGCCAGCGCTCTGCCTGCCTGTGACATCACCTGCCCTGGGCTCAGCCAGAAATGAGGAGACCACACTGACGCATGCAGTGGCACTGAAAATGCCCCCTCTCCTCACTGGGCTTCAGTTATCACGTCTCTAGAGGGGCGCGGGCTTGAGAGCAGTACCCGCTGATACCCACTCGCACTTGCTGGGCACTCGCTGATTCACGTGCTGGGCCTTATTTGGCCTTGACAACGAAGCCATCCCATCAGTGGGAAACCCTGAGTGGGTCAGGCTGGGGCTGCCCCAGAAGCAGACCCTGGGACAACAAAATGAAGTGCACAGAGTCGATTTGGGAGGTGATCCTAGGAAACACAGTAGGAAAGCGGGGAGGTGACACAGGAAAGGGACCACAGGAGATGAAGGGTGTGCTGTTAAGCCAGCTACACTCTGCCGACTAGATCCATCCATCCAGTGGGGGATCTCTGGGGGAGTGGGAAAACCTCCCTTAGCTAAACAATCCCAAATGAGGGGCAAGGGAGCTTTGGAGTTCCTATGAGACTGAACCATATGTAATCACCACTATGCAACCACTTCTGACCAATGACAATGGCAATTTCATGTGGTTCAACATATTAATTCCAAGAGTTGTTGGTTGAGGGTTGCTGAGTTAGGAAAAGGAGAGGTTAATTCTGTGGCATTTCCATCCTAGCCTAGAACAACAGCGCAGCCTTCCGAAGTCCGGGGGGGGGGACCCGTGGGCACAGATGCAGATACCAGCAGTGGGGGGAGGAAGGCACAGAACAGTCTTGGAGGGCCCTGCGTGGGTCCCTGACAGCACCGGCCGCACGGACCCAGAGAAGAGGGACCCAAACAGGATTCAAACCCAGGCTGTCTGTCTCTGTAGCGCACATATGTCACCCACACGCCTCCTCTGCTCGATTTCTAAGGCTTGATTGCTTCCTTGAATTATCATACATAGTCCTATACTTCTAAGAGTCTGTTAGTCCTCAATCCACAGTCTACAACTCAAAGACGAAAAGTCTTAAACAGCCAGGAAAGACGAGCCAGTTAGCCAAGGGGAGGTCTTCCTTTACCAGTTTCACAGGCATTTGTCAAGTATACACAATGCTCCAGATTCAGTACTGGGCTCAAAGGATGCACAGCAAGGAATCCTGCCCCGAGAAGGAGGGTTAGTACCGACCTACATAGTGGACTGGGGCTGGGGCGGCACTAGAGATAGAGCTGGAGGCCAGAGGAGACCCCCGGGGCCTTCGGAGGGAGGGAAGCCAGAGCCCCCTGCACAAGGAGACACAGCCTGAGCTGGGACGGAGCAAAGCCAGGCTCGTGGCCGCACACCTCACCCCAAACAGTCATTCCAAGGGTACGTACAGCCGATGCGTTTGTGGAACAGGTGATTGACAGAGTTGCTGAAGACCCCAATTCTTTCAACATTGTCCATGAACTTGCGTCTCAAACTTTTAGGCATGAATTACAACATACCACCCTGAAAATTCAATTACCTCAGCGAGACATTCGGCATAAATCAAAGATATTTACAGCCTGGGGAGGCGCCGGCGATCGTGCATAGAGGAGACGCGACTCGTCCAAGGTCACAGTGCCGACGATAGAGCCGGCTGAGATAGATTAGGAATCCGTAGCCTTTGCCCATATCATCATGGGCTGGGAAAGAGAACATGTGTCTCTTCCACTGACGCCCTCCATCTCCACCATCAGAGCAGAGGAAGACCCTGAGGAGGGACCAGAGACCCTCGCACAGACTCTGCCCTCCCCAACACAGGCCTCTGTGTCCAACCAGGAACATGGTGATCGCTGTGATGTGCCCCACTGAGAACTGAATGAGGTCGCATCTGAAGAAGTTAGTTAGTAAGTGGTGCATAGTCCTGCAAAAGCAAGGGATTATTGATAATTAATCATGATTACTGGTCATTATTGTTTGTTCTTCCTGGAATCATAGCTAACTTGTTTCCTGTATTTTTGTCAACATATTTAACCCTGTTAATACATCAGTTTCCTATAGACCCTTCCAGAAAAGGTTTTTCCATTGTCCTCTACCTTGCTTTAAAAAAAAAAATTCATGTAACAGTATACCTTGAACAGGGTTACACAGCAGTATATATAGATGTAAACTTGTTCCTCTTCTAAGCAAGAAAGAGTGCTCCATTAATCAATAAGCCGGTAATTACTTAACCAGACCCCTGTTGATGGTCACTGGTGTCCTGTTGAGCACTTTTTCTCAGTACAACAGAGCTGCAGTGAGCACCTCAAACATGCTTTTGACAACATGGCCAGGAGCCCACCCTGGCGTGTGTTCTTAGACCTGGGAGTGCTGGGGTGGATACCCTGCTCATTGTCTTGAAAATCTTGAAAGACACAATCACACAGCTGTCCACAGAGGTCACATGAACAACACCCCCCCACACACAGTTCTCCCACTGACTGTGTATGGACTGCCCCTTCTGCTTAAGCACTAGTCAACACTGGAAAAGAGAAAACTTTTCAATATTTGCCAATCTGAGAAGTGAAAACCGGAATCTTGTTACTGCTTTAGTATGTATCTCTTTTATTATGACTAACAGTGAGTGTCTTTTTATATGTTGATTGGCAATGTATTGTGCAGTGTTTTTTTTAGAAGGTGTGTATGTGTGTGTGTGTGTGAGAGAGAGAGAGAGAGAGAGAGAGAGTAGGAGTTTCTTTAATTGCCTGTTTATATAGCCCTCGCCCATTCTTTAAACTCTTTTTTTCCTATCACTTTGAATACCCCTCTTAAAATAAATTCAAAAAAGCAGCCTTGGGTAAAATAGCACAAGCTTTTTCTTTTTCCTGATTTATTCTTAATTTTATTTCTTTACTGTGATTTTTTGCCATGGATTTTTTTTAAAAAATGTACCAAGTGACCTTCTAATGCAGCCTCCTATTTCTAGTCTTGTCACCTCTGTGATCTCTTTAAAACTGAAGCCAGACAGCGTGGTTTCCTTGCTTAAAATGCCCTGTTGTTTCCCATCGTTCTTAGAGGAAACTCCACCACTCTGCTAGGACCTCAGGGGACCCTTCCTAGTCCAGAAGCCACCTCTTTCTCCAGATTCATCCTATGCCTTCCCCTCACTCCAGGCACACCCATATCAGTTCTTTATACCTTGCCTTCTCTCCTTCTGGAATGTTCTTTCCTCCTGTCTCCAGCTAGCTAACTGAGGGAGGTACTCACATTCTTCGTGTCTCTGCTTAAATGTCACCTCCTCAGGGAGGTTCCCCGTGACCCTCACCCTCAACTGAAGGCAGCCTTCCTCTGTTCTTCTCTGTCTCAGCATCGTGTCGTCTCCCTACTGCATTCCTCACAGTGGACAGGCACTTCTTTGCTTGCTTTGATCTGCCCCCAACCCCACAGTGTGTAAGCGCCACAAGGCCAGGACCCTGTCTGTCTTGTTCACCATTGCAACCCCATTGCATTGGGGCGCCTTGATCACTGCCCAAAACACTGTGGGTCCTCGCCAGTTATTTATTTAATGCATGAATTAATGTCTCGTCAGATTTTATCATTCCCTTCCGTCACAGCTCTTTGTTTCTCTAGGCAGCTTGGAAAAACACTTCTCTCTGGTTTCCTGTTTGGGTTTCAAGTCATTCATTGAGATTCATATTTAGTGAGCGCCCTCTCTGTTCCGGGCCCCGTTTCTGGGCACAGGGGTTATTGTAGGGAACAAGACAGGCAAGGCAGTTGCCCTCCAAGGGCTCAAATCCCAAAATGGGGACGATAGGCCATCACGATATTAATGATTTTAGAGGATGGCAAGAGCTATGGAAAAATAAAGCAGGACACTGTGAAAGATGAGAGGGACGGGGAAAGTGTCCCTCTGAGGAAGGGACACCTGAGTAAATGGGAAGGAGGAAGCCACGGGAAGAACTGGAGAAGAGCATGCAAACTAGGGAACACGTGCAGCCTCTGCACAGAAGGAAGTCTGACTAGTCTGGAGCACAGATAGGTCAGGACATCCTCGAAGGCGTGAGCTGCAGATGGGAGGCGGGGCATCGCCTCATAGAGGCAGGAAGGGCTGCTCCTGCAGGGCTTCCGGTGTACAGCGTGGGGGCGCTCTTCTAACTGCACTGGGCAGCCACCGCGGGGCGCTAAACCTGGGAGTGGCGCCCTCTGATTTCAGGGTTTCAATGATCACCCTTCTAATCTACCTAGAGGTTACCTTCGTGAAGGAAAGAAAAAACAGGAACTTAGCTTTATGATATTTTTCTTTACCAAATGACTGGTCATTTGTCCCGTTTATGAAATAATCTATCCTTCCCTCCCCAGGATTTATTTTAAAATGCTTCTTTTAACATTTACTAAAATCCTCTTGGGTATATATAGGGGGCTCCATTCTGTTCATTTGTTTTCTGAAACCAAACATTTTGATTATTGTAGCTTCACGATACATTTTAAGATCTGCTAGCTCACTCTCCTTTTATTACTATTTTGTACGGAACTGTCCTATTTTTTGCACATTTACTCTCTCCCAGGTGACTTTCCAACCCCTTTACCAAATTTTGAGAGTGAAATATTTAGTACTTTAATTAAGATGCATTAGGTTTATAGATTTATTAATATATTATACATAGATGAAAGAGAAGTTAGATCTTAACAATATTGTGATTTTCTAATAAACACACCTATATTGACTAGTTTCATAGTGTTTTGGGTTTTTTATACACCAATTTAACAGCTAGTGGTTTATTTAAATAATGTACATAACTTGCTTGCAAAAAAGTTTCATTATAGAAACTTGGGAAACAGAGGCATAAAATATAACAGAAAATAAAAATCCCATCCAATTGCATCACACTAGAGAGCCATTGTGAGCCGGCCTGGCATCTGCAGGGCGCATGCAGGCACGTGCGGGGGGCATTGTCATAAGGCATATGGAGGTTTACATTGTTCAAAAATGAAACTTCACATTGGATCTCGTCACAGTAGGTACTCTCTAAAGCTCAGTTATAATGGTCGCCCAACACTTCATCACATAAATATACCAGAATTTTCTCAATTACACTTCAACTGTTAAACATTTTAGGGATTTGTTTAATGTTTTGTCCTTTGGAAAATATTCACTGCAGTGAACACACAAATAGGTATTTATTCTCCTCGTTATTAGCTAAGGAAGTTTCTCTGATGTGACTTGTGGGTTCACACCCCCTGTTGTGCAGGACCTCTCTATATATTGAATAGTAAAGATTTTTACCTTGACCCTCCGTCCGCCAAAGGTTTGCTGAAGTTTACCTCGTCTGCTCTTGTCCTTGTCATTGTACAGAGCAGTGATTTTCAACCTTTTTCATCTCATGACTACAATTCTGCGGCACACCAAAAAATACGTATTTGGCATATCTAACAACAAAAAGAATGGCTATAATTTTGATTCGGTCACACCAGGTGGCTATTGTCATGTTGGCTGTTGTCATTTTTTTATTTGACAATCTAAGGGAGAAGAGGTCAGTGCCCCTGACTACAGAGTCAGCCTATAGTCAGGTATTGCATGTTTTAAAATTCCTTGCAGCTCACTGGTTGAAAATCACCGGTACAGAGTGGAGTGAATGGGGGTGGGGGAATTTTTTAATATTTGGGGGATTTGGTAAAATGTGAGGATCTGACTTGATATTCCTTCCAAACGGCCAATTTTCACAATGTAATTTGCTAAACTACATGCCCCTATTGATTTTATTTCGAAGCCTTTTTAAGCTATACCAAGTCTGGTTTGCACAGTATAACTATCTTATCCCATTCCTCTGCCGGTTGATTCTTAAACCAACGCCAAAGAATGTTAATGACTAGTTTAATGATGCATCTCGACATCCTGAAGGTAAGGATCCCCTTGTGATTCCCTCTTTCTCAAAGTGTTTCAATTCTGAATCCAAATGGAAAAAAGCCTCAACTGAACAGCAAAAAGACCATACATGTTGGCTAGCATGTTTGTGTAAGAATTAACACTGGCCTTGGCCAGGTTGCTCAGTTGGTTAGAGCGTTGTCCTGATACATCAAGGTTGTGGGTTCAATCCCGGTCAGGGCACATTCAAGAATCAATCAATGGATGCATGAATAACTGGAGCAATAAATCAATGTTTCTCTCTCTCTCTGTCTCTCTGCCTCTCTCTCTCTCTCTCTCTCTCTTTCTCTCTCTAAAAGCAATAAAAGTTTAAAAGAAAAAGAATTAACTCCATGCTAAGTGTACTACTTATGCTGAAATGGAAGAGCTGGGAAGATCTTGTGCCCTGACTGCCTATACTTCTCTGAAACAAAGGAGCTCATTGAAAACTATTATTCCCCAAATGCAGTGCTCCAGGGCCTGACGCCTCCACCACCCACTATACTGTGCTCGGGGACCACACTTGCCAGGACAGCCAGCCCCTCCGTCAGGCCCCAGACAGCACCCAGTAGATGTGCCGGGATCAGGGCTGAGAGAGGGGAGGGAGTAGAAAGGTAGGCTGAGGTCTCAAATACAGAACCTCTGTTTGATGAGATGGACGTCCAGTTCCCAGGTTAGCTGAGACTCTGCCGCTCTGCCCCAGGAGTTCCACGGAAAGGGAGAGACCCCAGCCTACCTTCCTTCCTGGAAGCTGCCCAGTTCACTCGGATTAGAACAGGAGAGCATACTTGGGCCCCGGACAGCGACACCCACTCTGCCCGCTGTGGAAACGGCCCCCAGGTGCCCAGGATGGCGGGCGGCCAGTCTCGCTCTTGGTGGCGGTGTGCTGCTTTCTCACTCTGCCTCTTCCAACACATTTCTCAAGGCCCTTTGAAGATACTGACTGGAACTGCTTGCAAGATGCCACTTGTAATCAGAAGTCACCAATGACTTATTTGAATAAATAAACATATCAAATATAAAATTCTGCTGTCTTTCAATATTAAGTTTCTTAAGAGGTAGCCACAATTTTCTCCATATGTGCTGTTGAGAGCTCCTACTTGATCTTGGGAAGCCATGGGAGGGAAGAAAAAAGGAATAATGTTTGCTGAGGAGCTTGGGAGAGATTCTCTAGCCTATGATCTCCAAAGTGACACCTTGGCTGGTCCCCCAGACTCCTCCTGGGGGCCACCACAGGGTCTTGCTGAGCACGAGAAACTGGAAGCTTTGTTCCCATTTGCCAAACTCCCTGGGAGCCTCTTCCCTCCCCTGGGGACCTTCCACAGATACGGGAGGCTACTCAAGGCCACGCTGGGTCCTCTGCTCACGACCACATCACAGTCAGGCAGACGCCCCCTCTGCCCCCAAGCTGCCCGTCCTCTCCTTTTCAATCAAACAGTAACCTAGGTCCTACATTACCTAGCATTCTGCAGATGTGATTATAACCTCATTGAAGGTTAACTGACCTTAGAAAACAGACTATCCAGGTGGGCCAGACCCAAACAGCTGAGCATTTAAAAGCAGAATAGTTTTCTCTGGCTGGTGACAGAAGAGGAAGTCAGAGCTATTCGAAGCACTGGGAGCATTTGATGTGTGCCTTTGTACCACGGGAGCGGGACTGCCAACAGCCCCGAGTGGCTCAGAAAGGCCCCACGTGATGGCCAGCAAGGTCTTTTGGCCACGAGAGCCGAATCCTGCCAATGCCCCAAATGCATTTGAAGCAGATTTCTCCCCAGAGCTCTCAGAATATGATCAGTCCAGCCATCACTTTGCAATCAGCATTGTGGGGACCCTGGACAGAGAACCAGCCCTGCCCTGCCCCACTTCTGACCTACGGAACCGTGAGTTAATAAAGGGGTGTCTTTTACTAAGCTGCTAGGCAGCCCGAGAAAACAAATGCTCCTCCTGCCCCAGCACCTCCTGTGCTAAGCAGGGCAGCCAGGATGACAGCCTCACTCTGCACCTTTGCAGGAAATTCCCCATCTACGATCAAGTTAGCCCAGCGCAGTGCATGACGGGGAAACCAGTCGTTCCCTGCCTGGCTCTGGGCCACCTGATCTGAGGGGAAGGGGAGGGAGCTGCCCATATAACCATGGCCCTGGAATCAGGGGCAGCAGTGAAGCAAGAATGATCCATTAACACATCAAAAGGATGCCAGGGGCAGCATCCCTAATGCCCCACTTTGATTTGTCCAGGCACTTGGGGAAGGAAGAAGGCACCAGAGGCTGTGTTCTGAATCTGAAACTCTCTATTTCCATGCCTTCAAAAGGGACAAGCATCGAACCCTCCCCAGGGGAAGGAAAGAGAAGATGGGAGGGACTGCACGTTTAGGCAGCCGGGCAGCCACACAGAGGAAGGGTGGGACCAGGGAGCTGGGACAGCACCCCCCCCCATCATCCTGCAGAACCTTCAAAGTTTCCCCCGCAGACCTGACAATGACTGGCGCTCCAAACCCCACAACTTGAGATTCTGACATAGTCAAGTTCTCTGAGCCTCAAATTAGCCCTTGCAAGAGCTTATCTTCTTTCCCCCCAATTGACTTTAATCAAGTGCTTTGGAAGCTGAGAAATATCTTAAGTTAATCAGGCCCTTGATGCAGGCGCCTGGGGAATCTGCGGAGCTGCCGCCTCTCCCGTTTGCCACACTTTGTCTGTCTCCTTCCTGCCTCTCTCTTTCCCCCACGGTGTTTGTGAAATGCTTGGCGAACTTGTCTCACAAATGAAAGGGAGATTGAGAGAGAACATGACACATCACAGCAAAATCTGAGAATGGTTTTCACGACAGTGGCAGCAAGCACTCTATCCAACAGCAGCCTTTTTAAAATTCCCTACCCCCCCCCCCCAAAAAAAATGTCTAGTAAGTATTCAGAGTGCATGGAACACTGGCATGGCTCCTGCCGGACAAGAAGGCCCAGCGTGGTGACCTCGGTTCTGAACCCCAACAAGGAACCAAGTTCCAACAAGATAACAAAGGTTTGAATGCCAACAATCGTCACAGACATCTGTGAGCGCTCTGTGTGTGCTCAATGCTAAGTGTTGGACACACGCAGACTTGTATACTCCTCACAGCAGTCCTTTAATATCAGCCCTATGATTACTCCCATTTTACAGATGATGAAACTGTGCGCTGTCCAGGCTGAAGAGTTCACCCCAAGAAGAGATTTCTGGCTCATGTTCTAGTTTACTGTGAACTGGGGACCACACAGAATTTCCAAGCGGGGTAGTTGTTTTTCCACACTTGCAGTTCAGTTAGAAGATATGCTAATCTCAGGAACTGGAGGCAAAGCTGTGGGGTCTGGAAGGGGCCGGCAGGAGTCAAACACACATCTGTGTCTTAGGTTGCCCAGAAGCAGACGTTGGGAGGAGAATTTGTGTATAAGAGATTTAGTAAGGAAGAAGGGAAAGAAACAGGTGAGCGAGAGGAAGAGCAGAGAAATAGACGCCCAGTAAAGGTGTGTCTTAAAGCCGAATCCCAGTTTCCACCTGACCCGAGGGGGACTCTGTAGCATACATTACACCTCAGAGTCCGTCCTGCTTCCGAGGTAGGGAGCTGGCCTTCCGTACTCCAGCGGGGCGCTCATTGGCTGCAGGCTGCCCAGGAGGCGATGCAATTTCCAGGCTCAGGAAGGGGCAGGTCACGGGCACAAGAACCAGAGACGAAGAATATATTGGTAGGTAGTGGTTCGCAGAATCAGTAAGAGGGATCTGAGGGGATCTGACTGAGCCTCAATCGTTTCCACCATAATCTGTTTGAATCCTGGTGCCCCTATCTCGCTGTGATGCCTCAGGCAAGCTGCTTAATCTTCGAGTCTCAGGATCTGCCCCTGTGAAATGGGAATAAAGATTCCTATTCCTCCCTCACAGAGTTATGATGAGAATTTGATTCAATAAAATGAGGGTATGTGATCTAAACATTAGCCGCTCATGATGTGGTCCTACACAAATTGAAAAATAATAATAATAATATAAAAATAATAATTACCCATGAAGACAAAGGAAAAGACACAAAATGCACTGAACCATCATGAGCGACTCACAAGGACTTGCAGGTGATCTGCTCAGACTGGCCCCCATCCTTTTCCGCCACAGAGGAGGCTGTTCGGAACCAGCCATCCCATTAAGCTGTGGCCTCACAAGCCGAACTGTCGTCCCATCATACTCACCCACTTCTCCCCTGCAAAACAAGCTCCGTGGTAAGAGTTTGTAGCTGCCCAGGCCAAGCCAGCTACCCCACTGCAGATGAAGCATCTGGAACCCGCGTGCGTATTTCATTGCGGCCCAGAGGACAATGCTAAGGAAGCCTGCAAAGCGGCCCCCTCCGCCAGGGGGCGCGCAGAGAAACCGAGCAGGCTCTGGGTCTGCGGGCGCTCTCGCATCTAGCGCCATTGTTTTGGTTCCCTAATTACGTCTCTCGTCTCTCTGCTCACACTTCCAGCTCACCTTCCCGGGAAACCTGGCTATATAGAACAGATATGTAAAAGCTGGCAATTAAATTGTCTTATCAAATTCTTGCAGCTTATTCAGTTATTTAGTTGCATGGGACATGATTAGTGTCTGTAAACAGAGGAAGGAAGTGGCGGGCCCAGGGGCTGAAGAGGGAGCGGTGGGGGTGGGGGAGGGGTTGAAGGCAGCCCCCTAGAAGAGGCAGGTGTGCAGGCCTAGCTGCGCTCTGAGCAGAGCCTCGAAGGGCCCCACAGGCCTCATCTTCAGCATCCAGGAAGCAGGGAGTAGCAGAGATGCACTGACTTCTTGGAGAGTAACTGATGTCAAGAGAGCCCCCCGGACTTGCAGACAGGAGGCAGAGCGTCCAAGTGCAAAGCTCCACCACTCAGCAGCTGGAGGAGCTCAGGGACGCTTATTTCACCTAGCCAGGATGGGGGCAGAGACCTGGTTCCTGGTCACACCTGGCGTTTCCTCATTGCTTTACAGAGGGTGGCTTGGTCCTCAGAGAGTTCTCCACTGCAGACGTCTACACACAGCTTCCGCTTCCGACTGCTATGCAGACTGCCTTCCAGATCAGACCCTCAGCTGGGCCCCTTCCTCCTTGCTGGGGCCAGCAGACCCTCCAACCATTACACAGAAACTGATTCCAAGTCTCCAAATCCAGAGCCTGACCATCGGAGGCCACAGCCCTGTTGCAAGAAAACATTCTTGTGGTTTGTTGGTGGGGCTGTTTTTTCCGTTTCAGCTATTAAAGGAGAAAGCTTCATGTGGCTCGTTTTCCTGGAATGCCTCATTTAGATTAGTTATTTGTGTGCTGACGGCTCAGCCTCCCACACACACAAACACACACATACGAATCTACAAATTACAGTTCCGTGAACTGAACACTGCCACATTTTGACCCTTAGCATGTTTGACAACCATTCCCTTTGTAAGAGATTTCTTCCCTCTGGTTTAAAAAAAAAAAAAAAAAAATTATAATAATGAAAAAAGTTTTTTAAAGATCCATTATTTGTTTTAGCTCCGTTCCATGGAGGAGCCACGGAGCCCATCCAGGACTCCAGGGGGGGCTGGTGGAAGGCCTTGGGCCAGGAGGGCGTAGCCCCTCTCGGTATTGGTTGAAACCCGAGCAAGCAGCCTTGCCCAGGCCCAGCCAGGCAGCCTGGCAATGGCCAAGGCTGGGCTACTGGACTGTGATACGACAGCCAAAAGGAGCAAGGCAGAGCTCTGAGGACGAACTTGCCCTGGGAGGTGGAAACAAGAGGAGCGTTAGGGTCAGCATTTGTCCAGCCCCCGTCCACGTCCCTGAAGCAGCGTCTACGCGGTCACACCTCAGCCAGCCAGAAGGATCACAGGAACTATAAGGTCTACTGGAAAGTTCTGTCCATTTTTGAAATAAAACAAAATACAAATTTTTCTTACCATCAATAAACTTTATTAAATAATATAATTGCCATTATTAATGATTTCTTACCAGCGTGAGGGCAATTTGTATATCCCATTTTTGAAAAATGTTTTATCTTTTGATGCGAAAAATTGAACCAGTGCTTGTTTGATATCTTCTTCATTTTTGAATTTTTTGTCCTTCAAAAAATTTTGTAAGAACAAAAGCAAGTGATAGTCAGAGGGTGCTAAGTCCGGGGAATATGGTGGATGCAACAGACATGCTTCTGTAGCATTTCTTCCTTGTTGAAATTCGTAAAAATTACAGTGGCGTAAATGAACTTTATCAGTAGCCGTGGGTACACTATCGCTTCACACATAAGACTAACGTGAATCAACTTTGTTTTAGTTAATTTGCTATGTCAGTATGTATACATTAAGTGATAAAAATAGAGAGGCACACATGCGCCAAATAAACATGTGCTTACGTGTCAAAACTTGTGATAGAAACGGACAGAACTTTCCGGTAGACCTTATATAATATGCAGTTGAGCACAGACTTCATAACTTCAGTGCACTGTCACAGTCACCTGGGGACCCTCTTCATGCCCCCCAAGAGGTCGGCAAGGCCACTATCCCCACCCCTATTTGGTCTCATAGCCAACGGCCAAGTTCAGAAATTCTACCATGGCATCATCCATCCTTCAGACCTAGCCTTCCAGTCTCCATGGGCTTAACTGACTTGTCGCAGGTCACAAAAGACCTCAAAACAGTCCAGAAGGAGAATCCAGGGTGTTTAACTCTGAATACTGTCTTTTGCTCCACTTCAAAACACGGGGAAAGGCTCACATCAATCTCATGGATCTCCAAATCCCCCACACTGGAAACTCCAGAACACACCCTGGGCACATGCATCCCGGAAAAGAAGGGAGAGAGTGGGTTTTTCCTTTCTTATGTCTTTTCTGCCATCACTCACTGACTCCCTTGTGTGTAAAACTCTCCTTTTCTCAGTTTGATACGTCAGGCGTTGTTGCTTCTGTCCTGGGCAAGCTGTAACTGCCCTGCTCACACACCGCTCCCGCCTTTCCCGTTCACTTCCCGTTTCTGTACGCGTCACCTTTCTGCAGGATAACAGGCATGCGTCAGTGATGGCATTGTGGGAAGAATGGGAAAGAAAATGTAGTTTTCTTCTAAAAATACAAAATGTTACATTATGAGAATTTTCTGCTTTTTGATGGGCCAGTTGAGTGAATTCAATTAAATGAGTCAGCTATGTTAAAAAGACTAATGTGCTTGGTTGAACGTGTATCATCTTTGATGGCTGGTGGCAGGACCCCATGCTGCTGCGGACTGGTCACCAAGAAGCATCATCTAATGCACCCAGTGAGAACAAAAGAACAAGAGCAAGAACAGGACCCTGGGGAACCGCTTAGCTGTGGAACAGCCAGGCCCAGAGGAGAGAAAACCTCCCAAAGACAGTACACAAGTGGCAAGTTCAAAGCTAGCGGGAACCTCGACATTTGCTCAAGCAAACATCTTCCTCCTTAGCCATTCCTAGATAACAAGCTGGGGGTCTGCCGGGGTCATGGGTGAATCAGAAAGAAAACCGAGCAGAGAGGAGGAAAGAAGCAACAAATAGAGAGTTCAGGGAGGGGGAGTGAAGTGGGAGGCCGGACACGGAGGAGCCGGAGCAGGAAAGAGCCCTTCCCCCACTCCACGTGGGGCAGCGTGCCTCTGCCAACTAAAGAAGCCACCCCAGCCATAAGGTCAGGAATGGCACACAAAATGGCTCCAGTGACATGTGTCCAGGGAACAAGAATTTCTCATACTTGAATCCCAAATTCCCTCACTCACTATCCATGGGACCCTGGCTAAGGCCCAGCTCCTGCGCCCACCCTCAGTGTTTCTGTGGGTATCGGTGGGCTCACATAGGAAAACACCTATCCTGTGTCCCGGACATAGTAGGCATCCTTTGTCCGCACCACAACCCTGCATGGTTGACTTGCTGGTGGAGAAGCGGACCTGGCTAACGTGGGGTCCTTCCACTCGGCCGTCATTTGCGGAAATGTTTTAGAGCAGCAAGCCGTTTGTCGCATTAATTATGTGAGTGGAGGATCCGGGATTCTACACACTCAGTTTAGAAACTATGAAGTTAGATTCAACATCCAAAGGTCAATCAACATGCTACACCACATTAACAAAATGAAGGATTAAGTCATATGATCGTTTCATAGATGCAACTGACAAACAGGGAGGAGTTGTCCAGCCCCCGTCCACATCCCTGAAGCAGCATCTACCCCGTCACACCTCAGCCAGCCAGAAGGATCACAGGAACTACTATAATATGCAGTCCTGCACAGACTTCGTAACTTCAGCGCACTGTCACATTTACAAAGTAGGTACAGAGAGAATGCACCTCACCATTAAAAAGACCATATGTGACAAACCCACAGATAACATCATAATCAGGAACGTGACAAGAACCATGAATTTAGGATATAACTTTTCTCAATGCAATAGGATTAATCAAAAATGGCACAATGACTTAAACTTAATATTGTGCAATTACTGTTCAGACACAACTTTGTCGGGTTAGGCTATTGGGTCCATCTTACAGATGGTAAAACTGAGGCTCAAAGAAGCTAGTCAGCTTTTACAAGAACATATATATGTGATGGTGAACGAAACTGGGATTCAACCTCCAGTACCCACACTGTGACTCCACTGTTCTCTCTGATGGCAAAATTCCATATTAGTTCTTCTTAGTCTCCTGCAGAGGAAATAGGGCTGAGATGGCAGCTCCCCCAGCCTTTCCCCTCCAAATGACACCACCATCTGGTTTCCTTCAGCACCAGAGACTAGAAGTCACAGGCGGGCTGGCACATTGTTCCACAGAATGTCCCTGATGGCCCTCGGTCCTGACCCAGGAAAAACACGCAGGCTAGAGCTGTGAGTTTCCTCCTGGGGTACTGCCTGGTTCACCACCAGCTCTCTGGGCACCCAACCCTCATCCCTTCCTGGAAGGCAGAGCCAAGATGGAGAGGAATGCTCTCACTGGGCCATCCAACACAGTCAGCTGTTCCAAGCTGCTCCTTTGGAGAAAAATCTCCCCAGCCTGGCCTGCATCATAAACATGTCTTTCCCAACCCAGGGTTTGGCCCGAAAGTCAAGGATCCTGAGAAATGAACTGAATCCAGTTCTCAGTGGTTCGCAGCAATGGTGGATATTGGGAAGAGGCAGACTCTCACACTCATTTAAAGAGGTCCACAGTGTTGTATGTGCGCCGCCCTGTGCTAGGTTCTGGGGATACAGACATGAAAAGACACATCTCCCTTAGGACAATAGGATCAAGTGAATCCTTAGAGATCACTTAGTCCCACCTGCCCCTTTTAAGATACGAGAAGACCGAGACCCAGAGATGAGAAATTGATGCAAGGTATTCATGTGACGCAAGTCAATAGGGTTCTTTCCTGAGACCTTTCACATTGGTGCTAGAGGAAGTGGATGTGTATTTGGGGATTTCAGCCCCGGATAGGGCTCTAGTGAAGCCCTGGAGATGCCTACTGCAAATGCAAGGAGGCATCCCTCCCAGGGTCTTTCCAGACCAGAGAACTGGGGGAGAGAATGGGACGCAGGAGTGAGGAGAGATGTATGAAGAGCAACGTTTCAAATCTGTGGCTATTTGAGTGCCCTCTATCATTCAACCAGAGGAAGTTGGGTTTCTGTCACTTGCCACCGAGAGTTCTAACTCTTAGAACTTGTTGTGCGCATCTCCCCACACCTGCCTCTGCTTTGTGACTCAACTCAACTATTCTGTCCCACACTTCTGGTCACTGACACAGGCCATCTCCCAGGCTGGGAGGGCAGTGTCCCCTCCTCAAGGGCCCATCTCCACCAGGATCTCCAGAGCTGCTGGGTGGAGCCTCCCAAAAGCTTGGTGCCCAGCCCCGACCATCAAGAAGCTTGACGGCCCCTGGTGATTTGAGCTAAAGGACAGAGAATACAGAAACGTGCACAGGTCTCAGCTAAGGAGGCAGTGTGGACTGTGCTGAAATGGTGGGATAAGCAGAGGCTGTCTGAGCAGAGGGACGGGGTAATTCATTCTGACTGATCCAGGAAGGCCGCGGAAAGGACAAAGAGGTAAAAGGCATGAGAACCAGGAGACAAGACTCTAGGGCTCATTCCACCGTGACCAGTGAACTGTAGGGCTGATCAGCAGCCTCTGCCTGTCTTCCCAGATCTCACATTCTAGCAAATGACTGTCTCCTCTCCTACCTGCCCAGATGCACAGGCTGCCTGTGGATCTTTTGTGATCTCCCCGTCTAAGTTAAAGATTCTACCAGGAGGCCCACTGCCCCAGCCTCACCTCCAGAGCTGGTCTAGCTGGCAAGCCCAAGTGCACAACTCCTGAGTCCAACCTCTCCGTGTTAGGAGTAAAGGAAGTGACGTGAGAGCAGGTTGCTTGCTGTAGGGCCTTCTCTCTTCCATCAGACCAGACTGAGACGAGACCAGATAGAGATGAGGCCCATGATGGCTGCCATGGGGTGCAGTCGGGGAAGCAGCTTTGATGGCCAAACGGATTACTGCGGAGGCATCCGGGTATGGGCAACCTATTTGCCAAGGAGTCTTCCTCATTGGCAGGAGCTCAGTGTCTCAGCCCCCAAGAAGCTGGGGAGAAGCAGCTGCCAACTCAGTTCTTGAAAGGAGAGATCCTCCTCCCGCCCCAGGCACATGGGGCTCAGCTCTGGGGGCGGAGAGCCAGCCACAAGTCACTGGAGGCAGGACATAGCTCCGAGCCCAGGAGGAGGATAGCGTTTCAACCACACCTCGCAGACTGCTTTCTCTGCACATTCCTGGGGAGGTTGAGGGTATAACATGTCCACCTTATCTTTCCTGGAGTGGAGGCCAGGAGCTGCGCCAGTGATGTTTGCATTCAAGCAACAAACAGAGGGGGTGTCAGTAGTCCCTGGGGCTCCCAGCAAGATGGAGAAATGGCTCAGACTGTCTTCAGGCTAGGAAGAGGGGAGAAGGGAAGTCTCGGGGAGAGGTGGGATGAACAACAAGGTAAGGAAACCAAACGGGAAGCAGGACTTGCTACAACTGGAGCAAGTTAGGGTGGTCGTGCTTATGAGGATGGGCTCTGGAGTCTCCTTACCAGGGTACAAATCCCAGGTGTGCCCTTGGCTTACTGTGTAACAATCTGTGAGTTAGTCGACCTCTCTGACCATAGCCAATCAGTAAAATGGTACTTACTTCCCAGGATTGCTGTGGTCACCAACTCAGATGACAAGCATGTGACCCTAGGCACAGCATCTGGGACATGGCACACACTCCATCCAACCTGGACACGATTATCACTCTCCCAGAAATTCTGTGAAATTTGGTCATGCTGAGAACCAGTAGACAGAGATGCCTGTGACACGGTCTCTCCCATGATCCCAACAGATCTGCCTTGAATACCTGAATCACAGGTAGACCCGCTGCTGGGCCTCGACCTATCCAGTCAAGAGTTCTCTAAAGGCGGAAAAGCCCAGCATCAACTTTTCACCTTCCATTATGCAAGCAATAAGTAATTGGAGCATTACTTAAAGATGTACAAATAACTAGATGAGCTCACCTTAAACCTTTGGAACTCAGCGCTAAGTGTGCCCTTGTTCTTCCACGGGCTTGAGTCCTCTATAAATCCGGTCTCTGCCTGTGGAATAGATCACTGAAGCTAAGGTTCTGCTGTTTTCAGAAAGAACAACAAAAATGTCTGAAAACCACTGTCCTAGACAATAGCATTTGTAGGTAAAGGTCTGTACGTTTTCGACCCACTAGAAGTCATTTCTCTCCAGAGGAAACGTTGCCACTTGGAGAACGCTCAGTATTCCATCTCGTTGAGACTGGACATGGGAAATTATAACTAAAAAATGCAAGTCCCACTTTTGATCTATGTTGGCAATAAACACTGAGTGTATAAATATAATCATTTATTTTGTTTTAACAGACACTCCTTTCCCACCTATGAGCCATGGCTTTCAATTTTACAAAGCTGAAATTGAGTTCATGGAGAGCTAGGGCATCATTTCATGGACTATAACCTCTGCAAACGCATTTAAAAGGAAGAGAGCAATGTTTTCAGATATGAATAGTAGGGACTGATCGAGTGGTAGGAAAAGTGACCCTGCCAGAGGTCACCCAGGGACGGAGCTTACACAAGTCAGCTGTTGGTCTCTTTCAGGTAAGAGGCAAGAGTCACCCTCTGCCCTCCTCTGCCGTGACCCTGGCACTCCTGAGCCTTGAGAGAGAGGGAGTGAGGAGAGGGTAGGGAAGGCGGGTTAGTAAGAAGAAACCTTCAGTATGAAAATTAAAACATCCACTTGGGGTGCATGCTTTTTGTCCAGCCCCAGGGCTATGTTTTAGCATCAGGATATACTGAAATGAAACATTTAAAAGCCTCTCCTGTGAAATAAGTAAATCAGAAAAAAACAGGAACTGCATTATTCCATACGTAGGTGGGACTTAAAAGTGAAACTAAGAGACATTGATAAGAGTGTGGTGGTTACGGGGGAAGGGGGGAGAGGGAGAGGAAAAGGGGGAGGGGGGGCACAAAGAAAACTAGATAGAAGGTGACAGAGGACAATCTGACTTTGAGTGATGGGTATGCAACATAAGTGAACGACAAGATAACCTGGAGTTGTTATCTTTGAATATATGTATCCTGATTTATTGATGTCGCCCCATTAAAAATAAAATTATTAAAAAAAAAAAAGCCTCTCCTAAGGATGGCAGAAACGTCCACTCACACCTAGATATAGCTGACCCAGGAGGAAATACCCTGACCACCACTCTCTGGGTATATATTTTCCTGGAAAATATTCATTTATTTTTGTAGAAATCCTGGAAAGGTGAGTCCTTTTGTTGCCACTAAAACTGGTGTTCTTTTACAGAGTCGCAGGGAAGGCATCCCGCAGGACTCATGTATGGAAAGAGGGAAACTTTCATGGTAAGGTTTATTTGGGGTTGAAATAAAAGAATTCCCCCAGGTTCTCAGTGTCTCATTCCCTTCCATCCAGCCAAGGTTAAAAGTCCAGCCTAGTCTTCATCAGGCCCAATAGAAAGATTAGTGTCCGGATGTTTTGTGTCATGACTCACTCCAATTAGTCCTTGTCTGGCCAGTACAGCCTGTGCTCCTGGCTGCACCCTGGCTAGCCCTGTGTCCAGGTTTGCGGTCCTCGTGGCTGCCAGCAGCCGGTCAGCCTGCCGGCTTTTAGGGACCACATTGCTGCTTGGAGAATTCGCAAATAATTGGGGTGAGCATGTTTCCAAGTGAATGAGGAGAAGAAAGAGCCTGTTAAGTTTGGGTTTATATTATCTTGGGCTACGAAGGACTAGCTTTTCTTCCAACCAACCATACCAGCTTCTTTCCCAGGCTTGCATTGGTTCCTCCCACTAACCAATCAGATCCCTTTTTGAGGCTAGACTGACAGGCCTCAATGGCCACCATTTTGGCTTCCACTGCGCATGTCTTACAGTGGAAGCACAGAAACGCGTCCTCCCATAGTCTGGGAACAGAGCAGGTGTTCTCTGGGGAGATTCTTCCTAATGGGCTCAGGGACCGAATCCCTAGAGCAACGCAAGAGCTTCCTAGCAAATGAAATGCTGTTAACTTCCCACTGAAGCAGGCGTCCCAGTTTTATTAATCTTAATATTTGATTCCATCTTCCCTAGTTTATTATGCTCCATGTCTGATTCCTTCTGCTTCTTTCCCTTATTAAGATTTAGCTACCGATGTTAACACTTTTAACTACATTAATTTGTGTGCATTTTTAAAAGAATTTTTTTAAAACTTCAAAACCTTAGAACTATATTCCTTCAACATGCTAGTATCGGGAATTTTTTTTTCTTTTGGTCAAATAATAAAAACCAAAAATTGGCTAACATTTTTAAAAAAGAAATTTCTCAGGAAAATGCAGGGTCACTCACATAATCTAGGGCAAAACCAAAACTATGTATGCCTTGGGGAGGATAGGAGCTGGGCGGCTACCAGAAAGGCTGGCACGCCAACAGCTGGATTATCTTTCTAGAATATTTGGAGATGGAGGTGGCTTCACTCCCCTCCCCCACCTCCAACTTTGGGCAAATTGATTGACAGTCCTTGCAACCACATCAAAGGAAGAGGAGGTAATTCATTTTCTCCAATGGGAACAATCACACCAATGTTTTGACAATTTATCATTTGTGTGTCTTTTTCATGCAAGAAAAGTATTCAAACATAGCTTTTAGTCAAACTCCCAAACTGCAGGAAAAGCGGGCATTCCACTGAAATAATGGCAGAGAAGTTTGAGGGAAGAGGGTCTTTTTTTGTTTTGTTTTTTTACCTCATTCCATTTTAACACATACTCTGGATTAGATGCTGATTAATTTGGCACTAAGGGCTGCTGTTACCCAGTCGCATGTCAGCAATCGGTTCTAAAGGCATTTACATGATAAAGCAGGATGGGATTAACTGCACATTTGCAAATTACCTCTTTATAAGAGTATGAGCAAACCCTGACGTGCACACCAGGGGTGTCATCGGCCCCTGTTTACACTCGCTGTGATTCTGGGGATTATGACAAGGTTTAGCTTCAGTTGATTAATTTGGATGGATCATGTGTAACAAGGCATTTTAAATCCTGAAATCCGTCCCAGAGACCTGGGATTTCCAGAGCCAGTTTCCAGAGTGACAACCGAATACTTCCTAGGGTCACACCTGGCAGGAACCTCGGCGGAACCTGAGGATGTGCTTTTCCTTCTGTCCCAGAGGAGAGTGACAAGGTGACCTGAGCCCCCAGCTGCCGGCTCACAGAGCACACAGTCCAGTGGCAGGACCTGAGCCCTCTGCCCATTCAGTGAGGATGGGACGGGGCAGGGGCAGGCAGGAGAGGGAACTAGCTGCCATGAGGTTTCTAATATGCTCCAGGGATTGTTTGGGGCTTTTCTGGGACTTCCTTCTTGATTATAGAAACGTTAATTTAAAAAAAAAAAAAAAAAAAGGAAAATACTAAAGAAAATAAAGGAGAAAAACAAAATTACCAAGACAACCATCAGCATTTTCAAACACTGGTTTTAGGTTTTCCCTGAGTGGGAGAAGGGCAGCATGCCGGTGTATTCATCCATGTTGTTTTCAATACTTCTGTGAAGCGAATAGGAAATAAATAACTAAATTTCTGTGCATAATTAGGGTCACAATATATGCATACTCTTGCATCCTGCATTTTTCACTTAACCCTACATTGTGTTTCCTCATGTCATCCCCATCTTCAAAAATAACATTTTAATAACGTGTGTTTTGATTAGGAAAGGCCCCAGATGGAAAGCTCTGCAGCATGTGGAACGGTATTTTGTCCTTGTTATCTCACCAACAGACTATGATCTCTGCTTATATTCTGTTACAGTCCATCCACTTATTCCTGTCCATAGATCAATTTACGTGTCTGTGTACATCTGCATATATTCAAGTATTCTTACCTATATGTATTTATAACTGATTTGGTATAGACATGTCATGGCCATACCCAGTGGACAGTTGTTGCTCCAAAGCTGAAGCATCGCCACAGCTCTGGGCATGTTCCGCAACCTCTCTGGGCCACAGGGGTTGTAGGGAGTGGGAGGTGAGATGGCCATGTGTGGGCAGAGCTCACACAAGGTCTGGGCAGGGTTTGTGCTCCATGTGTTCAGTCTACTCTGTCTGGTGACAAATCCTTCACCTGGGCGCTCTCTTAGAGTCTACAGTCTTAGAGTCTCTTAGACTCCTGGTTCCAGGGAGTCCGTAAGCCCCAGGTCCTGGGTGAAGCACCCTGTGGTTTCCAATGTGCCCACAGGATGCTGTACGGTGGGAAAGAGTGTGATAGGGAGCTGACCAGGCAGGACTGGTGTGCTCAGACCTGCTTATCTGGAGCATCCC
Source organism: Saccopteryx leptura (assembly GCF_036850995.1). Lineage (NCBI taxonomy): Eukaryota > Metazoa > Chordata > Mammalia > Chiroptera > Emballonuridae > Saccopteryx > Saccopteryx leptura. The sequence goes on from NC_089511.1 coordinate 16,747,877, forward strand.
TGTCTGGTACACAAGACCTATAAGTCAGGCATGCCCAATAAGTGGGGAGGCTTCAGGTATGGCTGGTTCCAGGTCACCTGCTCAGCTCTATTTCTGAGGAGCTGAGCAGTCTATGCAGACAGACACATACACACACACATATACACACACACACCACAACACACACACCACACATTATCAGGAGGAAGCTCCCAGATCCAAGACCTCAAGACCTACAATCTGGAAATGAAACAAATGAAAGTTCAAGTACAAAACTGAAAAGAGAAACAGGCTCTGGATTAGCCTTCCAAAATAAAAGGCACTTATATAAATAAATGGCTGCTGCAATTCGGTCAGAAATGAGCACATTTGCAAAGTTCGATTAAAATGTAATTTTAGGAGAGGAATAAACAAATGGTTGGAACTACTGTGGCAGCTCCGATAATGAGTCCTGCCGCTGCCACGGACTCCAGTCTGACCCAGCCTCAGATAACAGTCACAAAAGAGGTAGCTCGGAGGGAGAATGGGGGCCTGGGGCTTCCCTGCTCCATGGGAAGTCATCAGGCCCACAGCTCAAGTGACACTGGGGACAGGCATGTCAGGAGGGAAGACAGTTGCTTGAATTTTATTAACTCGAAGCCCCTGGATGGAGCTCATGAGATGTCAGAGAACAAAGGTATTGGAATGTCTTTCAAACATTGTTTCACGTCTTGACTTTTATCTCCTCTCCCTGCTGTTTTGTAGTTGTTATTGCTGCTAAGATGTCTGTTTCCCTGTTGTCTGTGCTCCACCAGAGCAAACAACATCCGAGAGAGGGCATCCACGGGCTGCCTCGGTGCCTCCTGCTCTCTCCAGCCCCCTGCCTTCACATGACCTTTCCTCCTGGGCAGAAGGACTCTCCCTGCCCTGCCCATTAGGAGAGCATAGGTCACATTGTCTATAAGATTCCTTATGGTTCTAAAACATGAAACTTCAGCCTGGTCTGTGGTGGCACAGTGGATAGAACGTCGACATGGAACACTGAGGTCACTGATTCGAAACCCTAGGCTTGCCCAGTCAAGGCACATATGACAAGCAATCAGTGAACAACTCAAGTGAAGCAACTATAAGTTGGTACTTCTCACCACCCTCCCTCCTGTCTCCTCTCTCTGTAAAATCAATAAATAAAAAATAAAAAATTTAAGCTATTAAAGAAGATTCAGTTTCTTGCTTTAAAAATAAAAATGTCTCTACTGGGATCGTGTGTTCGGTTTTATAACTGGAACTGGAAACATGGTCAGAGTTATTCTGACTAGACAGACGACAGGAGAGTGAAGGCCCAGCAGGAAATGGTGGCAGGAATAAGTGTCCTCCAGCTTTGAGAGGGGAAACTGTGGGAGTAGATGGGAGGAGGGGACACCAGAATGTCCCATGAAAGGAGGTCACGTGGAAGACACAACGCACCCCTCCTCTCCATCCCGAGAGCAGATTTGAACTAATCACAGGAAGTCCCCAAGAGTCGTGTTTCCACTGAACATATATAACTTGCTAGATCTGTATGTCTGTGTTAATCCAAATTCAGAGGAACCCGAAATATGGAAGACAGGAGCAAAGTCCGTCGTTTACACATTAAAGTTTTATTGTCTAGCTTGGCCAAGCGGCGGGAACTCCGACAGAAATCTGACGGAGAGCGCGCCGGCCCTTTGTTCTACTTAGTTTTTATAGTTTTGTAAGTGGGAAGTACAGAAGCAAAAATTGCAATTAGGAGCCCTTTACTGCTATTGGTTATAGTCATATGTCTTTTAACATGATAGGACCACGTTCAATTTGCAAACCATACATCATTTTGGAGAAAACAAAATTTACAAGTCAACACAATGGTAGAAAGATATCTTTTTACATATTAAAAGGCCTTCCTATATTTTCTAGTGTTCATTCGCCATCTCTTTGTCCAGAGTCAGAGGTATTAACCACATGCATTTACATAAGAGAGGTAGTTTCCGTGGGGACAAATGCCCGCAAATGGCTCATTGCTATAAGAAAAGGTTTATTTTGGCTTTTCCCTTCCTGCACCTGGCTAGCCATTCACTCCTTTCCCCACAGGTGTGGTGGAATGTCAGGGAATCTATGCTTCCTTCCCTTTTCATTTACAATACAATGGCAAGAGCCATCCTAGTTATGCTAATCACACAGCACAGAGACTATTCTCACAATTTCTCTTAACCCAAATTAATAAAATGTTCTCCAAGCCTCCTAAAATATTAATATTAATTCTGTAGCCTTTGGTACTTTACATCACCTGTGGGTGAAATGGCTCAGTGGCTCCTCATCTGAGAGAGGAAAGGGCGCAGGCCTCAGGAATAAAAAGACCCAGGTTTAAGAAAATGACCGTCTTGTTGAATCCTTGAGCCTCAGACTCCCCCCCACCTCTACATGGGGCTGACTGTCACCTCCTGCGGAGGACTGTGGTGAGAATTAAGTAACACTTGCAAAGTACTTAGCGCCACATTGGCACTTAAACTAGCGGCAGTTATTATTATTATCATTACAGTTATTATCGTTACTTTGAGCAAAACAACAAGAAGACCCGTTTTATTCTCATGGTCCCTGGCCCATCACAGGGAGGCAAGTCCCTCCGTGGGGGTAGGTGGAGGTGGCCACTTGCCACACAAAGCCTCTGCTAATATGAAACGTGGCCTCTGAACAGACCACAGAAAAATGTTCAACAGCACGGGCGACCTGCGTGCCCAGAACCAGAGTCACTTTCAATTCATGGGATTTATCCAAACAAGTCGGCCATTTTTTTTGAAACCTCAACGTGAAGAGACCGCAGCACCTCCAGCCCAATTCCAGAAGCAGCCTCTGGCCTTCCCTCCTTAAAGGTGTGGACACTGAGACCCCAGGACGCTCCCTCCCGGAGGGGCATGGACGTGTCTCTTCCCACGGCGGCCAGGCCGCGTCCTGAGCTAAGGTGGGCGGAGAGGCTGGGACAGCAGGACGTTTATTAACTTGTGCAGCACACGGGTCCTATAGAGGCTGGGGCGCCCGTGGACACCGGTGTCCTTTATAAACTCAGAAGAACTCTGGCCCCAAGAAACCAGAGGAAGCAGGGAGGCGAATTTCCACATGACAAATTAGCCTCAAAGCTCACTTCTTTATCCGAAGTACCGAAAAGCAAACCTCTGGCCGGGTCTCCAGGAGCCCCCCTCAGAAGGGAGAAATGAGGTGCAAACCTTTCTTCCACGAAAGCCCACTCTCTCCACTGCTCACAACCCCCACAGTTCAGATTCTTCTACGTGTCTTCAGAAAAAGAAGCATGCTGTGTTGGCAGGTGAGGACAGGAACTTGACAGGGGATTGAAGATCTTTTTGCCCTGGGCACAACTATGAATGGACCAGTATATCTAAATTTTTTAAAAAGCATCTCTCATTCTGCCTTTAAAAGAAAAAGTAGGAGCAGTATGATTCAAACTTTATTTTATTTAAAGCCAGCTTTTCTGTTTTTTTGTTGTTGTTGTTGTTGTTTTTTTACTGGACAAATATCTAGGTTTGAGACTCCAGAGACACCATGAAAAAAGGGTGCATGGATTTTTCATTTTTGAAGTCTCGGTTAAGAATGTGAGCTTAGCTACCGGGCCAGGGGCTTTCAGCCCCAGATGCATGTCAGAATCACCAAGACAGCTTTAAAGAGTTCTGATATCCAACACCAGCCCCAGCAATAAATTAGAATCTCTGGACACATGACGCAGTGCGTATAAATCCGCCAAACCCCGGATCTCAAAGTATCAGTGGTCTGACAAGCACCGGTACGGCCTTCCCCATCCATATAATGGGAGAAGCAATATAGCAATCCGGTAGGGCTGTTGCAAAGATTAAATAAGTGAGCTCGTGTGAAATGCTCATCGGCTCATGCTGGCTCCTCATAAGACCACGAGTCATGAGTGCTGACACTGGACCGTGAGCAACAGCCTGAGATCGTCACATAGGTGGGACGCTCTCTCACGGCTGGGCAGCGTAAACCAGAAGCCCACTCCTGAGCCCCAGTGTCCCCATCTGTTAAATGAGATTATAACAGTATGTACCCCAGAAAGTCATAATGAAGATTCAGTGATAAACGTTACATAAACCTTAGCACATGCCTGATAGAGCACACACCAAGGCGGGTTAACTCTCATTATTGCAAAAAGCAATACGAAACCTAGAACTACCTTACAACTTAAAAACGTCTCTCTACCATTATAGAGATGACTGGTTACCTGACTTGCCAAAGGTGACCAACTGGTAAGCAGAATACCCAAGACTGAACCCTCAGACGACCTCTGCTCCAAAGCCCCTATTCCCCTCTCTGTCCATCGCATTGCTACTCTGGGTCGGTGGATTCCTCAGGGACAGCTGAAGCCCCAAGCCTGGCACTCGAGGCCTCCACAGTTGGACTCCAACCAGCCTTTTTCAATCATTTCTCCACTTGTATCCACCCTTCTTCAAATGTACACTATGCATTCTCTGCCTTGGGCCTCGAGTCCCACCTCTGTGTGCGCCCAAGTCCTTCCCCTCTCTCCCAACCTGGTCCGCACGACTGCCCCCCCACCATCTGCCAGCCAGAAACGGTTCCCCCACCCACACTGCCGAGGCCCCACAGCACTTTGTCGCTTACCCTAGTCCTTCTGTTAGTATCACATCTTGTCAGACTGGACTGCGGGCTCGTAGGCCTTGGATCTGTCATCACTGGTTCTGCGCTGGCCACTACCTTCCATAAGTCAATCTCACGCCTTCCGTTTTTAAATTGGGGGCTGGCGAGAGACAGGTTTGTCACAAATCAAGCCATCTGACGCATCTGAGATGTCACAGACACACTCCACATTATTAATGTTCCCTGAGGCTTGTCTGGGAAGCATTTGCAAAGTGTCCGTGGTGTGTTTCTGACAGTCAGTCATGCTGGAAATTCCGGGCGGCAGATGGGTGTGGTTAGCAGCATATGTCTGAGAGTGTAGGTTTGGTGTTTATGCATTTTACTTTTTTTTTTTTACAAACTCTGACTCTATGTTTATGCATAAAGAAGGGAAAGAGTTCAAAATTAAGCTGCGCGCTTGAAGGAGCTGTGTTAACGCTTTTATACGAGAAACAAGTTCAGGATTGTAGAGGGGGCTCAGGAGAGGGGGTGCAGAGCCCTGGGCTTGAGTCCCAACTCTGCCACCGCCCGGGTGTGACCGGAATCACGTGAATTCTTCTTTCAGGGACTCTCTTTTTCTCAACTGTCAAGCGAGGAAATCGGACTAGCACAGGGCATTTGTTCCAGGTCCAGTACTCCAAGGAACACTGAACGCCAATTCAATGGGATTTGTTTTGCAGACTCGGGGACTTGTTCTTCGGGACCATCAGGGAGTGAGCAAGCTTGGAGGGTTCTTGCCTCTAGAATGGCCTCTGTCACTGACCAGAGGCCTGAACCTGATGGATTGCTTCCCTATGTCTTCTGGATTCTTAACTATCTGTCCAATAAGGAAACAGTGCCCCATAGGATCCGGGTTTGGGGGACATAGATGAAGTGCTATTTGTTTTGCAGAAATATATCTAAACCTGAACCATCTTTAACTCCCAGGATGATAAGTAAATCCTGGCTCTTGGAGAGATCGGCACATCCAACTGCCTTGTTATTGGGTGGGGAGAATGGGGCCACGGGAGGGGAGGTGACTGACAGAGGCCGTGGAGGGCAGGGGGGCAGACAGAGCTGAGACAACGCTCTTGCTCTCCTGGCGCGCAGCGCTGTGGGACTTAATGTTCTCCTGTGGGACTTAGTGCAGCCGTGGCTGGGGCTGGGGAGAGCCCGGGGCTCCTGGAAAGAGAGGTCTGGATACTCAGAGCCATGTGAACCCTTCAGCTGATCTCCTCGGGGATCCAGCAGGTCAGAGCTGGAGGGACATCGGAGAATGTCTAGTCCTGTGTCCCCAGCCCGAGAGTAGCAGGCAGTAAGCCAGGGATAAGAAAATCCTCACTCCCAAGGTCAAGAGATTTGGAATTGGGGCTTTTGGGGAGTTAATGAGGTGAGATGAGGTCATGAAGGTAGAGTCCTCATCAAGGGATTAATGCCCTTATTAAAAAGAAAAGGAGCCATGGCTGAGTAGCTAAGTGGTTAGAGTACTATCCTGATAATGACAAGGTTGTGGGTTTAATCCCCGGTCGGGGCACATACAGGAATCAACCAATGAATACATGAATAACTGGAGTAAAAAAATCAATGTTTCTCTCTCTCTCTCAAATCAATAAATAAATAATTTTTTCTTTTTTAAGAAAAAGGAGAAGACAAGGGACCTTTCTCTCTGCTCCCCACCATACAAGGGAACTCAAGAAGACAGCGTCTGCAAACCAGGAAGAGTGTGCTCAGCACACCCTGAGTCAGCCAGTCCTCTGAGTTGGGGCTTCCAGCCTCCAGAGCTGTGAGAAGTCAGTGTTTGCTAGTGAAGTCCCCTGTCTATGGTCATTTGTTACAGCAGCCCAAGCTGGCTAAGAAACTAATGCTAACAAACTCTTCTTCATTTTATAAATGAACAGACTGAAGCCCAAAGAGTGCGTGTGGCTTTTTCAAAGTCACACAAGACCCAGGACGTTCGGCTCAAACTAAAAGCAGCTTGTCTGTCTGTCTGTCTGTCCCTGCACCCTTCCTAAAGGGTCAGAGACGTCTCAGACCACGCGGGCGCCGCCGGAGGAGACTGGAGCCACTCCACGCATCTGCCACGGCGCTGGAATGCTCGTCGTCAGGAGGACTTGAAAGATTTCCTGTTTTTAAAAAGCTGAAATCAGAAAGTGCTGTCATTTTCTTTAAATACATTCTTTTGAATAAAACATCTATTCTTGATGCCAGCAGCAAACTTAAGAACATGTTCAAGATGACATGATTGATAACAAGAAGGCTTTTTCAAGATGTTTCTAATTTCATCTTCCTGGTTCAAGCATGCGAACTTTCCAACGTGATGTATGGCCTAATAAGGTGTGCTTGAACCGCAGTTATTTATTTATGCCTCCATCTTTGACAGATGAATATTAACGATGGAGAAAATTGTAAAGCCAATTAGTAAAAGCTGAGTAATGTCCATGTGAGAATGCAGGCACGAAACACAAGTTGCTTCTCATGGGAACGATAGAGCCGCAAACCTTGGCTGCCTTCTCTGGGAAGCCGGGGCCAGGCCAGGCCAGGCTGGGCCATGGTGGCTCCTCTCCCTCCGAGTGCCCTTGGGTTGGCCTTGAGGAAGTCCAATCCAGGGGCGAATTCTGGGAGGCCCAAGGGAGAGTCACCCTGGCTGGTGAATTCCCTCCACGCAGGACCTGCAGAAAAGTGCATTTCTGCTGGTCGTGCTACTTAGTCCTCTGACCTCCAGCACCGAGGGCTGATGAGGAAGAAGAGAAGGAAGCAGAGCTCCAAAGATGGGCTCCACTCTCCTCTGCCTCTGGGAGGGAATCTGCTGTAAGGACATGAGGGCACCAAACCCCCCCATCCCACACCCCCCCTCTCCTCCTACTACTTGTCTACTCTTCATGCTAATGTGGCTCCCCAGACCCACACATGCAACAAATATTTATTGAGCACCTACTAAATGCCAAGCACCAGAAACACAAAACAGACACAGGCCCTATTCTCATGGGGCTTCCAGGCCAAAAGATAGGAAGGCAGGACCCCTCTGGGGACTCTGGAGTGAGTTCATGTGCTGGGACAATGCTGGTGGCCACTCCTCGAGTCTGCCTCCTCCCTGCAGCTGAGGAAGGGAGATGGAGAAGCCGATGGCAGCTTCCAAAGTTAACAAGAGGTTAATATATCCAACACATGGTGCAAATGTTGTCATGCTTCCAAAAACGAACAGCAAACAACCTGAGATTTCACTTGGCGGCTATAAATGATTCTTTCCCCCAAAACTCTGGGCACCAACCTGTCACCTTGCATTTAGCAGCCCATCGCTTAGTTTTAATAATTCCTTGAAAACCGCTTGTGCCACATTAACATAACACGACCACGGGGCAGTTCCAGAAAGCCGAGGCCTGTGAGGTGTAAGAGACCTCCCCCTGACACTCTACTCACCATCCCCCAGGCCCTGCATGTAGGTCACTGATCGATGTGCCTAAACACTGACCTGTACGTTTTCGTCATCACAAATAACTTATCTTGAAAGGAAACGGTCCCTCTCTAACCTAAACCACCAATTGTAACTAAAAATACAGCAGGGCCCCCATTTCTGTCCCTTGGCTCTCCCTTGCCTTATCCAGGGGCCTCATTAAAGTACACAATGGGTTTTTCATTAAGACACCCTGCCTGCTTTCTGAAGACTCCCAGACAGCAACGCTGATAGCAAGAGAAGCAGAGATCAGACCTGGGGTTGTAGGATCCTAACATGTCTGAGCTAAGAGGAACCTTTGGGACATTCCCATGCTAAACCTTGATTTTCCTCCTTTTCCACAGAAGGACCCTGCTTCAGCCTACACGGAATCAAAGTCAGGGCGGGAACCGGAAGCCACCTGCTCACGGCCACGAGACTGTTCCCACCAAACCGCACTGCTACTCCCCATTGGGGTTTGCTCACTTCTTGCCCCCAATTTATCAACCTGGGATTCAGTGCCCTACATAAACGGCCCTGAATTCTCAAGGACCCTTTAGGAATCCAGTCCCACAGGTGCCACAAATACCCTCAGCCATGGCGGACAAGATGTTCACACGTGACTGTAACAGAGCCACCCTCTAAACCAGGGGTCCCCAAACTACGGCCCATGGGCCGCATGCGGCCCCCTGAGGCCATTTATCCGGCCCCCGCTGCACTTCCGGAAGGGGCACCTCTTTCATTGGTGGTCAGTGAGAGGAGCACATTGACCATCTCATTAGCCAAAAGCTAACTATGGTTCCCATAGTTCCCATTGAAATACTGGTCAGTTTGTTGATTTAAATTTACTTGTTCTTCATTTTAAATATTGTATTTATTCCCATTTTGTTTTTTTACTTTAAAATAAGATATGTGCAGTGTGCATAGGGATTTGTTCATAGTTTTTTCTTATATTCCGGCCCTCCAACGGTCTGAGGGACAGTGAACTGGCCCCCTGTGTAAAAAGTTTGGGGACCCCTGCTCTAAACCCCTTGAGACTAAACCCTTGGACATTGCTAGCATCTATCCTCCCAGAACAGAGTGCACGGAATTTCCGTTTCTCCCCGCTGCAAAGTTACAGCTGTTTTTCTTGACCAAACTGGCCTCTCTGCAGACCCCCTAACCAAAGGCAAGCGGCCCAAGCGCCCAGCTGCAGCCCAGGGAACCCGCCGTTGAGTTTAACGCCAACGTTGTTCTTCCTGCCTCGGCTGGATCTTCTACGAGAAGGATTCCATCACCGCGTGATTTGGACAAACCCACGGAATAATATTAAAACCATAAACTATGAGGATGTACACAGGGCGGCAGGCACTGGAGAGAAGTTGGGGGACTCAGAAAAGTTATTTTTTTATGCTCCAAATTGTTGTGTCACAACGTCTAACTGCAGCTCATCATGTTAACTATCAGATTGTTTGGGCATCTTTATTCCTTGTCGGGAAAATAAAGTTGTCTCCTGTCATGTTGGACCGTCTGCGGATCCATCTGACATGAAAGGCAACAAAAATGTGTGATTTTTATATGTTTCCAGACCTGTCATTTGAAGTACAAAAGGACTTCCAACTCAAATTAAACCCCTTGCTCAGAATGCCGTCTTCGATCACCGCAGCAGAGACGCAAGCAAAGAACAGTCCATGATACGCACAGCCTGTCTTTCCTCTTATTCTCCCCAGGCAGATGGAAGGAGAGGAGAAAAAGAGTAGATATTTGTCATTATAAGTCACTTCCTACAGGCTGACAAATTCTCCCTTTCATCATTGTAATTTGGTGATCAGCTCCATAGACGTGTAATTATCTGTTGTTGGGAAGTGAGGCTTACGTGTCTCTGATGTGGAATTTGCAAAGAAATATATCAGCCCTCTACCCAAGCTTTTGGCATGCTGCGGGTCTCCTGGGTTTAACTTTCAATGGCATACCAGAACCAGAGAAATGGGGCAACAGTGACATAAGTCAGACAGAAAATGACAAAAACTATATGATCTCACCTTTATGGGGAATCTAAAGACTTCAAATGCACAGAAACAGAGAGGGGAATGGCGGTGGCCAGGTGCTGGAGGGGCGCAGGGAATGGGAGGTGAATCAGGTCAAAGAGTCCGAACTTTCAGTTATGAGCTGACCAGGTTCCGGAGCTCTGATGTACCACACGGTGATTGCAGTTAACAACACTGTGTGGTATACTTGAATGGAGCTAAGAGGCTAGATCTCAAATGTTCTCATCACAGAAAAAGAAATGGCAATTATGTGAAGTGATGGAGGTGTTCCCTAACCTTGACATGGTAACCATTCTGTAACATAGACGTATATCAGTCACCACGCTGTGCACCTTATATTTACGCCACACATGTCGATTATCTCTCAACAAAGCTGGGAACAAAGATTTTTTTAAAAAAGAAAGAAATGATAGAGAAGTGAGCGTCAGGTGGCAAAGTGAAGTGAAGGTATGTGGGCATGACATAGGTAAGCACTGGAATTGGGAGAATTCCTATTCCTGTTTATGTCATTTACTGGTTAGATAATGTGCAGCAAGTCACTCGGCACCTTTCTGTGCTTCCAAGTCCTCATCTGGAAACCCAGATCATTATAATACCTCCTTTATAGAATGGTGGAAGCAAATGACTAAAACCCTTAGCAGACAGTCCGGATGGCGCTGAGCACTCGGTGGTAATTGTGTACCCAGCCTACCGCCGAGGGAATCCTGGCTCTTCCTCTCCCTCTCGTATCTTCTCCTTCAGCCCTTCAAACGTAAGAGTTGTCAAATTTCATGAAACTGTCGAGTCAACATGCATTGTTACTTTGACTAATGACTCCAAATTGCCCTTCAGAAATACTAGTATATTTAACATTCCATAGGCACACAATGCTAACAAGCAAAACCAGTAAGAAAGTTCAAAGACCATTGTAGGTGGAGCGCAAAGCGCATTCCTAACAGCTGTGGCTGATGCAATGCTGTGAGAACACTCCAGCTCCTGAAACCCTCCTGGGCACACCCAGGACGGAGCTCGCCCGCTGTAAGGAAGTGACTCAGCACCAACCAGGCAACTCCCTGACCTTTTCAGCCATTGGCTATGAAGGACATGCTGTAACACCCTATAGGCTAAACCTGTGTATATAAGCTAGCTTACTTCCTGAATAAAGTGGATCTGCGTCACTGAACCTGGTCCCTGGAGTCAGGTCTCTGCGTCTCCGTCATCCTCACTCCAAGTCAGCCTTGTCCACAGACCATGAGAAAGCATTCCACGTGTATTTATTTTCAATGAAAGGAAACGCAGTCATTTGGGTAGCTATGAGAAGTATTTCTGCCTAAACAGAAATAAACTCACCCCATGCCCTCCACCCTCCAAAAAAAAACCAGGGTGACGATGACAATGCCCCCCACCTCTCTCCCTTCCCTTCTTTGCCTTGACCTCGCTCGTAATTTCCTGTAAAAATAGAAGTTATCACTCAAGCTCCTTCATTGTTTCTTACGAAATCGCACTTCTGCTGGTCCCACTTACCCTCCTTCCTCTTCTTACAGCTCAGAAGAGCTCTCTGCTTCCCACAGACCAGCCATTCCACCTGTGTCTGACCCGTGTCTGACCCTCCCTCCCTCCAACCTCCGGTCTGTCTTCACATCTTCTCACACCTAGCCCTCCCTCCCTCACCCCACTCCCACTCCCACACCCTGAGCTTTCCGGTCACTACAAAGGCCTGCTCCAGAGCCAGCCAGCCCAAAATGAGAGCACTCTCTTTTGACCCCACCTTCTGCACTCAGGAGCTATCCTCACACCAGCTCTGCTCCTACCGCCCGGTCATTAGCGACTTCTGCACCCACAACTCCACCCAACTGCCCAGTCTGAAGTCCCCATGAAACTCCTCCTCTGCTCCGATTTGAAAGTTGGCAGCCCTGGGGTTCAGCCCTCAGATGCACGAGCAGATGTCCACAGCCCCCTGTCCACAGTCAACATGTAGCCCACCTGAGCCTGCAACCCCTCAGCTGCAACTACAGGCAGGGGAGGCTCTGCCTGGGCACAGGCGCGTGTTCAGCTCACAGGGCACCCCAGAAGGGCCAGAAGCTAGTGCCTTCAAGAAACAGCACTCAACCCAGGACTGACCGGGTTTGGTGGATAAATGCCCCAGCCCCTTCACCGTTTGCTGGGGACAACCTGAGGTATATTCTATAATATCTATTCATTTCCATGCTGGATTGCCCCATTGTGGTTATTTTTTTTTTTTTTAATTTTTAAAATTATTTTAGAGATAGAGGAAGGGAGACAGAGAGAGAGAGAGAGAGACAGAGACAGAAACATTGATCAGTTTCTGTAAGTGCCCTGACCAGGAGTTAAACTGGCAATGTGATTATTTTATGCTCTCTGGTCAAGGGTTGCTATGGACTGAATCATGCCCACTCCCCAAAAAAACATTCATGTTGACACCCTAACTCCAATGTAATGATATTTGGAGATGGGGGTCTTTGAGGGGTAATTAATTTGGGTAAGGTCATGAGGGTGGGACCCTCATGATGGGATTAGTGCCCTTCTAAAAAGATAGCAGACCTGTGGTGGCGCAGTGGATAAAGCGTCGACCTGGAAATGCTGAGGTCGCCGGTTCAAAACCCTGGGCTTGCCTGGTCAAGGCACATATGGGAGTTGATGCTTCCAGCTCCTCCCCCACTTCTCTCTCTCTGTCTCTCCCTCTCCTCTCTAAAAAAAATGAATAAATAAAAAAAAAATTTTAAAAGATAGCAGAGAGCTTGCATTCTCTCTCCCACCCTCCCTCTCTCCCTCCCTTTCCTCCCACCACGTGAGGACACAGGGAGGAAGTGGCCCTCTGCAAGCCAGGAAGAGAGCCTTCACCAGAACCCAGCCGTGCTTCCAGCCCCCAGATCGGCGAGAAATCAGTTTCTTTTGTTCAAGTCAGCTGGTCTAAGGTATTTGATATGGCAGCATGAGATGATTGATCAGAGGTTTTGTGTTTAGAAGAAACAGAGACTGAAGCTGGCCGATTCAAGGGGTGAGACCCAGGCTGGAGATACAAACCCAGGAGGCCTGGGCATACAGACAAATCAGGGGAACCATCAAAGAGGGATAAGATACTGCCTATATCACAAGATACCTGTGAGGACTGAGGCGGCTGCCTCCCAACCTCCACTCAGCACCACACTGAGACACATATTAAAAGCTTGGTACATGGGACGGTCCTCGTTTTGCAGAAAGTCACACAAGCACATGTTCCCAGAACCATAAAATCTTAGGTTGATCATTTAGCTTTAAAAAAAAAACAAAAAAAAAAACAACTTAATTTGCAGGTGGGGAAACTACAGCTAAGACAGGGGAATTGACTTGCCTGGCATTTTTCTACCATTAAATATTGCTTTTTTAAGATTTACAGACCCGGCAATAAAGAAGGAAGGTGAAGATTAACTGTACCTTGATATTCAATTAGACGGGAGGGCACCACTAAGCCGTCTAAATGCCAAGGCCACGAGTACCCTCCAGTCTCGGCTGTGTGCCTGTCTCCTCATCTGGGCTGCTGACCACTCCTGACAGGGTCCCGTGAAATGACGCTGTCCTGATCGCCTAGCGGGAAAGAGAGGGAAGAAGAGGAGATTGAAAGGAAGAAGGACAAGTGACTGATGGTGGGTTCCCTAGAAGCAGAGTCTGTTGCAGGATCCAGATGCACTGAGTCAGTGGGGAGCGCTCTCAGGATGGGGAGGGGGCCGGGTGGGGGAGCAGGGTGGGGTAGGAGGAGAAGCTAAGAAAGATGCCACCTCATGCAGAGACTAGCCTGATCCCACAGGGAGCTCCGGAGCATGAACTGCCCCAGAGGTTGGTCCCGCCTCATAGGAGACCAGCCCTGTATGCCATTGTTAGCCAAAGGAGTGGGCACCCAGGGCAGCTGTACCCTGGGCAGCCCCTATAGGGCCAAAGGCAAGTCTTCCCAGAAGGGGGCTTCCAACAATCAAAGCAGCTGGGAGGTAGGGGCATCTGATCCTCAGAAACAGAGTCTAGGTAGAGCCCCAATTACACCCACTGTGGCAGAAGGGCATTGCATTAATTGTACATCTGCATACCATTAACCAATCACACCAACGAACAATGCCTCTTCCCTGCAACACTCTGGCTACTTCACGGGCGGCCTCTGGGGCCCCAAGGACAAAAATGAGATGGAAGGACTGAGTGTGGCAAAGGTCTGACCTCTAGGCACCGCCATGGCTAATGCCAAGCACTGGCCTATTCTAGGAAAGGGCTCTTCATGGGTCACAGCTGAAGGTGCAATGGGCTTCCCCAGAGGTAGTGAGTTTCCCACCATGAGGGGTGTTCAAACAGAAGACCCTTCCAAACCACAGACTTCACACTATCAGCCTTCCCCTTGTTTCAGGCCTTTCCCAGTTCCCCACCCCTTTACCGCTAGCATCTTCAGTACGCAACTCTCCTTCTTAAACCACATCACCCACTCTGCTCAAATGTCCATGAGCCCTTTGCGTTCCCAGGGACTCCAAACCATTTTTATAGAGCTGCTCGCTAGCCACGCCCCAAGCAGGTGTGGGGACCTTCCCTCCACACTCCCACGCATTTGACTGTTTACGTGCCTCTCTCCCCAGCTCTTTGGTGATCACCTAATACAGTGACTTTGTTCCCCTATTACCTAGCGCCATGCCTAATTGTAAGTAGGCCCCAACTACCGTGTTTTGTGTAAGAGACACCGGCTCGTGTGGTTTGCACTGCTAAGCCAAGCTTGCTGCCCGCCCATCTTCCCAGAGAGAAGTCCGTGCTGTGCCCCCGGCAGCCTGCAAGTTCCCGGCCCGCAGGGCAAAGCCCTCCCGACTCTGCCTGGAAGCGTGTGGTTGGAGGCTAATCAGGTCGTCTCTGAAGCTCAAACAGAACACTTTAAAAATAATAATTATTAAAAAACTCAAGGAAGAAATAACCAGGAAGCTCAATCAGGCGCCTCTAGGCTCAGAAACCGTAAGAGTCAGTGATATTTTAAAAATAAGCGCACTTCCTGATTCTCCCGGGGCGCACTGAGGTTTGATGGCGTCCAGCCGTGGGCACTCCCTCCCTCGTGGAGATGAGAACATCTCCCCCGCCTCCGGCCTCCGTCGGAACCTCTGCTGTTTCAACACGGAAGACAATTCCCTGGCTCGGGGCTGTGTGGGCCAGATGGTAAGCATCTCTTCAAGCCGGTGTGGGTCCTCAGAATGGGAACGCGGGCGCAGGCTCAGGGCTGAGAACCCGCGGATGGAAGGGAGCAAGAGCCTGTTCCCATCTAAGGAAACGTACCTGGAAAGCTGCCCCGGCCCCAGGAGACAGACCACGTCATCCCACGGAAGCCCTCAGCAGGCTCTCATGGGGACATGCGGACGCCAGCCGGATGACCTCCGAGTGGACACCGTTTCAGCCGATAAAACACTTATACTGAGTTTTGTTATTTGCAAATGGCTTTCACACGCACCCTCTCATGTAGTCCCCCCAGAAAGTGTCAGAGACATCCCTGGTCTCTCCCCAGAGAGAGGAAACGGCTTTCCGAGATCAAGTCCCCTGAGTTCTGTCCACGAGCCCTCCCTCCGGGGTCTTACCAGTGACCACCTGCAGCGTCCTCCTCCTGTCTCTGCGTCTACAATACCAGTCCCAGACCCGCACGCAGCAGGAACTCAGGAAATGTTTAACAGAGCTCTATTCGATTTTATCCCCACAGTGAAACAAAGAAAAGATGGCTGTTAGAATTATCGGTGCTAATACATTTTAGGGGGCACAGGATGATGCATTTAGATTGGGGGAGGGGTGCATTGTGAGCACCCCGCTTATGATTCCGCACAGACATTCACAAACCTCATGACAGAGCCAACTGTACTCTTGGCTTCTGAACGATCCTCTGTGCCCTGAAGATCACACAGCAGCCAAGTGGCAGCAGCAGGTTTTGAACCCAGGTCCCTGACATTCCCTGCACCACCGCCCAGAGGAAGGATGACTGGTTGCCTACCCCACACCTCAGTCTTCTCCCTCGATGCCCAGTGGTGGGACTCAAATAATTTAACAACCACTTCTCTGTCCTAATGACTATTTTAAGTATAAAAAAAACAATATACCAAAAGGTAGTTTATTATTTCATGCATTTAATACTTAAATAAGAACAATAAAAGAAGTAAACAAAACTAGATTATGTTATAAGAAAGAGTCTTAAAATATTAATGAAAAAATATTAAATAATACCTGACAAAAAACAATAAAACTGTTATTTAAGATATTGCCACTGACAACCTGTCACCCCCTGGGTGTTTGGCACTTCTTCGTTATATGTTTGCTTACTGAAGTAAACGCGAGGGAATTAAAATGTAGTATTTCATCAAAGGTATAATGAGTTTTATGAAATGAATGAATAAATATTACAAGCATAGTTCCGTCAAATTGTTTTTCACCTATGGATGGAATGAACATGACTACAGGCGCTTAGAATACGCTGTTGCGCAGATGAACGTTATAAAAAGAGTAAGGAATGTAAATTTGTGATTTCCACACTGGGTGGCTGCCCAGGCGCCCACCTTAGAGAGAACCCTGATGACAAGTGCCATTTTAACAACTAGTTTGCCAAACTGAACAAAAAATTAGGTATCGGCTCTGCCAAACCGGTGCGAACCAGCTGAACCCCACCACTCGATGCCCCTTTTCACCCCTTCGGCTCCATCTCCCGGCTTTAGGTCTGGAACTTGTTGCTCGCCTCTGCTAGAGCGGGGACTCTAGCCTGGGGCTGAATAACTCTATCTGTCATTTATACTTTAATAGAAATGAGTGCAAATCAAAACATTCACTTGTCCAGGACCTGGGTTTTCAGCCTTCTATGAAAGGGGTCCAGAGGGCCCCCAGGGGGTGGGGTTCAGTCTAGGGCCCTTTTCTAGCGGCCCTGGGGGACCCGGCAGAGGGCAGGCACAGGGGAGTGTTCCCCCAGGCTGCCTCCAGGGAGTGCAGTTTTAAAATCCTCGAGAGCAGTGACCCTTGGAAGTCACTTGGAATCTAACACTGCAAGAAGCAGGAACAGCCTGCTCTTCGCGAGAAATAGATGGAAGAAATTAAACCGGGGACCAGCTGATTCCAAAGGGGAACCACAGCTGCAGTCTGGTCCTGGTCTGTGCACACACACACACACACACACACACACACACACACACACACACACACGGCTGATGCTCCCAGTCAGAGGAGGGGGTGCGGAGTCTGCCTGCTGGCTTTAATCACCCATTGGACAAAATCCTCCCATGTGAAGGACCCCACGAACCTTTGCCTCTCTCTTCTCCCTCTCCACATAACAAAGCAGAATTCTGTTTACTCTCCTGTGGTCTTGCCGTGCTGGGTTGGCCCATGTGTATCAGTCAGGAGAAGCCAAGTTATGCTGCTGTAACAACCAACCCCCGCTCTCAGTGGCTTATCCCCACAACAGGGTTATTTGTCACTTGCCTATATGTTCAGGGCAGGGTTTTGACTCAACTCATCACAGTTTCTGTGGCAGCAGAAGGGAAGGTAGCAAGTCACACTTTGGCCCCTCAAAATTCTCCCCAGAGTGACATATACTTCTCCTTATGGCTGACTGGCCCGAAGCAAGTCAGAGGCCAAGACTAACTTTAAACAGGTCAGAGAAGTACAGTCCTGTCCTTTTCCCAGAGGCGAACAGGAAATAGCTGATGGATGGCACAAAGAACTACCACAGTATTAATCAAAATGACAATGATAAAACAATGAAACAAGCTGACAGTTACGGGTGTTCACACTACATACCAGACCCCGGGCTAAGTGCTCTATAGCCTTTATTTCATGTTTAATTCACAACAAGGCAGATGTAAATATCAACCTGACTTTTCAAACAATGAAATGGATTCTCAGGAACTCACGGGAGGTGCCCCAAGTCCTCCAGTTGGTAAATGGTGGCTCTGGGACTGAAACCCAGGCCTGCAGGCTGCTAAGGTTGCGTTGTTAATCGTGTGACCACCCTGCTCCCAAGGATATCTGGGAACCTTCAGAAGGGTCAAAAGGTGGCGACTCTGACTGTGAGACCGTAGTCAGAAACATTGGTATCTTGTCACCTCTCCAGGCCCAGAAGCCTCACCATGTGTCACAGGTGAACCTCGAGGTCCCAGGAGGAAAGTGATTTTCTAATCCAACAGACTCAGATCTGTCTCTCATCCAACCCGCTTGCCCATGGTGAGCCAGACTCCACACTAGACAAGTGTACGAAGTACGAAACGTATCTCACCTAATCCTCAACATATACCTGACAGGTAGGGGCTCAGTGCCTCACGCGGGGCAACTGAGGAACTCAAGGCCCGCAGCCAACTGGAGCAGAAATGTGAACCCAGATCTGGCTGTCTCTGAGGCTTGTGATGACCAAGCAGGACCTCTCTGCGGGAAAGCAGGCCCAGGGACGTGACTGCAAAGGACCGGCCAGGGAGGAAGAGTCCCCGAGTGCATACCAACACCGGGGTGCTTCTCCTGCCCAGCCACTGCCTCCTCAGGGCCAGAGGGAGTGGGCCCCAGACCAGGCATCCTCTGACAGCCTATAAAAAGCCCCCACTGGAGACCCATTCCCCTTTGGGTTAAGGCAGCTCCGCCTCTGGGCATCCTCTTGGGAAGGTGAAACCCTAAGTCCCTGCCAGGCAGTGCAGCGAAATGAAAGCACGCGGCTTTGGAGCTCCGTGCACATATCTGTACCGCTCAGAAGCTGTGTGACTTTGGGCCAATTACTTAACCTCTCTGAGCTCTGGTCTCCACAGAATGATAGCGTTGGGCTGGATCTTCTGAGGGTTTCCTCCCTGGTCATGTTTCAGGAACTAAGGATTCTCTGATGAACTCAAGCAAAGACCCTGAGACAGAAATAAAAAATAAAAAAGCTTAGTGGAAGGGTCAGTGAATGAAACGTCACAGAAGGGTGAAAGGCAGCTAACTCCTGTGAGTCACGTCTAGGGTCACATCCCTCTCGTAACCATGCATGATTTTCTCTGCCACTCCATGAGCGAGAGCTCTCCTTGACCACAGTTCCCCAGAGTGGAACCAATAGGAGCAGGACAAGCCCCCAGGCCTGCCACGACCCGAGTATGTGTGTTGGGGTCATTAACAGCAGATTCTAGAGTGGGACTGGAGAGGAGAGGTGGCCAAGGGATGCTGTTCCCGATTCTTTTGCTTGTTATTCTAATCACAAAATAATGCAAACTCATACCAAATCCAAGCAATGCAGAAATGTACAAAATATCATATATTTGTGTTTCATTTCCCCCACTCTGGTCCCAGCCCCAGCCAATTCTAGTCCAAACAGGGGTAAGTTCTGTTAATGTTTTCAAGAACGCTTTCACATTCTTTCTCTGCTCCTACATAGGATTTCACCAAGCAGGATTCTTTCATCATTTCTGTATGGCCTGCAGATAATCGTAATAATAGCCACCTTTATAGAACACTTCCTGGGGCCAGGTTCTGTCCCAGGTGCTGGGGACAGCTGTGAACAAGAGACACGGCCCCTGCTCTGGTGGGACGCCAGCAACGCTCTGCAACTTGCCTTAACCCCCTCTTACCCACACACCATGGACTGTCATCCAGATCACCCCCTGCACGTCTACCACACTTTTTAAAACGGAACCTGTTGTTGCATTCTATGAGTATATACTGCTCTTGATTCAACCAATCCCCACTGATGAATTTCTAGGTTATTTCCAATTGTTTGCTCTTACAAAAAAAAATAATAATAAAGTAAAATCCACATCTTCTGTGCACTCATGCTGGCAGTCACATACATTTTGGTTTTATCTAGACGATGCCAAAGTACTACTGAGAAAAAAAGAAAAGTTTGGGCCGCTTTGCTCTCCCACAGAGAGCATGTAAGAAGGCCATTTGGCGGCATCCTTGACAGCACTGGGGTTTATTGCGCTTTTGGAGTCTGCCCATCATTTAGCGGGAAAACCATTTCGTGTTTGTTTTCATGGTAAGCGGTCTTCAACACCAAGCTCAGTCTTCTCAAGGCGAGAAGCAGGAGGTGGTGATGTGCTAGAGTGGGGACGGCCTGTTCCAAGCAGGATTTAGGGGGACACCCTACCCCTTTGGGTACCAGGCAGGAAAAGCAGCCATGCTTCTCCTTTTCCTTCTCTACAGAATTGAAATCTCAACTGGAAGAGCACCTCCTGACCTTGAAAACTCTTCGTCCCTTTCTCACTTTCCCGTTAATGGGCATACCACTGCTAATCAAGAGGAAAGTCTCCACCCACCAAGATGACAAAGAGAGAGTAGCAGGAAGGAGAGTCAAGTGCAGGTGGAGGAAGTGCTGGACCCGTCAACCTGTGGTTCCCATCTCCTGATGCCCATGAAACCCAAAGCCGGCTTCCTGGTGCCCGAGGGCCAAGTTCAAGGCTGGCACTCCTGTTTCCACCAGCAGCGGTTACACCAAGAATGACTGTTGTTGCTGCTCACTCGGTGCTCGCTGGGATGTCCTGATAGCTGTCAAGGGTTAGGAACACCTAGAAGTCACAAACAGCGGCTGGGCCCTGAAATGGACCATCTTCACCAAGGGAAGCGACTCGGGATCCTGCTCAGAAGACAGGGTAGACCGGGTGTTGCTAGGAGTACCCCCCACTATGGCAGCAACAGGGTCAAGTCTGGGGAGGCAGTCTGGAGCAGGTGAGACCAGATGTGGGGCTGGGCAGGGGAGGCTTTGGATAAACATGGACGAGAGGTGAGGGCATGCCGGACAGGGGAAGGACACAGACAAAATAAAATTCCTGCAGCAGTGCCAGACACTTCGTCAGTGCTCTGCAGTGATGAAGCCGCTCAAGGACAGCCGTTGCTGAATATTCAAACATGTTGCCAGCCAGAACATTATAGCTTCAAACAGGGGGAGTGTTTACACCACGGCAATCAGCAAGCACTCTAAACCAGGACATTTCTTTTTCAGCGGGTTTGCCAACACATGACTGTATAGAACAGCGCACTGTTATCACTGGAAGCCACGAAAGGGTTTAAGCAGGAGGATGACACGGCCAGGTCTGCATTTGTGAAAGGGTCAGTCAGGCCAGCGTGGGAGGGACAATGTGGGACAGGAGTGAAAGCAGAGAGACAGCAAGGAGGCTCCCCCAGCTGTGCAGGCGAGCGAGGTGGAAAGGAGCCAAGGCCCAGACTCTGTTAAACAGGTAGAATCGATGCCACGGTGGGAGGTGGTGTGTGGGCAGGGGGAAGGGAAGCGCCAAGGCCGTTTGAGCCTTAAATGATGAAAAGCCTTACATAGCCTAGCAAACATCTGGCCCTCTCCACCTGCTCTCCCACCTCCTTAAAGGAGACTGAAGCTCTGTGGAGTTGTCCCTAGAAAACCTCGAGGCGCTGGCTGGCAAGAGAAGGGAGAGATCCTAACACCGTCCGCTGTCCGCCTCTACCACCTGTCCCCTTCCCTCCTCCTCCTCACTCTGCTGACACAGCCAGCTTCACTCCGAGGCATAAATATCTGCACGGCCCTGGTCAGCAGCAAACAGCCGCCTCAGCACAGCTGGCCCGGCCCACCGTGTGCATCTCTGCTTGAACCCTGAGCCCCGCAGAAAAACATGCCAAGGTTTCTGGTCAGTGCCTGCCTTAAATCTTCGCCGGCTACATCCCCAGAACACTCCTCTCTTGGCCTGTGCTGTCTGCTTCAGGACATAAAATGCAGGAACGTTTAGAAAAAAAAGAAATGGGCTGGCTATGGAGAAGGAGCACCAGAGGCAGGGTCTGCCTGCCTCTAGACTGCAGAATGCCCGCTTCTTATGCATACCCAAGGCAGAGAGAGGAAGCAAGTTCTCACAGGACTCTTCTACAGGTACTAATGCCAGCACGAGGGTGCCACCCTTGTGACCCAACTACCTTCCAAAGGCCCGCCTCCTAATCCCATCACTTTGGAGGGTGGGGCTCCAACATCTGAATTTAGGGGGACAAAAGCATTTAGCCCATAGCCACAGGGAAGAGAGGAAAGCAATGGATGCATTAATAAGCGGGTCACAGTGGGGCCAACCAGGACTCAAGGCCCAGGGGACCCTCTGAGGGACTGCAGAGCACAGGTCAGAACTGTCCCGGGGAGGCCCTGAGAGCTGGGTGTTCAGTGTCCAGTCCCTGCTCCTCACTGACCGCAGGCGCCCTGAGGTCTTCTCTCCACCCCACCACGCTGCTGCGGCTGTCCTCCTAGGCATGCGGGCAGGGCTCCCCCATGAGGCCAGAGAAAGTCCTCAGGCAGACGTCACAGGATCTGGAGGTCTGAGGCCATCTGAGATACAGAATGTCTGCCTCAGGGGTCGAGGGAGGGACCAAGGGCAGGACAGAGGGCAGGACAGAGGACAGGACAGAGACTGTAACGATATGCACACCTGCCATGCAGGCAGGCCCAGGCGACACGCGCCAGACCCCAGGGTGGAAGCAGTGAGCGAGGACCAGGCACGGAGAGACTACCAAAGACCCTGTATAACACATTACAGACTCTGGACTCTGCCCTGAAGTAAGTGGGAGCCATGGGAGGGATTCAAGGGAGAGAGGGGCATGGCCAGTTCTGTGATTTACACAGGCCACTCTGGCTGCCGTCTGAATAACAGGTTGCAGCCAGGAGGACTGGAGCAGAGGGGGTATTAGAAGGAGGAGAGGCCCTGGCCATTTAGCTCAGTTGGTTAGAGGATCTCTCCAAAATGCCAAGGTTGTGGGTTCGATCCCCAGTCAGGGCACATACAGGAAGCAACCAATGAATGGACAACTAAGTGGAACAACAAATAAATACTCCCCCTTCCACCCTGTCTCTCCCCTCTTCCTCTCTCTCTCTAAAATCAATCAATAAACAATAATTTTTTTTAAATGGAGGAGGAGAGGGGTGCGTTGGCAGGTGGAAGCCAGAGCAGATAAAACGTGTCAATAGCACTCACCCTTCGACGGGTCTCTCCAGCCCCTCCCTCTTGACTTCCAGGCCCCCAACTTGGCTTGACCCTTCTCAGGATCAGAGGCTACCTCAGCAGGCCCGGGCTGACCCTGGATCCAGCCTTCTTGTGAAGCCATTCTTTTAGCTGGGGGCTTGCCTCAGTGTCCCTACCCAGACTCTAGTTCCTGAGTAGTACAAGAGCTGTTCACTGACCCCCAAGCCCCCAGCCTCACACCTGGTCCTCATGACTGGTCTGGCTCTTACTTCTCACAAGGTGCAGACAGGTGCAGGCATGTGAGGTGAGCTGCTCAGATGGCCATAGGTACAGATAAGGTGCCAGCTCAGCCAGAGGTCCCTGTACCTCTTCTGTCCTTTCCCTGGGGCTCCCTGCACAGAAAGGAGATGCCACCTTCCCAGTGTGTCGCCAGAACCCCTCTCTCAGCTCAGGGAGGCGGCAGTCATGCCATTTCTTTCTTACTGTAGAAGTCCTGCCTTCCTTTTTACCCTTTACTAATTTCCAGCAGGACTGGGGGAGGCAGGTTTGAGCCTCAGGCTACATCTGCCCTTCATTTAAAACCACCCGGACTCCCACAAGGCTGCAAAACAAGTCTGGAGCCTCTCTTTTTACAGCCTTTGTTAGACCCAAATACTGAGTTATTTTTGCCAACAGATTGTATCAGCCTGAAGCCCATTTGCCTCCAGGAACTGACCCTCTTGCTTAGAAAGCAAAACTAACCCACTGCAGGCGGACTGCCCAAATTTCTGCTCCTCCAAGGCTCCTGCCAGCCGCCCTGATTACAAATACCATCTCAGAAAACCTGGAAGCTTCTCCTGGAAGCTCCAATCCTCCTCCACCGCTCCCAAACCCTGCATCATCCACGTCCTCTTCATTCTCAAGCGGGCACACACTTCCGAATATTGTTTCTGTTCCACTAAAAATGTATGGGGGGGCGGGGGTATTGTGGTTTTCGATTACACGGGGTCTTTGAACAAAGAGCGTCTGGACAAAGGCAATGCCTGTTTATAGGGGGACTCTGTCATTGACGACGTAAAGGCAAAGGTACCAGAGCAGCTCAGGCTCAGGGGGCTCAGAGGGAGCAGTTCCCCCGTCCCCGAGCTTTCTGGACCCCAGCAGTCCTCCGCTGTTATTAATTCGCCAGGCTGGGCCCAGACCCCAGGCCAGCCCCGCCTGCTAAAAGCAGCTCCAGCCTCCGAGAGCGAGAGCGGCAGCCGCGCGTCTAATCCCTGGGCTTCCTCCTTGCCCTCCCCACGGAGGCCGCCAGGGAGGCGGGCTGCGCCGGGAGCCAAGGGCCCTCAGATTCGGAGAGGACGAACACCAAGGCTGTTTGCAGGTGTGGAGACAAATCCTGCCGGGCAACCGATGGGGAAAATGCCGCTCTTCTGCCACCGGTACCGGTGTGCCTGGGTCGTCCCCGGGGCTCACACGGCAATCGGAGGGAGACTTTGAGGGTGCAATGAGGGGTGTCGCTTGTGTTCAGAACCCAGGAAAGGGGAGCAGGGTGTTATTAAACTGTCCCCGTGCCCTGGTAACAAAGGAGCCCTGGCTCTGGCTATGATGTTTCTTGTTTTAGCAGGGGCTAATAGGCTTCCTTAGCACTCGTGCATATTTTATTTGGGTGAAGAGGGGGAGAGGGAAGCATTAATTATGCACATTTGGCTGAAAGTTTCCCAGACATTCATTCATCTGTGCCAGTGGTTCTCAAAGTGTGCGCCCTAGAAGATTTCCAGGTGTGCCCTATGGTATTCCAGAGAACTATGGACCAAAAATCCAACAGGGTTTTTGGAGTTTAGATTTTTGGGGAAACAGAGGTATAGGGAATTGTCTGTAAACTGACAGTCTGCCCAACCCCCCACCTCACTTGCCTGATTAGGTTGCAAAAGGCTGTTAAGCTGTGGTGCTGGATTGTTTACACTACCCCCCATGTTCCCCGGAAAGACTGGAGGCAAGTTTCTTCTATCCTTTGTTTGGTGTAAAGTTAAGATGATATGTATGGTGGGGGTTTTCTGCACTCAACACAAGAGTAAAAAGAGAGGAATTCTTCAATCCATTGATGAGGAAATGAGAGTTTGCTTTTCAAATATATGCCCAAACATTGAAGAAATAGCTAGGACACATCAGGCTCATGTTTCTCATAAACACAAGAATGAAAAAACTTAACACATTCGTGCCAGGACCTGCCAAATTTACTAAATCTTACTAAGAATGTATCTATGTGTGTGTGTGTGTGTGTGTGTGTGTGTGTGTGTGTGTATATATATATATAACACGTTGTCTTTTTTCTTTTTTAACCCCTCTTTTTTACGAATTCTAAAAAGCATAACTCAAAAAATGTAACATAAAAATGGTTTTTAATGTCAGAATAAATTTAATTTTGTTGTATTTATTTCATTTAATTACCATAAAAGCATGCTTGGACTTTTTTTTTTCTTTAATATTTGACTTAATTATTATAACATATTTCTCAGAAATTTGTATATCGTGTGCCTACAATTATTTGTAGGATTTTAAATGCGCCCCGACTTCAAAAAGTTTGAGAACCACTGATCTATGCATTCACCCAGCCTCCTTTTATTATTAACAGTAACAGCTGCCATCTAGCGGGCTTCCACGCGTATCAGGTGCTGCACCCAGCACGTTAGGTATGATATCTGATTCGGGACTCACAGCTTCCCCATTGTATTGATAAAGAAATGGGTTCAGGAAAGGACAGTGACTTACCCCAAAGCCTGTGAGATAGATGCAAAGCCAGACCTAAGTTCCAAAGTCTAAGTTCTTCTTAATCGCAAGCACTTCCTGCCTCCCCATGTGGGTCTCTATGCCTGGCCTTGGGCTGGGTGCTGAAATTAAGGTTTGATGAATGAGATGTTTCTGAAATGGCACATGACAGGTCATTTGGGACGTATAGGGTCCTAAAAGCTGGATCCTGCCCTCGGCCCTCACTGCACAATGCCTCCTGGTCAAGGAGGACCGAAAATGTCGCAGAGACCTCAGTGGGGTATCTTCTCGACCCAGACTCAGAAGAGGGCTGGCTTAGGTAGCCTTTTAGCAAAGGTGACCCCAGTTCTCTACCCGTCCTGTGACCATGACCTTTGTAATGTGACGTGATAGATCCTTGCATCTCGAGATAGTGTCTATTCCCCCATCCTTTGAATCTTGGCTGATTGTGTGACTGGCTTTGGTCAACAGAAAACAGTGGAAGTGTTGTACTGAGCCTAGGGAAGAGGCTTACAGCTTCTGCTCTTTCTCTCTCTCGGAACACTGTCATAGTCACCTGACAGCCCCACCCACCTGCTCCAGGATTAGAGACACAGACCCCAGTCACCCCCATGACCCTGAGCCACAGCCATTGAACCACCGCAAAATGAGACCACTATAGACCAGTCAGACCCACCATGTCACCTGACCACAGACAGGTGAGTCAACTCAGCCAAGACCAGAACTGCCGGATGGATCCCAAAGTGTTGACCTGCAGAATTACAAGCTAAACAAATGCATTTTTAAAACACCAGGTTTGGGCATGGCTTATCATGCACAAAAGCTAACTGACACATGGCTCACTTGTTTCACTGAGTTGAGAAGCCATAAGAAAGGTGAACAGAGTGCAGGCTCCTAAACCAAGGATGTTCCTGGACCACAGTCTTGCCAATAGCCTCATGTTTGTTTCTTTGCTACCTCTTTCCATACTGGGTCAAATTTTAAAAGAAAGAAAAGATCACAGACTAGACAGCAGAGAATGGAGGCCTAAATCTATCAGTGGAGAAGGGAAGGAACCTGTCACCGTGATTTGAGTGCCCTAGTCCCTCTGACACCCACACATGTCACACTCTGTGTTCCAGTTTCTTTCATGTGTGTGGTATCAGCCTTTTGCAAGATGCACATACCAGAGAAGACACTGGGTGGGGAAGCTTTGGGACCATGAGGAGGAGGAGAAGCAAGGCCCTGAAAACCCTGTACGAACTTTCCAGGGCTGCCATTACAAATCACCACTAACTTGGTGGCTCAAAGCAACATAAAGGGGCCCTGGCTAGGTAGCCCGGTTGGTTAGAGCATCGTCCCAATACACCAAGGTTGCAGGTTCAATCCCTGGTCAGGGCACATATACAAGTATTTACCAATGAATGTATAAATAAGTGGAACAACAAATCATTGTTTCTCTCTAAAAATCAATAAAATTTAAAATCTAAAAATAAAAAACCAAAAACATAAGACTATTCTCTCGGGGTTCTGGAAGCCAAAGTTTAAAATCAAGGTGTTGGTACAATTGGTTTTTTTTTTTTCTGGAAACTGAGGAATGACCCCTTCCATGCCTCTCTCTGAGCATCTGGGTATACCTGGCAATCCTTGGCTTATAAGTATCACTCTGCCTTTGTCTTCACATGGCCTCCTACCCATGTCTGTGTGGGTCCTCTCCTCTTACAAGGATAGCAGTAACTGGCGTTAGCACCCACCCAAAATCCAGGATGATTCATCTCAAAATCCTTCACTAATTATATTTGCAAAGATCCTATTTCCAAACAAGGCAAGGCCATATTCTGAGGCTGAGTGAACACAACCCCTGGGGGGACATGACTCCATCCTCGGCACCACAGGCCTCATTGCTCCTACAGCAGCCACCTGTATGGACATTGTAAGAGGAGGCCCCACCAACCAGCCCTCATCCCTTTTGGGGGTGAAAACAGAGCTTTTTAATCCCCCAAATCCAAGAATGGCTTTGTGGAGCCCCTGTAGGAGCCACGGGGAAAGACCCGGCAGCTTGCCGAGGGGGGAACACCCCAAAACCTCAACCTGGTGCAGTCAAGACAAGCCCACAGTCTGGCCTTCAGAAAATGCCACAGACTGGCATTTTCTCATTCTCTCACCCACCCGTCCATCACGTATGCACAGGGCTGGGTGCTGGGATGTTATTCCCACCTTCCTGGAGCCCAAGGTCCAGCAAAGAAACAGACAGGACCGCTCAGCATAGGGGT
Source organism: Saccopteryx leptura (assembly GCF_036850995.1). NCBI lineage: Eukaryota > Metazoa > Chordata > Mammalia > Chiroptera > Emballonuridae > Saccopteryx > Saccopteryx leptura. The sequence continues at coordinate 16,775,805 of NC_089511.1, forward strand.
TGGTGGAGGGTAGCTCAGGACAGAGATAAAGGCTTCTTGTGAGGACATCATCTGAACTGGTGTGGATGGGTCCATCGGTGAGAACATACAGCAGGTGGCAAGGGGGCAGGCGATTCTAGCAGAGGGAACAGCTGGTGCACAGGCATGGTAGGGCGGACGAGCACGGTACACCCCAGAATGGCATGTTCCTATGGGCGTGAGCACTCACAGGCAGAAGCAGGAAGTCATAGTAGGCAGGAAGTTTGGTGCAAACATTATCATAGGCTGAGTAATATAGATTGACAGAGGCCAAGACCCATGCCTGTTGGTCCTATTCCAGGGTCCTGCGAGGATATGGATTGAGATAGGGGCTATCTGGACACTACAGTTAGTGGTATGATCTACACCATAGGAACCAGCTTCCCAAGGCCCTGGTTCAAACCTGACCCCAGGAAAGACATCTTCAGAAAACACTAGAAACACCAACATAATAACTTCCCAGGTGCTTCACATTGTGTTCATCAGCCCCCTAACCCAACTCTGTGATCATCCACTCAAGGGAAGGGGGATAGGAGAGAAGTTGCTGGAAACCTTGTCAAGGAAAGCAATCTTGCCCTTGATTCTTCTCTTCCATAGCTCATCCTCTGACATTTCAGAGGGGCCCTAACCAGACTTCTCAGGGCCTGAAACAAACCACAAAAATCCTGAATCCTGGGCCGGGCCCCCTCACCAAGTCCAGCAGTCCGGCTCTGCCTGCCTCCCCACCTTGACCGCTACTCCTGGGCGATGTTTCCCGAGTCTGAGGCCGCTTTCTTAGGAGGCCTCTAAGACTCACTAGGAAGGAGGACCCTACCCACCTTACGATGGTTTTAGCTTCTAGAGGAGTAGAAAAAAACTTGGAGAAAAATCTGGAAGCCTTCTGCCCACACCCAAGTTCTTTTTAACATTACAGTTGCTTGAAACTAACAATGCCGTACCCCAGCCCAATCTCTGTGTGAGAAGGGGTGCGCCTTGACATTGTCCCCTACAATCTCCAGGACTCACTTCAACTCTGGACCTCGAAGACACGCCCTGAACTAGTGATGGAGGAGTCGGGCACACACCAGGCCTAAATGCGGGGCCTTTTCCCAGATGGAGGGGGACCCGCTGCTGAGGGCAGGGCTCTGGGAAACACCTCGGAGCAGAAGCAGCAGGATGGCGCCCCAAGTTTGTCATCATGACCAGCCTTGACGACCAACATAGAAAACGATCAGATTCGTCCAGTCTGGCTTCTGCTTTGCGCATGCCCGACCCTCTGTCAAGTGCCTACCTGCTCTCTGCTTCGAAATCTCTTCAAGATGCAACTTAAGAGTCGCCTCCTGAGAAGCTGTTACCTCCCTTAGACACAGCTATCTGTCCCCTCCTGTGCGCTCACAGGACACGCAGTCTCCACACACAGTCTCCGCTACAGAATTCGTCATCAGTTCAGATGTCTGACTTCCCCTGGCCCCACCCGAGGCTGGAGGCTCTTCCCTACAGGGCCCAAGGCAGACCGGCCCTTGCATCTTCCTGACTTGTAAGGGAGCCTCGCCTTGCCCTTAGTAGGTGCTCAGCAAATCTGAGGAAAAGGAAAAGAAAAGGAGGAGGAGAGGAAGGAAGGGAGGAAGAAAAGAAGGAAGGACAGGGGCAATCGAATGACGAATATTTAAAAGAGAAGGCGCATGAGCTTGTAGGAGAGAAAGAATATGAGTTCTGTATGTTTCCCCTCCTTGCCAGCTTCTGGATAGGAATTTATATTTTTCTCACTGCTGACCTTGGTCTCCAGCATCTAGGAGATGTCCAAGGGTTTCCCCAACACCTGCTTCCCAAGAGAAAGGGCTCTGGAGAAGGCCACGTTCTCCACAGGATCGGCCTGGAGGTTGTGTACAAAGACGTTGAGATCTTGAAGGCCGCCTTTCTTGTCCCATTAAAAGCAAAGAGTTTGCTCGGCGGCCCATGGGACAGAGAGTAAGCCACAACCAGCTGCCTCTGGTCTCAGCAAAATAAGCCTTCCACTCTCACAAGGGCCACACCCACAAGATTCTGAGGCCGGGGCCCGATATGCCCCTCACAGGGCTTCCCTGCCTTCAACCACGGCCCCTGAGACCGCGAGGGTAATGTAATGTAACAAAGACATGTCTGGCTTTCAGCAGCTTGGAAGCCTTTCTCAGTCCCACACTGCCCACCTGTCAGGCAGGCATAAGCAAGTGCTGCCTGAAGCCCAGCTCCAGGGAAACTGGGAAAATGGTTATATTATGTCAAAAGTCTCTCTCGCAATTGGAACTTGATCCCTGCCCCAGGTTTTCTCCCAGCTTAACTTTCCTCTCATCACCATAGCAACCCACCTCCCCTGACAAGGTTCAAGGGCATCAGCAGGAGCGATGGGAGAGGGGAGCGAGTGCCTGCAGTTCCCACGGCCGGGGTCCGTGTTCACCCTCAGAGGTCCCAGCCAGTTAGCTGGCCTTCTTCGGTGGGCTCCTGGCACCTTGGACCACACAGCACACACCCCTGAACTGGGAAAACATCCCCCGCCCTTGGCATTCCCAGACAGCGAGTGATGGCGGCTTTCACTGGACTGGACAAAGCTGTTCAGGATTCCCCGTCCTGGAGCTCTGGAGTTAGAGCTGCTCTGCTGAGCTCTGTCCATCCCTCCCTCCCATAAGGCGAGGCCTCACCTCTCTTTCACAACGCACTCTCTGACTGACCGGCACCAAGGCTGGGAACGACCAGCTCTTCTTTGGTGTCTTACTTAGAACACACTTCCTGGTTGGCCTGGAGGAGCTACATCACTCAGATAGAGATCTCATTTATTCATCCTGGATACAGTGAAATTCCTAAGAAATATCAATCATCTGCTAAGATTTTAGGTTAAGTCTGGATGCTTTCAAGGGGCTCCTAAAATGCTCAATTTCTATCAGAAGCAAATAGGAGGAAAGCCCCGAGACCCGGCAATGGAAAATTATGGGCCAGTCACAGTGATAGACCAACGCCACCCCTGTGGGCACCCTGGGCTGCCCCGTGATGGGAGAGCCGAGAGGGGTGGGGGCTCCAACACGGCAGTGGGCACAAAGCATCCTCCGATACACTGGAGAGGGACAACCCATCCTGAGTTCACCTTTCCCAAATGCCGGAGACACCTCTCCTCCCAGGCCTCCTCCTTCTGCATTTAACTCAAGGACACGTGTGGCAGAAGACACCGTAGGAGACCAACCACCCAGGGACATGGGTCCGGGCCCCTCTTCTCTTTCCAGGAGAGACAGAGCTAAGGGTCGCTTCTTTATCAACTGCTGTGATACTGAACAGATGCTTGGGTTCAGGACTAGGGACCTTGATGGGGACCGCTGGGGAAAAGTGGGCTGGCTTTAGCCTCTTTATTTAAATATATATACACAGACATTTATGAAAGCTGGGCCATGGCCAGGTTCTGCAGACTGCTGCACCCCAGGACAGGCTGACTGGACGTCACACAGATATTTGTGTGCAGCATATCAGCGCTTGGCAAAAGTGGCTTGAGTCTCTGAGGTGCAAGGGAAGTACAAACTAGGAGACATTCTGACCCCAGAATGTGTGCGTGTGTGTGCGCGTGTGTGTACGTGTGCACGCATGTGCTCATGTGCACGGGGGTGGAGGCAGGGAGTAGGAACTTTAGGACACTTGTTTGGACATTCCCCACTGAGTGTCCCCGGGCTATTCCCTGAGTTCCAGCTCTCTGCCTCCAGGAATCTGCCTTCACAGTTCCTGGAGCCAGCGCCGGTTTGGGAAAGGACGGGGAGGGTCCCCTATCTGTTGTCCCTGAAGGCCCACAAGGAGAATGGGGCCATCCAGAAAGCTAGGGGGAGATCCACCAAGTCTCAGCAGAAGGAAGACCCAATGGCCATGAGAGCTGTCGGGGAAACGGGGCTCGTTTGGAAAGATGAGTAAGACTCGGCCCCCCAGCTCCTGATCCGGTGTCCCACCTGCGTCCTCCATGCCTGGCTAGAAGCAGGGACAGAGCTCAGGGCATGTTGCTGACAGACTCTGGTGTCTTCTCCAAGGGTCAGCTTCTCCAGGCCAGGCTCCCATTAACAAGAGAGAAGAGGCCGGACGCCCCCAAGATACTGAAAAGGAACTGAAAAAAAGGGGCTCCCCCCCATGGGATGGCAAAGCCGGATGGGACTCTCTACATTCCAGCTTGAGCCCAATGTTGCTGGAACGGCTCAGCCCAGAGCCCCCTAGCCTGGCTCCTCGCCAGGACCTCAGCCCCACCCAGAGGCAGGCTCTCTGAGAGCACCGGCCTTCAAGGAAAAGCCTTGTAAGGTAAAGGACGTGTGGATTTTGGCAGCACCGCTGTTATGTGTGTGTCTGAGTTTTCCAAAAACACACAGGGTAAATGAGCCGGGTAAAAATAGACTGCTGCAAAGAAACAGCGGCGGGCGTGCAGGTGTGAGAGCAGCTCTGTCCCGTGCCCGTCTCAGAAAACGGGATAAATGCTTCTCCAGGAACAACTGATTGGGGCAGGGACCAGCACTGCCACCCCTAGCCTCTGACTCTGGGAGCCCCCCCCAGGTGGGACAGTGCGGCTAAGGTGGATGCAAGACAGCAGCAGCCATGCCCATGGTCACCAAAGAAACCTGTCCCCACCTGGGGCCCCACACCGAGCAGCACAGCTTGGAGTTCGCAAATCCTGGTGGACGCTGGAGTCTCCTGGTGAGGTCGGCTCCACAAGCCTTTTTGCTTCCTAGACCAGAGGCCCATTGTTAAATCAGAGACTATGGAAACAGGTCATAGAATGGAAGGTCCCTGCACAGAAAGAAAACCTTTCCCAAACAGGAGTCCCAAAGGGCCATCACCCAGCTCAGGGTCTGTGTCAGCCTCAGTCCTGGTGGAAACCATTAGGGAAGATGACCCAAAGCAAGACCCTCACTCACGAACTGCGCCCCCTATCCTCATGGGAAAGGGTGGCAGTGGGGCCGTCCACTCACCCACCCATGAAATCCACTCACCGAGGGTCTGCTGTGCCCCTGGTTCTGAGCTTGGCATGCAGGGGCAGTGGGATCCAGACACCCAATCCTTGCCCCTGCGGAGGAAAGGCAGGAGTCTACATCGTCAGCGAGATACTGGTGCCATTCTGTAGACTGAGATCCTACAGAAGAAACTCTCTGGGAAGGGGAAAGCGTTCCTTGGGTTTCATCATAGACATGCTGAATCTGAAAAGCCTGTAATCTGTCAAAGTAGAATGGTCAACGAGCCTTTGGGTTTGGGGTCTGGGGCAGAACAGAGAGGACCGAGCCAGAGAGGCCCGGGGGAGGCGTGTGTGCAGTGGTGGAAGGGCCCTGCGGTGGGGGAGCAGCCCCAGGGGAAGGGTCGAGAACGAAGCTGAAAAGCGCCAGCCCTCACAAGGTAAAAGGGGGGAAGAGTCCGAGAAGGAGCGCCTGAAGAGCCAGGAGGAAGCCAGAGAGGGTTCTGGGAAGGAGGGAAGCGTCATCTGAGTCCACTGGTGCTGAGAGGTCCAGTTAGATAAAGACTCGCTGGAGCTCTTAATAAGAAGACGGAAGTGTCGGGTCGGGAGCATGGATTGAGCTGTCAGTCGGGGAGGCCATGCAAGTTGCAGGAGCAAGTGGGGTCAAGAAACAATTACGTTTTGGTTTTGTTAGGATGGAAGGACGTGGTATGGCTCACGGCTGTCGGGAAGGAGAGAGGAAGTTAGAGAGAGAGGGGTCTAGGAACAGAAAGATGGCCGAGCTCAGGTGCACAGGAGTGTGCCGTCGAGCCCAGATCGACGTGGCCAGGGTGGAAGCAGGTGTGGCTGCCCCTTATCGGAGAGGAGGAGGAGGAGATGGCAGGGGACACTTCTGGGTCTGGCAGTTCTCATGTGCTGTCAGGAGGCGCTTCTCACCAAGACCTAGGGCAGAGGGGGCAGAGGGGGCAGAGGAGGAAACGGAGGCTGCAAGGGGTCAGGTGACCAGCCCACACCCATGGAGCCAGAAAGCAGCAGAGCCTGGATTCAAACCCCGATCCGATCCGTGTGTCCCCCAAATCTACACTGTGAATCCCACAGGCTCAGTAAGGAGGAGAAAAGTACAGTAGCTTCATTTTCCCTCTAAATCCTTTTTCTGAGTTTCCTTTGAAAAGTTTGCTCTCGTTCTGGGATAGAACAGGAAGAAAGAAAAGCCAGGTCAGCTCTGTCCTCTGGCTCTGGCTCCACGGAGGGGGTGAGCGCGGGGAATTACTGTCGTTTCCAGCATTTCCTTCCAGTGGTCCAAGGGGCCGCGGGGCCTTCCCCTTCCAACCACAGAGCAATTCACAAACACAGGACTTAGGGGGGGGGGGGCAATGAATCTCAGGGGCCCTACTAATTAAAAAGCCCACATTACATTTCTTCCTCAAGGACTCATCTCCTAATTTTTAGGATTATGGTACATTGATTAATTTATACAAGTGTTTAATCCCTTTGTGCTTAATGAAGTCCAGGAACATGGGAACAGGAGCATAATTGAGCTTCATATTATTTTATTAGGGAGAATGATGGCCCTACGTGTGGTGGAGAAGGTTGCGAGGGTGGAGGTGCAGCCTCCACGCTGTTAACCCATTGATCGCCAAAAGCCAGCAGGGACAGTCCCGTGGAAGCGGACGCAGAGGGCGTGAATCTCTCTAAGCCACGCCGCTCCGGAGCTTCATAGCTCCTGGTGGCCCACAGGGAGAAGCACCCCATCTTTGGTACAGGGTGCAGCACCCACGGTCAGCCGCCTTCCCGTGTCTGCTCCCCTCCCGGCCACTCCTGCCGCCCGGCCACTCCTGGCCACCTGACCACTCCTGCCGCCCGCCCACTCCTGGCCACCTGACCACTCCTGCCGCCTGACCACTCCTGGCCACCTGACCACTCCTGCCGCCCGACCACTCCTGCCACCTGCACGCACACACTGCCGCCCGACCACTCCTGCCGCCCGACCACTCCTGCCGCCCGGCCACTCCTGCCGCCCGGCCACTCCTGCCGCCCGGCCACTCCTGGCCACCTGCCCACTCCTGCCGCCCGCCCACTCCTGCCGCCCGGCCACTCCTGCCGCCCGACCACTCCTGGCCACCTGCCCACTCCTGCCGCCCGCCCACTCCTGCCGCCCGGCCACTCCTGCCGCCCGCCCACTCCTGCCGCCCGCCCACTCCTGCCGCCCGGCCACTCCTGGCCACCTGCCCACTCCTGCCGCCCGCCCACTCCTGCCGCCCGCCCACTCCTGCCGCCCGACCACTCCTGCCGCCCGACCACTCCTGTCACCTGCACGCACACACCGCCTCTGCTGGTCCCTCTGCCCAAATGCCCTTCCCTGACACAGGCACCTCTGTTGACTCAGGCTCACATGCCACCTCCTCGAGGGCCCTTCCCTGAACCAGTCCCCCGAAGGCCTTGCGTCCCCCCTGGCTCCTCAGACTTTTCAAAATCATGAGAGCCTGGGCGGAGAGATTGCCGCACATTTCCCACGGGCCTCAGAGCCTATCTCAATCGTGGGAACTTCCACCCTAAAGGAACTTACTTAATTCCTTAGGATGACTCAAAGGCAGAAATACTTCACAACGGAACAAGGTGACAGAGGGAGAGGGTGGACGGGTGAAGGAGACCTCCTCACCAGTGTCCCCACCATCACCCAGGGTTTGCAAAAGGCCTAACTAAACAAGGGGGCTGACTCAGGCTGAAAGTTCTTGGTTTGCCCCTAAGTCTCTCTGTGACCCTAAGTGAGTTCCTTTCTCTAGGACTTGGTTTCCCCAGCTGTAAATGCAGGCAAGAGACCTAACTGTGGTTTCTGGAGCCCCTCCCCGCCCCAGGAACAATTGAGAGTTCCAGAACTCCCACAAATCGGCAAGATTCTGATCCCGAGCCCTGGAGTTTGGGTCCCGCACCCTCTAGAGGCCAGAACTGGAGTTGCAGGCGTGAGACCAAGAGAGAAGGCTGCGCCCTTCTTCTGAGCCTGGAAGATTCGGGGATGAATCTTACACCCCAGAGGGCAGACCCAGCGCTGGTTCCTAAGGACAGAAAGCCCAGAATTTCAGTTGCATTTTTAGTCTTGCTTCCTCAACCAATTCACCCCTGCCAAAAAAGACGCAGAGGTCTCTGCCTGTCTATCTTTCTTCTCCATGGAAAGGTCTATCAAAGACAGCTTCAAACCAGCAAGAAGGTAAAGGCAACTTTCTGGAGCTCTTGGTGTCCGGAAAATCACGACGCAAAAGCCGTTCGCTGTTCATTCGTCAGGGAGAATGAGCGAGGAGGCGCTGGCCACGCATCCAGGCGAAGTGCTGCTTGGATAGAGGTGTGTGTGTGTGGTGGTGGTGGTGGGGAGGGGGGGGTGTCTCAAGGGAACTGACCGCCGCCTACAGTGATTCTACCGCGTGACAGGCAGAAAAGGGAATTTGTGCCAAAGAAAGAATCCAAATCCCGGACCCTGAGTCAAGGTCAAAAAACTCTGCCTTTGCTTTGCAGAGGAGGAAGCTGAGGCAGAGAGAGAGAAGAGAGGAAGGGGCTGCCCTGGAAGAGGTCTAAGTTCCTGACCCCTGCCCCAGGCTAAACTCCCAAATCCCAGCAACCTCCCATTAAAGAAAAGTTGCCAAATGGAGACCTTGAATAAACCTCCATCCATGGTGTCCTGTGTCCAAAGTGAAGCAGAAAGTCCAGCAAAGGACTGGAGGGAGCATTTGTCCAAACGACCATCTTTGAATCTGGGATTCAACGCCCTCGCCCCTCCAAGGGTTCACACATTTCAGGGCCTTCGGCTATTATAGTGGTAGAACTGCCTGTTTTAGTGTTATTTTAAAAAATACACCGCTCACAAAATTAGAGGATATTTTATATCTTCACATTCATTTTGAAATATCCCCTAATTTTTGTGAGCAGTATAATAATAAACAAAATCAACTGTGGAATGGATTTTTCTTTAGAGCAGAATGGTTCAGAGCCTTGCAGGGGTGGACAGGGTTCAGCAGACTCAGCTGGCCATGAGGCTCAAGGTTCAGGCCTCAGTCCTGTCACCGGGGAGCGTGGAAACACGAGAGGGGCGTGAAGTGAGAACAATTCTAAGAATTCCCCTCTAGACCACTTTAACCACACCTAGACATCACACTCATCTGAACAAAATTTTATAAAAAGCATAATAAGATGTCTCCATAACTTCCAAAGTCATTTTCTAAAGAGAAAAGAGAATAACTGTTCTGGCCAACTGTTCTGACTTTTTATATTTATTAGAAAAAAAAAGCCATCTGCAACCCACAGGGTGTGATTGATGGAGACAGACTTGCAGACAGTGGCCTGAAATCCTTTCATGTCACTTAGAAAAAAAACTATCAAGAATTCCAGTTTACTTTTTTAAAGTAACAGTTTTAATTGTAAAAGAAATTGTAGGCATGCCAAACGTCAGAGCAGGGAAGCAATGTTCTTAAGCAGCAATATATAGTCAAATTTTGGGTCCCATTAAATGTACATTGGGTCACAACCCAAACGTGATGTCAAATGTCCATTTTTAATCTAGACTAGTTGCCGGAAAATTATACTCTTTCATACTTCAGGAAGCATCATTTGTCACTTAGAATTTGGAGTGTTTTGATATTATTTACAATTTTATTTTAAATGGTCTTAAAATCCAATTACAATAATATACTGATTCAATATCATTTCATACTGAAAATCATGTTTTTCGCTTTTACTACATGAAAATTATGTTTTAAAAAGTAATTGAATAACTCAGAAGGGCTTTTTCGATATTCTCTCTTACTGTGAAGAACCTTTCAAGCCAACAAATGTTGGGCAGTACAGATCTCGATGAACTCACTTGCAACCAGCTCCTGGGGAAACCACAAGTTGGACTCTAGACTGTCGTAAAGCTCCGCCCGGCCTGGGATGCACGGGTCTGAGTTGCAGATGGTCAGTGGTGAAATCACTTGTTGTCCATTGTGTGGGGGCTGCCCAGGGAGCTCAAAAGACCTGGATGAGAGAAATGGACCCTTCACAGGAGACCTAAAGGCAGCACCTAGGGAGTCTGGGCCGAGCAGCTGGCTGGAGACTTTGACATTTGGGCACCTTCATTGGCAACCTCACTAAGTCTCCGGAACATTCACCTGCTTGGCTGGTAGGAGCTCAACTTGGCAGAGTCTTATAAGCACTGGAAACCTGGACTCTTTCCTGGGAAACGATCAGACGCAGACAAAGCTTTAAGCACAAAGATATTCAGTGCAGTGTTTTTATAATAATAACAAAATTCAAAACCCACCTAAATATCCAAAACCCAGAAGATCATTTAAGTGCATCATTGGCACAGGTATTCATTGAAACATAGCAGGGACCACGTGGTGTGTCAGCCACATGCACACCCATTCACATTGCCAATTACACAATCCAAGAGTCTGTTGGCATCTGACTTCCCAGTGTTTGCTGTACAAGGTCAAATGCATAGGTGTGATGTTTTCAAAGGGGGGTTCAAAATTCCATGTGAAATTTGGCATGTGATTAAAAGCATAAACTCTGCCACAGATTGTGTGACCTCAAGCAAGTCACTGAACTTTCCACCCCTCAAGTCCCCTCATCAACAAAATAGAGATAATGTATGCAGGGTCATTGTGAAAATTAAAGAAGAAAAAATATGTAAAATGATTTTTAAAAGGCTTAGTTTCCTGCTGCTACAAGTGCTTCCTTGTGGCATTATTACACTTATTATTACCCTGTCTTGCCTACTTTTTTTTTTAAGAGAGACAGGGAGTGGACAGAGGAGAGGGGGAGAGAGAGACAGGAAGGGAGAGAGATGAGCAGCATCAACTCAGAGTTGCATCACTTTAGTTGTTCATTGATTGCTTCTCATATGTGCCTTGACTGGGGGGGCTACAGCCAAGCTGGTGACCCCTTGCTCAAGCCAATGACCTTGGACTTTAAGCCAGCCACCTTTGGGCTCAAGCTAACGACCATGGGATCATGATGATGATCCCACGCTCAATTTGGTGACCCTACACTCAAACTGATGAGCCTGCACTGAAGCCAGATGAGTCCACACTCAAGCTGATGACCTTGGGGTTTCGAACCTGGGACCTCAGCATCCCAGTTTGATGATCTACCCACTGTACCACCACCAGTCAGGTTTTCCTTGCTCACTCTTATAAAGATAACTAGATCTTTTATAGTTTACACTGTGAACAAGAGTTATCTCTAATGTGCGACACTCAGGACAATTTTCAGTCTCTGCCTCAGGCTTGAAGATAATTTCCCAATTTTTTTAAAACAATGACCATATTTACTTCTATAACCAGAAAAAAAAAAGAATTTTAAATAAAAGAAAAAAGTAAGTTCTTCCTCACAGAAAGTATCCAACCCTACCTGGTCTCAGAGGAGGGCTGGTGCTCAGTTTATAACTCAGATACTGTGCTACCTCATTCAGAATGATCCCATTTCACAGCTGGCATTAGATGTGATCAAGCTGGCATTAGAACCCAAGCTTGCCTCCTGACTCTGTGGAAAGGGAAGTCGAAGGCCTGCTTATTCTATAGATAGTGAGCTCCCCATTTCTAGAAGCAATCAGAGACCACCTCTCAGAACAACTACAGGAAAGATTCCTTCAGTGTGAGTAAAGTGGCCTCTAAAGATTTCTCTAGCACTGTGGTCCTATAATATAATTCTAGATCTAAAAGGCTTTAAAAAGCCAATCACAAGGACAATGCCTTCCTACAAAGTATAAAAGTTCAAAAGAGAAGAAAAAGATCTTATTTACAGTGGGGAAAAGAAGAAAAGAGCTATAACAGTGGCAGAGAAAAACAAACCCTCTCAGTGCCAAAGGCTCTGAAAGAAACATGATGAAATTTTGTGCTTCCTGCCCCGCCCCTCTCCTTCAATGACTGTGTGTGGCTTTGACTGTGTGAGACCTGCCCTCTTAACCAATTTTTAAGTGTACAATACATTATTTTGACTAGAGGTACAACACTGTACAGTAGATCTCTGGAGCTTATTCATCTTGCTTGACTGAAATAGCACTATTCATAATAGCCAAGCTGTGGAAACAACCTAAATGTCTATCAACAGCTGAATGGGTAAAGAAAATGTGGTTTACACATCAAGGGGAGATTATTCAGCCTGAGAAAAAGAAGGAAATTCTGCAGGATGAGACAACATGGGTGAGCCTTTCCGGCATTAGGCTAAGTGAGCATTCTACTTTCTCAACACCTTATTAATCGTTAGCTTTAGAACAAGTCATGGTGCCTGACACAGCGAATCCCAGCCTTACTCAGAGTTCTCCAAAAAAGTGCCCTAGCTATTCTTCACTTATGTTATTCTATATCCAAATCAGAACAAGTCCACAAAGTTCCATAAACACCTTGTTAGGACTTTTACAGGAATTGTATTGAATGTACAAACTAATTAGAGAAGAAGCAACATCGTTTCACTAGAGAATATACATATCCTTGAACATGGTATAGCTCTCTGTTTATTTAGGTTTTCTTTGAGTGCTATAAATTTCTTCCATAGAACTCCTATGCGGCTTTCATTATATTTATTCCAAAGCATGTTACTTCTGTGCTGCTGTTGTACATAGTGTTTTTCATGGCTTGTTGCTGGTGTACAGAATCCGATTGATTTTTGTAAATTGATCTTATATCCAATAAATTTAATGAAGTCTCTTATTAATTCTCATTAAGATCTTTAGCATCCCTTAGGTCTTCTCTGTAGCTGATTGTAACTGTCCACAAAGAAGGCAGTTGTGTTTCTTCTTTGCGATCTGTGTAGCCCCTGTCTTACACTCTCCTCTCACTGTGGGGCTAAGGCTGCCAATATAATATTGAAAAAGAAGGGGTAAAAATAGATAGCTTTGTCTTCTTAATTTTAAGATAAATGTATATTTTCTCATTAAATACGAGGGCTTTTAAAATAGATTTTTGACACATATACTCTGTCAGTTTAAAGAAGTTTCCTATCACAAGGGCTGCACAGGCACATAGGCAACACGCCCAGTGTCCCAACCTGCCAAATTTGTACCTGTCATTGCAGGGTAGTTATTAATAGTGACCTCTTTCCTCCTCCCTACACTCCTGAAAAGGGTTTTAGCTTGAACAATAAATTATATGCTCCTTCTAATAGAAGGGTGATGTTATATAGGGAGGCAGTTTGATCTATGATTATGAGATGAATAAGAGGGCTTTAGAGGTTTTTTTGGCAGCCTAGAGTTTCCAGAATGTTCTCTACCTCACTGGGAAACTTCCAAGTTCAAGTTACAAAGCCATAAGCACCTGCCCCGTCCCTCTGCGAGCGCGTGAGGAGAAGCTCTGGAGGCAGCCCCAGCAGCGTCCAAGCCGCCAGGAGAAGTGAGAAACACACAAAATGGAGTGATTATCTCATCAAAAAAAAACAGCACGCTGGGCGATCTGAGAATGAAGCTGACAACAACCTGGCCTGTCACATGCCCCATTTTGTCACTTACATCCCCAAAATAAATGCAAAACCGCGGAAACCAAGGGCGAGATTGAATGGCAATGGATCCATTCTGAGGCTGGGCGTGAGCCACTCACTGAAGACATAAATTACGGTGCTGTCACCATCACCCTTCCTATTTGCAAATAAATGTTGTCATCTAATTGTACACGGCCTGGAGATTGCTTAACAAATCTCTCCAAGGAAGGGCTCAGAGACGGCTGGGGGTCCCTGGACACCAGACTCGATTTCTCTGCTTTGGTCCTCCATCGGCACGGAGCTCTTTTTGTCTTGCGTGACAGGCACCGTTATCCTATCTAGTCGGCCCTTTGCGGAGATAAAGCTACAACTATCAGATGTGTTTCTTGACTGACTTCATGAAAGACTCATTAAGGATGAGAGATGGAGAGAGGCAGGCTCTGATAGAAAGTCGTGAAGGGCAAGTCTTGGTGCAAGAGGAGTCGTCTAGCAGGATGGCCAAGGACGGCGCTCTGAGGAGGGACACCTCTTCTTTCCCTCTCCATTGTGTTTGTAACACAGACACAAAGGGCAAAAGCTAGGAACCAAGGCTGGAGCTTCTGGGACACTCAGGAGAAGGGGATGTTTTCGAGTCCACAGATGCCCTCCTTCACTTCCTGCATGCAAGCAACTCCCAGAATGCCAATGACAAGTGAGAAAGGCCACGCTGCAGCGCCCGTGGCTGGGCCCAGCTCATGTATTTATTCTCTATCCAACAGCTAACTAGTGGGCACTGGCTTAGTTTGAATTCTCCCAGACGCAGCCCCTCAGATAGGAATTCAAGTGCTAGCAGTGTGGGAGGTGACATCACCTAGAGGGGCATAGGGAAGTTAAGGATGGCTTATCACGTTCCCCCCCCCCTCCTGTGGTGAGCTCTGAGATTCAGCTTCAAGCCTGCATCTCAGACTTATCCCTCCAGAGAGGGGAGGCAGCTGGGGTGTCTACACACGCCATCATTGGCTGATTGGTCAACGCTCTCCCAGCATTGTTAATTTCCCCACTTCTGATCTTCCGTTTAGTGAGGCTTCAGTAACAAAAGTAAAGTCCTCAGGCAAAGAAATGTAGAAACCGGCAGCTGGAAAGCAGGCCAAGTGACCTTAAACTCGTAAGGGTTGGGAGGTATGGGCAGGACATCCGTGTTTGCTACAAGCTTCTATTATGTGCCAAGAGCTGTGCTATATATACATCCTGGCTGCATTCAGGAACAAGCGAGAAATGCTTCCTGAGCATGTAGAGCTTGTTAGCAGCAAACAGAAGGCTACCTGTCCCTATCCCTCCGCTCAGGACAGCCTGTGCCTCGGAGTCCACCCGGGAGCCACCTCTACTTTCTCTGGGTCCTCTGCCCTGCCCTATGTTATCTCCATCCCTCCCTCTCTCAGCCCCTCTTAGCCAGGCTCTGAGATGTGTCCTTTCCTCTCATTCACATCATCTGATGATAATAATAACAGTAAGGAATGACTCCATTTATTGAGCCATTGAGTTAAGTGGCTTAGGGTTATCATCTCTTTTAAATCTCCAAACCAACCATGGCCCTAATGCACATGCTCCTAACCCTACTCCTGCCAGATGGAGCCTCCTTGGAAAGCAACATGACCTAAATCAACCCTCGATCACTGCACTTGGCCAACTGGTCACTCCTCCACCTGCAGTGAGCCCTGTGCAGCACGGCCTCCAAGGATGCTCCTTCCAGTGACGACCCGTCTCCAAGGCTAAGCCGTGCCCAGCGTTCTCCCATACCAGCACCCCCAGAGGCAAGGGGACCGGAAACATGGCTTCCTCCACAGTTATTCTTAGTTGCTCCAGACAAATGTCCTTTTTTTTTTGCCTCCTATTCCTCATCTTTCTAACCTTTGCAGCCTCAAAAGAGGGAACTGGACTGAATCCGCAATTCTCAAAACTCTACCCCAATAAGTCATGATTCTGCTTCTCGTGGCTTAATGCATTACCCTGTCTCTGAGGATCTATTTTCATGGCTTTGTAGACGCAGTTCCCTGATGATGAAGGAGTGGTTTTCATGGTGGGGATTGAAGACTATTTGGGAGGCGAGGCGGGGTATGCATTTGGCTGTCCCTTTGTCTGTTGATGCATCAAAGGAGCTCAGATTCAGAGCCTGGGAAATTCAGTCCAAGAAGGGTCAATGACAACAAAAGAAAAGATAATCGTTCTTTATTGGGGGGGGGGGGGGGAGAGACAACCGCAAAGGAGGGCTGACCTGCTTATCTTGCATTCTGGCAGAACTGCAGACCACCAACTCAGACACTTCAAAAGACCCTGGCGCGGCTCCCCAGCCCCTCCCCAGAGGCCCCTGCGGAGAGAACATCACAATACAGCTCCTCGTTTTCCCCTGCACTTTTGAAGTCAAAGTGTGGTCTGCTTAATTAGATATTAGTGGGGGCCCAGGAGCACTGGAATCCAAACCCAATAAATTTCATTTCTGAAAGACAAAGAGGTCAAGTGCATATTAAACCTGAGCGTTCACGAACTCTGCCGGGGCGTTGGTTCAGCCGGGCTCTTGGCAGTTTCGGCAGGGAGAGCGCCGGGGCGGCGTTCAGAGGCCGGCTGGGTGCGGAGGCAGGCCTGGAAGGGTGCCCGTCTTACATTGTGGAAGAAGGGGGGAGAAAAAGTCATTCAAATGTTTTTCAACATAAATAGCTCCGTCCCACAGTCAGAATTTGGGATTTCTGCCAACATCCGACTCCTTTTCTGGGACTCGCCCAGTGAACTGCCTGGCCCTTCGTTTCACCTTCTGCTGACATCAAACCCACCGGCGTGGCCGTCTCTCTGGAGGAGGGAGTCCAGCTCTGGGAAGAGTCCCCTCCGAGCCTCTTTGAGCCCAGTGGATTCTCCCCATCTCCTGCTGTTTCTAGAGTTATCTCAGAGCCAGAGCCATAGGATGGAGGTCCATTATTCTTTGTGTCCCCATGTCCTTGACCTGAAGCAGGGGTCGTGTTCCATGTCGCACACCCCCTCTCCAGCTCTGTGGCTGTGGGAGAACCAGCACCCACCAAATGTCTGCGTGGCAGGGGACCTTGTTACCGGTGGCAAAGCCTAGTATAGTGCGTGCCCAGGAGCCAGGAAGCCCAGGTCAGTGCAGGTCACTCCACTTCTGGACTGCGGTTCTCCAAGCGCGCGCCCAGGACTTGCGCACCTCACTCCACGAGGGAGCGCCGCCTGCTGCCTTTGCCAGGGTTCTGATCCGCGCGCAGCCAGCCTTGTAAAATGAAGCGGGTCAGCCTCATTTCTAACCGCGCTACGAGACTGTCATCAAACAGGCAGAGTTCAAGGCCAAACTCTGAGAGGTGCATTCAAAAATATTCCTGTCATTGTGTTTTGTTTGTTGTCTTCTTTCTTTTAGTGTAATTTTGACTAGAGAATGAAGGCGTTTAGTCACGCCTGAGATGCCTGCATTTAGAAAATCACTGATTCGGCGGTTTGATTACAGTCGGAGGCCAGTAAACAGTCCGGCACACGTCCCTTTATTTAGACAGCCCTAATCGTCTCAGTCATGATTTGGGAATATGATCATCTGAGTGTTGCTTTACCTTGAAAACTTACCAAACCACCACAGCAGTATCTCCAAGCAAACATAATGCTGTGGTGAAAGTCTAGTTGGGATGTCCCCAAAACCCCCTATTTAAAATTTCTTCCCTGGCCAAACCCACCGTTGCCCGCTGCCGAGCTGGGCGGGGGGGGGGGGGGGGGGGGGCGTGTCTCACTGCGGCTCTCCTGCTCTGCTCCTGTAGCCTCGAGTTAGTCTGCACAACTGTCCTACATTTCTGCACCCTGCCACCCCCTCCATGCCCTACTCCCCACGCACACATTCCCGTCTCACACAGAGCCACTATTTTGAAAGAGGCCCTTGCCTTGTTATTTTATTTTTTAACTTTATCAAGAGACAGTCCATCATGATGGGAAGAGTTCTGCTGAACCCAGAGCCCGAAATTCAAGGCCTGCAACTACCACCACCTTCCAAAGGCAGAGACCCAGGATGGGAAATCTCTGAGAGCTATTTCTGCTTTAACTGCCTAAGCTTCTTAATTAAGAAATCTGAAGGAACCATTCCCAAGGATCAACTTGGTACGCTCCATCTGCCTGCTTCTGGCTTCCTAAAAATAATCAACCAGACGCTTCAGAGCTGTGTCTGTGAGGGAGGCAAGGTAATCAGTTATCAAGGGGATTCCTGGTCAGAGACTCTTTTCATTTGAGGAGCAGGAGCCCAGAAACTTGGGATTCAGGAGAGAGGGCTCCAGCTTAAAAAGCTCCCTCCCCAGGGGGATGCATTCAGGGGGACACTAAAATCTATGTTAACACAATAAATTAAAATCATTAAAAAAAAAAAACAAAAGCTCCCTCCCCAAGACTCCCACTGACAGCCCCGCAGGATGTGACTCAGAACCCAGGTGAAGGGTTTCCTGACTCTGGGAAGGCCCCTCCCACCAGCCCACCCATGAAGACTCCTTTCAGGGTGAGGTTGGACATCCATAGGGCTCCACCCAGAAGAGAAGCCTCTGCTAATTCCACATCCTGTCCCAGGAAGATTGGTCTTGAATAAGGTTGATTTCCTTACACAAGAGCTGGGAGAGTTCAATTTCAGTGTATAAATTATTCTATCCCTAAGCAGAAGGTCTGACGTAGGAGCCTATCCGGACGGTGTTCCATACAGTGTCCAATGACTAGGAATAAATATCAGAGTTCCAGCCCCAGTCCCAGCAGAGCCTTGGGCCCCCACCTTTGATCCCATCTTTGCCCCTCACCTTCCCTATCTGCTCATCTATCAGGCCCTGGCCTTCTGTGCGTTGGGAGATTGTGTCTGATGGCTAAGGTCTAGGAACCTGCCCTCTAATCCTGTATAATCCACCACCATCCACCTGACTTGGGTCTCCTAATGGAGATGTGGCCTCAGTGGTCAGAGATAATGAATATGTACACTGTAGTTCATTGTTTCATATTTCCTGCAGGACTCCCGATGAAATCAAGATTGGAGAAAATCATTGCCAACCATATATAATAAAGGACTGGTATCCAACTTATACAAAGAACTCTTAAAATTCAACAATAAGAAAAAACAAACAACCCAACTTAAAAAAAAATGGGTAAAAGATCTGAAAAGATAGACTCACCAAAGGAGAAACACAAATGGCAAATAAACATACAAAAAGGTACTCAACAGCATACATCATTAGGGAATTGCAAATTAAGATGACAATGAGCCACCACAATAAACTTATTAGAATGGCAAAATCCAAAACACTGACAACACCGAATGCTGACAAGGTTCTGGAGCAAAAGGATCTCTCATTCATTGCTGGTGGGAATGTAAAACGATATAGCTACTTGGGAAGGCGTTTTGGCAGTTTCTAACAGAACTAAGGATATTTTCCCATCTGATCCACCCAACAAGCTCATTTGTATTTACCCAAATGATTTGAAAACTTAGGTTCACAAAAAAAAAAAACAACCCACACTTGAATATTTAGAAAAGCATTACTCATAATTGTCAAAACTTGGAAGCAACAGAGATGTCCTTCAATAGGTGAGTAGATTATGGATAAACAAATCATGGTAGAGCCACACAATGGAGTATGATTAGCAGTAAAAAGAAATGAGCTAGCAAGCCATGAAAAGACGTGGAGGAGCCTAAATGCATATTGTTAGGTGAACGAAGGCAGTCTGAAGAGGCAACAGGCTGTATGGTTCCAACCCCATGACATTCCAGAAATGGCAAAACTATGGAGACAGTGAGGATATCAGCATTGTCAGGGCTTTGGGGGGAGAGAGGAATGTAAGGGATAGATGAAAAGGTGGAACACAATGAATGTGGGGGATGGTGAAACCATCCAGTATGATACTAATACAAGCAGCATCTGGCCTCTGTATACCCCACGCTTCTTGCTAAATGGCTCCAGGCCTGGCACTAGTGGCAGCCAGCCTTGGTTCATAGTTTGGCCTCTCCTGAGGACCTCCAAGCCCAGCACAAGTAGCATCTATCAGCACATTTATGCCGAATGGTCCCAGGCAGGACACAGGCAGTGGCTGACCTTGCACCTCCTATGAGGTCCCAGAGCCAGTGCACCTGGTAGATAGCTTAGAGATCATGCCAAATTACAACCATACCACCTCCATGAGCAACAGACTCAAGAGAACACTCAGCACCAAAGCCCCACTGAGACACGTCCTGCTCTGTCGTGACATTCCTTGCACACCAGCTCTTCTACTGTAGTCACAGCTGGTCATTGCAGCTGATTAGCCTGGAGGTCAATTCCTCCCAGTGACACTAACAGCAATCAAGGCTCAAATACAATGAGGCAGTGCACACAGCTCAGACAGGGGCACACCTGGAGCATCAGCTTAGGTGACTGGGGAGGTTATGCCACTGGGCCCCATAGGACACATACTACACAAGGCCACTGTACTAAGTCTGGGAGATATAGCAGCTCTACCTAGTTAATAGAAACAAATACAGGAAAGCAGACAGAATGCAGAGACAAAAAAAAAAATGTCCCAAATGAAAGAACAGGAGAAATCTCCAGAAAAAAAGAACTAAACAAAATGTAGGCAACTAATCTATCAGATACAGAATTCAAAACACTGGTTATAAGGATGCTCAAGGAACTTAATGAGAATTTCAACAACAACAAAAAAAGCATTAAAAAAAAAAGACATAGAAACTATAAAAAAGAACCAGTCAGATGAAGGATACACTAACTGAAATGAAGAATAATTTATAGGAGTCAACAGTAGAGTAGATCAAGCCAAGAATCAAATTAGCAATTTGGAATATAAGAAAGCAAAAGACACCCAATTAGAACAACAAAAAGAAAAAAGCATCCAAAAAAAGTGAAGATAGTGTAAGGAGCCTCTGGGAAAACTTCTGGCATAGACTAACATTTGTATAAAGAGGATACTGGAAGAAAAAATAGACCAAGAAGTTAAAAACCTATTTGAAAAAAATGACAGAAAACTTCCCTAACCTGGTGAAGGAAACAGACATACAAATCCAGAAGCACAGAGAGTCATAAACAAGATGAACGCAAAGAAGTCCACAATGAGACACATCATGATTATAATACAAAAGGTTAAATATAACAAGATAATTTTAAAAGCAGAGAAAAGCAGTTAGTTACCTACAAAGGAGCTCACATAAGACTGTCAGCTGATTTCTCAATAGAAACTTTGCAGACCCGAAGGAAGTGGAAAGAAATATTCAAAGTAATGAAAAGTAAAGACCTACAACCAAGGTTACTCTACCCAGCAAAGTTATCATTTAGAATCGAAGGACAGATCAAGAGCTTCCCAGACAAGGAAAAGCTAAAGGACTTCATCACCACCAAACTAGTATTACATGAAATGTTAAAGGGTCTTCTTTAATAATAATAAAAAGAAAAAAACAAAAACATAAAAATATGGACACTATAATGGCAATAAATACATATTTATCAACAACTGAATCTAAAAAAAAAAAACAAAATAAATGGAACAAGCAGAACAGAAACAGACTATAGATACAGAGAACATTTTGACAGGTGCCAGGTGGGAGGGGAGTTGGGGAGATGGGTGAAAAGGTGAAAGGAGTAAGAAGTACAAA
This sequence comes from Saccopteryx leptura, assembly GCF_036850995.1. Taxonomy (NCBI): domain Eukaryota; kingdom Metazoa; phylum Chordata; class Mammalia; order Chiroptera; family Emballonuridae; genus Saccopteryx; species Saccopteryx leptura. The sequence goes on from NC_089511.1 coordinate 16,796,807, forward strand.
TTGGTTGTTACGGAAGAGTCAAGGGGACGTAGAATACAGCATAGGGAAAACAGGCAGTGTGTACAGTGTCCGATGGGTACAAGACATAACAGGATGGTCACTTAGTAAGTTATACAATGTCTAATCACTGGGTTGTACACATGAAACTGACACAATACTGTATATCGACTGTAATTGAAAATAAAAATGATTTAAAATATATATGTATATAAAGAAAAAGATGAATGCTTGATTAAAAAAATGAAAAAAAATTTCACACAACAACACAAATTTACCAATATCAGAAATGAAATAAGAAGACCTCACTAATTATACTACAACAGTAAAAGGTAACAAGGGAACATTGTAAATAATTTTATGCCACTAAATTTAACAAAATTGAAAATTTTCTTTAAAAACACACACTATCAAAACCCAAAACTGACACAAGAAGAAACAGAATATATATAGCCTAATTCTATTTTTTTTTTTTTTTTGTATTTTTCTAAAGTTGGAAACGGGGAGGCAGTCAGACAGACTCCCACATGCACCCAACCGGGATCCATCTGGCATGCCCACTAGGGAGCGATGCTCTGCCTATCTGGGATATTGTTTTGTTGCAACCAGAGCCATTCTAGCACCTGAGGCAGAGGCCACAGAGCCATCCTCAGCGCCCGGGCCAACTATGCTTCAATGGAGCCTTGGCTGCAGGAGGGGAAGAGAGAGACAGAGAGGAAGGAGAAGGGGAGGGGTGGAGAAGCAGATGGGTGCTTCTCCTGTGTGCCCTGGTCAGCAATCGAACCCGGGACTCCTGCATGCCAGGCCGATGCTCTACCACTGAGCCAACCAGCCAGGGCTGGCCTAATTCTATTTTTAAAATTAAATGTGTTATTGAAAAAATTTCCACAAAGAAAACTCCAGACCCATGCTTCACTGCTGAATCACATAAAGTCATTGAAGATAATAATGCCAATTCTACATCAACTCTTTCAGAGAACACAGAAAGAACACTGCCAAACCTATTTTACAAGACCAATATGACTGTGATACTAAAACCATACCAAAAGGGAATTACAAGAAAACAACAGAACAACACCCATGAACATAGATACTAAAGTCCTTAATGAAATATTAGCAAATTGAGTGTGTGTGTGTGTGTGTGTGTGTGTGTGTGTGTGTAAAGAATAATACATCATGACAAAGTAGGATTCATTCCAGGATTCCAAGATTGGCTTAACATTCAACTATCAATTAATGTAATTCAGCATATTAAAAGTTTAAGGAGAAAATAGTATATGAGCATCTCAATAGATGCAGACAAAGTATTTGACAAAATCCAACACTGAACGATAAAAATGCTCAGTAAACTTAAATGAGCCTTCCTCAATCTGCTAAAAGGTGTCAGTAGTAAACTTGTAGCGAATGTCAGCCTTAACAGTAAGAACAAAGATGTCTGCTCTTACCACTTCAACATTTTATTACATGTCCTAACCAGTGCATCAAAGCATGGGAAAGACTAAAAGAGTATACAGATTGGAAAAGAAGGAGTAAAACTCTTTATTTGCAGGTAATATGATCATGTATATAGGAAATCCTAAGGAAGCTACCAAAACAATAACAAAAAATAGAACTTAGCAAAGCTGCAAGATACAGGCTCAACATACATCACTTATTGTATTTTCGTTCTTTAGCAAGAAGCAATTGGAAATTATAATTTTAAAGGTACTGTTTATAATAGCATCAAAAAACATGAAATACTTAGGGATAAATTTAACAATAGATTTTCAAGGACTTTAACCAAAACTTCAACAACAGCCAGAACAAAACAAATTTGAAAAGAAAAAGAAATTTGAAGGACTTAAACTACCTGATTTCAAACTTTACTATATAAAGCTACAGAAATCAAAAAAGGGTGGTACTGATGTCAGGTTACACATAGCTGAAATCATGCATTTATTTAAACAAAGACATGAAAAAGTGCTCAACATTATGAGTTGTTAGGGGAATATAAATTAAAACTATAAGGAGAAATTACAATACTTGCAATTTGAACTCTCATACATTGTGGGCGGGAGAGCAAAATGATTGGAAACTCTTTGTAGTTTCTTATAAAGTTAAGCATATGCCTACCCTATGGCCCAGCAATTCTACTTTCAAGTATTTATTTAAGAGAAATGAAAACATACATCCACAAGGAAAAAAAAAAACTTGTTCATACAGCTTATTCATAAGAGCCAGTCCAAATGTCGATCAATAAGGAATAAACCAACTTATGTTATCTGCTTTTTTCTTTTTTATCCTTCTGTTTTCTTTTTTCCAAGTGAGAGGAGGAGAGATAGTGAGATAGACTCCCACATGCACCCCCACCAGGATCCATATGGCAACCCCCATCTGGGGCCAATGCTCAAATCAACTGAGCTATTTTTAGCACCTGAGGCTGGCACTCAGACCAACCTAAGCTATCCTTAGTGCTCTGACTGGGGATCAAACCTGGGGTGTCCACACACTGGGCCAGCACTCCATCCACTGAACCAACTGGCCAGGGCCTAAAAGTTGTTTTTAAAAGAACTACATGTTCACCATGTCCTGTGAAACAATACAGAAAGAGCTCCAACTTCCTTCCTCTCCTTGCATTACTCTCACCTCCCATGTAATGAACATTAATGGCCAGACCCCTTGTTCAGTTTTTCAAAAATGAAAGATTCCTGTGCACGTGTTTCAGTCACTTGCTTCTGTCACCTAACTATTCTCCAGGTCACAGCCGCACAACCTTCCATTGTATGGACAAACCGCTATTTATCCACTCCTCTCCACCCCAATGGGCTGGCGGGCTCTCCCCAGCTTTTGTCATTATACACAATGCTGCAGAAACTTCCTTAATCATACACCTAATCTCCCTGGTGGTTTTGTTTCTATAGGAGAATTTCCCAAAGTGGGACTGGTGAATAAAAAAGACAAGTGTGTTATTTGTTTTAATAGATGTTGCAGATTACACTCCTCAAAAAGGTTGTAGAAATCTCATTTAGTGTTCAGCCTGATATATTTTAAGTTTCTGCAGACTGCCTTCGGAAATGGAAGTAAATTATGATCATAGCATAATAATCATTTCAGGAAATTCATGTATGCTTTGAAAGGGGAAAAATTCAGCAACATATCTAAGCCCACAAGTAACCAAGTTACTCCGTCAAAATATAACCAGAGAGGCAGGATAGCAGGATGGTTAAAACTGAGCCAATCCTGGCTAAGAAACTGTCCAAGCCTGTTGTACATCATCCCCATAATCTTGAATAAGCTACTTGACCTGTTTGAACCTGAGCTTCCTCATAAACAAAAATGTAAATAATAACAGTACCTCTTATCACAGAAGATAAAAGATAACGTGAAGAGCACGTGGAGGATTGAGAGTATCTGGTACATACAAAGAGCTCTGTTAAGTGTTCGCTATTATTTGTCACATTGTTTAACTTCTCCGGGTACCCATTTTCTTCTGTATAAAATGAGGACAATAACAGCATCTGTCTCATAGGGCATGTAAAGTGATTAGAACAATGATTGTCTCATATTAGGCTTTCAGCAAAATTAGCTTATATCAGGGGTCCCCAAACTACAGCCCCGCGGGCCACATGCGGCCCCCTGAGGCCATTTATCTGGCCCCCGCCGCACTTCTGGAAGGGGCACCTCTTTCATTGGTGGTCAGTGAGAGGACCACATTGACCATCTCATTAGCCAAAAGCAGGCCTATAGTTCCCATCGAAATACTGGTCAGTTTGTTGATTTAAATTTATTTGTTCTTTATTTTAAATATTGTATTTGTTCCTGTTTTGTTTTTTTACTTTAAAATAAGATATGTGCAGTGTGCATAGGGATTTGTTCATAGTTTTTTTTTATAGTCTGGTCCTCCAACGGTCTGAGGGACAGTGAACTGGCCCCCTGTGTAAAAAGTTTGGGGACCCCTGGCTTCTATGGCTGTTGAAGTGCAATGGAGGTACTGAGTTCTATATGCAGAGTGGATGGCCCTGGCTGGTGGCATTTGCGCAGGGGAGAGGACACTGCCCCAGAGCGCCAAGGCTGCTGCTTGGAGCCCAGGGTCACAGGCACAAGCCCAGGGTCGCTGGCTCAATTGCGTGGTCACCGGTTCAAGCCTCAGTCAGGGCACACATGGAGAAGCAATCAATGGCACAACTAGGTGGAAAAAGAGATGCTTTCGCGCTCTCTCTCTCTATCTCTTTTCTCTCTCTCTTTCTCCCCCCCCCCTCCGCTTCCTTCTTCCCTCCTTCCCTCTCTCTCTCTCAAAAAAAAAAAAGTTGCAATGTGGGTGGCACTCCACCCTTCCAGAACTCAGGAGAAAGCTAAGTTCCTGCCAGGCCTGTTGACAATACTGAGTTCTTGGAAGGCCACACAAATCCTCCAGAACACAGAGCGGAATCGTAAGCAGCCGTGGAAGACTTGCTTCCCTCCATGGCTGACGATGCACATTTAACTCTTGCCACAGCCAAGCGGCTCTGGGCGACACTCCGTGTTGGGGGCTCACCCTAGCAGCGGGCTTTCTTCCCCAGGTGGCATGTGGAATCTGAACAGAAGATGATGGCTGGTCTTGGAAGATACTGGACCTAGCTGTGGGTAAGCCCGGTGAATGGTCCCAGGTCCACGCTGCTAGTGTGCAGGGCACCCTGCTGACCGAGAAGAAGGCCAGGCCCACTAGGGGAACTGATGTGCTCCAGCCTGAGAGGTGGATTTCCGCCCATGCCTGCCCCCCACTGGGCCAATCCCCCTCACTTACAGCAGAGGTGGGGGGCAGACGGGGCATTCCCTCACAGACCTGCTGGCCACAAGGAAGTTCCAATTTGATTGTTAGGCTCAGATAAAACATGATGCAATCTTTGTTTGTGTTTGAAGCCACATAAAATCAAGTCACATTTTAATGGGCTATCTCTGACATGTGTTTCAAGTGCTTGAATGTGAGCATAGTGGGGTGTGGGGGTGTGGGGGGCATGGGGGTGGGGGAGGGAAGGGCCCTAGAGGAAAATATCAACAAGCCACATCCCCAATTATGCTAGGAAGGAAATAGGAAAACTAAAGTCCACCCGGCAGTATAAACAATAAATTAAATTAAATTAAATTAAATACCGGGAGATCTCCATGTGTTTCACATGACATCAAACCTGGACCATGGTCCGGATTATCTGTAAAGGCTCATGAAACACAACCGAATTGCTTATTGACTAGAGGTTGCATGGTTAAAAGACGTTTTCAACCATTACCCCAGTCTCCTCCTCTTACCGCCCTCACAGCTCATCCTCTATCCACTGTCAGAGTCACCTTTTCAAAACACAGTCACTGGCCTGCTCAAACTACGTCTCTAGTTTATCAAGGCGATCGGATAAAATCCAAATAGAATTCCAGGCGCTGCTGGTCCAGGCTCATCTCCCAGGAATCCTGCCTCACACCTCTGCGTCTCTGAAACCAAGCTCCCCCACTGGTGCCGCCTTCTCCATCTTCCACCTATAATGCATACCCAGTATCACCTCACCTCCAGATTCTTCCACTACGTTTTCCAGATTTTATTTCTGCATTTTTCACATTATGTTGCAATTATTTGTCCTCCTGGGTGTTGCCTATTTATCTCTTACTCCATCTCCCTGAATGGAAGAATCTGGCATACAGTAAGTGCTAGTAAACATTGGTGGGTGAAAAGATGAGTTAGATAATCAAATGGAAGGAAGGAAGGAAGGAAGGAAGGAAGGAAGGAAGGAAGGAAGGAAGGAGTGGAGGAAGGGAAGAAGGATGAATGAATGAATGAATGAATGAATGGCAAACAGAAGAGGCCTACCCAGATAAAGAGAAATAATAGCTAGACAGACAGATAGAATGGATGGATGGATGGATGGATGAATAGATGGATGGAGGGAAGGAGGGAAGGAGGGAAGGAGAGAAGGAGGAAAGGAAAGAAAGAGGAAAGGAAAGAAGGAGGAAAGGAGAGAAGGAGGAAAGGAGAGAAAGGGGGAAGGGGAGAAGGAAAGAGGGAGGGAAGGAAGGAAAGAGACGGGGAGGAGGGAAGGATTGGGGGAAGGAGAGAAGGAGGGAAGAAAAAGATGGATAACGCATATTTCCTAGGGCTTTGCTACTTTTCCCTCTGACCTCCAAATGTTTCATACATTCTACTTCTAGAAAAGAAAAAAAAATGTTATTTTTGTCTAAGGTAAAAATTGGTAGAGTGTTTTTGGCAAAAGAAATGGGGCACAGATAGCTGACCCAATTTCTTTCCTCTGAGCAAAAGCTCCATTGGCAAATCTCATTTTGCAGGGGAGCTCCATAAGACAGAAGATCTCAGAAGGAGCCAGGCGAGGCCTCCAGAAAACACAGAAAGATTTCACAACTGAAGCCGGCATGTCCCCAGAAAAGTCCCTCACATTCCCACATGCTGCCTTTCGGGGACACACCCATCAAGAATCTTCACGTATCTATTGAGGTTCATGTCAAGGCACCCTGACTGTTGGCTGGCTCTGGCCCGGCTCTGTGCTGAAGTCGGGGGCTGTTAACTGAATTAGGCTCCTACAGCCACAGGCCATTTCTAGCCATCTGATTCTCAAAAATGCCCCCCAAATTAACATTTTAGTGGTCAACAGTATGCAGATGTCCACCTCACTGACACAATTCCATTTCAACCAAAGGTCAAGAAATTTGCTAGTATTTCTAACAGGCTAAACGTTTGCCAGGGACCCTGATCATGGGTTACATGTGTTATCGTGTGAGGACAACAGCTTCGCAAGGAAGGCCTAGTGTGGATGTCTCTTCATTTTATGGACGATGACACCAGCTAGTGACTGAGAGGCTCACTAGCTCGGTCAAGGCCCACAGTTAGTAGGAGGGCTGGGTGCCAGCCTGTGCAGCTGGACCCACCACCCACTCTTCAGAGCTACAATAGTAATTATATGGTAAAAATGCATTTTCCCTCGTGGGACTAACTAAAATCATTTTCATTTTTATCTTTTGAAAATGGAACTCATAAATGTGTTTATTTCTTTCCCTCCATAGCTCTAGGCAAAGAAGAGAGAAAGGGTCACTGAGAGGCCTCTGCTGGGGCCTCCCCCAGCCCACCACCTCCCACCCCAACCTTAATCTGTCTTCCAGAAGGGCTAGCATTGCCCACCATGTTCAAGAAAGTCTCACGGTCAAAAGTTAAATATAGACTCCTACCATGTGGGCCAGCAGTTACACTCCTACCCGAGCGAGATTAAAATATGTCCACAAAAAAAAAAAATTATACCTGAGTATTCATGGAAGCATTACTCATAATAGCCAAAACATGGCAACAGTCAACTTATGTCCGTCAACTTATGAATGGATACACAAAAGGTGGTATGTCCATACAATGGAATATTACTCAGCTACATAAAGGAATAAAGAACTGATACATGCTACAACAGTGGTTTTCAACCTTTCTACACTTGGGGACCAGTGACCTTGCTGGCTGGAAACAGAAACACACACGAATAAAGTTTTATTTTGCCGTGCAGAACACTGAAACACGGTACAAGCTGGTGCTTCATTACCGTGCACGATGCATTGACCACCACCTAAGTTTGTCCAAATGCTTTTTGCCTGTCGCACGTGACTTGTAAATACTCTGCATGGTGCAAAAGGTTGTTCAAACCAGTCTACAAGTTCCAGAGATATCTAAGACAACCTCAATAGTATTTTCATCAATGATACAAGCTGATAAATGGCAATCACCCTGAACATAAGCAGATTCAACTGAGATCATTGAGTCTATAATCTTCATACAACATCAGGGTGGTTAACTCTTGCAGGGACCGACACCAGTCCAGGGAATGGTGGTTGAAAACCACTGTGCTACAACACGGATGAACCTTGACACCATTAAGTGGAAAATGTCAGACACAAAAGGCCACATAGTATATAATTCCACGTATATAAAATGTTCAGGATAGGCAAATCCATACAGTCAGAAAGAAGAGGGATTGCTGGGGACTAGGGGGACAGAGGAATGGGAAGTGACTGCTAATCAATAGTTTCTTTGGGAGGTTATGAAAATGGTCTGGAATTAGACAGTGTTGATGGTCGCACAATTTGTCAATTACATACTTTAAAGGGATGAATTTTATGATATATGAATTATATCTCAATTTAAAAAAATTATTTTAAACAATGGGCAACCACACAAAAGAAAATCTGAAATCTCTGAATTAGTATGAGAACTTGACAGACGTTTCCCTGACTTTGACAACATTCCTAAAAACGTTTATACTATTGCCAATAAAGAGTAGTAAAGCCGGAAAAAAACTATTTTAAAGCATTAATAATAAATACATTTCAATCACTCATGCTAGAGAAAAGATTGAATTATCCTCTCTCTGTGGGAAATTATTATAAATTCTTTGTCATACGAAGAGGCGATGACAGTACACAGCCAAAGATTACAGGAGGAAAATCTTCGCGATACATCAAGAAAATAATAAAACTATCTTATCTTTCTGGGTTTCTATCATGTTCATTGTATTTATCAGTTTGTTTGTTTGTTTGTTTGTTTGTTTTTTACATGAGTGATGTGTGATAGCTTTTCTTGTTTTAAAAAAATAAAAAACTGAGTTTTGTACCTTAAAAAAAGGGGTTAGGGGTAGGGAGAAAGTCTTTCTGTCTTTCTGTGCTGGGAGCGGCCTCTTCCATTCTTCCTCTCTCCTCCGCACAGAGTGGCAGGGCCCGCGACAGGGCACAGGAAAAGGGGCGTGGTATTCTATCTCTTTCGCCTGTTCTCTCTCTTCCTTCAGGGCACCAGATTCAGGTGCTGCTCTGAATCACTAAGCCGGGGGTGGGCAGCCTGGGACAGCTCCAGTCCAGCAGTGGGGTCCTCTCTCAGCGGCAGACGCTCTCAAGCCTTCTCTGTGGGGGCCTCTAAGTGTCATCTTTTCCCTCAGCCAGGTGACCCTGCTGAAGCTGGGTCTGATCTTATGAAGGCACATGGGTGGAGCACGACCCCTCAGTCCACTGAGATTATCGGAAGGGGTTCCTTCACAGTGTCTGGTCTGATGCACTAGAACCCCATTTTAGTTCTTGGGGTTGAACCTCCCCTCCTGTACACAATATAACCACTTTGTTTCTCTTTCTTCCATTGTCCCAGAGATAGATTTCTCTCCTGGATATCACAGCCGGGAGAATGGGTAGAGGTCAGGATTTAGGAATTCCTGGGGCCTCAGGCTGTGATAAAAATCTTAGACTTGGCAAAAAGTGCTCACTCCCTGAGAAAAGAAAGATGTGCTCCTAGATATGGAGAAGGGACCAGATTAGATGGGTTCCTGGAAGGATGAGGACTCACCTCGATGTAGCAAAAAGGTAAGTCTAGGAGAGACAAAAATGTGAGCAAAGGTGGAAAGTGGGGCGGAGCCAGCACCAAAGGCCTTAAATACCAGTGATTCCTCCCCAGACTTGTGAGCTTCTGATTCTAATAACACTCCTCAGCAGTGCCCACCAGTGCTCCAGCCGGAAAGGCTAAGACCAAGAAGAGAAACTAATCTCAATTCTACTATCTGCCTCCCCGCCCCCTCACACCCCAGTCCTGGACACTCAGACCCAGACAACAGAGAAGAGATGGATGTCTGAGGATAAATGTCACTGGTCCCATTTAATTCTCCGGGTCACTCCGCAGATTCCTCTGTTCTGAGATGGATGGTTGGCACTATGTTCATAATAATGACCATCAAACCTTAGCATTTGTGTAACATTTTACAATTTATATGAACTTATTTGCTCCGCATAGCTCTGCGAAGTAAGTACGACCATATAATTGTCATACAATTATAGAGATAAGAACACTAAGACCCCAGGAGGTGATGTGATGGCCGGGCCACAGGTTACCAAGTGTGTAAGTATTATGTCTAGTAACTTATCTCAGTCTCTCTAATGTGAATAAATATATCTCAGGTGTGGAGAGTCAGATTAATCTAGTCTGAGAATTTTTTGATGCCTATTATATATGGGGGGCAGGGGAGTTGCCTCCAAGCAGTTAATCATCGGGGAAAAGACCAGCCCCTGGCCCTCCAGACGAAGGCAGATATATCTTTTGTATAAAACAATCCTTCAGGACCCCTGACTCAACAGAACTCTCTCCTTTAAGAACCGTGGATTTTGCCTGACCAGGAGGTGGTGCAGTGGATAGTGTCGGACCGGGAAGCGGAGGACCCGGGTTTGAGACCCCTAGGTCGCCAGCTTGGGCACGGGCTCATCTGACTTGAGCAAGGCTCACCAGCTTGAGCCCAAGTTCGCTGACTTGAGCAAGGAGTCATTCAGTCTGCTGTAGCCCACCCCCCCCCACCCCCCAAAGCACATATGAGAAAGCAATTAATGAACTAAGGAGCCGCAACAAAAAATTGATGCTTCTTATATCTCTCCCTTCCTGTCTGTCTGTCCCTATCTGTCCCTCTTTCTGACTCACCTGGGTTTTATAAAAACCTGTTGCTGGTCAGCTCTCTTTCCAGACAATGGAGTACATTCAACCTTCCTCTCCAGCCTCAATCACAACTCACCTTGAACACATAAAGAAAGCAAGAACACCTAAAAAGGCCGCACAGGGTCCATCTGAAAGCTGGTGTGAGCTTCACAGCAACAGGGCAACACATTCCAAACACCCCAGCCGGTAGCCAGGGCAGGTCACGTGGCTCTGAACCCTTGCTCCTTCTCATGAGTAAAGACTTGCCACAGGCCCTCTGGCCCTGCCACACTCACGCACCCATCCAAGCCTGGAGCTCTAGCAGACACTCAGCAAGGTCAAATCAAAAATCCAGCCGGGAAATCAAGGGGGCAGGGGAGAAAGGAGACCTCAGAGACATGAGTAGTCCAGGCCCAGAGCAGGGAGCTGGAGCAGGCGAGCGAGTTCAGGACCTCTGATAGAAGCGAGACAAAGAGGCATTGTTCCCTAAAGGCAGTCCTCAAACACACCTTCCACACAGCCCACCAAGTCGATCTTCTCTGGAGTTAATAAATTCTATTGATGAAATGCATCAGGGAAGGTCATGGATTCTTAGTTACACCACAGTGGACTGATCTCTTTCTCTCTCTCTCTCTCTCTCTCTCTCTCTCTCTCTCCCTCTCAAACTCATCTATCTATCCTCTATGTCATCCATGCTGGCTATGAGCATCCCTGTATCAACAGATGCTGAACATTAAAAGGCAATACAAACTTGTAGGTGAAGTTCACCCCCAGCTGAAGCAGAGGCAGGGGGTGCTGAAATGATCCTATGCCTTTATTTATTCATTCATTTATCCATCCATCCTTCCATCCATCCATCTCTTCTTGTCTCTCCATCCATTACTTGTGCATCAATTATTGATCCCAACTACATGGCAGGGCCTTTGAATGAGATTAGTCCTTTGCCCCAAGAACCTCACAGTCTACAAGGAGAGACAGATCTATGAACAATACAATGTCATGAGCACCTCGGTAGGGATACGACAGGGAAGGCTTCAGAGAGGAGGCCACAGGTGAGCAGGCCCACCTATAGATGAGTAGGAACTGACCAGGAGGCCAAAGTAAACAAAAGACATTCCAGGTGGGAGTACTGCATAGCATGGAGAAGTCAGAGTCAGTTCCAGAGTTAGCCTCCGGAGGAATTCTCTTTTATTGCTGGTTTGAAACAATAACTAAAATAGTTTTCCTTATTTTCTGGTCATGGGTCCCATTTAAGATTGACCTAGTTAAAATTAAAGTTAAATTTAAGTTTGTAAAGTTAAAATGGTAACACTAAGAGAAAGAAAAGGCATAGGGAACAATGCCACAGCATTGGGAATGAGTAAGTCGGGTTCTGGGAATAGGGAGTAAGCCAGCCAAGCTGCTTTGGTTAATTCAAACAACCTTTCTACCCTATAAAGGAGATGGAAAACTAGGCCAAGCTGGTGGCTTGGCATGGGAGAGACCATAGTGGCAGCCATTCAAAAATAAAGTGTTAACATTGCTGACACATTATTTTTTTTTCCTTCTGGGGTTCATTTAGTAGAAAGGGATGTGCCTTAGTCCATTCGGGCTGCTATAACAAAATGCCATAGGCTGGGTGTCTTATAAACAACAGACATCTATTTCTCACAATTCTGAAGGCTACAAGTCCCAGATCAAGGTGCTGGCAGATTTGGTATCTGGTGAGAGCCCACCTCCTGGTTCGTACTGTCCTCACGTGGCAGAAGGGGTGAGGAAGCTCTGTGGAGTCTCTTCTATAAAGCCATCAACCCGCTAATGAGGCCTCTTAATCACCTCCCAAAGGCCCCACTCCACAAACCATTAAACTGGGGATTTGGTTTCAACATATAAATTTGGGCATGGGGGAGAGACACATTCAGTCTATAGCAGGCACTGGCCCCAAATCCAGACCACAGAAGTATTTCCCACATCCACCCCCTCAGAGTTCTTTGAAGTTAACCAACTCTGTTTTTTAAAATGGTAACAGTGCAGGGAATATTATGAACTATCATTAGTTCACATTTTGGTATGTTTCTAAAATCCAATCGCTTTCCTAGCTTTGGCATCCCTTTTAGATGAACTCCAATGAAGGACTGAGAGCTTCTATGGGAAAAGGGGGCAAGAGAAGTATAAGAAAGAGATGGTCAGCATAGAACAGGCTGAGTTCAGACCACAAAGGTTAGAAAAAGCCTGGAGTCGGCAAAAAACACCCAGACCTTTGAGTCAGGCGACAGAGAGATAGGAGGATGTCAATGACAAGCTTCGTTCGTACTCCACCCTCTAAGACGGGCATCCTCAAACTACGGCCTGTGGGCCGCATGCGGCCCCCCGCCTTACTTCTGGAAGGGGCACCTCTTTCACTGGTGGTCAGTGAGAGGAGCACTGTATGTGGCGGCCCTCCAACGGTCTGAGGACAGTGAACTGGCCCCCTGTGCAAAAAGTTTGGGGTCCCCTGCTCTAAGGGTTCAGCCACGGTGCCGCTAAGCCTCTTCTCCCACAACCTGCGATCATCAAACTGTCCCATGCTTGCAGCTGAAGACAACAGCTGTTGGATAGAATAATATTAATCATCACCAATCATAGCTTTGGTTTTTTATTAGCACTTCCTCTGGCTGACCAGGGCTGAGCACTTCACACCATGTTCTCAACCAGTGTCCGCAGCATCCCAGCAGAGAGGTTTGAGGGGCTAAACGCGCCTTACTGTAAGCACCTTATATTCAGTTCCAGATGCTGCTCTAACAAAGGACCAAAAACTGGGTGGCTTTAAACAATAGAAACTGATTGTCGCATAGCTCTGGAGGCTGGAAATCCCACATCGGTTGTGCTGGGCCACGCTCCCTCTGATGAGGCTACAGGAGAGTCCCTTCCTGTCCCCTCTAGCTTCCGGTGCTGGCCCGCAAGCCTGGACCCCTCGGCCTATAGCTGTGTCGCTCCAATCACATTGCTGTCCTCTTCCCACATGTCTTCACACCCTCCTCCCTCTGCAGATATCTGTCTCTGTGTCCAAACTGCCCCTTTTTATAGGGACATCAGTCATACTGGATGAGGGCCCACCCTAATGACTTCATTTTAACTTGATTACTTCTGCAAGGATGCTATTTCCAAATAAGGTCACATTCTGAAGGAGAAGGAGTTCGGATGGCAACATATACTTGGGGGAGGGGGCATAACTTCACCCTTACCATTCCTCAACTGTCAATCCTGGAAGTCCAATGGATTCGCTGGCTCCCAGCTGTCCCCGATCTGAAAATCATTGCACCCTCCGGTCCCCACAGTGCTGGAGATGGTCTGGACCTATGGCTGAGGCAGCCCTGACCCAGCCCTGCCCCACACCCCACTCCAGCTCCATCTTGACAGTGCTTCCCATTGAATTCCTATGAAGTGCAAAGATGCTTCCTCCTGGCAACGCGCCAGTTCCGCTGTTCTTCCCACTTGCTCCCAGTTACCCGTGGCTCAGCCCCTGTCCTAATCAGCGCTTTGTCTGCTGCTTCCGGTTGGGTATTCACATGCAGCTGGGGACAGCCGGCCCGCCGTTTCCCTGAATGCTATTGTGTGCTTAAGAAGAAAAACATAAGTCTTTAAAATTAAACACTATCCTCCACCATGGAAGCCGAAAGCACATCCGCTTTACCTCCCTTCACCCCCGCAGATGTGCCTGAGGAGGGGGCGGGGACTTCACGCAATGTGGTGGAGCTGGTGCTGCTTTTCCAAGCACTTTTCTGACCACGACGTCTGGAAGATAAGCAGGAGGGCAGAAGACCACATTGAGCAGATGGAAAAACTGAGGTCAACCTCTGGTTAAATAACTGGTCAGTATCCTCTTGGGCCAGGCCTTGTTCTCTTTTGTCACGTTTTTCCTGTCCACGAGGCTGAGAGAAAGCTCATCATTTAAACGAACACTGAACAGGGATGACATCTAACCTCTGAAATGGCCCACATCACACTAGCCACATGGAGCTTGCATTTAGAGGAGCATACTATGTTCCACTGTGCCCCTGGGCCTTTGTACTTGCTATTCCTGCTGCCTGGAGTGTTTCTCCCTCCAGTGTTCTTCCTTCACGGCTCAACTCATGAGTCATAGCCTCAGATAGGCTTCCCCCTTTTTAACTTTATTGAGGAAATACTGACATATATAATTGTATATATTTAAAGTGTATAATATTACAATATGATATGCATATACATGTAGAATGATTCCCAAGATCAAGATTATTAATACATCCATCACCTCACAAAGTTAATTGTGTGTGTGTGTGTGTGTGTGTGTGTGTGTGTGTGTGTGTGTATGTGTTGGGAACACTTGATATCTACTCTCAGCAACTTTCAAGTATAAATACCATAATAGTATTAACTTTAATCACCATGCTGTACATTAGATCCTCAGAAGGGATTCTTTTTATAACTGAAAATTTGGCTTGACCTGTGGTGGCACAGTGGATAAAGCATTGACCTGGAACTCTGAGGTTGCCAGTTCGAAACCCTGGGCTTGCCTGGTCAAGGCACATATGGGAGTTGATGCTTCCTGCTCCTCCCCTCCTTCTCTCTCTCTCTCTCTATCCCACCTCTCTAAAATGAATAAATAAAACCTAAATATATATATATATAACTGAACATTTGTCCCCTTCGAATAAATAGATAAAGAAAATGTGATACACACAATGGAATATCATTTGGCCATAGAAAAATGAGGAAATCTTGCCATTTGTGACAACATGAACGAATCTGGGCATTATGCTAATTGAAATAAGCTAATGGAATCTAAGGGGGGAGGGGAATTCATAGAAACAAAGACTAGAATGGTGGCCACCAGGTGCCAGAGTGCCAGGGGCTGGGATGCGGGTGGGGGAATGGGGTGGCGGTAACTCAAAGGGCACAAATTTTAAGTTATCAGAACAGCATTTCTTGATGCTTCAGGCTTGGTTACCTCTCTCCCATCCCATGCTCTCATGGAATCTCCACTTCCCCAAATATGTCACAGGTGAAATTGGTTGATTTGTCACATGATTATATATTTAACAGCATCTTCTCTTGTAGACAAAGGGCAGGAACCAAGGACGTCTGGTTGAATCCCCAGTTCCCTAACACACACACACCCCGGCCTGTGCCTAGCATAGGGGTAGGCTTGATGAATAGCTGTCAGATGAATGAAGGAAGGTTATCATCTCCATGAATTGTCTCCCTGCCAAGAGAGCCACCACTTCCTCTGTGCCGCCCCCCTACCTCCAAGCACTTTGTCGATGACGAGAATATAATGGACACTACACTTCATACAAAATAAATGAAACATGTGTGATACATGGTCTCGGCATTGCACAAAATGCTTGAAAATGGGACCAGCAGAAAAGTTTGTGTGACAGAAGGGCTGTAATCTGTCAACATATTAATTTGGGTTGCAATTAATGTTTTATCTCCCCTTCCAGACCATGAATTCCTTGATGATGGTGACCATACCTCACTTCTCTGTGTTTCCAGGACGTAGCACAGGCAACCAGTGTTTGTGGAATGAATGAACTACTGAGTGACCAAGCACACCCCAGAGTTAAAGAAGAAAATACTTTGCAATGCCATAAAACACTGACCAATAAGCAGGCTGGATATGATCGGGTTTCTTTCCAACATCAGAATTTTCTGTAGTAAGAGGTCACTTGAAAATACGTTAGAATGACAAATTTTCTATTCTATTTTCCACAAAGACTTTCTCATAGCCTTACAAGTTTGGGGGTCCTATTGCCATTCTCCATTCTGATCACTCCCAAGGCATATCAACATATTGAACCCGGAACTCACATCATAAATAGAAATATGCACCCACCCATTATTCCTGACTAACATTGCTCATGACATTTAGAAATAAACCCAGTGGTCCAAAGAAGAGGCAACACGGGGTCTTGAATAGAAATTTCACCTGGCTTTTCAGGGGACCAATACTTCTTATGCTTTTATTCAGCATGGAATCACCTGTGGGGAGGGGCGGTGTCCTGTTAATACGTAGGTCAACTCTCCAGTTCTACGGTGGGGCCCGAGATTCTGCTTTTACAAGCTGCTGCGTGAAGCTAATGCTGCTGACTCTGGATCACCCTTTAAGTAGCAAGAACCTAGAGTCTATGCGTTAGCTGTCCTCAGCCTCAACGCCCTCGTCTATAAGATGGTATTGGTAACCCATGCACTTTGACAGGCTGTGGTGACACTGACTGAAGTGTGAGCAAATGTGAACACCGCCCTGACTCCCTCTCCGCCCACTTCCCATCAGTTCTGGAAAGGAATCTCGGGGCGACTCTATTCCCTTCCCCTCTTTATCAGACACATGAACTGACTGGAAAGAGACTCTGGTGCGGGCCAGTGATCTGTATCCTGGAAGCCTACAGTGTCTGAAGGCAGCCGGGAGCCTCCTTTGGATAAATGGCCTATTTCTATTCAGGGCCTCTCTTAACCACTTGATTCTCAATAGTGAATGCTGCCTACGCTAAACTACGATGAAAAAGTGAACAGATAAGTAAACTGAAAAACTCATAAACAGGCAATCGCACTTAAGTCAAAGCTTATTAGTTCGCGTGCATAGCCTTCTGGAGCCTGAGACTGTGCACTGAGTTTGTAGGGCTGACACTTCTAGGAGGAGAAAGCTGAGGAAGAGAAAGGCTGGGACTTCCTACAAGTGAGGTTTGGGGAAAACGTTAAGCTCCCTGGCTGGGCACTTAGACCACCCATGATGTGATGTCTACCCGAGTCTACGGCCTCTGCTCTCACCAAAGCTCCGCCCACCATGCTCAGTCCACGCCACACTACTTCCTGGTTGGAAACAACCTGTTTCCTCCCCCACCACACCCCCAAACAAAGGCCTTTGCGTGTACTGTTCCCTCCACTACTTCACCTTCCCTGCCTGCGCAGGATAGAAACACCTTCTCATCTTTCAAGACACAGCTTAAGCACCACGTTGCCAATGAAGCCCTTCCCGATTCTCCTACATGAGATGACCTCGTCCTGCTCTGGCCTGCCCCCCACGCCCCCCACAGATGGCCACAGTTTGTGTGTATTGATCATCTGTTTATATGTCTCTTTCCTGCTCCTAGACCGAGCTCCCTGAAGTAGACACCACGTCCTCCACCAGCTGAGGCCACACATCAGGTGAGCAGGCCTTGGCCTTTGTTGAATAAATGAATAAATAAATGAATCTCAGTGGCGACACTACTTCAGTGCCTAACTATCACTGCCCCGATCACACGAAACTGTGACTTTTTGCTTGTATGTCTATTTCGCCACTAGTCTGTGAGCTCCTTGGAGACGGGTCCTGGGCACCCTGCAACTTCGCACCTGTCAATGCTCAATAAATATTTGGTTAATGAACATGAGTTGCTCTGGGTTGACATCAGATGAGGCTCCTTCAGAATACAAAGGATAAATGCGTGATGATAAAGATTTTAAAGGGCTGTCAAGCTCATGTGTTGATCTAGGGAACAAATTAATCTGACAGCGTCAACACGTGCAGCCCTCCCCACTCGGTCTCAGCAATTATGTATGCCCAGGGCCGGGTGCAGCTGTTTGTGAGGCATGATGTGAGCGAGGTCTCCCTTGGTCTGCTCGAAGGTCTGCAAGATATTTTTAGTTGACAAACAACCATGTGTCACTCATCAGACATCCCATTAAACCAAATTGTACGGCTGCTTAGACAGTTTCCCGGATTAACTGTGAAGGCTCTGCCCGTGACGTCAGTCCCGCTGGGTGCTGAGCCGACCCCAAAGCTGGGGGGCGTATACCCACAGGCTTACAAAACACTGACCCCACGCTTCCCTTACCACCAACGTTCTTGTCCGACCCACGTCAGTGCAGTTTTGCACCAATTTCCACAGGGAATCTGCAACACCAGATATAATCAGCTGGAAAATTCTCTATCCCAGAACTCCTAAAAATATCTGATGTTATAAGAAATATCTAAAATCTCTTGCCATAAAGTTTATTTAGAAGTTTTACCAAACAGACTATACAACCCATCTTAAATGTTGGGTTGTGTGATGCATACAGACACTAGGGAGTCTGGACCCCCAGTAAGGCCATGGATACCCCATTAGGGGAGGCCCGGGAGAGAAAGGAGTGGCATGTTGGTACACATCGCGCAGGTGCCTGGAAATTCTGAAAGGTCAATGAGCAAGCTGACCTGATGACTTAGCACTATCCAAGGCTCAAGCAAAGTAAAAATTCACCCTTGGGAGGAGGCTCGCTTTATCACAGAGCCAGCCCTCAAATGTGGGAGGGGCAGGAAGTCACTGGGCTCCCCCAGCATAGCCGCCCACCCCCCAGCGGTCCCATCCCCACAGTCTCCGTGAGAATGGACTCTCCCTCCTGCGTTCTGGGGGATAAATATTTTTCAATGTGATAGCTTAACTTTATATAAGCAGAATTCAGTTGTAAAATATAGTAAATATATATATATATATATATATATATATAGTGAAAAGCAGAATCTGATTCAAAATATCCATAGCAATTATAACTCATCTAAAAATACATTTAACAAGAAAAAACCAGCACTTTCTATGAAAATGTACTAAAAGACATTTTCAAAAGACCTAGAATGATATTTTTGGCTGTGAAGACGCACACTGCATATTTCTTTACTCTTCTCCAAATTAATTCATTAACTTGATGCTATTTCAATCAGAATCCTAATAGCTATTCTAATTGAACAAGTTGATAATTAAGGTCACTTGAAAAACAGATACACAACAATAGTGAAAACATATGTAAAAGAACACTGAAGGGAACTTGAGAACAAGTTCCAAATGTTAACATTCATATTAGTTGAAAATAATTCAAAGAATGTAGTCCAGAATCTGGTCAAAGTACAGCAAAGCCCGAAATACCCCCTGGAGGGACAACTAAGACCCAGCGACCCAGGAAGCCAAGAAGGGGACCCAAGAAGTCAGAGGGATGAGCCACAACGGGAACCTAGGACTCACAGAGCAGATTGCTGGTACCACAGGGGCTTTTTGTTGCATGTTGGCGTATGCCCCAGCCCATTTGCATATGTTAATGGAAAAAAAAATATTCACAAACTTCCCTTGTCCCTCAACTTTTAGGAGAGAGAGAGAGAAATTATACCAGCAAAGAAGTAGGCATAGATCAGTGTAACGATATGGAGTATAAAGAACAACTATTACGCGGTTGGCTCAGTGGTAGAGCGTCGGCCTGGCGTGCAGAAGTCCAGGGTTCGATTCCCGGCCAGGGCACACAGGAGAAGCGCCCATCTGCTTCTCCACCCCTCCCCCTCTCCTTCCTCTCTGTCTCTCTCTTCCCCTCCCGCAGCCGAGGCTCCATTGGAGCAAAGATGGCCCGGGCGCTGGGGATGGCTCCTTGGCCTCTGCCCCAGGCGCTAGAGTGGCTCTGGTCGCGGCAGAGCGATGCCCCGGAGGGGCAGAGCATCGCCCTCTGGTGGGCAGAGCGTCGCCCCTGGTGGGCATGCCGGGTGGATCCCGGTCGGGCACATGCGGGAGTCTGTCTGACTGTCTATCCCCGTTTCCAGCTTCAGGAAAAAAAAAAAAAATACAAAAAAAAAAAAGAACAACTATTACGTATGATAATTTAGTGAGTGGAAAGTAGCTTTGGAAATCAATAGGGAGCAGATAGACTATTTAATAAAGAGTGTTGGAAAAATTGGCTATCTGTTGGAAAGACTGATGACAGAGAGAGACGTGATTCCTAGGATACAAACAGACATAGATTCCTAGTTCACTCCACACATAAAGGAATTTCAGTAGATTAAAATTTTAAATGTAAAATAAAAAAATGGAAACCACTAGAAGGAAAAAGAAGAGAATTATTATGAGTTAGAAGTAAAGAAGACCTTTTTTAAAAAAAAAAATGTTACAGAAAACCCAAGAGCCATTGAAACGGGGGTTGGGGGGATTGACAAATCTGACCCCATAAAAATTTAAAGGTTCTTTGTGTTAAAACAAGTGCCAGATTAAAGGGAAATATTTACAAAATATACAGCTGAAAAAGAATTAACATCCATAATATGTTGAAAGTGCCTACAAATAAACAATGAAGATAAAAGCATTCACTGAAAATGAGTCCAATTCACAAAAGAAGAAATAGAAATGGCCTATAAATTTATATGAAAGCTTCTCTCTTTTGGTCAAGTCTCTTTATGATAGAATATGTATCAAAGCAGTACATCCCCCATTGGACTAAAAGTAGATTGGTGAATGGGAAAATAGTTCCTTCATCCATTCACAGTAGAGATTTGTGCCCCGTCTTGGAGAAATTGATACAACCATTCTAGAAGGCAATTATCTCTTATCTATTAAAGAGCATAGTCCTTGACCCTATGTTTTATTTCTAGAAATTTCCCATTCAAAAATATTTCCTTATATACTCAGAAATACATTGCTGCATGGTTTGAAATAGTGAAATTTCTGAAGGATATATATACATATTTGTGTCTAATACACATATACATTTACTTGAATAAATTGTGATAAAACTATAAAGTGGAATATTCTTTATCCCATAGAAAGGAAGAGTTAGATCTAAGTAAAAATACTACAAACAGACGTCCATAACATGAATGTAGACTGACTGACACTTCCGATTTGAATTCCAGACTGTGGGGTTTGCACATCACCACTCATCTATGACATCTGTATCTTCTTTCTTCCACACAAATAATAATTTCAAGACACAGGAGATGATAACATTTCAATATTTTGGTTTTATTCCCCCCTCTTTAACTGTACCCTCTATGCACATGGTCCCTGATACCGTTCTTGGTCCCCAGATCTGCCTGGCAACTTTAGGGAACGGTCAGGGCAAGGCCCTGAAGACTGGGGAGATTTCCCGACTCACCAGGGGAAGCCTCAGAACTACCCTGCAGCTCACCCAGTCGGTGTCCTGTTACTTAGAGGCATCCCTTGCTAAGGTGAGGATGGTTGAACTTGGTTTGCATTCTAGAGACAGCTGTATTTTAGCAGAATACATATCTCACCTTTCACCAAACAAGTGGCTTGCTAATGGTGGGGTCTTACAGACCATGGGAGGTGGATGAAGAGAAGGCTAAGTAGAGACCAGGTTTTCGAGACATCGGAGACTGTGGTGTGGTCTGGGAAGTCACCTCGGCACAGACTGAGCGGAGGCTGCATGTTGGGGCAGAGAAGATGGGGAGCCTGGGTGAGAATGAGCAGTTACAGGATCCTCAAGTGCAAAGACAGGCAGACTCACCGACCCCGCCAGAAAGAGACAGAGATGCCCTAAAGATGGAAGAATCACAAAAATGTCAGAAAGAAAAGCAGGGAGCTACTTGTGCACCCTTCTGTGATTGCAAGTGCCGAAGAGGCAGGAGACTGACCTGCAGAGGTCAGGCAAAGGGCTTGCCTCCAGGGGGGGATGACCCACAGGGAAATACCTGGCAACCACAATCACCTACGGGGTGGGGGGGGGGGCAGAGAGTGGACTGAGAAGGCTGAGAGTGGACTGAGAAGGCAGAGAGTGGACTGAGAAGGCAGAGAGCGGACTGAGAAGGCAGAGAGCGGACTGAGAAGGCTGAGAGTGGACTGAGAAGGCAGAGAGTGGACTGAGAAGGCTGAGAGTGGACTGAGAAGGCAGAGAGTGGACTGAGAAGGCTGAGAGTGGACTGAGAAGGCTGAGAGTGGACTGAGAAGGCAGAGAGTGCACTGAGAAGGCAGAGAGTGGACTGAGAAGGCAGAGAGTGCACTGAGAAGGCAGAGAGTGGACTGACAAGGCAGAGAGTGGACTGAGAAGGCAGAGAGTGCACTGAGAAGGCAGAGAGTGCACTGAGAAGGCAGAGAGTGGACTGACAAGGCAGAGAGTGGACTGAGAAGGCAGAGAGTGCACTGAGAAGGCAGAGAGTGGACTGAGAAGGCAGAGAGTGCACTGAGAAGGCAGAGAGTGGACTGACAAGGCAGAGAGTGGACTGAGAAGGCAGAGAGTGCACTGAGAAGGCAGAGAGTGGACTGAGAAGGCAGAGAGTGCACTGAGAAGGCAGAGAGTGGACTGACAAGGCAGAGAGTGGACTGAGAAGGCTGAGAGCGGACTGAGAAGGCAGAGAGTGGACTGAGAAGGCAGAGAGTGGACTGAGAAGGCAGAGAGTGCAGTGAGAAGGCAGAGAGTGGACTGAGAAGGCAGAGAGCGGACTGAGAAGGCAGAGAGCGGACTGAGAAGGCAGAGAGCGGACTGAGAAGGCAGAGAGCGGACTGAGAAGGCAGAGAGCGGACTGAGAAGGCAGAGAGTGCAGTGAGAAGGCAGAGAGTGCACTGAGAAGGCAGAGAGTGCACTGAGAAGGCTGAGAGTGGACTGAGAAGGCAGAGAGTGGACTGAGAAGGCAGAGAGTGGACTGACAAGGCAGAGAGTGGACTGACAAGGCAGAGAGTGGACTGAGAAGGCTGAGAGTGACTGAGAAGGCAGAGAGTGGACTGAGAAGGCAGAGAGTGGAGAGAGCCTGGGGAGGAGGGGGCTCTAAAAGACAACACGAGTCCCCGCCTCACAATGAGCACTTCCCACACGTCTAAAGCTGTGTTAACAGCAATGCACCCAGGGCCCCATCAACGGCGCTGTCCTCACTTCCAAGATGAAGAAATTGAGACTCAGAGACGCCGAGTGACCTGCTGAGGATGGCATGATGACAAATCAGCCGGTGAAAGAGTCAAACCCAAGTTGTCCTCCTGCTCCAAAGCCTTCACCCTTCGTGACTGAATTTAGCTCTAACTTCCCATGCTGCCACCAACTGGCTGTGTGACCTTGTTCTGACGGCTGTGCCTCTCTGAACCTAAGTTTCTTCATCTCAGAAATGGAGATCATTCTCAGAATTATCGCAGAAATAATATGACTCATTCAGCTCGCATGGGTTTCGTGTCTAGGATGGTGCCCGGTGAATAGAAACCCTTAGCATGTATGGGTCCCCTTCCCATCCATCATCGGCTGCCACCTGTGAATAATCTAGTGATCAACCATTAATCCGCTGCCACCTCCCGTCACAGCTTCACTCCCGTCACTGCCTCCGTAGGAAACTGTCTCACAGCAAGAGTTATATGACATTTGTGGGGAGTACGGGGGGGAAAGATTACAGTCTCATCGACGAATTCCAATGACTTCCCTTCATGACATGTCAGGGCAGGCAAGAAATTGGCTTTTCCTAGAGAATCAAATGACATTTGGAGAATTTTATTTTCTGCCTTATCACAGGGAGATACTCCATCTAACCCTTAACGATCTGACAGTCAGTAAACTTCAGGAAGAGACCGACTGGGAGGTAAAGCCTCCAGAACAGCCTCCGAGCCCTGGATGAGAACAAGCTGGTTGGGATGTGGAAGATACTGGGCAGGAGGGGGCCCAGGAGCATTGTCACTAAGGATTCCCATCCCAGAGGGGCTTACAGAGATGTTCTAGTCTTAGCCTTACATTGCACAGAGAGGGAAACTGAGGCCCCAAAAGGAAAAGGGATGTATCCAAGTGACCATGACACCTAGAACTTGAACCCAGAGCTGACTTGTCCCAACACATCCTGCCACCTGTTCTTTAGTAACTGGGATTGCCCCGTCATCAGAAAGAAACCCTGGCTCTGTCACCTAAGGATGGGGTGCTGGTCCCTCAGCAGGTGTTTAGCCTTAAAATTAAAATGATAGCCCAGGCCAGGTGGTGCAGTGGATAGAGCATCATCCCGACAGGCCAAGGTCTTGGGTTCGATCCCCAGACAGGGCACCTTCAAGAAGCAACCAGTAAGTGCACAACTATATGGAATAAATGAAACAACCAGTTGAGGCTGCTCTCTCTCCCTTCCTCCCTCTCTCTCTCTCTCTCTCTCTCTCTTTCTCTCTCTCATCAATGGGAAAAAAATCAAAATGATAAAGTCAGTCTCCAAGAATTTCAAACGATGATGATGTCAACAGCCTCAGACAATTCCTAGTCCTCAGTGGGCATTTCAACGGGGTTCGCATTTTCTTCCTGTCTTCACTTAGGTTCCCCCAGAAGCAGATCTTGGCACAAGGATTTAAAGGCAAGTAGTTTATCTGGGACATGATCCTAAGAGGCACTCACAGGAGAGGAAGGGAGACAGGAAGGGGAATGAGCAAGCCAATGTAGGACATGAGAAAAAGAGGTCATGGATCCCACTGATGACCTCTGGGAGGCAGTGTAGAGCATGCCTTATAGTCCCCCAGCTCCATCTGCTGAGGATGAAAAAGCTAGTTAATCAATCCTTCAACTCTTCCTTCATCAGCGAAGGGCCGACCCGGGGGGACATCAACTCCCAGCCCTTCCTGCCTGTCCAGAGCACAAGCTGAGTGGCCAGAGGAAGCCCTCGGGGGGACAGTCCCAGAGGCTTGCAGTGGGAAGCCATCTGCGTGCAGGAGAACAATGAGTGCAGATGGAATGTGGGCAGGGCTCTGAGAGTGGCCACTACAGTCCGCCCCTTGCACCGCTCAGACCCAATCCTGCTCCACTGGAGTGCACCCTGTTCAGTCACTGGTTTTTCAAGGTGGTGACTGGCCACAATTTCTTATATCAGTCAATAAATAAAACTTACAATAGAGGGATTAGTGGGATAGGCTACAGATCCTGCTGGGCAGTTGGTCCTGAGGTGATAATTAATAGGCATCATAATCTCCTTGTTCTGGGCTAGATTGTATTCCCAACAATGCTTGTTGAAGTCCTAACCCCCAGTACCTCACAATGTGACTGTGGAGACAGGGTCTTTAAAGAGGCAATTAAGATAGAATGAGATCATTAGGGTGGGCCCTAATCCAGTATGACTGGTGTTGTCTGTAAGAAGAGGAATTAGGACACAGAGAGGAGAGACCAGAGAGAGAAGGCAGCCACCTAAAAGCCCTTAGAACAGGGGTCCCCAAACTTTTTACACAGGGGGCCAGTTCACTGTCCCTAGGACCGTTGGAGGGCCGCCACATACAGTGCTCCTCTCACTGACCACCAATGAAAGAGGTGCCCCTTCCGGAAGTGTGGCAGGGGCTGGATAAATGGTCTGGGGGGGGGGGGGGCGCATGTGGCCCATGAACTATAGTTTGAGGAT
This sequence comes from Saccopteryx leptura, assembly GCF_036850995.1. Lineage (NCBI taxonomy): Eukaryota > Metazoa > Chordata > Mammalia > Chiroptera > Emballonuridae > Saccopteryx > Saccopteryx leptura. Next base: position 16,822,282 of record NC_089511.1, read on the forward strand.
GCCTGCCTTGGAAGAAGCCTCACCTACCAACACCCTGATCTCAGACTTCCAGTCTCCAGAACTGGGAGACAATCGATTTCTATTGTTTAAGTCACCCAGTCTGTGGCCATTTGTTACAGTGGCCCTAGGAGACTAACACATTCCTCTGTCACTCTCTCCAGAGTGCTTCAGCCAGCTCTTCCACTGGTCCAGGCTCTGGCCACTCCTTCATTCCTAAGGGTCCGAGTCCTGGGAACCATGCCTCTCGTTGCTTGTTCATGGTTATCTCCAGGTCTGCAAGTGCCAAGAGGGACCCCAGTGTTACCTCCTGAATTCTAGACATACTCTCTCCTGCCCCTGTTACATAGCGACCACCTCACCTCCCTATGATAACCTGTCATACCCCTGCCAGTATCGCAACCCCTTTCTCCGGCTGCTGGTATACCACCAGCATGAGGAGCCCACCCAGACCAGGCAAAGCTATCCCTCAGCGGAGCTCCTACTCTGCCCCTGGACAATAGGACCCGAGGTCCAGCACAGCCTAAAGTCACAGGGATGGAAACACAACTAGGTCGCTGGGAGTGATGGCGAGAGGACCCACACCTGCTTCTACCTGTTATCCCCACTCCAAGGAGCCATATCATCTCCAGCTGGGACCCCACCGCCTTCCACTTCTAGTTATCACTGCATCTCACAGGTTTTGTGTCAGTGGCTGAGAGCAGTTGTAAGATCCACCAACCTCCACCTTTTTCTGCTAGCACGCCAGGCACTGGGTTTGGGGACGAGCCAGCAGCCAGAGCTGCCACCTGATCCCGAGCAGTGTCTGGCACCTCGGATGATATGTAGGCTAAAGATACACATGGGGGGTGGCGTGGTAGGTACCTGTTGATGGACAATGTGCTTTACAGAGGACAGGCCCAAACCCCCTCAGGCATCGGGTAGCTCTGACTCCCATCCTGACCTAGCTCTGCCGTCCTCCTCCGCCCCAAGGGCTCCCCTGAGCTGGAAACTAGAGAGGGACAGTCACATACTGGTGGCAAGAGTACCATACAGTTATTTGGGACTCACTCATCTGTGCAAAGTGAGTTGGTTTTCTCCTTTAACCTGTGTGAGCCCATTGCTGGTGAGGAAACCGGACTTGGGGAAGGGAGGAAACAGCCTGCAGTGGGGAACCTGAGATTTGAGGGAAAGCCTCCCCCACCCCCTCTGAGCCCCTACTTCTCACCTAAGAAGAGGTGACCCTTAGAGAGAGGGTGCCGAGCCACACTTCCCTGCCATGTGGTTTTATACAAAGGAAGGGGAGGCGCCCAGGTGACAGTGGATGACAACTGCCTCTTGCCCCCTGTCCTGTGCCAGGGTCCCCTTGCCCTCTCTCCGCACCCACTGCCATCGTCCTTGGCCACCAAATATGTGTTCAGTTTGAGCAATCAAATCAACTCCCGAACACCCGCCACTGTACTTCAGGAAACCTGAGGCCGAAACCAGGCTGGGACGGACAGCCAAATGCCCCACAAATGTTCTGCTTTTCAGTGTGTCGAGTTAAAAGAAGCTTTTAGGAAACAGGTGGGTTTACTCCAGACCAGAAACTAAACATATCTTTCTTCTCTTCGTACCTTTGAGGCAGTAACAGCTGTGAAGGCGATCGGGCTGACATTTATAATTATAAGCAGGTCGGTGAAGTTTCATCTGCCGAGGTGTCTCATCAGGGAACGGGAAAGAGCTGTTGCAGGGGTGACAGATGTCACACGGCGCCGTGCTGTCCCCCAGCCATTGGGTGGCAGGACTGCGGGAGCTCTTTGAAAACACGAACAGTCTTCTGGCACATTGCGTGACCTCTGCTCCGTCTCCACGTGGATAAAGGGAGGGAGGCGCTTGCGATTGATTCTGACATTCTGCTGTATTTAATGCCTTCCACAGAACCCATCGCTTAACTCTCTTATGGCCAGAACACAAGAGAAGCAGCCCCTGCGATGCGCTGAGAGGTGTCAGGCGGAGGGCCAGAATCCTGCAGCTGGAGTCGCAATTAGATCTCTGTGCATTTTATTGCTTGTACAAGGTTCCAGGTCTAAAAGCTTTGATGGGGCAGGGGTAGGCAGGGTGGTCTGCAACTGTGCCCAACTGGTTTCCAGACCTGAAGGCTGGGAAGGAGAGGACGCGGTGAAACAAGATGCTGGGCGTGGCCAAGGGGGCTGAGCACCAGCGAGGACCACCGACGTGCAGGGAGAGGAGACCGGGTTTGGGTGACCAGCAGATCGGCACGGAGGCCCCTCTCTGCCACTTACTAGCTGTGTGACCTTGCACCGGTGGTTCTGTTGGGAGCATCCCAGGGATGAAGAAGTCTTAAAAGACCCCCAGGTGACCCTCATGTTGAGCAACGCTGATCTGAGCCCTACGCTGGAGACATCTTAAGACTATGCACCCCTCCCCCCAGCTCAACAGGAGCCGCTGAGCTGCCCAGCACGGCAGACCCCGTCCGCACCGGGCCAGGGGTCATCCGAGCCCATCCAAGGTCAGCGGGCCGGGTAGCAGCCAGTGGACTCCAGGATTCCTTAGTGGCAGGGGTGAAGGAGGCCTCAGGGGCAGAGGGACCCCTCCATAACTTTCATGGAGCACATTCCCAAAGACCGAGAAATGGGAAGGACGCTGTCGTTTTGACACAAGACAGGACGATCCGGTGTAAAGAGTCAGCTCGCGCAGAGGTGAACGCCGGCCTGGCGCCTGCATCCTGACCTCACCAGCACTGTTCAGGAGAAACGACCGTTCCTTCCCAACTGCTCTGGGACAGAAGCGCCTTGCAGAGGCTCCCTGAGGCTCAGAGGAGGGACGCTACCTGCTCAGGTTCACCAGGTGTCCAGTGGGGCAGCTGTCACCGACGACTCCAGACCGGGCAGCCTATAGCAAAAGAAATGTATTTCTCACAGTTCTGGAGGCCGGGAAGCCCTAAGTCAAGGTGCCGGCAGATTCAGGGTCTGGTGGGAGGCCCCTCCTGGTTCACACGTGGCCGTCTTTTCTCTGTGCCCTCACATGGCAGGTGTGAGTTTGGGAGGGGACACAAACATCCAGACTCTAACACCCAACCAGTGCCATGGCCACAGAGAAAGTCAGGAGGTGGACGGGCAGGAAGTCTTAAATGTTCACTAGGAATGTCGAGCTCAGGTTCCCAGGGAGCCAAAAGGGAAAAGCAGGTTGGAAGAGTAGCCACGTGCTGAGCCCCTGCAGGACTGCCTGTGACATCACCCGTCCCTGCTGCCTGCACATCAGTTCTGACAGCTGCCGCCTCTGCTAGGGGCTTCTGCACCCAAGATGCATTGAGGGCTTAAGTGAGAAAGGCACGTCGCACAGGCTCTATCTTCACCCACTAAGCTCACACCAGCTCCGGGCTCCGGGGAAGTGGGACACGTTTCTTGCTAATCAAGGCTCCGCCTGACAGCCGTGCCGGAGGTCACGGCTCTGTGACCCATTGCTGAGAGCCGATTGCACCAGGTAGAAAATGGCCAACCGGGGATGTTAGCTGCAAAGAATGAATGTTCTCAGCTGCGGGCCTGCATTTCTTCCCAAGGCACAGTGGGCCAGACGAGAGATTTCTCGAGGGTAGAGCGGGCCAAAGTGGGGACGTGTGAGGCGTTTGTTTCTGATGACACCAAGGCAGTCTACCAAGCCCTTTAGAAGAAGATTCTCAGACCACAGTTCTCTGCAGACCAGAGAGACAGGGCAGAGGGCAGGAGGATGCAACACAACCAATTTACAGGATGGAGTAATTCTGCAAGCTCACACACTCCCAAGTCCCTGTACACGTGTCACATTGGTGCAACAGTTTTTATCTTTCAGGGGCTCTTGCGGCATGGCTGCCCTGGGTGTGAGGGACGTGACTTGTTAGACAGTGCTCTAAAAGACAGCCTGTCTTAAACACGCATCTCCAGGGAGCCTATTCAGACTGCAGAGGCCAGCCCCACCCCAGACTGTCTGAATCGCCGCCTGGTTCACAAGCACCCTCGGTGGCTCTGGGGGCTCTGATGAGAAAACAGCTCTTGATGTCTTATGGATGCCTCAGGGCTCAGGACCCGAGGGCCCAACCAAATCGCTATTCGCCTTGGTCCAGGAATTCATCTGTAATACCTTCCAAAAGCAGCTTTCACTCCGGACTTTTAAGATGACAGCAAAAAGGTTCGGTGAGCACACCGAGGTCACATTCTATAAGAAGAAGTCTTGGCTGTAATTTACTCTCTGGGACGTGTCAGCAAATATTTGCTGAATGAATGATACGGGCCTCAGGGATTTCCGAGCTCCAGCTTTTCCCTTCTGAGGACTGGTAATAACCTTGGCCAGGATGGCCTAGCTGGTAACCCCCACGGTGAGCCGGTCTGCACATTTCTGCACGAACCATGGTGTTCTCGCGACAAATCCTGTGCTAGGGTGTCTGCTTCTTGCTTCTGGGCCCCTGGATCCTGTGTGTTTGCACAGCTGGGGCTGAGGGCGGACTCCAGGGACCTCCTAATCACCGCCAGGTGCTTTGGGGCAGCCCAGGTTTCTCTGCACCTGAATCTGTGTTCTCTCCGTCCTCCTGAGTACTGTGGCCCAGGGTTGTGCCATCTTAACCCAGGAGCCCAAACTGCCACACATGGCAATGGTGGTACTTCATTAAACATGCCCACTAGCAGCAACTCCAGGCTGATGGTAAGGTAGTGAGTTCCCTGACACTGGAGGTATCCAAGCAGAAGTTAATCTACATATATTAGGAATACCAGCAGCCCTTTACCTGTAGCCATAAACTAAAGCATTGGCCCTCTTAGATACTGAAGTCCTTCCGACTCCAGGTGTGCCTGCTTCTGTGAATTTCGCATTTTACTTCCACCACTGCATCACTAAAAACATCCAAACTCTGCCACGCCCTCTCCGATACACAGACTGGCTTTCCACAAAGCGCTGAAATATAATTTAAATATTTCCAAAGTGTCAGAACCAGGAGACAGACAAATTAATCAACAAAGAATTCCTTTCCAATGATTTTCAAGCCAGCTTGTGTCTGAAACCAAACCACACGTGAAATGCTGATAAAATTCACCATGCCACAACAGCGTAACGATTTGAATATGGCCTATTTTTCCAAAGAAATGTATTTCCAAACATGGCCTTTTTTTAATGAGCATAAATTTTTTTAGAAGAAAACTATTAGAATATAGCGAAGGTCTCCAAAAGTCTAAGAGGTGACATCCCTATGAAACGGCAGAGGGGAGGGCCCCAGAGCCCCGTGGGCCAGTGTGAAAGCCGGCTTCCGTGGGTCACCTGGCAGGAGGGATCCTGAGAGAAGCAGCCACTGGCAAAATGACAATAATGAAGTCATTTCACCCGTTTAGCCTGATTTGAAGAGACGAGGCTGTGGGGCCTCGCCCCAGCTCGGCATACTGAGTGCAAATTTCAGCAGAAGAACCAGGATGGTGGCTGCATCCCTCGCAGTCAGAACAATGGAGTCTGGAAGCGTAGGAGCTGGCCCCCAGCAGCCCCTCGGCCTCATGGCTGCCATGCACCCTGTGACTGACCTCTCTCAAACATCTGGTGCTTTTCTGCTCTTCCAATGCTTTTGTACATGCTCTCTCTGCTCCCTCTCTCCTCATCCACCTCAACCTTGCTCTAAACCTAGATTCAAAAACCACCTCCTCCAGGCTGTCTTCCCTGACTTACTGTGTAATGTTGAATACCCCTTGCTGTGGACCTGAGAGGCTCCAAACCCTGTCCTCTGCCCACCCCGCCTTAGCAGGTGTCTTAGCTGACACCCAGATGGCCTCTTCTGCTAGACCAACAGCTCCGTGAGGGCAGGGACCATGTCACAGACACCCCGTATCCCCAGTGCACAGCACAGGCCAATCCATGCTGCAAAACGAAGGTGAGGGCAAAGGCGGAGTCACTGCAAAGCCATTGACCCAAGGCTTTTGGCCACAGGATCTCCTCGGAAGGTCCTCGCAGGGATGGGGATATAAAAAGCCATGCCCGAACAATCTGCCAACTTCCAGAGAGCTGCTCCCCAGGCTCATGGCCTCCGCTTGCACTTCAGAGTCAGGCGGCATGAAAATCACAGCCCAGCTGGCCACTTGCTGTGTGGCCTTAGGCAAATTACACAACCTTTCTGAGTCTCAGTTTCCTCGACCGAGATGCAGAGGTAACAATAATGCCTCCCGGGGGGTGCTGCAATGGCGTGATGGGGAAAAGTGTGCCACGGAAGCACCTGGCTTGACCGCCATGCTCCTGCCCTTCCTGCAGAGTTACCAACAGTAAGATTGCAGACCACGTGAGCGTCAGTGTTCCCATCTGCGGAACAGGCAGGCATGTTCTTATTTCACTGCTCAAGGAGCAAGCTTATGCATTAAAAAAAAAACAGCTTAATATTTATAACAGGCTTCATTTATTCCAAGTGTCATGTCAGTGTGAAACAGTCATCCATCCTTTCCAAACAATGCAGGAACTACCATCTGTCCTTTCTAAAAGGGTTAAGGGATTGTCGTGGGCAGGCCATTAGCAGAGAAAACCACGGCCTGTGGAAGAGGCACATCTCCCCGGTGAGGGAGGACAGGGCTGTCCCCTGCCTCCCCGTGGGCCCCCAGCTGTGTGTGAGAGAGGGTCTCAATCCCTACCACAGCATTCGAAGCTGGTCGTATACACTCCACGTTTTACTGAAGGGAAAACGGAGGCTCAGAATGGTTTGCTGGGTCTAGTTCTCTGCCCCACACGCCACCCAGGATGCCGCAGGAGGGATGGCTGCATTGCAGAGAAGGTGGAGACAGGTGTGGGACGAGCCAGCGCTACAAGGGAAGTATCCCAGGGTGGGGATGGCCGGAGCATGTGTCCCCCTGCACTTCTCAGAGGGGAAGGGGAAACGTGGGGACAGATTCCTCTCATCTTCTGCAATCCTGGGGAAGGGGCCCAGGATTCTACATGTTTGTATACATGTAGAAAATAAAAACACAAAGCAACGATGAGCATGTACTCTTAGAAGACAATTCTCAAGGGTGTCTCAAGGTCAAAGCAAGGTGGATCGTGCCTCCCAGACTGCCCAGGACAGTTTGTGCAAAGTAACAGGTAGTAGTGCCCCCGCTCACTCGCAAAGGTATCCCCGGGGCCCCGCCATCCCAGTCTGTGGTTCTCCACCTCGGCTGCATACTAGAATCACTGGGGAGCCCGGCAGACCCCTCGATTAAATCAAGATCTACGGGAGTGAGATCCAGGCACTGGTCATTGTTTCTGAGCTTTCCCCAGTGATTCTGATGTGTAGCCAAGGTTGAAAGCCACTGGCCCCGGGGGAAAGACACGACCTTCCCTGGTTGAATCAGGTTCACGGACAACGGTTGACAAGCAGGACCTCAGCGAACCCCAAGCTGCCATGGCCACAGAGGAGGAACAAACGCCTGCTGTTTGTTCACCTGTTTATACTTACTCACCAGCCTGCTTCTAGAAGTATCCGAGGCTCGGAGGCACCGCGCTGGCTAGGCCGGGCGCAGGTTATTAGCACTCATCCGCCCCTCCCAGAGGCAATGAGGGAAGGCACCTGTTTCACCTTGAAGCGAAGGAGAATGTGGAGAGACAGCTTTTCCTACACATTCTGGGCAGTCGGGCCAGAGAATTGCATCGAGGAGTGTGGGGTCGGGCACACAGCAAGCAGCTCCAGAGGCCCGGGTGCCACTGTGTCCTGGGCGGGGTATCTCGAGCAGATCCTCTCCAAAGGCTGCACTGATCCGGACTCACGCTGGAAGGCAGGTCTCCAGCCCCTCGTCGCTCACCGGGGAGGTTCGTGGGGCAGGAAAGGTGTGGTCGCTCCTCAATCCAGCCAGAGAGCAGAGTCTGCCCCCGGGCAGCTCCCCTGGGTTTGGAATCGTTCTTGCAGCTCTAGCATTTATACTCCCAACTGCAACGCACTTCCAAGAGTAGAAAATGAAGGCGGAGGTTTGAGAGAGCTGAATCCGTCCTAAAGAGGGACAGCAAACATCCCCTCGGCCACACCTGGGCAGTGTTGGTAGCTCTCTGATCCCTTCTAACTACCTAATACACTACAGCTGTCTGTGTTTTCCAGCTTGCCTCTCTGGGAAACTCTTCATGGCATATTAGGAGAGCCTATTCCATGAAAGACTGTTTGGGAAACTTCAGTCTATGTGGAAAACCTGTCATTTGTGGGTGTTAATTCACAATTTTGACTCATGAGTGAGAAATACCATATTTTTTGCTCCATAAGATATACTTTTTTTCCCCCAAAAGTGAAGGGGGAAATGCCCGTGCATCTTATGGAGGGAAAATACGGTATTTTATTAAATATTTTAACGCACCATTTGGTTCAGAATATTTTTTTTCTTATTTTCCTCAAAACCCTAGGTGTGTCCCATGGTCAGGTGCATCTTATGGAGCGAAAAATACGGTATGTTACTAAATACGTTGCTCCGCCATAAAAGCTAACAATTTACACTACCACCAACAATATCTTATACACACACACTCACTCACATTCCTCACTGTCTCAGCATTTTAAAACTTTCTATCTTTGCCAATCTGAGAAATGAAAAAGTATCTCCATGAAGTTTTAATTTTCTTTATTAGTGAGGCTAAGCAAACTTTCATAATGCCGAAGAAGCAGTTTTACTTCCTTCTCCCTGGATTCTATTCAGGTCCTTTCTATTGGGCTCACAGTCCTTGCTTATTAATTTGTAGGCTCTCTTTATATATTACAGCCCTTCCTCTGTGGCATAGCATGAAAACATCTTTCCAATTTGGTATTTGTCTTTTGCTTTTGTTTATGGCACATTTAGTGAAGTCCATTTTAATGTAGTTTAACTTTTTAATAGTTTTCTTTTTTAATTATATCAATTGATTTTTACAGAGAGAGAGAGAGAAAGAGAGAAATAGAGAAAAATGGATTCGTTGTTCCACTTATCTATGCATTCATTGGTTGATTCGTGCATGTGCCCTGACTGGGAATCAAACCCACACTTCGGCATGTCCGGATGATGCTCTAATCAACTGAGCTACATGACCAGGGTCTTAATATTTTCTTCTGTGGCTTCTAGGTTTTGTATCATACTTTAGAAAGCCTTATAAGGAAAACACTTTTCATCATTTCTTTCTTGAAAATATTTTATGGAAGAAATAGAGAAAATCATGACCTAGCATTGCTCTTTCTGCACGTGAAGATCATGTGACCCTAAGAGAAAGCTGACAACAACATATTGTCCATTTTCAAGGGTTGTCCACAGTCAAGCTTCCCATCTAAGAAACTACCTCCTATAAGATGCCATGTTCTGGAATCCCCAGCTCCTGTGTAAGTAAATCCCTCCACAAATTGAGGTCCTGATTACATTACTTTTATTTCTAAATGATTCCAAAAATTCTTCCAAGATTAGGGGAGACCCCTCTCTCTATCAAACCAGTAAATGCCCTTGTCAGCCGCAGTCTCCTAGAAAACTCCAATCTGGTAATAATTGCATAAATAAGTGAGACTCTCTGGGTCAAAATATAACGTGGCAGCTTCCTCTCGGGAACGACTCCGTGGAAAGAAATGAGACCGACTCTGTGGGTGTTTAGATCTGTGCACCTGTTTCTAGGGTCACTGCTCTCCTGCAACACCAAACCCTACAGCAGGGCTTTTGCCTCCATTTCCTGGTGGGTCTTCAAAAATACCTGAGGACAGGACGCCTGCCCCGAGCGCCAGCACCACAGCTGGTGGCCCCACACCCCAGCTGCCCCCAACGGCACCACAGCTGGTGGCCCCACACCACAGCTGCCCCCAACGGCACCACAGCTGGTGGCCCCACACCCCAGCTGCCCCCGCCCACGCCTCCCTGTCGGTCCCGCCTTCTCGCCCCAGCCTGTCCAGACTCCGGGTCACAGGAAGCCACCCTGGAGGCATAGGAAGACTCACCCACATTTGGGAACAGGCTCTCATCCAATTGACTTGTTTACTACCGCACACCTACTGTGTGGGGGCACGTGCGGATGCTGGGGAAACTGAGGCCACAGGACAGTCCGGTGATGGTGACTGAGCCCAGAGCCTCTTTTGAACAACAAACTAAGGAGTCACAGGAAAAGAGCCTGGCTTCACTAACATTACCACCCCCTGTTTCCACCCCGAGGTCCCCCAGACTTCTGGACTTCAACCTGGCACCCAAACGCAGGGACTAGGAGCCAGCCTGACTCTTCCGCTGGTCCTGCAGACTCAGTTGGTGCCTTTGTCCGGACTTCCTCACTTCGTTTCCAGGACAACGCCTTGCTCTGCTGATCCCTCCCCTCAAAAGACCCTCGCCCTCCCTGAAGCTTGCGTGGGTATAGAAGCATGCCTACGAGTGGATCTGGTGTTTAAGATGCGACCGTTCCTAAATCAGGGCACTCCTAGCCGGAGCGAATCTTTCTTTGGTGCAGGAGAAAGTTAAAGCACAGCGAGAAGGCGAGTGTCGCCCAAGGTCAACGGCCAGGTGGCTTCCAAGTCGCAACCGGAGCCCCAGCTTGCTGACTCCCCAGCCCGGTGCTCCCCACCCACCAACCTGCCGTGGCTTCTGGACCAGTTGTCGCCCACATCTTTGGGGAAGTCTCCTGGTGAGAACTCTGCTGTTTTTCAGTTCCATCTGGGATGAAAAGAGAACAGGCCGACTTGGTAATGACAGCAATATTAAACTTGATTTTCCCAGCTCCTGACATTCAGATTGCCAGCGCGCTTGGGAGCCCCAGGGAAGCCTGTTGGCTGTACTAATAGAATGGGGGCAGCCAGTTTGCGAGGGAAAGCCCCTCTCAAATACCAGAGGAGCTGAGCAGGACTGGGGGGGCCGGGGGGAGAGACTGCAGAGCAGTGACCGCCAGGAAGCCAGGGACAGGGCACCAGACAATAAAGACAGATGGAGGTAGGTCCGCCATTAAAATTTGAAAGCAGAACCGGTCCCTGACCACGAGTACTTGAATTGCCATCCCTGGGAGATGCCAGCCCAGAGGCTGTTAAGGTTATTGTGTGAAGTTGCCAAAAATTGGAGCCATGATGCATCCCTCGTCCTTTAGAAAATTTTCGAAAGTAAAGTTCTCCATGACATGGAACAAACACACTGTACATATGGAGGCAGGAAAATAAACTTTGCTGAGAATAACACCTATGTGTCGTCATTATTTGAGAGATTAGAGTTAGAGAAATCTCTGGAGTTAAAAAAAAAAATGGCTCTAGAGTTAGAAAAAAAGAAATCTAGATTTGGTCCCTGGCTTTATAAATGCTTTCACTGGGCAGGGATTAACCTCTTGGAACCTGGTTGCCCCATTTGTAAAACTAAGGCTAACGCCGTGGGCCTCAAAGTGTTGTGTGGAGGATTAAATGGAATGTGTTACCTGGAATGTGACGTGGTCCCTAGCAGGGCTTTATGAGCAGGTCACGCCTCCTCTCCTTTCTGACCTTCAAATAGACTTTATGGTTTACTTATTGCAATGCTTTATTCTTTCATATGGGGAAACTGAGTCCCAGATGGTGAAGGGACCACCCACGGCCCTCAACAAGCTAGAGGCAGAACCAAATTCAACTCTTGAAGGTCTCTGGCAACGACCTTCCCCGACATCAAGAAACACCGCCTCTCGAATAGCTCCTCCCTTCTTTCCCCCACAAGCTCAGCATCTCCTGAATACATGGGAGACGGACTAGGCTGACCCATGGCTGCGCATCCCTGCCGGTGAAGCTCAGCATCTCTGTGCTTTCAAAGGCAAGGCTGGTACCCAACCCTGCGAAGTAAGTTAAATGATCCCTGTGTGACCTCCCCGAGAAGTCTGAGTCTGGTAAGAGTTAGCACAGAAGGGAGAGAGGACGAAGGGCAAAGAGAGGGACTCTCAGAGCCCCAGGGGGCCCCGAGGGATCCGAGTGAGAGGAAGGAGGTCTGCTTTGACACAGCTTTCAAATAAGCACCGAAAGAGGGAATCCGCAGACAGCTCTGGCTGGTGCGGGACCAGTGAGGGAGGTGGGAGTGGGAGCCAAGAGATGCACCGGGGAGAGGGTCTGTGTTCACAAACACCACTCGCTCGTGTGCAGAAGGGTGCGGAGCCCCAGCCAGGCTACCAATGACGGGACGGCAGGCGCCATCTCGCCTCCAGCGATAGCCACGTGCTCGTGCTTTTGTTTCTGTCTGTCCCCTGCCTTGATGGAAATTTCCTGATCTTGCATTGCCAAATACAAGTAGAATTTAAAGAGCTATTTTCACTCACTTCTGTGAAGATCCAGTGTTTCCGTTAATTAAAACCTTTCTCCTCTAAGAAGCTGCAGGATGGGGTGCAACCATGTGCTACCCCCCCAGCCCACACTCACCCCCACAGGTGACCCTAAGTTTACTGCTATGCAACCTGGGTTCAGAAAACACTCCTGTGCTCCCCCCTGACTCTCACACCAGTACCACACTCACAATATTCCTGACCCCGGTCCGTGTGGGTTTTCCACACACTGAGCAATCCTCCGACTCCAGTGGGGTCTCCCACCATTCTGTTCAGCTCTGACGCTGTCTCCCTGCCGTCGGCCTCAGATCCCACAGGTGAAAGCATCAGCCCCACAAGACTCCTCCCACTTCAGACACCAATGGCAAGTCCAGGTTATCAACTGTACTTCGGGCCAACTGGCTGTAAATTGGGGTGCGCCACCCTCCCGGCACAGGGGTACGTCCACCCGCCGTGAAGCTCTCCAAATACTTATGGAGGCTTCATCACATAGGTACGATCAGCCACTGACTCAATCACCACTCCCTCCTCCTCCCCAGAGAATGGGTGGTGAGGCTGAACGTTGCAAGATTCACATCACGGCTGGCTCTTACTGGTCCCCAGCCCCCTCCTGTGCTACCCAGGAGCCCACCAAGAGTCACCTCCTTGGAACAAAAGACACTCCTATGATCTAGGGAATTCCAAGAGATTTGGGAGTCTGGTCTCAGGACCTAGGAGCAGAGATAAAATATTAAAACAAAAGATGTTCCTGGTGGTCTTATCCCTGAGAAAAGCAGGAGCTTGTGGTAGAAACCAGGGGCAGAGACCAATATGTGTATTTTCAGTCATTTCACACAAGCTCAGACCCCGGTCCCACAAGCATGAGGCTCCTACCAGACTCCTTCAGCGAGGATGCTTGCCCCGAAGAATGTGAGTCCCAGCTGGAAGGCAGAGCAGAGATATGGGACAAAATTGTGTATGAATAAGAACTAATGAGAAGGTATCTAGAAAAGTCATAGAACAAGGAAAAGGGGAAAGAGCCTAGCAATAATTCAGTCCAATCTCCAATATTATAAATGGAGACACTAAGTAGACCAGAGACACAAAGTGAGTTGCCCAAGGTCACACAGCTAGTTTGTGATATAGTGAGGACTAGAACCTGTGTGCCTTACTCAGACTCTTCTTATTGGTGATTGGAAGGCCTGGAGGAGGTCTCGTCCACCTCTTGTACAGATAAGACCCTCCTCCTGAGCCCAGACTGACCCTTCAATCAGAAGGAACCAGAGCCTGCGTCCAGACTTGGCCTTGCCTTTCACTGGGAGCTGAACCCTGGGCCACTCACTCACCTCCCTTGGCTTCTGCAGCTGAACACCTAGGAGTGCATCGCTTGACCGCAGCATAGGCAATATAATAAGAGTTACTGGCTATAGACTATTGACCGTCACGTCGTCCAATCCAAGGCACACAGCAACACTGGACTCAAGTTTACTGGGTCAGGAACAGCTCTCAGTGCTTGAACTTGCATGCCTTTCCATCTTTATCCCAACACAATGCAGTAGGTACGACTCTTACCCCCATTCTACAGGTAAATACACTGAGGCCCAGAGAGTCCCAAAGCTTCTCCAAGACCAAGCAACTGACAAAGGGCACCACGCCCATTAGCTACTGACAAACTGCTGATCCTCTCCCTCATGCTGTCCCCTTCGTTCACCACAGTGACCCACATGGGTGGTTTTTAACCCCACTTCCCAGTTAAGGAAACAAATCTCAGAAAGATTCGATGCCTCACACAAGAATAGGGAGCCAATGCAGACATGTTCCGATGCCGTGGATTAGTCCTGGGTGCAGGGAGGAGGCAGGACACGCGGTGAGTGAGGGCTGGAGGCCGGAGGTAGGTGCGGGGTCTGCCGACACGAGCTGGCAGAAGAAAACAAGGATTGGGGGACTGTGGTTCTCCACCTTCTGGTGTTTGTGGCAGGCGCGGTATTAAGTGATGACAGTTTGGCTGGAACACGCAACAGCATGACAAGTCTCTAAATAATGCTAAGTAGTCACCACCATGTCCCAGGCAGCGTGTGACTTGGTGTCGCTCCATCCATTAGAGTATAGCATGAAGGACATTGCCCACCAGGTCTTGTCCTTCCCCTGTGAGGCTGTGAGGAGGAGGCCTGAGGCTCCCCAAGTTACATTCACAGGCCAAAGCTCCCCAGTGTCCTGTACACACTTGTGTCCTTGTGACCTGGCATCATGGTTCTCACCATTCACCCTCAGTCAACAGAATGCACCCTGACCCCATAGCTGGTCTGCAGGACACCGGCCAGGACGATGTCAATGGTCAGTTGCAACAAAAAATAAATTTTACACATTGATCAGACTTTTCTGGCATGCTGGGTACAGACACCCACCAAGACTACCCCTCATCCACAGGACCACGAGAGAGGGTGTTTCAACAGGTGGCATTAGCAAATGCTAGCGGGGGGCCTCTCCCCCGGTGGGGGACCTCAGCAGCTTCCCCTGGACTCCCTCAAAGGACCAAGATCAGGCTGAGTGGCCATGGCAGCCTGAAACCCTCCAGAAAGGGCTGTCCTCCCGGGGACTCGTATGATTTGTAATCATATTGTGTTTCATTAAAGAGAAAGTATCCAGAGATTTCCTGTTGGCTGTGTTCTTGCAAATTAAAGATAATGGAGTTAACAGAGAACAATTGTAAGTCAGATACCAAGAGGTGAAATGAGCCCAAGGAAACGTCACCTCTTCAGATGCTCATGTGTGGAACGTGGGTCATACCCACGCAGGAGCCGGGCCGGATGCCGTTTTTGCCCCAAACCAAGGGTTTACATTAAAAACAGCTCTGCCTCACCCCAGCCATATGCTTTGAGCCAGCCAGTCTCTGGCCCTGCTCCTCATCTTTAAAACACAGAAATCAGGACAACATGGTCTCCCTATTGGGCTTACGAAGGTACCTGCGTGTCAACATTCTGCGATTATTCTGACTAGCTCATATTCTTAGGAATTACTATATCTCAGGAACGTTGCACCTGTAACAGATGTGTAATGAGCCCAGTAGAGTTCCCAGCACTCGGTAGGGATTCTGCTAGTGCTGCCCCCTTTCTGGGTTCCTGGCCAAACACTGTCACCTCTGGCTGTTCTGAGACCTTCGAGTCCTGTGCTGGTGGGGCCTCCAGTCTATTACCACCCACAATGCTCACCACAACCCCAGGGGCTGGCGAACTTCTGTCTTCCAAGTAAAAAAAATGGATGCCCAAAACAGTTGAGATTCGCTTGTTAAATAGGGAAGCTAGGACTCCACCCCCAACCTCTATTCCAAGCCTAGTGGCCCCTTGGCCAAACCAGGCTGCTGCGTGCCCCACATGCACACGCCCAGGGGTGGCCCCGGTAGCTAAAGACCAGTGAGCTGATGCCTCTAATGCATGTGGGTCCCCCGGACCCAGAAGCACCTGCTCTCTGCCTGATCCCTTTCTCTGGAGCTCCGGTTCCTCCGTACCCACTCACAGCTACATGGGCATCTCTCTGTCCTGGGGTGGGGGGAGGAGTGGTCACATTCGCAGCAACCTCATGTCCAGGTGTTGACCTCGCCCCAGAGACTCAGTTCTTGCTTTCCTCCCCGCCACCCCTCAACAAGTGCCCAGGAGGAAGGAAAGGGCCTAGAAGGGTAGACAGGTAGAGGACAGGGCAGGCTGCCCCTCCCTGCCATAGTCAGAGCTCTGGGAGCAGAAACCCCAGCAGCACGGCGCCCCCAGAGGCCCACACGGGACTAGAGAGGACCCGAAACTCCGGGCAAGAGCGATGGAAACCCAGGAGGAACCGGGCTGGGGAGGAGGTGGCAGTGTGTGATTTTTAATTTACTTTTTCTTGCCCTGAGACAAAAATTAATTTGACTTGGGAAAAAAAAAAAAAGTAACTTTTCACTTGACTTTTGAAAGTAAAAATTTCTGCAACTCTTTTTCCACTTAACAGAACATTTCCCCCACTTCTAAGGCAGAACGTTAATATGCACCAAAGACGAGGAATCCCCTGAGCTCAGCTCGCATATCACTGAACTGATTTTTTTTTTTTCTTTCTTAATTTTCTAGTAATACTGGCTGGGTTATGCTAACAGGAGAGTTAACAGCTAATTTTGCTACAGGGAAGATAATAACAGGAAATGATCTTTAATAATGAATTAAACAGAATCCTCGGATCCTGATTCCTTTTATTAGATGAGGTCAACGACATCTTAAATGAGCAAATCTATCGTAGGCCAGCAACAAGACGGGAGAAGATTGTCAAGCCGACTTACAGGATCCGGCGTGAGCTCTCAGATCCGACGGCAGAGTCTGACACAGCGGCAAGATCGGGAGCTTTAAATTCAAACCCAGACGCTAACCCACACTAGCTCGGTGACCTTGACCATGCCCCCACTTCACTGACGGTCTCTCTTCAGCTAGCTGTCCGTGGGGATGATAATCTCCGCCTTCTGGAGCAAAATGGCGAAGCCCCCAGCACAGTGCTTGCAAGGCTCACAGGGGGTGCCCCCTCTGGATGGCCCCATTGTACCGGCCCCATTGGTTGGTGCATTATGTAGTTTCGCCCACAGCTAACCTCCCTTAACACAGACCCTCCAGACTGGATTAGCCTCATTTCAAGACAAGGAAAGTCAAACATGACCCAATGCAATGCTCTAAGCGAGAGTGAGAGGGAAGACCATCTTTCACCTGCAATTTATTTTTTCTATATGGTCCTCATTCTTCAAACTAGCTGTCTCCACTTCTTTTTTTTTTCTTTTTTTTTTTTTTTTTGTATTTTTCTGAAGCTGGAAACGGGGAGAGACAGTCAGACAGACTCCCACATGCGCCCGACCAGGATCCACCCGGCACGCCCACCAGGGGCGACGCTCTGCCCACCAGGGGGCGATGCTCTGCCCCTCTGGGGCGTCACTCTGCCGTGACCAGAGCCACTCTAGCGCCTGGGACAGAGGCCAAGGAGCCATCCCCAGCGCCCGGGCCATCTTTGCTCCAATGGAGCCTTGGCTGCGAGAGGGGAAGAGAGAGACAGAGAGGAAGGAGGGGGGGTGGAGAAGCAAATAGGCGCTTCTCCTGTGTGCCCTGGCCGGGAATTGTACCCGGGACTTCTGCACGCCAGGCCGACGCTCTACCGCTGAGCCATCCGGCCAGGGCCTTTTTTTTTTAATATATTGATTTGAGAAAGAAAGAGAGAGACATCGACTTGTCGTTCCACTTATTTGTGCATTCACTGGTTGACTACTGTATGTGCTCTGACCGATGATCGAACCTACAACCTTGGAGCTTCGGGATGGCGTTCTGACCAGCTAAGCCGCCCAGCCAGGGCCTCCACTTCTTTTAAAATCCCACAGATATTTTAGTAGAAAGTTTCTTCTTAGGACACATCACCAATCTAAGTATCATTATTTATTCATTAGGCAGATACATGTTCTGTTCTATTAATAGCCACACATGCACAGTCAAATATAGAAAAACAGGAGAAGCAGATACAAAGTAAAGTAAACAGAAGGTCCAATGTTTTCTGGCAAGAAGAGGGAGCCGTAGATAAGCTGGAGGAAAGGGGAGAGCCAATCAGAGTCCAGAACATCATTATTGCCTTGGGGCTGGGAGCAGCCCAGCCTCCTTGTTTCATCAAGGAGGAAGCAGAGGTAAGAGGTCAGGGGTTTGCTCAGGGCATGCCGAAGTCACCTCTCCAGGCCTCCTGCCTGGTTCCCCTTCTACTGTGCAGAGTGGTGCTGGTGCCAGCGAGCCCTAGGGAGCCACTGAAGGTGTTTGAGTGAGGACAGTGCTTACACCACAAACTTCCACAGGCGGTTTTTTCATCCCTTTAGCCAAAGCCCACCTGTGAGGCTGCTCCGGTTCCCAGAAGTTTCCAAAGCCAGGGATGTAATTACAATGTTTTAAAGCAAACAAACACACCCGAGTGGGAGGAGAGCACATTTATTCAACTAATTAGAGGGAATTCGCTGAGAGGACGCACAATAACATCGGCCTGTTTTGTTTTGTTTTGTTTTTTTCAGCAATCCTAATTGACATTTTCTTTTGACATTTCATTAACAGCTCATCTTAATTTTTAACGTGCTCTCGATAAGGCACCAAGGCGAAGTGTGATACTCGTTGGCAGTAAATGCAAGTGAATCACACATCACGTACACAGCAGTGGCGGGCGCCCGGCCGCCGAGCGCCAGTTCTCAGCCTGACGCAGGGCGGGAGGGCAGCCCAGTCTACCGCGCACAGTCAGAGGCCGGCCAATTTGCCGCCTGGCTGCCCAGAGCGGTGGTTCTGCTTGACCCGGCTCCCAAAGTGGCCGCTGTCAGCCCTCCTGGAGCCCAGAACTGGTATCATACCCCAGTGACCAGGAAGGACACACAAGTCAGTGGACACCCAGCCCTTCCTGCTATTTACACAGGTTTGCTGTTTACCCCAAGCAAGAGCTGAGAAATTGGGCTCGCAATTCAACACAGTTTATACGTGTTTTGTGAGGACCTAGAATGTGTCCAGCTAGGATGCCAGATGTGGTGTAGCTGCAAGAGCCACTTGGAGTCCAACAGCTCTGGGTTCAGGGTAGTCTGAGCCCCCATTTTCCATCCAGAAACCAGAGACTAAATACCTCCGCCTCACGGGTGGTACTGAGAACGGTCAGAAAATTCCATGAGCACAGGGCTGATGCATTCTCATGTACCAGGAAGATTTATTTGAGAGCCGATAGAAAGTACAATTAACGCAGCTCAGGGGAACTTCACACCAGGAAACAGTCGGTATATAATAAGTGCCCTGTCAGATCCCATCAAAGTTCTCGGTGTTGGAAAGAGAGGCAGAAACACAAATCACTGTAGCACATTGGGCAGGAGGAAGCCACTAGAGGTGGCTGAGCTGAGGAGTGTGATGGGAGCTGTCCTAGGCGGAGCTCTAATCCGGCCTGTGGCTCTTGAGCACTTGAAACGTGGCTGGTCTGCATTGAGACAGGCCGCAGGTATAAGACACACACTGGACTTCCGTGACTTCATACAATAAAAAGACCAGAAAACTCTTCCCTGCTTTTTTTTTTGTGTATTTTTCTGAAGCTGGAAACGGGGGAGACAGTCAGACAGACTCCCGCATGCGCCCGACCGGGATCCACCTGGCATGCCCACCAGGGGGCGACGCTCTGCCCACCAGGGGGCGATGCTCTGCCCCTCTGGGGCGTCGCTCTGCCATGACCAGAGCCACTCTAGAGCCTGGGGCAGAGGCCAAGGAGCCATCCCCAGCGCCCGGGCCATCCTTGCTCCAATGGAGCCTTGGCTGCGGGAGGGGAAGAGAGAGACAGAGAGGAAGGAGAGGGGGAGGGGTGGAGAAGCAGATGGGCGCTTCTCCTGTGTGCTCTGGCCGGCAATCGTACCCTGGACTTCTGCACGCCAGGCCGACGCTCTACCACTGAGCCAACCGGCCAGGGCCTCTTCCCTGCTTTTTATACATGGATCACATGATCATATTTTGACTCTATGAGGTTACATAAAACATAATATTCAAATAGCTTACCCATTTCCTCTGGGGCTACTAGAAAATGTCCTATCACACAGTTGGCTCGTGCTACGTTTCTGTTGGAAAGCACAGCCCAGGAGCGTCTGCTGGACAGAGCCAAGCAGAGAGCGACTGGACACCACAACATCTGGGCCGTTTCATCCCAGCCAAACTGCCGCTGTCCTCGCAGCCTGGCCCGGCTTCCCCTGCCGCCAGTTCACAGAGTAATTAAAATGCCTGGAAGCAAAGAGCCCGACCCCTGAGCGTGCTTGACCACGCTCCGAGTTGTGCAGAGTGGTTTCATGAGGGAACATCTGGGCGGTGTTCTTGAGCACTGCGAGTTATCCAGGGTAGGTCCAGGACGCCAAAATGCCTGGCTGGCGGCCCACGATCCGGCCACCACAGCTCACGCCCAGCGGCAGCCGGGTCACAGGTAAATTAGAAAGCAGCCAGCATTCTCCTCTCCGACGGGCACCAAATGATTTGTTTTTCTGTATTTTCCTGGTGGAAAGCTCTCCAAAGCCTGCGAGATTAATCCCAACAGAGCCCCTGCGTGCCGCTCCCAGGGACGGAGAACGGGCAGAGCACACGCTGTTCCCCCCGCACTTGGCTTTGGTCTGCGAGCCCCAGGCTCAGACTTGAAATGGAACTAATAATGCCACTGACCTTCTGCTGGGGACCGTGAACCTCAGCCTCCCTCTTTCTCCATCAGCAAAATGTAGAAGCTGGATGGCAGGGTCCGGAACACTCTGGGGGAAGGCCTGTTACCGGAGTGGGTCAAGTGGCCGTGCTTCCTTGTGAGTCCCACTCTGCCACCTGCTGGTCATACTACCTGGGGCAAATTACGTAGCCGACTGAGCCCCTGGGGTTTTCTGTAATATGGGAATGCAGATGGTGGCAATCTCATGGGTTGTTGGGAGGGATGAAGTAGGTTGTGGGAGAAAGGAGCATAGTGCAATAGCTGCCACCTGGTGAGCACCAAATAAAGTCTCTATAAATAAAGACCTTGGTTTGTTTCTGGAAACATTAGTCCAGACCTCAGAAGACTTGGTCAGCAGGAGTTTGATACCTTTTCCAGCTGCTAACTCACCCTGAGGGATTCTGCAGCTCCTCCCGGAACCGAGGGTCTGCACCTGCAGAGGCAGGGGCAGAAGGGTTGAAGGCACATTTGGAGACAGCCAACACAGTGGGCACAGCTGGGACACGGGCCAGGAAAGCTGGACAGGACCGGGAAGAGGACCAGGAGTGCTGGGGGTGGGCGGAGCACGGCTCGGATGCTCACCCAGTGTGGTAGGCAAGAGCTAAGATGGCCTCATGATTCGTACCCCCGCTGCACACACCCTGGGTAATTCCCCCTCCTCGAGTGTGAGCAGAACCTGTGACTATGGTGGTAACCACTCCCCCGACTAGGTTCCATTATACGACAGAGGTAAAGAGATGTCAAAGGTGTAATGAAGGTCCCTAATATGTTGTCTGTTAGTTCATCACAAGGAACGTTATCTGGGTGGGCCTGACATGATCGGGTGAGCTCTTGTAAGAGGATTTGGAGATCAGGGATGGAGACAGTCAGAGAGGTGCCCTGCTGCCCTGAAAGCAGCACAGCTGAGCTGTGAGAGGGGCTAGGCAAGGGCCCAGGGGCACACTCCAGAGCAGAGAACAGTCTCCCGCCACAGCCAACAAAGCATCAGGGGCCTCGGTCCTACGGCACAAGGAAATGAAGTCTGCCAACCACCAGTACACTTGGAAGAGGCCCCCAGGCTCAGGTGAGAACACGGCCTCAGCTGACACTTTGAGCTCAGCCAATGAGACCTTGAGCAGAAAAGCCAGCTAACCCACACCCAGACTTCTGATCCATGGAAATTAAGATAATACATGTGTGCTGTGTTAAACCATTAAGTTTGTTATGAAGAAATAGAAAACGAATACATCCACCTTGTCCATTCTGAACTCCATCCACCCATCCCTCTTGGATCACAGAGTCTGTTTGGTCAACTCTATTTGTCTAAAGCAATCAGCTGAATCCCACCCTCTCCTGCCTCAGTGGTTGGCCCAAGGGGGTCATGTGACCCAACTGGCCCAATAGGAGTGCAGCCAAGGACATTAGTTTG
The DNA here is from genome assembly GCF_036850995.1 of Saccopteryx leptura. Classification (NCBI taxonomy): domain Eukaryota; kingdom Metazoa; phylum Chordata; class Mammalia; order Chiroptera; family Emballonuridae; genus Saccopteryx; species Saccopteryx leptura. Next base: position 16,844,072 of record NC_089511.1, read on the forward strand.
GTGGCTGGGGGAAGAGAAGGAACCCCTCTTCTCCCTCTGGGATTGGTGTGGGGAGAGAAAGAATAGCTGCTGTCCCAAAGGAAGCAGCAGGCTGAGCTAGACGCAGCAGGCTAAGGAGGTCGGCCCATAACCTCCTGGACTTGGGAAGCACATTGCACCTAAGGACCCCCCCCCCCAACCTTTCGCTCTGCAGAATTCTTGTATTACTTAAGCCATTTCTTGTTGATTTTTCTGTCCTTGACACTAAAAGCATCCTGACTGCCAGGTGGGATATGTGAGCATCCCAGGTGCTGGCCCTGGCATGTCCCAACAGCTACCTCAAAGCTGCCGTGGGCCCCAACGGTCAGAACAATCATGCCTCGTGCTCCTCGGTTCACTCAGCAAGAACTGCCTGAGGACTTACGAAGTGCTGGTGACTGCGCGGCTGGATGGAGCAGCGAGGCGGCACCCCGGTGCTTGCCTCACACCCGTCAGGGTCCAGGGGGCTGCAGACCAGCAACCCCCAGTTACAAACTGCACACACAACGCCAGGCGCACAGGCGCTTTGGCCAAATGGCTGAGTGTCGAAGCTCGCATTTAGTCCAAATGATGCCCAATGACACAGCCGTGGAATTCACTCGTGAGATTAAAGAACAGTTCTAGCATCTTACCGGAAAATGCTGTGATTATTACAGTTTCATCATTTATGTTTTAGTAGTCACGTTTTGAACAATGTTAGGGCAGGAACAATAATTCCTCAGGACTGTCCGGCAGCTCCATGGCCTCTTAGCTCAGATTTATGATATTAAATAAATGCTTCCTCTCAAATGAGGACAAGGGAGAAGGAAGGTATTTGTTGGTTGCCTCAAATACTTTCTTTTTTCTTTCTCCAACACTCTTTTTCTTTCTAGCCTATCTTCTTTAGTACATCTGAATCATCATGAACACTGCATGCGACTTTAGATCTTTCTGCCCTGCACTTCTGAGGTAGCCAGGTAGTTCAGTTGGTTAGAACATCATCCCGATACGCCAAGGTTGTGGGTTCGATCCCCAATCAGGGCACATTTAAGAATCAACCAATGAATGCGTAAATAAGTGGAACAACAAATCAATATCTCTCTCTAATCAATCAATAAATAAAAGGGTTTAAAAAAAAAAAAAAAAGCAAAGGTGACATTCTACTTCTAATTCATTCTCCCAGAATATGAAAAAATTCCCAATTATTTCTTGAAATTCTCATGACCTAAAGAGAAGTCCTAGATAGAATTAAATAACTAAAAATTAAATGCTATTATGAAAGTTTATTTTGTTTTGTGTTGTGAATGCAGGTACAACAGCAATTCTACAATATTATCATTCTGATATAATCTAATTTCTATTATTCTGCTCTGTATTATTATTTAAATTTTATAAATGTTGGCTCAGAAAGGAAATAATGTTCTTCCCAAAGTTATCTCATTAATACCCTCAATATTTGCCTTAATTGTCACGCTTCTTTCTGTTTATTTGTTAAGGTGATTTAGTAAATAAAATTCACTTTCATAGTCAAAAGTAATTATTGCAGTACTTTACTCTTGTAATCATTTATACCTCAGTTGATAAAATTTCAAAATATAAACAAAAAAATGGGCCCTACAATACCTGAAGGATGTTTACCTATATTTGAATGTGAATATTTAGATATCAACAATAAACACAAAAGCTCTACATTCTTATATTACTTAACTTTTATGTAAATTAGATAAGATAAGAGCCTATAGGACCACTCAATCATCGATGACTCGCAATTTCACAGATTCTGGAAGTGACACTGCGCTGACCATTGGGAAGCTCAGCCACCCCAAGCTGAAGGTCAAAGCCCAAGTTTCTTTCCTCCCTGCATCAGGTAGGATCCAACCAGGGAAATGGAAATCATGTGAATAAAATTAACGCAGAGAACTAGTTATAGGAGTATGACAGTTAATTTCATATGTCTACCAGACTGGGCCACAGGGTGCCCTGATATTTGATTTAACAGAAGTCTGGTGTGTCCATGATGGTGTTTCCAGGTACGGTTAGAGTTGGAATCAGATGGCTGAGTAAAGCGGATCCCCCTCCCCAGAGTGGGCAGGTCTTATCCAGCCCCTGAAGAAGACCTGAGTAGAACAAAAAGGTGGAGGGAAGGAGGATTCTTTTGCTCTGCCTGCCTGTCTTTGAGCTGGGTCATAAGTCTTTGGACTCAGATGGGGATGTAACTATACTACCAACTCTCCTGGGTCCCCAACTGGCTAGTTGAAGTTTTGGGGTTTCTTCACCTCTGTAAGCATGTGAGCCAATTTTTAATATGTACATTTTATATATAATGATATCATTATAAAATATGTATGTAAAAGTATATATACGTACGTAATCACGCACCACTTTACGATGGCGATACATTCTGAGGAATGTGTCATTAGGTGATCTCGTCTGCGAACATCATAGAGTCCACTTGCACAAACCTAGATGGGTATATAGGCCAAAACTTTAATTTTATGGGCTATACTTTTATACCACTGGTAGTACAGTAGATTTGTTGACATCAGCATCACCACAAACACAGAACACATTGTGCTACAACATTACAATGGCTGTGACATCATTAGACAATAGAAATTTTTCAGCCCCATTATAATCTTATGGGGCCACCAATGTAATCAGATATGCAGTCCATTGTTGAAAGAAACATTGTTATGCAGTGCATAGCTGTGTGTGCGTGCATGTGTGCGCGCGCATGTGTGTGTGCATGTGTGTGCGTGCGTGTGTGTGTGTGTGTGTGTGTGTGTGTGTGTGCCTCCTATTGGTTCTATTTCTCTGGAAAACCCAGACTAATATAACAGTAGAGCTGATAAGCCAACCAGGGTTCCAAACAGCAGGAAACGGCTACCGAGGCTGTGATGTCCCTCAAGCCTGGGGTTGAGGGGAACCAATGGAAGCTGGAATGTGAGCGGACTCTACAGCAGGAGCTGGGGCCACAGAGGAGACACAGACACTGCCCGAGAACCCATCAGCGGCAACAGAAGAAGAAATACTCTGGCTTCTCCCTTCCTCCCGCCCCCCAATGTCCTGAGAGTGCTTCCCACTAGCTGATCCCAGCTAAAAACCAACCAACCTGGGAGCCCGCAGGGGTCATCCTGGCCCCCTGACTTACACAGAGAAGTCCGCCCCGGGAAGGGTAAGACTGACCTGACCACAGAGGCCCACGACCAACACCATCCTGATATTTTCTTATCCTCACAACAACCCTAAGAAGTAGGTGTTCCCGATTGCCAACTGAGCGACTGCAGTTCTGAGAGGCGGGGCGACTCTCCTAAGCTCGTCTGGCTATTAGATGGTGAGGTTCAGGATCACAGCCACAAGAAGAGCTAAAAATGGACAATTCGACATCCCTCCTGTTCTTCAAAGTGTTTCTCCAGCGGCCTTGGTACCCAAGTCCTTTATTCCTCTCCCCTCCCCCACATCAAAAATCTCAGCCCTTTCTTACAGAGAAAAGCGCTTTTCTTCCCTCTCTCCTTCTAGACCACGTCCTCAGGGCCTCACGTTCACCCAAAGGAGCCCCTCAGGCGACTGTTCCGGTGAAAGAGCCTCTTCTCTGGAGGAAACTTGGGTCCTAGATATCAAGATCATCGTTTCTCCGTTTTCCGCGCGGCTTCGCGAGTACGGCTCGTTTGAAGTGTTCTGCCACCGAGAAAAATGCCAAGAAGCCGGCGCTCCAGACAATTCTCAGGCTTCCTTCGAACCCTTATATCCCTGGTTTTCAATCTTTTTACACTTGGGGACCGGTGAAAATAGGAGAATTATTTCAGGGACCGCTAAGGCAGAACTCACCCTGAGCATAAGCAAATTCAACTAAGATAGTTGGGTCTATAATCTTTATACAGCACCAGGGTGGTTAACTATTTCACGGACTGGCATAAAATGTCCGGTGGACTGGCTGTTGAAAATCACTGCCTTATACTGTGGTCCCAGAAGGCCTGGAAGGTTCTAAGAAGACCTAGAAGGAGGACTGTCCCAAGCTGGCCTCCAAAGAGGACTCATCCCCCAGGGTTCTGTGGCCAGGATGAGAGGACACAGGGGCCTTTATTTCTTTCTTCAGAAGCACAGAACACTTCCCCTCCTTCCCTCCCGCCCAGGAGGCCGGAACAGCCAGCAGCTAGACTGGATCACACCCTGGATTGCCCCCACCCCCAGCATCCTCCACCCTAGACACCTCTTGAACCCCTCCCTTCTCTCACTTCCTCTATTTTTATTATAAAAGCAATACAGCAACTGGCATAAAGAATTTAGAAAATCCGAAAGTAGACAGAAGAGAATTACCCCTAAGCTCACCACCCAGAGGGAGCCGCCATTACAGATGTTTTCCTTTCTGGCCCTTTTTCTGTGCATAACAGACATCTTCTCCTATAAAAATGGGACCGGGCTGGACATGCAGTTTTGTGTCCCTGATTTTTCCCTCTCCAGGGTTGTGGTGAGAGGCAGAGAGTGGCGGATGGTCAGGAAACAGCAGGGGTTCAAGATCCCCTGGGGCCACATGGGCAAGGACATCCTGGCTCTCCACCTACCTGAGCTGCTGTTCCCCGGTCTGTCGTGTGGGCATTATTCTGATGTTGAAACTGCATCAGAAGGTTGCTGGGCTATTCCTTGCGAAGTGCTCGGAGCAGTGCCTGGCCCGTTATAAACACAGTCACCATGATTATGATGTTTCCGTAGAAGCAAAAATGCACACAAGCTTCATTTTTAAATGGATGCATGCCATCCCACTGGGGAGATGAATGGACGGACATGACCGCTGCTCTACTGTTGAACACTTAGGGTCTTTCCGAAGTTTTGGTGCTCTACCCAATGGAGTTCTTTCGTCGTCGTTATTAGTTCTGAAATCAGCGCCGAGCAGATGGGCAATAAGTGACCTTGCTATCCAAGTTGATATGTTGGCTCTTTACTTAGCTCATTGCAGCCCTTCTGCCCACTTCTCAGCACGCCCCCCCCCCCTTCTGACCACATGTCCGCACACACCCACCACCAGTTTCCAGCTCTCGTACTTAGGAAGAGCTGCTCCCGGGGGCCCGAGGTCACTCAGGACACCCAAAACGTGCCTCAGCTGACTGCTCTTGGAATTTGTTGGTGACAGGACAGAAGTCAGAGGAAGGAAGATAAAAGTGTTGAGAAAAAGAGGCTTCTGGGGCCAAAGGCTGGGATAAACCAGGACCAGAGACAGTAAAAAAAAAAAAAAAAAAGGTCAAAAAAATAATACTAATAATTTATGGACATGGACAGCAGTGTGGTGATTGCTGGGCAGGGGGTAGGTCAAGAAGGGTATGGGGGGATCCATGGTGATGGACGAGGACTTGACTTGGGGGGGCGGTGAACACACAATACAGCGTACAGAGATGTGTTGCAGAATTGGGCTCCGAAAACCTGTATAATTATGTTAACAAGCGCCACCCTAAAATATATATTTATATAATAAGTAAATACTTAAAACCTGGGACCAGTGGCATTTGGAGGCCACAAGGTGTCTTCACCCAGGGAGGGGCAGGCATCGCCATGGAGACGCGGTGCACAAGCAGCCCTGCATAGCCACGGGCTCCCCCGGCACAGGAGAGCAGGGGTGAGGGGTGACAGCGGCCAGCAGGGAAGGCTTCCAGTGATGGCTGTTGGGCTCCCTGAGGCCACTCCAGTGGACACTCGGAGTATTCTACCCAAACACCGATGAAAAGACTACCTTTGCGAAACTGCAGATAGCATCAGAGCCCGTTCAGAACGGGGCTGCGGAAGCAGCACACCCGCAGCCCGTCCCAGGCTCACCGGGCTCTCGGCAATCGCTTCCAGAGTGAATAAATCAGCCTAGTGGGGGAAACTGGTTTGGGATTTGTCAAAAAGTTCTGAGGGAGCTGAAGTCTCTTGTCAAGACTTCAGAGGTCATTAACGGATGGGAAAATCAATAGGTTTTCATGGGCTGTCATGCGCAAGGTCCTCTGTTAGACTCGCGGAGACCACGGAGAAAAGCATGCATGGGCCCTGGCCTCCAAAGGCTCCCAAGGTCGGGGTGTGGGGAACGACCCAGTGCCCTTGGGCTGGAGTCTCAGCTCCCCAGTTCAGTCCCTGAACGCGTGTAGGACTCCACCACCCTTTAGCATCCTTAAGCCTCGGTTTTCTCATCTGCGAGATGGGGCGGCAACGGTGGCCTCCTCACAGAGCCGTGTGAGAACAAGTGAGATGAAGCTCGAAACTGGCCTGAGTGGCGGAGACACGGCAGCTGCTGTCCACTGCGTTTATCAAGAAGGGGAAGAGGCTGCTCTGACCGGGTGACCAGCGGCGGTACACCCCTCGACCGCAGGAAGAAACCACCAGGCTTCAGGAGTGACTGAATTAGGGCCCCTTCTCTCATCTTAATCGCACCTGCAAAGACCCTATTTCCAGGCAGGTTGGATTCACGCACTGCAGGGGTTAGAATCTGAAAGCGTCTTTCTCAGAGACACAGTTTCACCCACAACCACCAGGAATGCCCTTTCCTGTGACCTCCACGTGGCTCATGCTCACTTGGTTCAGTCCAGACTCTGTTCAAACGCCACCTCCCCAGAAAGGTGTCTGACCCCCCCTCCCTGAGGAGCCCTCGCCACTCCCTGCCCTCAGCCTGCCTCACTTTTCTTTGGGGGACTTGTCACTGCCTGCTATGTTACATAGTTTAATGTTTTCTATCTGTCTCTGCCTCGAAGACATGGACTCCCCAAGGGCAAGGGTTAGTCTGGCATATCATTGGCACTCAATAAATGTTTGTGGAATGACCGAGCCCGTGAGGGATGGTTGTCTGGTCACTCCACTGGGGCACTGGGGGGCACCCACATGGAAGTCCAAAGAGTCTCCTTATTTTGGAGGGGACACTATAGTAGGCAGATTAATGGTCCCCCGTGACCCCACATCCTGATCGCTGAGAAAGAACCTGTGATACATTAATTACCTCACACGGCAAAAGGGACATTGTAGCTGCGACTCAGTTAAGGCTCGTGAGAGAGATGACAATCCTGGATTAGCCGGATGGGGCCAATGTGATCACAAGGGATTCTGTAAGAGGGAGGCAGGGGGCCCAGAGGCAGAGAGGAGACGTGATGGGAAGCAGAGGTTGCAATGATGGGCTTTGAAGATGGAAGAAGCGGCCGTGAGCCTAGGAATGCAGGCAGCCCCCAGAAGCTGGGAAGAGCAAGGACACGGATTCTCCCTGGAGCTCCCGGAGGACACAGATCTGCCGACACCACGACTCCAGCCCCGGGAGAGCCAGTCGGACTTCTGCCCTCCAGACATATAGCAATAATAAGGTAATAATGCGTTTGTTTTATGTCACTAGGGTATGATGAGAAACTAATACTGACACCTTTTCTGACCCCGAGCAGGTCCTCCTGGGCCAGCCGGGTTCACCGAGGCAGCAAGAACTCGCAGGTGAAGAACTGAAGCCCTGAAAGGTCAAAGAGGTCATCCCAGGTCACAACTGCCCCACCGGACAGGTCCGGAAATAGAACACTGAGGAAGGTGTTTCTGAGATGAGCCAAAGGCTCCACAGGGAGAGGCAAAGCTGGGCTTGGTGTCCAGGCCCTGGGTCACTCAAAGGCTGTCTCTTCTCTCAAAGCCAAGCGGCTTTGAGGCCCCTTTATCTGCCTTGAAAGTCCTTCCTTTTTCCCCGGCTCCCGAGTGGAGAGTGGCTGTGCAGCTTCAGACGGCCACCCTGGGCCCCGCACGAGACAGCCGGGTGAGGAGGGTTCTGTTTCTAAAAGGCCGGTCCTGGTGGAAATGCACTGTGAGTGATATTTATGGACACATCTGGGCCCCATGCAGACCGGCCAGTAGCCTGATCATATGGGGAGTCACGGAGAGCAGCTGGAGCGACGTGCCCAGATGTCTTCAGTCGTGACATTCCACAGAGCTGGCCTCCAAGGACGGCCCCCGAGCCCGGAAGCGGGGGGTGGGGGGAAAGAGGTGGTGGGGAACTGGAACTGGGAGGGCAGGAGGGGGAGCTCCAGCCCTCGCTGCTGCACCTGATCTCTTGCCAAGGTCTCCTCTGGGTCCCACAACATGCTGTGCAAGTTCTAATTGCCCCACCGGACAGGTCCGGAAATAGAACACTGAGGAAGGCGTTTCTGAGATGAGCCAAAGGCTCCAGGGAGAGGCGAAGCTGGGCTTGGTGTCCGGGCCCTGGATCACTCAAAGGCTGTCTCTTCTCTCTGACCCCAAGAGTCCCACCCCTGACTGAGCCAGTAGAGGCCAGAGTGCAGAGTCTGTGAGCTGATCCGCTCGGCCACCCACTCGTGGTCAGAGCCCCGGGCCTGGGCACCCCTCCACACCATTCTGTCACTGTGTCTCCAGGTTTCTCTAAAGGCTCCTGGCATGTTTTCTAAGACAGTCTTGGAAAAGAACTGAAAGCCAGCCTCGTACACCCACAATCTCTCTCTGACATACATCCACACAAAGAAGCACAGCTACACCCTAACACACATATTTATACTATGGACACACACCCACTTACACAGATAGACTCACACATATACTCACCAAGATACGTGTACACACACATATATATCTGTGCACATACACACATGCATACACATTCACACTCAACACACACCTGCAGAAATGTCCAGACAGTCTCACCCTCACAGACTCACAAACAGATGTGCACGTTTGCACACTCACACAGGCACATATACACTCCCCCGACACAAACTCACATACACACACTTACACCTGGGCCGTGGTTCTGTTCCTGTGACTCCCCTGCTTGTCTATTCAGGAAGATAAAATAACCCAGGCCTGTCATTGCCTCCCCTGGCAGGGAAGATGACACTAAGATACCTAGTTTAACACCCCCTATCCGGGCTCCCCGGCCATCGAGTCCCCACCGACGCTGCCATCAGGCGCGTCTATTTCCGCAGACACGCGTCTGATCTTGGAGAAGCGGCAGGACTAGTCACCGGGCCTTACACGCACCCTGCTCACCCAGATGGGGCTCCCCTGGGCCTGACGCCATCTCGCCGAGTGCTTCCCTCTCGTGGCAGGGTCTTCCCTCCACACAGGACGAGGCCTGGGAGGGCCCCGAGCCCGCCCGAAGGCCAGGAAGGGCGCCCCCGTCCCCCTGCTGCCACCACAGGCACAAGGGCCCCAGTACCTTTGGTGTCCCTGCTGTGACACGAGGATAAACATCCCTGCACCTCGGGACAGTAGGGAGGAATGAAGCTGAGCTCTCCTGGAGTCCAGAGAGCAAGACAGAAGACACCGGCGAGGCAGCGATGGTGATTCCAGAAAAGGTGTGTGTGCCAAGCCGGCGGAGCGGCAGCCAGAGGCGGCTGCGCTTCAGTCTGTGTCCTGTTGGCTTCTCAGGGGCTGAGCGTCTGCCGTGTGGCTCTGAAGACCGGCTCCTTCAAGGCCCCTCTGCACCCCACTTTCAGCTACTCTGTGGTTGGCCGGCATCTCTTTGGGACCCAGTAATGTGAACTCTGCATGTACACGGAGACTAACATTTTTAAGATAAGCCATGCCAGCCCTGGCCGGTTGGCTCAGCGGTGGAGCATCAGCCCAGCATGTGGAAGTCCAGGGTTCGATTCCCAGTCAGGGCACACAGGAGAAGCACACATCTGCTTGTCCACCCTTCCCCCTCTCCTTCCTCTCTGTCTCTCTCTTCCCCTCCTGCAGCCAAGGCTCCATTGGAGCAAAGTTGGCCCGGGCACTGAGGATGGCTCCATGGCCTCCGCCTCAGGCGCTAGAGTGGCTCCAATTGCAGTGGAGCAACGCCCCAGATGGACAGAGCATCGCCCCCTGGTGAGCATGCCAGTGGATCACGGTCGGCCGCATGTAGGAGTCTGTCTGTCTGCCTCCCTCCCACCCACCCACTTCTCATTTTGGAAAAATAAAAAATAAAATAAAAAAGATAAATCATGCCAGAACTATCTACCAACCAGGTGGGATTCTGCAGCTGTTGTTCCCATGAGATGCAGTAACATGATGAAGCTTAAAATAAATGTTTAACAACCAACCCCTGGAGCAGCAGGGACACAGCCCTGGCTCCTGGAAGGAGCTGGGGATGCAGGCTGATGGATCTGAGCCCAGATCCCAGTTCTGCCACTGACCTACCAGTTGAGTGGCCTTGAACAAGTGTCTTAAGCTCTCGGTTTTCTCACCTATTGAATGGGAACACCAATTCTGTATGTAACACAGGGTCTTGAGAGAACCCAATGACTCACCTTCTGCAAAGTGCCAAGCACAGTGCCTGGCACACAGGAGGCGTCACAAACATGAGACCTGCTCCTCTCCTCTGAGCATGTTATCAGCAGCGAAGGGCACCTCTGAAGTCAGACTCTCCGGGCTGTGGGCCTGGCCCTGTGACCTTGGGCAAGTCGCTTGGCCTTGTAGAACCTGGGTTCCCTCGTCCCTAAAACGGAGAGAAGTACCAACAGAAGTACCTCTAGGAAACAGTCACACAGACCTTAGCATTGCCACACAGGGGATCTCCCGCATCTACTCAGGGTTGGCTGCCCCTGGGACAGTAGCGCTCAGGACCTCCCGGCTGCCCTGCGCATGCGCTGAACACCAGTGACAGCTGGAGGGTGCCCTCGGGCACGGAGAACCCGGTGCTCCCGGTGGGAAGTCACTGCTGTGTGAGGGAACTGTCCACCGGAGCTGCAGGTGGCACGGGGTGGGCTGAGAGACAGACGTGGGACCCGGGCCAGGGTTCCTGACCCCTCCCCCAGGGCCCTGACTCGTAGATGTTTTCTGAATGACGCTCCTCTAGATCAGCCAGGTCCTTGCACCCGAACGAGGTGATTAAGGAGCAGTTGATGAAGGGACGTCAATAGAGGTGTTCCTAGGGGTGCTGTTCAAACAAGAGAAGTTTACTATCTCCCAGTCCTAGAGGCTGGAGATCTGAAATCACGATGTGGGGCAGGACCACGGTTTCCCTCAGGCACCCCCTGTCCCTCCCAGCTGCCGGTGGCTCCACACGTCCCTTGGCCATGGCAGCGTCACTCCAACCTCTGCCCCCACCTTCATGTACCCCCCCCCCGGGGACTCTGCGTCTTCTCCTCTTGTCATTGGATTTGGGGTCCACCTGGATAATCTGAGGTGATCTCACCTTGAGATCTTTAACTTAACACATCTGCAAAGCCCCTTTTTCCCCGTAAGGATGTCAGTTCCAGGGCTTAGGACAGAGACATATCTTTGGAGGCCACTCTTCAATCCACTACAGGACAATTTAGACATGCAGGCGGCAGGTTTAAGACCAAGCAACAAGCGAAGGGGAGCAGTTGGCACCCCCAGGCTTCACGGGGTGGGGGTGGGGGAGGGGCAGGACCATGGAGGAGCTATAGGCATGGCTGCCTGGCTCAGACACAGCGCAGCTGCCGCAGGTCAGCAGGGACTGCGCAGAGACGGAACGCCCAGTTCTCTCCCTTCTGCCTCTGGCCCCTGCTGCTGCCTCCACTGGACCCCGAACCAGAGGGGGCAGGGGCCCCTCTGCCACAGCGGGCAGCTCCCAGGCACACAGCTGCACGGAGACTTATCTGGAAGGGCAAACGTGAATATCCCGCCCACCCCGAGTTTCTTGCTTGAAGTCCTCTGGTGCAGGCCGTTTCCTGGTGAACGAGCATCTCATAGCAGGAGAAACAGATGACGACCAGGTATCTGCAGAGCTTGTCTTTCCTTCAAGTTGCTCCAGGTGTTAGCCTCTTGTGCTAAAACTCTTGAATCTTTTCCCATTCCTGCCTTACGTCATGATGGCACCTCATGGGACCTGGCCAGACTCCCACCTCCACCACGTCAGAGAGGAAGAGACCACAGGAGTAATGTTGAGGGGTCGGACAGGAGAGCCGGTGGTCCTGGGACTGAACTGGGGTGGAGCCGGCTGCACCGTCCCTGGTATCGGCAGAGCAAGGGGCCTGGAGCCTGGAGCCTGGAACGTGGAGCCTGGAGCCTGGAGCCTGGAACCTGGAGCCTGGAGCCTGGAGCCTGGAACATGGAACCTGGAACCTGGAGCCTGGAGCCTGGAACCTGGAGCCTGGAGCCTGGAGCCTGGAGCCTGGAACATGGAGCCTGGAGCCTGGAACATGGAGCCTGGAGCCTGGAACCTGGAACCTGGAGCCAGGACAGGCCCGGCCACAGCTCGCTGCCCGTGCCATGTGCCCCACCCATCTCTGCCCAGCGGTCTGGAGCCAGGGCCTCAAGGAGATGCTAACACTGAAGTCAGTGGCCTGGGACCCACCCTCTCACAGGAGGACAGAGCACAGAAGCCCAGCCCCGGGGCTGCTCTACCTGCTGCACGAAGAACAACTCACTTCAACCGCCAGTTCACCGAGTGCCACGGAACAAGATACACTGCCGACATCTCACGCCGCTCCATGCAGGGGCCGAGCGGCCCCCCAATGACTGTCACAAACCTTCTCCAATTTGGTCTCCCTTCTCTTATCCATAATAGATAAATGTGCAGCCTCGGGAAAGGGAAATGTTTTTATAAACCGTGGAAAATAAACGAGAGAAGTGCCAGCTGTCACTGGCGGGAAGCAGTGCCCAGGAGTGGGCTCAGGGCGATCCTCACGGCCGGCCACATTGCCCCCTGTCCAGGGAAGAGCATTCTGGAAGCCCCCCACTCACTCAGCCGGTCACATCTGTGCCAGGCTGGAGGACGCCGTGCCAGCCATCCACACAACGCCCAGTGTGGGGGAAACTGTCTGAGCTGCAAGCAGCCAGCCCGGAGAAGATGTCCTTGTCGCCTGGCATGTCGTGGGCACAGGCCCTGGATTCCCTCTCCCCGCCTCCTGTCAGCGTGTTGGAAGGGCCCGGACAGGCCGGCCAGCAGGAAGCCTGGTTCAATCCGCCCTCTCTGCGGGAGCCGCACATTCTCATTTTGCCTTGGCAGAGATGGGAGCGCCGCCGTGCCAGGCCACTGTAGGGGAGGGAAGCCCAGAGCCAGGGGCCAAGTGGGGGACTAGCTGAAGAAGAGGCCACCCCTGGGCCTGCCATCTCCTCCACAGGGAATGCTCAGAGTCGACTCCTGCGGCTGAGGGGCCCGGGCCCTGCTCGGGGGGCCGTGGACTCCGGGAGAGAAGGGAAGCCCGCAGGAAGGGACCCAAAGCCAGGGGCCGTCTGTCCGGAGTCCCCTCCTCCTCCCATCACCACTGGGGCCCTGCTGCTCTAGCGGTGAGCATAGGCCTTTACACTTCGTCCTGTCCCAGGTCCCCGTGACCCTTCACCTCAGGCTTGGGGGCAACGGGCAGAGCTGCCGCCTGCTTGCCTGGCTCCCGACTCCTGATTCCACCTCTTGGACAAGTCACTGCACTTGCCTGAGCCTCAGTTTCCCCACCTGCAGAGCGGAGCTAGTAGCCGGACCACCTGAAAGGGCCGTGGGGTCGGTGATGGGATGAGACGTGGAAGGTGCACATAGTAAGTGCTCATGAAATGATGAAACGTCAGTATCGTTGCTGCTACTACGATTTTCACATGAGGAGCAGAGGATCCAGGCAAGAGACACCCCGCAACACACAGCAAGAAGGTGAGTCGGGAAACCCCGGACCAGGGTGCAGAGCCAGGCCCACCGGGCGCCTCCCACACTAAAGCCTCCGCGTTCTGCAGAGACAGGCTCCGTCTCAGACACAGCGCGTGTCCAGTCGTCCAGCGCAGGCCGTAAAGCCGCTTCCCGGACACGGCTGAGCGCACAGCCCTCCCTCACTGTGTCACTTCCGGAAGAAGCCAGCCGGGTGACTTGCGGGAGGTAACCATGGCTCTCTGGGCTGGTTTCTCCAGCTCTGAGATGAGGACCTAGAACTAGATGGTTCTGCCACTCTCTGGGACCAGAAAATACTCCGTTTCAACCCCACACCCACGTCCCCTCCCACCCCACCTCTTCCCGCCCCGAGCGAATTTGGACACTCCAGCCCTGTTTAATGAGGCCTATTGCTGTTTGAGGTCAGGGCCAGAGCGTCAACCGGCTGGAAACTTTTAAGTCATGGAAACAAAGCTTGCAGGGAAGAGGGTGGAACACGAGCAGCTCTCGGTATGTATTTTTAGGACCCTGCACAAGCCTGAAGCCCCTTGGATTAGCTCAGAAACAAAACCAGATGCGCGTCTCAGGTTTGCCCGATGTAGACCTGGGTGTGACCAGAGTAAATGCCACCCCCGCCCACTGGATTTTCTGATTTGTAGGGAAAAGCCCAAAGGTTCTTCAGAACAAAGAGACAGTCCTCGCTTCCCCCCCATCCATATTCTGTTCTTTGTCCTTGGCCTTCCTTCTCTGCTCTGAGGGGGTGTCTGAGGGGCCCTGGGAGGTCTCCAGAGCGTGGGCAGCCAGCCCTGACCGCAGCCTGAGCCCCGCCCCACAGCTGGAGACAACTGCTTCCAGATGTGCCCAGGCCAGGAGCTGTCCTGACTGCCAGGCTGCAGAGCCAGCCGTGGGGAGGGCCCAGCCCAGGGGCAGGACCCACCCGCCCCACCCCCTGAGACAGACATTCCTCTAGGACCAGGTCAGGAAACACTCCAGAGAGATCCAGTGTTCCTCCCCGCCTCCACCGAGCCAGCCTGAGCGCTTGCACCCCAGCCCACACCCTGCCACACTCACTGGCTCTCTCCCCAGAGGAAGGCTTCACCCAGGTCCAGGGCTGCTCTCATGGTCTGTGGAAAGGGTGTGGGGCCACATCATGCACAGGTCCACGTCGTGCCAAGCAGTGACGGTGGGTCGGCCCAGGCGGAGCCCGCTGAGGCCCTCCTGACCCCCACAGGGCGGCCAAGCACAGAGTCACTCATGGGGCCAGGAAGCAGCAGAGCCGGAGGGACAGCCGGGGCTGTGTGATCCCACAGCCTGAGTCCTGAGACTCCAGGCCCAGCTTCCTCGGGCTCCAGGGCACAAGTCCTGCGGCGGATGTTTGGGTGGGCAGGGCAGCGCTCGCCACCGCACCTGGGCAGGCAGAGAAGGAGCCTGGGTGCCAGAGGTCCCCACGCGAGCACAGGCAGGGCCCTGGCAGAGGGCAAGCAGAACCTGAGGACCCAGCACCCACACGCATCCCTGCCCCTCCCATTTCCTGTCCTCAGAGCCTCCCGGGGATGATTTTGGACCTTCCTGTCTCTGCCTGTTGGCTGTATCGGACTCCCAGCCTTTCTGGAAGTGAACAGCATATAAATGTTGACGAATGAAGTGTATGCATACCCCTGGGCAGCACATATATGGACACACGCATGCAGGAAGTGTCCAGTAGCATAGACAGAGCTCTCACGCAGGCTGACCTTGTGCAGGGGACTGACACACACGCTTCCCTGCCGGGCTGGCCTCCTGAGGCCCTGGGGCTGGTCGGCCTGTGCTCACCAGAGGACACCCAGATATCATGAGTCCAGAGTCTGAGCAAAGGGAGGAGGACATAAAAGGGAAATAGTTAAAAGAGAACAAAGAGTAGAAGAAGAAAGAGAATGAAGGAGGGGGAAGGGAGAAAAAGAAAAGAGGTAGGAGGGAGGCGGGAGGGACAGGGCTGCAGCGGCCCCCGTGTGAGCCTCAGTGAGCGCACAGGTGCAGCCCGTGGGCCTCCAGGTCTGGAATCCGACACATAGTACATCAAACTCTTATCAGCTGTGCGATCTTTTGCAAATTACTCAACGTCTCAGAGCCTCAGTTTCTTTTTCTGCAAAATGGGGATGATGTCATTCGCGTGTCTGTGAGAAGCACAGAATAAACAGAATAGTGCAAGGCCCACGGAAGTTGCTTGGTAGGTTGGAGGAAAGACCAGACAGGGCTCCTGCCGGCCCGGGTGAGACCACACAGGCGCCATGCCAGGCATGTGGTAAGTGCGCCCAGAATGTTAGCTGCCATTTTTCCTGATATTACTGTCGTCGTTGTCACAGGCCAAGCCCGGCCCCAGGTACCTTTGCAGCTATTGTCTCATTGCAAAAGCGTTATGTCATTGCACCCATTATGCTGATAGATTGGGCAGAGGCCCAGAGAGGTTGAAAGTCATTTGTTCAAGGACGAAGCCAGGGTGTAAGGGGGACCGTGGAGGCTGTATCTTTCCTACTACATTCCTGCACGGTGGGGCATTTCAAGTATAAGCTATGATCTTTTTTTTTAATGTGAAAGTAAATGAGGGAATGAGTCTAATAACTAACATTTATTGAGCACTGACTGTATGCTGAGACCTGTGAAGAATGTTTTTGTCCATGAATCTTCACAATGACCTCATGAAGTAAGCATTATTATGATTTTCTTTTTAAGTGACAGGAGAGGAGATAGTGAGACAAACGCCCGCAGGCACCCTGACTGGGATCCACCTGGTAACCCCTGCCTGGGGCTAAAGCTCGAATCAACTGAGCTACTTTTAGCACCTGAGGCTGACACACTGGGACCAACAAACTATCCTCAGCGCCTGGGGCCAATGCTCAAACCAATCGAGCTACTAGCTATGGGAAGAGAACAGGGAGAGAAGGGGGAGAGGAAAGGGGAAAGAAGCAAATGGTCACTTCTCTGTGTGCCCTGACCAGGGATCAACCCCAGGATGTCCACACACCAGGCCAACGCTCTATCCACTGAGCCAACCGGCCAGGGCCTTTTTTTTTTTAATGAGGAAACTGGAGCACAGAGTGGTTAACTGATTTGCCTCAGGTCACCAACTGGTAAATGAAGGACCCTAGTTCAAGGACAGGCAATGTCCCCAGACGTGCACTTTTAACTACTCAGCTGGAGACAGATCTACCTCATTGAACAGTATGGAAATCTTAAAGACTTTTTAAAAATATATTTTAAATCAAAAGCAAGATGTAGAACAGCCTGTTGAACATGCTATTTGTTTAAAAGGGGACATCTAGCCCCCTTTCAATTGCACAGAGTATCTGGGAAGCTATGCAGGAAGCTACCTGCTGACTCCGGGGAGAGGCACTAGGAGGCCAGGGTTAGGGAAGGGGGGAGATTCGCACTTTGTTACCCTTCACATCCGGTGCCTTGAAAAGTATGAATGTTTCTGCCCCCTCTTTAGAAAGAAATTATTTTCATTACTTTGTCAGGTTAGGGGAAAGATGGCGCCAGCATGTACTTCACAGGGGCTCCGCTGGGAGGCCTGGAGGCCCGGGCAGGAACAGAGGCTGTGCCCCTGATGGAGGCCCCTGTCCCTCCTCTCCAAAGCTGAGCAGTAACGGGTGGCTACCCTGGCTTCAGGGTCTCTCCGGGTCCCCTCTGCTCCAGGCCCAGGACTCACTTTACACACAGAGGCCTGCACACCACTGCGAGCTGCCACAATGACCTTCTCATCCTGGAGAGCACTCTAGAACTTTCTATAGCCCGCTCTCTCCTCCCCTCAGCAGTGGAAGGCCTCTGAACTGGAGGACAAGACAGAACCCCTGGTCCAGGCTGCCTGCCCTCACTCGCCGTTGACCTTGGCGAGACCAGCTTATCCACCAAGAGCGCATGCGCAGCCTGGGACGCAAGGTCCCTCCCAGCTCTGAAACAGTGAAGAGCCAAGGACTGCAATGCCCCCTGCCAGCCCGGGCCACACAGGCTGCCCCCACAGCTCCACGCCACACAGCCTTCCTCCTCACAGCTCCCCGCGCCCTCCCTGCCTCCCCGGAGCATCCCGTCTGACCCTGCGCCCCACGGTACCCCCACCCAGGGCCCGCAGGCTCCGCCCCATAGGCGGCCACGTAGGTCTAGTTACAAATAGCCAGTCAGTTTCACAGACATTCAGAGGTTATGCTCCCTGTGTGGCTACCGAGACCTCGGAACAACAGCTCTCAAAGTTCAGCTGATCTCCCCAGCGCTGTTTCACCAGCGCATCCGGGGCCCCCTTGGAGAGGGGGCTTCAAACAGTGTACATCTAACGCTCTCCCTGACGCGGAGCCGGGCGGTGGGTGGGCGGCAGGACAGCCCTCTCCGGTTGGCACTTCGAAGCCCCAAGTTCTTCCCCTTGGGAGGGAGGTTCGGACCCCTCAAATCAAAGGCGCCTGTGATTGCATCGGGGAGAGGGCAGTGCAAGAGGATGCTCCAGGGCTTAGGAGAGCATCTTCTCCAGAGAGAGGAGACCCAGAGCCACATCCAGAGAAAAAGAACAGGGGAGGGAGGGAGGAGAAGTAGCTGAGTTCCAGGACCCCGTGCCCCTAAAAACACAAACGGTAGACACCAGAAGGCTTGGGCCCAAGGAGCAGCCATGAGGGGAGCAGGCGGCACCACTTCGCAGATCTGCAAACTCAAGAGCAGGTAGATCTTAGGCGGTCCCACTTGCGGCAGGCGTGGGACAGCTCCCCACGGTGACGGCCTGGTGGCCGCCGGGGCGGGGCTGGCTGGCTGGCTCGAGCTGAGCCCCGGCTGCACTGGGTTAAGTTGTGGCAGCAGCAAGGCGGGGAGACTGGCGGGGGCCGGCCGCGTGGCCACAGCGCCCTCTGGCGGCCTTTGGGATCCCCAGCGCGCAGCTGGAACATCGCGACCTTCCCGAGTGGCACACTTGAAGGTCGCCGCCTGAGCTGTCCCCGGCTTCCAAGATACCCCACCCCACCCGCCCCACCCACAGAGCAGGGAAATGGCTGCCATGTGGTGTCAGGCCCCAAGCAAACAAAATTCCTTCTCTATATATTTTAAAAGGGACAGGAGGTACCCACTCCTATCACCACCCCCCACCAGAAAAATGGATGTTTCTCTCCCTGCCATTTTACCTCTTTTCCCAGACAGTGGTACCTAAATGTGGAATCTCAAATCCCATTGTGACCCCGGTCCCCATAGGACCCTGGTTGACACTCAGGCAGTGGAGGGCATGTCTAAAAATTCCCTTTTTCTCTGCTGAGTTTAGGCTCCTAAAGGGACAAAACCCACCTTCCACCGGGCATTTCAGGAACAGCTGACACCTGGCATCTCCTCAGTGCCAGGAGCTATTGTAAGTAACTCCCAGGTATGAATTCTCAGGGCAGCCTATTATCAATCCTCCCCACGTGAATGAGGTCGCTGAGGCACAAAGAGGTTAAGGAACTTGCCCAAAGTCACTCAGTTAGAGAGGAAGATAGGATTTTAACTCGGGCAATCTTGATTCCCAAAGAGAAAAGGGGATAAAAGGAAGGGAGGGTGGTAAAGATAAAAAGAAGTTCACTTGTGAGCCGGGGCAGTGCTGGAGCTGTGTGTCTCCACTCTGTGTGGGGTCCAGGATGCCATGTTGGAAGTTCTCAGCCTATTTATAGAACCTGGCACAAAGGGCCAGACCATGAAGCTGGGAGCCCCAGAGTGGGCTTACCCACTGTGACTCTCCAGGCCAAGTTCTGGGCAGCAGAAGGAGGGATAGGGGCAGGGGAGTTCTGCCCCACACCCACCCTGCCCACCCAGGCCTCCCTGTCCATCTCTGCTGGCCTGAGGGTGGGTCTACCACGATGCAGAAAGAAAGAGGCTTCAGAGAAGAATGGAACGTGGAGCTTTTGTCCAGTAAAATGACTTCTCTAACCTCCATCAAATGCCTGTGGCTCCGTGGCTTACTGTGGCTCCACATTCAGCTAGGGTCCTCCCTGCCCTGCCCCCAGCCCCTACCAGAGAGGCAAGAGCAGAATCTTCACTAGCCATCGGATTTCTCAGCCTGACTTCCAGCTCGGGAGGTCGGGGGTCTGCGCCTTTCAGAGCTTTCTCCATCCTGGCTGACATCTGAAACCTGCACGTTTTCCAATCCAGCTGCTGTGAGCGCCCCCGCTCTCGGCTCACCTCTCCTGCAGTCTGTTGTCAGCGGGCTGCAGAGCGGAGCCCAGTGCAATGGGTAGGTCAGCAGAGGAAGGAGGGGGAACTAGACCCAGGTGGGGCCGCACAAGACTGGGCTCCTTGACATAACCAGAGCCATCTTGGAGGTGAAAAGACTGACGCAGGATCCAGTTACCTGTTTGTGAGTGAGCAGTGTTGGAAACCAGGCAAGGCCACCACTGTGCCCAGACCAATAGTGGGGTGAATCTTGAAGAAACCTTGGGAGAGAGGAGGGCAAAGCAAGGAGAATGTACCATTTGCACACATCCTATCAGTCTGCTTGCTCCCTGCTGTCACCACCATCCTGGAGAAAGATGCCAACTGAATTGCTTACTAAAACAAATCATCCGAGTTCCTCTTCCCTTCTCCCTATGGGAACTCACCCACCAATCTCCCCAGAATACCGCAGAATTCAAATAGGAATGTGTTGACGCTCAGATGTACCCCCCCTTCCCTGTTGATTATAAATGGCTGGCCCGTGGTGCAAGGCGTGCTGAAACCTTCGTTCTTTGGGTCCGTGGGGACAGGAAGAGTGTGGATCCAGCAGGAATAGGGGCCTGGGGGGGCCCCTTTGATGTCTCCCCAGAGCGGGCTGTTCCTGCTCCTGCTCCTGCCAGCCTCAGGGCCTCTGCACATGCAGCTCCCTCTGCCCAGACTGCGCCGCTCTCCCCGCCCCTTTCCATTAAATGATGAGTCTATCTTCTGCTGCAGGGAAAATGTCACTTTTTCAAGGAAGCTTTCCTGACACCTGTCTCCTCTGAGTCTATGACAAAGCTTCAAAGCAACAGGGCTCGGGAGGATTGTGTGGGGTCCCCAGAAGGCACAGCCTGAGGCCTGGCTGGGGTGTAGGTCGTTTATTTGGGAGAGGTTCCCAGGAAGCAGGAGTGAGGGGCTAGGGAGAATAACATTGGGAAGGAGAAATAGAACGTGAAAGGATGAGTGTGGGCAACAGGGGCTCTGCCCGGACCCCTGAGGACCGGAGAGAAGGCCCCAGAATTAGTCAAAGGACAGGAGCAGTTATCCGCTGACTCCTGGCCCCCACTGGTTGAGAATTGCCTTGTGGGCACAGGGGGCTGAGGATTATGGTCCTGCATCGACTCATCAATGCTATTTTCTTCTTTTCTATAAACTTGGTGCTCTGACATTTGGGGCCCTGATCTGAGAGACACTTCCCCTCCCAGAACCAGCTAATTCCTAGAGAGAGAGCAAATGCCTCCCCTGAGAGCAGGCCTCTGACACACAAACCTACCAATATGGAGCCCATGTCCCCCTGCCCTAAATCATGCCAGGGCCAGCTACTGGACAACTAAGGACCACCCCAGCGCCCAGCGCCCAGAGCCCAAAGCTCTCCAGAATTACTCAAAGTATCCAACTCTAAACTTCCTCAGACTGCCTACCCTGCCACACCCACTCATCCCACAGCGATCATTTCCAGGTCTCTGTGTCTTCCCACACCTGGCTAAAACCCACCCCAGGGTTGCTTCAGCACGTGTCCCGCACTGCCCGGCTCACATGGGCCCAGAGGGGCCCCACAACATCAAGAGGGTCTGAGGCAGAAAGAGAACAGGCACATGGTGCACACATGAAGTGGGCCCTGTAGGGCAGAGGTGGCTCTGAGATGTCACACAAGTGGCCATTAGCCACCACAATTGGGGCTGAAGTCAGAGCTGGCCAAGGAACATGAAGAGCAGGGCACCAGAGGGGACATTCTGTGCTGACCCCAGAAGGAGAATCACTAACCACCCAATATAACACATTCAAAGGGTCGCAGTCACGTGGGCTCAGAGGTGAAGTCCACCCCTGGTGGGATTCCAGCCAGTAGTCAAGGACCCCAGGCCCCAGGGCTGGCAGGGACTGTGTCAGGTAACAGAGCTGTCAGCCCAGTGGGGAAACTGAGGTACCAGACTAAAGGGGCTCATGAGGTGCTAAGTCTTCCCCCCACATTTAAACAGGACTCCCTCCACGACCCAGGACAGAGACAGGTCCAGGTGGGCGTGGTGAACACAGAGACCAGAGATCACACCGGGCAGGACCGGGGTGACAAATCCAGAGAGAAATTTTAAAAATAAAGCCACAAATCTCTTCAGAATGTTCCAGAAAAACTTTTCCTTGGGTCAGCTTCATCTTCCTGAACGGCCACCACAGGCAGGCGGTACAAGGGTGCCACACCTCGGACACATCTTACACGTAAATGTGCATATTGCCATAAACTTCCAACAGATGGCAGTAAAGAGACATCGTGCTTCCAAAAAAAAAAAAAAAAAAAAAAAAAAGCTCTCCATATGTTACAAGAATTTCCTCCTAGTCAGAAGCGTCTTGGGGAGGGGGAGGTTTTGCCCACCCTGTTGAACGGTGCTGTTTGGCCTGGTGGCAGACTTTGCCTTTCCCGGGTGGGTTTGCTCAGGCTCAGAAGCTCCCCTCCCCCCCGCCGCCAGGTCCCCAAAGCAAGGGAAGGCACAAGTCAGTAGACCCACCGGTGGGAAAGCTGGGTCAGAGAATGGAGCCAACTGCAGCCTCATTCGTGCAATAAACACTCCGCTAGCACAGTGGGGGCAGCCGGAGGACACATACGACCCAGACTGGGGCCTTCTACCCGGGTCACGAAGAGAGAGCTGACTGTCCAGTTCAGCAGACCTGGGTTCAAATGCAGATTCTACCGCTCAGAACATAGCCAGCCTCTGTTTCCTCATCTGTATAATGGGGACAACACCATCTGCTTCACAAGATGTTGACCAACATCAGAAAGATTACGTAAGTAAACTGCCCAAGCAGAGACTGGAATCGAGAAGGAGTAGGAGCTGAGGAAGGAATGCTGGTCCTTCCTTCCATCCTTGTCCATTGGGGCTCACAGTCCCACTGCGACCGCTGTGTATATTAGTTCACTTTATACGCACCAGGTGAAGAATAATGTTGGGGTCATTTTTGCAATGTCACGAAGTGGTACAGGATTTAGTGAGAGATCCCTGGACCCAGCATGACACAACGCACCTGGGAGAAACGGAACCGAAGGCAGATGTAGACAGCAGCACAGTAATAGCAGACTTCAGTAGCCCCCTTTCAGTGATGGCGGGAACAAGCAGGTTCACCAGAGAGGACCGAAACAACGCTCCACACCAGTTGGGATGCGGAGCCGGCCTGGCCTTGCACGAGCCTCCACCATCGAGTCACCCCCCAATTTGGAGTCTTCCCAGCAGACAAGCAGTGCCCACTGGGCTACCTGAACTCTGACCCACAGAATCTGTGAGCGCAAATCACTTGTTTGGGGCTGTAGTTTGTTCCACAGCCACACTGACCGGAACAGGCAGAGTCCAGGGACATGCTACACAAATCAAGCGATGGGAAAAACTCCTGCTATCTGTACAGACTTAAGGTCAAAGGTAACTAGTTCACTAGTTGCTTCACCTCCCTGATCTTCAGTTTTCTCATCTGTAAAGTGGGGACAAGACCACCCTTGTCGTGAGGAGTTAAGCAGCTGCTAAAATCATCCCTACGAATCCTAAGGGAGCTGGATCGGTGCAGTTGAGGACTGTTTTGATTAGGACACCCAACATCAATTTGGGTGACAGACCTGTTCTGACATTAATCAAGATGCCATGTCTTTCCAGACTAAATGAAGAATCCGGAGCATTGCTCCGGTGGCAGAAATCAGTGTATCCTCACTTTTTGTTTGTTGTTTGTTTGTTTGTTTGTTTTAATTGGTAATTCTTTTAACACATAGAGTAATTCACTGTCAAAATACAGGAAAAGTGGCCACAGATTAGCTGAAGAGGCAAACGTGGTACAGACTCAAACATGATTTTTCTGAGGCTCAGTTCGGCAAAGGGCCTGCTGCTTCAGGAGCCTGGACACTTTGAAGACAGCTCTATGAGCGGGTCAGGTTGGGGAGACGGGGGTGAAGGTTCCCTCTGGAAAGGACCGGGCAGCATGCTTGCTCGGAGCTGGCCTTCGCCCACTGCATGGAACTCCAAGCAGCAGGAGCACAGAGGAGCCTGCCCAGGACCCCAGGTGACAAATTCTAACACCAGGAGAGAAGCTTCTGCTCCCTGCATGTTGCACTGCCCCAGGTGAGCACGCGTAGGACTCGGGGAACGGGGGCCCTTGAGGGTGGGCGGCCGAGTGAGCTCCGAGCATGGACATCCATTCCCGGGTGAACCTCAAGGACATTACAATCCGTGGACACCAACGAGACGGACGACTGAAGCGGGAGCGTGAAGGGTGCCACGAGCCAGCAGAGAGGGGCTCACGTGAGATGTCGGGGACTCTCAGAATCCCCAGGTGAGGCTTGAAGGTCCGACAACTGCGGGTGGAGCCGAAAAGCCAGAGACCTAGGGGATGGCCACAGACAAGCAAACACACACCCGGGGGCAGGGATGGCGCGAGCAAGTCTAGGATCTCGTGCAAGCAGGACGTTAGGACCTGCCAGAGAAGGCTGCTGGGGGCCTGAATGGGGTCATTCACTCATCTGCTCAGAAAACAGTTCCTAGGCCCTGGCCGGTTGGCTCAGTGGTAGAGCGTCAGCCTGGCATGCAGGGGTCCCGGGTTCGATTCCCGGCCAGGGCACACAGGAGAGGCGCCCATCTGCTTCTCCACCCCTCCCCCTCTCCTTCCTCTCTGTCTCTCTCTTCCCCTCCCACAGCCGAGGCTCCATTGGAACAGAGATGGCCCGGGCGCTGGGGATGGCTCCTTGGCCTCTGCCCCAGGCGCTAGGGTGGCTCTGGTCACGATGGAGCGACCCCCCCGGAGGGGCAGAGCATCGTCCCCTGGTGGGCAGAGCTTCACCCCTGGTGGGCGTGCCAGGTGGATCCTGGTCGGGCGCAGGTGAGAGTCTGTCTGACTGTCTCTCCCCGTTTCCAGCTTCAGAAAAATACAAAAAAAAAAGAAAAGAAAAGAAAACAGTTCCTAAGCACAAGCAAAGCCCCGGGAACAGAGAACAGTGCGTGCACGGCCCCTGTAGTTTGAAATGACCTCTTTATCGGAAGTGGAGTGGGGGCCTAATTTACTCCCCCTTCCTCTGAGACCGCATTCTCATCTCCTGGGGCTCGGTTAGGCCTGGGGGTAGCTGCTCCCGGAGCCAGGAAGCAGGGAGAGAATGTGTTCCCTCTAAGGAATAAAACCCAATCTCCCCGCCTCCTCCTCGCCTCCAGGAGGATCCTGCTCACACAGTCGGGCGGGCTCCGTGGCGTGTGTATGTTTGAATAAACAAGAGCCATTTCCCCAGCCTCGTGTTAAACAGAAATCTATTCTTCAGGACGACTCAGTGGTGTGTTTCGAAAACAAAAATCTGCAAATTGTAATGGCCTCTGCCATCACCCAGAGGATGGGAAGAGCAGCGCTCAGAGCAGTGCTTTGTGGGTGCGGGGAGCGACCCCCCATGACACCACCTCACCGCTGACTGACGACGCCACCCGCGGTGGCTTCCCCAAAGCTTGGCAGCGTCCCATCCAAAGGCGGCCGGCGCGGTCCCTTTCTCATCTGCGTCCTTGGCATCCCAGGGCCTCCACGCCTCCGCCGGTCCCACTGACACACGCCCGGGAGGGACAGGGCCTGCTGCGGCTCTTGGCTAACGAGCTAAATAGCATCTCAGAGGCAGACATCTATAAGATGAGCGGTCCCGCCTCAGTGAGGCTCGTCGCAAAGATGAGGGCTTGTTCTTTCCCAAGTGCTCCAGCGTCCCGTGGGTATGAAAATAATAATCCCCTCTCGACTGATTGACTCGGAGTGGTTTCGGAGCAGGAGCCAGAGCAGCCAACCACCAGCGCTCTTCAGACCCGACGCGGCTCCTCCGCCGGGCGCCACGTGCCCCAGCTCGCCGAGTGTCAACATCCAGCCTCGTGCCCAGAAGGAGGCGCTCTGCCGGCCAGTCTCCAGGGCCTCGCAGCCCTGGACAGGGAGCGGGGCGGTTACAGGGCGTGAGCTTGACCCGCTGATGCAGCCGGAGAGTCATCCGCCCCAGGCTGCCCAGCACACCCATCGGAGGGAGGGCAACCGGGGACCTGTCAGCGTTCAGTCAGCTGTCGCACACCCACTGGGTTCCCGGCCACAGCCACGGCTGTGATCATGAAAAACTCCTTTGAAGACAGCAAAGGAGTTATCCCGGGGCGGGGCGGGGTGGGGTGGGGGGCTCCAGAGTGTGCCCCATGTCTGCGTGACTGAAAACTGTATCCCTTAGCAACCACAGCATCACGGAGGAAAATTGCCAGCCAGTGGAAAAGATACTTTCCTTGTTAATAGTGATAGAAACTAATCAAAACCAGCTTCCAATCTGAGGTGTATTCAGGATCCAATAAATAACTTGGATTCCACCAATTACTTTAAATTGAAATTTGTTAAGTGAAGAGAATGAGTCATTCATTAGCACAGTGAAACCTGTTACCTGAAGGAGCTCGGAGTCCTGGGGGTGGAAAGGTACCTTGGCTGGGAAAGGTGAGTGGTGGCCTCGGCCTGGGTGCTTCCTTCCGCGAGAGGGGGAGGATCCCGTGCGGGGGAGGATCCCGTGTCCTGCCGCACCGTGGGGGCCAGGTCCCATCCCAGCTCACTGCTCTCAGTCCTGAGTCTTTGCAGCCCCGGTTTATCTGTGCTGCGTCTTTAATGCAATTGCTTTGCTGAGTGTATTCATTTGCTTTCCCCCAGAAGACCCTGAAACGAGGTTTCAAGTGTAAGGCATGTATCTGAGAGGCGCAGGGAGCACCGGCAGGGAAGTGGGAAAGCGCCACAGAGACCAGGAAGACGGCCAGCAAAGGGCTGCTGATTACGGGTCACCTCGGGAATGACGTCATAGCAGAAGAAAGGTCCCCAAAGGTGGCCACGTCCTAATGGGCAGAACCTGTGAATAGGCTATGCTACACCGCAGAGGAGAGTTAAGATCGTAGGTGGAATTAAGATTGCAGGTGGAATTAGATTGCTAGGAGCTGATCTTGAGGTGGGGAAATTATCTCAGCTTATCCGGGTAGGACCAATGGGATCTTAAGGATGCATACAATGGGGAAGAGGGGGAAGAGTTAGCGTGGGAGTCATCTGGTGTGAAAAGACTCCACAGGCCGTTGCTGGCTTTGAAGACGGAAAGAGAGGCCACAGACCAGGGCAAGTGGGCAGCCTCTACCGGCTAGACAAGGCGAGAAAATGGATTCTCCCCTGGAGCCCCCTGGAAGTTCCTGCCGGCGCCTTGATCTGGGCCCAGCAAGGACCTAGTTCTGATTTCTGACCCGAAGAACCACAGGATAATACGTTTGTGTTGTTCCAAGCCACTGAGCTTGTCACAATTTGTTATACGGCAGCACTGGGACGCCAATGCAGGTGACTTGTGAAATTCTGAGAAAACCCCAGAAGGAGTCACTGGTTGAGGATGCCTGTAGGGCTGGGGGGGGGGGGGGGGTGAGGAAGTGGCTTTCCGTGGTCCCAGAAAAGCCACCAGGCTCAGGGATGCAGTTGCCGTGCGGAGTTAGTAGGTGCTCAGCAGACAGCAGGGTCTGAGTGGTGCGGCCCCGCACTCCCCTAGCTGGGGACAGGAAGCGCACTGTTGCGAACCTACTGTGTCCCAGGTACCGTGCTAGTACCTCGTCCTCCCCGGGACTCTGTCTTATACCTGCTCCGTGGCAACTTTTGGGCCAAGGTAGGACTAACTCCAAGGTAGTTTACTAGAAACTAAGGCCCAGAGAGATTAAGTGATTCACCCAAAGTCACACAGCTTGCAAGTGGCAGAGCACGGCTAGAACCAGGGCCCCCTGACCCCAAAGGCTGCCCCATTTCCACTCTGCCATGACCAGGAGGCCCCCCAGGAAGCAGCCTGCTGTCTGTTGGCCCTCAGGTCCGACGCACAGTGCAGTTCCGAGGTCCCCAAAAGAACAGCACACAGGGCTGCTCTGCATAGAATCACAGATAGGAAGTGCTGCCGAGCCCCGACAGTAGCTCACACACGTGCTTGCCCAGCTTCTAACAAACCTTGGTTGTGGCTCACACAGGCCACCACGTGCTTGCCCAGCTTCTAACAAGCCTTGGTTGTGGCTCACACAGGCCACCACGTGCTTGCCCAGCTTCTAACAAGCCTTGGTTGTGGCTCACACAGGCCACCACGTGCTTGCCCAGCTTCTAACAAACCTTGGCCGTGGCCAGAGATAAGGCGAACCCAAACCCCAGGCCTGAAAGAAGGGCCCGCCGGCCCCTCCGGCCACGGTGAAGACCCGCCCCCCCGCCTGCAGGGACCGTCCAGGGAAAGGAGGGGAACTAGGCCCAGGCATCCAGGCCAGAGATGTTCTTTCCCGGCCACCT
Source organism: Saccopteryx leptura (assembly GCF_036850995.1). Taxonomy (NCBI): domain Eukaryota; kingdom Metazoa; phylum Chordata; class Mammalia; order Chiroptera; family Emballonuridae; genus Saccopteryx; species Saccopteryx leptura. Next base: position 16,872,039 of record NC_089511.1, read on the forward strand.
CGTCCCCCTCTTGATTGCTCCCCACTTGCTGGTGGCAAGTCCCTGTTACCTCACAGATGAGAGGGTGACTTAGAGAGGGTTTCCTGGAAACAGACTCCAGGCTGGAAGGTCTCATGAAGGACACGCCGCTGAGTGGACCCAGGAGCGGCGCCTGAGAGGGAGTGAGAAAGGTGGGGTCCGGCAGGGGGAGAAGCTGGAGAAGTGGGCGACATGGTGGCCACTGAGTCCGCAGGTGACCCCAGGGGAGCACTGAGGCAGGAGGGTCCCTCAGAGTTGTTCTAAACTGAGGTCAGGGGACCAGACCTTCCTAATTGCACCCATTCTCCATCAGAGGTCATCACTAGCGATGAGGACAGGCTACACTGTGGGCGAGGCAGTGCCCCACGGTCCAGGGCAATGTCCAGGGAAGGATGGAGCTGGAAGGCACTCCCAGATTCTGGGGAGTGGGTCCTAAGGCCCTGAAGATGCAGGAGGCTACATGGAAGCCCCAGCGTCCACTGCAGGAAAGAGAACGTGCCGGCCCAGGCAGGCCGTGGGTGGAGCCTGCAGGAAGGGGTGTCTCCTTGTCACTTCCAGTCATGGAGGCCAACCCCACAGCCCCCCACACCACCCAGGATCCCACGGGGGAGGCCCCCCTCCTCAGTCCCCAGGGGGCCTCACTGAGCCAGCCTGTCTCCCCCACGGAGTTGCTAACAGACACATCAAAGTCGCAGCATGTCACTTTCAAGAAGCTTTAAAACCCGTTTCTGAAATGGCTGTGCCCAGGAAGATTAAAAGTCTTCCCAATGAAGAATCAGAAGGCCTCCGGCATCAGAGCAGGATGGGTGGGCTCACCGACACAGGAAAGTGGAGTGCTTTTGTGCACTGGGCAGTGAAACAGAAAAACCAGAATAAAAATGTGTGCTGGGCCCTGGCCGGTTGGCTCAGTGGTAGAGTGTCAGCCCAGTGTGTGGATGTCCCAGGTTTGATCACCGGTCAGAGCACACAGGAGAAGTGACCATCTGCTTCTCCACCCTTCCCCCTCTCCTTCCTCTCTGTCTCTCTCTTCCCCTCCGGCAGCCAAGGCTCCATTGGAGCAAAGTTAGCCCAGGCACTGAGGATGGCTCCATGGCCTCCACCTCAGGCACTAGAATGGCTCCGGTTTAATGGAGCAACGCCTCAGATGGGCAGAGCATCGCCCCCTGGTGGTCACTCCAGGTGGATACGGGAGTCTTTCTGCCTCCTCGCTTCTCACTTCAGAAAAAAAAAATGTATATGCTGAATCTAAGCAACAAAGTCCTAGTTCCAGGACCTCTAAAGCGGTGAGATGAGCATACAGGGCCTCAGCTGGGGTCAGGGACATGAGCTGCTTGCCAGGAGGAAATCAAAGGACTTCATTAATTCACTCACTCATTAATTCACACAGAAATTATTAGTGTGTACCTAGTAGCTGCCAGGCACTGTGCCAGTGTACAGAAAGAATAGGACAGACCTGCCCCTACTTCCCAGTGTGGACAGCCTGGTGGTGAAGCCAGACAGTCAAGTGTGAAATGTGCTGAGAGCCCAAAGCACAGGTGGCCATGGGACTCAGAGGGAGCCAAGGAGGGCTTCCTGGAGGAGGCAAAACCTGAGTGAATCTGGTGATGGGGAGTAAGGAAAAGAAAGTATGAGTGCGATGAGAGGGAAGAGAGGTTTGAAAAAGTAGTGGAGAGGGGTGAGGCTGGGGTGGAGGGGAAGAGGGTGTGATCAGATCGCACAAGGCCATGAAGACTGGGGAAACATTGTGGACTTCATTGGGAGGGCAGTGAGGAGCAATGGAAGGGTCATCAGCAGGGGCAGGACAGGATTCCCTCTGGATTAGGGCACTGAGCAACCCCCACACGGAAAAGCCCTCTGGTCTCAGCACTGTGACTCCGGCTGGAGAGGGTGCTGGGGTGGAGGGGACCTGGAAAGCGCTGGCCCTGTGTGGTCCCGCCCTGGTGTACAGATTCAGCCCCCTCTCTGATTCAAAGAGTGTCCTGCTCCAGACACAACTAGACCCGTGACTCCCCACAGCACCAGGTCCCTCCGCTCCCCTGGCTCTCTATCTCCCTGGGATGCCCGCCCCTGCCCACTCCACCTGGCTGACTCCTGACCATCGTTAGCTATCACTGTCACCCACCCCCCATGCTGGTCGGGCACTTTCCCTTAAAGCTAACCCAGGCCCAGGGCTCCCCTTGGGCATGTTTTCCTGTTACAATCATCTGTCTACATGTCCATGAGTTACCAGTCTACCTGTATGTCCACCTGGGTGCAAGAGTCAAGCTCCCGAGGGGCAGGGAGCTCATCAGTACAGACCCCCCCGAGCACGCAGGCCTGGCTCTGTCTGCATGCTGAGGCAGGAGGAGCCATCAGGGGTCACCTTGTCCAGACCCCCTCCCAAGCCAGCGAAGACGGGAAGAGAACCAGCAATGCCAGGCTGCCATGGGCACCAGGCCTTCTGCAAGTGTCACTGCTAGTCATTCTCAAATACCCTGCCTGGCAGGTGCTTTGAGTCCTGGTCTGGATACTCCGAGAGGCTGGATGCCGGCCAAAGCCACAGGGCTGGTCTGGAGCAAACCAAACTGGGCATGCAGACCTGACTCCTCCTAAGGCCCCTCCCTTCCCGTTATCTAACGAGTTTTCCAGCTTCTCCATGGAAGGGCAGGCAACTAAGTCATCAGAATGGTCCCCTTTGTCCTAAGTAAAACCTCTCCTACATATCAATACATATACTAGTCACACACCTTCCCAGCAGGCTGCGGATCTCTGAATGAGACTGATTCAGATGAGACAAAGGCATTCCTCGGGCCACCACTGTGATGTTCTGTGAACTCACACCTGCCACTCCTGGCTCCCGAGCCCCACGGCCTCCCAGCGAGCAAAATTCAGCAAGCACACACACACACACACACACACACACACACACACACACACACACACACACACACACCTCCCCTGGTCCCTAAGGGGCTGGGCTCTCCAACACGACCCCAGACCACATTTCCTTGATGTAAGAAAAGTAAACTGAGCCCTGGCTGGTTGGTTCAGCAACAGAGCATCAGCCCAGCATGTGGATGTCTCAGGTTCGATTCCCAGTCAAGGCACACAGAAGAAGCGACCATCTGCATCTCCACCTCTTCCCTTTCCATTCTCCTTTTCTATCTCTCTCTTACCCTCCCGCAGCCATGGCTCGGTTGGAGCAAGTTGGCCCCAGGTGCTGAGGATGGCTCCATGGCCTCGCCTCAGGCACTAAACTAGCTCAGTTGCCAAGCAACAGAGTAGCCCCAGATGGGCAGAGCACTGCCCCCTAGTGGGCTTGCCAGGTGGATCCCAGTCAGGGCACATGCCGGAGTCTACTCTCTGCCCCTGCTTCTCACTGAATAAAAAAAAAAAAAATTAAATAAGAGCTGAGATGTTACCCCTTTTAATAACATTGTCATTTGCCTGGAAAGCCACCAGGCGACAGGCACAGGGCAAGGCCACCTCTTCAGCATAAGGGGGCTGATCAAGAACAGGAGATAGGGATATTAGGAGGTTGACCAGTACCCAGGCCTGGAAGGCAGTGATAGCATGGCATATTTCCACTCAGATCGAGTGACAGGCTTGACCTTTCTGAAGGGAAGGCTGGTGGCGGGGAGGATGGTCCGGTTCATGACGGACCAGCAGATGCAAGAAACATCGGGACCTGAGGTGAGCAGCGTCTTCCCTGGTCGTTCTTATTTCTCTTTCATTTTATGACTTTGACTGACCGTTTTTTGTAGATCACCTCAAATCCTTTCGGGGAATAAAGCAAAGTAAAAAAAATATAAACCAAGGCTTTGAATTAAAGCGCAGGAGGGACAGCATGCCAGGGCTGGAAGCGAGTGCCCGGGCAAGCCGAGGGGGCTCTGCACGGAGACACCAGCCCCCACCGCCGGGGGCAGCCGCAGCTCCAATCTAGTTGTGTCTAAACTTGCTAATGCCCGGCAGACACATGTCCACATTCTGTCCGTCACCGACGCTCGTGTCCAGCGTCCGGGCAGCCCGGGCTTGCAGACCCTCTGCTTCCTCGGCTCCTCGGGGCCTGCACTGCGCACGGGCAGGCCGGGGGATGGAGGAGCCTTTCGGAGCGTGGGCTCCGGAGTCAGAGCACCTGTCCTCCAACCCTGGCTCTATTTCTGCCCGCCCTGTGAACCTGCGGCTGGAAAGCGCTGAGCTTGGTGCGTACCAAGTGCTCAGCACGTCAGTTCTAAGACCAGGGCCTGGCCCACGGAGTCTGCTCCCCAGTGGGGAGTAAAGCTAGTCACAGACTGAGACCGTGCAGGAACTCAGGTGGTCCAGCGCCCGTGGGCCCGGGGTGTGGCCCGGACAGTGGGCTCTGCGGGCTCTCGGGGCGGGGAAGGGCGTGGGCCCGGGGTGTGGCCCGGACAGTGGGCTCTGCGGGCTCTCGGGGCGGGGAAGGGCGTGGGCCCGGGGTGTGGCCCGGACAGTGGGCTCTGCGGGCTCTCGGGGCGGGGAAGGGCGTGGGCCCGGGGTGTGGCCCGGACAGTGGGCTCTGCAGGCTCTCGGGGCAGGGGAAGGGCGTGGGCCCGGGGTGTGGCCCGGACAGTGGGCTCTGCAGGCTCTCGGGGCGGGGAAGGGCGTGGGCCCGGGGTGTGGCCCGGACAGTGGGCTCTGCGGGCTCTCGGGGCGGGGAAGGGCGTGGGCCCGGGGTGTGGCCCGGACAGTGGGCTCTGCGGGCTCTCGGGGCGGGGAAGGGCGTGGGCCCGGGGTGTGGCCCGGACAGTGGGCTCTGCGGGCTCGGGCTCTCGGGCTCTCAGGGCAGGGGAAGGGCGTGGGCCCGGGGTGTGGCCCGGACAGTGGGCTCTGCGGGCTCTCGGGGCAGGGGAAGGGCGTGGGCCCGGGGTGTGGCCCGGACAGTGGGCTCTGCGGGCTCTCGGGGCGGGGAAGGGCGTGGGCCCGGGGTGTGGCCCGGACAGTGGGCTCTGCGGGCTCTCGGGGCGGGGGAGGGCGTGGGCCCGGGGTGTGGCCCGGACAGTGGGCTCTGCGGGCTCTCGGGGCGGGGAAGGGCGTGGGCCCGGGGTGTGGCCCGGACAGTGGGCTCTGCGGGCTCTCGGGGCGGGGAAGGGCGTGGGCCCGGGGTGTGGCCCGGACAGTGGGCTCTGCGGGCTCTCGGGGCAGGGGAAGGGCGTGGGCCCGGGGTGTGGCCCGGACAGTGGGCTCTGCGGGCTCTCGGGGCGGGGGAGGGCTGGAAAGCCTCAGGAGGACCTCACAGAGCAGGGAAAGGCTGGGGAGGAAAGCCAGAGCTCCAGAAAGGGGGACTGCACACACCGGGGCTTGGAGATGAGCACGGTGGACACGGGGGGGGGGGCGGTAAGGAGCCAGCCAGGCTCAGGCTCGGGCTCAGGCTCGGGCTCAGGCTCAGAGGACAGGCGGACAGCCGCCCCGGGAAAGGGGGAAAGCTGGCTCTCCTGCCCGAACTCTGAAAACTAAGCAAACAGACCAACAAGATTAATTCACACAGGCAGCAGACTCAAAGCAACGTGTGGGACCCGAATGTGTGTCAATACTGGAAGCACATGAACAAGAGGAGGAGTCTTTGATTGATCCAACTGACATGGGTCCTGGAATTTCTGCCTTTTGCTTGTGTTTAAAAAATGGAAATTAGGCCTCTTCCAGAGAAGGAGGCGCTCCTGGCTTGGGCAAAGATTGACATCTCAGCCCCAATGTGGCCTCAATAAATACTTGGGGAGGGAGACAGGGAGGGGGGAGGAAGGAAGGGAGACAGGGAGGAGGGAGGGAGGGAGGGAGGGAGGGAGAGATTGGAGAGCTCATTACCATTTTCAGGTGCACCCCTCTTGCCTGCCACTTGGAGAGTGATTGTAATTCTCATCAGCTGAAGCTCTGGCTCCCTAAGGAGACCGGCACTGTTCTCACTGGTGTCTTATTGAACTTCAACAGAAAATGGGAACTTCCAGGCTAGAAAGCTCCAAGGTGAACATTGCCAGGATCTGATTATGAACACCTGTAATCCTGAATTAAATCTTGAAAGAAGAGAAATTGGAGGGGCAGGGTGGCGGTAGGAAGCCTCTCCAGCCCGAAGGAGAAGGAGAAACGCAGCACGGAACCCCGGCTTCCTGCTCAGGGCCCGGGGTGGGGCGGGGGCTCTTCTCCCTTCGGCAGTGGGCTGTGCCATCTGGGTTCCCTGGTCCTTCAGTGACTGGTCCTCCAGCATCCCACCTCCTTCTGCCTTCCATCCCCGATGGGCACGCTCCCCACCCCCTGGCTTGGGCTTGAACTCTACAGCCCCCCACCCTGCGGCAAACCACAACACCCAACAATGCACCTACTGTGTGCCTGGCCCCGTGCTAAGAACTTTTCATGCATTATCTCTGTTGCTCCTCACAGTAACCCTCCTGGTGTTTCTAGCCCTGTTTTACAGACAGGGAGGCTGAGGTTGAGACATCCAAGGTCACACCATGGAAAGAGTCCACCTGTGACTCCAAACCTGTGCTCTCGACCCCACGACAGTCATTCTTACATAAGCGTCAGGGTGCATCCACCTGTACTGTTATTATTATTTTTTTAATATTTCCCTCTATTTTCTATGTAAATCCATATTTAGAGGAAACGGTGCACCACTGTGGTATGTGTAAAAAATCTCACTTATCGAAAGTGACCAGGAAAGGAAAGAATGATGTCAACTGCCACCAGGCACCGCTGCCGCCAAAGACACCTGCCTCTGTCCTGCTCGCTCTTCATTCGACACGGAGGTGAAGGCGTGCCGGCACCAAACTGCCCCCTTCACCCAGACGGGACTGGTGGGGGTCCGAAAGGGGTCTCTTTCTCACCCTGAGCGCACTGTGTCTGGGCCCCTGATCACCTTCCCCTCTGGCCCACCCACGCTCAGTGACATCGGGCCTACCCTGTGGAAAATGCTGTCCCCTCTTGTCCAGTCATAGCTCAGGGCCCGGGGCCCCTTCAAATACTGCCCACCTCTGCCAGGCCAGTCAGCACCCATGCTGTCCACATCCCAGCCCTGCTTATGGGATCACAGATAGAAAAGCCATCCACGCAGGACTTTTGCTGAGAACCTTGGCTCCCTCTAGTGGCCATCCAGTACAACAGCACCGGCCAGGAGGTGGTTCTAAGTAGGAACCCAGCTGGGCCTCTGGTCAGAGAAAAGGAAGGTCAAATCCAGCTAGAGGGGGATCCCCCAGGGCCTGGCCCCCGCATGAGACACCCCACACAGGGCAATGCTGGAGGCAAGGTATCGACAGTGACCTGGATGATGACCACGGGAGTTTCTTTAGCTCAGTATCTGAATGTTCGTGAAGGTTCCCTTGCTCCAAAGGAATAACCCGTGTTTTCAATACTATCTTTGAGCTGGGCATTCATACACCACTGTTGACACGATGTGGGCTTTAAACGTGCCCCTGAAAGCTCTGTTCCCCAGCTTCTCATATCCAAACAACCGATGGCTTTTAATAGCTATTGTTGAGCCAATGGCCGCCGCTTACTAAGGTACTTCAAAGAGTTTTCTGCCTCCTTTTTCCCTGTAGTAAGAGAGAAGCATCCTGGTGTTCAGGAGTAACATTTCTCTAGCAATCTGCGTGCTTCACAAGCCTGCGCCTCCCGCCGCCCCACGGGTAAGGAGGAAGGACAGTAGGGACCCACACAGGTCTTTGCCCTCATCTTCCAAGCCAGGCTTGCCCAGCCTCCTGGGCTAGGGAGCCCTGGGGACAGCCCATGACCCACAGCCTGGTGACTCTGGCAGGCTTGGGGGCCGGGGCGCAGCATGAACCACTCAGAAAACACCTCCTTGGGGATAAATTGCCTTTGGAATGGTTAGCTCTTTAACTGCCTAGTGGGCACAGCCCAGAAAACCTACCAGGGGGATGTCTATTTAACCAGAGTAGTGACAGGAAGCCTTCCCCGAGAGAGGGGTGAATAACACCAGCCAGGACCCCCAGCCCCAGCTGCTGCCGTGGACTGAGGGAGGGGACAGCGCTCCGGGGATGGCTGCGCCTGGGACGCACAGGGCACCCGACAGCCGGCGGCTTCCAGAGGCAGGGCAGGGGCGCAGCACCGCGGGACTAGGATAGACATCGGGAACCCAGCCCTCATGGAGCATAACAGCCCATACGCCAAGGCGCTTCCTTTACATGCAGTCGGGGTTGAATCTGCAAACAATTCCATGCCAGAGGCGGTTACTGTCCCTCGTGCACAGGTGAGGAGCCTGTGGCTTGGGTAGAGTGAGGGGTGCGCGGGAGCAGAGGCCTCCAGAGGTGGAGGCAGACCCACGCCTGTCGCCTGTCGGATACACACCACACCTCCGGGTGCCACCTGGCCCATCCACTGCCCCCTGGCCCCGGGCTCTCTGACCTCCCTCTCAGACCCCTGCATCCGAGCTCACCACTGGCCCGTCCCAAAGCCACCTCTGCGGCCAACACTCGGCCACTTCTGCTCCCCGTCGGGTCCCTACGTCCTGCATGTTGTCATCCACAGGGCATGACGCTCCTTGACGCTCCTCCCCATCCGTCCTTTTCAAATGGCGATTGCATGGTGTTATTTTGACCAGAACTGTGTTCTCCTTACCTCGTGGCCAATGATCTCTCAGCGGCATCCCTGCATAAGGGATGAGAGGGTCCCTCCACCCCCGTGCCCTCTGCCTGGGGTCAGGCCTTATCATCTCTCCCCTTGACCAACTTCAGGGAGAGTCCCACACGCCACCTGTTAAAACAGGACCCCCATGCACATCCAGCTTCATAACCAGTGCCACTTAGTCCTGTGCCCTCTCCTACTTTAAATCCCCCCAAATCTCCCAGAACCTTCAGGATAAAACCCAATTGTCTTACTGGTGCCCCATGGCCATGCCTGTCCAACGCTCTGCCCTGGGCACCTTTGCTTGTCATATCTCCAGACATCTGCACACCGTTTTGCTGTCCCTGGGTCCCTCTTTCCCCCACCCTCAGGCAGAGAAAGCAGTGCCGTCCTCAGGGTCCCCTCCTCAGTACCTAGTGTGTTCTCCTGCTGCACATATTGCTCGCCACTTCCCATTCTAACACCTGGAGTGCATGTGCGCCCCTGGTCTGTGACCCCGGAGGGCAGGGCTTGACTAACAGCAGTATTCCGGGAGCCTGCTGCAGGCCCCAGCAGGGATGCCACTAACCCGAATCTGTGTTGAGTGAGCGGGTAGGGAGACGGCGCTGCAGGTCCAAGCAGGATGTGGGGAGGGTGGGATGAAGTCAGCAGTGACGGAGGTACAACTGAGAGCCACCCCTGAATCTAATGACTCTGTCTCCACCCTGGCTGCCTCAGTAACTATGGATGAGAGTGACCTTCCTCCAGCCCTCAGTTTCTTCATCAGCAAAATGGACTTAATAGCAGCACATGGCCAGTCTCTAGCATCCTCCCAGAAGCCAATGACACAACACAAGGCCACTTCTGAGAGTCACAGCCCTTTGATCCAGCTGCCGGTTGTTTCCATGGGTTGGGGCATTTTAAGGAGCTTGGTGCCAGAGGCCCATGTTAAACTGAGCTCCCAGGAATAAGTAAAATGTCAGCAGATGGGTGGAGAGGTGAGGAGGGGAGGGGAGGGGAGGTGGGGAGGGGTGATGGAGAGAGGAGGGGAGGGGTGGAGAGGTGAGGAGGAAAGGAGGGGAGGGGAGGTGGAGAGGGGAGGGGAGGGGTGGAGAGGTGAGGAGAGGAGGGGAGGGAAAGGAGGGGAGGGGAGTGGAGGTTGAGAGGGGAGGGGAAAATGGAGAGGTGAGGAGGGGAGGGGAGGGAAAGGAGGGGAGGGGAGGGGAGGTTGAGAAGGGAGGGGAGGGGTGGAGAGGTGAGGAGGGGAGGGGAGGTGGAGAGGGGAGGGGAGGTTGAGAAGGGAGGGGAGGGGTGGAGAGGGGAGGAGGGGAGGGGAGGGGAGGGGAGGGAAAGGAGGGGAGGGGAGGGGAGGTTGAGAAGGGAGGGGAGGGGTGGAGAGGGGAGGAGGGGAGGGGAGGGAAAGGAGGGGAGGGGAAGGGAGGTGGAGAGGGGAGGGGAAAATGGAGAGGTGAGGAGGGGAAGGGAGGGGAGGGGAGGGGAGGGGAGAGGAGGGGAGGGAAGAGGAAACCTGTTCAGTTAGAGAAAATGACCTGGAAAGACAATGGCCAGAGGGACAAGGACAAAGGGAATAAGCCCCTTCTGAGCACCTGCTGTACACATGACACATACTTTACACTCCCAAGAAGCATCTATCCTCAAAAGTGAGGGGGCCACAATCAGCTTCTGCTCACCATTGACACCTTTAAGAAAATGAGCCTGGGGCCTGACCTGTGGTGGCGCAGCGGAGAAAGCATCGACCTGGAACACTGAGGTCGCAGGTTTGAAACCCTGGGCTTGTCTGGTCAAGGCACATATGGAAGTTGATGCTTCCTGCTCCTCCCCCCCTTCTATCTCTCACTCTAAAATGAATAACTAAAAATTTTAAAAAATAATTTTTAAAAAAAGAATGAAAAAAAAATAAAGGCAACTGTGTGGGCAGTTCTTTAAAAAAAAAAAAAATGAGCCTGACCTGTGGTGGCGCAGTGAATAAAGCACCAACCTGGAACACTGAGGTCACTGGTTCAAGACCCTGGGCTTGCCTGGTCAAGGTACATATGGGAGTTGATGCTTCCTGCTCCTCCCCCGTCTCTCTCTCTTTCTCTCTCTCTCTCTCTCCTCTAAAAATGAATAAATAAAATCATTAAAAAACAAAAAAGAAAATGAATAAACCAGCTGCAGACTGGGAAAGAAAACATTCACAACCACAGTGTATAAAGAACTCCTCCTTCCCATCAACAATAAAAGGACAATCGATCCAATTTTTTAAGTGGCAAAAGCCTGGAACAGACATCACAAAAGAAAATCTAGGACTAGCCAATAAGCTCAGAAATGCAAATTAACACCAAAACGAGGTACCACTACTGGTCCACTAGGGTGGCTAAGACAAAAAAAAAAAAAAAAAAGATCAACACCAACAAATGTTGGTAAGAACATAGAGCATCTAGAACTCCCTTACCTGAGAGTGAGTGTGAAATGGCACAACCACTTTAGAAAATGTCTGGAAATTGTAGTTAAACACACACCTACCCGTGGCCAAGCAATTCCACCCCAAGTATCTGCCCAAGAGAAATGAAGATATACGTCCCCATCAAGCTTTGTACATGAACATTCACATAGGCCTTATTCACAATAGTGCAAACCTGGAAAGAACCCAATGTCTGTGAGGGATGCACAAATTGTGGTGTTATCTATACAACCAAATACTACTCAGCAACAAAGTAACACACTATTCTTCTTTTTTTTTTTTTTTTTGTATTTTTTTGAAGCTGGAAACGAGGAGAGACAGTCAGACAGACTCCCGCATGCGCCCGACTGGGATCCACCCGGCACGCCCACCAGGGGCGACGCTCTGCCCACCAGGGGGCGATGCTCTGCCCCTCCGGGGCGTCGCTCTGCCGCGACCAGAGCCACTCTAGCGCCTGGGGCAGAGGCCAAAGAGCCATCCCCAGCGCCCGGGCCATCTTTGCTCCAATGGAGCCTTGGCTGCAGGAGGGGAAGAGAGAGACAGAGAGGAAGGAGGGGGGTGGGGGTGGAGAAGCAAATGGGCGCTTCTCCTTATGTGCCCTGGCTGGGAATCGAACCCGGGTCCCCCACACGCCAGGCCGACGCTCTACCGCTGAGCCAACCGGCCAGGGCCAACACACTATTCTTATGTGGATAAATCTCAGAAACATTGGGCTCAGTGAAAGAAATAATACATAAAACTATATACAATATATATACAAAGATTATATATACTGTCTACAGGCAGGTTACAAACAAGATAGATTCTGTGGGCTTGAAAATGTTTAAGTATTTATATGCACAGAAAGGTTAATATAAACACTATGTTAAGATAAACATCTGTATAAGTTGCATTTAATAGGTAAATGCCCTGTTCCAACTTAAATATAAATTCAGTTTAAGAACAAACCTTCAGAACCTGCCTAGTTCATAACCCAGGGACTGCCTATAATTCCACTTCTACAAAATCTAATAACTAAGTGTGCCCATGTTGATATTGGTCAGAACAGGGGGTTCCTCCACATTGTAGGGGGAGTTGACAAAGAGGCAGGAAAAATGGTGAACGTGTTTGACCCTGGCCAGTTAGCTCAGTGGTAGAGCATCAGCCCAGAGTATGGAAATCCTGGGTTTGATTCCCAGACAGGGCACACAGGAGAAGTGCCCATCTGCTTCTTCACCCTCCCCCTCTCCTTCCCCTCTCTCTCTCTCTCTCTCTCTCTTCCTCTTCTGCAGTCAAGGCTCCATTGGAGCAAAGCTGGCCTGGGAGCTGAGGATGGCTCCATGGCCTCCACCTCAGGCACTAGAATGGCTCCAGCCACAGCAGAGCAACAGCGCCCCCTAATGGGCATGCCAGGTGGATCCCTACATGTGTCGGGCACATGTGGAGGGTGTCTCTCTGGCTCCCCGCTTCTAACTTTAAAACAACAACAACAAAAAAATGATGAACGTGTTCTACATCTTGCTTTGAGTGCTAGCTAGTTATATGGGTGAATACATTTGTCAACAATCACTGAGCTTAACACCTAAAATATATGCATTTTTGATATTTTAATTATCCCTCGATTTAAAAAAATAAAAAAAGAAAAAACAATGTTGTGTAGTCAGATCCTCTGGGTTCAAATCCCAGCTCCAATCCTTAGCAGCTTTGTGACCCAGGTTAATCTCTGAGACTCCATGTCCTTGTCTATAAAATGGGAATGTAGTAACAGCCCTTGCCTGGCTGTATTGTGGCTGTTCAGTGAGAGAAGTCGGTGGGAAGGGGTTGCCTCGGCACCTGAGACGCTGGAGAGCATGCAGTTCATGTGAATTCAGCAGAAGTAGCCTGCCCAAGGTCCGGCAGTGAAGCGAGGGGAGCGGGTGCAGGCAGTGACGGCCCTGAGGGTGCGGTGCAGACAGACACCGGGAGAACGACCAGGAATGAGCCAGGCAGGTGGCAGGTGTGTGCCAGTTCACTCACAGCACACTCACTGCCCCAGGAGGATGCAGGGAGGCCAGAAGCTTTAGAAAAAACCAGTGCCAGGAGCCCTGTGTGCGCCGCAGCCCAAGACATAAATAGAGGTTGACACTGTCATTTATGAATGAGTCATGACGTCTGGGCTGCTGGAGGCTGCGAGGAGAAGACAGATGGGTGCTGTCAGTATTCGTTGTGGGAGTTCTCGGCATGGGGAGCGGGGGACGTGCAGGCTCGAGTAGTGGATGGAGTGCTGTGTGGGGAAACTGAGGCATAGGCGCAGGCCACACATCAGGGCGAGGGTCGGGAAGCATTCTCTCCCTGGCTTCCCTGATGCCCTGGGTGTGACGGAGCCTGCCCCCACCCCCGCCAAACAGGCAGGGGCACCCTCCATGGCGCTGGGTCTCTTGCAGACCCTAAGAGCATTCCCCCCCCCTTCCTGCTGACACTCACAGAGCTCACCCCTTTGCAGAGCCATGAGGTCAGAGGCCCGTGGGCCCGACTTGTCCATCAAGCATATCAAAGGGCCCTCTCTCCACAAACGACACTAATTAATTTGTGCTTCCCCAGCAGGGGGTCTGCTGCATCCTGCATCTGCCAACCCAATTATGAAATGGCTCTTTCAGGCTGGCTCCCAGCACATGGAGATCCCAGCACAGGCGCCAACAGCTCGGGGGCCGGGGGGGGGGGGGGGGAACTACGGTGACTACAAAAAAGAAGGAAAACCCAGGGCGGCTAATGATGGTCAGGACACTCACATTCGCCAGTACGCATCAAGCTCCTGTAAGGTGCCCTTCCAGTACTGCACAGATATTCTCTCCAATATTCCCAGTGACCCTAAACGTATCATTAGCATTGTTTCCCACACCAGGAGATTAAGGTTCAGAGAGGCTAAGAAATTAGCCTGAGGTCACACAGCTGATTAGAAGCAGACCTAAACTAGGAACACCAGGACGTCTTCCTCCAAAGCCCACTTTCTCACAGCACAGTCTACTCCTGAGGGGTCCCTGCCCCAGTGTGGGTGACTTTAGTCTCCCCACAGCGAGATGAGGTTGACTCTAGCCCATCGGTCGGGTTTCCGGGAAAATGGGCAGAACGTGCTCCCCTCCGTCCCCTTCCCCTCCTCTTGCACACGGGGGTCGGGGGAAGCGCACGCTGAAACTGGAGCGCGGGTCCTTCCGACCTTGCCCCTTTCCATTAGCTTATTTATATTTCTCTCATTAAGGATTTTTTTTTTTGAATTAATGAAGTCCACTGGTTTCAAATGAGTGGCTTAAAAGGTAATGCCATTTACTACCTTTAACACAATAAACAATAATGAAACAAGAACTCTCGTTTGTTGATGGCCTACTATGCGCCAGACCATGTAATAGAAGCTCCGCGTATAGGAGTAGTTCCCATTCTGTCTGGACCCCACTGCCCAGAAACGCTGATGGGATCAGCCCAGGTGGGACTCAGGGGGGATCCAGACATTGGCCCTCATGCTCCCAAATGTACAACCAGGACTGAGGACGGCTGACTTGGTTCTGACCAGGGCCTGTTGAGGTAGGAGCAGCGTTGCTGGAGGTGGGAGTAGAGGGTAAACAGCCCGGGGGTACCCAGACTGGGTAACTGGCATGGCAGCATCGGGTCGGCAGACGGCAAGCTCTGTCCCCCACTCTGGCTCTACCTAGGCAGATCCTGTCTGGCGATGACGATGCAGAATATAGCCTTGGGCCAGTCACAGAAAGTCACCAGTAGGTGGCAGCATAGAGAAAACGAACTCTAGCCAGCAACAAAGGAGAAAGCCGCCTAGGCAGGTGTCCCTGCCGGCTCCTGTGTCTACCTCCCCATGGCACTGACTAGAAGCCCACCCAACACACACACACACACACACACACACACACACACACACACAGAGGACCACAGTGGGCTCCTCTCTTTCCCCCAGGCACAGGCTCCTGCAGGAGATCACAGCCGGCTGGGTGGGGCTGAGGTCGGAAGAACAAATTTCAGAAAGCACTGAATTCTGCAATTTAAAATTAGAGGGTGGTGGGGAGAGCTCTGTGAATCAAATAACATATGGGGGCAGGGGAAGGGGGTAATAATTCTCCCGGCCCTGAATCATCCTGCTTCTGTTCTCAACAACTGGCAGCAGAGTAATAGCAGGGACACATAATTAGCGGCTGTTATTACATTAGCGTGTGTGATCCATGCTGATGAGATGGCTGGGTCTGTGAGAAGGGCTCAGACCAGGAGGCCATGGGAAAATGGTGGGAGCAGAGGACCTCCGGTGGACCTCTCAGAGTGGCCAAAACACACCCGGGACACCTTCCATCCTCCGCCTCCCACCGGGCCCCACGTCCGGGAGACTGACCTCTCTCTCCCGGGTCAGGAAAGTGCACCCTGCTGCCCCTGCCCCCAGCCTGGCAGACCTTACCTCCGCCTCCCCCCTCCCCAGCCTCATGCCAGGGCCAGCCCGGACACTTAATATTCCCCATCAGGCTCTCAGAAGACGTTCTGCGTATTCATAAATGCAGGGCACTTTGGGATTCTGAGCAGCTGGTTATTTCAAAGCAACATTTATTTCAACATGGACCAGCAGGCGAGCCCTTCCCAGGTCTGAGCCCAGCCGGGCCTCGGCTATCTGGGCCTCAGCAGCTTGTCTGAGTCTACTGGGGCTGGGGCAGGTGGTACCCCAAAGCCACCGCCCCACGTATTCACGGGGTTGAGGCTTGGAGGTTGGGGAAGGGATGGCGGGTCTCCCTGGGGGTATCTAGAGCATGATTCTCAAAGTACCTTCCACGAGCCACCCAGGTCACCAGCAGTGTGTAAAAATGCAGATTCCAGGGTCCAGCTCTGCTGAATCACCTGCGGGGGCGGGGGGGGGGGGGAATCTGTACCTTAATTTTAATACATTTCCCGAATGGTTTTGATTCACATAGAAGTTTGGGGAGCCCTAACCTGAAAACATGGTCAGAGGGCACACATTCACAGTGAGAAGAGTTAAAGTTTAAGAGAATACTTGTTCAAAGGCCCTGGGGCCAGGCTCCCACAGCCCGCCAGACTTTTTACACGCATGATCCCATTTAAGCATTACAATGTGGAGTGTTGGTGGGGGGCTCCGTGTCCATTTTGCAGATTAGGAAAGTGAGGGTGACAAAGGTTCAGGTCTCTGTGACCATCGGGTTACCTCAGTCCCCCCCTCACTCCCTGTCACAGGATTTGTCTACAGCACTCGAAACCGTTGGAAACTCTTTTGTGTGGCGGTGTGTTTATGCGCACAGTGACCTTTGGCAATCCCGTCATTAGGAGCCCAGCGCCCAGCCCTGAGGCTGGCGCCCAATCAACACGCCGCAAAGGGTGGAGGCAATGAGGTCAGGGGTCACAGCCAGGTTTGGTGAGTCCAGTGCGGGCCTGAGACAGTGGCCCGGGGCAAGGCCATGGCAGGGTGGGCCCGAGTCAGCAGGCATCGCCTCCACCCTCAAGGCAGTGCCAGTCAAGGAGCAGGTTCAGAGCATGCAACAGGCAGGGTCACGCTTCCTGTTATGCAGGAAGCGATGGGCCCAGGACCCCCCAGCCAGTGAAGGTCAGGCATGCCCCACACCCTCCCCTCTCCCCTCCTCCTCCCAGGGCTGGAACTCTTCTCCGTGGGGGTTCTGGGAGCTGAATCTGGCCTTGGACCGAGGTCAGCCAACGCCCAGCCTTCCAGGGTTCTGGAAGAGTCGCTGAGCTGGGAGGGGCGGGGGAAGAATGTGGGCAAACAGCCCAGTCACGTCCATCAGCCAAAGACAATTGCAGTTGAGCCTCCTTCTCGGGGAGACGGTACTGACGCGGAATGTTGAGCAGCTGCGGCAGCCGGTCCACAGAGAGGCCTTCAGACCTGCCCACCCACGCCTGCTCGGCCCAGAAAACGGACTTCTAACAGGCAGCAAATGAACATGTCAAGCCCAGTCATTCCACAGCTGGAGACCAGGCGTATTGGGGGTGGAGGAACGGCCAGCCTAGGGACAGTGGCCTCAGGGCACAGCTGTGTCCTGGACAGCCCCGACCCCTGCCTGTGTATGGTAATCTGCTTGGCCCCTGGACCTTTCGGTCCAACCCCACACACCTTGGGCCTGGACAGGCCATGGCAGAGCGGAGGGTCAGCTGTCAGGGAGAGCTGAGGGGTGACACCAACGGGACAAGGGGGGGACGGACTGCGCAGGGGGACAGGGAACTGCTCTGGGGGAGGGCCAGGTGGAACAAGGCCTCATGAAGCTTAAATAGACAAGCTGCAGCCCCCAAGCCAGGGAGGGGACAGGCCCTCCCCTCTCCTCTCCACTGGGACTCCAGGTCAGCGGGGGCCTTGGTGCTCCACTCGTCTCCGAAGAGCTTCGAGGGAAAAGTCCCAGTTTCAGTAGAAACCATCGGAGGTCTTAATGATGGTTTACTAACCCAACCTGGACCCACCCACTCACCCCACCGCCGGCCCTAAGGGCCTTGAGTCCCCTGTAAACTCACCCTGTCCCCAGCCACCCCATTGTGACTTGATTATATCTGCAAAGACCCTCTTTCCAAATACAGTCACATTCAATAGGTACCGGGAGGAAGGACTGAAGCATATCTTTTTGGAAGACACAACTCAACCCATACAATAACTTTGTCCTAAATATTGCATGGGACGTACTTATTTCTGTCTTAGTCCATCAGGCTGCCAGAGCAGAATGCCATAGACTGGAGAGCTCAAACAAGAATTATTTCTTAGGCCCTGGCCGGTTGGCTCAGTGGTAGAGCAATGACCTGGAGTGCGGGAGTCCTGGGTTTGATTCCCGGCCAGGGCACACAGGAGAAGCGCTCATCTGCCTCTCCACTCCCCCTCTCCTTCCTCTCTGTCTCTCTCTTCCCCTCCCACAGCCAAGGCTCCATTGGAGCAAAGTTTGCCCGGGCGCTGAGGATGGCTCTGTGGCCTCTGCCTCAGGCACTAGAATGGCTCTGGTTGCAGCAGAGCAATGCCCCAGATGGGCAGAGCATCGCCCCCTGGTGGGCATGCCGGGTGGATCCCGGTCGGGCACATGTGGGAGTCTGTCTGACTGCCTCCCCATTTCCAACCTCAGAAAAATACAAAACAATACAAAACTATTTGTTACGGTTCTGGAAACTGGGAAGTCCAGGACCAAGGTGTCGGCAGATGCAGGGTCCGGTGAGAGCCCCCTTCCTGGTTCATAGCTGGTTCTATGTCCTCACATGCTGGAAGGGGCAAGGGAGCGCTCTGAGGTCCCTTTGTAAGGGCACTAATCCTATTCATGAGGGCTCCACCCTTATGATCTAATCCCCTCCCAAAACCCCCACCTTCTAAGACCATCACAAAGAGGATTAGGTTTCAACACATGAATTGCAGGGGGGGGGGGGTAGATATTCTATTACAATAAGTAAAAGAGCATTTGTGATTCTCTGAATTCAATTGTAACAGTGTGTCCTATATTTACGCAACCCTATCCCTGAGTCATATGATCTTCCCCAAAGTCCAACAATCTAACTCTTGGTTCTGCCCTCTAGAAAGCAAACTATTTTTTTAATTTTTTATTTAATTTATTGGGTTGACACTGGTTAATAAAACAACACAGGCTTCAGGTGTACAATTCTACAACACATCATCTGTGTACTGTATTGGGTGTCCACCACCCCAAGTCAAGTCTCCCTCCATCACCATTGATCCCCCTTCTACCCTCTTCTACCTCCCTGTTTGTTTCCTTCTGATAATCACCATCCTGTTGTCTGGAAAGCACACTATCTTTACAGAGTAGAAAATGATGAGACAAAAACTGACTATTTATAAACAAATAGTTAGTGTCCAAAAGCACTTGAAAATGACAAAAACAGCAAGGGTGGGATGGAAGAGGCAGGGTGGGGTGGTGCGGGAGGCCTCCATTCAGCGCCTGCTTTATGTCCAGACCTGTGCTGGGCACTCAGCAAAGACAACAATACAGGCAGAGCAGTGTGAGTGCAGGGTCCCAGATGACCAGAGGCCGTGAGGAATAAGAAGGGTGCTCCAGGCCCTGGCTGGTTGGCTCAGTGGTAGAGTGTCGGCCCAGTGTGTGGAAGTTCAGGGTTCGATTCCCAGCCAGGGTACACAGGAGAAGTGCCCATTTGCTTTGCCACCCTTCTCCCTCTCCTTTTTCTCTATCTCTCTCTTCTCCTCCCATAGCCAAGGCTCCATTGGAGCAAAGCTGGCCCGGGCACTGAGGACGGCTCCATGGCCTCCGCCTCAGGCACTAGAATGGCTCCGGTTGCAGCAGAGCAACTCTACAGAGGGGCTGAGCATCGCCCCCTGGTGGGCATACCAGGTGGATCCTGGTCGTATGCATGCGGGAGTCTGTCTCTGCCTCCTTGCTTCTCACTTCAGAAAAATAAAAAAAATAAAAAAGTGTTCCAGGCACACACCTGCCTGGCACCCACACATGTGCAGCAGAGAGCATCACCCATCCAGCCTGCGGGCCGTGGGCACCTTAGACCCTTTATTCTGCCCGATTGAGCATCCCTGAGCCCTGCCCCTCACTCTTGTGCTTTTCCCCCTCCACTGTGTGGTCTCAAAAACTTACCCAGAGCTCCTCAGTCCCACCTGGCACTCAAATCCGCCTGGGCTGGGTCACTGAGCCTTCCTGATAGGCTGTCACCGGCCTAGGTTTCCCCTTTGGGTCCTTTCGAGGAGCGGGGACTGGCTGGCAGCAAAGGGACAGACCCGGCTCCCTACCCAAGAGGAGTGACACTTCTAAGTGAGGCAAAACTCAACACATGATGCAATCTGATAAAAACCTGCCTGAACCACGCTCCACTCTGCCCTCCGGCTGAGGCCAGAGACGGAGCTCACAGGGGGGTTGGGGGCTGGGAGTTCCTCATCTGCTGAAAAGGTAGTGCTGACACAGGGGGCTGGGGGGGGGGGCTGGGGGGAGCAGAGCCTTGAGCCCAAAGTGAAGATCTGAGAGCTGGGAAGGAAGGTCAGGTGACGTCACGTCACTGACCATCAGCATGGAGAACCTTTATGGAGACTTACTGAGCAGGGGCCAGGTAATTCTCTTACCTACATTCTCTCTAAACTGGAAGGACAGGGAAGGGCGGGGTGCCCAGAGCGGTGCCCAGCATATTACTTTGCCAGATTAAATGAAAAGGCGATTACCAGAGTCACCAGGTAATGCTAGAGCTAAGGGCTATTCTTGGGCCATGTGACAGGCTCAGGTGACAGGTGGGTGCAGCCTGGGCCTCTGGTGGGAGCCGGGTGGCATGCGTGAGCTGGTATGCAGAGCCGAAGGGCCTCTGGCAGCAGAGGGACGCTGTCGGTGCTTGCGAGCTCTCAGAGGGCAGCGCACTGGAGAGCAGGACAGACCCGGCTCCCTGGGGCACTGAGGAAGTGGCACGTGTGCCTCTAGAACACGGAGCGGGTGGCCAGCTGACCTGGGCAGAGGCTGGACTCACCCCTCAGCATCGCTCCTCCGCGGTCTCACATCCGGCCAGCCCCCTCTGGCTCTTTGCCTCCTGCAGACCCAGGGTCTTGGCCAGGCACCCGAAGAGCCTGCAGATACTTACAACACACGTGGACACTCAGGGACACAGCCCCCCTCTCTGCACACACACACCCCTCCATAAATGCAGGCACACACCAACCCATGACCACACAATGGAAGCTGTGGACTCAAGGGGCAAGGGAGCTCTGAGATTTACACACGCGCGCGCGCACACACACACGCACACGCACACGCACACGCACACGCACGGGGTGCTCTCCCTCACAAGGTCCAACTTCGCCATTGCACCGGCAACTTATATTTAAAGCATTTCCCTGGCTCCTTGGGGGAAAATATATTTCCTTTCACACTTTCCAGATTTGTTATCCTTAATCTGGTGCCAGCTTCCGCTTAACAAATGACACCCAAGAAAGACCAAGGAGCTGGAAAGGGAAATGAGTCTCCGCTGGGCAGATGCGGCCCGAGCTTCCCCACGGCGCGGTGGCGGTGGCGGTGGCGGTGGCGGTGGCGGTGGCGGTGACGCTGTAACAGCCCGTCTCGCGGCTGGGATGAAAGGGCCCGGGGAATATCTGAACAGGACTGTGGGGCTGGTGCTGAGGCCCGTCGTCAGTGGAGATGCGCGGGGCAAGGGGCCTCCGGGAGGAGGCGTGGGGGCGGTACCGCGGGCGGAGGCAGGGGCTCCGCCAACCGCACAGGGTGACGAAGCCCTGGAGGAGCAGCTGCCCCTGAACTACACAGGACAGCACGGTGGGGAGGAGTTATACCAGGGGTCCCCAAACTACGGCCGGCGGTCCACATGCGGCCCCCTGAGGCCATTTATCCGGCCCCCGCCGCACTTCCGGAAGGGGCACCTCTCTCATTGGTGGTCAGTGAGAGGAGCATAGTTCCCATTGAAATACTGGTCAGTTTGTTGATTTAAATTTACTTGTTCTTTATTTTAAATGTTATATTTGTTCCCGTTTTGTTTTTTTACTTTAAAATAAGATATGTACAGTGTGCATAGGAATTTGTTCATAGTTTTTTTTATAGTCTGGCCCTCCAACAGTCTGAGGGACAGTGAACTGGCCCCCTGTGTAAAAAGTTTAGGGACCCCTGAGTTATACAAGGCTTTCCGGGAAGGACTGTGGCAGCTTAGACCCGAATTAGGAAGTACTGGTAACTTCTGCTCCTTGGTGGCCGTGCAGGTGGAATGAAGTGGGGAAGTTCGCCAAAATGCTCACTAACGTAAGAGAAATCAGGAGAGCGCTGATCAAGCCGTGCCCCGGTACCACGCCCTGGGCCGCTGAGCCCACAGAAAGGCGCTGTCTCCCCGTTCCGGTTCCAGAGGCTGGGAGTCTGAAGCCAAGGTGTGGGCCGGGTCGCTGCCTTCTGAGGCGGCGTGGGAACGGTCTGTTGGGAGATGCTGTCTTCTCCCTTCTCACTTCACATGGTCTTGCCACTCTATGTATCTGTGTCCAAATTCCCCCTTCCTAAGGACACCAGTCATATTGGATGGGGACTCACCTTACTGAATAATTTTAACTTATTACCTCTGTGAAAATGGGGGCCAAATATATAGTGACAGAAGAATGCTTGACTTGGGGTGGTGGGCACACAATGCAATATACAGATCACGTATCATAGGGATGTACACTTGAAACCTGGATGATCCTATTAACCAGTGTCACCCCCAAAAATTTAATTTTTTAAAAAAGGAAGCAAAACAAACAAACAAAAACCCCGATCTCCAAAGAAGGTCGCGTTCTCAGGTATTGAGGATTAAGACATCAACATCTCTCTTGGAGGGGAGAGGGAAACACAATTCAATCCGTATCATCCCAATACCCCCCAAAGACCACACCATCTTTATAACAGAACTGACATGGGCTGGGGTTGAACTTGGCCCTATGGTTTACAACTGAGCCGGTTGCCGGTCGGAAATATGGCCGCCAATTACAAAGGGACTGTTAACAGTTTTCACAGAAAATCAAGGCTCTGCACTATGTTTTAAAGTTTTCAGTTTACGCCCACCTGTTCATTATTCTTGCAAGAGTCTTTCTAGAAAGATGAGCGGCTTTATTTGTGTTCCCAGTTGAGAATGGGTACCGATTTTTGTGTGGACTGGGCTCATTAGAACTGCATCTGTGAGGTCCACAAGGGCTCATTTTCAGAGTCGGTGAGCAAAGTCAACCTCTTCTAAAAATCATTGATTATGATTTTAAGTAAACAAACCCGGTTCTACAAACATCCTAACAAATTTGGTTTCCTATAAGAAAGATTCATCGTCTCAAATGTGAAAGTCTACAGTCATTGGAACTATGAAAATAAACCTTCCAATATTTCAGGACTGCTCCTGGTCCCCTTAGGAGATACACTGGGACAGAAAATCAACTTTACAGCGACAAGATACAGAATGACTCTGGATGCGACTTGAATTTCATGGTGACTGGTATGTAAATATTTGCTGCTCTTCACTCGTCTCGCTAAATAAAGTCTTAATGCTTCACCCAGAGCTCTGCGTTCTCGAAAGTGCTTGTACACTCTCAAGGCACCTGCTACCCAAGCGTGAAGCCTCTGGCCCCAGCTTAACGTTAATCAAGTCTGATTTTAAAGTGTTTGGAGTTTATCATGTTTAATTCTACGTGGCTCCCAGGAAGCACTCCCGGGGCTCCTTTTAGAACTCGTGACCTTGAGGCGGTCTGGGGGCCACTTGCGTGAGACCAAGCCTGGTTCATGAGCACAGACTCCGGGGCTGGTCTGTCCAGGCTGGAAGTCCAGCTCTGTCCGGCACTATCCACGTGGCCTTGGGCTAACTCTGTTAATGTCTTTGAGCCTCAGTTTCCCCATCTGTGAAATGAGGAGAATAATAATATCCAGATTGTTGTGAGAGTTAAATAAGATGATATGTGGGTTCTGGATACTATGGTGTGTGCCTCCCACCTTCAGAAATGAAGGTTTTATTCCCCCAGCTATTGGGCATGTTGCCAGAAGACGGCCGTCAGCTGTCAATCCTCTTTGGGGAATGGCCTCAGCTATAGACATCTGCCATGGCCAAGATCACGGCCATCCAAGGGCAGCCTGTGTTAATGACTGATCAATGAAGAACTATGAAGACCTGGTGTCCTTGTCCCCACTCAGACTCAGACAACACCGGAGGACTGTTCAGCCCCAGCGCTTTCCACAGGGCTGGCTGACCTTCCGCCCAACCTGCTTCCTACCCTTCCCTTCCCAGGTGTTGATCCTGAGACACCCCCTCCTCTTTCAGGAATACCCTGTACTCTAGGCTTTGACTCGGTGTCTACATCCCCAGGAAGAACAGCAGGGGACACTAGTGAAGTGCTCAGAAGAGGGCCTGGCACATAGTAAGCGTTATTAAGCCGTTGTTAAATATAATAAAAAGTTAGAAGATGCAGTAGCCACGGGATGACCTCCATGCCTTGGGCATCAGCAGTACCTGGACCCAAAGTTGCCTTAGAGCAGAGACTTGGGGAAGACCCGCAGGTGAGATAAAGGGAGCACTGGGCCTGCCTGTCTGCAGTCAGGGGCCTCTAACTCAACTTCCTGGGGAGGAGAGAAGGAGGTGAAAGTCGGGGCAGCTCGACACCTCACTGCCCTGAGGCTCTCTGGCAAAGACTGGTAGAAAAGTAGCGAACATGGACATTTCTTCTTGAACTTTTCAAATTCTATTTTAATATGAGATCTCTGGACGCTTTCTACTATTATAGCTCAAAATTGTCCCAGAGTCAGGACATGTGGGACAAGCAGAAGAGCAAAATTTAGACCAAAGCAGAAGAGACCCCTGGGACAGCTCTTAGCCAAAGGTGCCTGGGGCCAGATGTTAGTTTTTCATTGACAACTTCCAAATGTCCATGAAGTTTTAAAGGGAGTGATCTTGCCACTGGAATATGGGACCCACTCCCAGCAAGAGGATAAACAGAAAAGGACCTACTATATAGACTGTCACTACTGGTGAACTTGGACAAGTGTCTGTCCATCAATCCCCATCAAAAAGAAGACATCGAGGACATGAGACTAGTACTGTGATCAGAAAGGGTTTTAGATGCAGTGGAAGCCCAGAGAGAGTAGAGATTAATTCTGTCTGGAGTAGTGAGGATAGGCTTCCCGGGGAAGGTGGTGTTCAAAGTGGGTTTTGCAGAAGAGTAGAAGTTCTCCAATCACACAAAGACCAGAGGGATTTCTAGGTAGAGGAACTAGCACCTCCACTGACACCTAGACACAAACAAGCAGCGACCGTTCAAAAGTTTAGGTGATTTGGTTTGGCTGGAATCACCGAATGCTTGAGAACTGGCTCGAGAGGAAGTTGAAGAATCACACAGGGACCTGATCGTGACTGGTCCCGAATCTCAGATCAAAGAACGTGACTTTCATTCTGAAGATGATGGGGCCCCAACAGATGCTCCTGAGCAGGGCACTGGCCAAGCCAGATGTGGATTTCTGGAAATCTAACTCAAGTGGTTGGCATGGAGAGGAGATGAAGGGGTCACCCGGCCATGAGGCTCATCTTTCCAGTTTGAGCAGGTCAACTGGGAGGCAGCAACCTGGGAACTGGCCGTCTAAGTAAAAGTCAGAAGACATAGGTTTGAAAAAGACAGGAGGCCTGCTGTTAGAGGAAATCGGGGAGCTGGAGCAGTTTCCTTATAAACAGCTGTGGTTACAGGCGTTTGGATTTGATTCTTTTAATGGAATGTACTTCTCTCTGCCTCTCCTTGTTTTATGTCAACATCTGCCACAGCCGTAACAGTATCTAAACAATCCAGGGACTTGCTCAGCAAAAGGCAGACGCTCAGCCACGAGCCACAGCTGGACAGCCCATTTCTCTACGGAATTTTCAGCCATAAAAAACAACCCCAGATGTTCTACGATGATTTCATTGGTGCTAAAAAGGTGTCGGGTCTTAGCAAGGAACTGCCAAGATGACGGGTGTCTCAGAGGGGGTTCCCTGGAAACAAACTTGGGATGGATCTTTGCTCGCAGGGGGTTTAAGTCGGGGTCGGGGGGGGATTTCTGGGAGAGATGCCCATAAGGAAGGCAGGAGGGCAAGGTGGAGCTGGGCAGAGGGAGAAGCTGACCCACAAGACAGCGGCAATGGAGGCCTCAGCCATTCCTACGACCTCCAGAGCTGGGAAGGCCTCAGAGGGAGGCAGGAAGGCAGCCTCGATATCGCACGCATCAGCTGCTCGTTGGCTGCAGACTTCTCTCCAGAAGGAGCTCAACACTGCACACAAAGTTCCCTCCGGCCACGGGCGATTCCCAGTGAGCGAGGCGGCTAGGAACTATGACTCTCAGCGGCTGAGGGATGGGTATGTGAGGTCTGAGCTGGGTCCAGCACCCCAACACCCACCACAGAGAGGATTGAAATCAACCTCCTGGTCCATGGGCCCCCCCCCCCCAAAATACAGACTGTGCAGCCAGAGCCGGATTCAGGGACGGGCAGCACTCAGAGGAGGGGACTGTTTGCCCAATTCAATCCACAAACTGCGGCTTCTGCAGTCGCCTGGGTCCACAAAGTCACGTTCAAGCTCAGGGGCTGTCTTGGTGGCAGTGACGCCAGGAGCCATGACACCTGGACAATCTACATGGGTGGGCTGTCCAGGCAAACACCACCAGACTCGACAGTGAAACTTTCTTTAAAAGGCACGTGGCCTCCCGGTTCCAGCTTCAGAAAGCCCGGGATGAGCCCGGAATCCCTATAGCTCAGGAGCCACACGGTTGAGTCCCATGCGCAGGCCTCTTTGAGATCTTCTTCCTAGACCAGCCTGGACGGACCCGGGTGCAGACCGTGTGACCAGGAGTCCCAGACCCCAGTGGCGAGAGGGCTCCAGCGGGTAGCACGATTACGTGAAATCATACGCAGGCCCTGGTGGAGAGCCTGTACTTCCCCCGACCTAAGTGAGCGGGAGACCGGAGGGTTCTAAGCAAGTCCATGATATGACTGGGTTTTAGCATGATCCCTCTGGCAACAGAGCAGAAAATGGACTGAAGAAAAGACAAGTCTGGCTTTTACCTAGAAAAGTGCCCTGGACAAGACCAGTACTGTATTTTACTCCCCACGATGCCCCTTGTGCCACCTGGCACATGGTGACACTCAGTAAATACTTTCAGTGAACAAATGAATCAATCGATTGATCAGCTCCTCTGGTATTCTGTTCCCTAGTTCAGGGGCACAGCTGAGCATTGCCTCGCAGAGAGCGGAGACTTTTTCTTATCTTTCCTAAGTACAAATGAATTCCCAGCTCCTAGTCTCCCAAAAAAAAGGGGGAGAGTAAAGAAAAATATTATTTCTTGGAAAGAAAAACCTCTCTGTGGTTGTCTTCCCTCTTCAAGTTCTTCAATAATAAGATGTTCAGGGAGAGAGATTAAAGGCATAAAACCCAGCATCTGGGTCCCCCGAACAATTTGTTTCTTTTCTTTTCTGTGTAAAGAGAAAAAAAGGAAGAGTGTAAGCAGCTGAGAGTCGCAGCTGCTGGGTGCCTGGGAGACCCAGGGAGAGGGGGACCCGCCCAGCAAGGAGGGGACAGATGCCCCGGGGGGGGGGGGGGGGAGAGTGGATGGGCGGGGCACAGTCTCCGGAGCCCAGCGCCACGCCCAGGGCTGATGCCTTCCGGGCTGTGCAACCCTGGGCAAGTCCACACACCCTCTCTGGGCCCCAGGGCAGTTACTTTAGCACAGGGTGCAGCGCTCAGGGTACCCTGGCAGAAGCTGTTAGACCCCACAGGCACATTGGGGGGTGTAGCGGCGGGGGGGGGGGGGGGTACAGGGCTATCAGACAGGAGCCTGGCCCTGGTCCTGGTCTAACCAGGTATGCAGGTGTGGGGGGGGTCTCTGGCTCACTGGGGCCCGTTTCCCCCACACTGAGGAAGTAAATGAAATCGCTCCTGATGTCCCCACTGGACTGAGTGCCTCAGCACTCTCCCCTTGGAGCAGGCGTTAGACGAGGTAGACACCAGGATGGCTGGTGAGTGACATACGTCTACAGCCCAGGAGAGGCCAGTGAGCTGTAGCTGCCTCTCCCAGAGTGGACACAGGCTCCTGTGAGCCCCAGAGGGACCCCTGTGCCCCACAGACAGTTGGACGAGGTCGCCCCCTCCCCATCCTCCATTAGACCGCTGACCAAGTCATGTCCAGTGGAAGGAGTTTGTCCCCCTTCCCCTTACCACAGCCTGGACGGCCTGCGCCACCCTCCAGCCTGCAGGTTCATGTCCCAGCAAGAAGAACACTTCCCACAGCAGCTCCAGGGGCAGAGCCTCTGTACCAGCCGAGGCTGGTGAGCAACGCGAGCACGCCTGCATGACTGCCGCAGCGTGAGGGCGCGGACGGTTCTCGGACACTGTGCCCCGCAGCGGGCACACCTGAGGAGCCAGCGCCCCTCAGCTCACCCTGCCGCCACCCGCAGAATCAAGGCTTCCACACACCCCACCCCCGGCAGTGGAACAACAGAAAACTCCACTCGGAGCTCAACTCAGGAGAAAGTGGAACCTTAGGATGAGCGGATGGAGGGGACAACATGACCAAGTGGCAGGAGGGGTCAGAAGCACTCAGGAGAAGACGACAGAGGCCCCACACCCAAGGAACAGAGCCTGGGAGATGCCAAAGGGACCAGAGAGGTCACCCCAGTCGTGGGTGTGACCATAGATGGTGTCCCTTGAAACCGGAGGGAAAATTAAATTATGTTCATTGTTGGGCAGATAAAATGTATTATGCTCACTTTGTTAAAGAGGCCGTTGCCCAGGTGATATTAATGTGTGTTGAGAATCGTTGTAGCCTGAGGCTTGGTTTTGGGATTAAGCCTGTCCCACCCTTTTTGGTGTGAGGTGGTACAATCCTATCATGCCTCAGAGAAGTGACTTTGTATTAGAGACTTTCCTATTATGTATATTGGATTAAGGGTTTGGATTTCTACACTATAAAATGGAGGCAGAACGGGACTTGGTTCTTGGTTCCTGAGGTTAGCATGATTAGAGGAGAGAGTAGAGCCAGCAGCAGAAGGAGGCCACGTGGAGGAGGCCAGGAGAAGCAGCCAAGATGGCGGAGTGCTGAGTGAGATGCCAGTTTGTGTAGAGTTTGTATCTGGGATAAGGAAGGAGATGGGGAACTGAGGAGAATAAGGCTGGTGAGCTAGAAACCTTTGATTCTAGGAAACTCGGATAAGTCAGTGGCTTTGTGAGCACTGAGTGTGACTGGGTTTTGGAGCCCAGTGTGTATTTTTACTTGCCCGCCGGGTGCAAGCTAGGATTAAAGGCTATGGCCCACCAGTTTTTGGCTCCGTTGTTTCTTTACCGACTGTCCGAATCCCATGCGAACCTGCATGGGCCAGGCGGCTGCTGTGATAGTGGCCCTGGCCCCGGCTCCTGGCTTTACATTCATCATTCCCTGCAATTATTTTGTGTGTTCTGGGCTCTGCCCCTCCTTACACTGTAAGGCAAAATATTTACTGGGCGCTTCTGAAACCGAGGGCCCTGCTCTAATGTGTGACTGTGACTGGATATGTAGACCCAGCACACCATTCAGTTTCTTCCCAGCATGCCCTGTAAGCCTGAGCCCTTTGCCTTACTGTCATTAACCCCCTGAGGCAGCCAGAAAGGACGGCCACACCCTAAGGGTCACAAGATAATAGCGGCTGTTCATCTAAAGAGAATCACCCTGGTTTCAGTTCCTGAGCCCTAAGGTGGATGACCGGGAAATCAGACACACAGGAACTCCAGACCAGACGTCAGAGCTGTCCTCAAGACCTGAAGAAATTATTTATTACCTGTACTTGACCTCTATCCAATCAGCTCCCAAAAGGCCTTGAACCCATCATCTATGGTGTCTTGTGATGTTGCCTTATATAATCTGTACCCAATATGCTATTAGGGAGTTTGGGCTTTTGAGCATTGGCTTCCTGTTCTCCTAGGTGGCGCCATTCATCAATAAAATAGCCAATCTTTCTCCAACGCAATTCACAGTGTCTCGTGTTTGGCTCTGCCAGTGCCGGGTGGACGAACTCTTTCTGTTTCATAACACATTCTATGCTCCCCTCCTGCTTCCACTATGAGGATCCTCTGCCATATTCCAGAGACTGCTCCCCACCCCCACCCCCACCTTTGGTGTACCCCACATCCTCTCTGCTGTACCCACAGGGCCTTCGCAGGCTGCAATATCACCTTCTCCAGGACAGGTCCCTGACCACTCAAGCTCTATCTGAATATCTGAATGCTCCGCCCTTGCTTTCTAAATACTGATCAGCTGCCCATAGTGCAAAACACTTACACAATCAAAATCCCATTTAATCTCATAACAAGGTTCTGAAACTGACTGTGTAGAATTATTCCCGCTTTTCAGGTGTGGACACTGAAGCCCAGGGGTTCGGGTCCCTGGACAGTGACAGCCATCAGGTCACTGTGGCTGGAGGAGACTCACGTTGTACGCTCCTCATTGCCAACGCCGTCTCCATTCTCACCGTCTGAGAGGTAAAGAGATCATGCAAACCAGGCAATAAGGTAGAAAGAGCACAGACTGGAATTAGGTAGCCCTGGGTTCGAATCCTGACTGGCACCCGAAGGCTTTGTCATCTCAGTAAAGGGCCTCATCTGTCAGGGTCTCGGTAGTCTCAGCTGCAGATTGAGGGGACCATCATGTGGCCTCCTCAAGTAGCCAGAAGGAGATGCTGAGGTCAAAGCTCCTTGCCCTGGGTTCAATAGAGATGGCATATTGTCATCATCACTGTGATGGCATGTCACAGAAGAGGAAATTGAGGTTCAGAGATGCCAAGCAACTTGCCCAAGATCCCAGGGCAGCAGGGCTTCAGACCCAGGTCTTGTGACTCCAAGTTCAAGGCTCTACTTTCCCCCTCTGGCTCTCGCTCAACGTGGCTTCAGAACAAAGCAGACTCAGTAGCCCAGAGGCCGACCAACCAGGGCTTTTGTCTGGGACTTGGGTTTGCTTACAGAGTAGCCATAAGTCCCTGACTTCACCCCCATCTCAGGCAAAGAAGACGAAGCTCAGCAGAGACAGTTCTTTTGGCCATTCGCCCAAGGCTGGCTGGGCATTCACCACAAGTGAAACTTTGGCAGGGGACTCAAGAAGCCACCAAGCACTGGGCATTTAGGAAGTGCTGCTCTTCGGTATCCCTGTGAGGAAAGTCAATAGCTCCCAGTCTTGGAGTTCATGCGCCAAGGAGAAAAATAAATCGGTGGGGGAGGGTGGGTCCAGGGAAGGTGGGAGAGATACAAAGAAAGAGTTTTCAATGCTTTTTTATGCAAAATTGGACTGTGCCACTTTTGCTGCTGGACGTCCTCTCGTGCTGCCCTCTAGTGGTGCATCCAATATAGTAGTCATTAATCCCAGGTGGCTATTTGAATTTAAATGTATTAAAATTAAAGACAACCAAAATTCCAGTTCCTTAGTTGCACTACCCACATTTAAGTGCTCGGTAGGCACACATGGGTAGTGGCTACCATACTGAACAGCTCAGATACAGAACGTCATCGCAGAAAGTCCTATTGCACCGTGATGTCATCGAGACGAAGCTCACGGCCCCGGGCGAGCCAGCCCTCCTTCCTCTCCAGCCTCACCTTGGGCTACTCTCTGCCTCTTTCTGAAGTAGGTCTCATTATCCCCATTTGGCAGATGAGAAACTGAGGCTCAGAGACGGGCAGCAATTTTCCCAAAACCAACATAACTAGTAAATGCTGAAACCCAACTGGAACCCATGTCTGGTCCATAAACCTTCCCGTTTCATCCAAGCTCCTTGTTGCCCCGCGACATTAAGAAAGAGCCCTTCGTTCTCCTCTTCCCAAGCACAGCTCAGCCCCTTTGGCATCTGCCCTGCCAGGCTGTCACAGCAGGAGCTGAGGAGCCCCTCTGCCCGTGACAGTGCCAAGGTCAAAGACAACAAGTCCAAGGTGGGGCCGGGGCTCCTCTATCCCATCAACGGGAAGAGCTTTGTCCCCAGGCCGCTGGCTTGTATCGGCCAAGAGCCCAGAGTAGACAGAGAAGGGATAGGGGACATCCTATCAAAACAAGTACACAGCTTCAAAGAAATTTCTTGACGGCAATATGTGTAAAGGCACGTTTACACGCAGGAATGCACACGCTGGCTGGTGCACACTCACACCCATACACAGATGAGCTCATTCAAGGATGCACACGCTTGTTAACCTGACGGCAGCGCCCGTACCCAAAGCATTTCAGGAGGACAGCCAGGAAAGTGTCACGCAACTTAGTGCGGAGCTGTTTCTCGGCTGTTTCACTTTTACCTCTGATAAGCCCCCAAGCGAGCGCCCAAGACAGGCACCGTGGAAGCTGCTGAGAAACACACCAACAGCCTCACGGATTGGCTGAGAGTCCTTCCAGGCAGGGGGCAGAGAGAGTGGTGGGGCGGAACACCGCAGCACAGAGCCTCACGCTCGGAAGGGAAACTGACCACAACCACAAGTACAACTGCTGCCGCCATTTCTGAGTCCCACTGTGTGACACCCGCGTGCAGTAGGAGGTGCCCTGACAGCGTCCTGTCATTTAAGCCCATAGCGGGGCTTCATGCTGACGTCCCTGGACACTCGGCACTTTGGTCTCTGCGGGTGGCACAGAAAACACAAAATTAAAAATTACATTTTATGACTTCACTGGTATAAAGACAGATATGATCCAGCCTGGATTGATTGAGTATCCTTTTCTTCTAATTTTAAAAGAAATTAGAACCTATTTGTGGGCCCCTATATTCATTTCTCATGGCTGCTATAACAAGCTACCATAAATTTAGTGGCTGAAAACAACCCAAATATATGATTTTACAGTTCTGGAGGTCAGCAGTCTGGAATGGGTCTCACTGGGCTGAAGTCAAGGTGTCAACAGGGCTGCGACCCTTTCCAGGAGGCTCCAGGGGAGACTCTGAGTCCCCGCCTGTCCAGCCTCTGGAGGCAGCCGATTCCTGGCTCACAGTCCCTTTCCCCATCGGCAAAGCCAGCGGGGGCCAGCCGAGTCCTCTCTCATCACATCACTCCGACACTCACTCCCTCTCCCTCTTCCACAGTCGGGGACCCTGTCATCACCATGGGGCCACCAGGAGAATCTCTATTGCAAGGTCAGCTGCTTGGCAACCCTAATTTATCAGCAACCCTAATTCCCCTTTGCCATGTAGTATAACATAGTCACAGTTTCCAAGGCCTAAGATACGGACATAGGGGGGAAGCCCCTAATTAACATCTTGTGCCTGCTATACCTGGTGAATAAATGAGCCCTGGACATTAGTGTTCCCACTTTATAGCTGAGAACACTGAGGTTCAGAGAGTGCAAGCAATTCACTGGAGGTCACCCAGCATGGAGTTAAAATATCAGCTCAGTCTTGACTGCCTGTGACTTTAGGGGTGGGGTGGTCGGCTGTGGTCAGGGTCCTGAGGAAAGTCACAGTGGCACAGCAAAGCCATGTGCACCAACAAGTACAGAGTCTGGACGGGCCTGGATTTGGTGGGGAGTGCAGTGTGGGTAGCAGGGGCAGCCCAGCCCTTCAATGCTCCCAGTACTCAAGCAGGAAGGCGATGCTCGCAACAGGGACAATGCGACAATGCGGGGAGGGGGTGGGGAGGGGGAGAGAGTTGCCAGGGGCTCCATGATTGATGGCCCAGCAGATGCCGCCCTGCACCAGTGAGCTGATTTTTAATAAAACAGATTCATTTATCTCTGACATTTATGGCCGGAAACAGAAATCATGTTGGGGGAAATGTATTACTTTTCAAATGTACACTTGTTTCCCTCTCATCACCTACCAGTAAGCAGATGTGGATAAGAGTTATTTATTTGAAGCTCCTATTAACTGGTAATTAAGTTGCTAACACACTGTGAAAAATGCAATGAGGGGAGGGAGGGCATCCCTTTTCGGGACAGACAAGCAGGGCTGCAGAAATTGGGCAGGGACCCCAATGCACCCCTGTGACACAGAGACGGTGACCCAGCGAGCCCAGAGAGGCCAACAGTTAGCTGGGGGTGTGGGGGGCGGGTGTCCAGCAGAAGTCAAGGACCCTGAACTCTGAGACTGGGAACTGGGGGCTTCAAGGGGAACCAGGGAAGGTGTCGACAGATTGTCCTGGGGCCGCACTGCCCGAGCGTGGCCCGGAAGGGGAAGGGTCTGGACTTAAGGGGAGGGGTCCAGAAGCTTACTGTGCACCCCCATCAGGGAGGCAGGTGAGGGAGGCAGGCGCGAGTCCCCTCGCCAGCTGCCTGCCCCGACCCTCACAGATAATTCCCTCTGATGTTTATTGCCTTTCCGCTTATTTATTTGCCAGGCTGTCTCAAAATTTATGCCAAATCAATGTCGCAGCAACAGCTCAGCTCTGAAGATTGATTTCTTCTATTTAAGGTGAAACTAGTTTACTTCGCAGGCTCTGAGCAAAATCCTCCCATTGGCTGAAAAGATGCGGCTTGGCACTTGGAAAAATCCAGAAAGCTGTAGCCCTGTGGGGGAGCTGCCGGCCTTCACGACTTTTGGTTGCCAAGGCAACACCCTTACCACCAACGAGGACAAAAGAACAGAAAGACGCATCTCTAAGGACAAGTACTGCCAAACAGGCCACCTCGGTAATGCCGGGAAGGGCAAGCCTCCCCC
Source organism: Saccopteryx leptura (assembly GCF_036850995.1). Lineage (NCBI taxonomy): Eukaryota > Metazoa > Chordata > Mammalia > Chiroptera > Emballonuridae > Saccopteryx > Saccopteryx leptura. The sequence goes on from NC_089511.1 coordinate 16,906,114, forward strand.
CTTCCCCGATTCCTAAACGAGAAAACTGAGGCACAGAAAGGTTGAGAAACTCATCCAAGCCACAGAGCAAACCTCTAAATCTATGGGACACTTTCCTGAACCTAGTGACAGTGGGCGCTTTTCCCCCAAGGTAAATCGGCTGAGTTCCTGAAACCACATCATAAAATGAGTTGTCAGAAAGCAGGCCACGATTTCCCGCAGGGACAAAGGACGATGTTCGGCTTGGGTTCCTGATCAATGGCTGGGCATCCAGCACTTCATAAATGTGACTAACCCTGTGTCATAAATATAAACGTGCAATAATATAAATGTCTTAATAATCAGCTAAAACATAAACTCTAAATGGTCACGTAAAATTTGTCACAAGCCCTAGTGCTTGGGAATAAACACAGAACACAGATTTGTCACAGGAGAAACCTCAAAGTATTATAAATAATGCATATGTTCAGTGCCTAAGAAATAGAGTTCTCCCGTATCATAAACCTGACTTTAAAGTAATAAGTGTCTATAGCAGAATTATAGCATTGCAAAGCATGTAGGGACCTTATATATTATTTATCCTAGTCCCCTCTGATGCTGGGATTCTCACTGCAACAGTGCTGCCAGGGTCTTCCGGCCTCCACTTGTATATGCCCAGGGACGGGAAGCTCATTACCTCTATGGCTACTACTTTAGGTTAGAGTCCCCTCTAGCTATTCCCCGTGCATCCTATGGTTGCTTGAAAGAAATGACCACAGCCCTTCAGTCAGGGTCTGGTCAGGGATGAGCCAGCAGGCCTTAAAGGAGGTCCTGTTCTTGATTAATGCTCTGTCACCTACTAGTTATGTGACCCTGGGCAAGTTATTTCATCTCTAGAAACCTCCACTTTCCCATCTGTTGGATGGGCATTGATTAGAAAACCACCCTACCTACAGTAATGCACTGTTATAAGGGCCAAATAAGACAATCCATGTTAGCTAGCATTATTTTTATTAAAATTATTATCCCAATCACTGACCAAGTGATCTCAGACTCTGTGATATATGTCTCCCCTGTCTTTAGGCAGCTGCTCTTGATTTCTTTTTGTTTTTGTTTGTTTGTTTGTTTGTTTGTTTGTTAAGCCCAAATACAAGGCATTCGACTCATCCTTGTCATGCTACATACAGGCGTGGGCAAAAGTAGGTTTCCATAAAACACAGAGTTTATTCTTGTATTCTACAACTTTCCAAAGGAACATCCGTAAACCTGCTTTCGCCCACCCTTGTATTTTTATTTTGAACCGTCTCTTCACCATGTCGGGACAGCTTTGGAGGCGGACCCTGTCCCCGGTGCATTCTCCATCCCATCAGGGCGCAAAGAGCCCGCTGATTGGATTAGTAGGCAATTGATGTTTCCTCTAAGTTACCGATGGAAAATGCTCATGGCGATGGGCCTGGGACAGAGCCCGGTGGCACACCACAGCAGACAATCCCCCTGGTCAATGTTTCCCAAACTGTATTCCACGGAACTTTTATTTTCCATGAGATACCGACGCGTGTTTGGGAATAAAGGAGTCTGTGGTCAGATGAGGTGGACCCACAACCAGTGCAAAAACAGGATTTTCATGCAAAAGCAAAGATCCAGCATACAAAGGAAAGTAAGCCTCCAGGCGAGGTGGGTCTTCCGATCGCATAGCCCTGAATCTGTTTTGTCCACTAAGAAATCATTTCAAAGAATTCCAAGCTACATGAGAATATGCTCACATTGCTAATCATTACAGATATGCAAATCGAAACCACAATAAATTACCACTTCACATCCATCAGGATGGCTACTATAAAATAAGAAAAATGGGGCCCTGGCCGGTTGGCTCAGTGGTAGAGCATCGGCCTGGGGTGCAGGAGTCCCAGGTTCGATTTCCGGCCAGGGCACACAGGAGAGGTGCCCATCTGCTTCTCTGCCCCTCCCCCTATCCTTCCTCTCTGTCTCTCTCTTCCCCTCCTACAGCCAAGGCTCCATTGGAGCAAAGTTGGCCCGGGCGCTGAGGATGGCTCTGTGGCCTCCACCTCAGGCGCTAGAATGGCTCCGGTTGCAGCAGAGCGGCACCCCAGATGGGCAGAGCATCGCCCCCTGGTGGGCATGCCGGGTGGATCCCAATCTGGTGCAGGCGAGAGTCTGTCTGACTGCCTCCCCATTTCCGACTTCAGAAAAATACAAAAAATACAAAAATGTTGGTGAAAACATGTAGAAATTGGAAGCCTTACGCTCTCCTAGTGGGAATGTAAAAGGGTACAGCCACTGCGGAAAACATTATGATGGCTCTTCAAAAAATGAAACGTGTAATTATTGTACCATCCAGCCATTTCATTTCTCAGATACACCCAAATAATTGAAAGCAGGGACTCAAATAGATATTTATATACCCATGCTCACAGCAACATTATTCACAATAGCCACAAGGGAGAAGCAACCCAAGTGCCCACCAACCGATAAATGGATAAGCAAAATGTGGTATGTGCACACAATGGAGTATAATTCTGCCTCAGAAGGAACTTCTGATTTGTACACAACATGAATGAATCATGAGGACGTTGTGCTACATGATACAAGCCAGTCACAAAAGGCCCCACATTACAGGATTCCACTTCTATGAGGTTCTTAGAGTCTTCAAAATCAGAGACGGAGAGTAGAATGGTGGTTGCCAGGGAAACCACCCCGAGAGGAATAAGGAGTTGTCTGATGGTGATAAGAGTTTCCATTTTGAAAAATGAACAAAGCTCTAGAGATGGACAATGGTGATGGCTACATAACACGAACGCAACGTAGCGCCACTGAACTGGACACTTAAAAATGGTCCCGACGATAAAGCTGACAATGCTGTTTCCTTCAACGCTCCCGGCCCCGGTGAGGGCCCTAGTCATGGCAGCACATGCGTGGTCCTGAGTCACTTCCAGGGGGCTCTCACTTGGTCCTACAGGAGCCAGTAGGGTAGGCAGCAGCCAGCAGTCTGGGCTCACCTCCGGAGGGGAGCCCCTGTGCCCGGCGTTAGGAGGCCACCCCCCGCCAGCCACCTCGGGTCTCCCAGCTGTGGCACAGCCCCTCCTGCCTTCCACGGAGCCCCTCTCAGTGCCGAGAACAGACCTGCTTGGACCACAGGGGATTGGGCACCCCACATGTCCCCTGATGTCTGAGAGCCAGCACCCCCCTCAGGCGTGACCCACAGTGGCTGTTTTTTAAGTGATTCAGTGTCCAAACAGAGGTTTCACAGCCCCCGAGGGAGCGTGGGCTCTACTGTCCCGGGAAATCTCTCCATTCCAGGTCGCTCTCTGCCTCCCCTTCCAACCCTTTCCAGTGATCCAGCCTCCCGGGGGTTAAAGAAAAAAATATAATAATGATCACAACACTTGTTAAAGTGACCATCACAATGTGTACAGGAACTGCTGCAATGGGCTAGAAATCGGGCTCAGCTCTGAAGGTTACAGCTCGGGTAAGTGGGAACTCACAGCCAGGTTGCAGCATGAGTGGGAGTCAGTGGGTAGAAAAGAGCTAGAAAGAAACAGGGATAAAGGGGGACTTCTGGCTAAAACAGGATTCTTGCTGATCAAACCTCACGGGGGGTGGGGACAAGGGTGGGGGGGCGGCTGTTCAGATTCAAGGACGATCTGACATCAAGGGTGGAAGGTTCTGGTTAACCTGACTTAGCAGGGTTCTTCCTAAAACTGGATTTTACTAGGAAATGCCCAGATGGGCCTAGGAGAAGGTTCCAGAACCTAACTAAAGCTTAAACTGGAGTCTCCCAAAACTGTCTAAGCAACTGGAAATGGCCACCTTTCCCTCTTTCCACGTCTCCCGAGCCCGGAGAAGTTTCTGGAAGTCCTGAAAATGCTCATCAGTTCTCTGCAACTGCCACTAGATAGCGGCATGGTGCATCGTTTTCTTTGTGAAGATCGCAGCTTGCGAAACCAACACGCAGGTCCTAAATCCGTGGAGAAGCAACAAATGGGAGGAAGGAGGGGAAGTGGAGGGCAGGGGCTTTGAATTCCAGCTCCTTCCAGGCGGCTGTGTGACCCTGGACACGTTCTTGAGCCTTCTGCGCCTATAAAGTGGGGTGGTGGTGGTGCCTTTTCCCGAGGCGGGGGTCACATCTCCAGGTGCATATCAGGAGCTCCCAGGGAGCTTTAAAAAAATGGTGCCCCCACCCAGACCAATGAAATAAGAATCTCTAGTTGTGCCTTCCCCCACTCTGGTATTTAGAAACTAACAAACAAAACGCAAAAGAACAGGGGAAAAAAGCTATGCAGACCTTGCAGAGGGCAGCTGGGGCAGGCACTGCTCTAAGGAATCGTTCCCAAGCTTGTGCTCCATCAGAATCCCTAGAAGCTCTTAATTAACAGACTGCAGGGCCCTGTCCCCAGAGTTTCTGACTCAGCTGGTCTGGATGGGGCCTGGGAGCTGACTGATGCTGCCGGTCAGGGTCAGGGCCGCGGTGTGCGGGCCACTGCCCTGGAGAGAGCGGGGACGTGAGCTGACACATACAAAGCTCTGAGCCGCACACCCGGCACCAAGAAAATCCTCAGTCAGTGTCGGCTACCCTTTCCCTTCACCCACGGCTGTGTTTCCAGGCCACATAGGGGTCGTGTGGCTCCCACCTGGACGCAGCTCCAAAGGCAGACACCCTGACACCTCCTAGCTATATGCCCAGGAATAAATCTTGGAGCCACGATGTCCCATCTGTACAATGGGAGTGAAGACCCCTGCCTCCCCAGGATGTGATGAGGGAAGAGGGCAGCATATGCAAAGTCCCTGGGGCAGGGTCACTCTCCACAACTGGTAGCTAATCTTCATGACCTTGGATCAGACAATGACTTCTTAGGTTTGATACCAAAAGCACAACAGACAAAAAAAAACCCTATGTAAATAGGACTTCATTAAAACTCAAATGGACTTCACTATATGTCAAAGGGCTCCATGGAGAAGTGATGACCACTAGAGAATGGGAGAAAACATTTGCAAGCCACGTAGTTGATAAGAGACATATATCCAGAACTTACGAAAGCTCTCACAACAAAAAAAGAAATAATTCAATTAAAAACCGGCAAATAATTTGAAAAGACATTTTCCCAAAGAAGATATAGAAATAGCCGATAAGCACGCGATGCTACTCAACAGCCTTAGTCATATGGGAAGTGCCAATCAAAACCACAATGAGATATCACTTCATATCCACTTGAATAGTTGAATTTTTTTTTTTTAATATATTAACAAGAGCTGGTAAGAACATGAAGAACTTGGAAAGTTCACATAAAATGGTGCGGCTACTTTGGAAAACAGTTTGCTAATTCCTCAAAGATTAAATTTGGAGTCACCACATGACCCAGCAATTCCACTCCTAGATATGTACCCCAAGATAATTAAAACTAGGTTCCCACCAAAACCTGTACAGAAGTATGCATAGCAGGCTTATAATAGCCATAATAGCCAAACAGAAACCCCCCGGCTCTCCAATGAGTGACTGGCAAACCTCAGGCGGTACATCGCACGCCAGAATATCAGGCAACCACAAGAAGGAATGAAGTTCTGGTGCATGCTACCACATGGATGACCCTTGAAAATACTGTGCTATTTAAAGAAACCTGTCACAAAAAAAAAACACATATTCTATGATTCTCTTTGTATGAAAATGTCCAGAATAGGCAAATCCACAGACAGTAAGTAGAGTAGTCATTGCCGGGGGCTGGGGGTGAGGGTGGGGAAATGACTGCTCATGGGTACTGGGTTTCTTTTGCGAGTGATGCAAATGTTTTGGGATTAATTAGTGGGTGACTGATGTACAACTTGGTGAATATCCTTAAAAAAACACTGACTAGTATGCTTTAAAAGGGTGAGCTTTATGATATATGAATTATATCTCAATAAAGCTATAATTTTAAAAAGGAGAATATCTGTATTCTTTATTGTTGTCTATCATGAAGAAGATGATATTTGGATTGGATTTCGGGGAGTTGAAGGAGCTAGAGGTTCTTGGTGAGGTGGAATTCCAGGCAGTGGAGGTGGCACGTGCAAAGGCCCTGTGGCCCAACAGAGTACTGTGATTGCAGGGATATCCATCCCTCAACACATTGGAAGGGAGGTTACATAGTGGAAAGTAGGGCCTTGAATACCAGGCCAAGGAGCTTGTACCTTGTCAAGGAGTAAAAGATGGTGGCTGTCACTCAGGAAATGGCACCAAACAGCAGACTGGTGAGACTCGAGGTAGGATGGGGTGAGGCCATGCATGACCCTCCAGGGTGAAGGAGGACCAGAGTGGAGATCTCAGAGCTAAAGGCCCTGCAGGGCTGGTCTACTGGGCAGAAGGGGTGGTGGCAAGCCATTCCTCATTGAGCCTCCCCAGCTCCAGGACTCCACACACCCCTACACCCCAAACTCCACCACCCTAACCCCAGCTCTCCTTCACTCCAGTCAGGGCCCACCATGTGCTTCCTCTGAGTGGCCCCAGCCGGGACTCAGAATAGGAAGGAAACTTCCAGAAATACAAACAGGCCCAAGGGAGCTGTTCTCAGAGATGGCGCCTTAGTCCAAGGCAGGGGAACATGGGAGGAGAGCCAGATTCTCAGGCACAAGGAGTCCAGAAACAGCCCGTACCGACCAGAGACCCTGGCTCCTCCTCTCGCTGGTTCCCCCAGTGCACCCTCACTGGTCCCCACAGGACTGCCCCAGCCCTGCCTTGCCCTTTCTTGCCATCAAAATTGCTAGAGCTGGACGTGAACTGAGAGTTAACAAGCACAGAAACCCCGTGAGTGTGGGCTTTGGCATGGGGGCTGGGAAGATTTCTTTTGGCTGCTCAGAGTATCTCTTGTTTCCCTCTTGGTTCTCAGGGGCATGGCAGTGGGAAGACTGGGAGACTCCCCCAAACCACCAGCCTGAGTGATCAGTTCCAGCTAATTTGCCTTGTGCTCCCCCTTCCCCAGGACCAGCTCAGACTCCATCTCCCCTAACTGGGCTGGGCCCAGAACACCTGCCTCAGGCCGCAGGGGTGCGGGCAGCGTGTACTGAGGCGTCTGGAGGTGACCTGCAGAGGGGTGGACCAGGGCAGGCAGGCGGCAGGCGTCCCAGGCTTGCCCAGCTCTGGCCCTGCTGCCACATTGCCATGCCTTGGGCCGGTGCCAGAGCCATGTCTGTGTGCCCCATGAAGAGGCAGGACGGACCGGCCTTGACCTACCTTCCTGCCCCACAGATGGTGAAGACTCTGATCCATTGTTCTCAGGACACTTTGACGAAAGGCACAAGGAATGTGAGGCCTCGAGACAGGAAGCCTTGGCTTCCGTGGGGGGAGGTCTCTCTGCCAACTCAGGTCTGTCCTCCAGACCAGGAGGCCTGGGTCCCATCGTGGCCCTCCTAGCTCGCTGAGCCATGCTGCAGCAAGGCCTTGACCTCTCTGTGCCTCTGCAGGAGACAAGGGTGCAGGATGAGGTAACGAGAGATGCTTCCCATTGATGGCGGAGGAAGGGGCCGCCCCAAGGCCTGGCCCTCCCTCGGCTCAGCTGCACCCCTCAGCTCACTCATGCGCCCTAAACGCACACAGCCATATCCTGTGTGCCTTACAGGTTCCATGGATGCTCTTGCATGCACACATGTAGCCACACAGTTGCCAAACGAATACACATGCGGTACCCGTGCTCACACCTTTACATGTGTACACATGTGACAGTGATGTGGCATCACTGTCATGCCTTGTGTTTATTGAGCACCTACTTCTATATGCCATCGACTGCTCTATGCACTTTACTTGAATCTTCTCAATTCCTCCTTCCGGCAACCCCACAAGAAAGACACATCACTCCCATTTTACAAAAGGGGAAACTAAGGCACAAAGGCAAAGTGGCTTGTCCAGGACCAGCAAGACTGTAAGTGGCAGAGGCAGACGTGCTCAGAACAAAGCACAGGACACCCTCCGAACCCCCCGTCTGCCTGCTCCTTGCTACTCCCCTCCGCCCTGCAGCGCTCAAACTGGTTTCCTAACAGGCTTCCCCGGATGTTGTGAGAGAAAAGTGAGAAACATCTGGGAAAGTGCTCCGTGGAGGAGGCATTGTTCTCGCTGTCGGGAATTCAGTGCTGGTCCACCAGTCCCTTCCTGGTCAAGGAGCAGCCTCTCAGCTCTGTCACCACCCAGCCATAGTGACAAGCACATGCTTGGCGGCGCTGGCTTATGGTTCTCCAGCCGGTGGGCTCTCCCTGACTGACCAGAGGCCACCAGTCTGGACGGGCTGATTCTCCTAAAATTCAGGGCTCCTTGGGCCCTTGCTTGGGGTGGAGCACCCAGGTGTCCCCGTCTGTTTCTCAGTGTGGCAGGAGAGGCCCTCTGCCACCTGGCTTCATTCCACTCAGTCTGTCCCTAGGCCTCAGTGCTTCCCCCAAGCAATGGCTTCTCCTTCCCAAGTAGACCTTCATGTCTTTGACCTTGCCGTTCCCTCTGCCCCGCCAGTCCGGCTCTGTCCTTTGTGCCCACCCTTTCAGAGCAGCTTGGGGACCCCGTTGTCCAGCAGCTACCCAGGCTACTTCCCATGAGCACACCCAGCAGGGGGCACGTACCTCAAACCCCTCATAGAGGATCTAGACCAGGGGTCCCCAAACTTTTTACACAGGGGGCCAGTTCACTGTCCCTCAGACCAGTGGAGGGCCGGACTATAAAAAAAACTATGAACAAATCCCTATGCACACTGCACAGATCTTATTTTAAAGTAAAAAAAACAAAACGGGAACAAATACAGTATTTAAAATAAAGAACAAGTAAATTTAAATCAACAAACTGACCAGTATTTCAATGGGAACTATGCTCCTCTCACTGACCACCAATGAAAGAGGTGCCCCTTCCAGAAGTGCGGCAGGGGCCGGATAAATGGCCTCAGGGGGCCGCATGTGGCCCGCGGGCCGTAGTTTGGGGACCCCTGATCTAGACTGACCCCACCCAGTACAGCACACACTAGGCATCTATCCCCCCCACCCACTGAAGTGGGGACACATCAAAGACAAGGACCCAGCCTTAGTCACGCTGCGTCCTCCACATCCAGCACAGAGCTATGCAACGTTTGGACATCATTAAATGTAATTTTAAATACTAATTGAGCATGAAACATTGTGAAACAGTGACAGGTCGTCAGGAGTAGGATGAGAGAGAGTGAGCACTAAACCGGGAACTAGGAGACGAAGGCTGGGATCCTGGCTCCGCTACTCAGGAGCTGTGTGACTTTGGGAAGGTTCCATAGCCTCTCTGAGCCTCGGTCCCTTATCAGAGAACACAGACAGTACTTACAACTCTCTGGGCTGTAGTGAGGAATCACTACATACGTGAGAAAATCTGGAAGGGGGGGCAATAGGCTTTGAAACTGATAGGTGAGGTGCAGCGTGAGGTGGAAGCTTCCCAGGGGCGAAACGCTTCCACAACCATGAGCACACAAACGTCGCCTGGGAGCTACAAATATTAGGTCCCAGGGGCCCACTGCCAGCCATGCTGATTCCATTGGCCTGGGGAGGGGCCCAGGAATGCGCATTTCAACACACTCCCCAAGTGATTCTGAGGCAGGTGGAGAAACACTTGTTAATTAAGTGCCTGTTGCTACCCTCCTTTATTTTCATTGTCTCACTTGATACTCGCGGCAGTCCTGCAGCAGCGGACCCAGTAACCTGCTTCACAGGTGCAGCAAGAGGCCCAGAGAGGCAAGTCAGCAGCCCCAGGTCACACAGCCAGCGATGGGCCAGGGAGGATCCGGACTGGCTCTGCCAGCCCCCAAGGCCAGTCCTCTCCACGCAGGTCATCCAAGGGCCCCCTCCCTTGGCAGCTTTTGTCCAGGCAAAGCTGGGTGGGCGGCCCCAGGCCATTGTTGCTTCCTCCCCTAGCTGCTAATCAGGTTGCGCACACCACCCCGTTTCCTGCCGGCCTACCAGTCGCCTCCCTTGCTCCTGATGGCACTTCCTGGCCTTGTGCCTTCCCATTACCTCCTTTGCCTCCAGAGGAGTTGGAGCAGGGGGTGGGTAGTGGCAGAAATCAGGCATGAGATCCTCAGGGGCACGAACCTCCCTCCTAGGGCCTGGACTATCTCTGCACGGCCACCCTGTCCCTACCCAGGGGCACAGGTCTACGTGGCCATCCCTTGTTTATGATATGACAAGAAGAGTGGGCAGAGTCAATTTCCTCACACACTGGGAACACAAAGGAAATTGGCAGATTATGCCAGATCAGACCCTGTCACAGCCTGCCACCAGCACCAGGTCTGAGACCCAGCACGAAGTAATACCTTGTGGGCACGTATGCCATGAGGACAGGCAGCTGGCCCAGGCAGGGGGGAGCGGCTGGAGCAGCAGGGACAGAGCACTGGCCTGGCCTGACTCCTCTGGGGTCACCCCCACCCTCCGGCAGGGGCAGGCAGGCTCCAATCCTGTTGGAGAAGGAGCCACTGAGCTTTGTTTGTTCCTTCCACAAACAGTGACCGAATGCGCTGAGTCCCACCCAGGGCCCCCTCAGGACTGTCCCCTCCCGGGATGTCGCTCTTCTCCCTCCAGCATCCAGCATCTCACCTGGCTTCCCCTCAGCACACAAACATAGCTTCAAAAAATATATTTTTTAATTTCTTTTAACTTAAAAAAAATAAACAAACAGAAAGCCTTCCATTTCTCTGCTCCCATTCACTACAAGTCTTGGGGCCAGCGCTGTGGTCACACCTGCCTCCACTTCCTCACTGTCCACTTCACGAGTCCCCTCTCACCTGTCTTGTCTACTCCTTCCCACTTAACTGGCTCTGGCCACAGTCATCGATGACTTGCATCTTCAAAATCCACTTTCCCGAGGCAGAGCCAGCTGACACGCCGGTACTCACTTGACTCCCCTGACTTCCTCTCCTCCTCGATGGGCTCTCTTCACTAGAAGAAGATCTCCAGATCTCAGAGGCCCCAGGCCCCCTCCCTGTAAGCACCTCCGCTCCTCTGGATGCCGGCGGCAGCCACAAGGAAGCTCCCAGCTTCTGAAGCTCATCTCCAGGCCACCTGTATCCACCCATCTCCATCAGCCAACCTGACGTCACCACCCGGGTGTCCAAGGGCCATCTCAAACTGCCCGTGCCCAACACAGAGAAATCTTTCTCTCCCCTCCCCCTCCCCCTCCCCCTCTCCCGACATACTCCCCCATGCCATGCCCCGTCTCCAAACCAGAGTCCGCTCGCTGACTTACTAAGTGCCGCTGGGCCAGCCCTCTCCCTCTCGGGGCTGTCCAGCTGTCCAGTGGAACCAGTCCGGGACTTCCCAACCAGCCATTCCTCCACGGAAAAACAGGAGCAGCTACTCAAAGGGCAGACTCCCGCCACGAGCCCTGGGGGATTCCAAATCAGCTGGCCTGGGCAGGGGCCCCACTGTCTGCAGTTAATAAAAGTTCCTCCTAGGGACGCTCGTGTGAATCTGAGACACCCACCCGCACACCCAGCTCCTGGGTCCCCATGAGCTCGGGTCCTGCCTCAGCTGCCCTGGCCTCCAAGCTGCAATTTGAATCCTGTTGATCTCAACAGCCCTGTGGAGTTGAGGCCCTGATTATCCCCATTTTACAGATGGGGAAACTGAGGCTCAGGGAGCCATGACTGGCCCATAGTCACATGGGGAGCAGAACCAGGACACCGAGCCCATCTGATATTCCTAAACTCAAACCACCCCACAAGCCCAGGCTGGCTCTCTGACGCTGCTATGCCCCAGCTGGGTGACCTGGACTTGTTTAAACTTGCTCTGTGTCCTGAGCTCTAAAATGGCAATGATGACACCTGCCCTCGGGGTTACAAGAAAGATAACTAAGACCCTTGGCGGGCACTGAGCTCAGGGCCCCAGATTTGGGCCTGGAGTCGGGCGTGAATTGAGTGTCCCAGGCGGGTCCCGGGGTAGGCCTCCGGGGGGGACAGGCTGGCTGGTGGGAGGCAGCCACCCACCACGGGGCCTGCCTATCTGCAGCTCACCCGGCCTTCACAAAGAAACAATAACAGGAAACCATCCCAGGGGGAAGTGGGCCCGGGCCAGCTGGAAACCTGGAAGGGTGGCGGCGGGCCTCCCTCGCTGCTGCGCTGCTGCGGGTGTGGCTCCCCTCGAGAGGCTGTCCGCCGAGCTCCACAGAGCGCCCAGCCCCCAGCCCTGGACAGACGGTCGGACGGAACAGGGACACCTCCCAGCCCACAGCAAGGTGAGTGAGCACTCCCAACCTCAACCGACCGGACCCATGGCCAGGTACCCAAAACAGGAGGGCTCTTGCCTTTCCCGTCTGAAGTCTGAAGAATGGTGGCTGTTGGGGGCCCAAGAAGAGCCAGTTCTCAGGGCAGACGGGGTCTCTTCCCGGCACAGAGCAAGCTGGGAAGTGCGTGATCGGGAGCTCCTAGTGCTGAGGGAGGGGTGAGGGCTAGGCTCTCACACGCAGACTCTCCCACTCGCTGTGACTCCCGCCGGTGGGCAGGCTCGGAAGGCAGGGGGCCGCCCGAGGTTCCCAGCTCACCAGGACCAGGGGACAGGCACCCAGTCCCCCTTCCCCCTGGGAGAGGGCTAGCTGCGACCTGCCGCCCTCCCCTGCCCCCAAGGCTCTGTGGGGACTGGGACAGCAACCCTGGAAGGGGAGCCTCAGCCCCTCAGTCAGCCTGTACCCCCATTTTCAAAATAGACAAGCTGAGGCTTAACTCTGGGTACCTGAGGCCCTGCCTGTGGGAGCCCCGGCCCTGCCTGGGGGAGATGGAGCCAGGGGGGTGGCCCACTCCTTCTCCCCTGACACCCAGGTATCCACGGCCCTTGTATTTTAGAGAAGTCCTTCAAAAGGACCTGAAGGCAGGTGGGCTAGAGTTAAGAGCCAGCTCTACCCTTCGCTGCCTGTGTGACTCTGGGACAATCACTCCATGTTACCAAACCTCAGTTTGCCTGTCTGAACAATGGAGACAGGCAGTCTTTTCCCGGTTCCCACTGCGGGAACTGGAGGTCCTGCGGAGAAGGCTCTTAAACAATGGAGCTCAGCGTTTCCCTAGCACCCACCGCCCCACGAGCTAGGCACAGCCTTCCTCCCTTTCTCGGTGGAGGAAAGTGAGACTTGGAGAAGTTAAGTAAGAGCTGGGGCGGGGGGCTGACTCGGCATCGCGTACCCCCAAAGCACAGGCTCTTTCTGGCACCGTGCAGCCTCCCCATGTCTCAGCTTTCTCACCTAGCTCTGGGAGAAAATAAGTAGGTACCATTAAAGAAAGGAAATGGTCTCTTCATGAGTCCATTTAACGAGGCGATGTTCACACCTGGCTCTGAAAGTCACAGTATGGTATTTTCAAGAAATCACAGCTAAATTTACCAGCTCCCCCAGAGCAGATCATGACTGTGAGCGACATAAAGGCTTTGGCCTCTGAGGTCGGTCGGTCCCCAGCGGGTGAGGGGGGCGAGGCGAAAGGGAGAGGACCCCAACGGAGCTCTTCCCCAGGCCAGCACTAAGCTTGCGCCCCAACCCTGATAAGGACATTTCTTCCACGATCGAGGGGCAGAGAGAATCCTAGAGGAGAAGACAGGTTTGCTGGGGGAAGCAGGGAGGAGGACTTGCAGAGGCCGGGGTTGGCCGGAGGGTTTCAGAGCAGGACGTGTCTGGAGAGCGAGTGACACTGAAGGCCATGAGCGCTGGACCTAGTGACACTGAAGGCCATGAGCGCTGGACCTAGTGACACTGAAGGCCATGGACCTAGTGACACTGAAGGCCATGAGCGCTGGACCTAGTGACACTGAAGGCCGTGAGCGCTGGACCTAGTGACACTGAAGGCCATGAGCGCTGGACCTAGTGACACTGAAGGCCATGAGCGCTGGACCTAGTGACACTGAAGGCCATGAGCGCTGGACCTAGTGACACTGAAGGCCATGGACCTAGTGACACTGAAGGCCATGAGCGCTGGACCTAGTGACACTGAAGGCCATGAGCACTGGACCTAGTGACACTGAAGGCCATGAGCGCTGGACCTAGTGACACTGAAGGCCATGAGCGCTGGACCTAGTGACGCTGAAGGCCATGAGCACTGGACCTAGTGACGCTGAAGGCCATGAGCGCTGGACCTAGTGACACTGAAGGCCGTGAGCGCTGGACCTAGTGACACTGAAGGCCGTGAGCACTGGACCTAGTGACACTGAAGGCCGTGAGCGCTGGACCTAGTGACACTGAAGGCCATGAGCGCTGGACCTAGTGACACTGAAGGCCATGAGCGCTGGACCTAGTGACACTGAAGGCCATGAGCGCTGGACCTAGTGACGCTGAAGGCCATGAGCGCTGGACCTAGTGACGCTGAAGGCCATGAGCACTGGACCTAGTGACGCTGAAGGCCATGAGCACTGGACCTAGTGACACTGAAGGCCATGAGCGCTGGACCTAGTGACACTGAAGGCCATGAGCGCTGGACCTAGTGACACTGAAGGCCATGGACCTAGTGACACTGAAGGCCATGAGCGCTGGACCTAGTGACACTGAAGGCCGTGAGTGCCGGGACCTAGTGACACTGAAGGCCGTGAGCACTGGACCTAGTGACACTGAAGGCCATGAGCGCTGGACCTAGTGACACTGAAGGCCATGAGTGCCGGGACCTAGTGACACTGAAGGCCGTGAGCGCTGGACCTAGTGACACTGAAGGCCGGGAGTGCCGGGACCTAGTGACACTGAAGGCCATGAGCGCTGGACCTAGTGACACTGAAGGCCATGAGTGCCGGGACCTAGTGACACTGAAGGCCATGAGTGCCGGGACCTAGTGACACTGAAGGCCATGAGCACTGGACCTAGTGACACTGAAGGCCGTGAGCACTGGACCTAGTGACACTGAAGGCCGTGAGCACTGGACCTAGTGACACTGAAGGCCATGAGCACTGGACCTAGTGACACTGAAGGCCATGAGTGCCGGGACCTAGTGACACTGAAGGCCGTGAGTGCCGGGACCTAGTGACACTGAAGGCCGGGAGTGCCGGGACCAGGGGCCTTGGTTCATCTTCAGGGCGTGGGGGGCTGGGTCTTCCTCATCTGGCCTGACTTCAACCGTCTATGGGCCCAGCCCAGAGGGCAGCAGGTGACCTCCAGGGGCTGGGGAGCCACTGAGTCCTTGCCACCCTGCCAATGCTGGCTTACTGGGGTAAAGAGGGAGGGGAGGTGTCCACTGGCCTTGAAGGGGTTAAACTGCCTGCCCCGCAGTCTGGACCTAAGCAATTGTGCTGGTGAACAAGGGCAGGATGTGGGGGCAGGAAACTCGAGGATATGAGTGAGGCCAGCTCCTTCTGACCCCACTGCCCCTACCACACTCAAGCTTGGAGAGCGGGGAAGTCAGGACTGTACCTGACTGTTTAGACTATAGAAGCAGGTACCAGGATGAGCCAGGAGCCCAATAACCCTAGGAATGAAATGTTCTAGGAGACAAGTCCTGCCCTGAGGAGCTTGGCTTCTGGCTGGCGAGATACTGAAAAGCCCATCCTAACCCAGGTCCAAGAGGAGGTTGGGTGGAGAAATCATAGAAGACTTCCTGGAAGAAAAGCAGGAGCCCCATAGGATACTGGCAGGTTTTGATTCCACAATCTGATCCTCAGTCTTCTCTATCTGGGGGAGGGAGGGACTCAAAGGTCCCTAAACTCACTAAAGGATCTCCAGATTGCCTGTGTGGGGCCACGGTACGACAGTAAACCCTGGCAGGTGTAGACACTAGGAAGACGAGGAAGCAGGTCCATGGGGCCAGGCCAAGCCAGGCAGGCGGTGAATGAGATTTCCTTCTGGAGAAGAACAGAGGGGAATGGGGGCGGGGGCGGGGAAGAACGAGGAAATGAGGGCAGATGTGACTAGGCCAGTCACGTCCATACCCTCTAGGCTGGAGAGGGTGAGTGGATGAGGGTCAAGACACCTTCTGACCATCTACTGCATGACAGGCTTCAAACCCAGTGCTTTCATTGAATGCCCCTGACCAGGGAGGCGGCTATGGTTAACGAAGCAGCTAGAGCTCAGAGAGGGCAAGGGATGGGTCCAAGGCCACACAGCTCATGAGCGACTGCGCAGGTTCAAACAAGCTCATTCTGTTGCCCCCACTGACTGCCTCAGAGCCCCAGTCAAAGTCAGGAAGCCCAGAGGAGGCTAATAAGGTTGAAGGGAAGGTGTTCTCCCCTTGGAGCTTGGAGATGCCCAGTAGGAAACAGGGACACAGACTGGATGATTGTGGAGCCCGGAGACCCCAGTACAGATTTGTTTCAAACTGCTAACTAGTGTCGGTAGTATCTACTCCAAGACTGTTACTCCAAGTTCAGTGGAATGAGCACTGTGGTTAAGGGTATGGGAAGGGGAGAGTGGCGATCTATGAGCTCTGCTTTGCCAGCCCTGCTGCAAGAGGTGCCTGCACAGTGGTAAGAGTGCGTTCATCAGGGATCCATAAGAAGGATAATCTTAATGTCCTCAAAGGATCAAAATC
This sequence comes from Saccopteryx leptura, assembly GCF_036850995.1. Taxonomy (NCBI): domain Eukaryota; kingdom Metazoa; phylum Chordata; class Mammalia; order Chiroptera; family Emballonuridae; genus Saccopteryx; species Saccopteryx leptura. The sequence continues at coordinate 16,922,529 of NC_089511.1, forward strand.
TGAAAAGTAGTGTATCTGATACCATCACGGCCATTAGGGAGGCTATTTGGGGACAGGGGAGAGCTTCTGAGTTATACCAACTATTGCACTGCTCTGACCACCCAAGGTGTGTCTGCAAATATGCAGGTTTGTTCTGAGCCCTGTGAGTGAGGAAGGACGCAGTGACAAGACCAGAGCTGAGACTGAGGCAGGCTGGCAGGCAGCTGTGGGGACACTAATACATTGAGGTCCAGAGCCTTGAGCTCAGGCAGCTGGATGTTGGATGGAGTGGAGACAGACCCAGACCTGCCTTGTCAGAGACAATCAGCTGAGCGAGGGGCAGGAATCAATCCGAAGACCTCATGGACAAAGCAACCTGGGGCTTGAAAGGACGTATAGCATTCTCTCAGGGGACAGAGCAAGAAATGACATCTGGGAAGAGGGAACAGCCTATGCAAAAAGCCTGCTGGAGAGAGAACAAGCACTGTGCATTCCAGAAACATCTTGTTCCCCTCGTGGGGGGAAGGAGCAGGGAGGTGGGGAAGCAGAGAGCCAGAGCGGGGGCAGGGGACACACGCCCGGTCATGCTGGGCCTTGAGCACTGGCTCAGGAACTAGATTCGTCCTGCAGGGAAAGGGGTCAGCAGGGAGAGCCGTCAGCAGGGGAGCAGTGTGGTCAGTGTGGGCAGCTCTAAGCGGAATCAAGGCAGGGCAGATCCCCAAAGGGAGGGGATCAGGTCTGGGACCCACAGGACCAGGTGCCTGGGCTGAACTGAGCTACAATCCAAGAGGAAGGAGAAAGCCCTGGGGGTCAGCTCCTAGCTGCCCGGCCCCACCCCTAACACACCCAGCCCCGAGGCTGCCAGGGCCTCGCCCCTCATCCTCTCAGCATCTGAGTTGCCAAGGCCCAGCTATAAATCCTAAGGCTCACGCAGACAATGTGGCGGTCCCTGAAGGAGTTTGGGATCACTGGCTCAACCCTCTGCCCTGGACTGAGGTGGTGGGGTAGGAAGGTGATGGGAAGAGCTGCCCAGGGCCACACAGGGAGCAGGGGGCCCAGTGGGTCCCCTCCAAAAGACACACCTCCTGCATGGCCTGGGCCCAGCCTTTATCCCTGACCTGGGGCCTCTGGGCTGGAGTCCAGAGCCTGCAGGAGGCTGTGCCGGGACTAAGTGTCCAGCCCCCACTCTGGGGCTGTGCCTGGGGCTGGACTCGGCGGCCAGGCCCTGTCCCAGCGGGCAGTGGGTGTGCTGGGAGGGAGCAGAGGGGCCAGACCCGAAGAGCAACTCGGCAGGAGCTGGTGCGGCAGATTCCTGGGGAGGGGTGTGTACTCGTATAGGTACATTTGAGGGTGTGCTATATCCATGAGGCCTAAGGATGTCGTATGTGGATCCCTGACCTGGAAGCTTCCTCCACCCCCCGCAAGCACCTTAGGCCTACGCAATGACCCCCCCCCAAAGCCCAAACTTATCCCCTAAAACTTCAGGCTTGAGCAGGGCCCTGGCCAGGTCGAGGAGTAGGGGTCTGCCCGATGGTCAGGGGCAGGACCGACTCAAGTATCTGCCAGACTGCCCTCTGAGTGGCTCCCAGCTGGGTCCAGGCTTCCCAGGGTCAATATAGCTACAAACGGAGCATCTCCAGCCCCTCCCCTCCTTTGTGCCCTGTGACCCCCCTAACCCCTGCTTTTTTGTTTTGTTTTGTTTTGTTTTGTTTTTTTACAGAGACAGAGAGAGAGTCAGAGAGAGGGATAGACAGGGACAGACAGACAGGAACGGAGAGAGATGAGAAGCATCAATCATTAGTTTTTCGTTGCGCGTTGCGACACCTTAGTTGTTCATTGCTCTCTCATATGTGCCTTGACCGCGAGCCTTCAGCAGACCGAGTAACCCCTTCCTCAAGCCAGCGAGCTTGGGTCCAAGCTGGTGAGCTTTGCTCAAACCAGATGAGCCGTGCTCAAGCTGGCAACCTCAGGGTCTCAAACCTGGGTCCTTCCGCATCCCAGTCCAACGTTCTATCCACTGCACCACCGCCTGGTCAGGCTAACCCCTGCTTTTAAAGAACACAGAGCTAAGGAGACCTCACAGTCCCTTCAAGGCCACACCCCAGCGACACGTGGGGGCCACAAAGAGAAAAGGAGCAGAGGGAGTTTGGCCTGATGTCCCACAGCAGGACAGAGGCAGGACTCACTCGTGGACTGAGACCCGCCCCTCCCTGCCTCTCACAGCCTCCTGCGCTCCTGCGCCAAAGCACACGTCACCCGTAAAACTGTCTTTCTTACAAAACGGTCGTGTCCGTCTCCCCTCCCGCCCCCTAGGATGCAGCCCGCGTTTGCTCCCCGTGTGTAGTTCAGTGCCTGCCACATAGCCGGTGCTCAATGAATGTTTGTTGAGTGACTATAACCCCAACGCTCTAGAGAGGACTTCAGAGAAGGGTGACATGTGAGCTAAATCCAGGCAGAGAAGAGAGAATGGCAAGTGTGAAGGCCACGAGGACATGGCCGTGCCTGGTGGGTGTGAACCCCGCAGGCTAGGGTTACTCCTGGAGGCTCACCCAGCCCCCTTGGGGTGCAGACAGGTAACTGCAGAGAAGCAGACGGAGACACAGGGCCCCACCTGGCTCGGCCTTGGGAGCCACCCCTCAGTGTTTGCCCCCCCCCCCCAAGCATCTGGATTTTAACCCCAGGGACCCCATTCGCGTGGACATAGACCCGACCCTGGGACTCTCCCAAGCCCCAACCTGCCACCCCGGCCCAGGTGATCTAGCCATTCCCTGGACCTTCCGGGGCTCCCCTTCCCTGCTCCTGGGCTCCACGCCTGCTCAGCAGGGGCTCTGGCCACGCTTTGTCCTCTCACTTTGGGCCCTGTAGACCTTCTCAGACCAGCCGAAAGCACAGAGGGCCCATCCCTATCCACAAGTCCCTTTGAAGCTGCCCCCAAAGGTCTCTAACAGGGCTCCGGGGATGGGCATTGTCCCAGATCCTGGGTAGCAGGGACGCGGCAGCACCTGACCTCCCCGGCACACACGTCTGTGAGTCCTCTCTCCCCCCGAGGTGGCTGTTAGACAAGCTCCTAAGGCTGCTCGGCTAGGAATTTTTGAACACGAAAATCACTTCCAGAATCTTCCAACCCTCTGCGTATCTGTCATATGCAAACCCCCGGCCCCCCTGATCTCTCTGAAAACTCTGTGAGTGCAGCCGAGAGACACGACTCCTATCTGTGACAAAGTGAAGGGCTAAAATAAGCCTGGCCTCAGCTGCGGCTCTGACGGCACCTCCAGAGGTGCCGCCGTGGAAAATTCTGCCTCCAGCTGTGGGTACAGTCAGCCCTGCCACCTGACTTCCTCTCCCTGGCAGGAGGGGTGGCAGCGATTGTTGGTGAAAACCCTTCCCCCCGGGCACCCTTCCTGATGGCGAAGTTTCTTACACAAAAGAGAAAAGACACAAGTGAGCATGGCTCTTCACATGGAAGTGTCCCTCGGGTCCCCCTGAGATCAAGTAGAGAAGGAGTCCAGGATGTAGAAAAAGATTGATCTGGTTGAGGGTGTCAGGTCTACCACTTCTGACTTGTTTGTCCTGAGCCTCGGTTTCTTCCTCCGTGAAATGGGGCTGATAATTCCTACTTCCTGGGGACAGTGTGGACCCGGAATGAGATAACATCTATGAGAGCCCAGCAAGGAGAGCAGTTGATGATTATCACTGCGCGGCTGTCACCACAGAGCAGGGAGGTGATGAGAAAAGCATTGTGTGGGGTGAAAGGCAGCCTCAGTTCAAACCCTGGCTCCACCTCTTGCTGCTGTGTGACCTGGGAGGACTCACTCCACCTCTCTGAACCTCACCTGTGCAAAATGGGATTGCTAACAACAGGAATTTCAGTCCCCTCCACTTCTCCAGGCAAGGAAGGGCTGTCTCAGGACGGCACTCAAGGGTCCAGAATGGGGTTTTGTAAGCCCGACCTCCCAAAGGCCCCCATCTCCAAGGTCCTGCCTCCGCACTAACTGCTCACTGACATAGAGCTGAGCACACAGACCTCCCTGCCTGCCCCAGCAGGTGACACACTGGTGATATAGGGTGACTCTGTGGGGTCTGGGCCAGTCCTCTGTGCCAAGGCTACAGGGCTCACATGAGGGTCCTTGCTTGACACAGAGTGAACCCAAGGCACTTTTCTGCACATTCAGAGAACACTTTGTATGTGGAGCCAGCCAGAGCCCACTGAGGGGTTAATGTCCCCGTGAGCCACGTGGCCATAGCCTGGGACCGGTGACCTCTGCTTTATTTCAGCCCAGCGTGGTTATTTGTTTGTCTGGCCGATGGCTGCCGTCAGCCCTGGGACCACGAGGAGAAAGCTCTGCTCCTCTTCACTGTACCGGATAGGGTCCTGGCAGGTGACAGTATTGTCCCCAGGGGCTCAAATGAAGGGACTTTGTGAAGGGAACAGTTACAGAGCTGGGAGCTCAACTGAGGGGACAAGGGGGACACTGAGGCACACGGAGACCAGCAATAGTGAGAGGCGTGACCACCCAGGGCCAGAGACACAGAAGAAGGGAAGGTTGTTTCTAGAATCCAGGGAGGGACAGAACTGCGGAGGGGCTGACAGAGAGGAGCTGTCACCATGGAGACAAGCAGCTTTGGCCAAAAAACACGAAGCGGCAGAGAGCCCCTTCTCTCCCATCCCTGGAGCTCCTGCTCGAGCCCCTATTGGCCGGCGGCAGCAGCCGGAGCCGGGAGGCCCAGGGGTCCAGCCCCTGCGCACGGAGCAGAGGTCAGGGCAGGTGCGGGGGCAGCGGGTCCCGCAGCTGGGGGCCGGCCAATCCCCCGCTGCACGGCTGCGTGTGAAGGAGAAGGAACCAGAGGGTCAGCGAGGATTCATACACAGAACGCTTCATTTTAGCTACCGCTCATCAGCCATGTTGCCCACATTCTCTGCTTCAGCCTGAAAACAACCCTGCGAGGTAGAGGCTAGTTTCCCACCGTCCGGGTGGTGGAATTGAGGCTCAGGCAGGTAGAGCGTCTTGTGCAGCCACTCAGTGACAAAGCAGTGTGACTGGGGGTCTGTGAACCGTGGAGCCCGTGGTCACAGCCGTCACCCTGCACTGCGTGCGCCCGAAGGGGAGAGACCCGTGTGGGACGTGGCCGGGCCCAGGGGTTGGGGAAGATGGACGTGGGGCGAGATGGGGAGAGCTCCTCCAGGAAGGAGAGGAAGCTGTGACCGAGCTACCCTGGGGGGCCCGGCCATCAACCCCATGGCAGCCTCAAGCCGGGCTGCAGTGGGGCACACCCAGGGGTGGGCAGGGCTGCAAGGCCAGGACCAAGGACAGTCCCTAGGCGAGGAGACTGGGGCTCAGCTCTGAAGGACAAGTTCACCAGGCGGAGAGGGGCCCACCTGTGGGGGCAGGGGGTGCTGTCGTGGACCACCTCTCTCCTCCAGCTCCCCGCTGTCCTTACTGTCCCAGCCTCATGAGGTTAAACACCCTTCACCCCCGGCCACCCTCTGCCAGTGGCCTCGGGCCTGCTTCCTCCCCAGAGTCCCAGGCTGGTCTGCAGCCGCTGCTGGCCAAGGCCACAGAGAAGTTTAATAGGCAACTCCCAACTGACGCAGGTCACGCAGACAGTTTTGGTTTCCTCCCCTCCAAACGCGCCGCCAGCCCACTCTTCCGAGTCTCTGTAAAGGCCCTGCGGTCACCTAACTGCACAGACCCAAGACTTGGAGTTTCCTTGAACCCTTTCGGTGCCTCCCACCTACAGCCCTTTCCCCAGCAAGTCCTGCTGACTCCGCCTCCAAACCATATCCTGCAGCCATGCCCTCCTCAACAGGTCTGGGACAGCAGTGCCTGTCACCTGAGGGACAGTGGCTGCCTCCCCGATCCACCCTCGCCCAGCCAGTTCCCTCCCTACAGCCAATGGCAGGACCCAACTTCATCAGTTTTCCATGGCTGCTTCAACAAGCTGCCCCAAATTGTGAAACAACATCAGTTTACTTATTTGTTATCTTATACTCCTAGAGATCAGAAGTCTGAAAGAGGCCTCGGTGGCCTAAGGTCAGGGCTGCATTCCTTCTGACGGCTCCGGGGAGAATCCACTTCCTGGCCCTTTCTGGCTTCTGGAAGCCGCCCACAGAAGCCTGTGGTCCCAAAGTATTCCAACCTGTTTCTGATGTCATATCTCCTTTCTCCTAATTCTTCCCCCACCTCAATCTCGCTATCTCAAGATTCTTAACTTATTCATACCTTCTAAAAGCCCTTTTGTCACTCACGTACAGGTTCCAGAGCCAAGGATGCGGGGGGGGGGGTTATCATTCATTCAGCCCCCCACACTGACCTAGTCACCTCTGCTTGTGCCTCACTCTCCCCCAGTGCCCCTTTCTATCTATCCAAGGGGCGTTCTTTTAATCTTCAAACACACTACCCACTGTGGTACCCCTGGGCCTTTGCACTTGCTGGTCTCTTCTGCCTAGAATTTCCTTCCTTCCCCTGCATTTCTAGGGCTGACACTCAGATGTTGGCTTTATTGTCACCTCTCTAAGAGGCCTTTCCTGGCCCCTCTGTCTCAGCCAGTTGCCCCCTCTGTTGCATCCTCCACTGTAATCCCCTGAGCCCCTCTGATCACTAGCTGATATATTTTATTTACTTAGTCTCCTGGTGTTCCCACCACAGTGTGAGCTCCCTGAGGGCGGGTCCCTTCCATCCTGCTCACTGCTGTACCCCAGGGGCCCAGTATATATAGTGGCTCAATGCTCATTGAGGCTTGCACCTTGTCCTATTCAGAGACCTAAAAACTCTGTTTCTCAATTTCACTCCTGTTTGTTTTATTTTTTCTTTTCCAAGTCACTTCTCACTTGAGGGAGGAAGAAAGAACCAAGACTTGCAGTTCCTTTCTAGGCAAAGAAGGAAATGACCCACAGGGCGTGGATCCAGAGAGGCTGGGAGAGGCGTCATGTCCGCTGCCACCCCTGAGTCAGAACCAGCGTCCTGGCAAGGGCCCCAAGCCGCCCCCCCCCCCCCCGCCTTTGCTCACTAACTGCTCTGGCCTGGAATGGCTGCTCTTTCCAGGTCTTCTGTCAAAGGGCACCAGGTCTCTGAGGAATGTGAGAGGCAGGACCAGGAGGGTCTCCCCTGGGCACACGGCACGTGCATTCCGGGGCATGCCCTGCCCCGCCTCAACCCTAGCAGGCTACTTCCTCCTGGGCCGGTGACAGGGCCATCGGCTGGGAACTCGGGATGCTAAGGTCAGCAGTCCTCTCAGCCCTCACGTAGGCCAGCCTGGCGCCAGGGTCTCCGAGGAAATGTTACTAGAGTTTGGGAGGCCCCTGTGATGTGCAGAGTTCAGCCTCTCCTCCAGACCAGGGCCGGGGACAGCAGGCCTCCTACCCAGCACCCCGCCAGTCCGCGTCTCTCCAGGGAGGAGTCCTGGTCCCACAACCAGCCACCTGCCTTCTTCCTCTGAACCATTCCAGGGGCCACAGGTTAGTGACACAGGCACCCAGCAGGGGAGGACCGGTGGGGTCAGGGCTGAGAGGACATAGTGCCGGCCAAGGTCAGAACCTCCACGCACCATGGGACAGTGGGGAAAGCCCTCTTCCTGGAATTCTGGATGAAGCCAGATCCTAGTCCAGGCTGATCCGAAGGCTGCCTTCAAGGTCATGTACTCTGGGCAACGGTGGGGACCCTGTGCTAACAGACCCTCATGCTTGGTTTCATGTTCTTCTGTCTCCATCTTGAAATTCTTTTTTTTTTTTTAAATTTTTTTTTTAATTCATTTTTAGAGAGGAGGGGGGGGAGAGAGAAACAGAGAGAGAGAAGTGGGGAGGAGCTGGAAGCATCAACTCCCATATGTGCCTTGACCAGGCAAGCCCAGGGTTTCGAACCGGCGACCTCAGCATTTCCAGGTCGACGCTTTATCCACTGCGCCACCACAGGTCAGGCTCCATCTTGAAATTCTTAATGACGTTTGAACATAGGACCCCACATTTAAATTTTGCACTGGGCCCTGAAAATATCGAAACCAGTCTTGCAAGCTGAGCCCCCCAACCCCCTCCCTGCCTCGCCCTGGCTCATGTGACTGCTCCTAAGCTGGCGTCTCCAATGAGTTCTGGGGTGAGGTCCGACCCTCTGGGTTAAGACATTGGGTTTCATAAGAGCCTTCAAAGACCAAAGCGAGGCTGCCCCAGGGCCGCTCGGGCTGACCAGCGGACAGGCTTATTTAGTCCTACATTATAGCGGCTGCTGAGACAAGAGAGAACATTAGGTTCCGATCAAGATGATGGAGTAGATAATCGCAGTAGACGCATCCTCCCACAACTACATCAAAATTACAGGACTACTAAATTACAGAACAATCATCATTCAGAACCACTTGAAATCTAGCTGAACTGAAGTCCCATAATTGAGGATGTAAAGAAGACGCCTCATCGTGACTGGTAGGAGGGGTAGATGGGCAGAAGGAGCTGGCCCAACACCAACTCAACTGGAAGATATTTCTTCCAATTTTTGGTGGCTAAAAATTGGAAGAAATATCTCAGCTACAAAGGTCCCACTGAGTGAGGAGCGAGGGGTCCCAGCTCCACTCCAGGCTCACCAGCCCAGGGTCCCAGAGCCAGGAAGAGAAGTCCCCATAACTTCTGGCTGTGCAAACCGGCAGGGATTGTGACTGAGAGAGACGGAAGGCTGTTGGAGTCCCAGGAGTTCCTCTTAAAGGGCCCACAGGGACTTACTCAGACTCGGTCACTCTGAGCTCCAGTGCTGGGGCAGCAGCTCAGAAGGCACCAGGGACATTTGGGGAGAAACTGAGTTGTCTGGCTCTGAGGAGGGGACTAGAGGGTCAGTTTTCTCCCTGATAGAAGTGCTGGCAGGGGCCCTTGTTTCTTTGCGGAGCCCTTCCCCCCAGAGCTGGCAGGCAGGAAGGTACCATATCTGAGTCTCCATCAACCTAGCTAGCACTGGTCACCCAGCCCTCGTGACTCCCTGAGACTTCACCCCACCCAACCTGCAGCGGACCTCAGATGCTTCCAGTGCTGTTTCTACACAAAGGCCTCTTTTGGCTTTAGCTGTAGACTTTTCTAAAATCTCTCAGAGGTTCACAAACCCAAACAAGCAGCTTCTGGCCTTGGCATGCCCTGTACTTCTTGCTAAGTGACCCCAGGTCTGTCACTAGTCATTAGTGGCAGTCAGCCTCAGTTTACAGCTTGGTTCTCCCAGGCACCTCCAAGAGCAAAACAAGTCGCATTCATCTGCAGATTGCTTCGTAGGTTGTGTCGGTGGCCCCAGGCAGAGAGCACAGGAGGAGGCTGACCTTGGCCTGAACCTCCCAGGAGGCTCCAACACCAGCTCACCAGGTAGACAGCTTCAGACAGCACCACCCAACCACCTTCAAAGCAACACACTCCAGTGGCAGACTCACTGGGGACCAGACCTGCTGAAGAGAGTCGTGCTCCTTGGGATTAGGCTTCAACAGCAGCTACTCCACTGTGGTCACTGCAGTCACGGCTTGTCCTAGCAGCTGATCAGCCTGGGGGTAAATTCCTCCCTTTTCTGTGTCAACAGCAATCAAGGCTCAACTACAACAGGAGGGTGCGCACAGCCCACGTGGGGGTGGGTGCACCTGGAGCACATCGTTCGGGGGACAGGAGAGGCTGCACCCTGAGCCCTACAGGACACCTGCTATGTAAGGCCACTCTACCCAGAGCAGGAGACGTTGCAGCTCTAACCAATGTGTAGAAACAAACATAGCAAGGCAGCCAAAATGAGGAGACAAAGAAACATATCCCAAATGAAAGACAGAACAGAACTCCAGAAAAAGAACTAAACAAAATGGAAACAAGCCATCTCCTAGATGCAGAATTCAAAACACTGGTTTTTAAGGATGCTCAGTGAACTTAGGGGAAGAGCGGATGCCCTCAGTGAGAACTTCAACAAAGACCTAGGAGTCGTAAAAATGGAGACAGAAAACGGTTTTTTTAAAAAAGAGAACTATTCAGAAATGAAGACTAGAATAACTGAAATGAAGAATCCATTACAGGGACTCAACCGTAAGTTGAGGAAGCAGATGATTGAATCAATGATTTGGAAGATAAGGAAGTAGGAAACACCCAATCAGAACAGCAAAGAGAAAAAAGAATCTAAAAAAATGAGGATAGTGTAAGGAGGCTCTGGAACAGCTTCAAGGGTACCAACATTGTGCATCACGGGGCTCCAGCAGGAGAAGAAAGAGCAAGGACCTGAAAACCTATTTGAAAAAAATAATGATTGAAAACTTTCCGCCTGAGCAGGTGGTGGCGCAGTGGATGGAGCGTCGGACTGGGATGCGGAGGACCCAGGTTCGAGACCCCGAGGTCGCCAGCTTGAGCATGGGCTCATCTGGTTTGAGCAAAGCTCACCAGCTTGGACCCAAGGTCGCTGGCTTGAGCAAGGGGTCACTCAGTCTGCTGTAGCCACCCCCCCCCCCGCAAGGCACAGATGAGAAATCAATCAGTGAACAACTAAGGTATCGCAATGAAAAACTGATGATTGATGCTTCTCATCTCTCTCCGTTCCTGTCTGTCCCTGTCTATCCCTCTCTCTGACTCTCTCTCTGTCTCTGTAAAAAAAAAAAAGAAAACTTCCCTAACATGGTGAAGGAAACAGACACACAAGTCTAAGAAGCTCAGACAGTCCCAAACATAATGAACCCACACCAAGACACATCATAACTCAAATGCCAAAGAGAGAATCTTAAAAGTGACAAGAAGAAAGCAGTTAGTTACCTACAATGGAGCTCCCATAAGACGTCAACTGATTTCTCAAAGGCATCCTGGCAGGCCAGAGGGGTTGGCATGAAAGAGTCAAAGTGGTGGGAAGCAAGGACCTACAACCAAGACTATTCCCCCCCAGGAAAGCTATCATTTAGAATCAAAGGACAGATAAAGAGCTTCCCAGACAAGAAAAAGCTGAAGGAGTTCAGCACCACCAACCTTGTATTATTACAAGAAATGTGAAAGGGTCTTAAGAAGAAGAAAAAAATAAAACATATGAAAAATAAAATAACAATATACATGTCAACAATTACTTTAAATGCAAATGGATTAAGTGCTCCAATCAAAAGACATCCGGTGGCTACATGGACAACAAGACCTTTACATATTCTGTGTACAAGAGACCCACTTCAGATCAAAAGACACACAGAGACTGAAAGGAAAGGGATGGAAAGAGACATTTCATGAAAATGAAAATTTTAAAAAAATAAAATAAAAAAGCTGGGGCAGCAATATTTATACCAGATAAAATAGACTTTAAAACAAAGTCTATAACAAGTGACAAAGGACCCAGCAAGCCCACTTCTGCGTATTTATTCAAAAAAACCCAGAACGCTAAATTGAAAAGGCATATACACCCCTATGTTTACTGCAGCATTGTTTACAACAGACAAGATACGGAAGCAACCCAGTGCCCATCAGTACAAGCAGTCCCTGGGTTACAAACGAGACAGGTTCTGTTGATTTATTCTTAAATTGAATCTGTCTGTAAGCTGAACAGGTACACTTACCTATTAAATGCAGTTTAGACAAATGTTTGTCTGAACATAATATTTATTTTTACCTTTCTGTGCATATCAGTACTTACGCATTTTCAAACTTACAGAACCTATCTCATTCATAACCCAGGGGACTGCCTGTAGACGAACGGATCAAGAAGAAGCGGGAGAGAGATACAATGGAAAATGACGCAGCATAAAAAGGAATAAAATCTTGGCAATCTGCAACAACATGGGTGAAACTGAGGGTATGGTGTGGGGTGAAATAAGTCAGACAGGGAAAGACAAATGCTAGGATTTCACTAATATCTGAAATCTTATAAAATAAACAAGCAGAACAGAAACAGACTCCTAGGTGCAGAGAACATTTTGATGGTTGACAGATGGGAGAGGTTTTAAAAGGTGAAAGGATGAAGAAGTACAAAATGGTAGTTACAGAATAGTCACTAATAGGGATGTCACTACAGTATAGGGAATCTAGTTGGTCAACGGTGTATTAGCTATATATGGTGTCAGATGGATACTAGATTTATTGGGATGATTACTTCATAAGTTACATAAACATCTAATTACTGAATTGTACACCTGAAACTAATATAACATCATACTTCGACTGTTCATTGAAATAGAAATTAACAAAAAGGAGTAGTAGGAAAAAGCCTGAACTTTTGATCCAGACAGACTAGATTCAAATCCTGACTCTGCTGCTTCCAATCTGAGTGATCTCCGAAACGTTACTAAATCGCTGTTCCTCAGCTCATCTGTAAAACGAGCGTGGCAATGCTACCCGCTCGAGGGTTGTTGGGAGGATTAAATGAGATAACATGAAGTGCTTGGCACAGTTCAGGCAATAAGAGCCGGAAAAGTGTGAGCTGGCTCCCACTGTCAGCCCCACCACCTGCTCCAACGTCAACTTCTTTGCATGTTGATTTTCTTGAGTAAATGAGGATGACTGGGTGCCCACTGCACAGGCTTTGGGAGGAACCATCAGCATCACCCTCTCCTCCAGGAAGCCTTCCCGATAGCCCTCCTCTGGACCCGCTTATCACCTGCACTTGCTTCTACATTAGCACATGTGACTCTTAAATAGGAATTCTGCGTCTGTCTTCCCCCCCCAGGCTTGGAGCTCACTGCGGCAGGAAGAGTCTGGTTCTGCTGGTATCAGCAGAGGGTGAAGGATGAAGGAGAGAGCAGATAAAGGGAATTCGGTTGTCCCTGGGAACTGCTCACTCGCCGGGGTAGTAACCAATAGTCCCTGATGGAGTCTTCTCTCTTTCCCCAGCTCTGTGCCTCCTGGGAAGATGTATTTGTCCCTGATTCTGCTGGTGGCAGTGGGCACCGGCCTAGGCCTGCTGACTACAGCTGCCACGAGCACTAACCCTGCCCAACTGGACACTCACAGCATGCTCCCCACCCACCGGCGCCAGAAGAGAGACTGGATTTGGAACCAGATGCACATTGTTGAGGAGAAAAACACCTCGCTGCCCCATTATGTGGGCAAGGTAAGGCTCACCCAGAGCAGGCGGCCCCCAGTGGTGGTGGTCATAGAGGTGGGGATGACAGTTGTGAGAGTAATGGTGCTGGTGGTAGAGAGATGATGGAGGTGGCAGGTGTCCTGGTGATGGTGGTGAAGATAATGAAGGGAAAGGTGATGTGGTGATGATGAGAATAGGTGATGATGGTGATGGGGAAGAGGAAGGCCATGCTGGTGATGGTGGTGGTGGTAAATGATAGTGACGGGGAAGAGGAAGATGGGGAAGAGGAAGATGGTGGTGATGATAATGGTGACAGTGGTGATGAGGAAGGGGAAGTTGGTGGTGGTGGTAATGGTGGTCATGGAGGTGATGGTGATAGTGGGGTGATTGTCAAATGGTGATGATGAAGAGGAAGGTCCTGGTGGTGGTGGTGCTGATAATGATGGTGATGATGGTGATGGGGAAGAGGAAGGTAGTGGTGGTGACGATGGAGGTAATAATGATAATGGTGACAGTGGTGATGAGCCAGGGGAATTTGGTGGTGGTGGTAATAATGATGGTGATGATGAAGCAGGGAAAGCTGATGGTGGTGGTGGTAGTGATAGTGCCCATGACAGTGATGGTGGTAGTGGTGATGAGATGTTAGTGATATGGTTGTGGTGGAAATGATGGTAAATGTTATGGTTCATTTTCTCCCAGACCTTGGTCTGTAGACTAAATATCACTGGTGAAAGGGTCACCCCATGCACAGGTTGAGAAGACCAGTTCAGGGCTTAGGGAGAACCGGTCAAGCCACAGTATTTTCCCATCTGATAGTTAATCGTCCCAGCCCTAGTTTGCCATCCTTGGTCTAGGCCTTTGAACTTCCTCAGAACGAACAAACAAACAAAACAAAACAAAACAAAAAACCCCTTTCTCTCAGACTATCCCCACTCCCTAGTTTTCTGTCACTCTACACAGCTCTTCTGCTTCTAAAATACCCACAACAGAGTACCTAACACAAGCCTGCTCCTACTTCCTTCCCCTTGAAAAGCTGTTCATCCCCACTTCCCTTCCTAGAGCTCAGAATGACAACTGAACTGTCTTTCTGTGCCATGCTGTTATTGATGTCAAAACCAACCATTCGTATTCAAAAGGATGGCTCTTGTGGTGGAATTTTACACGCAATGACAGCTAGATGAACTAGATATTTTGAGAGTTTTCCATTCTGCACTTGAAAATTTTCTTTCAAGTGCAGAAAATGTCACCGTGCCAACTTCTCGGAACCTAAGTATGATTGGCTAAAGAAATAATAGCTGGCTAATGAGAGGAATTATGGTGCCAAGCACGAGGCCAGGTCTGGGAAGAACACAGTGGCAGGTCACACGGTCCCCAGCCCTGTGCAGCCTGTTCAATCCTGGCCCACCTCCTGGTTTCGTAAATTAGGCTTTTTGGAACAGAGTAATCCACTTTCAAATTGTGTTTGTTTTTGTGCTGCAATGGTATATTTCAGCAGCTGTGATGAAGACTGTAGGACCTACAGAGTTGAAAATATTTACTATCTGGTCTTTCACAGAAATAGTTTGCCCACCCTCATCTAGAGGGATAGCATACATTAGACAAAGAACCCCGCACACAGCAGCGATAGAGGCGCCCTGTGGTTCTAGAGAAGTAGATTGGAGAGCACCCTTTGACTAAGGAGGGACCAGGTGGGCCTCGCATCAGAAAAGCCACAGCAGCAGAGGGGGACCCACTCAAAGACCCTGCGATGGCCCCCTGACTGTGCCCATGGGACTCCCAAGAATGACTGGGAAGTTTAAACCCTACACCCCTCAGTATGGCTTCTCAGAGGGAAAAGACCCTTGCCCAGGACACAGCCCTAGGAGAAGATAGCCCCAGGTAAACCGAGTTCTTAATTCCCGACACAAATATGAATTCTGCGTCATAGAGGAAAATGCCGTCAAACCACCCACATCCTTTGTAATGGGATGATCAGGCCATGAATCATCATCCACTGCTGAAGAGAGCGGCCAGGCCCCCGAGGGGAGTCTGCTGGATGAGTCAGGGAGGATCAACAGACAGCAGTGGACACGTGTGTCATGCGCAGTCTGACGCAGCAACCTTTGAAGGGCTCACCCAAGGGTCTTCAAGCAGCACAAAGAGTGTCAGGCCTGCCGTCACCTGCCACCAGCATTCACTGGGGACCTGGCATTGGGCTGGGGGACAGAGGAGCCCCATATAGCCCCCATCTTGGTTAGGGACAAGGGTGGCTGGGAGAAACAAGGACAAGGCTCCAAGGATCACCTCCTGGCTCCCAAAGACATCATCTGAGGGAAGGAAGTCCCTGTTTACCATGGCCAGAGATGGAGCCTTTGTTTACAGAGCCGGTTGGACAATGGGATTGAGCACTGGGCAGACTTCTGAGTCCACAAATACGGGTCAGTGTGGCTCTGGGTATTAAGACATTATGTCCAAATATAGTGATAATTTTTAAAAAGAAGGGCTCCCCAAAATCCATAACCTTAGACTAATTATGAAAGAAATGTCAGGCCGATTCCAATAGAGAGGCGTCGAAACCAGTACCTCCTCTCCTGTCAAGGCAATCAAAAACAGTGAACATCTGAGAAACTGTCACAGCCCAGAGGAGCTTAAACAGACATGATGAGAACAGAAAAAGAGCATTAAGTAAAAATTTTAAACATCTATACAAACTATGGACTTTAGTCAATAATAATGTATTGGCAGTGGTCCACTGAGAATAATAAAGGTACCAGACTAATGTAAGATGATAGAAGGGAAAATGGGAGCAAGATGTATGAGAACTCTCTCTCTACCATCTTCTAAATTGCTCTTTAATTCTAAAACAATTCTAAAAGATAAAGTCTATTAAAGAAAAGTTTGAGGGAAAGAAAACAGAAACTTAGATTCAAGTGGAATCTTACACAGAATTCTAATAAGACAGATAAAAGCTGACTCACTCCCCATCATTATTCGTATCCTCATAGATCCTCAAACGCCCACTCAGAACCAAGTTTGAAACTTCCATCTTATCCTAATCCTCAGCAACTCACCCAGGGCCCCAGACTGTCTGTCCTCCTGAATCCCCACTGTCCCTGCAGGCCACAGGTCACAGAGCCTCCCTGTCCATCAGATGACTCAGCCTCAGGGCCTCAGGCCCTCCGCATGTACCCACCTGCCTGCCTTTGCACACCGCCGCCCTGCACCAGGAAGCTCTACCACCCCCAGCTGGTACCCTGCCTTTCTCCCTACTGCCCCCCACCCCAGATAAGTGTCCTCACTCTGTCGCCACATCCTCGCCTTGCGGACCCCTCTCTATGCTCTGCTGTCTGGCTTCTCACCCACTGCCTCTTGATGCTGCTCCCACCGAGGGCTCCAATGCCTGCGTGTTGCTAAATCCTAGGGCCATTTCCAGACCTCATGAGATCTGACCACACCCTTCCTGATGCTTCCTTTTCTGTCTTGAGACCCACTCTTTTCTTGACCGACAGACATATGAAAAGATGCTCCACATCACCAACCATCAGAGAGATGTAAATTAAAACCACAGTGAGATACCACCTCACACTTGTCAGAATGGCTGCCATCAAAAAGACAGCAAATAACACGTGTTGGGGAGAATGTGGAGAAAGGAAGGTCCTCGCGCACTGTTGGTGGGAGTATAAACTGGTATAGACACTATGAAAAAGAGGCGAGAGTTCCTCAAGAAATTAAAAAAGAACTGCCACATGACCCTGCAATCCCATTTCTGGGTATTTATCCAAAAAAAAAAAAAAAAACACTTAACTTGAAAATACATATGCACACCTATGTTCATGCACCATTATTTACAACAGCCATAACCCAGAAGCAACCTGGGTGCCCATCCATAGATGAATGGATTAAGAAGATGTGGTACACACATGCAATGGAATATTATTCAGCCGTGAAAAAGACTGAAATATTGCCATTTGCAACAACAACAAGGATGGACCTAGAGGCTCTTATGCTAAGGTTAATAAGTCAAAGAAAGACAAGCACCATGTTATTTGACTTCCATATGGAATCTTAAAAAAAAAAAAATCAAACCAGGAAAAAAAAAACAACAGCTCATAGATACAGAGAACTGATGGTTGCCAGAGAGGAGGGTGGGGGGGGGGGGGAGGTGATGAATGAAAAGGGTAAAGGGGAACAGCTATAGAGAAATGATGAAGTCATGAGGATGTAATGGACAGCACAAGAGAAATAGTCACTGTTATCATAATAACTTTGTTCAGGGACAGATGGTTACTAGACTTATAGTGGTGATCACATCATAAGAAATATAAATGTTGGATCACTATGTTGTACACCTGAAACTAATATAATATTATATGTCAACTACACATTTAAAAAAAATTGCAGTGTCACATTTAGGATCCCTGGCCAGCACCACACACACTCACGTATGTACACACATGCACTTCCACACGTACATGTGCACGCACACACACAGCCACCACTGCCCGGCCCATTCCCAGCTCAGAACACCCCTTCTTTCATAGATCAAATCAAGTGTGAGCCGCAAGAATGCCAAGTACGTGCTCCAAGGAGATTCTGCCGACAAGATCTTCCGGGTCAATGAGGACACCGGGGACGTGTACGCCTTTGAAAGGCTAGACAGAGAGAAGGTCCCCGAGTACCAACTCACCGCCCTCGTGGTGGACAAGAACACCAACATATACCTGGAGGCTCCCTCCAGCTTCACCATCAAGGTCCATGATGTGAATGACAACTGGCCTGTGTTCACTCACCGGCTTTTCAACGCCTCTGTGCTCGAGATGTCGGCTGTGGGTATGTGCTCAGTCCGGCCTTTCCCCCTCTCCTTTCTCATCCCCAACCTGAAGGAACCTCCCTATCAGCAGCTTCACTACCTGGGGCCAGGACAGTGAGTTCAGGGCAGTGACTGTAATGACCCTAGTCATGGATGAGCCCTGACTCTGACCATGAACTGAGCCCTGACCCTGATCGTGGACTGAGCCCTGACCCTAGACATGGACTGAGCCCTGACCCTGATCGTGGACTGAGCCCTGACCCTAGGGATGGACTGAGCCCTGACCCTAGGCATGGACTGAGCCCTGACCCTAGGGATGGACTGAGCCCTGACCCTAGGGATGGACTGAGCCCTGACCCTAGACATGGACTGAGCCCTGACCCTAGACATGGACTGAGCCCTGACCCTAGACATGGACTGAGCCCTGACACTAGGGATGGACTGAGCCCTGACCCTAGGCATGGACTGAGCCCTGACCCTAGACATGGACTGAGCCCTGACCCTAGACATGGACTGAGCCCTGACCCTAGGCATGGACTGAGCCCTGACCCTAGGGATGGACTGAGCCCTGACCCTAGGCATGGACTGAGCCCTGACCCTAGGGATGGACTGAGCCCTGACCCTAGGCATGGACTGAGCCCTGACCCTGATCGTGGACTGAGCCCTGACCCTGATCGTGGACTGAGCCCTGACCCTAGGCATGGACTGAGCCCTGACCCTGATCGTGGACTGAGCCCTGACCCTAGGGATGGACTGAGCCCTGACCCTAGGCATGGACTGAGCCCTGACCCTGATCGTGGACTGAGCCCTGACCCTGATCGTGGACTGAGCCCTGACCCTAGGGATGGACTGAGCCCTGACCCTAGGCATGGACTGAGCCCTGACCCTGATCGTGGACTGAGCCCTGACCCTGATCGTGGACTGAGCCCTGACCCTAGGCATGGACTGAGCCCTGACCCTGATCGTGGACTGAGCCCTGACCCTAGGCATGGACTGAGCCCTGACCCTAGACATGGACTGAGCCCTGACCCTGATCGTGGACTGAACACAGACCCTAGGGATGGACTGAGCCCTGACCCTGATCGTGGACTAACCCTTAACCATCAGAAACACACAGGTTTCATGACTCTTTAGAGCAAACCCCACCCACTGCTCTGACTCTCAGGACTGACACAGCAAGAGCATAGCTTTTGCACATGAATAACGCCAACTCTGCCACCAAGGCAAGAAGAGTCATCTCTGGCATCCATGCAGGAGAAGAGGGAGGAGGACTAGAGCCTTCACCCCACGGTGTGTCACCAGCCTCGACCACCGGCCGCCAGAGGTTACTGTTCGTTAGTAACCCAGTTCAACCCAAGCCTCCATACGGGGCCTAAAAAAGGTCCCTGGCCAAGGCCTCAGGATCAGACCACCCCGTTAAGTACGGGGGTCCTAACATAGAAGGAGAAAAGAGCTGTGACACCCACCCCTTTGGGGGCACCTTCCTATTCCTCTGTTTCCACCCTTCTGGGGGAGGAGAGGCCCCCTCACTCTTCTAGGGTCTTTCTCATGACCCACCCGTACACGCCTCACTCATTTCCCCGTAAATGAAAACCAGCTTTTCTGTCTGCCCTCCTCGAGGCCGACCGGGCTGGGCCTCCACCCCTGCCAGCACTTTGCCCCGTGCCTGTGCCTCAGGAAACAAAGCAGCCTTTTCTCCCTCTAGACCTGGGGGCAGTGGGTGCAGGGGACAGCCCGAGTCCCATCTGCCCTCATCTGGGAATGGGGTGAGAAGCCGGTGGTCACAAGGCTGCAACCCCCTGTATTGTCTCTCCACAGGGACCACAGTCACCCGTTTGACAGCAGTGGACGCAGATGACCCCACTGTGGCAGACCACGCCTCTGTCATGTACCAAATCCTGGAAGGAGACAAATATTTTGCTATTGATAATTCTGGTCTGTGTGACTAACCCTCCCGTGGCTCGTGGGGGGTGGCGGATGTCCCAGGTGCAGGTGCTGAGGGAAGTCCAGTCTGACAGGTCACCAGCCACTGAACCACACTGTCCTATGGAGGGAGTCGGTATCACATATGAAGACAAGGTTGATGGTGAAGGCAGGAGGAAGCAGACAGGTGCTCAGACATGGACTCCAGTCCAGGGAACAAAAATCAGGACCCAAGCAGTGACACGGGAGGCAGGAGGCAAAGCTAGTTAGCAGCCCTGGAGTGGATTCAGACTCATCTGGCTTCCAACCCAGTTCTCCTACTCACCCTCTCTAAAGACCCCAGGCAAGTCAACTAACCTCTGCAAGCCACAGTTCCCGGGCCCCACAACGTGGCATGGTAGCTACGAAGTCTGAATTAGTAATGTGTAGAGAACACATGACCCACTGTAATGATCTACTCAAGGTGCCTGTACTACTTTGAAAACTGTAAGAACTGAGTCTTGGGAACAAGACAGAAGTGCAGTTGGCCAGGCCTGGAGGCACGGCCAATACATAGCACAGACACCACTGCACCCTGTGAGGCACCAAGCAGACATCACTAATCCATCACAGCACTCTCTCCATGCTGAGCCTGGAGGTGGCCTCATGCTTTCCCAACATAATGCTCCAGGTAGCTATGGCTAACATCAGGCCAAATGTCTGGGCAGCTTTGGCCTCGAAGTGCAGGGCGTAGAGGCTGGCATTGCTGGCCAGTGTCTCTCAGCCCTGGCTGCACACTGGAATGACCTAGGTAACCTTTAAGCCAGCTGGTCCCCGGAGAGGGCCTGGAGCTCAGCATTTTCTGTAAGTTCCCCAGCTAACATGGCTCCTCTTGGAACACTTTTTGCAGGACTCATTTACACAAAAACCAACAGCTTGGACAGAGAGACGCAGGCCAAGTACGAGATCGTGGTGGAAGCGCGCGATGCCGAGGGCCTCCGTGGGGAGTCGGGCACAGCCACTGTGCTGGTCACTCTGAAGGATATCAATGACAACTTCCCCATCTTCTCCCAGCGTAAGCTCCTCCCCTGGGATCCTGGGGAGGGCAGAGGCTGGGACGCTCCACACTTGGTGACCTGGGGGCTCTCGGGAAAGCGACAGGGGGTTCCCTCTACATCTCCGCCAACCCAGGGTGGGTCTCAGGCCCAGGGAAGCCGTCTGGTGAAGGGAGGGGCCCTGCTCCTCATCCCTGCACGCAGTCCCAAGGCTGTCCTCCTGCCCCCTGACTCGAGACACTGACCTCACCCACAGACTGACTCTCCCCAAAAATGTCTGACAAAGCTTTTCACATGCCCTGGGCAGGGCTGGGGAGGGAGTCAAACGGCTCTTTACTTGCACCCTCTAATGCTGAGGTGTCATTCAGAGGCTCAGCCACCGCAAGGACAGGCCAGTTCTCCTGAGGTGGCCTTGTTGTATGTGGCATAAGCTTCCTGAAAACAGGACTTGTCTCCTTGTCTCTCTTGTCAATTGATAACTCCCCTAGCAAAATGTGTGGCACACAGTAGGTGCTCAATAACCAGATGGTGGGTGATTGTTTGGATGGATGGATGGATGGATGGATGGATGGATAAAGAATCACTTTGCCTTGGGACCCCAAATTCTTATAGTATTATTGCTATTCATTATTAGTATTTCCCCATGCCCATTCCTGTATCAGAATATATTAGGGTAGTAGGAAGAACAATTGCCTTGCCTATCTCATTAACCCAATGTCCTTTGGGCATCCCATTTGCATCAGCCAATTACACATTTATGGTGCCTGAAGACCTCCGTGTGGGCAGCCCCCTGGGCTCTCTGTTTGTGAAAGACCCAGACGAGCCCCAGAACCGGATGACCAAGTACAGCATCGTGCAGGGGGAGTACAGGGATACCTTCACCATCGAGACAGACCCCATCCACAATGAAGGCATCATCAAGCCCATGAAGGTTTGTAGGCCTGGGGCAATGGGGACGCATGTGGGGTCGGGGGATCCCAGCATCCCCAGACCTCGCCCAGGGGCTGCTCGCAGGTCAGAGGCCGTCAGAGGTGCACATCTGGGTCAGCTTGGAGCTGGCCGTGTGCTCACAGAGACTGGGACAGGGGAGGCAGGAGAGAAGGGTCAGTGCTTTAGGCTGGCTTACTCCCAAAGCAGACTGGGAGGCAAGGATGTGACTATAAATAGTTTATTTGGGAGGTGGTCCCAGGAAGCCCCAGGAGCCGTGACATATGACAAGGAGAAGGATAATGTGGCGTTCCTTAGTGAGCAGGTTTTCACTGTGGGCAGTAGGGGCCCAGTCCAGCTGGGGACAGCTGGGGGACAGCTGACTCAGAGTTGCAGCAGCTGAGAGTCCAGGAGCTGGGGTGTGGACTGAGGGCTGCTCCTGGGGGCATTCACTCCCCGGCACTTCCCAGCCTGCCCGGGGCACCAGCCACTGGAGTGCTGGTAGCGTTACAGGTGCTCGAGCAGAAAGCCATCAGCACAGAAGGAAACAGCGAATGCTGTGGAGAGAGCAGTGGTCACGGCCGTGGCTACTGACAGCCAGAGCAGTCAGACCTACTGAGTCTGGAAGAGGAGGGAAGGTCCTGCCAGCGGCACAAAATGCCTTCAGAATGTCCATGCAGAGGATGAAAGGTCCTGGGCCAGGGGACAACCCACCCCAGACAGCACACTCAGAACCCCACTGCACAAGCCAGACCTCTCCAGAGTCCGTTTCTGACCCAGCCCTGCGCTGGGGACTGGAGACAGCCAAGGGAGCCAGTCAGCCTCCACAGTACCAAAGCGCTCAGCGCGCAGGGAAGATGTGCAAAGGCAAAAAGGGTGGCCAGGGATAAGCCCTGTAGCAGCCCATGCAGGGGCGAGGTCCTGTGTGAGGCGGGGCAGGGGCGGGCTCTGCGAGAACGTCTGGTTGCCTTCTAATTGGCTGCTGGAGGGGTAAGGAGGAGAGGACTAAGTGGGCAAAGGCAGGAGAAGATTCTTCAGCAAACACATAAGACTCATCCTTAAGGAGCTGTGGCTAGAACCACTAGGCCTGTACCCACTGAGAGCAGGCTGTCCCTGTATGTCCCTGTGGACAGGGCACAGAGCCAGGCTTGAGGGTGCAGCCATGAAGTACCTGACATGTAGTGGCCCAGCCACTCTCTCGATGACCTTGTAAACATCCCCTCTCCAGGCCTCGGGCCCCTCATCTGTAAAACGGGTATCATCCCAGAAAACCCCGCAGGATGGCTGCACACATCACACAGCCCCTGCTTGGCTCTGAGAGGACTCCCACACTTTTCCCTCCCACAGCCCCTGGACTACGAGCGCATCCCGCGGTACACCTTCGCCATCGAGGCCACGGACCCCACCATCAACCTGCGCTACTCAGGCAGCGCCTCCGCCAAAAGCAAGGCCCGCGTCGTCATCAATGTTATAGATGTGGACGAGCCCCCCGTCTTCCAGAATCCCTTCTACCACTTCCAGCTGCGGGAGAACCAGAAGAAACCTCGGGTTGGCTCAGTGCTGGCTGTGGACCCGGACGCCGCTCGGAAGAAGATTGGGTGAGGAGGGAGTGAGGCGGGTGGTGATGGTGACAATCCTGGCCTTGAGGTGCCTCTGCCAGCTAAGGACAATCCTGCCTCTCCCAGCACGTGTGGGGAGAAACGGCAGAGACAGGACGAGTCGCGGAAGCTCTTCAACTAACCCACGAGGCCGTCTGGGACCCTGTCCTGCCCGAGCACCCACCTAGCACAGCCCTGGCCATCAGAGCTGCTCGACCTTGAAGGGCCTCCTACAGGCCCTACCTGGGGCGGTCTGACAGTCAGGGGACCAACTAGGTGGCATCTGTGAATCCTCTCCACTAACATGCTTTATCAAATCTGTCTTCCCAAAACACAAGAGGAAAAAAGTGTTCGTTTCACAGAGAAACAACACAAAGATCGACAAAGTCACATCGGTAACCCCACGGCCGGATAACTCATGTTCACCACACTCATGTCTGATGTGGCCCTGTCATGCCTTTCTCTCTTCATAAGCACACAAACATCAAGGTACATTAAATGGCGGTTTGTGGCTTCCTTGCCTGGTTTTTAGTTTTTGATTGTTTAAAAAAAAATTTTTTTTTGGATCATACCATGCCTATTCCATCACTAACTACCTGTTCTTCTATCTCAACTAGACTCCCCTCTTCCGCCCTCCGGCACAAAAGACACAGTTCTAACTCATACTTTCTAGGGCCACCTGACATTTGATAGTCAGTGTGAACTTAGTACGGTCTCATTTTACTCCAGAGGGGTCGCCAGTTGTGCCAGCACCACTTAAATAACTCATCGTTTTCTGACTTCTATACAAACTAAGTTCCCGTATGTACCTGAGTCTCTTGCTGAACCCTCTACTCTCTCTGTTCTGTGGCAAAGCCTTTCTGCTTCTGGGCAGCCGTTTCCACTGAAACTCAGTCTGTATAAAGCAAGCCCCTCCCTCCATGTTTTTTTTTTTTTTTACTTTACATAATTTTTATGCACTCTAAAACATTCTTTCATATGAACTGTATTCAGTTTTTTGTAATTCTAATTCTAATGAGAATTATGTTTACATATCAATTTGGGGGAGGAGTTATTTTCATTGTTATCAGGTCTTCTTAAGGACAAAATATACGGCTCACAAATATTAGGGGATATTTTACAACGAAATATGAAGCAATAAAATATCCCCTAATTTTTGTGAGCCGTATATTATCCCTTCATTTTGGCCACATCTCATCAGTTTTGGGTCTGTTTCCATCACCATTCTATTCCAAATAGTCTGGAATGATGGCTTTTATTTCTTCATTCGATCCAAGGGTTTATTTAAGAGACAGTGCTTTCATTTACAAGTGGTAGGAGATTTTGTATTTTTTGCTTTAACTTGTTTTATGATGTGATACAATTGTCCTTGGGTTCATTTTGTTCCTAGAATAGCCAAGCTTTTGCTTTATGTAGTTTAATGTTCCTGTTCTGCTAAGAACAGTTTATATCTATTGGACCTTCATTACAACTTGTAACTCCTATCCTTAAGGCACTCTGTTCCGCTTAAACGTTTTGCCCTCACTTCTGCGTTGCCTGATGTTAAAAGTCTGCTATCCCTATTTTCATGTTATTTGTGTTTGCCTGATAGAAATTTTCCAACCTCTACTTTTAACTTTTCTAGCTCATTTGGCATTAAGTTGTCTTTCAAAACTACAATATAGTTGGCTTTGCTTTTTCATCTAAACTGGCATGCTTTGTGTTTGACCTATTTACATTTTTCACCATAAATAATAGGTATAAATTTACTTCTTTTATCTTGTTTTGCACTACCCAAACCTCAAACTTAATGGGCTTTTTCTCCCCGCCCCCCCAGCCATGTATTTTTTTTCTCCTAGATATTTGCATATAGTACAGTCATTTTTATTTTTATCAGTAAGATTTACTTCCATCTATAAAATTATAAATGTTCTCCTGGACCTATATTTTCTAGTTAAAAATCTCTCTCTCTCTCTCTCTCTCTCTCTCTCTCATACACACACATACACACCTTTGCTTTCCTATGTATAGGAATAAATCAACAGTTTCATTTTAATTCCTCTGAACCCAAGTTTTTGCTTTACATTGAGACTTTTCTAAATTAGATGAAGTTTTCAAAAAAAGTTTTTTAAGATACATCTTTGTGGATGATACACTTCCTGATTTCTTATATATTTACAAAAACCATAGTTCTTCTGCCTTCTTATGTCCATAACACCTAAATGTGCTCATATAATACTCAGGTTATAGACATTTCACTCCAAAACTCCCATCAATGTGTTCTAGCACTTAGTTTTATGGAAACTTTCTGGGGTGAATCTGGTTTCTCTTTATAAGAATGCATTTTATTTTCTGTCTGGACTCCTTTCAGTTTCTTCATATAGCCTTGAAAATCAAAACTGTCAACAGGACATACCGAATTTCTCCATGTATAAGATGCAGCTTTTTCCGAAAAACTTGGGGTCCAAAAACTGGATGCGTCTTATACAGTGGTGTAGGTTTTTTACTTGCATTTCCCATCTTTTCATGCTTGTTTTTGCGCTCATTACTGAAGACAGTGCTTCATCATCAGACACAGATGAGGACAAGCTAATGGATGGGAGTTTTGACAGTAATGAGGAGTTGTATGAATTTTATGATAAATAAAACTTGAGTTCAATAACTTTATGTAATACTTTTTTTTTTTCAAATTTCTGGCCCCCAAATTAGGGTGTATCTTATACATGGGGAAATACAGCACTTATATATTGATTTTTTTAAAATTATGCCTAATATCAATGACCTCTTTTAATCTGTAGACTCGGGTCTTTCCTCAGATCAGGAAAGTTTTCTTTTATTATAAATCTTTTTATTCTGCCCTGTTTGTTCTGGAACTTTCTTCAGTAGTATCAAATATATATGTTTGCTGTATTCCAAATATGTATCCATGCTACAATGGTATTTTTTTCCTGCCTCTTTTCATCTCCTCATACCTTTGTTTTTGATTTTGGGAAGTACTGTTCAAATTTTTACTCCACAAATTTAATTTTCTTTCATTCACTTCTTATAACTTCCAGCTCCTTTTTTTAAATTTTCTTTTTTATTCCTCCTGGGGTCTCACTCAACTATTTTTTATTCATCACAAAAAAACAATCCCAGCTGTAGTGTAGTTAATTATAGTGCCACTTGTCTCAGCTCTGAAAGTCACTGATGGAGTCTCGGGTACCACCGTCAGTCCAGTGACGTGAAGGCAACATTGCTAAGACCAAAGGGACCACCGCACTCCTCTGAAGCCCTCTGGCTGATAGGGTGCAGCGGGTCTGATAGGGTGCAGAGAGGAGGATGGGGGCGGGTGCGAGGGGCGGATCCGGAAGGGCCTGGTCTCTCATGCTAAAAGTTTGAACTCAGCCAAGAGCAACAGAAAGCCATGAACCCCTCTCCCTGCCGGCAGATACTACATCCGCAGGAACAGTGACAAGGGCCATTTCTTCCAAATAACCAACCGGGGGGACATTTACAACGAGAAAGCACTGGACAGAGAAATCCACCCCTGGTATAACCTGACTGTGGAGGCCAAAGAACTGGATAATAAAGGTGAGTAGCCCCATCTGCCAGGGTACCTGGGTGATCCTCCTTTTCCCTCATTCATTACAAATTGGCGTAATCTGCCACTGTGGGTCTCTGGGGGCATTATAAGCTCCTACTGAACAACCACTTCCCCCAAGTGTGGATGGGCCAGCAGCATCCATATCGTGAGGCCTTGTTATAAGAGCCAAGTGCCAGGCCTCAGCCCCAGACTGAATCAGAGTCTCATGCGCAGTACAGTTTAAGATGCACTGCTAATCAACAGGCAGCCGATGTAGCTGCAGTGAGAACCCCCTGGGCCCCTCTTAACACATGGCTACATGGATATCCTCCCTGGAGCTTCAGCTCCAGTGAGCCAGAAATGCGGCCAAGGAATATGCATTGAACAAGTGCCACGTGATTCTTCTTACTGTGGACTTTAGAAAAGGTTATTGGAGGTCGGGGCGGGGCGGGACTCTTTATGTTCCAGTTAGTGAGTTGAAGTTAAAATCTGCAGCAGCTTCTGCCTGACCTGTGCTGGCGCAGTGGATAAAGCGTCAACCTGGAAATGCTGAGGTTGCCGGTTCGAAACCCTGGGCTTGCCTGGTCAAGGCACATATGGGAGTTGATGCTTCCAGCTCCTCCCCCCTTCTCTCTCTCTGTCTTTCCTCTCTCTCCCTCTCCTCTCTAAAATGAATAAAAAAAAAAATCTGCAGCAGCTTCTAACTTCAAGATTGTTAGGTTGTCCAGAAATTAGTGTAACGTGCCGAAGGGAAAGGCAGGCATGGGAGTTCTGCGCCCTTTGCCTGGATGAGAAAATCACAGCTGCCCTCAGAGAAGCAGTAACGCTCCCACATTCATTACCCAGGAGACCGCCACCCAGAGACGGGGAGAGGGTGTGACTTGGCCAAGGCCCCCTCAGTACCACCTTGGAAGGCCCTGCCTCCTGCTGGGCGCCCCAGACTCCAACATCCCCCAACATGACAGCCAGGCCAATTTTGATGGATTCCTACATTTTCCAGATCAACTTTTGCCCCCTTTACCCCCATCTAATAGCATTCATACAGTTTTTAAACTTTACAAGTAATTATTTGTTGTTTATATTAAAATATGGAAAATACAGAAAAGAAGAAAATTATCCACCCCCCATTTCTACCATTCAGAGACAACTACTGTTAGCACTTTAGTGCACCTTCTGTGGTCTTTTTTTCTCTACATAGTTTTATGCAAGTAAGTTTATAATACCTGTATGAAGTCATATTCTGCATTTTTACTTAACCTTATTCCAGACCCATTTTCTCATGGTACTAAAATGTCTTTTTTTTATTACTTTTTTTTAAATGATAGAGAGAAAGAGACAGAGAGAGGGCCAGACAAGGACAGACAGACAGGCAGGAAGGGAGAGAGATGAGAAGAATCAATTCTTGGTTGTGGCATCTTAGTTGTTCATTGATTGCTTTCTCATCTGTGCCTTGATGGGGGGGGGGGCGCTACAGCAGAGCCAGTGACCCCTTGCTCAAGCCAGCAACCTTGGCCTGAAGCCAGAGACCTTGGGCTTCAAGCCAGTGACCATTGGGCTCAAGCCAGTGGCCATGGGGTCATGTCTATGATCCCACATTCAAGCCAACAACCCTGCAATCAAGCTGCTGAGCCTGCGCTCAAGCCGACAACCTCGGGGTTTCAAACCTGGGTCCTCTGCATCCCAGGTTGATGCACTATCCACTGCGCCACCGCCTAGTCAGGCTATTACATTTTTTTATATGTAATTTACATGGGCATTATATAAATGGCCAAATATTCCAATATTTTAAAGTGGTATGATTTATTAACCCAATCTCATTAAGGCTGTTTACCTTTTAAATTATTTTGTAATCAATTAATTTAATAAATTATACTTGTTTAAATTAATTTAATTACTTAATCAAATCATTAGATCTGTTTAATAGTTAACTCAATTGATTTCATTAAAACCTTTTAAAATTCACTTAGGTTACCTTTTAATTCTTACAAGGAGTTTTTAGTAAGCATCCTTTGCATGAAGCTTGGTCCCTACCTCCTCCACTCCTTTCATCCAGAACACTATTCCTGGCATCTCTTCCAGAGGCCCTCAGCCCCCTCCCTCCTGTTTAAAGGGCACCCCCCTCCAGGAGTCCCCATCCACACATCAGCCGAGCCCACTGTGGTGACAAGCCCTTTCCCCCTGCAGACAACCCCACAGGCAAAGAATCCATTGTACAGGTCCACATCGAAGTTTTGGACGAGAATGACAATGCCCCAGAGTTCGCCCAGCCCTACCACCCCAAAGTGTGCGAGAACGCTGCCCAGGGCAAGGTGAGTCCGGCTCAGGTGGGAGGGGAGGCGGGGCCTGCCTGGACAACAGCTCTCACTCAGTCAGCTGCCTAATGTAACCTGCACAACAGCCTTGAGGGAATATGACATTATCTCCACTTTATAGATGGAGAAACTGAGGCTCAGAGGAAAAAAAATGTGGAGAATAGACTGTCAGGGAGGGGGCTGGTACAAAGAGTATCTTTGTGGAGATCATTCAGGTTAGGGTGGCAAGTAAGAGGCAGCCATGGTCCGGTCTAAACCCAAAGTCTCCATTACTGAACCCCAGGCCACCCCAACACCATCACTGACCATCCCCCTTTTTCCACACCCCAGCTGGTGGTACAAATCTCAGCAATAGACAAGGACATAACACCAAGAAACGTGAAGTTCAAATTCTCCATGAAAAAGGACAGCAACTTCACCCTCATAGATAATCATGGTACGTACGCATCAAAATACTCAGCCTGATTCGTAGAGGGGTCAGAGGTGAGGTTATTTGAATCTTGAAGTGCCAGGGTCAAGGACTAAGCCAGTGAATGGGGGATAGGCCCTCCCTGGGGTTTTCATGTTGTGGCATATTTTGTACAACTTCTGCCACATACCCTATTGGTCTGTTCCACGGTCAGAGGTGCCCTGGCCAAACTGTCAAGTCCACATGGCCTGCCATTCCCCATAAGATGCTAAGCATACTGGCTACACGGGTCAGACAGTCAGCTTGGTTCATGAGCTAGCCAAGGGATTCCTTCTCAGATGTGGAACTTTGAGGTCACTCCCGAAGTGTCAAAACTGGAAATGTGAAATCCGAAATACCAAGGATACAGAAAACTTTGTCTTAATTCAATTATAGTAACTACTTACCACCAGGGGCCTGGAGTAGGATCTGGTCCACCAGTCGCAACACAGAGAGTTGTGCTGTCAGCAAGAGCCAATCAGATCTTCTGATGAATATGCGCTCAGGAGAGTGTTTGTCCTGAGTCGATTGAATTCCAGCCAACAGCCGACAGGTTTCCATAGTTTCAGCAGCTTCCTCCAAAAAATAGGGAGAAAAACAAAAAACACTTAAAACTAAATAGAGCAATCTTCGCCTAGCACAGGGTGGAATCCCTGATTGGCAAAACTGTGATTGATGAGGATCCCTGTATAGAAACATCGCGTCCATTGAGGAAGTGGGGCCGCTGAGAGGAGGGGCAGGCCCAGAGGGTCAACCACAGCCTCCTGTGGGACGGGAAAGGTGGCCATGCCGTCTTGACAACCAGTGACAGACCATTTCACTTTCAGCTGTCTTTAGTAGTAAGATACCCATTACCCCATCCCCAAGGTCCGCCTCAATCCCACCTTGGAGGGGGTCCACAATGGAGTAAAAAGCTTAAGTGCTACCCCAGAGACACCCCATGTGCAACCAGGAGGCAAGCTTGTTGGTCTTGGATTCACTCAGAGCATGAATGCGCTGCTACAGTATTAAATGAGTATAGTCAGTGGTGGGATTCAGATAATTTAACAGCCAATTCTCTGCCCTCATGACCGTTTTAAGTATAAAAAAAGATATACAGAAAGGTAGTTTATTATTTCGTGCATTTAATACTTAAATAAGAACAATAAAAGAGGTACACAAAACTAAATTATAAGAGTTTTTAAATATTAATGAAAAATATTAAATATAATACCTGACAAAAAACAATAGATGTTAAGATATTTCCATATTGCTTCTTGATTGGCATCCTTCCTACTGAAGTAACAAACACGAGGGAATTAAAATGTAGTATTTTATCAAATGTACAATGAGTTTTATGAAGTGAACAAATATTACAAGCTTAGTTCCGTCAAATTTTTTTCACCTATTGACAGAATGAATGAACATGATTGACTGACTACAGGTGCTTAGAACACGCTGTTGCACAGATGAATGTTAAAAAAGAGTAAGGAATGTAATTTTGTGATTTCTACATTGGGCAGCTGCCCAGGCGGCCACTTTAGAGAGAACCTTGATTACAAGTGCCATTTTAACAACCGGTTCACCGAACTCAACAAAAAATTAGGTATCAGTTCTGCCAAACTGCTGCAAACTGGCTGAATCCCACCACTGAGTGCAATGAGAAATCTCTCATTTCTCCCATAAAGTGTCAATGGCCATACCGTTGACTCTCAATCACAATAGACAAAAAGCTATTTAATAATGAAATACAACAGGCTTTAATTTGCCATCTAAAAGATAGCCTCCTTTGCTTCTGTCTGCCTTTCAGAGTGGGCTGACCCTTCTAGTCCTAGTCCATAGTCCATCAAATCCCCCCTCCAAATCCTGACAGCCAGTCAGGACCACATGGGGGGAGGGGGGGCAGAGATTGTTACACCCTCCAAATCCTGGAGCAGGGACCCTCCCCTGACCGTAAGCATCATGACCTCTCAGGGAGCCTACAAAAGGCAGATTATCAGGCCTCTGCCCAAAGCCACTGAATCAGAAATGTGGAAGGAAGGGAGGTAGCTGGGCGGAGGTAAGGGGGTCTGAAAATCAGCAGGCTTAAAAAGCTCCCTAGGGAATTCTCCTGTACAGGAAACCACTGATTGGAACTGGGAGGGAGAGCCAATATTTGGGCCAAAGCAGAGTCCCAGTTCCAGCCTGCCCCAGATATTCTCAATTCCATATATAATCATTCCCTCAGCGCCCCCAGAAACATAGCATTGTTTTGACTTTCTAAACAATTTGCAGGAATAACAACAGAAAGAGCCTCAGAAGTTGGCCTGATGCTGAGACTTTTTAAAACTTTTCCCCCCTTGATTATTTATTAAAGCTTGAAATAATACCTTCATTAAGTGAGCTGAAAGAGAGTCTCTTGTTATTAGAGTGAAGTTAGGGAGGAAAGGGTCAGGCATATCAGTTGCCCACAGAAACGGAAGGCAAAGACTTTACATTCTGGCCAAGCCATTCTTAAAAGCTAAGTCAAAGGAGCCGCCCAAAATACCCCTCTTTAGAGGGACAGACCTGTGCTCAGATGACTGACACATAAGGCAGGGAATGAAAAGGACACAGAAACACCCCAGGCAGCATATGGGCTGGCACAATCAGGGAGGACTCTCAGGAGGAGGCAGGCCACACTGTCAGTGTGGACAAGGGGACAGGCACTCCAGGCAACACAATCTGACTCTGAGACCCTGGTGCTTCCAGATAACACGGCCAACATCACAGTCAAGTATGGGGGTTTTGACCGGGAGCATACCAAGGTCCACTATCTGCCCGTGATCATCTCAGACAACGGCAGCCCGAGCCTCACGAGCACCAACACACTGGCCGTGACAGTGTGCAAGTGCAACGAGCGCGGCGAGTTCACCTTCTGTGAGGAATTAGCTGCCCAGGTGGGCGTCAGCGTCCAGGCGCTGGTAGCTATCTTCCTCTGCATTCTCACCATCGCAGGTCAGTGCCCAGGAGGGTGGGGAGGGGGCGTCAAGGAGGAAGGGGCCAGGGACCCAGGCCCAATCCTGCCTCCAACCCAGTGCAGCCCTGGGCCAGCACCCCACCGTGGGCCCCAGTGGGTCACAAGACTGCCAGCTCCACCTCTCTAGGTGCCTAAGGACGGACGGACGGAGGTAGACAAGGGCAAGGAGGAGGATGTGGCTCAGAGCCCCTCCCCCACTTTAAAATACTTTCTGCGTGACATGCAACATACATTCGAACACTTATTGTGTACCAGCCACTGTCCTAGGCATTTCTTTACATACAGCCTATTTTGAAAACAGAGGATCTAGTCCATCTTTTAGAAAGAAATGCAAAGTTTATCAACGTCTAGTTTGGACCCTCCCTGGAGCTTTCTTTCCTTTCCTTTTATAGTGTACCTCCCACCTTGATATCTCTTTTTTTCTTGTCTGGGCCTCCAGAATTTTAGGAGCATTTTAGGCCTTGCCTTAGTTTGGGTTCCCAGGGAAGCAGACCCTGGGACAGGGTTTGGGGGCCAAGTGGTTTATTTGGGAGGTGTTCCCGGAACCCAGAAGGAAGGAGGGGTGTGAGAGAGGGACAGGAGGCAGCCGATCAAGGGCGCATTTTCGTGCAAATCCCCACCAGGGGTCACTGGAGCTTCCTCCCGCTGGGAACCAGGGGGCAGTGTCGCACTCAGAACCGGTGTTCATCCACCAACTCCCACCAGCCGGTGGTTGGGGGCTCCTCCCCGAGGTGTAAGTTCTCCTGCACTTCCCCTGCCATGGATGGGACAGGGGCCAGTCCTCAGGAAGACACCCTCAGGGACTCAGAGAGCACCCTATGCACTACAGCGAGAGCAGATACCCCATTATCTGCTCCTGGCTTTTCCAGCCAGGAGCTCTCCTGGGAGGGCCCCTGAGTGTGCTCCTCTACTGGGGGCCTTCTTTGGCAAAGTGTTCAGCCTCAGATTCCCCTTTGAGTAATAATTAATAATAATGGTAATAATGGCATCGCCACCACACATGAAAGTGCACTTAACCTTATAACCACCTTACTAGATATAAACAGAGCAGAGACACTGTTTCCGTTTTGCTTACAGATCAGAGAGGGAATTTCAACGTTGTTTCTGTATGTAACGGCTTGTTAAGTGTCTCAAGGCTAGAAGGACAGAGCCTGGGGAAAGATCTGAGCCTAATTTTAGGAGCCCTCTGCACCACCTGGTGCTCCCTCCTCAGGGGTTAGAGACTCTCGTAGATCCATGCCCCCCAGAACCTTGCACAGGGTTGCCATCTACAACACCGCAGAACCTGAACCAGGAGGCTCTGGGCAAGTCACTTGGCCTCCCCTCCCCGAGCTCAGTTTGCTTAACTGGAAAGCGGAATAAGAATACCTGCCTTGAGTGATTAACATGAAAATGTGCCAGTATCGTGTCAACACGTACCCAGCAGGTGCTCACAAGTGACTGTTGTTCCTGCAGTGAGTGCTGTGTCTGCAGGCAGCCCTGTCACCCACTGTCGCCCACTGTCATAGCCATCGAGGAAGCAACGGCTCCTCGGAACCTTCGCCCTCCCAATCCCAGCTCCCTCTCTTTCCCCAGTTCTGCCCTGACCTCTGGCCTGCTGGCCTTCAGAAGTGACAGAGGAAGCGCCACAGTGTTCCAGAAGGAAGGATTGGGGGGTGCAGGAAGGGGAGGCTGAGACTGCGGGAGAGAATGAACTTGAGGGAACCCCATTCTGTCTCTCTCCCCCTCAGCCCAACCAGTGGCCTGGTGACAGCCAGTCAGGACCACGTTGGGAAGTGGGGGTGGGGGCAGAGACTGTCCCAGGGAGGTAGGGAGAGGGACCCACCTGGTCTCTGGATGAAATCAAACCTGTGTTGGGCTGGGGCTGCACGGGGAAGTTGGAGGAATCCCCAGGGAAGAGAGAGGGTACAGGTGGAACCCGGACGCTGGCCAGCCAGGGGCTGCGCCCTGGCTCACACCTCTAACCGCCTGCTTGCTCACTGGCAGTGATCACCCTCCTCATCTTCCTGCGGCGGAGGCTCCGGAAGCAAGCCCGTGCCCACGGCAAGAGTGTGCCAGAGATCCACGAGCAGCTGGTCACCTACGACGAGGAGGGTGGAGGCGAGATGGACACCACCAGCTACGACGTGTCTGTGCTCAATTCGGTGCGCCACGGCGGGGCCAAACCCCCGCGGCCGGGGCGGGACCTGCGGCCCTCGCTGTACGCGCAGGTGCAGAAGCCACCGCGGCACACGCTCCCCACGCACGGGGAGCCGGGGGACATGGCCGCTGTGATCGAGGTGAAGAAGGACGAGGCAGACCACGATGGCAGCGGCCTGCCCTTTGACACACTGCACATCTTCGACTATGAGGGCTCCGAATCCATCGCCGAGTCCCTCAGCTCCTTGGGGACTAACTCATCTGACTCAGACATCGATTATGACTTCCTCAACGACTGGGGGCCCAGGTTCAAGATGCTGGCCGAGCTGTATGGCAGGGACCCCCACGATGAGCTGCTGTGCTAGAGGCCGTGTGTCTCTGGGCCTGGGGACCCAAAGCGCTGCAGCTCCAGCAGCTGGACACTAGGCCCTGAGCCCCCAAGTTACAGCACTGACGCCCCAGCCTAGCAGCCCTTCCTGGTGGGTCCCAGAGGCCTCACCACCTTGGGGAGAAAATTCCAGGTCCTGAAATGTCCAGGAACATATTTCAGTGATAGCGACCCCCAAAATACTGGAAAATCCAAGCTAGTGGTCTGTCTGGACTTGGCCATCCACATAACCCTGTCACCAGGGACCACAGGCCCAAATCAAAGACCTTTTTCTCTGGCTCTTCAAAGGGTTTATGTCCAACTGCCAGAGAGAGGTCTTCCCCTGAAGTCCCTAAACCCCCTGGTGAGGCTGGGGAGGTCCTGGGCCCTGTCTTCCTAGAGGCAAATGGCAGGACAGCATGACCTGTGGGTGACATTCCTGCAGCTCAGTCCAAAGGAAGGCTGGGACTGTCCATCACACCGGCCCTGCCTCAACTTCCTCACACCCTCCCAAGCCCCCTACCACTCTTAGCCCCTCCCCAGGCCTATCAAGAGGGAGGGGGTGGCCCTTTGCAGCTATCCGGATGCCTTGGGTCCTCAGGGGACCCCACGTGCCGGCCACACCAGGAACTAACTGTACTGTACTGAGCATTGAAAATTCAACCAAAGTCAGGGAAATGGCTTGCTGAACTTTGAAGCAACTGTGAATTCATCCCGGAGGGACAGTGGAGACCACATGTGACAGATCAGAGGGTGAGGGCCACCTCCACACCCTCACCCTCTGAAGAGGGCATAGAGTAGCGGTGACCCCAATTTGAGATTCATTGACACTCCTCTTGTTTTGCCTGGAAAGTGGGAACAGATGTTCCTGGAGCAGAACACCTCTCCCCATCTCTGCCTCGCCGGGTCCTTCATTCATCCTCTCTTTTTCTCTCTCCCTCTCTTTCCTCCTCATCTCTTGACTTAGAGGCACTCAAGATATGACCCGCCAGAATGAGCAGCTCTGACCAACGTCCAAACGCAAATCTGACTGCAGAATGGAGCCACGCCATTTGCCTTTACACCTCATGTTGCCACATCTCAGGGAACCCCAGCAGGGCCCCGTTCGTCAGGCACAGCCTGCGGAAGGTCCTCCCCAAGCCCTGTAGTCCTCTGTGCGTCTCCCACTTTCAGCCACATATGGAACATCCCACTGCAAACTCACCTGGGAAAAATGGCATCACTTAAAGGGAGGGGGCAGGAGAGGAGGCAAACCCTCCATTCGATTCACGACTAGTCATGACTGAGGCTCCCTCCGGGCAAGGCCCCTTATACATCAAGGGATTGTACATAACACTAGCTTTATTTTTAACCAATAACTGGGGGGGGGGTATCATTTTTTACTAATAATACTTACAATTTCTAGCTCTCACAAACATATGTGTTTTGTGTTTTTTTTTACATAATAAGGTTGCTATTTAGGTTAACAATTTTAAGTGAAGTGTTTTAGTTGAGTAAACAAATTTCTGTAACCTTCTAGTTCTGATCACTGTCATAATTACTCTAGGGATAATGACTATATATTGACCACACTGGTGCATAAGACGTACTGTATTGTTTTGTATACCTAATAAAGATTTTGAATTCTTCCATTTCTAGAGCTGAGACAGTGTATGTGAAACATACACACACCACCAACAACAACAACCATCAGAGGGACCTAAGGAGCCAGGGGACATTTGCCAACAGGGACCCCTAGTCCAGCCCCTCCCCTCCCAGAGCCCTATACCATCACCCAGTCTCTGTATATGCCCCCCAATCCCACCTACATATCAGGCAAAAGCCTCTGACAACTGAAGCCACAATACCGTTTCCATCCGGCAAACGAAAAACCAGGGAGGTGAGCTACACCAGCAGCAAGGGAGGAAATCAATTTCCAAGTGGCTGGCTGGCAACAGCAAGCAGCCGGCACTTTATTGGCAGGTGTGGACCCCAACATGGGAATTCTGGCTGGGAAGTCTCATAATCAAAACAAGAAGGAGATGCCTCCAAGTCAGACTCAGCTCTTGAACTGGAGGTTGGCAGAGAAAGCCCACTGCAGCCCGGGCCCTGCCCTGAGCCCCCTGTCAGCAGGGTTTCTAGAGCAGCATGTCCCCCAGGAAGGATATTTCTGCTCTGTACAAACACTACCTTTTGAAACTCTCAGGAATCAATTTATCTCATTTACAATTTTTACTCTAATTTCCCTTGTGATTTTTTTTCATACTTTGAATGTACTGTTTAATATCCGCCTGTTTTCCAAATTTCATTCTGTTACTGACTTCTAATTTCGTTCCATTGTGGTCAGAGAAGAGAGTTTTTTATTATTCCAATCCTTGTAAATTCACTGAGAATCGTTTTATGCCCTAACATATGTTTTCTCCTGGAGAACGTTCCATGCGCAAGAGGAATGCTGTTATTAGATGGACTGTTCTATAGACTGTCTATTAGGGTTTATTGGTTTACAGTGTTGTTCAGGTCTTGTATTTCCTCGTTGATCTTCTTCTAGTTAGTCTCTCCATTACTGAAAGTGGAGTGCTGCAATCAACTATTATTCCTGAATTGTCTATTTTCCCTTCAATTCTATCCATTTTTGCTTTGCGTACTTTTGGCCTCTGTTGTCAGGGCCATATCTTCTTGACAGATTGACCCTTTTAAGCTTTATAAAATGTACCTCTTGCATCTAGGAACAATTTCTACCTTAAAGTGTATTTTTTTTTCTGATGTTAGAAAAGTCACTCCAGCTTTCTTTTGGTTAGTTTTACATGGTCTATCTTCTTCCATCTTTTACTTTCAACCATGCGTGTGCCTTTTAACATAAGGTGCACCTTCTGTGGACAAAATCTAGTTGGATCATGGCAGTTTATCCAGCCTACAAATCTCTGCTTTTTGATTGGAGCGTTTTATCCTTTTCTATTTAACGTGATTACCAATAATGTGGGATTTGTGTCTGCTGTTTTACTAATTCTTTTCTACGCCTTATGTTCTTTTGTCCCTCTATTATCCCAATACTGCCTTCTTTTATGTTAGATATTTCCTAGTGTAGCACTTTAATTATCTTATCAAATCTTTTACTCTATTTTTTTTTTAGTTATTGTCTTAATGATTCCCCTGAGGATTCTATTTTAAATCTTAGAACAATATAGTTAGAATTTGTACAAACTTAATACAAAACTCTGCTCCTATATAGCTCCACTACCAGCCCCTCCTTTGTACAACCATTG
This sequence comes from Saccopteryx leptura, assembly GCF_036850995.1. Lineage (NCBI taxonomy): Eukaryota > Metazoa > Chordata > Mammalia > Chiroptera > Emballonuridae > Saccopteryx > Saccopteryx leptura. Next base: position 16,960,782 of record NC_089511.1, read on the forward strand.
TCATACATATTACTTTTTATACATTGTACGCCCATCAACATCGATTTGTAATTATTGCTTTGTGCAGGTGTCTTTTAACTCATATAGGATAGGAGGGAACAGTTACAAACAAGAAAATATCCATTTAAAGTGTCTTTTATATCTACCTATACAATTACCTTTACGGCTAATCTTTTTTTTTTTTTTATGTGGATTGAAGCTAATGTTGAGTGTCTTCTTATTTCAGCCTGAAGGACTCCCTTTAGTATTTTTTTATAGGGAAGGTCTGCTAGTGAGAAATTCTGATCATTCTGTTTATCTGTAAATATCTTTATCTCTCCTTTATTTTTGAAGGATAAGTTTTGCCAGATATAAACTTCTTGGTTTATAGGCTTTTTCTTCCAGCACTTTGAAGGTCAACCCCCTATCTTCTGGCCTCCCTGGCTTCTGATGAGAAATGACCATTAAACTTATAGAGCAGGGGTCCCCAAACTTTTTACACAGGGGGCCAGTTCACCATCCCTCAGACCGTTGGAGGGCCGGACTACAAAAAAAAACTATGAACAAATCCCTATGCACACTGCACATATCTTATTTTAAAGTAAAAAAACAAAACGGGAAGAAATACAATATTTAAAATAACAAACAAGTAAATTTAAATCAACAAACTGACCAGTATTTCAATGGGAACTATGCTCCTCTCACTGACCACCTATGAAAGAGATGCCCCTTCCAGAAGTGCAGCGGGGGCCAGATAAATGGCCTCAGGGGGCCGCATGTGGCCCGCAGGCCGTAGTTTGGGGACCCCTGTTATAGAGGAAACTTTGTATGTGCTAAGTTGTTTATCCCTTGCTGCTTTCAATGTTCCCTCTGTCTTTGATTTTCAGTAGTTTCAATATGATGTGTCTAGGATAAATTCTAAGATAAATTCTTATTTTACTTGGATTAAATTATTGGGTGTGTACATTCATATTTTTATCAAACTTGGGAAGCTGGGGGCCATTATTTCTTCAAGTATTCTTTCCACCTCTTTGTCTCTTGCTCCTCTTCTATAATAGGACTCAAATTATACATATATTAGAATGCTTGCTGCTGTCCAGTAGGAATCTAAGGGAATATTCATTTTCTTCATCTTTTTCCTTTCTGTTCCTCAGGCTAGATCATCTCAACTGACCTGCCCTCAAGTCTGCTGATCTTTTTTTTTTTTTTTCAGCTAACTCACATCTGCTCTTAAACGCTTTGAGTGGCTCTTTTATTTTACTAATTGCACTTTCAACTCCAGAATTTCTATTTGGTTCTTTTAAATTAATTTCCATTCTTTATATGGTGAGATATCATTCTTATACTTTTCTTTAGTTTTTTTTAAAAAAATTTTTATTTATTGATTTTAGAGAGAAAAAGAGACAGAAACATCAAGCCATTCCTGCACATGCCCCAACTGGATATCAAACCGGCAACCTCTGCACTTTGGGTCGATGCCCTAAACCACTGAGCTATCCAGCCAGGGTTTCTTTAGTTCTTTAGACATATTGATATTTTAAATAACCGGTTTAAAGTCTTTGTCTAATAAGTTCAACATCTGGGTTTCTTTGGGGATAGTTTCTATTGATTGGGGGTTTTTTTCCCCCAAGAATGGGCCATACTTTCTCATTTCTTTTCATGTTTCATATTTTTCTCAGAAAACTGTATGTTTTAAATAATATAATATGGCAACTGTGGGAACCAGATCCTTGTGCCCCAGGGATTATTATTGTTACTGGGTTTTGTTGCTGCTGCACTTTGTTTATTGGCTTTGCTAAATTAATAGCATGATGTTTGTACTTTTTGTTGTGCATAGCCACTGAAGTCTCTGCTTAGTAGTGGTCAGCCAATAATTGTAAGAGATTCATTCTCTTAGATGGCCAGAACCGATAGGTCCCTCAGCGGTTGCCGAGGGGCTCTCTGTGTATGTTGGGGAGGTCCTTCAATGCTCATGCAGGCAGATTACAACTCTGCCTTAGCCTTCACGTCCTGGTTGCACAGAGCTGTCAGCCAGTGTAGAGAGCTTAGAGCATCCCAGGTCTTTCCTGGGCATGTGCACAGCCTTATGCATGTGAGTGGCCTAAATAGATTCACAAGAATATGCCAAGGTTTTTCAAAGCCTTTTGTGCACAGCTTATTTACCAGTTATTCCTTTTTAAGAGTTTTGGTCAGTGTCTCATTTGCCCCAGCTGTTATCACTGCCTCAGACAGCTTCTATGTTACACACTTACCACTGATTGTTTTCAACAAATACCACTCCCCCTAAAAAAAATAAAGTAAAACAAAAAATAAAATAAAATAAAATAATTTGAGGTCTTCTAGGGGAAATTATCTGGGAATTGGGCTTTGGAGGAGCTCCAACCTTAGCCTGTGCCTTCTTGTGGCTGCGAGGCTGCTGCTTATCGTCCCATAATTGCGGGGCTATTGAGTTTGAAGGCTATACCACAGGGCTGGAGAGAGGGGGCTGAGACTAGGGTAAGTTAAAACATGTCAAAGTTCGCTGTTCTTACCAAGATTTAGCCAATTTCTTGAATCAACACTCCCAAATTGTTCCTGAGTCTTCATTCAATTCCAGGGTTCTGGAAATGTTGATTTTGACAGTTTTTCCACTGTCCTCACCGCTTTTACGAAAGAGAGGGTTTCTTTATTCTGCCATTCCTGCTAGTGTAACCCACCCCCCATCCTGGCTTTTGAGCTGTTTTCCTAACTGTCTGAAGTGCCAGCTCCCTGAGCTTACAGTTGTCCAACCCTTGGAATCCATGAGATCTGTCCACTACCTCCGCCTCCTCCAAGAAGACTCCCAGGCCTCAAGTCAACTCTAGGTCAGGTATTTGCTATGCCCGCAATCCTCCAGTGGGGCCTGGCTCTGATCTCTCGGCCACCTCCTCTCTTCGCTTCCTATTTGCCCTGAGGCAGGAGGTGTGATCCTTGTGAAGGCAGAGGTCTCACCCATGGTAGGGCACAGACCCAGCGCTCCCTGGAATCTTCTTACCGCACTGCACAAACCACTTGCCTCAGCCACGCCCGGACCTGACCAAAGTGGGCAGGGGTAGCAGAGGCTCAGAGACCTTTCCTTCCCAGAGGCCAAACCTTTGAGGTCAGCATGACTTAAGTGAGACCCCAAAAAGGGGCATTATGTGGCCAGAGACACACAGCAGGTTAAAGACACTGTTAGAATTAGAACCTACCTCCCGGCTTCCAGGAAAATGTGGACCCGCCGAAGACCTCCTCAGACATAGAGGCTGGAGGCTGGGCCAGTAACCACCACCCAGGCTCACTGTGGGGAAACGACCACTAGAGGACACACAGCATCAACAGACAACGAACATTCGGCCTTCACTGGCATCCCGGGCGGGACACAGGGCAGACTCCTAGGGTCCTGGACCGTGACAGAGAATCTGCATCAGCAAGGCAGCCACAGAGTCCCACACCCCGACGTGCCTGGGCTCCCACTCCACGCCTCCCCTCAGGCCAGGCTCTGATGAGAAATGGAGTCAAGGACTTCTTTCCCTGCCTCCCTGAGGGAATGGGGTACCTGCGACCTCTAGCAGCCCTGCTGCCACCCAGAACCTCAATCACAGGAGCAGCTGGCCCTGGCTGCCAGATCCTTGGGCTTGTGAGGGTCGCAATAACCCCATAATCCCTCCTGGCACCAGGAGCTCCTGCCTTACTGTTCACGCTCTGCCCTGCCCTGATTTTGCCTAGCCGGTCCTGGAGCATGGACTCTGGGCCGGAAACCATGGCCATCCCGAAAGGCCCTGGTTCCAGCCACTGGGTCAAGAATCGTTACAATAAATCCTGTTGTCCTCAAGCTGAGTCTCTGATCTTCCAAACCTAAACCCCAGACTACCGAGCAATCCCCCTAGAAGATGTGGTATATCTGCCACCATATTAATTACAGGATATATACCCCAAAAAAATGAAAAAAAAAAAAACGGAAATGTCTGACAATAATAGATAGGTTAGGTGGATTATAGCAAATACCTAAAATAATACTGGCCAGCCATTAAAAGTCATGTTGTGACATGGTGATCATGAGATGAATTCAAGATCAAGCAAAAAGGCAGAGCCCAGTGTATTAGTTACAGTGAGATTCTCATTTTTTTTTTACTAGTAGACACTTATATTCAGGTTTTAGAATTACGAATAATTTTTCTTTCCCTCATAGTTTTGTGGTTTTCAAATTTTCTATCATCATGCATTGTTTATAAACAGAAAATATATTATTTTAATGTTAATTTGTAAACTCTTTCTTCCATTAAAAAACAATGAATTTGATAAGTTGGTCCCGAAGGTCATTTCTTAAAGTTTAAAAGTTTATGTTTAAAAATAATGTTTGAGTTTACTATTAGTGCAACAAACACTTTCTTAAAAAATTAACTAAATTGCTTTTGAAATCATTACATTTGAAATTGGCAAAACTGTTATTGGAGGATTCATTAATTTACTGGGTTTTTAATTTTTTAACTTCTGGAAACATTTCTTTGAACTTGGTCACGTAAGGCCTGTATCTCTTAGCCCAGGGGTCCCCAAACTTTTTACACAGGGGGCCAGTTCACTGTCCCTCAGACTGTTGGAGGGCCGGACTATAAAAAAAAAAACTATGAACAAATCCCTATGCACACTGCACATATCTTATTTTAAAGTAAAAAAAACAAAACGGGAACAAATACAATATTTAAAATAAAGAACAAGTAAATTTAAATCAACAAACTGACCAGTATTTCAATGGGAACTATGCTCCTCTCACTGACCACCAATGAAAGAAGTGCTCCTTCTGGAAGTGCGGCAGGGGCCAGATAAATGGCCTCAGGGGGCCGCATGTGGCCCACGGGCCAGGCCGTAGTTTGGGGACCCCTGTCTTAGCCTTTGGAATTCCTTATCCTCAAATATCCAGCAACTCCCTGGATCAGATCAATCTCAGCCCACAGGATAAGGAAAACCCGGTGCTCAGCCAGGTGACTCCCACAGGATTCTGCAATGCACAGAATAAATGAGAGTAAATGCAGTGCTTTACTCTTCCTCAAAGAAATAAGAGAAGCAACTAGGACCAATTTCCCACAGCCCATCCAGAGGCCATCGGGGACGTCTGGGAAAACTGAGTATGCACCGGCATGCAGGGCTCCACAGGGCTCTGCAATGTGCTTTAGTAGCCTAGGGTGTAGAGAGTGCAGTTAACTCACAATGCTCGAGTCCTGAGTAATGAATGGTTGCGGGCTCAATGTTTAATGTCACATAAGAAGCTGTACAAGGGGTTCTGTTTTCAGAAGAGATGCTGAACAAGAAGTGAGCCTTTATGTCAAAGCTCTATGAGTTCAGGGAACCAGAGAAGGCTTTTCTTAGCTGAATAGAGAGAGATCTACAGGCATAGGACACTCAGCAGGGGACAGAAAATCCCCACCTGGGAAAGCACATAAAGCAGCCAAAGAGTGAAAAGTGATCTGGGGTTTTAAAAATAAAAATAAAAATAACCTGTGGTAAAGCCATACAATGAAATCCTGAGTAACAAAAGGAAAGGAAACATTGATACATGCAACAACCTGAGTGAATCTCAAATGCATTATACTAAGTGAAAGATGGTAGATGCAAAAGACTACATATTGTATAATGCCATTCACACATTCTGAAAAAGGCGAAACAGAGAACAGATTAGGGTTCCCAGGAGTTGGGAAGGGAGGATTTTGTTGTTGTTGTTGTTGATTTTTATTTAAATTTGATATTTAATTTAAACGGTTTTTTTAATCTTATTTTTATTAATTTTAATGCAGTGACATTGATAAATCAGGGTACATATGTTCCGAGAAAACATCTCCAGATTATAGAACAGTTCCAGAAGGAGAAATGCACCCCCATGTTTATAGCAGCATTGTTCACAATAGCAAAGATCTGGAAACAGCCCAAGTGTCCGTCAGAGGACGAGTGGATTAAAAAGCTTTGGTATATATATACTATGGAATACTACTCAGCCATAAGAAATGATGACATCGGATCATTTACAATAACATGGATGGACCTTGATAACATTATATGGAGTGAAATAAGTAAATCAGAAAAAACTAAGAACTATATGAACACATGCATAGATGGGACATAAAAATGAGACTCAGAGACATGGACAAGAATGTGATGGTAACAGGGAGTGGGGTGGAGGGGTGGGGAGGGGGCGAGGAAGGAGAGGGAGGGAGTTGGGGGAGGGAGGGGCACAAAGAAAACCAGATAGAAGGTGAGGGAGGACAATTTGACTTTGAGTGAGGGGTATGCAGCACAATCAAAGGGAAGGGAGGATTTGACTAACAAAGAGAAGCTGTATTAGGGAGATTTCCTGGGTGAAGGAATTGTTCAATACCCTATTTGTGGTTACACAAGTCTATGCATTTGTTAAAATCATAAAACTGTACTCCCCCCCCCAAAAAAGTTAATGTTACTATATGTAAATTAAAAGTAAAATTTTTTAAAACCTCAACAACTTTTTTTAAATGGAGAGATAGTTGGTCACAGTCTGTCTCACTTTATAAGTGATCAATTTATTGATCATTTCATTGGTGCACAAGGTCCAAGGGCATGCACTTACTTATCCATTTTCTTTCTAAAATATCTGTTGAATGGTGTGCCAAATTCCCTTGATTCTACACCTGACATTTCTTGAATCCCTCTCCTTCTCTACTGTTCCAACCTTAGTTGGGGGCCTCTTCATTCTTTCTACTAAGGGATTCCCAAAATTTCCCAACTGCTCTTCCTATCTCTAGCCTCAACTTTTGCCAGACATTCTTGCTGCCACTGAAATAATTTTCCTAAAGTGCAAATAATACCTTGCTTAAAACTCAACACAATTTTCAAACCTTCCATGGCCCTCCGTGGCCAGACAATAGACCCCACACTCTTCAGCCTGGTACCCAAGGCCCTGCATGATCGAGCTTCTCTTTGACATTTTCATCTTTTTAACATCATATCTGCCCTCACGCCATGCACTCCATCAAATTAAACTGTTAGCCTTTCTTCGGACATATAGTAGGTGGTCTTATTGATCAAAATATGCACTTCCCTTCTCTGTGGGAAGATTACACATCCCCAGCCCACTGGTGTCAAGCTTGGTCATGGGACTTGCTTTATCTAATATAATGTGAGTGGAAGAGACAGAGATCAAGATGGCAGGGGAGTAGGTGAAAAGTTACACTCACCTCCCAGGACCAAATTGGAATTACAGCTAAACTGAAAATCAATCATCCTGAATAACCAACTGCAGACTAGCTAAAGAGGAGTTTTATACCCCAGGATTCAGAGAAGAAGCCACATAGAGACTGGTAGGAAGTATGGAGACCAAAAAGAGCTAGTACAGCTCCTAGGTGGGGAGGCCAAGGTTCTGGGGGGATATCTTAGCTGTGGGAGGGTTCCTCCAGAGAAGTGTGGGGCCTAAACCCCAAGCCGGGCTCCCCAGCCCAGGGCACCAGAGCTTGGAAGAGGCACACATGACATTCGGCTGTGAAAAGCAACAGGATTTCTCTCTGCCAGGAAGAGATGGCTAAAGACAGAGGCACTCTCTTAAAGGGCCAATGCCCCAAATTTTGTTCACAGACACTCACCCTGAGCAGAGGGGGGACAAAGCAGACTAGAGTCACATGAGGATAATATGGGGTTTGTGGCTCTTTGGGGAGAGACACAGGGGGATAGTCACCAGGATCCCTGTGCTGAGTCACTCTCCAATACTGCAGTTGCCATCTTTCTTAGGTGGATCAGTCCCCTTTGTGTGGCATCAGCTTGGAGGAAAGCAATTAATTGCCCCACCCTCTAGATTCCCTCTTGCCCCACCTTGTGGATCTTAGGCCCTGCTGAGAAGTCAGCTGCCTTGGCCAGAGTGTAGAGGTCCAGACAGACTCAGGGGTGTCAGTGACTCAGTTGTCTGGCTTTGGGATAGTGGCCAGTCCCCACTATCCTGTGCACCTGACTGGTTCCTCCCACCCTCTCAGCTTCAGCAGACCCATCCTCCTGGCTCCTAGTGGCTCCACCTGCTGAGGTCAGGGCAAAATCCAGGTAAGAGTGAGTCCTGTGACTCTGGATTGGGGGCCACACCCACCACCTTCCCCAAAGCTTCAGAGGAGATCTACTAGCCCCATCCTCCTGACTCTACCAGAGGTCTCTCAGTGACTGAGCCTAACAGGAGCCTGGCAGGTGGAGGCAGCCTGAGAAGGAATCACAGGTGCTCTGGGACTTCTGCAGACCCGCCTCCAGACCCAGTGCTGATAGAAGCCAGCCCTGGGGCGCAGTTTGGCCCTCCTGTGTGCATCCACGCCCAGCAGGGGGAGCCAAAATCTGTGGATTGCTTGTAGCTCCAAACAGGTTTCTGACGGCCAGTCACAGGCAGCATCTTACATTGGCCAGCACCAGAGTTCCTCCCAAGAGGCCCAGAACCAACACACCAAGTGGTCAGATTCAGACAACATCAGAGCAGGACATAAGCTTCATAAGCAGCATATCCAAAGGGTGATATCAACAGACCCCAAACCCTGCTGAGGTGAACCCTTCTTCATGAGGTCAGCCCCTGCACAGCCGCTCACATGCCGTGGTGGGAGATGAGCATCACAGGCAGCCAGCTAGAGGGTCGATCAAACACATGAACGAGCCAATAGCAATCAAGACCCAGTTACAACAGGAGGGCCCATATAACCCACACAAGGGACATTCCTGGAGCACCCAAGGAGATAGCACCACTGGGTCCCACAGGACACCTACCACATGAGGCCATCCCATGAAGACTGGAAGTCATAGCATGACTATCTAATACACAAAAACAAACACAAAGAGGCAGCCAAAGTGGGGATACAAAGAAACAGGCCCCAACTGACAGAACAAGAGAAATCTCCAGAAAAAGAGCTAAATGAAATTGAGGTAAGTAATATAAAGTTCAGATATGGTTATAAAAATGTTCAACATTATGAAAATGATATAGTAACCAAAAAAAAAGGTCACAAATGAAGAATACAGTATCTGACATCAAGAACACACCGGAAGGAATAAACAGTAGGTTGGATAAAGCAGAGGATCGAATCAGCAATTTAAAAGACAAGGTAGAAAATAAAACACCAATCAGAACAGCAAAAAATAATAATAATAAAAAGAATTAAGAAGAATGAGGAGATTTTAAGGGACCTTTGGGCAACATGAAGTGTAACAACATCCACATCATAGGGTCCAGAAGGAGAAGAGAGCATACAAAGGATTGAGAACCTATTTGAAGAAATAACCACTGAAAATATCCGTAACCTGGTGAAGGAAAAAGACATGCATGTATAGCAAGCACAGAGTCCCAAACATGATGGACCCAAAGAGGCCCACACCAACACACATCATAATTAAAATGGCAAAGGTTAAAGACAAAGAAAGAATCATAAAACTATCAGCTGACTTCTCAACAGAAACAGTTCAGGCCAGAAGGAATTGGCATGAAATATTCAAAGTGATGAAAAACAAGGGCCTAAACCAAGACTTTTTTATCCAACAAGGCTATCATTTAAAATTGAAGGAGAAATAAAGAGCTCCCCAGACAAGAAAAAGCTAAAGGAGTTTGTTACTACCAAACCAGTATTATAAAAAATGTTAAAGGGCCTGAAAGAAGAAGAAGAAAGAAGGGAGAAAAAGGAAAAATGAAACAAGGAAGAAATAAAGAAAGAAGAAGAAAATAGGAACATAGTTAAAAGAATAAAAAGGCAATAAATACATACCTATCAATAATCACTTTATATGTAAATGGCCTAAATGCTCTAATCAAAAGACATAGAGTAGCTGAATGAATAAGAAAGTAAGACCCATATATATGCTGTCTGTAAGAAACCCATCTTAGAACAAAACATACACACAGACTAAAAGTAAAAGGATAGAGAAACAAATTTTATGCAAATGGAAATTTATAAAAGGCTGGGGTAGCAATACTTATATCTGACAAAACAGACTTTAAAACAAAGGCTACAGTAAGAGACAAAAACGACACTACATAATGATAAAGGGAGCAATCCAACAACAGGATCTAACCATTTAAAACATTTATGCACCCAATGTAGGAGCACCTAAATATATAAAGCAAATATTGATGGAAATAAAGGGAGAGAATGACAGCAATATAGTCATAGTAGGGGATTTGAATACCTCATTGACATCAATGGATAGATCTTTCAAACAGAAAATCAACAAGAAAATGGCAGCCTTATGGCACATTAGCTCTGCTAAATTTAATTGATATCTTCAGTGTATTTCACCCCAAAGCAGCAGAATATACATTCATTTCAAGTGCACATGGAACATTTTGTAAGATAGACTACATGTTAGAACACAAAATAAGTCTCAATAAATTTAAGATTGAAATCATATCAAGCATCTTCTCTGACCATAACAGTATGAAAACAGAAATCAATCACAAGAAAACACACACACACACACACACACACACACACACACACACACACAGACATTGGAGGCTAAATATGTTACTAAACAATGAATGGGTTAACAATGAGGTCAAGGAAGAAATCCAAAGATACCTTGCAATAAATGAAAATGACAACACAACAATCAAAAATTTATGGGACACAGTAAAAGCAGCCCTAAGAGGGAAAAGCATTACAGGCCTACCTCAAAAAACAAGAAAAATCTCAAATAAACCATCTCAAATAAACAATCTCAGATAAACAATCTAACTTTACATTTAAAGGAACTTAAAAAAGAACAACAAACAATGCACAAAATTGAGTAGAAGGAAGGAAATAGTAAACATCAGAGCAAAAATAAATGAGATAGAGTCTAAAAATAATAATACAAAAGGTTAATGAAACCAAGAGCTGGTTCTTTGAAAGTATACACAGGTCAATAAACCTTTGACTAGAAAAAAAGAGAGGACCCAAATAAATAAAATCAGAAATGAAAAGGGAGAAGTAACTGATACCAAAGAAATAGAAAGGATTTTAAGAAAATATTGCAAACACTATATGCCAACAGATTGGACAATCTGGAAAAAATAAACAAATCCCTTGATAAGTACAATCTTCCAAAACTGAATCAGAAAGAATCAGAAAATCTGAATAGACAGATTACAAGTAGTGAAATTGAACCAGAGTCAAAAACCTCCTAGCAAACAAAAATCCTGAACAAGCTGGCTTCACAATTGAATTTCACCAAACATTTAAAGAAGAACTATACCTACCCTTCTCAAACTTTCCAAAAATTCAAGAATGCCAAACTCATTTTATGAGGTCAGCCTTATCCTAATTCCAAAACCAGATAAAAACATTAGAAAGAGCCCTGGCGGGTTGGCTCAGCAGTAGAGCGTTGGCCGGCGTGTGGAACTCCTGGGTTAAATTCCCAGCCAGGGCACACAGGAGAAGCGACTATCTGCTTCTTCCCCCTTCCCCCTCTCCTTTCTCTCTATCTCTCTCTTCCCCTCCTTCAGCCAAGGCTCCATTGGAGCAAAGTTGGCCCAGGCACTGAGAATGGGTCCATATCCTCTGCCTCAGGTGCTAGAATGGCTCCGTTTGCAACAGAGCAACGGCCCAGAGGGGCAGAGCATTGCCCCCTGTTGAGCATGCCAGGTGGATCCCGGTCAGACACATGCGGGAGTCTGTCTCTCTGCCTCCCTGCTTCTCACTTCAGAAAAAAAAAAAATTACAAAGAAAGAAAATATAAGCCAATATCCCTAATGAACATAGATGCTAAAATTCTCAACAAAATATTAGCAAACTGGATCCAGCAATACATTAAGAAGTTCATACACCATAATCAAGTGGGATTTATTCCAGCAATGCAAGGTTGATGCAATATCTGCAATCAATTAATGTGATTCCCTATATAAATAAAATGAAAGATAAAACCACCTGATCATATCAATAGATGTAGAAAAAGGATCTGATAATATTTAGCACGCATTTACAGTTAAAAACTCCCACCAAAGTAGAAATAGAGGGAGCATACCTCAATGTAATAAAGGCCAAACATGACAAATCCACACCCAATATTATACTCAGTGAGCAAAAATTACAAGATTTTCCCTTAAGATCAAGAACAAGACAGAAATATCCACTATTACCACTCTTAATCAACATAGTACTGAAAGTCCAAGCCATAACATTCAGATAAGAAGAAAAAAATAAAAGGCATCCAAATTGGAAAGAATAGGCCTGACCTGTGGTGGCGCAGCAGATAAAGCATCAACCTGGGAATGCTGAGGTCACTGGTTTGAAACCCTGGACTTGCCTGGTCAAGGCACATAATGGGAGTTAATGCTTTCTGCTCCTCTCCGCTTCTCTCTCTCTCCTTTCTCTCTAAAAATGAATAAATAAAATATTTTAAAAATTGGAAAGAATATAATAAAGCTGTCATTATTTGCAGATGACATGATACTGAATATAGAGAACCTTATAGATTCCACAAAAATCTAACAAAACTGATAAATGAATTCAGTAAACTAGGATGGTACAAAATAAATATTCAGAAATTAGTCACATTTTTATACACCAATAAATGAACTATCAGAAATGGAAACTAAGAAAATAATACCACTCACAGTTGCTTCAAAAAGAATAAAATACCGAGGAGAGCAGAGAAAGGCCACGTGGAGGAGAGGAGAAGCAGCCAAGATGGCGGAGTGCTAAAGGAAAAAGCCAGTTTGTGCAGAGAGAAGAAGATGGGGAACAGAGGTGAATAAGGCTGGTGAGGTACAAACCTTTGATCCTAGGAAAACTCGGATAAGTCAGTGGCTTTGGGAGCCCTGAATGGAAAGGGAAGTGTTTTCCCACTGTGTGTATTTCTTGCCCACTGGGTGCAAGCTAGGATTAAAGCTAATGGCCCACCAAAAAAAAAATTATAAAAGAATAAAATACCTAGAAATAAATTTAACCAAGGATATAAATGACTGTACTTGGAAAATTATAAGACACTGAAGAAAGAAATTAAGAGATAAAAAATAAATGGAGGCATGTACAGTATTCATGAATAGGAAGAATTAACATCATTAAAATGTCCATACTACCCAAAGCAATCTACAGATTCAACACAATTCCTATCAAGATACCAATGTCATGTTTCACAGAACTAGAATAAATATTCCAAAAACTTATATGGAATCACAAAAGACCCCTAATAGCAACAGTGATCATGAGAAAAAAGATCAAAGTTGGAGGAATCCCACTACCTAATATCAAACTATACTATAAGCCAATAGTAACCAAAACAGCATAGTACTTGCATATAAACAGACTTATAGATCAATGGAACAGAAGAGAAAGCCTGGAAATAAACCCACACTTTTATAGTCAATTAGTTTTGACAAAGGAGGAAAAAACATACAAAGGGGAAAGATAGTCTATTCAATAAATGGTGTTGGGAATATCAGACAGATACACGCAAAAAAAATTAAGCCGGACCACCTTCTTACACCATACACAAGAATTAACTCAAAAAGGATTAAATACTTAAATGTTAGACTTGAAAACATAAAAATTCTAGAAGAAAACAAAGGCAGTAAAATCTCAGACATTTCTCATAACAATATTTTTTTCTGATATATCACCTCTGGAAGGGAAACAAAAGAAAAAATTAACAAATGAGGCTGCACCAAATAAAAAGGTTTTTCACAGCAAAGGCAACCATCAACAAAATGAAGAGACAATCCCCTGAATGGGAGAACATATTCACCAATATATCTGATAAGGGGTTAATATTCAAAAGTTATAAAGATCTTATAAAACTCAACACCAAAGAACAATCAAATTAAGAAATCGGCAGAAGACTTGAATAGACATTTCTCCAAAGATGACATACAGTGGCCAATAGACATTTAAAAAGATGCTCAACATCACTAATCATCAGAGAAATGCACATTTAAACCAAAATGAGGTATCACCTCACACCTGTCAGAACGGCTTGCATCAATAAATCAACAAACAAGTGTTATTGAGGATGTGGAGAAAAGGAAACCCTCATGCACTATTGGTGAGAATGCAGATTGGTGCAGCCACTGTAGAAAAAAAGTATGAAGTCAACTCAAAAAATTAAAAATGGAACTGCTTTATGACCCAGCAATTCCACTTCTGGGAATATAGCCAAAGAAAACCAAAACAATAATTCAAAAGAATATATGCATCCCTATGTTGATGGCAGCATTACTTATAAGATTTGGAATCGGTCCAAGTGCCCATCAGTAAATGAATGGATAAAAAAGCTGTAGTACATGTACACAATAGGATACTACTCAGCCGTAAAACAAAAGAAGGAAATCTTACCCTTTGAGACAGCAGGGATGAATTTGGAGAGCATTATGCTAGTGAAATAAGCCAGTCAGAGAAAGACAAGTACCATACGATTTCACTTATACGTGGATCCTAATAAACAAAATAAAATAACAAACAAAATAGAAACAGACTCATAGATACGGAGAACGAACTGACAGCTGTCAGAAGAAATGGAGGTTGAAGGGCTGGGAGAAAAAAGTGAAGGGATTAAGCAAAGAAAAACAACAAATTTATAGACACAGACAATAGTGTGGGGATTGCAGGAGGGAAAGAGGGTGGGGGAGGTGGAGGAGGACAGAAGTGGGAACAAGGTGATGGAGGGAGACTTGATTTGGGGTGGTAAATACACAATGCAATATACAGATGACATATTGCAATATACAGATGACACAATGCAATATACAGATGACATATTGTAGAGTTGTGCACCTGAAACTTGTATATTTTATTAGCCAATTCCACCCAATAAATGCAGTTAAAATTTTGAAAATATATATAACGTGCGTGGAAGAGACACTTGTCACTTCAGAGCAGAAACATCAAGAGCAAGCTCCTGATTCCACCGTCTTTCTCTCTGCCAGCAGCAATGACACATAACTTGAGTGAAAAATAAACCTTCAGCATTGTAAGCCACTGAGATTTGGGGGTTGTTTGTCACCAAAGCATAATTTAGCCTAAGCTGACTGAAACAATCTGTCTAAACACCATAATTGTTCATTTTGTGTTCTATGCATAGTACAGACACATGGCTGGAATTTAATACATATTTGTTGAATGAATAAATATGAGTAAATGAACACATGACCTCTGGGCCTTTGCACATGCTATTCTCTCTGAAAAGAGTGACCATCTCTGCTTCTTCCCTTGCCCAAATCCTCCTCAAGTCAAACCTCAAATATCCTCCTCCCAGAAGCCTTCCATGTCCATTCCTCTCTTTATTGTATACTTCTGCTCTCATGTTAGCAGTCTGTCTCCCTGCCCTGACTATGAGACGCCTTGGTGGCCCTGTGTTCAGCACAGAGTCTGACTCAGAGCAAATGGGTGAATGCATGAATGCAGAGGTAAAGGTGTGGGAAGTTTCTCATTCTTTCAGGTAGCCACAGGCTAGTCCCCTACCTGGAGCATCAGCCCCTTCCCTGTTGCCAGCCTAACTCTTCTAAATACTTCAGCACCTTCTGCCTCATTCACTGCACACCTCTGTCACAATGAAGGCACGCCTTCCCCCTTGTTCCCACAAACTTAGTATGTCCCTTTGACACAGCCCCTATCACATGGCACTGAGGTTTTCTATGGTTTGTCTCTCTCTCTCTCTCTCTGAGAGCACTCTGAGGACAAGGCCTCAGTCTGATTCATCCCTATGTCCTCATACCTAGGACTTAATAATAATGACAGCAACAGCAAAAAACAATAACCAACCAGGGCTTACTCTGGTCAAATAAATGAAGGACTATTTAAGTGAATTAATGTGAATAGGTTTTAGCATATTCATCCAGCATGCCTCAGAAAGCCCAGTCTCATCAGTGGAGAATGACTCCCTGAATATGACAGGGGTTGAGCTGACTGACACTTTATTACCACAGTTAACCCCTCTCCCAGAACCCTGCTGCTATCCCCCACCTCCTGGGCCACATGACCCCATCATTGGTGAGTGCCTCATCGGCAGAAGTGCCCCAGGGGCACCTAGGAGACAGGAGGAATAGAGAAAGATATGCAGAAAAGGAGGAGGAGCAAGAAGGAATCTGCATCCATTCGGAGGTCACTGTGCCTGGCTAACTAGTTGCACAGTTGACTGCAGATGTTATCGGGAACTCTGAAATGACAGTGACCACCCAAGGTCAAGAGGCACTAATCACCTCCACATAATGCCTCCCTCCTCTGACTTTTACTCCAGAGAATCCCAAGGGAAGCACATGGACTAAGAGGGGGAGAGAAAAAGCAGCTCTTATCTGGAACTCATCAAAAGACAGACTCCAGGAATTCCAATCATCTGGAAACCAACCCGGAACTGGAAGCCAGTAAAAAGCTTCTATGTAACTGAACAGTACTCATCAGAGAGGTCAAGGTCGTGAAAGCCTGGAAAGAAGTCAGGAACTCTCACAGACTGGAACTCTCAGGAGGTACAGCAACGCTGAGCCACGAGGGGGTCCTGAAGCAGGTCCTGAAACAGAAAAGGAATATTAAGTGACTGATCCTGGTGAAATGCACATAAGGCAGTGGTTCTCAAAGTGTGCGCCCTATGGGAGTCCAGAGAACTATGTGCCTGTTGGGGACCAAAAAACCAACAGGATTTTTGGAGTTTAGATTTTGGGGAAACAGAGGTATAGGGAATTGTCTGTAACCTGACAGTCTGCCCAACCCCCCACCTCACTTGCCTGATTAGGTTGTAAAAGGCTGTTAAGCTGTGGTGCTGGATTGTTTACACTACCCCCATGTTCCCTAGAAAGACTGGAGGCAAGTTTCTTCTATCCTTTGTTTGGTGTAAAGTTAAGATGATCTGTATGGTGGGGGTTTTCTGCACTCAAAACAATTAAAAGAGTAAAAAGAGAGGAATTCTTCAATGCATTGACAAGGAAATGAGAGTTGCCTTTCAAATATATGCCCAAACATTGCAGAAATCGGTAGGACACATCAGGCTCATGTTTCTCATAAACACAAGAATGAGAAAACTTAACACATTCTTGCTGGGATCTGCCGAATTTACTAAATCTTACTAAGAATGTATCTATATATATGAAAAAATAACTTTTTTGTTGTTTTTTATTTTTTAATCCCTCTTTTTATGAATTCTAAAAAGCATAACTCAAAAAATGTAACCTAAAACTGTTTTTTAATGTCAGAATAAATTTAATTTTGTTGTATTTATTTCATTTAATTACCATAAAAGCATGCTTGAACTTTATATTATTTTCTTTAATATATGACTTAATTACTATAACATATTTCTCAGAAATTTGTATATAGTGTGCCTACAATTATTTGTAGGATTTTAAATGTGCCCCGACTTCAAAAAGTTTGAGAACCACTAACATAAGTGTACCAATGTTAATTCCGTGATTTCATCATTGTACTGTGGCTGTGTACGTTGCCATTAGAAGCTGGGAGAAGGACATATATAACCCTATCATTGCAATTTTTCTCTAAGTCTACAATTATCTCAATATAAAAAGGGTGCTCTGGTATGTCTTGTAAAGGAGTTCTATGCGGCCAGCAACGGGGCGAGGGAAAGCGGTCTTCTCACCAAACCTGGTTTTGCTGAATTGTCTGTGAAAATAGCTTATTTACTTAGCAAGCATGGATACTGTTCTCTCAAGAAACCTACAGTTCTTCTGTGAAGCTCAGAAGTACCAAACAGAAGGAGGAGGAGAGCTAGCAGTGCCACACTGAGAAGTGGCAGGGACAGAGAAAAGTATAACAACGCAGTTGGGCCATTCGTGCAAGGGCTGACCCAGCTCCGCACCTGAAGGACCTCTGGAGGCAGACCCCTGTTCCAACACCACTGCTGGCATCTCTGTGCTCCAGCTGCACCTGTGCAGCAAGTGTTACAGAGCCCTGACCAGACCCTGAGCTGGGGACACAGTATCGACCCAGACTCGGTTCCTGCCCGCAGAAATGAGACGGCAGCATCCTCCAACACACAAGAAAATCTGATGCAATTTCTATCATCTTGAAATGTGAAGTACAGGCAGTCCCCAGGTTATGAACGAAGTAGGTTCTGTAGGTTGGTTCTTAAGTTGAATTTGTAGGTAAGTCGGAACAGCTACATTTACCTATTCAATGCAGCTTGGTAAGATGTTTGTCTTAACATAGTCTTTATTTTTACCTTTCTGTGCATATAAATACTTAATTTCAAACCTACAGAAGCTATCCCGTTTGTAACCCGGGGGCCTCACATGAAGGAGTTATTAATTCAACCTGAAGGAAGACACAGTCAACAAAGCTACTGACAAAGTGGGGTTGTGGATGTCAGAGGTGGCCAGAGCCCAGGGGTTGAGGCGGAGAGTGGCTGGAATAGGACCGAGAGAGGTGGGCAGGGACCAGATCAGAAGGGACCTTGACTGCCCTTTCCAGGGTAGACTTGGCCCTGTCACAAACTGGGAAACTACTGAAGAGCTTAAGCCAGGACATGGTTTGATTTACAGAAGCTTCGAGGCTACAATGTGGAGGTGAAAATGACAAAGACAACAGTCCAAACAGATGTGCCGAGAAACCGCTTCTTCCCCAGGGCCGAACTCACGAGGCTCCCCTGCCCATCAGACTGGCCTGCCCTTCCCCCTTGCACAGGCTCTGCTGCTGCCACGGGTTGGGGGAGTTGATCGCGCACTATACGCGTTCAGGCGACATGGTTAGTGTACTGTACCTGTCATCTCCCAGCAGCGCTTCAAGTCCACCATCCTGGTCAGCTCCAACAATGAGCAGACTGTCGCCTAAGGGAGGAAACGAGGGACCGCATCCTCTCTGTCTGTCCAGGCCACTCCACAGCCTCACAGCTTTCCTAGGGCCCTCAGCTGCTTTGCCTGGTTAAGAGGAGCAGACACAGGAGGCAGCGAAGCCCCCCACAGTCGCTGAGTAGGGTTCTGGGGTTCCCTGTTCTGTGTGTGTGTGTGTGGGGGGGGTGACATGGAGCTGTTCCTACGGTTCCCAAGGCTCACCGGAAACTCTGGTAGAGAGAACAAGGGCAGGAAGGAAAAAGCAAAGTTAAGAGTCTCCTTTGCACTCTGCCAGCTGCTCTGGATGAAAGACCCCAGCCTACCTCACTGGACCACGGTTCTGAGAGGGTAAGTGATTTGCCCCAGGATGCACAGCAGGTAAGTGGCAGAGCAGGGAACTGAGCCCAGCTTTTTTCTGGCTCGAAACCCGGAGCTCCTGACCCAGTCCAGAGTGAACTTTTTGTGCTGCCCAAGACTTCATGCGGTCCCCTCCCTATGCCCACCCTGGCCAATGCCTCACAAGTTCACCCGTTACCTACTATGGGCCAGGCCAGCCTCTCCCGAGCCACGGCCCCTCTCCTGTAACTTCCCTCTGAAATGAACAGTGGAAATTTCACCTGACACACTCAGGTTTCCTGTAAATGTGTTTTGTACCACTTGGCTTCTTTATATGCCATCTTCTTCCAAAAAGAATCAAAGCCGCTTAAAAACACAGAGACTGTAATGTTCTCTCTAACAAGTAAGTATACTCAGGGCAAAGGGAACATACACACATCTCAATTATTTTAAAAATAAGCGGGCAAATCGGGGCAACAGAAAAAATAAGGATAGGAAATAAAAGGGAAAAATTCAGGATGACAAAGAAAGACACCGTTCCTGCCAGAGGCGGACCCCCAAAATCGGCTTCAGGTGATGGAGACTGCTAAGGGGGGCTCCCTCTGTTGGAAGAGGCACATCACCACGATGTTTAAAAGTAAAAAAGAAAACAAAATGGTATTCAGAAGAAGTGAAACTATCTTTATCACCGAGCATGCAAAGGAAGTTCTCCCACAGCCTGAATAAATAGCAGCACCTCTCCCTTTTGCCCTGTCTGCCTGGAACCCCAGTTCCTCCCCCATCTTCAAGCTGGGAGCCTGTGTCTCCCCTCTCGCCTGGGCAGGTTCATAAAGATGGGGTATTCTTTCTCTTTTTTTCTTTTTTTCTATTTTTAGTGAAAGGAGGGGAGGCAGAGAGACAGACTCCCACATGCACCCCCGCTGGGATACATCCAGCAAGCCCACTAGGGGATGATGCTCTGCCCATCTGAGGCCCTTGCTCCATTGCAACTGGAGCCTTTTTTTTTTTTTTAGCGCCTGAGGCAGAGGCCATGGAGCCATCCTCAGCGCCCAGAGCCAACTTGCTCCAATTGAGCCATAGTTGAAGGAGGGGAAGAGAGAGAGAGAGAGGAAGAAGAGAGAAGTGAGAAGAAGAAACATAGAAAAGCAGATGGTCACTTCTTCTGTGTGCCCTGACTGGGAATCAAACCTGTGACATCCACACACCAGGCTGACACTCTACCACTGAACCAACCAGCCAGGGCAAGATGGGGTACTCTTCTTGCTTTTTAAAACCTTTTTAATCAAACTATAGCCTATGTATATTAAAATATGCTTAAGTGTATCATTCAGTGAATATTCACAAACAAAATATATCTGTGTGCTCAGGTTGCAGACAGATACAGCAGAGGCAGCATGCCTGAAGCCCCCTCCCAGCCAATACCTCATCAACAGCAAACTCTGCCGGGACTCTAACCCCTTAGATGTACTTTTCCTGTTTTGGAACTCTATATAAATAGAATCATTCATTGTCTCCCTTCTTTCGCTCAGCGTTGTGTTTGTGACTCACCCGCTCTTCGCTTGTAGCTGCATCATGTTCATGCTCATTATTGTATTCCCTCATCTGGCAACACCACGACTCATTCTCCTGAAGGTGGGAAGGGCCATTCACTCTTTGTCAGGAAAATAAAGAAAATCACACGTTGCAAATGGGTATTATTAACTGAGCTAACTCTCAATAACTCACTTTCGGGCTTGAGCTCAGAAGGTGCCAATGTCATTTTTCTAAACTTTTAATTAGACCCAAATGCAGCATCTGAAACTTCAAATCTAGCACCTGGCATTATCCTGACCACTGGAATCTATTTTTGTGACAAAAAATGTCTCAGCCCTGTGACCAGGGAACCAAAAAACATATAGAAAAAGCCCTAAGTTTTTTTTATTTTGTCCTTTTGCAATTAGGCAGGTAACATTTCCTGAGAAGTTACTGTGAGTCAGGGTCTATACTCAACAGTTTGCATGTAGCATTTCTTCAATCCTGAAGACAACGCTATGAAACACTGTTACTTTTATGACTCTCATTTTTCAAGCTTTGTCCTCAGCATCAGTTGTAGGATCTATTACAATCCATATACCCCATAAATAAGTGCTTATTAAATAAGGTAATGCATGAACAATAGCCGCTACCATTAATAGAGCCCAAACTGTATGCATGCTATTCACGCTTACATTCATTATCCTATTTCATCTTCTCAACGAACCTGTTGTAACACCTTTAGGGGGAGGGTTGTCTAGTTCACAAGTCCCTACTTTCTCTGCTTATGCATATATCCACGGACTGCCATGTTTGTCCTATGTAACCCCAACCCTCTGGTCATCGTTGGTTGGACCAAATATGAACATATAATACAGCTCAATCAGATTCTCTCTTAGAAATTTGGACTTGTAGTTGAAAGATGGTCAATTAGGTCTGCTTGTGGCTAGAACAGAGGTGTTTTAACTCAGTCCTAAGCTACAGTATGGACTTATTATGGAATAATGGGGAAAGAGGCCGGCAGGGGGAGAAACATTAGGAGACAGAGCAGAGAGGTACAGAGACAAGAGGCAGAGTCTTCCCTGAGTTCCCATCTGCTTCTCTGTTCCCCACTTCAGGACTTCAAAAAGCCCAGCCTTGGGTTCTAGCAAAATCTTCTTCTTTGCTTAAAATGGTTCAAGTTGGTTCCAGCTAATTACATTAGTTGTTACAAAAAAAGAAAAAAAATCTAAAAAAAAAAAAAAGATTGGTAATTTTTCTCCTTCTACATATGAAGAAATCGAAGCCGAGAGGAAGTTGAGTGACTTTCCCCAGGAAGTGGTAGACAGAGACTCGAACCCAAGTCTCCCGACTCTGCAGCCTGAGGTGTGATGTGTCTTGGTCCAGATCGGTGGGACCCCAGCTCAATCTATATGCCAGGCTGCGAGCTTTTTGCAGGCTGGGGCCACATCTGGCTCACTGTAACAGCTCCACCTGGGCTGAACACTATCAGGGATCGCTGAGAAGCCACTGGGATTGGAGATTTCACAGAGCCAGAGCAAACATCACGGTGAGACTTATGGGAAGTTAATGGGTTTTGTACATGCAGATAGGAGAGGGAGAAAGTAGGGCATGGAACCAAGATACTTCCTAGTGCCCTTGACAGACAAGGCAGTGAGCAACTGATAAAAGCCCATGTCTGCCCAGAAAAAGGAAGAAAACCCCTAAATCTTCCTCATGCCACAACGCTCAGCCTGCCTGCCTTAGCCTCAGCAGGCAGGAATAAGAATTGGGTCTGGATCTGGGTCCAGGCCAAAGAGGGGCGGCTAGGCCAAGCCCAGCGCATCACCGGCGACGTCCTTATTCCACCGAGGTGACCATTTGATCTCCTCTGCACAAACTGCCCACACCACCTTCCACAAGGCAGCCAGAGAGCTTTCTAAAACACTTATCTGACCGCAGCCACCTCTGATTTAAAGCCCTTACATAGCCCCCGGCGCTCTCAGCCTGCTTGTCAAGGCCTTAGCCTGTCATCCAAGGCCTTTGTGAAATAATGAGAAATATGTTTGGTCTCTGTCCCAAGTTCCTGGCACAGAGCAACTAAAACCCATGTAATTTCCTGAGCGTGTAGAGTGATGGAGCATCTTTTTTGTTATCATATCCAGTTTTTGTACAGAGCTCCTAAGACTTCTGAAATTTCCTAAGTGACAGGAGTGTCTTTTGCTATTGTTATCAAGCCCTTCAGATTCTACCTGGGTTTATGCTAATGAGGTGAGTGAGGGTGGGGCCTCTACACAGCCTCAGGTAGGCTATGGTCAACAGAAAATCCAAGTCTTATCAGGGTTGGAATTTACAGCCCCAACCACCAACATCTAGAAGGGTACAGAGGGGCTGGGGGCTGGCGATTTAGCTGTATAAAAACTCAATGAGATTGGTTTCCAGGTAGGTAAGCACAGGGAGGTGTGGGGCGGGGGCACGCCCAGGGAGCACATGGGGGTGCCACACCCCTGTACCTGCCTATGCATCTTTCCCATCTGGCTGTTCCCGGGTTGTAGTCTTTCCAATATGCTGGTAAACAGAAGTAAAGTGTTTCCCTGAGTTCTGTAAGCCACTCTAGCAAATTATATGTAAAGCCAGGAGCCACGGCTGCTATCACAGCAGACTGGCCCATGCAGGTTCGCATTGGATTCGGACAGTCGGTAAAGGAACAATGGAGCCAAAAACTGATAGGCCATTTTCTTTCATTCTAGCTTGCACCCGGTGGGCAAGAAAAAACACACCCTGGGCTCCAAAACCCACTCACATTCAGTGCTCACAAAGCCACTGACTTATCCGAGTTTCAAAGCCACTGACTTATCCGAGTTTCCTAGAATCAAAGGTTTCTAGCTCACCAGCCTTATTCTCCTCAGTTCCCCATCTCCTTCCTTATCCCAGATACAAGCTCTGCACAAACTGGCATCTCACTCAGCACTCCGCCATCTTGGCTGCTTCTCCTGGCCACATGGCCTCTTTCTGCTCTCTGCTCTGCTCCCTCTGCTCTCATGCTAATCATCCCAGGAACCAAGAGCGCAAGCTCTCGTTCTGCCCCTATTTTATAGTGTAGCTTCACAACCTCTAATCCAATATACAAAATAGGGAAGTCTCTAATACAAAGTCACTTCTCTGAGGCATGATTGGATTGTACCACCCCACATCAAAAAGGGTGGGAAAGGCTTAATCCCAAAACCAAGCCCCAGGCTACAAGAATTCTCAACACACATTAATATTACCTGGGCGACGGCCTCACGTGGGCAGCGCCATTTTATCAAAGTGAGCATAATACATATTTTATCTGCCCAACATTATATATTAAACACAGGTCGGGGATCATGAGAACTCTTCATTTGTAACCAACTTTGCAACCAACATCTGAAGAGGCAGGGTGCTAACTCTGGGTAGTTAGCGTCAGAATCGAACCGGGTCATTGGACAGCCGCTTGGTGTCCGGAGGGTTGGAGAATTGCTGGTTGGAGTTGAAAAACACTCCAGACCTGCCATTCCAGTCTTCTCTCATGAAACACTCATTCACACTCAGCTTCACTCCCAATATTCCAAATTACCTGCGTCCCTGGAACCCCTTAGTCTCCCTGCAGCTATGCCACCGCTGTCACACAAGTTACGTATTCTCTCTCCTAGAACATCACCCAGGCCCATCTAGCTGGTGAAATCTTCACTGAACTTGACGCTCCAGGAGCACATCCTCAAAGCCAGGGACCTGGTTTTCCACATCATTTTTTTTTTCTCACCAGTACACAGCAGAGTGCTGGGCCTGCAGTAAGCATCAGTAAGTACATATGGGGGGCTGGATGCAGGTGGAGGACACAGATGGATAGATGGGTGGATAAACGAGGATCTGGATGGATAAATGAATTGGTGAATGGATAAGAAGGTAAGGGGGGATAGTGAATGTGGCAAGGATGGGAAGGTAAACAGATGAAAGGAAGGCTAGGTGGATGGAGGGATGTATGTCAAAGATTTTATTAAACGCCTTAATCAATGAGGGAACCAAAAATACATTATACACAATACAAGAAGAATCTGAAGGGCCACAATATAGCTTTTTGCCCACCCCACCCTCAGGCTATCAGTTGACCTCAACTGATACAATTCATATGTATCTCAAAGAATTATAATCAACTGATTACAATCAGTTTTGTACAACCTACCAAATAATAAAATAGCTCAGAGACCATGAGAGACACAGACTTCTAGAGAAACAGATAAATATGTACCAGATAACACCTAATATTCAATTAGGACACCTGGTAATCTTTTCTGCCTATTTTAGTGTTTCATAATCTTACCTGGTGCCGCTTAACCACCTGTGCACCTCTGGAAAGTCACTTAAATTCAGAAGGCCTCGGTCTCCTTATCTGTAAAGTGGAATGGAACCATTAAAAACACACACACACTCACGCACATGATCCAAGTCCTCTGAGAAGAGCTGCTAAAGGAGCCGCTTAGAGTTTTCCATGTATTTCCCCAACCCTGAGCTTCCTACTTGAGTGCTGCCTCTGAGCTTGTTGGCTCTAGGAAAGCCTTACCCCTGACCCCACCCCACACCAACGAAGAACCAAGACCTCTTCCTTAAAATCCCCTTAACACCACCGAGACATTCAAGGGGGCTGTTGGCAAAAATCAGAGGGCAAGAGGAAAACTCGTTGTAAAGCTGTTGGGATACGTTTTCCTCCCGTACCTCCTTTCTTTTTAGAGCACGCTGGCTCCCCAGCCCCCAAACAGGGCAGTCTAGAGAGCCAGGCCCTTTGTAATGTAATTCAAGGCTGGAAAGATCCTTTTGACAAAATTCCATGAAAGGGATATACTAGCAAGAAGGAACTTTCTCGAAAGGTCTGGTGAGTGTTTTAAACAGATATTCCACCAAGAGAGCGACCATCCTGATCCCTTCCCCGCCCCCACCTCCCCTTCTCCACCCTTTAGTATCACAAGATTCCCTCCACAACTGAAATGATAAGTTGACCATATCCTGTGACAGGGGTCATACACAAGTCCCCAGAGTCTGACACCCGGCATCTCTCAGGCACCGCAATGTCCTGAGAGGGCACTGCATGACTTCCTTCCAACCTGCTACCCTGCCCTTGGCCAAGTAGACACTAAACACCACCATGCTTCTCTGATGCCCAAGAGATGCCCTGCCTGAAAGTCTGACCCTATACAGAAAATTAAAAACCCAAAATATGTGCACAATGACATAAACAATCATCACAAACATGCACAATGCTACCCACAGGATGTTCATGGCAGTGTTGTCTAGAAGTGTAAAAAACTGAAAACAGACTAAATGCCAGCTATCGAGGGCTGCTTACATAAAATATAGTACATTGCTTAATTGGATTGCTTTGTTTTTATTTTATTTTATTTTATTTTATTTATTTATTTATTTATTTATTTATTTATTCATTTTTGGTGTTGAGTTTTACAGGTTCCTTGTAAGTTTTGGATATTAACTCCTTATCAGATGTATCATTGGTGAATATGTTCTTCCATTCAGGGGGTTGTCTTTTCATTTTGTTGATGTTGTCCTTTGCTGTGCAGAAACTTTTTAGTTTGATGTAGTTCTATTTGTTAATTTTTTCTTTCGTTTACCTTGCCTAAGGTTATACACCAGAAAAAACATTGCTTTAAGAAATGTCCAAGATTTTACTGCCTGTGTTTTCTTCTAGAATTTTTATGGTTTCAAATCTAACATTTAAGTCTTTAATCCACTGAGTTAATTCTTATGTATACTGTTAAAACGTGGCCCAGCTTTTTTTTCTTTTTTTTCTTTTTTTGCACCTTTCTGTTCAATTTTCTCAACACCAATTGTTGAATAGACTATCTTTACCCCATTGTATGTTTTTGGCTCCTTTGTTAAATGTTGACTATAAAAGCATGGGTTTATGCCTGACCTGTGGTGGTGTGGTGGATAGAGTATCCACCTAGAATGCTGAGATCACTGGTTCAAAACCTCAGGCTTGCCTGGTGAAGGCACATACCAGAAACAACTACGAGTTGATGCTTCCCACTCCTCCCCCACTTTCTCTCTATCTCTCTCTAAAAATCAATAAATAAAATCTTTTAAAAAAAAATAAGCATGGGTTTATTTCTGAGCCTTCTATTCTGTTCCATTTATCCACATGCCTGTTTTTATGCCAATACTATTTGTTTTTATTACTATGGCCTTGTAGTATAGTTTGATAACAGGTAGTATGATTCCTCCAACTTTGTTCTTTCTCAAGATCACTGTTGCTATTCAGGGTCTTTGTGGTTCCATAAAATTTTTGGAACAGCTGTTATAGTTTCATAAAAAATGTGATTGGTGTCTTGATACAACACCAAAAAACAAACAATCCAATTAGGAAATGGGCAAAGGATATGAATAGACATTTCTCCAAAGAAGACACACAGATGGCCAACAGACATTTGAAAAGATGCTCAACATCACTAATCATCAAATAAATGCAAATTAAAACCAAAATGAGATATCATCTCACATCTGTCAGAATGGCTTACATCAATAAATCAACAAACAACAAGTGTTGGCAAGGATGTAGAGAAAAGGGAACCCTCATGCACTGTTAGTGGGAATGCTGATTGGTGCAGCCACTGTGAAAACAGTATGGAATTTCCTCAATAAATTAAAAATGAAACTGCCTTATGACCCAGCAATTCCGCTTCTGGGACTATATCCAGAGAAACCCAAAACACCAATTTGAAAGAATATGTGCACCCCTATGTTCACTGCAGTATTATTTACAATAGCAAGATTTGGAAGCAGCTCAAGTGCCCATCAGTAGATGAGTAGATGCAAAAGCTGTCATACATTTACACAATGGAATATTACTCAGCCATAAAAAAGGAAGAAAATTTTACCTTTTATGACAGCGCAAATGGACCTGGAGAGTATTGTTAAGTGAAATAAATCAGTCAAAGAAAGATTAAGTACCATATGATTTCACTCATATGTGGAATCTAATGAACAAAATAAAGTAACAAAATGGAAACACTCATAGGAGAACAGACTGACAGTTGTCAGAGGGGTTGGGGGTTTGGGAGGCTGGTTGTAAAAAGTGAAGGGATTAAGAAAAGAAAAAAAAACTTACACACAGAGCCTGACCTGTGATGGTGTAGAGGATAAGGTATTGATCCGAATGCTGAGGTCCCCAGTTCAAACCCTGGGCTTGCCCAGTCAAGACACATATGAGGAGCAACTGCAAGTTGATGCTTACTGCTCTTCCCTCCCCTATGCCTTTCTCTCTTTCTTTCTCTAAAATCAATAAATGAAATATTAAAAAAAAATTTACAGACAGAGCAAACAGTGTGAGGATTGCAGGAGGGAAAAGGTGTGGGAGGACTTAGAGGAAGGTAGACAGTAGAAGGGGGACGGATGGTGATGGAAGAAAATTTGACATGGGGTGGTGAACACAGCACAATATACAAACGATGGACTGTAGACCTGTGCACCTGAAATGTATAATTTCATTAACCAATGTCACCCCAATAGAGTCAATAAAAAAGAAAAAAATATATAGTACAACCATCTGATGCAATGGTAGGCACCTACTAAAAGTATGTCCTCCTATGCTCCCTCCAGTCTGTATGTCATTCTCTACACATATCTGTCTGTCCTCACACGTCTGGCTGGCTCACTGGCCTCCCGCATCTCTCGGACCCCGTGACAAGCCCTGTCACTGTGTGGGCATCAGGCTGGCTGTGTAGGGAGGAGAGATAAACAGCAAACTCATCCCAAATAAGGACATTTATAGAGTTTATACAATTAAAAAAAGAACAAGAAACCTCAATATTAACAATGACTAGTTTTATGGTCTTTCTCCTTTTGATGTTCCCCAAGTGTCCTACACTTGTATTTGTGAATGGACAGACAGACAGGCAAATAGTCATAACCCAATCTATTGAAACTAGATAAATCACCACCAGCCCCAATGAAAACCAGTTCTGGGTTCCAGTGTGAAGAACAAGCTAGATTGGCCAGACCAGGGATGCTTAAATGAAGGTGGAAAGAAATGAGCTCTTTAGAGCTGGACCCACTCCACCAAGGATCAACACAAGCATCTGCTCAGGAAGCTCAAAGTGACCTTTAGCAACTCAAGAGCACCCCATATTGTAGGGGTGCAACAAACAGAAGAACTATTGAAATAAGAAAGGGAGTACTGGAGGGTGGGCTGGGCTTGTCCAGGGTCCCAGAGTAGGATGGAGACAGAACAGGTTCAGGAAGCCAGGAGCCCTGAGTCAGGCACCCCATTGGGGTTGGCATGTTTCTGCCACAACCCACTTCTGAGCCAAAGATTTTGGGGGTGCGGTGTGGTACAGAGAGCTCAGGGTATTGGAAGGGTGAAGGGAATAGGCACGTTGGTGGCTCAGGAGAGGAAGGCTCAGTGGAGCCTAGCTGACATCCTGGCACCCCCAAAACTCACCTGTCTGCAGGAAACTGGTGGCAGGAGGCCCTGCCAGGCTTGTCTGTCCCTTGCAGAGGTCGTAACAAGGTTCCCTGCCCAAGTGCCCAGCTTTACTTGTAATCAAACTGTCTGGCTATCCTTCCACGGGTACATCATTTGCCTACCCTTCTCTGCACAGGTCTGTCTGCTTGTCCTCCTCTGCTCCCTCCAGTCTGTATGTCATTCTCTACACACATCTGTCTGTCCTCACACATCTGTCTGGCTCACTGGCCTCCCGCATCTCTCGGACCCCGTGACAAGCCCTGTCACTGTGTGGGCATCAGGCTGGCTGTGTACGGAGGCGCGCGGGTCAGCCCTACCCTTACCCTGAGACCCCTATTTCAGGAATGACCCAGGTGGTACCGCAGCTCCGCTAAAGCCCGAGAGGCACTCCGCCACCTGGAGAGCTGCAGCGGGTGGCGGTGGTGTGGACGGCCGGATGGGGCTGCAGCAAAGAAGGGGCGGGCTCGGGAAGCCAACTCCACCTTGCCCGGGTACCTCGGACAGCGGTTCCGCTCCCTCCGGCCCCGCCTCCCCCGCTCGGCCCCGCCTCCCCCGCTTAGCCCCGCCTCTGCGTGCGCGGCTAGCCAAAGAGCAGCGGTGCGCCCCCCGAGGTCCGTCCGAGCGGGAGCCTGAGCGCAGAAGCGTCAGAGCGGGAACCCGAGCAGGAGCCAGATCCTGCGCGGGAACCTGAGCGGCAGCCGAAGCTCCGACCAGCACTGCGGAGCACCAGAGCGAGGGATCCTAGACAAGTATGGGGTGTGAGGCTGGGGGCGATCCTGGGAGGCATGAGGAGGGGGTCCCGGCCCTCTCCCCCGCGTCCTGCGGGTGCCCCGGCGCCCCCGCACACACCTGGGGGCGCTCCGCGCTGGGAGGGTGGGTGCGCGGCACGAAGCCGGGCCGTAGCATGCTCGGAATGCGATTCTCGCGGACCCCGACTCCCGACCCCCGGGCGGACCACCCGGACCTGCGCCAACCTAGGCTGTCCCTAAGTACCTGCTCGAGTCGCGGGGAGGGGGCGGTCTCCCAGACGAGCATCCCACCTGGCTCTGTGCCGTCGGGTTTGGGGATCCCTTAACAACCTACCTAAGAAGGAGAAAACTACGATGTACTTTTTGGTCGGGGTGTAAGAGGAGAGGGGGTCCGGGCTTTGCGGAGTTTGAAGCTAGAACCCTCACCAGACGCGCGCATTACCCGGGCTGTTTCCCCACTTCGGTGCCTGCTGCGCTGGCGTATCTCAGTACCTAGGGTGGGAGGGGTGGGGCGTCGGCGCCGCACCTTTTCCCGCTTGAGTGCAGACTTTTCTTTGCGCGGTAAACTGAGTCGCGGCAGCTGATCCGGCTGGTTGCGCAGTTCCAAACGACATAGCCTCCTCCCCCTCTACACCTCTGGAAGCTCAATAGTGCCCACCCCCCATCCCCAGGCCGACTGACGCAGTTCTTCGCTTGCCATCAGGTTCCTCGGGCTGGTCACAAGTGCCAGCGGTGGGGGCTGGGGGTGGGGGTGGCCAAGACCAGGCTGGGAAGGGAAGTAAGTGCACAAGTGGCAGGTGTAGGAGGCAAAGGCTCCAAGGTTTTTTGGTCGTTGGTCTTGATCCACACAGCAGGCATGGGCACCTACCTTGAGGATGCCCCTACTGAGTGCTCTACTGGAATAAGTGGTGTCATGTCCCTGTGCCTCAGTTTCCTCCACTGACAAGTGGGCAGGACTCTGTTGTGAGCAAGTTTAAGAGCGTTGGAACCAGAGGGTGGACTTTGCTGATTTCCCAGCTGTTGAGCCTCTAAGAAAGATAGTTTAACCTCTCTGAGCCTCAGTTTCCCCATCTGAAACGTGATGAAGGTGGGTTGGAAAAATGAAATGAAATGATGTTGTAGGGGGCCTAGCACAGTGCTTGACACAGCCAGTGTTCGGTTCAGGTTGGCTACAGGTGTCATTTTATAAACTGTTCAACACCTGTAGATGCTGAGGCTACGTTCCCCTGATGTGGTGAAGACGTCATCTCCTTCTAGAAGGCCTTTGAATATTCTATATCTTACTCATTTTTTTATTGGTCTAAGCTTATGAAGGTAATGTAAACTCCCCAAAGGCAGGGGTTTTTAACTCTTTTGTTCACTATGATATCCCCAGAGTCCAGTACAGTACTAACACTTAGTATACTTTGCAAATATAAAGTGTTTTACAAACATAAGGTCTATTACAATTATTATTATTTTTAATTATTATTATTATTGCCAAATGCATAGCTTTCCTGAAAACAAAACATAAGGTTCACAGCAGAAACCATTACCTCAAAAATTTGGGAAATAGGACTTGCCCACATGCCAGGGAAAACGTGAGAAAGGTTAAAAACAATGGAGATTATTTTCCTGACATTTTAATAAAGGTCTTTATCAGTAGGTTTAAAGACAAGGAAAATTTTTTTTTAATCTTCGCAATAACAAATGACATGTTCAAAGGCAATTAGCTTTTAAAACTTCCAGTGAATTAACTATTACTTATTCACTTTTTATTTTGTTAGCACAAAAGGCTTCAAATCTTCATTTTATGATTTTTTTCAGATTATACAAATAATACTTGTTCATTGTAGAAAATTTGGAAAGTCATAAAAATGTAATGAACATAAAAATCCTCTTTAATCCCACCATTGCCAAGAGAGCAGAATGACTAAATAATTTATTTTCTTTCTAATTTTTTCTATCTGAAAATTTTCTCTAGAGTTTTTGTTGTTGTTGT
The DNA here is from genome assembly GCF_036850995.1 of Saccopteryx leptura. Taxonomy (NCBI): domain Eukaryota; kingdom Metazoa; phylum Chordata; class Mammalia; order Chiroptera; family Emballonuridae; genus Saccopteryx; species Saccopteryx leptura. Next base: position 16,992,530 of record NC_089511.1, read on the forward strand.
TACAAATAAGGATCGTGTTGTATGCAGAGCTTTATAACCTGATAATTTTATAACCTGGGTTTGTTTTTTTTTTTTCTCCTCTTAACACTATACTGTAAGTCTTTACCTGTATAATATACCTGCAGAGGGAAGGAGGTGGCAGTTGATCCTACAGAGGACTACTCCAGGTAAATAAGGCAACATAGAGAGCCAATAATCTCCAGTACTTCCTGGCCAACCTAGTGGAGCACACATTTGGCCAGATGTTGCATGGAGACAGAGGCTTCCTTGTTGCAGAGGCTGCCACACCTGGCACCCTGACCAAGTTACCTGTTTGCAAACCTTAATGTCCCCTTTTCACCTCTCTGCTACTGTTATCTTGCTCTTTTTCACCCCTATTCCTGTGTTCATTTCTTCATTCCATCATATGACAAACATTTAGTGACATTTATCCACAGTTGTTCCTCTCCACTAGGAAAGTCACCAGCTGCGTCACATCTTCACATAAAGACCTTCCTGCAAAGGAGAAAGGTATTCTGCCACCTGACCCCCAATTGCAGCCCCAGGAGTTGGCCCCTGCCTAGTGAAGCAGATGCAACCCTTTCGAGATTAATGTGTCTGACCAAAGTCCCTGGAATTTCAAACTTTTTTTCTGGCTCTGGGCAAACACATATACACCCACAGGTTCATGGAACTCCTGAAAGATGACCTCATTTGTTCATTCAGCCAGTAGTCCCTGAGCATTTACTGGTCCCTGATCACAAGCAACCAGTGGTTACCTGGGCTGTCTAGACCTCAAGTCACTACCTCCCAATCTCAGGAGGGGCTTCATTTCTCCACCATCCCGTCACCCAGGCAGACACAGGGACTCATCCTCAACTCCTCCCCCTTCCTCACTCTCTACATATGATCCATCTGGACTGATTCTTAAACATCCTCTACTTAGCCCACTCTGTTCCTCAAAACCACTCAGTATGTCCTGCCCAGGGGACTTTGCACTGTCTGCTCCCTCCACCCAGCACCCTCTTCTCCCAGATGTCCACTCAGCTAGCTCCCTTCCTCCAGTCTTTGCTTACAGGTCACCCTCCCACCAAGGTCCTCTGCAGCTGCTGTATCTATCTACAATCTCCATCTACACATTCCCCCCTGTACCTTACCCCACTGTTACCTAACGTGCTTAACCATTACATTTGTGTCTCCATCTCTAGCAAGAAAGCTCTGTGACGACAGGAGCTGTCCATGTTTGCTTCACTCCTCCATCCCCAACACTCAAAATCTGGTACACAAGGGATTTTCAATAAATATATGTTGAACTAATGAATGCAGCCTCTCATCCATTCATCCAGTCATTATTGCCTTCATTTAGGCTTATCATCGCCTCCCATGATCCCCTGCTTCCTGTCTCCCACACCCTCTACCCTGACACCAACCAGACTTTTCTAAAAGGACAAAAGCTCACTACGCCACTCCTCTGTTTAAGATCCCCCAAACGGCAGTATTGGGGCAAGGGGCTCACTACCTCACCCAACCTTCGTCATTTCTGAGTCTCAGTGTTATAAAATGGGAATTTGTTTCAGTGACTGCACGTGACCGCACTTGAGCCACGCACCATAAATTGCAGGACCTCGCACAGAATCTTCCACGGGCTCGCCCCCTCCTGCAGAGTTGCGCAGTCGGCTGCCCACCGCAGTGACGCCGAATACTCCCAGGTCGCGGCCGCGCATGCGCCAAACCGCCCCTGGTGGCGGAGCCCGGCTCTCGCCGCCAGGATTTGGGGAGCGCTTTCTTTATGCACACTCGTGTGTCCAGGTCTGTGTCGCAGTGGGCCCCAGAACAGAGGATTCTGGGAGTGGGGACGAGAAGTGGTGTGGAATTGCCGCAGTTTGCTGCATACCACTCAGTCACTTAAGAGCCTAAGTGGTGCCGCCGCCTGCCCGCCCTCCCGTTTCTAGCCAGACAATCCAGTCGGAGATGAGTCACCGACAGAAACGCGCCTCGCCTGGGACGCGAGGCAGGAGAGTGGCGGGCAGTGGAGACGTGACCTGGGAGCAAGCCCTCCTCCCGACGCCCTCCTCTGCAGCCCGTGCTCCCGAAGCCCCCCTCCCAGCAAACCAGTCTCAGTGTGTGTGTGTGCCAACCCTGTGCACCCCCTGCCCCCATCACTGCGTCCTCGCAGCAGCCCTGGACACCTGTGGCAGTTCCATCTCTAGCAAGCAAAGAGAACTTCACTGACGAGGTTTCTTGAGCTGTGTGTTGACAGCTGTATAGAAGTTGGCCAGGTGGAGAGGAAAGGAATGGATTGCAGGGAGAGGGAACAGCCTGGAGGTATAAAAAGGCCCAGTGTATCCAGGAACCAGGCCAGCCAAAGCACCAGGACTGCTCGATCTCTGTGCGGTGTCCCGAGCAGTAACAGAGGGGCACTGGGGTGTGTGTGTGTGTGTGTGTGTGTGTGTGTGTGTGTGTGTGTGTGTCAGAATCCCTCCCTGCATAGCTTTTCTCTGTGATCTGGGTTGGTTATGTCACTGAACCTCAGTTTCCTCCTCATTTGCAAAATGGAAATGATGTTACCCACCTCAAGGGACCTGTTGCAGTGATGGTGGTGACATTAGCTAGCACATGCAAGTGTTTGGTGAATGTGAGCCACACCTGACACCCCGAGTGCCCAGGAGGACTCCATATACAGAATTGTCCACCTGACCCACAGCCAAACTGGTCAACCCTTCTCCAGGCTCCTGAGCTATTTGAGAACTTATACAATGTCGACCAAACACCCAAACTGACCACAAAAATCATACATAATGCAAGGGTTCTTGCTACCACTTGTCCTGGAAAGCCCATCTCCTACCTTCTCACACACACCCAAAGATTAAGCTCTTCATCTCAGAATCACAGGACCCTGTCAGGGAAAAAAAGAGGGGCTACAGGGTCCTTTAAGAGAAGGAGAACCTTAGGGATATCCACCATGAGAACTCCAGCACAATCCCTTCACCCCCATATTCTGCAGCCCGGAGCTCTCCCAGCCCCCACGCAGAGTGGGCACAGCTCACAAAGTCACCATCCTCTCCCTTGAGGTTGACAGCCCAGGGGACACGAGCACCCAGCCGGCAGGGTCACTGAGTGCTGGGTGGTGTCCCCACTATCTCTCTGTGTTTCTGCAGGTGAGTGGAGGCTCCCAAGTAGGAGCTGTACAAGCAAGCAAGATGCCACCACTATTCTGCTCGAAGGACTACGCAAGTTTCAAACGCCCCTGCCCCGGTAAGTCTCTCTGGCACCCTTCCATGGCTCTGGGCCAGGCGACAGCAGAGCTTGGAGCACACAGAACAGCTGACCCCTGACTTCGCTTTATGCAATTCAAATGGCTCCTGAGCTTCCTTTCTTTGCTAGCTCTGGGGAAATGGGGACACAAGACACAGAGGACATAGGTCCTGTCCTATAGGGCTCTCAGTCCATATGGAACCTCAGGAGTTAAAGAATACAGACTCAGGAATTACACAGAACAAGCTGGATTTAACTTCTGTCGCCACTACTTTAGCTCTGTGCCTCAACTTCCCCATCTATAAAATGGGGGAAAGCCAATAACTACCTCTCAGGTTGCTAATGAGGACCAAGTGAGATCAACAGGCATGTAAAGGGTTTAGAGTCTGACTGATGTGCTCAGTCAGTGAGAACTACATTATTATCATTGTTTCTCCTTTTGAGAACTCACCTGAGGGACCTCTTTTCCACAATCCCAACATCTCTAGAACAGACACACAGACAGCAGATACACAGAATGGGGCCCCACCCCCTCCCCAGCCCTGGACTGTTTGTGTCTCCTCCCTGTGTACCTGCCTGCCATTGTCCCTTTCTTCCCAAAACACACAGGCTCCTTCTATGGAATCTTGGGTGTCTTATCAGTGAGGTGCAATAGCCTTGATGTACCTTTAGCCTGAGTGAGCTGTAGATCATGGCCTGTTTCAACTGCATATAAAGTGGCCTAAAAGAAGCAAAGCATCATTTTAGGGATAGGAGCATTTTATTTTAGCAACATCCAAAAAAGGAAAGAAAAAAAAAACAACCGAGCTCCCAGCTCACAATGCCTGGTAGCCACAGAATAGCAGCTTAGCTAAAGGCATGGGGCTTCAACTCTCCTCTGACCCAGCCCCTCTCTGTGATCTGTGTCTCCTTGGGAGGTCACATCCTGCTACCAAAGGCTTCTTCAGGCAGTGGAGTGAGACGCTGCTCCCTCCTCCCTGGCAGGGGCAGCCAGGAGAAAGTCCCTGGTCCTGCCCACAGAGTATCTTCCACTGAGTTAGGGATGGAGGAGGAAGTGTGTGGTGGGGGTCTGTGCCCCGGCTTAATGTCCTCTCTGTTTGTTCCCAGTGATTCCGCAGAACTCTACCGACCTACCCCCGGACAACTCGGAGGATATCGATCTGTTTTTGTCTCCAGTACTGATGGTAACTTCAGTCGTATGTGTGATTTTCATCCTCTCATGCGTCTCCATCTTGATGAACAGCCGGAGCTCCAAGAGACAGGAAGAGGACAGCGAAGACGAGGAGGAGGAAGAGGAGGAAGAGGAGGAGGAGGAGGAGGAGGAGGAAGGTGAGCTGCTGCCCTCCTGTCCATTTTGACTGCAACCCAGGAGCCATCGAGGAGGTGGCTGCTTTGCCATGGGAAGGGGAAGATGGTCAGGAAAGGTATCCTAGAGGTCTGAGGTGATCTGAAATTGCTCACAGGTACCCACCAAAATGTTCTCAGTGGTATGGGAAGCCTGGTTTCCTGCCAAGGGTAGGACCGAAGGTCAGAGGGAAGACAGGTGGCTCCTCCCCAGACTGGCCACTGTTGGTCCAGGCTGTCCTGACAGGTGGTCCCGATAGTGCTGGGACAGAGGGCTGTCACTGAGGGCATCTGTGCTTGGTGAGAAGCGGGATGGTGAATCGGAGAAGAGAGAGTCCCAGTGGCCTCAGGTGAAAATGAGGACCCCCCTGGCACCAGCCTGAGGCTCCAGCTAAATGTCTGTTCCCTGTAGAACCTGAAGATCCCTCATACTGGAGCCTCGGGATGCGATATGCCTGCAGCTTTGTGCGGCCCAGGTCTGACGGCGAGGTGGACCTCGGCTCTGATGAGGAGGATGGCACGGAGCTCCGAGAGATGAACTCAGATTACCCACCACGGTAAGGAGACCTCATGGGGGAGAAGGGTGTTAAGAGGGTGGGGCTCTAGGAACAAATGCCCCCAGGGGAAATAACACCACCTCCCCAAATGCTCTAAATACAGGAAGTATCTGCTCAGAGGGTGTGACCTCACCCTTCCTGACCAAGTAGGTCCCAGTGAGGCAGGGTTTGACTCAGCAGATGTCACCATGCAACACTCGAGGAGGAAAAGAAAAGCTCAGGTCCTTCAAGCTGGGGTGGAGGGGTGGCGTGGAGGGTCCAGGTCCCAGCTCCACAGTATGTTTCCCCAAAGCCCAAATCACATCCACTGGGACAGGGGTCATTGTGTCCAAACTGCACCTGATGGCCCTGTCCCATTGGAGAGTTCTCCGGAAGGCCTTAGGGTCATCTCCTGCCAGCTAGAATCTAGGTCTCAATCATTCTGAGGAGCCCCTCCACAGAACAAGCCATCATGACAGTGGCCTGGCTGGTCCGTGTCAGGCTAGTTTGTCACTCTGGACAGACTCTCAGCTCTTGGGGAGAGACCCCACATGTGGCCATAAGACCAGGTTCCACAGGCCCTGAGGGAGCCCCTTCTCTTGTAGCTATGAAGAGTGCACCGGGCCAGGGGCCGCTCAGCTGTACCGCCCCACAGAGGCACCCCCCTCCTACTGGCTGATCGACACCTGCTTCACTGACGGCCGTTTCCATCTGCGCACCATCTCTCTGGATCTGCCACCCTCCTACGAGTCTGTGTGTGGGGCTTGTCCTCCTGCTCCCACCAGCCTGCTGCCACTGCCTGGGCCAAACCGTGCCAACGGCCCCACTACCACAACCCAGGCCATGATCTCTAGCGCCGAGATGAGTGTGTGAACGCCAGCAGGCCATGTCCTGCCAGTCTCTAGGGGCTGAGGAAGACCTTTCAGGCACACAGGAGAGCACGTGCACGCACACACACAGACATGCACAGATACACACAAGTGCGCACACATAGATGTGCACATACAGGCATGCATGCACAAATACGTGCACAGACATGCACGCACACACACATAACTTGTACACATATAGACACACCCATATGTACATACACATCCAAACATGTCCCACATGTGTGCAGATATGTGCACACACGCATACAAACTCATCTGTGAAGGTTTCATTAAATATGAAGCTCTCCCTACCTCCTATCTCCTCCCCAGCTTGTCGCTTGTGACTCTGTGGACAGCGCTGGGAGAACTGAGGTGAAAAAAGGACTATGTTTGCTCTCCCCTCTCCCTGTGCCTGTTTGCCCCTGCCCTCACCTGGCAGGCTGTGCCCTTTTCCGATTGTGTCTCCTAAGACAGCTCACCATCCCAGGTCAGCTGCCCCCCTCCAGCCCGGTGAGTGGGACAGGGTAGTGAGGCTCAGCTGTGTGCTGCTCCTCTTTTAAGTACAGGGAAGAAGAACCATATGACCTTTACTACTTACAGGGTGAAGGACATGGGCTGGGGGAGCTCAGGAACAACCGGGGACCCCTTAAGTCCATCTTCCCTCTCCCTAACCCAGTGCTGCCCTCAGTCTGGTGGTGCCAGCAGGTTATCTCGGAAGCCCCACCCTACGCACCAGGTGATTAACACGGCCCCTCATGGGCGTGCGGCGGTGCTGGTGGGTTACAGTTGTCCCCATGTTAGTTCAAGCACTACCAGGACTGAGGGTCTTCAAAGAAGACAAGGGCTCTGAGACATAGGAATGGCCCCTCACTAATGACGTGCCCAGTTGGCCTGAGCTTGAATGGGCTGGAGCCGACCCCAGAATGTTCTGGTCATGCCCCCCAGGGTGTTTAGAGACAAAGTAAAGGAAATTAAGCAACCGCAAGCAACCTCAAGAGGACCAACAGTTGCCTCTCAGCCTTGATGCCAGAGGCACCACAGGAGATGTGTGGGGTTGCCTAACTGTAGAGAGGCTCTGAGACCACTCAGGTGACAGAGCTGATGCCTGAAGACCCAGCCTGCCGAGGGCAGCATCTGGGCATCTTTGAGAAGTGTCCCGCCAGCTTACCTCAAATCCACTCTGCCTCCCTTCCCCATCCTAACCCACCCCAATCTCTCCTCCCCCCCCCCACACTTCAATTCCTCTGAAGAAGGGCTAAAATTTACTAATCTGTTTCTTAAGAAGAGAGATGATAAGAATGGCGATCGTGAATTTTGTTTGTAGAAATAGTGTTGTGTCTTTTTCCGGTGCAGAACTGAAAGGATTCCGTCAAAGGTTGCTCCGTGCAGGGTAGGGACCTTGTTTACAAGCAGTTCTGTTCACTTTTGTGGTGTGCTGTTTTCTAAGCAACAACTAATGTGTTTGTTGTACTGTATAGCCTTTGGAGTGCACTCCTGGGATGGACCGCATCCTGCTTCTGCAACCCTTAAAAGTCCTGGGGGAAAACCCCTTATGTGCCCATCAGTGTTTGATTGTGAACAGCTTTTCTTGTTTCTGGATTAAGCGCTAAATAAGCAACACTGTACCTTTTCTGTGTTCAAATTACATATATCATATCAATAAAAAATATTACAAAAAGTTACATTATCAAAGTGTTCTTGCGCCACCCCCCTGAAAACTTCTAAGGAAACAGCAGCAAACTGAAAATATGTTACTTCTGTCAAAATTAGCAGCCATTGAAGTCTTGTCATTTTCCTGATGACGCAAATATTTGGGTAGTCAGTGATTTACCAGTGTCCTGTGTCCATTAGCCCGCTCCAAGCCCACACTGCCACCTGCTGGCCACCTGCTGCCACTGTTCAAAGCAAATAAGTGCACCTGAAGAATGAGCAACTTTCCTTCGTCCACAAACTCACTGCCCACGGTCACTGGTAGTTGTAGATGAAGCTTATCTTCCACCCTTGAGATGTTCCATGAAGTTTAACTCATTCAGGAATAGCCCTTGCCCCCCCCGTATCTCTCCCTGGGCACAGCCTGATACCTAAGTCCCCTCACTGTATACAATATGATCACTCCTCTGTCCTTAACACCAGTGCGCATGGCTCAGGTGCCACCTCCGTGTCTTGGGGCCCCTCCTCCTGGGAACAAATGTAGCAAACTTCATGGTGATGGCGTCCAGCCTTGTGCTGGCCCCACCCTGAACCACCCCACACCAACACCCAGTTTCAACAACAAACCCACTCAGGATCCCACTGGCACAGGGGACTATTAGGCTCGACTTTTCCTGCCTCCTCTATCCACAATGCACCCTGTGTCCACATTTGGCACCACATACCCTCTGCACACAAGACTGACCTCTCTCTGCCAAGGGCTGGAGGGGTGGGGGCCGAGCGGGAACCCTCGTGCAGACTGGGTGGGCTCCTGGGCCGTTGTCTTCAGAAAGGGGAGTCGCATATGAGGCCATCACATTGGTCAGCATGATCTGCCACTGGGCCAGCATGTATAGACGTGGCCTGTTCCAAGGTCTTAGGTCAGGGCACCAATAGCATCTGCCACGCGAGCAGCAGAAATCACTCGAGAGAAGAAGGGGAGAGCTGATGCAAAGTATGGCCGTCCGTCCATAGCTTGCCTGGCCAAGCCCCCTGTACATCCTCCTACGGGGGTCTCACACCCTGTTCCTAAAGACCCTGATACACACCCGTATGTAATGTAACATTACTCAGCTCACATCACCTGGGGTTTTGTATACATCTGCTCAGACGGGTTTGGCACACACACACTAGTGCCCCTTATACACTCCAAGGCCATCCACTCTCATACTCAGGTGTCACCACCAGTGGCTGACCTGATGACTGATGAGGTTCTGGGTGTGAGCAGCGGAAAGGCCGGCAGCTTCTTCATCTGAGATGGTGAATCTTCCTCCCCGGGCTCTGCTCTGCTGCACCTCCCACTGTGCCGCCCCAAGCCCACGTGAACTCTCTCAATCAGGATCAATTGCCTGGGTCGGGCCCGTATTTCCAGGCCAGGGGGCCGGGCATGCCTTCACACCCCGGGCTGCCGCCCAGCTGTGCCTGCTCAGCCTCTCTCCAGGTAACCCCAGGTCTGCAGGAGCTCAGGCCTGTGGTCACAGCCTCAGCCAAACTACGACCGCCCATCCTCACCAGCCCGATTCCTGGGGTCCTGGGTTACCTTCCTTCTGCCCTGACCCATGACCTGCCACAAAGCTGAGGAGAGGGCATGGACAGTTCTGAAAAGAGGGGCCCTCCATCCCGACAGGCTCTGAGCCTCCCCCCCCCCATGCAATTTCAAGCAGCAGAACCCCACCTTAGACAAGAAAGGGTATTTATTAACTCAGGTACCTAAATTGTCCAAGTGATCGTTTCAACTTCAGGCGCGGCTGGATCCTTGAGGTCCGAGAATACAGCAAGTGTGCTGCCTGCCCCTCCTGCGTGCGTGTCGCTTTCCTGCTCCCAAAGGAGCAATGGCTGTGACACCCCAAGTATGTTGGCTGACCCAAAATGAAGAGAGACTCTCTCCCAGAGAGCAAATATCAGATCTCAGAGAAGACGGATTGGCCTGGGCACGCACTCACGCCTGATCTTCCATGACTGGGAGGGGCTGGGAAGTAGAGTCTGACTAGCTGGGCCTGGGTCATGTGCCCACCCCATGGGGGAGGAGGAACCGAACAGGCTGGAATGGGTTTTCCAAAGCAAAGAGGGAAGAGGGTGGGGAGGCCTGGGGCCACCCAGAACAGGGGGCTCTGCCCTGTTCCCGCGCCAGGCCCGGCCCTAGCCACTAGCTCTCAGTCTGAATGATGACACCACGCCAAGGTTAGCCAGTGACCGCACAGCAAGCTAGGGCAGGTGCTAGGGAAGGGAAAGTAGGGGATAGCTGCCGACCAGGGCTCATGGTAGATGATGGAGGATTCAAAATCAGCCCAGAGGAGGGCCTAAGGGCACCGGACTCCTGGACACACTATCTTGAAGAGTCCTGGCTCTTTCCCGTGGATGCCTCATCAGGCAGGGCCTGGGGCCAAAGAGGCCCAACTGCAGCGCCTGCGCAGGGGCCAGACTCCATACTGAGGGCACTCCGTGACTCAAGGACGATGAGACTCTCACAAGGAATACACCCGTCCATAGTGTGGTTTTTGTGTCACTTCATTCCTGAAATGGAACCTAACTTTGGGCAAAAGGCCAAGGTATGGGTCCGTGAAGTCAGGCCTGAGGCTCAAGGCCAGGCATCGTCTCCCGGGGGTGGTTCACTGCTAGGCCCCTTCACCTCCTCCCCCTCCTCCAAGCCCGCCCCCTCCCCGGATTGTCCCTGTGTGTCTGTGCCAGACTGGGTGCCCGGGGTTGGGGTCCAAGCTGGTTCTTCTCTGGATGTGGGCCCAGTGAGGTTCAGGAATTGGCAACTGGCAAGAATACACAGCTCATCCTCCCCTGAAGCCCATTCCTGGGCAGCACCCACCAAGCATGCCCCCGTGGCCTCTGAGATCCCGGGCTCCGCGGGGAGCCTGTGCGCAGCAGGGGCCGCTGTGAGTGAAGGCCAGGTGCTGGGGCCCCAGACCTGGCTGTCCCTGCCTCTGTTATCAGCTCACCATGTGACCTTGAGCCACACTCTCCTTTTTGGGCCTCAGGGCCCTGACCCCCCAGCAGCCCCTGCATATCTCTAGTACCCGCTCTCCTCCATCTGTCCCCTGCATTGTCCCCAAACCTAGCCACCCTGGAAAGCAGATTCTCATTAAACCAGCCATTCCCCTGAGGGCCCAGAAAGTGTAAATAATACAATTAACACCAAATCAGCAGTTCAAGGAGGCTGCCGCTGTCCAATGGGGGGGGGGGGGGGGTAGCACTGGAGAGGCTGGGCTGACTTAAGTAGAGAGCAGGGAGGGAAATGGTTCCAGGCCACCCTGGAAAGACGGGCGCAAGGCAATTCACAGGCGTGACACATTCCCAAGAGTGAGGACTAGGACCTCCAGAATGAGGTAAGTGGTTAGATTAATAAGTAACCAAGAACAGTGGAGAACCAATTGATGTCTCTCTTTCTCTCTCTCAAATCAATTAAAAAAAAAAAAAAGAATCCCCAACAAGTGCTCCTTGTAGAATGCACTTTGAGAAATGTTGACCCACGTGGGAGTGAGTCACTGAGTAACTCAATGAGTGGGTGAAACATCACTTAAGTATTGGGTGGGTGGGAGGAAGGAAGGAAGGAAGGAAGGAAGGGAGGGAGGGAGGGAGGAAGCTGGCAAGTGGAAGGAGGGAAGGGTAGATGAGCAAATGCATAGGTGATTATTTCCATCTCTGTTCCTCCAAAAGCTACCCCTGACACAGGATCTGGGTATAAATTGTTTGCTTGGGAGGTGATCCCAGGAGACATGGTGATCTTGAAGATCTTGAAGTCTGGAATTAAGTGAAGGGAGAAGAGCCAACAAAGGGTACATTTCTGAACAGGTTACTGCTGTGGACAACTGAGGCAGGAAGCTACGGTTTCTATGCTCTGAGCCTCCTGGGTTGGTTGAGGGCTGTCTGTGGACGTTAACTCCCTAGCCCTTGCAGCCTACCCAGCACACCTGCAGGGCACACACCTGCAGCCAGAGAACACTCTCAAGCATGAGGTGTAAGGAACCTTAGAGGGTGACATCCGGAGTGGCCTGAAGGTTGAGGGCAGCACGGACTGCATCTGCTGCAGGGAGGCTGTGGAAAGAGGCAGGCACTCCTGTGCCTGGCTTTCTCCGCTGTTTTGGGGTCAAGGTGAGGATGGGGCCTGGCCTCAGATCTGCTCACTGCGGGATGGGAACTGGAAGTGAAGCCCAGCCCTGGCCCCTTTCAGACCTTAGCCCTCCAGAGTGAGGAGCAGTGGCAGGGCCACACTGAACCCGGCTTTCTCTTCCGCTGTCATAACCCTCCTCAGCTTCCTGACTAAGCGCCGGGCAGGACAGAGGCTGGCCGGACTGGGCCTGGCCTTCGGGAGGCCCACAGGACTCTCCTCCATATCCAGCCCTGGGGAGCCACCATGAGCCAGACCCTTTCCCCAGGCCCAGCTGAAACTGACCTCATCAGCTACCACTGGGAGGAGACAGGCAAGTAGCCCTCATCTGCAGGGCCCAGCGGTTTGGGGACACAAGGGCCCCTCCTCAGCTCTAGCTGCTTGAGGATGTAGCCCCCCGATCTAAGGGCCACTAATCCCAGGAGGCGTCCAGCCCCGCCCAACATATCTGTCACGAACTGGTGTGAGCACCAGAGTTCTTGGAACTAATCTGTCAACCTACTACTGTTTCCCTGGAGGAAGAAAATCAGGCCCCTGAAGGTAGGCACCGCTATGCCCTTCATGTGTAACTCCAACCCTTGGAACCATAGCAACGGTTTCACAGTACTCCCCTCCCCCAATAAACAGTTAAGATCAACTAGGATGTAGGGGAACAGCAAGTGGAATGTAGACACTTGGCAGAAGAATCTAACAGAATCACCGGTGAATAGCAACCACACTGGTTGGGAAATAAAATAATACTGTGGCTACGTAAGATGTTAGTTTCAGGGGAAGGAATAAAAGGGAATTCTTTGTACTATTTTGCAATTTTCTCTAAGTCTTAAATTAGTTACCATCATGACAAAAAAGTGTAACACAACCCTATCACAATTACAATCCCTGATTTTTAATATATGTCCACATAGGGAAAAAAGGCTGATAGGAATTAGGGTATCTCCAAATGGTGGAAATTATGGTAATTTTTGCTTTCGTCATATTCATCTGTATTTTCTAAGTTTTCTATTCATTTGATGACTTTATTTAATGGGTCCTTGAAAAAAGTGGTGAATGAGACAAGTTATCTCATGGAACTTACATTTTAGTGGGGGAAATGGAAAATGAACAAATACAGTTAAAGTTGTTTTGTGCAGAAAATTAGGCTGATGTGATGGAGAGATTGGTGGTTAGGGGAGGTCTTTCCAAGACGGTGGGTGACATTTAAGGGGAGACACAACAAGAAAGAGAAGATGGGCTGGGGTATAGAGTGGGGAGGGTCCAAGGAAGCAGTCTGCAGAGGCTTAAGACTGGGGTGGGCTGCGCTTGTCTGAAAACCTGGAAGAAGCCAGTGTGGCTTGGCAGCAGGGCTGTGCGGGGAAGAGGCATGGGTGAGGTCAGAAGGATAGTGAGGGGCTGAGCCTGGGGCCTGGTATGGCCTTGGGGCCCCTGGAGGGAATGAATGGAGCGGATGAGAGTCATGATGAACAGGTTTTGCCTAACTTGTGGTGGTGCAGTGGATAATGCGTCGACCTGGAACACTGAGGTCACCAGTTCAAAACCCTGGGCTTGCCTGGTCAAGGCACATATGGGAGGGAGTTGATGCTTCCTGCTCCTCCTCCCTTCTCTTTCTCTCTCTTCTCTCTATAAAAATGAATAAAAGAAAAAAAGTGAATAAAAGAGGTTTTAACAGACCTTTGGCAGCTGGGTGGGGCTGACTGTAGGGGGGATGCGGGCAGAAGCTGGGAGACTGGTGAGGGGGCTGGGGTCCCAGGGATCTGAATGAGAGAGACCACAGTAGCTCAGACAAGTGACTCAGGCACCTCGAAGGAGGGGCGTGGTCAGATTGGGCTCTGTTGTGACAGTGATGGGTTGGATGAGGAATGTGAGAGAGGAAGAAACCAAAGATGATTTCTAGATTGGCCTTCCAGTTTCTTAGGAATGCTATGAGATACGGATCTATTTTTATCTTTTTCTAAATGGTTACCAGTCATCTCGGCACTATTTATTAAAAAAATCTATCTTTATCCCAGTGATCTGAGATGAAATCTTCATCGGGTTTTGATGTGTTACATTGTATACATTCCCAGAAGTGTCCTTCCCCTCTCCCCAGCCTTTCCCCACCATGCTCTCAGGCTTCTGGGTTACCCTTTCAGCACGTCCTTTGCATGGTGTATTTTCTGTCTCCTCTTTCTTACATAAAGGGACGCTTACTGTAGATCAGGGGCAGTCAACCTTTTTATACCTACCGCCCACTTTTGTATCTCTGTTAGTAGTAAAACTTTCTAGACGTCCACCGGTTCCACAATAATGGTGATTTATAAAGTAGGGAAGTAACTTTACTTTATAAAATTTATAAAGCAGAGTTACAGCAAGTTAAAGCATATAATAATAATTACTTACCAAGTACTTTATGTCGGATTTTCGCTAAGTTTGGCAGAATAAATCTTTTTTTTCTTTTTCTTTTTTTACACAGAGAGTCAGAGAGAGGGATAGATAGGGACAAACTGGAACGGAGAGATGAGAAGCATCAATCATTAGTTTTTCATTGCGACACCTTAGTTGTTCATTGATTGCTTTCTCATATGTGCCTTGACCGTGGGCCTTCAGCAGACCGAGTAACCCCTTGCTCAAGCCAGCGACCTTGGGTCCAAGCTGGTGAGCTTTGCTCAAACCAGATGAGCCTGCACTCAAGCTGGCGGCCCTGGAGTCTCGAACCTGGGTCCTCGCCATCCCAGTCTGACGCTCTATCCACTACGCCACTGCCTGGTCAAGCCAGAATAAATCTTTATAAGACAATTTACTAAAGTTAAATCTATCTTTTTATTTATACTTTGGTTGCTCCGCTACCGCCCACCATGAAAGCTGGAACGCCCACTAGTGGGCAGTAGGGACCAGGTTGACTACCACTGCTAGATGCTCATTTGGACATTGCTTTTTAAATCACATCTATTAACAGAAGTCTTCCTTATTCTCTTTTACAGCCGCATACGCCACTGTGTGGCTGTACTACTGGAGCTCATTTAACCACTCTCTTATGTCTGGGACTTTAGCCTGTTTCCAGTATTTTGCATTTACAAACAATCCTGCAATAACCTTGTGCATATAAATTTTCAGACTGTAGAAAATATGCATTAGATCCTAGAAGCGGGAATGCTGGATCATAATGTAAGTACATGTGCCATCTGTTAGATGTCATCAAATTTCTTCCCAGGAGAGTTGTACAGATTTGCAAACCACTTTCCCACCCCCCAACAATTTATGAGACCGCTTCTTTCTCCACAGCCTCACCAACAGAAGGTGGCTTTCGGTCAGTGGGTTTTTTTGGGGGGTGGATTTGTTGTTCTTGCCAGGCTGGTGGGTGAGAAATGATATCTCAGTTTTAATTTGCTGTCTTAGCCTGTTCAGGCTGCTGTAACAAAATACCGCACACTGGGTAGCTTATAAACAACAGAAATTTATTTCCCATAGTTGTAGAGGTTGGAAGTACAAGATCATGGTGCCAGCACAGCGGGTTCTGGTGAGGACCCTCTTCCAGGCTGCAGTCTGCGGACTTCTCGCTGTGGCCTCACAAGATGGAAGAGGCTCTGTGGGGTCTCTTTGAAAAGTGCACTAACCCCATTCACACAGGCTCCACCCTCATGACCCAATCACCTCCCAGAGGTCCACCTCCTATCACCTGTGCATTAGGTTTCCAACATATACATTTGGTGGGGGGTGGAGAATTGCATTTCTCTAAGTGATTTCGAGTACTTTTCATACATTTAAGGGCCATTTTTATAATTTTTTAATAAATTGTTCATGTCATTCTCCTTTTTCTATTGAATTTTTTATCTTTTGTCCTTCATTTTTTAATAATCTTCATGGCTATTTTGGGATATTAGCCCTTTGTAATGTATGTTGTGATTATTCTTCAAGTTTGTTGATTGTCTTTTGTCTTTGTTTATGGTGTTGTCATACAAATTTAAATCTTTTTATTTAGTCAAATTTATTCATCTTCTATTACCCCTGAATTTTGAATCACAGGTAGAAAGCTTTCCCTACATCAAGGTTTTAAAAAAGAATTCATCCATGTTTCTTTCTAGTACTTGTATAGCTTGAATTTTGACATTTAGATCCCTACCCAAGGATTCTGAGGTATGGTGTGAGATATGGATCTATTTTCATATTTTTCCAAATGGTTGCATCATCTAAGCTCTATTTATTAAAAAGTCCATCTTCAACCCAATGATATGAGATGAAGTCTTTATCAGATACTGTTTCCACAGGCACTTAGGTCTATTTCTGGACTTTATTCTATTCCACTGATCTATTTGTATCTTCAGGCACCAGGACCACATTGTTGTAATTAATTATAGAGGTTTTATAATATGTTTTAATATCTGGTAAGGCTAGTCCTCTATCATTTCTCTCTCAGTGGTTTCCTGGTTATTCCTGCAAGTTTGTTTTTCTACATGAACTTTGGTCAAATATAACTAACTCCATAAAATAGCCTGTGAGATTTCTATTGGGAATGTGTTGAATTTGTAAATTAATTTAGGAAACTGACATCTTTAAAATATTGAGTCCTCCTATCCAAGAATGGGATGTTCAGGTTTTATACAATGACTTCAACATTTTTCTTGTATAGTTCTGCACATTTCTTGCTAGGTTTATTCCAAAGTAGCTAATGTTCTAGACATCTTCTTTGGTAACATTGTACATGGAATTTTCCCTATCATTATAACCTGTTGATTATTTGGATATGTTAAATGTATATATACACATATAACTTTCCAGCAACCTCATGGAAAGAGCCATGAGTACACGTGTTTGAGCAGCCCAAAGGGATGTCCCCAAGGCCATGCACAAGTCTGTGCACAGCTGCCCTCAGATCCCACACTGTACACACATTCCTAACAGTCTTAGGTGTCCATCTGCCTGCCTGAGGGGAGTCAGCAGTAGCAAATCAAACACCAAGGAGATGGAGTAACAGGGAATCACGGATGGGGCAGATACATCAACAGAGTTAGAAATGGCGAGTGTTGGCAAGAGAAAGGTTACCATAAAAAGAAAACACAGGGACTTCAGACATTAGTAGTCTGGGCAAACAGTCCTACACACCTCAGAACATCCTAAAGGCATCACTGTGTGACAGCCCAGAAGAGCAAATGATGTTCCTTCAGAAGATGCCTTCAGTCACCAAGAAAAGGTACAATGAGGCTTTGGGCCTGCCATCCACTGAGGAAGGGACTGTCACATCACAAAAATAGCCACCCTAAATGGTGTCCTGCTACTTCGCTGAAATCTTGTTTGTGTTGGTCTCATCACTGACTACTGGAGTATATTATTGTACTGGAGTGAGGCAGCCAGGGCCCTCCTGCCTCGGGGTGGGTTTTCTTAAGGCCATTTCAGGGTGGAAGTAGCTATAATGAGCTAATGTTTCAGAAGTGGACAGTCCGTGTCTGTCCTGTTTACCAGTGTGGGCCTGGCACCCAGCATAGAGCCTGGACAGGGGTGAAGCACGGGACAGGCTGTCAGAAGGCTAGGAGAGAACACAGGCCTGCTTACGGGGGACTCGCGAGTGAGCAAATGGCTGGCAAGGATGCTGAGATAATATCTACCCCCTCCATAGTGATGGAGGAGCATGTGCTAAAAATGAAAATGCAGGATCTTCACTACCCTGGCGTGGAGCAGCCCAGCGACAGCTTCCCCCTCTGGAAACTTTGTCAGTAAAAGTACAAAAAGTCTGGTCACCTCTCCAGCCAAGTACAGAGAGGTAGAAGGATTTCAAAGGCACAGGAAGTAGCCAGGCACTGTTCCAGACCCACTATGTTCATTACCCATTTAACTCACCCCTTTCTGGTCTGTGCACCCCCTCCCCGTGAGGGAAGAGGAAAAAGCAGGACCATGGCAGTGAGGTGGCCTGCCCAAGGTCTTGCAGCCAATAACCAGAGAAACTAGGATCCTATCCATGTTCTGAACTGAGATCCTAACTCCCACCCACAAAGCTAAGTGGATGCCAAAAGGTAAGATTCATTTAAAATTTAGCAATTGGCCACTGCTCATTTTTCTGAGCAGTTCCAAAAATGAGCCTGGATCTGCCAAAATCTACCCATCCCTGGCTATAGATAAATCTGTGCTGTGTGTGTACTAGGGACCAGGCAGGAGAGAAGTCACCTGGCCCATGGAGGTCTGCTGAGAAATGAGACAACAGACCAAAAAACCACCAGCTTAGTGTGTAAGGAACTCCAATGCTTTGCAGGTACAAGAACTATCAGTTCCTACTGCCTCAGAGGCAGCTGTGTCTCCCCCAGGCCTCCCTCTTAGGCCACAGAATGCCAGGTGCAAATCCAGAGTCTCATGAGAAATGGGGACATTTTTGAAAGGAAAAGCCAACTGTTTGTCCCATGCTTCATTATTCTAGAATGGCCATGAGGCACATTAAACAGTCCTGAAGGTCAGCCTCAGCCAGGTCTGCGACCTGTGCCTATTAAACAGATCAGTCACCATGGTCCCAGACTAACGGGTGAGCGTGCATCCACGCCACTCTGACGGGTACTGCGGCTGCCACCAATACCAAGCCACTGACTGCGTCATGGCCCAGTTTTCCCAGGCACATCAGCTGAACCAACATTATAGGACACTTGCTGTGTGCCAGGCCACCATCCAGCCCTTCCATATGCCAGGTCAGTTGTCCTCACAGCCCTGAGAAGTGAACAATGAAACTATCTGACAATAAGATAACCAATACTCATAAGAGGTTCTACAAAGTGAACCTCTTTGAACTCCTGGGTTTGCAATTCTAGAAAACTTCAATCTAAAAAGACCACACTCAAAGTGTGGTCCCTGCACCAGCACCAGCACCCTCATCACCACCTGAAAATTGTTAGAAAAACTTCTCAGGCCCAACCCAGATCCTGAATTAGAAACTCAGGGAGTAGGCACAGCCATCTGTTCTAACAGGCCCTCCAGGGGACTTGGACGCTCTGAAGCTTAAGAAGCATGAGCTAGAGAATTCCAAAGGGCACAAAAGTTGGGAGTCATCAGCTACAGGTCCCCTAAAACAGAGCTTCCCAATGTGTGTTCAAAAGAGCACTGGCACTTCTGGAGATTCTAAGAAATATTCTCCAAATAAGGGATTCTACTGTCAAGTGAGTTTGAGAGTCCCCAGCTTAAACAAAGTTTAAAAGATGTATTTGTCATAGGACTTCTTGTGTTAATGTACAAGGCAGTTTGTACTTCTCAGAAAGTACCCAGGTAGTGTTTCCCAAATATTCTGAATAATAATACCCCCTGTTCTCAGAACACTATTATCATCACCCAGGACCCCTGTGTTCCACAGACCCCAATCTTGAAGGAGGAAAAGCCAAGAAATGCAGAAATTCAAGAGGGCAGCAGTAAATGTTGATACCCATACTGGATTCCACAAAACTGGCTTTCTCTTAGTTTCTGTTTAATGGCAACTTTTGCCAAGTTCACTATGTTACGCAAACAAGAGAAACACACAGTTCACTTGAGACTCAGGGAAGTCAGGGGGTGGGTTATTAGGAAAAGAAAGCGGAGAGCAGGTGACCCTGGGGCCTTCAGTGAGTAATCCTGCAATGAGCCTGGAGCTGTCAAGTAATCCATGGCGTGAGCCCAGAGGAACAGGAGGTGTTATGAGATTATCAGCATGGAGGGCTGACATTTCAAAAGCTCGTCAATTACTTTAATAACTATAACTTTTCAGGGTAGCCAAAACCAAGGGGATGAGTTTACTCATTCCTCAGATCTGTGAGCATCTGAAATGAGCTCCCGCCCCCGGCCCCAGGGCTCTACGGGCATGAGGCGCAGATTCAACATACCCAGGGTAGATAGTTACGAGCATGTTCTACTTGTTCTCAGAGCTGTAAATACCTCCCTCCTTCCCCAGATCTGACGGTGGGATCTGTGGGGGTCCCAGGAGGGATCTCTGACTGACTCGTCTCATCTAGCTGAGGGGCTCAGGTGGAAAATGCAAGGGGGCAGGAAGAGACACTGAAAGGAGCAAACGAGCTGGGTGACATTATTTCCCAGGGTCCACACCTAGTGAAGGCCTTGGGGAGCCACGCTGTGGGAATGCATTGGACCGATGGCCTCTGCCCTCCCAGGGCTCGGCCAGCATGGCAGGCAGGCGAAGCTGAGGACGCTGCACTAGAGGGTGGTGAGGGCAGAAGGGAGGGGGACGGTGCCCAGGATACCACCGTGCAGAGCCCCAATCTGGGGGTCCAGCCTTTGGGTGGCAACTCCCCTCTTGCCTTTCCCCTATCTCCAAGGCCTCTAGCAAAATGCCATTAGAACCTTCCAGTTTACCTTAGTTGTGCCTTGCAAAGGTCATCATCCACATTTGAATTAAAGTATAAATGGGGAGCAGTATGTCCTGAAGACCAACATCAGCCAGAGTAGAAGCCTGGACACTGAGGCCCCCGGAGGAAGAAAGGCACAAAGCAGGAAGTCACACTGGGAACAGAAAGGCAGAAAGAGCCCAGGACTATGACAGCATCTGAGACACCACACCAGCCCTGGACCACCACCTCTTTTTATGAGAGAAAAATATACTTCTATCTCTTTTTTTTTTTTTTTTTGTATTTTTCTGAAGTTGGAAACGGGGAGGCAGTCAGACAGACTCCTGCATGCACCCGACCGAGATCCACCCGGCATGCCCACCAGGGGGTGATGCTCCACCCACCTGGGGCATCGCTCTGTTGCATCCAGAGCCAGTCTAGCGCCTGAGGCAGAGGCCATAAAACCATCCTCAGTGCCTGGGCCAACTTTGCTCCAATGGAGCCTCGGCTGCGGGAGGGGAAGAGAGAGACAGAGAGGAAGGAGAGGGGGAAGGGTGGAGAAGCAGATGGGCGCCTCTCCTGTGTGCCCTGGCCGAGGATCGAACCCGGGACTCCTGCACGCCAGGCCGACGCTCTACCACTGAGCCAACCGGCCAGGGCCCTATCCCATTTCTTTTAATCACCAGGTACATGAAATATTTCTAAGTGGTTCTAACCAGGTATTTTACATGTAAAATTAAAAAGCTTAAAAGTAAATTGGAATTATTTCACTAAAGAGGATGACTAAAAGAAAGTGTACATGCTATGCAAGGTATTTGTTAAATTAGCAAGAGACAAAGCAGCTGAGGAAGCTCTGGGGTACACTGAGCAACACCCACAGATGTGGGACGTTCCTGGCCTGGCTTGCCTTGTCCAGCAATTCAGGGAGGCCAGCCCCTGCTGTGCTCCTCTGAGCCACCCCTCTGAGTCCCTGGGGCATGCCTCCCTCTGCTCTAAGAACTAGGCCCGTGTCTGCTTTCCTCCTGCCCTGGCTTGCAGCAGTGTTAATGACTGCTCTGTGACCCCTGCCACCACCGCCCCACTGGCCACAGGGGAAAGCAACCCTCATACAAGCCGGGCTCCAACAGTCTCATGTGATATATCTGGGCTGGGAGATTTCTGTGACCAGTCCTGGCCACTGTGGATACACATGGTGTCCTCTCAACAGTGGCACAGCCAGCTCGTCTGGACCTACACATCCCAGGTTAGCAAACATGGTGCTTAAAAAATAAAAACCCTTATCTTACTGGCAATATGATGCTACAGGGAGCTAAAATCACTGGCAGAGGAAGTGCTCCAAAATTAACATTGGCTTTTTGGTAAAAGATTTATTGGATACAACAGAGCAAGACTTTCTTTTTTTAAAAAATCACATTTCCCCCAAAACAGTGCTCAAATGAGCTGTGGAGAAAACACTGGACCAATCACTTCCACAAACTCCCAAAGTTGGCCCCAGCAGGTCAGGTCCTGGTAGCCGGGGTTCTTGCCTCCTCCAGGTTTCTGGTCAGTCATTTGGTCTGAGAGACACCTGTGCACGGGGCTGCTGCCCCTCACCCTGCCGCACAGCCCAACAACCAGGCCAGACAGGACGGGCCAGTGCTTGCCCTCCTAGCACTCCCTCTGGGACTGGACCACCAGGAGCACCCGCCACCTACGTGGTGTCAGAGAACTGTGGATACAAGTGCCACACAGAGGTTGGGACAAGGCCTTCCAACCTCCATTTATGCCAACTAGTTCTCAGGAGGGGCGGGGGCCTGTTTCCCCGAAGCTCTCCGCTGCCCCCCTTCCCCACGTTGCACCCACTGTTCCTGAGCTGTCCGTGCTCACCTCCACCAGCGCTCCACGAGCCCTTGCTGGCAAGCCCCGCCTTTCCCGTCACACTGTTCCCAAAGAGAATGTTCTTCCTTTCTCTCGCTTCCTACTTGACTCAAGAGACAGCTGTGCCTTTAATGCATTGTCACAGCTGAGTGAAGCTAAGATATTTTCCGAACCAGTAAAGATGGTTCATGCTTTATGGCCAAAAATGTCCCCGTGAATTGAAAAACACTTCATAAAGACTTAAGGCCACTTGCATCACTCCCTGGGCACAAACTCTCAGTAATTCCAAGGGCGAAACTCCACACATAAGGCCACCAAAGAGGAAGGGAGCCTCAGAAGCCAGGGCTGCTGGCTCCTTGCCCCCGCTCAGCACTGGGCAAACCAGCTAGGTGCCAAAAGCCATTTCCCTTATACAGAACTGGCAGCTGCTCAAGCAGAACCTTCATCACCAGACCAAGCACCACTCAGGAGCAAATGCATGATTCTCCTGAGGACGGACGCCAGATGCCAAAGTGGTAAATGCAATAGTGGCCCGTGCCAAGAAACCACCAAACGCTGGCCTCAGGCCAAACACAGCACAACTCTGTGTCTGGAAATGCCAATTGTCCTGAAAACTGCTAAAATCACTAGAAAATGATGACATTTTCTCCATGCGCCGCTGGCTCTCCGCACGCAGAGGTGAGGGTCACCAGCCGGGGAAGACGGGGCTCTCGGGACGAGACAACCTGGGGCAAGAGAACGTTTCTGGACTTGCTGAAAGTCTGGATGATGCCAACTCCCTGGCTGTGTGACCCTGGGGAGTCCCTTTGCCTCTCTGAACTTCAACTTCCAACCCTGGAATGTAAGACCACTACTTCACCCTCCCATGTAGTCTGAAGGGTTAGAGACCATGAGTCCAGCATGATGTCAGCTGGCCCTTCCTAAGGGCTTAATTAGAGAGACCCAGCAATGGACAACCACCACAAGAGGCACACGGGGAATGCAAAACTGCAAACATTAAAGGGCAGGACAAACCCACTGGTCCTATTTGTCATTTACCCTCTAGGCCTAGGGCCAGAAACCCAGAATAAAGACACTGGTGAAGGAGAAAAGACCATTAGGAAAACAATTCTGGCCACACATAAAGCCTCCTACGAGGAGGTTTTCCACATCACTCCCAATAGCTACCTCAGCAGCAATGGGCATTTCTCTGGCATGATCTTCTGCATCCTATGAACCATGCTTTCGATTCCCTGGAGTCAATATTCGGTCTCGGTTTTGTTCAAAGAGTTCTAGCATTTTCTGCATGTCGTGGTCAGCCTCAATCACCTGGAATTTAAGCACATGGTCACAGGGTTGCACTTGACTTCAACATCATCCTCCCTTCAAAGATGAAGAGAGAGGCCATGCCCAGTTGGCTCAGTTGTAGAGCATCGGCTCAGCGTGTGGATGTTCTGGGTTCAATTCCTGGTCAGGGCACACAGGAGAAGCGCCCATCGGTTTCTCTACCCCTCCCCCCTCACCTCTCCCTCTCTCTTTTCCTCTCCTACAGCCATGGCTCAGTTAGAGCGAGTTGGCCCTGGGCACAGAGGATGGCTCCATGGACTCCGCCTCAGACTCTAAGAAGAACTAGATTGCTGAGCAACAGAGTAATGCCCCAGATGGGCAGAGCATCACCCCCTAGTGGGCTTGCCAGGTGGGTCCCAGTCAGGGCACATGCAGGAGTCTTATCTCTGCCTCCCCTCCTCTCATTGAATAAAAAAAAATAAATAAATAAATTTTAAAAAAAATGAAGAGAGAGAGTTGGACACAGGAAGAGGAGGTAGGCAGGAAGAGGCAGGGAGGAGAAGGGTAAAGCCAAAGAGCGCCAGGTTCTAGGTCAATCTACATTCTCAGCTATATTTTCACTTAAGAGTCCACTACAGTTGTCCCTGCAGCGAGCTCATAAATGATTTTTTCTCATCATTTTATACCACCAACTTTCTAAAGGAGACTATATAATAAAAGGGGGGAAAGCAGACTATACTACTTTAAAAATCAACTATAGTAATATCTCACTTTCCAGCAACCTCACTGTCTGGAAAGCCATGAGTACACGTGTTTGAGCAGCCCAAAGAGATGTCCCCAAGGCCATGCACAAGTCTGTGCACAGCTGCCCTCAGATCCCACTCTGTACACACATTCCTAACAGTCTTAGGTGTCCATCTGCCTGCCTGAGGGGAGGCAGCAGTAGCAAATCAAACACCAAGGAGATGGAGTAACAGGGAATCACGGAAGGGCAGATACGTCAACAGAGTTAGAAATGGCGAGTGTCGGCAAGAAAAAAAAGGGTTAACATAAAAAGAAACACAGGGACTCCCAAGACATGAGTAGTCTGGGGCAAACAGTCCTACACACCTCAGAACATCCTAAAGGCATCATTATGTGACAGCCCAGAAGAGCAAATGATGCCCCTTCAGATGCCCTCAGTCACCCAGAAAAGGTGCAATGAGGCTCTAAGCCTGTCATCCACTGAGAAGGGACTGTCACATCACAAAGAAACCCAGGTCTAGAGGCTTCATCCATCTAGAACAGTGGTCCCCAACCCCCGGGCCACGGACCAGTACCGGTCTGTTTGGTACCGGTCCACAGAGAAAGAATAAATAACTTACATTATTTCCGTTTTATTTATATTTAAGTCTGAACGATGTTTTATTTTTTAAAAATGACCAGATTCCCTCTGTTACATCTGTCTAAGACTCACTCTTGACGCTTGTCTCGGTTACGTGATACATTTATCCGTCCCACCCTAAAGGCCAGTCCATGAAAATATTTTCTGACATTAAACCGGTCCGTGGCCCAAAAAAGGTTGGGGACCACTGATCTAAAACATTCCTTCGTTGATAATGCTAGATAAGTGAGAAGCGCTCATTGGTGTAATGACACTGAAACAAATCACCTTCTCTTGGGTCTGTCCACGTCACTCCAAGACTCAGTCCAGAATGGGACTGTGAGAGTGAGAGACCTTCCATCCTCCCTGCTTCCTTCTTCCACATTCTCGAGCTCTGAAGGACTCGGCCCTTAATCAGACTGCAGTGACCAACATTCCCCAGGTCACTCCTCCTTCTAGAAAAGTCCCCGCCCTGCCAGGAGGACTTACCAGAACAGGGGCCACTACAGGGAACAGGCCCCCTTTGATGAGCCATTCCTCGTAGAGGTGGTGGATAGCATCTAGGTATTCCTGCCGGGAAACACACACACAGGCTGCTGAAAACTGGAGGGCAGTGAGCACGCCTCTCCCACCCAGGGTCTCAGGCAGGGAAGGTGAATGTCAATGACCATGGGCAGTGGCTTGGACAAAGAAGCCCACAACAGGCAACCTGGCTCAGGTGGGCAGTGGTAATGCAGCTGCTCACTCCAGCAGCCAGACGGGCATCACAACAGTCAGAAGTGTCCCCACGGCAGCATGCAGCCCAGCCATGACCCCGGTGCACGCTGCTGGTGCTTCCTACGCACCCTCCTGCCTGCTGTCTCTCATTTACTGCCCCTGTTTGAGCAGCAGGGCCACCAGTTCCTTTGGGAGAGGGGGAACCATGGCTGCCCAAAGCTGGGCAGTCTGAACCTTTCCCTCTCACAAATTGGAATGTGACCCTCTCTGGCCTAGGAGTCTGACTCCCACTGCTTCTACTCCACTAGACAACTTGTAAACTGTGGATCCTAAAGACCAACTTCAGAAAACCCAACCAGGAGAGGCCACAGGTGGAGAGGCCCAGACATGCCCCTAAGCCATCTGTGGCTCTGCACCAGGAAAGACTGGGCAGGACACACACTCCCACATGCAGGCCAAGTGTTCTTGGCCACCCACCAAGGCCAATCTACTCCCAGCCCAAAGGCTCCCAGTGAACAGCACTGCCGCTTTTTCATCTCCCACTGGGTTCTCCCTTAGCAGAAAGACTGATTGGGCCTGCAAGCCTCGTAAAGACTGCTAAGACAATGGCCTGGGAAATGGCTTAGGAAGACTCCAGACTTGGCATTTCCTCTATAATATCTGGGTCGTCACACAGAGCAGCTCTGCCCCATCACAACATGGCCCCTCCCTGCTCCACTGTGCCCTTTCTCCAACTCCTCCTGTCTCTGGATTGCAAAGGAGCTGCTCAGACCCAGGTCTGGGCCTTCATGGTTGGGATCCACCTTGCTGGTGTCCAAGCAATCAAGGGTGGGCAGGTCTCCGGAGCTGGGCAGGTCTCAGAGCCCCAAGTCCACTCCATCCTAAGTTCAGACCCCCATGACATCCCAGGAAACGCTTGCCCAGCCTCTGTGTCCTTTCAGTGGAACTTCTGACATGGGGCATTCAGCCCAACATTAACTGAGAAACTCCTAGGTGCCAGGCCCTGGGACACAACGCTGGAGATACAGAGGGAATGAGATCTAATCTTTAAAAGTTCAAAATTTAGTGGGCTCTGTTGTGCAATAGATAGTGAACTGAACTTCTAAAAGTTCATGATTTCCTGAGGCATAAGGAACAAATGTGTAAACTTTTTACACAGGGGGCCAGTTCACTGTCCCTCACACCGTTGGAGGGCTGCCACATACAGTGCTCCTCTCACTAACCACCAATGAAAGAGGTGCCCCTTCCGGAAGTGCAGATGCCTGGTAAATAAACAATCTCAATATGCTAGTCCTAAAGGCTGTAATCATAATCAGCCCAGGCCTGGAGGAGTACAATAGAGGGAAGGTCAGGAAAGCTTCCTGGAGAAGGTGATATTTGAGTTAAACTTGGAAGGCAAAAGAATCTACTATGCCAAAGCTCATTTGTGTAACTCCATGGTGAGTGAGTGTGCGTGAATGAGTATGTACAGCCACTAGTTCTTTATGACCAGAGTGTAACAGAGGGTGGAGGAAGATAAAGCCATCATGCAGAATCTCGTATGGCAATGTTACAAAGTGGGGACTTTATGCTAGACCGTGATGAGGCACTGAAGGGTTTGGGGCTGGGAAACTGTATGAGTGGTATTCTGTATTGAAAACATCACCCAAGCAGCAGTGTGGAGACTGGATTTTGGAGATAGATATGGAGAGTAAGAGACCAGGACAAGGAGAGCAGTCGAGCTTGTTACAACAATCCAACTAGAGTCAATGTGGCCCTGAGCCAGACCCAGAAGTGTTGGAGACTGCAAGCTGACAGTGTCCTTGCGGTTTAGATTTTTGGAGGACAGAGTGTGGGGGGCTGGCAGTAAGCTGACAGTCTGCCCAACTCCCATCTCACTTGCTTAAGTTGCTAAAGGCTAAGTTTTTCCCCACACCTCCATGTTAGCTGTGATGCTGGATTGTTTTTACTTGTCCTATCCCCCATGTCCCTCTGAGAGACTGGAGGCAGTTTTCTTTTTACCCTTTGTTTTGTTTAGTTAAGATGTCCTATATGGTGGAGGATCTTCTGCACTCAGGAGAATTATTGGGTTGCCTTAGAAATGTGACTTTGTATCAGAGGTCTCTTCGTTTTGCTAATGTCTTCACTCAACCCTTTAAATAAAGTGGTTTGGGGGTAGAGACTCGCTCTTGGTAAGCTAAAGGATGCAAAGAGACCTCCCGATCCCATCCTTTTTTCTCTCAGTTTATTTCTTCATTCTGCACTGTTCTCACTCAGGACCTGAACAATTACTAGCCACGCTGGCCCGCGGCACAGAAGGGTGAAGCAGTAAGCCAGCACTAGTGAGTATCGCTTGGAGCCACGTACTGTGCTAGCACTGGAGATACAGTCGTGAGTAAGGGGGCATGGTCTAGAGAAAAATACAGAGGGCACGGAGGCAAGCTATCTTCAGGAAGTGGACCAGACAAGCCCTGGTGATGCCTGAGCAGGGACAGGGGGAGGATGCCAACTGCTGAGTCTGAGACACAGGAAGTGAAACAGATCTGGACATGGCACAGGGTCCCCAGCCACAGAGAAAGTCAGAGTTGGATCTCTGATATGCTCATTTCCTGTTTGTGACAACAACAGAATGATCTCACAGAGGGAGGAGCCAGGCTGGGATGATGGTAGCTTCTAGTTCATCTCTAACCTGGTTAAATGGGGCTCTTACCAATGGAATGACCTTCTCCTCTTCCCTGCATCTCATCTTTAACCTCTGATAACAGGTCTCAGGAGTGGTCCGGAGATAAACTGAGATTGAAAGAAAAAATACGTGGCCCTAATGATTGTTCATGACTTGGAAGTGAAAGCCAAGAAGGGGAAAGGCAGGCACGTGGGTGAGCCACGAAGAGAAACATCTGCCAGCATCTCTGAGCAGGAAACACAGACCAGGGTCAGCTCACAGCTCGACCACTGACCAGCTGTGTGACCTGACATGCACACTGACTTCATCCTGACTTTCATTCCCTTCCCACATCACAAGCCTACAGGGCCACTGTGAGGCTGAAGCAGGCTCCATGCACAGGCAGAGCTTAGCACAGCACTGGGCCCCAGCATCCAGCAGGTCTCAGTTCATGTCTAGGTTCTGTCCTCTCCTCCCTCCCTTATAAACTAGAAACCCTACCAAATCACAGTGGGCTCAGGCAGAACAGCTTGAGGAACAAAGGTCAGGGTGCTTCTCTGGAAGGGACCAGGAGCCTCCCAATTCTGCATGCCCTCAGGGAAAAGGCTGAATTGATATGGGGAAGGAATGACCAATGCTAAGGGCCCCGAACACCACCCCTGCTGGGTGGATAACTGGATAAGCTCATCCTCACTGGGCCCATAAGAGGGAGGCCTGGGAGGGTGGTCACGAGGGGCCATCTCACCTATCAAATCCACAGACACATCGATGTTCCTCACGATCCAGTCAAACCATTCCGACAGAACCACATAGTCCACTTCAGGCATCTTCCCACTACAATGAAAGGTGTATGGGTCCTATTCACCCACAAGAAAGTTTCTGGGATGCACCACCGTCCAAAAGTAACGGGGGAATGGCTTTCGTTGAAAGGGCATTGCCAAGGACACCACAATGTGATCCACATGACAATGGACGTGTGGTGAGGACAGGGACCTTAAATACCTCTGACCTTCAGCTGCCTGGTGACAGATTATGGTTTAATGCAGCAAATGTCATGGCACTGCCTAATGGGAGAACTCATTTGAGTTCTCTCCAAGCAGAGAAAAGGGCTCGGGAGCCCACCCAAGAACAAGGACAACGCCCAGGTTAGGATGTGGTGCGGGAAACCAATTTCACCTCGAGAAATTTATGTTGTGGAACTAAACATTAATGCACATGTAAAATAATGAAAAAACTAGATCTTGGTACATTTGTATAACAGAAAACCATGCAGTAACTGAAAGATGATGTTATAAAATAATATTTAATTACATGCAAATGCTCATAATTGAATGCTCATAATTCAATAAAAACAGCTGGCTACAAAACTGTCCATATAATACTTTCAAGAGTATTCATCCACACATTCTGAAAAGACTGGAAAGAAAAGCACCAAAATGTTAACAATGGGAAACTTTCATTTTTTATTTCTTCATACCTTTTTGTATTTTCCAAAACTTAATAACATATTAGTTTTCAAATTAAGAGCAGGGGGCAGGGGGAGACTGCTACCCATTTAAAGCATTAACTGAAAAAGCCAGAAAGGAAGGAAAGAAGAAAGAGCCAAAGTGAAAAGGCAGGCCTGGCGTCTACCTGGCTCCTGCAGATTTCCTGTCCCAAGAGGAAACAAACAGGAAGAGACAGAAGGAATGGCAGCAGCTATAAGAAACAAACCGTCAACAGCTGGGTGAACCTCAAATGCCCAGGAGAGGAATTCCCCCTTGAACATCCTCCACTCACTCCGGATCCTCTCATAACTGGGTTTGGTGAGACCAACCACAAGGCGGAGGGGATGCAGTGCAGTGGGGCGCCCAGGCGGAGCTGAGTAAGGAAACGGAAGCCTGGTTTGCATGAGTCCAGGGACCTCATGCATCGCTTCTCCTCCTTTTGGCTGAGATCAAGTGTAGTTGCTGAGCAATGTCAGGCAGTGGGTGCTATTTTAGCCAGTTTCTTGCTTTTCCTCCTAGGAACTCTGCCCAGCTCCTTCTGTGTCTGCCTCGAGAAAGGCATGCCCAGCAGCCCCACAAGCCACTGCTGTTTTTTCTGTAGAACACATAGGGGATGGCACCTCTCTACAGAAAATCCAAAGGCCCAACTCACCAACAATGAACTGAGGAGTTTCAAGGAGCCTCAGCAGGGTGGCAAAACTGAGATCCTGGGCCCACATAAATGCTACTGTTTTTGTTTGGCACAGTTTGCTGCCACCTTTGCTCTGAGGCGCAATGAGCCCGTTTACACAGCACAAGTTAGAACAGAAAGCTCATATTCAAAATGCCAGCCGTTCTGTATACATTGTCTTCTTTTGTTTTCATAAGACCTTCCGAGGTCAATTCTAGTCCCAATTCAAAGATGAAAACTGAGGCCCAGACAAGCCCAGCTCTGTTTGAGCAGGGATTCAAGCCCGGCTCTCTGTGGCCCCCAAACCCACAGGCTCTTCGTGCATCACTCATCCTCCCTGGTCTGTCAACTGGTCTGTGAAGGGGTTGTTCTGGATCACATCCAGCTGGAGAAAAGCCACAGCTCACAGGCTTATGACCCAGACTGTGAATCACCCATCTGAACTACCTACAGTAAGGGAAGAGTCCAAGCCCCGATCGGGGAGTTTAGGAAGACCTGCCTGTTGTTCCAAACTAAGGGTCTTCTGTATCCCAGTCTGATGCTCTATCCACTGCGCCACTGCCTGGTCAGAAAGGTCTTAATCAATACACCCAACCACCAGCCCCAGGTGAGTCAGCTGGGCCCACTCAACTCCCTCACTTCTGCTCTTAGAGCATGCCAACCAGGCAATCTTGCAAAACCTTTGCATTCAACCATTCAGCCCACAACACTGGGGCCACAAAGCTGCCCGCATGGCCGCTTTAGCTCTAAGTCTTTCTCGCGACCTTCAGCTTTTCATTTTGGCACAGTGCCTTCACTGGAGTTCCCATCTTTAAGGAAACTGTGTGACCAGATCTTCCTCTTCAAGGAAGTCACACAACACACTCAGACCTCTGGCAGCCTAACTGCACTTATATTCTGCCCACTCCAAACTGGCTGGGGTAGGGGGCTGGAAGAGACGGTCTCTCCTTAGGAGACCCAAAGGGCAAACCACCCTTTCATAAATTCTGCTGTGGAGGAGGCAGAATTCCAGTATGTCGGTTTTTCTGGGCACCCAAGCCTACAACTGCAGACAAGGCCAGGCCTGCCATACTCCCCTCCATCCAGGACCCCCAGATTCCAAGCCAAGGTTGCAGAGCTTCTGAGAGAGGGAAAAGGATCAACCCCAATGCCAAAGGGGCAGAGCCACTCGGCTCCTGTTTTGTGAAAGGGCTGTCCCCACAGTCTCAGGCAGGAGCTGACACCCACACATGCCATCTGTGGTTCCCAGGACCCAGCCTAACTCCCCAAAGGAGAAATCAAACCATGTTCTTCTAGGTACAGGCAATGGGTCCAGCCAAGCCCAGTTCTAAGCTACATTTGGATTAGGCTTAAAATGACAGCAATCTGTATTTAGGGGAATAGAAACCTCTCAAAACATCTACTTTCTCAATAACACTTCACTGTGCACGACTCAATGCATTCAGAGAAGTTAGAGCTGGAAGGGGGGTGACCATGAAGACAGCCCCGTCTAGTCTTCCTCCTACTTGTCACTTCTTCAGTCTAGCCAAAAACACTTTTCACTTTGCCTCCAAAAAGAAAACCTTTGCAGTAACATCAGAGAAATGGTGGAGTTGAGAGATCACTTTGATCTCTACCCTTGAAATTTCAACAGTCTGAACAGCTGTAACTCAGCAAAGGGACCCCAATTGTGCTCACAGGCTTCCCTGAAAGATCCATGCACTGAAACAACTAGAGGTGGACACGGAGTGACCTGGGTGAAAGGTAAGGACGCAGCCCCACAGCCAAGCACTCGTGGTAGGGGCGAGAGAGGGAGAGAGGGAAGGGGGGGGGGGAGAAAGGCAAAGCCTGGTGTGTCTAAGTCTCCTCCTGACAGGAGGAGCAGAGAGATTGGGGGGGGGGGTACCCTTAGATGTGTAAAACTAGAGCAGCAGCTGAGTGCAGGACCAAGGCAGAGCACAAAACTCTGGGACACTGCTGGTGCTCCCACGGTCTGCCCACAGCCTGCACTTGGGACAGAGAAAGAGAAATACAAAGTACCGTGAGCCCCTAAGTCCCAGATCCCACCTCCTTTCACAGAGTCACAGAGTGACTCTGATAGAGAATATCAGTGGCATAACCCTAGAACTGACACTGCAGAACCAATTTTTCCCCTGAAGAACAGGGGTACTCTCTGTCTGGCCTGGTCTGTTGAGACACAGGGAAGAACACAGAGGGGCCCAATATCGCCATTCCCGGGAGGAAGAACTCTGGAAGAGATCAACTCCTCTCAGCCCTCACCACCTCAGATGACGCAGCTGTAGCACAGCATGGGGGGGGGGGGGGGGGGGGGGTTAGCCAGGAAGGTAAAAGTTGTACTCTAGCACCACCTACTGGAACATAATAGTAGAATAACCTCTGAGAAGTAAACTATTATGAAGCACCTACTAGACAGAAAGAGTCCCATCAAATACCACGAATAACTGAGAAAGAGACTCAGTTCAGAAAGAAAATGCAAAATCAAGAAAGCAATCTCAATCACATGGAAACTTGGAATTTTTTTTTTTCATGACAGAGACAGAAAGGGAGATGAGAAGCATCAATTCTTTGTTGTGGCACCTTAGTTGTTCATTGATTGCTTTCTCATATGTGCCTTTATGGGGGAGGGCTATAGCAGACCGAGTGACCCCTTGCTCAAGCCAGAGACCTTGGGCTCAAGCCAGCGACCATGGGGTCATGTCTATGATCCCACTATGTCTTGGCTCAAGCCAGTGACCCTGCACTCAAGCTAGTGAGCCTGTGCTTAAGCCAGTGACCTCAGGGTTTCAATCTCAGGTCCTCTGCATCCCAGTCCGATGCTTTATCTACTGCGCCACCACCTGGTCAGGTGATACTTGGGGTTTAAACGGCAGAGAATTCAAAAGTTCAGAAAACATTCAATGAAATGTGAGAAAACACTGACAAGTGATTTAATACACTCAGAGAACAAATTAATGAACAAAACAAGTGTTTTACCAAAGAGACTGAAACTTTTAAAAAGAACTAAACAAATTCTGGAGACGAATAAATCACTATGCAAACTGAAGAATGAACTAAGAAGTTTAGCTGATAGAACTGACCAAATAAAAGAATAAGTAACATTGAAGACAGGCGTCTAGAGATGATGCAGAAGGAAAAAGAGAGAGACTCACGAATTTATAAAACAATAGAGCTGTACAAAAATTATCTGACTCTGTCAGAAAGAGCAACATAAGGATAACAGGTATACCAAAAGAAGAAGAGAGGGAGAAGAGAATGGAGAGACTATTCAAACAAATAACTGATGAGAACTTCCCTAGCCTATAAAAGGAGTTAGATCCTTGAATCCAAGAAGCAGAAAGAACAAATTACCTCAACCCAAAGAGGCGTACTCCAAGGCACAATGTATTAAAACTGTCAAAAATTAATGACAAAGAAAGAATCCTTAAGGCAGCCAGAAAAAAAAAGAAAAAGAAAAGAACATATAAAGGAAAGCCCATCAAGTTATCATTGGACTTCTCTCATCAGAAACTTGACAAGACAGAAAAAAGGGGACCAAAATATTCAAAGTACTGAAAGAGAAAAATTACAAGCCAGGAATAATATATACATACATCAAAGGTATCCATTTCAGGCTGGGACCTACTCCTAATTTAGAGCTCTCTTTCCCACTTTTGCCAACTTGTATTATGAATTTACCTTTGCCACCCAGCTTAGTGTATCCCAAGGTTCTCTTTACCATGCCACAGTCACAGAGCTCCAGGGAAAAGCAACCTGGTCTCAACTCTCCAGGCAAAGGAGAACGGAAGCTCCATATCCACACATGCTGCAAATGGCTTTTCCGGTCTACCTGAATCATTACCAGCTAGAAGCAGCGGTCATTGGGACTTGGACATGAGCTGCAAAGTATAGAATGGTGACAACAATTCCAGTGCCATGCAGACTTCTCCTGTGGGGAACTTTCCTGGACTCCTGCTCCCTGTGACAGCTCCTAACAGACTGAACTGTGGTTGGGTTGCTTTTTCAGGGATTTGGCATGGTGATGGGGCCAACTTGGACTTGGTGAACATGTTAAGGACACTACTCTTTTATGGATTCTTGCTGTATTGGTCAAGAGTTTGCTTAAAGGCTTTTAATAACTGTAAAAAATAATAATAATAGAGGACTGGATGAAGAAGATGGGGCACATATACACCATGGTATACTATTCAGCTAGGAGAAATGATGACATCGGATCACTTACAGCGGAATGGTGGAGTCTTGGTAGCACTGTGCGGGGTGAAATAAGTGAATCAGAAAAAAACAGGAACTGCAGGATTCCATACATTGGTGGGACATAAAAGTGAGACTAAGAGGCATGGACAGGAGTGTGGTGGTTATGGGGGGTGGGGGGAGGGAAGGAGGGAGAGGGGGAGGGGGAGGGGTACAGAGAGAACTGGATGGAGGGTGGTGGAGGACGATCTCTCTTCGGGTGATGGGTATGCAACAGAACTAAATGACAAGATAACCTGGAAATGTTTTCTTTGAATGTATGTACCCTGATTTATTGATGTCACCCCATTAAAATAAAAATTTATTTATATAAAAAAAAAAGGTATCCTTTAAATAATAAAAAGAGATAAAAACTTTTCCAGATATACAGAAGCTAAGCGAATTTATCACCAAAAAATCCCCACTGCAGTAAATACTCAAGGGGGTTATTTTACCTGATACAAAATGAACAAAAGCCCTGGCCGGTTGGCTCAGTGGTAGAGCGTCGGCCTGGCGTGCGGGGGATCTGAGTTCGATTCCTGGCCAAGGCACACAGGAGAAGCGCCCATTTGCTTCTCCACCCCCCCTCCTTCCTCTCTGTCTCACTCTTCCCCTCCTGCAGCCAAGGCTCCATTGGAGCAAAGATGGCCCGGGCGCTGGGGATGGCTCCTTGGCCTCTGCCCCAGGCACTAGAGTGGCTCTGGTCGCGGCAGAGCGACGCCCCAGAGCGGCAGAGCATCGCCCCCTGGTGGGCAGAGCGTCACCCCTGGTGGGCGTGCCGGGTGGATCCCGGTCGGGCACATGCGAGAGTCTGTCTGACTGTCTCTCCCCGTTTCCAGCTTCAGAAAAATACAAAAAAAAAAAAAAAATGAACAAAACATCACAAAACTACAAATAAAGGCTCTGACAAGCTTACAATATAAACAGATAATTTGTGACAAAAACATAAAGGGAAAAGGATAAAGGTCTGAATTAGCAAAGGAAGATGGAGAGCAGAAGTATTCATAAAATAAAGCACTATTGTATAATATGAAACTTTTTTTCAATAACCTGATGGTAACCACCCGCAAAAAAACCAAAACTGAAATACATAGCTTAAAAAAAGAGGAAAGAAGTATAGAATACCACCAAAAAAAAACCACAAAAAAAACCCCAATAGAAAACAGCTGACAGAAACACAAAGGAAATAAACCAAAAAAGACATAAAACTACCAGAAAACATAAACTGGCTATACGAAATCCTCATGCATCAATAATTACCTGAAATGTAAATGGACTGAATTCAACAATAAAGAGGCACAGAGTAGCAGACTGGCTCAGAAACAAAACCCAACCATATGCTGCCTTCAGGAGACACATCTAAGCTGCAAGGACAAAAGTAGACTCAAAGTAAAAGGCTGGAAAACAATTCTCCAAGCAAATAATATCCAAAGAGAAGCAGATGTAGCCATACGTGTATCTGCCAATATTGATTTCAAGACAACAAAGGTAAGAGACAAAGATGGATATTTCATGAAGAGGTCACTGCATCAAAAACACATAAAACTTCTTTTTTTTTTTTTTTAGAAAGAGTGAGACAAGAACATCAAGCTGTTCTTGTATATGCCCTGCCAAGGATCAAACCATTAACTTCTGTGCTACAGGACGATGCTCTGACCAGCCAAGCTATCCAGCCAGGGCTAACGCTTCTTAATATATATACAATGAATCAGGGAGCACCAAAATATATAAAATAACAACAGAACTAAAAGTAGAAACTAACAAAAACAATCATAGTTGGGGATGTTAATACTCTATTGACATCTCTAAATAAATTATTCAAACGGAATCAATAAAGATATATTGGCCTTAAACCACATACTAGACCAAACAGACATAAATGATATTTATAGAACCTTTCATCCCAGAATATCAGATTATACAACCTTTTCTAGGGCACTCATAACATCCTCAAAGACAGACCATATGTTGGGCCACAAAACTAGACTCAACAAAGTCAAAAGGATTGAAATTATACCAAGCATATTATCTGACAAAAAGGCTCTGAAATCAGAATTCAACTGCAAAATGGAAGTAAAGAACCCTACAAAAACATGGAATTAAATAGCATACTTCTAAAAAATGACTGGCTCAAAATGAAATAGAAGCAGAGATCAAAATATATATACAGACAAATGAGAACGACAAAATGATATATCAAAACTTCTAGGATGCAGTGAAAGCAGTAATATGAGGAAAATATATATCATTACAGGCCCATCTCAAGAAATAAGAGAAATTCCCAAGTAAACTACCTAACATTACATCTTAAAGAACTAGAAAAAAAAGAACAAAAGTACTCAAAATCATGGACATATCATGGCGCCCAGCCAAGGTCAGCTGAGCGGCCTGGCTAACCACCCTACGTGACTGAGCAATCAATGCAGAAATCTGTCTGCCATTGAGGTTTTGCTGTAGTTTGTTACACAGCATTACTGTGGCAAGAGAAAACTGATACAAAACAGTAGGTACTCAATATCTGCCATTTGGATAAACAAGTTCCAATTGCATTTGGAACAAATTAATAAAGTATCAATTGTGCAAACTCTGGTACCTTCTATACAGGTTTTCTACAAAAATGTATCTTGCGCTGTGAATCGACCGCTCCATCAACCGTACAGGTGACGTCTAAAAGAAAACAAAAAGTGATTCACTAACTCAGGCAAAGAGAAGGTCAGGAAGGCTTGAGGAATGCCTATGCTCCCTCTAACTACAGTCTATGCTGAATAGAAGAATTGAGAAGCTGACATGAGACTCAGCTGTGTTCCTCCCTCAGCCTGGACATTCCCCACACCCTAGTGCAGCAACACTGAGACTGGGGCTGGTTAGTAGCAGCCTCTTTCACAGGAGTGATAAGCCTCACCTAGATTTTGGGTTTGAGGAGGTGCTAGAAATACTGCCAAGTACTGTCGAGCAAAGCAGTGTCAAATGCAAAGTATCATAATTAGTATGGATTATTACTAGGGTGCCTTTACTTAAGTGAAGGGATCTGAATACTGAGGTAAAGCACAGAGAAGGCTGGGGTTCAGGTGACATTATGAGAAGACTATGCCATCAATGCCTCAGGGTTTGGTTTTCTAGAACCCTGTAAGGATGTGAGACCTACCAACTTCGCGACTTTCTCAGTGATGAGAAAGCAATCAATGAACAACTAAGGTGCCGCAACGAAGAATTGATGCTTCTCATCTCTCTCCCTTCCAGCCTGTCTGTCCCTGACTGTCCCTCTCTCTGCCTTTGTCTCTCACTAAAAAAGAAAAAAGAGTCACTGCAGGTGCTGGCCAGTCTATTCAGTGGACAGAGCACTGGCCTGGTGTGGAGATGTCCCAGTTTCAATCCTGGTCAGGGAACACATGAGAAGTGACCATCTGCTTCTCTTCCCTTCCCTCTCCCCCATCTCTTTCTTCCCCTCTCACAGCCCGTGGCTTGATTGGTTTGACAGTTGGCCTCAGGAGCTGAAAGTAGCTCAGTTGATTTGAGTATCAGCCCCAAACAGGGTTTGCCAGTGGATTCCTGTTCCGGGTGCACGTGGGAGTCTTCTATTTCCCCTCCTCTCACTTAAAAAAAAATCACTGCAGCCCTTTGGAACTGGGAAAGACTATGGCCAGCAGAAACACTGACATCACACCTCTGTGGCAGGGAGCACACACCCTCCACAGATGATCTTTCCTTTTGTCCATAGTGTCCCACTGGAAGCAGGAGGGGCCCCTACTCTTGACACCAAGTAGGCAAACGATGTTCTCACTCAGCATGGTACCCATGCACCCACAGAGCCCATGGGACCTGAACCAGCAAATCAGGGAGATTCAAAACCACAACCCAGGAATTTCCTGACTCTCTCCCTATGTGTCTATCTGTCCTACTTCTCCATCCTCTCCTTACTTCTCACTTTCCATTGCCCATCTTTTGCTAGCTTCCCAGTCATCACCTCTCTTTCTGTTCATCTTTCCAAGTCTGTCCATCTCTCTTTCTCTCTCTGCCTCCTTCACGTTTCCTTATATTCAGATAAAACAGATGCAATTCTGGTTTGTAAGTAACTGCCTGCTCAGGAAAAGCAGGGTGAGCAACCTCAGATCCTCTAACCTGTATCATTTAGACAGACATTTGGAAAAATAGAAATTCATACGGTTCTACTCATAGCTTTCTATTTCTAAGAAACAGATTTATAAAAGAATGATAAAGTGCCCAACCAAGGCTTGATCAAGTCACCCAGCTGAATGGCTCTGTCCAAGAAACTGGCTTACAGGGATCTTCTTCTTTGGCCTCCAAAGCCAGTCTCTTAGGTTGTACTTGCGATTTAAACCCACAGGTGCTAATCAGGATCTCCTCTGCCAGCCTTTCTAAGAGCCTCTGCCCCTATTCACATCCCTACTGATGGAGGGGGCCCAAGCAGCCTGTTTGTGGTCCATGAACTTCCAACACCTGATTGGCCCAGGGCTGGACACCTGACCCAAGCGAAGCCAACCAGATTCTTTCTCTCAAGAATTTGAACCAAAAGTCAGATCTTGTGGAGGTTAGAGAGTGGTTCCCAAACATGTGAACAAACAAAGCATGCATTAAAATCACCTGGAAAGCTTGATAAAACAGACTGCTGAGCCTCATCTCCAGAATTTCTGATTCAGCAGAGAGTGTACATTTCTAACAAGTTCCCAGCTGTTGCTGCTGCTGCTCCTGGTCCACCAACACTTTGAGAATAACTGAATTAAACAGTGTTGAGCCCAGTCATGGTTAAGTCATGAAGACTCAGGCTCAAAGGGTATCATAGCAACTTGACTAGCTGAGGCTGGTGGGTGGGAATCTTCAGAGTGCTGCAGGAAAAGAGACCCCGGCCCAAAACAAAGGAGACTGAGCAGCATGCGAAGGTCCTGCTCAAGGCTCCTTATGAGGGTTCCATTCCTGGCAGCCATATACCCCTCATTTGAAGAAAAAGTTAAGAAGGTGGAACCCAAGCATCTGAAAGGTACCTGAGGATGAGTGTGCTGATCCAGCATGGTGAGCTGCACGTATGTCTGGAGCGTTAGGCCCCATCGACAGGCATCACGGTACATCAGACCCTGCAGAAGGGAGAACGCAGCAGTTTACCTCCGAGTGCTCTATCTGTAGGACGCTGGTCATTCTGGTCATAGATAGCCATCTCACAGAACCTACATAGGGCTGAACAGAGGCCAGACATAAACCCAACACGGTCACAGAGCCCTCAGAATGGAGCACATAGAGACAGACATTGGGGCACTTCTACTGTAGGACAGCCCAGTAACAGCTGTAACAGGAGCCCATACAAAGTTCCCAGGGAACATTCATTCAGTCACTCAGTAAGTGTTCACTGAGCACCTGAAGTCTATTCTCTATCCAGCAGCCAAAGTGAGCCTATTGAACCTAATTCAGTTCTTGTCACTCCCTGCTCAGAACCTTCCAGTGGCTTCCCATTGTATTCAGAATGAAAGCCAAAGCCCTCACCAAAGCCCAAAGAGCCCCAGACAATCACTTCATCTTCTCTCGTCTCCTACCACTTCTCCTCTGGCTCAGTGAACTTCCAACCACACGAGCCTCCTTAGTGCCCCGAACACATCCGAACACGATCCACCTCAGGCGTTTGTATTCGCTGTGCCCTGTCTAAATGCCCTTCCTCCAGATATGTGTATTCTCAGCCCCGCACTGTGTTTAGGTCTCTGCGCAATGTCACCTAATCAGACACCTTTCCCAGCTATCTTGTCTAAAACAGAAGCCTCACCCCTCACATTCTACTGCCTGGACCTACAAAACACTTCATGCTCCATAATTCCACTTGCTGATAGTCTTATTCTGCTCTCTTTCACATTTTTGATTTTTTTCTCAGTGCTCACTAATGAAACTCTCTCTCTCTGCATTGCAAATGCAAGGTCCTAACTGCAGGTAAAAGGAAAAATCTCAGAAAAGTTAGGAAAAACACTCCCTCTTGACTGTCGGCTGCAGAAACAAACACCTTTCTTCATCAGAAAGCCAATTCAGATAGTAATGAACTGAGACCTTTCATAAAATGAGCAACCTTGATCTGTCCAGAGTGGAAACTTAAGTAGAAATATCTGATTCTATTACATTTTTTTATTCTAAAACTGTCACTGGAAATGCTCTTTGTACCAAAGATACTCAAACTTCTGAGACTGGGACTGTGTCCTGTGAAATGTCACCTCTAACCCCTAACGTCTGCAACTCCACTTGTCTTAATAATCCAGCGCTGGCTCCTCCCTGATTCCTAAAGAGCGAGAATGTTTCTGGGCTTTTCTGTTATGCCCAAAGAGAAAGACTAGCATTCCATCTTCTCCCACATGTACTGATGTGGAAACTCTTTTCATGTCTCCGGGATTCATTTGTTTGGTTTTTAGAACTTAAATTCTAAAATTTTGAATTTCTGATTGTGTTCTGGGATTCTTTATTCAACTCTGAGAGTTTCTGCCTTATTTAAATAATCCCTTTACCTGCTTTAGATTTTTTCATAGCTCCAATCCCTACCCACCATATCATATGTTTTACTGATTTCTGCCTTCCCACACTGGAATATTAGAGCCAGGAAAGCAGGAACAGGAAACAAGCATAGGTTGAATGAATGACTCAACAAGCCCCTAGTAAGTGCTCGGCAGTGAACTATGTTCTAGCAAATCACGGTCGGCCAAATTAAACCCAGTCCTGTCCCTACTGGAACTCAGAGTCTAAGGAACCATACAAACAGATCACAGAAATGAAGACACGGCAGAGGGTCCCCCTTATCCAAGGTTCAAACCCAGAGCTATTCTTTACAAGCTTGAAACCTCGGGCAACTTTATTTCAGCTGCAGTTTCCCCACCTGAAAAAATGAAACTAATGATCCCTACCTACATCATGGGGCAGACGCCCAGACCTGCATCCCTTTCTCAAGCTTGCTCTTGCAGAACCAAGCCTCCACACTCTTTCAGCAG
Source organism: Saccopteryx leptura (assembly GCF_036850995.1). NCBI lineage: Eukaryota > Metazoa > Chordata > Mammalia > Chiroptera > Emballonuridae > Saccopteryx > Saccopteryx leptura. Next base: position 17,033,776 of record NC_089511.1, read on the forward strand.
CCAGAGCAGAGCCTCTGAACCAAGAAGGAGTGCACGGGGCACAAGCACACTATAGCCCCTGCCTGCTAGGTCCACCCTCGGGAAAGCAGACAGGTAACTGCAGAGTGAGACAGAGGCAGCCCCTGGACACTGCCAAGTGCAAACCTAAATCAGAGGTTCACCAAAGAAACTGGTTACTTAGAGGTGATAGGTCCCGGGGGGGCTAGGCCTGCAGAGACCTGGGTTCTAATGAGTTTCTTCTAGGAGAAAGTGGGGTAGAATGAGCAGCAGGAGACTGACACACCCCCAGTGGCCAAGGCTGACCACTTGATATAATGTGGGGTCACTGACAGGAGGTCCCTGGGCTCTGCACATGCCTAGCCAAGCTTCCAAGATCCTTGACCTCAGAACACCAAAATGCTGCCATTTTCCATTTGTGTCCTCCCTTTCCTCCTCCAGCCCAGCTAAGAGCGAGGAAAATGCCTGGGCAAGGGGCAGGCTGAGGCACCAGCACCCCAATGCCCAGGCATTTAAGAGGAAGCTGGCGGTTCACGCAGGAAACAAAGCACTCACCAGAGGATTATGGCCACGGACATTTCTCCACTTGGGCACAGGCTCCGGTAACACCTACAAGGAAAGGAAACATCAAAGGGCCGCTGTTCCCCAGCTACGAGCTCTATGAAAGCATGTAAGTGTTGGGAAGATAGGGAAAGAGAGAACAGAGATTTGGGTGCCCAGGGTGAGCCAAAATAGCTGAGAAACCCTCTGTGCAAGGCCATAATGCCATCTAAACACCGCTTCCTCGCGTGACTTCCAGAAATGCCCCAAGAACAACTCTGTCCATCCCTGTATACAAGTACATGCACATGCCACCTCTCTGGCTGCCCTGGAGCTCCCCAGGGGCAAGGTAGGTTCTTTCGGTCCCTCCTCTGTGTGCTCCATCCCAGCCCCACTGCTATCACGGCCGGCTGGGCAGGGAGGTGAGAGAAGCCCAGGGAGAAGCTGCTTCAGGCACCTCAGGCTGCGACCTGAAGCCCAGCATCCCCACGTGGGAGCTCTCCCAGGAACTTGGCAGCTTTCTCTGCCTCTGTTTTCTCCCTCTCATCTCTGCACTGGGCACACTGACAGCTAAGAGTCCTGTTTCTTCAGTACACTCCCTAAACTGCTGTGTAGGTGTATACTAGAAAGGATTTAAATGATGTTCTTGGGGCCAAGATTTTGAGAGTACCCAAATCCATCTGCAGACCTTCAAGTGCATGTCAGCAGGTAGCACAGGTCCCAAGAGACCAATGGAAAGCAATGAACAAGACCCTTAAACAGTAACCTCCCGGAACCTTTTACACTTCTGGGCCTTTGCTCATGCTATTTTTCTGCCTAGTATGCCTATCTCACCTCATTTCACATCAACTTTCATTACATGGAAAACTCCTATACCTCTTTCAAAATCCAGTTCAATCCCTTCCTCTGTGAATCACTCACTGCCCCTCCCAGACCTCTTCTCCTTCTCCTGGGTCTTCAGCATGCCATTCCTGTCCCGAGTAGCAGATGCTGCACCATTCAGGACCAGCCTTGACCTGTGCACCATCTGTGGCACTGTCACTCAAAAAACATTTATTGAGTACTTACTGTGCCAGGTGCCATGGTAGGCACCAAGGACACAGCAAGAGCAAAACCACCCAGCCCTGCCTTCATGGAACTTTGAACTAACTGGAAGAAGCAGACAGCAATCGGATACTTGCAGAAATCAACATAAATTTTCAAGCCCTAAGAAGTAGTATAGAATAGGGGCTCAGAGGGGACAGACGAACCTACAGCTGGAAGGGTAACCTTGTTGGGGAGGTCAGAAAGCACTGATCTGAGAACAGAAGGCTGAGTGATTTCCTTAAAGACAACAAAGCTCTTCAAACCACAGAAGAACCAAACAAGGACACAGCCTCTGGAGCCAGACAGCTGGACTGGGACCTGGCTCCACCATTAGCCATGAGGCCCTGATCAAGCCATTTAACCTCACTGAGACTCAGTGCCCTCATCTGCAGCCAAGGTAATAATAGTACCTACCTCATAAGGAGCACTTTGGTAAGGATGAAATCATTAGATAAAGATAATATAATGAAGCCTCAACACACTGACCGGCATAAGTAGCATCCTCGTCAGATGTTAACTATCATTGCTGTTATTATTGTTGTTGAACATTGGTTCCAAGGTCCTCAGTAAGAATACAAGTACAGTTGACCCTTGAACAACACAATGTGAACTGCGTGGGTCCATTTATACATGGCTTTGTTTTCAATAAATACCAGTATTATTTTCAATCTGTGGTTAGAAGTCTGAAGATGTGGAGGGTTGACTGTATGCATGATCCATGCCATTTTACATAGAATTGAGCATCTACAGATTCTGGTATCCGTGAAGAGGTCTTGGAACCAATCTCCCGTGAATAACTAACAAAGGTAGTTAATTTTGGGTGTCAAAAGTTATACACAATTTTCAACTGCGTGAGGTCAGTGCCCCTAACCCCCATGTTACTCAAGGGCCAACTATACTTCTAAAGTGCCATTGAGAGTTACACCACTCAGGCAGGTGAGTCAGGTTCCCCAAGACCTTCACCACCCAGGTTTGGTAATTCACTAGGAGGACTAACAGGACATAGCATATAATCATACTTAGAGTTATCTTATTACAGTCAGAAGATACAAAGGAAAATCAGCAAAAGAAAAGGGTACATGGAGCAAACTCTGAAGAAAACCAGGCACAGGCTTCCAAGGGGCCTTTCCCAAGGGAGTCACACAGGACACACTCAGTCCCACTAGAAGCAAGTTGTGACATGTGTGAAATGAGGTCTACCCAGGAAGCTGGCCTGAGCCCAGGAGTTTTTATCAGGGCTCAGTCATGTAGGCAGCCTCTGTCTAACACACACAGAAATTCCTGACCGCTTGAAATAAGTCACGCGCCCAGAAGAATCCATATTGTTTTCACAGTCCAGGCACAGAACGCCATACCTATCATTTCGGAAATGGTGAGAACTCTCCTGAAATCTAAGTTCCCACATGCCAACCAAAAGCTGACCTTGCAAACTAGCCTAAGGGTAGCAGCCTCAGGCCTGATGTGTTAACTCTCTTCTGCATAGCAGGACATGAACATAAGCAAGACAAACGCTAAATAATGCTATTATTTTTATCAAATCATTAATGTTTTTCATAGAAAAACAAGAAAAGAAAGACGGAAAGCAAAAGATTCTAAAGGCAAAGAAACTGTAGGATCTGTAGTAACAGAAAAGCCAGAAACAGAAAAGATTATACCACTAAAATCTACAAAGAAAAAGGGTCAGGTCAGGGTCTTGGTGTAGAGATTATTCTTTTATTTATTTTTTTAAGTGAGAGGAGGGGAGATAGAGAGACAGACTCTCACATATGCCCTGACTGGGATCAACTCAGCAACTCCCATCTGGGGCCAATGCTTGAATCAACTGAACTATCATAAGCACCTGAGGCCAATGCTCAGACCAACCGAGCTATCCTCAGCATCTGGGGCCGACACTCAAGCCAATTGAGCCACTGGCTGCAAAAGGGGAAGAGAGGGAGAAGGAGCAGAGGGAGGCTGAAAGAAGCAGATGGTTGCTTCTCATGTGTGCCCTGACCGGGAATTGAACCTAGGACATCTGCATACTGAGCCGCTCTATCCACTGAACAAACCGTGAGGTTATCTTTAGTGACTGGCTATAAATAAACTAGAAATTACGTTAACTGACTATGCAGTCATACCCCCTGACATCTAGATGTACCACCATAACATTCCAGCCATTCTCAATAATCTGACTTCTTGCACATGTAAACTCTTCCTAACAACTGTGGGGAGCTCTGTACCTGCACTGTCCAATACAGTGGCCATGAGCTACATGTAACTATTACAAACTAAAAATGGGACTAGTCCAAAATGAGATACACTGTAAAAATAAAATATATTCCAAACTTCAAAGACTTACTATGAAAAACAGAATATAAAATAGCTCATTGAGGATTTTTATATTGATTACCTACCTGTTGACCTAATAATATCAGGAATATATTACATTAAATAAAAGGGTTTTTTTGGGTTTTTTAGCAAGACTATTAGAAATTTTACAATCTATACATGGCTTGTATTTGGGGCATGTATTATATTTCTATTTGACGGGGTGGTCCACACCACTATAAATTACTCTGTCAAGTTTTTGCAGGCTCCTTTGAACCCGTGGTAGAGGCCGTACCTCAAGGTCTCCTGTGTTGGAGAAGAACTCCAGACATGTCGTCTTCCCGCTGGCAATATTGCCCTCAACACAGATCTGGCAAAAGACAAGTGTGTTTTAGAACCAAAAATCAAGCACCTAGGGGAATAGCAGGGAAGAATTTCTAGAGAGGAGCTCAGGTAAACAGCATAACCGGTTCAGTCCAAAAGTTCAACGTGTACACAAAAAAATTCCTCCACAGGAAACCCGAGTTCCCGCTGTTAGTAAAAAACAAATTAACCCTCCCCTTGGGTGGCAGGCTCCAGGCCCACAGCTAGGGGGCGCCGCACCACGGCCCTCCAGGACAGACCTGCCCCTACACCAACCCCTAGACTAGACCATACACAGCTTGCCCTTGGCCGCCCTAGTTCTGGCCTTCCCTAGCTCAACCCCTCAGTCCATCAGAATTCAGGCCGAAGTGTTCTGCCTTCTTAACTTCTAATGGTTTTGAGATTAGAAAGCATATATCTGTTACCTAAACCTAACTCACAACTTTGTGCAGAAAAATGTGCTCAGTCATGGACTGTGAGGTATGAGCAGAGGAGAGGACTTGGTTGAAAGACTTGTTGTCAGGCCCTAACATGGGTAACAAACAACCATCAATGCGTTTCACCTCACTAGAACCTGAGAGATCAATCCTAACATGTTCAAATGGGAGAAAAGAGATTTGAAAAAGCTAACAAAGCAGAGTGCAGCCTGAACCTACACTCTGCTCACACAAACTGCACTGAGGGCGAGATGTCCGGGCACTGGATGGAGAGAAGGGCCACCAAGAGCCATCTGGGACTCCCCTATAAGTACCTCACTGTAGGGAAAGAAAGCATTTGAGGCGATAGTTTTCAGTCTTGAATACATGCTAGAATCTCCTGGGAGATATTAAGATCTAGCCTGACCAGGTGGTGGCGCAGTGGATAGAGCGTCGGACTGGGATGCGGAAGGACCCAGGTTCGAGACCCCGGGGTTGCCAGCTTGAGTGCAGGCTCATCTGGCTTGAGCAAAAAGCTTACTGGCATGGACCCAAGGTCACTGGCTCGAGCGGGGGGGTTGCTCAGTCTGCTGAAGGCCCGCGGTCATGGCACATTATGAGAGAGCAATCAATGAACAACTACGGTGTTGCAACGAAAAACTGATGATTGATGCTTCTCATCTCTCTCCATTCCTGTCTGTCTATCCCTCTATCTGACTCTCTCTCTGTCCCTGTAAATAAAAATAAAAATAAAAAAATTATTTTAAAAAAAGAACTGAAAAAATAAGATCTATATAAGGACGCCACAACCCAGACCGAGGACAGCACACCTCTCGGGTAGTACTCAGGCTCCGGTACCTTGTAAAGCTCTCCAGCTAATGTCAACGTGCAGAAAGGCTGACCAGCACTGGTCCATAGATACCCGGCTTCAGAAGCACCAGACAGGTACCCAGGCCCTCTCAATCAGTCTCTGGGTTGGGGCCCTCAAACCTGCTGCCCAAAATTCTGGCAAGGCTCCGCTCAGCCAGGCACCGCTGGTGGTGTTGGTTCCAGCAGATTACAGAGGAAATGGGCGACTCCGCATAAGTAAGCGGACAAACTGGTCCTTAAGAAAACACATTAGACATCTTGGGGCACACACAGTCAGAGAAGGACACATTTTGCTGTTCAGTGACGTTTACATTCTGGCTGGAGGTACCCAGAGAAACGAGGGCCACTTAGGTGACTTGCCCAAGGCACGAAACCTAGCAGGAGGAAGAGTTGAGAACTCACACCCAGGCCTGGCAGACCCCTCCCATGACCCCGTGGGGCTTCAGTCACACCCTACGTAAAACAGAGTCAAAACTTGCCCTACCCTTTCCTATAAACTGTCAGTCAGCTGTGAAAGGTGCCTCCTGCCTTGATCCTAACAGGTATCCAGGAGAGCTGGATAATCACACTTCCAACAGATGCCAGGCCACCGTCCTATCCCAGCTCCCTGCCAGCTCATTCCTTTGCAACTCTAAACTAAACAATAAACCCAAGGGATTGCACAAAATGGAGAATCCATTAGGGCACTACGGATTTCATTCTTCATCGCTCCTCTTTAAAGGAAACAACTTTTCCTCTTCCTATTTAAAAAGAGCTCAAGCAAACATCATTCTGCAGATTTTGTTTCTTTCTTGTTGACTACAAGGAACATGTCATTCAGGTGAGAACATCTTCCAAAAATACTTGTTCCAACTACCACCATGAAATCCTAAAAGCTAGTTAAATCTAAAGCCTGAGATTAATAACTGGTGTTGCCAGTAGAGCAGTCAAAGTATGAAAACTCGCACGAAGTTCCCCCATCATGGAGAGAAGACAAACGAGCCAAGCAAATAAATTCTGTAACTTTTCTTAAAAGTAATACCTGCTGACATCAGAACAATGGTGGAATGAGATATCCCCATGATCTCTCCCGCTGAAACTTCAACAATATGAACAGCTACAACTCAGCAAAGGAACCCAGCAAAAGATCAGCCATTGAATCAACTAAAGGTGCACAGGGTAGTGATGGGGGACAAAAGATAAGGATGCAGATCCGCTGCTGAGCACTCATGGTGGGGCTCCGGAGAGAGAGAAACGCAGGGTGTCTGGGTTCACTTCAGCCAGGAGGAGGAGAGAGATTGGGGTGCACTCTGAAGAGTGCTAAACCAAAGCAACGGCTGCGTGCGGGGACAGGTCGGAAGAGGAAACTCTGGGAACCTGCCCGTGCTGCTGCAGTCTGCCCTGTCCGATTGGCTGTTATCAACAAGACAGGTAATAACAGGTGTTGAAGTTGCGGAGGAAACGTAATTCTCCTTCACTGCTGGTAGGAATGTAAACTGGTACACCCATTATGAAGGTTTCTCAAAAAATTAAGAATATGTCTACCATATAACCCTGCAATCCCTCCACTGGGTATCTAGCCCCAAAACTCAAAAACATTGGTACACAAAAACACATGCACCCCCATGTTCATCGTAGCGTTATTCACAGTGGCGAGACATGGAAACAACCAAAGTGTCCCTCGATAGAGGACTAAAGAACATGTGGTACATATATTGAATGGAATACTACTCAGCCATAAGAAATGATGACATATTGCCACTTACAACAACATGAATGGACCCTGAGAATATTATGCTAAGTATAATAAATCTATCAGAAAAAGCTAAGAACTATATGATTTCACACTTAGGCTTAGGTGGGATATAAAACTGAGACTCGTGGACATAGACAAAAGTGAAGGGGTTACCAGCGGGGGGCAGTTGGAGAAGAGGGAAATAAAGAGGGACTAATATACAGTGACAAAAAGTGATCTGAATTTGGGTGATGAGCACACAATGCAATGGACAGTTCAAATGCCAAAGAGATGTTTACCTGAAACCTATGTGTTCTTACAGATCACTGACACCCTGTTAAACAGAGTGTGAGGATAAGAGGAAAGTAACAGGAGATTACAAGAAAAGGTGTTCACCGTGCTGTAGGAACACACGGCCACATGGCCAGCCGGGCCCACCGCTCTGTGATGGGCCAAAGTTTCCTCCACTTTCCTCCTCCATTCGACTTTGCTATCAACTTCGTGTGATCATGATTAACACTGAGATGTACCACCTAGCCTTATTTTAAATGACAATTTTTTACTTTCCTGAAAATAGAAGTTAAGCATTCTCACAGTAGGAAATACTGAGAACTAAAAGAAGAAAATAAAAATCACTCACAATTCCAAAGACAACTGCCATTAATCAGAATCAAGCTTTCTAGGCAAACAGGCTCAAGCTCCAAAGCCCCCACCAGAACCAAAATACAGTGTGTCCGTAAAGTCATGGTGCACTTTTGACCAGTCACAGGAAAGCAACAAAAGACGACAGAAATGTGAAATCTGCACCAAGTAAAAGGAAAACCCTCCCAGTTTCTGTAGGATGATGTGGCAGCATGTGCGCATGTGCAGATGATGACATAACACCGTGTATACAGCGGAGCAGCCCACAGCCATGCCAGTCGAGATGTGGATGGTACAGAGGAAAGTTCAGAGTGTTCTGTGGCTCGCTAAATTCGAATCCGTGACCAAAGTGCAATGTGAATATCGGCACATTTATAACGAAGCGCCACCACATAGGAATAACATTACTCGGTGGGATAAGCAGTTGAAGGAAACCGGCAGTTTGGTGGAGAAACCCCATTCTGGTAGGCCATCAGTCAGTAAAGAGTCTGTAGAGGTTATACGGGATAGCTACCTAAGGAGCCCTAAAAAATCTGTGTGTGAGCCCACATCAAACTACACTGAATAGGTATGAAACTGGGAGAGTTTTCCTTTATTTGGTGAGATTTCACATTTCTATTGTCTTTTATTGCTTTCCTGTGACCAGTCAAATGTGCACCATGACTTTATGGACACACTGTATATATCGTCCTGTTAAAGACCCTGAGAGATATGCAGTAAAAAGGAAACTTGCCCAGATGTCCAACAACTGGTAAACAGATAAAGTGTAGTACATCCACACAATGGAATACTATTTGGTAATAAAAAGGAATGCAGTACTGATACATGCTATAACATGGATGTGCCTCAAAAACATGCTAAGTGAAAGCTATTTTACAGGAAATGTTCAAAAAAGCAAATCCATAAAGAAGAAGTATATTAGTGGTTGCCTGAGGCTGGGGAATGACTGAAAATGGGCATGAGGTTACGTTTTCAAATGATAGAAGTGTTCTAAAATTAAGACTGTGATGAGTTTGGACCCAAGGTCGCTGGCTCGAGCAAGGGGTTACTCAGTCTGCTGAAGACCCGCGGTCAAGGCACATATGAGAAAGCAATCAATGAACAACTAAGGTGTCGCAATGTGCTACGAAAAACTAATGATTGATGCTTCTCATCTCTCCGTTCCTGTCTGTCTGTCCCTGTCTATCCCTCTCTCTCTCTGTCTCTGAAAAAAAAAAAAAGACTATGATGGTATTGCACAACTCTGTATATTTACTAAAATTCACTAAATTGTACACTTCAAATGAACTTGGAGATATGTAAATTAAACTTAATAAAGCTGTTTTTTAAAAAAGGAACCCTGTGTAATTTTATTTAACATTCAAACAACTAAAGGAAGACACCTTACCTTCCCCAAATTCTCTCTCCCTCTCATTCATACCCACTGTTAACACTCTCCAATTTTCCCTTAACCAGGCAGACAATTTCTGCAATAGTTTGTAGTATTTCTTTCCTGTTTTTTTCCTATAAAAAGTTTACATATTATTTAATTTCAGTCATACTTCATATACTTTTATTACTTTATAATATCTCTTACATAATGAGTACCTTTCCAAGTCATTAAATATTTTTCAAAATCATGATTCTAAATGGGTTCATAATATTATTCCATCACATAAGATAACCCCTGACCTCTGGGGAGGAGTCAGGCTCAGGGATGGAAACAAAGTCCCTACCCTATCCCTAGAGATCCTGTGGTATTTGATTGTTTTACTATGTGTATACAGCTAGTGCTCGAATTACGACCACAATTGGTTCCGACAGACCGGTCGTAACACGATTCGGTCATAAGTTGAGTAAGCTATATGTACAGTACTGTGAAATGATATTATAAAAATCTTTAAGTCATATTTTATCATAATTTTCTTTCATTATTGTTATATATCATAATTTTCTTTGTTCATTTTATGCCATTTGTATCATCTCTACACCATTTTGTTTCTTATTTTTACATTCGTCATATTTAAGTAAAACACTGCATTACCAGTACAACTGGTTTAATATTTGCAAAGACAATTTCCTCTTGGTTGACATCTTGGGAGGGGTTTGATGAAAAATATCCAAGACACAAAACACAAATTGCTATACCGAGTCTGGGATAACAGTTGAAATGGTGCACGCGGAGATGGTAGTGCTGCCGGAAGCTGGTCCGCACTGTCGTAGGCCCAGCTGGGCAATGCTTGGGCTGCCAGACACGGAGCAGTCGTGGCTAGCGATCGTGGTCGTAAAGTCGAATGGTTGCATAGGTCGTAAATCGATCAATATTTATATTCCTTCACTCCCTCCTCAAAAAATAGATTGTTTGTGTGTGGCAATGTGCGTGGAGAGAGAAAACGTAAAAGAGGGACTTACCACAGACTTTTTCTCATTTTCTTTATCTACAAAAGAAGGAAAATCAATATTTAAACTCACTTTTAAATGATTCACTCTTTTTTGCCCTAACTTGCTAAACTACCACAAAAACAGTAATTTTTATGCTTGCACCCTGACCTAAAAATGTTTTCCAACCTGGGGCCTTCCATGGGCGAACCCAGGCAGAGCCACTCCGGCTGTCTGCCTGTGTGTGACACTGTACAACTGCTGCCTGGGTGCTGCTGGCACACGTGGGCCCCACCTGTGTTCAGCTTTTTTCACTTAGATTATGTTTTCCCTTTTCCTCACATTTTACATCTATGATCCTCACAAACTGGTGTCCAGCACGGGAAAATGCCGAGCAGCCTCCCCTCGCAGCGCACGGCTGAGTCAGCAGTGGTCCTGGGTTTCGGACCAAGGCCCAGGTTTCTCCCCCAGGCCCAGGGCTCACATCACGGCCCACCCCCTCACAGGTGGGTCTCAGGTGCCACCCAACAGCCAGGGGCCAAAAGCCGCCAGAACTTGGCTGTGACAGCGGTTCCGGTTTCTGAAGGGCTGGTCTCCCCGACCAGCGGGAGAGGTAGGGCACCTGAGCCTAAAGCAGCCGCCATTAGCTCGGGGGCTGCTGATCCGCAGCAGCCGGTCTCCCCCGAGGCTCAGAGAATCGGACCAGCCCGGGACGGGGTACTGGGGCAGCCCGCCCACGTGGCGTGGGTTCCAGCTGCTCTTCAGACCGCTCCCCACCCGGAGCACGACACCGGCCGACGCGGCAAGGCCCCGCCCCCTCGCCGCGGGCCGCCCCGCCCCTCCTCCCGGCTACTTCGGGTAAACTCCGCGCCTCGGAGGACGAGCTTGGGGTTCAGGCGGGTCCCGCGAGCCGAGTGCAGGGAGCGGGTGCCAACGCCGGTGGACGCTAAGGCGAGCGCCGCATCCCGCCGCCGGGCAGTACGGAGAGACGCGTTACCCCGAGGCCAGGCCGGGCGCTGCGCCCGCCGCATCCCGGGGCCGCTGGCGGGGCTTCCGGGCCCCTCCCGGCGCAGCGCCCGGGCGGCCCAGCTCCGCAGCGGCCGCAGGAGCATGGTCCGACGGATCCCGCGGGTCCCGGCTTCCTTCTGTGTGAGGGGCTGCCAATCGGCGCGATCGCGGGCCCGCGGTTCGCCAGCTTCTACGCGCCGCCTCTATTCCAACGCCGGCCTCCACGGGCGCCTGCTGGGGCCGGACTCTTAAAGGGACCCCGTCGCATTTCACCCATCTCAGAGAGGGAGGGAAAAGAGTTCAAGGTGAGGAGTTAGCCAGGAAATTCCCCAGCGGACTGGACGTTGGCAGAATGAACCCCTGACTTGGCAAGACTGTAGAATGAATGCAGTGGTAGGATTCAGTCGGTTCACACCGGTTCCCATACATAATTTTTTGTTGAGTTCAGCAAACCAGTTGTTAAAATGGCACTTGTAATCAGAGTTCTCTCTAAGGTGGGTGCCCAGGCAGCTGCCCATTGTGGAAATCACAAATTTACATTTCTTACTTTTTTAACGTTCATCTGAGCAACAGCATATTCTAAGTGTCTGTAGTAATGTTCCTTCTGTCCATAGGTGAAAAATAAATTGCAAGTGAGGATGCCAATCAAGGAGCAATATGGAAGTATCTTTTTTTTTTTTTTTTTTAATTTTATTTATTTACTTATTTTTTACAGAGACAGAGAGTGAGTCAGAGAGAGGGATAGACAGGGACAGACAGGAACAGAGAGAGATGAGAAGCATCAATCACTAGTTTTTCATTGCGTGTTGCAACACCTTAGTTGTTCATTGATTGCTTTCTCATATGTGCCTTGACCGCGGGCCTTCAGCAGACCAAGTAACCCCTTGCTGGAGCCAGCGACCTTGGGTTCAAGCTGGTGGGCTTTTGCTCAAACCAGATGAGCCCGTGCTCAAGCTGGTGAGCTCAGGGTCTTGAACCTGGGTCTTCCGCATCCCAATCCGACGCTCTATCCACTGCGCCACCGCCTGGTCAGGCTGGAAGTATCTTAAATAACAGTTTTATTGTTTTTGTCAGGTATTATTTAATGTTTTTCATTAATATTTTAAAACTTATGATCTAGTTTTGTGTACCTCTTTTATTGTTCTTATCTAAGTATGAAGTGCATGAAATAATAAACAATTTTGGTATATCATTTTTTTATACTTAAAATGATCATTAGGGCGGAGAACTGGTTGTTAAATTATTTGAATCCAATCACTGGATGAATGGTCAATAATACCACAGACTGATTGGTTAATAATTATTAGAGATTATTTAATTAAGCACCTGTTATAACTACGCACATGCACACACAAGTGCCTTTCATTCTTTCCAAGAACCCTGCAAGTGGATAGTATCACTCCCACTCTCCGAGCTGAGCTGACCCTCAGAGACTTACGCCATTTGTTTAAATGATCACAAGCATTCATTATGGAGTGGAGGTGGAATGCAAGCCCATCTATCCTGCTTCACAGCCTCATTCTCTCCTCTGAATTTTCACATATCCAGAGTCTGCACTGTAAATGTAGTAAATGCCTCAGGAAGTTGCCGGATAGAAGGAAGGGAGGGAGGGAGGGAAGAAGGAAGGAACGAAGGAAGGAAGAAGAAAAGACAATGCAAAGAATCCTAAAATTTCTATGGAACAACAAAAAACGCTGAATAGTCAAAGCAAACTTGAATAAGAACAAAGCTCTCTGAGTTCCAACTATAGTAGTATAAAGCTATAGTAATCAAAACACTATGGTACAGGCATGAAAACAGACACACAGAACAATAGAATAGAAAAGAGAACCCAGAAATAAACCCATGCATACTTTGCACAGTGCAGGAAACCACCAACAAAACAAAAAAGCAACCTACAGAAAGGGAGAAGATATTTACAAATCACACATAATTTTTTGGCTAATAATAAGAGGTTAAGAGCCAAAAACCATAAAGAACTTATACAATTTACCATTTTTAAAAAATAGCCTGATTCAAAAATGGGCAGAGTACTTGAATAGACATTTTTACAAATGTCTATTTCCAAATGGCCAACAGGCACATGAATAATGCTCAACATCACTGATAATCAGGGAAATGCAAATCAAAACCTCAATAAGATATCACCTCACACCTGTCAGAATAGCCTATTTACAAAAACATCCCTTTAACATGAAAGACTTCAAGATGGTGGCGCTATGGCTTCACAGGAGCACTGGAAAAACACGAATTGAACTGAGTATCTGAAGGGCCACAGGCTGTTCTATGGGAGACAAGCACCAGTGAGGGGGAGGCCAAAATAAAAATATGCGGAACAAACAGGCTCACAAACCCAGGCCAGGATCCCCTGAGGGCAGAAACAGGGTTTGAGGCCCAGGCCATCAGTACAGACTACACATGTCCCTGCAGGGACAGAAGCAGACTGGCAGGTCCCTGCTTTAGTGCAGTTTGTATGCTTCAGCTCTGTACAAAGCGGCTAGTGATAAATGCTATGAGGAGAGGGGTGGTGGCTAGTTCAGACGGAGTGACTAGAGCAATAGCATTTGAGTTGTCCAGAGCCTGGGGGGTGGCAGGACAGCCACCACTCCTGGCCCCCTGCCTTACCTCCCCACCGCTCCCTAAAGGAGTGCTTTCTGACGCGAAAGTTACTGGGAAGAAATGGACAGCAGCTCTTTGGTGCCTGGCATGGTGGGGCGGGGCGGGGCTAACATAAAAGTGGCTCTGGAAAACAGCAGCAGCCCGCTCAGCTGGACCAGCCTGGTACGCATGCGTACTGGAGCGGGCAGAGGTGGAGCATGCGCGCCTGAGGGCGGGAAGGGGAAGCCGAGGCGGGAATTGCTGTGGGGTGCGAGGCAGTTGCTGCGGTTGCAGCCTCCGCGGGAGGACAGGTGGAGCAGCGTGCTGAGGGGCGGGGCTGAGGATAAGTGCTGCTGCTGGGTTTGAGGCGCGATGCCGGCCCTGCAGCAAGAGCATCACCCTTTCTGCTGTAGCGTGAAAGGCTGGGTGAAGATGCTGCGGCTGGTGAGGGCCGCGGCGCGGTGGGGGCGGTGCAGGCTGCTCACGGGCTGTCAAGTGTGAACCAGAACATCCTGGCTTCTCTCCCCACCTGGTTTTTATCAGGTCGCCCTACAGGCAACACATATCACAGTGAACCCAGGGGGAGCGACAGAAGTAAGGCACCATGCTCCCCTTCAGGGCCCTTACACCATCATAAAGCAAAATCAGCATAATGACCTGAACGGCCCACACTTGGACCCAAAACCAGGCCCCCGGCTTCCCAGGTGAGGCAGCTGCAGTAGCGCTGCTCAGAAGCCAAGGGATGAGAAGAGCGGGTTTCGGTGGGTGCTGTGCTCACTCACTGGAAGTCAGAGGTTTGATGTGACTAGCTCAGGGCGGACACAGCCCAGAGCCAGGACAACGGAACCACCCATTTCTGGAGCGTGGGACCCACGGGGAGCATTGCAGTCAGTTCTCAACGGACACTTGGAGTTAATGACTCGTCATGAGGAGGAAGGAGACCTGGCTAGTTAGAGAAGTGGAAACAAGATGATAATATGTTGAAGGAATTCCAGAAAGAGGGAAGGAACAAAACAAATGTTTAAATTTTAAGGAAGTGGCAAATAGGCGAGGGGGATGGAAATAGCTAAAAGTTACAGGGAAACACTTCCGCTAAATATGAGGAAGAATTTTATATTGGGAAATTCCCAAAAGTAAATGGCCACTTGGGAAGGTAGTACATTCCCAGAAAGCAAAGGTAACAGGCAGAGATGTGCACTGTTGTAATGTAGTGAAGCTGCTGTAAGTAACTACTTTCCACTTTATACACACATATCCATACATTTTAGTCATGCCTCTTAAGTATTTACCTGGCAGAAACTGGTTTATTTAGCTATTTTTTTAAATGATCGTTTTTACAGCTTAAACTTGTACTCAATAATCATTGGTCAATCTGGTTTTTTTCCTTTATAGGCACTAACAATGACGTCTATGACCTTTTTTATCATCTCACAAGCCCCTGAACCATACATTGTTATCACTGGATTTGAAGCCACCATTACTTTGTTTTTTATAATTTTATACATGCTCAGAATTGATCGATTAAGTCGTTGTATATTTTGGCCTTTGCTTGTAAGTGTTCAGTTTCATCATTAAAATTAACTACTTTTTCTGCCATAGTGAGACATTTTAATAAACTCTATTCTTTAGTTTTTTTTAAGCCTGTAAAGAATCACTGATAGGCTTAGCTAATGTGCTAATGTGTTCTGTATTGTCCCTGGGGGGGAATTCTCAGGAAACCAGGGCCATCACAGAACATAAATTCTCTTTTGAGCTCCATCTAAAAGTAGATGTGGCTGACCCTTCTCTTAGGAGAATTCACCTAAGTGTAAATCTTCCAAAGAAATTTAAATTTAAGATCATGATTAATTATAGAAAATTCTGAATTTTTTCCTCCTTTTAAAATGCATATTGATTGGGTCTCAAAATTGGGAGGTAGGGATGGAGGCAGATACACAGTATCTGTAAAGCTGTCCACTAAATGAAAAATCAAAATAATTTGGGAGGCTCAATAAAGTACAAAACTATCTTACTTAAAAATGTCTGCAATCACTAATGCTGAATAATTTTTTATTTATCTTGTAAAACCTTAGTAGCATATCGATTTCATCTGTCATGTTCATTGCATTGGGAATACCTGCTTAGTGGGATGCCCAAATTCTGTAAACTGTCAAAATAGGCAAGTTAAAGATATTAGTTAAGATCTATATACCCTTCAGCCTGGACTATAAGCTGGTTCTAGGAGAAACTGAAATACTTCAACTCTCTCTTCTTTCAGTCTTATCCCCAGAATCCTATATTGATAGATTTCCCTCCTCAGACTCTCTGCTGTACCTGTCTCATTCTTTCAATGTGCTCATATCCAAGCTGATAAGCCCTATTAAAGAAGGAAGACTTTAGACCTACTCTCAAACCATAAGCATGCTTTAAAGGTGTACCTTCTGAAACCGCCTTCATTGGCCTCTGATGAGCATTTCAGGCTAATCACAAACTGAGAAATCCCAAAAAGGTAATGCAAGGAATTAGACAGGATCTTCAGAGCACCTCTCCAAAATCCTACTTGATCTACACGTTAGTGCTGGACCTGACTAGAGGGAGTCTAGAAGAGATTACAAAGCCTTCGTCAGTTGGCCCTCAGACTACATAACATCATTTAGTGGCAGAAAGGCCTAAGCTAAATAATTCCACAGATTTATTCAAGGAGATGATGAATATGGTCCACAATTTCTAATCTTGTACTCAAAAAAGTACATAGTTGCTCTCATACTCTGCTTTCTCTTGGTTTACAAAACAACACATTTTAGCATTTATTTTTCTCAGAACTAATAATTCTCTGGAGCTTCTAATATGTAATAAACTTGGATCCCTAAGTTTAACAGAAGACACAGAGGAAGAGTGAACTATTTGTAGCACACTGAAAGTAGCCTCTAATCCTCTGAGGATCAAACTTTGCGGATATTGCAACCTTTTCGAAATGGTGCTATTTGGTCAACTAAGTTATTACTCTTATTAATTAATAGAAATGGTGCTGTTTGGTCAACTAAGTTATTACTCTGTTATGAATCCCATCTTCCACTCTGCTCTTGATCTAACAAAATCATTTATTCAACAAATGTTAAGTATTTGCTAATCCCAGGTTCTGTAATAAATTCTTTAATGAGACAAAACACAAATCTTGTATGTGAGAAACTTTCAGTATAGCCAGCAAGAAAGAGAAATGAGTAACTCAGTGTAATAGGTGATGTGACAGAGGACACCCAGGGTGGTGTAGAGGCACCGAGCCAGGGAAAGGGATCCAATCATAACAGGCTTTCCTGAAGAAAACCATGCCTGAACTGAGGGCTGGTGGATGAAAAGGAATTAGCAGACCGGGAGGGGGATGAAAGGGTTTCAGGGTAGAGGGAGCGATGTATGTGAGGGGGCGGGGGCGCGGGGAGCATGATCCTCCTAGACCTGCACATGGTTGTGAATGGCAGGAATGTGGAGTTGTGAAGAAGAGAGGGGCCAAGAGTGGAGGCTTGAGAGGCAGAAGCAGGTCAGAGCCCTGAAGGTGTTTTATGCCCTGGGTTTAACCCAAAGGCCAGCGGAAGTTTTTGGAAGATTACGTAGGAGAGTGACATAATCAGCTTACACTTTAAGAGATGGCACTGTTGGCAGGGTCAGTAATGGCTTGAAGTGGAACAAAACCAGAGGTAGGTCTGAGAGATCACTTAAAAGTCTGTCACCATAATCCAGGCATGAAACAAATAAAGGTCTGAACTAAGGTTATAACAATAGCTGGAGAAAAAGTAATGTTCATGAGGTAGAAAGGATAGGACTGAGTAATCAAAGAGATTCAAGGATACCTGCCATTTAAATAACTACCTAGAGAGGAAAATAGGATAGCAAGTATAGGAAGAAGAATAGGTTTAAGGAAGGCCCAGGGAGAGTGGTACATAAATGAATTCAGTTTGAGAAATTCTAGGTATCAGTTGCACGTGGGCTATTCAAATGGAAAGGTTCAGAACAGACCTGAAACTTAGGAGAGAGGAGAGAGAGTTGCAGCTTTGGGAGTCATCACATCACTCTCTGATGGAAATAAGCTCTGGGACTGGCCTAAATGTCTCAGGGAGAGTGTGGAGCAAGCTGAAGGCAAAACTGGAAAATACCAACATATGGGGTGAAAGAAGAGAGACCAGAAAAGGGCAGGACAGGACCCAAGGGAGACCCAAGTTCTGGGGCAGGTGTATCCTTTTTCCTGTGGTTCTCCACACAATCAAGAACACTGCTTTTCCCCAAGCCATTCGTATGCACATATTCAAGTGACTCACAGGGGGCAGGGGTGCCTGTCTGAAGTAGAGGTGTGGTCTATTGCCTTGAACAGAGCAAAATATCCAGCATTGAGGGGCATTAGCCTAGAACAGTAGCCTTAGCACATCCTGCAAATGAGAGGTTTTTTCCTT
This sequence comes from Saccopteryx leptura, assembly GCF_036850995.1. Taxonomy (NCBI): domain Eukaryota; kingdom Metazoa; phylum Chordata; class Mammalia; order Chiroptera; family Emballonuridae; genus Saccopteryx; species Saccopteryx leptura. The sequence goes on from NC_089511.1 coordinate 17,052,096, forward strand.
CCTAACTGTATCTAATCTTGACCTGTCTCCATTGAACCTCTTTCCTATTTTCTTTTTAATGACTACATTTTTAAGGTACCAGGGTTTTGAAGTTTGTTATTTCTGTGTTGACAGTTCCTTCCCACCTACAGTTATCTGCAAGCATACATAAACCATTCCAGAACAAAGACGATCTGCCTTTCCCACACTAGACATCCATTCAGATGTAAGCTGCACCTCTTAAAGCCACCATTCAGAATGAAAATGCTTCATTTCAAGAAATTATTAAATGAATGGGCTACATCATCAGAAATCTAACCATAATTGGCCAACTATTGTATAAAAATATATGGGAGTTTATTCCTGAAAATTACCACTTTCTCCTAAGTATGTGCTGCTTCTAGTTTTTAGGTTTTTTAATAAATTTTTATTAATTTTAATGGGGTGACATCCAGGTTATCTTGTCATTCAATTATGTTGCATACCCATCACCCAAAGTCAGATTGTCCTCTGTCACCTTCTATCTGGTTTTCTTTGTGTCCCTCCCTCTCCCCCTTCCCCTCTCCCTCCCTCCCCCCTCCCTGGTAACCACCACACTCTTGTTCATGTCTCTTAGTCTCGTTTTTATGTCCCACCTATGTATGGAATCATGCAGTTCTTAGTTTTTTCTGATTTACTTATTTCACTCCGTATAATGTTATCAAGATCCATCCATTTTGTTGTAAATGATCCGATGTCATCATTTCTTATGGCTGAGTAGTATTCCATAGTGTATATGTGCCACATCTTCTTTATCCAGTCATCTATTGAAGGGCTTTTTGGTTGTTTCCATATCTTGGCCACTGTGAACAATGCTGCAATGAACATGGGGCTACATGTGTCTTTACGTATCAATGTCTCTGAGTTTTGGGGGTATATACCCAGTAGAGGGATTGCTGGGTCATATGGTAGTTCCATTTTCAGTCTTAAATTTTATTGAAAAGTGGAATGAAAATATATGAAAAACAAAGGAAAATTTAGTTTGGTCTTAACAAACTTGGAATTGTAGTACTTCGATATAGAGAGCTCTTTCAGTACTGCTAGCAGTAAAGCCTATATAATATATATATACCCATGTAATCATCGAGTAGCAATGGATTTCACACGACCACACACAATTAAGTAAAAATAACTGAATCAGTTGAATTATTTGGCATTAATAGTTTGGACATGAACTTTAGAGGTAAAAAGTAAAGGAGATGTTATAACATCATGTTTCTGAAGATATTTTCTTCAGCTAATATTTCGAGGATACAAGAGGAAACTTCCTTTTGGTGTTCTCACCACTTGAGTATATTCTCTGTCAGTTCTTCTGTCTCTGTCACCAAAATATCCATCTTGGCTAAAGCCTTGCTCATTTTCTTTAGATTTGCATCTAAATGAGGAATATTTCCAATTGTTTCAAGATGGGTTTCTAATCTCTCAATGAAAGTCATTGCTAACTCCAGTCATGTACCAGGTATCTGTGATAATCAGCTTCAACAGGCAGGTTTTTCTGGCACAGAGGTTTCAACAATCTTTGCCTAAGGGACCTCTTCTCTTTTAGCACTGCTTCCAAATGATTATTCATGCTTTGCAGAGTATCACACTTTTGAGTCAAAAAAGGATGAACAACATATGTTGTATCTTTTTCTAGTGTTAGAAGTTCAATTTCCAGGTTGTTCTGATTAATTTCAGCTTGAATATTTGTGATCTGCTGTAGCCTGGAGAAGTTCACAAAGCAAGGAGCTGATTTCTTAGATATACTATTTAACATCTTCTGAGTGACTATCCCCGAAGTTACAAAATGGCCCCGCAGTAGCCCAGCAGCCTTTGGTGCAGACGCCTGGTCCCAAGGGTTGGCCGCAGCCATGGCAAAGATCCACCTTCGCTTCTAGTTTTATTAATTGCGTTTTAGCAACATAATAAAGTTGTTTGATTTACAGTGTGGATTCCTTATAGTTTTTGTTCTATTATTACAACGGAGCATCCTGACTTCCCAGTGTACTATTCTATCTTATACTTTCCACATATTATATCATCCACTCCTAACCAGATGAGTTCCCCCTCCAACTACATTTAAATAAAAAAGAAATAAGCCTGTTAAGAAGTTAAATGACTGGTGTATTATAGGTTAAGAGGACGACTAGGCACTCTTGTAGGCCACACATAATGTATGTCTCATTTTACTGTGGCAGTTTTATTTCCTAACAGATTAATGCTAAATAAATTTGTTTCATAAGATGGAAGTTTGAACATCTTTAAAGAGCTCATTCTTTTTGTTGTTGTTGTTGTTATCTTCGGATCTTCATGTGAAGCTGACCTTTCTGTTGTGTGTTCACAGGATATTATCAACTCAATGGTAACAACAGTTTTCATGATTATCGTGTCCGTGTTGGCACTGCTACCAGAAACAACCACAGATATAGTCCTCGGAGGGGTAAGTGGAGGTGTTTTTGGTTTCTTCCTTTAGGTTTGATCAAATTCAAATTTGTTTGAAAATAGATACAAGAACAGAAACATACACTGTACTCATCCTTGAGTTTCATAGGCCAGAATACCATAACTAGGGGTTTAATATTTTTTGTATGAATAATTGCCGTGATTAATGTGCAAAAATATATGGTTTCAGACTGACCTATGGTGTCGCAGTAGATAAAGTGTTGACCTGAAATGCTGAGGTTGCCAGTTCAAAACCCTGGGCTTGCCTGGTCAAGGCACATACAAGAAACAACTATTACGAGTTGATGCTTCCCTCTCCTCCCTCTCCTCTCTCTTTTTCTCCCTCTCTCTCTCCTCTCTCTCGAAAATCAATAAATAAAATCTTTAAAAAAAAGACTATGATTTAAAACTAAAGTTAAACAAATAAGGAGGATCATACCTGCTTGTCATAGGTATGCAGCGCTAGACTAGACTGAGAAAAGCTACTGGAATCAGATACAACACTTAGCTCCTAGAGACTTAATGTCAAACAAAAATGCCATGAGGGAGTTTTGCAAATTCTCCCTTTGAAAAAAAATAACACTTGTTAAGGTGAGACAGACTATTCTGAGCTGTTGTTTCTTGTCCAGATCCTTCTTCAGAGGGAATACAACAGACATCATATGAGATGGAAATGGTGGTAGGAAGCTCTGTAACTAAAGGGTTAAACACTGCTTGATGAGACCCAAATCAGATCAGTTTAATCAGACTTTATCCTAGAAGTCAAGTGTGTAATTGAAATAGACCCATCAGATAGTCTTCTGAGATTTCTTATAGAAGGTTCGAACTCATTTGAATTTTCTAGGTTCTGATCTAGAGAAGTGAATTAGAAAGTTCTTAAGTAAATCTCCTTCCTACTTCTTGCCTTTTTATAATATAGGTGACAGGAGAATTGACTGCAGTAAGATAGTCATGTATTTCAGAATCCATGGATTTTCATCTCCCTAATTAGGTCCTAAGCAACTTCATGAAGAATGGGAATTATTTTAGAAATAAGAAATGAGTGCTATAACAGCAATTTCCCCTCATTATCTACCCCCCACCCCTTGTTGTCTTCAAAAATAACCTTATCCTATGCCTGACCAGGCGGTGGCGCAGTGGATAGAGCGTCGGACTGGGATGCCAAGGACCCAGGTTCGAGACCCCAAGGTCGCCAGTTTAAGCGTGGGCTCATCTGGTTTGAGCAAAAGCTCACCAGCTTGGACCCAAGGTCGCTGGCTCAAGCAAGGGGTTACTTGGTCTGCTGAAGGCCCATGGTCAAGGCACATATGAGAAAGCAATCAATGAACAACTAAGGTGTCACAACGAAAAACTGATGATTGATGCTTCTCATCTCTCTCTGTTCCTGTCTGTCTGTCCCTATCTATACCTCTCTCTGTCTCCGTAAAAAACGAAACGAAAATAAATAAATAAATAACCTTATCCTATGCCTGACCAGGCGGTGGTGCAGTGGATAGAGCGTCGGACTGGGATGCCGAGGACCCAGGTTCGAGACCCCGAGGTCACCAGCTTGAGTGAGGGCTCATCCAGTTTGAACAAAAGCTCACCAGCTTGGACCCAAGGTCGCTGGCTCGAGCAAGGGATTACTCGGTCTGCTGAAGGCCTGCGGTCAAGGCACATATGAGAAAGCAATCAGTGAACAACTAAGGTGTCACGATGTGCAATAAAAAACTAATGATTAATGCTACTCATCTCTCCGTTTCTGTCTGTCTGTCCCTGTCTATCCCTCTTTCTGTCTCTGAAAAAAAAACAACACAACTTATCCTCTACAATGGAGAGAGAGGGACCAGGCCTAGGATTCACCTTTATTCACTTATTTACTCATTCATTCATTTGCTTCTTAAGTGCCCTTTAGTAGGTGCTGACAAAGTATAGAGCTGTGCTGCCCAGCATGGTAGCCACTGGTCACATGTGGCTACTGAATACTGGAAATATATGTGATTGGTCTCTATTGGGAAGAGCCTTACATGTAATATACACACTGGGTTTCAAGACTTACTACCCCAGAAATAGAATGTTTAATATTTCATTAATAACTTCTTTATATTAATGATATATTAAAATGATATTTTGTATCTATAGGGCTAAATAAAATATATTATTAAACTCAATTTCACTTGTTTTTCTTCACTTTTTAATGTGCTTTTAGGGACCTTTAATTATGTGGCTTACTTTCATTGGTGATTAACATTATATTTCTTTTGGATGGCACTGGACTAGAACGAGAGCCCTTTACTCAAGCTGCTCAGACAGAAGTGCAAACACCTCTCTGTAAACTGTTGACAGGGCACAGGGAAGAGGAGCAGCTACATTCTGTCAGTAGAATCAGAGTTGGCCAGGAGTAGAGGAGGAAAGGGGAGGGGGTTCCAGGTGGGAGAACCAGCAACATGCATGGTACCAGTCATGAAAGGATAGGTAGGAGGAATGTAGTGTGGTCAGGACCCAGGAAGCTGAGCTTGGGATTGAGAGTGCAAAGATGCGGTGTCTGGAGCCAGAAAGACAGACCATCAGGCCTTTAGATGGAGCTGAGCAGATGGCATGCAGGGAATGACATCCCCCTCTCCAGCCCAGGCACCAGCTCTCAGAGAGCAACCAGGCTACCTAGAGACCACGTTCCAGTTGATTCCTTTCACCTCAATTTCATGTTCCTAAGGTATACGAATATGCAGTGAAGTCTTGCAGAGTTAGGGTAAACAATAAGAGGCAGAGAAGCACCTTAGGGCAAAGGCCCTGAGCAGACGAGAGTCCAGGGGCCTCTCTGACCCATACTGGAAACAGTGTGTGCTGGATACAGCAAAACAGCGGGATAAAATTCAGCAACAAGAAATGTTTAGGCTCTCAGAACAGAGATTAGGAGTCAACATATTCCCTGTCCTTTACTTCACCCCATGAAAACTTTTTTTGTCTGCTTCCTTTGAGCTATTTGTACTTGCTAATAAATATCTGAGTAAGGCTGGGGATGGGGCTTCAGTCCTTTGGTCTGCTGATGAGGCTGTTGTCTCCCCTCAGCCCCTCAGAGCATGTCATCTGAGCTCCGAGTAGTTCACTGTCACTGCGACAAGTGGTGCCCCATTTGAGGAACAGGGACCAAACATAAGGTTTACTACTCCCAGTAGTTCATTGTCACTGCGACAAGTGGTGCCCCGTGTGAGGAACGGGGACCAAACATAAGGTTTACTACTCCCAGTAGTTCATTGTCGCTGAGACAAGTGGTGCTCCAACGAGATACCGGAAGAAATGACCACCCGAAGCCTGGCAAAGGAAAAGGACGTTTGCCCATCCCATGTGGTAAGGGACACAAGCAACAGAGAAACAGCCCTTGAATGCTTGCAGTGAGGTCACTTTTAGGGGTCAGGCCAGGGGATTTCCCTTTCCCTTCCTCTCCCCTTCATAATGGGGAATTCCCTTTCCCCTGAGCAGTGGAGTAACAAATTACAGTTACAGAGACTCCTCTGAGCCGCAGGGTGTCAGGTAAGGAATAGAAATTTAACTGTCCCCTTGCTCAATGTTTGACAAATATGCCCTTGGTATCCGAAGGAGGTTTAGACTTAGGAGATTGGGAAAAAGTTGGACGGTGGCTCCGTAGTCCCATCGGCCCCATCACAGTTCAACATCTCACGGACTGGAGTTTCTGTTGCCTACTCAGGCACAGGAAAAGCCTACCCCCAATCCTGAGGAGCAGGCTTCTGCTACACCCTATAAGACCCCCTCTCCAGTGAGCCACTCCCAGCTCCTTCTCCATATGAAGATAAGATTGAGAGATGTCTCCAGGAAGGATTAGAGAAAGATGGGAAATTTGTACAAGCTTTTCCAGCGATCAGGACCCCTGGTCAGCCTGTGCGGTATAAGCCCTGGCCATTTCAGGTTTTTAAGGAATTTAGAAAAAGTATCAGGAAAAATGAGTTACAAAGCACTTTTACCAAGGGGATGGTTGAAGCATTTGGGACGGGATATAAAATGACTCCTTGGGATTAGAAAGGGCTAGTAAAAACTGTTTTTAAGCCCTGGCCGGTTGGCTCAGCGGTGGAGCGTCGGCCTGGCATGCGGGGGACCTGGGTTCGATTCCCGGCCAGGGCACATAGGAGAGGCGCCCATCTGCTTCTCCACCCCTCCCCCTCTCCTTCCTCTCTGTCTCTCTCTTCCCCTCGCGCAGCCGAGGCTCCATTGGAGCGGGGATGGCCCGGGCGCTGGGGATGGCTCTGTGGCCTCTGTTTCAGGCGCTGGAGTGGCTCTGGACACGGCAGAAGGATGCCCAAGGGGGGGGGGGGCGTCGCTCCCTGGTGGGCGTGCAGGGTGGGTCCCGGTCAGGCGCATGCAGGAGTCTGTCTGACTGCCTCCCCGTTTCTAGCTTTGGAAAAATGAAAAAGAGAAAAAAGAAAAAAAAAAACTGTTCTCACCACCTAGCCCAAAGCTCAGACCAGTTCCTCCCCCTAGATATTTCACTGACGCTAGCCAGAGGGAAGTAGCTACAGAAGAAGATACCTTTGCCCCTTTTCCTTGAAAAACAAAGGGCTGGAATGTTAGGTTTGGATCCAGGGCACCTTTAAACTCAAGGCAGGCTATAAAAATGGGAGGGATCATGCCAGGACCTTGATGAAAAAGAGAAAAAAAAAGGGAGACACTTTTAAAATCCAAGCGGCTCAGTAGCCCATGACCTCCCTTCTTTTCAGTCATCCTGGAAGCCTGCCAAGGATATATAGTCTTGCATTCTCTACAATTATTAGTAATACTGTAAAAATAAAGTTATGCCAATTTTTTTAACCAGGTGGTCTAGAAAAGCATTTGATATTACTAGTTTAAATTTAATTAATGTTTTTTAAAGTTCTTAACAAAAACATATGTTTGTTTTACCTAGGTTTACAAAAGGTTTCTGTTATCTCTGTTGTCTTCTAAAATATGTTTGCTTATCAATAAAAGAACCTGTTTCTAAAGGTCATAAAATATGTTCATAAAAGTATCCATCTAAAATTACTCATTACTAACTTAGTCCTTACATGGGGCACCACTTGTTACGGTGCCAATGCACTACTCAGAGACCAGATGACATGCTCCGAGGGGCCGATGAGGGACAACAGCCTTGGTCAGCAGACCAAAGGACTGAAGCCCTGTCCATAGACTTACTCCGGTATTAGCAAGTAAAATAACTCAAGAAGACAAAAAGTTTTCAGGGGTAAAGGACAAGGAACATGCTGACTCCTAATCTCTGTTCTGAGAGCCTATAAACATTTCTTTTTGCTGAATCTTATCCTGCTGTTTTGCTGTTTCCAGCACGCACTGTTTCCAGTATGGGTCAGAGAAGCCCCTGGACTCGCATCTGCTCAGGGCCTTCTCCTGCCTCTAATTGTTTACTCTAACTCCATCTTCATAGCATATTCCTACACTAAATCCTATTTAGAGTCCCATCCCTATGTAGCCCAGTCTCTGAAAGATCACTCTAGATCCGTGATGGCGAACCTTTATATAAAAAACAGCCCGCTTTTGCAGTGCTGGTCAACCTGGTCCCTCCCGCCCACTACAGGGCGGACCAGCTTTTCATGGTGAGCCAATCACAGTGCCGGTTGGTTGCTCCGCTACCGCCCACCATGAAACATGGAACGCCCACTAGTGGGTGGGAGGGGCCAGGTTGACCAGCACTGAAAAAGTGGGCGGTTTTTATAAAAGGGTCACCATCACGGCTCTAGATTATTTTATCACTCCAGTTCTCCAAAGCTTTCATCACAGCTACTATTGCCACAGCTAAATCTTGAGCTGGTGTTAACTTTGACCCTTTCTCCAGTAGAGTCTTCAACAGGAAAGTCAAATTTTTGAACAGTGGAGATATAAATGCTGACTGATCACTAACATCAGCAGGCCTTTAAACAAGACACCCCAGGAGCAAGTCAAGCGATGCACACAAGTATTTATTTCAGAGCCCACACCACTTCAAGATTATTTCTGCTCACTTAAATCACCCTTTCCCTTTCTTGAGGCGGGTATTGGGAAAACTTGGGAGTGAGGATGAAATGAGGTTTCTTCCCATTTTCTCGTGAGGGGGCACAGTAGGCAGCAGTCCCAGTACCCTCTCATTAGAGGAAGCCAGTGGAAAGACCACTTAAAACACCTGTGTGGAAGGACGGAAGTCCAGATCACAGCCACAGCAGTGACACGGTGTCTTTGTTTCCAGGTCTTTGGACTGCTGCTAGTGGCGTGCTCCATTGCGGACGGGGCTCTTATCTACCGGAAACTGCTACTTAATCCAAGTGGTCCTTATCAGAAAAAAACTGTTCATGACAAAATATAAGTTGTATAATTTTATATTCCTTCATAGTATATATTAAACATATCCCTTTATTCTCCCACATGGTTTGTCCAGTTGTTCTCATTTGAATCTCCATACGGAACTGGGGGAAGAGATTTAGGAACTCAGCGCCCCGCGTTCACCAGTACTGTAACTTCCGAAAGCCTGGATGGGGTCAATCGGGTCTTCTGGGTCTGTGTGGGGGTGGCAGAGAAGAAGGCGCTGGGACCACCCCAAATGGTCTCCACAGCCCTTCTCCCAGCTGCCTGGCAGCACTGGACTGCTGGGGCTGCAACACTGAGTTCCCAGGCTATGTAAGAGCACTTCCCCAGGTGACGAGAAGGGTTGCTGGAGGGTTGTCCTCAGGCAGGGAGAGCTGGTGCTTGCACAGCATGGGCAGCCAGCAGCTGTTGGAGTGGAAGACTGGTGCCCAGCAGAGAGCCAATCACCGCCGCGGTGCGGGGTCAGAGCCGCAGGGCCAGCCTGACATAGCCAGGCCCGGGGCTCACCATGAATTCTGAAGACACCAAGGAATCTGCAGGGGGCTTGAAATCCCGGAAACAATCCAAGAAGCGTCCCGTACCCTCAGGGAAGAAATCCAGACCCTCAGTGAAGCCCACTCACCGGCCTCCTCCAGAACCCTCAAAGGGGCCCACGGAGCCCCAAGCCCAGAAGCCAGCTGGACAACACGTGTCCCCGACTGCACCGGAGAGGGCCGCCATCAGCGAATCCGAGAAGCCGGCTATCCAGAAGCCTGCGGAGGACCGGACCAGAGTCCCGCCCAAACTCAGGGACAGCATCAAGACTTTTTTTTTCTCGCCCACGGGTGCACTGAAGGTCGTGAGGCTGGTGAGCAGAGAGAGCTGGTGACTTGGCTGGGCAGATGTTGGGCGCAGGCGGGGCGCTTGCCAGCCTCCGCCTCGGGGAAGCTTCCCTGGTCCCCTTTGCCGTCACCCAGCTGTGCCTCACCTCTCCCCCACCTCTCCCCTGTCCTCCCCACACTCGAACCTTACACTAAATTTGGTTTCTTGTTTCCTGTCTAACTTTTATATTTCTCAGGTTTCCCCTCACTAAGAGAATTAGGGAAGACATGAAAATAGTGAAAGTGTGTAAATTAGAAAACACAAATAATAGAATGACCAATAACATCGATACACCTCTGGCCAATATAACAGATAAAAGGGAGAGGGCATTACATATATTCAAAGTTAGAAACCATAAGAAATGATGATATATTGCCATTTACAACAACATGGATGGACCTTGAGAATATTATGCTAAGCGAAAAAAGTAAATCAGAAAAACCTAACAGCTGTATAATTTCACATACATGTTGGATATAAACCTGAGACTCATAAACATAGACAAAAGCAAAGTGGTTACCAAGGGTGAGGAAGGAAAGTAACGAAGGCCAAATATACAATGATGAAAAATTTGACTTCGAGTGATGGGTACATAAGGCAATGAATAGTTCAAATACTATAGAGATGTTTACCTGCAACCTATGTGTTCTTATGAACTAATGTCACCCCACTATATTTAATTTCTAAACAAAATATAATAATAATAATAATAATAATAATAGCCTGGCCTGTGGTGGCACAGTGGATACAGTGTCGACCTAGAATACTGAGGTCGCTGGTTTGAAACCCCTGGCTTGCCCCATGAAGGCACATACAACAACCAATCAATGAACAACTAAAGTGAAACAACTATGAGTTGATACTTCTCGTCCCACCTCACCACCTCTATAAAATCAATAAATAAAATCTAAAAATAAGTAAATATAGTAGTAATTAAACAATATCTAAAAATATTATTAGAAGAGTGCATGCCCATTGAAGAAAAGAAAAAACCCATAAAGTAGAAAATACTGCCTGCACTCCACTACCGAAAGATAAACATCATTACATTCCAGTATATTTCAGTATTATATACTAAACATGTTTCTCATCTTTGAGAGTCTTACAACTGCTCATTGAAGGTCTATCATGTGCCAAGCACCATGGACTCAGAAGTCAGTCCCAGCATCCGCAGAATGCACAATGAGTGTGAGGATAAGAGGAAAGTAACAGGAGATTACAAGAAAAGGTGTTCACCATGCTGTAGGAACACACGGCCACATGGCCAGCCAGGCCCACCGCTCTGTGATGGGCCAAAGTTTCCTCCACTTTCCTCCTCCATTCGACTTTGCTATCAACTTCGTGTGATCATGATTAACACTGAGATGCACCACCTAGCCTTATTTTTAAATGACAATTTTTATTCTTTCCTAAAAATAGAAGTTAAGCATTCTTACAGTAGGAAATACTGAGAACTAAAAGAAGAAAATAAAAATCACTCATAATTCCAAAGACAACTGCCATTAATCAGAATCAAGCTTTCCAGGCAAACAGGCTCAAGCTCCAAAGCCCCCACCAGAACCAAAATATATATCGTCCTGTTAAAGACCCTGAAAGATATACAGTAAAAAGGAAACTTGCCCAGATGTCCAACAACTGGTAAACAGATACATAGTACATCCACACAATGGAATATTATTTGAGAATAAAAATTAATGAAGTACCAATGCATGCTACAACACAGATGCACCTCAAAAAACATGCTAAGTCAATGAAGCTAGACTCAAAAGACCAAATGCTATATAGTTCCATTTGACAGAAAATGGTCAAAAAAGCGAATCCATAGAAAGAGATTAGACGAGTGGTTGCCTGAGGCTGGAGTGACTGCAAATGGGCATGATGTTTCTTTTCCTAGTGATAGAAATGTCCTAAAATTAGGCAGTGGTGATATTGCACAACTCTGAAAATTTACTAAACTTCACTGAATTGTACACTTAAGATGAGTGAACTTATGGGGATACGTAAATTAAACTAAATAAAACTTAAAAAAAAAAAGAAACCCTGTTTCATTTAATATTCAAAGAACTAAAAGAAGATTCCTCACCCTTCAAATTCTCTCTCCCTCTCATTCATACCCACTGTTACACTCCCCAATCTTCCCCTTAACCAGACAGACAATTTCTGCAATAGTTTGTAGTATTTCTTTCCTGGTTTTTTCCTATAAAAAGGTTACATATTATTTCATTTGAATCATACTTCATATATATATATATTTTTTTTTTCTGTATTTTTCTGAAGCTGGAAACGGGGAGAGACAGACAGACTCCCGCATGTGCCCGACTGGGATCCACCCGGCATGCCCACCAGGGGGCGACGCTCTGCCCACCAGGGGGCGATGCTCTGCCCCTTTCGGGTGTCGCTCTGTTGCGACCAGAGCCACTCTAGCGCCTGGGGCAGAAGCCGAGGAGCCATCCCCAGCGCCGGGGCCATCTTTGCTCCAGTGGAGCCTCCGCTGCGGGAGGGGAAGAGAGAGACAGAGAGGAAAGAGAGGGGGAGGGGTGGAGAAGCAGATGGGCGCTTCTCCTGTGTGCCCTGGCCGGGAATCAAACCCTGGACTTCTGCACGCCAGGCTGACGCTCTACCACTGAGCCAACTGGCCAGGGCCTCATACTTCATATATTTTTATTGTTTTTCCCATCTTGCATAATGAGTACTTTTCCAGCTCATTAAATATTTTTCAAAAATCTGATTGTGCATAGGTGAGTAATATTCCATCACTTAAGATATCCCATGGCGCCTGACCTGTGGTGGCGCAGTGGATAAAGCGTCGACCTGGAAATACTGAGGTCGTCGGTTCGAAACCCTGGGCTTGCCTGGTCAAGGCACATATGGGAGTTGATGCTTCCAGCTCCTCCCCCCTTCTCTCTCTCCTCTCTCTCCCTCTCTGTCTCTCTCTCTCTCTCCTCTCTAAAAAAAAAAAAAAAGATATCCCATGGCCTCAGGGAGGAGTCTGATGTCCAGAGATAGAGACAGACCTTCCTATCTCTGGAGATCCTCTAGCATTTCTTTTTTTACTATTTGTATATTCCTTCACATCCCTCCTCAAAAAATAATAATAAAATTATATATATAATATATCATGTATATATAATACATAGAAAGAGAGAAAACATAAAGAGGGACTTACCACAGACTTTTTCTCATTTTCTTTATCCTCAAAAGAAAGGGAATCAATATTTAAACTCACTTTTAAATGATTCACTCTTCTTTGTCCTAATTTGCTAAACTACCACAAAAACAGTAATTTTTAGGCTCTGGCCGATTGGATCAGTGGTAGAGCATCAGCCCGGCATGTGGATGTCCCGAGTTCAATTCCTAGTCAGGGCACACAAAAGAAGCACCCATCTGCTTCTCCACCCCTCCCCCTCTGGCTTCTCTCTCTCTTTTTTTCTCTCTCTCTCTCTTCTCCTCCCTCCTGTAGCGAAGGCTGGATTAGAGCAAGTTGGCCCAAGTGCTGAGGATGGCTCCACGGCCTCTGCCTCAGGCACTAAAATGGGTCTGGTTGCAATGATGCAAGGGGCCCAGATGGACAGAGCATCACCCCCTAGTGGGCTTGCCAGGTGGATCCCGGTCGGGCATATGTGGGAGTCTGTCTCTGCCTCCCGGCCCTCACTAAAAAAAAAACAAAAAAAACACCACAGTAATTTTTATGCTTGCTCTCTGACCTAAAAATGTTTCCCAGTGACACCTGGGGCCTTCCATGGGTGAACAGAGGCAGAGCCATTCTGGCTGTCTGCCTGTGTGTGACACTGTACAACTGCTGCCTGGGTGCTGCTGGCACATGTGGGCCCCACCTGTGTTCAGCTTTTTTCACTTAGTAGATTATACTTTCCATTTTCCACACATCTTATATCTATGTTCCTACTGAGTTGGTCACAGTCACCGGTAAGAGTTGGCAGTGGTCACGGGTTTTGGACCAGGGTTCAGGTTTTGCCTCTAGACCAAAGGCTGACATTGTGGCCCACCCACTCACAGCTGGTCCTCAGATGCCACCCAACAACCCAAGACCAAAATATGCCAGAACCTGACTGTAACTCTGAGTTCAGTTTCTATTTACAAAAATATAACAAATAACAAGTGTTAGTAAGGATGTGGAGAAAAGGAAACACTTGTACATTGCTGGTGGGGATGCACCACAATAGTGGTGCAGCTACTATGGAAAACAGTATGGAGATTCCTCAAAAAGTTAAAAATAGAACTACCATAAGATCCAGCAATCCAGTTCTGGATAGTTATATGAAGGAAAAAAAACCCTCTAATTTGAAAAGCTATATGTACCCTTATGTTCATTGCAGCATCATTTACAATAGCCAAGATGTAAAAGCAGCCTTTTGATAAATGAATGGTTAAAAAAGACTTGACACACACACACCACAGAGTATTACTCAGCCATAAAAAAAAGAATGAAATTTGGCCATTTGTGAGAACATGGATGTACCTAGAGGGCATTATGCTAAATGAAGTATGCTGGACACAGAAAGACAAATACTATATGATTTCACTTATAGGTAGAAAATAAATGAACAAACAAAACAGAAACAAACTCAGAGATACAGGAAACAAAGTGATGGTTACCGAGGGGAAAGGAGTTGGGGAGCAAATGAAATGGTGAAAGGAATTAAGAAGTACAAACTCTCAGTTGTAAAATAAGTAAGTCATGGGGATGTAATCCACAGCATAGGGAATGTAGTCAATAATATCTAATAACTTCGTATGGTAACAGATGGTAACTAGACTTATCCTGGGGATCATTTCATGATAAATACAAAGCACTTAAAAGGATAATATAGATCAATAAAACAAAACAAGACAACAGGACCAAAATGGAGTCATTTATGCTAAGCCCCATATCACCAAACCAAGCCTTATTTTAATTATAGTTCCAGCTCCTCCCAGAAACGGAAGCTGCCTGATAGACCCTTGTAATCCTGATAGACTTTCTAAAGGAAAGTAACCTTGGAAATATGTTCCTGGATCGGACTCCTCAGGCAAGGCCAACAAAAGCAAAAATAAACAACTGGGATTGCATCTAACTTAGAAACAACAGTTTTTGGCCTAAACTTCCTTGTTCCTGTCCCCTTCTATCAACAAAGTCTCCATTTTGTACAGTTCCTTGGGGCTCCTTTTTATCCACTAGACTGGATGCTGCTTGATTCAAATTGATTTTTGCTCCAATAAACTCTTAAAACTTTTTAATATGCCTCAGTTTATCTTTCAACAAAGGCATCACTGATATTGGTGCAATGGGAGGAAGCCTATAAAACCCACCCAAAATTAGGTAGCAAAACTTCAGCTCACACGTGAGGTAGATGCCCAGGCCCTACAAACTAAGCTGTTGTGGAAAGAAGCAGTGACTGTGTGTGTGTGTGTGTGTGTGTCCGTTCCAGTGCTTGGATGGCGGGGTTTCTCACCTCCCCCAGGAGGGCAAGTGTGTGTGTGTGTGTGTGTGTGTGTGTGTCTGCCCATTCCAGTGCTTGGGTGGAGGGGTTTCTCACCTCTCCCAGGAGGGCAAGATGCTAGAAGTCACCTGGTAGACAGACAAAAGGAAGTCAGTTGTGAGAGGGTTCACTCAGCCTCCACATCTGTTACCACTGCTGTAAAGTACCCCCCCAAAAAAGCTAAAAATTGATATTGATATTCTGGGAGGAAAGGTCAGGCTTTCCTATCAGGCTTTCCTGTCCCATCCCTCCTTAAGGGAGGGGAGGGAGAAGAATGTAGAAGTTTCTGGTTTACAAAAACAATGGGTCATTCAGTTTCAAATCTAAAATAAAGGTTAACCTAAAACTTCTTCTCTTTCAATAGGAGGCAGAATTTATATACCACCTTGGATTGATTGTAGTTCCTCCCCCTCCCTGGAATCTTGAGGGTAAAATACCTCTAGGCTAGTGAGGGAAGAAGAACCCTGAAAAATTTGTAAACATCTTTAATTGTGTTACCTTAAAAGTCTTAATGTTTCTGTGTATCCCCTAAACAAATCTTGCCAGCTTATATACTGTGACGTCATGCTCTCCCCTGCCCCCGCCTGTGTGTGATCAAGGGTATATATACAGCCCCTGAACTATTTTGGGGACTGCACGATTTGGGCTTGCAGATGCCCCATGTCAGCCATATGCAGCCGGCATATTAATAAATCTCCTCCTCTATTAAAACTCTTCAAAATTCATCTGGACTGGGTGTCTCTATGTGAACTTGATGAAATGAGGTACAATGCCTTTCAAAATCTGGGTTGTGGTACTTTATAACATATTGGGGCTCATCTGGGATCCGGTGTTTTGTGTCACCAGATTGAGACACCCCAAATTGGACAGACTCTCTGCTGAGCTGCCCGGCCCCACTTGAATCTCGTGGACAGGCATGCCACCTGAGACTTTTCAAGGCTCCCGGTCTTCCTGTGGGGTCCGTACCATTCCTTGGTAGACACCTTCTGGTTCCCAAATTTGACAATTTGGATAATTTGACAGAGAAAATTGAGGAAGTAGGTAGAGCAACTCTTTCTGCTTTACTGAACTTTCTGGCTTCCCTTTGAACTCTTGCTTTCGCTTTTATGTTTGTAACTATTATAGTTTGTAGTCTGTGTCGGACTAGAATGTAGGTAAAGTGGATTTGGGGGCTTTGCTGAGTTATGACTCCGGGGATGTGGAACCCCAATGGAGTAGGTAGGGATTTCAAAACTGCTTTGCCGGTTGTAACTAGTCTATGGTTTTTATGTTTTGAACTGGATCTGCCGTGAAACAGACCAGACATGGTCATAAGTTTGCGCAGGCTCTCCAAGACCGAGACGTCGGTGGGGAGTTTTAGTGGTTAGTCCTGCCTTAGGTTCTAGTTGCGCTCTCAGTGAATGCCAGAAGTGGGGACATGCGTGTCTCCCTAGGAAGGCTAATGGAGGTTAAGTCCACCCAGGATTAGTCAGTCTCACATCGCACTGAATCAGTGGAGACTGAGCTAACCTGGATTGATTAATCTCGACCCAAGACTTCCAAGAGATGTCTCTGTATTTGTCGAGATCTCAGTCTTTGTTTTTAAAGGTGTCTGTTTAGAAAACCCTAGTTTAAAGGAATCTCTAGTGCAGCCTGCGTGCACCTGAGAGGCCACGAAGGGGAGCCCTTTTTTCGTCAGTGAGTCACAGCACTTTTCAGCATCTGGAGTGCGCTGCTCTCCACTGAGGGGAACTCCTCCCTTGTCTATTGAACTTTGTCTTTGCCAGAAAAATTAGGATAAGTAAAACATGCTCATTTAAACTTCTTGATTTGTGTGTATAAGTCCTTTGTTCAATGTCTAAATGTGTCTGTTTGAGTCTTTTGTGTCAAAATTGGAAGCTTCTGACTAAAAGCTATGTTAAGTGACTTTCTTTATTCTCAAAATCTACCTTCAGGGTGCTTTATCTGACTTCTCCCCTGAAGGAAATCATTCTCTACCGTTGGCTTCTTCACCTGTCTTATGTAATAATTAATATCTCTATAGTCAAACACCCTCTTATTCCAGGTGCTAGTTAATTATCTACCTTATCTTTCTTAATAGTGCACTAATTCTTAGATTCTCCTGAAACAAGTTTTTGGGGGTTTTTTTCTCTCTTTTTTTTTTTTTTTTTTTTGTGGGTTTTTTTTTGGGGGGGGGGGTTTGTGTGTGTTTTTCTGAAGCTGGAAACAGGGAAGCAGTCAGACAGACTCCCGCATGCACCCGAACGGGATCCACCCAGCATGCCCACCAGGGGGCGATGCTCTGCCCATCTGGGCCGTTGCTCTGTTGCAACCAGAGACATTCTAGCTAGCACGTGAGGCAGAGGCCACGGAGCCATCCTCAGCGCCCAGGCCAACTTTGCTCCAATGAATCCTTGGCTGCGGGAGGGGAAGAGAGAGACAGAAAGAAAGGAGGGGGAGGGATGGAGAAGCAGATGGGCGCTTCTCCTGTGTACCCTGGCTGGGAATCAAACCCAGGACTCCTGCACACCAGGCTGACGCTCTACCACTGAGCCAACCAGCCAGGGCAGTTTTTGTTTTGTAATAAGTAATAGCAACCGGGAATTCTAATCCCCAGATAATAAGGACAGTATGGAATATAATAATTGGAAACCCAGGTTGTCCTGATCAGTTTCCATACATTGATCAATGGCTAAATTTAACATTAAATCCACCACAGTGACTTAAAAACTTGCTCAATACAGAAAGGGCCGGCAAGCAAGCAATTTAAATGAAAGAAAAGCAGAGCCCACAAATTAAAAGTGTTTCTCCAAACTCTGGAGCAAAAGGACTAGCAAGCAAGCAGTTTGAGTAAGAGAAAAACCAAGCCGGTCTACACGGTACGCAAAGCGAGAGGGTGGGGCCACTGCCGAGGACAGGCAAACATAGGCATGGTCCCTCCCCTCTCCGTCATTGCCCAGGTGCACCCAAGCAGCAGGCAAACAGTAAACAGCCTGCCGCCTTCAGGCGCACGGTTAGGTTAGAATTCAGCTTGCTGTATGCAGGGTGACTGGAAAGAACAATGAAATAAGAATAAAATAACTAAAATGTAGAATAAAAATTAATTCCAAATATCTGCCTACTGACCAAAGGAAGTTTTGCCCATTTAGAAATTACAGAGTAGGAATAGTATTAAAAATTAAAACTTTGCTTTAAAGAAAATCATAAAAAAAGAAAAAAAATTTAAAAATTAACAAACCATAGGTGTGAACCATACTAGTTAATTGGCAGTTTCTTAAATTAAATTACAACTCCAGAAGGAGTAATACAATCATAAATAATAAAATTATAAAAAAATAAAATTAAAAATAAACTCTCCATGGATTAGGGATGATGGCTTGTTGCCCCCACTGGTATAAAAAATTAGAAAAAAAATTCCAACACTCTCCCGCTGGACCAAGGGAATGTTGCAATCTCTCCAAATCTTTCAGTTACATAAAAAACATGAAATTCATAAGAAAAACCCACAACATTAACCATAATGGTAAAAACTATAAAAAGGAATTTTCAGGGAATTGCGGGAAAAATTGGAAACCTCATTTAGGCTAAACCAACTCACTATTGAGAAAATAATTTTGTAAAAATTATATTTAACTGCTCAATACAAGACAGTTAGTTTACAGATGGCAAATTGGTTCCAGTCCTGCTTAAGAGAAGCCCCATTGTCTTTCTAAGGCTTGAATACAGAACAAACTTCAGGAAAAAAAAAGGTAAGAGCGACAAGCTCTCAGTTCTTGGAGTTTGTCTCTCCCTCAGGCATCCACCCCACCCCTCATACAAACAAAAGGTAATAACTTTTTGCCAGTTAGATGGTTTACCAAGAATCCCTTATTGGCCTGACAAGGCGGTGACGCAGTGGCTAGAGCATCAGACTGGGATGAGGAAGGACCCAGGTTCGAGACCCCAAGGTCGCCAGCTTGAGCGCAGGCTCATCTGGTTTGAGCAAAAGCTCACCAGCTTGAGCCTAAGGTTGCTGGCTCCAGCAAGGGGTTACTTGGTCTGCTGAAGGCCCACGGTCAAGGCACGTATGAGAAAGCAATCAATGAACAACTAAAGTGTTGCAAAGTGCAACGAAAAACTAATGATTGATGCTTCTCATCTCTCCATTCCTATCTGTCTATCCCTCTCTCTGACTCTCTCTCTCTCTGTCTGTTAAAAAAAAAAAAAAATCCTTTATTGTATAAAAATATGTTCCATATTAAAATGTATATATAAATATTATTTTAAAAGCCTTTTGTTAATTTTTATTTGCTGTTTTATACTCCTTTAATATTGAAGTCTTAATTTAAATATTAAAAATTGTTAATAATGTCTTTTTATGTAATGTTTAGTTTATTATCATTTTGAAACAATATTGTTAAAATTTCTTTAAATGCTAATGTACTGAATTATTTAGCACCAAAGAGACTCTGGAATTCTAAAAAAGACACTCAGGCCCTGGCCGGTTGGCTCAGTGGTAGGCGTCGGCCTGGCGTGCAGAAGTCCCGGGTTCAATTCCCGGCCAGGGCACACAGGAGAAGCGCCCATCTGCTTCTCCACCCCTCTCCTTCCTCTCTGTCTCTCTCTTCCCCTCCCGTAGCCGAGGCTCCATTGGAGCAAAGATGGCCCGGGCGCTGGGGATGGCTCCTTGGCCTCTGCCCCACGTGCTAGAGTGGCTCTGGTCGCAACAGAGCGACGCCCCGGAGGGGCAGAGCATCGCCCCCTGGTGGGCAAAGCGTCGCCCCCTGGTGGGTGTGCCGGGTGGATCCCGGTCCGGCGCATGCGGGAGTCTGTCTGACTGTCTCTCCCTGTTTCCAGCTTCAG
The DNA here is from genome assembly GCF_036850995.1 of Saccopteryx leptura. Lineage (NCBI taxonomy): Eukaryota > Metazoa > Chordata > Mammalia > Chiroptera > Emballonuridae > Saccopteryx > Saccopteryx leptura. Next base: position 17,072,012 of record NC_089511.1, read on the forward strand.
AAAAATACAAAAAAAAAAAGACACCCAAACCTATTTTTCTTGAATTGATCAGCTAATAACGTTGCTTTTGTCCTTTTCCAAGAGTTATATAAACAAATAAGGACCCTCAAGTCCCTCAGTGAAATCTTCTGAACATGGCTTTTTTTTTTTTTTAATTTTTTATTTCTGAAGCTGGAAACGGGGAGAGACAGTCAGACAGACTCCCGCATGCGCCCGACTGGGATCCACCCGGCACGCCCACCAGGGGGCGATGCTCTGCCCACCAGGGGGCGATGCTTTGCCCCTCCGGGGCGTCGCTCTGTTGCGACCAGAGCCACTCTAGCGCCTGGGGCAGAGGCCAAGGAGCCATCCCCAGCGCCTGGGCCATCTTTCCTCCAATGGAGCCTCGCTGCGGGAGGGGAAGAGAGAGACAGAGAGGAAGGAGAGGGGGAGGGGTGGAGAAGCAGATGGGCGCTTCTCCTGTGTGCCCTGGCCGGGAATCGAACCCGGGACTTCTTCACGCCAGGCCGACGCTCTACCACTGAGCCAACCGGCCAGGGCCTAAACATGGCTTTTAAAAGTCTATAATGACCAAGGTAGTAACAGCAAAGGCAAATAAGGCCCAAAAGAAGTCAGGAAATACCAGCTCTTGGCATACGCTCTTAAAGACTCCAGCGCCCAGAAAGGGCTTCATAGGATTCCAGCAGGGCCCTGCTTCAAGAGTGGAAAGAAAAGTCATTAAACTAAAGCCTGTCAGACTTCCCAGCCCCACTGAGAGATGCATCTTTGCTGTGAAAAGAGGGACATGAGAAGGTAAGCTGCCCCCTTGCTCCATGGAGGGAGGGTTCAGTCTTTTCTAGCCCTGCTCCAGCTACCTGTGACCTGACCTTGCCCAGCTTACTGGGAATTGCCACTGAAGGCCCAAGGACATCGTTCATGAACCTAAGGTATTTCTTCCAAATAACAGATTAACTGATCTCATTTCTTGTGAACACAAGGGCCATCTACTATGCCTTGCCTAAATATTTGAGTTTTATTTACCCCTCGAAAATCTCTACTGTGAGTATTTACAGTCTAATTTTATTGCTTTATTTAATGTATAATGTCTCCTTTATTCCTCCTGTCTCAATGCCCCATGCCTATGGTAGGCTGGGAACTGCTCCTAATTCCAGCTAGAAGCAGTGGTCACTAGGACTTAAACTAGCTGCAAAGTGTAAAATATAACCTCAACTCCAATGCCTTGTGGACTTTTCCTGAATATGTGTAACTCCTATTCTTTAGGACATTTCGCAGACTGAAATAGAAATTAGGCTACATTTGCAAAACAGTAATAATGTCAACATAAACTTAGTAAAATTACATTAACATGTTAAGAACATTTGTGAATGTAAGAATTTTATTTTAAATCCTGTTATATTAGTTAGAATTTTATTTTTATTTAATAATCTAATAGGCTTTAGTCATTTTATTATATTAAGACACTTAACATTAGCTATTTGAATTTTATTGTTAATTATATATTTTTCCAGTCTGCCTCAAAATCGGAACATAGTAATTCAAATAAATAAATGCCACCCAGAACCAGTGGGGTCTTGGGACCCTTCTTGCCAAAGGTATATTCAAAACCAATTAGAAAAAGGATTTAGCCAGTAGGAAAGGAACCCAATATTAATTAGAAACTAATTTAAAGTTACATTTTGCCCATAGGTACCAAAAAGTCCAAGCAAATAAATTACATGAATCAAATAGTAAAAGAAATGTAACCACCCTTTCCCTACTTACTTATGGGATTTACAGGTTACTCAGCAAAGTGTTCAAAGACTGTCCAAGAGGCTCTTCCAGCATTACATCACCCAAGGACTGACTTTCACGTGGATAGGTCCACACACTGTGATCCTGACAACTCCCACTGCTGCTAAAGTAGAAAAACAGCGTGCCCTACTCCAACCACAAACCGGAAGCTGGTTGGTCTACATATGGCGAATATAGGAAGAAACTAAGGACTCTTTTAATCAAACTTTGGGAAAAAGAAAACTAAGGTAAAAGAAAAGCCAACTTAATTGTCACTAAAAGTTAAATTTTTTAAAATAAAAAATTCTGACTAAAAAAAATATATAACTTTAATAATAAAAAAATATAAAAATACTTTAAAAAACAAATTATTATAAAAGCCAATTATTTCTAAATTAAAAAGTTCATAAAAATTAAAAATTTATATAAATTACAAAAAATTTGTGCAGGTTATAGGAAATTTATACAAAGAAAAACAAATTTGAACAGTCAAAAAACTGGTTTTCAAATAATGTTTAGTCACCCTAACAATCCTATTGTGTGCGGCAATTAGTCCTCTTACTTTTTTTTTTTTTTAATTTTTAATTTATTCATTTTAGAGAGGAGAGAGGAAGGGAGAGAGAGAGACAGAGAGGGAGAGAGAGAGGAGAGACAGAGAGAGAATTTGGGGAGGAGCTGGAAGCATCAACTCCCATATGTGCCTTGACCAGGAAGCCCAGGGTTTCGAACAGGAGACGTCAGTGTTTCCAGGTCGACTCTTTTTGCTCTGCTCCCTCTGCTCTCTCATGCTAATCATCCCAGGAACCAAGAGAGCAAGCTCCAGTTCTGCCCCCATTTTATAGTGTAGATTCAAAACCTTTAATCCAATATACAAAATAGGGAAGTCTCTAATACAAAGTCACTTCTCTGAGGCATGATTGGATTGTACCGCCCCACATCAAAAAGGGTGGGGCCTGACCTGTGGTGGCGCAGTGGATAAAGCGCCGACCTGGAAATGCTGAGGTCGCCGGTTCGAAACCCTGGGCTTGCCTGGTCAAGGCACATATGGGAGTTGATGCTTCCAGCTCCTCCCCCTTCTCTCTCTCAGCCTCTCCTCTCTCTCTCTCTCTCCTCTCTAAAAATGAATAAATTAAAAAAAAAATTTAAAAAAAAAAAAAAAGGTGGGAAAGGCTTAATCCCAAAACCAAGCCCATGCTACAATGATCCTGCCTGCCCCCAACACACATTAATATCACCTGGGCAACAGCCTCCACATGGGCAGCGTTATCTTTTACAAAGTGAGCATAATACATTTTATCTGCCCAACAATCATGTTTAATCAATTTTATAACAAGATTTGTTCCTGTCTGTTAAATATCTGTTACATATTATTATAAGTTAATATCCCTAGACAACAGCCTCATACTCTTCAGTAAATTAATTCAAGAGATCGACTTAGGAAATAAAACCAATGGGGATGTTGTAAAGTACGAAAAAAAGCTAAAAATTGATATTGATATTCTGGGAGGAAAGGTCAGGCTTTCCTATCAGGCTTTCCTGTCCCATCCCTCCTTAAGGGAGGGGAGGGAGAATGTAGAAGTTTCTGGTTTACAAGAACAATGGGTCATTCAATTTCAAATCTAAAATAAAGGTTAATCTAAAACTTCTTCTGTTTCAATAGGAGGCAGAATTTACATACCACTTTGCATTGATTGTAGTTTCTCCCCTCCCTGGAATCTTGAGGGTAAAATACCTCTAGGCTAGTGAGGGAAGATGAACCCTGAAAAATTTGTAAGCATCTTTAATTGTGTTACCTTAAAAAATCTTAATGTTTCTGTGTATCCCCTAAACAAATGTCAGCTTATACCATGACGTCATGCTCTCCCCTGCCCCTGTGTGACCAAGAGTATATAAACAGCCCCTGAACTATTTTGGGGACTGCACAATTTGGGCTTGCAGATGCCCGTGTCAGCCATATGCGGCCGGCATATTAATAAATCTCTTCCTCTAATAAAACTCTTCAAAATTCATCTGGACTGAGTGTCTCTATGTAAACTCGATAAAATGAGGTACAGTGCCTTTCAGAATCTGAGGTGCAGCCTGACCAGGTGGTGTCAGTGAATAGAGCATCGGACTGGGATGCCGAGGACCCAAGTCCGAGACCCCGAGGTCACCAGCTTGAGCACGGGCTCATCTGATTTGAGCAAGAGCTCACCAGCTTGGACCCAAGGTCGCTGGCTCGAGCAAGGGGTTACTCAGTCTGCTGAAGGCCCGCGGTCAAGGCACATAGGAGAAAGCGATCAATGAACAACTAAGGTGTTGCAACGCTCAATGAAAAACTAATGATTGATGCTTCTCATCTCTCTGTTCCTGTCTGTCTGTCCCTGTCTATCCTTCTCTCTGACTCTCTCTCTCTCTCTCTGTAAAAAAAAAAAAAAAAAAAGACAAAATCTGGGGTGCAGTACTTTATAACACCACAAAGCTGTAAGCTCACGTTGCACTTCCTGTAAGACCAGCCACAGACCTACCACAGGGCTAGTCTGTGCCTTCCATAAACAAACTTCAGTACAAAGTTCAGATATTTTTGTGAGTGATTTAAAATGAGGCTGCTGGGGGTACTGCTGATCAAATTAGACCAGGGGTCTCAAACTCGCGGCCCGCGGGCCACATGCAGGATTTTGTGCGGCCCGCAGACTAATCCACGAAGTTCAAAATATTTTGGATAAAATTAAGTAAGCCTAGGGGCCTACTTGTATTTTTCATTTCTCTAGCATCCTAGCTAGATATTAGCTTAGTTAACAGCAGTTGTGATGCGAACTACAGTTTCTAGTCGTTTTGTGACACTGAGTAAACTGCATGTACGATTGTGCTTGTTGTACTGATTTTTTTTTGTTTTCAACTGCAGTGAGAAAAGTGTTGCGTAACAGTTGCCTTTTGTAGACCTAGTGCGGCCCGCCTAACGGCTGTGATCTTGCTCTGCGGCCCACATGCTGAGTTGAGTTTGAGACCCCTGAATTAGACTGAATGAAATGGACTGAAGCTGAGATGGGAGGATCCAAACGCAATGGTGATGGCCAAATTATGCAAGACAGAATTTAAATTACATAAAAGAAGCCACACATCACATCCCCTTAAAAAGAAAGGCCCCAAGATGGCAGCGCTATCGCTTCACAGGAGCACTGGAAAAACACGAATTGAACTGAGTATCTGAAGGGCCACAGGCTGTTCTATGGGAGACAAGCACCAGTGAGGGGGAGGCCAAAATAAAAATATGCGGAACAAACAGGCTCACAAACCCAGGCCAGGATCCCCTGGGGGCAGAAACAGGATTTGAGGCCCAGGCCATCAGTACAGACTACACATGTTCCATACTACCAGGTGCCAGAGCCTGGGAACCCTGCAGGGACAGAAGCAGACTGGCAGGTCCCTGCTTCAGTGCAGTTTGTATGCTTCAGCTCTGTACAAAGCGGCTAGTGATAAATGCTATGAGGAGAGGGGTGGTGGCTAGTTCAGAGGGAGTGACTAGAGCAATAGCATTTGAGTTGTCCAGAGCCTGGGGGGTGGCAGGACAGCCACCACTCCTGGCCCCCTGCCTTACCTCCCCACCGCTCCCTAGGGAGCGCTTTCTGACGCGCAAGTTACTGGGAGGAGCTGGACAGCAGCCTGGCAGGACTGGGCGGGCCGGGGATAACAGAAGCTGGCTTGTGAGGCTTCTCTCACAAAAATGCTGCAGATGAACTTCAGTAGCCCGCTCAGCGGGACCAGCCTGGTACGCATGCGTACTGGAGCGGGCAGAGGCCGAGCATGCGCGCCTGAGGGCGGGAAGGGGAAGCCGAGTCTGAAGCGGGTACGGGGTGCGAGGCAGCTGCTGCGGTTGCAGCCTCCGCGGGAGGACAGGTGGAGCAGCGTGCTGAGGGGCGGGGCAGAGGGCAAGTGCTGCTGCTGGGCCTGCGGGTGAGATGCCGACCGTGAGGCGGATGCTCCGCCCTTTCAGATTTAACTTGAGAGGCTGGGTGAAGATGCTGCGGCTGGTGAGGGCCGCGGCGCGGTGGGGGCGGTGCAGGCTGCTCACGGGCTGTCAAGTAGGACCCAGAACATCCTGGCTTCTCTCCCCATATGGTTTTTATCAGGCCGCCCTACAGGCAACACATATCACAGTGAACCCAGGGGGAGGGACAGAAGTAAGGCACCATGCTCCCCTTCAGGGCCCTTACACCATCATAAAGCAAAATCAGTATAATGACCTGAACGGCCCACACTTGGACCCAAAACCAGGCCCCCGGCTTCCCAGGTGAGGCAGCTGCAGTAGCGCTGCCCAGAAGCCAAGGGATGAGAAGAGCGGGTTTCGGTGGGTGCTCTGCTCACTCACTGGAAGTCAGAGGTGTGATGTGACCGAGCTCAGGGCGGACACAGCCCAGAGCCAGGACGACGGAACCGCCCATTTCTGGAGCGTGGGACCCACGGGCTGCATTGCAGTCAGTTCTCAACGGACACTTGGAGTTAATGACTCGTCATGGGGAGGAAGGTGACCTGGCTAGTTAGAGAAGTGGAAACAAGATGATCATATGTTGAAGGAATTCAAGAAAGAGGGAAGGAACAAAACAAATGTTTAAATTTTAAGGAAGTGGCAAATAGACGAGGGGGATGGAAATAGCTAAAAGTTACAGGGAAACATTTCCGCTTAATATGAGGAAGAATTTTATATTGGGAAATTCCCAAAAGTAAATGGCCACTTGGGAAGGTAGTACATTCCCAGAAAGCAAAGGTAACAGGCACTTAGTGAGGCTGTTGTAAATAATTAAACACTTTCCACCCTATACACACACATCCATACATTTTAGTCATGCCTCTTAAGATATATGTAGAGGGCAGAAACTGGTTTATTTAGCTATTTTCAAAATGGTCATTTTTACAGCTTAAACTTGAACTCAATAATCATTGATCTTTTTTTTTTTCTTGTAGGTACTAACTGTGACATCTCTGATATTTTTTTTTGTCTCACAAGCCCCTGAATCATACATTGTAATCACTGGATTTGAAGCCACCATTACTTTCTTTTTTGTAATTTTATACATGCTCAAGGTTGATCAATTAAGTCCCTGTATATTTTGGCCTTTGCTTGTAAGTGTTCAGTTTCATCGTTAAAATTAACTACTTTTTCCTGCCATAGTGAAATATTTTTATAAACTCCATTTTTTAGTTTTTTTAAGCCTGTAAAGATGCTCTGATAGGCTTAGGATGAAGGATCTACCTACTGCTAATATGCTCTATACTGTCTCTGGGGGAGATTCTTGGGGAACCAGACCCATCACAGACATAAATTCTCTTTTGAACTCCATCTAAAAGTAGATGTGGCCTAACCAGGCGGTGGCGCAGTGGATGGAGCATTGGACTGGGATGCAGAGGACCCAGGTTCGAGATCCCAAGGCCACCAGCTTGAGCGCGGGCTCATCTGGTTTGAGCAAAAAGCTCACCAGCTTGGACCCAAGGTCACTGGCTTGAGCAAGGGTATACTCAGTCTGCTGAAGGGCCGCGGTCAAGGCACATATGAGAAAGCAATCAATGAACAACTAAGGTGCTGCAACAAAGAATTGATGCTTCTCATTTCTCTTCCTTCCTGTCTGTCTCTATCTATCCCTCTCACTGACTCTCTCTCTGTCCCTGTAAAAAATAAAAAAATAATAATAAATAAAAGTAGATGTGGCTGACCCTTCTGTTAGGAGAATTCACCTAAGTGTAAATCTTCCAAAGAAATTTAAATTTAACATTTTGATTAATTATAGGACATTCTTAATCTTTCCCTCCTTTTTAAATGCATATTGATGAGGTCTCAAAATTGAGGGATAGAGGAGGAGGCAGATACACAATATCTGTATCTTGCACATCCCTGTCCACTAAATGGAAAATCAAAATAATTTGGGAGGCTCAATAAAGTTCAAAATTATCTTATTTAAAAATGTCTGCAATCAATGCTGAATATTTTTTAACTTATCTTGTAGAGCCTTAGTAGCATATGGATTTCATCTGCCATATTCATATCATTAGGAATAACTGCCCAGATGGGTACTCAAATGGTTCTATAAACTGTCAAAATAGGCAAGTTGAAGATATTATGCCAGACCAGGCTATGGCGCAGTTGATAGAGGGTCAGAGTGGGATGCGGAAGACCCAGGTTCGAAACCCCAAGGTAACCGGCTTAAGCACGGGTTCATTGGCTTGAGCGGTGGCTCACCAGCTTGAGCATGGGATCATAGACATGACCTCGTGGTCGCTGGCTTGAGCCCAAAGGTCACTAGTTTAAAGCCCAAGGTTGCTGCCTTGAGCAAGGGTCACTAACTCTGCTATACCCCTGACCCCCGTCAAGGCACATATGAGAAAGCAATCAATGAACAACTAAGGAGACTAAGGAGCTATAAGAAAGAATTGATGCTTCTTATCTTTCTCCCTTCCTGCTTGTCTGTCCTTATCTGTCCCTCTCTCTGTCTCTATCACACACACACACACACACACACACACACACACACACAAAGATATTACTATAAGGTATGTATGGTCCTTCAGCCTGGACTATAAGCTGATTTTAAGAGAAACAGTGACTTCAACTAACTCTTCTTTCAGTCTTATCCCCAGCATCCTATATCCATACGTCTCCCTTCTAAGACCCTCTGCTGCACCTGTCTCATTCTCTCAATGTGCTCATATCCAAGCTGATAAGCCCTATTAAAGAAGGAGGACTTGGCCCTGGCCGGTTGGCTCAGCGGTAGAGCGTCGGCCTAGCGTGCGGAGGACCCGGGTTCGATTCCCGGCCAGGGCACACAGGAGAAGCGCCCATTTGTTTCTCCACCCCTCCACCGCGCTTTCCTCTCTGTCTCTCTCTTCCCCTCCCACAGCCAAGGCTCCATTGGAGCAGAGATGGCCCGGGCGCTGGGGATGGCTCTGTGGCCTCTGCCTCAGGCGCTAGAGTGGCTCTGGTCGCAACATGGCTACGCCCAGGATGGGCAGAGCATCGCCCCCTGGTGGGCGTGCCGGGTGGATCCCAGTCGGGCGCATGCGGGAGTCTGTCTGACTGTCTCTCCCTGTTTCCAGCTTCAGAAAAATGAAAAAAAAAAAAAAAAAAAAAAAAGAAGGAGGACTTTAGACCTATTCTCAAACCATAAGCATGCCTTAAAGTGGTACCTCTGGAATCACCTTCAAAGGCCACTGATAAGCATGTCAGGCTAATCACAAGATGAGAAATCCCAAAAGGGTAATGCAAGGAATTAGACAGGATCTTCAGAGCACCTCTCCAAAATCCTACTTGATCTACACGTTAGTGCTGGACCTGACTAGAGGGAGTCTAGAAGAGATTACAAAGCGTTGTCAGTTGGCCCTCAGACTACATAACATCATTTAGTGGCAGAAAGGCCTAAACTAAATAATTTCACAGATTTATTCAAGGAGATGAACAAGATCCACGTTTTTCTAATCTTGTACTCAAAAAGTAGATAGTTGCTTCTCATACTCTGCTTTTTCAAACAACACATTTTAGCATTTATTTTTCTCAGAACTAATAGTTCTCTGGAGCTTCTTATATGTAAAAAACTTGGATCCCTAAGTATAACAGTATACACAGAGGGCAAGTGGACTATTTGTAGCACACTGAAAGTAGCCTCTAATCCTCTGAGGATCAAACTTTGCAGATATTGTAACCTTTTAGAAATGGTGCTATTTGGTCAACTAAGTTATTACTCTTATTAATTAATAGAAATAGTGCTATTTGGTCAACTAAGTTATTACTCTGTTATGAATCCCATCTTCCACTCTGCTCTTGATCTAACAAAATCATTTATTCAACAAATGTTAAGTATTTGCTAATCCCAGGTTCTGTAATAAATTCTTTAATGAGACAAAACACAAATCTTGTATGTGAGAAACTTTCAGTATAGCCAGCAAGAAAGAGAAATGAGTAACTCAATGTAATAGGTGATGTGACAGAGGACACCCAGGGTGGTGTAGAGGCACCGAGCCAGGGAAAGGGATCCAATCATAACAGGCTTTCCTGAAGAAAACCATGCCTGAGCTGAGGGCTGGCGGATGAAAAGGAGTTAGCAGACAGGGACGGGGATGAAAGGGTTTCAGGGTAGAGGGAGCGATGTATGTGAGGGGGCGGGGGCGTGGGGAGCATGATCCTCCTAGACCTGCACATGGTTGTGAATGGCAGGAATGTGGAGTTGTGAAGAAGAGAGGGGCCAAGAGTGGAGGCTTGAGAGGCAGAAGCAGGTCAGAGCCCTGAAGGTGTTTTATGCCCTGGGTTTAACCCAAAGGCCAGCCGAAGTTTTTGGAAGATTACGTAGGAGAGTGACATAATCAGCTTACACTTTAAGAGATGGCACTGCTGGCAGGGTCAGTAATGGCTTGAAGTGGAACAAAACCAGAGGTAGGTCTGAAAGATCGCTTAAAAGCCCTGGCCGGTTGGCTCAGCGGTAGAGCGTTGGCCGGGCGTGCAGGAGTCCCGGGTTCGATTCCCAGCCAGGGCACACAGGAGAAGCGCCCATCTGCTTCTCCACCCCTCCCCATCTCCTTCCTCTCTGTCTCTCTCTTCCCCTCCCACAGCCAAGGCTCCATTGGAGCAAAGTTGGCCGGGGCACTGAGGATGGCTCTAAGGCCTCTGCCTCAGGCACTAGAATGGCTCTGGTCGCAACAGAGCAATGCCCCAGATGGGCAGAGCATCGCCCCCTGGTGGGCGCATGCGGGAGTCTGTCTGACTGCCTCCCCGTTTCCAGCATCAGAAAAATACACACACACACACACACACAAAAAAAGTCTTGTCACCATAATCCAGGCATGAAACAAATAAAGGTCTGAACTAAGGTTATAACGATAACTGGAGAAAAAGTAATGTTAATGAGGTAGAAAGGATAGGACTGAGTAATCAAAGAAATTCAAGGATACCTGCCATTTAAATAACTACCTAGAGGCCCTGGCCGGTTGGCTCAGCGGTAGAGCGTCGGCCTGGCGTGCGGAGGACCCGGGTTCGATTCCCGGCCAGGGCACACGGGAGAGGCGCCCATTTGCTTCTCCACCCCCCCCCTTCCTCTCTGTCTCTCTCTTCCCCTCCCGCAGCCAGGGCTCCATTGGAGCGGGGATGGCCCGGGCGCTGGGGATGGCTCTGTGGCCTCTGCCCCAGGCGCTGGAGTGGCTCTGGTCGCAACATGGCGACGCCCAGGAGGGGCAGAGCATCGCCCCCTGGTGGGCGTGCCGGGTAGATCCCGTCGGGCGCATGCGGGAGTCTGTCTGACTGTCTCCCTGTTTCCAGCTTCAGAAAAATACAAACAAAAAAATAATAAATAAATAAATAACTACCTAGAGAGACGTTTTTAAATAAGATAATTTTGAACTTTATTGAAAATAGGATAGCAAGTATAGGAAGAAGAATAGGTTTAAGGAAGGCCCAGGGAGAGTGGAACATAATGAATTCAGTTTGAGAAATTCTAGGTGTCAGTTGCACGTGGGCTATTCAGATGGAAAGGTTCAGAACAGACCTGAAACTTAGGAGAGAGGAGAGAGAGTTGCAGCTTTGGGAGTCATCACATCACTCTCTGATGGAAATAAGCTCTGGGACTGGCCTAAATGTCTCAGGGAGAGTGTGGAGCAAGCTGAAGGCAAAACTGGAAAATACCAACATATGGGGTGAAAGAAGAGAGACCAGAAAAAGGCAGGACAGGACCCAAGGGAGACCCAAGTTCTGGGGCAGGTGTATCCTTTTTCCTGTGGTTCTTCACACAATCAAGAACATCACTTTTCCCCAAGCCATTCGTATGCACATATGCAAGTGACTCACAGGGGGCAGGGGTGCCTGTCTGAAGTAGAGGTGTGGTCTATTGCCTTGAACAGAGTAAAATATTCAACATTGAGGGGCATTAGCCTTAGCACATCCTGCAAATGAGAGGTTTTTTTCTTCCTAACTGTATCTAATCTTGACCTGTCTCCATTGAACCTCTTTCCTATTTTCTTTTTAACGACTACATTTTTAAGTTACCAGGGTTTTGAAGTTTGATATTTCTGTGTTGACAATTCCTTCCTGTCTACAGTTATCTGCAAGCATACATAAACCCTTCCAGAACAAAGACGATCTACCTTTCCCACACTAGACACCCATTCAGATGTAAGGTGCACCTCTCTCCTTTTTTTTTTTTTTTTACAGGGAAAGAGAGAGAATCAGAGAGAGGGATAGATAGGGACAGAGAGACAGGAACGGAGAGAGATGAGAAGCATCAATCATCAGTTTTTCGTTGCAACATCTTAGTTGTCCATTGATTGCTCTCTCATATGTGCCTTGACAGTGGGTCTTCAGCAGATCGAGTAACCCCTTGCTCAAGCCAGCGACCTTGGATCCAAGCTGGTGAGCTTTTGCTCAAACCAGATAAGCCCGCGCTCAAGCTGGTGACTTTGGGGTCTCGAACCTGGGTCCTCTGCATCCCAGTCCAACGCTCTATCCACTGCGCCACCGCCTGGTCAGGCTAAGCTGCAGCTCTCAAAGCCACCATTCAGAATGAAAATGCTTCATTTTAAGAAATCATTAAATGAATTGGCTACATCATCAGAAATCTAGCCATAATTGGCCAGCTGTTGCATATAGAAGTGTGGGAGTTTATTCCTGAAAATTACCACTTTCTCCTAAGTATACACTTTTTCTATTTTTATTAACTGCATTTTAGCAACATTATAAAGTTGTTTGATTTACAGTGTAGACTCCTTATACTTCCTCTTATGTTATTTCAGTTGAGCATGCTGAATTCCCAGTGTACCATTCTATCTGAAACCTTTCACATATTATATCATCCACTCCTAACCAGATGAGTTCCCCCTCCAACTACATTTAAGTAAAAAAGAAATAAGCCTGTTAAGTAGCTAAACGATTGGTCTATTACAGATTAAGAGGACTACTAGGCACTCTTGTAGACCAAACACAATCCAGTTGTCATTTTACTGTGGCAGTTTCCATTTCCTAAATATGAACACTAATTAAATCTGTTTCATAAGATGGAAGTTCGAAAATCTTTAAGCAACTCATTCTTTTGTTGTTGTTGTTATCTTAAGATCTTCATGTGAAGAAGCTGACCTTTCTGTTGTGTGTTTCCAGGATATTATCAACTCAATGGTAACAACAATTTTCATGATAATCATATCTGTGTTGGCACTGCTACCAGAAACCACAACACTTAGGGTCCTTGGAGGGGTAAGTGGAGGTCTTTCTGGTTTCTTCCTTTAGGTCTGATCAGAATTCAAATTTATTTTAAAAGTAGATACAAGAACAGAAAACTATATTGTATTTATCTTTGAGTCTCTTAGGCCAGTATCCAGTACCCAGTGATTTAATATTTTTTTGTATGGTGAATTGCCCTGATTAACAGGAAGAAATGATTTCACGCAAAACCTGAGGTCAACAAATAAAGAGGCTTGTACATGTTTGTCATAGGTATGTAGGGATAGACTAGTCTGAGAAAAGCTACTGGAATCAGGTACAACACTTAGCTCCTAGAAACTTGATGTTGAGCAAAAACGCCATGAAGGAATTTCACAACTCTCCCTTTGAAAAAAAAATAATTCCTGTTCAGGTGAGACCGACTGTTCTGAGCTCAGTTCTTTCTTGTCCAGTCCTTATTCAGAGGGAATATAGTAGATGTCTAAGGATAAGGGAATGGTGGCTAGAGCCTTATTACTAAAGGGTTATTATTGTGACTACTGCTTCATAAGACAAATCTGTTTAATCAGACTTTATCCTGGGAATGTAAGTCAAAATAAAGAAGTGTCAAGTAATGGAATTGAAATAATCCCATCTGGTAGTCTTCTGAGATTTCTTTTTTTTTAATTATTTTTATTTATTTATTCATTTTAGAGATGAGAGAGAGAGAGAGAGAGAGAGAGAGAGAAGAGGGGGAGGAGCAGGAAGCATCAACTCTCATATGTGCCTTGACCAGGCAAGCCCAGGGTTTTGAACCAGCGACCTCAGCATTCCAGGTCGATGCTTGATCCACTGTGCCACCACCAGTCAGGCATTCTGAGATTTCTTATAGGAGATTCAAAATCATTTGGATTTTCTAGATTCTGCTCTAGAGAAGTGAATTAGAAAGTCCTTAAGTAAATCTTTCTTCTACTTCCTTGTTTTTTCATAATATAGCCTACCTAGGAGAATTCACTGCTCTCAAATAGTCATCTATGTCGGAATCCATGATTTTCATGTCCCCAATTAGGCCCTAAGCAACTTTATGAGGGACAGAAATTATTCTAGAAATGAGGTAATCCTATAATGGCAATTTCCCCCTATGGTCTTTAAAGAAAATCTTACCATCTACTATGGAGAAAGAGGAACCAGGCCTAGGATTCACCTTTATTCACTTATTTACTCACTCATTCATTCGCTTCTTAAGTGCCCGTTAGTAGGTGCTGACAAAGTATAGAGCTGTGCTGCCCAGCATGGTAGCCACTGGTCACATGTGGCTACTGAGTACCGGAAATATATGTGATTGGTCTCTGTTGGAAAGAGCCTTACATGTAAGATACACACTGGGTTTCAAGACTTACTACCCCAGAAATAGAATGTTTAATATTTCATTAATAAGTTAAATTATATTGATGACATATTAAAATGATATTTTGCATCTATAGGGCTAAATAAATTATTAAACTTAATTTTACTTGTTTTTCTTCTATTTTTAATGTGGCTCATAAGAACCTCTAATTATGTGACTTACTTTCATTGGTGATTAATATTCTATTTCTTTTGGATGGCACTGGACTAGAACGAGAGCCCTTTACTCAAGCTGCTCAGACAGAGTGCAAACACCTCTCTGTAAACTGTTGACAGGGCACAGGGAAGAGGAGCAGCTACATTCTGTCAGTAGAATCAGAGTTGGCCAGGAGTAGAGGGGGAAAGGGGAGGAGGTTCCAGGTGGGAGAACCAGCAACATGCACGGCACCAGTCATGAAAGGATAGGTAGGAGGAATGTAGTGTGGTCAGGACCCAGGAAGCTGAGCTTGAGATTGAGAGTGGAAAGACACGGTGTCTGGAGCCAGAAAGACAGACTATCAGGCCTTTAGATGGAGCTGAGCAGATGGCATGCAGAGAATGACATCCCCCTCTCCAGCCCAGGCACCAGCTCTCAGAGAGCAGCCAGGCTACCTAGAGACCACGTTCCAGTTTATTCCTTTCACCTCAATTTCATGTTCCTAAATCCTATTTAGAGTCCCACCCTAATGGGGATGTAGCCCATCCTCTGAGAGGTCACTCTTATTTTATCACTCCAGTTCTCCAAAGCTTTCATCACAGCTACTATTGCCACAGCTAAATCTTGAGCTGGTGTTAACTTTGACCCTTTCTCCAGTAGAGTCTTTGTTGGGCAGATAAAATGTATTATGCTCACTTTGTTAAAGAGGCCGTTGCCCAGGTGGTATTAATGTGTGTTGGGGTGGGCTAAAGGCAGGCAGAATCCTTGTAGCCTGGGGCTTGGTTTTGGGATTAAGCCTTTCCTACCCTTTTTGGTGTAAGGTGGTACAATCCTATCATGCCTCAGAGAAGTGACTTTGTATTAGAGACTTCCCTATTATGTATATTGGATTAAGGGTTTGGATTTCTACACTATAAAATGGGAACGGAGCGGGAGTTTGGTTCTTGGTTCCTGAGATTATCATTAGAAGAGAGAGCAGAGGAGAGCAGAGAAAGGCCACGTGGAGGAGGCCAGGAGAAGCAGCCAAGATGGCGGAGTGCTGAGTGAGATGCCAGTTTGTGTAGAGTTTGTATATGGGATAAGGAAGGAGATGGGGAACAGAGGTGAATAAGTCTGGTGAGCTAGAAACCTTTGATTCTAGGAAACTCGGATAAGTCAGTAGCTTTGTGAGCACTGAATGTGACTGGGTTTTGGAGCCCAGTGTGTATTTTTACTTGCCTGCCGGGTGCGAGCTAGAATTAAAGACTATGGCTGTTGGTCAAATAAGTTTGTAAATGTGATATATATGTTTGCTCGCTTGTGACTTATATTGGGTGTGGGGGACAGGCTATAAGCAGGCCAGGTCGTTGTAGCCTGGGGTTTGGTTTTGGGACTAAGATTTTCCCCACACCCTTGAATGATTGTATTATCTGGGTGGTGCAGTCTCATGAGGAATCCAATTATGCCTTGGATAGATGACTTTGTATCGGAGACTTCCTTGTTTGTATATTGGATTAAGGGATTTTGGTTTTCTACACTATAAAGTGGGACAGACCAGGAGCTTGGACACACAGTTCCTGCTATCACAATTGCAGGGGCTTCCCTGATCCCTTGCCCTTCATGGGAAGAGCTGGTTTTCTGCTTTTCCCTTGTCTTCTTTTGTGGTTTGCCTGTCTTGGTGAGACACCAATAAATAGGATGGCCCCCCGTCCTCTGACTCCGCCATTTCTTTATCGTCTGCCCAAATCCAATGGGAACCTGCATGTGAATGGCCACGATGGCGGCTCCTGGCCTTACAACTGGCGTAGTTTCCGGCAGGATTCAGAGATTGGTATGGAGCCACCACCCTTGATGGGTGGGATAGAGTACTGGTTGCTGCTCTGGCTCCCCATGGCTGTCCTTTTAGGGGCCATGGGCTACATGTTTTTTACTCAAGAGGAAACTGCCCGAGGTCAAAAGCTTCAGTATGAATTGAAAATAGAACGGCAGAAAAGGCTGGAATTGGAGCGAGCACTAGAGAAGGAATTACGGGTTCGCGAGTTGCAGTTTACCCTGGAAGTTGAACGTGTTCACCGGCAGTTGTTGGAGAAACAACTGCGGATTCAAGAGCTCGAGTCTCAGCTTCTGGCTAAAAGCCAGCAGCCACAGGAGCCTAAACGGTCACCAAAGGAGCAGCAGCATCCGTGCCGGTGGATTGGCTTTGAGTCAGCGGGAGCAGGCGCTTGCGACTCCTCTTCTGAGGATGAGAAGGCTCAGGCTGAAGCTGCCATACGCACACTGAGAGCCCGACCAGTTGTCGCCAAGAAGGTAAAAACCCAGCAACAAAGAGTCCCTCAGGGGCAGCCACAGCCTCCAGCCCAGGTAATGGAACACTCTGTGGTCCGGCCCTATACCCAGGCAGAGCTGATGGAGTTGGGGGCACAATTTAGGCAGAAACCTACTGAATCCCTGGTAGCCTGGTTACTACGATTATGGGATATAGGGGTGGATGGCATCATGCTCTCCGGAACAGAGATGGAGAAATTGGCCGCCATTACCACACACTCTTCCTTGAGGCAGCGTCTTCAGAACTGCCATGGCAACCCAGGAGACCATACCCTATTAGAATGGGTGATGGCTGCCATTCGTATGGTCTGGCAGAATGCTGGAGAACTGCCGGGGGCAATGAGTCGGTGGCAGTGCTAC
Organism: Saccopteryx leptura; assembly: GCF_036850995.1. NCBI lineage: Eukaryota > Metazoa > Chordata > Mammalia > Chiroptera > Emballonuridae > Saccopteryx > Saccopteryx leptura. Next base: position 17,089,132 of record NC_089511.1, read on the forward strand.
AGTGAGTTAGTAAAGGTCCTTCGAGAACTAGGTATGAAGAATGCTGTTTTCAACCCTGGGTCTCGTGGGCCAGACGAGGAAGTGTTTACGGCCAAAATGAGGGAATTTGTCCTTGCTAGCGCCCCGTCAGCCCTTTTTGGGTCACTTGTGGCTATCTTGGGCCCCTATGTGGGGCAGCCCATCAATGCAGTTACACAGATGGTAGCAGATTTGGGAGAGCTGGAGGCCGCTCGGGATCATAAAGCAGTGAGGGCTGCTGCCTATGTTTCCCCCCCAACTAACAAGGGAAATGGGCCTGTAAAGGTTACCCGAACACAGATGTGGGTAGACTTCATTGCGGCTGGAGCAGATAAGGGGAAATTGGATGGCCAGTCTAATAAAATTCTTTTGGAGCTTTGGCGGCAGCTTAAACCAGAACAGAAGTTCCAGCCACTGAGACGAAAGGCCCCAGCAGCTACCAATAAAACGTTTGGTGCGCGCACAGCTCGGTTACAAGATTATATGATAGAGACGGCCGAGGGAGAGGGGAACTCCCAAGACCCACTGTACCAGTTTGAATAGGAAAAAGGCCGAGGGACCCGTCTAACGGGGATGGGCGGGGACCGGAGGCCACATGTGGAACTGGCTATCCACTGGTCCCCTTCCAATGTACAACAGGTGTTGGCCTTGGTGGATACAGGTGCAGAATGTTCCCTTCTCTATGGAAACCCAGAGCGGTTTGCTGGGACCCCAGTGGCCATTGACGGTTATGGGGGCCAAACTGTTCAAGTGAAGCCAATAACTATTCCATTGGGGATAGGGAGACTGCCTCCTAAGCCATATAAGGTGTATGTATCTCCTATTCCTGAATATATTTTGGGGGTAGATGTCTTGCAAGGACTGTGGTTGGAAACTACAGCTGGGGAGTTCCGGCTGCGGATCAGGGTTGTGAAGGCAGTATTGCGGGGACATGCATCACATTCCCCTTTGCAATTACCCGTCCCTCGGCGTGTGACTAACACCAAGCAGTACCGCCTGCCAGGTGGTTATGAAGAAGTCACAGGGACAATCCTTGAACTAGAAAAGGTGGGGATCATCCGGCCAGCACACAGTCCTTACAACTCCCCAGTATGGCCTGTGCGCAAAGCAGATGGAACCTGGAGAATGACAGTAGATTACAGGGAACTTAATAAAGTTGTTCCCCCTTTGCACGCTGCTGTTCCTTCGATAGCTAACATGATGGATCGGCTAAGCCATGAGTTGGGGACATACCACTTTGTGGCAGACTTGGCCAATGCTTTTTTCTCTATTGATATAGCCGCAGAGAGTCAAGACCAATTTGCCTTCAGTTGGGAAGGGAGACAATGGACCTTTACAGTGTTACCCCAGGGCTATTTGCATAGCCCCACCTTGTGCCATGGGCTGGTGGCTGCTGACCTGGCTAAATGGAAACAGCCAGAGGTAGTCCGCATGTACCATTATATTGATGATATTATGCTAACTAGTGATTCTCTTTCAGAATTGGAGCAAGCAGTCCCTACCCTGCTATCCCATTTGAAAGCATGTGGCTGGGCAGTTAACGAGAACAAATTACAAGGACCTGGGTTATCTGTTAAATTCTTGGGAGTTGTCTGGTCGGGTAAGACAAAAGTTATCCCTGACGCAGTTATAGATAAGATTCAAGCCTACCCCGTGCCCACTACGGTAAAACAGTTACAGGAATTCTTAGGTTTGTTGGGGTATTGGCGAGCATTTATACCGCATTTGGCTCAGTTACTACGCCCCTTGTACAACCTTATTCGAAAGGGGGTTCGCTGGGATTGGACTGAGCAGGCACAAGGTTCATTTGCAGCTGCTAAGAGAGCTGTCAAGGTGGCACAGGCCTTGAATGTGTTTGATCCTGCCAGGCCCTGTGAGCTGGATGTTCATGTAACCTCGGAGGGGTTTGGATGGGGCTTGTGGCAGCGGACAGAGCGCCTACGGCAACCTATTGGATTTTGGTCCCAATTGTGGAAAGGTGCTGAAGTTCGTTACTCATTAGTAGAGAAGCAGCTGGCAGCTGTGTATGCTGCCCTCCTGGCAACTGAGAGTATTACAACCACAACACCAGTTACAGTCAAAACAACATACCCTATAGCTGGATGGGTGAGAGATTGGGCAACTAAACCACGTAGTGGTATGGCCCAAATGTCTACCCTGGCCAAGTGGGGTGCCTATCTGCAACAACGCTGTGCTCTTAGCACCAGCCCATTGAGGGCAGAACTGCAGGAAGTCTTGGGTCCAGTCACCTATGCGACTTTAGAGTCAGGTGCAACTGGGGCTCAGGAGGCAGAACCTGAGGTCAGTCCCTACCAGGAGGGGCGGGTGCCCATCCCCGAAGATGCCTGGTATACTGATGGTTCCAGCAGGGGCCAACCTGCCAAATGGACGGCTATCGCCTTCCATCCGGCCACTGAGACTATTTGGATGGACATGGGTACAGGCCAAAGCAGCCAATGGGCAGAATTAAGAGCTGTTTGGCTAGTTGCCCATAATGAACCTTCACCTCTGGTGATCTGTACTGACAGTTGGGCTGTCTATCGTGGACTGACCCTTTGGATTGCTACTTGGCACATTAACCAGTGGATGGTAATGCACCGTCCATTATGGGGTCAGGCCATGTGGCAGGACTTATGGGAAATAGGACACCAGAAGCAGGTGACAGTATATCATGTCACAGGGCATGCCCCTCTAGCCCATCCTGGGAATGATGAGGCAGATACGTTGGCAAGGGTGCGATGGTTGGAGACTGCACCTGCAGGTGATGTGGCACAGTGGCTCCACCGGCGCCTGCTCCATGCAGGACAGAAAACTATGTGGGCTACGGTTAAGGCTTGGAACTTGCCTGTGTCCTATGCAGAGGTACTTGCAGCCTGTGAGCAATGTGCAGTATGTTCCAAGGAACACCCTCGGAGACCACTGGTGTCACCTGGACAGATCCAGAGGGGTCATGTCCCACTGACACGATGGCAGATAGACATCATTGGACCCTTACCAAAGTCAGAAGGGTACCAGTATGCAGTCACTTGTGTAGATACTGCCACCGGGCTGCTTGCTGCTTACCCCGCTCGTAACCCTGACCAGAGGGCAGTCATACAGGCTCTGGACCGCCTGAGTGCTGCATACGGGCGACCGCTGGTCCTTGAAAGTGACAATGGTACCCACTTCACTGGTTCAACGGTGAGGCAATGGGCTCAAAAGCTGGGGGTGGACTGGAAGTACCATGTTCCCTACCACCCCCAGGCTGCTGGTATCATTGAGCGTTATAATGGACTCTTAAAGCAGGGACTGCGACAGGAGGGGGGCACCGGCTCTCTTACTGGATGGACACGCCGCTTATGGACAGTACTTCGGATTTTGAATGAGCGACCTCGACGGGGAAGCCCAGCTCCAGTAGAGGCCCTCCTGCATCGGACAGCTGCCCCTATTCAGTTGCAGATACGCACCAAGGACATTTTACTCAAGCCAGGTTTCGGACAGCAGGGCAACGTGCTCTTGCCTGCTCCAACAGCCCTTCTTAAAGGACAACGGCTTCAATGGACTTGGCCCTGGACTGTACAGGCCCCCCATCTGAGATGGGTGGCCTTGTTGGCACCATGGGGAAAGGGGTTAGAGGTGGACCTCCAGTTAACTCCTTGGGCAACCAGCACCTGGCCACCTAAGGTAGAAGTGTATTATCCCTTGAGTGCTCAAGGGGACAGCATTTTGAAGGGCACCTTTGTAATTTCTTTATGGCCAATAATGAGTTCCCCTATTTTACTACACTTAGAACCAGCAGATGCTGGTGTATTGGCCAATAAGGTTTGGTATGCCCGCTCAGGGCGGCCTCTGGTGCCAGCTACGGTGCTTTCTGCAGACAAAACTCTGGCCTGTATTCTGCCAGAGGGAAAAGATTTGCCTCTCTTGGTGCCACTGACAGCTCTCTCATTTCGCCCATAGTTTTTGATCTGTTAATCCTATTGCTGTAGTTGGTACTATTTCTGTTTATGCAATGTATCCTACTCCTTGCACAGTGACCATCATAGAAGATGCCTGTGGTTTAGATTGTAAAGCGAGCAAAAGGGGTGGAATGTTGGTCAAATAAGTTTGTAAATGTGATATATATGTTTGCTCGCTTGTGACTTATATTGGGTGTGGGGGACAGGCTATAAGCAGGCCAGGTCGTTGTAGCCTGGGGTTTGGTTTTGGGACTAAGCTTTTCCCCACACCCTTGAATGATTGTATTATCTGGGTGATGCAGTCTCATGAGGAATCCAATTATGCCTTGGATGGGTGACTTTGTATCGGAGACTTCCTTGTTTGTATATTGGATTAAGGGATTTTGGTTTTCTACACTATAAAGTGGGACAGACCAGGAGCTTGGACACACAGTTCCTGCTATCACAATTGCAGGGGCTTCCCTGATCCCTTGCCCTTCATGGGAAGAGCTGGTTTTCTGCTTTTCCCTTGTCTTCTTTTGTGGTTTGCCTGTATTGGTGAGACACCAATAAATAGGATGGCCCCCCGTCCTCTGACTCCGCCATTTCTTTATCGTCTGCCCGAATCCAATGGGAACCTGCATGTGAATGGCCACGATGGCGGCTCCTGGCCTTACAATGGCCCACCAGTTTTTGGCTCCGCTGTTTCTTTACCGACTGTCCGAATCCAATGCGAACCTGCATGGGTCGGGCGGCTCTGATGGTGGCCCTGGCCGTGCCTTCTGGCTTTACAGTCTTCAACAGTGTTGGGCAGATAAAATGTATTATGCTCACTTTGTTAAAGATAACAGGAGGAGGCCGTTGCTCAGGTGATATTAATGTGTGTTGGGGTGGGCTAAAGGCAGGCAGAATCCTTTAGCCTGGGGCTTGGTTTTGGGATTAAGCCTTTCCTACCCTTTTTGATGTAGGGTGGTACAATCCTATCATGCCTCAGAGGGTGACTTTGTATTAGAGACTTCCCTATTATGTATATTGGATTAAGGGTTTGGATTTCTACACTATAAAATGGGGGCAAAACGGGACTTGGTTTTTGGTTCCTGAGATTATCATTAGAAGAGAGAGCAGAGGAGAGCAGAGAAAGGCCACGTGGAGGAGGCCAGGAGAAGCAGCCAAGATGGCGGAGTGCTGAGTGAGATGCCAGTTTGTACAGTTTGTATCTGGGATAAGGAAGAAGATGGGGAACTGAGGGAAATAAGGCTGGTGAGCTAGAAACCTTTGATTCTAGGAAACTCGGATAAATCAGTAGCTTTGTGAGCACTGAGTGTGACTGGGTTTTGGAGCCCAGTGTATGTTTTTACTTGCCCGCCGGGTGCAAGGTAGGATTAAAGGCTATGGCCCACCAGTTTTTGGCTCCATGGTTTCTTTACCGACTGTCCGAATCCAATGCGAACCTGCATGGGCCGGGCTGCTGTGATAGTGGCCCTGGCCCTGCCTCCTGGCTTTACATTTGGCGTAGTCTGTGGCAGGATTTGATACAGATCGGCAAGGAGCCTTTGAGTGGTGGAGTAGAGGACTGGCTGCTGTTATGGTTCCCCATGGCTGTCCTTTTGGGGATTGAAGGCTGGCTGACTTTTACAGCCATGCGTGAGGAAACCGAGAGCTCTGTGAAAGAGGCTGCCTGGGACCTGCAAACCAAGCAGCGGGAGGAGCTGGAACAAACACAGGAGAAACCGATGCTGACCCTGGAGCTGGAGGAAATGCTGGAGGAGGAGGCCGACCAGGTTTGCGAGATTCGCCTGGAAATGGAGCAGCTGCTGGAGGAGGATTCAGAGGTTCGTGAGTTGCAGCTTGCCCTGGTTGTTGTGGAGAGCCAGCAGTGGCAGGAGGCTGGGGCTGAGGCTGAGGCCAGGTCTGGAGCTGCAAGGTATGAGGAGCAGAAGGCGGCAGCGGACGGAGGCTCGAGCCCGGCAGCCGGAGCTGGTGTTTTCAGTCCCACTTTGGAGGATGAGGAGAATCGGGCTGGAATTGCAATCCGCAGTCTCCATAAGATGAGAGCCCAGCTGGAAGGAGCACCTACTGCGGCCCCGGTAGGTCTGCGATTTGGGGACATAGGGCTGGACATGCTTTCCGGAGCAGAGATGGAAATGCTGACTGCCATTGCCACGTGCCCCTCTTTGGGACAGTGTAAGACCTGCGAGGACGGCAGGGATGAGGGGGGTGGCTGACGCCCCATGTGCGTGGACTGATTTCCTGGACTACGACCAGAGTGGGCATTGGCTCTTTTGTTGGATGGACTTACGGATTACGGATTTTGGACAATGTGAAATACCCTGATGGGGGTAGGGGGTGGCTTTGCTGGAAGCACTCCCCTGCCCCGGGAAACTTTTCCCATAGGCTGAGGACATTTTGCGCTTTGGGCTAAGTGCTCAGAGACTGGTGAAGTGTACCTTTGTAATTGTTGAAACTGTATGATTTTTGCTGTTGTAATTTGTGTAATGTTCTAATTTCCTTGCACAGGGATACTGGTGGTATAGATTGTGGGTAGTAAAGTGAGCATAGGGGTGGATTGTTGGGCAGATAAAATGTATTATGCTCACTTTGTTAAAGATAACAGGAGGAGGCCGTCGCTCAGGTGATATTAATGTGTGTTGGGGTGGGCTAAAGGCAGGCAGAATCCTTTAGCCTGGGGCTTGGTTTCGGGATTAAGCCTTTCCTACCCTTTTTGATGTAGGGCGGTACAATCCTATCATGCCTCAGAGGGTGACTTTGTATTAGAGACTTCCCTATTATGTATATTGGATTAAGGGTTTGGATTTCTACACTATAAAATGGGGGCAAAACGGGACTTGGTTTTTGGTTCCTGAGATTATCATTAGAAGAGAGAGCAGAGGAGAGCAGAGAAAGGCCACGTGGAGGAGGCCAGGAGAAGCAGCCAAGATGGCGGAGTGCTGAGTGAGATGCCAGTTTGTACAGAGTTTGTATCTGGGATAAGGAAGAAGATGGGGAACTGAGGGAAATAAGGCTGGTGAGCTAGAAACCTTTGATTCTAGGAAACTCGGATAAATCAGTAGCTTTGTGAGCACTGAGTGTGACTGGGTTTTGGAGCCCAGTGTATGTTTTTACTTGCCCGCCGGGTGCAAGGTAGGATTAAAGGCTATGGCCCACCAGTTTTTGGCTCCATGGTTTCTTTACCGACTGTCCGAATCCAATGCGAACCTGCATGGGCCAGGCTGCTGTGATAGTGGCCCTGGCCCTGACTTCTGGCTTTACAAACAGGAAAGTCAAACTTTTGAACAGTGGAGATATAAATGCTGACTGATCACTAACTACTATCAGCAGGCCTTTAAACAAGACACCCCAGGAGCAAGTCAAGCGATGCACACAAGTATTTGTTTCAGAGCCCACACCACTTCAAGATTATTCCTGCTCACTTAAATCACCCTTTCCCTTTCTTGAGGTGGGTATTGGGAAAAGGATGAAATGAGGTCTCTTCCCATTTTCTCATGAGGGGGCACAGTAGGCAGCAATCCCAGTACCCTCACAGGAGAGGAAGCCAGTGGAAAGACCACTTAAAACACCTGTGTGGGGCCCTGGCCGGTTGGCTCAGCGGTAGAGCGTTGGCCTAGCGTGCGGAGGACCCGGTTTCGATTCCCGGCCAGGGCACACAGGAGAAGCACCCATCTGCTTCTCCACCCCTCCCCCTCTCCTTCCTCTCTGTCTCTCTCTTCCCCTCCCGCAGCGAGGCTGACTGTCTCTCCCCGTTTCCAGCTTCAGAAAAATACTGTTGGGCAGATAAAATGTATTATGCTCACTTTGTTAAAGATGGCCCTGCCCACGTGAGGCCATCGCCCAGGTGATATTAATTTGTGTTGAGAATCCTTGTAGCCTGGGGCTTGGTTTTGGGATTAAGCCTTTCCCGCCCTTTTTAATGTGCGGTGGTACAATCCAATCATGCCTCAGAGAAGTGACTTTGTATTAGAGACTTCCCTATTTTGAATATTGGATTAAAGGTTGTGAAGCTACACTATAAAATAGGGGCAGAAAGGGAGCTTGGGCTCTCTTGATTCCTGGGATGATTAGCATGAGAGAGCAGAGAGATCACAGCAGAGAGCAGAGAGAGGCCACGTGGAAGAGGCCAGAAGAAGCAGCCAAGATGGTGGAGTGCTGAGTGAGATGCCAGTTTGTGCAGAGTTTGTATCTGGGATAAGGAAGGAGATGGGGAACTGAGGAGAATAAGGCTGGTGAGCTAGAAACCTTTGATTCTAGGAAACTCGAATAAGTCAGTGGCTTTGTGAGTACTGAATGTGAGTGGGTTTTAGAGCCCAGTGTGTATTTTTACTTGCCCGCCGGGTGCAAGCTAGGATTAAAGAAAATGGCCCACCAATTTGTGGCTCCGTTGTTTCTTTACCGACTGTCCGAATCCAATGGGAACCTGCATGGGCCGGGCTGCTCTAATGGTGGCCCTGACCCTGGCTTCTGGCTTTACAAATACAAAAAATAATAATAATAAAAATAAAAATAAATAAATAAAACACCTGTGTGGAAGGACGGAAGTCCAGATCACAGCCACAGCAGTGACACGGTGTCTTTGTTTCCAGGTCTTTGGACTGCTGCTAGTGGCGTGCTCCATTGCGGACGGGGCTCTTATCTACCGGAAACTTCTACTTAATCCAAGTGGTCCTTATCAGGAAAATGCTGTTCAGGACAAAATATAAATTGTATAATTTTATAATCCTTCATAGTATTAAACATATCCCTTTATTCTCCCACATGATTTGTCCAGTTCTCATTTGAATCTCCATACGGAACTGGGGGGACGAGATTTAGGAACTCAGCGCCCCGCGTTCACCAGTACTGTAACTTCTGAAAGCCTGGATGGGGTCAATCGGGTCTTCTGTGTCTGTGTGGGGGTGGCAGAGAAGAAGGAGCTGGGACCACCCCAAATGGTCTCCCCAGCCCTTCTCCTGGCTGCCTGGCAGCACTGGACTGCTGGGGCTGCAACACTGAGCGAGGACTGTGGCTGGAGGGTCCTCGGGCAGGGAGAGCTGGTGCGCGCGCAGCATGGGAAGCAGCAACCGTTAGGGTGCGACGCTGGTGCCCAGCGGAGAGCCAATCACCGCCGCGGTGCGGGGTCAGAGCCGCAGGGCCAGCCTGACATAGCCAGGCCCGGGGCTCACCATGACTTCTGAAAACACCAAGGAATCTGCAGGGGGCTTGAAATCCCGGAAACAATCCAAGAAGCGTCCCGTACCCTCAGTGAAGAAATCCAGACCCTCAGTGAAGCCCACACACCGGCCTCCTCCAGAACCCTCAAAGGGGCCCACAGAGCCCCAAGCCCAGAAGCCAGCTGGACAACACGTGTCCCCGACTGCACCGGAGAGGGCCGCCATCAGCGAATCCGAGAAGCCGGCTATCCAGAAGCCTGCGGAGGACCGGACCAGAGTCCCGCCCAAACTCAGGGACAGCATCAAGACTTTTTTTTTCTCGCCCACGGGTGCACTGAAGGTCGTGAGGCTGGTGAGCAGAGAGAGCTGGTGACTTTGCTGGGCAGATGTTGGGCGCAGGCGGGGCGCTTGCCAGCCTCCGCCTCGGGGAAGCTTCCCTGGTCCCCTTTGCCATCACCCAGCTGTGCCTCACCTCTCCCCCACCTCTCCCCTGTCCTCCCACACTCGAACCTTACACTAAATTTGGTTTCTTGTTTCCTGTCTAACTTTTATATTTCTCAGATTTCCCCTCACAAAGAGAATTAGGGAAGACATGGAAATAGTGAAAGTGTGTAAATTAGAAAACACAAATAATAGAATGATCAATAACATCAATAGACCTCTGGCCAATATAACAGATAAAAGGGGGAGGGCATTACATATACTGAAAGTTAGAAACCAGAAAAGGAAAATAAGCACAAACACTGACAGAATTGAAAGGAGCCACAAGAATATTTTGCAAACAAAACAGTTTGAATAATTGGCCGAAATAGTTGATTTTTCTTAAAATATATAAATTACCAAAACTGATCCCAGAATAGGGAAAAACGTAAACAGACAAGTATAAATGCAGAAGAAAATGAGCATCAATGAGTATCTTTCAAAAATATATCAGACCCAGGCTTTGTACAGATTAACTCTTTCAAACCTTCATAGGATATAATTCTGATACTATTCAAAGTTTCTCAAAAAACAGAGAGGGAAACACTTCTGAACTATTTTTACAAAGCCAATATAACACTGTCATCAATACCTGACCAAGTTCAGAAGAAGAAAACTAAATAAAAATCTCAGTTCCATCAAAGCAATACATACTAACATACTCACAGAAAATATTTATTATAACTTTTTAAAAATACATCATGTAAAGCGTCGACCTGGAACACTGAGTTCACAGGTTCAAAACCCTGGGCCTGCCTGGTCAAGGCACATATGGGAGTTGATGCTTCCTGCTCCTCCCTGCTTTCTATCTCTATCTCTATCTCTATCTCCTCTCTCAAATGAATAAGTAAATAAACAAAAAATTTTAAAAATACATCATGAAGAAGAAACATAGGCTGATTCAATATTAGAATTATATTAAACTAGTCCATCATATTAAAAGTAAAAGGAGAAAAAATACAAATACAAGGTAGAAAAAACATTTGACAAAATTCAACGTTCATCTCTGATTGCAAAAAAAGAGAGAGAAAGAAGAGACCAATGTAATAGAAATACATAGATATTTCACTGACATGGTAAAAAGAAACCCAAAAGTCAATATAATATATAATTAAACATCAGAAGTATTCCTATTAAAATGGGGAACAAAGAGTATCCCACTATCAATGCTGTTAGTCAGTATTTTTCTAGAACCACGTTTCATTACAATTAGGAAAAAAACTAGAACATTTGAAGAGGCAAAATAAATAATTTCTTTCAGCTGATATCTAAACAATTCAGTCAACTGGAAAACAACTTAAAATAACATAATTTGTACTAACTCATAAGTAGAACTGAGCAAACGAGATTTAAAATTAAGAAAATATTTTTTGTTTAAAACAGAAATAAAATAAAACTCTAAGATTAAATGAAATAAATTTGAAAGACTTATATAAAGAAAACTTGAAAACTCTACTGAGATATTTTAAAACCACTAAAGTGCCTGACCAGGCAGTGGCGCAGTGGATAGGGCGTCAGACTGGGATGTGGAGGACCCAGGTTCGAGACCCTGAGGTCGCCAGCTTGAGCACCAGCTCATCTGGTTTGAACAAAGCTCACCCAAGGTTGCTGGCTCGAGCAAGGGATTTCTCGGTCTGCTGAAGGGCCGCGGTCAAGGCACATATGAGAAAGCAATCAATGAACAACTAAGGTGTTGCAACGAAAAATTGATGAATGATGCTTCTCATCTCTTTCCGTTCCTGTCTGTCTGTCCCTATCTATCCCTCTCTCTGACTCTCTCTCTGTCTCTGTAAATAAATAAATATCTTTAAAAACCACTAAAGTAACTGGAAAGAGGTACTTCTTGAGTAATAAGACCAAATTTTGTAATAAATTTCCACAATATAAATTAAATGAAATCTCAGTTAAAATACCAAAACACCTAGTTTCAGGCAACTTGACCAAGAAAGGCATGGAAGGCATAAACAATTTGAAATGAGTATGGAAAGGGGTACCAGGTCAGATAATATGATATAAAATGAATTTCCTGTGATTTCAAAAGGACTAGAGCAGAAATCATCTTATCAACAAAAGGGAACAGTCTCAAAAAAGTCCCAAATCCACCTGAGAATTTAGTATACAATAAAGACTAGGTAGCCCTGGCCGGTTGGCTCAGCGGTAGAGCGTCGGCCTAGCGTGCGGAGGACCCGGGTTCGATTCCCGGCCAGGGCACACAGGAGAAGCGCCCATTTGCTTCTCCACCCCTCCGCCGCGCCTTCCTCTCTGTCTCTCTCTTCCCCTCCCGCAGCCAAGGCTCCATTGGAGCAAAGATGGCCCGGGCGCTGGGGATGGTCTGTGGCCTCTGCCTCAGGCGCTAGAGTGGCTCTGGTCGCAACATGGCGACACCCAGGATGGGCAGAGCATCGCCCCCTGGTGGGCAGAGCTTCGCCCCTGGTGGGCGTGCCAGGTGGATTCCGGTCGGGCGCATGCGGGAGTCTGTCTGTCTCTCCCTGTTTCCAGCTTCAGAAAAATGCAAAAAAAAAAAAAAAAAGACTAGGTATATTAGATCAGGGCAGAAAAATAATGTGTTTCCCAACAAATGATACTGGGATCATCAGTAGTTATTTGGAAAGAAAGAAAGCTGGAGCTCTCCTCACTCTGTCAAAGTCAATATATACTTACTTTACCCTTATGTACATACTTCTTTCTTTTATGTACACATTTTCTTTTATGTACATATTTTATACACACTATTAATAGTGGTTAATGTCAGGGAGACAGACTAGGATTGGGTTGAGGAGAAAGTAACTGACATTACTTTTTATCTTTCTATACCATGTATATTTTTATTATCTGCATATATTTCAGCTCTTCAAAAATATTTTTAAAATTAAAAATAAAATGTATTTGCAAAACGATTCAGCCAATTTCAATATAATCAGATTTGTATTCTGACAATTTACGGTATATTTCTAAATAGCCCATGTGCATTAAAACAAAACCTGTTTCCTTTCATTGCAGGGCCTTCTCATAGGATCATTAGCTTGTTTCATCACCGCTGAAGCCCATGAGTCATACATAGCAATCATTGTTCTGGAAACTTGCATCGTCGTTTTTTTTATTCTAACATATATGGTAACCCTTCACCGCTTGCTGACTTATTTACATTGGCCCTTACTTGTAAGTGTTCATTGTCATAATTCAAATATAAGCTTTCCCCTTAGCCCCAGAGTAGAGACTCCCCGTAAGAGAAAACACCCAGAGCTATCTCTCAGGACAAGGACATAGCTAAGCTGTGACAGGGTGTTGCCTGTACCAGGGGAGAAACTAGCCTCGGACCCCTTTGCCTGCAGGACAGCCAGCACACACATCTGCTACCATCTCGTTATGGTCCTGAACACATGGTGCTTTTCTCTTGTCCTAAAGAAAATCTTAATTCATATATTCAGTAGGTTACACATTTCTTGCCTGTTGCTTGTAAAACAGCACAGCCTTCTACTTTTGAAAGAGCACCCTCTCTCTAACAGATTATAAACATCTCCCAAAGCAAGAGTGGACATGGCAAAGTTGTAGAAAATCATCACGCATGCCCTGAAAGATTGCAGGAGTCGACCTTTTCGTATGTGTTAAGGGTTCATACTCCCAAAGTGGTATCAGATGGCATAGTATTTAGGAAAAGATATTGCACAGCCTTCTTCAATCGCTATTTCAGAATTGCACATTCTTTAAAGACTGAAGAACACCTGCAGCTGACCCCTCGGGTCTCAGATAAATACTGTTTGTCATCCTCACAGATGAGAGGGGCTACTACAGTTTTGTCTAGATACACAAAGGGACCCAGTTCCTGTCCCTGCACCTTACTAGCTGTGTGACTGTTAGCATCAGTTTTCCCATCCTTGAAATTCAGGGAAGGAGAAGTATGCTAATAACTGCCTCCTCGCGTTCCTGGAACACTTAAATGTGTTTAAAGCAACTAGCACAATGCTTGGTTGGCTCTAAGTAAATATTCACTACAAAGCAGCCAGCAGGCCCCATGAGGTAGCTGGGTGGCTTTTACCATTTTAGTTTGCATTGTGAACAATCCTGCCTCTGAGCTCGGGCCTCTTCCAAAGCCCATTTCCTAACAGTACCTTTTTCCATCCTTAAGGTAGAATTGGTTGCTATTGAGCTAAAACTCAAAATATATTCTTCAAGTGTCTGAGGGATTTTCTGAAAAGGCTGCTGAGCTGTCTCTGTCGCGCAGAGCGCCAAGGAACAGGACGCAGACAAAGCAAAAGCCGAGCTCCTTTAATTGGACAGAAGGAAGACCCTCTTAGTTATGGAGAGCTCTAACCATGGAGGGGTTTCTGAGGGCAAACTAAAATCTCTGTCCGTGAAAATTTTCAAGAAAGGAAGGTAACGTAACTGTTTTTGAGCACGTACCATGCGCCAGATACTTTCTTCATATAAATTGCCTTATTTAATCCTCACAACAACCCGATGAGGTTGTAGTCACACCCCACTCCCCGTCTGACAGGTCAGAGAATTGGACTAAAGAGATTAAGCTGCCCATGGCTATACATAGGCATGGCAACTTAGATTGGAACCCAGGTCTGTCTGACTGTAAAGCCCAACTTTTTCCAGGTTTTCTGCCCTATTGCTTTGTGGTGGTTTCTCTCTCTCCACCCTCCTTACAACTATGTTCTCCCCAGATTCTCTGAGTTTTACATTCTCTGGATCTTGTCCTGTTTCCTCATGGTAATTACCTTGAAATTTGGAGCCAAGGATAAACATTATCCTGGGGCAGGAGGGAAACAGTCCCTTGGGGGTGGGTGACTGAGGGCCCCACAGCTCCAAGGTCTGAGCTGTGGGCAGGAGGCCCAGAGCCGTCCAGAAAATTTCCGGCACCATGAAGCTGGAGAGAGCCACAAAGCACTACGTTTGCTGTAAGGGCCAGGGCGGGTGTCCAGGAAGTGTCTCAGAGGCAAGAGGTAGGTCTTCTTAAGCATGAACCGTGAAGGTCCCTTGAGAGGAGCTATTATCACAGTGGTCACAGGCAGCTCAAACCAGCTTTTGTAGAGTTGTGGGACTTTGTTCAACTCTGATACCGCCATGCCTCGTTTGCTACTCTGTCCTTGGGTGAGAGCATTCTCTTTTCTTTGGATGGCCACGGGAGCCCAGAGCATGAGTTAGAGTCCCTGCTTTTTCCTTGCTGCTGGTCATCAGGGCGTGGGCCAGTGCCTGGACCAGCATATGGATATGCCTGGTGAACTCCCAAGAGCTTCATAGTTGGGAAACACTGTCCTACCACAAAGGTTGCCCAGTCATTCTGGTGCTCCGCTAACTAGCAGCCACATACCAACCTACCACGTACTAACCAAAACAGTTGGTGAGGTGGTGAGTGAACTAATTGACTTGGAAGGTTTTTAAAAATACTCATCAAAACATGATCGAGGACTGGGTTCTCTTCTCCTAACCTGTCCCTTTCTTTCTAATCTGCCCTTTCAGATCCCATAAGATGAAGGACACATACATGTAGTATTGCTCAGAGGGGTAAACAGCTACCACCGGGTGGTAATAGGGAGGCCCTGGCATGGTGAGAAATGTGCTGGCTTAGTGACAGCACTGATGCATAGGAGGTGACTGATTGAAACTTCAGAGAGTAGGTGGACTTGGAATTATATTGGCACCAAGCTGCAGGAGTCACTTGGGACCTTATCACAAGGTCAGCGCAGCAAGCCCGGAACACGGCCTATTTCCCGGCCTATTTCCCGCTGTAACTGTTGAGGAGTCCACACAGGCT
The DNA here is from genome assembly GCF_036850995.1 of Saccopteryx leptura. Lineage (NCBI taxonomy): Eukaryota > Metazoa > Chordata > Mammalia > Chiroptera > Emballonuridae > Saccopteryx > Saccopteryx leptura. The sequence goes on from NC_089511.1 coordinate 17,104,473, forward strand.
TGAAGCCCCGCCCACACCAGAGGGTCCAGCTTGCACAGCCGCCACTGTCTTTTCAGCCCTTCTCTCCAGGCAAGATGATTTGGTGCCCAGGAGGCAAAGGATTAGCGTAAGGAGTACTGATCTTAAGTGGCAATTTCCTTAAAGGCTCACACGAAGCTAACATTCCCAATTCCCCCATTCCCGATCTCGTTTGGTAAAGGGCGAGAGTGAAAGTCCCAGCAGAGACACAGACAGTCTGATGAAGCAGGGCGTTAGACCCTCCGCAGGGCAGCACCGAGGAGTACTGGCCTCACATAAGATGACCTACTGAGTTCTGTAGACTCGAGGACCGTATTTCGGCAGGGTCTCCTTCTTGGAGATATGATGGAGCCTGGGCTTGGGGACCCCACTCCAAGTCTCCATTGCAGCTTCTTGCTTCTGTGAAGGTTGTGCCAGGGACCCTGACACCGATGGGGAGCGTGTAGCTCCCACTCTCAGCTGGCCCCCGACTTGTCAGCATGGCTCTGCATCAGAGCTGGTTAGAATACTGCTTTCTTCATCCCACCATGGTGGAGTCACTCTCTTCATGATCAATTTTACTCACCCTAGTCTGTACCCAAGAAAAGTATGAATTGGAATAATGTCTTCTGAATAGCCCATATTTTTTAACACTTCCACATTGTAAAAAATAATAATAATAATAAATATATATATATATATCAACCAGTATGGGCAGAGAAGCTGAGTTGAGTTCTGGTCAAGCAGATATATTTGCCAATAGGAAGCAATTTTTTTTTTTTATATATATATATAATTTTATTTTTTTAATGGGGTGACATCAATAAATCAGGATACATATATTCAAAGATAACAAGTCCAGGTTATCTTGTCGTTCAATTATGTTGCATACCCACCACCCAAAGTAAGATTGTCCTCTGTCACCTTCTATCTTGTTTTCTTTGTGCCCCTCCCCACCCCCTATCCCTCTCCCATTCCCCCCTCCCCCCCGTAACCACCACACTCTTATAAATGTCTCTTAGTTTCACTATTATGTCCCACCTACGTATGGAATAATACAGTTCCTGTTTTTTTCTGATTTACTTATTTCGCTTCGTTATCATGTTATCAAGATCCCACCATTTTGCTGTAAATGTTCCGATGTCATCATTTCTTATGGCTGAGTAGTATTCCATAGTGTATATGTGCCACATCTTCTTTATCCAGTCATCTATTGATGGGCTTTTTGGTTGTTTCCATGTCCTGGCCACTGTGAACAATGCTGCAATAAACATGGGGCTCCATGTGTCTTTACGTATCAATGTTTCTGAGTTTTTGGGATATATACCCAGTAGAGGGATTGCTGGGTCATAAGGTAGTTCTATTTTCAGTTTTTTGAGGAACCACCATACTTTCAGGAAGCAATTTTTTAAAAAAGTACATAATACTCAGTGGTGGAGTGTCAGCCTGGCGTGCAGGAGTCCCGGATTCGATTCCCAGCCAGGGCACATAGGAGAAGCGCCCATCTGCTTCTCCACCTCTCCCCCCTTCTTCCTCTCCGTCTCTCTCTTCCCCTCCCGCAGCCAAGGCTGCATTGGAGCAAAGTTGGCCCCAGAGCTGAGGATGGCTCTGTAGCCTCTGCCTCAGGCGCTAGAATGGCTCTGGTTGCAACAGAGCAACACCCTAGATGAGCAGAGCATCGCCCCCTGGTGGGCATGCCAGGTGGATCCCGGTCGGGCGCATGTGGGAGTCTGTCTGACTGCCTCCCCGTTTCCAACTTCAGAAAAATACAAAAAAAAAAGTACATAATAAACATATTTTAAAATAAAACTCTATAGAAGTGATGATTCAAAAACTACCAGAAAGGGCTTTGCATTTAGAAATAGCTTTGCATTCAGCTTTAGAATGTCCCCTTCCATTAAGATGAATGAAAAACCACAGTTCTGGTGGTTTCTTTTTTTTTTTTTTGCATTTTTCTGAAGCTGGAAACAGGGAGAGACAGTCAGACAGACTCCCGCATGCACCCGACCAGGATCCACCCGGCACACCCACCATGGGGCGACGCTCTGCCCACCAGGGGGCGATGCTCTGCCCATCCTGGGCGTCGCCATGTTGCGACCAGAGCCACTCTAGCGCCTGAGGCAGAGGCCACAGAGCCATCCCCAGCGCCCGGGCCATCTTTTGCTCCAATGGAGCCTTGGCTGCGGGAGGGGAAGAGAGAGACAGAGAGGAAGGCGCGGCGGAGGGGTGGAGAAGCAAATGGGCGCTTCTCCTGTGTGCCCTGGCCGGGAATCGAACCCGGATCCTCCGCACGCTAGGCCGACGCTCTACCGCTGAGCCAACCGGCCAGGGCAGTTCTGGTGGTTTCTGATCAGACTCCGCCACATGTTTGGAGAACTCTGGATACGAATGGAACCTATGAAAGTTGCAGTTAGTGGACCGCCCTCTAATGTGTATTGGCTATAAACTCTTGTTCCACATACCAAACTTTGTGAAACAAATTTAAATGTTTAACTTTTGTTCCAAGAGTCAACGATATTTAAAAATAAGCATTCAACATTAAAGCATCTTTTTCTTTCCCAGGTATAATTCAACATCATTTTGTTTAACTCAGAGAGCAGTTTGAGAGCTTTAAGGAAAAATAACCATCAAGTAACAAACCCATCTCTCATTTTGGTCAAAGAGGTTACTCGAGTAAACAGGGCATTTGGTCAAGGAGGGAAGAAACAGAGGATGAGTAAGGATGGCTATCTATGGGGAAACCAGGAGCCCTACTACACAGAGCAAGGCTCAGCTGCAATTTCACCTGATCAAGGAGAACATCTCTCTCTGTCAAAGATGAGGCCAATAATGGTCTATGGCTAAGGCAAAAAGGAGTGGGCTTAGTTGGGAGAAGGCCCTTGATGCTCAAGCCAGACTGCCAGGGGTCACAGCCACTACTGGCTGAGCCACCCCTGGCAAATTGCTTCCCCATCTGTGAATTGGGGATAACGAAAGTTTGTTGTGAGAATCAAATGAGATCACGTATTAACACCTTGGCACAGTATGCGACACATAGTAAGTGCTCAAGAAAGGTGAACTACAATAGAAATGTCAGGTACAAGGCAAACATTAGCTCCAATGAACAGTTCAGGAGAACATTTCCTTCAGAGGAGGAATCAGAGTCAAGTATAATGCCCAGTGGTCCAACGAGGAAATGAAATTATGTCAGGAACCCAAGGATTGGGCAGGAAGACCTAGTCTGCATTTGTTTATTACTGTTATCATTCTGAATGTACTTTCATCCAAATTCTCCATGGTCTATGACCACAGCTAGTTAATTTTTATTTTTAAAAGTCTACCCTTTGTGTCTTATTTGTAGGCGTCTTTGTTTACCTCTTCGAATATCTTAGTTTGCACAATCCTCAGGTACTAAGTTTCTTGCAAAGCTGCAAACGGCTGTACCTTCCCCGTTCAGTCTATGGAACCCAGCTGGAACTTACCTCACCACCCCTGCTCCATGTCCCCCCACCAGGTGCCCAAATAATAGACATTAGTGCCCTTCTAAGAGGCAAGTTCACATCCCACGAAAAGGCTCCTTGCTTGCCAGTCGCAATAGGAAAAACACCTGGAGTTTGATGAAAGTTTACTATCTGTGCACATTTTGAGGCGAGATATCAGGAATCTACGTTTTGATGCAGTCCCGCTACCCCCTAAATGCCAGTTACCTTGCCTGGTGCTTTCAGATTCGTTATGCCATATAATCCTCAGATCAACCCAATGAATCCCCATCATTATCTCCATATTAAAATTTAGCATGTTGGCACAGAGGGGTGATAAAGCATGCCCCAGGTCACACATCTAAGAATTGGCAGACCAAAAATGAGTTCCACTAATGATATCAACCAAAAGCACTCTCACCTTTTTTGTCCCATACCATGTTGACCCTCCATGACCCATTCCACAGAAAATGCCAGAGAAGGAGGCTGCACTTCCAACCTAGGGGGATAGCTCGTTGCCTCCTTATCTGTGTGTCCCTGATGGGAGACAATAGTGAGTGGAGTTCTGACCCCACTCCTTGGCACATACTCGATCTTAGGCAATTTAATAAGCCTCTCTAAGCCTCTGTTACATCCTCTTAAGTGGAGATCATAACAATACCGACTTTGCAGAGTATTTATGGGGGTTAAACAAGTTGATGACTGGGAAACCCTTGGCACACTGAAGAGCTCCATGAGCCATTATGACTCCATACACCAGGTGGCAGGGCTCCTTGCTATGTTTGGGCAAGTACACCAGACAGTCTGACACTACTGGGTCAAGCCACTTTAAGACTAAAAATGTTCAGATTAGATATCTGGGCCACATAGTGGTTATATCACCCTGGGCTTTTGCTCCTCCCCACAAACTAGTACCACTCACACACAGGTTCCTTCTCTTCCATTATTGCTCCTCTGCCGAAGCCCAGCCTCTGCTTACACTCAGGAATGTGTTCCCACACACTCATCTCACCCTTTCTTTAGCAGTTAAAGAACCTAGTACTGAAATCCAGAAGCAGACACATTGCCTGTAGCTGTCAGGGCAGATGCGATTCTGGCCACATCTTAGGAAAGAGCAAAAGTCAACAGTCCAGGCATTCATTCCAGAATGCGAGGCCTGCTCCTCAGATGGGTCCCTGCCTACAATCCCATAGAATGATTATGACCCAGCTTCCAAAGGATCAGTTCTACTTACAGATTTGGTAGTGGAATTAAATCAGTCAAGTCCTAATCTAAAACTTTATTTTTTTTTATTAAAACAAATGTATTGCAGACTAGAATGCAGAATTACAACTATTTTAAATATATGACTTCAAAAAACTCATATTTATGGAAGACAAATTTAGGATAGGCCCCCAGACCTCTCGGGTTTTTTCATGCTCATTTTTCTACGGCCTTTAAGAAAAGTCTGATGGAAAAGTTGTCAGCTTTTTCTTTTAAACGGTGCTCTCTGATGAAATTAAACCCATTTCTGCTGACAAGGTCCTATCCAGGACCTTTCACATAAAAATCACATAAACTCAGGTTTCTGGAAGATGTAAGAATGTTGCTGCTGGGGGTTCCTATTAATATTAATCAAAGGAAAAGTTTTAAAAAGGCATCCATCCTTAAATGGGTAAATGACCAATTTAAATATTTTATAAACTTACACTTTCATATGAAGTTTACAATTTTCAATTCTGCATTACAGGATCTTATCAACAGTTTCATTACAGCTATGTTCCTTTTAATAATTGCCATCTTGGCAATGCGAGAGAAAAAAAGAAGGCCCTTATTCTATGTTGGAGGGGTAAGTAGAGGCCTTCATGACTCCATTTTATTTATTTTTTATTTATTTTTTTATTTTTTTATGTGCCTTGACCGCGGGCCTTCAGCAGACCAAGTAACCCCTTGCTTGAGCCAGCGATGTTGGGCTCAACTAGATGAGCCCTCACTCAAGCTGGTGACCTTGGAGTCTCAAACCTGGGTCTTCCACATCCCAGTTCGACGCTCTATCCACTGTGCCACCGCCTGGTCAGGCTTCATGACTCCATTTTAGATGAGTAATTTAAGACTCTTTGCAAAGGGAAACTGTCAGATCATCATTTTATTTACAGAACATCCTCACCACTACCGCTTCTCTTTCTTGCACCAACTTCAGAAGGTGTGAAGTTACACAAACTCTAAGCTCATGAAAATCTTCATTCTAATACTCAGTCCCCACATAGGGACAAAAGACAAGTCCGTTGAACCCCTTTTTTTTTTTTTTTTTTTTACAGAGAGTGAGTCAGAGAGAGGGATAGACAGGGACAGACAGACAGGAATGGAGAGAGATGAGAAGAATCAATCATTGGTTTTTCATTGCGCATTGCAACACCTTAGTTGTTCATTGATTGCTTTCTCATATGTGCCTTGACCGCGGGCCTTCAGCAGACTGAGTAACCCCTTGCTGGAGCCAGCGACCTTGGGTTCAAGCTGGGGGGATTTTGCTCAAACCAGATGAGCTCGTGCTCAAGCCGGCGACCTCGGGGTCTCGAACCTGGGTCCTCCGCATCCCAGTCCAACGCTCTATCCACTGCGCCACCGCCTGGTCAGGCATGAACCCCTTTTAAAAATCATATACACTATTTTTTGAACTGTTGCAATGTTCTGGTCTACAAACAGGACTTGACTTTTCTGGACTACACAATATTTTAAAACACATTAAAGAATGTTTGTAGTAGGGGGAGGAAGTGTATTGTCAAAAGTGAGTGACCCAAGGAAGGGAAGGGAAGGGAAAAGAAGGGAAGAGAGAAAGGAAGTTCCCAGCATGTGTCCCACACAAGCCTAGGCACTTTTATTTACCTTCCCCCTTCTTCTTCTTTTTTTTTTTTTTTTTTTTTTTTGAGAGAGAGAGAGAGAGAAAGAGGAAGAGAGAGAAAGAAGCATCAACTCACAGTTGTGGCACCTTAGTTGTTCATTGATTGCTTTCTCATACTTGCCTTAACTGGGGGGCTCCAGCCGAGCCAACGACCCCTTGGTCAAGCCAGCAACCTTGGGCTCAAGCCAGAGGCCTTGGACTTCAAACCAGTGACCTTTGGGCTCAAGCCAGCCACCTTGGGATCATTTCCATGACCTCACACTCAAGACGGTGAGCCTGGCCTGACCTGTGGTGGCTCAGTGGATAAAGCGTCGACCTGGAAATGCTGAGGTCACCGGTTCAAAACCCTGGGCTTGCCTGGTCAAGGCACATATGGGAGTTGATGCTTCCAGCTCCTCCCCCCTTCTCTCTCTCTGTCTCTCTGTCTCCTCTCTCTCTCTCTCCCTCTCTCTCTCCCTCTCCTCTCTAAAAAAAAAAAGAAAAGAAAGACGGTGAGCCTGCACTCAAGCCTGATGAGCCCATGCCCAAGCCTCAGGGTTTCAAACCTGGGTCCTTAGCGTCCCAGGTCAATGCTCCATCCACTGCACCACCACCTGGTCAGGCAAGGCACATTTTGACTTAGTCTTTACAACTCTCATTTTTACAGATATGAGACTGGTGTTAAATACCTTGCCCTGGGTCACAAGGCTGGAATAAACTGGGACTCAAATATTCATATGAAGAGCACAAAATATGGCAGATTAAATGCTTGGAAGATGGGAAGGGGGAATGGGGAAATGGGACTTTAGTTCAAGAAGTTAAGCAATGGGTGAAGCCTGACCAGGCAATGGTGCAGTGGATGGAGCATCAGACTGGGACGCGGAGGACCCAGGTTCAAAACCCCAAGGTCACCAGCTTGAGTGCGGGCTCACCAACTTGAGGATGAGGTTGCTGGCTTGAGCCCAAGGTCGTGGGCTTGAGCAAGGGGTCACTAGCTCTGCTGTAACCCCCCAGTCAAGGCACATATGAGAAAGCAATCAATGAACAACTAAGGAGACTAAGGAGCTGCAACGAAGAATTGATGCTCCTCATCTCTCTCCCTTCCTGCCTGTCTGTCCTTCTCTCTGTCTGTCTCTCTGTCTCTGTCACAAATAAAAAAAAATTTTTTTTTTAATTTAAGCAATGAGAACAGAAATTCATCCAGAAATAAAAATGGTTTAAGTTCTTTGAATCCATTCCATACTCAGTAGATATTTGCCAATCCCATTGGCTTGTGCCGGGCCTAACCTCAGTGTTGGGGATAGCGTCCTTTCCCCAGGGGCACTCACAGATTGGAGGGGGCAAGACCTACCTGGCCAAAGTCTAGTCAGCAACCAGGGATTAAGTGAGCAGAAAGAGAAATATCCAGAGCAGACTAGAGCTGGTCCTCATCTGCTAACTCAGCCACCAACCCTTCTCCCAGAGGCCCCCAGCCCTGGTGTCCAATTCCTACCTGGATGGCAGAAGCCCCCACCCCAACCCCCACTGGTCCTCCTGCCTCCAGCCTGGCTCATGCTCTAATCACCTCTCCATTCAGCAAGTGGGCTTTCTGAGTGGACACCTGACCTCTCCTCTTGATAACGTCCCAGGTCCTGCGCCTCCCTGGACTCAACTGTGCCCCCCCACAATGGCTCCAGAGATCTCAGCCACACCAGATTCCTTGGAGACCCCAGGCCAGTACCTGGAGTTCTCCTCCTCCAGGCTGGTCTCTTGGGAACTCCTTCCTGCCCTTTCAAACTTAGCTCAAGAGTCCAGTCCACAAAGGGCCACTTCAGGACCCCAAACCCCCCTGGAGCCTCCTAAGACCTTTCTGTGGTCCTTTCCTGGTGCCTTAGGAATGAGGTAAAGTCAATACTATGTAGCAGCAAAACCCACCATTTCCAAAATTCCTTTCTCTGGGAATGGCAGAAAGGGCCAGTGCAGATAGTGGAGGGTCAGAGAGGGACAAGAGGCCACCCACATCCTGGGATGGGGATAAGGGAGACAGGTTGCTTCTGAGCCATAATAACCCTGCTTTGCCTTCCCACATATGGTCTTGTGTCTGACAGTCCCTGTGTCTCACGGCGGCAATCGTGTGTCTCATCGATGCGACTGTAGTCACCAAGAAGATGAGAAATAACATGAAAAAAGTTCTGGGAATCGGAGTCAAAACCAGTTCCTCCCCAGCCCCCGCACAACCCACCCCAGAGTCTGCTAAGGAACTCATGAAAGTGCCCACCTCTTCACCCTCACGGGCACCCTCTCTGGCATTCACAGGGGCACCGCCAGAGGCACCATCGCAAGCACCGTCATTGACACCATCGCGGGCACCGTCGCGGGCACTGCCAGAGGCACCATCGCAGGCACCGTCATTGACACCATCGTGGGCACCGTCGCGGGCACCGCCAGAGGCACCATCGCAGGCACTGTCATTGACACCATCGTGGGCACCATCACAGGGACCATCGCGGGCACCGTCGCGGGCACCGTCGCGGGCACCATCACGGGCACCGTCGCGGGCACCATCACGGGCACCGTCGCAGGCACTACCACGAGCAAAAAAGACTGCCCCACCCTCCCACTCCTCCCACCACTGAGCTCACATGCTGTCACCCATTTCAGCCCACATGTGATCATAAAATCAGGGCTGCTGAGTAGGGAACACTTCTGCTTCCACGTGTTGCCTTGTGTAAAAGTCGAGTTATATTTTCCTGCACCAGCCGGTGCGCCCTGTCGAGCACTGGGCACGGCCATCCCAGGAGGCCACCGCGAGGCCCTTGACCCTGCCCTGGTTCCAGCCAACCCAACCCTGGGGCCACCTGGCAAGGCCACACCAAACAGTGAGGGGGGCGCTCCAGGCGGAGGTGGAGTCCCGGTGGTGGGCCCGGAAGGTGGGCGGGGCCTCCTGCGGGGGGGGGGGCGGGGGGCAGGGGGAGCGAGAGGAGGCGACTTGGCAGCTGTGGGGTCCTCGCGGTGAGATGGGCCAGCCCTGTGCTGTGGTGACATTCGCGCGGTGAGAAAGAATGCGCGTGGAGAGGGTGCCAAGCGTTGGCTTCGGGGATTTGGCCGTTGATTGAGTGTGGCCTCTGAGCAAGTCGGTTGGCACCAGGCTGCTCAAAGACCAGGCCTGTCCAGGGGCAGCAGAAGAAACTGGGCAGGCCGTGAGAAGCTGAAAAACCCCACGCAAGTATGGCAGACAAAGGCAAAAAGGGCAAAGGAGGGGCGGCGCCAGCTGCGGCCCCCCCTCCCCCTCCTGCAGCTGCCACACCCCAGGACCAGAAAGATGAAAAGGAGGCTGAGGCACAGCCAAAGCAAAAGTCATTACAGCCCAAGAATGAAGTGGGCACGAGAAAGGGGTGTCGCCGCTACAAGTGGGAATTAAAGGACAGCAACAGAGAGTTCTGGACTATGGGGCATGCGGAGGTCAAGATCCTGAGCTTGGTAAGTTGGCCAGGAATCCCTGGGCGGGGGCCTAAAGACAAAAGAGGGAGGAGTGGGTTCCAAAGGGACCCAGAGGGGCTCAGTCACATGTTTCCTGGCAGGCCTTCCTAATAGCTGCGATGGTCATGTTCACCGGATCCCCCGTGCACCCTCTCCTGACACTAGTCCTCACCATGGAAATATCCATCTTCACCTTCTTCACTATTATCTACACCTTCGCCATCCAGAGATACATGCCCTTCATCCTGTGGCCCATTGCTGTAAGTGAGGGGCAGTGGGGCGTGCTAGAGGCGGGGGTGCAGTCACCAGTGTTAGCAGAGAGACATGCCTTACCTCTCACATCTGTGCCCAGGCTGGGGCTGGGGTAGAGGCAGCTGAATTTATGTTTTAAAAGGCTCCCAAAAAGCCCAGCTTGGGGGCAGAAGCTCCTTACCCACCTAGTCAAACCATGTGGTCTTTGCTCTCCTGAGGGTTTGCTCTACTTGGGGGGAGGGCAGGTATAGCAACTACCTGTTTCTCCCAACCGCTGTACCAGCTCACATTTGCCTGGGTAACCAGAAGGTACCCCATCCCCAGAATTCAAAGAAAAGCAATCTTCCCATGAATCAGTAGAATAAAGTGAGAATTTTTTAAAAATCACTTCTAAAGGATGTTCCACCCAGAAAGATGTTCAGCCCAAAACAGCTGTCCATTGGAATAGGACTGGGCAAGTTATCCAACCCCTTCTAGCCTCTGTATACTCATTTGTGACATGAGGACAGTAATACTTTTGTGATTGTTCCTGAGGAGTGAACGTAAAGTGCTTGACAATGTGCTTGAGGATTGACTGTCTGCCAATGACCTGTGTAGTCCCAGAGCACAGCCACCCCTGCCTCCCCACCCCACCCACCCCCGCCAGGCCCAAGGCCCCGCATTCACTGCAGGAGCACGGCATGCCTCCGCAGTCCTGTGCTGACTGCTTCACTCACTGGACACATAAAAAGGACTCAGAATGGCCAAGTAACTTGCCCCCCAAATAACTCAGCCAGAAAGTGGCAGAAAAAAGATTCAAACCCAGCTTTGTCTGTAGAATCTGAGTCCTTAGCTACACTCTGTCCTGCCAGCTTGTAAAAAGTTAAAAGTTAGGGTCTGGAGATCCACAGGTCTCTATGAGGTATGTGAGGACCCCCCTATAGAAAAAAAGGAGAAAGGGGGCCAATAAGCGTCTTGGGAAAAGGATAAGCAGAAGACAAAGGAAAGAGACAGGCAAAGAGCAAGCTCCCAGCCAAGAAGCTTGAGAGAAGACATGTGTAATTCTAGCAGGATGAAAACTCAGTATAACACTGAAAATCCTTCTGCTGCACTTCCCTAAACTACTCGGGGGGAAATGCAGCCACCCTCGCTGTCGCTGAATGACTGAGCTGGCAAAAGAGAAAGGGCGGTAACCCAGGTAACGGGAGGTATTCGAATAAGCCTCCGGTGTGGGGGTGGGGATGGCTCACAAGGTGTCAGCGCAGGAACTGGGAGTATGGATCTTCATCCACTCTCAATTTAGGAGATGAGACCTTTCCCAAGCCAAGTGGGGATTTAGAACTGAGAACCCTGCCTAAAGCCAGCACCCTGCAAAGACTACACCCTGGCGAGAAGACCGAGATAAGCTTTCCCCCAGACAGGAACAAGAAAGCAAGAAAGCATGTTCATCTCCACCTGAGCTTTGAGTGGGAAAAACGAAAAAGACCACCTTGAGAAACAGAAATCTTGAGCCTGAACTTTATATAGATTTGGTTTGAACTTTTACTATCTTCAGCCTAGAAAACATAATGCCTTTGAATTAGCATGAAAATTGATCTCAATTTGATGATATTCTGATGATATCCATGGAACTACTGACAGAAACAAATACAAATCACAATCAAAGCCTAAAGAGATTCTCACAGGATGGGTGTTGGGGGAGGGGACTTGTCAAAAATGAACTCACAGTTCAAAACTATTGCCTGAGCAGTGGTGGTGCAGTGGACAGAGCATCAATCTGGGACACTGAGGCCCCCAATTTAAAACCCGTAGGTTGCCCGCTTGAGTACAGGCTTGCCAGTTTGAGCCCAAAGGTTACTGATTTGAGTACAAGGTCACTGGCTTGACTACAGCCACCCCCGGTCAAGGCACGCATGAGAAGCGATGAACAACTACAGTGATGCAACTATGAGTTGATACTTCTCATCTCTCTCCTTCCTTGCTCTCTCCCTTCCTGTCTCAAATCAATTAAAAAAAATTTTAAATAAAAATAATTTAAAAGTTTACAGAACATTTTTAGATTTTTTAAAGATTTTATTTATTCATTATAAAGAGGGGAGAGAGAGAGAGAGAGAGAGAGAGAAGGGGGGAGGAGCAGGAAGCATCAACTCCCATATGTGCCTTGACCAGGCAAGCCCAGGGTTTTGAACCGGCAACCTCAGCGTTTCCAGGTTGACGCTTTATCCACTGCGCCACCACAGGTCTACAGAACATTTTTAAATACCCATGGCTAAGAATCAATAATCAGCAAACATAACAAATGAGAGTATTAGAACACTGAAAATATTTATATAAGCTACTGAACAAACTTTCAGAAAATAGGTAGTATATTTTAAATTATTAACCACATAAATAAGAGCCCTGAGAAAAGAATGAGATATTATGAGGACAGAATAGACAGACCTTTTTAAAAATACAATATATAGTGTCTAGAATTAAACATACTACAGTTATTGAAATTAAAATGTCAATGATGGGTTAAAAAGCATATCAGACAAAGCTGGAGAGTTAGTGAACTGAAGGATGTGGAAAATTACTCACAGCACTAAGAGTTAAAGAAAGAAAATATGAAAGAAATTGAGACAAAGACTATAGACTGAGAAAGCCTATTATAAGCCTAATGGTTCCAGAAGACACTCAAGGGAATGGAGGGGAGGAAATACCCAAAGTGATAACTAAAAACCCTCCAGATTTAATGAGCGACAGCACTAAAAACGGCAGAGTAAGGGACTCTAGAGCTCTGTCCCTCCACTAAAGCAATGACAAGGCTGTCAAAACTGTCAGAACCAACTTTTTAAACTCTCGAATTTAATTTTTAAAAAACAATAACCAGGGGAATGCTTAATGAAGAAATCAGCTGTTCAATTTTGGTTTAGAGAACGTTGTAGCACTTGAACTTATATGCCTGACATCCCTCACACTCCAGCTTCTCAGTGGCCATGAAGACAACAGCCACATTCCTGGCCACCTTCTTTGTTGGTGGCAAAGAGAACAGCACAGACCTTGTTATCAAAGAATCATGGTGGCGCCCTGAGGGACTGGCTTGGGAACTGTCTTTGTTTCACCTGCCTTAGAGCTTTCTCAGGGCTGAAGCAGCCTTCTGCATAGAATTTGCCAAAAGCATTAGAAGATTTATATATTTTTTTTATTTAATCATAGTCACCTGAAACAAGGAAAAACACACACACACAGATTATCATAATGGATTAAAATAGCCATAATCCCACCATATGAGGATCACAAGAAATGCACTTTAGACCAAAAGATACTCCAAGCAAACAGTTACCAAAAAAGAGCTAATGAGCCTGACCTGTGGTGGCGCAGTGGATAAAGCGTCAACCTGGAAACGCTGAGGTTGCCGGTTCAAAACCCTGGACTTGCCTGGTCAAGGCACATATGGGAGTTGATGCTTTCTGCTCCTCCCCCCCTTCTCTCTCTCTCTCCCCTCTCTATAATGAATAAAAATAAATAAAAATTTAAAAGGCTAAGGTTACCTGAGTCTTGCCTCCTGCAGCCTTTGTCTGCTGTATTTGTTGGACTTAGCCACTGAAAAAACCTTTAAAAAAAAAAAAAAAAAGAGCTAATGCCTGGCCTGTGGTGGCACAGAGGATAGAGCGTTGACCTGGAATACTGAGGTTGCTGGTTTGAAACCCCTCCCAGTTAAGGCACATAATAGAAGCAAATACTAATTGAGGCTTCCTGCTCCCCCCCTTCTCCCTCTCTCCTCTCTCTAAAATCAATCAGTAAAATCTTAAAAAAAGAAAAAGAGCTGAGGTGGTAATCTCAATATCAGATTTAATAAAAGATAAGCCTGACCAGGCGGTGGCGCAGTGGATAGAGCGACGGACTCGAATACAGAGGACCCAGGTTCGAGACCCCAAGGTTGCCAGCTTGAGCATGAGCTCATCTGGTTTGAGCAAAAGCTCACCAGCTTGGACCCAAGGTCGCTGGCTCGAGCAAGGGGTTACTCAGTCTGCTGAAGGCTCGTGGTCAAGGCACATATGAGAAAGCAATCAATGAACAACTAAGGTGTCACAAAGAAAACTAATGATTTAGGCTTCTCATCTCTCTCCGTTCCTGTCTGTCTGTCCCTGTCTATCCCTCTCTCTGACTCTCTCTCTGTCTCTGTAAAAATAAATAAATAAAAATAAAAGATGAAAAGTCTCAGAGAGGTACCAAGGTCAATAAATAAAAACAAAACTACACCTAGACATGTCACAAAGGCACTACTGATCACCAGAGACAAAGAAAATTTTAAATAAAAACCAAGAGAAAAGATCATTTATCTTTAAAAAAAACCCACTCAAACTATTAGGCTGACTTCCTAGTTTTCAACAGCAATGAGAGTGGCCAGAAAGCAATGGAATAATTTCTTTGAAGAGTGAAGCTGGAAAGAGTAAAATAAAAACACTTTTAGACAAAAAACAAAAGAATTTATATTTACTGACCTTCACCGAAAGAACCAGTAAAGGTGTACTTCAGAAAGAAAGAAATTAAACTGAAAGAAATGTTTGCAATGTGAAGAAGAAACAGTAAGCAAGAAACCTAGTGAGCTTACGGATTGACCTAAATAATAAGAGAAAAGAGTTATTTAATATATATTAATAACTTATTTTGGGGAGAGAAGCCTAAAACAGGTGGAACTGAAGAATAGCAACAAAATAACATGTAAGACCACAGTGGCTGTATATGATCAGAATTAAAAGTCCTTGATTTGGGTGTTAGGGGATGGATTAGGTAATAATACAAACATTAACATATTAAAACATTATACTAAATCCTGGCTGGTTGGCTCAGTGGTAGAGCGTAGGCCCAACATGTGGATGTCCAGGGTTTAGTTCCCAGCCAGGGCACACAGAAGCACCCTTCTCCCTCTCCTTCCTCTCTATGTCTCTCTTCCCCTCCAGCAGCCAAGGCTCCACTGGAACAAAGTTGGCCTGGGCGCTGAGGATGGCTCCATGGCCTCCACCTCAGGTGCCCTAGAATAGCTCCAGTTGCAACGGAGCAATGCCCCAGATGGGCAGAGCATTGCCCCCTAGTGGGCATGCCAGGTGGATCCTGGTTGGGAGCAGGCAGGAGTCTGTCTCTCTGCCTCCCAGCTTCTCACTTCAGAAAAATACCGAAAAAAAAAATTACACTATATTCTGCTGAAGAATAGAATTCCAGAATATATGACATGAGATCTGTTGAGGGAAAGGGGTAAAATAGAAGGGGAAAATAAAAAGGAATATGTGTAGTATATATTAATAAGAAAAAAATAAAATAAAATGGTAGACATATATCCAAATATATCAGAAATGATGATATAGACTATATTCTTCATTTAAATGTTGGTTTTATTGATTTTAGAGAGAGGGAGGGAGAGAGCGAAAGATACACGAACATCTGTTCCTGTATGTGCACTGAGAATTGAACCGGCAACCTCTGAGCTTCGAGTTTATGCTCTAACCAAACAAGCTATCCAGCCAGGGCAAGAATAGATATTTATTTATTTTATTATTATTATTCTTTTTAATTCAGTGAGAGGAGGGGAGGCAGAGACAGAATCCTGCTTGTACCCTGACCGGAATCCATCTGGCAAGTCCACTAGGGGGCAATGCTCTGCCCATCTGGGGCATTGATCTGTTGCTTAGCAACCGAGCTTTTCTTAGCATCTGAGGTGGAAACCATGGAGCCATCCTCAGTGCCAGGGGCCAACTCGCTCCAATTGAGCCATGGCTGCGGGAGGTAAAAAGAGAGAGAGAGCAAAGTTAGATGGGGAAGGGTGGAGAAGCAGATGGGTGCCTCTCCTCTGTACCTTGACCAGGAATCACACCTAGGACATCCACACATTGGACTGATGCTTACCACTGAGCCAACTGGCCAAGGCAGGAATAGATTTTTTTTTAATTCAGCAATATGCTAAATTACAAGGCATGTGAAGAAAGTTTGTAAGAGATGGGGAAATACTAACTGAAAGATAGATGGCATAACTTTCATACCAGATGACACCAATTTTATGTTTTTAAAAAGGTATATACACTGACCTGGTAGTTCAGTTAGTTAGAGCATCATTCCAACATGCCAAGATTGTGTGTTCAATCCCTGATCAGGGTACATACAAGAATCAACCAATTAATGCATAAATAAGTGGAAAAACACATCAATCTTTCTCTCTCTTCCCCTTCCCATTCTTCTCTCTCTCTCTCTCTCTCTCTAAAGTCAATAAAAATTTTAAAATTAAAAATCAAAAAGGTATATAAAAAAAACCATTACCCGGAGCAATTCTGAACTTATATCTACCTAACAATATAGTCTAAGACAAGCATAATGGGAGATTTTAATATGCCTCCATAAGCAATTGATAGCCTTATCTACCAAAATTTAGAACATATAGACCCCTATGCCAAACAGTAACAGGCTATATATTCTTTTCAAGCACACTTAGAACAATCATTAAAATTATGTCCTTACTACCACAAAGAAAATGTAAACAAATAACAAGAAACTGATATCATAAGACTATCTTCTTTATTTTCCATGCAATATAATTAGAAATCAATCAGTAAAATTTAACTAAATCCCCATGTGTTTGCAGGTGGGGAATTTAATGTTTTTCCTAAACATATGGGAACTTAGCTATATGTGGTATTTGCAAATACTACCTGTAGAATACTACTGAATAATTCAAATTCAAATATATATAATTAGGAAAGAAGACTAAAAATGAACAATTCAAGTGTCTATCTCAAGGTACCAAAGGAAAACAAAATAATGGACTTAAGAAGGCAATCCCAAAGATCAGAACTAAAATTAATGTAGGGGAAAGAAACATACATAATCAGACCAAATACCTAGTTCTTCAAAAAGACTAATAAAGTAGATAGATCCCAAGTATTTCTCAAGAAAGAAACAAAATATTAGTATAAAGATCAAAAGCTTTTAAAGATCTCAGGGAAAATGTAAACCTTTAAGGCAATAAATAATAACTAGTTTAGATAGTTAATTTCCTAGAAAAAGAATAACTTACAAAAAATTAACACAAAAAGAAATAGAAAAACAGGTTACAAAGTAATTTTTCCATGTTTTCAGTTGGCACTTGTTTAACGTTTTACATTTAAATCTTTTGATTCATCTGGAGTCATTTTGGTATAGGTTATAAACCATGGCACTGGCTTTAAATCCTGATGGTGATCTAGTTATCTCACTCTATTACTTGGTTTATTTATTTATTTATTTATTTATTTATTTATTTTTTTATTTTTATTTTTTTTTACAGAGACAGAGAGAGAGTCAGAGAGAGGGATAGCTAGGGACAGACAGACAGGAACGGACAGAGATGAGAAGCATCAATCATTAGTTTTTCGTTGCTACACCTTAGTTGTTCATTGATTATTTTCTCATATGTGCCTTGACCGTGGGACTACAGCAGACCAAGTAACCCCTTGCTTGAGCCAGCGACCTTGGGTCCAAGCTGGTGAGCTTTGCTCAAACCAGATGAGCCTGCCCTCAAGCTGGTGACCTCAGGGTCTTGAACCTGGGTCCTCCGCATCCCAATCCGACTCTCTATCCACTGCGCCACCACCTGGTCAGGCTATCACTTGGTTTATTAATTTATTGAATAGTACATCTTTTCCACACTGATTGCAAATGGTATATTTGTAAAATGCTGAATCCCACATGCAGGGTTAATTTCTGGACTTTATATTCAGTTCCATTGGCCTGTCCCTTTTTTTTCCCCTTTCTTCTAAAGGCTTTATACTATGCTGTACTATCTGGGGGGGGGAGGGGCACATTGATCTTAAAATCAGACATTATAAGGAAAGTGAATATAGGCCTATCTTATTTTTTCATTTTTTATTTTTTATTTTTTTACCGAGACAGAGAGAGAGAGTCAGAGAGAGGGATATACAGGAACAGACAGACAGGAACGGAGAGATGAGGAGCATCAATCATTAGTTTTTCGTTGCGACTTCTTAGTTGTTCATTGATTGCTTTCTCATATGTGCCTTGACCATGGGCCTTCAGCAGACCGAGTAACCCCTTGCTCGAGCCAGCGACCTTGGGTCCAAGCTGGCGAGCTTTTTGCTCAAGCCAGATGAGCCCGCGCTCAAACTGGCAACCTTGGGGTCTCAAACCTGGGTCTTCCGCATCCCAGTCTGACGCTCTATCCACTGCGCCACCGCCTGGTCAGGCTAGGCCTATCTTATTTTAAAAGTAGCCATAAAGCCTGACCTGTGGTGGCGCAGTGGATCAAGCGTCGAACTGGAATGCTGAGGTTGCCGGTTCAAAACCCTGGGCTTGCCTGGTCAAGGCACATATGGGAGTTGATGCTTCCTGCTCCTCCCCCCTCTCTCTCCCTATCTCTCTCTCTCTCTCTGTCTTCTCTAAAATGAATAAATAAAAATTATTAAAGATGTTTAAAAAAAGTAGCCATAAAATCCTCAATAAAATATTAGTAAACTGAATCCAGCAATATATTTATATAAGGAAGCAAGACATCATGATCAAGCAGGGTATGTGCCAGAAATGTAAAGATGGTTTGGTTTTCAAGACTCTGTTCATATCATTCTCCATCTTTCATTTATAGGTGAAAACCGTTTCATCATCTCATAAGCTAGTTGCTGAAAACTATGTAGTAAAAGTCAAAACTTATTTTTATTTTTTATTTATTTATTTATTTGTTTATTTTTTTGTATTCTTCTGAAGCTGAAAACGGAGAGAGACAGTCAGACAGACTCCCGCATGCGCCCGACCGGGATCCACCCGGCACGCCCACCAGGGGCGAAGCTCTGCCCACCAGGGGACGATGCTCTGCCCCTCCGGGGCGTCGCTTTGCCATGACCAGAGCCACTCTAGCGCCTGGGGCAGAGGCCAAGGAGCCATCCCCAGTGCCCGGGCCATCTTTGCTCCAATGGAGCCTTGGCTGCGGGAGGGGAAGAGAGAGACAGAGAGGAAGGAGGGGGTGGGGGTGGAGAAGCAAATGGGCGCTTCTCCTATGTGCCCTGGCCGAGAATCGAACCCGGGTCCCCCGCACGCCAGGCCGACGCTCTACCGATGAGCCAACCGGCCAGGGCCAATACTTATTTTTAGAAAACTCTGAGCAAACTAGGAAAAAAGGGAACTTCCTTATCCTAAAAATAGGTATCTACCCAGACCTACAATAAACATTTCATTTCATGGTAAAACTTTATTTATTTATTTATTTATTTATTTATTTTCTCATGGTAAAACTTTAAAAGTATTTCCTTACCACCTGATCTGTGGTGGTGCAGTGGATAAAGCATTGACTTGGAACACTGAGGTCGTCAGTTCGAAAGCCTGGGCTTGCCTGGTCAAGACACATATGGGAGTTGGTGCTTCCTGCTCCTCCCCCTTCTCTCTCTCTCTCTCTCTCCTCTCTAAAATGAATAAATAAAAAAATAAATAAATAAAATCATTTCCTTAGAGATGACTAATATCGCCATTTTTTTTGTTTTGTTTTGTTTTGTTTTTCATTTTTCTGAAGCTGGAAACAGGGAGAGACAGTCAGACAGACTCCCGCATGCGCCCAACCGGGATCCACCCGGCACGCCCACCATGGGGCGGCGCTCTGCCCACCAGGGGGCGATGCTCTGCCCATCCTGGGTGTCGCCATGTTGCGACCAGAGCCACTCTAGCGCCTGAGGCAGAGGCCACAGAGCCATCCCCAGCGCCCGGGCCATCTTTGCTCCAATGGAGCCTTGGCTGCGGGAGGGGAAGAGAGAGACAGAGAGGAAAGCGCGGCGGAGGGGTGGAGAAGCAAATGGGCGCTTCTCCTGTGTGCCCTGGCCGGGAATCGAACCCGGGTCCTCCGCACGCTAGGCCGACGCTCTACCACTGAGCCAACCGGCCAGGGCCTAATATCGCCATTTTTATTTAACAGTCTGCTAGTGTCTGACCACGCGGTGGTGCAGTGGATAGAGCATTGGACTGGGATGTGAAGGACCCAGATTTGAGACCCCGAGGTCGGTCGCCAGCTTGATAGTGAGCTCATCTGGCTTAAGCAAAAAAAAAAGCTCACCAGCTTGAACCCAAGGTCGCTGGCTCGAGCAAGGGGTTACTTGGTCTGGTGAAGGCCTGTGGTCAAGGCACATATGAGAAAGCAATCAATGAACGACTAAGGTGTCGCAACAAAAAACTGATGATTGATGCTTCTCATCTCTCTCTGTTCCTGTCTGTCTGTCCCTCTGTCTGACTCCTCTCTGTCCCTTAAACAAAAAAACAGTCTGCTAGAGATCTGAGTCAGTATAATGTGACAAGAAAAACAAAGGTACATGGATTAGGAAAGGAAAGATAATCTAGCATTACTCACACATCATATGATCTTCTACTCAGAAAATCCAAGAGAATCTAGTCAAATTACTAGCTTTGAGTTTCACAGTGTTGACAGAGATGAAAACAGTAGTGATCCTGAATTCCAGCAACAACCAATAAGAAAATGTGGCTTTTCAAAAAAAAAAAAAAAATTGAAAACAACAGACTACTGGATGTCTGAGAATAAACCTGCTCAAAGGTGTATATGACTTTATATAGAGATTATAACATTTTATTAATGAACACAAAGAAAACCCTAAAAATACGGCAAAATCTACCACATTCACGGATGTGAAGAGTTACTGTCATAAAGATGGGGACCAGAGTCCAACAGAGCCTCCTGCCAGCAACAAAGCCTGCCCCAGATCCAAAGCAGGTCCTGCCAGCAGAAAGATGTTTGGGGTGGTACTCAGAAGGGCACCATTATGTTGGATTGCTGTGCATTTATTTAAATGAGTATTAGGAGGGTACCATACCTGGCCATTACGTGTGTGGTTTCACAGATGAAATGGCAGTAGAGGGAGACAGAAAAGGCAGTTAGGTCTCCTGGGCTTTGAGTCTCGATTCAAAGAGCCTAGCTGAGGGGCCACAGGTATGTCCATCTAGCCAGGTAGCCAGGTGTGTATTATACACACACACACACATTTTTATTTTATTTTTTTAATTAGGCAGAAACTTGAAAATTATTCTTTTTGGAGGAAGCTATGCCAGGTCAGGTGTCAACGGGGCCTCAGCTCTGTGTCAGGCCAACCTCTCCCCCATGCTTTCAGGACCTTCTCAATGACATATTCGCCACTGTTTTCCTGGTGGGGGTCACGTTCTTTGCTGTGAAAATCCGACCAACCATGCCAACGAACTACTTCATTGCTGTGGTGAGTCTTTCTTGTTGGGCTGTTTATTTGTTCAGAAATCACTTCTTTTGAATAATGAATGCTTTTCCCTCATTTGAAGAACGGGGCTTCTTTCCTTTTCACAGAATCGTGAGATACAAGCAAAGTTTGAAAGTAAAGCTAGCAAATGTTTCCAGTGGAGCAGCTATTTAAATAAAGATGTTGTCTAGGCTTCCTACTTGTAGCTGCTGACCCAGGAGTAATCAGTGGTGGGGTTCAGACAGTTCGCACCAGTTCGGCAGAGCCAACACCTAATTTTTTGTTGAGTTCGGCAAACCGGTTGTTAAAATGGCACTTGTAATCAGGGTTCTAAGGTGGGTGCTGGGCAGCCGCCCAATGTGGAAATCACAAATTTACATTCCTTACTCTTTTTTAACGTTCCTCTGCGCAACAGAGTATTCTAAGCGCCTGTAGTAATGTTCATTCCTTCCGTAGGTGAAAAAAAAATTGACGAACTATGCTTGTAATACTTATTTATTCATTTCATAAAACTCATTATACCTTCGATGAAATACATTTTAATTCCCTCGCGTTTGTTACTTCAGTAAACAAACATACAATGTAAAGAGATAAAGTGCCAACCAACCAGGGGGTGACAAGCCGTCATTTGTTTCAGCTTTGTGTTACACAATATGGAATTATCTTAAGTAACAGTTTTATTGGTTTTTTGGCCAGGTATTATTTAATATTTTTTCATTAGTATTTTAAAACTCTTATAACATAATCTAGTTTTGGGTACCTCTTTTATTGTTCTTATTTAAGTATTAAATGCATGAAATAATAAGCTACCTTTCGGTATATCGTTTTTTATTCTTAAAACGGTCATTAGGGCAGAGAACTGGCTGTGAAATTATTTGAATCCCACCAGCGGGTGGAATGACAGGACAATCGGTGAGGGAAACTCCGTTTCTAGTGCTGGTTTGAGAGGACAGGGGGAGGTGTTTACAGCCCCCGTTTACAAATGAGAAACCAGGGAGGAAATATGCCAGCTTAGGAATGAAAAGCAAAAGTAACAAGGCTCGGCCCTGGCCAGTTGGCTCAGTGGTAGAACGTCGGCCTGGCGTGCAAGAGTCCCGGGTTCGATTCCCGGCCAGGGCACACAGGAGAAGCGCCCATCTGCTTCTCCACCCCTCCCCCTCTCCTTCCTCTCTGTCTCTCTCTTCCCCTCCCGCAGCCAGGGCTCCATTGGAGCAAAGTTGGCCGGGGAGCTGAGGATGGCTCTATGTGGCCTCTGCCTCAGGCACTAGAGTGGCTCTGGTCGCAACAGAGCAACACCCCAGATGGGCAGAGCATTGCCCCCTGGTGGGCATGCCGGGTGGATCCTGGTTGGGCGCATGCGGGAGTCTGACTGCCTCCCTGTTTCCAACTTCAGAAAAATACAAAAAAAAAAAAAAAAAGTAACGAGGCTCCTTCTGTTTTCCAGATCCTTATTGCTCTGGCTGCATTTTTTCCTTTAATCGATATATGTCTTCAAAGAAAACACTTCAGAGGCAAGAAGATCAAAAGGCACATATTAGTTCCTCCTGAACAAAAGAAAGAGGCAGGAAAACCGGAGGCCGGAAAACCAGAGGCCGGAAAACCAGAGGCAGGAAAAGCGGCAGGAAAAGCTGCAGGAAAAGCACCAGCAGCAGACAAGCCAAAGGGGAAGGGAGACAAGAAATGACACGGAGACACGGGTTGTCGGAAACGGCAGTGCACTTTACAATGGAGCGTAGCTCCGCTGCCTTCCTGTCTTCTTTCTCAATGATTTTCTTTTCCACTTAAATAACCACCTCTGCTTGGAAAAGAAATTCTCTTTAAGTAGATTTCTTGTTCATTCAACGAAAGTTACCTAAAGTTTTGGCACAGAGATCCTGGCCAGAGCTGGGCCTCCCAAGGCACTCACAGGTGGCAAGGCACTGAGGGTCTGGGGGGCCAAAAGTGCGGGTGACGCTGGCTGTCAACGCTGACGAGCCAAAGGGGCCAGAGGAAAAGGAGCAACCGGAAAACAAAAGGATGCGTTTTGTTCACGTCAATATTTTTATTTTATATATTTTTTAAAGCATCCAGGTAGTCGCTGTGAGAGAATAAGGTCTCTGGCCTTCCTGATTCCTACTTTACATTTAGTATTAGTCCTCATGGGAAGGGAGGCAGCAGGTGCTGGCACCTGCTCAGGGCTCAGGGCCTCTGAGAGCCAGTCAGGCTGGAGTGTGGGCCGAGCAGGATGGGCACGGGGGTGGGGGTGGGGGTCCTGGGTCAGGGCCTCGCTCTCACCGGGCAGTCCAGCCACCTGGCATCCTCATGAGAGGAAAGTGAGATCCCAAGATCCCAAACATATGCGTGAGGAGCTAGGAGGAGACGCGAGTGTGTGTGTGTGGGGGGGGGGGGGGCTGGTGGGGGGGGGGCGGCCTCAGCCAGGGACAACATGAGAGCCGGACAGGGAGGGTCAGCTGGTCCTTGGCTTCCATAGTCAAGACTTGAGCCATGGGGATTCCTGAAGACGAAGTGGCAGGGTCTGCTTCCACTAGGAGGAGATGACTCACTTGCCGCTGCTGAGAAGGAGGCTGCTGTCACTGGGGTGAGTTGGATGGGTAGGTGGGGCAGCGGTGGGTCCAGAGAAGCAGGAAGAGCTGGAACTTGGGACCGTGCCCTGTGGCTACCCCACCCCTCCCCCCTCTTCCCTCTACCCTTCACATCCACTTCTGTAGCCCCCACACCACCCCCTGCTGGCCAGGCAGGGTGAGACAACCCTACTAAAAGAGGGAACACCTAGCAGGCGTCTCCAAACTACAGCCTGCAGGGCGCATGCGGCCCCCTGAGGCCATTTATCCGGCCCCCCGCAGCACTTCCGGAAGGGGTGCCTCTTTCATTGGTGGTCAGTGAGAGGAGCACTGTATGTGGCGACCCTACAGTCTGAGGGACAGTGAACTGGCCCCCTGTGTAAAAAGTTTGGGGACCCCTGACAGGGATTCACATTCTAGAGTAGTGGTCCCCAACCTCCGAGCTGCAGACCGGTACTGGTCCGTGGGCCATTTGGTACTGTTCCACAGAGAAAGAATAAATAACTTACATTATTTCCGTTTTATTTATATTTAAGTCTGAACAATGTTTTATTTTTAAAAAATGACCAGATTCCCTCTGTTACATCTGTCTAAGACTCACTCTTGACGCTTGTCTCGGTCACATGATACATTTATCTGTCCCACCCTAAAGGCCGGTCCGTGAAAATATTTTCTGACATTAAACCGGTCCGAGGTCCAAAAAAGGTTGGGGACCACTGGTCTAGAGGAAAATTAAAAAATGTACAGACCGTCTTGCTTATCCTGCTGTATGACTCAGAATTCCCCTTTCAGATAGTCAGCCAAGAGCAATGATGTACTAGAATATTCATAATAGCCAAAAAGCTAAAAAGAACCCAAACATTTAAAAGAACACTGTGCTACATTCACACAATAAAATACAACTCAGCAACAAAAAACAAGCTACTGATACATGATGGTGAACAGTAATAAAAGTAAAACATTCAATTCATAATGGTGACTCTCTCATAGTATTGAGTGAAAGCAACCAGACACACAAGGAGGGCATACATGCCCTGTGATTCCTTTTCTATGAAGTTCAAACAAGAATATAGTGAGAGATGGAAACAGCGCTTGCCTCGGGAGGTGGAGGTCAGGGACTGCTTACAAAGAAGCATGAGGGAACTTTTGGGGGCATGAGAAAGTTTTATACCTTCACTGGGGGAACTGGTTACACAGGTGTATACATTTGTCAAACACGTGTATACTTAAGATCGGTGCGGTTCATTGTAAATTTTACCTGAAAAATGTAAGGTACATATGACTGTGCTCAGAATCTGTGGACAGAATCTGGAAAAGGGTGGACCTTGCTAAGCTCATTTTGGTGGCACTCCTCTCAACCCTGGGGCAGGAAAAAATATAACTCACATTTCAGAAAAAGAATTTCCTGAATATAAATGGTGTTTGTTTTTTTTTTAGATTTTATTTATTCATTTTAGAAGAGAAAGAGGGGGGGAGAGGAGCAGGAAGCATCAACTCCCATATGTGCCTTGACCAGGCAAGCCCAGGGTTGGAACCGGCAACCTCAGTGTTACCAGGTTGATGCTTTATCCACTGCACCACCACAGGTCAGGCTGAATATATACATTCTTATGTATCAAATTTTTTTTTTCTTGGTGGCAGAGACAGAGTCAGAGAGAGGGACAGATAGGGACAGACAGACAGGAAGGGAGAGATGAGAAACATCAATTCTTCATTGCGGCTCCTTAGTTGTTCGTTCATTGATTTCTTATATGTGCCTTGTATCAATTTTTTTTTCTTTATTTTTCTTTTTTTTTTTTTTTTTTTGTATTTTTCTGAAGCTGGAAAGGGGAGAGACAGACAGACTCCCGCATGCACCCGACCGGGATCCACCCGGCACGCCCACCAGGGGGCGATGCTCTGCCCCTCCCGGGCGTCGCTCTGTCGAGACTAGAGCCACTCTAGCACCTGGGGCAGAGGCCAAGGAGCCATCCCCAGCGCCCGGGCCATCTTTGCTCCAATGGAGCCTCGCTGCGGGAGGGGAAGAGAGAGACAGAGAGGAAGGAGAGGGGGAGGGGTGGAGAATCAGATGGGCGCTTCTCCTGTGTGCCCTGGCCGAGAATCGAACCTGGGACTTCTGCACGCCAGGCCGATGCTCTACCACTGGGGCAACCGGCCAGGGCTTGTATCAATTTTTAAACAAACCAACAATTAATAGGAAAATATACAAAGGATGTGAAAAGTCAGTTCTCAGAAAAGGAAATGCAAATTGCTCTCACACGTGGTTTTTAAAAAAAGTGCTGTACCACTCTTAACTAGAGAAATGCAAATTAAAACTGCCCGGAGAACTTGGTTTCTAAATACCATTTTTCAATAAGAAGCACCGAGCTTCTTGGAGAATTAGCCTAATAATATAAGGCTGGGATGGAGAGAATACAAAAATGAAGCTGAAGCATCTTATAAATCAGAAAATAAGGAAATGTGGTGGGGGGTGGGGTAGGGTGAGGTGGGGAATGGGGGCAGGTTAGGTACACGGGAGCCCACCTAATGGCCAAAGTTGGAACAGCAACCAATAAAATGAAGTCCAATGGTAGTTAATTATAACCCCATGAATAAAATAAATCAATCAGTGGAGGATAATGGAAAATATTCCCTACACAAGATACATGAAAGGAATAGAGCCACCATTCTCTGTTCCACAGCAGACATTTCCTCATGTCATGTTCCGGGTGGGGGCTGGTCCCCAGGGAGCCCCCAGCCTGTGGTGGGATGGACAGGGGGCCTGATTGTGCAACCACCTCAAGCAAGGTCGCCCACTGGGTTCTCCTTGCTCCCTCCCTGAGTCCTCTCAGCCACTCCGGTCTGTCATCATATTTTATTTTGGGGATCATTTCAGTAAATTGAAATATAAGTTATATGAAATAAAACACACCCATGTTAAATGTACAGTTTGATGTGTTTTGATAAATGTCATTTCCCATGTAACCACCACCCCAGTAAAAATAAAGAATATTTCCAGCACTCCAAAAAGTTTCTTCCTACCCCACCCCTCACGATCACCACTGATCTGACTTCTGTCACCAATACCTTAGTGTCACCTATTCTAGAATTTCATAAAAATGGAATCATGCCTGACCTGTGTGGTGGTGCAGTGGATCAAGCATCGACCTGGAATGCTGAGGTCGCTGGTTCAAAACCCTGGGCTTGCCTAATCAAGGCACATAGGGGAGTTGATGCTTCCTGCTCCTCCTCCCCTTCTCTCTCTCTTTCTCTCTCTCTTCTCTAAAATGAATAAATAAAATAAAAATAAATAAATAAACTTCACCCATAAAAAGGAATCATATAGTATGGATGCTTCTGAGTCTGGCTCATTTCATTCAACTACATGTCTGCAAAATACATCCCTATAGTTGCATTTATCAATGATTTCTGCCTTTTTATTGCTGAGAAGCTTTCCCTTGTATGGATGTCGTACAGTTAGTTTATCGCTTCCCCTTTTGATGAACCACTGGCTGGTTTCCACATTACTCTTGGAAATAGAGCTGTGAACATTGGTGTACAAGCCTTTGTATCGATAGACTTGTGCTTTTATTTCTCTGGGGTAAATACCTACAAATAAAATGGGTGGTTCATACAGTAGGGTTCTGTTTAACTTTTTAAAGAACGGCTACCTTGTCTTCCAAAGTGGCCATGACAGTTTCCACCCCATCATCAGTGTATGAGAGTTCCATCTGCTACACATTCTCACCAGAACTTAAATAGTAACATCCCTTTTTATTAAGCCATTTTAATAGGTTGTAGAGTAGTATCTCATTGTGCCTTTAATTTGCATTTCTACATGTCATGATGTTGAGCATCTTTTCATCTTACTGGATGCTCATACATCGTTGTTCAACTGTCTCTGTTCAAATCTTTGGCCCCTTTTTTAAATTGGGTTGTTTTCTTATGTTGAGTTGCAATTTCGAGCCATGTTTCAATTAACACACATTAGGAACAAGTGGTCCACGTTCTAACCCCCACCTGGTCTCCTCCCAGGGAGTTTGGGGTAAATCCCAAACAGCAGGCCCTGGGCCTCCACAATCTCTCTCCTCCTGGTGGCACCTAGCTCAGTCCTTTCTTCCACACAGGCTGCCTGGCTGCCCTCTGAACCTGTCAGACATCTATTACCAGCAATCATCTTATTCAAGATTCTCTGGAAACATTTAGAGTTAACCCACACCCACAAAATAAGCTTCCCTGCATCTTGGGCTTCTAGCTCTGCTGTTAAATGAATTAAATAAATGAGTAAATGAATGCCTCTTACCTCGCTAGAGAGGTCGGTGAAGGTTTCTCTGCGGAAGTGGTGCTGCGTTATGATCACAGAAGATTCAAGAGGAATTCATCAGATAACAAGGTGGAGAAAAAGCACACAGCATGTGCAAAGCCCGGTTGCAGAAGGAAGTTTGGTTTGTTTAAAAAACGGTGAGAAGGCAGATGAGTGGGAGAGACAGGGAGGAGAGGGCAGCAAGGGACTACGTGTTGCTCCAAGACCCTGAGCAAGATGGGAAGCTCCCAAGGGTTTCTGGGTGAAGGAATGAGGGTGACCATGTTTGAGGATTTAAACATCCCTCTGGCTGCCAAGGAAGCAGAGTTCTGCTTCCTCAGAACAGTGCAGGGAGGAGAGAGGAGTGGCCTGGGATCTAGTGGAGGCTGATGTAATGGTGAGAAGTGGACAGGGACGAAAGAAAGTTTAGGAAGTGAAGAGGAGGTGTGGCCTTCGTGGTGAGGGTGAGGGTGAGGGTGAGGGTGAGGGTGAGGGAGAGGGAGGAGGTCAAGAACAACCCCTGGGACTCTGGCTCTTGGGCTGGTAGTATGGATGGCAGTGCCCCTCGCAGAGGCCCAGGCGCAGCGGGAATGTCATGTGCCTTTAACATTGTCTTGATCACAACTGAACTCCTGACGCCTCGAACACGTGCGTGCGCATGGGTGTGTGTGTATGCTGTGTATGGGCTATGAAGGGTGCGTTTGGGGACCTCCCTGGAGTAAATGGGTACGGGCGGGTGGGGTGGAGGCAGAGTGGTGTGGGGAGCAGACGGCTCTGTCGAAGCCGCTGAAGGACTAGAGGAGTCTTGCTGATGGACGCGAGGGTCCTAGGTCCGGACCTGTGCTTGGGCATAAAGCCAGACGGGGACAGAGTGCAGACAACCCTTTCAGGGCTAGGAGAGACGGGTGGGAGCTCCGACAGGGTGTTCATGGGCGGCAAAACGAAGGTCTGGAGCGTCCAGAACAAAGGTGAGAGGTGAATGTGACGAGTATGAGGAAGTCTCAGGCCAGGGTAGCTGGGGTCCGAGGGAGGAAGGGAGGAGAAGGAATGAGGGCGGAAGAGGGGAAGGGAGGTGGGAGCGGAGGAGGGGGCAGGAGGGGAGGCGGGCCGGGGGCGGGGCGGCGGGGATGCGCCCCTGCGCGGAGCTCGCTCAGCCTTTCTCTCCTTCCGCACCGCCTGGGTTTCCGCTTCCCTCCTGGGCGCCGGGGTTTAGGGAGCAGGGCCGAGTCTCGTCCGTGCCTCCGCCGCCATGTGGCCCCCAGACGCGGACCCCGACCCGGACCCCGAGACCCCCGGCCGCGCCCTGCCCGGTGCGACCGCGCCCGGGCTCCGCGCCCTCCTGCCGGCGCGCGCCTTCCTCTGCTCGCTGAAAGGCCGCCTCCTGCTGGCGGAGTCGGTAAGTGCGGCCCCCCACGCCCCGGACGCTCGCGGGGCGGGTGCCGTCGTCTGAACGCGCCCCGGGAACCCATCTCGGAGCCCCGTAAGGCTGGGCAAACTTGCCCACGTTTCAGACGGACTCGCTGGAGCTCAGGGTGCGGGTCACAGGCTAGACGGGGCCCCAACCGGGTCTTCAACACGCGAGTGCAAAACTAGGGGCCGTAGGGGAATCGAGAGGGAGGTCCCGCGACGCGGGCCCAGGGCCTCTCTCTGGAAGCGCAGCCCGACGCGGTGTGACCTCGGGTGCCTCTGCCCTCTCTGAGCCCCGGGAGGAATCAGCTCACTCGGCCCTTCGCGACCCCCGGATCCGGGAGCCCTTGCCCGCTTTCCTGGGCGCAGGGAGGGCCAGCCGGGTCTCGAGCTGCGGGCGGAGGCCGGAATGGAGTCCAGCCAGATAGCTGGGATGGAGACCCCCCCGGGATTGGGTGAGGCCTCAGCAGCACTTTGGGGGCTCGCAGGCTGAGGGGCGGGGTCCGGAGCCCAGTGGGGTGACTTCATCCCCCTCCTCCCCTTCCTGGCCTGGATCCTGCCGCCCCGCCCCGCTGAACTGCTTCTTCCTTCCCGCCCCCCCAATCTCCGCCTGTCAGGCCTTTGTCCTCGGGACACTTCGAAAACTCCCACACTGTCCTCTTTTGGGGCGGGGGCTGGTCTGGGCCTCCATGGAGGGAAGGAGAGGAAGAGGCCAGGCCGAGATGACGGGTGTGGGAGGGGCACTTACTATTTAGATCCCCAGCAACCTGACAGCCCCTGTCTTTACTCCCACTTTGCAGACAAGAAAGCTGAGGCCAGAGAATCTAGAGGTTTTGACAGGTGGATCAGATGATGGCCAGGTGACAGCAAGGACTGAGGAGAATGGGGGTCAGAGGAAGGTTCTGCCTCGACCTCAGGAGGCAGTCCGTGATCCTATCACCTGTTCTGCACCTGGGGTCAGCCCAGAGATCACCAGCCCAGTACCTGCCCAACTCCCAAATGAGGCGCCAGGGCCCAGGACCCACAGCCCCTCACTTCCAGGGCTTGCCTTCTGGTTGGCCACCGCAGCCCTACCCAAGAGATTGATGGGAGCTGCTTTTGGGGAGAAACCTTGCATCCACCGTCCACTGAGGGGATCCCAAATCTACCACACTCAGGAGCCCCTCATAGGTCAAGGGGTAGCTGGCCAGAGTATAGAGGCTGGGGCATAGCTGGGTGGCAGGAATCTCAGTCTGGGAGTATGAGGAGTGGGGAGGAAGGAAGTGTGGGCACTGAAGTCCAGGTCACTCCTATAGTCACCGCTGCTCTGTCCCCAGGACCAACCATGGGAGGCTGGCATGCATGGGAAGGGAGAGGAAGTGGCTATCAGGAATCCAGGAATAGAGAAACAAGAATCAAGAGGGGGATCCCCAGGATCAGGCATTGGGAGGCTGGGGAACAGGAAGACGAAGGACCTAAGAACCCACAAACAGCCCATAGCAGAGTAAGCACATCAGGTGATGTGGACAGGCCAGGGTCCCATGCCTTGCCTTCCTGGGAGGCCCTAGCAGACTCTCAGCTGCCTCTGTGCCATAGTTTCCATCTGTTCAAGTTGAACTCAGCTACCCCCATGGCCATGATCAGGACAGCTGTGGTGCCCTGGGGACTCCCTGGGATCTGTAGCTTTTTGTCTGAAGCAGCCACAGTACTTCCTGTAGGGCATCCGGGTATCCCTATGGGGCCCCCTGGGCCTCACTCTGAGCTGCTCAGCCATGGACATGTTCAAAACCAGACACAGTGACAGAAACCAGGGCAAATAAAAGCCTGCACCCACAGGGCAGGGCTGCTTAAGAACACCATCTGTGGGGTCAAGCCAGCCCTGGGTTCAAATTCAGTGCCCTCTTATTAGCTGCATGATACTGAGCAATCACCTCACCTCTCTGAACCTCAGTCTTCTCATCTGTAAAGTGGGCTGTGAGCAGCACCTGGCACATGGGTTGGTTGTGAGGATCCCAGGAGATCCTACAAGCCTCAGCGGGCACTGGACTAGTGCAGTCTCATCACCTTGGTCTGCTCTGCAGCACACACAATCTGCAGAACTGACTGGAGGCCCCGGCGTGTGCCAGCATCAGCTCCCACACACAGTGTATGGACAGGGCTGCAGAGAACATTGTCATTCCTGTAGTTCCTCAGCGCAGCTGGCCCAAAGACCAGCAGGGCCTGAGGCGGCAGAGTCAACACTCCTCTCCTGGATGTTTATTTCTTATTACTAAAGTTGCAAATCTGTTAATAAACCACAAGAGTTATACTGTTAACCATATACCCACCACCTAGATTGTACAGGTGTTAACATGTTGGTATATTTACTTTATCACATATCTCTACATCCGTCTGTCCATCAATCCATTTTATTTTTCCATGCATTTACAGTAAATTGCAGGCGTCAGAACATTTCAACTCTGAACTCTTCAGCGTCCATATCCTTTACTAAATTTAAGATTTATTTATTGTTTTTCAGGTAAAGATCACATTCAGTGAAAAGTACAAATCTTGTGTGTTGGGAGTGATTTTTTGAATTTGGTTCCCGCTTAGTGGGCTGCCTTTGAGATTGCTTAGGTTTGATTAGCCCGTTAGACATTATCTGAGTTAGGTTGATTCTGCCATAGAACCTGCTGGTGTGGGGGTGAGTAGCCCCAGAGGGTGGCCTCCTGGGAGACCAGACACACGTGGGAGGCTGGGACTTCCTGCTTGGGTCCTGGCATGGTATCAGGAGTCAGGGCTATGCCCAGAAACACATAAGGGCAACATGGGTGTGGGTCTGGGTCCCATGACCAGGTTCTAATCCTGGCAGCTGCAGAACTGAGAGCAGGTTGCTTCCTGTACTGGAGCCTCCTCTATTCCGGACTGCAGGGTGGCTCAGGGGCATTAGGTAAGGGGTTGTGCAAGGGCTCTGACTTCTCCCTCTCTCCCCCCCCCCCCCCCCACCTAGGGTCTCTCCTTCATCACCTTTGTCTGCTATGTGGCGTCCTCAGCATCTGCCTTCCTCACCGCGCCCCTGCTGGAGTTCCTGCTGGCCCTCTTCTTCCTCTTTGCAGATGCCATGCAATTGAATGACAAGTGGCAGGGCTTGTGCTGGCCCATGATGGTGAGGGCTGGGGCCCCGAGAGGAAGCGGCTGGCCGGCCATGACAGAGAGTCATGCATTTAGGCCCTGCCCTTTCCTCAGTGCACTGGAGGGGCTGTCTGCCCTTGTTTGGAGCCAGGCAGACAGACCTGGCTTGGATGATCTGGGTCCCACCGGTCAGCAGCCCTGTGACCCAGATCATAGCCTCCTGGTTCCTCCGTGAGGGAGGAAATCCAGACTGCATTCTTGCCTGTGACCACCAGGTGGTGCTGGTGCTCCCAGCTGGGCTTGTCGGAATGAGTCTCAGCCACAGGAATTCAAGCCATTTCCATATGAGCAGGGCAGGTTAACTGAGGACTTGCAGGGCTTACCCAGACCCCCAGCCCTCTGGCAACTGCTTTATCACCTGGGAGAGCCCAGAGCCCTATCTCAGACGTTGCTGAATGAAATGGGTCAGAGAGAAGGGACAGCAAACCTACACTTGAACCTTGGTCTCTTCATTACTTCAGACCCAGCATTCTTCCTGATGGGATGCACCCTCCGTGTACCCATTTTAGAGACAAGTAAACAGAAACCATAATGCATAAATGGATCTGCAACAAGTATGTGGCAAAGGGAGACCCAGGGCCAGAACCCCACAGGGCAAGCTGGCCCGTTCCCTGGTCCATCCCCTGTCCCCCACCAGGCAGAGGACAGTAGCCGAGCTGGACCGGGGACAGGGCAGCCTCAGCTACTGGCAGCTCTCAAGGGGCACCTGAGCAGGGGAGGAGTGGGGGTGAGGGGATAGGGTTGGAGACCCCCAGTTGCTAGACTGGAACCGGGCATGTATCCAGGCTGCCAGGCCCACCTTCCTCTGGGAACAGTGGGACTCTAGCTCTGTTTCTGCCGCCTGGTGCCCTGCTGTGCCCCACTCCAGGAGCTCAGGGCAGTATGACCATGCTCCTCTCTCCCAGGACTTCCTACGCTGTGTCACAGCAGCCCTCATCTACTTTGCCATCTCCATCACTGCAGTCGCCAAATACTCAGATGGGGCTTCCAAAGCAGCCGGGGTGAGTAGCTCCAGTACCCTGGGATACCCCCTCAAGTTCATCCCCCCTCCTCCAGCCCCAGATGCCCCTGGGACACCCACTTAGCATCTGGGGCACACTCTTTCCCTGCTTAGGCCCCTGAAGTCCTCTCACTAGAGATCTACTCTGCCCCGAGTTTTGAAAGGCTATTTGCCAGCCAACTTAACCACTCATTTTCCCATTTGTCATTAATGGGCGGGGCCTGTGCCTGCCAACCTGAGCTGCTTATCCAAGCAGATAAAAAGCAGGCAGTGAGGCTGGGGTGGCTGCTTTGCGGGCTCCTGGACCAGGGACTCCCAGCTCCTAATGACATCTGTCATTCACCCTGTCCCTTGCATCCCACAGGTATTTGGCTTCTTTGCCACCATTGTGTTTGCAATTGACTTCTACCTGATCTTTAACGACATGATCAAATTCCTCAAACAAGGGGGCTCTGCAGATGAGACCACAGCCAACAAGGAGGAAGGTGGGTGGCCACCTGCAGGTTTCCACCCAGAACCTGGCTGATAACCCAGGACAGTAGGGGTGGGGCCCTGCTCTCCCCTGAGGACACGTGGCTGGTTTGAGGCTAGAGTAGGGGCGTTTCCTCTCTCCCCATGGGCAGGAAGTATTTTCACAACCTGGATCTCACATCCCTTCAGGCAGCACTGATCATAGAGCCCATCCTTTCGGAGCACCGGTGCCCCAGGGCCTCAGCCTTTCCAGGAAGAGCAAGCTGAGGGCATGCTTGGCACCTCCATCCCGGTGAAACGGTCCCTGACGAGCCCCAGGGCAGCCAGTCAGTCGCTTCAATTCCTGGGCACTGTCCACTGGGCTGCGGAGTGGCCACCGGCCCCCGCAGCCAGCACCCCCTGCAGGCTGGCCTGCCCAGGGCTTAAGGGCCGGAGAACCAAGCTCTCCTTCTCACCCACGGTGCCCAGGCAAACCCAGGCAAGTCCAGGCTTGTTCTGCTTTCACACCCAACGAGAGCGCAGCAGACATTCTGGGCCCTCCAACCGCCCTTCAGCTCAGAATGGTGGTTGTGCCATAAAGGACTGGGGCAATTGAAACTATAAAATAGCCAAAAAGAGGATTCCTGGTTTTTTAGTATAATGGAGTTTCCTGGACAAGAAAGTAGTTCTCCCACATTGTCCTGCTCAATTGCGGGGTAAGGTTGGGATTGTGGTACAGATGTACCGCCCTGACACCCAGGTGAGAACGGCTCAGGAAGACGGGGGGGCTGTGACGCTCAGGGAAAGGGCATGTGGGCTCCCGCCTCCATTTCGCTGCATCATGGAGGTGACAGCAGCTACCTGTGGGGGGTCCCCGGCCTTCATGCCAAGCAGACCCCACCAGCAGCACCATCGGCTGCAGGAGGACCCTGAGCCCAGGGCTCTGGCCAGTGGTCTGGCTCTCCCTCCCCAGAGATGGCTTCCAGGCACCAGCAGCCAGGAAATTCCTGCCAAGCCTCCTCTTTGCTTTCCTTGCAGAAGAGAATTCCGACTCTGACTCTGACTGAAGGGAGACCCGAGCCACGTGGGCCTTCACTCTTGCACTTCTGGCCGCTGGCCGGAGCGAGGCCTGGGACCAGGTGTGTTGGGAGGGAGGCTGTGACTCGCAAGCAGCAGGAGTTGCTGATGGAGCAGGCCTCCTCACGACCCCGAGGTGATGTTTCTGAGCCCGGCACTCAGGGCGGTTCCCCTGGCTTAGCACATCTAACCACTCTGCACAGGCGGGCACCGTGAACACTCCGCCACTCCTCTTTCTGTTCCATAGACCTTAAGCCCTTTAACCTCTCTGCCAAAAACCAGCACAAAGGAACAAAGCAGACAGAGCCTTGTTAGCCCCATCACAGGAACAGCACTTGTCAAGGGGGGTGGGAAGGGTAACAAGGTGATGGACAAGCAAGACAGAAACCATCCAGGGGCCCACTGCCAAGCCCCCAGGCCCCGGTGACTTCTGTCTACATTTGGTGCCCCTGCTCGTGCCAGGCACTTTGTCAAGAATGATCCTTCTAAGATTCTTTGGTTCCAGGAGCACCACTTCCCTCTTCATTCTTTAAGAAAGGAGAAAACTGACCTTTGCCATAGCTCAGTGCCCTTACCTGA
This sequence comes from Saccopteryx leptura, assembly GCF_036850995.1. Classification (NCBI taxonomy): domain Eukaryota; kingdom Metazoa; phylum Chordata; class Mammalia; order Chiroptera; family Emballonuridae; genus Saccopteryx; species Saccopteryx leptura. The sequence continues at coordinate 17,140,203 of NC_089511.1, forward strand.
TACCTCACACCTTAGAACCATGTCTTCTTCAGGGGACATGACTATTCTGCGTCTAAGACGGTTTCAAAGAAAAGCTTGTAAAGGAGCTTACCAGGTCCAAATGATCAAGGGTACCAAACGATGAAATTGCAGCGACAGCGTCCTGGGTAGCTGGGCAGGCCCAGCCAGAGCCTCTCTTTCCCTGGAGATCCGCCAGCGGGCGACAGGCTCTTGGGCGCTCAGGATGCTGTGCTTCTAGACACGAGGGCAGGTCTCCTGACCCCCTTGTGAGAGGTAAAATGTGCCTTCTCTGTTCACCTAAGGACCTATGCTGTGTATATATATATATCTTCAGTGGGATTTTATACCTTTATATAATTTTTTTACACAAAAGCAGCTTCTTAAATAGCATTTCCTGTAACCCAAGAGGACCTTGTGAAATGAGCCAGAATTTTGGGCCCATTTTGGGGCATTTGTAACTTTTGTTCTTCTCTTGCATGTGAATCTCCTACCCTGAAAAAAGCCATAATGAATTAAACCAGACTGACTACCTGCTTGGAGTGTGTTTGAAAAAACCTTCACCACCCAGAGTGATGTTGTCCAGCATCACTCGTCAACCCAGACTGGTCACCCAGATGGGGTGACTCCTGACAGCGCCAGGCTTCCGCAGCCACACACACACACTTGGTCCATGTAGGAGCCCCACCGAGTGTCTCAGGCGTCTGCTCTTGCTCCTCACACAATCCAGGAGACTGACAGGGGTTTGGGACCTTGCCAGAGTCACCACAGCCCCATTGACGCCAGGGCCTCTCACGTAGCAGGGTAACGTCCCACAGCACCTCGCCGGCGCCAGACCTGGAGCTCCTGTGGTGGGAACCTGGGTGCGCTAGGTGGAGTCTGGGTCGGCATTTTGGCCGAGGCTGATGGGAAAGAGCAAGGCACTCTGCCCCACCCTTCACACACACGTGTCCTGAAAGCTGGCCGTGCAGAGGCCGAGAGTGGCTTGTGGTAGGAGTGTCTGCTCTACCTTACCATCCCCAGCCAGACTGCCTGTCACACCTCTGCCGTACAAGCTTCAAGCTTTGTCCCATGGGGAGGGGTTGTGTCCAACCTCCACCTAACAGGCCTGTTTCAGGACCTGGGCCCGCTACCTTTGAAGGGGCAGGAGGTGAATCACAGCAGAGAGAGACAAGACCATTTTTACATGTCCGTTTATTAAACAAGAACTCCTTCATGACAATTTAATACAATATTAGCGATTAGTGTTGAGAAAATTATTTCCCTCTACATACAAAAATACAGATTTGAACACTATGAAAACAATCAGGACAAGTACCATGAAAAATTGGTCCTTTGAAAGAAAGAAAGGGGGGAGACTGAGGGCAATGTGAGGCTTTGCTTTCGGACAAACCAACAAGAGCCAAAGCTTTGGGGCCCAAAACCACTCCAAATGGATAGTTAAACCCAAGAACCAGTCAGCCAGTGATGCCTACCCCAGGGAACCCATGTCGGTTTGAGAGGCCAGGGTAGGAGCTCTGACCGGCCAACAGTTAAACCAAAATTTACCAAATGGACATCACCTCAGAGCGCCCCACGGCTATGTCTAAACTGTTAAAGGAAACAGACTTTTATGAAGCAAAGTGTAATGGTCATTAAATTAGCATTGCTCTCCCAAAGTGCCACTGGGCCAAGTACCAATGAGTAATCATGTTAAGAGTTATTAGCCACCTGACTTGGTTTCCTTTGTTAGAAATGATATAGTCTGACCCTTCAGAAAGGACAAAACTGCAATTTTATGTTTCAATAAATCCATTCCCTCATGTTGCAATGGCTCAGCATTTCGTGACCGGATAGAACCCGTGTCCTGTGGGGTGGGGGTCGAGGGGGCTAGAGGGTCAGTGTAGTGATCTCATCAAGCTCCTCACTGCCTGGAACCTATTTTGTTCAGGCCAAAACCAGAAAGGGCCATGGAGCCTAACCAGGTCCACAAACCAATCAGATCCAGTGGAAGGTGAGCCCGGCCGGCGGGGTCCCCCCCATGCGAACGCAGAGCCAGGCCACAGGACGCCCTCTGGGTCACTGCCCCAGACCACAGGCCCTTCACCAGTTCAGACCCAGAGAAGGGAAGTCAGCACCAAGGATGTTGTTCTTTTCTTTTTTTCTAGGGAACCACTTTCACTGTCTGAGGTGAGCAGTGGCTCTCCAAACTGAACAAATGGTTAAAAAATGCCAAATGCAGTTATACTGATTAAGAATTATTTCACAGAAATATACGCTTACTCTCAGACTGTTTAAATAAGCAGAAACAAGATGCAGGGGAGAAAGCAGCAGAGGAGAGAGGAACAGCCAGGGGTGGTTTTTTTAAAAATACATGTGAAGTTTAAAGGGAAAATGGCCAACCTCAAAACCAGCGTTGCTGAAAGCAATATTAAAAGGACACAATCTAAAATCATGCTACAAAAATAGTGTTATCTGGTTTAACTAAATGTACATCATTTTTTCAATTCCATGATTAACAAGAGTGTTTATGTGACTGACACACGTTATGTGACTCACAGAAGGCACCAAAGGTGAAGTGATTATTATTTGTCTTAAAATATACAAAGACAGATTTACCTACGTTGGGGGGGGAAAGCATACAGTCATATCTGTAATAAATATTTAAGCGCTTTTGCCATGGGTTCCTGAACCCCTACAAATTTCAACATATACAAATAGTTTCGATCCTTAGCATTCTCTTAGAGGGAACCACATTAAAACTCAAGTTATAAAAAGCACTAGCTTTCTCCACACACGTCACTTCATCATGAGGCAGGCTTTAAAGACTCATTTTTAAATGGGTTGATGGGGTGAGGAGTTGGAAGCAGGTGGCCCCTCCTAGGGCCTGAGCCAGTTTGGGGGGCCATCTGAGCATCCGGCATGCCCTCAGAGCCAGCTGTCCCCCAGCCCTTGGACCAGCCGGTTCTCCCTTCAAGCCCCAACTACTTGCCTTCCTCGCTTCTGCAGAAAGAGGAACAGAATCTTGAAACTTTCAAATGGATTCTGGAAAAGGCAGGCAAGCAAAATGGCCCATGGGGGAAGCAGCCATCAGTCAGACCTGGTCCTGCCTGGCATGGGCACCAGGTCCCCACACAGTCCTTATTTCCTGCTCTTCCCTTCAGGTGGCTTTCCTGATACAGGAGGTACTTCCTACCGGGTTCCAGCAGGGTCCTCCAAAGAGGACTTGGATTTGAGAGTTTCAGATTATTACTGAATCCCATACAAACCATTATCAGACTCCACTGTGTCACACCTTCTCTGAAGGAACAGTTATGAAAAGAAAGTTTGGGTCTCCCCCTAATCCTATCAGCAAAGGTCATTTGAGACAATTCCTCCTCTAACTAAGAACCATGGAAGTTCTGATAGCTCACTGGAGTGCAGGCTGCTCACCCCTTAAAGAAGGCTCCCCAGGCTTTGTGTGGAATGCACCCCAAACCACTCCAGGGCGTCGGAATTAAAGTCTTGGCATTAAATATGGAGATAACAAACTAACCTTATGAAGAAGATATATACTATTCAAGGATCCATAATCTAAACTCTATTCTAGGCAAATTGCCATTGATTCAAACACAGTGGGCATGTGGGTAACTTTTCTTTACTGCTATGCTTACGGAATAAGATAAACTAGAAAAAAAAATCACCAAGATTGAGAAATATTCAAATGGAGTAAGAATATACTTTAGACCAAAGAAGGGAAAACACATCCAGTCCCACCCACCCCTCTGTTTCAAGCCTAAGGTGGTATCAATGCCATTTGCTGGTGTGAAAAAAAGTCAAGCAGAATATTGGCTTTCAGAAGACAATTCCAGATCTTACAGATACTGAGGGTGTTTTCTTTCAGACAGTTTCAAAATGAACTGAAATGTAAAGGTTCAAATATTTCAAATTCCCTTCTCTACCAGATGGGCCTTGTGATTTCAACACTATCTGATGAAAAGAGAAGAAACGCACGGTTTTGCAAAGAGCTGGGAAGTTTGCAAGGCAGTGTTCGATCTGCATCCTCTCTAAGGTGGCACCCGACCCGGAACCTGAGTCGCCTGTTCAGACCTGCGAGTCCCCACACTCAACACCAAGAGCCCATCCGATGCACCAGCACACTGGCTCAGCTCTTGCTCTCACATTGATTCCAGACCACAAGATCTCACTTTTCCAAAGACAAGAAAGAGCACAGAAAGGTAGTTAATCAAGTACATCTTTTTCATGAAGTGCCGAGTCAGTAAGCAGTCTAGTGCGGATGGAGTCTGGGCGGTGGGTCCCTCCTCTCACCTCGCAGGCCTGCCCCTCTCCTGCCTCACCAGCCTGTCACCTGGCTGGTTCTTAAAGTGGGTACTGATTAAAAAAGAAAAACAAGACCTGGTGAAGAGAGAACCCTCAGGTTCTGCAAACTTCACTAGGAAATTAAAAAAAGAGATGGTCTGGAGACCTCACAAGCTAACAGCAGTCCCTGGAGCAGGAAGCAACTTTTTATTTTGCTCTAGATAATCAATCGGTAGCAGCCTTCAACCTAGAAAGTATTTGTGCCTTCTGCTACCTGTTTAATGTCATTATTTTCTTGTAAACAAGATGTGGGGAAAGTAAGAACCAGGCAGTGGCACAATGACATCATGGTTGCTTTGTTTTGAACAGGATGGCACAGTGGGAACCACGTAAATCATCAATGCCTTCCAGAATCACTAAATTGGCCATGTGTTATCACCATACTCTACTTATCTGTTAGGACAGGTTCTTAGAACAACCCACAGAAAGTCTTGTACAGCGAGAGGTTAGAACTTGGTCCGCCTCTTCAACACACAGAAAGGTGAGGTTTCTTCCCATATAGCACAAGTGTCTATAAGAAAAGTGAGTTTGGGACACAGGACACAACAGTTGGAGGAGTCATTCAAGGCTCACTCATTACAAGCAAGAATTAATGTACATGCACAGACAGAAGAGGAAGTGCTTCATCTCCTCAGGGACTACCTACGGCTTAACCCAAGTCTGAATCACAGAGAAACCTTCAAAGAAAGGTAGATGAAGCTGCCAACTTTAAAAGAGTAGGAATGTTTCAGCTGAGTCCCAAAGCACTCACCAGAATCATCCAACAGGAAATGGAGGTCAGACACACTCCATACCTACACATAGGCATAAATGTTCCTACCAGGGGACAGTATGGGGCCCAAAGGGCTGGGGGTGTTGACCAGCGCCCAGAGCCAAGCCCTCAGAGCCAGGCCGGTCCTTGCTGCTTCCCTGTGGCCAGGCTGGGCTCTGCCAGTGCCGGCCCTTCAGTTCAAGTTGCCATGAAAGACATGGATGAGTGTTGGGATCGGGCAGACTACTACATTCTTGCCTTTTTGTAGGCAAAGGTAATTAATCTCTCTTGAATGACATTTGCTGTAGAGTAAAAATAAAATATTTGACTATAAGTCAAACTTCTCTTACGAGATTTTAACCTATCGATGCCTTAGTCCTTCCCCAGCTTTATACGGGCCACCACGTGTCCTTACGCTTTCATGATTACAATCTCTCTGTATGAAAGGGAAAGGTACTTCCCTCCATGCCTTCAAGCAGGGTAAAGGGAGATAAAGGAGAATCAGAGGGGAAAAAACACCACATCCACCAAATCAGTGCCAAGATACACTTTCTCTGAAGACGTCAGTGTTTGCATCCATCTAAAACCACCAAATGCTTGAGGGTTTCAAGCATACAGTCTCTAGGAACAAATTTAAATGCACAAAGCAACTGTACTTCTCTTCAAGTTTGGCACAAACTATGAAAGCCATTATCATCCCACCAGAAAATTGAGAAACACTAAGATTGCCTCAGCCTGAAAATGCCCCAAAACAAAATGACATTGATCCATATTGGAACTATTGAATGCAAAAAAACCCCACTTCTTTCAATCTGAAAAAAAAAAAAAGTCCTTTAACCCTCTGAAACATAGATGACCTTATCTATATACAGAGGAAACATAAGAAAAATGCAGGTGTCTTTACATTCACCTAGACAAGGATGTTCCCTTCATAGCATCTTACCACCACACTGCCAAAGGTCACGAGATAGATGACTGTGCCTCACGCCAATTAGAAAGCCTACCTGGCCACTTCCGGTTGTAGTGCGAACTAATTAAATAGAAAGAAACGTATTTACAAAAACCATGGGAGAGCCTCATGGCACAAAGGATATTAAATAGTTACAGGGACATAAATAATTCTAAAGATTCTAACATTAAGATGTAAATTAACTCCTAAGTCACTCTGTGGTACAAGGTGTCGTCACTTTTTATCATCCGTCAGCATTTCCAGTTTCGAAGGGCTTCAGAACCGTTTCTGGCAGCTGACAACACATCCTCAGGAGGCCAACAGACTCCTTTCCTCCAGATGCTAAACTGGTCTTACTGAAGTGACTCAGGAAAACCTGGGCAGCAATCCTGCCTGAATGGTATTCTTCTCTTCAATCTCACTTCAAAGGCGGTTTTTTATTTAGGCCAAGTAACATGATTCCCAGCAGGAGATTTCTGATAAATTTCAGGGTGGTCCTTCCAAATGGGCCCCATTTAATGCAGGGCTGAGTCTTTGTGACCCTGTTTTCAAACGGAACTCACAGAGGAAGATAAGCCCAAGTTTGACTAGGCATACACACTCCAGAAATGCAAAATAAATACATAAAACGAACAGATAAAATCCAGATGTCAGAATCTCCTCAAAAATCACTACATATAATAGGTTCAGAATTTGTGAAACATGATTTGGACTGGCTCAGGACAGACACGGTAAGAGGGCTCCATCAGACCTGCGGGGCAGCACGCCCGGCTGCGGCCAGGCCTGGCTGCCTTCCGGGGGAACAGAGGGAGGTGAGTTACCACCAGACCAGCTGGGTCTGCACCAGCAGCCATGGCCCCTGAAGCAGACAAGGGGTTTGCACATGTGACCTGGGCCACTGCCCGGGGAAGGAACTGAAGCAGAACTCAGATCGTACCGGATGTTCAATTCAGGAAGCTAACCACTAATACCGCCCCTTCAAAGACAGCTTAGTACCGTTTCCTACAGACTCCCCAGTGCAGCAGGGTCAGCTGATCAACCCCGACACTGCTCTTGCATGAAGAATGCAATGCCACCCATGGGCACCTTCTCACACATGCCCTCCTCCAGCCACCCCAAGGACATAGTCATCGTCTCTCGTTACACAGTACGCCACTAATGCTGTGACTGTTCACTAGCATAAGATCCTGGGACTCTCCTCATTACTGTAAAAGCTCCCACCTTCCCACCAGCAGTTAATGTGTTTTTTTCCTTGGTGAGGGCTAATCACAAAATATAGAGCTAGAGTGAGGTTTGTAAACATTAAAAACAGTTCAGAGAGTGAAACCTGACAAGTTAAAACAATTTTCCATAGAAGATACAATTAGTCTCCAACAGGGAAAAAAACTACAGCATCCTAGGGGCTCGTTTAACTCCATCACAATCATCTTCACTTTGTCAAGAATCAATTCAAAACCTGACACACCTAGAATTCTTCCCCAAACTTCTAAGGTCGGTGTTCATAGTTATGACCCTGAGGCACAAACAGCTATAATCTGTGCCTTCTGAAATATCAGTGAAAGGATGTCATGGTGCAAATTCAAGTATTTTCAAATCCTAGACACGTCTACTCAGAATCATGTAGAACTCTTCCCAGGTATTTGAAAATCAGCACATATCTCTAAAACAGAAGGGGTGTCCCTACCTGTGGTCCCAACGGGCAAGTGTTCTGGCTGCTGGAATGGATCAAATTTCTCTCCTGGCTTTTACCTGAGAAGGTAATTACAGAAAATCTGCAATTTAGCCTCAAAGTATCAAGGGCAGGTAGAAGAGTGAAAAACAAGATGGTCCCCATATTCCTAGAGGAGAATCTGGGATTCATGGAGTGATTCATTTGAGGAAGAATCGAGTGATTTCTCAGCAGGGTGGGAAAGGAAAGGTGACCCTCCCGCATGTCAGCAGTCCTGTGGAGTTGTCCCAAGAGGAGACAACTTTGCTCATCCCCCTAAAGTCCAGATCCAGCCAAGAGCTCCAGCAGCACAGCCATCGCCAAGACCCTCAGTACCACCCACGGCTTTGCGGGCCTGTGCCGGCTGTCTCGACGCCCCGGGCACGGAAGACAAGCAGCAGGGGAGGACCCTGGCAGCGAGACTGACGCTGACGGAGCTCGCTACAAGCACTGCCCAGGAATCACTGCCGACGGCTGTTCCGATCTTGTACAGTACCTTCATTCCTTGATCGCCCTCCCTCCTAGCAGCCCTCCTTTAATCCGAAGTCTTGACTTGTCACAAGCGCATATGGCAGGGTGGCTCAGAGTCAGACGGGAAGCCTGTGCTCAGACAGTGAAGACCTGAAGTGGACATGGCAGACAGGGAGGTGAGCTGCTCCCACGGCCACCGAACGTGGGAGAATCCATAGGTCTCTCCCCCCAACGTCTGCCTGAACAGCTGGGATCAGGAGCTCTCCACCTGACATACTTGCTAACAGGGCCACTCTGAAAAGAATCCCTTTCCCAACATGAACTTTTACCACAGAGGACAAAATTCAGCTTAATCACATGAAAATCTGATGTGACGAGGGAAGGAAACTTGATTAAAAGGAGGGGCACGAGGACGAGAGGGAGGAGGACGTGGGCGGGTCCTCAGGTGTCCAGGCGCTGGATCTCAGGGCGGCCGTCCACGTCTCTGGACTCCGTGCGGGCTCGGATGTAGTCGTTGGCGCTCTGCTGGCGGATGCTGACTCTCCATTTCTGCACTGCCAGGAACGTGTTCACCCCATACACCGCCGTCGCCAAGAAGCCAAATATCTACAAGAAACATGCATGGTTGGTCTTCTGACACATCAGCAGTCTCCGAGGTGTCTGAGCAGAACCCTGAGCAGCTTACAGCTGTGCCCCAAACACCGACCCTTCTGAACGTTTAGCTGTCAGACTATGGCCACATCTGTAGTCATGTGACCCACATAAATCCTGCCTGGCCTGAAGACAGCCTGAGCTTTCTTTCAAAGTATTTTGGATCTTTTAAAAAATAACAATCACAAAAATGACTCTTTTACAGCATCTTCATTAGTCCCAGATGAGAAAATGCATGTAGAAAAAAGACCATGTACACAGAAAATCAAGGGCTTGTGTGAGCCCAACTCAAGCCCATAAGGCCTGAGATTCCAAATCCCAGCCCCCGAACTCTCACCTGCTCTCCAGGGTGAGCAGCAGGGCTGGCTTATTTAATGCCTGACGAAGCTACTGAGTGACACCCAAGAGAGCAGCTAATCTAATATTTTTTTATGAACCTGTTAATCCCCCCATTACAAAAGTGCTACATGTTCTCTGTAAATACAGGACAACACAGAAACGCATAGCCCTGAAAAAGTCCTACATTATCTGGTTCCCACCCCAGCCCTCGCGGCATTCTACCTTGAAGAGCAAAAAATGTCATCTGACTACTACATGGTGTCAAGACTGTGTTCTTCATTAAGACCCCCCACAACTGCAGGGAGGACTCTTAAAAGCAACACCACTAACAGACAGGCATGCAGGGTCTTGCTGGAAACAGTCTAAAGCAGTGGTTCTCAAATGAGCATGCATCTGAACCAGCTGGTGGGCTGATTAAAAGGTTTCCGACTCAGCAGCCCTGGGGGAGCCTGAGACTGGCATTGCTGACAAGTTCCTGGGTGACGCTGAGGCTGCAGTTCCGGGACCAAACTTTGAGAACCACAGCACTTAAGAACCAGACTTCCACTGGCCTGATAACAACTTCATTAGCAAAAAGAAAGCTAACGGAGAATGAGTAGGACACATGCTAGGGGACAGAAGAAAGCAAGTCACAAAAAGTGTACAAATCAGCCCATATCTTAACCACTGGAGTTCACCTACCACGGCAGCAATTTCTGCTCCGGTTTTGTGGTTTAAAGCAGCCAGTACAATGGAAGCAATAAAGAAAAAGAAAGTGCTGAGTCCAGTGTTGACCAAATCCTAAAGAAAAAGATAAATAAAATCACTTGAAAAGAAGCATTTCATGCTTTGCTCTGAAAGCCATTGAAAAGCTTTAAAATAAGAAGCATAATACCCAGCCCCTCTGATGGCTCCATATTTTAGTCTCAATGGCCCAGGAGTGTTGGTTATATAAAGAAAGGCAAAGATGGTATCAGTTTATGACGCTACTTGATAAATCACCATAGCAAAATCCATTGTTACCATTTCTTAATGACTTACTATAGGAACCCAAACTGCTGACCTATCAAGGACATGCACACTAATTACCACTTAGAGTTCTTACTGTCATCTTTTATTTTTATTTTATTTTTTTTTCATTTTTCTGAAGCTGGAAACAGGGAGAGACAGTCAGACAGACTCCCGCATGCGCCCGACCGGGATCCACCTGGCACACCCACCATGGGGTGACGCTCTGCCCACCAGGGGGCGATGCTCTGCCCCTCCGGGGCGTCGCCATGTTGCGACCAGAGCCACTCTAGCGCCTGGGGCAGAGGCCACAGAGCCATCCCCAGCGCCCGGGCCATCTTTGCTCCAATGGAGCCTTAGCTGCGGGAGGGGAAGAGAGAGACAGAGAGGAAAGCGCGTCGGAGGGGTGGAGAAGCAAATGGGCGCTTCTCCTGTGTGCCCTGGCCGGGAATCGAACCTGGGTCCTCTGCACGCTAGGCCGACGCTCTACCGCTGAGCCAACCGGCCAGGGCCCTTACTGTCATCTTTTAAAAATTCATTCAAATCATCCTGCAATGGACAAACTCCCCAAGAGTCCAGAAGAGTGATGGTCAACCACTGTGCCACAAAAAAACTTTCAACATACAATACCTGACTATTTAGTCAAGGGCACTCACCTCTTTTCCCTTAAATTGTCAAATAAATAAATGACAACAGCCAACACAACAACAGTTTTCCGTTGTGAATGAATCAAAATTATACTTTTTTTTTTGTCAGATCTGTAAAAAATACAGATGTGTGCCACAGAATTTTACTCATTAATTAGTTTATGTGCTCCATAAGATGAAAAAGATTGAAAAGTGCTGGTCTGGAACATACTAAAACTGGTGAAATCCTGTCCAACATCCCGTCATTCGTTTTGTGACATTTCCAGCACACTGTTTCCAGACCTCGAGAACACACTTCGCCAGATCTCGCTCTTTCTTGTGCACAGTTCTTCAAGCCTCCCTGTTGTTAAAGCCTAGAGGATTTGCTCCTAATCTTCTTGGAAAGCAAATCAGGTTACATATCCAATGCTTCAAAGATTTAACTTCTGTCTTACTTGTCAAGAGAAACAGCACAATTAAGAGTCACAGCCAGACTCAGGTCCTAACCAACCATGACTTCGGACAAGATGCTTCACTTCTCTGTGTCTCATGTGGGAATAGTACACCCTCCTCGCAGAGTTGTTTTAGGATTAAGTGGAACAACTCATGTGAAGAGCTGAGCACCATGCCTGACCCACGGTTAGCATCCCCTGCACATTTATGGTTACTTCTGTTATTACTACTTTGGCCTTAGGCCCTGACAGCCTGGATCATACTAGAGTTCCTCTGTGATCTCTACAAGGAAAGAAAATCAGGTAAAATTCCAAACTTCTTAAGTGCCAGGCTAATTGGACCATCAACACCAGGTAGGTCCTCCTGCTGGCCTGGCTTTAAAGTCAGTCTCCTCTTTTTAAAGATGTAAAAAAGCAATGTTTGCATCATACCAGTCCTGAGCCTGCAGCAGAAACCCCGACACACTCCTGGTGCTTCTGCACAGGGAGCAGCACAAGGCTGACTTTGAAGTCATTGGGACGTCTGCCAGCGGGGCAGCTTGGCTGGGACCGGTGTGTTAAGCCAGGACAAATTTTTCACAAATTCAAGCCAGGAAGTGTTTAGTTATGCTCAGCTCTGGATAAGGTGCTGGAGGACTAAAGAGAAAACTATAAAATGTACTTTACGAACCAAAGACTATTCAGAAATGAGGAAAATGTCTTATGATACAATGCTGAGGCGAAACATCAAACAAAATAGTGTGCACATTAACGGTGAATTTGTAAAAATATAAATGTAGTAAAGGGCCAATAGGTACCAAAGGTTTTTGAAGAAGTTCATGTTATTTGTGTATGAATTCCACATCTGCAATTTATGTTAAGTATCATACTAATGCCAAAAGGTCTAAGTATAAGAATATTCATCATGATATTATCTAGAACAGCAAACAAACTGGAAGCATATAAAACGCTCAAGAATAAGGGATCTGTTAAATAGAATGGTACTTCCATAAAGGAACATTATGCAGCCATTAAAAACAACGATAGTTATATATTTGACATGGAAGATATTCAAGATAGTTTAAATGGAAAAGCATGACTCTAATGGTTCTGTATTTCTTTACTCACATATCACATATACATGCATATGTGAAAGATAGTCTAGAGAAAACAGTCTAGAAGGTCATACCTAAGTATGACAAGTGGTTACCCCAAGATGGGTTGTATCACATAAGATTTTTTTTAACAACTTTGAGATATAATTCACATCATATGATACACCCAACTAAAGCATACAAGTCAATCATCACGATCTAATTTTAGAACATTTTTAGCATTCCAAAAAAGAAACCTCATACTCATTAACAGTTCATTCTTCATTCCACCCCTAATCCTAGGCAACCACCAGTCTGCTTCTGTCGCTGGATTTGCCGATTCTAGACATTTCATATAAATAGAATGATATAACTTGTGGTCTTTTGTGACTAGCTTCTTCCACTCTAGTATAATAGTTCTAAGGTTCATTCATGTTGAAGCAATACTTCATTTCTCTTTCTTACTGAATAATATCCCATTATACAGATACACCACATTTTATTTATTTATCTTTTCACTGTTTTTTTTTAACATTTCAGTTGTTTCTACTTTTTGGTTATTATAAATACTGCTACTATCAACCTAGATACTCTTTTGCAGACATATGTTTTCATTTCTCTTGGGCGATGACATGATTTTATTTATTCTACTTTATTATCTGTATCTTCTAGTTTTTATATAACTTATTACTTGCACAGTTTAAAAGACTTAAAACTGGAGTACTATAAGAGTTAGCCAGCATCAGCTGCTGGAGTTCCTCGGCCATGAAACAAAATCAAGGCTTTTTACATGCACTGTTGCACTTACGTTCGGGGGCACACAGAGGCATGCCCTCAGATGTGGACTTTGGGTGCTTTTTAGTCAACACTGGTGCTTAATGTTTGAAATACTTTAAATGGAACACGTACTCTAAGCTACGTTTTCCAGTTTGCCACAGTCGTCCCCACTCCCTACAGTCTTTCCAGTTTGCCACAGTCGTCCCCACTCCCTACAGTCTCTCACTGAGCCACTTAATGTCTCCTGTCTGGCCCCTAAAACACCCAAGGCTGTAGCCTGCCTATGTTAAGAGAAGAAGAGGAAGGTCACCCTCATATACACATGTTTTTGGTCCCTCCTCAGTAACACACTAATAAGTATAGGTGTGAGCCCAAGTAACTCCAAAAACACATCAGGGGATCAGGCCGAGAGGGTGCTAACTAGGGGCCTGTCTAGCCCACAGACAGGTCTGATGTGTACAGTGTTTAAAGCAAATTTGAACAAGTCAACATTTAAACATCAGAAGCATGCATATAAAAACTGACTTCTGAAAAACAAAACAAAACCCAATTTCCAGCTGCGTTTGAAAAACTGTACACTGTTCTAGAAGTCCCATGAAGCAACAACACAACCGGCTAGGGCTGAGGAGAAGCATCTTCTCTGTCACCTCGACCCTGGCCCATCTTCTCACCTGCCCATTTATGTCACATGCCCAGCCCCAGTGGGCCCAGAGTCTATAACCCTACTCCAGCCCCAGAGACTGGCTGTCTACAATGTGCCCCACGCTTCTGTCCTCTGTGCCCAGCGAGCACCCATTCATCCTTCAATGCCCAACTGAAATCTGGCATTTTCTCTGACCCCCTCCGGGAATCCACTACCGCCTTGCCAGTGTTCTCCCAGGGCTCACACAACAAAACTGGATCATAACAACACACTGACCACAGGAGAGCGGCTTGTATCTCCCCACTCTGTACTTTCAGTTCCCAAAACGGGGCATAAAGCAGGTGTTCGAGAAATTACCACGAATGAGGCACTTGAAAACAGGTCCAGCTGTTCCCAAACCACGGGGCTCTGCGGCTGGCTCTAGTCTCAACACCCACACAGAAGAGAGGGAGTTTACAGCCCATCGGTCCATGCTGGGCACTGACTAGTGCTCAAATGGCCCCAGTACCAAAGGGACAATCATAAACTGACAGTGGTGACTACCATCTACGAAGAGCCTTTGTGCCAACCAAATAACTTAGTGTCTCACTGAATCCTAACCTAATTATGATCCAAAATACCTATAAGACAGGACATATTACTTTGTTCTACTTTTAAAAATAAGGAAACCGAATCCCAGAGTGAATGAGTGCAGTATAATGACAACTACATGTTTTGTCTTTGTCCCCGGTTCCTTAAAATTTCCGGAGTGATAGGCATATCTTTTGTCATTCACAATGAGCCCTTTCCACTGTTCTGTGTTTATGCTAATGGAGTGTCTCTGGAGCCCCTAGATAGTTTCAGGATGAGGGCTGGTTGCCAGCAAAAATCCAACCATGTAAGTGGAGGATTGCCACTTGCAGCTCTGCCACCCAAACTCCGGGGAAGGGAGAGGGGCTAGAGACTGAGTTCACTCTCCAAATGGCCAATGGTTTAAATAACTGTGCCTGCATGATGAAATGTCCATAAAAACACTGCGTGACAGGGTCCAAGGAACTTCCGAGTTGGTGACTACAGCCACGTGCTGCACCCCAACTCCACGGGACAGAGGCTCCAGCACTGAGACTCTTGGACCCTGCCTATGCCGCTCCTCATCCATTTGGCTGTTTCTGAGTTGTACCCTTTATAATAAAGCAGGAATTGTAAGTAAAGCACGTTCCAAAGTGGTTCAAGAGAATTATGACCCTGAGGAGGAACTCTGGCAGCTGCCGGCCAGGCAGAAGTGTAGGTCACCTGAAAACCACATTTGTGGCAGGTGTCTAAGGTGGGGGCACTGTGGCGTCTGTGCGAACTCTAGGAGTTAGTGTCAGAGCTCGATTAAACCACTGAGTTGGTATTAGAGAATTGCTTGGTATAGAAAAACTATAAGGATTTTTTTGCAGGAAAACCCCCACACACACATTTGGTGTCATAACAGATGTCAGAAAACACCACACAGAGTCATGGTCAAGGCTTCAGGGCTCTGCAAGTGGCCCCTCTGGGTGACTCTAGATTCTTCTCAACTAACCACAGCACCCGGCCTGCATTCTCAGATAGGGAGAGCCTGTGGGAGGAGCAGGGGCCACCAAGGCCACTGAAAAGGAACATTAAAGAGGAAAAAGAAAAATCATGAGCGTGGTGTCACAGGAGGCAAAAGTACAGAGTGCGGCAGGAGAGACTGAGTGTTCCGTGGCAGATACCACCGAAATGTTTAGTGGGGGAACTGAGGAATAGCGAGACCCAGGCACACGGAGGCCCCCCGCGCTCCTGGGCAGAGGACTGTCCAGGATATAACATCAGGGCAATGGACTGGGGGAGGAGGCTGTAACTGTGCTTGGGGAGGACACATGAGGCTTTGGAGGTGCTGACACTGTCCTATCTCTTGACTCATGTGGTGGCTACACAATCTTTATCATTCTTCATTAAACTGCACATTTACTTTTATAAGTTTCTCTAAATATGATGTATTTGACAATAAAAGGTAAGAAAGGAGAGATTAGAAGATAGGGAAATAGAGAAGACACGTGCAGACCTCCCACCTCTTTACAGAAGTTTGGATAAGCAAAACTTGATGGGCTTTGAGGGCCAGCTAAGGAGGGTGGGAGCCCCTGGCAGGTTTTCAGTGGTCAGAAAGGAATGGAAGACAAGAAGGATGGTGTGGGGAGAAGGCAGGGGCGTTAATCAAAGTAAGCACAGGTGAAACACTTAACTGTCCAAGATCCTAATATACAGAGAAAAATACAACAGAAGTAGTCCCATGGGTTTGTCAAAAAATATATGATATATATACATTTAACACCATTTGAGTGCATCAAATCATGCTTGTGTAAAATATATTTTTTTTTAAAAATTTAAAAATAAATACATACTTTGTGAAACCTATATGTTGGGCATATAAGTTTGTGAAATCTGTATTTTGGAGGTTTGCTCACTTTTATTGTTAAAAATGGCCGTTGACCACGTGATTGTGTTGCCCAGGTGATAGTGCTAATTACCTTTCTGCTTGGGAAGGGCTTGGTTATGCTAACGTGTACTGGAGGAGGGTTTTTTTTTATAAAAAATAAAGTTTCAAAAGAGGAGTTAGGAGGCCATTTTGGAGGAGATCGTGTTGTTGCAGGGGCAGAGGCCACGTGGTTGCAGAGGAAGCAGGCAGCCAAGACGGCAGAGAACTGAAGGGGAACAGAGGTGAGGGGCTTTGTGAGCTCCTGAGCTAGGGGGCCTTTGATTCTAGGGAAAACGGGAAAGATTCTCCTGGTGTGGAACCGGAGAACATGTGAATGGGTTTTAGTGCCCATATGTTTGTTTTTACTCGCTTGCGGTGCAAACTAGAATAAAAGGATGGCCCACCAGTTCTTGGCTCCATTGTTTCATTACCATCTGTCTAAATTTAATGAGAATCTGCATGGGCCAGACGGCTGTCATGGCCATGACTACTGGACATACACTATACAATTTTATTAACCAAGGTCACCTCGATAAATTCAATTAAAATTTAAAAAATAAATGAATAAAATATATACTTTGTATCATCTACCTTATTTACCATTTTCATGGATATTTGTGTCAACCTTTATTTCACACATATTTATTTGTGTGATTGGTATAGGTTTTTCTAAACCTATAGAAAGGTGTTCTCAGGTGACACATCACCACCGAGGATTTGCCCCAGCCAACACCATCCAGGACATGGGTGGATACTAACTTCCCACTTTAAAAGATGCACTTTGAGCCCTGGCCGGTTGGCTCAGCGGTAGAGCGTCGGCCTGGCATGCGGGGGACCCAGGTTCGATTCCCAGCCAGGGCACATAGGAGAAGCACCCATTTGCTTCTCCACCTTCCTCTCTGTCTCTCTCTTCCCCTCCCGCAGCCAAGGCTCCATTGGAGCAAAGATGGCCCGGGCGCTGGGGATGGCTCCTTGGCCTCTGCCCCAGGCGCTGGAGTGGCTCTGGTCGCGGCAGAGCGACCCCCCAGAGGGGCAGAGCATCGCCCCCTGGTGGGCAGAGCGTCGCCCCTGGTGGGCGTGCCGGGTGGATTCCAGTTGGGCACATGCGGGAGTCTGTCTGTCTCTCCCCGTTTCCAGCTTCGGAAAAATACAAAAAAAAAAAAAATGCACTTTGATATGACCAGATGATGTGGTAGTCAACACGCAGAAAGTCTTTCATAATTAAATTTTAAAAAATCAAAATTTCAGAACTCACAAAATAGTACTTCTGGGAGTAAAACCCAGTATGAATTAGTAAGAAATCTGAAATATGAAGTCTTTTAGCAGATTTATCTATGTTAAATAAGCAGACCAGACAGAATTCAGGGGGTCAGGTCAAGCCTGGTAGAAGTCTGCAGGAGAGTGATGTGGTTGACAGACGACTGTGGTGGCCTCTGACATGTACTAAGATGAGTATTTCTTTTTTGTGTGTGTTACAGAGTCAGAGAGAAGGATAGATAGGGACAGACAGACCAGAAGGGAGAGAGATGAGAAGCATCAATTCTTCGTTGCGACTCCTTAGTCTTCTTAGTTGTTCATTGATTGCTTTCTCATATGTGCCTTGACTGGGGGGCTACAGCAGACCGAGTGACCCCTTGCTCAAGCCAGCGACCTCGGGGTTTCGAACTTGGGTCTTTTGCATCCCAGTCTGACGCTCTCTCCACTGCGCCACCACCTGGTCAGGCTAACATGACTATTTCTGACTGGCAGCAGTGCCCACTGGTTTGAGGTGCCTTTGTACACATTGTCTCATTTCACCTTAAAACAACATTGTAAAAAAAATATTATCATCTCACCTGGCCTGTGATGGTGCAGTGGATGAGCATTGACCTGGAATGCTGAGGTCACTGGTTCGAAACCCTGGGCTTGCCTGGTCAAGGCACATACAACAAGCGACCAATGAACAGCTAGAGTGAAGCAACTATGAGTTGATACTTCTCGCTCACCACCCCCCAACATGGGGCTCTAAATGACCTACCCCAAAATCATTACACAGCCATAATGAGTGACTGTTGACTTGAAGCCAGACAACTTTGTCTGACTCAAAGCCCATGGCCTCAACCTTTCTGGTAGTTGCTTCTTTGTCAAATAAGTTTTCCTTCAAGTTTCATTCAAAGCCAAGCCAGGCCTCTCCCTTGACCACTATTTATTGAGAAGACCTTAGAAACACCAGGATCTAGGATACCAGTGAACCTTGCCCCATGGAGACAAGGACAATGACCTTACCCCACAGAGCTTACATTTTGTTTGGGGAGGTTTATGAGGTCCTCTTTGCTATCAATTTAAATCACAACTCTGTAAGCATTTTCCTATAGATAACACAAACTTTATCTTAAAAAAAAGTTGAGACATTAAAGCACCAACTCGTCGTTGGAGCACCTTAGTTGTTCATTGATTGCTTTCTCATATGTGCCTTGACTGGGGGGCTTCAGCCCAGCCAAGCTCGTGAGTGACCCCTTGCTCAGGTCAATGACCTTAAGCTTCAAGCCAGCAGCCTTTGGTTCAAAACGGCAACCATGAGATCATGCTGATGATCCCACACTGGAACCAGCAACCCCATGCTCAAGCTGGTAAGCCTGCGCTGAAGCTGGTAACCTCAGGGTTTCGAACTCGAGACCTCAGCATCCCAGGATGACGCTTTATCCACTGCACCACACCAGTCAGGCTAAAGCCAACCAAGTTTGCAACTGACACCAACTTTTCTAGTTCAGCTCTGCTCTCATTTTTCCTCCCAAAAGAGTTTAAACAACACAGAGAGCTACCTTTCAGGAAGACCCCCTCCTCTGGTACCCCACAGGATCAACATGGGAGTGGCCCTGCCAAGCAAGGTGACCAGCTCTGCCTCCTCCCCAGCTCCCTCACAGGGGCCACACTTTCCACGATGATGCACATATCAGTGCCAGCCAGAGGGAGAGGAGCCTCCCGGGGTAGCTGCCCTCCCAGCAGCTGCGGGCCCACAGGCTTTCTCTCCTGGTACAGAAGGGGGAAGCAGCCGAGTGCTTTCCTACGTTTCCCTGACTGATTCCCTTTGAGCTCTTGCACCTGCTTACTTGCAAAGAAATATAAGAAAACCAAGGGCTATTAAGTTTCCTATCTCAATTAGCACAGTAAGGACAAGTAACACAAGTCCAGGAAAAGGGGCCAGGAAGTGACCAGCCAGGAGTTTACCATGCTGACTGGTGGGTAAGGCTGTCAAACGGGGTCAAGAACCCAAACCACAGACAGCAGAGGATACATTTCCACTCAAGACTGACCAAACTACTAAGCCCTCCTTCCAGGTCCTCCCAGTTGCTTTGAATTTAATAATATTCCTAGGCTTTACAAGTTACTGGCACTTTCATTCTTATTTTTAATTCTTCCTGAATCAATACTTTTGTAAATGACTTTTGGGCCCAGAGTAAAAAATATACAAAAATGCATTAATTCCATTTTCTCTTTCCCATATTCTGTACATATCCTATCTTCTCAGAGGATCATAAAATTGAAATGACATAGTTAAAGCGGTCAAAATAATTATTGTTTCCACCATTAGTGAAGATCCCATTTATGTTATAGTTTTATTGAACCCAGTAAAAAAATTTACAATTTCACAGTTGAATTATAATGGAATATTTAAATATCTCAATGAACTGGAACCAAACACGACATGGAGAGATGCCAACTTTCCCTTGGAGCCAGGGAGCACACGATCCTTGCAGGTCGGGGTGGTGACGTGTACTCACTGTCAGGTTCCAGTTGATCTGGGGGATCCTCATGTGAAGGTTGAGACTGAACAGAATCAGCAAGACTCCAGTCACCACAAACGCACTACAGCTCACAAACTCAAAAAAGTAGAGGCCTTCACACGGGGAGCATTCCATGATGGTCTCTATGCAGATGAATGCGATCAGGGCCAAAATCTAGGAAGACAATTGGAAATATACATGTATACGTATGTTTACTACACATCTGCAGACATATGCGCCTGCCACATTTAAATAAAACTCACCACCACCATATGTAGCCACAGAGCTTTCCTCTGGGGACGGCAGTTACCACTGTCAGGAACATGGCCTGACTCAATGCTTCTGTAAGCATGTAAAGGTACAGAGCCTTTATCAACTCTCTCACGTGGACAACCTGGCCCCACCACGGTACACTGAAACCAGTCTGGTGTGGCATGGCCCTTGTGAGGAAGCAGAAAGGAACGTCTCTGCAATGCCTTCAGTTCTAGCTCTGCCACAAGTGGACACTCCCTACGCACATTGCTAATTTATGGTCTCTACCCTAAAAATGAGGCACATTTAATTAATTCATTAGCTATGCATTTTGAAAGTTTATCATTGGACTTGACCACAAAAAACATACTGGCAGCTGATAAAAATACTGTTAAATCTACCAATAATAGAATCAATTTCATCTGAAAAACCAAAGTAAAATTCTAATGTGTCCCAAGAGACTGGAGATCATAAAGTCAAACAGGTATCAACGGAAATTACCAGGTGAACTTGTAAAGGAAGATGGTCAGGAAAAGGAGGGAGCCCAAAGGCTGCGTGAATGGCCCCTCTGGTCAAGGAAAGGTATGGTGGCCTTACCCCTAAAACCAGATCAGTCTTGGGCTCCTGGCCTCTACTTCACATCTTTACCCGAGCACCTCACAATCTACGATGTCAAGCCTACGCCACAGCTTCCAGGCCAGACCCCCTCTCTGAGGTCAAGGAAGTATAGGGAGGCAGCTCTGTGGAACCAGATTTGTCCTTGGGGCCAGTGACATCAGCATCACCAGGGAGCTTGTTAGAAATGCACAATCTCTGCCTCCTCTCCTTGACCAACAGAGTCAGAATCTGCTTTTCTGACAAGAGCCTCAAATGATTAAAGTGTGGGAAGCACACGCTGTTCTGGGGCTCCTCCGCCTGCTGGAGTCCCAGTCATGCCTTCCAATGCCCTCCTCAGCGCCATCCCCAACTGTATCTCTGCCTGCCAGATGTGATATGATTCCACCCTCTCCCGGGCAGCTTGCTCATCTGTGACTGCATTCCACACTCTCTTATACTAACCATTATGCATTCTGAGCTTTTTAATGGTACACCAGTCCCTCTCTCCCTACTCCCAAGATCCTTGCACACAACCAGCAAATGGGAGCTCACGGAGCCACTAAAAACCCATACCAACAATTCCTGACTTACTCGTCAGCATCTCTACAGAAAGGAAGGGCGGCTCTGCTTTCTCTACCACCAATATCTTCATGCAGAAAGACACCTTTTCTAGCAATATGTGGTATTTTCACACGTCTATTATAATCAACACAATAAAGAATGGGCTTTTAAGCACATACCTTGTACTTCTCCTATGGCTCCCCTTGTTCTCTACAGAACCATAGACTTTAATTCCCCACCTGAATTACATGCCTGACTTGCAAGCAATTTACAAAGAAATAGTTCATATAAGGGAAACTGCTAAACCTTTTTTTTACCCAGTTGGAACTAGCAATCTTGGGCAAGAAATAACACACTGTACTGATGAGTTACAAATGTTTCTGGTATGTTAACTTCAACCATATTTGTGTGGGAAGATAACACCTATATTCTTAAATATTAAAATTAAAATGGTTTCAAGAATATACAAATCTAATAGACCACTCAATATAGCAGTTACGAAACAGACAAAAGTCCCTGTCTCTAGCTCATATTCTAATGAAGTTTTTAAAAAATTAAATTAAAAATATAGCATGTAGGCAGTGATAAGCACAAAGGGGGAAAATCAAAGCAAGGAAGGAGAATGAAATGTACCTAGGGCGTGGGCATTTGAAATTTTGGACAGTGACCATGGAAGGCCAGTGAGATTTTTTACGGTTTATCACAAAGGATATTAAAGAATACAAATTGAACAGCTAGATGAAGAGATACACAGGACAAGGTCCAGAAGGGTCTTGAACACAGGAGCTTCTGGCCCTGTGGAGTTCTAAGTGCACCACCCTCCAGCACCTGGATGAATTTTTGGTTCACCAGCCTGAAAGCTCATCAGTTCCCTTGCTCAGGAGTTTTTACAGAGCTTAATCTGCAGCCCACCCCGGTTCCTCTCCCCAGTGGCCAGTGAGCGAGGTTGAAAGTTCCCCTGGAAACCAGCCCCTATCCTTAGGTACTTTCCAAAAGTCATCCAATTAACACAAACTCAGGTGTGGTTGAAAGGGGCTTATTGTGAATTCAAAAGACACCTCTTATCACTTAGGAAATTCTAAGGATTTTATGAGATCTATGCCAGAAATGGAACAAAGAAAAAAAACATAATTTGTATTATAAATCACAACTCATTATAAATCATAACAATTCATATGTAGAGAGAAATACAGATACACAAATATACATATACAATTATTTAATCAATCCCCTATTGATAGGTTATTTTGGTGGTTTCCAATAAGCAATACACCTTTTCCCCCCACCTTTCGACACAGCTAACGTCAGTGTTTCCTCCAGCACAGTTAGAATTCTAACAAGCATCAATGAAGTAAAACCTGCCCATTGACAAACAAAAGAACAAGAACTCAAAATTATTTTGGAAGCCAATAACTTCAAGGCAACCAAAGAGTCAAAAGTCATGCCACAATGTCACATGCAAAACTGTACAGAGACATTCAAAGGTGTAAATAAGGAACAGTACTGTATCTGCTATCTGGAGATCACGGGTGCCCTTGGAGAGAGCCCTTTCCATGTAGCATGACCCACTGACCAGGAGTAAATGTTTTCATAACGGACAAGTAAACTGACATTAAAAGGCTGTCAGATTTCCACAACTGTGGCTAATTATGATTGGCAACATCAAAAAAGCAGGAAGGGAGGGAGAAGAGGTTAGCTGATTAAGTTACTATAAAACTTTTTAAAATTTCCTAGCTCCTGTTCCTATCGGCGGGAGTGTCAGCTGTCAGGACTGGAGGGCTGTGGTAATGAGAAGTCCCACTCATCAATACGTGTGCTTGCAGGCACAGAGTGAGGTTGGAGGCTTGTGCGATGAGATTTTCCCAAGGCAGATTTCTTCTCAAGATGATGAATGAAGCTTCAGAACTTCCGAACTTCCGAACTCAGCACTCGCCACTCCAACTTCCTGACTATCAGAGCTCCTTTTGCCAGGCGGTGATGGAATAGCAACGGGCATTTCAGGAATTTGGCAAATTAAAAGTTGAGTTGAGAGATACGTTAAATTGGGGTTTAGCTTTCACTTCCACGTACAGTTACTGTAGCTTTCCCACTGTAAGAATGGCTTCCAGATATGCTTTGATCTGACATCATGATGAAGAAACAGGTCCTAAAACTCACAAGATAAATGGGTCCTACAATACCACAAAAGTATGCGGGTAATGAAGGAGAAATGGGGTTTGAAACATATGGAGCCAGAAGCTAATCTGTAGAGAATTCTTCAGATCAACAAATGCATAATACTCTAAGTGTACAATTCTGTTTTAATCGGTACCTAAATGGAAGTTGTGTCCTATCAGGAACGTATTCAATAATGCAGAGTATGCAATTATAAACACACTCTACATTTTCTCCCTTTTTGGTGGGAATCATATAAAATAGAATGTATTAGAACTGCAGGGTTTGTAGGGCAGAAATGTCATGGCATTACAAAGAGTACATATGTGGAGGAGGTTATAGTTCACGTGTCCCAATGCGTCAGACTGCATCGTGGTGTATCTGACAAACCTTGAACTGACAAAGTCTGACAATCCCAAATAAAAAGGCATACAAAATTGCCTCCAATGCATTAAAATAGCCTGAAGAAACAAATGTCCCAGTCATGACCTCTTACACACGTTCATCAGAAAGTCAATGTACATAGCAGAAGAGCACACTGACTGTATGACAACAAGGATGCGCGATACAATGCAGTGGTGATATAAAATCTGAATTATTAGGATGCTTTCCCACAACTAACTTTGTACACAGGCAGTCCCCAGGTTACGAACGGGATAGGTTTATACATTTGAAAATATTTTAGTATTTATATGCACAGAAAGGTAAAAATAAATATTACGTTAAGACAAACATCTGTCTAAATTACACTGAATAGGTAAATGTAGCTGTTCCAGCTTACACACAAAATCAACTTCACAACAGACCTACAGAACCTGTCTTATTCGCAACCCGGGGACCACCTGTACTTTTTCAAAATTAACTGACCATACTACAATTCATTTATGAGCTGTCTGAGTGGAGGCCAAAAACAGCAAGGGAGCACTTTTAAATCTGTAATTTAATGCATTTCTCATTCTAAGTACTCACTATTGTACCTAGTTTTATATTTTTAATTTTATATTTTCTTCCTGAAAGTGGACCTCCAAAACCATGAGTCGCAAGCCCTTCAAAACCTGAACTTCTTCTGAGTTTGGGCAACAAAGGTGAATGGATGAGACGCCTGTTCCTTCTGGCAGCAGCCTGCAGAAGCCATGAAGTTTCTCCCTGCATTTTGGCATAATGTTAAATTTCTACATGCCTGGTATCTGACACAAAACTGCAGATTTACAGGATAGATATGTTATCACCCACTCTTACTTTTTTAAGATTTTACTCATTGATTTTACAGAAAGAGGAGGTGTGTGGCCAGTAGACACGGCTGTCACAGCCATGCAGATGCAGGTTCCCATTCGATTCGAGCAGATGATAAAGAAACAGTGGAGCCACAAAATGGTGGGTCATTCCTTTATTAAAGTCTCACCCTGGCCAACGAGCAAACACACAGGGCTCCCAAAGCCACTCACATGTTCTCTGGTCCCACAACCAGGAGAATCTTCTCCGGCTCCTCCTAGAAACAAAGGCCCCACCAGTCCTAGTGGAGCTCACAAAGCCCCCCAGCTCTGGTTCCCCATCTGCACACCTTCTCTCTCCCTGCCAGCACGGCTTCTTCCTCAGCACCCTGCCTGCATTCTCTCTGCTCTCACTCTGCAAACATGGCTTCTGTCTCCTTCTCTGCTCCTTCTCTCCTTTTCAAAACTTTCTGGCCAGAAAACCTCTCCTCTGGCAAACATTAGCAAGACAAGGTCCCTTCCCAAGCAGGAAGGTAATTTGCAATTTCACAGACCCACATATCCCTGGCACTGCCCAGCCCCCAATGCAAACTATAAGTGAGCAAACATAAAAATCATATTTTACAAACTTATTTGACCAACAGGAGGGGTGGAGGGAGCAAGAACTATCAACTCATAGTTGCTTCACTTTAGTTACTCATTGCTTGCTTATTGTATATGCTTTGACCTGGCAAGTCCCGGGTTTAGAACCAGCAGTTTCTCATATGTGCCTTGATCCCAGAGCTCAAGCCAAGCCAGTGACCCCTTGCTTAAGCCAGCAACCTTTTGGGCCCAAGCTAGTCACCTTGGGATCATGTTGATGATTTCATACTCAAGCCAGCGACCCCACACTTGCGCTTGTGAGCCTGTGCTCAAGCCAGAACACACTCAAGCCTGCAATCTCAGAGTTTCGAACCAGTGACCTCAGCGTCCCAGGTCTATGCTCTACCCACTGCACCACCACTAGTCAGGCAAAGCAACTCTGTTTTTATGTTTATATTCCCATTAGCAGTAGTTTTTAAACTTTGCTGACCAAAAAACACAACACCTGTTAATAGCCTCCTGAACTAATGCTCCAGGAAGCACAGCGAGCAAATCATCAGTTTGGTTTAGACAGTGGGAAAATATTTCTGTTATGCTTTAAGAAAATGTTTTGTTTTGTTTTGTTTTGAAGTTTGGAAACTACTGATGTAGTCTGACCTTTCAGTTACAGAGAAGTACCCTGAATTCACACATTGTGCTTGGCTGTGGCTCCCACAGCCACATAGCTTTGGGGTTTCTCATGCTAAGTCTCATGTTATTTCCATCATAACTATACCCCTAGTCTTGGGGTACTCAGAGCATATCAGCATATTAACAGTCCCTAAAAGACCTCACAGTAAAAAACCTGTCTGCCTTCACTGGACGTGTAGATTATGTTACCTGAACACAGAATCATTTTTTCCCTCAGCACACCTATTAACACTACATCACGGGGTTTGGAAGAAAACCAGTTCGGGAAACACAAAAAGCACGTGCTGGTCAGTACTCAACTTTGTCAGGTCATGCACAATTGCACAACTTAAATGCACTGGGCAAAACACAGAAACTCATTTACCCAGCAGGGTAGCAATGACTTAAGGGCCTTGTTAACTGAGTGATGAACACACAGCAGAGTCCAAAGTGCCTTCAGAATCAAACCAAGCTCTAATCAGCTCTAGCTGATTCAAGTGTCTCTCTTTCAAAATTAAAGTGTCTCTCTTTCTACCAAACTGAAAAATAATATTTGAATGGGGAGACATGGCTTTTATAAGCCACAAAGACCCAACAGGCAAGTTAAAGGGCTGCTTCTACTGGAAGGCCTCCTGATGTTCAGAACAGAGAACCCAGAGAGGGCAACAGAGGGAGGGGCGAGGAAGTGACTGCACCTCGGAACCAGCTCCATTCTCAACGCACAGCCGATGTTAAGGTGGGATCCGGAGCCAGAACCGCAGAAGAGGCACAAGGCCTTTCTCCATCTTCCTGAGTCCTGAGGCTGCTCTAATATGTACATGTCTGTTAAATGACAGACAGATCGCCTCACAACATGAGCTCCCAGGCCATGTTGCACGTTCTGCCCAAGGGGCTCAGATAGCTAGCTGTGCATTGCCAGGCACCTCAGAATAATTATGCCTTGCAAATAGGGAGCATCAATAATGTAAGGATGCTCTCAGGCCCTGTGCTGGGCCCAGTCCATCCATTCTCTCTGATACACCCACTCGGGAAGCAGGTGGCATCTCCATCGCGTAGCCCAGAGGTCTGCCCAAGGCCCACAGCTAGTTTCTCTCCATACCTGTTCTCCTACACCAGATGATTAATATAACTTTTCCAGAGTTTCTTTCTTCCCCCACACACTTGACCATGGGAAAAAGAATTACTATATGATTTCTCTTCAAGAAACACAGTATGAGACCCAGAGAGCCAGTGCCATGAGGGTCTCTGACAAAGCACACAACTTGATTACCCATTCTCAAAGGAATCTAGCTACTACTGTGTTTTTCTAGGAAAAATAATCCATGGGTTGCTTCCTCAAGGGGGGGCCGTCCCATGAGGAAAGCAGATTTAAAGCATTACCCTCCCCTCCCCTGAGACAATAGAGCAATAAGCAAATATTTTTTGGTTCCGAAAATATTTAACCAGCAATCAATATCTTTATATGTGATCTTTGGTTCCATTGTTTTTTCTCCAGTTTAATAAACAGTGTCCAAGCTACGGGTTTGAAAAATGCAGAGAATGAAAAGAAAACTACCTGCTCTGTTCGGGCAGGGATGCCTTCGGGTGCTGATACCAACCAGGCTGGCAGGGAGCACTCATTAGGCAGCAGAATTAGTTAAGCAAAGGAGCCAAGGGTCAGAGGCAAATAAGTTCCTCATTGTTGAGAAGGGAGATGTGAGGACAAAAGGGGGAGGCTGCCAAGGGCTCCGGGAGGCCAGAAGGGGCGGCCGAGAGGACCAGGGCGGTGGTGGCTCTGCCAGGTATGCCTAGCTGCAGTCCAAGCAGCCACACCCACGCTGTGCTCGCTGCAAACCCCTGCCGGCTTTGTTTCATTCGAGGACAGAATGGCTAGGGCTGTTACAGCTCCAGGAAGCTGTCAGCTTGAATCTGTCTGAGCTGGCCCATGTCACAAAGCCTACTCAGCCAGTGCTCCTGACACATTTTTCAAGCTGGGTTCTACTGGGTAAATAATTTTGCTATTTTGGAATCCTAAAGCCAAACATAAGTTAAGAGCTGAACTCAGGAGATTGTATTTCAATTTCTTTTTTTGGCAAGACTCTCACCTTTAACATAAATCATTATACTTAGAGCACAGTGAGCTAATGCACACATATTAAACCCACAGGTTACTTGTTGACAACAGCTCGCCACAGCAGATCACAGTTGTGGACAAATTAAAATAGGCTGGGACAGCCAACTACCTAGAGCACACAGACAGTATTACCCAGCGAAGAGCAAAATATTTTGTTTAAAAAAAAAAAAAAAAAGTCCATAAAACCTTATGTGGTTTGATGATATAATTGCACATGATTTCAGAAAACCACAGGACGGTCAGCATCTTTCTTGCCAAAAGAATACCCACAACATTTTACTGCAAATGCCACCCTGTCCAAAAAGCTACATTTTCAGACCATTTAAATTACTAATGAAGCACATGTAGAGGACACAGGAGACAGGCTGCCTTGAAACCACACACATCTGAAGATGTTTAACTGCTGCTGGCACTCGAATCGTCTGTTCCCCCTTCCTTTCTTACGTCCTAGCTTCATGCATAAAGCAGAAATCCCAGAGAGCGGCGTCTCATCCCCACATGATTCAGAAGCAAACCCTTCCCCCCTTCCTTCCTCTCTGTTAATTCTGGGCACCTCCCCACCCTAACTTCTCTGACAAACCACCTGAACAGAAGGGGAAGAAGAGCACTGCTCTCACACTGAATGAGAAACAAGAAGGCCAAGAGTAGCTTTTTTCCAAAGATTTAGGCTAAAACAGTGAACCACAAATCCTAAGAGGCCAGGAGGAAGCTCACCTGGAAAATCCAGCTCAGCCGTGAGAGCCATGAGCCCTACAGCCCCAGCACCTTCACACCATCTGGCTGAGGGAGGGGCCGCGACAGGACGAGAGGACCCCCTTTAAGTGGCCGAGCCCGAGTGCCCCAGGGCTTGACCACAGATTCAGGTACCCTCCACCCTACCTCACCACACAAATTCAGCACAATCTTTGCAAATGGTGTCCCCCAGCTCCAGAGACCATGAGAACAGTAGCCCCTAGAATGTGTGAGCCTTTGGTCCTAAGAGATTCAATATTTGCCATGTCCTTCTACTGTGGGTCAAATGCTGTGCTGGGCACTACCAGAAAATTCCCTCACTTAATCTTCAT
The DNA here is from genome assembly GCF_036850995.1 of Saccopteryx leptura. Lineage (NCBI taxonomy): Eukaryota > Metazoa > Chordata > Mammalia > Chiroptera > Emballonuridae > Saccopteryx > Saccopteryx leptura. The sequence goes on from NC_089511.1 coordinate 17,169,393, forward strand.
TCCACCCTGTGAGGAACATGGTGGCTTTGCTTGTTTTTAATTGGCATACAATTCACATACCATAAAATTCACCCATTAAAAGTGTATAATTCGGTGGTTTTTAGTATATTCAAAGCTATGCAACCATCAACATGGTGTAATTCCAGAACATTTACATCATCTCAAGAAGAGCATGGTTTTTGATCACCAACCACCGAAGAATGTGGGAAAGATGTTAAGCAGCCCATCCAAGATCACAAAGTCTTATTAATAGAACAGCTGGGGTTCAAACCCAGTCCCTGAACCCTCTGCAGCACTGGGCACTGCTGAGCACCCCTCACCCAACCTTGACTCCCACTGTTCCCTTCCCAGCCTGCCTCCCCTCCTATGGTGGGTGCTCCCCGGGGCTTGTCGTGCTGTTTTCTCAGCAGACACACACACCCAACAGATTCCTCTGACCCAGACTCCCGCTCTCAAATCTATGTGCTTCTCTGGTCTGAACTTCTACCTAAGCCCGCCCCAGACCTTGGCTGCGACCACTCCCCCACATTTGGCATCTCTACCTAAATGTAAATGTGAGCACAGAAACCCCCTTCCCTGCCTCAGTGACATCATTAGCAGTCATTTAGCACAGTCGTTTAAGAGTTGGTACCGCTAGAGTCTCAAGAGTCCTGAGTTCCGATTTCATCTCTGCCACTTATTAGCTCTGTGACTCTGCGTGTTACCTCTCTTCTCTGGGCCTCTATTCATCTGTGAAATGAATGGGGACAATTCTTATCTAATAGGGTTTGCTGCAAGGATTAGACGTAAAACAGTACTATTCCCGCACATAGTGAGTGTTAAATAAATGGTAGCCACTGTCATTACTATGTGAAAGTCTAACAGAACTTGGACACATATCCTTTCTATCTGTCCCTGTCTGTCCCCCACACCCTCTCTCTCGTTAAAAAAAGAAAAAAATATTAACATAAACTTATTTTTTCTTCTGTTTTTATTTTATTTTACTTTTTTAGCAAGAGTGAGAGACAAAGAGACAGAGGAACAGAGAGAGATGAGAAGCATCAATTTGTAGTTGCGGCACTCTTAGTTGTTCATTGATTGCTTCTCATACATGCCCTCACTGGGGGCTCTAGCCAAGCCAGTGTCCTTGGGCTCAAGCCAGTGACCACGGTCATATCTATAATCCCACAGTCAAGCCGGCAACCCTGCGCTCAAGCTGGTAAGCCCATGCTCAAGCCAACAACCTCAGAGTTTCGAACTTGGGTCCTCAGCGTTCCAGATCGACACTCTATCCACTGTGCCACCACCTGGTCAGGCTTCTTCTTTTTTTTTAAGTATGTACATCCTCTGAAAAGGCCTAGAAATAATAACAATGAGCACCCCTAGTGCCCAGACTGATATCTCTAAATATTACTTCCCACTCAAAGGAACAAGAACTTCTAGGAGAAATGACAGACTCCAGGCCTGAACAGGACATACACAAGATACGCCTATCAGAAAGCAAGGACACTGTCAAGGACGACTGACGTTGTGTTAGGACTCAGAAGTCAACGCGAAGGGGCTCCCGTGGCCAATAATGGGACAACACACATCCAAATCTTGGTTTCTAAATATCAAGGTTTTCACTGAAAGGAACCAAGGCTCCTTGGAAAATTCCAAGGCTAAGAAGAACAAAGACAAGCCTGGAAATCTTGTGTCAGAAAATCAAGGGAACGTGCCTAAAGGGCATTAGCGCCAGTTCAAAGGGACTCCCATTGGCCAAATGTGGGAAAACTTGAGCATCAAAATAAATAATACTAGTTAAGTACTAAAATCCATGAATAAAATATGAACCCATGAGGCCACACTGATATAAATAAACAGGGGAGGAGGGAAAACTCTTCCTTTACAGTTGAAAATCCAGCTAACAAGTATTGAAGGAATGATAGATTTATAAATCTGCCAATTACTTAATTCAATCAAGAATCATCAATGTATATTAAAACTAAAGGGTGTGAGTTTAAGAAACTACAGGACATTTACAAAGTTTGTAAGTATCTCCTCACAATTATACTTACTAATTATAATTACATGGAGGGAGGGACAGTAACTTGACAGGGGAGAAGCCTCGCAGACATCACTTTAACCGAGTTAAGATCATCAGCAATGGAACAAATCTACATCATTTGCTTCTGGTATGATTCACTGAAAAGAATACATAAATCATTTCTGTGGTACCCAACACTACCACAAAATAACCAGAATCTAACAGGAGAAAACATCAGAAAAACCCAAATTGAGGGATGTTCTACAAAATAACTGGCCTGTCATCTTCCAAAATGTCAATGTCATGAAACACAAAGGCTGAGGAACTATTCTAGACTCAAGGAGATGAAAAAGAAATGACAACTGAATGCAACACACTGTCCAGGATTTCCTTGTACTAGAAAGAATAATTTTGAGGCAAGCAGAGAAAGATGAATGAGGTCTATAGTTTACCTATAGTATTGTATCAATGTTAATTTCCTGATTTAGGAATAAAGAGGCACCAAGTCTGCGTATGTACTCTCAAAAGACTTAAAATATTAAGTATACATATACACATGCATACATTCATGTACACATACATAAACAGAGAGAAAGGAAAAAGCAAATGTGGTAAAAACATAATGTAGAGAATCTAGGTGAAAGTATATATATTTTTTATGCTACTCTTTACGACCTTTCCGTAATCAAATGGACAATAAGGAAAAGTTCCTTACAGAATTCCAGCTAAAATGCAGGAAGATTGATAGAATTAGAAAATCACCATTTGTAATGGACCTAGGCCAGAGATTCTCAATCCACCTGAAAAGTAGATGTTAACTTCGCTGGACTCAACCTAACAATAATTTTTTTTCTGTCTGTTCACTTATCAAAACCATCCTTCTAATTCCAATTCAAGTCATCCCCCACTAAAGCTTTCTCTAGCTTCTCCTTCAGCCCACATCAATCTTACCTCTCTCTGATTTCCTGTAGCTCTTGGTCACTGGTGTTCACATACTTGGTTCATAAGTGGGGATCTTTTTAAAATTCTGATACCAACACTGTACTCTAGAACAAGGTGTCTCACAATCAGCACTCCTGACAATTGGGACCAGACAGTTCCTTGTGGTGAGGGCTGTCTGACCTGCACATAGTATGATGTTTAGCAGCATCCTTGGCCTCTCTGCACTCGGTAGGTGCAAGTACTCGATAAAGCTCTTGGGATGGCAATCAAAAATCTCTCTAACACATGGTCAAATGTCCCCTGGAGGCAAAGTCTCCTCCCACCTCCAATGAGAACCATTGATCTAAGCCATGATCACCAATGGCTGTTCAGCTACTGATGCAGGCATTACAGGGGTACACACAGCAACATGGAAGAATACCTCAAATGCATCATGCTAAGTGAAATAAAGCCAGACTCCAAAGACTACATACTGTGTAATTCTATTTATGTGACATTATGGAACAGGTGAAACAATAGGGATGGAAACAAAATCACTGGTTTCCGGGGACTGAGTAGCAGTAGAGAAAGGGGATGACAAAAACTGGGCAGAATGAGACCGTTTTGAGGGTTGATAGAACTATTCTGTACTTTGTGGTGATAATGACTCTACATATTTGTCAAAACTCACAGAATTGGACACTATAAAAAATAAAATGTATTATATGTAAATTTTAAAAACTAGAAGAGAAAAAATAAAATGTTATGAAGACAATTGATAAATTTGTATTGTGTGTGGTATACACACTCACAGATACATGTTAATAAATACACACAAACAGCCTAACCAGGCAGTGGCACAGTGGATAGAGCATCGGGCTGGGATGCCGAGGACCCAGGTTTGAGACCCCGAGGTCGCCAGCTTGAACGCAGGCTCATCTGGTTTGAGCAAAAACTCACCAGCTTGGACCCAAGGTCGCTGGCTCGAGCAAGGGGTCACTCGGTCTGCTGTAGCCCCACAGTCAAGGCACATATGAGAAAGCAATCAATGAACAACTAAGGTGTCACAATACGCAACGAAAAACTAATGATTGATGCTTCTCATCTCTCCGTTCCTGTCTGTCTGTCCCTGTCTATCCCTCTCTCTGACTCTCTCTCTGTCTCTGTAAAAAAAAAAAAAAAAAAATACACACAAACAAGAGCATTATGCACAAAGTGAATGATACTCATCTCTGACTAGTAAGATTCCAGGAAATTTGTTTTCTTTTACTGGTATTTTCTAATCTTTTTCATAAAATAAATTAGTATTACTTGTGTGATTTCTTTTTGTGCACGTGTGTGTGTGTGTGTGTGTGTGTGTGTGTGTGTGTGACAGAGACAGAGAGAGGGATGGATAGGGACAGACAGGAAGGGAAAGGAATGCGAAGCATCAATTCTTTGTTGCGGCACCTTAGTTGTTCATTGATTGCTTCCTCATATGTGCCTTAACCAGAGGGCTACAGCAGAGCAAGTGACCCCTTGCTCAAGCCAGCGACCTTTGGGCTCAAGCCAGTGACCTTGGGCTTCAAGCCAGCAACCTTTGGGCTTAAGCCAGCAACCATGGAGTCATTCTATGATCCCACGCTTAAGCCAGCGACCCCACATTCAAGCTGGTGAGCCCACGCTCAAGCCTGATGAGCCTGCACTCAAGCCAGTAACCTCGGGGTCTCGAACCTGGGTCCTCTGTCCCAGTCCAATGCTCTATCCACTGCACCACCGCTTGGTCAGGCTTGTGTGATTTCTTTAAAAAGTAATTTGAAACAAGCAGATAAAAAGATTAATGCAAGCTCCTCTGGGAAGTCTTCCCTGGTCTCTCCACAATTAGCCTCTCCCCCTTCAGGCTTCACCTTCATCTTTGTCAAGCACTTAAGACAGGCTGCCCTGTAACCTCTTTCTCTCTGCAGCCTTAGCCTCTCCTGCGGGAATCAAGCTGAATGAGGAAGTGCTCACACGTGCCTTGTTCCTGTGTTTACTTCAGTTTACTGCGCGGTGGCACCCGTCTCGGGAATTATGTCTGTCTGGTTTCCTGCTTTATCCCCTTCCCCCACAAAAGGCACTCAGTAAAAAGCTGGTCAGAGTGACCATCCAATGGGGAATAAACAGGCATCTAATAAATAACCACTAAACCATACCACAAGTAACTGAACACTATCAAGGGTGATAATTAATGTTTCATGTAATCCTAGAACACAGGTTCGGGTGAAGGACCTCTGGGATGGCCCCTGCCTGCTTAAGTTTCTAGCAATTTTTTACAGAGGCAGAGATAGACAGGGACAGACAGACAGGAACGGAGAGAGATGAGAAGCATCAATCATCAGTTTCTCGTTGCGCGTTGCGTGCGACTTCTTAGTTGTTCATTGATTGCTTTCTCATATGTGCCTTGACCACGGGCCTTCAGCAGACCGAGTAGTAACCCCTTGCTGGAGCCAGCGACCTTGGGTCCAAGCTGGTGAGCTTTTTGCTCAAGCCAGATGAGCCTGCGCTCAAGCTGGCGACCTCGGGTCTCGAACCTGGGTCCTTCCGCATCCCAGTCCGATGCTCTATCCACTGCGCCACCACCTGGTCAGGCAAGTTTCTAGCAATTTTTTGAGAGAAAACACACAGGGCTGACTGACCATTTGCCATTATTTGTAGGTAAGAGACTTGGAATTGTTAAAATAAAAGAAAGAGCTCAAAATTGTCCCAACAGCAGAGACCGGGATGATGACCTGATGTTGACTGGAACTGGCATACATTTAAGGTTCAAATACTCAACTGCAGGAATATAGGATAGAGGAGAGCAGTCAAGTGACATTAGGGACATCAGTCATGCTGAAGCTAAATGTCAGTCAAGGATAAAGTAACAAACTTAAATTTTTGTGGCAAGGATTGAGCTGAGTAGTCACAACATTTTCTTATCTGGGACCCTCCTTTTTCACATCTGCAGGCAGAAATCTGTTCATCAGTTTAAAAGATATTAAGTCGCCTGACCAGGCGGTGGTGCAATGGATAGAGTGTTGAACTGGGATACCGAGGGCCCAGGTTCAAGACCCCGAGGTCGCCAGCTTGAGCGCGGGCTCATCTGGTTTGAGCAAAAAGCTCACCAGCTTGGACTCAAGGTCGCTGGCTCAAGCAAGGGGTTACTCGGTCTGCTGAAGGCCCACGGTCAAGGCACATATGAGAAAGCAATCAATGAACAACTAAGGTCTCACAACGAAAAACTGATGATTGATGCTTCTCATCTCTCTCCGTTCCTGTCTGTCTGTCCCTGTCTATCCCTCTATCTGACTCTCTCTCTCTGTCTCTGGAAAGAAAGAAAAAAGAAAGATATTAAGTCAAAACATTATTAAAGGCCCTGGCTGGTTGGCTCAGTGGTAGAGCGTCGGCCTGGCGTGCAGGAGTCCCAGGTTCGATTCCCGGCCAGCGCACACAGGAGAAGCGCCCATCTGCTTCTCCACCCCTCCCCCTCTCCTTCCTCTCTGTCTCTCTCTTCCCCTCCTGCAGCCAAGGCTCCATTGGAGCAGAGTTGGCCCGTGCGCTGAGGATGGCTCTGTGGCCTCTGCCTCAGGCGCTAGAATGGCTCTGGTTGCAACAGAGCGATGCCCCAGATGGGCAGAGTATCGCCCCTTGGTGGGCGTGCTGGGTGGATCCCAGTCGGGCACATGTGGGAGTCTGTCTGACTGCCTCCCCATTTCCAACTTCAGAAAAATACCAAAAAAAAAAAAGAAAAAAAGTATTAAAATAGATATTTTTATGATTCTCTACACATGCCAGCAACACATAGGATGATATTTTATTTTTAAACATCTTATTTGTTGATTTTAGAGAGAGGAGAGAGAGAAGGGGGGGTGAGAAGTAGGAAGCATCAACCTGTATGCTTCTCGCATGTGCCTTAACCAGGCAAGCCCAGCGTTTTGAACCAGTCATCTCACCATTCCAGGTTGGCGTTATATCCAGTGCGCCATCACAGGTCAGGCTTATTTTTAAAAATATTTTTTATTTATTGATTTCAGAGACAGGAAAGGAGAGAGAGAGAGAGACAGAAACATCAACCTGTTTCTGCATGTGCCCTGACCGGGGATCGAACTATCAACTTCTCTGTAGCAGGATGATGCTCCAACCATCTGATCCACCTGGCTAGGGTTCCAGAGTGATATTTTAAATATTCCCTTACTTTCTATGAGAAGCAATCAATGAGTGCACAGTTAAATGAAACAATTAAGTAGAACAACTAGTTGATGCTTCTCTCTCTCTCTTTTTTTCTTTCCCTCTCTCTCTCAAACCAATAGAAAATAAATACAAATAGATACATAGACAAATAAATATTCCCTTACTTTAACAACAGAAACAAACAAACAAAAACACCACAGCACTATGATTTATCTCTAGCCAAAGCAGACCAGGGCCCCAGCACCAGCAGCCTGCAAGCCCACAGCCTATTTGCTAGACAATAAAAACAAATAGAAAGCTTCCAAATAGCATAATTTTGGAATCCCAATTAAGTACACTCTACCCTGTCCAACCCTCTAAATGCTGCTATAAATTTGGAAACAATGCATGGAGCAACTATTTCATGACTCTGAAAAATAAACAGCAGTAGACAAAAGGGGGAAATCTGAATTGAAAGTACTACTGAACCAGCAGTCAGTTTCCTAATTTTTCTCCAAAATTCCCCAGGTTAGACTCAGGAACCTACGGTCTACCAAAAGGTCTACTATTTGTGTGACTGGAATCCCAAAGTAGAGGAGAAAGCACGCAACAGAAAAGAAGTATTTGAAGAAATAATAACAGACAACTTCTTATATTTGGCAGAAGACATACATTTAAAGATTCAAGGAGTTCAGCAAGCTCCAAATAGAAAAAACTGAAAGACATCTATGCCCAGATGCATCATCATCAAACCACTGAAAACTAACAGAAAACTTGTTCTGCAAAAGACAGTTTTTTGGCCCTGCCGACTGGCTCAGTGGTAGAGCATCAGAGTGTGGAAGTCCTGGGTTCAATTCCCAGTCAGGACACACAGGTCACATCTGCTTCTCCTCCTTTCCCTTTCCCCCTTCTTTCTCTCTGTGTTTCTCTTCTCGTCCCACAGCCATGGCTGCATTGATTCAAGCCATTGGCTCCAAGTGCTAAGGATGGCTCCATGGAGCCTCCGCCTCAGGTGCTAAAAATAGCTCAGTTGTATGCATGGCCCAAGATGGGCAGAGCATCAGCCCCAGGACCCAGACGGTGGTCATAGGATAGATTCCTGTTGGGGAACATGTGGAAGTTTCTCTATATCACCTCCTCTCACTTCAATAATAATAATAATAATAACATCATTAAGAAAATGAAAAGACACATACTGAATTAAAATATTTGCAAGTCTTATGTCCAAAGTATATAAAGAATTTTCATTATTAGCCTGGTCTGGTAGCGCAGTGGATAGAGTGCCGACCTGGAACACTGAGGTTGCCAGTTCAAAACACTGGGCTTGCCTGACCAGGCAGTGGCGCAGTGGATAGAGCATTGGACTGGGATGTGGAGAACCCAGGTTCGAGACCCCGAGGTTGCCAGCTTGAGCGTGGGCTCATCTGGTTTGAGCAAAGCTCACCAGCTTGGACCCAAGGTCGCTGGGTCGAGCAAGGGGTTACTCAGTCTGCTGAAGGCCTGTGGTCAAGGCACATGTGAGAAAGCAATCAATGAACAACTAAGGTGTCACTACGGCAACGAAAAACTGATTATTGATGCTTATCTCTCTCCGTTCCTGTCTGTCTGTCCCTATCTATCCCTCTCTCTGACTCTCTCTCTGTTCCTGTAAAAAACAAAAAAACACTGGGTTTGCCTCGTCAAGGCATTTATGACAAGCAACCAATGAAAAGCTAGAGCAGGGGTCCCCAAACTTTTTACACAGGGGGCCAGTTCACTGTCCCTCAGACCGTTGGAGGGCCAGACTATAAAAAAACTATGAACAAATCCCTATGCATACTGCACATATCTTAAAGTAAAAAAACAAAACGGGAACAAATACAGTATTTAAAATAAAGAACAAGTAAATTTAAATCAACAAACTGACCAGTATTTCTCTTTTTTTTTGCATTTTTCTGAAGCTGGAAACGGGAGAGACAGTCAGACAAACTCCCGCATGCGCCCGACCGGGATCCACCCGGCACGCCCACCAGGGGGCGATGCTCTGCCCCTCCGGGGCATCGCTCTGCCACAACCAGAGCCACTCTAGCGCCTGAGGCAGAGGCCAAGGACCCATCCCCAGCGCCCGGGGTCATCTTTGCTCCAATGGAGCCTTGGCTGCGGGAGGGGAAGAGAGAGACAGAGAGGAAGGAGGGGGGAGGGTGGAGAAGCAAATGGGCGCTTCTCCTATGTGCCCTGGCCAGGAATCGAACCCGGGTCCCCCGCATGCCAGGCCGACGCTCTACCGCTGAGCCAACCGGCCAGGGCCCTGACCAGTATTTCAATGGGAACTATGGGCCTGCTTTTGGCTAATGAGATGGTCAATGTCCGGTACCATATTTGTCACTGCTAGCCATAACAAGTGATATGATGCGCTTCCGGAGCTGTGACGCTTGTACTCACCACCAATGAAAGAGATGCCCCTTCCGGAAGTGAGGCGGGGGCCAGATAAATGGCCTCAGGGGGTCACATGCGGCCCGTGGGCCGTAGTTTGGGTACCCCTGAGCTAGAGCGAAGCAACTACTTCTTGTCCCCCTCTATAAAATCAATAAGTAAAATCTTTAAAAAAAAATGAATTCTCAAAATTCAACACTAAGAAAACAAACTGTCCAGTTTTTTTTAATGGGCAGAAGACTCAAATAGATTCTTCACCAAACAGAATATAAAGGTGGCAGAAAAGCACAAGATACTTTGACATCACTAGTCATTTAAGAAAATGCAAATTAAAACCACTAAGAGATGCTACTACATATCTATTACATTGGCAAAAAAGAAAAAGACAATAATACCAAGTATTGGCCAGGAGGCAGAGCAAATAGTACTCTTATATACTGATGAGAATGCAAAATGGTACAACCACTTTGGAAACTGTTTAGCAATATTTTTATACAGTTAAACATACATTTAACCATATAATCCCAGCAACTACACTCCCCGGTATTAACCTCAGTGAAATAAAAACCTATGTTCACACAAAAATTATTCATAACATTTATAACCACTCCATTCATCATCACCAAAAACCGTAAACAACCCAATGTCCTTCAACAGGTAAATGAATAAAGAAATTGTGGTACTTACCAACAATAGGAAACTAATCAGTAATAAAAAGAAATGAACTGTTGATAAAATGACATGAATGAATCTCAAACGCATGACACTGAATGAAAGACAGTCTCAAAAGTTTACAAACTATGACTCCATTCATATGACATTCTGGAAAAGACAAAACTACAGTGATGGGGAACAGATGAGCGGCTGTCAGGGGCTGAGTGTGACTACAAAGAGGAGAATGAAGGCGTTTTGTGGGTTGAGACTGTTCTGTGTCCTAACTGTAATGACTAAATAAATGTATGTATGTGTTAAAACTCATAGCACTGTATATAAAAAAGAGTAAATTTTATTGTATTTTAATTTTAAAAATAGCACATGTGGAGACCACCAACATCCTTGGCACATGCCCAAACTTCTCGCAGTTTTCTTATGTTCTCAGAAAGAAAATGGCGTGCACACCCTTAATGGATTTTTTCCTTGTTGGTTTAATTCTAAACCATGATATGACAAATTCTAAGTTTGCTTTTAGATGCTTTTTTCCAAACTCAAATATAAAATAAAAGCCTTCAATTTTGCCACTCGGTCATGAAACAAAACAAAAATATTCTAAAGAAAGAAAGAGATCAATTTCCAAAACGGCAGCCAAAACAAAAGCAAGACAAGCTGGTCTGCTAGAAGAGGCTGACCAGAGAGCGTCTAAAGTGTGATGAGGCATAATGATGAGGCATTAGCTGCGCACTTAAGACTTGGGCACTTTTCTGTATGTATACTGTATGTACTTCCAAAAAAAGTTCTTAAAGCAATAATGTAAATCTATTTGCAACCCCAATAAAAACAAAAACAACTTGTGCTACACCCAATGTATAGTATTCCATTTTAACATGTATGAACACACAGTAACAAAGTCTAAAACAATATATACCTAGTAATGAAAGTTCTCTTTAATGACAATACTGGTGATTTTTAATTTTTCTTCATTTTTCTCATTAGTAGTCTGATTTTTTTAAACAACACAATTTTTCATAATCAGAAAATATTTTTTTCCATTTTGGAAAATAGCATCAAGTTAAAACGTGGATATTTATATTAAAGATCAGTTTATATATGACTTGGACTGTGCTCCTTGACATAAGGAGCTTTGTAAGCCTTATACAGTACCAGATTTCCAATACACGCTTTTACCAGATGTGTGGGTGGAACATGAAGAATAGAAATATGGATTCTTTGGTGTCTCTGAATAAGGGGGTTGGGGGCAAGTGGCAAAGGTGTTGGGATGGAAGGAGGCCTGTGAGTGATGGTGATGAGACAGAACAATCTGCCATGGAATGAAGGCAGGGGAGTGGACCTACGAGGAAACCAGGATATTTGGAAGAGGTTTGAAGAAAAGGGCAGAGCTGCCTGACCCGTGGTGGCGCAGTGGGTAAAGTGTCGACCTGGAATGCTGAGGTCACCGGTTCAAAACCCTGGGCTTGCCTCATCAAGGCACATATGGGAGTTGATGCTTCCTGCTCCTTCCCTGCCCTTCTCTCTCTCTCTCTCTCTCTCCTCTCTCCTCTCCAAAATGAATAAATAATTTTTTTTAAAAAAAAGGAAAAGGGCAAAGCTGAAGCAAAGGCTTGTGATAAAGTAAGTCAAGCCACAGGAAAAGATCAGTATGCTCACTGATGTCTCCAAGAGCTTATTCCATCCCTCCTCCTCCTCCTTTACCTCCTCCTCCTCCTCCCTTACCTTCTTCACCCCAAGAAAAGTATGCCAGGCTGTTCCTTGCACAGGGATTTCATGCTCAGGACCCTAACTGCACAAGGGAGGTGGATCGGACCCAAGGACAGCCAACCCACAGACTGGCCACGCATCTCTAATTGGACCTGGCTGGGAAAGCCCCACCCAAATAGAGACTGCAGTAATCAGGACAATCAGACACTCTCGAATTTAACCACAGTCAACAAGTTAGCGTCAGAGCAGTCAGTCCTGGAAAGATTTTAAATAGATAACTCTATCAGAATATATCTACAATATGTACAAAAACATCTCTACCAAAAAATGCAATGCCTACTAGAACTTTGCCTAAGATTTTTTATGATTCCTCTGACCTTTAAGAGTTGCTTTTGGGTTGCTCTACCATTTAGAGAAAATACCTCAGGGTCCACACTACAGAGTCTGAATGCTGCCCTGCTCTTTTGTGCAGCTCCTTAACAGCGAAACGCAGTTTGTTCCACAGGGCCTCTTAATGGCATTCCTACAGCAAGAGATAGCGTTCCCTGCAAACACGTCAGGCAGCGATGCTTTCCACACTCCTCGCAGTCTGCTTCCTTTCTTTCTTCTAATTGAATTTATTAGGGTGATACTAGTTAACACAATTACACAGGTTTCAGGTGCCCAATCCTACACCACAGCTCTGTGCTCCGTACTGTGTGCTCACCCTCCAGGTCGAGTTTCTGCCCATCCCCATTTATGCCCTGTACCCTCCCCACCTTTCCTCCCGGCCATCCACCACACTGTTGTCTGTGTCCATGAGTTTGGCTTTTGGGGGGTTTTCTGGCCTTTTTGGCTCAATCCCTCCACCACCCTCACCCCAGCCTCCCTGCCCCCTGCCCCCCTTTTCCCAGCCACACCGCAGTCTACTTACTTTAAAACATTATTTTCCTTAGCCAGTTTTCTCTTCTTGGAAGCAACCAAGCAGAAGATCCACATTTTATTAAGAAAACAACCTTCTTTGGCCAGGTTTTCAACCTCCACTCAGGTCCCTGACCAGACCTCCTTCTGGGATTCTTCCGGGTCGACGCAGCCAGTGCTTGGCTATCTGAGACAGACACGGTGCCGTATGCTGCCCTCCACAGTGGGGCTATGGCCCCCGGGCCCCACCAGCCATTTTTTTGCCCCCAAGTTCTCAAACCATGGCTGCCAGTGCTCAGACGCCCCTGCCAGAGAAGCCTGATGGACGGATACTCCACCATAAGCAAGCCCAGCTAGCAGAGGATGAAGCATTTGATGGGCCTCAGGCTAGAGTGAGGTCAGGAGGGAGCTGGGTGGAGCCCAGTCCTCTTTAAGGTGTGATTATGTCACAGTCCCATCAGTGAAGGGATGATACAAGCCCTCTGTGGTCCAGGAGCCATGGCCTGCCTTTTGACTGAGTAGCTTGAAGGAAAAATGAGTTCCCTTGAATGAAGCACTGACTCAAGTACAACCCCCAAGAGCCATGAGGCCCAGCTGCTTGGCCCTCCCTGGGTTTCCTCCAAGATCTAGTTTATCCAGTCCTGAGAAAACCCAAAAAGAACCCATGTATCTGTTCTGGCAACTCAAAATTGACCAACACTATAGGGCTGGGCTGGGCCTTGGCAACAGGCCACCCAGTCAGTCACAAGGGCCCCTCACTGCATTCACCTGGACAGGACCTCCTAGAGTGGAAGTCGTATCGGGTTATCTGTACCAACCTCGACTATCCATTGCACATCCATCAACTGTTTGACAGATCTTCTAATGATAATTTAGGTTCTGAGTGAGACTGAAGGTTTTCATTTCAACAACATGGGAGTTTTTGTTGAAATGAGGCAGCAAGTTACCTTTTTATCTGTATTCATTCAATCAGTCATGCACTATTGAATACATCGTTTTCTACATGCCTCACAGAGGACCACACAGAATGCTGGCAGGCCCTGCACATGCTTACTAATTCAAAATAAATCTGTTTAAAATACTATAGCTGGAAAATTAAATTTAAAGTTTACATTTTGTTCTATTTGGCCTTATTTAAAAATACACTCTCCCATGTAGCTCAATATCCTAGTTAAGCCATGTCTCTAGAATAAGTTTCCCACTTAAGATACAAGCGCCTGACCTGTGGTGGCGCAGTGGATAAAAGCATTGACCTGGAATGCTGAGGTCGCCAGTTTGAAACCCTGGGCTTGCCTGGTCAAGGCACATATGAGAGTTGATGCTTCCTGCTCTTCCCTCCCCCTTCTCTCTCTCTCTCTCTCTCTCTCTAAAAATTAATAAAATAAATTAAAAAAAAAAAAGATACAAGCTGCTCCAGCCTGACCGGTGGTGGTACAGTGGATAGAGTGTCAACCTGGGATGCTGAGGGCCCAGGTTTGAAACCCCAAGGTCACTGGCTTGAGTGCAGGCTCACCAGCTTGAGCACAGGGTCACTGGCTTGAGTGTGGGATCATAGACATGATCCCATGGTTGCTGGCTTGAGCCCAAAGGCCACTGGCTTACAGCCCAAAGTTGCTGGCTCAGCTTGAGCCTCTGTATCAAGGCATGTATGAAAAGCAATCAATGAACAACTAAAGTGATGCAACTACAAGTTGATGCTTCTCATCTCTCTCCCTCTCAAAAAAAAAATAATAATAACAATAATAAGATACAAGCTGCTCCATACCTCTGTGCCAGTTAGAAAAAGATCCCTAAGTCTGGGTGGGAGCTTGGCTCGGCAAGAGGACAGCAAATTGAAAATGGCACCCCCTCTAGGCTAATGAACTGGGACCAGGCCAGTGGTCAGCAAACCACAGCTCGCAAGCCACATGTGGCTCAATCAGATTGAGGACGTTTTTAGCAAAGGCCGGCTTAGGAGTACCCTAATTAAGTTAATAACAATGTTCCTACCTATATAGTTTAAGTTTAAAAAATTTGGCCCTCAAAAGAAATTTCAGTCGTTGTACTGTTGATATTTGGCTCTGTTGACTAATGAGTTTGCCGACCACTGGACTAGGCAACCCTTCCTCCAGTGCCGGGGCCTGTGCCTTTGCAAGCAGAGAATGCAGCTGGTTCTCAGCCTCCCTCGCCCTCCCAGCTAGACCCACTGTGCAGTGCACAACCTGCCAACTGTACAAAGGAGTCTTGGACAACAGAGATTTAGAACAGGATGTCAGGAACTTTCTTTGTTCCTCTATGACAATAATAAAGTTTTTTTAACTTTGTTTTTGTTTATATTGATCTGGTCTGAAACACAATGGCTGATTCCATAGGAAAGGAGGGAGCAAAGGAGGAAGAAAAGAAAAGGAGGTCTCCTACAGAGCTCCATAGAGCTAGACACATAAGAGAGGCTCCACAAACTACTGGCCCTGCTGGGACCCCCCAGGTTTCCCACCACTCTGAAATTGGTCATTCTTTATTGAGCACCACACTGGTAACATCCTCATCACCACCTCTACCACCATCACAGTTTTTGAGACCATGAAAAAAGCCATGTGGATGTATTCAGCTATCATAAGTAGAGGTCTGTTTCCAAGTTTCATCTATGAAACTATATTCTAAAAAAATATAAACCAATTTGCTGGCAAATTATCCTGGGCTCAATTTATTATCAGAGAAATTAAAGCACTAAAGGGCAATTGTATTACACCTGCAAACATCAGGGCTGTGTTACAGTTCAAACTCTGGGGCTCTCTAGTCAGCTGCCTGCCCCAGGACATTCACTTGGGCAATTTGCCTGGGCTGCTTAAACACCTGCACTTTAAACAGAACATCAAAGCAGATTTGATTTGTTATATACAGTCTTTCCTAAAACTACTATCCTAAAACACGCCTGCCTGAGGATATTTACCATGCACTCTCTCTAAATGATATAAAGGATAATAAAGATTATCGGAATTCAAAGAGCTGTCCCACATCTGGCTTCACAGAAAGAAATCAAACTGTCACCCATCTAGCAACAGGTGTCACAGGAGAAAGAATAACAGCCTAAGGCTAAAGTTCCAAGACCACCAACAAGCTAGGTTGCCACAGGTAAGTCACAACTTCTCTAGGGGTCAAATTCCTCACCCATAAAACAAAAGAAGTGCACACATAGATGGTTTAATGCTTCCTTCTATCTAAAATTGTGAATTTCGGCCCTGGCCGGTTGGCTCAGTGGTAGAGCGTCGGCCTGGCGTGCAGAAGTCCCAGGTTCGATTCCCGGCCAGGGCACACAGGAGAAGCGCCCATCTGCTTCTCCACCCTTCCCCCTCTCCTTCCTCTCTGTCTCTCTCTTCCCCTCCCGCAGCAGAGGCTTTCATTGGAGCAAAGATTGCCCGGGTGCTGGGGATGGCTCCTTGGCCTCTGCCCCAGGCGCTAGAGTGGCTCTGGCCGCGGCAGAGTGACGCCCCGGAGGGGCAGAGCATCGGCCCCTGGTGGGCAGAGCGTCGCCCCCTGGTGGGCGTGCCAGGTGGATCCCAGTCGGTGCATGCGGGAGTCTGTCTGTCTCTCCCCGTTTCCAGTTTCAGAAAAATACCCAAAAAATAAATAAATAAATAAAATTGTGAATTTCAAGATATTTTGAGTCATCTTGAACCTCCATTACTGACTTATACCATGTTCTCACCTTGCTATGTCCAAGTTACATATCTCCCACACACATCCATATGTTGAAGGCCTAACCTCCAATGTGATATTTGGAGATGGGGGCCTTTGGGAGGTAATTAGGGTTGGATGAAGTCAGGAGATGGGGCCCTTTAGAACAGGAAGTGAGAGCTCTCTCCCTCTCTCTCCATGCATGCACAAAGAAGAGGTCATGTGAGCACATGGCAACATAGCAGTCACCGAAAGACAAGAGAAGAGACCTCAGAATGAAACCTACCCTGCAGGCACCTTGATCTTGAACCAGCCTCTAGAAGTGTGAGAAATAAATTTCTGTTGTTTAAACCACCCAACCTATGGTATTATTTTATGACAGACACACCTTCAACATGAATTACTTGTTCTTCTTTTCTTCCTGGACATGGAACTTGTTTCAAATGCACTGATAGATGAAACTACATTTGGCTGAGTTGGAAAGTGATTACCAAGCAGACAATTACACTCAACAGGAGAAAACTGGGTCTCAGACTTGTAGGTGTTTATAAACTTATTAAAACAGATCATAAGTATATCCAAATCTGTTCAGAAAGCCAGAGAGTCCCAAGAGTGAGGGACACACGTAATGAAAAGTAGTCTATCATGAAGCTAAAGTGACTTTGCAAGACAAAGAACATCAATCTGAACAACAACAAAAACACGGGGATGGGCATGGCAGGGCCAGTAGGAAGAGAGTAGGAAAATGGAATATGTAGGCCCTCTCTCCCTGGCCCACTCACTCCTGGGGTATCTTCCTCGCCGGGGAAAGGGCTTTGCAGCGGCCACATGTCCCTGTGGGGAACAAGGAGTTTCCAGCCAAGTTGAGGCAGAAGTTTTATGGGGAGAGAACATGAATGGGAAAGTGACTGACCCAGACAGAACCTGGCCAGAAGAGGTGGGTTCTGTCAGCACTGAGGAGAACAGCTGGTACCCACCAAGCGCTTCTCTCAGCCACGCCAGGCACTTTCCATTCAACTTCACCCCAACTCTGCGGCAGCAGGAAATCCTCTTACCTGTACTCTTTGCCACTCTGGCCTGACCCAGGCTGCTAAAGGGCATGTCCTAAATGTAGATGATCAAGATCTGTTTTAGTGAGAAACAGTGACCAGAGAAAACAAAAGGAAAGCTAGAGTGGGGTACAGGAGGCCACAAAGGATGCTCCTCCAGGAATCCAATAGGCCAGGGGTCACCCATCTAGTTGGAGGAGCAAACAGAGAAAGGGACAAATGAAACTGGCAAGTTCTAACATGCATGGCTTGGATATTCCCTATAAATTCCCCACCACAAGATAAATTGTGAGCCTGACCAGGCAGTGGCGCAGTGGATAGAGTGTCGGACTGGGATGCTGAGGACCCAGGTTCAAGACCCCGAGGTCGCCAGCTTGAGCGCAGGCTCATCTGGGTTTGAGAAAAGCTCACCAGCTTGGACCCAAGGTCGCTGGCTCGAGCAAGGGATCACTCGTTCTGCTGTAGCCCCCCCAGTCAAGGCACATATGAGAAGGCAATCAATGAACAACTAAGGTGTCTCAATAAAAAACTGATGATTGATGCTTCTCAACTCTCTCCATTCCTGTGTCTGTCCCTATCTAACCCTCTCTCTGACTCTCTCTCTCTGTATCTGTGGAAAAAAAAAAAAAAAAGATAAATTGTGAAAGATTTGGAAGTGAACCAAAAAGATTACTGAGCATCTCCAACGGAAAAATAGGCCTCGTTTGAACATAACTTTCCAAGTTATCTGATGCTATGGGATTAGTGTTGTTCTTTGTCTTTGAGTCATTTTGAAACTGTCAAATTGTAAACAACTGATAGAAAATACAAGTAATTCCTGTTTGCACACAGGCAAGTGAATTGTATGCCGGCGAGAAAACTGACCCCTCAAAGCCAGAGTTGCATCTATTTCAAATTCATTTCATGGGGCCTGACCTATGGTGGCACAGTAGATAAAGTGTCCACCTGCAACGCTGAGGTTGTCAGTTCGAAACCCTGGGCTTGCCCGGTCAAGATACTATGGGAGCTAATGCTTCCTGCTCCTCCTTCTTCTTTCTCTCTCTTTCTCTCTGGTCCTCTCTCTCCTTTCTAAAATGAATAAATAAAGTATTAAGAAAAAACAAAGTTATTTCATGGGTATGGGTGTGTGTGTGTGCACACGCATATGTGCACGCGTGCTCTCTTTGAATTTCCCTTTGAACAAGCTATAACATCTTACTGGTTCATTCATTAATTAACAAAATCTTTACTTCGTATGAGAGTCATTTTATCTTTTAAAAAGTATCCTTTAATACCCACAAGCAAAAGTCAAAAAGGGTGCCAATATTCTGTATTAGCTGCTCTAAGAAGAGAAGAAAGTTTTCAGAGGGCAATAATTCTTCCAACCACAAACACTTTGAAGTCTACAGGCTCGAGCACTCAAGAGGATAATCAAGTCTCAATTTTTATGTCTCTGCTCCTCTTCCAGCAGCAAATGTCTCCAACTTCCGTATGACTTTCCTTGGCTCTGATCTCTACAATTCTTAAATTTCACTGATAATCCAAAGAGCTAGAAGGGAAGGGCTGAGGGGCCTTCCTTCATAATAAAACCATCACCTCTCCCCTAACTCTAACAGGTGTGACCCATGTATTGTGCAAGAAATGGGACACAGGAGAGCTGTCAGGGCTGGCAGACCCACCAGAAGTGGGGCCAGCAGAAGAAAAGAAATAGAAATGGGCTAGGTCCCCGTAGAATAGAGAGACAAGTGATGCACGCCCTGGCCAGATGACTCAGTTGGTTAGAGCATCATCCCAAAGCACAGAAGTTGCTGGTTAGATCCCTAGTCAGGGCACATCCAGGAACAGGTCTGTGTTCCTGTCTCTCCCCACCCCCCACTCCTCTCTCACTAAAATCAATAAATAAAATTTTAAAAAAGAAAAGGAGATTGCCTGACCAGGTGGTGGTGCAGTGGATAAAGCATCGTACTGGGATGCGGAAGGACCCAGGTTCGAGACCCTAAGGTCGCCAGCTTGAGCGCGGGCTCATCTGGCTTGAGCAAAGCTCACCAGCTTGGACCCAAGGTCGCTGGCTCCAGCAACAGGTTACTCGGTCTGCTGAAGGCCCGCGGTCAAGGCACATATGAGAAAGCAATCAATGAACAACTAAGAAGTCGCAACGTGCAACGAAAAACTAATGATTGATGCTTCTCATCTCTCTCCGTTCCTATCTGTCTGTCCCTGTCTATCTCTGCCTCTGTAAAAAAAAAAAAAAAGAGGCCCTGGCCGGCTGGCTCAGTGGTAGAGCATCGGCCTGGTGTGTGGAAGTCCCAGGTTCGATTCCTGGCCAGGGCACACAGGAGAAGCGCCCATCTGCTTCTCCACCCCTCCCCCTCTCCTTCCTCTTTGTCTCTCTCTTCCCCTCCCGCAGCCAAGGCTCCATTGGAGCAAAGATGGCCCAGGCGCTGGGGATGGCTCCATGGCCTCTGCCTCAGGCGCTAGACTGGCTCTGGTAGCAACAGAGCGACACCCCGGATGGGCAGAGCATCGCCCCCTGGTGGGCGTGCCGGGTGGATCCCAGTCGGGCGCATGCGGGAGTCTGACTGCCTCCCCATTTCCAGCTTCAGAAAAATACAAAAAAAAAAAAAAAAAAAAAAAAAGAAGAGGAGATTCAAGTGATGCTGACAGTACTCATAACCTGACACGCAGGGGTTCCAAGTGTGATCTCTGAATGCAGGCTGCCTTGCTCCTCACTTGGTAGCTGTGGGAACCTTGAGCAAGTTACTATCTCAATAAAGCCTCTGTTTCCTCATCTGAAAAGTATCTGTCTCATAGGACTAACGTGACCATCAAATGATATAACACCAGTAAAACATTTACCAACTTAACAAACAGTAAATGCTCAATAAGTATTAACTTCGATTTTTTTGTGTGTGTAACAGAGTCAGAGAGAGACAGAGAGAGAGACAGACAGGAACAGACCAGAAGGGAGAGAGATGAGAAGCATCAATTCTTTGTTGCGTCACCTTAGTTGTTCTTTGATTGCTTTCTCATATGTGCCTTGACCGTGGGGCTACAGCAGACAGAGTGACCCCTTGCTCAAGCCAGCAACCTTGGGCTCAAGCTGGTAAGCTTTGTTCAAACCAGATGAGCCCGCACTCAAGCTGGATACTTCGGAGTTTTGAACCTGGGTTCTCCGCGTCCCAGTCCAACACTGCACCACTGCCTGGTCAGGCTAGCTTCAATATTTTTGATTGAGAAATAAATTTAGTGTAATGTAAAATAAAAACCAGGAATATAAAAAAACCTGATTGCGGCCCTGGCCGGTTGGCTCAGCGGTAGAGCATCGGCCTGGCGTGCGGGGGACCCGGGTCCGATTCCCAGCCAGGGCACATAGGAGAAGCGCCCATTTGCTTCTCCACCCCACCCCCCTCCTTCCTCTCTGTCTCTCTCTTCCCCTCCCGCAGCCAAGGCTCCATTGGAGCAAGGATGGCCCGGGCGCTGGGGATGGCTCCTTGGCCTCTGCCCCAGGTGCTAGAGTGGCTCTGGTCGCAGCAGAGCGACGCCCCGGAGGGGCAGAGCATTGCCCCCTGGTGGGCAGAGCGTCGCCCCCGGTGGGCGTGCCGGGTGGATCCCAGTCGGGCGCATGCGGGAGTCTGTCTGACTGTCTCTCCCCGTTTCCAGCTTCAGAAAAATACAAAAAAAAAACAAAACAAAAAAACAAACCTGATTGCTACCTCTTACCTCCTATTTGTTGTGGTCTTTCCACCCTCATTGCCAAAAGGCCAGCTGACCTTTGTTCCTCACCTGAATTACTGTCTCTTACGAGGCCTTGCTATCATCCCAGGCTTCTCAAAGCTATTCCTCACACCCTCTACCTTGGCAATATCCAATAGAAACAAATCAGGCACCTATGTAATTTTAAATTACTAAATTTAATATTTTACTTTTCTAATAGCCATTTTTAAAGTAAAAAACAAGTAGAATTATTTTAACAGTATATTTTATTTATCCCAATATAGTCATAATATCATCACTTCAACATGTAACCAATATAAAAAATGAACTTATTTCACATCTCCTTCTTATGACATCTTCAAACGCCAGTGTATCCCACAGACTTATATAAGCACAGTGCACATACTTATGCACATGCCAGTTCACCCAGCCACATTTCAAGTGCTCTGCAGCCAACAGCTCTAACCACTTCCCATTTCTTCCACAAAATCCAAATTGATTAGACTAACAAATCAGGCCCTTTCCAACCTGGGGCCCCCCCACCCCTCCCCAGACCCTCCCCTTCCATTCCTCTGCCTGGTGAACCATACCTGGTTCCCCTCCTTACCACCGCTTTCTGAACCTGATACATTCCTTCTCCACAGGCCACACCAAACCTTATGCCAGGCACTGCCATCAACACTCAACATGTGAATATGCCCATTTCCCAGAAGCCCACAGGGCTTCCTTGCCACACCCACTGTCTCTGTCCTCTATTGGAGCAACTGGCTCCCAGTGAGTGGGACAGTTTGTGTACCTTCTCTGCCCCATACCAAGTAGACTAGGAGCCCCTTGGAGGCAGGATTTTTGTCTTAGTATATGTGTCTACCATAGCTGCCCCCACCTAAGCATTCAAACACATAAAGTATTGATATTTTTAAAGGAGAAATATGTTAGAATTTTTACATCTAGCTACTGTTCTTGATCTCTAACTCTAGTTATTGAGCCAGCTATCAATCTTAAATTATACACACGTATAGGGTTTGGACCAAAGACAGCTGAAAGTAGACAAATTAAAGAAGCAACTACCACTGGAAGAGCCATTGTTCCTGAGGTTTGTTGTGGGTTCTTTTTCTCTTTTTTTCCATTGGCAAAAAAAAAAATCTTTTAGCCTTAAACTGTTTTTCATAGCTGTGCTGGAATAAACGAGAAACCACAAAAATGAAGGCTTCCACTACATCAGTCATCAAATCGCAGTGGCAAGAAAAAAACCATCCAACACTATCTATATTGATTAAACTCGGATTATTTTAAGTGTTTATTAAAACTCATTTAATTCCCAAATTTAACCAATCATTTGAAATGTTCAGAGGTAAAATTCGGGATCGCAGTACTCCCTGCTGTCCTCTCAGCCTCCAGAAAATAGCAGCCTCACTTCTCAGGCCCCATCAACTGCTGCTGTTGCATTTTAATCCGAGACCTTTATAAAAACAACCACGAGCACCCTCCACCTCAACCCCAGTGGCAACTCTTTCTTCACACGTTAAGTGTCTGCTCAAAGGGTTCTCAAAAAGTTAGCTTGGCAGATACCAAGCGACCCTAACTCCCAACAGGTTAAGCAGAAAGCAGACAACTTCATAACAATTACAGACTCCCTGGTTTTCATTTTACCCTTCCCTAAGCAAAAGGCTTGGCAAAGCCTCTATGGTTCCCCCCTTTTACAAAAATCTGTCTCCTAAGCAAAAGCTTCTGTTTCCTAGTAGCAGTGAATACACTTTTAAAACTTCCAGTTTAAAAAAGGAACAATAATTACAATGGCATTTTGTTTCCATACTTCCTCCCCAACATTTTCCACTTAGAACAGAGTTCCAAAGTTTATTTATTCATCAATAGATGTTATTTTTCCCTTACAGATCTCATGTTCTCAAAAAACTTGACCTTACAAACTACATTAATAATCCATTTTTCTTTCTTTTATTAAAAAGAAATGTCTCGGCTGACCTGTGGTGGCGTGGTGGATAATGCGTTGACCTGGAATGCTGAGGTCACTGGTTCAAATCCCCAGACTTGCCCAATCAAGGCACAAGAAGCAACTACGAGTTGATGCCTCCCACTCCTCATCCCCTTCTGCCTTTCTCTTTCTCTTTCTCTTTCTCTCTCTCTCTCTCTCTCTCCTCTCTAAAAATCAATCAATAAATTTTTTTTAAAAAAAGGATACATCTATTCATCCATTCAACTGTTTATTCATGTCTTCATGTGTGCCAGGCACTGTTTTAGACACTGGATAAAGCAGGGAACTTAAAGCACAAGGCCGCCTCTACTCTCATGTAGTTGATCTAGTCAGGTGGTAAATAAAGCAGGGGGAGGGGAACAGGGTGGGGACAGGAGAGTGTCCTACTTTAGACAAGGTGGTTGGGGGAGGTCTCTTTTGAATAGAAGAACAGCAGTTATGGAGAAGACAGCCAACTGGGCACTTTTGGGAAAAGGTTGGGAGGCAGGGGATGAAAGAATAATCCCCAAATGCAAAGACTCTGAGGCAGTAGTAGGTTAATCAAAAGGTTAAAGTTTCTATCAACGTGAAATAATCAGTACCTTAAAACTCCAGTCCCCCCCAAAAAAAAAAATTTGGCCTTATTCTGTCTAATGCAGTTTATATTAGGCTTTTTGATATATAATTAATACCCAGCCCTTTAGTCTGACTCTCAGTCCTCCATTTCTATAGTAATAAACTCTGGGGCTCCCTGGTAACACCCCTCTGAAAACCAGTGACAAACTCCACTGTTTTACGCAAGGAGACAAGGCCACACACATGGGGCACTGAGATGAGGGCTGGACCCCTCTTTAAGTGAGAATTTTTCACACAAAAATCCTCCCCATTAAAAGTTCAGCTGCTTAAAAATAAGACAGTTTCCAAATACTTAAAAAGCGAGCCTGACCTGTGGTGGCTCAGTGGGTAAAAGCATCAACTTGGAACACTGAGAACGCCGGTTCAAAACCCCGGGCTTCCCTCGTCAAGGCACATATGGGAGTTGATGCTTTCTGCTCCTCCCTCCCTTCTCTCTCTCTCTCTCTCTCTCTCTCTCTCTCTGTCTCCTCTCTTTAAAATTAATAAAATCTAAAAATAAATAAATAAAAATAAAAAGCGAGACCTTGTCCCGAAGGAGGTGTCACTTTCTGAATCCTGTAGCCTTCCTCTCATCCATCCCCTCGTCAGCCAGCTGCAGGCCAGCTCCCAGCCCTGGACCACTTTGAGTTGAGCCATTGAAAGCTTCAATTGGCTCTTTGCCACCACACGAGATGCTGAGGCCATCCCCTTGGCCAGGGTACCTTGCTCTCATACTCCTACCTCTCTCAGTCTACCCTTCCTCCTTCTGGGTCCTCTGAGTCCCACCTTGCTAAAGAATCCAAGCCCAGCCCATGTCATCCTGCCTTTGATTTCGCCTTCATACACAGCCTGTCCCTCAGGAATAATCTTATTTTCCAAACAAAATTCTCAGGACATACTGCCAAGTATATGGATACTTGTTATACAAATTCCTCTAATTTCAGTGCTTGGAATATTTCATAATTTTAAGCAAGTCATTTCTCAAATTTTAGGATGTACTTATATGTGGTCTAATGAGACAGCACAGGAAACTGGGACTTTCTGGGAAAATTCAGACTCTGTGATCACAGTCACAGCCTTTGACTACTGCTCTCTTCTCTAACAAACAACTTTATTTTCCAAAGAAATCTGACCTTATCCTACAAAGGATTTGGAGCTACTTCTAGGAATAAGAAGAAAGAGGCAGTGACAAGTGACTGGAGTTGCAGGTCAGAAAACTGGTATTTCCAGGTTATGTCAACAGCTTAGGAAGCTAACAGGACCATCCTGGAAAATAATCAGCGTCGGCTGCCACACAGTCCCAGGCCCTTAATGGAGTGGATCAGATACGTGCTGTAGCCCAGGTAAATCCAGAGCTACCTCTCAGCTGCAAACATGCCTCTCTCCAGCATTCATTCCACCGGAGAAAGTATCTTGGATTCGGCAGGGCACCTACCCTCCTGCCCTTGCCTCCTCCTCGTCTCCTTCTTTTTTTTTTTTTTTTTACAGAGACACAGAGAGAGAGAGTCAGACAGGAACGGAGAGAGATGAGAAGCATCAATCATCAGTTTTTCGTTGCAACACCTCAGTAGTTCATTGATTGCTTTCTCTTATGTGCCTTGACCGCGGGCCTTCAGCAGACCGAGTAACCCCTTGCTTGAGCCAGCGACCTTGGGTCCAAGCTGGTGAGCTTTGCTCAAACCAGATGAGCCTGCAGTCAAGCTGGCAACCTCGGGGTCTCGAACCTGGGTCCTCCGCATCCCAGTCCATCACCCTATCCGCTGCGCTACTGCCTAGTCAGGCTCCTCCTCTTCTAAGCATCCTCTCAAGCGCCAGGACCAGGGGAAAACTTTCTAATCAAAAACAATGGTCCTCCAGGGCTGCCAACAGAGAACTAATTTGGCCCTCTGACCGAGAAGGAGCCAGCAGGTTTCCCACTGATAATTACTTGTGGGTAAGCAAGACCTCCAAGTATATAACAGAAAAATGCTGACTAGGCCCACAATTGTTTAAATGCTTAGAAATGTAATCATATTGCCCTTTGACCTATTAAAAGCACTTTTTAAAATGTAACAAAAAATAGTAACAATTCAAAAGAAGAAAGTAGCCCATTTAATGAAGCATTCTTCCTAACAGCAAAAAAATGGAAACCCTCATCAAGGAATCTTACGCAGCCTTTAAAAGAAAAATTCCAAAGTTCTTTCCATTTGAGTCTGTCATACTAAAATGTTATTTCCTAAGGACCTTCGATGTTCCAATGTTGCTTGGTTTTTGGGGGTTTTTTTAGCATGCCTTTATTTTTATTTATTTATTTATTTACAGAGTCAGAGAGTCAGAGAGAGGGATAGATAGGGACAGACAGACAGGAATGGAGAGAGATGAAGCATCAATCATCAGTTTTTCATTGTGACACCTTAGTTATTCATTGACAGCTTTCTCATATGTGCCTTGACCGTGGGCTTTCAGCAGACCAAGTAACCCTTGCTCGAGCCAACGACCTTGGGTTCAAGCTGGTGAGCTTTTGCTCAAACCAGATGAGCCCGCACTCAAGCTGGCGACCTCGGGGTCTCGAACCTGGGTCCTCCGCGTCCCAGTCCGACGCTCTATCCACTGCGCCACCACCTGGTTAGGTTCCAATGTTTTTTTAATTGAGATATAATTCACATGTAACATTAGTATTCAATATTAGTATATATTGTGAAATGATCATAATAAATCTAGCTAACATATATCACCATATACAGGGGGTCCTTGGGTCATGACAGTCTCTACATACGTTTCAGGTTTACGACGTTCGCTAACATAAAAACTTAAAAATTGGAATGTGTTTCAGCTTACGCCTTTAGTTTGGTTGCACACAGCGGAAGAATACACAGTATTCTTTTTCTGTGGCTTAGTTGTGTTTTTATGTTCTAGATTATGATTTTACAACTGTGTTAGGATAGGTAAGTGACTTAGGCTAAGGTGTGTTTTGACTTACAGCAAAATTTGGGTTACGCCACTGTCATAGGAACGGAACTGTGTCGTAACCCAAGGACCCCCTGTAGTTATAAAATATTTTTCTCGTTATGAGAACTTTTAAGATCTATTCTCTTAGCCAACTCTTAAATATGCAATACAGTATGATTAACTATAGTTGCCATGCTATATAGGACATTATTACATCCCCATACAAAGTTTTAACTAATAAGTGAGGGTAAAATCCTTTCAAATATAAGAAATTTTGCCATTAGCTACAACAAATATATTAAGCACTCCTAGTGTACAGAATAATTCCTTTTTTTTTTTTTTTTTTTTTTTTTTTTTCATTTTTCTGAAGCTGGAAACGGGGATAGACAGTCAGACAGACTCCCGCATGCGCCCGACCGGGATCCACCCGGCACGCCCACCAGGGGCGGTGCTCTGCCCCCCAGGGGGCGATGCTCTGCCCATCCTGGGCGTCGCCATATTGCGACCAGAGCCACTCTAGCGCCTGAGGCAGAGGCCACAGAGCCATGCCCAGCGCCCGGGCCATCTTTGCTCCAATGGAGCCTTGGCTGCGGGAGGGGAAGAGAGAGACAGAGAGGAAAGCGCGGCGGAGGGGTGGAGAAGCAAATGGGCGCTTCTCCTATGTGCCCTGGCCGGGAATCGAACCCGGGTCCTCCGCACGCTAGGCCGACGCTCTACCGCTGCGCCAGAATAATTCCTTTTTTTTAAGACTTTATTTATTATTGCCTGACCAGGTGGTGGCACAGTGGATGGAGTGTCGGACTGGGACCGGGAGGACTCAGGTTCGAGGCCCCAAGGTCGCTGGCTTGAGTCCAGGCTCATTTGGCTTGAGTGTGGGGTTGCTGGCTTGGCGTGGGATCATAGACATAAGCCCATGGTCTCTGCCTTGAGCCCAAGGTCACTGGCTTGAAGCCCAAGGTCACTGGCTTGAGCAAGGGGTCACTTGGTCTGCTGTGACCCCCCCCCCCCAGTCAAGGCACATATGAGAAAGCAATCAGTGAACAACTAAAGTGCCACAATGAAGAATTGATGCTTCTCATCTCTCTCCCTTCCTGTCTGTCCCTATCTGTCCCTCTCTCTGTCTCTGTCACACACACACACACACATACACAAAAAAAAGGACTTTATTTATTGATTTTACAAGGAGAAAAGAAAAAGGGAGGGATGGGGAGTGAGAAGTTTCAACTCATAGTTGCTTCACCTTAGTTGCTCATTGCTTGTCGTATGTGCCTTGACTGGGCAAGCCCACGGTTTCAAACCAGCAACCTCAGCATTCCAGGCCAACACTTTATCCACTGCACCATCACAGGCAAGGCTTGCTTGCTTTTTTTTTTTTAAATAGAAAAATGTATTGAAAATATTTAAGCTTCAAGTTCCAATCCTCAGGGCCTCCAAATTATAAAGTAAGGACAATAATAAAAGGTTAATTAAAGATTATGGTCAAGGCCCTGGCTGGTTGGCTCAGTGGTAGAGTGTCAGCCAGCATGTGGATGTCCTGGGTTCAATTCCTAGTCAGGGCACACAGGACAGGTGACCATCTACTTCTCCACCCCTCCCCCTCCCCTTTTGTCTCTCTCTCTCTCTCTCTCTCTCTCTCTCTCTCTCTCTTCTCCTCCTGCAGCCATGGCCCGAGAGATCCATTGGAGTACATTGGCCCCAGGCACCAAGGATGGCTCCAGTAAAACCTTTGCCTCAGGTGCTAAAAGTAGCTCAGTTGTGAGCAGCCCCAGATGGGCAGAGCATTGGCTTCAGATGGGGATTGCTGGGTGGATTCTGGTTCGGGTGCATGCGAGAGTCTATCTCTCTATCTCCCTTCCTCTAACTTGGAAAAGAAGAAAAAAAAAGATTATGGTCAATATATTAACTTTAAGGCTATTCTAAACTAAGGTAGATCTAATAACAGCTGACATTTTAGTAATTTTTGAATAGAAGATATTTGCCTATGATATACAATTCAAAATGTATGAAAAGTCACACATGAAAAATATATATCCCTTCTACCCTGGCCCTCAGGCACCCAGTTTCTCAATTTGTATCATTCCAGGGATATTCGATAATGCCCATAGGTTTGGATGACTTGGTATGTGAGAAACACTGTGCCAAGAATCATGAATAGAAGGCTCATCAATGCAGTAGTACTAACATCAGCCCCAATTTTCAACTGAGGAGACCTGCTTGTGGCCTGAAGTGAACAAGTCACTGGCCAAAAGTCCCACGGTAATAAGAGACAAAGTCCATATATGTCCTGGAACCCGTCCCCTTCCCACCACCACCCCTAACACACGTATACACACAGAGCCCTTGAACAAAGGTGACTTCGGGTAATGTGGTTCCCTCTGCCCTGAACGTTCTTCCACCAAACTTCACCTTTGCCTAGCTAATTTGACTTTCTATATACCTTTAACAATCAGTTTGTCTCTAAAAACATCTTGCTGGGATTGTGGGATTGTGTTAACCTACAGATCTATTTGTAGAGAACTGATGTTTTAACTATATTATCTTCCAATCCATGAACACAGTATAACTGTCCACTTAATTTAGATCATCTTTAATTTCTTTCTTCAGTGTTTTGCAGTCTTCAGTGTGCAAATCCTATACATTTTGTTAGATAAATATGTAAGTATGTGTTCTTTTTAGAGCAACTGCAACTAATACGGGCTTTTGTGGGGTTTTTTCTTTAATTTCAGTTTCTAATAATTTGCTGTTAGGATATAGAAATACAATTGATTTTTGTGTGTTGACCTTGTATCCAGCACACTTGCTATTTATTAGTCCCGAGAGCTTTTTTACAGATTCCCATGGGGTTGTCTACATAGATAATCATGCCATCTGCAAATAGGGACAGTTGTTCTTTCTTTCCAATCTGTATGCCTTCTATTTATTTTTCTTGCACTGGTTAACACTCTCTTGATGGTGAATATCAGTGGTGAGATTAGACATCCTTGCCTTGTTCCCCTCTTTCAGCACTATATTAGCTACATCTATCTATGTATGTTAGCTGTTGATTTTTGGTAGATACCCCTTTTAAGGTTGAGAAAGTTCCCTTCTCTTGCTAGTTTCCTGGTAGCAGTTATCATGAATGAATGTTGAATTTTGTCAAATGTTTTTTCTGCATCCATTGACATAATCATGTGGTTTTTGTTAAGCTGTTCATATGGTGGAATACATCTATTGATTTTGGAAAAGTGGAACAGTCTTTTGTTTCTGGGATAAATCATAATTAGTTGTGGTGTGCTCTTCTTTTTACATAATGTTGCTGGATTTTATTTCCTAGTATTTTGTTAAGGATTTCTGTGTCTATGTTCATGAGGTCAATTGGTCTGTAGTGTTCTTTTCTTGAACTTTGTCTGGTTTTATAAAACATGGGTACTATACACTTTTCTGAGGTCTCGGATGATAATTTTACTTTTTTAATCATCATGAAAGTTTAAGAGTAGTTTTATCTTTGCTTTTCTGCTAGACTTTGATTATAAGGCCTTGACCAGAAAGACATCTTCCAAAGATAACAACTATCTCCCTAAGGGAAAAGGAGACTGTTTTTCAAGGAGTCACTATAGATCTGAGGAAGCAATGCAGTGAAACCCACTACTTTACACCATCACCTGTTGCTCCTCCCCTGCCCCAGCACGTCCCCCAGATAGCAGAATGCATGAGGGACTGTGCTGACTGGCTTTGGATGAAAAACAGACACAGTTTCCATCAAATAAAAGATATATTATTATCCCACTCTGAATGCAAATGCATTTGTCTTTGAGTTACCTAAGAAAGCACCTATCACACATTAACCCCTTAACTCCTACCACTCCTAAAATGCTCAATCAGTCATTACCACCCACACTCTACTTACTGAAGAAACCAAGACACAACAGAGTTAAGAAACTTCAAGTTCATCAGAGCTAAAATTTGAATTTAAACATTTCCTATTACCCAACTTTGTTAGAAAAAGCCCTCCACGCCTGACCAGGCGGTGGCACAGTGGATAAAGCATCGGACTGGGATGCGGAGGACCCAGGTTCAAAACCCCAAGGTCGCCAGCTTAAGCACGGGCTCACCACCTTGAGCGCAGGGTCATTGGCTTGAGCATGGAATCATAGACACGACCCCATGGTCGCTGGCTTGAGCCCAAGGTCGCTGGCTCGAGCAAAGGGTCACTCGATCTGCTGTAGCCCCCCAGTCAAGGCACATATGAGAAAGCAATCAATGAACAACTAAGAAGCCTAAGGAGTCGCAACGAAGAATTGATGCTTCTCATCTTTCTCCCTTCTGGTCTGTCTGTCCCTATCTGTCCCTCTCTCTGTCTCTCTATCTCTGTCACAAAAAGAAAAAAAAAAAAGCCCTTCACAAATGCAATGCAATGTCAGAAGGTCAATCAGGCATGGGAGGGGCTCAAGGAAGGGGACCTGAAGCAAGAGTCCCTAAGGGGTCTCTTCAGAGCTGAAAAGCTCTTGGCACTTTTGAGAAGGTCCATCCCCTCATTACAGGAAGCCAGCAGGTCTGCTGGGTGAGGAACAGGACATTGCACAAAGCTGCACACCTATGGACAGCACACCACCCACCAAGAAATCAAAATCCTTGTAAATAAATCTGTTGCTTAAGCATGTAAAAATCATTCAAAATGTCACCTGGCTGCCCAATGGCCACAGAAATGTCCTTAGGCTCATGGTCCCCAGATCTGCTATGTGAAACAACAACTCAAAATGATGTGTTTGGGAGGCAGATAAGAGCACACTCTGAAACCAGATTGCCTAACTTCAAATTTCAGCTCTACTGTGGCACATTAGCCCCATGACCTTGGATAATTCACAATCCTGTGCCTCGATTTCCTCATCCATAAAATGGGGATGGCAAGAGTATAGCATGCACTCACTAAGTGATGCCTGTGGTTATTATTTTTCAGAAAGTCTTGTCCAATCCAGGACTGCCCTCTTCTGGCAGTCAATACATCAGGGTATACGTGATAGTATGCCTTTTTCTCCAACCCAATCCCAAGAGCAAAACTCCAATTTCAACAAAGGTGATGGGGGAACAAAAAAGTAAGCAAAAGACCTACATTAACTATTTCATTAAATGATGTCTGGAAGCTAAAAACCAGGAAGCAGTCACAAAATCCACTCATAAGAAAAAATGTCATTTAAATCAATAGTTTAAACCAACTTTTTGTCCACAAAAAATAATTTTTAGTGTTTGATATAATAACCACAAGAGGCATTCTCCCCAACTAAGAGATAGGCATGAATTTAATTTTTAAAAGATACCTATGAAAATGCATGAAGTAATATTTCAGATTACTTTTACTTTCAAATAACATTCTATTTAAAATATCAACTTAACTTTTAAATCTCTAGGAAGTGGCCTATCTTTAATTCAAATATATAATTTGGGGTTGGTATTTTCACCAAGTTTCCTTAGAGACTGGAACTGTCAATTAGCAATAATGATAGTTAACGTTTCTTACACACTAAGCGCCTAATGAGCTAGGTGCTAATTTCTACATTATTATTTCATTCTCTTAATCCTTTGAGGGAGGCATAGGCTCATTTCAAAGAAAAGCCTCAGTCCTGAGGTTGACTATTAATAGTTCTGATCGAGAACTGATTGCTAGCACCTTTGTGAGGTTTTAATACTAAAATGAGAAGACAAAACTTAAGCTTCAATGTGCATGTGAATCATCTGGGGAAATCTTGTGAAAATGCAGATTATGATTCAGAAATTCTAGGGACAGGCCTCTCTGATTCTGCATTTCTTTTTTTTTTTTCTTTTTTTCTTTTTTTTTTTGTATTTTTCTGAAGCTGGAAACGGGGAGAGACAGTCAGACAGACTCCTGCATGCGCCGACCGGGATCCACCTGGCACGCCCACCAGGGGGCGACGCTCTGCCCACCAGGGGGCGATGCTCTGCCCCTCCGGGGCGTCGCTCTACTGAGACCAGAGCCACTCCAGCGCCTGGGGCAGAGGCCGAGGAGCCATCCCCAGCGCCCGGGGCCATCTTTGCTCCAATGGAGCCTTGCTGCGGGAGGGGAAGAGAGAGACAGAGAGGAAGGAGAGGGGGAGGAGTGGAGAAGCAGATGGGCGCCTCTCCTGTGTGTCCTGGCCGGGAATCGAACCCGGGACTTCTGCACACCAGGCCAATGCTCTACCACTGAGCCATCCAGCCAGGGCCTCTGATTCTGCATTTCTAACAAGCTCTCAATTGCTAAAGATGTTGTTGACCACACTGAGAGCAGCAAGGATCGACAGATTGCAATAGGCCACAGACCACCAAAAAAGTCTATAAAAACTAAAAAAAAAAAAAAAAAAAAAGCAAACTTTCCTCAAAAACAAAATTAGAACTTATTCATTATTTCTTGATGGAATTCTGAGCCTTGTAACATCTTTAGAACTATCTTCAGAATGACTTCTTTTCCAGTTTAAATTTAGATTCCAATTTCTTGGGACTTTTGTGGGGTTTTTCTCCTAAAAACAATCCTGATTTTTATCAAGGCTGGGAAGCCAAGTACATGGAAGAATGTTTCAAGTTGCGTGCCATACCTTCCAAGCAGGTTCCCATCCTTCACTCACCTCCACATAACCTTATCATGCTGTTTAAATTCTTGAGATTAGACAAATGGCAGAGTCAGATGAGATTTTTAAGGGCTGGGCCCCAAAGTTCTTCCAGATGCAAAGAAAAGCTCTGCACCAAAATAACACCTTACCATACCACTGGCTTCCATTTCTGGCCTTAGGTGACAAAGGTCCAGCATGAGGTGATAACTGCTGGATAACATTTCATACAAACTACTGGGTTTCCATTCTTTTACCAGATCTGTTAAGTGGCCAGTTCTATTTACTTTCAAAAGTCCACACAAGAAACAAAGCAAGGTGCTTAACAAGGCCCTATATTCTACCTGGATTTCACCCTGCCCTCTTTTATTCATTTCTGATTATCTGTGCTATATACTCAAACATTGGCTAGCTGCCTCTTTAAAAAGGTAAGTTACACACCTCCCCGCACCTCCTCCATTATCTTTGCTGACAGTAATGCCTAACTACAGATCCAACATATCTCAAATCACTGCAGCTTACTGGATAAGGTCAGTTAAAAATTCTGGAAAGGGATAACCTGCTCCTTTTGTCTTTCCTTAGAGCCCTTCAAAAATACCCTGCAGCAATCAGCAGAACAAGCCTTTCACTCAGGAGAGATAAAACAGTCTATGATCCTGCAAGTTACAAACACTGAGGCCTTTATTTAAAAGGTGTCCCCATATTATATTATTCCCAAGGAACACTTATCTATGCACTCAAGTCAGCACAAGAAGCCCAATGCTTGGAAGAAACAAAACACACATACATACATTACAGCTCTGTGCAAATGGCTTCTCTGGCTAAGAAGACTATAAAGTTTTGCTGCCAACCTCGGAGGGAGGCCTACCTGTGACGAGGGAATATTGGGACAGTTTTGTTTTTGGTTTTTGTTTTTTTCTGAACTGGAGCATGTCCTGTCCACAACAGAGCTAAGGAACTGCTCAGAGAGGCCTGTTACAAAACCACAAAAGAGGGGCTGAGCTGACAGGCCCCTGCCTTGAACACCCTGAAAGCTAAAAATAAGAATTCTGAGAAATGAGCTCTACCATAGACAAGTCCAACAGAAAGTTCTCTGTTTCTTTTACCTCCCAAACTGGCTGCCCTCCCAGAGTGATTTAACTCTGGGTACCAACTGGGCAAAGCCAGCCACGGTGCTGGGGAGGAGGAGGGATGCCGGTTCTATCTTCTAGGTTAATTAAGGAATCAAACCTCTGCTATATAAACCGGAGACTTTTATGGCAGATCTCGGTTCCCCCACTGCATCCAGGCGACATGGCTCCATTCAACAAACATTTATTGAGCGTCTATCATCTGCCCGGCGCTGCTAGGAGGAAACCGAGCTGCAGTCCCCAGTGGTGGAAGCAGACAGAGAAGGACCATCAGGCGGGGTGGAGGTTGTGCGGGCCCGAAAATCCGTCACAAGTTGCTATAACCAGTAGTACCCAGGGGACAGTGTGATCCCAAGCCGGCCCCGCGGACCACCAACCCCGAGCATGAATCAGCGAGGGCGGGAGTAGACAGGCAGGCCCCGGGGCAGGTGTTCGGGTAGGAGGCGCACACCTGAGGCGGCAGGGCAGAGTCCCCAAGGGACTGGGGAGGGCGACCCTGGGACCCGGGGCGGGAGAGGGGGCGCGAGGAGCCGGGGTCGGGCCCCGCGCAGCGAATGCGCGGCGGAGGCCAGCCGGGCCTGCGCCCCGGGAGCGGCGCAGGGGGACAAGGCGCGCGGCTAGGCCGCCCGCCCGCACCTGGGGCCCCGCCCGGCACCTACCACTTGGGCGACCTTGAGGCAGCCGAAGGCGCCGCGCAGGTAGTCGGGGTCGCAGCGCAGGCCGGCCAGCCCGCGGCGCTGGCTCACCGGCTCGGTGGTGGGCTGGTACGGGCTGCTGGCGCCCGAAATCATGGAGGTGCTCGAGGCCTCGCCCTCGAAGCCGTCCAGCTCCTCGCCGCTCCGCATGCTGCCGCCCGGCCCGGGCCGCCCCGCGCGGCCGGCCCCCGGCGCCCGGAACTGGTGGGCTCAGCGGGGCCGCCGCATCGCCGAGGCCGCCGCCGCCTGACCGCCCGCCCGCGGCCCGCCCCGCCGCCGCCTCCTCCGCGCCCGCCGCCGGCTGCGGCCGCGGCTCGGTCCGCTCGGGCTTGGCTCCCGCCGCCTCGGCAGCGGAAAGGAAAGGAGGCGGGAGCGGCGGCGAGGGAAGGAGGCGGGAGCCGGCGCGGCGGGCCGGGAGGGGGCGGAGCGAGGGCCTGGCCGCCGGCCGCTCGGCGGCGCTCCGAGGCTCGGGAGCGGCAGGGGCGGCCGCCCGCGCCGCCGGCCCTCGGGGGCGGGGTGGCATGGGGCGGGCTCGGCCCCGCCCTCACCTGCCCCGGCGCGGGGAAGGGGCCGCGGCTCCGCGCCCGGCGGTTCCCGCTTGCGGGGGCGGGGTCCCGGCGGAACCGGAGCTGAGGGGAGGGTCGCAGTGAGCCCAGCGGGCGCGGGGCTGCTGTCCCGGGGTGCTGCCTCCGTTTCTCCGCTGGAGGAAGTGGAGTCCTCTGCAGGTAGCCCGGGGGACTTGCCGGTGACGACGGAGATGCCCCGCGCGACCCGCGTGCCGGGAACGGTGCGTGGCCCAGGGTGGGCCTGACTCGGAGTGTTTGGCTGACAAGGGGGTCTAAGTGTCTGGGCTCCCGCACTGGGCGCCTTGCAACAACCACGTCTGAGCGAGGCCAGGGGCCGAGCGGGGCGGGGGTGAGGAGGCCGGGTGAATGGGGGTCGCTTAGTACGGGTCTGCAGAATAGACACCGGTAAATATTTGTGAATAACTACATTGTAAATTCTGGATACACCGGCCTGAGGGCGCTAGCACACACCCTCGACGACCCTCTCTCTTAGCTGAGAAGGTTTTGCGATCTCAGTTTATTCATCAAGTCAGGTTAAACAGACTTTTGCCCTGAAGGGCATTAATTAGGGACCAATTTGCAATTCAAATGAGAAGGCTCAAATAAAACACTGACTTTCTAAGAATCATAGCTTTGGTATTGAACTCTTACCACAAATGTGACAGGAGCTTCCCATGCCCTAGGCACTAAGCAAGGCACTTTTTGGAGGTATTATTGTTCCCATTTTACAGAAGAGAGAACTAACGCTCTTGAGCTGTGGTAACTTGTCCCAAGCCACACAATTAATTGGTGGGCAAAGGGCAGGTTCCAACTTTCTTCATTACACAATGCTGCCTAATATACAACTCCAATGGGCTTCTGAACTCCAAGCTAAGTGGTAAATACCAAATGGGCTCTCACCTTTTGGTTACCAAAACTCAGTGACTCTAATTAATACTCTATTCAGCCAACAAATACTGGGCACTTATTATGGGCTGAGCAATATGCTAGGGAGACAGACTGACAGTTAAAGATGACACTTATAGTTGGATGTAGCCTCTGGCCTCTGCTGTCTTCCAAATCCCGGTGAAATGACAATTACAGGGATTTACTTTTTAAGGGCATAAAACCATGGGGACAAAGAATGGGAAAGAAGACAACGGCAACAAAACGTTGGAAACAGAAAAGCAAATAAGCAAGTGGTAACTGACTTAGCAGATCCAAGAAACTAAACCCTCAGCTGGCACAAGGAAAGGCTGAAATGCAACCTGGGTTTTGTCAGAACAAAAGGCTCTGGAATGGGCAACACAAGCACATCTAGAAGTGGCAGTGGAGGCAGGAATTTAAAAATGAGGTCTATTGAGAGTCTTTTAAAGAGACAATTGGATCCCTGGACCCCTCTCATACTCATCCCCCAAGACTGGAGTTCTGGTCTCTGGGTAATAGATGTGCCTGAGTGCCCATCTGACAGAGTATCAATCTGTCTCCAGTCCTAGGCAAAACAGAGTCTCAGCTTGGAATCACTAGGCACAGTTGAGGTCAGGGTTACCGTACTGAAAAATGCGTGTGTGTGTGTGTGTGTGTGTGTGTGTGTGTGTGTGTGTGTGTGTATCTGGATATTAAATAATATGAAAGAAAAAAAAAGTTAAAGAAAGGAAATACCACAGGACATAGAGCCAAAAGACAAAGAGAGAGAAAATGAGACAAAAGAAAATTAGAGCAGTAGTCCAAGAGAATAATAAAATAAGACTTCCATAAAGTTAGAAGAGAGAGAATGGAGGGAAGAAAACATAAAATAATAATTTAGTAACAATTCTTAGAAGCAAAAGACATGAGTTTTCGGACTAAAAGGACCAATCAGTGCCAGCATAGTGACTGGACATGGAGAGGCACCCAGTCTCATCAAGCCACTGGGGCAAAGAGAAGATCCCTGAGATTCCAGGAGGAGCAGAGCAGGTTCAGTTATAAAGGATCATCAGACTTTTCCACAGCAACGTGGGGAGCTACAAGGGAATGGAGCAAGCCCCTCCACATCCTGAGGAAAAGTGAGCCCACCCAGAAATCTGGTTCCAGCTGGAGTATCAATCAGGTATGAGGGTTGGTGGAAGGCTCTTTCAGACATGCAAAGACTCCCTCTGTCCCTTTCTTAGTAGGCTGCTGAGGAGGACACCACCAGAACAAGGATTTAAGCCATGGAAGCAATGGACAGAGGATCCAAGACAGGGTGGATGCAGCCCATAGAGAGGTGAGGGGACAGAGGCCCCATGCAGCAGGGCTCGGAGTCAACCATCCCAGACTGGAGCAGCCAGACACTTGGAGAGATGTCTCCAATAGGAAATTTAAAAATAAAATTTTTTTTAATAAAATAAAAAAGATGAAATTAAGAAAATGCCTGAACCCAACCTGTGGTGGCGCAGTGAATAAAGTGTCGACCTGAAATGCTGAGGTCTCCAATTCAAAACACCAGGCTTGCCTGGTTGAGGTACACACTGTAAGTTGATGCCTTCCACTCCTTCCCCCCACCTCTCTCCTCTCTCTAAATCTAAAATCAATAAATAAAATCCTAAAATAAAAAAAAGAAGAAAATGATACATAATAAAGAAAAATACATAGTTTGGGGAAAGTCTTAAGATAAACTAGTGATAAATGCATAGGAAACTAAGCAACATTTCATTGATATTAACTGCAGGGAAAATAAAATGATGTATAGGAAAGCATAAGTATAGTAAATCACATAGCTCAGCTGTAAATAAAATTTGCATGATTCTAATAATGTAAACAATGAATACTGACCTAGCCAAAAGTAGGTGACCATAGCCTGACCTGTGGTGGCACAGTGGATAAAGTGTTGACCTGGAAATGCTGAGGTCGCCGGTTTGAAACCCTGGGCTTGCCTGGTCAAGGCACATATGGGAGTTGATGCTTCCAGCTCCCCCCCCCCCCTTCTCTCTCTCTCTGTCTCTCTCTCCTCTCTAAAATGAATAAATAAAATTAAATTAAAAATTAAAAAAAAAAAGTAGGTGACCATATTAGGAGAGGATGGGATCCAGGATGTGTGCGTGTGTGATGGGGGAATGAATGAGAGGATGTACAAGAGACCTAAATACCCATCATGCATCATGGGAGATCAGTAGGTGCTTAAAACTGGAAAGCCAGGAGGTAGCATTATATGCGTGTTATTACAAATATAAAGATAAATACAAAAATAATCAGTTAAAAGCTACAAAGTGTTGCCTCTGGAAGCAGGAAATGTACTGGGGGTTTTAGGCCTTGTAGAACTATTGATTCTCTCAGCCATATGCACTTATAACTTTAATAAAAATAAAAGCTAAATTTAAAACAACTTTTGTTTTTGTTTTTTTTGTATTTTTCTGAAGTTGGAAACAGGGAGGCAGTCAGACAGACTCCCACATGCACCCGACCGGGATCCACCCGGCATGCCCACCAGGGGATGATGCTCTGCCCATCTGGGGCGTCACTCTGTTGCAACCAGAGCCATTCTAGCGCCTGAGGCAGAGGCCATAGAGCCATCCCCAGCGCCAGGGCCAACTTTGCTCCATTGGAGCCTTGGCTGCAGGAGGGGAAGAGAGAGACAAAGAGGAAGGAGAGGGGAAGGGGTGGAGAAGCAGATGGGCGCTTCTCCTATGTGCCCTGGCCGGAATCGAACCTGGGACTCCTGCACACCAGGCCGACGCTCTACCACTGAGCCAACTGGCCAGGGCCTTAAAACAACTTTTAAAAAAGCCTGACCAGGCAGTGGTGCAGTGAATACAGCGTCGGACTGGGATGCCGAGGACCCAGGTTCGAGACCCCAAGATCGCCAGCTTGAGCATGGGTTCATCTGGTTTGAGCAAAAGCTCACCAGCTTGGACCCAAGGTCGCTGGCTCAAGCAAGGGGTTACTCAGTCTGCTGAAGGCCTGCAGTCAAGGCACATATGAGAAAGCAACCAATGAACAACTAAGGCAGGGGTCCCCAAACTTTTTTTTTTTTTTTCTTTCATTTTTCTGAAGCTGGAAACAGGGAGAGACAGTCAGACAGACTCCCGCATGAGCCCGACCGGGATCCACCCGGCACGCCCACCAGGGGCGACGCTCTGCCCACCAGGGGGCGATGCTCTGCCCATCCTGGGCGTCGCCATGTTGCGACCAGAGCCACTCTAGCGCCTGAGGCAGAGGCCACAGAGCCATCCCCAGCGCCCGGGCCATCTTTGCTCCAATGGAGCCTTGGCTGCGGGAGGGGAAGAGAGAGACAGAGAGGAAAGCGCGGCGGAGGGGTAGAGAAGCAAATGGGCGCTTCTCCTGTGTGCCCTGGCCGGGAATCGAACCCGGGTCCTCCGCACGCTAGGCCGACGCTCTACCGCTGAGCCAACCGGCCAGGGCTCCCCAAACTTTTTAACGGGGCCAGTTCACTGTCCCTCAGACCGTTGGAGGGCCAGACTACAAAAAAAAAAAACTATGAACAAATCCCTATGCACACTGCACATATCTTATTTTAAAGTAAAAAAACAAAATGGGAACAAATACAATATTTAAAATAAAGAACAAGTAAATTTAAATCAATAAACTGACCAGTATTTCAATGGGAACTATGGGCCTGCTTTTGGCTAATGAGATGGTCAATGTGCTCCTCTCACCACCAATGAAAGAGGTGCCCCTTCCGGAAGTGCGGCGGGGGCCAAATAAATGGCCTCAAGGGGCCGCATGCAGCCCACGGGCCATAGTTTGGGGACCCCTGTTGCAATGCGCAATGAAAAACTAATGATTGATGCTTCTCATCTCTCTCCCTTTCTGTCTGTCTGTCCCTGTCTATTCCTCTCTCTGACTCTCTGTCTCTGTAAAAAAAAAAAAAGAAAAGGAACATGAAAGCTTGTGGTTACCAAGGCAGATAGAGCTCCAGCCAGCATGGCCGTGGAGAGAAAGTACTGAACCCAGTAAATACAACAGAATGGGCTGAGTGTTTTTCACTGTGGTATGGGGATTTCCAGCGAGTCTGTGGGTCAAGATTTCAGCTGATGAGCAGCAGTTAGCCAGGGAAAGAGATGGTGAGGGCGGGTGAAAGAGTGTCCCAGGCAGAGGAAACACATGTGCAAAGGCGCAGATACAAGCAAAAGCAAGGCACAGTGAAGACGCTCAAGCGTAGAATTCAAGGGTAAAAGGAATGACAGACAAGACCTGAAGCTGAAAGTTTCAGAGCCTCATGGGCCCCATGGGCCATGTGAGAGGGTGGACGCTGAATGGAAGAGTGTTCAATGGGAGAGTGGCCTGAAGTTTTAAAATGTGGAGGCAAGATTGGAGGTTCTCCTCCAGTACTTATTAACTGTTTCCTGTCCCTGGACACTAGCCTAAATTTATTTTTAGTTCCAAGGACAGACTCAAATATTTTATTTATGCCTTTTAACAGAAGTTCACAGACTTCCAGAAGGCGTTATTGGGAGTCCCATACAATAATAGTAGGTAATACTTGGTATTATAATACTGTCCTCATTGTTAAATTGCAATACATTGTGAGTCTGTGGCTATGGCTGTGCCTCCGGGTGTCTAGAGTGCTAAAGTCAAAATGAGGGTAAAGAATGATAGAGAAGATAAATTAGTGGTAAATGCATAGGACTCCAAGGAAGCCCTAAGACTGGTCCCTAGGTTTCAGGGTCTGATCCACATATCAAGGGCTGATTCAAGGCAACCAGACTCAGAAGAGACTGATGAATAAACCAGAGGCTACTTTATTAACTGCTGCCAATGTATAGACTCTGCCAGCAACCGTAATGCCGATTCTTATCTCAGCCTCTGAACTCATCCTGAAAGAGCTGCTCCTTAGACATGGGCTATTCCCCAGGATACCCCAGTTTATCTGGGTCAGGCCTGGCCCCCTCCCAAGTCCCTCAGTCCCTCCATTAGACCTGGGCTTGTCTCTGTCCAAGGACAACCACTTCCAAGTTGGAGGACTCCTCACTCTAGCCCCACTCCACAAGCACACATAGAAACTGGGGTCTCATGGAGAGTCCTAATGTCAAAAGCGTTGCTCCTACAAGAACTTTCTTTTTAATTTATTAACTCATTTTAGAGAGGAGAGAGAGAGAGAGAGAGAGAGAGAGAGAGAGAGAGAGAGAGAGAGAGAGAAAGGAGGGAGGAGCTGGAAGCATCAACTCCCATATGTGCCTTGACTAGACAAGTGCAGGGTTTTGAACCGGCGACCTCAGTGTTCCAGGTCGATGCTTTATTCACTGCACCACCAGAGGTCAGGCCCTACAAGGATTTTAGATTCTAAATCCCATGAAGGGCTGGGAGCAAAAACCTTCCCAAACTGTGATCCTGCATGTTCTGCCCTTGGAGGCAGTGCCTGACAATGGTGAGGAGAAAGGGGCTTCACGTTTCACTTAGTTTCTTCCCGAGGTCTCTCCCCAGTGCGTCATTGCGGGTGTTGGGGGTGGGGACAGCTTCTCCTGTAACTTCAACTAAACAATAGATCTAATCTACTACTTTTAATAAGCTCAGCAATTAGCAGAAACCCCAGAGACTTCTATCTCAAACAGAAAAATATAAACAGTGGTGGTGAAACTGAACATTTCAAGCATAAAGTATATAGTAGGAAGACCAATTACGTTTATCAGAAATAATGACCAATTATCAGCATGAACCAAACACCCAAGAAAATCTTATGTTTAATGTTACATGACTAAGATTTTGGTTTGAGATGAGTCTCTCTACTCTTAAAAGGCCTTTCAAAGAAAAGTCCCCATTATAAATTCCTCAGGGCTGAGGGATTAGATTCAAAGATATAAAAGTAAACAAGCCATTTTGGTGTTTGAAAGCAGCAGATGCCCCTGTCTTCCATGGGGGAACCGACTGGACTCCTCCAATAGTATTCCCACATATCTGGAGGGCGGGGCTGGGGCCTGGGCCGTTTCCAGGCAGAGCAGTTCAGGGGTTAGACTTAACTGCTACTTCTGAAAAAACTTGTCCCTTCGGCCGGAAAAATGCTCTCCAAGTCTTCTCTAAAAATAGTGCTCGCTGGGATTTTCCAGCTTGACATTCCTTTGGTTCCTATGACCAAGGACAATCCGAGCCAATCCATCTGCGTCCCTTACCGGAACCTCCAGTGGATTCCCAGCCTTTGTGAGACTCACTGCCTCCAGACCCCGCTGGCACATGACAACAGGGGAAGATTCGTGGGCTCAGCAGCTGCCTGGCTTCTCCCTGGCTGCCTGCTACCTTCTTCTCCCATGGCCGAGGAAGAATGGCTTTCTGGGGAAGGAGGCGAAAGGGTGGCTACCAGGAAATGCGGGCACTGCCTTCGCTTACCTCCAGGACTCATGGTCATGCCAGGCCAGGTGCTGACTAAACCAGCCTGTGAACCTCAGGGAGCAGCTGAGGTAGCCAGAAGGCAACCTGCACAAACCAAACATTTGCTGCTGGCCCACCCCCATGTGCCAGACACTGGGCCACATGCTGGGGCCCTAAGGCTCTCCAGAAAGAACTGTGGGCTTAGAAACTATGGAACCAGCGCAGACGTGCTTGCTTCTGTCTGCAGATCACCTGTCCTCCCTGCTTCTAATCATAGCACCCC
Source organism: Saccopteryx leptura (assembly GCF_036850995.1). Taxonomy (NCBI): domain Eukaryota; kingdom Metazoa; phylum Chordata; class Mammalia; order Chiroptera; family Emballonuridae; genus Saccopteryx; species Saccopteryx leptura. The sequence goes on from NC_089511.1 coordinate 17,212,591, forward strand.
CACCTTGTTCTGGGCCTACTCCTCTTCTACTTCCACCGCCCAGGTGATGCCCACCCAGGAAGAGGGGGCACCTGACCCAAGAATGATCAGTCATGGTTGCCTGCCATCCTAGACCATAGCTCAGGGAGAGAATGGATCTGAGCTGAGCCAGTGAGCCTCCTAGCCCAGGGATTTTTCTCTCTTGAATGCAGGGGTTCGCGAACTTCCATGTGCAGAGGAATCACTCGAGGGGTCGGCTCTCAGGACCTCCTCTGAGAGTCTGATGCTTAGGCCTAAGGCGGGGGATAAGAATGTGCTGCTACAAGGATCTGCAGGACTACAAGGTCAGTACAGTTACCTGGGGCAAGAGAGGGCAGGGAAAGCTGTAAGGAGTGAACCTGGGTCTTGAAGGCTACGTAGGAATTCACTCAGCAGCATGTGATCCTGCCAAATGTGTCTGAATTCTTGAAGCAGTCCCTTGCTTGGCATATATGACCCCAGTCTCTCCTGATTGTCCTCCTACTTCTCTGGTTGCTCTTTCAGTCACCTTTATAAGCCTGCCTCCTAGAGTTCAGTGTTTCTCAGGGTACAGCCTTCCCCCACCCCTTACCTGTGGGGCATACATTCATTCTAAAACCTCCAGTGGATGCCTGAAAACATGGGTAGTACCGAACCCTCTACATACATATATATGTATTCTCCCTATACATGCATACCTATGATAAAGCTTAATTTATAAATTAAACAGTAAGAGATTAACAACAATAACTAGTAATAGAACTGTAACAATATACTGTAATAAAAGTTAGGTGAATGTTGTCTTTCTCAAAATATAACCATCTCTTCCTTGCAGTAAATAGCTTGGCATCACTCCTTTCTGAGGACCCTTTGCTGAAGCCTTCCTATAGGCTCAATGCTTTCTGATGCAACACGCTGACATCAATCAGAGCACATTTTGTATTCATGCCTTCCACCCACCAATTTAATGCCTTTCCACCTTAACCAACCACTTACACATGCACTGTGGCCATAACTTTTGCATTTTTAAGAAGGACAGCAAAACTAGCAAGAATTTCTTTTCCTTCTTCACAATGTAACAGACAGATAGTTTGTTCTTATTGTAGATCTTGGCAACCTCAGCATATGATTCTATTTTTCTTATTGAGAGTGTCCACCTATTCATTTAAAGGGAGCATTTTAGGCCCTGGCCGGTTGGCTCAGTGATAGAGTGTTGGCCTGGCATGTGGATGTCCCAGATTCGATTTCCAGTCAGGGCACACAGGAGAAGTGCTTCTCCATCTCTCCCCATCTCCCTTCTCTCTTCCCCTCTCAGTCTCTTCCTCTCCCATAGCCATGGCTTGGTTGGAGCAAATTGGCCCCAGGCACTGAGAATGGCTCCATGGCCTCCCCTCAGGTGCTAAAATAGCTCGGTTGCAGAGCAATAGAGCAACAGCTCCAGATGGGAAAAGCATCGCCCAGTAGGGGACTTGCCGGGTGGATCCCAGTAGGGGCACATGCAGGAGTCTCTCTGCCTCCCTGCTTCTCACTTAAGAAAATAAATAAATAAATGGAGCACTTTATTGCTTCTTTTTGGCATATCCAAATTGCCAATATCACCACTCTTGCACCTGGGGCCATTATTAAACAAAATTAGGGTTACTTAAAACACAGGCACTATGGCAATACTACTAAGTGACTACCGGGCAAAGAGCATCTACAGCATGGAGTCACTAGACAAAGAGACGATTTGCCTTCTGGACAGGGGGGTGTGGGACAGTGCGAGATTTCATCACACTACTCAGAATGCACAATTTAAAACTTCTGAATTATTTCTGAAAAATTCCACTTAATATTTTGGGACTGATGTTGACTACGGGTTACTGCAATTGCAGAAAGTGAAACTAGGCAGGAGAGGACTACTGGACTAGCTTCGTCTCCTTTCCTGAAACTTCAGGCCTTTCTCCTGAGCTCTGCCCACTTAACTCCAACGGCCCACTACACTAGATACTACCTTTGTCATGGAATTGGGTGTCCAGGATTCCATGAGGCCAAAACATAATTCATAATCTCACCTGATGCCCCCCAATAAACACACCATTTCTTTCTTTCTTTTTTTTTTTTTTTTTTTTGTAGAAATCCAGCCAATCAACACATTTTTTTTTTTTTTAGAAATCCCACACCCATTTCTTTATGAGGCCAATAAGAGGGAGAGAAGGAGGAAGAGGAGGAGGAGGCACTTACATAGTGCTTTCCATGTGACAGACACCCCTCTACTTGGTTTTCACATGAACTCATTTAATCTTCAGAACAGCCCAGTGAAGAGGGCTAACTCCTGGACATCCAGCAGGGCTCAGGCTAGATGTCAACTCACCCAGGAGCCCCTTCCTGAGTCCCCAGGCTGGGTCAGGTATCCTCCCATCAAACTATTACACAGTATTATGACTCACTGTTTACCCATCATTGGCTGCCCTTCCAGCCATGGGCTCAGAGAGGGCAAAGGTCTCACTTATCTCTGTTGCGTCCCCTGGGCCTGGCTCAGGGGTAGATGTGGGATAGACATGGGAGGAACCGTTCACAGAACACAGGGTTGTATCCACTGCCTGTGTACCCTCAGACAAGATACTAACCTCTGCGGGCCTATTTCTCCATCTGTAGATTGAAAAGAGTTTAGAATTGTGTCTGAGACAAAACAGACACTCAGCAAATGTTTACTCGTTATTGTTGTCATTATTCTGAACAAGCAAGGCAGGGCAGGGCAAGGCATTCTGGAGTGAACAGCTGTCTTAAACAAAGGCCGTGATGGAAAGGCCTGAGAGGTTCAGAAAGATGTGAGCAGCCTGGGTTCCTGTTCGGACAGGGAGAGGTTAAAAGGTATTTAAAGGGCAGGGGAAGGGCCAGCTGGGTTGGGAACGCTGGGAACACATTCTGAAGGCCCGGCCTTCAGGGAAGCCATCACAGCTGCATTGTGCTCTTTAAGCAGGGACTGATGTGATCAGATTTGGGTGAAAACAAAAAGTATAGATGAATAATTCAAAGTCTTATCTCCTCAGTATCAAATGGGTAGTAGAGATTCTATTACCCTGAATAATGTAGAGTTCTTAAAACAAAAAAGTTCTCAGAGCCCCCAAGAGTATGTCTGTGAATACCTAGGGGACCCCAATTCATGTGGGGAAAACCTGGAGAAGCAGGAAATGCCCTCAACAGTTCCCTGATTCTTGGGAGAGAAGGATGGGGTGAGAGCCCTTCAGATCTGTGGGCACCTGAGCTAAGCCCAAAGGACAGACAGGCCTGAGGTAAGTGATCAGAGTGGGCAGAAAAACACGATGCTTGGACATTTGCAAGGCAGAGTCTGGGAGACCCAAAGATTAGAGGAAGGGGAATGAAATCGTGGCTGAGGAACATACTTATTAAAGTCACGGGGTGAGGGTTTTAGGAGCTATTGCCAAAGGCCTGAAAGTCACACCACTTGCGCTTTTTAGCCTGTATACACGGGCAGGCTTGAAGATTGTTTTAATTAAATATATTTATTTGGAAACAATATCAAAAGTATTAAAAAAAATTTTATTTATTCATTTTAGAGAGGAGAGAGAGAGAGAGAGAGAGAGAGAGAAAGGTGGGAGGAATAGGAAGCATCAACTCGCATATGTGCCTTGACCAGACAAGTACAGGGCTCTAAATCGGCGACCTCAGCATTCCAGGTCGAAGTTCCATCCACTGCACCACCACAGGTCAGACCAATATCAAAATTATTTTAAAAAATTGTAAGGCTCTTAGTACAAAGAACATGCCAACTAATACTCCATCACTCCCAAATATACTCTAGTGCATATGTCCTACAAACAGGGGACATTCTTCTTTACCAGAACACAATCAGGAAATCATTATCAATACATTATTATCACCTAGTCCTGGGCTCCCATTCAAGTTCTGCCAAACGTCCCAGTCTTTGTAGTGCAATGATCCCATTCAGAATCACACATTCCTTTCATTGTCACGTCTCTTGAGACTGAAACAGTTCCTCAGACTCGGCTTGACTTTCATGACCTTCATTCACACTTTTGAAGATCACAGCCAATTATTTTTCAGAATGTACCTCAATTTGGATTTGTCTAACGTTTCCTCAGGATTAAATCCTGGCTGTACACTTTTTTTTTTTTTTACAGGGACAGAGAGAGAGAGGGATAGATAGGGACAGACAGACAGGAAGGGAGAGAGATGAGAAGCACAATTATCAGTTTTTCATTGCAACACCTTAGTTGTTCATTGATTGCTTTCTCATATGTGCCTTGACTGTGGGCCTTCTGCAGACCGAGTAACCCCTTGCTTGAGCCAGCGACCTTGGGTCTAAGCTGGTGAGCTTTTTGCTCAAGCCAAATGAGCCCACACTCAAGCTGGCGACCTCGGGGTCTCGAACCTGGGTCCTTGGCATCCAGTCCGACACTCTATCCACTGCGCCACCACCTGGTCAGGCAACGGCCGTACACTTTTGGCAGAAACACCCTAGAAGTGACATGTTCTTAGTACAGCCTATCAGGAGGCTCGCGCTTGCTCTCTGTCCTGTTACTCATGTTCACTCAGTTCTCTAGACTTGTGTCTACCAGGCTTCTCCACTGTAAGTTACTTTTTTTTTTTAATCCCTTGTCATAAACACACACACATACACACACACACACACACAAAACCACCTGGGACACTGGCTCTGGCCAGTTGGCTCAGTGGTAGAGCACCAGCCCGGTGTGTGGAAGTCCCGGGTTCGATTCCTGGCTAGCGCACACAGAAGTGCCCATCTGCTTCTCCATTCTCCCCCCCTCTCCTTCCTCTCTGTCTCTCTCTTCCCCTCCCGCAGCCATGGCTCCATTGGAGCAAAGTTGGCCCAGGTGCTGAGGATGGCCCCATGGCCTCTGCCTCAGGTGCTAGAATGGCTCCAGTTGCAACAGAGCAACTCCACAGATGGGCAGAGCATCACCCCCTGGTGGGCATGCTGGGTGGATCCCGGTCAGGCACATGCGGGAGTCTGTCTGTTTGCCTCCTTCCGCTTCTCACTAAGGAAAAATACAAAAAATAAAACCTGAGACAATTTGAGCATCCAAATATTAATTGTAATGGATTATGACCCATTGGATAAATCATATAAATTTAAATTTTGATGAACAATGCTGTTTCTCATGAAACTTTCAATTTATTGATTGGCATTAACATAGGCTCATGATTTCCTATTTTATTCAATGGGTTATACTCCATTATAATCTTTTTTTTTCTTTTTCTTTTTGATGCTCAAATTGTCATTGATTTGGCCAGTGGGCTCCTGCTTTTGACATGTTCCCATCCTTCTTTGATCCCTTTGACTTTCTGGCCCAGATGTTCCAAGTTCACTTACACTTTCCTTGCGCCAGCCCTGGAATCAGCCATTTCTCCCTGATTTATTTTACTGGAAAATGGTATTTAGAAACAAAGATCTAGGCACAAGGTGGGCTCATTGCTATTAGGCTTTCTCTGTTCCCAGTGCAAACAGCTAAAGAATATATGTATATAAACATATGCATACATATACATACTTACATGTTTTTTATACCTTTGTGTATTGAAAAGTATAAGTTCACACTGATAGTTCCAACATTCTAGTTTTCTTTTTCCATGATTTTTTAAAAATTTATTCATTTTAGAGAGGAAAGAGAATGAGAGAGAGAGAGAAAGAGAAAGGGGGGAGGTGCAGGAAGCATCAACTCCCATGTGTGCCTTGACCGGACAAGTGCAGGGTTTCGAACCAGCGACCTCAACGTTCTAGGCTGACACTTTATCCACTGCACCACCACATGCCAGGCCAGGCTCTCTTTCCATTATTTTTAACTCCCTTCTCTGTCAGTGAGAAACCTGGGCTATTTTCTTTCACACATTAACTTAGTTGATCAATGGCCCTGTATGTAACCATTCTCCCACCCCCACCATTACCCCATATGCAAATGCCCTCCTTCCCATGACCCCACACTGGACCACCCCTCTCAGGTAGAGGCTCACTTCAACCCCTTCAGGTTCTGACAACCCATGTGGATGCCCTCCTCATACCCTGACCCACGCAGGAAGATGCCCTTTTCATCCTAAGTGGGCTAACTCTCCATGCCAGGCCACCTCCCTCGCCCACCTCAGACACACACTTGCATCCTGCTCAGGTTGCAGACTGGCTCTGGGTCACCACTGCTCTCCAGCCCAGCTCCAGACTCTGACATACCATGCTCTGCCCACTTCAAGGTTTTAGGATCAAGTCAGTGGGAAAGAGGAAGATTGCCACAAAACTTTGGTTATTTGAACAAAGAAGCTGATTGTGCCTTGGCCAGATAGCTTGGCAGGTGAGAGTGTTGCCCCAAAAAGCACAGAGGTTGCCAGTTCAATCCCTGGTCACAGCACAGAAACATATCAATGTTCCTGTCTCTCTCTTTCTCCCCCTTCCTCTTCCTCTAAAATCAATAAATAAAAATTTTTAAAAAAGAAAAAAAAAAGGAAGCTGATCTGGTGGTAGGGACATCAGTTGGCTTGTCTGTTGCTCCTAGAAGACTAGTCTGTATGGGCAGGACCTACCTTGTTCACCTCATCACTGGCATCTCGAGTGTCACACTCATGCCCACTGTTCCTTGGAAGATGGCAATGGTTGCTGAGGAACAGCAGGGAGGCCTCAGGAGGCCCACACTTCAACCACGTGTGCAGAAGCCCACACACGCAGATGGCAGAGAACTGCTTTGCCCAAGAAATCAGGCAGTTACCCAGGTGATGGAGTTTATGGTGTATAGAAAGCTTGTCTCTCCAAAATAGTGCTCCTGCTCACAGTCTAAACTAGCAGTTTATTTCCTCGGGTTGAGACCTGGTGTTTGGCATTGCCCAGGCTGGGGGAAAAGTGTGTAGACTGGGTAGAGGATGGCGGCCACAACTCCTGGCTTCTGGATCCTGTCCCAACTCTGCTCCCTTCTGTATGATTCTGACAAGTAACCTCCCTCCCGGGTCTATTTCCCCATCTTGAAAGTGGCAATTTCTCAGGCCCTTTTAAGAACTAAGATATTTCTCTCTTACAATGTTATCAGGGCTGACTGGGGATAGAGTGCAGAGGATAGAGCATCGACCTAGGATGCTGAGGTCTCAGGTCTGAAACCCAGAGCCTGCTGGCTTGAGCAAGGGGTCACTGGCTGACCTGGCACTACCCTCCTCTGCCAAGGCACACATAAGAGAGCAATCAATGAACTAAAGTGACACAATTACAAGTCGATGCTTCTCATCTCTCTCCCTTCCTCATTCCTCCTCTCCCTCTTGCTCTCAAAAAAAAAAAAAAAAAAAAAAAAAAATTAGGTCTGGTCCTGTTTCAGGATCATCGCATGCTTGGCACTGCACAAAGCATTCACCTTAAGGCATCTAACTTCCCTATGAGGCAGGTGAGAGTCTCCATTTTCCAGAAGAGGAGCTAAGATACAGAGAAGTGACTTGTTTGCCTACATTTATGAGTCAAGACTCAAACCCAAGTCTGACTCAAGGTTCCAAGCTGAGACAGCCCACGTGTCAGGCCTGGAGCTGTGGGCTAGTGTTCCTTTAGCGTCCAAGCAGTTCCAGTTCAACTCAATGCCAGAAATACCCATGGTTACACATGTGGGCAAAAACCATCTGGTAGAATGGCTGGTTTTAGGCTGTTTGGTGAGGCCTCCCTTGAGGACTCAAGCCAGCAGCAGGGCAGTGTGCCCAGGACACTGGTGCCCATGGGAGTCACCAGAGAAAGCTTATCCCAGGGGTAATACCTCCCAAGGGTGTCATAGTTATGGCAAGCCCACTAATTTCCAGATGCTGATTCCCCTGGGGCTGCGGGAGAGAGAAGAGCAAGTGGCTCAGGAGAAAGCTGACAGGCCACACAGGTCACCTGAGTCCACATTCTGAGCTGTGACACATACCCTGACCAACCTTGGAAGCCCCGTGTGTGAATGTTCTCAAAGGGCACCTTGAGGGGCCTGCCACCACTTCACAGCCACAGCCAGCTGAGAAAACCCACAGTTGAGCCCTTGTGAAGTCACACCTACCCAGTCACCCATAAAATGAAACGAAACAAAAACACAACCTGTTTAATTTAAATCTAGTCTTCCAATCCTACTTCACCTATAATACATGTCCAGAACACACTTTGGGAAACCCAGATTTAGGCTTTGACAAATGGGAAGGGGAATGTTGAGTGTAGCTGCCACAGTGCAAAGCAAATCCTTGCTGTCTGTCTGCTCGCCTCCTATGGGCCTGTGTTAGGAGCCCACATATCCTCAGATGAGTTTTCAGGGTACAAAACCACTGGGAAGTAACTGGAACCCCTGAAGTCCCTTCTCAACACGCACGTAGTATCTGTATAAAAAGTTTAAACAAGTACTGTGTTCAGTTTCCTATAAGCTCCAAAGTTTAATTCCAGGCTAACATTTGTGAGATGATTCTAAGTAAAAAATGGATTCCCAGTAAAACGGTGCCAAATACTTGAAATATCAAGGACAGATGTTAACATGCCACAGCCTGCTGACAGATGTACTAACGCAACCCCACTCTCTAAAATAAATTACTGCCTTAAAAAGGGACATACTTTTAAATTGTTGAATTCTTTTCCAAACAATAATTAAGATGCTTATAATCTAAAATTTAGATCTTATTTGCTTTTCTAGCACTTTAGTTTGTTTTTTTTAATTACATTTATTGGGGTGACATTAACGGTGTTTGCGAGGAGGCAGGGCAGGGTAAATGGTGGAGCCCAATGACCACTTAGGAATGTAAATTGAGTTCAATTAACATCATATATAAAAATATCATGATCTTCTTATGATTTTTTGTTGTTATTGATTTCAACAAGAGGGGGGAGAAAGCAAGTGAGAAAGACAGGAACTTCAATCTGTTACCGTATATGCCCTGACAGGATCAAACTGGCAATCTCTGTGCCTTGGGTTGATGCTCTAAACAACTGAGCTATCTGGCCAGGGCTGTGATTTATCTTGAGTTGCTTGGTAAAAGCTATCTAAAACACAGTTAATGTTAGCAGTACAGGAAAAAATGTTTTTATCTACATAGGAATTTTTTTAAAAATTTATTTTAGAAAGAAGAATGAGGAGAGAAACAGTGATTTTGTTGTTCATGCCTGCATTGGTTGATTCCTGCATATGCCCTGACAGGGAAGCAAACCAAACCCTAGCGTACTGTGAAGATGCTCCAACCAACTGAGGTATCTGGTGACGGCACACATAGAAATTTATTAAAAAGATTAGACACCCTTGAAAGGTTGGGTTCCTCCTGTGTGAAATGTTGCCCAAGGTGTCGACTCTCCCAGAAAGAGCCCTGGTTTCCACCAAACCCCCATTCCTATCCTCTCACACCCCTGCTAGCTCAGCAGCTCCTCTCCCTTCAAGCTGTGTGATTCCCTCAGAATCACAGCCCAGGATACTTCTGGGCTATGGCTAAACCGCGACCTGGCCCACTGCGCCAGCTGGCCACATTGTCCAACCACAGTGGGAGTTCTACCTTCTTCCTTGTGTTCCCAACACAGCTATAGGTCTACAGTCTCCTCTTAATCAGAACACAGCGTCTGTGCCTCATCCAGCAAGTCACAGAGTATCGAGGTGGCACTGTGCATCCTGTGGCTACCTGCTGGCCTTGCAGGGCAAGGCACACAGCACTAATCAGAAAGCACTGTCCTTGTCTCCAGAGTTGAGGGCTCAGGCGTAGCTTCCCATGGGAACTACACCAGAAGAGTGGTTACCAAATACCCAGCCCTCCAACCTCTCTACTTTCTTTAGAGAGATGTAAACTACAAAATATGCCACAAATGGAAAGGGTAGATTCTATACGGATACAAAGGGCATTGCTGGAGCAATGTTTATTAGTTTCCTAAAGGTATTTTCACGGTCAACAATACACTGAAAACCTACCATATGCCCGGCACATGTGGACCTCATCTAATGTTCACAAGGAGTGAAAAGAAATGTTATCCTCACTTTACAAAGAAAGGCCTAAGAGGGGTGAAATTCCCCAATTTTGGTTGTCTTCTTGTTCTTGTTTTTTTCTAAGATTTTATTTATTGATTCTACAGAAAGAAGGGGGTACAGAAGAAGAAGTATCAACTGAGTTGCTTCACTTTAGCTGTTCATTGCTTGCTTGTTGCTTGTTGTAGGTGCTGGACCGGGCAAGCCCAGGATTTTGAACCAGCGACTGCAACATTCCAGGTGGATGCTCTAGCCACTGGGCAACCACACACCAGGGTTGTTCTGCTTCTTGGTCAATTTCTCATCTGTCTAAACTGTATTTGCTTGATTCCAAAGGTCAGAGGAAATACCAGGACTGGAACCCACCGGAGCCCACGTCCTCCCTCCCCAACACTCCAGGAGCTCCTCCCGTGGGCTGCTCCCAATCCAGAGGTGGCAGGAGAGAAAATCCAGATGTAGACCTGGTGAAGGTCTACATCCAGGGCCTGCCAGAAGCCCTTACCACAGGTGACCCTCAAAGCTCTTCATGCCCTGAGAGGCAGAGGTCCTTCCAAGATGGGAGAATGGCAGGCACTTCACCTCCCTTTCTCAGCAACCTGTGACTACAGCCCCTCCCCCTTTGTGCGCTGGATACTTTCTCTTTAGGTATATTCTCTGCCTAATAAAAACGACTCCTCCATCCATGACACAGAGGGGGAAAGGCTAAAAAAAACAACAGACATGTCCTTAGGATCACATAAAAACACTTTCAATGGACAGTTTACCCCCTCTGACTTAAATGAGTACAATAAATAGCTGCACAACACCATGATTAGCTGAAACTCAGCAGCTTGACCTCTTGGGCTCACATTCTGCCTCTGACCTAGCAGCTGTTTAGCCTATCTGTGCCTTAGTTTCCTCATTGGGAAAATAAACGGAGATGGTAGAGGCACTTGTCTCACAGTTATTGTGAAGATTTAAATAGGTAATTCTCCTAAGAAGATATATACAAATAATAAGAGCAGGAAAAAAATGTTCAACATCATTAGTCACTGAGATCCACCACTAAACATCTACTGGGCTGGCTATAATTAAACAAAAAACTCCCAGAAAACAAGTAAGTGTTGATCAAGATGTGGAGAAATTAGAATTTTTATACATTGCTGGCAGTAATGTGAAGTGGTTTAGTTGCTATGGAAAAGTTTGGTGGTTCTTCAGTTATAACTGAATCACCTATGACCCAGCAATGCCACTCCTCAGTATGTACATGAGGAACACACACAAAAACTTATGTTAATGTTCACAGTAGTGTTAATCGTAACCAACAATTGGAAACCCAAATGTGCATAAACAGATAAACAAAATATGGTTTATCCATGCAAAGGGACATTATTTAGTCATAAAAAGCAGTACTGATATGTGCCACAACATGGATAAACCCGGGAAACACTACGCTAAATGCAAGAAGTCAGACACAAAAAGGTAAATACTCTATCATTCCTTTTATGTAAAATATCCAGAGTAGGCAAATCTATAGATGTGTGGTTGCCAGCGACTGGAGGAATGGGAGAATTGGGATTAATAGGTATAGCGTTTCTTTTGGGGGTGATGGAAATGTTCTGGAGTTTGTTATTGGTAATGGCACACAACATAGTGAATACACTAAAAATCTCTAAATAGAACACTTTAAAATGGGTTTTATGTTGTGAATTATATCTCAATTAAAAAAATGAAAAAGACACAGCTAGTTAAAGTAATTACCACTCATTAAATCTGGGGGTAAGGTGAACATCAAAAAGATTAAAATATTAGATTACATAACATTTGAATAAAAAAAAAAATTCATAGTGAAAACCACCACCCAAAAAGGACCAAGTGAAGAACTCTTCTTTACAGATGAATGCCTGCTAATAAATGTAGGAGAAATGACGGGATAAGAGAATTATCATTTAAGGACTCCCTAATGTGGTAGCTGACTTAGGCAAAGATCTTCAGTGAATGTTATAAGCAAAAAGCAAAAGGTGGCTTAAGGCCAAGATCTTCAATAGTTATCACCTCACAGTTCATTTGATAGATGAGGGAAGGGAGATGGGCAAGCACCATCTTCATCAAGGACTCAAACCCAGCCATCACCAATACAGGGACAACCTGATGTGACACACTGGAACACAAACCTCACTTATTGAGCATTCTTGCAAAAAACTGAACCTGAACTGAATCATGAGGAAACAATAAGACTAATCCAGGATGTGGGCTTTTTCTTGTCTTTTTAAAATTAAAACAAAACAAAACAAAACCTATCTGCCCTGCAACTATCTATTACAATTTCACTTAATTTGTCCTGGTTTTTAAAAGGCAGTTTATTCTAGGGCAGTATGGTGACAATTAGAGCAGTACTTCAGTATAATTTGTTTATCAGCCTCCCAATGTGGGATTTTTCTATAAAATAACTGGCCTGGACTCATCTAATATATTTAGGGGTGAAATGCCTTGATGTTAAAACTTACTTTAAATGACTCAGCAGGGGAGGGTATGTGTGTGTAGAAAGACATGGAGGGAGGAAGAGAGGAAGGAAAATAGAGAAAGCAAATGTGGCAAAAAGTGACTAACTGGTGAATTTATGTAAAAAACCATGGGTATTCAATATATTCCTCTTCCAACGTTTCCGTAGGTTTATAATTTTTCAAAATAAAAACTTGAGCCTGGGCCCTGGCCGGCTAGCTCAGTGGTAGAGCGTCGGCCTGGCATGTGGGAGTCCCGGGTTCAATTCCCGGCCAGGGCACACAGGAGAAGCGCCTGTCTGCTTCTCCACCCCTCCCCCTCTCCTTCCTCTCTGTCTCTCTCTTCCCCTCCCGCAGCCAAGGCTCCATTGGAGCAAAGTTTGCCCGGGCGCTGAGGATGGCTCTGTGGCCTCTGCCTCAGGTGCTAGAATGGCTCTGACTGCGGTAGAGCGATGCCCCAGATGGGCAGAACATCACCCCCTGGTGGGCGTGCCGGGTGGATCCCGGTCGGGCGCATGCGGGAGTCTGTCTGACTGCTTCCCCGTTTCCAACTTCAGAAAAATACAAAAAAAAAAAACTTGAGCCTGACCTGTGGTGGCACAGTGGATAGAGCACTGACCTGGAACACCGAGGTCATGGGTTCAAAACCCTGGGCTTGGCCAGTCAAGGCACAAAGGACAGGCAATCGATGAACAACTAAAGTGAAGCAACCATGGGTTGATACTTCTTGTGACCCCCTCCACTGTAAAATCAATAAATCTTAAAAAAAAAAAAAAAAGGTGGGGAGAAAATCTGTATAATAAACCAGCTTTAAAGAACAAAATATTCAACACGCTTAAAGTGTAATATCAGAAACACAATGAATCTCTAATACAAATGATTTTCCTGAACATATTTTACTGTTCCCATTGTTATTGTTGCTCTGAAATTCCTCTATGACTCCTCAAGGCTTCTAAGTTAGTTAAGTGAAAATCACTTAGCCCATTCAGACAATCACAAATTTATCCAAGAGACAAGAAAATAGGTTGGGCAACGCACAAACCCTACTGTACTTTACCCATAGCCTGGGACTCCACATACCTCAAATGTTTCCAAATTTTTGAAATGGGAAGGTGTTTCAAGGCTTTAAAATGTTTTTTCTTTAACAGAATTTCTGATCATTTTTCAAGTGAGACAGGTGTACATTTTTAGCTACAGGGCAGATTCCCCACATGATCGGCACACAGGTCAATGTATCTCCAGTAGGAGGATTTATCATAAAAAAGTCACCAAAAATTGTAAGCAGTCTGGACTCGTGTTTATTGAAGCCAGTAATTAGAGACATTTTTTCCAGCACTAGAAAGCAAGGTTCCACATGACTGCATACTGCCTCTGGATAGAGCCACACCCCTGGACTAAGGCTGGTGGGGGAATAATCTGCAGTCCTAAGTTTAAGTTAAAAACACCAATAAACCTAGTATCGAGACAATAGTGGACTTACACTTATAGCATCAACATTGTTAAGGTCATGATGTACAGAGCAGTCACTCTCAACTTTGTTAAACTAATGAAATGCGATGTCTTCAATTTAAATACTGATTTTAAAATGCCAATCAAAAAAAAAGTACAAACAAAATTAAATAATTCTAGCAGCATACCCGTTGCATTTTTTAGGAAAGACCAATTCATGGCCTTAATATGGCCACATCTTCAAAACTGAGCTTATTTCTTTGATTTTTTTCCATTTTAAAGAAAAACAGCAGATGTAACCACTATAATGTATATAAATAGTCATAAAATTGTCTTTACCAGTCTACCATACAAGTGTATTATGCAAATAAAATGAATTTTACTTTAAAAAGTAAAGGCTATTTATTGTTTGGCCTTTGGTTCCAATGCTTGAAAACCCCAAAATAACACAAAAAAACTTCCCGTCCTCCCACCTCCCATAAAGAACCCTGCAGCTCCCCAAAGCTGGTAGACTTTGGCAACCACTGAGCACACGACACTATGCATCAGCTTCATCTGATACTCAGAGCACCCACTAGTCATGAGAAACTACAAGTGATCTCCAAGAAGCTTTCCTTCACAAGACAGGTGTCTTAACATTTCATCAGATTTAGTATATTTTATATTGATACAAAAGTGCTTATCACTTTAAATGATAAAAAAATAAACAAAAATGTAAAATTATGTATTGAAATTTGAAATCACACTCTCTCCCTCTTAGGCATGTTCCTTTCCAAGAATGCTTTCTTGTTTCTGAGGTCACTCATTCTGTGCCCCAACCCCCAGCTGCTAGAGAGAAATTAGGTGACCCCTACACTGGGTGGTCACAGATGTTTGGCATCTGTCAGTCACTGCACCATGACTATCACTCCAGTCAGGTTACTGTCATTACCTGGACAGTCTGGTAAATGGAAACCGTAAGGCATTAAAAAAAACCCTGAATTTAAAAAGGGGGAAAAAAGTATATTTTCAATAATAAAACTGGCACAAGAAACATTTTACATTTGTCAGAAAGGCAAGTAAATACTCAGCTTTCTCCTTAACAGTGTTCAGACCTTTATAAAAGAGCAATTCAAGACAGTTTTAGAGTCTTGTTATACAACATATTAAGTTACGCCCAGTACTATGTTAGTGGTCAGTCAAATCTTGCATGTAAAAGTAATGACATTAGGGAAGTTATGCTCAGACACAGTACAATAAACATTCATATAAAAAAAGTAAACTCCACATAAGTGAACTGTGGTTTTTCCCTTGGCTTGACAACAAATGTTTTACACATTAATTGGTAGTGTTTGCATTTAAATGCTCTGCATCATGTATAAAATTAAAAGTGCCATTTCAGATCCACAGAAGTCATTTCCAAATGGTGTTGTGACATGATAATGTGCATGAATTTGTCCTACATGGAGACACCTGACACTCTTATTTCCATAAGAAAAAATGCTACGTTTTATGAAAAACAAGAAACAAGAGAAATGTTATCATTTGCATTTTCAATATAAAACATTCACTTATTTGTCCACCTGATAGCACTAATCAGACCAGGGAGCTAGGACAGACCCTTTTCCCTCAGTGGAACTCCAGGATGGATACCACACACCGTAAGGCAGGGATTGGTGCAAGCCAATTAACCAGTGTGCAATTACATTAAAAACCTCCCTCAAACTTTCTGTAGCACATTGCATTATGGTAAAATGAGAGGTTGGTCACCCACTCTCTATTTGTAGGCCAGCCTGTGGTAGTAAAAAAACAAAGTTTTTTTTTTTTAATTTAAAAAAGCAGGAGTTATTTAAAGAACATAATTCAAAGAAAACTAATTTCATAACTGCTGATTTTAAACACACCCCACAGTGACTGTCTGCCTCACAACGCACATGCGTGGAGCCCAGCACCTGCCATGGGGACGTGGCCTAGGCTAAGCATGTGAGTCCTGGGCAGCTGCCATCTTCCCCACCCTTGTCAACTCCACCTGACTCAGGCACACCAACACTTAACACATCTTCCATAAGTTAAAGATGCATTCAGAACAAGTCTCATTCCTATTTTGCTTAGTGTTTAGTTTGGAAATGCTTCTGATATTAAGTCTTAAAAATGATTATTCAACTTCTACTGAACGCACAGTATTTATTAACACTGTTCATCCCCTTCTTGCTTCATCTCCTTCAATGTTCAGCTTCCTCCTATCACTTCTCTCATTCCTCCCTTCAGCCTTTATTGTTTCCTGGACTTTCTGCTACTAACCTGCTTCCCAAGAACAAGTGAATTTGCTAGCAAGCAACTGGTCAGACTAACCACCATCTGATAATGATCTCCTGGTCTCACTTGCTCCATCCACCCTTAGAGAAAGCGGGCCCTTTCTCTCCATCCACCGGCCCCTCCACATGAAGCCCCGCCTGCACTTGCCTCCCACAGAGAGCCACATGCCTGAGAGTCCAAGGTTATCCTTAACAACGGGATCTGACACATAACCTTCCTAAATGTGCAATTCTCACTCGGACAAGCCAATGAAGTATTTTTTTTTAAAGTTCATCTCCCCTGCCCCCAAAAACTGATAGTATGTGCCATATCAGAAAAATCCTGGTCTTAGCAGATCAATATACATAGTTATTTGGTCATTTTACATATGCACTTTTAAGGAGTATCAGGCTTCATTTTCTGTTGAAGAGTTTGTTACCAAGGAGTCTGGTTTTCGAGTCATTCTATCCAGTTCTTCCTGAACATTTGTCAACACAGTCTTTTGTCCTTTAAAAATAAAAGAGAGCAGTGATGAGAGACCAGAAAAGAATTTTTAGAAAGGAACACTTACAACTATACAGACTTTATTTGTGGTGATAATAACCTCAATCTTAGTAAGAATGAGAAAAGCTTTATTTTATTACAATGATTATGAGACAGACCTAAATTTTCCTTCTTTATTCCAAATCTCACAGGTCTGTGCTCCCCTGATCACATGACTGTCCCCTGCCTGGGGATGCCATTGTGCCGATATGAGGGCCTTTCTGAAACCCTCTCACTGTGGATGGCAGCACACTACTTTCTGTGCCTCGAACACGGAGGTGTTCAGACTTTGTTTCTAATTACAACACTAAACTGACACAAATGTATGGGCCAGAAACACTACATTTCAATAAGAAAATAAGACTAAACCCAGACATTTTGATCTTACACAGAGTCAGTGTTCATATTTTTTTGTTGTCAAATACTAACTGGGGCCTGGAAATGACCCCTATTTTCTACTAAGGAGGAGCTCACAGCCTGGGCCATCCGACAGGATTCTGAGTCTCTAAGAACTCAGGAGCCCCTGAAGGCCCAGGCTGACCTGAGGACGGAGTGACTTCTAATGGTCTCCCTTCGATATGAAAAGATTAATTAGAGAAAAACCCTGTATCAATATTTTTTATATCCAATGGAGAATTAAAAGCCAAAAACTTAAAATGGCCACAAGCTTCCCGGGAAAATATGTAACTCCCAAGAAACTTGAGTATTTGTTTCAGAGACTTGTAAGATATAAACTGGCCCTAATGGCCCATACAGAAACACAAATGGAGGGGGTGGGATGGGTGGAGGTGCTTCGTGGAGGAGGAAATGAAAACCCTCCAGTGAGACCGTGAGTGTTCGCAGGCTCCAGGTCATGGCATGACTGGGGGCAGTAAACAAAAATCCTTGTAAAACAGTAAGAAATTAAATACATAAAATGTCAATGGTACACCCTAGAGTCCTAGTGGTTGGCAAACTCATTAGTCAACAGAGCCAAATATGAACAGTACAATGATTGATATTTCTTTTGAGAGCCAAATTTTTAAAATTTAAACTATATAGGTAGGTACATTCCTTATCGAGGTATTTTGTGGAAGAGCCACACTCAAGGGGCCAAAGAGCAGCATGTGGCTTGTGAGCTGCAGTTTGCCGACCAGGGCCCTAGGCCATGATCTCCAATGGATCGAGCTTCTACGCCAGGGCCACATGTATAGTTTAGGACCTACCTCAACTCACCCAACAGTCAGCTCCTGAGAACCTGAGTATACACAACCCCCACCTTAGTGCCCAGGAAACCTGTACAGCAGTAAGGTAATCCCACCGTAAAGTATACTGTCAGCATAAAGCAGAGAAGTGCTTCCTTGCTTGGCTGTTCATGTTCAGAAAACCGATGGTCTGCAGGTCCGGTGAGAGCAGACTCTCCTGCCGCCCCCCTTCTAGACTCCTCAAACAGAAGGTGATAAGTCTCGACGGTCCTTCAGTACCTGACTTCTTGGCTGTGCTCTGCACCCCACCAGCACCAGGACTTCCAGGAGAGCCTGTTTTTTTACTCAATAGACTATTGAAGAAGCTGGCCAACACACCTTCACTTGCCGCATTATCTAAGGAAACATTAAGGGGAATAAAAGCATTACATGAACTGGATTACTCGACAAAATACACAAACCTTAGTTTTCAGCTTGGCATCATCCACTGGTGGTTATTGTCTTCCTAGGATACTAAGCACATTCATTTACTATGATGCCTTACACACTGCCACTGCTGAGGCTGGTTATATGTTAGCGTGATTAATAAGTGGAAACCTATTTAGATTTCCACCTGTTTGGGGCCTAATAGATAACCTGTATTCCACATCAGCTCCCTGTCCACAAGACAGTGCTTTCCTCATTTTTTTCTTTTTTTAAAGATTTTATTTTTGATTTTACGAGGGAAGGGGAGAGATGAGAAGTTTCAACTCATAGTTGCTTCACTTTAGTTGTTCACCCATTGCTTGACCAGGCAAGCCCAGGGTTTTGAACTAGTGATCTCAGCATTTCAGATTGACACTCTATCCACTGTGCCACCACTGGTCAGGCCAAAACAAAAAGTTTAATGTGACTTATTCTATTGTATTTCCCTCCAAAGGAATTGGCACTGCCTAACCAAGGTCTTACAAAAAGCCAGGTGCAGGTGGAAGGGCCACTGATTCCAATAAAGAAACAGGCCTTGCCTGACCTGTGGTGGCGCAGTGGATAAAACCTGGAAACGCTGAGGTTGCCTGTTCAAAACCCTGGGCTTGCCTGGTCAAGGCACATATGGAAGTTGATGCTTCCTGCTCCTCCCCACTTCTTTCTTTCTTTCTCCCTCTCCCCGCCCCCCCCCTCTCCCCCCTCTCTCTATAATGAATAAATAAAATCTTAAAGAAAAAAAGAAAAGAAACAGGTCTTGACCTGACCAGGCGGTGGCACAGTGGATAGAGCGTTGGACTGGGACGTGAAAGATCCAGGTTCAAAACCCCAATGTTGCCAGCTTGAGCCCAAGGTCTCTGGCTTGAACATGGGGTCAACTCAGTCTGCTGTAGCCCCCGGTCAAGGAACATATGAGAAAGCAATCAATGAACAACTAAAGTGCCACAACAAAGAATTGATGCTTCTCATCTCTCTCCCTTCCTGTCTGTCCCCATCTGTGTGTGTGTGTGTGTGTGTGTGTGTCTCTCTCTCTCTCTCTCTCTCTCTCTCTCACACACACACACACACACACACACAGAGGCAGGCTTTCCAATAAACTTAAAAAAAAAAAAAACAGGCCTTGGCCTCTCCCTGCCATGAGCCCCTCTCTTTGAGAGAGGGGATATGGAAGACAGCCCTTCCTGGGGAAAAATTGCCCAGGTGCCATGAGTCTTTACCTTCCACACCCAGTCATGTGGGCCCACAGAGCTCGAGCCTAGGACTAAACCACTCTCCAGAGACAGGATACATACTTTTTTTTTTTTTTTTGTATTTTTCCGAAGCTGGAAATGGGGAGGCAGTCAGACAGACTCCCACATGCGCCCGACCAGGATCCACCCGGCACGCCCACCAGGGGGCAACGCTCCGCCCATCCGGGGCGTTGCTCTGTCGCGACCAGAGCCACTCTAGCGCCTGTGGCAGAGGTCAAGGAGCCATCCCCAGCGCCCGGGCCATCTTTTGCTCCAATGGAGCCTCGGCTGTGGGAGGGGAAGAGAGAGACAGAGAGGAAGGAGAGGGGGAGGGGTGGAGAAGCAGATGGGCGCTTCTCCTGTGTGCCCTGGCCGGGAATCGAACCCGGGACTTCCACACGCCAGGCCGACGCTCTACCACTGAGCCAACCAGCCAGGACCTGGATACATACTTTTGATGTTTGGATCTGGTTTCTTTACTGACGTGCCTGGAGAGGCGCTGGGCACGCTGGCTGGCCCTCCCCGGCCCTGAGTTCTTGGAGACCCAGAGGGTCCTCTTGCAGGGGATTCCTAAGTCCAAAACAAGCCCAAGTCACACACAGGCATAAAAATAACAGAAAATACATATTCCCAAAATGAAACCATGAGTGAAGAGGGTATTGTGCACAGTCTGGGGAGAAGGGTGGGAGGATTGGGAGTTTACTCCCAGTTCAGTTCCTCTCTAGAGCTGTTTCTCCTGAAAGAAGAGATATCAAGGTAACAGCCTGCTCACTTAAATTCCCAGAGCAGTATTCCTTCCTAAGGTATTTTCTGAGTTCCTACTATGTTCCTGGCCCTGGGCCATTGGGGGACCAAACTCCCTTTGAAAATTCAAAGCCCACACTAACTCTCACAAATGACAGAACAAAGTCTGAAGACACCCAAGACACTGGGCCTTGACCCTCTGTTTAAGGTACTCACGGAGGCTCTGGTGGGCGTGGCTGGCTGCTTGGCAAGGAGTGACTGCAAAGAGAGGGACACACGGGCCATTAACCAAAGCCTGCAGAGTGCACTGAAGGTCTGAAGAAACATTTCCAAGTATTCCACTAGAGGGCACCATTAACAATCAAGTCATAGATTTTACATTCTAAATGCAAAAACCTTAAATTGAGCAATTTGGTATGCAGTAGAAAAAAATATCCCAAGTAACCAGTTTTGAAACTAATAAAGCAAGGAAAGCACAGAAGGGAGGGGAAGTTGGCAAAAGAACTGTTAACACCCCCTGCGGACCTGCCTGTACCATCAAAGCAGACCTAGGACATGTCTTAATAGTCCAAGTGAAACAGTAAGGCAAGATTGAGTCCCTAATGTCAGTTCGGGGAAGTTACTTTCCTCACCTACCAAGTGGGTGTATCAGCTCACCTGCCTTCCGGCACAAGGCTGTGTGGGGCTATGTAAATAATGGAAGTGAGGTCAGGGCACTTGGTAAACTGTCAACATAGGAAATACCATAAAGAAAACCTACATTTCTAGACAGAAAGAGTACTTAAAAAGATAACGAACCCAATCACTGTAGGAGAATCTGTAAGGCAGGCAGAGAACCCCAAGGCAGGGGGTCTAACCCCTACTCTGTACCAGTTTTAGAAACAAAAGGAAACAAGGAGACCTGCTTGCAACTCCTTTAGCAAGCTCGCTGATACCGACACCCTGTCCAGGGGCTGATATTTCACTCATGAGGAGGCCTCTGCTCTGGCCTCACTGGTCTTCTTACCTGTTGCTTCATCAGGAACACCTGCTCATCCTCTGCTGACAACTCTTTGTCATGGACCAGCTGTGAAGGGAAAAAACAGAATTCATTCATGGTCACAGTTCAAGAACACCCGAACTACTGTCAAAATTCATGCTGAGGCACTGGCCAGTTGGCTCAGCAATAGAGCGTCGGTCCAGCATGTGGAAGCCCCGGGTTTGAATCTTGGTCAGGGCACACAGAAGTGACCATCTGCTTCTCCACCCCTCCCCTCCTCCTACCCATAGCCATGGCTTGAATGGTTTGAGCAAGTTGGTCCCGGGCGCTGAAGATGGCACCACGGCTTCACCTTAGGTGCTAAAATAGATTGGTTGCCGAGCAACAAAGCAGTGGACCCACATAGGCAGAGCATGGCCCAGTAAGAGGCTTGCCAGGTGGAACCCAGTTAGGACACATGTGGGAGTCTGCCTCACTGCCTCTCAAAAAAAAAAAAAAATTCAGCTGAAAGGAGAATCTGGACTAAGATCTCCCTCCACATGGGTCTGGGAAGAGAGCCTGCTGAGCCTGCAGTAATGTTTTCCTATCTTGGCAGAAGCTCCATGCCTTGGCATGTGTCCAACTGATCTTTTATAAGTCTGGCAGGTTCTAAATACCTACCAGGTCAGTCTGCGGGAGCTCACAGGAGCAAGGGGCTCAACTAACAGTCCAGAGGTGGTGGTAGCATTGTCAGGACTTAATGGGAAACTTCAACCCCACACAATGTGGCTACTCCATCACTCAGACCCTGCTACCCAAATCTATTTGCATAATACCAGACCTCATCTAAATTTTTTTTTATTTTAAGCAAGAGAGACAGACAGACAGGAACGGACAGGAAGGGAGTGAGAGGCATCAATTCTTCACTGTAGCCCCTTAGTTGTTTATTGAGTGGCCTCTCATATGTGCTTGATTAGGGGGCTCCAGCAAAGCAAATGACCCCTTGCTCAAGCCAGCGACCTTTGGGGTCATGTCTATGATCCCATGCTCAAGCTAGCAATCTCAGGATTTTGAACCTGGGTCCTCAGCATGCTCTATTCATTAAGCCACTACCTGGTTAGGCTAAAGACGTTTTTTTTTTTTTGTGCCACAGAGAGAGTTAGAGAGAGGGATAGGGACAGACAGACAGGAAGGGAGAGAGATGAGAAACATCAATTCTTCGTTGCGGTCCCTTAGTTGTTCACTGATTGATTTCTCATATGTGCCTTGACCGGGGGACTACAGAAGACCAAGTGACCCCTTTTTTGCTGGAGCCAGTGACCTTGGGCTCAAGCTGGTGAGCCTTGCTCAAACCAGATGAGCCCATGCTCAAGCTGGCGACCTCGGGGTCTCGAACCTGGGTCCTCCACATCCCAGTCCGACACTCTTATCCACTGCACCACTACCTGGTCAGACTAAAGACTTTTTTTTTAAAGGGTGCTTAGATTATGTTTTCCCCCCAGGACAGTTCAGTTCAATGTGTAAGACCTGATTCTTTTTTTTTTTTTCATTTTTCTGAAGCTGGAAACAGGGAGAGACAGTCAGACAGACTCCTGCATGCGCCCGACCGGGATCCACCCGGCACGCCCACCATGGGGCGACGCTCTGCCCACCAGGGGGCGATGCTCTGCCCATCCTGGGCGTCGCCATGTTGCGACCAGAGCCACTCTAGCGCCTGAGGCAGAGGCCACAGAGCCATCCCCAGCGCCCGGGCCATCCTTGCTCCAATGGAGCCTCGGCTGCGGGAGGGGAAGAGAGAGACAGAGAGGAAAGCGCGGCGGAGGGGTGGAGAAGCAAATGGGCGCTTCTCCTGTGTGCCCTGGCCAGGAATCGAACCCGGGTCCCCCGCCCGCTAGGCCGACGCTCTACCGCTGAGCCAACTGGCCAGGGCCAAGACCTGATTCTTTATAGGTTTCCTTTCCCATAAAAAATAAGCAAACACCTAAAACTCTTAAAGTGATTGATTTGGGTACCTTTCTCACAGGAGGTTTCATGATGAAATCTTCATATGCATCTTCTGGCTTCACAGTTGTGAAATTTTCATGTAAAATAGCTATTTTCTTTTCATTGTCCCAGCCAGCAGGTCTAAAGGCAGAGAAACAATGATTGACTGTTTTCCCTGAGACTGCCTTACAGCATACAACACACATTCTGGGTTAGACAGGACTCCTGGGTAAGTTCCTTTCCCATAAGAGCTCATCTGTTAGTTGTTGGAGCTGACCTGTAACTTTCATTAGACAAGTGAAATACTGCATGTATAACCCATCAGATCAACATTGCAGGTCCTGCTCCACACTGAGTTCATGGGGCCCAAGGCCTAAGAAGCCAGAATGGGATCTTACTGACTACAGATCCTGAGCCACAGCAAATGTTCAGAGCCTTCCCACAACTCCACCCAGAAGAGGAAGGATACAATGGGGCCCTGTTCCAACAGCAGAAAATGCAAAGACCAGCATAGAGGACAGAGATCAGGATGGGACTGCTATTCTTTGGCATGCAAGCAACTCTCCTGTAAGCTATTTCTCTGAGAACTTTTCTTTCTGACAATAGTTTCTTATGGATTGGTTCATTAATTTTACTGGTTTGGGAAAATCTACCTACCAGATTCTATACTACCTGGGCCCCAAACCAGAGGACACGAGTCCTTGAGCCTCCTACATGGGTGCTCCCTAGCTTGACATCATAGGGCAAAATGGCACCCTGGTTCCACTACGTTAAGCCACAGCCCACCAGACTTTTCTAAAGGAACAAGTATAATGTCCCACATCAGTAGTTTTCAACCTTCTTACATTTGGAGACCGGTGAAAATAGATTTCAGGGACCACTAAGGCAGAAATCACCCTGAGCATAAGTAAATTCAACTAAGATCACTGAGTCTATAATCTTCATACAACATCAGGGCGGTTAACTCTTTCACAGACCAGCACAAAATTTCTGGCAGACTAGTCCACAGACCGGTGGTTGAAAAACACTGCCCTACATGACATATTTTGAACTCTAGAAGCTCTAAAAAATAGTGATTGATTGTTCTCACAGGCATCTCATTCTCCATCCAATTCCTGTTCCATAGCCCTAAAACCAAGAGGGTGCTTAGCCGGGGCTCTCCGCCCAAATCGCTTTGCTGACATCACCGGCTCCCAAATAGGCAACTATCTCCAGGACCAAAAGTGCAGAGGGAAAAGATGTGATCAAGATATCACCATGAGGCCCTGGCCGGTTGGCTCAGTGGTAGAGCGTTGGCCTGGCGTTCAGAAGTCCCAGGTTCGATTCCCGGCCAGGGCACACAGGAGAGGCGCCCATCTGCTTTTCCACCCCTACCCCTCTCCTTCCTCTCTGTCTCTCTCTTCCCCTCCCGCAGCCGAGGCTCCATTGGAGCAAAGATGGCCCGGGCGCTGGGGATGGCTCCTCGGCCTCTGCCCCAGGGGCTAGAGTGGCTCTGGTCATGGCAGAGCGACGCCCCGGAGGGGCAGAGCATCGCCCCCTGGTGGGCAGAGCGTCGCCCCCTGGTGGGTGTGCCGGGTGGATCCCGGTCGGGCGCATGTGGGAGTCTGTCTGACTGTCTCTCCTCGTTTCTGGCTTCAGAAAAATACAGGAAAAAAAAAAAAGAAATCACCATGACCCATGCAGCCTTCAGAAGCTGCGAGCTACTTCTCTATTCCGGACCAGCCAATTCTGCCTGTTCCTCCTGCTTCCTGGGATCCCATGTGATCTAGGCATTGGCAGATGCCAAAAACACAGCACTCTACACTTGTTATATCTTTGGTGCCGACCTGACTGCTCTAGGGGATTCTCTAAAATCAGTTGAAGTGTCTAGCTTTGCTATCTGCAAGCACCTCTAGGAAGGCTCTCCCTGAATGCTTAGGAGACAACCAATACAGTCCTGAGCTCCTGGCCTTCACACCATCAGTCTTCTTACCGACTGTGCCTCCCGCCCCTCCATTCTCTCTGGCCGGCCTGGCCGGCACCCCTCATCCTTCCAGCATCGCCCACTCTGCCTTCCCTGCTGCAATGCCTCCACTACCCCACTACTGCCCTACCTCTCCTTGACTGTGTGTGCCACCTTCAGGGACCACCTCATTCATTTCTGTGTCCTCAGCACAGAATCCGGGCACCTAGGAGGTCCTCAGTTTTTGTGGAATAAACTGTAATTCTTTATTAAGTCAAGAGGATATCTAAACCTAAAAACAATGACCTACTGGAATAAGTCCTCTCAGAGACCACAGCTTCAATATTTATTTATGCATCATCATTATTTATGCATCATCATTCTCCTGGGAGAGAAAGATACAAACTTGGGCAAACAGGTACCCAAGTCCCTGGCCAGTAATGTGAACTGCTGGAAACACAATAAGCAAGCAGTATGGCAAAGCCCATGCTGACAGAGATGCCTGCTGATGGGCAGAAAAACCAGATGCTTCAACAGAAAACATTCAGGATCCCCACAGCACCAATTCCCTCTCCTTCGACATCCCTCCCCAGGCAGTATTTTATCAGAGTAGACAGTAAGTGGCAAAAATGGCTAGCTTAAGTTTTGGCAACTGCTCTCAATGAAGGCAGCAACCGGGACCTCACACACCCACTTCCCTCAGGCTGGAGGCAGGATAGCAAGGACCCTGGGAAGGAGCAGAGAGGGAAATCTGGGTGTGCCTATCACTATGCGGTCCAGCACAGGCACTCTGCCCCAAGGCTGTGTAAGACAGAAATCACCGTACTTGGAAGGATAAAATGTAAAGAGCAAATGTACTATGAAGAATAGAGTTTGAAAGCATCACTTATAAAAAACTCACATAAAAACTGAGTCCTTTTCCACAACTAAGGCAGGAGTGGTAAAGTGGAAACCGTATGTTTTATGAACAATGTACTTATACAACAAGTCGAGGTTTTTCTCTTCCTTCACTGAGGTGTAAATCAAGGCAGCTCCATCTAATCAATCTGCTTAAGGAAAACCAATTCACTACAAGAGGCAAAAGCACACACACTCACACACAACCCTCACAGTTACTACTCATAGGTTGATCAATACAAAAGTGTTAAAAATTAAAAAATTAAAAGGATAATAGCCCTGGCCAGGTATCTCAGCTGGTTAGAGCATCATCCCAATAAAACAAGATTGCAGGTTCGATCCCCAGTCAGGGCACACATAAGAATTAACCAATAAATGCATAAATAAGTGGAACAACATATTGATGTTTTCTCTCTCTCAAAAAGTCAATTGAAACAAACAAAGGATAACAGCAGCAGATTAAACAGGTTAAAGGCATAAAGCACGTTGATACTATATGGGTTGTGCAGTTCATTTTTTAACTCGTAAATTTGTCTTCTGACTCATCCAATTGCTTCCCGTAGTCAGGTTAATGGCTCCAAGGCTAGCCCGGGAAAACACCCTCAGCACATCCAAGACACACAGATTCTTTCCCAGGCAGATGCTCACATGGTTAAGTTTATCATCAAGCACACCTTTTATGACAGATGGGTGCCTGCGAGAATCAGTAATCTCTGGACAAGCTAACGGGTCCAAAGGAAGCGACAGAAACATATCCCTCACTCCCACCCGAGGGTGGGACTAAAGCACAAACTGCTACTGGATTTTTATAGGAACAGGACTCAAAGAATTACTGACACGGTATCATTCTCAGAGATAGCACTTGTAGCATCTAAAACAGAACCATGCTGATAATTAACCTTTTCTGTCAAAAAAGCAAAGTTTAAAAAAATTCCCAAGATGAAAGTGACTGGGTAATAAAATCATCACCTATCAGCTTTCTTCTTAAATATAAAAATCTGGCCTGACCTGTGGTGGCACAGTGGGCAAAGTGTTGACCTGGAATGCTAAGGTCTCTGGTTCAAAACCCTGGGACTGCCCAGTCCAGGCACATATGAGAAGCAACTGCTATGAGTTGATGCTTCCGGCTCCTCCCCCTCCCTTTCTTTCTCTCTATCCTCTTTCTACAATCAGTAAATAAAAAATCTTGAAAAAAAGGTCTTAAATACAAAAGCCCAGCAAATATATAGCATTAAAAATAAAGTGATCAAACTTAAGTACAAATCAGTGAGTCTCAAATTCCAACATAATAAAAAGATATATACAATTATCTCCCAGGCAGAGAACTATTCTGGATTCAGGAAGTACTTTATCTCCTTGAAGATGCCCCATCCAGAGGGAAGTCTGGATTAGCACCCTGAGAGGGAAGCCTGGGCCCCGGGCTCCGAAACAGCGCCCCAAGGATACACTGGAGGCAGAACCTCCGGAGATGTGACTGGATGAAGTCAAAGTGCTCGTCCCTGTAGTCATGCTCCTTCTCCAGGACACTCACGGCATCACACTGCAGGGAAGAAGGAAAGAGAAAGATGTTATCTTTCTGCACCTCTGCCTACTGCAGATTAGAACAGCGCCTTCTTCAGGAGTAAAGTATCACAGCTCCAAAGAAAGCCACAGACAAAGGTCCAAACATTAATTAAATGAACAAGAGGGAAAAGCAACAATTTTCTCTTTCAACCTGGGCCTCAGTTTCCATATCTGTAAAGTAGGGATATAATAGCCCTGATCACCTCAAAGGTATTCTAACAATCAAAAAGGTGCCCTGGCCGGTTGGCTCAGCAGCAGAGCATCGGCCTGGCATGTCGAAGTCCCAGGTTTAATCCCGGTCAGGGCACACAGAAGAATCAACCCTCTGCTTTTCCAGCTCTTCCTGTCTCCTCCCTCCCTCTCTCTCTCTCTTCCGCTCCTGCAACCATGGCTCGAATGCTGTGAGCAAGTTGGCCCCGGGTGCTGAGGATGGCTCAGTTGCCAAGCAACAGAGCAGTGGCCTGATGGGCAGAGCATCACCCAATAGGGGACATGCCGGGTGGATCCCGGTCGGGGCGCATGCAGGAGTCTCTCTGCCTCCCTGCCTCTCATTTCACTAAAAAAAAAAAAAAAAAAAGAAAGAAAGAATCAAACAATGTCACATCAGGAAACAGGCCCACTGGATGTGGCTGTGCACAGCACACTCCAAAGGGCTACATTCCCTCAGAACATGTTGAGAACGGCACACCATGTAGTTGGGCAACACAGTGGCTCTGACCGAGAATAAAGTACTTTTGAAACCCAAAATGTTTTTAAAGCCACTTTTTATTTTGTAAATGACATCTTTGTTCCTCTCTGACTGAACTTAATTTCTATTCCCATTCCATCACTCCACAGGTTAAAAGAAGCTCAAATCTCGAGTTCCCTTTCTTCTTTCCCTAGGCTATAGTCCTTTCTGAAAATTATCTTGAGTCCAATAGGCTTTAGAGACCAAAGGCCAAAAGAAGTCTGCACTTCCATATTATTTCTTCATCATTAGTTCGGGCTAGAGGAACTGGTTACACAGCTCTACAAAAATTGTTTAGTTCTGAGTTTGAATCACTCAATAAAGCTGACAGTGCTTCAGCTACGAGCAAAGCGAGCGATGTCATGTTTCCAGCAGCAATGGTTAAAGGCAATTATTTTCTATCCTGACATATTCAGTGTACCTTAATAAATGCCAAACTAGCCCAACTCTTCCCTGGGAAGATGCCTCATTAAAGCCTCCCAGAGTGCCTTTGGATGGTGATGTTCACTGGCCAAACCCAGCCAGGTTTGCAGCTCCCTGACACACACCTTTGTGCACACCACCAACACTGGGATCCCCAGATTATGAGTCAGCACGTTGTCACCGAGAGGCAGGGCAACATTTTCTTCGTCAGGACCCGAGGTCAGAGGTCCTCTTCTCTGTGGGGAACCTTGACAACCTTCTTCAGGTTCACTATAGTCCTGAAAATCTTTCACAACTACAGGTGAAAAAGGAAAAGGAAATTACACACATACAAATACATACCAACTTTAGAAAACTGATAAAGGTAGGAACAAGCACAGAACATGAACAATTATGGCAAACTTCCTAACTGCCTTCTACGCAATGTTAGGGATTTGGGAAGGATGATGCCAAGTGCCAGTTCTGACATATTCTGTCGGAGCACTGCAATTTCAGAGCAGCAAAAACATTCCCTGGACCTCTTCAACTGTACCCAAGACTTAAACAGGTTTTTTGTTTGTTTGTTTTTTTAGAGACAGAGAGAGAGAGTCAGACAGGGACAGACAGACAGAAACGGAGAGATGAGAAGCATCAATCATTAAGTTTTTCGTTG
Organism: Saccopteryx leptura; assembly: GCF_036850995.1. Taxonomy (NCBI): domain Eukaryota; kingdom Metazoa; phylum Chordata; class Mammalia; order Chiroptera; family Emballonuridae; genus Saccopteryx; species Saccopteryx leptura. The sequence continues at coordinate 17,242,054 of NC_089511.1, forward strand.
AGCACTGCTACACCTTAGTTGTTCATTGATTGCTTTCTCATACGTGCCTTGACCTGGGCCTTCAGCAGACCCAGTAACCCCTTGGGAGCCAGCGACCTTGGGTCCAAGCTGGTGATCTTTATGCTCAAACCAGATGAGCCCGCGCTCAAGCTGGTGACCTCGGGGGTCTCGAACCTGGGTCCTCCGCATCCCAGTCTGACGCTCTATCCACTGCGCCACCACCTGGTCAGGCTTAAAATAGGTTTTAAAACTTCTAAGGCTCCAACAGTTTCCTATTAGGAAAAGCCACTTTTCTTATATATCATACATTTTCAAAATTCCAGAATAGTTAAATTGTGTTACTTCAACAGAGGCAACCACTAGAAACAGCTTATAACTTCTAAAACTCCTCAGTCCTCATTAGAATAAAGCCATCTGAATTCCACAAGAACATGCAGTTTCCATCCAGCTGAAGTATGTTCACTCCGAGTGAGGCTGGGTTTGCCTGGTACCTCCCCCCATCTCCTCGCCATGCACACTCCTGTGGACTTGGTCTCATCTTTAGGAGATCCTGAGTCACATGTGCAGTGTGCACAGACCCGTTCTTGTCTAACACAAGGGTCGCAGTAGAACATCCATTTCTTACACATACAGTCAGTCATCACTTTGGCCAAGGGTGCAACCCCATAGGAGAGGCTTCAAGCTAAGTGGTCCACGGCCTTAGTTAAGCCAGGTGAACACAAAGCGCACAGACCTGCACCTTTCACAGGTGCTTCAAGGCTCACATGACAGGCCAGAGAATAAGGAAATGTCGGTTAAAGCTACTCGGAGCCAGAGGAGCAAACAGGCAGCTCTACCCTTCTGTGCCCAATACGACTAACAGGCTAAGACCTTTTATGCTCATCCACGTGTTCGTTAAGGAAATGAAAAATCTGGATTAAAGAGAACCTAGAGAAAGATACAAATGAATATTTGTATCGCCCCTCCCCAACACATTTCAAATATTTTAAAACAATGAGTTTTAATTCACAAAGATTCTAAATTATCATTACATAAACTTCTGGAATAATCTGGGAGCACACTATATAATACTGGGCAAACTGAAAAACACTGAAGTACAGATACAGTAACAGTTCACCTCCACAACCTCTCCTTAATACAGTTTCATTGCCAATATAAACAATCTACTCTAGATCTGTACTACATTTGGGACAAAAGCAGGAGTTCCTGATTAACTTACTAGCATGACTGTTGAAGGATCCTGAAGGAATCAAAGGTTCTTATATTTTCTCTTTAAAAGCATTTTAACAAATCTTCAAATCAATGAAAAATACAATAGCTTAACTGTCTGGTTAATATCTATAACTGCCCAGGAAACACCAAACTGTCTGGATAATATCTATAACTGCCCAGGAACACATGAAACACCAAACCCGGGCTTCTCCAAGATGGGGAGGGCAGGGCCTGGAACAGGTGAGCTAAGCAACTGGGGAAACGAGGCAGGGGCAGGGCAGCCCTAGCGGTCTGCTTCCGGACCCTCCACTACCCAGTGTGCTACACAAACCCTGCTGCACTCCACACACGCCATGATGTACACATGGTTCAGAAGCCCTGGGTTAGATTATTCTCTCTCTAAAGGAATGACTTAATTACGGCTGTCCAACAACAGTAGGATGCACATGTGTTTTTGGTTTTTTTTAGAGAGAGGGTGGGAGAGAGAGACAGAGAGACAGGAACATAGAGCTTTTCCTGTTTATGCCCTGACCCAAGATCGAACCAGCAACCTCTGCACTTCAGGATGACACTCCAATCAACAGATCTATCTGGCCAGGGCTTAATTTTTTTTATTTATTGATTTATTTTTAGAGAGTCAGAGAGAAGAGAGGAGAGAGAGGAAAGGGGAAGGGAAGCATTCATTTGTTATTCCACTCAGTCATGCATTCACTGGATGCTTCCCATTTGTGCCCTGACTGGGGATCGAATACACAACCTTGTCATTTCAGGACGACACTCTAACCGACTGACCTAACCGGCCAGGGTGCACGTGTTTTGTTTTGTTTAAAGATTTTATTCATTGGGGGGGGGGGGCAAGCCCAGAGTTTTGAACCAGCGACCTCAGCGTTCCAGGTCGACGCTTTATCCACTGCGCCACCACAGGTCAGGCACACATGTGTTTTTAATCAAGTATTTTAGTAAAATGGAAGGCAGAACAAATATTCATAACAGAGGTTGGTGAAAAAGGAGAATAAAACCATAGGCCCTGGCCGGTTGGCTCAGTGGTAGAGCGTCGGCCTGGCGTGCAGAAGTCCCGGGTTTGATTCCCGGCCAGGGCACACAGGAGAAGTGTCCTTCTGCTTCTCCACCCCTCCCCCTCTCCTTCCTCTCTGTCTCTCTCTTCCCCTCCCGCAGCCGAGGCTCCATTGGAGCAAAGATGGCCCGGGTGCTGGGGATGGCTCCTTGGCCTCTGCCCCAGGCGCTAGAGTGGCTCTGGTTGCGGCAGAGCAACGCCCCAGAGGGGCAGAGCGTTGCCCCCTGGTGGGCGTGCCGGGTGGATCCCGGTCAGGCGCATGCGGGAGTCTGTCTGACTGTCTCTCCCCATTTCTAGCTTCAGAAAAATACAAAACAAACAAACAAAAAAAACAACAAAAACATAGTGAGGATTATGTAATTCAGATAATAAAATGTGCACTTCCCTTAGGGTACCCACCCACATCACAGTATTAACAACTTCTCTTTAGGCAGAGGGACAGCCAGTGGTCCACAGCAGCAGTCTCGGTCCACCTGGGGCTCCCCTTTAGCGTTAGATGAGAGGTGCCTACGAGGAGGCAGTAGTGTGCTCTACTCCAGCTGCTGCCCCTTTCTCACCTTTTCCTCCTGCCTCACTTCATTGGTCATCTGTTGGTCCCACCGTCCTAACCTTTTTCCTCTACTTGATATACAAGGAAAGCCCCGGGCATAAAGCAGGAAAGACCAGACTAATCTACACACAAGCATCATCTTCTAGTGGCTCTGGGGGTTGCTCTGCCGTCCCCTTCACCTAGATGGATCTTGCAGCCAAACAGCTGCTACAGACTCTACCCCAATGGGGAACCTAATCCTGAAAGAGTGGACAGCCATGGAACAGTTTTCAAACTCAACAGACTGGAGACTGGTGACAGACTGGAGACTAGTTGGGTAATAGTCCTTCATTCCTCCAATACAATACCTAGAGTCCCATTAATCTGGAAAGCCCAAGTCCTCTGAGTAAAAGGAAGGTCAACTGTTTTATTAAAATGTAACCTAAAACCAGCAGTAACAAAGGCACTCCTTCAACAGGCAACATCTCAGAGGAGGGATGGGGAAAACAAGAGAGGTCAGTGGGAGGGTGCTCAGAGTCAGGAGGCATGGACAGGTTCCAGCAACTGCTAGCTGCCCTCCAGTGTCCCCTCTCCTCTTCCTCCTTCTAACGGAATTACCTGATACTTAGAACACATGGCACATGACATTTCCCAGCCTCCTTAGAAAGAGAGCAGACGTGCCCTTCAGCCCTTCCTTCCTCCTCCTTTACCTGCTGTCTGAGACAGGAATACGAAGGCTAGAGCTCCAGCTGTCGAGGAAGAGAACCACACCCTAGAGAAGACAAAGCAATACGCCAAAAGGAACCAGGGTTCTTTTTTCTTTTTTAAAAATTTTAATTAATTGTAATTTATTGTACTGACATGAATTCAAGTGCAGGATTCTTGACCTGTCTTCCCAGAGCTGCTTTCCAGTCCTGAACTGCCTACCTCGATTTCATTACAGGAGAAAACCACACTCAGTCTTGTTTAAGCCACTGGTATTTTGGGTTTTGTGTCACATGCAGCTGAATCTAATCCTAAGTGATACGTATCAATGATTAAGACCACAAAATAAGTTCAGAGTGTGTGAGAGCTCCCGGGAAGCAGGCATCTTATCTGTTATATGTATCTCCAACAGCTGGAGCAGTCCTGGTACAAGGCCAACACCTTCCCTATCTGGAACAAACAATATCCTTCATTTGATCTCTTTATTTTTTTCGTTTCAACAAATCTTTACAAGGTTATAACTCTCAAGAAAACGTCAGTGTTTACCCACTAATCTAGGTACGATGCTAAGTGTACCATGAAAGGAAAACTGCTCTTCAGCCTCAGAACTATTCTAAGTTGTCTTTAGGATCTCTATTTCAGGGGAAAGAGGCATTATCTAGTGGCTGAAGACAGACAAGCTGAGCTGCATACCAATCGCTGCAACTCACATGCGGGTGACCTTGGAAACACACATACACACAGCAAACCAAAGATTAGATGTAAAACTCCGTTTAAGCTACTGTAGGACAGAAGCAAGTTATGAAGTTATAACAGGAAGACACATGGCAAAAAATTTCATTTGAAAAACACATCAAAATTTCTGAACCCTTCTGCCAGTAAGCGTGATGATCCCGTGTGCCGTGCCTCAGAAGCCCTCATTAATTCACTGAAGGGAATGATGTCATCCTTTGGAAATAAGCCAAGCCTGGCCTGGCCGAGACTGCGGCCACCGCCACCACAGCTCCAACCCCTGCCCCTCCCACTTCCCTGGCAAGTGGACAGAAGCTGATGTAACTGCACAGAAGCAAGGGAAAAGAAAACAAGCTTCTGAACCACATTAAAGAAAAAAAAAAAAACAACTTCCTTTAATTTGAAAATTCTTTGTTTGTTAAAAGACTTGAATATCCTTAGTTTTAAAATAGCCTTTCATTTTAATGACAAAAAAAACCCTTCTTTTTTATATGAACTAAAATCTTATTTGCTGGACCCCAAAATGAGCTAAGGTAGGAGCTGAAAGATTTGTCTTTGATAGATCTTCCTTAAAACCTGCCAATTAAGAGGTTCCATAGGGTCTCAATGGATTCCCAGGCAATGGACTCAAGCTGCAGAGATCACAGTAAGTCTCCATACCCATTGATCCTAACTCAGCAGGCAAAGAGTGACAGAAAAGCAAAATAATGTACAGAATTGATCACATACTGGAGGGAAAGGGAAAACCCTTATTTTAAAAGAGAACCAGCCCTGGCCAGTGGCTCAGTGGATAGAGTGTTGACCTGGTATATGGAAGTCCCAGGTTCAACCCCTGGTCAGGGCACAGGAGAAGCAACCGTCTGCTTCTCCCCCACCCCTCTCCACCTTTTCTCCCTCTTCTCCTCCCACATCCAGTGGCTCAACTGGTTTGAGAATGGCCCTGGGCACTGAGGATAGCTCCTGTGGAGAGAGCATCAGGCTCAGGTGCTAAAAATATACTGCTCACAAAAATTAGGGGATATTTCAAAATGAATATGAAGCTATAAAATATCTCCTAATTTTTGTTAGCAGTGTAGCTCGGTACTCAGGCATCGAGCCCCAGATAGGGTTGCTAGGTAGATCCCGGTAGGGGCATAGGCAGAAGTCCACCTCACTATCTCCCCTCCTCTCATCTAAAAAAAAAAAGAGATAAAAATAAAAGAGAACCAATGAAGATAATAAGAAATATTAATTGATTCATTAATATTCTTCAACTGTGACATGATACAAAAACTGCTTTGAATACCTGACTACTGACTTTACAGGAGCAATTCTGAAATAAATGGTGCAAACAAAACACAAACACTCTGCAGGGGAAGCATTGCAGCCTCTTTTTTTTTTTTTTTTTGTATTTTTCTGAAGCTGGAAACGGGGAGGCAGTCAGACTCCTGCGTGCGCCCGACCGGGATCCACCCGGCATGCCCACCAGGGGGCGATGCTCTGCCCATGTGGGGCGTCGCTCTGTTGCAACCAGAGCCATTCTAGCGCCTGAGGCAGAGGCCACAGAGCCATCCTCAGCGCGGGGGCCAACTTTGCTCCAATGGAGCCTCGGCTGCGGGAGGGGGAGAGACAGAGAGGAAGGAGAGGGGGAGGGGTGGAGAAGCCGATGGGCACTTCTCCTGTGTGCCCTGGCCGGGAATCGAACCCGGGACTCTTGCACGCCAGGCCGACGCTCAACTACTGAGCCAACCGGCCAGGGCTGCATTGCAGCTTCTTGACACTAAAAAGAAAGGTGACTGAAATTATCCAAAAAGACTACTGAATTTTCCCATTAAGGAAATCTTATGCCCTAGCCAGTTAGCTCAGTCACTTAAGAGCATTGTCTCAAAACAACCAATGAGTGAACAACTGAGTGGAATAACAAATGAATGCTTCCCTTCCCCTTTCCCCCCTCTCTCCCTTCCTCTCTCTGTCTCTCTAAGAATCAATCAACAAATAAAAAAATTAAGCCCTGGCCAGATAGTTTGGTCGGTTGGTATTGTCCTGGAACACGGATGGTGCCAGTTCGATTCCCTAGTCAGGGCACCTGTAGGAACAGCTCAATGCTCCTGTATTTCTCTCTCAAAAAACAAAACAAAATATATATACATATATGATATTATCTTATTTTACTTACACTTCCGTTCCAGCTCCCTTATTTCTTCTGGTGGAATTTTCATTTTATCAATGTGCTCACGTAAAACACTAGCCCATTTCTGTAGAGATTCCATCACAGTCCAAGGCCTAGACATGTCTGCAACAAAAATGACCAGGGTCTCCGGCAAGGATTCAGCAGAAACTGCAAATTTCAGCAGGCCTTTGTGGTATAGGTCTCCATCCAGAATCCACACATTACAGCGTGTGTGATCTAAGAAAAGAAGTGAGGCTAAGTTACTACCTGACAAAACCCACCAGCACAGCTGAAAGAAGAGCCTTGAAAAAAATTTGAAGGACAGTCACAAAATGCCACACAGAATACAAACAGAAATCTTGACCAGGAAAGGGCCCACGTGTTCAGTGGATAGAAACCCTTGGTCCAGGTGCCTGGTGAATTGTCTAGACTTTAAACTACCATAATATATTGTGTCCAGGTATAAAAAGATGTAATGTCTGAGGAGTAAAAAGTTAAATACACGTTAGCTTTCAATAAGAATAAAAAAATACTAGTAAGAGCTACTAATGTTCACTGATCAACTGTTCCATAGTCTAAATATAAATAACCCATTCTCCTAAAACATTAGCAATCTGTGAGGCAGTGGGCTGTGTGCCACAACCTGTGTTTAAACTAACTCTTTTCTGGGTCAGTTACACTGAGCAGGACGCTCACATAATTAGAAGGGTGCCAAAAAGACAGGACACCTTTGTATTTATATGCTAAGATAAAATCATTACTTATATAAATTGAGATGTGAATTACTGGATGCCTGATGATTTAAGGAATTACAATTATTATTATTTTTAAAGGTTTTACTTATTGATTTTAGAGAGAGGAGAGAAAAAGGGGGGGTGGAGTGGGAAGCATCAACTCATGGGTAGTAGCTGCTTCTCATATGTGCTTTGACTAGGCAAGCCCAGGGTTTTGAACCAGCAACTTCAGCGTTACAGGTCAATGCTCTATACACTGCCACCACAGGTCAAGCTACAATTATTTTTGATACAATAACATGGTTATTTTTAAAAGCCCTTATCTTTTAGACATACATATGAAGTATTTGCAGATGTAATGATATGTCTGAAATTTGCTTATAATAATTCAATATGGAGTAAAGGAAGAAGAGGATGAGTAACAGTTGAAATAAAATTCATCAAGAACTGGTAACTGGGCCCTGGCCGGTTGGCTCAGCGGTAGAGCGTCGGCCTAGCGTGCGGAGGACCCGGGTTCGATTCCCGGCCAGGGCACATAGGAGAAGCGCCCATTTGCTTCTCCACCCCTCCGCCGCGCTTTCCTCTCTGTCTCTCTCTTCCCCTCCCGCAGCCAAGGCTCCATTGGAGCAAAGATGGCCAGGGCGCTGGGGATGGCTCCTCGGCCTCTGCCCCAGGCGCTAGAGTGGCTCTGGTCGCAATATGGCGACGCCCAGGATGGGCAGAGCATCGCCCCCTGGTGGGCAGAGCGCCGCCCCATGGTGGGCGTGCCGGGTGGATCCCGGTCGGGCGCATGCGGGAGTCTGTCTGACTGTCTCTCCCTGTTTCCAGCTTCAGAAAAAATGGAAAAAAAAAAAAAAAAAAAAAAAAAAAGAACTGGTAACTGTTAGCCTGACCTGTGGTGGCGCAGTGGATAAAGCAACGACCTAGAGCACGGAGGTCGCCGGTTCAGAACCCGGGGTTTGCCCGGTCAAGGCACATATGGGAGTTGATGCTTCCTGCTCCTCCCCTCTTCTCTCTCTCTCCTCTCTCTAAATATGAATAAATAAAATCTAAAAAACAACCCAAAAAACAAAAGAACTGGTAACTGTTAAAGACAGATGGTAGATACATTCATTTGGGTTCATACAATCTCTCTATGTTGTACACAGTTTTTGTTTTCCATTAATAAAAAGTTTAAAATGTTCACACAACTGTACAAGTGCTGACATTTAATGAAACGTGGTTCTAAAATCATAACTGGATGAACAACCTATAGAAGATAATTCTCCAAATTGCTAATATTGCATATTTAAAAAAAAATTTTAGTCATCATTTTTTTTTTTGTGGCAGAGACATAGAGTCTCAGAAAGAGGGACAGATAGGGACAGACAGACAGGAAAGGAGAGAGATGAGAAACATCAATTCTTCGTTGTGGTTCCTTAGTTGTCCATTGATTGCTTTCTCATATGTGCCTTGACCAGGGGGCTACAGCAGACTGAGTGACCCCTTGCTTGAGCCAGCGACCTTAAGCTCAAGCTGATGAGCCTTGCTCAAACCCGATGAGGCCACGCCCAAGCTGGCAACCTCGGGATCTCGAATCCGGGTCCTCTGTGTCCCAGTCCGATGCTCTATCCACTGTGCCACCGGCTGGTCAGGCTAGTCATCGTTTTTGACAAAAACTTTTATTATAAAAATGCCTTGAGAAAGAACTCCTACTATCAAAATTATGCCATTAAACTTACTTCCCAAAAAATTTCAACACACTTTAAAAATTGGTGTGCTGTTAGCTCCTTTCTTTTGTATAATCAATACTATAAAAAAAAATTTCATGACTTTATTTCAACAGTATAATATGGTATCTATATCTAGCTACACTTTCAAAACTCTATTTTTCTATTAAATTTTTTTAAGATTTTTATTTATTTATTTTAGAGAGGAGAGAAAGAATGGAGAGAGCAGGAAGCATCAACTCCCATATGTTGTGCCTTGACCAGGCAAGCCCAGGGTTTTGAACTCAACCTCAGCATTCTAGAGCAACACTTTATCCACTGCGCCACCACAGATCAGGCATACTTTATTTATTTTATTTTATTTTTTAATTACAGTCTATATTCAATGATTTTGTATGTTTTAGGTGCATCAAAATTTTAATACATTTTAGATAGTAGTTTTGCCTACAGAATGTATATTTATAAACCCATCACACCGCCTGACCAGGCAGTGGTGCAGAGGATAGAGCATTGGACTGGGATGTGGAAGGACCCAGGTTCAAGACCCCGAGGTCGCCAGCTTGAGCGCGGGCTCATCTGGTTTGAGCAAAAAGCTCACCAGCTTGAACTCAAGGTCGCTGGCTCCAGCAAGGGGTTACTCAGTCTGCTGAAGGCCCGTGGTCAAGGCACATATGAGAAAGCAATCAATGAACAACTAAGAAGTCGCAATGCGCAACAAAAAACTAATGATTGATGTTTCTCATCTCTCTCCGTTTCTGTCTGTCTGTCCCTGTCTATCCCTCTCTCTGACTCTCTCTGTCTCTGTAAAAAATAAATAAATAAATAAACCCATCACACCATATAATTAAACAAACAAACAAAAACTACAGCTGAATGACATATATGCCCTGCCCAGATAGCTTGGTTGGTTAAAGAATCTTCCCAGGCCCTGGCCAGTTGGCTCAGTGGTAGAGCGCTGGCCTGGTATGCAGGAGTCCCAGGTTCGATTCCCGGCCAGGGCACACAAGAGAAGCGTCCATCTGCTTCTCCACCCCTCCCCCTCTCCTTCCTCTCTGTCTCTATCTTCCCCTCCCTCAGCCAAGGCTCCATTGGAAGCAAAGTTGGCCAGGGCGCTGAGGATGGCTCTATGGCCTCTGTCTCAGGCGCTAGAATGACTCTGGTTGCAACAGAGCGACGCCCCAGATGGGCAGAGCATCGCCTCCTGGTGGGCATGCCGGGTGGATCCCGGTCGGGCGCATGTGGGAGTCTGTCTGACTGCCTCCCGGTTTCCAACTTCAGAAAAATACAACAAAAAAAAGATCTTCCCAATGCCAGAGGTTGCCAGTTTGATCCCTGGTCAGGGCACATATAGAACAGATTGATGTTAATGTTTCTGTTTCTCTCTTCCTCTCCCCCATCCTTCTTCCCTCCCTCTCTCTCAAGTCAGTAATTATAAAAAATAAAAAGATTATAGTTAATCATGAGTTCAAAGAGGAATCTGCAAACAGGTGGCCTAGAAAAATCCCATAAATACAAAACCAAGAAATTTTTAAGGAAAACTGAAGAAATCTGAAATAAAAGTTAACATGTATTTCAACTCAAAGGCAAATGAATATGGTTAATATGCTGTTTTGGCATGAAGTATGCCTATGCCATCTTGAAACAAAACCCTGGAGAGTCACAGAGTACACTACATTTTTCAAAAGGGTACTTACTATAGCTACCTCTGTGTCTTAAGCACTCAGCTATATGTGACACAAGCCACCTCTCGTTCTGTCAACCTACAAAATATGTATCATTACCCAACTCTAAAAATAAGGAAACTGAAGTGTAGAATGGTTCCATAAATCACTAATGACTACAGGAGTGGGGTTCTGAACCACTTCTGCGTGGCCAGAAAGCCCAAGTTCTTTTCACAATAACCATGCTGCCCAATAAAAACAGGAAGCAAAACACTCAGACATATGAGATCGTCTAGGCCTGCCTCAGTGGCCCAAGTCCCAGACTTACCCAGACAAACTCCAGTTGCCCTAGATGGGCACCTGAATGCCTCTATCCATTTACACAAGGAGAACCCTCAGCACCAGTCTACCGCCTACCTACTTTTCTTTCACAACCTTCAGGGAATGTTCGGCATGGCAAAGGAAGTGGGGGAAGTAGTAGCAGATATAAAGTCCCTGGGGTTTTAAGATGACAACTAAGTTACTATTAATATGATGCAGGTCTCCAAAGTTTTAACAAGTGATCCTTACTCATACCCTCTTAATAATGACTCTTGGAGATTGAAGAATTATTGTGCTAGACAAAACCTGAGTCTAGCTACTTCATTTTAGCAATAAAGAAACAGTGTACAAGCCCTGGCTGGCTCAGTGGTAGAGCATTAGCCTGGCGTGTGGATGTCCTGGGTTCAGCTCCTAGTAAGGGCACATAGGAGAAACACCTATCTGCTTCTCCACCCCTCCCTCTCTCGTTTCTCTCTCTCTCTTCCCCTCCTGCAGCCATGGCTCAATTGGAGCGAGTTGGTCCCAAGTGCTGAAGATGCCCAATGGCCTCTGCCTCAGGCGCTAAGAAGAGCCTGGTTGCTGAGCAGTGGAGCAATCTCCCAGATGGGCAGAGCATTGCCCCTAGTGGGCTTGCTGGGTAGAGCCCCATTAGGGCACATGCAGATGTCTTTCTACCTCCCCTCCTCCCACTGAATTTAAAAAATATAGTGGATCAGAGATGGTGAGACCTGATCCTTTATATAATTACCCTTACCTCATGATCCCTACTATTTAAATGGGTAAAGGAAAAAATAAAGGAATTGACTCAATATATTTTATCCTTACTCTACATAACTTTCCTACAAATAAAAAGACCTAGACACAAATGATTATTTTAGGAACAATCGAGATCTAACATACAACCTCGAAGTTTATAAAGCAGGTAACAGAGGAACGGTAACCAAAAACCATTACTCCAATCCAGCTCATAATTTCATTTATAAGAAAAAGTTGTAAAGTGGTATCTAATAGGAGTGCTTACCATGCACTAAATCATCCCAACTGCCCTGTAGCAGAAACTATTACTATCCACATTCTAGAGATGAGGAATTAAGAGAACATTATATTACCTCTGAGCCTGTATTCCTTCCACTGGAAAAAAAACCAAAAACAAACCAAAAAAAGGCAGGAAATTAGCACTTTTACACTGTCACAAAGAGACTCAGAGTCTCCTGTGTCTGTTGAGCTGCTATACTCTGAATCATACCCATTTCAGATTTTTCACTAGAACCAGGCAGAGTAAGAATGGTGCCCAGGTCAGTCTGCCAAGCGTTTCTCTCACAGAGAAGTCCAGAGCTTTTAAAAATATCTCTCTTATTACTTTTACGCGCATCTGAAACTTTACCTTAAATATCTCATTTTAAGTGGGAGCTATTCAGAGCAGCAGCTGACAGTCCCTTTCCTCCATTTTCACTAAGATACTATAAAGCGGAAAGCCAATAAAACCCTACAAAGACATATACTTCATCTACTTCCATGACTTATTCTCTTGAAACTGTGAACTCCAAGAAAGAAGATACCTACTAAGAAGGGCTCCTGGTGGCTAACTAGGCTCAAATTAAAACACAAAACAAGCCAGAGCCTAGCAGTCATTTCTATATGGGGGCCTCTCATGCAAACCACACTTCAGGGAGAAGCCTGCACTAAGCTGCCTGCCTCCTACACTGAACTGCCTTCCTGGCGTGTGTTTATGTCATCTGAGCCAGTCTTTATTGAGTTCCTAGAATCCTATCTTAACCAATAGGACTGAGACTTTCCCAGTCCACTGGGAGCTACACACCTATATTCTCACCAGCATCTCACTGACCAATGAGGGACCAGGGACAGGACTTCTGTCTACATAAGTCAGCCCCCCTCTGGCTTGGGAAGTGCACTTTTCCTTTTCACCCAAGACAGAAGACAGTGTTTCCCAGCTGAAGATGTCTTGTTAGGGCGGAGTGGAGCAAAGAGGAGCAGATGGTGCCTAGCAGAAGAGAGGCCTCCTCGCCCCAGGGCCTTCTCAGTCAAGAAGTCACACAGCTTCATAACTAAGCTATAACTACAACAAGCTGTTCCACAGCCGAGTTGTATCACAATTGAGCTATTTTGCGCTGTCAAGTTTCATTCTTCAGCACACCCCAATTTGGGGAATCCTGTTGGCACTGAGCTAGCACCCCAACAACCACTGGTTGACAGAACTAAACAGAAAATTGAGAATGCCTGGCCATGTGCAGGAGCTGCACCTAAGCAGTCAGAGACCTGCATTCACCCCTCATCATGGGCCAGCACTCCACTCACCATCTCGGTCCTCGTCATGGACGCTGAGGTAAAGATACTCTAAGCCTCTTCCTTTTTTGCCATGCTCAGCTCCTTGTAGTTTAGTCATGAGGGTTGTTTTACCAGAACCATCTTCACCTAAAAATAATGGATGTAAGAAGAAAAAGCGTACTGTTTATTGTAGGCAAGGATGGGGAGTCTCAACATTCACACAAAGAACAACTTAGAATTTCCTGCAAAGCCTACTGTTGAGGTCTCTCACCTGCATTCAGAAACAAAGCAGGCTTTGCTCTAAGAGTGGTTGGTGTGGGGAGGGGTGATAAAGGCAGCAAATTCCAAGATCTAAAATGACACTCTACTGCAACTGTCCTTACTTTACAGGGGAAGGACTGAAACGGGTCCGCAAACCTTACTTACAATTTATAAGACATGCACCTGGAGAAATCAAAGTAAAAGGTGGTGCTGATTTCTCACAAAATAAACTTTTATTATCACAAGAAAGGCAAGAAATCTTCAAAACAGAATTAATCTTAAAAACCAGGAACTGAGAACTAAAAAGAGTCTGATTTGCTTCACAAACATGAAGAACGGAAGCTATTATTCACTTCCTCATCCCTCTCCAACCAACAACCATCCCCGCTCCAACAAAGAAATCGTAAACGTCAAGAACCACCACCACCAAGGAACATCACTAAGCGCTCCTGGGATTTCATAATATGGACTTAGAGAACATGAGAACTGAAAGGCACTCCACAGATCAAGGTCTCCTTCCCCATCCCCAATGCCACTACCTTACTCAGGCCCTCCAGATCTCCTCTGGATCATGTAGTACCCAGCAGGTACTGTCAGATACCTGCTTATTTTGAGCCACCTGCCACTTCCCTTTCACAAAGCTTTGGAGAATTCCCTTTCTCCAGCACAGATCTAGTACTTTGACCCCCCCCCCCACCTCTTGAAGATCTCTAAGGCAGTGGTCCCCAACCCCTGGGTCGCGACTGGTACCGGTCTGTGGGCCATTTGGTACTGGTCCGCAGAGAAAGGATAAATAACATACTTTATTTCCATTTTATTTACATTTAAGTCTGAACAATGTTTTATTTTTAAAAAATGACCAGATTCCCTCTGTTACATCCGTCTAAGACTCAGTCGATGCTTGTCTCAGTCACGTGATACATTTATCTGACCCACCCTAAAGGCCGGTCTGTGAAAATATTTTCTGACATTAAACCAGTCTGTGGCCCAAAAAAGGTTGGGACCACTGCTCTATGGTACAACGGTCACCACCAAAAGAAGACCATCGCTCCCCTCCTCGCAGTGATTCCGTGAGGGGAATGGAGGGGAAATAAAAGGCCCTTGAGGATCAGGAACCTTCAGGAAAAAAGCATTAACTCTTCAGCCTTCCACAATCTGCCCCCAACTTACTTCAACAGTCATCTTCCACAAGGGACTTCTGGCAGCTTCCAAACTCCCACACCTTGTCACCTCTGTGTTTCTGCAAGCACTAACCCTCTGTACCAGGGGAAGTCAACCTTTTTATACCTACCACCCACTCTGTATCTCTGTTAGTAGTAAAATTTTCTAACCGCCCACCGGTTCCACAGTAATGGTGATTTATAAAGTAGAGTTACAACAAGTTAAAGCATATGATAATAATGACTTACCAAGTACTTTATGTCAGATTTTCGCTAAGTTTGGCAGAATAAATCTTTATAAAACAACTTACTATAGTTAAATCTATCTTTTTATTTATACTTTGGTTGCTCCGCTACTGCCCACCATGAAAGCTGGAACACCCACTAGCGGGCGGTAGGGACCAGGCTGACTACCACTGCTCTGTACCCTTGCATACTGACACATCCTTCAAAACACCTGATACCAAAATCACCCTCTTTCAGAAAAGCACCAAGCACTATGATATGCTCCCATAATTATCTGCCTATGCCTGGTTGGTATACTGCAGTTACCAATACACCTGTCTCTCCCTAGACAGAGATTCCGACGTACTGTCTGACAGGTGTCTGTGCTGCCTGGTGCACACCCTACAGGTCCCACTCAACAAACGGGTTTGCTGTACCATCGAACCAAACTCCAGCACTTGTATGAGGAAACTGAAACCAGAGACGTTAAGGGACCTGACCCAGGTAACCCAGCAGTGAGGTCTGGAATAAGGCAGCAAAGCCCCTTGGTGAAGACTCCAAAGCCGGCTGTCCTTTGCAGGATCCCTTCAACTACTCATGAAGATGGAAGAGCGGCTCCTGTGCCCCCTCTCCACAACTTCAACCCCAACCCCAAGTCACCAAGTTCCCCTAACTTCTAACTTCCACGTACACTCACGCCCCTCTCCACGCCCACAGTTGGAGAACTTCGAGGCTGTGAACGCCAGGAATCAGGGACATTTAAAGCAAGGCCAACGTTGGAACAAATGACTGAGGAATGCACCGACAACCCCATGAGAGCATCACTGGGCTCTCCCAAACAGGCAACACCCAGCCTCCGGCGTGGTGGACCTGGCCACTCCCCGGCTGTCCAGCCGGGGTCCTCCGGGCGCGCGGCGGGCGAGGAAGGCGGGGACCTGCGAGCGGCGCCCGCCTCGCCCACCCCGGCACCCCGGGCAACGCCCCGCCGCCGGCGCTCACCAAAGACCAGGATGTTCTTGCCGGACGGCAGCTTGGACCTGGCACGGGTGGACACCTCGCTCAAGATCGAGGACCTGTGGAGACAACAGCAAAGCGGTCAGCGCCGGAGCCGGCTTGGATCTGACTGGCCCAGGACGGCCGTCAGTCTGCCCGACGGCCCGGCCCAGCCCGGCCACCTCGCGGCCTCACCATAGGCTCTGGCCTTCCTCTTCCTCACTGGTCAGGTCGCCGGCGGCCGCCACCGCGGGCCCGTTGGGGCCCAGCAGCACCTTCTTCTCCACCCCCACCGGCGCCATCTTGCCAACTGCAGCCACAAAGAGGGCCCTCCCCCGGGCCCGCCGAGGACCCGCGAGGACCCCGGCCGGGACGCCCGCCGCCCGCCGTCCCCTCGCCACGTCTCACTTCTCCCGCCCAGCAAGGTCTGTGCCTTCGGCTGCGCTCCTCCCGGGATGCGATGTCCGCAGGCTCTCTAAAGGTCGTGAGACCGCCTCGCTGGCAGGAGGCAGTCGGGAAGCGGCCGGGTGGCGGTCAGGCGGCAGTCGAGGCAGCCATGCGCTGGGGGGAGGCGGGAGCGGGAGCCGCGGGACAGGGCGCGCGGGCGGCCTCTGCTGGCCGAGGGGCGCAGCGGCACCCGCCCCGGGTCCTCCCCGCGCAGGCGGTTCCCGCTACGCTGTCGGGGGGGCCGTCGGAGGCCGAGGTAGCCGATGGACAGACGCCAAAAGCTCAGTCTTTGGGATGAGAGTAATACTTAGCTCCATTTATCTAACTCTTCCACAGTTACATTATCTCCCTGAATCATATCTAACCCTTTTACAGATGAGGAACCTGAGGGTCTTAAAACTTAAGAAACCTGCCCAGGAACCCAATGGTAGAAGATAGCATCCTGGTACTTCCACTCTTATTCACCGACCTTAACCTGTTATATCACGAGTTTTGCTTGATCCTAATCAAACCCTGCATTTTAAGATCGGCCTTAAACTAGACCCTAAATTCTCGTAAGAACCCTTTTCTCATTTCCTCCTTCATTGACCCTATTTAGAGTGTGAGGTGAGCTTTACCACAGTGACAATACCCTTGAACTTATTAACAGGTTTTTAAAAATGTGTACAGGAAGCCAGCATTTGACACCAGAAACAGGTGGCTTAAATTTCCTTCCTTCAGGGAAGGGAAAGAAAAAGAAAGAGATGTAAAAAGGGAAGGGATAAGGAAGAGAAAGGGGAACAAAAAGAATAATGGAAGGAAAAAAATACATAGTTTGCCTATCAAGCATAAATTTAGGTGTAGCCACTACCTGAGGGCTCTTGCAGTAAACTTTGTGATAACAGGCTTACTTTACAAGGCATTTCTAAATATCACAAGGAAGTGAGTTAAGGCAAAAAAGCAGTCACCTCCAGTGGGTTTCAGATGAGTAACATTCTGATCCTGGCTCTGCCAAATGAATTACTGGAGCCAACAGACATATCGTCTGCTAACTTGAATGTAAGGTTCAAAAGGGACAATGGGAGTGAAAACCCATTAAGACTTCCACCTCTGGAAATCTGGAAAGAGTAGTCAAAGTGTTGTAAGTCATAAAAGGGAAAGCAGTGTCTCAATTTTCACAGAAGAGAAGATGAAGTTGAAAACTACAGGCCAATGAACTTCCTCCTTTTTTGCAGGAATTTTGGGCAGGAGGATACTGTAGACATAGCAAATGCAGATTTCAATAGGGCATTTGACAATTTACATTATAAAGAAGAAAGTAAAATGCAGGCAAGATTGAGGCTTGTTGAAGACCAGGTCGAGAGGAGGCTGCTAAGGATCTGCTCCAACCTGGCCCAGCCAATTCAGGGTGCCATTAGTGACTTGGATAAGAATGCAGCAGAGCCTGACCAAGCGGTGGTGCAGTGGATAGAGCATTGGACTGGGGCGCGGAGGACCTAGGTTTGAAACCCCAAGGTTGCTGGGTTGAGTGTGGGCTCATCCAGCTCCAGCACGTTGTCGCTGGCTTGAGACCAAGGTCGCTGGCTTGACAAAGGGTCACTAGCTCTGCTGTAGCCTCCTCCCCCACAAGGCGCAGTCAATGAACAACTAAGGTGCCACAAGGAAGAACTGATGCTTCCCATCTCTCTCCCTTCCTGTCTGTCCCTATCTGTCCCTCTCTTTGTTTCTGTCACACACACACACACACACACACACACACACACACACACAAAAGAATGCAGCAGAACACTCATAGAAGTTGTGGATGACCTGAGTCAGGAAGGGATGCTGTAAAGCCAGTGGCCAAGGCCCATCACAGCAGCCTGGCCCAAGCAGGTTCGCATTGGATTCGGACAGTCAGTAAAGAAACAATGGAGCCAAAAAACTGATGGGCCATCATCTTTAATCCTAGCTTGCACCTGGTGGGCACGTAAAAACACACACTGGGCTCCAAAACCCACTCATATTCAGTGCTCACAAAGCCACTGACTTATCCGAGTTTCCTAGAATCAAAGGTTTCTAGCTCACCAGACTTATTCACCTCTGTTTCCCATCTCCTTCCGTCTCCCAGATATAAACTCTGCACAAACTGGCCTCTCACTCAACACTCCACCATCTTGGCTGCTTTTCCTGGCCTCCTCCACGTGGCCTTTCTCTGCTCTCCTCTGCTCTCTCTTCTAAGATTAATCTCAGGAACCGAGAGAGAGCAAGCTCCTGTTCTGCCCTCATTTTATAGCGTAGAAATCAAAATCTTTAATCCAATATACAAAATAAGAAAGTCTCTGATACAAAGTCACTTATCTGAGGCATAATTGGATTGTACCACCCCACATCAAAAAGGGTGGGAAAGGCTTAGTCCTAAAACCAAGCCTCAGGCTACAAGGATCCTGCCTGCCCACAGCCCTCAGAGACACACATTAATATCACCTGGGCGACGGCCTCCACGTGGGCAGCGCCATCTTTAACAAAGTGAGCATAATATATTTTATCTGCCCAACAGATGCCTAATATAATGAATGACAAACTGAGTGTAGGCTAAACCTAGTAAAATGGAATTTAATATGAATAACTTAAGTCCTGTAGTAGGGTTAAAAATAAATGCATAAGAACAAGATAAGAATAAAAGCTGTATTCTATAAATCTTTATTAACTATAATCTGAGACTTAGACAGAATGCAAAGAAGCATCTTAGGTAAGGTTCACAAAATCTCACTGGGCCTAGCAAAGAAGCTGATGCTCTATTCTGCCAGTCAGGTCACATTTCTTTCTGGACACAGTCTATAAACAAAGAGGTGTCCAGTGGTCGGTGACTAAACTCATAAAGAGAAATGACACTGTTCTGCTGAAGCATGAAGTAGCTGGGGCTCATCAGCATGCAGGATAAAGGATGTAGATCAGAGGTCGGGAACCTATGGCTCGCAAGCCAGATGTGGCTCTTTTGATGGCTGCATCTGGCTCGCAGACAAATCTTTAATAAAAATAATAATAACGTTAAAAATATAAAACATTCTCATGTATTACAATCCATTCATTTCCTACTGCTCATGTTCATGGTTGCAAGTGGCTGGAGCCAATCACAGCTGTCCTCCGGGACAACACCAAATTTTTATTGGATAATGCCTAACATATACGGGTCGTTGTATGGCTCTCACGAGATTACATTTTAAAATATGTGGCGTTCATGGCTCTCTCAGACAAAAAGGTTCCCGACCCCTGATGTAGAGGGAAAAGGGGGGAAGTGATAGACACACATCTTTAACTCTACCAAGGGCTGCCATATGGAAAAGAGATTAAACTTTTGGTGGTTCTTCAGAAAGTGCTGCAGGGAGGCACATTTCATTTTAGGCAAAGGAAGAACCGACCATTAATTATTACCCTGTGAATTAGTAAATCACAGGTTTCTGAAGATACATGCAAAATTAAAGACAAACAGCAATGTTCAGATTGTTATGAAGCAATTCAAAGCTCTGACAGGAAACTATAATTAAGGTCAGTTCCAACTCCAAAGGTCTGTCATTATTAAAATCATATTTTATTCCCTGTTGATTTGGCCAGGTCTAAATTCCTACAGCCATACAGTCTTCTAATAGGCCATCATTTTTGGCTTTCCTTTTATTTTAGTTTATTACCATATATCTCTGTTTGAAAGAGGAAAAGCAGCTTATGCTAGCCAAAAGTAGGCCAAGAGTTAGGGTAAAATTAAAGAAGGTTTTAAAAGGCAGTAGGTTATTTAAATATAGTGTCAGTGAGAAATACAAAACAGTGTCTAAGTTGCAGTATGTCATACTCTTGGGGATTTGTTAAAATATTTTTTTATTGATTGATTTTAGTGAGAGAGGAAGGGGGAAAGAGAGAGAGAGAGAGAGAGAACAGAAACATCAATCTGTTCCTGTATGTACCCTGACCAAGGACCAAACCAGCAACCTCTTCACCCCAGGACGATTCTCTAAGCAACTGAGATATTCGGCCAATGGGGATACTTTTATAAGCAGTGTTTGATGATTCTGTTACACACATTATTTCCCAAAAACTGTTACGTAAGACCCACTTAAAGTGGAAAAATATTTTTAAATCATATCTGAACAATGGTAAAAGATAACTTCTGCTTATCTAAGCTAATGAGGCTGAGGCAATGACAATATGTTTCCCCCTTTGACCTAAAACAACTTTCATAAATCTTGAGAAGTACAAATCAAAATAATATAGCAAGACTATATAAATCATCCCCATAGTGCTTAGGAAGCAGATAATGGCCTAGATTAATTTCCACTTTAAATACTGCAAGGGATTTTACTAATTGTAAATTATTCTTTTGCCTAAAGAAAATTTTGGATTTAAATAGAAATTTTTCAGCTTTGGCTCATTGGCTCAGTGATAGAGTGTTGGCCCAGCGTGTGGATGTCCCAGGTTCGATTCCCAATCAGGGCACACAGTTCGAGAAGTGCCCATCTGCTTCTCCACCCCCCCCCTCTCTCTCACTTTTCTCTCATTCTCCCTCCCCAAGCCGTGCAGCCATAGCTCAATTGGAGCAAGTTTGGTCTGGGCGCTGAAGATGGCTCCATGTCCTTCACCTCAGGCACTAAGAAGAGCTTGGTTGCTGAGCAACAGGTCAATGCCCCAGATGGGCAGAGCATTACCCCCTTGTGGGCTTGCTGGGTGGACCCTGGTCCAGGCGCATGCAGGAGTCTATCTCTGCCTCCCCTCCCCAAATTAAAAAAAATAGAAAATTTTCTTATTAAAGTTTTTCAATATGTGGATCAAGTACTGGAATTTTCAAATGTGGATCAGAAAATAAGAAATTTAATAAAAATTATGCTTCATCTAAGTAGAAGTAGTCATGATCTGAAAAGGTCAAAGAAATCATACTCATAGGGAAATACCCTTTGGGACTGAAGAGCCTACTATAATGACATGAAGCAGTGAGCCAATGGGTACATAAGCACAGCAGAGCTTTTAGGCCCTGATACTTGATCCCTTGACAATAGCAACAACATTTTAAGTATAATGGAGGCTGCAACAGCATTCTTTTGGGATCATGATAGAATACAAAAAGAGTAAGAAAAATAAAAAATTGAAATATAACAGTTTGGTTTTCCATTAGAAGAAAACTATCTTAGAAACAAACAATAAAAAATTGTTTTAGGCCCTGGCAGGTGGCTCAGTGGATACAGTGTCGGCCCAGCATATGGACGTCCATGTTCAATTCCCAGTCAGGGCACACAGGGGAAGCAACTGTCTGCTTTTCCCCCTTTTTCTCTCCCCTTCCCGCAGCCAATGGCTCAGTGGGCTTGAGCGTGGCCCTGTGCAATGAGGTTAGCTCTGTTGGAGTGCATCAGCCTCAGGCCTAAAAAATAGCTCGGTACTTGAGCTTCAGCCCCAGATGGGGTTGCCAGGTGGATCCTGGTTGGAGTGCATGTGGGAGTCTATCTCCCTCTCACCTAAAAAAAAATTGCTTTAAGCCCTGGCCGGTTGGCTCAGTGGTAGAGCGTCAGCCTGGCGTGCAGGAGTCCTGGGTTCGATTTCCGGCCAGGGCACACAGGAGAAGCGCCCATCTGCTTCTCCACCCCTCCCCCTCTCTGTCTCTCTCTTACCCTCGCGCAGCCAAGGCTCCATTGGAGCAAAGTTGGCCCAGGCACTGGGGATGGCTCTATGGCCTCTGCCTCAGGCACTAGAATGGCTCTAGTTGCAACAGAGCAACGCCCCAGATGGGCAGAGCATCGCCCCCTGGTGGGCGTGCCGGTGGATCCCGGTCGGGCGCATGCGGGAGTCTGTCTCTCTGCCTCCCCGTTTCCAACTTCAGGAAAAAAAAAATTGCTTTAAATGTTTTAAAAGTAAAAACAAACATATACCAAAAAAGAAATGAACCTGACCATAGAATTTGGAAGTATTCAAAGCAATTTTACAATTAGCCTTTAGAAAACATTTTAAGTAATAAAATGTTAAACATTGAGTTAGTGTATGGGAATCTCATTGAACAACTTGGGAAACTATTCTGTCTTTTGTAGAGCAACTCTCACTGGGTAATACTAAAATCCAAATGTCTCACACTGTATTCATTGAAGTATAATGTCAAATAATGTTTAAAGGCTAATACTCTTTTTTTCTGACCTATGTTCTTTGAGCTTAAGGAAAAATAAAAGCATATTCCTTTTTTTTTTATTGAGAAGTGGGGAGACAGACTCCTGTATACACCCCAACCAGGATCTACCCAGCAAGCCTCCATACTACTACTGGTGGATGTTTTGCCCATCTGGGGCCATGTCTCCATTGTTTGGCAACCAAGCTATTTTAGCACCAGAGTCGAGGCCACAGAGCCATCCTAGCACCTGGGGCCAACTTGCTCAAACCATTTGAGTCATGGCTGTGGGAGAAGAAGAGGGGGGGAGGGGTGGAGAAGCAGATGGTCACTTCTCCTGTGTGCCCTGACTGGGAGTCAAACCCAAGTCTTCCACATGCTGGGCTGATGCTCTACTGCTGAGCCAACTAGCCAGGCCAAAATCATATTCCTAAACAAATGTTTGAATTTATGAAGGAATTTTGTCTTACTAATCTACACTTTGAAAATGTATTTGTTTTATAAACTATTTTAATATTTTGATGATTTACAGCTCATCACATCACAAAAAGTATTTAACATAAAAACAAAACAAACTAAAAAGTATTTAATATAAACAGTATCCTGGTTTCCTTCCACATTCCTTGTCTCATAAGAGTTTAAGAGGATATTTTAATTTTTTATCTTCAAGGCACTGTATTTCAAGAGTCACACTAAAGAGTGACAAGTCTTCTTCCAATTAAGGAGCTGTACACTTGGGGCGTTTGATCAGTTTGTGGTATTTCTGAGCAAGGTCAACAGACTTCCGTCCTTTTTGAAAGGGGAAAGACCACAAAATTAAATTCCAGTGATTTCCCATTTTCTTAACTCCACTTAAAATGTAATTTACTTCTTCTTCAGCAAAGTTTTTACGAATTTTTCTTTTTTCTGTAATTAATGAAAATTGTAGAATATGTTAGTGCCTGATGAAAAAAAAATCTTCTTGAAACCCAAATAAGTGCTTAACTTATTCTAAAGATGAGAGCTATATAGTGAGAAAATTTTATGCCTGGGTTACTCATTACATAGAAATCCATTTCAGTTTTTAAAAACTGAGTGCCTTCTATTTAGATATTATCACTATGACTTCTTCAGTAATTGTAACTTTATCATATTGTAATATTACTTGCAACATCTTTCAATTAAGAAACACAACAGTTTATAAACATTTGATTGTTGATTCTCTTAACAATCCTAGCAGAACAGTTAACAAACAGCTTACCTACCTTATAGATACAGTCTTCCCAGAGGGCTCCATAACTTCATAGAATAGAAAAGAATATCAACACTTGTTACTTTAATTACCAGTCTTAATATTTTTAAAGAATAAGGGTCTTGCCCTGGCTGGGAAGCTCAGTTGGTGAGCATCGTCCTGATCCGCCCAGGTTGCAGGTTCCATCCTGGGTCAGCACACATATAAGACTCAACCACTGAATGTATAAATAAGTGGAACAACAAATCAATGTTTCTCTCTCTGTCCCCCCTCTAAAATTAATAAATAAAGAATAAAGGTCTTCCAAAATTCCCTTTAAAAATAAGTTCCTTACCTATGTGGCTGCTCAGCTTGTTAAAACTAAAATAATAATAATTATAATTTTTTTAAAAGGCTGCAAAAGGGGGAAGGAAGTTTTTAACTATCTAATTTTTTTTTTTTTTGTATTTTTCTGAAGCTAGAAACGGGGAGAGACAGTCAGACAGACTCCCGCATGCGCCCGACCGGGATCCACCCGGCATGCCCACCAGGGGCGATGCTCTGCCCACCAGGGGGCGATGCTCTGCCCCTCCGGGGCGTCGCTCTGCCGCGACCGGAGCCACTCTAGCGCCTGGGGCAGAGGCCAAGGAGCCATCCCCAGCGCCCGGGCCATCTTTGCTCCAATGGAGCCTTGGCTGCGGGAGGGGAAGAGAGAGACAGAGAGGAAGGGGGGGGGGTGGAGAAGCAAATGGGCGCTTCTCCTATGTGCCCTGGCCGGGAATTGAACCCGGGTCCCCCGCACGCCAGGCCAATGCTCTACTGCTGAGCCAACCGGCCAGGGCCAACTATCTAATTTTTAGGGACACTTTCTACAACAGAAAGAGTGCACAGTTAATGTCTGTAAACAAGAATATCTTCTGATCATGATTACTAGAAAATAGTTCTCTTGAGCTTTTTCATTCATTGCTAATTTGTGCTATCATTGTCAGTAGATGCTGATGAAGAGGACCTTTTCTGTATATTCACTTAAGATTGCTATTTACTTTAGTAGAACCTGGAATATCCTTAGAAAATCTTGCCCTTGTATGTCAAGACTTTAGCTATTTATCTACCTCTCCTAGGACAGGGGCCACAGTTCTGATCTTTTTTTTTTTTTTTTTTTTTTTAGATTTTATTTATTCATTATAGAGAGGGAAGAGAGAGAGAGAAGGGGGAGGAGCAGGAAGCATCAACTCCCATATGTGCCTTGACCAGGCAAGCCCAGGGTTTTGAACCGGCATCCTCAGCATTTCCAGGTTGACGCTTTATCCACCGCTCCACCATAGGTCAGGCAGTTCTGATCTTTTAAAACAGAAGAATATCTTTCTTTCTTTCTTCTTTCTTTCTTTCTTTCTTTTTTGAGAGAGAGAGAGAGAAAGAGAGGCAGGAAGGGAAAGAGAGGAAGAGAGATGAGAAGTATCAACTTGTAATTGCATCACTTTAGATGTTCATTGATTGCTTCTAATACATGCCTTGACTGGGGGCCTCCAGCCAAGCCAGTGAGCCTTGCTCAAGCCAGTGACCTCAGGGTTTAGAACCTGGGTCCTCAACATTCCAGGTCAATGCTCTATCCACTATGCCACCACAGGTCAGGCCAGAAGTGAATCTTAACAGCAGAAGGCTGATACATAAATGAAAATAATATCTGGTTATGAATTAATGGTCTTATTTAGAATGTAAGCTCCAGGAAGATGGAATTTTTGTCTATTTTGCTCATCACTGTATCCCCGGGGCCTAAAACAGTGTCTGACACATAGTAGGTGATCAATAAATATTTGTTGAAAGAAAAAAGTTATTATTGGTAAAAAACTGTTCTAAAGCTTATCAATGAAATTACTCTGTACTTTTGGGTCTACTGGAAAACTCTGGTTATCTAAGGAATAGATTATTTCAGTTTCACTTGCTAAATGATTTGAACTCATTGTAATCAGTATTGGTTGAGTTATGATAACATTCAGGATATTAGGTTACAGAGTTGTTCATGTAAAGCCAATCACCATTTTTCCATTGCAACTGCAATCTCATTGACGCCTACACTTAACATCTGTGCCCAGGTCCTCAAAGGTTACAGCAGCCGAGTAGCAGGCAGTCTAGAAGAAAGCAGCTCTCTATACCACAAGACTCCTCTCTGTGGCTACTTCATTGCTCCTCTTGACATTGCCCACTAAGATACCAATCCATCTCAAAGAAGAGACTTGTCCCTGAGGCTCTTCAAATACTCAGATGCTGCAACGGTCCCCTATGAAAAGCATCATCTCAAATTTGAGTGTAATGTATAACCAAATGAGTGGTGAAGGCCATCTCTAATACAAAAGAGAAATTTACCAAAGTGAGGAGGAATGGCAATATATCAAATTTCCCTGCCTTGCTTATGGAAGAGATTTAAGACCAATCTAATCACTAGGCTCATCAAGATGCCCTTCTATATTCTAAAAAAAGCAGGCCAAATTATTCACTGTTTGGTTTTAGCTAAAGCAAACCTAACTCACAAAAAAAGATGTAGGTATTTATGAGCTGAATGTCACAAAACAGTATTTAGGATCCCTCTATATAATCAGTCTAGTCATAATTATGTACATTTCATGAGGCTCTACAAATGATTTTACTATGTAAAATAATTATAGAATATTTTTTATCATTACATATTTGCCTTTAAGACATGTTCCTGAAAAAAAAAATGTTAATTTGATGCCAACTCTTTGTCAAAAACAAGATTTCCAAGTGCAACATGTTTCTATGGAAAATTATCAATTTTCTAATAGTTCCTACAGAAAATATTATTTCTAAAAGTGGGCTACCCTATAGTGGTAGTACTTAAGCTTAATTTACACTTACATGCAGAACTTTTAACCTAAAAAGAGACCCAGACATAAAAACTTTGAGATTTCTTTTAAGGTTTTATCAGTGAAAATGGCCAAATGAAAGTATGTGGCAAAATGTTTCCTGGATGTAACAAATCTGAATGTCTTTGCAATAAATAACAGTGGCTCTATAGACATTACTAATTTCCAGCTTGCTTTGACAAGTAAGGCACTCAACTGC
This sequence comes from Saccopteryx leptura, assembly GCF_036850995.1. NCBI lineage: Eukaryota > Metazoa > Chordata > Mammalia > Chiroptera > Emballonuridae > Saccopteryx > Saccopteryx leptura. The sequence goes on from NC_089511.1 coordinate 17,268,638, forward strand.
TTATCCTTACTCTGCAGGTACTAATTTCATATGAACAGAAAAAAATAGTATTGTTCTTTAAGTCTCTGTGACTAATTTGGAATGGTGATAAATCTGAAATGTTAACTCTGAAGTTAAATAAAAGTTCCTGTAAATTAATTCATTGTTTAAGAAGCATTTTGATTTTGAAGCAGAGCTTTAAGGTTTATACTGTCTATTTAATTTTGGTTATTTGAAATGCTATAGCTATGAACCAAAACCTTTTGCAAAATCTCTCTGAAGCACCTGTACATAGGAGAATAATTTTGTTTCTAAAAAATAGAAACATGATGTCTGACCAGGCGGTGGCGCAGTGGATAGAGCATTGGACTGGGATGTGGAAGGACCCAGGTTCGAGACCCCGAGGTCGCCAGCTTGAGCATGGGCTCATCTGGCTTGAGCAAAAACTCACCAGCTTGGACCCAGGGTCGCTGGCTCCAGCAAGGGGTTTCTCGGTCTGCTGAAGGCCCGCAGTCAAGGCACGTATGAGAAAGCAATCAATGAACAACTAAGAAGTCGCAACGCGCAACGAAAAACTAATGATTGATGCTTCTCATCTGTCTCCATTCCTGTCTGTCTGTCCCTTTCTATCCCTCTGACTCTCTCTCTGTCTCTGTAAAAAAAAAAAAAAAAAAAGAAACATGATCTAGACTAGAGGATTGAACAAGGGTTTACAGACTTGGCCCTGGCTGATTGGCTCAGCGGTAGAGTTGGCCCGGTGTGTGGAAGTCCCAGGTTCGATTCCTGGCCAGGGCACACAGAAGAACCGTCCATCTGCTTCTCCACCCCTCCTCTTCTACTTTCTCTCTGTCTCTCTCTTCCCCTCCCACAGCCAAGGCTCCATTGGAGCAAAGTTGGCCCAGGCGCTGAGGATGGCCCAATGGCCTCCACCTCAGGCGCTAGAATGGCTCCTGCGGCAACGCAATGAAGCAATGTCTCAGATGGGCAGAGCATCGCCCGTTAGTGGGCATGCCAGGTGGATCCCGGTCAGGCACATGCGGGAGTCTGTTTGTCTGCCTCCCTGCTTCTCACTTCAGAAAAATACAAAAAAAAAACAAAAAACAGACTTGCAGTTGATCTTAAGCTCTGCCATTTGCCAATTCAAAGCGCCTTAATGTGGGAACACAATAATACCTACCTTACAATGTTGTTATAAGAATTAAAACAAATAGTAGCTCTAAAACACCTAACACATAGTAGGTGCTTAATAAATATTAGTTTCTTCCTGCTTCTTCTTTAGCTGGGCAAGCAATGAATGAGCAAGCAACATGAGGAAAGGATGCCTCTTTTCTTAGGAAATATGACTTTCATTAGAGATAAGGATTACTATTTAAGAGCCATCAATAATAAAACAGAACAATCATTCAACTGTTTTCTTCTTTCTCAAAAATATATGAAGTTTGGCTTATTTTAAAAATTAAATATGGCCCTTGCTGTTTGGCGCAGTGGTGAGTGTCAGCCTGGCATGTGGATGTCCTGGGTTCGTTTCCTATCAGGGCACACAGGAGAAGCAACCATCTGTTTCCCCACTCTTCCTCTTTCTCTCTCTCTCTCTCTTTATCTCTCTCTCTCTCTCTCTTCCCCTCCCACAGCCATGGCTTGATTGGTTCAAGTGCATCAGCCCAGGCTGGTGCTGAGGATGGCTCCATGGAGTCTCCGCCTCAGGTGCTAAAAATAGCTCCTTTGTGAGCATGGCCCCAGATGGGGGTTGCCAGGTGAATCCTGGTGGGGGTGCATGCAGGAGTCTGTCTATCTCCCCTCCTCTCACTTGGAAAAAGAAGAAAACTAAATAAATAAAACAAATAAAAATTAAATATTTCAGGGTGATGGGTGGAGGCTTGACTTGGGGTGGTGAACACATAATACAATGTACAGATGATGTGCTGTAGAATTGTGCACCTGAAACCTGTATAAGTTTGTTAACCAGTGTCACCCAATAAATTCAATAAAAAAGAAAAACATTAAATTTATTTACTTATTCCTCCAGTAGTAGTAGGTTCATTACTGTGTTGTTTTCTTCTTTGCGGAGTCAGCAAAATTTCTGAAAAATATATATAGAAAACATTTAGTATACTTAGCATATCAATCTCAGTACCAGCACATCAAATCCATTAGTATGATATTTCCCTTATTTTTCCCCTTCTAATAGGAATCCTTAGGTGGATTAGGAACAATTTTTAAAGCATCAGAGACTAAATCTGCTCCCTGGATACATCTTAAATCACTGGTTTTTCAGAGACAGATTTTCTTTTCAACAAAACTTTACCCTCTAGCTTTTAAGTATATGTTCTAGATAATAGTTCAGAAGGTATAGTCATAATTACAGGTTTTTAAAAAAATTATTCCATTGATTTGAGAAAAGAAGGGGAGGGAAAGGGAAGGAGAGGGGGTAGGGGCAGAGAGAGAAGCATCATCTTGTTGTTTCACTTTGTTCCATTTAGCAGTATATACTCATAGATTGCTTCTCTATGTGCCCCGACGGGGGGGCAAACCCGCAACCTCTAGTGCACAGGGTCAGTGCTTTATCCACTGAGCCACTCGACCAGGGCATAATTGCAGTTTTAAAGCTGCTGAATTAATTACTTTTGTTACAAATAAGTGATTTCCTTAGTTCACTTTTATATCTGTCTTCAGCTTCCACAATGACTCTGTGACGATCACACTGGTATGGGCAAGAGTGCAAGAGCTTGCTAAAATTTCGGCTATTCAGGGATATTCCTACTGCTATGCAACCTAAAAGGAAACAAATTAAAGTGATGTATAGATGTCACAGAACATCTAAAAATCTATGAAGCAAATATCTTTATGGTGGTAACTGAAGTGAAATCAGGAACTTAATTATAAATACGTCAAGAAGTTCAAAGTCTTATGACAAATGTAAAGACAAAAAATACAATATAGTGATATAAGTGTTACGATAGAGGTATGACAGAGTTATGGTGATATAGAAAAGAAGCATCTACTTTGGTCTGGTTCTAAGCAGGAGTCACTGTTAGGCAAGGTATCCAAAAGAAGTCATATATTTAATGCCTTATTATGGAAAATGTCAAACACACAAGAGTAAAGAAAAAAAGCTTAATGAACTACTACGTATCCATCACCCAGCTTCAATAATTATTAACTCCTGGTCAGTCATATTTTATCTATACCCATATATTCTGCCCTGCCCCTCATGTACACACTTGATTAGGAAACCTGGAATTTGCATTAAAGTATTATTTTGTCTGTAAATACTTTGTATGCATCCCTAACAGATAAGGACTCTTTTTTTTAAACAAAACCATTATCACACCTAAGAAAAGCATGCTTAATTTAACATAATCTAATATCCAATATTCAAATTCCCCCATCATTTCAAAACTTACTTTTTACAGTTGGTGTCCTTGAATCATGATCCAAACAAGGTCCTCCATTACATTCAGTTGATATGTCTTTTGAGTTTCTTTTAATATATCAAGTCCCCTCTTTTCCTCCCTATCATTTGCTAATTGTAGACACTGGGTCATTTTTACTATGGAGTTTCCCAAAAGCTGGGTTTTGCTAATTACATCCTAGTTGCATCCTTTAAAATGTTCCTGTGTGCCTAAAAATTAGTAATTAGATCTAGATGATTGATCAGATGCAGATTCAGTTGTTCCTCACAGGTAGTATTGTATACTTTGTACCGCATAACACTAAGAGGCACATAAAGTCTGACTACCCTTTTTTCTTTTGACTACCCTTTTTTAATGTTAAGATTGGTCAGGAGGTTTAGGTGATGTTAGCCATACCCATCAATGATAAAGTTCTCCATCTGCCTATCACTTAATGGTATTAGTGGCCCATTCCCAAGGGACTAGGAGAATTCATCCAGGCAGAAAGTTGGCTGGCATGAGGACATTTCTAGTACAATAAACATGTACAAAAGCACAAAAAGTGTGAAGAAGCATAGTGTGTTCAGAAAATCACAGGTACTTTGGTGTGGCTGGAGTATGAGGTATGACAGAAGTGTGGGAGAAAAGTTGAGGCTGGTCAGGGTTGAAAATGCAAGGTCAAGAAGGGTAGTTTTTGCCCTGGCCGGTTGGCTCAGCGGTAGAGTGTCGGCCTGGCGTGCGGGGGACCCGGGTTCGATTCCCGGCCAGGGCACACAGGAGAAGCGCCCATTTGCTTCTCCACCCCTCCGCCGTGCTTTCCTCTCTGTCTCTCTCTTCCCCTCCCGCAGCCAAGGCTCCATTGGAGCAAAGATGGCCCGGGCGCTGGGGATGGCTCTGTGGCCTCTGCCTCAGGCGCTAGAGTGGCTCTGGTCGCAACATGGCGACGCCCAGGATGGGCAGAGCATCGCCCCCTGGTGGGCAGAGCGTCGCCCCAGGGCGTGCCGGGTGGATCCCGGTCGGGCGCATGCGGGAGTCTGTCTGACTGTCTCTCCCTGTTTCCAGCTTCAGAAAAATGAAAAAGAAAAAAAAAATAAATTTAAAAAAAAAAAAAAGAAGGGTAGTTTTTTTCTCTTCTTTTTTTTAAGTGAGAGGAGGGGAGGCAGAAAGAGAGACTCCCACATGACTCACCTGGCAAGCCCCCTCCAGAGTGATGCTCTGTCCATATGGCATTGCTCAATTGCTCAGCAACCGAGCTATTTTTTAGCACCTGAGGTGGAGGCCACAGAGCCATCCTCAGCACCCAGGGCCAACTCACTTAAACCAATCAATCTATGGCTGTGGGAGGGGAAGAAAGAAAGAGAGAGAGAGGAAGAGGAGGGATGGAGAAGCAGATGGTCACTTCCCTGGTGTGCCCTAACCAGGAATCAAACTGGGGATATCCACACACCAGACTAATGCTCTACCACTGAGCAACCAGCCTAGGCTTTTTACATAAATTTAATGGGGTAACATTGATCAATAAGAGTACATAGGTTTTAGCTAAACATTTATATAGCATTTGAACTGTTGATTATGTTATGTACCCATCACCCAAAGTCAAATAATTTTCTGTCCACTGTATATTTGCCCCTCTTTACTCTCCTCCCTCTCACCCTCCTCCCCAAGAAGGTCTTAAAAGCCATGCTGAGGATTTTTAACTATCCTAAAGTCAATGAGGAGGAACTGAAGGATGTTCATTAAGCAGGGAAATGACATGATTTCATTTGTCTTATAGAAATTTCAGCTGAAGGTAAGAGAATCAGCTGAGGGGCTACTTCAACAGTCCAGAAATGAGAGGATTCTGAAACAGCATTTGCAATGAGAATGCAGAGATTTCTGAGGTGAAATGGGTGAATGAGCTATTGGGGTAAGGGAGAAGTTAAGGGTACCTCAAATAACTTGGCAGTTGATTGAATGGCAAAGTCTAGAATAAGCATGGCACACTTCTGGTAGACTTAAAGAGAAAAAAATGTGCAGTGAAATTTAACTAAGTGAGAGCAGGGCAAAATTCCACAAAATTTTGAAAGTCAAGCAGAGTGATTCAGTGAGTTACAGAGAAGCACTAAGGGTTCTTTGGCATGGTGACATAATAAAAAGCACATATTAAGAAGAGAAGTTAAAAAAAAAAAGAAGTTACAGAAATATATACATTATACTATAGTTGTGGGTTGGTGAGACTTGACACTGAAGACTCCTAGAAAGTTGCTGGAGTAACTTAGGCATGAAGCAAAAAGAATTTATATGGGAAAGAAAAAAATAAAAAGAACCAGCCCTGGCCAGTTGGCTCAGTGGTAGAGCATTGGCCCAGTGTGTGGAAATCCCAGGTTCAATTCCTGGTCAGGGCACACAGGAGAAGTGCCCATCTGCTTCCCCACCCTTTCCCCTCTCCTTCCTCTCTATCTCTCTCTTCCCCTCCTGCAGCCAAGGCTCCACTGGAACAAAGTTGACCTGGGCACTGAGGATGGCTCCATGGCCTCCACCTCAGGCACTAGAATGACTCTGGTTGCAACGTAGCAGTGCCCCAGATGGGCAGAACATCACCCCCTTGTGGGCATGCCAGTTGGATCCCAGTCGGGTGTATGTGGGAGTCTGTCTCTCCGCCTCCCTGCTTCTCACTTCAGAAAAAAAAGAAGAAAAAAAGAACCAAATTGGAAAGACTAGAAATAGGAGATTTAAGGAGAAAAAAATATGTATAGCTGATTCAAAGTTTATAATCTGGGAGGCCAGAAGAATAGCAGCAATAATAGAAATAGAGTGGTTGGAGGAAGGGCAATGTAAGAGGGAGAAAGATGCTGTGTTTTGAATACATTAAGCTTGAAATAAAAACAAGATGATGACATCAGTATGTCCTGGAAATGGAAGAATGAGGTTATAACCCAAGGTAGACGCCAACTGTAGAGATACAGCTTTGAAAATCATCCGTAAAACGACAGTTGATGCCACAAAAGTGTATGTTGCAACAGAGTTGAGTAAGTGTGTAGACTATGTCTTGGGGGGTATACTTGTAGAAATTTGGAAGAGAAAGATAAAGCAGTAAAGGTGATTAAATGGAGCTGTTTTAAACTGTAAACTTCTTGAGGTGAGGCATGAGTTTTATTCATCTTTGATTCCACTGCTTGCCATAGACCAAGCACTCCCTAAGTGCTTGTGAAATGAATGAATGAATAACCACTGAGGAAAGAAAGGAACTAGGAAAACGCCATTACAAACAAAGTAAGGGAAAAAAGGGACTTAAGAGTTACACAGCATCTACTCTGCCAACTGGAATACTTTCTAGTAGAGGTACCCAAACTTTCTCACTTCATGGTATCCTTAAAGTCTTGGTGATTTTTTATGGCATCCATAGGCCAAAGAAATGCCAATCAACCAGTTAGGTCCAAAACAACTCAATGAGTACATATGTTCTATCAACTTGGTAGCCACTTGAAAAAATAGACACCTAAATTGGAAGAAAAAATATTTCTATTTTATTCTTATTAATTATGATTATTTCCTAATGGCATGTGTGCACCTATTGGGTATAGCATAACTTCTCAAACCCTGTGTATGGCCAGTAGTCACCACCATCATGGCCATGCACATGCAGGTTCTCATTAGATTTGGGCAGATGGTAAAGAAACAGTGGAGCCAAAAAATGGTGGGCCATTCCTTTATTCAAGTTTCGTACCGGCTGACAAGCAAACACACAGGGAAAAGCACTTCCCTTTCACTCAGAGCTCACAAAGTTACTGACACATTCTCCGGTTCCACAACCAAGAGAATTTTCTCCGGTTTTTCCTAGAATCAAAGGCCCCACCAGTCTCAGAGGAACTCGCAAAAGCCCTCACCTCTGGTTCCCCATCTGGCAACGTGGCTTCTTACTCTGCAAAACTGGCTTCTCTCTCTCTCCCTGCCATCTTGGCTTCTCTCTCCTTTTCTTCTCCTCTCCTTTTAAAACCTTTCTGGCACCAAAACCTCTCCTCCAGCATACATTAGCATAACAAAGGCCATTCCCAAGCAGGAAGGTAATTAACAATTTTTTTTTTTTTTTTTTTTTGGTAATTAACAATTTCACAGATCACATACCCGGTGCTGCCTGGCACCATTTTTTTTTTTTTTTTTTTTTTCCTGAAGCTGGAAACGGGGAGAGACAGTCAGACAGACTCCTGCATGCGCTGGACTGGGATCCATCCGGCACGCTCACCAGGGGCGACGCTCTGCCTACCAGGGGGCGATGCTCTGCCCCTCCGAGGCATCGCTCTGCCGCGACCAGAGCCACTCTAGCGCCTGGGGCAGAGGCCAAGGAGCCATTCCCAGCGCCCGGGCCATCTTTGCTCCAATGGAGCCTTGGCTGCGGGAGGGGAGGAGAGGGACAGAGAGGAAGGAGGGGGGGGTGGAGAAGCAAATGGGCGCCTCTCCTATGTGCCCTGGCCGGGAATTGAACCCGGGTCCCCCGCACGCCAGGCCGACGCTCTACCGCTGAGCCAACTGGCCAGGGCCATCCATTTTTAATAATAAAAGTGAGCAAACTCAAATAACACAAATTTTACAACCTCATTTGCACAACATCCTGGATTCACACTAGAAACTGCCACCTTCATTTCCTGTTCCACACTGATCTTCATGTGGTGCTTGATTTTTATCACAACTATCATTAAAAACCCGCCTCCACAAGGATATGGTATCATCAAAAGGAATGTAGTACAATCTGATGTTGAAACTGTGAACTACTTTGAGCTAGTAGTTCATGTGGTGTCCAAAAAATGTTGACTATTTTGTCTTTCACTTGAACAATTTTAAATACTGTGTAGTGCCCTTGTGAGTTTACTACATAGCCCAGGAAGCCTGGGGGAACAGTTTGGGAACTGAGGCATTAAACTATTGACAGAAGAAGATTTCAAGGAATGGTAGTCAATGGTGTAGAGATACTAGAGGATAATAATTTTTTCTTTTAAGTCATTGGTTTGGGAGTGGAGAGGATGATGCTTCAAGTAGCCTTTAACAGTAATGATTAGCAGAAAAGCAATAAAGAAGCAGACTGGGCCCTGGCTGGTTGGCTCAGCGGTAGAGCGTCGGCCTGGTGTGCAGGGGACCCGGGTTCGATTCCCAGCCAGGGCACACAGGAGAAGCACCCATTTGCTTCTCCACCCCCCCCCCTCCTTCCTCTCTGTCTCTCTCTTCCCCTCCCGCAGCCAAGGCTCCATTGGAGCAAAGATGGCCCGGGCGCTGGGGATGGCTCCTTGGCCTCTGCCCCAGGTGCTAGAGTGGCTCTGGTTGCAACAGAGCGACGCCCCAGAGGGGCAGCGCATCGCCCCTGGTGGGCAGAGCGTCGCCCCTGGTGGGCGTGCCAGGTGGATCCTGGTCGGGCACATGTGGGAGTCTGTCTGACTGTCTCTCCCCGTTTCCAGCTTCAGAAAAATACAAAAAATAATAATAAAAAAAAATAAATAAATAAAAGGGAATAAATACACAGAGAGAAAAGAACAAGGGCAGGAATCTGGTAAGACACAGGAAAAGAAGAGTAGGTGAATAGTTGAAGCAATAGCAAATCACAGAAAGTATTGGGTTCTTTTTCATTTTTATTTTTATTTTTTTGTGTTTTTCTGAAGTTGGAAATGGGAAGGCAGTCAGACAGACTCCCGCATGCCCCCGACTGGGATCCACCTGGCATGCCCACCAGGAGGCGATGCTCTGCCCATCTGGGGCGTTACTCTGTTGCAACCAGAGCCATTCTAGTGCCTGAGGCAGAGGTCATGGAGCCATCCTCAGCGCCCAGGCCAACTTTGCTCCAGTGGAGCCTTAGCTGCGGGAGGGTAAGAGAGAGACAGAGAGGAAGGAGAGGGGGAGGGGTGGAGAAGCAGATGGGCGCTTCTCCTGTGTGCCCTGGCTGGGAATCGAACCCAGGACTCCTGCACACCAGGCTGATGCTCTACCACTGAGCCAACCGGCCAGGGCCAAGTATTGGGTTTTAAGATAAGGAGAAATTAACATAGTTAAACATGAGACAAAAGGAGATAATGGCTAGAAAGGGAATGAAGAGAAAGACTTCACAAGTATTAAAAGAGGGGGAAAAAGAGATGAGGTTCAGAGTATAGCTAGATATCAGTATTAGAGTAATAAAATTAAACTCGACATCTAATACTGTAGAATAGTAATATTTTGAGCCAATGTGCTATAGCCTCAATTTTCTCATAAAGCACAGTGCAAGAATAAGAGTAAAGAGAAAATACCACGGTATGAAGGAATAGGAGAAGGGATGGAATAAGCACTATGGAACATTTACAAGTGCCCTGTAGAAATAACTATGTATGGTGCCAGGTTGGGTACTTGCACTATCAGGGGAATCACTTTGTAAACTATGTGACTGTCTAACCACTATGCTCTCCACCTAAAACTAATATAAAATAATATTGAATGCAAACTGTAATTGAAAAATAAAAATTTTAAAAGAGAGCTCTGCAGAAAAAATAATGGGGCATGGGATGCTGGAAACATTTAGATATTATTTAATACTTAAAGCCTATAATGTATAGAGCATAATCCAAAAATGCATATATATTTATTAGCTTTCTGAAAATATAAAAAAAAATGTTTACCTTATTCAGTAAAGTTAAACTTATAGAGGCATTACTTGTTACAAAAAGAGAATAATAAAGTAATTTAAAAATATTAGCTCTGTTGATTCATATAAACAAATACTAGGAATACAGGAAGGTGCAGATAGAAGGCAATATTTTGAATGTTTTATGATACTCCAAATGGTTATTTTTCCAAAGGAAATTAAGTTTAAATCACACAGGCATAACTACTACAAATTCTACTCAACTAATATCAAATAAAGCTTTAACTATGAAATAACTATAATTAAAAAAAAAAATTTACCTGAGCATCTATACTTGACCTTTTTGGAACAATTGTCAGCTGATAGAAAATTGATGACTTCTTTATTTATTATATCTGAACATAATGTAAATGGATCTGTAAAAAAAAATTGCAAAATGCAAGATTTTTTTTAATAATGAAAAGGACCTGATATTTACAAGATTAATTATCAAGATTTTCATAAACTTTAGTCTAGTATTACACAGCCAGTCATCCTGATAGACAACAAAAGAGTTCTGGATATCAGTAAAAGGTGACTGAGCATCTATACCAGAAAGAGAGTCAGAAGTGTGGCCTATGCACTAGAGGGCAGATATATCAATGTACATTTTTAGCTATAGTAGTCACCTAAATAGGTGTTTTCTTGAAAAATCAAAAAAGAAACATTTATTATCATACCTGTGACTGGTAACTGCTGCTTTCTATTTTTGACAATGGGATTTGGATGTTTAAAAACATGGTCACTAAAAGAAAACAGATACCAGATTACTAAAAATAAACATACTGTTTGGTGTATGTACAAATGTTTCTGTAAACAATGGTGTGATTCTGAGTGGCAGGCAGAAGAAGCTGCAGCCAGGATTACCAAAATCTACCAAATTCTGCTAAAGTAGGGTCTGAGATGGTTAGTTATAACCTTCTTTCTAATAGTGGAGTTGGACAAGACACCAGAGGGCAATAATATTGATGCCAACAGAAACATGGAAGAAAAAGTTATAAAAGAGAAAAATAGGAAGAAATGAGGTCAGAAAAAGGAAAGACCTGAGTGGGCCAGAGGGTAAAAGGCTGGCCCAAGAATGTATCTCACCGCTTCCCACTTCTACATTCCTGAGAAATCAATTAAAATTAACATCAAGAATGGTTTCAAAAAGGAAAAAGGGGGTGGTAATAATATAATCCATCTTTCTAATACTTAGTTTACTCGGCAACCTTCCCAAAACCTAGTGGCATCCTCTTAAATTACCCTCCTAACACAGTAACCATCAGAAGAGCAGAACACAAGAAAAGGTTTAAGAAAAGATACAATACCAGGCTACCTGTGAAGGAGAAAGGACATAGGCTGGAGGTGAGATTCACAGAACAAATGAAAAAGCAAGCCTAAAGCAGATTTTCATTACGCCCTACTCCCTTTTATCAAACTAAATTTACAAACTGCTTTTTTGCTACATTGCTGATGGATTACTGGGGAACAATTATTTTTCATTTTCTGTTGCATGAGGTTTTAGAACTGTTTCTATATATTTCTGCATCGCTGATTCCAAATCTGAAATCCATTTTATGGTGCAGCTCTAGTTTTTATGCAATTTTACTTTCTTTTTGTTACAGTTAGTGGCATGCATTGGTTTTTAAATTGGAGTTAAAGGAAAAAAAATAAATAAATAAAAATAAATAAATAAATTGGAGTTAAAGGGTAACGACTCTTGGATTGAACATAACCACAAAGCAATTAATGTTTTACAAACATCACTTTTACATAATTGTAGTTGTTTTTAAATGTAAAAAAATATCATCTGATAAAAACACCCCCTTATTTTGTTTTAAGATTGAATCATGGCTTCTTCGAGTAGGCATAAATGTAAGAATAGTCATGACACCTTCTGTTATATATGTGGCTGTTGTTACACACTTCAACGTCAAAGGAACAATATTTCATCATTTGTGACACGTGCATATATTGCCTATTTTCAGTGGTTCCAATTGGTATTCAACTCATCTGCGAGATTATAATGACATAAAAATTGTCCTCAACTTTCTGAAGAATGAGGAGCATAACTGGATCATTTGTGTAGATTTTAAAATGGTAAATTTCCTGCTAGGACAACAGAGAGGTTTCACAAAGTATCCTTGCTTTCTGTGTTTGTGGGACAGCCAAGCTTGGGAGAAACACTGGACACAGAAGGAGTGGCCAAAACGAGAAGCTCTGGAAGTAGGGATGCAAAATATTGTGAATGAATCTGTAGTTAATCGAGACAGGATCATTTTCCTCCCACTTCACATCAAACTTGGCTTAATGAAGCAGTTTGTTCAGGCTTTTAATAGAGAAAGTGAATGCTTTCAACATATTATTTCTGCTTTTCCTGCTTTGTCTTTCGAAAAGATAAAGCAGGTGTATTCAATGGACCTCAAATTCGAACCCTCATACGTGACGAAGAATTTGCCAGGAAGATGAATAAGGAGAAGAAAGCAGCATGGCAGTCTTTTGTGGCAGTTACAAAGAACTTCCTTGGCAACAAAAAGGATGCTGTTGGCTTTCCGCGACATTGGATGTAACATGAGTGTTAAGATTCACTTCCTGAACAGTCACCTTGATAAGTTTCCCAAAAATCTTGGAGCTGTTAGTGATGAGCAGACTACTGAGCATCAAATGAGATTGTCCTCAACAAGTACACAAACGCAAGAGCTACAAACGCAAATTTTTGCCTGAATAGAATTTAAATAAGTTTTGCACAAATTTTATGATTAAAATAAGTGTTTTAATATGTTCTATTTCAAAATTGTAGACAAATTCTGGCCCTGGCCGGTTGGCTCAGCGGTAGAGCGTCGGCCTAGCGTGCGGAGGACCCGGGTTTGATTCCCGGCCAGGGCACATAGGAGAAGCGCCCATTTGCTTCTCCACCCCTCCGCCGCGCTTTCCTCTCTGTCTCTCTCTTCCCCTCCCGCAGCCAAGGCTCCATTGGAGCAAAGATGGCCCGGGCGCTGGGCATGGCTCTGTGGCCTCTGCCTCAGGCGCTAGAGTGGCTCTGGTCGCAATATGGCGACGCCCAGGATGGGCAGAGCACCGCCCCCTGGTGGGCAGAGCGTCGCCCCTGGTGGGCGTGCCGGGTGGATCCCGGTCGGGCGCATGCAGGAGTCTGTCTGACTGTCTCTCCCTGTTTCCAGCTTCAGAAAAAAAGAAAAAAGAAAAAAAAAAAAAAAAAAAAAATTGTAGACAAATTCTGATGCAATCATATCTTTTAGTGTATTAGTGTATTTACAGCATTATATAAATTATTATATTTTCACAAAGATGATGCCCAAGAAGACATTCTACTTCAGGGGTCGGGAACCTATGGCTTGCGAGCCAGATGTGGCTCTTTTGATGGCTGCATCTGGCTCACAAATCTTTAATAAAAAAAAATAATAACGGCCTGACCAGGCGGTGGCGCAGTGGATAGAGTGTCGGACTGAGATATGGAAGACCCAGGTTTGAGACCCCTGTTCTACATCATTATGTTAAACTAAATGTTGAAAATTTTACAATAAGATAAAAACCTAAAATCTTGAATTGCAAAAAAACTGTAGCTTACAGAGAAAAACTAATGTCAGATTTGAGACCAGCACACTCGAATTAGGTAAGAACAAGTGTTTTTGTGGATGCAACAAAAATTTTGTTCCCCAGTGCAATGCATGCATTGTCACTTAACACATACTTAAGGTTTCACTGTCAGTTTTCTGAGTATCCTTTCTAAAATTCAAATCTGATCATATCACTCATTTTAAAATTTGCAATGCCCCACTACACCCTATGAGGAAGAATCGAAAATCCTGAGAATAACATGCAAGGCCCTAAATGAACTGGCCCAAACTTCCCATCCAAACTCCTTACCCAACATTTCCTACTTAAGACTTCTCCCAAGATAATGTTTTATCATTTCTGTATCCCAGTGTTTAATTAGCCTAGCACATAGTACTGTACAAAAAAAATTTTTGCTGAATAAAAATTTAGAAACAATCATTAAACTATACCTTGATTGAGAAACAAAATCTTTTTGTTCAAAGGTTTCTTCATGTAAGTTTTGATTGCAGTTTGAACTGTTTTTACATAAAGTCTTATTTTGCCCACTCTCCCTGTAACAAGCATTAATTGGATTTGCACTCTTAAACAGGGTTTTTATTTGGTCTTCATTTGTACATGATTTAGGCATTAATCCATGAGACTTATAACTCTGAAGCTTTCTAGACTGGCTTTCATCCTTATCTTCTGCGTGGGAGCTGCCACCAATACTATCTGTATGGGGGTGTTTCAACGCATTTTGAATATTTATCTTCACAGACGAAACATTATCCTTATATTTTTCTCTTTGTATTTTTTCCTATAATGTAAAAATAACAAGTAAATAACTTCAAATAACCCATTTGCTGTATAATCTAATTTACACTCCCTTTAAATAATGCAGAAAAATAATGAATGTCAATAGAATATGCATGAAGTACCATATGATTTCACTTATATGTGGAATCTAATGAACAAAATAAACCAACAAACAAAACAGAAACAGACCAAAGATATGGAAAGCAGAATGATAGGTGTCAAAGGGGATGGGAGTTAGAGGGCTAGATGAAAAGGTGAAGGGATTAAGCAAAGAAAAAAAAGCTTATAGCCAAAGACAACAGGGTGAGGATTGCATGGGGAAAGGGAAGAAGTGGAGGAGTGTAGAGGGAGATAAATGGTGATGGTGGAAGACTTGACTTGGGGTGGTGAACACACAACACAAGACATAGATGATGTATCAGAATTGTGTACCTGAAACCTGTATAATTTTATTAACCAATGTCATCCCAGTAAATTCAATAAAAAAGTAAAATAATTAAAAATTTAAAAGAAGGATACACATGATAAAAGGGGCAATTTACATTAACAGAAAAAGGGAGTTTATTCAAATATTATTTGGAAACAGCTGGGTGGCCATCTGGGGAAAAAATAAATTGGATCTATAGCTCACAACATCCACAAAAATAAAGTAAAAATGAACTAACTATTGATATATAAAAATGAAATTATATCATACATGTTCTAAAAGAAAACATTTTAATATTCTCAAGGGGAAGAGGATCTTTCCAACTATTTCACAAAATCAGTAAATCATAAAAGAAAAAAAACAATCTACTTTACCAGATAATATTTTTTTAAGTTCTTCTAGAGACCAAGAATAATATAATATAAAAGATTAAGGGGAAACTCAGAGGAAAAGGGCCAGAAGCAAAACCAAATAATAATCAAAACACCTAGAAAGAAGATACAGACGTCATATCTTGGGCTACAGTAAAATTTTACTACTAATATTTACAAAAAACTACTACAATAAAATATGGGAAAGATCAACAATAGTATAGAAAAATAAGCAAAAAAGATAACAGTGCACAGGAAAGGAAATATAAATAGCCCTTAAACATATGAAAAAGTGTTTCATCCCCCTTATAAATAAGATAAATAAACATTAAAGCTACACTGAGATATAGCTTTCTTTATCTATGACACTGGCAAAGATCAAAAGCGTGCAGAGAAATGCTCTTATACATTACATGTGGGAGGACAAATTAGTATAACCTCCATGGAGAAACAGTTTGACAGTATCTTTCATAACAAAAACTATGCATATCTATAGACACTTTTACATGTACAAAATGTTGATGTTATTAACCACAGCATTATTTGCAATAGCTAAAAGTTGAAGCTAGCATATTCCTCAATGGAATGCTCTGAAATTGTACAAATAATAATAATAATAATAATAATTTAAAAATAATAAAGAGGCCTTCACATTTTAATTGATTACATCAATTAAAGGGCAGAAATTATCAGACAAGATAAAAAAGACCAAACTATGTGCTATTTACAAGAAACCCATGCTAACCACAAAGACATAGGTTACAAATAAAAGAATAGGCTCATCAACTGAAAATGGATGAATGTGATATATCCATACAATAGAGATTTGATCATAAAAAGAAATGAAATACTGATACATGCTAAAACATGATGAGTCTTGAAACCATTATGCTAAGTGAAAAAGCCAGTCACAAAAGACTACACATTGCATGATTCCATTAATATGAAATGTTCAAAATAGCAAGTCTATAGAGATAGAAAGTAGATTGGGGTCCCTTATGGCAGGGGGTGAGGGAGACAGAGAAATAGCTAAAGGGTACAAGGTTTCTTTCACTCATATTTTTTTTAAGAGAGGGAGAAAAATAGACAGAGAGAGACAGAGAGAAATATTTGTTTTTCCATTTATTTATACACTCATTGGTTGACTTTCTTTTTTTAAGTGAGAGAAGGGAAGATAGACACTTGCATGTGCCCCAACCAGGATCCCACCCAGCAACCCCACCTGGGACCGATGCTCAGACCAACCAAGCTATCCTCAGTGCCTGGGGCCAAAGCTCAAACCAATTGAGCCACTGGCTGTGAGAAGGGAAGAGGAAGAGAAAGAGAAAAGGAGTGGAGAAAAGAAGCAGATGATCACCTGACCTGTAGTGGCGCAGTGGATAAAAAAAAAAGTCAACCTGGAAACACTGAGGTTGCCGGTTCAAAACCCTGGCTTGCCTGGTCAAGGCACATATGGGAGTTGATGCTTCCTGCTCCTCCCCCTTCTCTCTCTCTCTCTCTCTCTCTCTCTATCACCCCCTCCTCTCTAAAATGAATAAAAAAAAATTAAAAAAAAAAAGAAAGAAGCAGATGATCACCTCTTATGTGAGCTGTGACTGGGGATCAAACCTGGGACATCTGCTCACTGGGCTGACACTCCCTATCCACTGAGACATTGGATGATTCTTGTATGTACCCTGACCAGGGATTGAACCTACAACCTCAGCATGTCAGATGATGCCGCAACCAACTGAGCTACCCAGCCAGGGCCCACGGTTTTTTTCTGAACTGATTAAGTTGTTCTAAAATTGACTGTAGTGATGATTGCACATATCTGTGAATATGCTAAAGGCTACTAAATTGTACACTTTTAATGGGTAAATTGTATGATATGTGACTACATCTCAATAAAGTTATTTTTTTAAAAAAGAAATGAGCCTGACCTGTGGTGGTATAGTGGATACAGCATCGACCTGGAATACTGAGGTCACCAGTTGGAAACCCTGGGCTTGCCTGGTCAAGGCACATATGAGAAGCAACTATTGCAATTTGATGCTTCACACTCCTACCCTGCCTCTCTCTCTCTCTCCTCTCTCTAAAATCAAATAAAATCTTAAAAAAAGAAATGAAATACTTATACATACTTCAACATGGATGAACCTTGAAAAACTTATGCTAAATGAGAGAACAGAGTTACAAAAGACACATATTACATGACTTGATTTATTTAAAAAGTCCAGAATAGGCAAATTACTAGAGACAGAAGATGGATAGCAGTTGCCTAGCCTGGGAGGTGGGGGTACGAAGGATGACTGCTAAAAGGCAGGTATAGGGTTTCTTTTTGGGGTGATGACAATGTTCTAAAATTCATTGTAGTAATGGTTGCAAATGCGGTGAGTATACTGAAACATGTACTTTAAATGGGTCAATTGTATAAAATGTGATTGATATCTCAATAATGCTGTTACAAAAAATGTATATATGCAGAAAGATGTTTACTCTGGAGTTATTTACACAGGTGAGATAATGAATATATAATATATAACATATATAATATATATATCAATAAAGACAAGTTAAATCTATTATGCTAATCAATGACATTGACTATGTAACTAATCATTTAAAAGAATAAAATTACTATACTATCTAAGTCAAACACTATTTAAAATTTTTTTTATTGATTGATTTTAGATAGAAAGGAAGGGAGAGAGACAGGAACATTTATCTATTCCTTTACATGCCCTGACCGGGGATTAAACCCACAACCTCTGAGTATTTGGGATAATGCTCTAACCAACTGAGGGGCCTGGACACTATGTTTTGTTTTATTTTAAATGTATGCACACATGAAGACACAAAGCATACATACACAGAAAATATGTGGAAATGTATGTGTATGTGTCTATATACACACAAATACATATGCATATACATAGGGAGAGATTATTATCTTTCCATTCTTTTACTTGAACTTTTATTATATAAAATGTTAGATTTCTTGGCTCTATCTATCATGTCTCTTATTTTTTAGTTATCATTTCTAATTTTTAAAAATCTATGTTTAAGGCTGATTAAAGTATTACCACTGAATTTCAATTTTAAAACCATTAAAATTTTTTAAAAACTTGGCAAAAAAACATCTTTTACCCTCCGACCTATATTGTTCAAAAATACTTGAAAAAAGTTCTATATTCTTTGACACAAAGGAGCTAACCTCATTTCCTTCGCTTTCAAGCTGTTCTATTCTGTGAAGAATTTCCTTTGCTTTCTTCCAGTACTCTTCAATAGTCTTCTCTTTCATATTTATGTCTTCTGCTTGTTCTGCTTCATTTTCATCAAAAGGATATTCTCTTAGAGACAATTTTTCAGCTTTGCAATATGAGAAAAAATAGTGAGTTTATCCATTACTAAAAATGTTACCTTAACACTTTAAAAAAGAACAACTTCATAGCCCATACTTCCTTCTCTACCCTTCTAGATTCTCTCAACTGCCCAAGTGGTACTGAAAATAAGGGGAAAGCAAGTGCTTCACAGAGGCCCCGAACCCAAAGTCATAAAATAGACTTTATGTTTCAGAATTATAGGAAAGTGATTGGCATAAAAATATGCAATGCCAGGTACATAAATGCCCTCAGGTGTGTGAATACTGGTTTTAAAGCAGTTTTTTTTTAAATTTTTTTAATTTTTTTTTTTTTTTTTACAGGGACAGAGAGAGAATCAGAGAGAGGGATAGATAAGGACAGGCAGACAGGAATGGAGAGAGATGAGAAGCCTCTATTATTAGTTTTTCGTTGTGACAACTTAGTTGTTCATTGATTGCTTTCTCATATGTGCCTTGACTGTGGGCCTTCAGCAGACTGAGTAACCCCTTTCTGGAGCCAGACACCTTGGGTCCAAGCTGGTGAGCTTTGCTCAAACCAGATGAGCCCGCACTCAAGCTGGTGACCTCAGGGTCTCGAACCTGGGTCCTCTGCATCCCAGTCCAACGTTCTATCTACAGCGCCACCGCCCAGTCAGGCCTAAAGCAGTTTTTAAAAGATGTTTTCATAAAGTAGTTCCTTCTTATAATCTTTTTTTTTTCTTTTTCTTTTTTACAGTGACAGAGAGACAGAGAGAGGGATAGACAGACAGGAATGGAGAGAGATGAGAAGCATCAATCATTAGTTTTTCGTTGCGACACCTTAGTTGTTCATTGACTGCTTTCTCATATGTGCCTTGACCGTGGGGCTGCAGCAGACCGAGTAACCCCTTGCTCAAGCCAGCGACCTTGGGTCCAAGCTGGTGAGCTTTGCTTAAACCAGATGAGCCTGTTCTCAAGCTGGCGACCTCAGGATCTCGAACCTGGGTCCTCTGCATCCCAGTTCAATGCTCTATCTGCTGCGCCACCACCCAGTCAGGTCTTCTTATAATCTTTTAACTTCTCTTTTCACATGCAGCAGCAATTTTTCTTCCACAAAGACCAAAATTCTTTCCATGACCATTCCCTTTGGTGCTCCAGCCACACTGGCTATCAGTTCCTTCAATGTACTACCTCCTCCCATCACAGGGCCTTTGTGCCTCACTGTTGCTTATCCTGGAGATAAGCCCATAACAAACTCCCTCCTTTTCACCTAATTAACTCCATACATTCAGATCTCAGCTCAAGAATCCTATCCTCCTGAGAACTTTTCTGCTCTACATCTAGGTCTTAGTCCTTTGTTATAGGATCTAAGGTCTGTGCTCCATCTATTCTAAATTCTTAGGTTAATTTATAATAATACATTCATTTTTGAGACTATTCAACTACTACCTATTTCTCTAATTAAACTAAGTTCTGTGAGTGCACAGACTGTTTCTTTTTTCTTTTTTTTTTACAGGGACAGAGACAAGAGTCAGAGAGATGGATAGATAGGGACAGACAGACAGAAACGGAGAGAGATGAGAAGCATCAACCATTAGTTTTTCGTTGCAACACCTCTGTTGTTCATTGATTGCTTTCTCATATGTGCCTTGATTGTGGGGCTACAGCAGACTGAGTAACCCCTTGCTTAAGCGAGTGACCTTGGGTTTAAGCTGGTGAGCTTTGCTCAAACCAGATGAGCCCGTGCTCAAGCTGGTGACCTCGGGGTCTCAAACCTGGGTCCTCCACATCCCAGTCCAATGCTGTATCTACTGAGCAACCGCCTGATCAGGCAATCATCAGTTTTTTGTTGCGACACCTTAGTTGTTCATTGATTGCTTTCTCATATGTGCCTTGACCACGGGCCTTCAGCAGACCGAGTAACCCCTTGCTCGAGCCAGCGACCTTGGGTCCAAGCTGGTGAGCTTTTTGCTTAAGCCAGATGAGCCCGCGTTCAAGCTGGTGACCTCAGAGTCTCGAAATTGGGTCCTCCGCATTCCAGTCCGACGCTGTATCCTCTGAGCCACCGTCTGGTCAGGCTGTTTCTTATCACTATGTCCCTAATGCCTAGCACAGTGCCTAGCAAATAATAGGCACTCAAACTTTTTATTTTTCAAGTGAGAAGAAGAGAGATAGAGAGATAGATTCCTGCATGTGCCCTAACCAGGATCCACCCAGCAGCCCCCCAGTCTGGGGAAGATGCTTAAATCAATCGAGCTATCCTCAGTGCCTGGGGTTGACACTTGAATAACTGAGCTACTGGCTGTGAAAGGGAAAAAGGGAGAGAAGGCGAAGAGGGAGGGGAAGAGGGAGGGGAAGAGGGAGAGGAAGAGAAGCAGACGGTCGCTTCTCATGAATGCCCTGACCAAGGATCGAACCTGGGATAAATGCTCAATCCACTTAGCCAAATGGCCAGGGCTGACATTTTTAAAATAAACAAGTGAATGTACTTTGTATTATGATTTAATCCTGTTACTCACAGCTCTCAAATTTAGGCCTTACAACTAAATTTGTCCACACTGCATAAAATATGTGAATTATCTATACTGTTACTCTCTTTCACATAGGTTTTCTATATGCTGAAACCCTCTAGTTGTCACGTCCAAAATACCTACTTTGCTCTTCAGATGTAAGAAGAGCCTGGGAGTAAAAGGGACTTGGCTCACAAAAGCAGATATAAATTCCCTTCATAAACTTTGGTTGGAATTTTCTTTCCTTTTCTTTTTTACAGAGACAGAGAGAGAGATAGATAGGAACAGACAAACAGAAACAGAGAGAGAGATGAGAAGTATCAATCATCAGTTTTTTGTTGCGACACCTTAGTTGTTCATTGATTGCTATCTCATATGTGCCTTGACCGTGGGGCTACAGCAGACAGAGTAACCCCTTGCTCAAGCCAGCGACCTTGGGTCCAAGCTGGTGAGCTTTGCTCAAACCAGAAAAGCCTGCGCTCAAACTGGCGACCTTGGGGTCTCGAACCTAGGTCCTCTGCATCCCTGTCCAATGCTCTATCCACTGCGCCACCGCCTGGTCAGGCTGGTATTTTCTTAAAGTCACAGTATACTTACTAATTTTTTTGCAGTTGTAAAGCACAAAAGTGGCAGCTTTGTTTAGTTCCTCATTCTGAGATTCAGTTAAGGCTTGTATCATGAGCGGAAGTCCATTGTTTTTAAAAAGGTCATACTGATTTTCCTCTGGAAAAGATATAAAAAATTACAGTAGAAGATAGTTATTTTATCATAAACTATCTGCACGAGGTCATAATTCTTCCTTGTGATAATTACAAACATATTTCAAATTTAAAATTGTAGAAAAACAAATAGTTTCAAAAGTATATTCAATTTAAGAAGTAATCAACTCATAAAATAACCTAGATTGCCTATGTGATGATCTCTGAAATATAGCCACAGAGTAGTATCAAACCTCACAAGCCCTCACTTGGTTCTTAAAAAGATACAGTTCCCAATAAAACCTGAATAAAAAATAAAAGTTTAAAAAGTATACTAAATACAGAAGTTAAGAAAAGAACAGAGAAATAAACTAATGGAGTGAATGAAAAATGAGGAAAAGAAGAGAGAACAGAAGAAGCGAGAGAGCAAACAGAGTAGGGTGGGAAAGTGGGAGAGGGAGAGACAGAGGAGACTGGAAGAAGAGAGAAGGAGAGAGGAAAGTGAAAAGAGCAGGAAAGGAGGAGAGCAGACAGGGGGAGTGGCAGGGAGTGAAGAGAGGAATAAAAATGGAAGAAGAAAAAAGAGGGGTGGGAATGATCGGTAGAGAAAGAAAAGATAGAACTTTTGAAGGTAAGACCTGTGCAGCCGTGTGAAGAGTGGACTGAAGAATGGAGAAGGAAGGGAACACAGGGAGCGACCTACTGCAATAACATTGGTGAAAGATGTGCAGGGGCTGGGGGCCTTGGGAGGGCAGCACTGGCACTGGGTAGAAAGGGATATACGGAAGGGAGAACAGAAGTAGAACCACAAGTCTTAGGGTCTGACTAAATATAATGGATTAAGAAGGATGAGGAGCAAAATGATTGGTGACTGAGAGAAAGACAATATTTTTAAGTTTTTCATATGATTAGAAGGGAAAAAAAAACCCAAAATGTATTTCCACTCCCGTTTTAATAAGCATACTAAGTAAATCCATTATTACCACAATCCTCTGTGCAATGACCAAGAGTTAGAATGATGCTAAATTTTTCTCCTGAATCCAGACTTTCATGAAGCAGTAATGCCAGAAGTTTTGAAACAATGTGGTACTTGGATAATATTTCCCCAAAAGTAGCTATGAGGATAAAATAGAAAAAATAAAAATAAAAAGAGTAAGCATAAACTTAAAACTTATAACTACACAAATATTATTTCTCATAGCTTACATATACTATTTTTCAGACCTAATCCTAGGAGAACAATCTTATATATCTACATAACATCTTATATGTGCATATATATGTCTAAATATAAATAAATGCATTTAATAAGATAGTGGTTTAGATAGCCCTTTTTAATCCCTCTTCTCATATTAAAGATATTTTACTAGCCCTGGCCGGTTGGCTCAGTGGTAGAGCATCGGCCTGGCGTGCAGGAGTCCCGGGTTCGATTCCCGGCCAGGACATACAGGAGAAGCGCCCATCTGCTTCTCCACCCCTCCCCCTCTCCTTCCTCTCTGTCTCTCTCTTCCCCTCCCGCAGCCAAGGCTCCATTGGAGCAAAGATGGCCCAGGCGCTGGGGATGACTCCTTGGCCTCTGCCCCAGGCACTAGAGTGGCTCTGGTCGCAACAGAGCGACGCCTCGGATGTCTGGTTGCAAAAGAATGACGCTCCAGATGGGCAGAGCATTGTCCCCTGGTGGGCGTGCCGGGTGGATCCCGGTCAGGCGCATGCGGGAGTCTGTCTGACTGCCTCCCCATTTCTGGCTTCGGAAAAATACACACACACAAAAAAAGATATTTTACTAAATTAAAATTTTTTGAATAGTTTCTTTTTTTTCTTTTTTTTTTTTACAGAGACAGAGAGTCAGAGAGAAGGATAGACAGGAACAGACAGACAGGAATGGAGAGAGATGAGAAGCATCAATCATTAGTTTTTTGTTGCAACACCTTAGTTGTTCATTGATTGCTTTCTCATATGTGCCTTGACCGTGGGCCTTCAGCAGACTGTGTAACCCCTTGCTCCAGCCAGCGACCTTGGGTCCAAGCTGGTGAGCTTTGCTCAAACCAGATGAGCCCGTGCTCAAGCTGGCGACCTCGGGGTCTCAAATCTGGGTCCTCTGCATCCCAGTCCGATGCTCTATCCACTGTACCACCGCCTGGTCAGGCTGCACAGTTTCTTCTTAATTATCCTGCAGATTTTGGTAATACAAAGCAATCCTAAAAGCTGAATATGCTTATTCTCATCTTATACACCTCGTCTTACCCAGATTAGACAGTAAAGAACTTTTCATGTGACAAATTCCTCCCACTACTAACTGGCCATGATTCTACTGATGTTAATGATGGAGTGAAGCACACCTGAAACTGACATGTGATGAAATTCAAAAAGTCTGCCATTTTAGACTATATACTTCTCCTCATAGTGTTTTTAACAGAGCTCACCAAAAGTCTAATAATATGTATAGCAATAATAAGGTTGTGAATTTCTCGAGGCCCTACACCCTAAGCACCATTTCTAGTGCTCACATAGAGTCCAATGCATAGCAGGCCCTCAATAAATGATTTCTTTTAAAAAATCTACTTATTTTCCAGTTCTCTGTGAACGTCAAAAGTTGATTTTTACAAACGTTTATAGGTTATCATTCCTCCATGTTTGTATAAGTGAGAAGCAGGTATGGGTTCAACTCTGGTTCTGTTACTCACTAGCTATGGTTGAGGTCAGATCTCATACTTAACCAAAAAGACACATACCTTAATTCCTGACATAATTTTTAAAAAATCTATCAGTAGAGTTTTCCATTCCTTATGTCCTCTAAATGTCCCTTGATTTTTCATCTAATCTCTTTAATTTAATACCACTTTTTAAGTGAAACAAAGGTTTAGAAATTAGAGAATCATTAGACTTGAAGTCAGAAGACCTAGATTTGAACCCTTAGGGAAGTATAACCTTCATAGGAGACAATCCATGTTAGTGTTCAAGCTACTATTTCAACACTCACCGTGTTGAACTCAAACAAAATGCAATGGTGGAAAAACTCTATAAGCATTTTTACTCACGATTATCAGCAATACATGCATCCACCGTCTTTGCCACCACTACTGCAAGCTTAGCACTGGAAAGAGTCTTGTGTGAGTCAGATTCCAGCTGCACAAGAACTTGAGACAATACATCCAGTCCACCCATAGACATAAAGTATTTCTGAACATATGCTTAAGGAATAAAGTAGAACTATTAATACTCCAAACAAAACAATGGTATGTTTCATTCACTTAATCTGCACTAAATATAACATTAACTACACCCCACTTGTGGATACCAAAATTCTCAGATGCTGAAATCCCTTCTATAAAATGATTGTTTGCATATAACTCATGCACATCCTCTCATAGGCTTTAAATCATCTCTAGATTACTTATAATACCTAACACAATGTAGATCCTATGTTAATAGTTATTATACTGTATTGCTTAGGGAATAATGATAAGGAAAATAAAGTCTGTACACGTCCAGTACAGACACAATCATCATAGGCCTAACTACACAGTACATGTCAGAAACAATTTAGATTTGTCTACAGATCTTAGAAAATCTTTGTTAAATTAAATAAAAAGGGCAATATTTTTCAAATATTTTTTATCAGCAATTGGTTGAATCTGCAGACACAGAAGCCATGGATACAGGTCCATGTAATTACTAAAAAAATCTCAATATTAAAGAATGAAAATATCCAATTGTCACTTGCACATATACATAATCATAACATAGATTGCTTCCTTATGTCAGAAACTCATTTCAACAGAGTATATGTATAGACAGTATGTTTTTTTTCTGTGTTAGATACCCCTTTTGCTTCCTTTAGCAAGAACTGATATATTTTACAAAAGTGACATTATTGGCCCTGGCTGGTTGGCTCAGTGGATAGAACATCGGCCCAGCATGTAGATATCCCAGGTTCAATCCCTAGTCAGGGCACACATGAGAAGCGACCATCTGCTTCTCTTCCCTTCCCTCTACCCCCATCTCTCTTGCAGCCAGTGACTCGATTGGTTTGAGTGTCAGCCCCAGGTGCTGAGGATAGCTCAGTTGGTCTAAGCATCAGCCTCAGGCGCTGATGACAGCTCAGTTGATTTGAGCATCAGTCCCAGAAAGGGGTTACCAGTTGGGTCCTGGTCCGGGCACATGCAGGAGTCAATCTCCCCACCTCTCAACCCCACAAAAAAAAAGAGTGACATTATCACACCCAAATCCTTTGATAGAGCTATAAAAAATAGATTCATTGATCTAGCTTGGTACTCCAATTCACAAGCTAACTAATTTCTGAATTCCAACATAACTCATTCCTCAAATGGTTTAATCTACAAATAGCAAAGTAATTTAACTGTTCCAAAAGAATACATTTCATCCATCTTAATGTATGTGCTGCTGAAGCAAGCATTCATTTAAGCCTGATTCTTTTACTTCTTAGAGCATAAAATTATAACATATTGAGAGTTTTGACAACTATTCTAAGCAAAGATTCAGTGAAAGATATATATGTCTTTCATGGAGCCATCCTCAGCGCCTGGGCTGATGCTCTCAAACCAATCAAGCCATGGCTGTGGGAGGAGAAGAGAGAGAAAGGGGGGAGGAGGGAAGGTGGTAAAGCAGATGGTCGCTTTTTCTGTGTGCTCTGACCAGGAACTGAACCCAGGACATCCACACACTGCACCAATGCTCTATATTGAGCCAACTGGCCAGGGCCAACATATATTTTTTAAAAGTCTGAATTTTGCCTGACCAACCGGTGGCGCAGTGGATAGAGCGTCGGACTGGGATGCACAGGACCCAGGTTCAAGACCCCGAGGTCACCAGCTTGAGCATGGGCTCAACTGGTTTGAGCAAAGCTCACCAGCTTGAACCCAAGGTTGCTGGCTCAAGCAAGGGGTTACTCAGTCTGCTAAAGGCCCACAGTCAAGGCACATATGAGAAAGCAATCAATGAACAACTAAGGTGTCACAACAAAAAACTGATGATTGATGCTTCTCATCTCTCTCCGTTCCTGTCTGTCCCTATCTATCCCCCTCTCTGACTCTCTCTGACTCTGTCTCTGTAAAAAAATAAAATAAAATAAAGATACCTTATAAAAAAATAAAATAAAAGTCTAAATTCTTTTGTTCCCCTGCTGAAAATGATTCTGATCAGAATGTATTCATTTCTGTGTATTCAATAATTCCCTAAAGCCCCTATTTTAGCAATGAGCTAGTGATTATAATTCTGCCATAATCCTCTTCCCAGACTACCCTACTAGCACAAATGGAGCCAAGATGTTTTAAACACAAATATTACTTTTCTGTATTGTTTCATAAAACACGAAGATCTTAATATACAAACATTCATGTTAAGAATTTTCTACATTAGCCCTGTCCGGTTGGCTCAGTGGTGGAGAGTTGGCCTGGTGTGCAGGAGTCCCAGGTTCGATTCCTGCCGGGGCACACAGGAGAAGTGCCCATCTGCTTCTCCACCCGTCCCCCTCTCCTTCCTCTCTGTCTCTCTCTTCCCCTCCCGCAGCCGAGGCTCCATTGGAGCAAAGGTGGCCCTGGCGCTGGGGATGGCTCTATGGCCTCTGCCTCAGGCGCTAGAATGGCTCTGGTTGCAACAGAGCGACGCCCCAGATGGGCAGAGCATCGCCCCCTGGTGGTCATGCCAGGTGGATCCTGGTCGGGCGCATGTGGGAGTTTGTCTGACTGCCTCCCCGTTTCCAGCTTAGGAAAAATGCAGGAAAAAAAAAAAAAAGAATTTTCTACATCTGAGAAAGTAACTGTTAGGAAATGTCATTTAAGGATAAGCAAACATTTTCAATATTAAAGAGACCCCCAAACAAGATTCTTTACTACAAAGTATTTTCATTAAAAAAACCTTGAAAAATATAAAACCAAACAAACAAAATAGAAACAGACTAATAGATAGAGAGTATACGGATGGTTTCCAGAGGGGAGTAGGGTTGGGAGACTAAGTGAGAAAGGTGAAGGGATTGAGAAATACAGATTAGTAGTTACAGAACAGTCATGGGAATGAAAAGTACAGCACAGAAAACATAGTCAAATAACATTGAAATAACTATGTGTGGTGTAAGGTGTGTACAGGAAACATCAGGGGAAACACTGAAAAGTATATGATTGTCTAATATCTTTTGAGATTATTGTATAGCTTTTCTTTTCTAGTCTGTGAATATGGTGAATTTTCTAATGTTAAACAATCTTACATTCCTAGAATAAATCCCACTTGGTCATAGTATATTATTACCCTTTCTATATATTGTTAGATTTGATTTGTTTATATTTGGTTAAGAATATCTGCATCTATGTTCATAAAGGATAATAGCCTATAGTTTTTAAAAAATATATATTTTCTTCTTTTAAAAAATTTTTACTGATTGATTCTAGAGGAAGGAAGAAAGAAAGAAAGACATCAATTTGTTGTTCCATTTATTTGTGCATCCATTGGCTGATTTCATTTGGATGATTCTTGATTGTGCCCTGATCGGGGATCACTCACAACCTTGGCATGCTGGAACGATGCGCTAACCAACTGAGCTACCTGACCAGAGCTACTTTTCTTACAATGCCTTTTTCAAGTTTTATATGGAAATAATGATGGCCTTAAATAATGTGTTGGGAAGTGTTTCTTCCACTTCATTTTCCTGGAATAACTTAAGCAGAATTTTTCTTTTCCCTTAAATGTTTGGTAGAATTCATCAGTGAAGCCATCAGAGCCTAGAATTTCTTGTGTTAGGGTTTAATCTAAAAATTTGATTTCTTTAAAAGATATAGGAATATTCAAACTATGTATTTCTTCTAGAGTGAGCTTTGGTAGTTTCTGTGTTTCAAAGAATTTGTTCAATTCATGTAAGTTGTCAAATTTAGTGGCATAAAGTTTTTTTTAACTATTCCTTTATTATCCTTTTAATATCTGTTAAAATCTATAGTGATGTCACCCTTCATACCTGATATTGGTGATTTAGGCCTTCTCTATTTCATGGTTAGTCTGGCTAAAGAATCCATTCAAAGAGCCTGACCTGTGGTGGCGCAGTGGATAAAGCGACCTGGAAATGCTGAGGTTGCCGGTTCGAAACCCTGGGCTTGCCTGGTCAAGGCACATATGGGAGTTGATGCTTCCAGCTCCTCCCCACCTTCTCTCTCTGTCTTTCTCTCCTCTCTCTCTTCCTCTCTGTCTCTCTCTCTCCTCTCTAAAATAAAAAATAAAAAAATAAAAGAATCCATTCAAAGAACTAGCTTTTGGTTTTATTGATTTTTCTCCATTTTGTATTTTTCTATTTTATTGGTTTCTGATTTCTTTATTATGTCATTCATTATACTTTCTTTAGGTTTAACCTGCTTTGTTTCCTGTTTCTTAGGTGGAAACTAAAATAATTAATCTGAGCCTTTTTCTTTAAGGAAGACAATGCTATAAATGTCCCTCTAAACACTGCTTTTGCAATATCCTACAATTCTTTTTTTTTTTTTTTGTATTTTTCTGAAGCAAGAAACCGGGCCTGACCTGAGTTGGCGCAGTGGATAAAACGTCGACCTGGAAATGCTGAGGTCGCCGGTTTGAAACCCTGGGCTTGCCTGGTCAACGCACATATGGGAGTTGATGCTTCCAGCTCCTCCCCCCCTTCTCTCTCTCTGTCTCTCCTCTCTCTCTCTCTCTCTCTTTCTCTGTCTCTCCCTCTCCTCTCTAAAATAAATAAATAAATAAAACTTTTAAAAAAAAGAAAAGAAATTTCTTAAGAATATTTTTAAGAAAAAAAAAAAAAAAAAGAAACCGGGAGAGACAGTCAGACTCCCGCATGCGCCCGACCGGGATCCACCCGGCACGCCCACCAGGGGGCGACGCTCTGCCCACCAGGGGGCGATGCTCTGCCCCTCCGGGGCGTCGCTCTGCCGCGACCAGAGCCACTCTAGCGCCTGGGGCAGTGGCCAAGGAGCCATCCCCAGCGCCCGGGCCATCTTTGCTCCAACGGAGCCTCGGCTGCGGGAGGGGAAGAGAGAGAGAGGAAGGAGAGGGGGAGGGATGGAGAAGCAGATGGGTGCTTTTCCTGTGTGCCCTGGCCAGGAATCGAACCCGGGACTTCTACATGCCAGGCCGATGCTCTACCACTGAGCCAACCGGCCAGGGCCTATCCTACAATTCTTGTTTTTTTTTTTCTTCCATTTATTCATTTTAGAGTAGAGAGGGAGAGACAGAGAGAGAGAGAGAGAGAGAGAGAGAGGAGAGAGACAGAGAAAGAGAAGGGGGGAGGAGCTGGAAGCATCAACTCCCATATGTGCCTTGACCAGGCAAACCCAGGTTTTCGAACTGGCGACCTCAGCATTTCCAGGTCGACACTTTATCCACTGCGACACCACAGGTCAGGCTACAATTCTTAATGTTATTTTTCAGTTGTACCATTCAGTTAAAAATATTTCTAATTTCCTTTGATATTTATTCTTTGACTCAAGGTTTTGTGTTTTGTTTGTTTAGGTTTAATTTTTTTTAGTACTGAGTTGTATAATTTCCAGCTATTTAAGACTTTTCTAGATGTTTTATTTTCTTTTAAAATTTTTATTCTTTATTGATTTTAGAGAGCAAGGGAAGGAGAGAGAGAGAAGGAACAAAATCATAGTTGTTTCATTTTCAGTTGTTCATTGATTGCTTCTCCTATGTGCCTTGACTGGGCAAGCCCAGGTTTTCAAACAGGTGACTGACCTCAGCATTCCAGGTCAACACTTTATCCACTGGGTCACCATATGTCAGGCATATTTTTAATTTAATTATATGTGGTCAGAAAATGTATTCTGTGGGTATTTAGTTTTGCTTGGCAGTTTTATTTTGTGAAGGGATCTGGGGAGATTTAAAAATATACTGTCACAATCATCTTTGCAATAACTTCCTAATAGATCTACTTTTAAGATTTTCCTATCTGTGATAGTCTTAAGGGAATCCTAAGTGACCCAACTTACTGGTATAAAATTAATCTATTAATTTAATTAATTCAATAGGTGTTTTTTTTTTTCAGAGACAGAGAGAGGGATAGATAGGGACAGACAGGCAGGAACGGAGAGATGAGAAGCATCAATCATTAGTTTTTCGTTGTGACATCTTAGTTGTTCATTGATTGCTTTCTCATGTGCCTCGACCGTGGGCCTTCAGCAGACCGAGTAACCCCTTGCTCGAGCCAGCGACCCTGGGTCCAAGCTGGTGAGCTTTGCTCAAACCAGATGAGCCTGTTCTCAAGCTGGCAACCTCAGGGTCTCAAACCTGGGTCCTCCGCATCCCAGTCCGACGCTCTATCCACTACGCCATCGCCTGGTCAAGCTAATTCAATAGGTTTTTATGTATTGAAAATAGTTTCTTCAACTATAACTTAGAGAAAAAATACTTACTGTTATTTGCAAGAGTGAGTCCAATAAATGAACAAATAGGGCGAATTATTTCAGGTTTCATGCAACTTATTAGCCAGTCATTAGCATCAGGAAAAAGTGAAGAGCAAAGCATTTGATTTTCATCTGAAAGAAGGCAAAGTTAATCATGTTTTAATATATTTGGAAAATATCAATTTTCATTTATTTTTATCTTTATTTTTATATTTAAATATTTGAGGTAATTACCATTTTGAGGATTGTTGACACAGACACACAAAGTACTACACACTGATGACCACAGCTGATAACTCTGGAAAATATTTTTATCTGACAAATTCAACTCATATTTTGAAAGAACTGCCCTATTAGATTAAAAAAAAAAGTAAATTAATACAAATGTGTTATGGTCTTTTTTTTATATACAGGAACAGGGAGAGAGTCAGAGAGAGGAATAGATAGGGACAGACAGACAGAACGAAGAGAGATGAGAAGCATCAATCATCAGTTTTTTGTTGCGACACCTTAGTTGTTCATTGATTGCTTTCTCATATGTGCCTTGACCATGGGGCTACAGCAGACCGAGTAACCCCTTGCTCGAACCAGCGACCTTGGGTCCAAGCTGGTGAGCTTTTTGCTCAAGCCAGATGAGCCCGCGCTCAAGCTGGCGACCTCGGGGTCTCGAACCTGGGTCCTCCACATCCCAGTCCGACTGCTCCACTGCCTGGTCAAGTTGTGTTATGGTCTTAAGTAATGAATAATTAGTAACAAGAAATTTGTATTTGCTTACCTAAATAACTGTGTCAGAACTTTAATACAACCTGTTTCTCTCACAAGTGTTTGTCCAGTCCCTTAAAAGAATAGCCACATATTACATGAGTATGACTTCTGTTTAGAGAGTTTTACAGAAACAGAATATACTTAAGTAGCATTTTTTTTTTTTAAAGATTTTATTTATTCATTATAGAGAGGGAAGAGAGAGAGAGAGAAGGGGGGAGGAGCAGGAAGCATCAACTCCCATATGTGCCTTGACCAGGCAAGCCCAGGGTTTTGAACCGGCAACCTCAGAGTTTCCAGGTTGACGCTTTATCCACTGCGCCACCACAGGTCAGGCTTAAGTAGCATTTTAATAAGTAACTTTCAACTACTTTAAAGTATTACAAGAATAACACAGAATTACAGTAAATAAAATCTAATCAAGATTGTGGGAAATATGTTGCTTATGCTTAGAGAATGACAGTACTCAAATTTCTTTTTAAAATTACATAACATCTATTTTGCATGGTTCTATGTTGCAATAACAAAATATGCTCCAAAATTTTTAAAAATTCAAATAAAAAATAGAAAAAATATAACCTAGAAGCATTTTATTTATTTATTTATTTATTTTGACAGAGACAGGGAGAGAGAGAGTCAGAGAGAGGGATAGATAGGGACAGACAGGAAGGGAGAGAGATGAGAAAGAAGTACCAATTCTTCTCTGTGGCTCCTTAGTTGTTCATCGATTACTTTCTCATATGTGCCTTAAATGGGGGACTACAGCAGAGTGAGTGACCACTTGCTCAAGCCAGTAACCTTGGGCTCAAGCCAATGAGCTTGGTCTTCAAGTCAGCAACTTGTGGGCTCAAGCCAGTGACAATAGGGTTATGTCTATAATCCCACACTGAAGCCAGAGACCCTGCGCTCAAGCTGGTGAATTCATGCTCAAGCTGGCAACCTCGGGATTTCTAACCTGGGTCTTCTGCATCCCAGTCTGATGCTCTATCCACTGTGCCACTGCCTGGTCAGGCATAAACCTAAAAGCATTTTTTTTTTCCGAAGTGAGAAGCAGGGAGGCAGTCAGACAGACTCCTGCATGCACCCGACCAGGATCCACCCGGCATGCCCACCAGGGGGCGATGCTCTTACCATCTGAGGCATTGCTCCATTGTGGTTGGAGCCATTCTAGCACCTGAGGCAGAGGCCATGGAGCCATCCTCAGCGCCCGGAACAACTTTGCTCCGATGGAGTCTCAGCTGTGGGAGGGGAAGAGAGAAATAAAGAGGAGGAGAGGGGGAAGAGTGGTGGACAAGCAGATGGGCGCTTCTCCTGTGTGCCCTGGACTTGCACACGCTGGGCCAACATTCTACTGTTGAGACAACACTCTACTGTTCAGCTAACCAGCCAGGGACAAAACCTAGAAGCATTTTAAATGCTTATAAAATTTCTAACAATTTGAAGATTTAAATAATCAATGTTAAAAAATAACCTTGACCTGAACAGTAGGTATAGAGGAACATGCTACACTATCTTTGTAACTTTTTGCAAATCCAAAGTAATTCCAAAATAAAAACTAAAAACAAACAAACTAAAAATCAACTTTAGCCAAGAGCTATATGAAATTTAAGGTCATTGCTCACTGATAAACACTCCAGTGAAAAATGAACCAACCTAATTCATTAAATGCCTCTCTTTTGCTTTTAAAGCAGTTTCTTTTCAATGTTAGAATAAATCTTTTTTTTTTTAATTTTATTTATTCATTTTAGAGAGGAGAGAGAAATGGAGAGAGAGAGACAGAGAGGGAGAGAGAGAGGAGAGAGAGACAGAGAGAGAAGGTGGGAAGGAGCTGGAAGCATCAACTCCCATATGTGCCTTGACCAGGCAAGCCCAGGGTTTCGAACCGGCAACCTCAGCATTTCCAGGTTGACACTTTATCCACTGCGCCACCACAGGTCAGGCTTTTCAATGTTAATTAAATAATACAAATAACTTTACTATTTGTTAAAATTAATAAATATTGGATGAATAGTTCTGGCCAGTTGGCTCAGCAGTAGAGCATCAGCCTGGCATGTGGAAGTCCTGGGTTTGATTCCTGGTCAGGGCACACAGGAGAAGCACCCATCTGCTTCTCCACCCTTCCCCCCTCTCCTTTCTTTTTATCTCTCTCTTCCCCTCATGCAGCCAGAGCTCCAATGGAGCAAAGTTGGCCTGGGCTTTCTAAAATGTCTCCCGTTACAGAGCAACACCCCATATGGGCAAAGTATCACCACCTAGTGGGCATGCTGGGTGGATCCTGGTCGGGCGCATGTGGGAGTCTGTCTGTCTGCCTCCCAACATCTCACTTCAGGGGGAAAAAAAAAAAAAAATATATATATATATATATATATATATATATGATATATATGATGATTCAATGCATACTCCTTTCTTAAAGCTGATAGTTTTCAGTAATTAGCAAGAACAAAAGACATTGATATAAGGACCAGAATTTTAAAAATTAATAATGATTGTTCCAATTTATTATTTTTAATAAATGTTTCTACAACATAAAATAATGTACTTACTGTTATTTGAAACCAGAACCAAAATAACATAGACAGACATTCTTTTCAAGCTTGTGTTTGAATCATTATTAGATAAGAATCCAATTAAGTCTTCAAATAATTCTGAAGTACACAAAGTCTGCTGACAGTAAACTGAAATATAAAAATTCAGAAACCGGCTTTAGAAAACAGAGGAACAAATAAGACTTGTGTTATTTTTTAAGACTTCTCTAGAAATAAAAGTATCTTTCCAAAAAGAAAAAATAATAGCTACATAAAAGTAGGCAGTTTTTATCATAAAATAAACAGGATTTTTTTAAAAAGAATTTGAACACAAGGATATAATCAATATTTTTCCAGTGTCTAAAATCAGCTATCAGACTCTCTCTCAGAGGCAAGGACAATGCTTTATTTATCCCCAATGCCTAGTACAGAGCTTGATTCTTAACCAGTACTGAAGAAATATTTAATGGATGAAAATATAAGAATATAAAGTTGTTTAACAAATTGATGTTTTAGATTCAATTTCTTTTATATTTGAAGTTTTTATTTTTCAAAAATTTATTTACTGATTTTAGTGAGTGGAAGGACAGGAGGGAGGGGAAGGGAGAGAGGAAGGGAGGGAGAAGAAGGGTAGGTGAGAGAGAAACATCAATCTGTTTCAGTATATGCCCTGACCAGGGTTCAAACTGGCAACCTGTGTGTATCAGAACAATGCTCTAACCCAGTGGTCCCAAACCGTTTTTGGGCCACGGACTGGTTTAATGTCAGAAAATATTTCACAGACCGGCCTTTAGGGTGGGATGGATAAATGTATCACGTGACCAAGACAAGCGTCAAGAGTGAGTCTTAGATGGATGTAACAGAGGGAATCTGGTCATTTTTAAAAATAAAACATCGTTCAGACTTAAATATAAATAAAACGGAAATAATGTAAGTTATTTATTTTTTCTCTGCGGACGGGTACCAAATGGCCCACGGACCGGTACCAGTCCATGGCCCGGGGGTTGGGGACCACTGCTCTAACCAACTGAGCTATCCAGCCAGGGCTCAACCTCATTTAAAGTATACTACAGAGGCCCTGGCCGGTTGGCTCAGCGGTACAGCGTCAGCCTGGCGTGCGGGGGACCCGGGTTCGATTCCTGGCCAGGGCACATAGGAGAAGCGCCCATTTGCTTCTCCACCCCCACCCTCCTTCCTCTCTGTCTCTCTCTTCCCCTCCCGCAGCCAAGGCTCCATTGGAGCAAAGATGGCCCGGGCGCTGGGGATGGCTCCTTGGCCTCTGCCCCAGGCGCTGGAGTGGCTCTGGTCTCGGCAGAGCGATGCCCTGGAGGGGCAGAGCATCGCCCCCTGGTGGGCAGAACGTTGCCCCTGGTGGGTGTGCCGGGTGGATCCCGGTCGGGCGCATGCGGGAGTCTGTCTGACTATCTCTCCCCGTTTCCAGCTTCAGAAAAATAAAATTAAAAAAAATAATAAA
This sequence comes from Saccopteryx leptura, assembly GCF_036850995.1. Taxonomy (NCBI): domain Eukaryota; kingdom Metazoa; phylum Chordata; class Mammalia; order Chiroptera; family Emballonuridae; genus Saccopteryx; species Saccopteryx leptura. Next base: position 17,304,450 of record NC_089511.1, read on the forward strand.
ATAAAATAAAGTATACTACAGAAAATGTTTTTGCCAACATGAATTTGTATACCCAGAGTATATTTATCCATATACAAGATGGTTGTTGGTTATCTTCATATTTTGATTGATTCAGATACCTGAATATATAGAAAATGAACAAAATAGAAAAACCAGGTATGGACCCACCACATATGAAAATTCATTAAGTGATGATGGTACTATCTCAAATCAATGTGAAAAAAAATCTACTACTTTTTACTAAGAAGTGTTATCTGAAAGTGCAGAGGTTGCCAGTTTGATCCCTGTGCAGGGCACATACAGGAACAGACCTATGTTCCTGTTTCTCTCTCCCTTTCTCTCATTCTAAAATTAATAAATAAAAAAGTTAAGAAGTGTTAAGATAGCTGGAGTGCTATTTTATATATATATAAAAGACAAAACTGGAACCATTCATAACACCATACTTCAGGAAAATTAAAAAAGGATCAAAAATGTAAAAGTAAATTTAAAATTCATACAAGTACCAACAGAAAATGTGGGTAGATTCCCCTATAACCTGGGACTATGGAAAACTTTCCTATTGCTCAAAATACCAAAGCAAAAAGGGAAAATAAGGATGAATTTTATTTTCATTAAAATTAAATAACTTATGCATGATAGAAAAAAATAAAGTAAAAAAAAAAAGGTTCTAAGGAATGCCAAGGAGAATTGTCAAAGCTCTTTTTTTTAATTGATTTTATTTATTGTGTTTACATAGATTCTAGTGTCGCCCCAATAAAAGCTTTTGAAATGGACAAAATGATTACTGAATGTTCGATCTAGCATACCCTTCTAGATTATCTGTGCCTTTCACTGTTTTTGAGATATTTCACGACTCTGTGAATTGTAAAAAAACAAAACAAAACAAACAAAACCCCTGATAGTCTTGCAGTTACTCTCATTGACAGAAATGCAAAACATTTTGGACAACAGAATTAAATTAATTATTGCCATGCAAATATTGACCAGTTATGTGCCTATTTATAAATCTATTTCAGTATTCCAAAATGCCTATGTTGGTTTCTGCCACAGTCTTTAAAACACTTGTAACATTTTACTGATTCCTTCATTAGTTAATAAGTTAAACATATCATTGGCATACATTAATTTAAATAAATAAAATACCTGGGTAAAATGATCCAGATACATAAAGAGGAAATTTAATTCTAAATTTATTTTTAATAGCTTGTTAAAGTATAACATTGCTTGATAGATAATGAAATAAAGTTTTTATATTTTACCATCTTTTTCTGCAACAGTTCCTAAGGTATATAAGGCTGCTTCTTTTACCATGCTATGTTCACTTGACTTTGCAAGATTTTTTACGAACATTAAACCACCAATTTCCCGAAAATATACACCTGCATTACCTATAGAATATGAGGACAAAAAAAGAAATAATATTTACTATGATAAATATTATTAAATATATTTATCACATAAAGATAAAATAAATCACATAACTATATTTATATACTATATAACATAACATATAGAACAACTAGGAAGAAAAGAACTATGCATATTTCACATGTCACAATACTAAAGAACTAGAATCATAGCTAAAAATTCACTATCATGTCTTACTGTTTTGTTGACAAACTGAATAAATAGTGACCAAAGCTTCCTTTTGTGAAAAAGGGTTGTCCATTTGATATTTTAGACACTCCAATAATAAGTTCAGGTCAGTCTTCATTTCTAAAAAAACAAAAATTTCATTATTTTAAACCAAACATTTCAAACATTTCCATTTAAATTTCACTTTTTAAATACATTCTTTTTAATGTTTGCTTTTAAAATAAGTATGCATTACTTTAACAGTCTAACAAACAATAAAGACAAAAAAACTTGAAATAATCTTAAAATTATTTAAAAAAACTTGAAATAATCTTAAAATTATTTGATCTTCCCCTTTCATAAAATATAGGAATAAAAAGTCAAAGAATTATTCTCTTTAAATAAAGCTACCATTTAGAAATGAACTGAATAAAAATGAAAATATAACTTGTTAGAATTTCTGAGATGCTATTAAAGCAGTATTTAAGAGGAAATTTATAGCACAAAATGCCAGTCTTATAAAAAAAAAAAGGGTCTCATATTAATGACTTTGTTTCTACCTTAAGACACTAGAAAAAGAGTAAACTAGCCCTGGCTGGTTGGCTCAGCGGTAGAGCGTGCGGGGGACCCGGGTTCGATCCCCGGCCAGGGCACATAGGAGAAGCGCCCATTTGCTTCTCCACCCCCACCCTCCTTCCTCTCTGTCTCTCTCTTCCCCTCCCGCAGCGAGTCTCCATTGGAGCAAAGATGGCCCGGGCGCTGGGGATGGCTCCTTGGCCTCTGCCCCGGGCGCTAGAGTGGCTCTGGTCGCGGCAGAGCGATGCCCTGGAGGAGCAGAGCATCGCCCCCTGGTGGGCAGAGCATCGCCCCTGGTGGGCGTGCCTGGTGGATCCCGGCGCATGCAGGAGTCTGTCTGACTGTCTCTCCCCGTTTCCAGCTTCAGAAAAATACAAAAAAAAAAAAAAAAAAAAAAAAAGAGTAAACTAAACCCAAAGCAAATAGAAGGAAATAAATTATAAAGATTAAAGATGAAATCACGGGTTCGATTCCCGGCCAGGGCACACAGGAGAAGCGCCCATTTGCTTCTCCACCCCTCCGCCGCGCTTTCCCTCTCTGTCTCTCTCTTCCCCTCCCGCAGCCAAGGCTCCATTGGAGCAAAGATGGCCCGGGCGCTGGGGATGGCTCTGTGGCCTCTGCCCCAGGCGCTAGAGTGGCTCTGGTCGCAACATGGCGATGCCCAGGATGGGCAGAGCATCGCCCCCTGGAGGGCAGAGCGTCGCCCCTGGTGGGTGTGCCGGGTGGATCCCGGTCGGGCGCATGCGGGAGTCTGTCTGACTGTCTCTCCCTGTTTCCAGCTTCAGAAAAATGAAAAAAAAAAAAAAAAAAAGATGAAATCAATGAGATAGAAAATAGAAAAACAATAGAGCTAGTTGTTTGAGAATATAATAAAACTGATGAACCTCTAGACCACTGGTAGTCAACCTGGTCCCTAGCACCCACTAGTGGGCATTCCAGCTTTCATGATAGGCAGTAGCGGAGCAACCAAAGTATAAATACAATATAAAGATAGATTTAACTATAGTAAGTTGTTTTATAAAGATTTATTTTGCCAAACTTAGCAAAAATCTGACATAAAGTACTTGGTAAGTAATTATTATTATATGCTTTAACTTGCTGTAACTCTGCTTTAAAAATTTTATAAAGTAAAGTTACTTCTCTACTTTATAAATCACCATTACTGTGGAACCAGTGGGCAGTTAGAAAATTTTACTACTGACAGAGATAGAAAAGTGGGCAGTAGGTATAAAAAGGACTACCCTGCTCTAGACAAACTGATTAGGAACAAAGGAGAGAGATGGCATCATCACAGATTCCACAGATATTCAAAAGCTAATAACGGTTATGTATAACTTCATACCTATAGATTTAATGATTTAGGAGAAATTGAAAAATTGCTTGATAGACACAAATTACCAAAATGCACCCAAGAAGAAAGAGGTAACCTACATAATTCTATAAATATGAAGAAAATTAAAACCAAGATTTAAAAATTTCCTATAAAGAAAACTCCAGGTTAAGATGGCTTCATTTGTAAATTCTTCCCAATAGTTAAGAAATAGGCCTGACCAGGTGGTGGCGCAGTAGATAGAGCGTCAGACTGGGATGCAGAGGACCCAGGTTCGAGACCCTGAGGTCACCAGCTTGAGCACGGGCTCATCTGGTTTGAGCAAAGCTCACCAGCTTGGACCCAAGGTCTCTGGCTCGAGCAAGGGGTTACTTGGTCTGCTGAAGGCCCACTGTCAAGGCACATATGAGAAAGCAATCAATGAACTAAGGTGTCACAACGAAAAACTAATGATTGATGCTTCTCATCTCTCTCCGTTCCTGTCTGTCCCTATCTATCCCTCTCTCTGACTCTCTCTCTCTGTCTCTGTAAATAAAAGATTAAAAAAAGGGAAAAAATTAAAAAAAAAAAGAAATAGTATTGATTCTACACAAACTGTGGAGATTTGACAGTCATGACAGTCATGATTTCAATCAATCTTTCTCATAAAGCATTCTTTTAATGTCACCTACCTATCCTCTAATAGGCCCTCATGTTTCTCCATACCTTTAACTATGTCACTAACTATACTTGCTTCCTGATATAAAATGAAGAGGGCTGAGCACAAAGACCAAGGTGCAGAGCGCAAAAACCAAGATGGTATGGGGCATCATGTGCAAAAGAAGACCATGCACAAAAGGGCCAAGTACAACAAAAAAATAACTACCCATGCCTAAAAAAGGAATTTAATCACCCCATGTCACAGCCTATAAATACAGAAGGCTCCTTCCCAGTTGGGGAGAAGGTGCCATTAGAGCTCACCCTCTCCATTCCCTGATCAAAGAATAAAGTTTCTGCTCTGTTTTATGGAACTTGGTCTTGTTCTACTGGTTTGAACAGTACTGGGCAGAAGAGCCCTCATTTGGGTCCCAGCATCTGAAGAGTCGGTAACACTATTGCTACCTTCCAAAATACCACATTAGATTCCTAACTTTCCATTCACCTTTCTGAAATGTTTTTCTGTCTTTTTTTGAGGGCCTGCATTCTCAGCCAAACCCTTACGTGATGGTCTGCATTAAGGGAAACACTATTCTCCATTCTTTTCTCTTTTAATATTTTCTGTTTAATCTTCTCTATGCCCATGGATTTAATTTCCATTGTTCTAAAGTAACTGAAATCCTCCAGGCATACTTTAATGGTAGTTCTCTCAGGTTCCCAACTCTTCTTGTATCTATATATTTCCATTTAATCAGCTATCATATGGTATTCTAATAATCTCCATTATTCTAATTTTCCCATTATAATATCAGTTTCCTGAAGTGTGACAGGCACAGATTAGGTGCATGATTAAATGTTTATGAAAATTGCTCAATTATTCTTCCCTTTCCTGAATCCAGTCAGATAATCTATACTATATTCCACAAATATATGAAACTAATTCCAGACTTAAATTCCATGAATTTCTCACCTTGTATATTCTTTGTGTCCTCACTTCCCATGCTTGTATGCTTTCTTTTTACTTATATTTCACCTATAAGATAAAGAAATTTTCTCAAGTTAAATTAATATTTGAAATATAAAGATGATGTATTATAGAATTATACACTTGTCTGACCAGGCAGTGGTACAGTGAATAGAGTGTCGACCTCGGACACAGAGGAACCAGGTTCAAAACCCCAAGGTTGCCAGCTTGAGCACAGGCTCATCCAGCTTGAGCATGGGTTCATCAGCTTGAGCGGGGATCACAGACAGGACCCCATGGTTGCTGGCTTGAGCCCAAAGGTTACTGGCTTGAAGCCCAGGTTGCTGGCTTGAGCAAAGGGCAACTGGTTTGGCTTAAGCCCCCCACATATATGAAAGCAATCAATGAACAACTAAGGTACCACAACAAAGAATTGATGTTTCTCATCTCTCTCCCTTCCTGTCTGTCTGTCCCTATCTGTCCTTCTCTGTCTCTCTCACTAAAAAAATAAATAAAATTGTACACTTAAAACCAATGGCCCTGGCTGGTTGGCTCAGCAGTAGAGCGTTGGCCTGGCATGCAGGAGTCCCGGGTTCGATTCCCGGCCAGGGCACACAGGAGAAGCACCCACCTGCTTCTCCACCCCTCCCCCTCTCCTTCCTCTCTGTCTCTCTCTTCCCCTCCCGCAGCAGAGGCTCCATTGGAGCAAAGATGGCCCGGGCGCTGAGGATGGCTCTGTGGCCTCTGCCTCAGGCGCTAGAATGGCTCTGGATGCAACAGAGCAATGCCCCAGAGGGGCAGAGCATCACCACCTGGTGGGCACATGCTGGGTGGATCTCGGTCCGGAGCATGCGGGAGTCTGTCTGACTGCCTCCCCATTTCCAGCTTCGGAAAAATAAAAAAAAATAATAAATAAAATAAAATGCACTCTTCAATTAAAAAAAAACAAACAAGCACCCAATGTCACCCCAATATATTTAATAAAAAATTATTTTAAAAAATATTAAAATTTTCCATCAAAAAATAAATAATAAATAGATGTTTGAGAATTCCAGAATTATAAATGCAAAGGGGCAGGGAAAGAATAGTTTTCCTAAAGCCAGAAGAGAAGAGGTTGAATCTACAACTTATTCGATGTGTAATATAGGGTGTTCTTTAATTCTCTGAGGTCCAGTTCCCTCATCTGTAAAACTGGAAATTCCTACTTCATAGAGTTGTTACAAGAATTGAATACATACAAATATGCATATGGCATTCTCAAGTACTATAGGCACTCAATACATTTTATCAAATTAACACATGAATTGTTGGTTAATTTTGGGGAGGGGGAAACTAAATTTAAAAACAGAGCTAAAAAATGGACTACTGCCTGACCAGGCTGTGGCACAGTGGATGGAGTGTGAGACTGGGACACAGAAGACCCAGGTTCGAAATGCTGAGGTTGCCAGCTTGAGTGCTGGCTCATCTTTGAGCAAGGCTCACCAGCTTGAGCCCAAGGTCTCTTGCTTGGTCAAGATACATAAGAAAAAGCAATCAAATGAGAAACTAAGGTGCTGCAACAAAGAATTGATGCTTCTCATCTCTCTCCCTTCCTATCTGTCTGTCCCTGTCTCTCTACCACCAAAATAAATAAATAAATAAAAATGGACTACTGGCCGTGGCCAGTTGGCTCAGTAATAGATTGTTGGCTGGTGTGGATGTCCTGGGTTTGATTCCTGGTCAGGGCACACAGAAGCAATGATCTGCTTCTCCCCCATCTCCCTCCTCCCTCTCCACTCCTGCAGCCATGGCTCTGTTGGTTTGAGCCCACTGCCCTGGGTGCTGAGGATGGCTTAGTGGAGCCTCCACCTCAGGCACTAAAAATAGTTCTGTTTTGAGCATGGCCCTAGATGGGCAGAGCATCAGCCCGGATGGGAGTTGCCAGGTGGATCCCACTCCAGGCACATGTGGGAGTCTGTTTATCACCCCTCCTCTCATTTGGAAAAGAAGAAAAAAAAAAGTTTTTAAAAAAGGACTCCTGTATCATTTGTGGGGGTTTCTGTTTTGTGAGGAAGTTTAAGGAACATTTCCTTAGTTTTAATTAAACTATTCCACTTTTTAATATAATTTTATTTTTAAAGAGGGATATTTTAAAATATAAATGTCTTGAAATTGAAACTGACAACATATACTACCTTTTATTCCTTTATCTTTCCTGTACTATTTTCTAATAAATGATTACTTTGCACAGTGAAATTAAAGTTTGCCAAGTACCAATTACCTGCATTAATACAATCTATTCACTAGCTAAGTGTTCAAAACCCATCCACAGCAAAAGACAAATTATAACTTTCTTTTTTTAAGTATTTTTTTAAGATTTTATTCATTTTTTTCCATTTTTTTAAAAGATTTTATTTATTCATTATAGAGAGGGGGGAGAGAGAGAGAGAGAGGAGCAGGAAGCATCAACTCCCATATGTGCCTTGACCAGACAAGCCCAGGGTTTTGAACCGGCAACCTCAGCGTTTCCAGGTTGATGCTTTATCCACTGCACCACCACAGGTCAGGCCTAGATTTTATTCATTTTTTAGAGAGAAAGGAGAGAGAGAGAAAGAGAGAGAGAGAGAAAGGGGAGGAACAGGAAGCATCAACTCCCATATGTGCCTTGACCAGGCAAGCCCAGGGTTTTGAACCAGTGACTTCAGCATTCCAGGTTGACACTTAACTACACCACCACAGGTCAGGCGACAAATTATAACTTTCTTGCTTAATAATTTTAAACTTTCTTGTTTGATAATTTAAAATTTTTTATTTTTTTTTATTTTTTACAGAGACAGAGTAAGTCAGAGAGAGAGATAGACAAGGACAGACAGACAGGAACGGAGAGAGATGAGAAGCATCAATCAATAGTTTTTCATTGCGCGTTGTGACACCTTAGTTGTTCAATGATTGCTTTCTCATATGTGCCTTGACCGCAAGCCTTCAGCAGACCGAGCAGCCCCTTGCTGGAGCCAGCGACCTTGGGTTTAAGCTGGTGGGCTTCTGCTCAAACCAGATGAGCCAGCGCTCAAGCTGGTGACCTCGGGGTCTCGAACCTGGGTCCTCTGCATCCCAGTCCGACGCTCTATCCACTGCGCCATCGCCTGGTCAGGCTTGTTTGATAATTTAAAAATGGGCCCTGGTCGGTTGGCTCAGCAGTAGAGCGTCAGCCCAGCATATGAAGTCCCAAGTTCAATTCCCGGTCAGGCACATAGGAGAAGCTACCATCTGCTTCTCCACTCCTTCCCTCCCTCTTTTCTCTCTTTCTTCCCCTCCTGCAGCATGGCTCATAGTCAAACAAGTTGGCCCCTGGCCCTGAGGATGGTTCCATAGCCTGCCTCAGGCACTAAAACAGCTTGATTGCTGAGCAATAGAGAGCGGCCCCAGATGGGCAGAGCATCCTGGGGTAGGGGGCTTTGCCTGGTGGTTGCCAGTCAGGGCCCATGCAAGAGTCTGTCTGCCTCCCAGCCTCTCACTTAAAAAAAAAAAAAAAAAAAAAAAAGAGAGAGATAAAATATAGTCTATTCCCAAGAACAAAAACATCTGCCCAATAAAGCATTTGAGTGAATAGATGCAATTATGTAATGAACAACAAGATTTCAAAATTATTTACTTTATTTTCACAGAAAAAAAGGAGGGGGGAATTCTAGCTAACAGGAAAAAACTACCCCATTTACAGGTTTCACTCAATCTACTACCAAAAATAGTACTAACTCAAATTCAAATTTAAGCAAGAAAACTAGCTGAACATTAATTATCCTTTTAGCTGAACTAGAAAATATTGATATGAAATGCTTTTTTTTTTTTTTTTTTTTTTTCCCCTGTATTTTTCTGAAGCTGGAAACCGGGAGAGACAGTCAGACAGACTCCTGCATGCGCCCGACCAGGATCCACCCGGCACGCCCACCAGGGGGCGACGCTCTGCCCACCAGGGGGCGATGCTCTGACCCTCCTGGGCCTACGCTCTGTTGCTACCAGAGCCACTCCAGCGCCTGGGGCAGAGGCCGAGGAGCCATCCCCAGCGCCCGGGCCATCTTTGCTCCAGTGGAACCTCCGCTGAGGGAGGGGAAGAGAGAGACAGAGAGGAAGGAGGGGAGGGGGTGGAGAAGCAGATGGGCGCTTCTCCTGTGTGCCCTGGCCGGGAATCGAACCCAGGACTTCTGCACGCCAGGCCGACGCTCTACCACTGAGCCAACCGGCCAGGGCTTAAATGCTTTTTGAAATCTAAATATCACACCCAAAATGCCAGAAATAACATCTTTCTGTGTAAGGCTGAAAAATCCCACCATTAAATACCATCGCTAAGCTGTTGACAGTGGATACCCATCTTGGACTTATACATGGTAGAAAATTCCCTCTAAAGTAGAAGAGGCAAGGGAGAAAAGGCCAAACAATATGCAGATGTAATATACATTATCTGTTACAATAGTTTAAGTAGGTTGAGAGGTAACAGTCAATCAGGTCTAGGGACCAGGCTGAGGGTGGCAGGAGGCAGTTCACTCTACAGGATTGACACCCCCAGCCTCAGGAGGCTGGAGAGGCCCCTCGCACCCGCCCCGCTCACTCGGCCCGGTTCGCACGGCTGCACAGGTCACGAACGCCGGGCCTGGCTCACCTAAAGGGCCGGCAGGACTCCTGAAGGCCACAGGCCGTCCCTCGGGCTCTTCCGAGACCGGGTTCTCCCACTCCTGCGAAGGACCGGGTGCTCGTTCAAGGCCCCACCACGGGCGAGTCACCAGCAGCGGGTGGGCCTGAAAATAGCCCAGTTACCATGCCCGCCCCACCCACCAGTTGCTTCGGGACGCTCTCCCCACGAGCAACCACCTCCCAGTGGGCCCGCCCCTCCCTACATCAGCAACACCTGGGGAGGCGCCTGCCAACTCTGAAGTACAAGCGGGTCGAAAACTGCCAGACTCGAGACAGCTGACTAAATGGTAGGGGCCCGTGCTCTGTCCCCCCAGCTGCCGTGGGACTGCGGCCGGGGCTGTGGCCTCCTCAGAAGGGCCCCTCCCAGCATGTTCAACCCACCCCCTCACGCGGGCCCGAACACGGAGGCGTTCAGCATCTTTGCTGCTGTGAGGGCCACCTGGTCTCCCTCAGGAGGGAACAGAACGGCTCCAGGGCGGGGCTGGGGGAGGACCCGAGCAGGAAAACTCAGGGAGCGACCTCTTTACCCTCAAGTGGCTGCGCTCTGGACTCCCGCCCTCTATCCCTTACCGCCTACCTACCAAGAGGCCAGAGCCCGTTTCCCACCCAGAGGGCGAAACTCACTTCCGTGGGCGGGACTTCCGGCGGAGCGTCCCAGGCAGTCTCTCCTCTCAGCATGGATTAACCAACATGTGGAATGATGTCTTTAAGTGGCGGAAAAGTTCCAATTTGAAGGGGAAATCCTCTAATCTCACCGCCCCTGATGAGGGCTTCCTTTATTTAGAGGGGAGTTCACCCCAAGGAGTCAGCTGGGCGGGCTCCGTGATCCAAGAGGCTGGCTTGGGACCATGGCCTCGAGGGTAGTGTGGGGCCTGGGCACATGCGTGCAGGCTGCCTGGGGGAAATAGGCCCTAATTCCTCTCTTCCAACCTCCCCCTAACCTTCCTTCCCTCTCCTGCATCGCATCCTGTCCTTGTTTTCTGATACAAATAATACATCTGTAATGTTTGCTTTTAAAATTCTATTAGTTTTAACAAATAGTAATGGTCCTAAAATGTCCACAGCTAAAATCTGCACAGGGATTAAATTCATTACTTAAGACTGTAAGAAAAAATATTTAAAGCTATTTATAATGAAATAAAGGATTTCTATAAGTAACTTTGAAACAGCAAGCCGGAAATAATGAACTCAATTAGAAAGCAGTCATTTCCCTGGGAAAAATGACTGCTTCCTTCACACACATACATATAGACACACACACACACACACACACACACAAACAACACCACCACATTATTACAAATGAGAAAAATGTTTATTAAGCAAACAGTTTAACAGTTCTCCCTTTGCAGAATGTACAGAGTAGAGCACAACCTGAAGGCAATTATAGTTTCAATTAACACACTACATACGGTGTTGATTCTACAACTGAAAGGTTGCTGAAGTTTGTGACACGCCACTATAAATATAAGTATTATTAAAAATTACAAATTGTTTGGTGATTATTTTGATAACCTCTTGAGCAGCAGCTCCTGCAAGAAAAAAGGAGAAAGGTAAATCTTTGAAAAAGGGGGAGAAAAAAAAGTTATATAAAAATATTCAGTTCTGTAAAGAAAACTGTCCCTTTTTCCAAAAGCAAAGGTGTCTAAAAATAATCCAAAACAGACATGATTTCCTGAGTCATATCAAAATAAAGTACTACAATTTTTTATAACTGTTATTAAAATAAAAGTTTTGTTTCATACATTCATATGTCAGTTTTAAAGAATGAAGTATTTCTAATTATGGTGGTTTAGAAACATTAACAATATATATTAAGTAAAAGATGTTAATTAAAATAGTAGTATGGTTGAATGCATTTTAAAGGAGACATAGGCAGAAAAGATTCTCAAAGGACACCCTTCGGCTTTACTTCTTTTTCTTTTTTAAAGTTATTGATTTTAGAAGAGAAAGGAAGGAAGGGAGAGAGAGACAGAAACATCAATTTGTTGTTACACTCATTTGTGCATTCATTGGTTGGTTCTTGTATGTGCCCTGACTAGGGATCGAACCTGCAACCTCAGCATATTGGGATGATGCTCTAACCAACTGAGCTATCCAGCCAGGTGTCTGCTTTCCATTTATAATAAAAAGAGAATAAAGGTATATTTGTTCTAAATACATTTATGATTTGGAAAGAATCTCTACTGCCAGACTGCTGTAACTACTCAAAAAATAGAAGACAAAACAAAAATTAAGAAAAAATTTCATCTTTAATAATTTGAAGCTTGAGCATTCACAAATATTCACTGATTCAATACAATGTGAGATTCTGTTGTGTACTAGATATTGTTCTAGGTACTAGGGATACAGTAAGAAACAGAAAAAAATCAGTGCCCTTACAGATCTTTTTAGTAGTGAGGCAGAGATCATTTACAAATAAGTAAAATGTATAGCATGTCAAATGACTCTAAACGCTAAGGAGAAACAACAAAGAAGGATATGAGTGGGAGAAAAGGGCATCAGTTTTAAATCAGGAAATGAGGGATGGCCTCATAGGGAAGATAACATTTAAACAAAGACCTGAATGAATTGAAGGAATAGAAGGGCATTCTGCCACTTATATTTAACATCCTGCTTCACTGACCTCCCTCATTAAAGCAGCTAAGAAAACACAACTTGATAATTATGTAACAGATGCCAGTCTTCTCATCTTTGGAACTTACCCCCTATGAACGCAGCAATGGTGTGTGGCTCAGCAGCCCCATATCGGCAACTACAGGAAAGAATGGAGACACGAACTTAGTTTCGAGCTAATGAGAGATACAGGTATTATCTCCTATATGGCTTAAAAAATACTCACAATTCATGGACATAATCATCTTTCACCATTACTGATAGTCCATATTCCTGAAGGAAGCCAGTGAGACAAGACTTCAACTTTCCTGTATCTTCTTCAATTTGATAGTTAGATACCCCTAAAAATAATCATGTAAAATAATTTTCATTTCAAAATGAATGGATACCTCCTTTATTTAACCCAGTTTCAGGTGTCCTAGTCAAAACAGTAAAGTGTGAAACTAAAGAACAGAAATAACAGGAAGTATGAGACCAATATTTGCAAATACCATGAACTTGTAACAATCTAAGAAATCACCAAAAACCTATTAAAATTCAAGTTAGGTAAGCCTACTTTATTCACTGCTCCATATCCAGTATCTAGAAGAACTTCTAGCACACAGCTAGGGCTCAATATTTCTTTGATAGGAGAATTGAATGAATGAGAAAGTGATGTCCTATTTATACCCTTTATAAAATTATGGTGTTTATTATCCATTTCTAGATTAAATGACACTGAGGGCATAAAACTATAATAAGTAACCTTTGTTGAGCATTAATAGATGCGGATACTGTTCTAAAACACCATATGTATATTTAATCCTCACAAACACCTTATAAACTAGGTACTATTACTCCCATTTCCAGATGAAAAAACTGAGACACAGAGTAAGTTATTTGCCTGAACTACTTAGTTCACAAATAGCAAAACTGGGATACAAGAGCAGGCAGTCGTTAATGATTTTAATGTCTCCAAAGATAGGCTATTTTTACTATTACAATTGGAAGAAAAAATAAAATTACCTCAACATTCAGGTATTATAAAAAAACACCAGTATTTCTTTTTTTATTTTGCATGCATGTATTTTAGAAAGAGTAAGGGACACAGAGAGACAGAAACATCAATCTGTTCTTGTATCTGCCCTGACTGGGGATCAAACGGGCAACCTCTGTGCTGCAGGATGATGCTCTAACCAAGCTATCCAGCCAGGGCAACATCAGTATTTTTTAAACACTCTGGTTTAAAAATAATCACCACTACTCTTCCTCAAAATAGTAATATCTACCCTTTACTGATTACTTACACGGTGCTAGGCACTATGTAAAGTTATTTTTACATATTACATATTTGACCCTAACAGTTTAATAGAGTAGATACTATTATTGCCATTCCATAAATGAGACCTGAGACTTGGAGGGAAATAGTGACTCACTCAAGGTCAAGAGACAGTAAGTGACAGAGCATGGATCTGCACCTAGGTTCAAAACCTATGCTCTGTCAGGGGTCCCCAAACTTTTTATACAGGGGGCCAGTTCACTGTCCCTTAGACCGTTGGAGGGCCGCCACATACAGTGCTCCTCCCACTGACCACCAATGAAAGAAGTGCCCCTTCCGGAAGTGCAGTGGGGGGCCGGATAAATGACCTCAGGGGGTCGCATGCGGCCCACAGGCCATAGTTTGGGGACATCTGCTATGAGGTAGCCACCCTCCTAAGATGGCTCCTCAATGTACACCCCTTCATGCTCTCATGTAGTCCTCTTCTGTTTTGTTTTTGGGGTTTTGGGGTTTTTTTTTGTGACAGACAGAGTCAGAAAGAGGGACAGATAGGGACAGACAGACAGGAAGGGAGAGAGATGAGAAGCATCAATTCTTCATTGCGGCACCTTAGTTGTTCATTGTTTTCTCATATGTGCCTTGACGGGGGGGGGGGGGCTCCAGCAGACCGAGTAACTCCTTGCTCGAGCCAGCGACCTTGTGCTCAAGCTGGTGAGCTTTGCTCAAACCAGATGAGCCTGCGCTCAAGCTGGCGACCTCGGGGTCTCAAACCTGGGTCTTTCGTGTCCCAGTCCGATGCTCTATCCACTGTGCCACTGCCTGCTCAGGCTCCTCTTCTGCTCTTTTTAAAAAAATTTATTTATCAATTCAAGAGACAGGAAGGGAGGGGGAAAGGGTGGAGAGGAAAGAAAGAGAGAGAGAGAGAGAGAGAAAGAGAAATGATTTGTTGTTCCACTTGGCATATGGGGCAACGCTCTAACCAAATGATCTACCAGCCACAGCAGTCCCTTTCTACTCTAACTCTAAGCCAGCCCCGTGAAGCCAATAGAACACAACATAAGCGATAGTGTGTGGCTTCTAAGAATAAGTCATAAAAAGCCTTACCTTCCACCTGGGTCTTTTGGACAGTTAATTCTGGAAAAGCCAGACACTGTGTAAGAAGTCTACTCTTGGACTGCCATGCTAGAAGGAAGCTCCAGCTTGTCATGTGGCAATAGATGACTGACAAGCCCCCAGCAGTTCTAGTTATCTCGACTAAAGTGCCAGATACCTGAGTGAAAATGTTGTCTTGGATGTCTAATTCAGTCAAGCCCTCAGAATGACTTCAGTCCCGGGCATCATGCAAGATCCCCAATGAGATCTACTGAACTGAGCCCAGCTAATTCCCCAAATCATCAGATAATAATTTGTTGTTTTAAATGACTAAGTTTGGGGATAGTTTGTTATGCAATAAATAACCAAAAATACATTATAATCAAATAATACAAATAAAGCAATGCATATTTTGTTTATTCATTTTCTTCTGGTAAGCTAGCTCATTAAGACTGTAACTCAGCAGGAGCATATCACATCAGTTGGGGCAATAGATTTTATGATACACCTAGAATGTACTGTTATGTAATAATACTGCATAATTAAAATTATCATCTTAATAATTGGGCAACTGAAAATCTTGGAGATTATGCTGATTTCCCAATCATTACACTTATAGACAACAAAAAGTAGATAGTAAGCAAATAAATCTCTACATCTTCAGAGTTCTGAATTCAGAAGTCACTGGAATACTTCTTATGGCTTTCCATTTCCACTAAATTACACTCAACGTGAGTCTCAGAAGTACACTGGAAACTGACAGAAAAAAATGTTTCTTTCTATATGCATTATGCCAATTAATAAACTCTTCCCCTGTAAGTTCTACTTACAAAACAAATGGTAGTTCCTTAATGAGATAAACTAGATATAAACTATTTACCATGTAAAAATCAAGGACCAATTATAAATACCCAAGAACACTTCAAGATTTAATTCGAATGTTTATTCAAGATTTTATTGTATTGATAATTCTATTTGCTATTCTTACCTGGATATCTACCATGCTGTTTATGAAATCTATCCACAGCCCGTAACATTAAATATAATACTATCTCATTATCTGGATTGTCCATGCTGGAAACTGAAAGAAAAAAATTCAGTATAATTTTGGTAATTCATGACATAAAAACAATGAAGAACTGAATTTATTATATACTCAAATTTCAGGACTCAAGGCAATTTTATCACAAAACTTTAATATTTTGTGACAAAACAAAGTGATAAATAACAGTAAAATAAAGGGAGATATGTTAAGACACTCAGTTGTCTTATGGACTCTAAACTAAACAGCAATTTCTACTAAAGTAGCAACATGCTGACTTTAGTTAGCTCTTCTACTTCTCACACAACTTAGTAACCTATCTATGATTTTTGTATTAAGTTTTATATTTTGAAATTATGACTACTTGGGCCTGACCTGTGGTGGCGCAGTGGATAAAGCGTCAACCTGGAAATGCTGAGGTCACCGGTTCGAAACCCTGGACTTGCCTGGTCAAGGCACATATGGGAGTTGACGCTTCCAGCTCCTTCCCCCTTTCTCTCTCTCTGTCTCTCCCCCCTCTCTCTCTCTCTGTCTCTATTTCCCTCTCTCTCTCCTCTCTAAAATGAATAAATAAAAAAATTAAAATTGAAAAAAAAAGTTTAAACAAAAAATTATGACTACTTGGATAGATTTATAAAATAAAATTCAGACCCTGGCTGGTTGGCTCAGTGAATATGGCATTGGCCTGGCATATGGACATCCCAGGTTTGATTTCTGGTCCAGCACATAAGAGAAGTGACCATCTGCTTCTCTCTCCCACCCTCTCCCCCTTCTCTCCCTCTCCCCCTCCTGCAGCCAATGGCTTGATTGGTTCGAGCACTGGTCCCAGGAACTGAGGATAGCTCAGTTGGTCTAAGCTTTAGCCTCAGGTGCTAAAAATAGCTTGGTTGATTTGAGCATCGGCCCCAGACAGAGGCTGCTGGGTGGATCCCAGCCAAGATGCATGTGGAAGTCTGTCTCACAATCTCCCCTCCTCTCCCTTAAAACAAAAAGAATAAAATTTAGAGTATAAGTATTTCCATTATCCTTTATATTATCACCATGTACTTAATACTTTCATACACAAAATACTGATATCTTTAAAATTAAAATGATATAACCTAGCACCAAAAAGTTATTATACTTACTAATTTCATCTCTGTTAACTGTAGACAAGCCATATTCTTCAGCTAAGGATCGACATCTTATCAATCGAAGAAAAGCAGAATTGCTGCCTGAACACAGGAAAGACATTGGAGAGGTAACTGGTTGAGACGCATGAATATTACAAATCACAGATCACTTTTAGAACAGGAAAATGTGTGTATACTCATCACAGACATAGAAATGTGAATAAATGTCTTCTATTTGGCTCTAACAGCACAGAAGACTCTACAACAGCGGTTCTCAACCTGTGGGTCGTGACCCCGGTGGGGGTTGAACGACCAAAACACAGGTATCGCCTAAAGCCATCGGAAATACATATGAACCGCTGTTCTAGTGGGACAAAATGTGGAGGCAGAAGACAGTGTTATTGATGATCCTGACCCTGTGCAGGGTTAGGCTAATGTATCATAGTTTCTAACAAAAAATACATATGTATTTCCGATGGCTTTAGGCTACCACTGTGTTTTGGTCATTCGACTCCCGCAGGGGTCGCAACCCACAGGTTGAGAACCGCTGCTCTAGAACATAAGTCATCTTAAATTCATGTCCTTGGAACTACAACCGGTTCAGCACCAAATAAGCAGGTGATGGCACCTCTCGGAGCCTCAAAATGGGGATAATACTGTTTACCTTTGAAAGCTGTTCTGTGGATCAGAAATATCTAGCACATTACCCGACAACGCTCAAGGAATACTAGTTTTTATCATTATTATGGATGAGTAATCCTAAAAGAAAGTGTTATATATATTGTGCTTTTGGTTTATGTAAGGTAAAAAAAAACAACACACTGTATTACGGAAATTTTCAAACATACCCCAAATTAGAAAGAACAGAATAAACCCTCCAATACCCAACATTGAGCTTTTAATCTGGTATCATATGATTTAGGAGAACAAATACTACATGCAGAAACAAGGTGCAAGATTAATAATGGAACAAAAACTAAGCCTAAACACACATTCTGGAAGAGTCATGATATGGAGAACTTGGATAAATATATTTTAAGGTTGATAAGCATACAAAATATAGACTTTTGCAGAAACTAGGGGTAGTAGCTCAGGGAAAATCTTCAGGCAGCATGTAGAACAGATTTTATTCTTTACTTTTTTGAAGTGTGTATATGTGTGTGTGTGTGTGTGTGTGTGTGTGTGTGTGTGTGCGCGCGCGCGCATGCACATGTGTTTCCACTGATTAGAGGAAGGGAGAGGGAAAGTGAGTGGGGAAGGGAGGGAGAGGAAAGAAGAGAGAGAGAAACATCAATTTATTTCACTAAGTTTTATTTAGATGTGTACTCATTGACTGCCTCTCATAGGTGCCCTGACCAGCGGTTGAACCTGCGATCTCTGCTGCTGAATCAACACGTTATCTCTTGAACCACCAGCCCAAACAGATTTTATTATTCTTTTAGTCTTTTATCTTTTTCAATGCAGGGGGTGGGGTGGAGGAGGGGAGAAAGAGACAGACAGAAAGGGAGAGAGATGAGAAGCATAAACTCATAGTTGTGGCACCTTAGTGGTTCATTGATGGCTTTCTTCTATGTGCCTTGACTGGGGGGCTCCAGCTGAGCCAGGGACCCCTTGCTCAAGCCAGCAACCTTAGGCTCAAGCCAGTGACCTTGGGCTTCAAACCAGAGACCTTTGGGCTCAAGCCAGCGACCCCATGCTCACACAGGGTGAGCCCACGCTCAAGCCAGCAACCTCAGGGTTTCAAACCTGGGTCCTCAGCATCCCAGGTTGATGCTCTATCCACTGCACCACCCCTCTGGTCAGGCTCTTAAACTAAATCTTTAAAAAAAATGTTTCAGGTCTACTGAGGAGTTATTAAAAAGGTATCAGGAGCCCTGGCCGGTTGGCTCAGCGGTAGAGCGTCGGCCTGGCGTGCGGGGGACCCGGGTTCGATTCCCGGCCAGGGCACATAGGAGAAGCGCCCATTTGCTTCTCCACCCCCCCTCCTTCCTCTCTGTCTCTTTCTTCCCCTCCCGCAGCCAAGGCTCCATTGGAGCAAAGATGGCCCGGGCGCTGGGGATGGCTCCTTGGCCTCTGCCCCAGGCGCTAGAGTGGCTCTGGTCGCGGCAGAGTGACACCCCGGAGGGGCAGAGCATCGCCCCCTGGTGGGCAGAGCATCGCCCCTGGTGGGCGTGCCGGGTGGATCCCGGTTGGGCGCATCTGGGAGTCTGTCTGACTGTCTCTCCCCGTTTCCAGCTTCAGAAAAAAAAAAAAGAAAAAAAAAAAAGGTATCAGGAGCCTAGCTGCTCTGAAACTAGATGGCAAAATTCTTAAACCCATCCAGTCATTTAATACAGAACAAAATGAGTAGTTAAATCAATACTGTCAATGTACATGTGACTCAAGACTTCATGGTCAAAGCCTTCAGATACAACTTCCCCAAATTACTTAAAATGAATAAGCTGAAAATAACTCTGTATTAATGACAGTTTTCAATTCTTTGACCTTCATGTCTTTTTAGCATTGCCATAAATAGATATGTTCTACCTCTAACCCAGTCTTAAAATACTCTCCATTTATTACATTATAAGAATAAAGCCTTGGCTGGTTGGCTCAGTGGTAGAGCGTCGGCCTGGCGTGCAGGAGTCCCGGGTTCGATTCCCGGCCAGGGCACACAGGAGAAGCGCCCATCTGCTTCTCCACCCCTCCCCCTCTCCTTCCTCTCTGTCTCTCTCTTCCCCTCCCGCAGCCAAGGCTCCATTGAAGCAAAGTTGGCCCAGGCACTGAGGATGGCTCCATGGGCTCTGCCTCAGGTGCTAGAATGGCCCTGGTTGCAACAGAGCAACGCCCCAGATGGGCAGAGCATCGCCCCCTGGTGGGCGTGCAGGTGGTTCCTGGTTGGGCACATGTGGGAGTCTGTCTTACTGCCTCCCTGTTTCCAACTTCAGAAAAATACAAAAAAAAAAAAAAAAAAAGAATAAAAACCTTACCCAATAATTATATTTATCTATACCATGAGGCCATGGAAAAATTTTAACTTCAGCCATTTAAAATTCCTGGAAACATTCCCTGTGGCACATTTTTTCTGAAGCAAAATAAGAAAATTAATTCAAGGAGACTTACAGAGTAATTTTAATTCTTTCTCTGAAATGGATTCTGGCGCCTGTAAAGAGATAAATGCAGATTTTGCTTCATATAAAAGAGAAGCTTAACAGAGGGTACAGCACAATGCTGATCACTGCGAGATGGGGAGGCTTTCTCAAAGTGCTGGGAAAGCACCTTGTTTCCTTAAAACAGTCTTCCTCATTAGGCAGGTAAGTGAGAGATCCCTCTAAGGAAGCACAGAGCCAGTGCCATGCCCTCCGTCTCTACCTGACGTGGCTGGAGCTGTGCAATCAGGCCTCCATGGAGCTGTGCTGGCCATGGAAGGCTCCGCGTGCCAACAGCTTACCTGGCCTATAGACTGCAGCAATTTGGCAACATGATTACCCACAGCAGCAGCATCTTCCTTTGCTTTCTCACGGTAACTGGAAAAAAAAAAAGCTACTATTAACATTTTTCTTTTTTTTAAGTGAGAGGAGGGGAGATAGTGAGAGAAACTCCTGCATGTGCCCCGACTGGGTTCTACCCGGCAACCCATCTGGGGCTGATGCTCAAATCAACCGAACTATCCTCAGTGCCCAGGCTGACACTCGAACCAATCAAGCCACTGGCTGTGAGAGAGGAAGAGGGAGAGAACGAGGAGGAGGGAGAGAGAAGCAGATGGTCGCCTCTCACGTCTGGCCTGATCTGGAATTGAACCCCGGACGCACATATGGTGGGCCGATGTTCTATCCACTGAGCCAACCGACCAAAGCCTCCTATTAAAAAATTTTAAAAATCACCAAGAAGCAATCAAAAAATTGTTTTCCCACCTGACCAGGCGGTGGCGCAGCGGATGGAGCATCGGACTGGGATTCGGAAGGACCCAGGTTCGAGACCCCAAGGTCACCAGCTTGAGCGCGGGCTCATCTGGCTTGAGCAAAAAGCTCACCAGCTTGGACCCAAGGTCGCTGGCTCCAGCAAGGGGTTATTCAGTCTGCTGAAGGCCCACGGTCAAGGCACATATGAGAAAGCAATCAATGAACAACTAAGGTGTCGCAACGCGCAACAAAATACTAATGATTGATGCTTCTCATCTCTCCATTCCTGTCTGTCTGTCCCTGTCTATCCCTCTCTCTGACTCTCTCTGACTCTGTCTCCGTAAAAAAAAAAAAAAAAAATTGTTTTCCCTTTTATGAAAAAATACTGGTCTGGAACATATAAAATGTGAAAATGCCACGGACACAGTACCAGAGCACCTGTTAATGGTTGGGGATCTTCCTAGTGTTGCTGATACTCTTGGAATACACTAATATCTGGGTTTCCTCTGTAATTAACAGCACCCAACTTAAAAACTGCCCTCCATGATCTGTAATCCATGCTTCTCGGGCAGAAGACATGACAAAACACGTTACTGAAGAACATGGTTTTTCTCCTTGCAGTAAAGTCCAAGGAAAGTTAAATACCTTGAAACTGTCCATCTATAAATTCATGTGAAACTTTAAAGTCCTACTTACATTTCATCCTCTGAAGATGATCAGTGCTAAGCTAACTAACTCCAATGTGAGGTCTTCCTTGTTTCTAACCTCAGTTAACTTTCCCCAAGTTTTAAGTAACTAACTGGAACTTTAGGCTAGAACAAAAAGATTTGTTAAACAATGACTGAGATGAAGAGTGTAAACTGTTAGAGAACAGAAATCTTTCCGGTGTGACATTATTTGGCCCTTGAGGAAATCAAGCCAGTCTCCTTGGATTCATCAGCACCAGGCCCATGGAGCAGTGCTGGCCATGGAAGGCACTACATAAGGGTAATATCCATTAACAACCATTCTTATGAACCCAGTCTATCTGGGTTCAAGCTAGTGATAGCTCGATAGTAGGTGTCTGTTATAGTCATGAACTCTTCAAATTATAAAACATTACTAATAGAAAATTCATCCAAACTGAAGACTTCAAAGTTTTAAGTTACAAATAAAAGATAGTATAGGGCCCTCATCAAGAGTATAGACATAGGTTTCATGGGTTCTGCTATTTACCAGTTGTCTGACCCTGAATAAATTACCATTTTTAGGCCTCAGTTTCCTCATCTATAAAACTGGGACAATAACAGTATCTCTCTCACAGGGTTGTTGTGAGTATTAAATTAGTTAATACACAGAACAGGCCTGACCAGACAGTGGCGCAGTGGATAGAGCGTTGGACTGGGAGGCGGAGGACCCAGGTTCAAAACCCCAAGGTCACTGGCTTGAGTGCAGGCTCATCTGGTTTGAGCAAGGCTCACCAGCTTGAGCAAGGGGTTACTCAGTCTGCTGTAGCCCCCCAGTCAAGGCACATATGAGAAAGCAATCAATGAACAACTAAGAAGCCACAACAAAGAACTGATGCTTTTCATCTCTCTCCCTTCTGTTCTGTCTGTTCCTATCTATCCTTCTGTCTCTGTCACACAAAAATAAATAAATAAAAAAATTTTAAAACACACATAGAACAGTCCATAGCACAGAATTAAGTACTCAAATGTAAGGTTTTAAATACATTAAAAAAAAATCTGCCTCCTGGGAGGGTAT
Organism: Saccopteryx leptura; assembly: GCF_036850995.1. NCBI lineage: Eukaryota > Metazoa > Chordata > Mammalia > Chiroptera > Emballonuridae > Saccopteryx > Saccopteryx leptura. The sequence continues at coordinate 17,326,943 of NC_089511.1, forward strand.
ATGAGAACTCTCTGTACTTTCTTTTTTTGAGTAAAAAAGACAAATTTTATTACACATAATATATATGGATATATATAAAATCAAAGATCCTATTTACTTAAAATTTATATGGACAGAGATTCTGCAAGGCTGTTCGCCAAACTGCTTAGGTAGTTACATACATACTTCTTGCATTTTTCTTTTTTTATTTATTGTGTTTACATAGATTTTAGTGTCTCCCCGAATACATCCCCGCCCCGTATTCCCCTCAATCTCTCCCTTGCGCCCCTCCCAACAGCTCCCTCCCCCCCGTACTTTCTATTCAATTTTGCTGTGAACCTAAAACTATTCTAAAAATTAAAATCTATTTTTCAAAAATCTTCCCCCTAAGTTCTTTAGCTTATTTTTAAAGCAATTATAATAGACTTTCACGTGATTTCTGATAGACTAGTAAAATATGTTCATCTCTAATATAAACATATCATTAAAAAATATATATATTATAAACATATAATAAAATATAAAATTAATTTTTCTATTACACAGTTTGAAAACAGTGACTTACACATTTTGCAGTTTTATATATTTGCCCGAATCGGCAATCATGTCAGGAATTGTGCCTCGGACAGGTAAATTTCCTTGACCTTCTTTAGACACAAATTCCTTTAAGGCACGAGCTAAAATCCAAAATGATGGAGTCTAAAAGAGTAAAAGAAAAAAATTAGTATTAAGTGGCATTTGAATTTGACCCAAAGCTTAATGTGGCTCTATTTTTACTTTTTGTTGTTGTTACCTGTTTGGTGATATTTTTGCAGCGATCATCATTAAATATATCTTCAATGCTGCTTGGGATCTATCAAAGGAACGTGAAACATTTAGTTATACCAAGAATTTGCCCACTTTTATTTTCACTGTTATTTCTCTGAACCTGTTCTTTGAATTCTCAAATTTTAACCAAATACGGACTTCTGATTTGCTTACACTTTTATTTAGAATCAGTGCCAGATGGAGATTTGATGAGGAAAAAGAGAATGGCAGAAAGTTCCGTTCTGTATACTGTTGTTAGCTTTAAAGACTATCCTGTTCTCTTCCATCATAAATGGAATATAAGAGAAGCCAAGGTAAATCTTATTATTTACATTTGAAAATATAACGAAGATTATAGACGTTAATGTCAAGCTAGAGTTGTAGTCCTTCATGTATTTCCATCTTGTCAAAAATTTGAAACCCTTACACCCTAATTAGTGGCTACTAAAAGAGACAACTACTCTAACAAAAACTATTTAAGTTAAGGAATTTTTATGCCAACAAAATCATGATACATTAATAAAAACTTTAAAAATTATAGGCTTTGATTATACTGTTGTGCAGAAAAAGAAATTTCTTACTGGTAATGTCCTAATTGGTCTCCCTGCTTTCATTATCAGTCTTCTACAGTCTCTTCTCACAAGAGCAGATCATTTTTTAAAATATAAATCAGGTCACTCCACTGCCCTGCTCAAAATGTTTCCATGACCTACAAGGCTATTATGACCTGGCCCTTTCTGCTTCTCCAAATTCAAATCCCTCCCACCACTATCCTCCTTGTTCACGTCACACCAATCACCTGGGCATTCTTATTGAACCTTCATCCCACTTTTAGGCCTTTCTTTTCACATGTGCTTCCTCAGCCTGAAAAGCTCTTTCATCAGATCTCTGCATGTTACTTCATTCAGGATTTTGCTTAAACACATCTCTTTGAGTCTCCCTGGTCCCCACTGGATTCCAGAACCCCCCTGCTCCCATCATGCTCTAGCTCTTGTTCTGCTCTAATTTTGTTCATAGAACCTGATGCATTTATCTCTTTGCTTAGTTCATTGTCCCCCAAGTCATGATAACCTTGTTTTTTTTCCTTTTAATTGCTGTAAATTTTACATTCAATGAAATAAGCAAATCTTAAATGTAAAAAGTCAATGCACTTCTATAACTATGTGCATATTTCTTTTTTTTTTAAGAATGAGAGAGAGAGAGGGACACACAGGGACCAATAGACAGGAAGGGAGAGAGATGAGAAATATCAACTATTGGTTGTGGCACCTTAGTTCTTCATTGATTGCTTTCTCATATGTGCCTTGAACGGGGTCTCCAGCTGCATCAGTGACTCCTTGCTAAAGTCAGTGACCTTGGGCTCAAGCCAGTAACCATGGGGTCATGTCTATGATCCCATGCTCAAGTTGGCAACCCCCACACTCAAGCAGGTGACCTCAGGGTTTCAAACCTGGGTCCTTGGTGTCCCAAGTCAATGCTCTACCCACTATGCCACCACCTGGTCAAGCAACTATACATGTACTTTTAACCATCACCGCAACTGAGACAGAAAATTTTCAATACCTCCAAAAACTGATTCACAAAGCACACACTTTTAATCACTCAGAAACATTATCTCTGTCTCCAAAAAGTTTACAGTGACAGCTTACATGCTTTCCTAATGTAAAGCAAAATTATAACTTAAACTACCAGTTGTGTTATTTCACAGTTCCCCAAAAACCTTATTTTCTAGGCTTCAACAACAAAAGGGCATCTGAAATGAGTTATCCTCCAAATTATTTTTTAATTATCAATGTTATTTAAGAACATCTCCCATAAAAATGAGACTCAGAGACATGGACAAGAGTGTGGGGGTTACGGGGTGGGGGAGAGGAGAAGGAGAGGGTTGGGGGAGGGAAGGGGCACAAAGAAAACCAGTTAGAAGGTGACGGAAGACAATTGGACTTTGGGTGATGGGAATGCAGCATAATGAAATGTCAAAATAACCTAGAGATGTTTTCTCTGAACATATGTACCCTGATTTATCAATGTCACTCCGTTAAAATTAATTAAAAAAAAAAAAAAGAACATCTTCCTTATATCCAAATAATTACTGTCAAAAGCAAATGCAGGGTAAGATTAACTTTTCAGGCAACACTATTTTGGACCAACAAAATATCACCCTCAGTAAATAATTCCTATACCCAAACTATTACTATTCACAAATCATATACTTCAAATAACTAACTTACATAAATCACTGTATTATTTAAACACTGAATATTATTAAAACAAGAGTCAATCTGTATTATACATATTAATTTCTAATCAACTCTACAATTTAGAAAATATTCACTTAAATCTTCAGGGGTTTTTTTGTTTGTTTGTTTTGTTTGTTTTAGAGAGACAGAAATTGTGGTTCGGGGAGTGGGATGCATCAACTCATAGTAGTTGCTTCTCATATGTGCCTTGATGGGGCAAGCCTAGAGTTTTGAACTGGCAACCTCAGCGTTCCAGGTGGACGCTCTATCAACTGTGCCACCACAGGTCAGGCAAAAAATATTAACTGAAATCTAAAATAAACTGTTTCACCATAAGAACTTTAGAAAACAGCCTGATCTGTGGTGGCGCAATGGATAGAGCTTCAGGTGGCTTGTCCGGTCAAGGCACATATGACAAGTAAGCAAAGAATAACTAAAGTGAAGCAACTATGAGTTGATATCTCGTCCCACCCCTCTCTTCTCTCTGTAAAATCAATAAATAAAATCTTTAAAAAAAAGAATTTCAGAAATGAATCCCTCAGCAACTCTTTTACTACCTGAGTTGTATTGAGTGCTGTGTTCACATTCTTAATAGCTTCTTCAAAATTCTCTTCATCTTCTGGAGCCCCATTTTCATTCTTTAGAATTCCTATTATAATAGAAACTGGTTAGCAAACAACAGCCCTTCCCCTTCCCCTTCCCCTTCCCCTTCCCCTTCCCCTTCCCCTTCCCCTTCCTTCCTTCCTTCCTTCCTTCCTTCCTTCCTTCCTTCCTTCCTTCTTTCCTTCTTTCTTTCTTTCTTTCTTTCTTTCTTTCTTCCTCTCTCTCTCTCTCTCTCTCTCTCTTTCCCCCCAACTTATAGAAATAACATTGTCAGATTCTGAAGGGAGAATCAGATATATTGACACTTAAGAAGAAATATGGCTTATCACTAGTCATTCCTAAAACTATACAAGGACTCACTCCCTCATCTCCCCTGAGGTAAAATATGAGCTCATGATGACATCATTTGGCAAAGGTATTGACAGAAACCCAAAAAACATTAGCTTCAAGCAATTTGCTTTTCAAACCTTATATAACATTTAGTCACATCCCATAATATTACCTTGTCTAATCAAATCTCTGAACTCTTCTTTTTCTTTATACGTTTTAGGTATTCGTCCATTTGTCTAAATTGGTTAAAAAATTTAAAAACGTAGTTATAAAAACTCAAAATATGGAAATTGAAAATCCATAATGTCCCCAATTCTCCCACCCACATAAGATTTCATCAATAAATATACAACCCAGTGAAATATGATCTGATAAAAAGCAAACTGGGGCCATTTCTCTACATTCATCCCCCACTGCCATTTCAGAATGACATTTACTCAAATTTCATTTTGTTAATGAAAATATCAGTATCAAAAGAGGGACTGCTAGATTTAAACTGAAAAGCACCCACCTACCCTAAACCACACACACACACAATAAAATCCTACCCCCTCGAAAGAAATCCTTTATAATTGAAAATGCAGTCACATATGGAAAAAAAAAAAAACATACTTCACTATACCACTGTGCTAAATATTTAGCTATGATCACAATCCATGGAGTGTGGCTATGGTCCTAAAGATGAGAGAAAAATAAAAGAAAATACCAGTATTAGTTAACATGAATTAGTATTTATTCCTCACTACCCTGTATCATTTTTGACAAATTCAACAGTACTTAAATCATCCCCCAGTATACATGAAATAATGTATGGAGGAAAATGACTAGGTTAATAAAAATTGCCTTACAAAATTTTTTAGTGTGTCTAATTTGACCCTATATTATGACTGTCCCCATTTTAGTATCAAGAAAAGTCTCAGAGACTGCCACCCAAAAATAAAGCTCAAATCTCTTGATTTCAGATACCAATCCTAGACAACTGAGAGGTCTTCTCTGTTTTCTGATGAACCAAATACCTGCATTTTAACAAGCGAACTTGACTCGAAGGAATGCTGAGCTAAAGCCAGCCCAATACCTGCATTTTAATTAAAATGTAGGTAGGAGAAAATACATATACTCCCTAAATTATATGGTGTCTTGTAATATCATTATTTCTGTACCAAAATATGTGGTTGCGTTGGTAATTCTCAAACACTAAAAATAAGTTTCAAGAGAAATCAATGTCAACAAATACCCACCTCAAATTAAAACTATTTTAAAAAGCACAACTATTTGTTTAGGACAGGGTCATGAAGAAGAATATGATAATGTCCAATTTTTTGACCTGGGTGTTGGTTGATTACACAGATATGTTCGGCTAATGTACTTTTATTTAATAAAAAAGTTTTTTAAATTTTGGGAAAGACTTATTTAAAACAAATTAGGTACAATGTTGTTACTATGTAATCTAGATGACAGGATTATGGATGTTTATAGTATTTTCTCACATTGGTGTATCTGAAAAACCTTAGGTAAAAAAACCGTTTTAAGTCTATCTATAAATGGAAGGTCGCATACCCTACCAACCTTCTTGTCCATATGATCCAAATCATAAGACTGAAAATGTTCTCTCAGTTCAGGAAAGGGTTTATCCAGTCGTAGATCCTCTAATGCATTATCTGGATGAGATTCTATTACTGTGAAATAAACCCCCAAAGACAAACTTACTTCTTTAGTAATACTGCAGGCAATACACTAAATTATAAAAATTTAGGAAATTTATATATTTCAAATGGGCATAGGTTCTATAGTGTTTCTTTTCATTGTTTAGTTCATTATTAAAGTTACATTTACATATACATTTTACTAAATGCTCAAATCTAAGTGGGCAACAATTTTAATAAAAAACCAAGATTCTTTCAGAGAAGAATTTTATTATAATTGGAAAAGATCAAAATTGATAAAATGTATGTTCAGATACGACTTAACAACCTACTTTACTCCTCCTGTCATCTTCAACAGAGAGCACCACCATCTACCTAAAACTACTCCCTAGAAACCTGATGATCATCCTTTTTTTTTTTTTTTCATTTTTCCAAAGCTGGAAATAGGGAGGCAGTCAGACAGACTCCCGCATGCGCCCGACCGGGATCCACCCGGCATGCCCACCAGGGGGCGATGCTTTGCCCCTCTAGGGCGTCGCTCTGTTGTGTCCAGAGCCATTCTAGCGCCTGAGGCAGAGGCCACAGAGCCATCCCCAGCGCCTGGGCCATCTTTGCTCCAATGGAGCCTCGGCTGCAGGAGGGGAAGAGAGAGACAGAGAGGAAGGAGAGGGGGAGGGGTGGAGAAGCAAATGGCCTCTCCTGTGTGCCCTGGCAGGGAATCGAACCCGGGACTTCCGCACGCCAGGCGGACACTCTACCACTGAGCCAATCGGTCAGGGCCCTGATGATCATCCTTGACTTCTCACTTCCTTGTTCCACATCAGTCACTCCCCACACCCTGATGTCACTCTCCATATAGGGGAGGGCAGAGAGGTATACAATTCCAGTGAGTCTTTAAAGCTAGGCTCGGTTCTGTTACTTGCCAGCTGTATGACCTTAGGCAAATAACTTATCTCTTTCTGCCTCAGCATCTAGCTTATAAGGATTTTAGAAAGATTAAATAATCCACAGAGTCAGGCACAAAGCTAACAATGTTAACTTCCATTATCATCTATCTACTCCCTCTTCCCTATTTTTCTAAATTCTGACCTCAGGATCTCTCTCTCTCTCTCTCTCTCTCTCTCTCTCTCTCTCTCTCTCTCCTTCTCATCTAAACCACTGGAAATAGACTAACAGCAACCCTTGGCTTCAATCCTTGCCCCTTTAAATCCATTCATTCGCCACTCAGCTTCAGTGACCTAGTTAAAATTTTTACCTGTCACTCTCCCATTTACAACTCTTCAATGGCCCGGTACCACCTGCCAAAAGCTTATCTTTACAAGCCACTCTTTTTTTCCCCCACAAGCCATTCTCTAACTCAGTGTTTCTTAACCAGCAGTCTGCCAGAAATTTCATGCCAGTCAACAAACAATCTGTGAAAGTTAACCACCCTGATACATGAAGATTATAGAACCAATGATCTTACTCAAATTCACTTATGCTCAAGGAATTTCTGCCTTGGGGGTCCCCAAAATAATTCTATTTCCCTGGTCCCCAAGAGTAGAAAGGTTGAAAACCACTGCTCTAACTGTCTAAGCAGATACTACTACTCCGTGCTGCTACCAATGCCAATGGCTATCATCGCACTAGCAGACTACCTGGCTCAGAGCAATGTTTAAGTACTGAATGAAAATGTTAGCCCTGGCCGGTTGGCTCAGCGGTAGAGCGTCGGCCTAGCGTGCGGAGGACCCGGGTTCGATTCCCGGCCAGGGCACACAGGAGAAGCGCCCATTTGCTTCTCCACCCCTCTGCCGCGCTTTCCTCTCTGTCTCTCTCTTCCCCTCCCGCAGCCAAGGCTCCATTGGAGCAAGGATGGCCCGGGCGCTGGGGATGGCTCTGTGGCCTCTGCCTCAGGCGCTAGAGTGGCTCTGGTCGCAACATGGCGACGCCCAGGATGGGCAGAGCATCGCCCCCTGGTGGGCAGAGCATCGCCCCTGGTGGGCGTGCCGGGTGGATCCCGGTCGGGCGCATGCGGGAGTCTGTCTGACTGTCTCTCCCTGTTTCCAGCTTCAGAAAAATGAAAGAAAAAAGAAAAAAAAAAAAAAAAAAAAAGAAAATGTTACAATGATTTAAGATTAAAATTTTCTAAGTAACGGACTAATAATATCAGCCTTGAGCTGTAGCAAAACTGCCTATGAATAACTTTGGTCTTCTATGATATTTTTCCTTGGAACAATAGTTTTAAATGCCTTGCTTGTTTTGTGGAATTGTATCTGAACTAGGGGAGCCTAAAGCCTGTATGAGACTGGAAGAAAAGATTGGTGGGGAAAAGGTGGTGTGACCTCTAATGTCAGTGTGACCCATATACATTGGCTCTAGCCTGTAAGCAGCCATACATGCCTATGTGGGTTAAGAAGCAAAAAAAGTTAGGTACTTCCACAGCAGCTGGGCCTCCTAATAAGATGAAGAAGCTGCACCTATTTTATCTCCAGCTTTGTATCCTCCTCTATCGCTAAGTAAAGGAAATATGAGATTAAAGCCTACCAATTACGATTGACACTTTGAATCTATAACTTGGTTGTGCTGATATAAATTTACTTTATAATTTAAAACTGACTTGCTAAATTGTCAAGATTCAATAATCATACCTAAAGCAACCAAAAGCAAGCCCTATACATGCAACATCCTTACCTGGATGTTCTTTTATAATGATCCTCATATAACCAACTAGTCCATATGTCCTACAGATCAAAAGAGGGATTTGGGAATTCCAGAGGACATCTGCTAAACGTAGTAATGTACTGTAAAGGAAGGCATGATAAATAAGAACATAAGCAAATGGCTATATGCCAAACAGGAAAACACCTTAAAACAAATCACTTTCTTACTAAATTATGAATGTGAAGATATATCTATCGCATTATAAGCAGATCAAGGATACACTGTAAAGTGAGCAATTCTATAAGGTTGCAGTTTCAAAGAAAGCATATATCTTTTGGATTAGAGATATAGGAACGCCTCAACTTTTATTTTAGGGAGAATGTTACTGAAAGACACTTCCTAAATATTTCCATAAAAAAAGAGAAAAAGTTATAAAATGTATGTGTCCTTGCATACACCAAGTATTCCTTATAATTAATTCTAACTAGGTTTATCACTAATAATAACTAATGTTCAATTTAAATGCTCTAGATATATATATTTTCAAGTTTCACATCCAATATTTTTCTCTTTCCTATCTCTTCAATGGTAAAGATTTGTAAATGCTTCCAATTAAAGGTTTCTATAGAATTTAGGAATTTTAAAGACCACAGACTAGCCTGACCTGTGGTGGCGCAGTGGATAAAGCGTCGACCTGGAAATGCTGAGGTCACCGGTTCGAAACCCTGGGCTTGCCTGGTCAAGGCACATATGAGAGTTGATGCTTCCAGCTCCTCCCCCCTTCTCTCTCTCTCTGTCTCTCTCTCCTCTATGTCTCTCTCTCTCCCTCTCTCTTTCTCCTCTCTAAAAATGAATAAATAAAAAAAAAAATTAAATAAAAAAACCCCACAGACTCTACAGAGAAAATAAAACTATGCAAATCTAATAAGAGATACAATTAAAAACAAATTATCAGAAAAATTTACCTTTCAGGAAGCTGAGTTGCAACCACAATGGTAAACCTACAGAAAAATGAAGGATCATTGTCTAGAAGGTTTTCTGGACTCTAAATAGAACAGTGGGAAAAAAATTCAACAAGTTCACAATCATATTAAACATGGCAGAAACAGTGAAGCTCTTTACAACAAATGAGGCAACATGCTAGACTCCAATGTTAAAGTTAATTCAACTCTCAAACATAATATATAAAGATTCAAAATTCTAAATTCCTAGGGTTTTGAACTATTAAAAAATAAAATTTCGGCCCTGGCTGGTTGGCTCAGTGGTAGAGCATCGGCCTGGCATGCAAGAGTCCCGGGTTCAATTCCTGGCCAGGGCACACAGGAGAAGCGCCCATATGCTTCTCCACCCCTCCCCCTCTCCTTCCTCTCTGTCTCTCTCTTTCCCACCTGCAGCTGAGGCTCCACTGGAGCAAATTTGGCCCGGGTGCTGAGGATGGCTCCATGGCCTCTGCCTTAGGCGCTAGAATGGCTCTGGTCGCAACAGGGCAATGCCCCAGATAGGCAGAGCATCACCCCCTGGTGGGCATGCGGGTGGATCCCGGTCGGGCGCATGCGGGAGTCTGTCTGACTGCCTTCCCATTTCCAATTTCAGAGAAACACAAAAATAAAATAAAATAAAATTTCTGCACAGAAATAATAATGTATATACATATATACCTCTTCCACAAAATTCCCAGAGACATCATTATTTAATTCTTGTAAGAATTCCATGGCAGCTTGAGCTCGGTTCTTTTTGAAAAGAAAGCATTTGACTTGAATTAGAACAAATTCGGTTAAAATGTAACCCTTCAAATAACAGCAAGAAAACACAGTATAAAATTACTCCAAATTTAGTATATAGATAGGACAACTCTGCTTTCCATAGTGTCTAAACTGAGATTCAACCAGAATATTACTTAGAACAGAGCCAAACCTTCATTATTCAGAGTTCTTAAATGAGTATATTACTTGCAACCTACTTTTCTGATTAAGCAAATAACCAGAAAACTCTGGGCATCAAGCACGAATATTCTGGATCAACTTATAATACTGTATAAAAAGTTAATCATTAAAGAAACAATCATTTCCACTCAGAATATTGTACTAAGTTAATTAATATGGCTGTGTAAGATTTCTACTATGATATACAAAAACAAGATATTCTGGCTCTTAGTTAAAAATCTTGTTAATCAAAATACTCTCTTTCCTCTGAACATTAACATCACTCACAATTTAGCTTTAATACAGGATACAGTGTAAAAAGGATATATTACTTCTATGTTCTTAAACTACCAAACATATAAAGATCTACAAGATCAGAAAAAAAATTAGCTAATTTAACTTTTTTTCTCATAGAAATTAAGCTCTTTTAAAGTTAAAGCTTTTCAAGAAATCAAAACATAGTTGCAACAATACATACTTGAACTCAACTATATTCAATAACAAACTGATTGTTTACCTTGCCAATACTGCTTCTTTGAAGGAAAAAACTATGCCAAAAAAAAAAAATTTAAGGTTATAACACCAGGTATAAAACAAACTATATTTTGATTATAGATTGTAACAGCCTTCCTGGAGGAAGAAAAGTGGATGAAACTTGTAACCAAAGATAAGCTAATAAATCTGTTTCCCAAAGTGTGTACCACAAACCATGAATTTCACAAGATGCTCTGAGGGAAAAGGTTTCCCTGGCTTGAAAAAGTTTAGGAAACACCATGTATGTTTTCCTCTTGGAAATTCATAATATACATGATACTAAAGTCTTGTATTAAAGAAATGTTTAACTTCATTAGATATTGGAATCCCTTTGCCATTTAGCAGTTATTAACATTCCCTAGAACCAATTTCCACAGACACACTTGGGAAATGTTGTTGTATGATATTAAACTGTTTGCTTTTGCAGGTAACTATAACAGATCTATTCAGGCTTCTTCCCGTACATGTCTTTGTCATATCCCAGGGCCCAGATCTGAGGCTGCTGATCAGTCAGGGAGCTATGTGGAAGCACAAGCTCAGTGGCTCCTTAAGAAAAAGAAACCTGGCCTGACCAGGCAGTGGTGCAGTGGATAGAGCGTTGGACTGGGATGCGGAAGACCCAGGTTCGAGACTCCGAGGTCGCCAGCTTGAGCACGAGCTCATCTGGGTTGAGCAAAAAAAAAAAAAAAGCTCATCAGCTCGGACCTAAGGTCGCTGAGCAAGGGGTCACTCAGTCTTCTGAAGGCCTACGGTCAAGGGACATATGAGAAAGCAATCAATGAACAACTAAGGTGTCGCAACGAGAAACTGATGACTGATGCTTCTCATCTCTCTCCGTTCCTGTCTGTCTGTCTCTATCTATCCCTCTCTCTGACTCTCTCTCTGTCCCTGTAAAAAATAATAATAATAAAATTTTTAAAAAAAGAAACCTTATTGTTACCACATCTTGCTCTAACCAACCAGGTAAGCAAAGGTAATGGGACTTTTTCTTTACAGACACCAATAAAAGGGCTGTGTAGAGGATACATTATCACCTGAAGAAAAGATATCAAAGCTCAATATGGCCTGACCAGGCGGTGGCGCAGTGGATAGAGCGTTGGACTGGGATGCGGAAGACACCTAGGTTTGAGACCCCGAGGTTGCCAGCTTGAGCACAAGCTCATCTGGGTTGAGCAAAAAAAAAAAAAAGCTCACCAGCTCGGACCTAAGGTCCCTGAGCAAGGGGTCACTCGGTCTGCTGAAGGCCCAGGTCAAGGCACATATGAGAAAGCAATCAATGAACAACTAAGGTGTCGCAATGAGAAACTGCTGATTGATGCTTCTCATCTCTCTCCGTTCCTGTCTGTCTGTCCCTATCTATCCCTCTCTCTGACTCTCTCTCTGTCCCTGTAAAAAAAAAAAAAAAAAGCTCAATATGAACCAAACTCTGATTTTTCTTGTGTTTATTCATTGCCGCTATATACTGACAAATATAATGAGAGATCCCAGACTCCAAGTCCCTGAAAAGGCAAGCTTGAAATGATCTGACCTTCTAAATATGATCATCTTTAAAGAATGGTATGTAGGCCATCTTTAAAACAGTATTTTTAGCCTGACCAGGTGGTGGCGCAGTGGATAGAGCATCGGACTGGGATGCGGAAGGACCCAGGTTCGAGACCCCGAGGTCACCAGCTTGAGCACGGGCTCATCTGGCTTGAGCAAAGAGCTCACCAGCTTAGACCCAAGGTCCCTGGCTCCAGCAGGGGGTTACTCAGTCTGCTGAAGGCCCGCGGTCAAGGTACATGTGAGAAAGCAATCAATGAACAACTAAGAAGTCGCAACGCGCAATGAGAAACTGATGATTGATGCTTCTCATCTCTCCCCGTTCCTGTCTGTCTGTCCCTGTCTATCTCTGCCTCTGTAAAAAAAAAAAAAACAAAACAAAACAAAAAAACAGTATTTTTATGGAAACAATGTAGTATAGAGATAGATACACCTGGACTAAGCTTAGAATACACTGCAAATAAAAGGCAAATTTTATTATTCTTCTAATCCAAAAATACAATTCTTGTTAATTATATACTAACATGAATTTCACAAATAAAGGAATAATGACTATTCCTTTGCATTTTAAAAACAATAAGACAGAAATGATGGATATCTCTTATTACTGGCCTATTTGTCAGACACTGTGCTAGCACTTGACCCACATTAACTCTCTCCATCCTCACCATAATCCTGAACATAGGGGTTATTGCCCACCTGAGAGTCAAGTCACCCTAACTAAGCAGGTGAAGCTGGGATTTAGGCCTCACTCTCCCATGACAGTATATTGCCTTCCCTAACATGCAAATATTTTTAAATGACCCTTTTGCAGGTAACTATAAAAAAATAGAACATACTTATTTCCAGCATCTTCTCCGCTGACCTGATTTCCATCAATAATTGTAAATGAACCAATACCTGGAAGACAAAACAGAATCAATCAAGAATATGCCTGACCAGGCCTGACCAGGTGGTGGTGCAGTGGATAGAGCATTAGACTGGGACACAGAAGACCCAGGTTCGAAACCCTAAAGTTGCCGGCTAGACTGCAGGCTCACCAGCTTGAGCGCGAGGTCACTGGCTTGAGCATAGGATCATAGACATGACCCCATGGTCGCTGGCTTGAGCAAGGGGTCACTCACTCTGATGCAGCCCCCTCGGGTCAAGGCACATATGAGAAAGCAATCATGAACAACTAAGGTGTTGCAACGAAGAACTGATGCTTCTCATCTCTCTCCCTTCCTGTCTGTCCCTATCTGCCCCTCTGCGCACACACATACACACAAAGAATATGCCTGACCAGTAGTGGTGCAGTACATACAGCATCGACCTGGGACACTAAGGTCCCAGGTTCAAAATCCCGAGGTTGCCGGCTTGAGCATGAGTTCATCAACATGACCACTGGCAAGGGGTCATTGGCTTGACTGGAGCCCCCTAGTCAAGGCTTGTGTGAGAAGCAAATCCATGAACTGAAGTGACATAACTACAAGCTGATGCTTCTCATCTCTCTCCCTTCCTCTCTCTCTCTCTCTCAAGCTTGCACACAGAAAAAATTAATTAAAAAAAAATTTTTTAAAAGAATATATCATATATTTATTGCCTGGCCTGTGGTGACACAGTGATTAGACCAGGGGTTGGAAAACTTTTTGGCTGAGAGAGCCATGAACGCCACATATTTTAAAATGTAATTCTGTGAGAGCCATACAATGACCCATATACGTTACGCATTACCCAATAAAAATTTAGTGTTGACCCAGAGGACAGCTGTGATTGGCTCCAGCCACCGGCAACTATGAACATGAGCAGTAGGAAATGAATGGATTGTAATACGTGAGAATGTTTTATATATTTTTTAAAATTTTATTTTATCTTTTGACAGAGTCAGAGGGAGGGATAGACAGGGACAGACAGACAGGAATAAAGAGATGAGAAGCATCAATCATTAGTTTTTCGTTGTGTGTTGTGACACCTTAGCTGTTCATTGATTGCTTTCTCATATGTGCCTTGATCGCGGGCCTTCAGCAGACCGAGTAACCCCTTGCTTGAGCCAGAGACCTTGGGTCCAAGCTGGTGAGCTTTGCTCAAACCGGATGAGCCCGCGCTCAAGCTGGCGACCTCAGGGTCTCGAACCTGGGTCCTCTGCATCCCAGTCCAACGCTCTATCCACTGCACCACCGCCTGGTCAGGCAAGAATGTCTTATATTTTTAACGTTATTTTTTTTATTAAAGATTTGTCTGTGAGCCAGATGCAGCCATCAAAAGAGCCACATCTGGCTCACGAGCCACAGGTTCCTGATCCCTAGGTTAGAGCATCAACCTGGAATGCTGAGGCCACTGGTTCAAAACCCTGGGCTTACGTGGTCAAGGCATATACAACAAGCAACAAAGAAACAATGGACAAATAAAGTAAAGCAACTATGAGTTGATACTTCTTGCTATACTTCTTCATAAAATCAGTAAAAAATAAAATACTTTAGAAGCCTTAAAGAAGCAAATTCACAACTACTTTACCTGGTAGTATCAAATTTTTGAGAATTTCAGTTCCTGTGGCTGTTGCATTTACTAGGCAAACATGAGCCAATTCTAAAGCCTCTTGCCCATGATCACCCCACAACCTACAAAACAAGACACAAATTCAATATTTAAAAAAATTTCACAAAAATAGAATTTTCTCATTTGAATGGTGATCTCTGATCATTAAAGTGTTCCTGCAGAGAATAACTGATGAGATAACCCTGGCAAATATATGAGACAGAACAGCAGGAAATGTTAAGGGAATTACAGAGCTGTGTAACATAAGACTAAGACTAGGTTGATACCTTGCATGTTTAGATGGGGGCTCAAATCAGAACTAGAAACTTGGTCTTCCAGCTTCCTGTCCATTACTCCCTAAGCCAGATAACTTATAGACTGGAAAGTCTTTAACCTGACCTGTGGTGGCACAGTGGATAGGTGTTGACCTGGAATGCTGAGATCACTGGTTTAGAACCCTGGGCTTACCCAGTCAAGGCACATACGAGAAGCAACTACTACGAGTTGATGCTTCCCATCTCCCCCTTTCTCTCATTCTTTCTCTTCTCTAAAATTAATCAATAAAATCTTTATTTATTTTATTCCTTTATTTTTTATTAGGTGAGAGGCAGGGGGAGAGACAGATTCTCACATGCACCCCAACCGGGATCCAACAGGCAAGCCCACTAGGTGGCGATGCTCTATCCATCTGGGGCCATTGCTCCATTGCTCAACAACCGAGCTATTTTAGTGTCAAAGGCCAGGCCATGGTGCCATCCTCACTGCCCAGGCCCAACTTGCTTGAATGAACCATGGCTGCGGGAAGGGAATAGAGAGAGAAAGAGAGAGAGAGAGAGAGAGAGAGAGAGTGGAGAGAGAAAGGAGAGGGGGAGGGGTGGAGAAGCAGACTGCTGCTTCTCCTGTTTGCCCTGACCTTAAATCAAACCCAGGACTTCAATATGCCAGGTCGACACTACTGCTAAGCCAAATGGCCAGGGCAATAAAATCTTTAAAAAAAAAAAAAAAGGAACATTTTTAGAAAGACTTATTGATCTTAAAGAAATGCTTTAGATTTAAAACAGATTCTGTTCTCTATTTCATTTCTCCTTAAATTACATGGATCCAGTATATTTAAGATCTTGACAAAGGACTTATCACTGTGACATCTGTAAGAGTTAAAAATGCTTTACCAAAAAACCTGAATTATTATTGGTCCTGGCAGGTAGGCTCAGTGGTTGAGAGTCGGCCCGGCATGTAACTGTCCCAGTTTGATTTCCAGTCTGGGCACACAGGGGAGGTAACCATCTGCTTCTGCACCCCTCCCCCTCTTCTTTCTCTCTCTCTCTCTCTCTCTCTCTCTCTCTCTCTCTCTTCCTCTCCTGCAGCCATGGCTTGGTGGGTTCAAGCACATCAGCCCCAGGCACTGAGGATGGCTCAGTGGATCTACCTCAATCACTAAAAATAGTTCTGTTACAAGCATAGCCCCAGATGGGGGTTGTCGGGTGGATCCCGGCCGGTGCGCATGTGAGAGTCTATTTCTCTGTCTCCCCTCCTCTCCCCTAGAAAAGAAGGGGGGAAAAGAGAAGGAAAAAAACTGAATTATTATTATCTGAAAAGTGACTTCTACATGAGTATAAAACATAGTAACCCATGAACATTCTAATAGCATGATTAATAAACACAAAGATATAATAAGGATTAGAAATGTATGTTATAACCCAATTCACACCAGGATATCACAGGGCAAGATAAATGATCACACATGTATCATAGCATGTAAACCAACCTGGTTTTCATCCAGAAAGTCTATTAACTAACTTATTGTTTCTTGTCACTATAAAAACTAAAGGGAGAGCCCAACCATTAGAAAGATGCCATAGCCTGGAGGACAGATAGACTTTAATATGCCTTCTCTGTCACCTGATCTAAAGCAGACTCCCTTATTATGTAGCCAATATGTCCTCCAGCATATGTCACAACTATAATTGCCTCATTTGGCTTTTTATTTGCTGAACATCCATTTTTCCATTCTATTCTAAGCTCCATAAAGACTCAGATCACTCCCTATATCTACCACTGTAGTTCCAATGCCTGGCACAATGCCTTGTCCAGGGTAAGTGATCACTGAATGGTTATCAAATGGAGAAAGAAAAAAAACAAGAAGAACCAGAAGGACTGGAAACATCAGATTTTCCTATGAAAGTAGGACACACTGGACACCTGACATATTCGGTTGATCGATGCTTGGGTAGTTGGAGAGTGAGCCTAAGAGATCACTGGTACATCTCTAGGTAACATTTTGTTTGTTTGTTTGTTTTTAATATTTTTTTGTTTGTTTTTAATTTATTGATTTTAGAGAGGGGAAAGAGAGAGAGAAGGTGGGGGGAGGAGCAGGAAGCATCAACTCTCAATAGTTGCTTCTCCTATGTGCCCTGACTGGGCAAGCCCAGGGCTTTGAACCGGCGACCTCAGCATTCCAGGTCGATGCTTTATCCACTGCGCAGATAACATGTTTCAAGAAAGGACCCAAATAAGAAATCAATACTCTCTGTTCTTGTTGGCCTCAGGAAAGCAGGGCCTTATTGACTGCTGGCTGGCTGTACATCTTTGCTTCTAACTGCTTCCCTCTGATACTTCAAAATCAATAACCAGTTCTCATTATGAAAGGTAAAGTTTGGTCCTTAAATGGACAACATTCAGCAAAAACTCTTCTGTTCCAGTTACTCAGTAACCAAAAGCAACTTCTCAGTTCTGTTTTGGATGGTTACATATGCATTCAAAACACAAAGAACTCCAAAAATTTACAAGGGAGCATGAGTTGGTTACAAGGGCTCTGCCATTTTGCTTCTTTCCCCAGAAGCTTCGGCTCTGAAAAGGGAGAACAGTCTGTTTACATCCTGGCTCAAACACACATGGCCTAAACACACGGGAGACTGAGCAAGTTATTCCCAAGACTAACCTTCCCCATCTATAAAGCAGAGAATGTCTGCCTTCAAGGCTGCTCTCAGAATGGAGTGCCTAAAGCGGTAGGTTCAAATGGGAGTTCAACCCTTAGGGACACACTGTAACTTCTGGTTTGGAGGTTCCAGAAAGGGGAGCCAAGTGTTTGTGTTACTTCCCCTGCCTTAACACACACAAGACGTTCAATAAATGAAGGATGGGGAGGGTCAAGAGAACAAGCAAGGGAGAGGAAATAACCAAGGAACTGCCTGATGGCCTACACTTGCAGTGTCCATTAAGGTAGCCATTAGCCACATGTAGCTACTGAGCACTAGACAATAAGGCTGGTCCGAATGGATAACGGCTATACAGTTTAAAATGCTGGATTTCGAGAACTATGAAAAGCATGTAAAATATCTCTAAAAACTTTTTTACATTGATTGCCTATTGAAATGGTAATATCTTGTATAGGTTAAATAAACTATTATCAGAATTAATTTTACCTGTTTCTTCTCCTTTTTAATGCGACTACTAGAAAATGTATGATGACACACGAGACTAGCATTATATACACTTCTGTTGGACAGTGCTGGCTTAGAACAGTAACACTCGGGGCCGCTCTCGCGCCGAGATGGGATAGTCGCGATTCCCTCATTCTGCAAAACTAGGGACCTGAGCGCAACGAGGCGGGGCCGGCAGCCTCCCTGGTGACAACGGCTGACGCCGGGACCGCGCACCGCAAGCGGCACACCGCTCGCAGGGCGGGCGCGCCCCGCGGGGACGGGGAGGGCGGCCCTGGACGAGCACACCCGGCCCTAGACCGGAGTCCCGAGTGCGGGCTTCCCATCCCCTCAGCGCCGGGCCCGGCAGGAGGCCTCAGAAAGGCCCGACCGCGCGGCTCGCTCGCTTAGGCCCCGCACGGACGCAGAAGAGTGCAGTCGCCCACCCGCCCGCCTGACTCGGTGAGCCCGGGCTCACCTCAGCTGCCGGTCATACTTCTGCTCCTTGAGCAGCTTCCCGGGGTGAGCCATAGCCACGGCAGCCACGCCGAGAGCCGATCGCCTGCGGAGTACCGCCACCACCTCCGCGAGCGCGCAGGCGCACTAAATCCCCGCCGCCGCCGCTGCTTCCTGCGCACCGCCCGCAGGGGGCGCCGCCACTGGACTGCGCACGCGTCGCCGGCACTCCAGACTTGTGCCACCTGAGCCAGGACTTGGGCTGGGACTGGTGGTCAAGTCTTACCTCTTTGAGCCAGCCTCGCTAGTCAGCCATTCTGTGACATTCTACGTGTGGAAATTGTGGGGACTCGAACTTTGGAATCAGGCCAATTTGGATCTTAACCACTTACTAATTGTGAGATCCGCTCTTTACCTCTCAAACCCTCCGTTTATTCATCTGTGCAATGGGGATAAATGGGTTTTCGTCACAGGGTTCTGTTAACATTAAATGAAAATTTGAATACATAGAGCCAGACTCACAAAAAATCCTGTCTGAATAATAACTTTATTATGATGATTATTATTTACCCATCATCTCATGCAGCAAGCCCACTTTGAAGACCTGTTTCGAAGACCGAGTCCCTGTATTGGGGAGGTCACCGAGAGGGGAGAGGAACAATAACAAGTATACTTATTAAATAGTGTGGCCCTCCTATAAGTAGAGGGAAGTGGGGGGAGCTGAGAGGTGCACAGAAGAACCCACTCACTCCCCCTCTCCAGGACTGTTTCATGTAGTGTAGGCAAGTTAGAAAATTTTAAGCAGAAGGAACAGTAGGTGTCATCTTGAGGAGGCAGAGAAGGCATGGCAGGCTGGAGGCACTAAAGGACGTTTGTGTAGTGGGGAGTTAGGTGAAGGGAGAGCTCAGGGGAGGTTTGAGAGACAGTAGGGGCCAGATTGTGAGAACCATGAACAGACAAGCAAGGAGGAGTTTAAAGCCCTTGGCTATCTGAAAAGAAGCACTTTCAGGAAGAGGATAGCTGCACTGTGGGGATGGGTGGCAGAAAAATGTGTTACCCCATAAGGAAGAGGGAAAAGAGGGGGTTGGAAACCAGGAGACCAGCTGGCAGGGAAATCAGGATTCTTTCCCCACTAAGTCTCAGATTCTACAGCCACATTCAGGTTAATAATTGCCTGAAATAAGATGAAAATGAGCAAGCCCCCCCCCACACACACACACACCCAACCTACCCTGGAATGGGGACAGGGGAGGGCACACAACTTGACAGTAATGCTGTAGTTATGATGGATGCAGTTCCCCCTGAGTGCTGTCTCTGGGCAGGGGCACGCCCTCTCATGACTCCCCTCGCCCCTACCCCACACCCATGGAACAAGTGATGGGAAACAGAGGCATGAGACTCTCCCAGCTCATCACCTGCTTATGCTGTCACACTTCCTTCTCCAGGTGAACAGGTGAAATATAAAGGATAATAAACTATGCCCAGGGAAAGTGGAAAAGTCAAAAAGTGACAGGTGAGACTTTACTACCTAACCTTTCATGCTCAGTGCTACACAAAAGAAAGCATCCCCAACTGTGATGTGTTGGGATGGAACCATACTGCATATGAAAAAATGTATGATTTTGAAAAGTTTTATATTGATGGTGTCTGTAAAAAAAAAAAAAAAAAAGCCTCAGTGTACTAGTTTCCTAGGAATGCCCTAAGAGAGTGGCTGAAAAATACAGAACTGTCTGTGTCACAGTTCTGAAAGCTAGAGGTCTGAAATCAAGGTGTGGGCAGTACGGTTCCACTGGAGCCTGAAGAAAAGAATCCTTCCTTGCCTCCTAGCTTCTAGTAGTCTCTCATAATCCCTAGCTTACACCTGCAGCGTTTCAATCGCTGCCTCCATTGTCACATGGCATACTCCCCTCATGTTTCTATCTGCCCTTCATTACTTATAAGGACACCAGTCACATTGGATCAGGGCTCACCCTAATGACATCATCTTTATTTTTTTAAAGATTTTATTGATTGATTTTAGAGAGAGGAGAGAGAGAGAGCAAGAAAGGGGGTGGGGAGAGGAACAGGAAGCATCAACTCCTAGTGGTTGCTTCTTGCATGTTCCCTGACCGGGCAAGCCCAGGGTTTCGAACCTGTGTGACCTCAGCATTCCAGGTCTACACTCTATCCACTGCACCTCCACAAATTAAGCTAATGACTTTAAAGCTAATGACTTTATCTTTTTTTTTTTTTTTCTTTTTCTTGTACTTTTCTGAAGCTGGAAACAGGGAGAGACAGTCAGAGACTCCCGCATGCGCCCGACCGGGATCCACCCGGCACGCCCACCAGGGGCGATGCTCTGCCCACCAGGGGGCGTTGCTCTGTTGCGACCAGAGCCACCCCAGCGCCGGGGCAGAGGCCAAGGAGCCATCCCCAGAGCCCGAGCCGTCTCCGCTCCAATGGAGCCCCGGCTGCGGGAGGGGAAGAGAGAGACAGAGAGGAAGGAGGGGGGTGGAGAAGCAAATGGGCGCCTCCCCTATGCGCCCCGGCCGGGAACCGAACCTGGGTCCCCCGCACACCAGGCCGACGCTCCACCGCTGAGCCAACCGGCCAGGGCCTAATGACCTTATCTTAACTTGAGTACATCTCCAAAAACCCTGTTACTAAATAACATCACACTCACAAGTACTGGGGGTTAGGACTTCAACAACTTTTGAAGGATACAGTTCAACCCACGATACCATGTAAAAGTGCCTGTGCTGGAGCTGTAGGGATTGATCTGACACAAACCCTTTCTTCTGGGAACTCAGAGCCCATGAATGAGTTTTTCCTATTGTGGAGGACGAAGAGTCAGGTATCAGAACAGGAAACCATGGCTGCATTCATTTAAGCCACTGGTTTTCAAAGTGTGGTCCTGGACCAGCAGCATCAGCATCACCTGTGAACTTGTTAGAAATGCAAATTCTCAAGCCTCATCCCAGACCAACTGAATCAGAAACTCTGAGATGAGGCCCAGGAAACGGTTTTAACAAGCCCCCTTGGTGATGCTGATGCACACTCAAGGTTGAGAGCCTCTGATCTAGGCCAATCTCGTACTGAACAGACGGGAAAACTGAGCACCATAACCACATTACTGAGCACTAACGTGCCAGGCAGGCCCTTGATGTCCATCACCTCATTTTGTGCTCACTTGTGCTTACCCAGTGAACAGACACTGTTACTCACACCAGTTCACAGACAAGAGAACAGAGGCTTGGAAAGGTGAGTAAAATTCCAAACTCTCACAGCGGTTAGGAAATGGTGTAGGGATTAGAAATAAACACCCCAACAGATCTGGACAGACCCAGCTCAGATCTATTTTGTTACCCGCCGTTGTTGGTCCCAGCTGGTGGAGACTGGATTATTGAGCTCCCAGGAAGTTTGGGGCTAGTTCAGCCCTGGAAGAGTTGATAATCTATGGGAAACTAGCCAAGAAGAATCAGTCACAACCTAGAACACTCTTCCAGGCCTCAGCCACTAACCGTCCCTACCTACCCTAGCCCATCCTAGCCCTTTTCACCCTGGTGCTTGTTGGCCAGTCATCTGCCTCTCTTCCCCATGCCTCCTTTGAGACAGCTGTGAGTCTGTAATATTCAGAGTTGTATCATCCATGCATATCCCAGCACTTGGCATCTAATAAGTCTTCAACAAATGCTTGTTGAATGAAAAAATACATTTCTGAAACTACTTCACCATGCTTTCTGTATTTTTAAATACCTTACTGGTGCCTGACAAGGCGGTGGCACAGTGGATAGAGCGTCGAATTGGGATGTGGAGGACCCAGGTTCGAGACCCCGAGGTCACCAGCTTGAGCGCAGGCTCATCTGGTTTGAGCAAAACTCACCAGCTTGGACCCAAGGTCGCTGGCTTGAACAAGGGGTTACTCTGTCTGCTGGAGCCCCACAGTCAAGGCACATATGAGAAAGCAATCAATGAACAGCTAAGGTGTCGCAACAAAAAACTAATGATTGATGCTTCTCGTCTCTCTCTGTTCCTGTCTGTCTGTCCCTGCCTATCCTTCTCTCTGATTCTGTCTCTGTAAAAAATAATAATAATAGGCCCTGGCCGGTTGGCTCAGCGGTAGAGCGTCGGCCTGGCGTGCGGGGGACCCGGGTTCGGTTCCCAGCCAGGGCACAATGGAGAAGCGCCCATTTGCTTCTCCACCCCCACCCCCTCCTTCCTCTCTGTCTCTCTCTTCCCCTCCCGCAGCCAAGGCTCCATTGGAGCAAAGATGGCCCGGGCGCTGGGGATGGCTCCTTGGCCTCTGCCCCAGGCGCTAGAGTGGCTCTGGTCGCGGCAGAGCGATGCCCCGGAGGGGCAGAGCATCGCCCCCTGGTGGGCAGAGCATCGCCCCTGGTGGGTGTGCCGGGTGGATCCCGGTCGGGCGCATGCGGGAGTCTGTCTGACTGTCTCTCCCCGTTTCCAGCTTCAGAAAAATACAAAATAAATAAATAATAATAATAATAAATAAATAAATACCTTTCTGGTAATGTATATATATCATCTGATATGGTAATTCCAGCATTGTATTCCAAGGAAATTATCAGACAGACACAAAAAATGTGT
Source organism: Saccopteryx leptura (assembly GCF_036850995.1). Lineage (NCBI taxonomy): Eukaryota > Metazoa > Chordata > Mammalia > Chiroptera > Emballonuridae > Saccopteryx > Saccopteryx leptura. The sequence goes on from NC_089511.1 coordinate 17,350,156, forward strand.
AAAGGATGTTTACTGCAGTGCAATCTACAATAGTAAAAACTGGAAACAACACATACACTAAAGCAGGGGTCCCCAAACTTTTTACACAGGGGGCCAGTTCACTGTCCCTCAGACAGTTGGAGGGCCGGACTATAAAAAAAAACTATGAACAAATCCCTATGCACACTGCACATATCTTATTTTAAAGTAAAAAAACAAAATGGGCCTGACCAGGCGTTGACGCAGTAGATAGAGCGTCAGACTGGAATGCGGAAGGATCCAGGTTCGAGACCCCAAGGTCGCCAGCTTGAGCAAGGGCTCATCTGGTTTGAGCAAAAAGCTCACAGCTTGGACCCAAGGTCGCTGGCTCCAGCAAGGGGTTACTCGGTCTGCTGAAGGCCCACGGTCAAGGCACATATGAGACCAAGAAGTCGCAACGCGTAATGAGAAACTAATGATTGATGCTTCTCATCTCTCTCCATTCCTGTCTGTCTGTCCTTGTCTATCTCTGCCTCTGTAAAAAAAAAAAAAAAAGGGAACAAATACAATATTTAAAATAAAGAACAAGTAAATTTAAATCAACAAATTGACCAGTATTTCAATGGGAACTATGCTCCTCTCACTGACCACCAATGAAAGAGGTACCCCTTTCAGAAGTGCAGCGGGGGCTGGATAAATGGCCTCAGGGGGCTGCAGTTTGGGGACCCCTGCACTAAAGCATTGTGAAATTATTACGTGTCAACTTCTCCCAAGCTGATCAAACAGGAAAATGTTAACCCTAGGCTAGCATAAGGTGGGGGGAAAGAAAAATTGGTCACAAAAGCTATATGCATAATTCTGATTATTTTTAAAGTAGTACTAATACATTAGAACGCTGGGCAGGATGGTCCCTAAAATCTTAACAGTGCTGATTCTTAAGTCACATGACAAGTAATTTAAATTTCCTTCTATATGCTTTTCTGATTCTCCCAACTTTTCTGCAATGAATAGTTGCCACAACTATAATTGGAAAAGGAATGTTGGAGGGTTTTAATGTGCCCAACAAGGTAAGGAAAGGAGAAAGAACAGAGGTGCTAAAAGTCTCAAAGCATCACCTTATCTGACTATCCTATTAGCCCTCCAGACTCTCTATTCCCAACTTACCAATGAGTAAACAGACTCAGAGAGGTAAAGCAACTTGCCCAAGGTAACACAATCAGTGATGCTGGAAGCCTAGCCTAATTCTGAGTCCACAGCCCAGGTTCATTTCATCCCACTGTATGCACACATTCTCACTCACACTTGGGAGTAGAAATGGTTTTTTTAAATACAAGAAACTATAATTCTAATCTTTGAATCTCTAGAACATACGGCTTCTAGACTGTCTTGTTGGTCCTGTCCATAATATACCATGAACAGCAGGCATGATTCTGCCTATTGGTGCAGCTTTGGACATCTGTTATCTTCACCAGTGCTCACAGGGATGCCCATTAAGTGGGCAGGGCAGGGATGAGCTCCTCATCACTTCAGAGAGCAAAGACACTATAACTTCAATAGGAAAGAGTGAGATCAGATCAAAGTTGCTTGATGAAGTATAGCTATGCAAGCTACCCCTGCCTTCCTCCCCAGCCCTCATATCCTTGCACTTCCTCTCCTTCAGAAACAGTGAAATCCAGGAGCCACTGACGCCAGTGAGACCAAAGAGTAAACTCCAGAGCAGAGCAGTGAAATCAATTCAGCTGTAAAGACAGCATGTCCTGTAATTGAGACAGGAGGCGCCTGAATGAGGGCACAGGCTTTCCCAAGTTGACCTGAATGGGCTGCCAGGGCAACTGGGGCTTCACCTGAGATGGGCAGATGCCATCAGCTCCTCCCATCTTCCTGAGTTCCCAGCACTCCAGCACTGGGAGAAAATTGCTGAAGACAGGCTGCAGGAAGAGAAGAACTGGATCAACTTTTACTTGGTTGTTAAAGAGGTAATACAGTTGACTCTTGAATAACACTTTGATTAGGGAAGCCAACCTCCCCCCCAACAGTCAAAATTCCACAAATAACTTTTGACTGCCTTAAAACTTAATTACTAGGAAAAAAAACTTTATTAATAGCCTACTGTTGACTGGAAGCTTTACCAATAGTACCAATAGTTTATTATGCATAGTTAGTATATTGTAGTCTTACAATTAAGTAAGCTAAAGAAAAGAAAATGTTACTAAAAAATCATAAGACAAAATACATTTACATCACTGTATGTATTTATTGAAAAAAATCTGCATATAAGTGGACCTGCAAAGTTCAAACTCATGTTGTTCAAGAGTCAACTGTACATACTTGAATTCTTTCAACAGGAGTAGGCAGTTAGAATGTCCCTTCCACCCCTATTCCTCACCCTCTCCCACTCTACCAGTCTCCCAGTCTCCTCCTTGGAGGCAAATATTCTCCCTAGCTTCCCTTAACTCCTTCCAGAGTCCTGCATATATATGCAAAACATATATATATACACAGATGACAATCAAATTTCAAATCCACTTCCTCTCACTCCCCGTGATTTTAGACATGTTGAATAAAGAACGCAGCAGCCCTGGGTTTTCATCCTTGTTTTGTCACTCACTGTGCACTGCAGCTAAACTTTTCTGACTCTGCTTTCCTCATCCATAAAATGGGGTGGAAATCCCCCCCAGGGTTGTTGTGCATATAAAATTGGATGCAAAACTGTACAAATAATCTCATTTTTTAATACTATAAATAAATATGGAAAAGACCTTTGTCACTGTGAGGGGGAAGTGGATCAATGTAGTAAATACATGTGGGCCCACTCCCACACCCTGAGAGTATTGCAACTCCCCCAGGAGGAAGGTGGCAGGCTCCTCTGTAAAATGAATAGAGGCTGCAGGCCTTGTGGAAGCAAGCTTTCATCTGAAGATGATGTTTCTGGCTTGGAGACCTGGGGTCTTGACAGTGTTGCATTCTCAGTTACTTGTTGGTCTTGTGGCCATCCCTTGCATCGCTATCATGAGTTCCCTGACAACATCCAAGGGTCAAGTTTATATTAAGGGCCCCTTCCAGCTCCTGTGTCAGAGTGGGGCATCTAGACAGGCCTGGAAAGTCACTGACTGATTGACAATCCTTGAAAGTTGTCAATTAATCTTCACAACCGTTCCTGGGGAATTGGGGTTCAGGGCCTAGGAGAGGGAAATTGACTATGACCGCCACAGAGATGTAGGGGAGTCAGGCAGACAGAATGTCAGAATCCTTTACAACAGTGGTCCCCAACCTTTTTTGGGCCATGGATCAGTTTAACGTCAGAAAATATTTTCACCGACCGGCCTTTAGGGTGGGATGGATAATTGAATCACGTGACCGAGACAAGCGTCAAGAGTGAATCTTAGATGTAACAGAGGGAATCTGGTCATTTTTTAAAAATAAAACATCGTTCAGACTTAACTATAAATAGAACAAATAATGTAAGTTATTTATTCTTTCTCTGCGGACCGGTACCAAATGGCCCATGGACCGGTACCAGTCTGCGGCCCGGGAGTTGGAGACCACTGCTTTACAAGGTCAGCTAAGGGCAAGGTCTGAAATAGTCTCCTCTGGTCAAGGTCAGACCAGCAGACATTCTACAAATGGCCCTTTAACTCCTGTTGGGTACAGGTCTCTTTGTGGGATTATTTCCTGTCCTTTCATCCACCCATCTGTTTGTCTTGCCAAAACTGCCTGCTGAGACCTAGCCAGAGACTAGCCCTAGCTTTGGCGGAAAGCCACATCCTAAGATGAATCAGATTGGGCCGCCTGGAGCCAGTGGGTGGAAGACAAAGGATGTACCAGGTGGAGGGCACAACAGGGACCTGAGCTGGAGGGTGATAAAATGTTGGGCCAAGGCAGGCAATGGAGTTGAGAGCAGGCCAAGGGGCCTGAGCTCCCAGCATTGTGTGCTGAAAGTCATCGGGAGGCAAGGAAAGGAGGGACAAACAGTGGGCTACACTGGGACAGGCAGAGTCTTAGACAGAAGGAGGAAGCAATGGAGAAAATGAGAGGGTGGGAGGCAAGACCTGAGACTCGGTGCCGGGGTAACCCAGCTGGTGTCTATGGGTCTGTCTGTCTTCATGTCACACAGGTTAGTGCCAAAACTCCTCGCTCCCCCCTTTAAGGCTCTGGGTCTTCCTGAGCAAGGGGTTTGGACTGTCAGTCCTGCCCTTCCCCTCCCACAAAGTTCCTAGAACCCCGCACCCACAGGACCCACTTGTCCCCAGCCCCAGGGGTACTGGTAAAGAGCACAGTGTCTATAGTGACACAAACTGGGAGTGAATCCTACAGTAGCTGGCTAGAAGACCTACGGCCAGTCACTTCACCTCTCGGCCTCGGTCCCCTACTCTTAAAGAGGGCTAATGGAAGTACCAGCCAATGTTATAGAGAAGCTGCCAGGTTAGAGGACAGGAAGGGCCCAAAGCTTAGTCCAGACCCTGACACGGTGTCTGGCAAACAGAGGAAGCTCCAGTTCTAGACACTGATGGTCAGTACAATTTGCAATTTAAAAGGGACTCTCCACTCCCAGAGGACTCAGGCCCAGAGCCCAGGTCCTCGGTAGTGGGACTTACTGCTCGGGGACAAGCATGGGGAAGGGAGGGAATGTGCAGAAACCAGGGCAGCCCCTCAGCATGAGTGATTTCTCTTGTCCCAGAGCCTGTACGTGCGCTGGAGAAAAGGAGGGAGAGTCATCAGACCAGGACAGGAGCGAAACGCGGGGAGAAGTTTTCGTCCTCCTGGCCCTGCATCTCAACTTGGGGCTCAACTGGCCTGCGGGCGGGGACGGTGCGGGCCAGCCTCTTTTGCCCTGTGTGAAGGGGCCGCGGGGCGGGGGGACAGGGCGGGGCGGATCTCCCGGGAGCTGCTCCGCCCGCCACGGCTTTAAGAGGCTGCTCCGCAGAAGCGAGCGGCGCCGGAGCCGCATCCTGAGCCAGCAGAACTGAGCCCAGTCGGCAGGTGCAAGGCTGCGGGGACGGCAGCGGTATGACCGGCCACCACGGCTGGGGCTACGGCCAGAGCGACGGTAGGCGCAGACCCTGGCCGACCCGGATCCGCTGCGACTTGCCCCCCGACTCGCGCGCGCGGCGGGGTTTCCCAGACCCGTGTGTCCCCCAACCTCCACGCCAAAACGGGACCCTCTCCACTCCCATCCAGCCCCCAGAGCCCGGCCCCCCTGCCCCACCGGAGCCCTGACCCCCCTGCGCCTGGCGCAAAGTCCGCGCTGCGCCCCAGCCGGCCCGGCTGCCAGCTGCGCTGTGCCGCCGCCTCCGCGCAGCTCCAGATCGCCGCACTCACTCGGACCCGGGCCGCGACACACACTCACCAGTCGTGGGCGCTGGGGGTGGAGGTAGCCTTGAGCAGTGGGGGCGGTCGGGGCGGAGCGCTGTGCGCGGGTGCGGGATGCGGAGCGCGCACGTCGTGTGTGGAAGAACCTCCCAGGAGCCCGGCTCCGCATGGGCAAAGGACGCAGTGCCCCTGGGAGAGAGTTTCGCTGGGGGGGTGTTCGCGCCTACCTGTTGGCAGGGACATGAGGAAATGAGGTATTTGGGTGCGCACTTGTGTGTCTGGGTGTCTACATGAAGCAAGGTGTCTGAAACCGTCCTGGTGTGAGATGTGGCCCAAACCATCATCCTGGTTTGTCCTGGAAAATAGCTCCTGGATTCTGGCTCCGTTTCCTTAGGATGCAGAGGAAGGGAGAAGAGGCAGAAGGTGAAAGCCAAACAGTTTGAGTGTGGGTCTGGGGCAGGTCAGTTCCCTTCTAAGCTGTTTCTTACCAAGCTGGGGTGGGGGTGGGGAGTGAGGGTTTCCCCCTTTCCCTGAGGCAACAATGAGAACCCTACATCCAGGCTGCCAATAGATCGAGGCAGGGCAGGTGCTGGTGGGGAGAAGGGAAGTGCTAGTAGAAGAAACATTCCCCATCCCCGCATCTCTGGGGAGAGGCAGTCGCCCTGGGTGTGTGTGTGTGGTGGTGGTGGGTCCTGGACTACAATCTGGGGGTCAGGAGGTTGTGATGAGCCACAGGGAGTTAGAGAGATGCTGTGGTATATCTGGTCCCCTGGGGGGGACTCCAAGGACACAGGAGCATCTTTTGAAGGGGAGAACTCCAGATCTGGTCTTGCAAAAGCTAGAGACATTCAGAAAAAGGCAACAGAGGCCAACAGAGATGGAGAGAAAGGCCAAAAACGGCCATGTTGACAACCCATAGAAGATCATCCCCCAGCACCTGCTCCAAGCCAAGCCAGCTTTTGGGCGCTTCCCAGAGTCAGAGTGCCTTAACTCTAGCCTCCTTTCTAGTCCTGTCTACCAGCTGTGAGCATCCAGTATCTTATAGACCCACCCCATGGCCAGCCACCCTCAGCCAGACCTGAGCAGTCCAGTCTAGGGGCACTCAGGGAGAGAAGGACAGAGGATAGAGATGCCAGCAAGCGGCATACTCACAAGACTTCAAAAATAACCCAGTGGGCCTGGGCCACGATTCTGAGTCATCCACTGGGGACACAGCTCTGTTGGCACCTGCTGCTATTTTCTCAGGAAAACTTAAGAAGCCAAAAAATAGGGAGAAGGACCAGCCGGCAATAGCTCTAAATATAGGATACATCTCAGGATGTTCCCTAGGGAGATGCTGAGCCTCTCAGCTGCAGATGGAGCCTCTGGGAGGCAGGTGGTGAGAGCCCGTGGGTGTGTACGCAGGTGTGTGTGTGTGTGTGTGTGTGTGTGTGTGTGTGTGTACCAGCATGTATTTTGCTGTAGTCTCTTAGTGCAGACCTGGGTTTGTAACAGGGAGTTCCTTTGTGAGGGTGCATAGGTATGTGTCAGATATAATTGGTAAGGTGCGTGTGTGTTTGTACACATGCGTGTTACTGGCCCTAGCCATTCTGAGCCCAGGGAGCTCTGCTCACCGTGCTCTGTGTGCATACATGAAAGTCTCTATGGACCCGTAGGCACATGCCTGGGGAGGACAGCTGGAGGCAGTTCGTGCACATGCTGTGTTTATACCAGTGCCCAAGTGTATGTTATACACGACTGAATGGGCCTCAGTTCCCTTATCTGTGAAATGAAGACCATGCTTATTTCTACTTCACAAGGTGGTTGTGAGGAGAAAATGCACGTCACAGAACTGAAGCCAGGATGATGGGAGCTGTTATTATTATTATCACAAACAACAACATGAACATGCACAAGGTCAGGAAGAGGCCAGAAATCTGGTAGGGTTAGGTTAGGGACTTCAGATGCCTGGGGGTCCCTCTGAGCATGTACTGGATGTTGGGGAGAACTCACTGCCCAGAACCACCCCTGAGCCCATGGCTGTATTAGGATTTCTTCTGTGCATTACCTCCTATCAGCTCTGGGTAGTGAGTTTCAGTGAGGACATTTCAAAGACAACAAAATAGGGGGGGAGGGTAAGTGCCAGAGCTGGGGTTGTAGCTCCTGACTGCACAGCTCCAAAGCGGAGGCTAAGGTCTGAAAAAATACCTGGAGATCATCCTACATAGGTGCCCTCAGCCTGCAGCCAGAGATCTGGGCTGGCCTGAGTCCTTGCCCTCTTCCCACCTTCAGGCCCCTCACAGTGGCACAAGCTGTACCCCATTGCCCAGGGAGAGCGCCAATCACCGATCAATATCGTATCCAGCCAGGTTGTGTACTCCCCCAGCCTGAAGCCGCTGGAACTTTCCTATGAGGGCTGCACATCAATCAGCCTTGCCAACAATGGCCACTCTGTCCAGGTGAACTTCAATGACAGTGATGATCGGTCTGGTAAGTGGCCCCTGACAGACCCTGGCACCCCTCCACCTGGGGTCCTAACCCTGTTTTGGGCAGGCTCAGGAGGGGCAATGTGCTGTGGTAGGGAAAGAAGACTCCACCTCTCACCAGTTAGGAAGCCGAGTCTCCTTAGGCATAAAATGGGAGCACTAAGACTTTAATTTGCTATCTGGGACCATAGGAAAAATGAAAGACTGAAGTGGTGTTTGTAGTGCTGGCATACAGGAGGTGCTCAGAGGCTCAAGAAATGTTATTTTCCTTTGTTCTCTTCTACTGAGTGCTTTAGGCCGAGTTTGTTTCCACTTCACTCGCTGCCCCATCACTGACCGGCTGTGTGGCCTAAGGCCAAACCCTCCTCTCTGTGTGATCTGGCCAAGCCCAGCAGTGACAGAGAAAGGAGCTAAGATGTTCTGTGTGCCAGGCCCCTTGCTAAGGTCACAGGCAGCTCTTCTATTTCTGTCAAGAACCCACCTTTAAGATGGGCAAGTAGAGACTCAGTGAGCTGGGGAGGGCCCAAACCAGCATGTTCTACTCCACACACAACCTCAAGATCCCGACTATCTTGGGCCAAAGGGAGGCTGGCTGGAACTTGTGGCCCTCTTTGCAAGATCTCTTTGACCTGCGATTAAAGTCCAGGTTTTTCATGATAAAGTCCTAGGAAGAGGCTTCAGGAGTGCTCCTCAGTTCAGCGATTGTGTCCTTTATCACCAGGCCTGTGAGGGGTGGAGGGGCACAAGGAAACTTGCTGGAGTTTCTTGTGTAAGGAAGGGACATGAACCCTGTCTGCTCTCCTCCCCCGTACCACATACACACACACATAATTAAAGTACCCAAGGACACTTCAGTATCAAATAAAATAATCAAAGGGCAGAGATGAGGAGGGAAGACAGATAAGAGTGATTTTAGTTGCTTAGCCCTGAGTTCCCTGCTAGGCTAGGAAAAAAGGGAAAGAGGATCAGTGATAGTTCTTGCTGCGGAAGGGAGCAAATCCAGCAGACCCTCAGAAAGACATAGCATTTCCTGGTACTGAATTCTGAGAAAAGCCTCTTACCCAGAGCTTTAGGGGGGGACATGGGGCCCTTGAGCCCAAATTAGAGTTTATGAAGAAGCAGTTTTCATATGGCTGTACCTTCTTTTTTTTTTTTTTTTTTAGATTTTATTTATTCATTTTAGAGAGAAGGTACACAGGGAGAGAGAGAGAGAGGCAGAGAAAGAGAAGGGGGGAGGAGCAGAAAGCATCAACTCCCACATGTGCCTTGACCAGGCAAGCCAGGGGTTTCGAACCAGCGACCTCAGCATTCCAGGTCGATGCTTTACCCACTGCGCCACCACAGGTCAGGCTGGCTGTACCTTCTAAACAGCCTTTAGAGAATGCTGATCATTCAATTCAAACATCAATAGCTCAGTGAAGGCCATTGCATGCGGTGGGGGTAGAAGGCCCAAGGGGACATGCCTTTGGAACACTGACCCAGGGGCTCACTTTCAGGTCCAGCTGGGGCTCCTTCTCCTACCAGAATGCCTAGGCCTGCGGGGGCAAGGAGCCAGCGGAAAGAAGGTGGGGTTGGGAGTGAGACAGTTGGAGCTCTGCCACTCACCAGCTGTGGGACCTTAGGCAGGATACCTACATTTCTGAGCCTTAGTCCCACATCTGTCCAATAGGAAGAACAGTGTATCCCCTTCCAGGTCTCTGTGGGGTTGACACCTATGAAGTGCAGAACACGTAGAAGGAGCACAGGGAATGGCCGTGTGTTCTATGGTCAGGATGAAGGGAGGAGTTCATTCTCCAAGAGCCCACACTCTGGGGTCCCAGGTAGGACATGCTCAGAGGGGAGGGTCCCCACAGGCCATGTCAGGGAGCTCAACCTGCGGACCCTGCTTCTCTGATAGAGCAGGACAGACAGCAAGGAGAGCTAGGCCCCCGGACTGTCCTGTCCCGTTCCTCCTTGAGGGGCCCACAGGGCCAATGCCCTGCCCTGGTCACCCATCCTGAAGAGGTCTAGTGGAACTCTGAACCCAGGGCTGCCACCTGATCCAGGGGCTCACATTCAGGCCTGGCTGGGGCTCCCTCCACTGCCAGATCCCTTTCAGCTAGAAATTCAATCAGTCCCAGGAGGCCTAATGCGTGGCCCCAGCTCACCAGATATGAGGGTGGGAAAGTCACAAAATCAGCACAAGTAGGGCCCACCAAAGAGGCTGGGGGAGCATTGGAGATATCTGGGCCCAGCCACCAGAGTGGGAACCGTCAGGAGCTGGCCTCTGAGTGAAACCAGGTCCTGGAGAGGCAGCATGGCCTGGTGATTAGGGGCTTGGGCTCTAGACTTACAAAAGAAACGCAGGCTTATATCCCAAGCTCAGTACCTTGCTGTGTGACCTGGGGCAAATGCCTTGTTCTCTCTGTGCCTTGGTTTCCTCCTTTATAAAATAGAGAAAATAGGTTCTTTCCCTCATGAGTTACTATGAGGACTAAACAAAATAATCCTTCTAACCCAACCCTGGGTCAGAGCTCCAGACATGGGAGGCCTATTGTTAGTGATAATGGAGGGCTTAGAGGCAAGGTTCCAGCTTCCAGCCAAATTGGGCAGGAGTGGGGAGGATGGAGTCAGTACCAGACTCTGCCACCTACAGGCTGCCAGGATTTCTGCCCTGATCCAGCGAAGGGCCCAGGGAACTGAGAGACAACTGAGCCAAGACCTATTAGCCCAACCAATTTTTCAAATAAAGAATGTATCCCCCTCCTGGGCACTGCCCTGACCCTGGCACTGGTGCCTGCCGGGTGGTGTGGGCTCTCTCACACCGATTGCTACACGCCCCACTTCTCCCCACAGTGGTGACTGGGGGCCCCCTGGATGGACCCTACCGGCTCAAGCAGTTCCATTTCCACTGGGGCAAAAAGCACAATGTGGGCTCAGAGCACACGGTGGATGGCAAGTCATTCCCCTGCGAGGTAAGGGTCCTCCTCAACTGGAATCCCTGTACTACTTAGGGCAGGAGCGGGGATTGGCCACTCAGGGGTTTGGCGGGTCCTGGTGTGGGATCCTGAGAGAGTGAGCAGGAGCACCCAGGGGCCTTTGGGAGAGACCTCTTCTACCTACCCCCAATGCAAGGTCTTACACCTGAACTCCACCCACTCCTGTCCTGGTCTGTGTGTCCAAAAGGAATGTTCTGAGGGATGAATCCAGCCCCACCACACCTTTGCTAACAAGCCTTCAAAGACCGAGCTTAGTATTCAAGGGCCTGCATGCACTGGCTTCACGGGGCCTCATCTTCCCCCAGCCTCTCCCCATGCTGCCCTGCAGGTGGAGAGTCCTCTGCCCACACCCAGCTCCTTCATATCTCCAGGTCTTTGCCCATACCTCCAGGCAGTCTGCCTGGAATACCCTTCCCGCAGGGTTCCATCTGATAACCTCCTAATTATTCTTTGGACTCAGGACAGGTGCTTCCTCAGGGAGTGTCATGCTGGATGGCCATTATCTATTTCACAGTTAGGTCCAGGAGGGCAGCGCTTGAGCCAGATTCTTCTTTGGTTCTGGGGCTCAAGAAAGGGTTGGGCCCAGAGCAGGGCGGATGCTGTGTGTGCCCTTTGGGGCTCCCCAGGGCCGCTTAGGATGCTAAGCCTGGGAGGTTTGAGAGCCTGTCCCTGCTGCAGAGGGGCCAGGAGTCTGAGGGGAGTGAGGAAAGCCTGGTTCTGAGCTCCCGTAGCCCCCCAGGAGGTCCTGAACACTGGCCTGGCCTCTCGTTAACCCTGTAGCTGCACCTGGTTCATTGGAATGCCAAGAAGTACAGAAGCTTTGGGGAGGCGGCCTCAGCACCCGATGGCCTGGCTGTGGTCGGTGTCTTCTTGGAGGTGAGGGGGGGTTTACTCAGGACCAGGAGGGGTATGAAAGTCCTGGTACTGCCCCTAGTTCCAGAACACAGTGGTACTGGAATCACATTACCTTCTCCCCGACAGATGGGGGATGAGCACCCTAGCATGAACCGTCTGACAGATGCACTCTACATGGTTCGGTTTGGGGTAAGCCCAGGGGCCCATGCCTCTGACCCAGAGCAGACTGGTGGGGAGGGGGGAAGAGGCTAGATCATGGAGTGAACCCATCTACTCTTCCATTCTGGCAGCAAAGCCCTGCTGAGATGAAAGAGACAGGTCAGCACCTGCAGTATCCTGCACCTGACTCCCCTTCACCAGGGTCAGTGGCCCCATGGAGTGCCCAGCATGCAACCCTAATGGGTATAGGATTGATAAGATACTTGTCACATTCATTAATGGTTGTCCGGCAGGCAGGTTGTCCACCAAGGGCCGCTGAGGGCAAGGGAGAAGACCTGATGGCCAAAAAGCTCCTGCAGCTGCAGCTTTTACATGCGAGCAAACGGGGGACAGGGCCGGGCCCCAGCTGGGAGATGGCATCTGGGATCACAGACATTTGCCCTCCATTTGCATCAATGAACCAAGGAGAAGCCTAGATCCCCCTGACAGAAATGGGTGAGGAGGCTGCTGGTCTGGTCCTGGTGGGAGGTCTAAGCTGACTCCTTGGTTCCCGTACCCTCCCACAGGGCACCCAAGCCCAGTTCTGCCGCTTCAACCCCAAGTACCTCCTGCCTGCCAGCCGGCACTACTGGACCTACCCGGGCTCCCTGACGACGCCTCCACTGAGTGAGAGCGTCACCTGGATTGTGCTCCAAGAGCCCATCAGCATCTCTGAAAGGCAGGTGAGTTCTCCGGATGGAACATTGGGTGGAGGGATACAGCTCTCAGGGTCCACCCTGGCAGTGTAACTCTCCCAACCAGCACCCCACAGCCTGTGGTCCCACCATCGAGGCTCCCATCTTTTGCTAATAAATGTTTAGATTCTTAGATGGGAGTTAGCTTGATTGATAGTCATTAAGACCTAGACACAGGTTGGGAGGGGAGATCCCTGGATCCTGGGATCATGCCTACTGTGTTAGAATCCGAATGCTGCATTTTCTGACAAGTCTTAGCTAGCTGGGATTAGAATTGGAACTAGGTGGAGCAGGGTCCAGATTGGGAGGCCCTTTAATGAGGAAATAACTGAGGTTGGGGTCCCAAAGAGAATAAGTGGGGGAGGACTGGGGACAAGCCCTAGGGGTAAGAGAAGGGAGGGGCAGAGCTGGCTGGGCAGGGTATGCCAGATGATGTGTCTGGGATCAGAGAGGACCACAGCATCCCTGTTTCTCTTCTGTCTTCTGAAGATTGAGAAGTTTAGGAGCCTGTTTTTCACCTCAGAGGACGATGAAAGAATCCACATGGTGAACAACTTCCGGCCACCACAGCCATTGATGGGCCGTTTGGTCAAGACCTCCTTTCGGGCCTGAGCCTGGCTGCCCAGTCGGCCACCAGGGTATCATTTTCCCAAGGGCTTCCATGTCAGCAGACACCAAACCATCTGAGGCTCCCTGCCTGGGGGTGCTGTGGATCCCCCTTCAGCTGGCTTGATCCTTGGCCACCCTACAGGCTTTTTGATGGGATCCCTGAGTTAGTGGACACCCTTCAGCTGTCCTGGGAACAGGAAGGACGGGAGCTGAGTGTGTTCCAAGCCTGGGGCTGCCTCTGCTCTCCAAGATCCAAAGGTCCCTGGGAACCTCCTCTTGTCTTCTTCCCCACTGGCAGTGGCGGCAGCCCCACCCTGAGCTCACACTGTGATGGACAAGACCGAGCTCTCTGGGGAAGGCAGCTGGCATTGCCAGAAAGACTCAAGCAATAATTAGAGGTGGGCAGAGCTGCCCTCTCGGCATTACCTCTTCTTCAGGCCTCCATCATGCACGTACCTCACTGCCAGGTCATTAAAAAAAAGCACCCAGCCTGCGGGAGGTGACATGGCATTCTCCCTCCAGCCACCTGCTGCCATGGGCAGGCACTGGCCACAGCTTATGTAGTATCTCCCCTAGTCCACACCCAGCCACCAAAGTCACCTACATGACCATCCATCCATGCAATGATTAATAAATTCATTCATCCATGCAACAAATACTCATTGAGCGCCTGTGCTATGTCAAGTTCTGTTCTGGGCATTGGGGAGGTGACAGTGGTGAGTCAAGCACAGTATGTTGGGAGGGACATGGGTCCTGAGCAGGTGAGGATGATAGAGAGGGCAGGGCAGGGGCGGTGGGGGCAGAGAAAAGGGGAAGCCTACCTCGTCTGGTGAAGAAATTAAATTCCAAGGCAGGGAGAAAGGAATGATACGCTTGGAGCAGGTGTGCAAGCTCGAAGGTGAGAGAGCCCAGAGGGTTTGGGGGGGAGGCCTGGGACCCTTGCCCAGGGCTCCTGGGGAGTCATAAAGGGTCTGGGAGGGAGGAGGGATAGAGGCAGATTTGCAAAAGGGGAAGATCCCGGTGGAGTGTGGATGGGTGGGCAGAAATGGCATCAAGGAGGAGGTGGTGGCCCGTGGCCAGGAAAGGGGACAGGGTGGTGGAGGTGGGGACAGGTGGCTGAATGAGAGAGATTTAAGAGGTAGAGTTCACAAAAAAAAAAAAAAAAAAAAAAGAGGTAGAGTTCACAAGACAGCATTTGGCTATCTTGAAGGAGAGGGGGGTCTGGGGTGTGCCTCGGGGTGGAGCGTGGGGCATCGGCGTGGCCTGGGAGCCCTGGGGAGGAGCTGACCAGGGTGGACACACAGCATTTGCAGGGCCCTGGGGGGGGAGAATAGGGAGCAGTGGAATGTTGGTGTCTGAGCTGAGGAGGGAGTGGAGGGTGGTGGTCTGCTTTGGAGCATCTTAATTCAAGAGAGGGGGCTCAGGATGACAGGAGGACAGCTTTGCCCTTTGCAGGAGCTTTTCTCCCCATGTTTTAGGAGCACATAAGAAGGGCGGTGCCTGGAAGATGGTGTTTGTTCAGTGTAGGGGCAGGTAGCAGTGAGGAAGTAATGCTAGTAACGCTGCCTCTGAAGACAGGCAAAGGGACTAAGGCAGAGTCTGGCTCTGACGCTACGATCCAAGAGCTGTAATTTCCCCTATTTTACAGGTGAGGATGACAAGGCTGGGGAGGTTAAGTAGGCAGGTGGCAGAGCAGGATTTGAACCTGAGTCTGTCCAATAACTCTCCTGCTCTATTCCAGAGCAATTGAGTCCCAGGGAGGGAGAGAGAGATGGGCATGGTGTGGCCACATGGAAGTGGTATAACGGGTCTGATGCTGCTGGTCCTGCCAGGGACTTTGGCCAGCCCCTCCATGGGACAGTGGCACCACAGTCCTGGCACCACAAAGGACTTGAGAAATGGGAGCTGGTTTTATAATAATTATCCCAAGCCTGCCAAGAATCTTCACTTCCTAAATGTTTTCCCTCAATTCATTTTTAAAATTTAAACTATTTTAAAACCCTAAGTGGCCTGTTTATGTTATAATCACAGCCCCAGATTTGACCCTATTACATCCAAATGGGATGCCCCAACTGGATCCCAAATGCCTCCAGCAAGCCTAACCTCAAGGGACCCAGGACTGGATCCTGAATCCTCATCTGAGGAAAGATTGCTTCCTGGTAATGATGATTTAGGGCACCCATGACAAGATGGGCTCTGCCTGCTCCCATAATCCCAGAGCATCTCTGGGGAGCCAGGGTGGCTCCCAAAGAGACCCAGGCTGGGGGTCCGAGCCAGTGGGTACAGCATGCCCAGTCTGTGTCCAGGTTAGGGGCACAGGCTTTGCCTGTGGAGGAGACAGGCCCTGGATGCCAGAGAGTCTCCCTTCTCTGGGGTGGGCTCCTGGAGGTGCCGTGGCTGTAAAGACCTGGTCCCCCAGAGCTTTGCTTACAGAAGTCTTGCTCCCAACCCATGGTTACCTCTACAGCTGCGGCTGCTGCAGTGGCCTGGGCTGGCCAGGGACCTCCGCTGTAAGGCACTCATCTATGGCGAGAGTGGTCTGTGGCCTGGACAAGGGTTGGGAACAAGGACAGAGAAATGAAAATTGAAAGGTAACCTAATAGAGTTGCTGAAAGAGTTGATGTCTGGAAGGGGGCCACACTGTTGCCCAAGCTGACAGGGATGGGCAGCTGCAGTTGGAGCTGGTCTCGGGGTGAGGAGGAAGGTGGAACAACAGCATCTGCCCAGCTTGGACATCTTGGGGAGCCTCCCACATCCATGGGTCACAGCATCAACTCTGAGCCCACCGTCAAAGGCAGCTGGTTTATCCCAAAGGGGATAGGGAATGTGACTCTTTGAACATGGAAGGTTCTGGTGTTTGTCCTGCAGCCAGAGGCAGGGATTGGGGAATAACTCGTCACTTTTGGTATCTTCTCTGCTCACAATATCTAGGGCAGATGCACTGGCCTTCACACCTGGGCTTTGTACCACATGTCACACAAGCCCTCCCAAGCTTGTGTCCACCTCTGTAAACGGAAATGATGTCATGCAAGCAACATATGTAATTTAAAACTTTCTAGTAGTTCTATTTTATTTATTTATTTATTTATTTATTTATTTATTTATTTATTTATTTTTAGTAGGTCTATTTTAAAAGGTAAGAAGAGCCTGACCAGGCGGTGGTGCTGTGGATAGAGCGTTGGACTGGGATCTGGAAGACCCAGGTTCAAGACCCCAAGGTCGCCAGTTTGAGCACGGGCTCATCTGGTTTGAGCAAAAAAAAAAGCCCACCCGCTTGAGCCCAAGGTCGCTGGCTCCAGCAAGGGGTTATTCGGTCTGCTGAAGGCCCACAGTCAAGGCACGTAATCAATAAACAACTAAGGTGTTGCAACGCCCAATGAAAAACTAATGATTGATGCCTGACCTCTGGTGGCGCAGTGGATAAAGCGTCGACCTGGGAACACTGAGGTTGCCGGTTCAAAACCCTGCATTTGTCTGGTCAAGGCATATATGGGAGTTGATGCTTCCTGCTACTCCCCCCTTTCTCTCTCTCTCTCTCTCCCCCCTCCCTCCTCTCTAAAATGAATAAATAAAAATAAATAAATAATTAAAAAAAACCCCTAATGATTGATGCTTCTCATCTCTCTCCGTTCCTGTCTGTCTGTCCCTAACTATCCCTCTCTCTGACTCTCACTGTCTCTGTAAAAAAAAAAAAAGTAAAAAGAAACAACTATATTTAATTTGAATAATATATCCTATTTAACTCAATTATACCCAAAACATATTATCATTTTTAAATATCCTCAACATTAAAAAATTAGCCCTGGCCAGGTAGCTCAATTGGTTGGAATATCACCCCAATACACCAAGGTTGGGGGTTTGATCCCCGGTCAGGGCACAAGTAAGAGACAGCCAATGAATGAATGGGTGAATGGAACAACAGTCAATCTCTCTCTCTCTCTCTCTTTCTCTGTCTGATTTCTTCTCTCTAAAATCAATCAATAAGTTTTTTTTTTAATTTTAATTAACAAGGTATTTTACATTTTTTTGTGTTAAATTTTTGAAATCCTGTGTATATTTTATACTTACAGCACATCTTGATTCAGACTAGCCACATTTCTAGTGCCCAAGCCCACATGTGGTCAGTGGTTACCATTTTGGATAACCTGAAATGGATGTCAACCTTTGCAGGACCATCTGCTAGCAAAGTGTCTAAGCAAGCCCTCTGGCTGGCCTATAGCCAGGCGAGGTGGTGGCAGGAATGAGTCAGATCTGCTCTAAACCTCTGTCCTCCACAAGGGCATTCTCGGAACATTTGATGCCAACTTGATTTCCTTATTCTAGGGGTCCCCAAACTACGGCTTGCAGGCCGCATGCAGCCCCCTGAGGCCATTTATCTGGGCCCGCCACACTTCTGGAAGGGGCACTTCTTTCATTAGTGGTCAGTGAGAGGAGCATAGTTCCCATTGAAATACTGGTCAATTTGTTGATTTAAATTTACTTGTTCTTTATTTTAAATATTGTATTTATTTTTTTACTTTAAAATACGATATGTGCAGTGTGCATAGGGATTTGTTCATAGTTTTTTTTATAGTCCGGCCCTCCAAGAATCTGAGAGACAGTGAACTGGCCCCCTGTGTAAAAAGTTTGGGGACCCCTGCCTTATTTCTTCTCTAAGAAACCTCCCTAACGCCCACCTCACTCCAACCTGGCTAGCCCTGCCTCAGGCCACCTAGCAGGACCTTTGTTGTTCCCCCAGAAGAAAGACCAAGACCCTTATCAAGGAACTGACCACAGGAGACTGTGAAGAGTAGAGTAAGGTGATAGAATCCCTAATAAGGGTCCTGGCGCCTGACCAGGCGGTGGCACAGTGGATAGAGCCTCGGACTGGGATGCAGAGGACCCAGGTTCGAGACCCCGAGCTCACCAGCTTGAGCACGGGCTCATCTGGTTTGAGCAAAGCTCACTAGCTTGGACCCAGGGTCGCTGGCTTGAGCAAGGGGTTGCTTGGTCTGCTGAAGTCCCATGGTCAAGGCACATATGAGAAATCAGTCAATGAACAACTAAGGTGTCGCAACGAGAAACTGATGATTGCTGCTTCTCATCTCTCTCCATTTCTGTCTGTCCCTATCTGTCCCTCTCTCTGACTCTCTCTCTCTCTGTCGCTGTAAAAAATAAATAAATAAATAAATAAATAAATAAATAAATAAAGGTCCTGGCTTGGTTGAAAAGACTTGATTAGTCTGGGA
Source organism: Saccopteryx leptura (assembly GCF_036850995.1). Lineage (NCBI taxonomy): Eukaryota > Metazoa > Chordata > Mammalia > Chiroptera > Emballonuridae > Saccopteryx > Saccopteryx leptura. Next base: position 17,368,452 of record NC_089511.1, read on the forward strand.
GGGCTTCCTGGAAGAGAGGGCCAGAGCAGAGCACAGTTGAACCCTGAAGAACATGGCTTTGAACTACACAGATCCACTTATATGCAATTTTTTTCAATAAATATTATAAATGTATTTTCCTTATGATTTTCTTAATAACATTTTCTTACCTCTAGCTTACTTTATTGTAAGAATATAGTATACAGTACATATAATATACAAAATGTGTGTCAATTCACACATTTTGTTCACACATTTGTTATCAGTAAGGCTTCTGGTCAACGGTAAGCTATTAGTAGTTAAGGGAGGAACTTAAGCTACAAGTAGTTTTAGGAGTCAAAAATTATACACGGATTTTTTACTGCATGGGGGGATCAGCACACCTAACCCAACATTGTTCAAAGGTCAACTGTAGCTGACATCCCAGCAGGCACAAGAGCCTTGGCAGCTCCTGTGAACATGTACCAGACAGAGAGGAGGCAGGCCTGCTCTCCCCGAGCATGTACGAACAAAGAGGGGATGGGTGGTTGGGGACACAGGGGTCCCCAGGCTCTGGAGGATTTAGATACGAGGCACAAGTTTACCTTTCCATCCAGGGGCCATGGGGAGCCACTGGAAATCTAGAGCAGGGCTGAGGGCCTCCTGGATTGGAAGAGGACTCTCTCTGAGGCTCAGGAAGCACTAACCATCATTTGGCCCAAATCCACCTTCCGACACAGGCAAATTCATCAGCTGGCAGGTGCAATTCATCAGCTCTTCCTGCTGCCCCTCCTTGGCCCTGTGGTATTGACATATGCCTTGGCCCTGGCAGTTCCTGGCTTAGCAGTCTGTGGGTCTAATCTAAATCCCTCCAGCTGCAGCCCAAATGTTTTTGTCTTCAGGGGCGTGGGAGAATAAGCACTGAGCTGCATCTTGGGACAGGCATAGTGGGAAAGGCATGGCGACACTGGGGCCCTGGAGTCAGCTGGGCTCCCAGGGGTCCCTCGGGTTTGCAGGAAGGGGCTCTTCTCCTCCTCCTCTCAGTGCCTGCTCTGAGTGACAAGCCCTTGGTTGCCCTGGGCATGGGTGTCTCCAGAGGGCACACTGCTGTCTCTCCAGTTCCCCAGGCCTCCTGGGGAACTGCGGAGTGGGTCCTTGCTGCCGCGGCGGCGGCTGCTGCTGCTGCTGCTGCTGCTCTTGAGTGTTCAGGAACAGGGTTTGGAGGGTACGACTGCTCCGTCCAGAGGAAGCCACAGCAGGGTTCAATAAGCTGCCCAGGGAATCCTGGAGCATTCAAGCTGAAAGTTCCAGGTTCGACCCCACTCTACAGATAAACCAGGGGTAGTCAACCTTTATAATTTTTATTTTATTTATTCATTTTTAGAGAGGAGAGAGAGAGAGAGAGAGAGAGAGAGAGAGAGAGAGAGAGAAGGGGGGGAGGAGCTGGAAGCATCAACTCCCATATGTGCCTTGACCAGGCAAGCCCAGGGTTTCGAACCGGCAAACTCAGTGTTCCAGGTCGATGCTTTATCCACTGCGCCACCACGGGTCAGGCCGGTAGTCAACCTTTTTATACCTACCGCCCACTTTTGTATCTCTGTTAGTAGTAAAATTTTCTAACCGCCGACCGGTTCCACAGTAATGGTGATTTATAAATAGGGAAGTAACTTTACTTTATAAAATTTATAAAGCAGAGTTACAACAAGTTAAAGCATATAATAATAATTACTTACCAAGTTCCTTATGTCGGATTTTTGCTAAGTTTGGCAGAATAAATCTTTATGAAACAACTTACTATAGTTAAATCTATCTTTTTATTTATACTTTGGTTGCTCCGCTACCACCCACCATGAAAGCGGAAACGCCCACTTGAGTGGGCGGTAGGGACCAGGTTGACTACCACTGAGACAAACCAACTGAGGCCCAAAGAGGGAACAGAGTCTGCTGAAGTGAGTTGGTGGGAGGCCTAGAGTCTATGACTCCTGGTTTGAGGCCCTTCCTTCACCAAGGGCCCTTCCTTCACCAGGAGAGCCTTACATATCAAACAGACCTGATGCAGAATAACTCCCTGAGAGGAAGCCTGAAATCCTGTCATCTGAGCCAACCGGCCAGGTCCTATTTTCCTTCTTAATACTATTCCTACCCCGTATCTTCCAAATGGGGTAAAACTTTTCTGGGTCAGAAGGTGGATATCTGAAACTGATTCTACTCTGTACTATACCTCCAGCACTCTCTTAGGTCTTTAGTTAGTTTTTATAATTTGTAGGTTTGTTTACAAATTTTCCTTCACTTTTGCCCTCTGGTTTTAAGCCAGAAATTTCCAATTGAAATTGCCTCTTTAAGGCTAATTGCCTCACACAAGAGGAGAGATAGGAGCTAACAGTAAAAGCAATTTCCTCTGGGGAAAGGTCAGACAGAGAGCCCTGACACCCGAGGTCGTGGATCCAAGAAGAGAGAGCTAGTAAGTCTGAAAAGGTGGCTTGGACCAGAAAATGTCATGAGAAATTACTCTGATGAACAGAGAGAAACTTCAGAACAGATAGAAAGCTAGAATTCGGCAAAACAAAACATTGGCCTGACTTACCTCAGGAAGTCAGAATTTGAATTTCCCAATTTCTCTGCCGAATTGTGAGATTTTTATCAAAGGGGGGCTTGGGGGTGTCTGTCGAGAAGCTGTCCGAGACCCACACGAATACTGGAGCCCTGGAATGTCTCAGGGGGCACCTCTCCTAGTGATCCAATGGGGTCAGGCAACTCTCCCAGAGGCCACCTGGTCCGGGTGTTTCAACCTGGTGCCTAAAATTTAAAATACTCTAATGGGGCCCAAGACGAACATGATGACTGACACGTTTCTGGATCATTAAACATGAACGAAATGACAAACATACAAAAGATGACTCTGAAACACAAAACAACTAAAAACTAAACCAGAGATCACTGACCACTGTCGTGGTCCAGGATTAAGTCTTGGAAGTTGTAAAGCCAGTATCCAAGGCCACTATCACAGCTGCCTGGCCCATGCAGGTTCACATTAGATTTGGACAGATGGTAATGAAACAACGGAGCCAAGACCTGGTGGGCCATCATCGTTATCGTAGCTTGCACCAGGCTGGCAAATAAAAACACACACTGGGCTCCAAAACCCACTCATTCAGTGCTCACAAAGCTACTGACTTATCCAACTTTTCCTGGGATCAAAAGTTTCTAGCTCACCAGTCTTATTCACCTCCATTCCCCATCTCCTTCTCTCTGCACAAACTGGCTTCTCCTTCAGCACTCCACCATCTTGGCTGCTTCTCCTGACCTCCTCCACGTGGCCTTTTTCTGCCCTACTTTCTCTGCTCTCTCCTCTAATGATAATCTCAGGAACCGAGACAGCAAGCTCCCAGTCTGCCCCACTTTATAGTGCAGAAATCAAAACCTTTAATCCAATATACAAAATAGGGAAGTCTCTAATACAAAGCCACTTATTTGAGGCATGATGAGATTGTACCACCCCACATCAAAAAGGGTGGGAAAAGCTTAGTCCTAAAACCAAGCCCCAGGCTACAAGGATTCTGCCTGCCCACAGCCCACCCTTAACACACATTAATATCACCTGGGTGACAGGCTTCCACGTGGGCAGCACCATCTATAACAAAGTGAGTATAATATATTTTATCTGCCCAACAGAAGTAATGCTGTGTCCAGTCTTCCAAAGACTCCCAACAGGGCACCCCAAAAACTGAAACAAATCTTACTGGTAAGTACAGATTCAAATGGCTCCAAGAGTCGAATTGCAGAACTTTGAGATGGAAACCTTCCACTACTTTTTCTCCTAGGGCTGGGGAATGTCTTCTCAGAGACCTCCTCCTAGGAGTGGGGTAGCAGGGGTCCCGCTGGGCTCCGACCCAAATGCCAGGAAGGCCTGGCTTATCTTGCTGGGGCCTCCAAATGTTATGGACTGAACACAAGTAATTATTGATTGGAGCCCAAATTAATTATAAATTTAAAGAGCCTTTATTAGCCAGCCAGTGACTGCTAGCTGAGAAACAGCTAACAGCCCCAAGCCTAGGGAGAGAGTAGTATTTAAGGGGATAAACCACAAAGTCATAGCTATTACAACATGTATGCACAACATTCTTGACATTTCGGTAGAAAGCATTCTTTGTTCTAAAGCTGATTACAGTTCTTCCTGTAATTGTTGCAAGGCTAAAGCATAAAACTATATCCTGCATCTGTAGGCAAGATTTAAGTCAAGATATCTAACTAGTTGGCCTTGTAAAAATTTTTCACTCTAAGCTACTGCCACAGGCAAGCTCCGTTTAATGCTTAACTTCCTTGTACAGACTATTGGGGATTTTCTACTCTAAGCATTTACCAAAAGCAAGTTTAAAGTTCCTCTTTATGTCCAATTCTCTATACACAATACTGAGGTCCCATACACAGCACTAGGCCCCTATCACAGGTAGCAGTCAAGAGCTGACCAACCTCAGCCAACTTACTGAACCCTTGCTATATAAGCTGAGACCCCTTGAGATGAACCCTCAGCACCTCTGGCACACAAGACCTACATGGTAGATAAAATGGCTACTCATTCACCATCTTTCTTAAGAACAATGCAGGCCTAAAAGAAGAAGAAGGACTTGTCTACTTATTAATCCAGCTCAGACCTCCCTTGTAGCTGGATGCTGATAAGAGAAGACTGGATTAGAGTGCAGACAATTATGAAGAACTCTGGCATCACTGTCAACTACAAACAGAAGCGATCTTGCAGTTGCTGTTGCCCAGAATCCGTATAACTAAGGTGACCAATTGTCCTCCTTTAGGGAGGACAGTCCTTCTTTTGTAAGTTCCGTCCTCCCTAGAAAAGTGTTCTCCTACATGTCCTCCTTTTGGATATTGGAAGACTAATCTGTAAATGTCTGTATTTGATCGATGCAGAGTCAATCCATTACATGTGATGTGACATAGTTGTATCTAAATGAGTACTTTTTTCTTACAATTATTATTAAAAATTAATAGGCATGTAAGCATAATTATAATACAAAATATTACAAATGTTTTTATTATGCATTTATCATATTACAGTGTATTATTTTTGCAATAAATAAAATGTTTTTTTTATTTATGATATTGTTTTCTTCAATTTATTTTTGTCCTCCTTTTCATTGTAAAAATGTTGGACACTGTTGGTCAAATAAGTTTGTAAATAATGATATATATTTTTGCTCGCTTATAGTTTGCATTGGATTTGGGGGGACAGGCTGTAAGCAAGCAAGATTCTTATAACCTAAGGCTTAAGACTAAGCCTTTCCCACCTTTTTTGATGTAGAGTGGTGCACTCTCATGAGGAATCCCATTATGTCTCAGATAAGTGACTTTGTATCAGAGACTTCCTTGTTTGTATATTGGATTAGAGGTTTTGGTTTCTACACTATAAAGTGGGGCAGACTGGGAGCTTGCTCTCTCTCGGTTCTTGAGATTAGCATTAGAGAGGAGAGCAGAGAAAGGCTACATGGAGGAGGCCAGGAGAAGCAGCCAAGATGGTGGAGTGCTGAGGGAGATGCCAGTTTGTGCAGAGTTTATGCAGAGAGAAGGAGATGGGTAACAGAGGCGAATAAGGCTGGTGAGGTAGATACCTTTGATCCTAGGAAAACTCAGATAAGTCAGTGGCTTTGGGAGCCCTGAAGGCAAAGGGAAGTGTTTTCCCATTGTGTGTATTTCTTGCCCCCCCCCCCCCCCCCCCCATGCAAGCTAGGATTAAAGCTAATGGCCCACTAGTTCTTGGCTCCGTTGTTTCATTACCAACTGTCCGAATCCTATGCAAACCTGCACAGGCCAGGTGGCTGTGATGGTGGCCATGGCTACTGGCTTTATAGTCACCTCAGTAAAACCCCTGTCCCATCCCTCCCTCCAGGCTGAGACCTTTGCTGGTCTCAGCCCACCTGCACCCAGGCATCTTTAAAATAAATTTTTCTTTTGGAACACATTAGCCTCGTGTTTTTCCTTCGGCCTGTAGTTTCTGCCTTTCACTACACATGTCAGAAAATGTCAGGCATGGGCTCCTTCTTTCCCCACCTCTCTTCATAGTGACACCCAGTAGAACTGGGGTTGTGGTCACAGGAACACAAAGAGAAACGGCCAACATTTAGGGTTCCACTATCAGACCCAGAGCCCCTCATCTCAATTCCTTTCTACTTTAGCAAATTTCAGACTTATGGAAATATTTTAAAACTAACACAATGAATACCCACAGTCTGGTCACCCTGACTCCCTGTATTATCACATTTATGTTCTCTCTTTCTCTTTTTCTTTTCACAGATATACTTTTTTTGAACTGTGAGAATAATTTGCAACCATGATACCTTTTACCCTGAAATATTTCAGTGTTTAAAAGATATTTTATTTATTGATTTTACAGAGAGAAGAGAAAGGGGGTGAGGAACGAGAAGTATCAACTCATAGCTGCTTCACTTTAGCTGTTCATTGATTGCTTGTCATATGTGCCTTGACAGGGAAAACAGAGGATTTCAAACTGGTGACCTCAGCATTATAGATTGATGCTCATCCACTGTGCCACCACAGGCCAGGATTTAGTGTCTGGTTTTTATGCTCACATTATGTTTGTGAGATTCTCAGAGCCAGCTTTTTATAATAAATGCAATGCTCTCATTATGAACCTTCAATGAAAACTAAATAAAATATAATTCACTTGTATACATAATTTCAAAAAATTAATTTAATGCCTTCATTGTAACATAAAGAACAGTCATTTATAATATGTTATAAAATATACTTATGTATACAAATAGGTAATTTTTTTTAGGTGAGAGGAGGGAAGATAGACAGACTTTCACATGTGCCCCGACCATGATCCACAGGGAAACCCCATCTGGGGCCCATGTCAAATCAGCTATCCTCAGCGCCTGGGGCCAATGCTCAAGCCAATCGAGCCACTGGCTGTGGGGGGAGAAAAAGGAGAAAAGAGGGAGAAGGGGGGAAAGAAGCAGATGGCTGTTTCTCCTGTGTGCTCTGACAGGGAATTGAACTTGTAACATTCATATGCTAGGCTGACTCTCTAGCCAGTAAGCCAGGGGCCATGGCCACAAATAGGTAACTTTTAATAAAGCAATACATGCGTCAGCATGTAAATGCTGAGTCATAAGGGCACTAAAGATATGATGAGTTCTTCTGATGTTTGCGCCCCTGTACAGAAGCCCCATGACGTGACAGCTAGAAATGCATTCAGGCAGAGGAACATGGGTATTGTTGACTTCATGGTATGATTTTGATGAACAGTTCCTTGTAAATTTTCAAATAACACACAGTACAATAATTTGCTACATACTAACACTGTGCAAGCATTACTTTGTGTTTGCAAATCAAATAGAACAAGGTTGTAGGCCTGAATGAAAATCAGCAGATTCCACACCTGTCTAAACATCCAAGCGAGACCTTTGAAGGTGCGGCAGGACTCAGACAATCCTTTATTGTGTGGAACTGCCCTGTGGGACTCTCAGCCCCCCTGGGACTCTCCAACCAAGTGACAACCACCCCCAAAATGCTCTTCCGGTGGTACCGTAAGTCAAGAGGATGAGGGGGAGACTGTCTGAGAGGGAGTTAGAGAACCACAGGGGGTAAGCATCTGGAGAGGGCACAGGGTAGAGGGTTGTAAGGCCAGGAGCCACCATCGTGGCCATTCACATGCAGGTTCGCATTGGATTCGGACAGTCGGTAAAGAAACCATGGAGCCAAAAACTGGTGGGCCATAACCTTTAATCCTACCTTGCACCCGGCGGGCAAGTAAAAATACACACTGGGCTCCAAAACCCAGTCACACTCAGTGCTCACAAAGCCACTGACTTATCCGAGTTTCCTAGAATCAAAGGTTTCTAGCTCACCAACCTTATTCTCCTCAGTTCCCCATTTTCTTCCTTATCCCAGATACAAACTCTACACAGACTGGCATCTCACTCAGTACTCCCCCATCTTGGCTGCTTCTCCTGGCCTACTCCACGTGGCCTCCTTCCGCTGCTGGCTCTACTTTCTCTGCTCTCTCATGCTAACCTCAGGAACCAAGCGCCAAGTCCCGTTCTGCCCCCATTTTATAGTGTAGCTTCACAACCTTTAATCCAATATACAAAATAGGGTAGTCTCTAATACAAAGTCACTTCTCTGAGGCATGATTGGGTTGTACCGCCCTACAGCAAAAAGGGTAGGAAAGGCTTAATCCCAAAACCAAGCCCCAGGTTACAACGATCTCCAACACACATTAATATCACCTGGGCGATGGCCTCTTTAACAAAGTGAGCATAATACATTTTATCTGCCCAACAAGGGTTGAAGATAGCCTAATGGAAGTGGGGTTCCGAGGGACGGGACTAATGAGGGGCTCTAAGTGGGGCCTCCTGGTGGCCCGCTCCTGGGGTGGCAGGCTAGTATTTGGGGACAGAGGGTTGGGGAGACCTTATGTGGACCTTGCTACCCATCACCCAGCTCCTCCCCAGAGGATGCCACCAGGACCTACACTTTCCTAGGCCCTGCATGTGCAATAGATAGCAGGGGCCTGCCAACCATCGCCTCTGTGGGGGCCTCCAGGGGCTGAAAACCCACCTCAGCCTCACACATCAAAAGGATTATGAGCCCTGTAAAGCCAGTAGCCACAGCCACCATGTAAAGCCAGCAGCCAGGGCAAGGGCCACCATCAGAGCAGCCCGGCCCATGCAGGCTCGCATTGGATTCGGACAGTCGGTAAAGAAACAACGGAGCCAAAAACTGATGGGCTGTCATCTTTAATTCTAGCTTGCACCCGGCGGGCAAGTAAAAACACACACTGGGCTCCAAAACCCACTCACATTCAGTGCTCACAAAGCCACTGACTTATCCGAGTTTCCTAGAATCAAAGGTTTCTAGCTCACCAGCCTTATTCTCCTCAGTTCCCCATCTCCTTCCTTATCCCAGATACAAACTCTGCACAAACTGGCATCTCCCTCAGCACTCCGCCATCTTGGCTGCTTCTCCTGGCCACATGGCCTCTTTCTGCTCTCTGCTCTGCTCCCTCTGCTCTCTCGTGCTATCATCCCAGGAACCAAGAGAGCAAGCTCCCGTTCTGCCCCTATTTTATAGTGTAGCTTCACAACCTTTAATCCAATATACAAAATAGGGAAGTCTCTAATACAAAGTCACTTCTCTGAGGCATGATTGGATTGTACCACCCCACATCAAAAAGGGTGGGAAAGGCTTAATCCCAAAACCAAGCTCCAGGTTACAACGATCCCCAACACGCATTAATATCACCTGGGCGACGGCCTCACGTGGGCAGCACCATCTTTAACAAAGTGAGCATAATACATTTTATCTGCCCAACACACCATCACAGCTGCCTGGCCCATGCAGGTTTGCATTAGATTCGGACAGATGGTAATGAAACAACGGAGCCAAGAACTGGTGGGCCATTAGCTTTAATCCTAGTTTGCACCTGGTGGGCAAGAAATACACACACTGGGCTCCAAAATCCACTCATTCAGTGCTCACAAAGCTACTGACTTATCCAAGTTTCCTATGATCAAAGGTTTCTAGCTCACCAGCCTTATTCACCTCTGTTACCCATCTCCTTCTCTCTGCACAAATTGGCTTCTCCTTCAGCACTCCACCATCTTGGCTGCTTCTCCTCTCCTCCACGTGGCTTTCCTCTGCTCTCCTCTCTAATGCTAATCTCAGGAACAGAGAGAGAGCAAGCTCCTGGTCTGCCCCACTTTATAGTGTAGAAACCAAAACCTTTAATCCAATATACAAACAAGGAAGTCTCTGATACAAAGTCACTTATCTGAGGCATAATGGGATTCCTCATGAGAGTGCACCACCCTATATCAAAAAGGGTGGGTAAGGCTTAGTCCTAAAGCCAAGCCCCAGGCTACAAGGATCCTGCCTGCCCACAGCCCGCCCCCAACACACATTAATATAATCACGCCCATCTCAAGAAGAAGGGCAACTAATATCATCACCTGGCCGACGGGCTTCCATGTGGGCAGCGCCATCTTTAACAAAGTGAGCATAATATATTTTATCTGCCCAACAGGCCCTCACATATGCAATTAAATAAAAAAACAAACAAAATGATATCAAACTAACAGGTAAATATAGTCCTGATTTCTCTCATTATGCTTTTATTTTAGTAAAATATTAAATAATAAGTTATTTAAAAGCACCGTCCTTTGGTACCCCTGAGAACATGCTCCATGCACCTATGGGGTGACCCACCAGTGAACACAATCCATGAACTAATTGGCTCATTTAATAAACCCAACATCTTTAGAGATGGGTAACATTCTTATCTCTCTTTTGCAGATGAGATACTGAGGGTCAGATCAATGAAAATGCTTGCTCCAGGTCACATAGCAGGAGTTTCCAGGGCCAGAACTGGCTTACCTCAGAGCCAAGCCTGAGCCACCACTCTTTAGTTCCCTTAAAAGGTATTAGTCCCCCTCCCCCACTGACAGCGTCAGTTCCTAGTGTTAAGCACAGTGGAGGAGCACACACACAGACACACTCCCTCCACCGGCTCTGGTGAGATGCTCAGGTACTTTCTACAGGGTGTATTTTCGCCCCCTCGTGGCTATGTGTGAAGCTGCAATTTGGTCTCTGGTCCATCTTAACCAGTGATCCGCCAAGCAGCAGGTGCCCAGACTAGCTGTGCTGGAAAAGAATTTTGCCCAACAGGTTACTGCTTATAAAAATATTTGGATATTTTTGCTGTTGTTTGCACTCCTGCTTTGCTGGCACAGGGACTTCTTGCTTCTTCTGTTGTCCAGAGCTCCAGCACTGGGCCAAACAGGCAGCTAGTCAGGGCCACTGAGCACCACTGGGCTACTGGGGAAAGGGCATGCATAGAGGGCCAAGGCAATGGCCCCACTATTCCCGAAAGGTATGGAGGATAGAGGAAGGCATCCCAGTCATGGAACAGCAGGGGTAAAGGCTTGGAGGTAGTGATATGGAATTGAAGGTAAGTGTGAGGAAAAGCTGAATTAAATTTGACCCAGTCTCCAGCATAGCCTGGGGGCAGGGGTGCCCTGATTAGTGACAGTCCAGTTCTTCAGGCATAAATAGCTCCAGAGCCAATAAAAGGAGGACAGCTGTAATTCAACACCCACAAACTTCCCCCTGCCCTCATTATATAGCCACGGCACAGCTGGAGGGAGGGTCTGCCCCATTCAGCAGGTGGAGAAACAGAGACTCTAGATTTGACTGAGGTCCCTTGCTCAAGTCATATATTCAGCAGTGACAGTGCTCGGGTTTTCGTGCTTGTCTGATCCAAGGCCCCTGAAATAACCACATTACCTGGATGCCCTGTGCCAGCAGAGCTGATTATATTGGAAAAGCAGGTGTAAAAATGTTCAGGGGCTTGGTACTTTGTAAATGAGCCCCAAAGCCACAGTGTCACCCTGATATTCCTCAACAAGAAAGAAAAAATACCCACTCCACAGATTCTCCGCCTTTTATAAGAAATGTGGTATTCAGGTGGAGGCTCTGATTGTAGTTATTGACTGATTAAAATACGAGTTTTCCATGAGTGTGTTTGAAATGCACTAGCCCAGCATTGCCCACTAGGTGACTAGGCTCAGAAAAGATGCATATATTGGGCCCTGATCGGTTGGCTCAGTAAGAACATCGGCCCAGGGTGTGGATGTCCTGGGTTCTATCCCCAGTTAGGCACACAGGAGAGGTAACCATCTGCTTCTCCCCCCTCTCCCTATCTTTCTCTCTCCCTTTCTTCCCCTTACGCAGCCATGGCTCGATTGATTCGAGTGCATTGGCCTCAGGTGCTAAGGATGGCTCCATGGAGCACCCCTGCCTCAGGTGCTAAAAATAGCTTGGTTGTGAGCATGGCCCAAGATGGGCAGAGCATGGGTCCCAGACAGGGATGGCTGGGTGGATCCCAGTTGGGGTGCATGCAGGAGTCTGTCTTTGTATCTCCCCTCCTCTCACTTAAATAAAAAAGATGCATACATTGTTAACACCCATGGAGATGAAGGTCCTGTTTAAATTATAGTCTTTACTTAAAGATGGCTAAATAAAGATACATTATGGTGGAAAAGTACCTGTCTTCCCTGCAGAAGTGTACAGGAGCTCTCCCTCTGGATTTGGAGATGCCCAAACTAACCTCTAGGCTAATAAATGTGAACAAGAAGTTTCTAGGACAATGGCTTGGCTGTGAGTCCAGAGAACAGGGCCCAGACCCCCCTCAGCCACAAGCCTAAAGTGAGCCCTCAGGGATCCTGGGGAAGTCAGTTCAGATTTCCAGTCTTTATTTGGCTTTCAGAGAACGAATATATAGGCATCTCACATAGTACATGGGTTCTGCCAGATGTGTCTAGATTCTATAGCAAAAGGGAGGTTCACAGTGAAACATTTGGCACTGCCGCAATAAAGTTGGGTGAATTCCTTTTACTGTATGATTTTTCAATGCCTTGACTAAGCCATTGTTCATAGTGAACCTCTTCTAGTGGTCAGTAGCGGTGATGTGCCCTTTTCTCTTGGAACATTTTCTGGAATCGTGTTCCACGGAGCACATTTTAGGAAAGCATGAGTGAGACGCTCTCTCACATCCTTTCCAGCTCTGGCCTGAGGGTTGCAGAGGGGGAAGGCAGCCTTAGTCATAAAATCCAAGCTCTACCACCTTACCAGGCAGTGGCGCAGTGGATGGAGCATTGGACTGAAGCACGGAGGACCCAGGTTCGAAACCCTGAGGTCGCCAGCTTGAGCGCAGGATCATCTGGTTTGAGCACAGCTCACCAACTTGAGCCCAAGGTCACTGGCTTGAGCAAGGGGTTACTCGCTCTGCTGTAGCCCCCTGGTCAAGGCACATATGAGAAAGCAATCAATGAACAACTAAGGTGCTGAAACAAAGAATTGATGCTTCTTGTCTCTCTCCCTTCCTGTCTGTCTGTCCTTATCTGTCCTCTCTTTCTCTCTCTGTCACTGTCACACACACACACACACAAAAATCCAAGCCCTTCCCTCAGTCCACAAAGTCAGGATCTTTGTCCCTGCTGTTTCTCTTGTAGATATGCTCTCTTCGATATTACCAGAGTCACACCTTAACTTCCTTCAGATCTCTCTCCAGAGCCGATCCTATCAGAGGCACCTTCCCTGATTTCCCCCATAAATCAGAGGCCCGGCCCTCTTCCCAGCAGCCTCCCTTCTCCCAGACCGCCCACAGCCTGCTGTACTGTGCCTTCCTCCTTCTCACTTCTATGAGCAACCGTGTGGGACAGACATCATTGGAGGTTTTCCTGATTATTAAATACATGCTGTGTGTTGAAAATTTTTTAAGAAAATGGAAAAGTAAAGATGTGAAAATTCCCACAGAGTACCTTGCCCTAGAGAGAAGCATTGTTAACTGCTGGCATGTGTCCTACTCAACTTTGTTCCCTATCCAGCTAAACTTCACTTGAAAGAGGCACACACAAAGGGAAGGGAGGAGGAAGAGAAATGCACTAATAAATGTCCCTAGTATCAAAAGGCCATCACTTCTTTGTTGCAATCTGGTTTTTCCATCTGATGTTCTATTCTGAGGCTCCTTCCGGGCCTCTTCAATCCCACACCTGGTGTCCTGTTAGGCATTGGGGCCACTGCCCAGGCCAAGGCGCTGACACTCTACCCAACCCCTGCATCCAGCCCAGGGTGTCCACAGTCAGAGTTGCTCCTGGATCTGAAAGGGGCGCCCCAGGCACTTGGAGTCTGTCCTCCCCAGGAGTGGTTCAGAGAGGCTACTGCACACTCAAAATTTCCTGGAGAACTATGTTCACGGGCAGCACAGGCCATGCCACGATAGCCATTGTTGCTGATCAAGCTACTACATGTCTGCATTTCTGGTGTGATAAGGTGCTAAGGAACTGTAAAACTTAGTATTAGCAACGCCATTTTAAAGAGGAAAAGTCAGGCCTCTTACCCTTCCTTTCCGTGGAGAAAGGAAAGAGAAGAATGCAGGAGCTTCCTGGCTTGCAAGGGCACCTGGGTCAGATAAATCATAATTTAACTAGAGAGCAAGGAAGATAGAACTTATCTGAGAATCCCTTCACTTCTCTTTTTTATTTATTTATTTATTTATTTATTTATTTATTTATTTTTATTTTTTGACAGAGACAGAGAGAGAGAGAGGGATAGACAGGGACAGACAGACAGGAACAGAGAGATGAGAAGCATCAATCATTAGTTTTTCATTTGCGCATTGCATTAATTTTTCATTGACTGCTTTCTCATACGTGCCTTAACCGCAGGCCTTCAGAAGACCGATTAACCCCTTGCTCGAGCCAGCGACCTTGGGCTCAAGCTGGTGAGCTTTTTGCTCAAACCAGATGAACCCTCGCTCAAGCTGGTGACCTCGGGGTCTCAAACCTGGGTCTTCCACATCCCAGTCTGATGCTCTATCCACTGCGCCACCGCCTGGTCAGGCTTTAGGGTTTTTTTTTTAATTTAAATTTTAGACTTTATTTATTCATTTTATAGAGAGGGGACAGAGAGATAGAGAGAGAAAGAGAAGGAGATGAGGAGCAGAAAGCATCAACTCCCATATGTGCCTTGACCAGGGAAGACCAGGGTTTCAAACTGGCAACCTCAGCGTCCCAGGTCGATGCTTTACCCACTGTACCACTGCAGGTCTGGCTTCACTTCTCTTTTCTATAAAGCCTTTAGAAAAGAACGTTTATGTACCTTAATCAAGAATTCCTGCCTGGCCTGTAGTGGCGCAGTAGATAAAGTGTTGGCGTGGAACACTGAGGTCACCGGTTCAAAACCCTAAAACCCTGGGCTTGCCTGGTCAAGGCACATATGGGAGTTGATACTTCTTGCCCCTTCTTTATCTCTCTCTCCTTTCTAAAATGAATTAAAAAAAATAAAAAATAAAAATAAAATAAAATAAAGAATTTCTATACTCAGACTCACCCTAAAGTCATAAGAGTAACTATACCTCTAGACCAGGGGTTGGGAACTTTTTTGGCTGAGAGAGCCATGAATGCCACATATTTTAAAATGTAATTCCATGAGAGCCATACAATGACCCGTGTATGTTAAGCATTATTCAATAAAAATTTGGTGTTGGCCTGACCTGTGGTGGCGCAGTGGATAAAGCATCGACCTGGAAGTGCTGAGGTCGCCGGTTCGAAACCCTGGGCTTGCCTGGTCAAGGCACATATGGGAGTTGATGCTTCCAGCTCCTCCCCCCTTCTCTCTCTCTATCTCTCCTCTCTCTCTCTTTGTCTCTCCCTCTCCTCTCTAAAAAAATGAATAAATAAATTAAAAAAAAAATTTGGTGTTGTCCCGGAGGACGGTTGTGATTGGCTCCAGCCACCTGCAATCATGAACATGAGGAAATGAATGGATTGTAATACATGAGAATGTTTTATCTATATATTTTTTTATTTTTATTTTTTGTATTTTTCTGAAGTTGGAAATGGGGAGGCAGTCAGACAGACTCCCGCATGCGCCCGACCGGGATCCACCCGGCATGCCCACCAGGGGGTGATGCTCTGCCCATCTGGGGCATTGCTCTGTTGCAACCAGAGCCATTCTAGCACCTGAGGCAGAGGCCATGGAGCCATCCTCAGCGCCTGGGCCAACTTTGCTCCAATGGAGCCTTGGCTGCGGGAGGGGAAGAGAGAGACAGAGAAGAAGGAGAGGGGGAAGAGTGGAGAAGCAGATGGGCACTTCTCCTGTGTGCCCTGGCTGGGAATCGAACCCAGGACTCCTGCACGCCAGGCCGATGCTCTACCACTGAGCCAATGTTTTATATTTTTGTTATTATTTTTTTTTATTAAAGATTTGTCTGGGAGCCAGATGCAGCCATCAAAAGAGCCACATCTGGCTCACGAGCCATAGGTTCCCAGCCTCTGCTCTAGACAAAGGGATCATGAGCCCCTCCTTACCCACCCCAACCGGTATGTGATTTGGTTTATAAAATCAGCCACAGAATTGTAGGGACTTTCTACATGATTTGGGATTGTGCCCCGTTTAGTAGCTGGCTAATTAATAAACTCCTCAAAAATTCATTTGGACTTGGTGTCTCTATGTGACCCATGGATTGTAGTACTTTATAACATTTGGAGGCTCGTCTAGGATTTGGAGTTCCACATCACAGGATTGAGACACTCGGACCAGTCGGCCTCTCCAGAGGGTTGCCTGACCCTGTTGGATCTCGTGGGCGCCCCTTGAGACATTCCAGGCCTCCAGTTTTCCTGTGGGTCTCGGACAACTTCTCGGCAGACATCCCTGGTCCCTAAAATTCACGATTCGGCAGAGAAATCAAGGAGTGTAAATTCTGAACTCTGGAGGTAAGTAGGGCAAATCTTTTACTTTACTTAATTCTAGCTTTCTGTTTGTTTTGGATTCTAGCTTTTCTGTTTGTGACTAGTCAATTTGAAACTATTGCGGCGGAGGTTCGGACGCAATCAAACTCATGCAATAGGCTCTCCAAGATCAAGACATTGGTGGAGAGTTGGGTCCTGCCTCGGGCTTTTCTGGGACACATTTGTTTGTGCTCTCAGGAAAGACAATTAGTGGGAACATCTGTTTGTGCTCTCTGAAGACATTAGTGGGGACTTGAGTAAGTCCTGCCTCGGACTTCCAGCACCCGTCTGTGCTCTCGGGGAAGACAATTAGTGGGGACTGTGTTAATCAGTCCTGTCTCAAACTTCTAGGGACAACTTTGTGCTGTCTGTCCATGTCGAGATCTGATTCTTTGCTTTTATTGTTTCTGTCTGAAAACCCCTGAGTGATTGGTGTGTGAGTGGGGATCTCTGGTGCCTGAGCCTGAGTTTCCCATGAGGGACGTGGCCAGGCAAACACCTGAGAGGCTCCTGACGGGGCATCCCCTTCCCTTGTCCGTTGAACTGTGCCTAAAAGTAAAGTGTAAATGTAAATGGTAAATTGCCTGTTCTGAAGTTTGTCTTTGTTCGTCAGAGAAATCTTTCATGACAATTTCTGGTTCGAAGCCACCTTTCTCGGACTTGCTAGATCTCTTTTCTTGGATCCAAGACCTCTAAAATCTTAGAGAAAGAAAAGGGAACAGAGCCAGACGGAAATGTTTGGAAAATAACAAACCATGGGTGTGGACCTTGCTGGTTATCAATTCCTTGAAATGAATTGCAGCTCCAGGAAGGAGAATGAGTGATGGGATCATGAGTGATAGGATTAGAGGTGATGGGATTGTCAGGGACAGACCCTCCGGCTGCCTCTCCCCTAACACATTAAAGCAGGGGTCTCAAACTCAACTCAGCATGTGGGCCGCAGAGCAAGATCACAGCCGTTGGGCAGGCCGCACTAGGTCTACAAGAGGCAACTGTTACGCAACACTTTTCTCACTGCAGTTGAAAACAAAAAAAAATCAAAACAAGCACAATCGTACATGCAGTTTACTCGGTGTCACAAAACAACCAGAAACTGTAGTTCGCATCACAACTGCTGTTAACTAAGCTAATATCTAGCTAGGATGCTAGAGAAATGAAAAATACAAGTAGGCCCCTAGGCTTACTTAATTTTATCCAAAATATTTTGAACTTCGTGGATTAGTCTGCGGGCCGCACAAAATTGTTCGGCAGGCCGCATGCGGCCTGTGGGCCGCGAGTTTGAGACCCCTGCATTAAAGTCACATAGGCCCTCCATAGGTTAGGACTTGTCACCCTCCTCTGGTGTTTGAGAAGTTGTGGGAAAGAGAATGAGTGCGGAATGAACGAGACTGACACTAAGAGAGGGTTCTGACTCTCTCCCACAGGGCCAAAGCAAGTGTTGGGTCCCCTCCAAATTTCCCCTACCCTTCCCCAATTCCTTCGTGTGGCATAATTATTGTCTGACATGGGAGGTATGAGGTTCACCTGCTTTAGCCATGGTGGTCAAGAATTGTAAGAAAGGAGCCTGACCTGTGGTGGCGCAGTGGATAAAGCGTCGACCTGGAATGCTGAGGTCGCCGGTTTGAAACACTGGGCTTGCCCAGTCAAGGCACATATGGGGGTTGATGCTTCCTGCTCCTCCCCCCCCTTCTCTAAAATGAATAAATAAAACCTTTAAAAAAAATTGTAAGAAAGGTGTAAGGTATTTTTCCCCGCCGAGAAGGAAGGAAGAGGGCTAGAGCCGCAAAGTGTGGAATAAGTAAACGGCTTTATTGAGTACAGAGCGCACATCCCGCCCGGCAAGGTACCCAGGCCCCGAAGAAAGAAAGATAGAGGAGAGATGGAGGTCAGGGAAGTTGCAAAGATTAAACCGCGTGGGAGATATTTAAAGGGTCCCTCTAGGGATGTGGAGCTACTATGACGTAGTAAAATTTCACTGGCTGGCAGAGGATCGCATCTTTCCAAATGGTTCCTGGAAAGCTTCCTTTGGCGGGCTTGATTGTGGGCGGTCCTAGCCAAAGTGGGTGGGTCTGAGTTCCCCACTTGACCGTCCCTCTATCCAACGACCTTACAAAAGGGTTCTCAGGGCATTACAGGGTTACTATGTCCCTCGGGGAAATTGAGGACCTCATGTGAACTAGAATAGCCCACTGTTGGGAAAATGAGTTTGTAAAATTTTTGTTTTTTTAGTTTGCTGCTTTTATTGTTAGAAATAGCGCTGGGCAGCCACTCAGAGCAAGGCAATTGATTTCAAGTGGTGAACTGTATTACATTCCTGCTTGGGAGGGGCCATTGTTTTGCTAATGCAGGGGTCCCCCTGAGGCCATTTATCCGGCCCCGCCGCACTTCTGGAAGGGGCACCTCTTTCATTGGTGGTCAGTGAGAGGAGCATAGTTCCCATTGAAATACTGGTCAGTTTGTTGATTTAAATTTACTTGTTCTTTATTTTAAATATTGTATTTGTTCCTGTTTTATTTTTTTACTTTAAAATAAGATATGTGCAGTGTGCATAAGGATTTGTTCATAGTTTTTTTATACTTGGGCCCTCCAACGGTCTGAGGGACAGTGAACTGGCCCCCTGTGTAAAAAGTTTGGGGACCCCTGTGCTAATGTATGCTAAAGAAGAGGCAGAGAAAGAAGCCATGTTTGCAAAAAGAAAAAAAAAAGGAAAAATGCTGCAGCAGGGATAGTGCTGCCTCCTAGTGTTCAGGGCCCCACTGTGCTCACTTATGCTCCAAAAAGCGGTGCCAAGTGGTGACTCCTCACGCAGCTCCTGGTGCTGCTCCTCCTTAGACACCAGGAATCCCAGGCACCCCGGCCCTTATATTGACTTGATGGTGTAAAGCAGTGGTCCACAACCCCCGGGCCGCGGACAGGTACTGGTCCGTGGACTATTTGGTACCTGTCCGCAGAGAAAGAATAAATAACTTACATTATTTTTGTTATATTTATATTTAAGTCTAAACGATGTTTTATTTTTTAAAAATGACCAGATTCCCTCCGTTACATCCGTCTAAGACTCACTCTTGACGCTTGTCTCGTAAGTTCGACATTTATATTTAAAAATACCACAGTTTTTAAGCTGGTCGCATAATTTTATTTTGTGCATTTATCCGTCCCACCCTAATGGCCGGTCCGTGAAAATATTTTCTGACATTAAACTGGTCCGTGGCCCAAAAAAGGTTGGGGACCACTGGTGTAAAGCACTGTAGATCAAAAAGAGGGTTAGCATCTCTATGCCAGCTGGATAACTATGAAATAGTGAGTGCATTTTGACCATTCCTTATTTCTCTCAGTAAATCAGTGGTTCATTGGGGGTAGTAGTTTACAATCCTCTTACTGTAAATTGTACTAATGATGAGGCATATAATATTGTAGTCTGCCAAATACAAAGACTTCCTTTTTGTAAAAAGGATCCATTTTTGTGGAAAAAATATTTTCTATGTTAGAAATGTATATGTTATTTCAAAAGTCTTTTGTTAATTCTCCTTTTTATTTGCTATTTCATAGCCCTGTGATGTTGAAATCTTGGTTTAAATATTAGGGGATATGTAATAATTATTAATGTAATTATTATTTTTAAAATTTATTTTATTTTATTTTTTACAGGGACAGAGAGAGAGTCAGAGGGATAGATAGGGACAGACAGACAGGAACAGAGAGAGATGAGAAGCATCAATCATCAGTTTTTCGTCGCAACACTTTAGTTGTTCATTGATTGCTTTCTCATATGTGCCTTGACCGGGGGCCTTCAGAAGACTGAGTAACCCTTTGCTCAAGCCAGCAACCTTGTGTCCAAGCTGGTGAGCTTTTTGCTCAAGCCAGATGAGCCTGTGCTCAAGCTGACGACCTCGGGGTCTCGAACCTGGGTCCTTCGCATCCCAGTCTGACGCTCTATCCACTGCGCCACCGCCTGGTCAGGCAATGTAATTATTACTAATGATATCTTTTTATACGGTATATAAATGGTCAGCTTATTATTATCTTTGAAGCAGTTAAAGTGGTAAGGTCCAGTCTGCTTATGAGCTGTGGACCGTAGAAGCAGTGTTAGGTCACCAAACCCAGAGTGACAAATATTACTATTGATTGGCTTAAGAGTAGAATTCTCAACATAATAGGTGGAAAGGAGAAAATAGATGACTAATTGTAATAGTAGAAAACATTTAAGTTTTGTGTGCAGATGAAAAGGGCTAAAGGATGTGAACAGAAATCTGTTTCTCCTGAGCTTTTAGACATTATCTGTTATTGTGCGTAAAGTTACAGCACAAATAAGGTATGTTTTCTTAGAATGTAAAAGGGATTTATGATTAAGTAGAGCAGGGGTCCCCAAACTTTTTACACAGGGGGCCAGTTCACTGTCCCTCAGACCGTTGGAGGGCCAGACTATAAAAAAACTATGAACAAATCCCTATGCACACTGCACATATCTTATTTTAAAGTAAAAAAACAAAATGGGAACAAAAGAACAAGTAAATTCAAATCAACAAACTGACCAGTATTTCAATGGGAACTATGCTCCTCTCACTGACCACCAATGAAAGAGGTGCCTCTTCTGAAAGTGCGGTGAGGGCCGGATAAATGGCCTCAGGGGGCCGCATGCGGCCCTCGGGCCGTAGTTTGGGGACCCCTGAAGTAGAGTATAAGATTTATTTTATGAAATATTGGTCATTTCAGTTGGTGCTTTTAACTAGATCTTTAGAATTTGAGGCATGGATGTAATAAAAAATAGTTTAAATCCTTTTTTCCCAAGTGACCTATGGAATTAGAAAGCTCAGAATCCCCTTTCTCCGGGAAGCCTCAAGCCCTAGCAGGACTGTTAGAATCTGCACTGTACATACGCTGCCCCACTTAGGACAACCAAGACCACCTCAAGAAAATGTTTCTGGTTGCCTGGCCTAAGTGGGATCTTAGCACCCAAGCAAGTGAGGAAATTTTGGACACTTTCCACCAGTTTCTGTTAGCCAGGACCAGGGAAGATACTAAGAAAAAGAACCATGAAGTTGGCCTGACCTGTGGTGGCGCAGTGGGATAAAGCGTCGACCTGGAACACTGAGGTCGCCGGTTCCAAACCTTGGGCTTGCCTGGTCAAGGCACATATGGGAGTTGATGCTTCCTGCTCCTCCCCCTTCTCTCTCTCTCTCTCTCTGTCTCTCTCTCTCTCTCTCACTCCTCTCTCTCTAAAAAAAAAAAAATCAATAAATAAGATATGCTCTCTCTCTGTCTCTCTCTCCTCTCTCTCCCTCTCTGTCTCTCTCCATCCCTCTCTCCTCTCTAAAAAAATGAATAAATAAAATAAAATAAAGAACCATGAAGTTGTCTAAGGTGTCAGAAGTTATTCAGGATCCTCAGAAGACCCCTGCAGCTTTCTTAGACTATGGAAAGCTTACAGAATCTATGCACCTCTAGACCTAGAGACACCAGAAGATACTAAGGCAGTCAACTTAGCCTTCACATAGCATTCAGCTCCAGAAATTAGAAAGGAAATGTATTATAAGTTTTTAAAAAGGTAGAAACATCAGCTGCTAAAAAAAAACTAAGCATTTCAGAAGGGACATTGCTCCTCCCTCAATCACACAACTGTTTGGCCCCTAAGATGGCTGTAGCCAAGGACAAGTAAGATTCTTACAGGCAGGAACAACCTAAGACAGGCACAGTCGAAGAGGGGCCATCAGGAGAAGGCTTAAGAACTAACAAAGGTGAGGCTCAAACCCTAACCCCAACAATGCAAGAGCCTGCTCCCTGGAAATACTGGCCATCGTCCACTGTCCAGAGCACCAAAAGAGGAGGACTTCCTAGAAACTCAAGAAAAACCAAGTAGCTGCCTGACCTGTAGTGGTGGCAGTGGATAAAGCGTCAACCTGGAATGCTGAGGTTGCCGGTTCAAAACCCTGCACTTATCTGGTCAAGGCACATAAGGGAGTTGATGCTCCCTGCTCCTCCCCCTTTCTCTCACTCTCTCTCCTCTCTAAAATGAATAAATAAATAAAATTATATATATAAAAAAACAACAAGCAGCTGATGATACTACCAATAAGGTAGCCCTAAAACCAGTGGGGTTTTCAGGAAATTTTAGTAACTTTACTGGAATCCTTGTTGCCAAAGGTTTTTTTGCAACCAATTAGAAAAAGATTTTGCCAGCAGGAAAGAGACGACTAAGAATAAGAAGAAATAATTAGAAAAACCAGACTTAGAATCTATTGCAGAAGGCATAATGTCCGAGTGTTTAGTCTGTGCCCAAATAAATACCAAGCTAAGGAAAGAAATTATTAAGAGAAACAGAGAGCAAGGAACTGCCCCAGGTAAACATTTAGAAATAGATTTTACTAAAGTAATTGACAGGTAGGTAGAAGCTTTTCCTACTAGAAATGAGACCACAGTAACAGTTGTTAAGAAATTGCTGTATGAAATTATTCCCAGATTTAGCTTGCCCATTAATATTGAGTCTAATTATGGACCTGCATTTGTATCCAAGATCTCACAGGTAGTAGGAAAGGCACTCAATATTAATTGGAAATTACATTGTGCCTACAGGCCCCAAAGTTCAGGGCAGGTAGAACGTATGAATCAGATTTTTTTTTTTTTTTTCCGAGACAGAGAGAGAGTCAGAGAGAGGGATAGACAGGGACAGACAGACAGGAACGAAGAGATGAGAAGCATCAATCATTAGTTTTTTATTACGCATTGCGACACCTTAGTTATTCATTGATTGCTGTCTCATATGTGCCTTGACCACGGGCCTTCAGTAGACCGAGTAACCCCTTGCTCGAGCCAGCAACCTTGGGTCCAAGCTGGTGATCCGACACTCTATCCACTGCGCCACCGCCTGGTCAGGCATGAATCAGATCATAAAGGAAACTTTAACCAAATTTGTTTTTGAAACCAGTGAAAAGTGGCCCACCTTACTCCCCTTAGCCCTCCTTAGTGCAAGATACACCCCCTACAGGAAAGGATTCACTCCTTTTGAAATAATGTTTGAGAGACCCCTTCCCTTACTACCAAAAACTCAGGGCCCTGGCCGGTTGGCTCAGCGGTAGAGCGTCGGCCTGGCGTGCAGAAGTCCCAGGTTCGATTCCCGGCCAGGGCACATAGGAGTCCTTCCTCTCTGTCTCTCTCTTCCCCTCCCGCAGCCAAGGCTCCATTGGAGCAAAGATGGCCCGGGCGCTGGGGATGGCTCCTTGGCCTCTGCCCCAGGCGCTAGAGTGGCTCTGGTTGCGGTAGAGTGACGCCCCGGAGGGGCAGAGCATCACCCCCTGGTGGGCAGAGCTACACCCCTGGTGGGCGTGCCGGGTGGATCCCAGTTGGGCGCATGAGGGAGTCTGTCTTGACTGTCTCTCCCCGTTTCCAGCTTTAGAGAAATAAAAAATAAAAAATAAAAAAACTCAGAAGAAATAAAAGCTGAGTTAAGTAACCATTTTTTTTTTTTTTTTTAGGGACAGATAGAGAATCAGAGAGAGGGATAGACAGGGACAGACAGACAGGAACAAAGAGATGAGAAGCATTCATCATTAGTTTTTCGTTGCGCATTGCGACACCTTAGTTGTTCATTGATTGCTTTCTTTTTTTTTTTAATTTATTCATTTTTTTTTAGAGATGAGAGAGAGAGAGAGGAGAGACAGAGAGAGAGAAGGGGGAAGGAGCTGGAAGCATCAACTCCCATATGTGCCTTGACCAGGCAAGCCCAGGGTTTCGAACTGGCGACCTCAGCATTTCCAGGTCGACGCTTTATCCATTGCGCCACCACAGGTCAGGCCTGATTGCTTTCTCATATGTGCCTTGACCACGGGCCTTCAGCAGACTGAGTAACCCCTTGCTCTAGCCAGAGACTTTGGGTCCAAGATGGTGAGCTTTTGCTCAAACCAAATGAGCCAACGCTCAAGCTGGTGACCTTGGGGTCTCGAACCTGGGTCCTCCGCATCCCAGTCTGATGCTCTATCCACTGCGCCACCGCCTGATCAGGCAGTAACCATTCTTTCCTTAAGCACTTACAGGGTCTACAGATTATTCAGCAGGCTATCCAAAAGACTGTCCAAGAGGCACTTCCAGCACTGCCAAGAGATCTGGTACATCCCTTCCAGCCTGGGGACTCAGTCTGGGTAAAGAAGTACATCACCCCAGGACTGACTCCCACGTGGATAGGTCCACACACCATGATCCTGACCACTTCCACTGCTGCCAAGGTAGAAGGCATACCTGCCTGGGTCCACCACAGCCGGAAGAAGCCTGCACTCTCAGCAGGCACCCTCGTGGACAGTGGAGACTGACCCCGCCAACCCTTGTAAGTTGACCCTGAGAAGGACGGCATGCCCTGCTCTAACCACAAACCAGAAGATGGCTGGTCTACACACAGCTAATGCCTGAAAAGACCCACTGAAGACCTCCTTTAACTAGACTTTGGAGAGGGAGGGATACTGAGGTCAAATGAAAACCAGAAAAAGTTGTCTTAAGGTTTGATGCATGTACTGCTATGAGTCATACAGAAGGGAGATATAAGTCCCTTTGCTAGAAGGGAAGCTACAAGGTAAATGAAAAATATATATGTGCTTATACTTAACCTATAAATACTAGCTACTTAGAAGGAGGACACCTCCAAAAAGAAGTATACTTTAAAGAAAAATTACTTATTGCCAGCTGGTTGTCACTAAAGGTTAAGATTTTTAAAAATTAAGAGTTCTGACTAGGCCCTGGCCGGTTGGCTCAGTGGTAGATCGTCGGCCTGGTGTGCAAGGGGTCCCGGGTTCGATTCCTGGCCAGGGCACACAGGAGAAGCGTCCATCTGCTTCTCCACCCCTCCCCCTCTTCTTCCTCTCTGTCTCTCTCTTCCCCTCCTGCAGCGAGGCTCCATTGGAGCAAAGATGGCCTGGGCGCTGGGGATGGCTCCTTGGCCTCTGCCCCAGGCACTGGAGTGGCTCTGGTCGCAACAGAGCCACTCCCCGGAAGGGCAGAGCGTTGCCCCCTGGTGGGCGTGCCGGGTGGATCCCGGTCGGGCACATGCGGAGTCTGTTTGTCTCTCCCCGTTTCCAGCTTCAGAAAAATACAAAAAAAAAAAAAAAAGAGTTCTGACTAGAAAGAAATTGTATGGTTTTGATAATAAAAGGTATAAGGTATAGAAATACTTTTGAAAGAAAAGGAAGAAAGTAAGTTGTTATGAAAGCCAGTTATTTCTGAATAGTTAAGAAAGTTTATAAAAATAAGGGTTTATGTAAGTTGCAGGTTTGTACAGGTTGTAAGAAATTAATCAGTAGCATTTGGTTCTTCAGAAGACTGTATTACTGTTAATGAAAGCATCAAGTCTACCTGTTAAATATGAACAAAAGGCATCACCCTTTCTGTTGCACGTTACAGCTGATGTTCCTACTTACAGGATCTGCAGATCACTACTACTAACCTTAACTTTAGGCCCCTGCCTACTCAACAGCCTCATGCACCTCGTTAAAATGAATCAAGGATTTGACCCAGGATATAAAACCAGTGGGGAATGTGATAAGGTGCCAAGGAACTGTAAAACTTAGTATTAGCAACGCCATTTTAAAGAGGAAATGTCAGGTCTCTTACCCCTCCTTTCTGTAGAGAAAGGAAAGAGAAGAATGCAGGAGCTTCCTGGCTTGCAAGGACACCTGGGTCAGATAAGTCATAATTTAACTAGAGAGCAAGGAAGATAGAACTTATCTGAGAATCCCTTCACTTCTCTTTGCTTAAAAGCCTTTAGAAAAGAATGTTTATGTACCTTAATCAAGAATTTCTATACTCGGACTCACCCTAAAGTCATGAGAGTAACTATACCTCTAGACAAAGGGATCATGAGCCCCTCCTTACCCACCCCAACTGGTATGTAATTTGCTCTATAAAATTAGTCACAGAATTGTAGGGACTTTCTACATGATTTGGGATTGTGCCCCGTGTTGCTAGCCAGCTAATTAATAAACTCCTCAAAAATTCATTTGGACTTGGTGTCTCTATGTGACCCGCGATTGCAGTACTTTATAACACTGGGGGACCCAGGGCTGTCTCCCAACTTCTTCTTGCCTCCTCTTCCCTACACCAGACCCCTAGAGCTGTTCTACTCCTTTCCAAACTTTTTTTTTTGTATTTTTTTTTAAATTTTTTAAAAAATTCATTTTAGAGAGGAGAGGGAGAAACAGAGAGAGAGAGAGAGAGAGAGAGGAGAGACAGAGAGAGAGAAGGGGGGGAGGAGCTGGAAGCATCAACTCCCATATGTGCCTTGACCAGGCAAGCCCAGGGTTTCGAACCGGCGACCTCAGCATTTCCAGGTCAACGTTTTATCCACTGCGCCACCACAGGTCAGGCTTTGTATTTTTCTGAAGCTGGAAACGGGGAGGCAATCAAACAGACTCTCGCATGTGCCTGACTGGGATCCACCCAGCACGCCCACCAGGGGACGATGCTCTGCCCATCCGGGGCAGGGGCATCGCTCTGTTGCAACCAGAGCCACTCTAGCGCCTGGGGCAGAGGCCATGGAGCCATCCCCAGCGCCCGGGCCATCTTTTGCTCCAATGGAGCCTTGGCTGAGGGAGGGGAAGAGAGAGACAGAGAGGAAGGAGAGGGGGAGGGGTGAAGAAGCAGATGGGCGCCTCTCCTGTGTGCCCTAGCCGGGAATCGAACCCCAGACTTCCGCACACCAGGCCGACGCTCTACCACTGAGCCAACCGGCCAGGGCCTCCAAACTTATTTTTAAGAGAGAATATGAGTCATTTGAGTGCAAATGACAACTATAAAGCCTACACAGCTGCCCTTTCCAAGTGATTCTAATTATAAAAGATAGGCCAGGTGGAGCAAAGTATATGTATGTTTATTGTAGAAAATGTGTAATGCTTACCTTTGACTCTCTTTAGGATAAATTAAAAATAGAATTACTGGATAAAAGATCTGCCCATTGGATAGCCTCAATTCTTCAATTCAATCTCCCACTTGCAAAGATGGCAAATGCCCACTCACCAACATTAAGTATTAATCACGTCTTAATCTTTGTCAGGTTGACAAAAAGCAGCATCTCGTTTTAATTCACATTTATTTGATTTAGAGTAAGGCTGACCATTTTAAAACATTTTCAAAAAACAAAACAAAATAGTTGATCTGCTCTGCTGCTTCTCTTATCTCAAGGGAGAAATAAGGTTTTTTTCTTCATTTTTTTCTTATAAGATCTTGATTCAAAGAAGCCTTGGGCAAGCAGATGGTGTTCTTGAGTTGGCCATCATATATCGGGTGACCAAGCTGGTTAGAGCCCTTAAACAAAAGTTCCAGCACACACAAAATCCCCAAGGGTACATTTTTACTTTGGAAGTGGCATATGTGTGGTAACTTAGAAAAACCTTGTGGTTTCAGATTTAGTGGAATGATGTAATTCTTCTCAGAAAAGTGTGGTAAGGGCAGCCATCTGTGTGTCTCTAGTAGCTGGCCCAGAGCCTGACATATTGTAACTACCCATAAATGCCCACAGATTGAGTAATTAAACTGTGTTGCCTCCGTCCTACAGAATGACCCTCTATAACCCCAAATGAACTATCCATACAAAAAAATATTTTGCACTTCTGGACAAAAAAGGGGTGCTGTAATAAATCATAAGTTCCTCATTGGTCCGGTTACTCAAAGGGATAATCACCCTAAAGAAAGCATATAATCATCTAATATTTGCTTTTTCCTACCCTCATGGAATCTTTCTTACATTCCCTGACTAGTTTTAAATGCACCAAAGAAATTGCAAAACTGTTATTCTCCGGAGCATTTGAGATTTTTTGTTCCCTGGCATGTGTCATCAGTTTGGGCTCAAATAAACTCTTATAAAAACTCTCTACAGGTTTGTGTGTTTCTACGTTGGCACACCCACTTATTTAGAATCAGAGTTATTTTTAGTTTGAGTCTGACACAGCCCTCTGAAGATCCAGGAAGAGCGATATTGTAAAATCTGACGTACTGGTAGTACTTCCAGAGAAGGCCAAAGGTGAATGGTAGTATAAATATCATACCAGTGGCAAATCTGACAAGTTTTATGACAGGCAGGCACATCATTGGGTCCAGGTGAGCTGGCCAAGCTCCCCAGGTAAGTCAGTATGTCTTCCTTCTGGAAGACTACATTCTCAAAGTTTTAAGTGGCCTTTTCTGGTTATCTCTTATTTTCCTCTGCCTCCAGGGGAGAGTTATACTTGACTTACCATAGTTAGTAGAAGAGTTCTATTAAAGCCATTTATAAGGAAGAAAGTGGAAACTGGAACCCCATAGTGAAAAGGACTGAAGGAGTCAATATCTGGTGTACTGGTTCTCAGCCTTTTTCAACCTAGAAACCACTAAGGATTTGCAGGACCATCAATGGTCAGGCCAATGTAATTGTCAGTTTGAGGTCCGGTGGTCAGTGGGGAGCCAATGAAGACTTTAGAACAGAAATTCGAGTTCTGTAAGGGTCACTGCCTGCTCTGTAGAGGAATGGCGGCTAAAGCCAAGTCGAGATTGGAGGTGCGGAGACCAAATGAAAAGCTTGGGATAAGGTGATAGAGTTGCTGGAGGCAAATGTTTGGATTGGAGAAGCATTTAGTAAATAAAATTAACAGGATTAGGCCCTGGCCAGTTGGCTCACCTGGTGTGTGGAAGTCCCATGTTTGATTCCAGGTCAGGGCACACAGCAGAAGCAACATCTGCTTCTCCTCTCCTCCCTCTCCCCTTCTCTCTCTCTCTTCCCCTTTCACAGCCATGTCTCAATTGAGTGTGGTGCCTGGACGCTGGGATAGCTCTGTGGAGACTCAGCTCAGGTGCTAAAAATAACTCAGTTACCAGCATCGGCCCAGGCTAGCCCCGGCTGGGGGTTGCTGGTGGATCCCAGTGGGTGTGCATGCAGGAGTCTGTCTCACTATCTCCCCTCCTCTCACTTAAAATAAATAAATAAATAAATAACAGTGTTAGATAACTGAGTGGCAGTGGGATGGGGGTGAAGGAGGTGGAGGAGTAGAGATGACTCCCAGGCTTCTTCCAACTTGGGTCTTTGGGCAGATGTGACCAAAGTAACCATTACTGGGTTAGGGGAGGTGGAGAAGAGCTGGTTTGGCAGAAAAATGAGTTTGAGGCAAGGTGTGTTTAGGGTACAAAAAGGCCTCCCAGTGGGTGATGTCCAGATAGCTGAAAATAAGGGTGCGGTGCTCGACAGAGCGGTCTGGACTGGCCCGCACAGAAATGGAGAGGAAACCAATTATCACTAACAAGAGTAAGGAATTGCAAAGGTTACCGGTTCCGGGTGTGCAGAGTCGGAGGTGTGCACGTAGTGCGATGCTCAGCCGTATCACTGAATGGACCCGTTGCCCTGCTCTCAGCCTACTCCGGGTCAGAGCTGGGTAGGGCGGGTAGGAGGTAGGTAGGAAGGAACCGGATTTGGCCTTTCCAGGACCGTCCCTTCTGCCTGCTCTTTCTTTCACCTCAGCCATTGAGCAACTCAACTGTCCATCAAGTACCCGCCTTCGCTGATGAACCAATAAGGGCTGGCGGGAGGACGCTTCCTTCTTGAGTTGCACAAGCGGCATTCAGAGTTGAGGCCCGGTGGCGGCAGGAGCTGTACTTCACGCAGGCGTGGCACCGGCCGGACTGAGCCCCGCTACAGTGACGCAAGCTGGTGAGAACAGTGCGAAGGTCCGCGGTTGGGAAGGGGACGTGAGCGGCTTACGGACGCTTCTAACCCCACCGGGCCACGCAGGCGCCTGGGCCTCCCACGCCCACGGCATCTGCTCAGGTGATGGGGTGGAGAGCGGAGGTGAGATGAGATGAGATGAGGTGAGGTGAGGTGAGGGGGCGGGCCCGCAGCCCTCTGGGAAGAGCTGGGCTCACAGCCTTGGTCATCCCACTCGCGCCACGCGCCACGTGGGCTCGCGACTAGCCAAGGACCCTTGCTGCGTACCTGGGCGCGAGCTAGCTACTTCAGTCTCCGCAGTAGTCCTGAGAGCTGGGCATCTCAACTGAATCCCCCTACTTTACAGGCTGGGAAGCTGGGACTCAGGGACTTCACCGCGCCCGCTTTTGAGAGAGATCCGGACTGGGTGGACTCAGGAGGTCACGCTCTTATCCATGAGACCGTGGGTCCAAACTTGAACTTGGGTTCTGTTCATTTCTTCTAGGGACGCGAAATTGTTGGGATCGGGGCTGCGGCCCACGGCCCACCGCCAAGCGCGGGGCCTGCTGCCTGGCTTCTGTCCAAGGCCTGGGGCGGGGGCGGGGGGGGGGGCGGTCAGGCGTCCTCTGTTTACCTTGACCCGCCGCTCCTGCCCCAAGTTCAATGGGGTGGGCTAGGGGGAGGGGGATGATCCTCAGTTCTGGGAGCTCTTAGATACCCCATAAACTCGGGGAGGGCAGGATTCATAAACGAAACCTGAAAACACGTGGGAAACGTTCTTTCTCCCAGGTCACCCAAGTAAGTAGAAAATAGAGCAGGTTTTTGTTTGTTTATTTGTTTTGTTGTTGTTTTTTAATTGTCTAAGAAAAAACACCACCAAAGGCTGTTGATGGTGCTAGGAAACTGCTTCCTTCGTGCCTTTGCGGAGGCAGATGTGAACCTTTTGGAAATTAGCTTGGCAGTAGGTACACCCTTTGACCTAATTCCTCCTTTGGGACGTAAGGAAGATAAAACCTAAGTAGGCAAAAGGTTGATGCATAAAGCAGTGCAGTTTATAGTGTCTTATAAAAAACAGTGGAAATGACCTGACCTTCATATCCCCAACACTAGAGAATAGTTAAGTAAATTGTGATTGCTTATACCAAAATGGGATATTACATGTCCATGAAATGTAATATCATGAATAAAATGCTCTTAACAAGAAAACTATATTCAAAATTGTGGTTACAACTATACTGTACAAAAATGTGTGGAGAATGATGGAGGATAATACACCTAATGATCTGATTTTAGACAGCTAGTGTTAGACCTTGTGTGCTATTGGGCCTTTAAAAATCCACACTTAGCCAATATTTAAGGGCTTGTATGCCAGGTATAGGGCTAGGCCCTGGAGAGCCCCTGGCAAGGCAGCCATGGTTCCTGAATTTATGGAGCTTGTAGACTAGTGAGAAAGCAGGTATTTATATAAACACTTCTAGTCTGCTGGGAAGAGTGAAATGGGAGACAGACACTGGGCTCTAGCAAGGGAAAAGGTTTGGGAAGGAGAGGAAAAGGGGGCTCCGGGGTCAGCTGTGAGGAATGAGTGGGCTCTGTGGGGAAGCCTACAGTGGCTCTGTAAGAGTGGAGAGTGTGGACAAACCCTGTTTTTCACATTTTCTGGGATGCATTTATGTGTTATAATGGGAGATAGGGAGACTTGCTTAGGTATTTCGAGTTTAGGCAACTCTTAAATAGTTTACCTTAAATCACTTTTGTTCAGAATAGTAGCCAATTGTTTTCAGAAGTCATTATTGAGAAATTAATTTGAAACATTTTATAACTCTTTAATTTTCAGGTTTAAAACCTCTTTTGCTAAAGGAACACATTTGCTGGTATAGTTTCAGAATGTCAAGTACTGTGACCTACTGGATCTTCAATTCTGCAAGGAACAGCATTGCCACATTCCAAGGGGGTAGGCGTTTCTATTCAAGGTATGTCTCAAGTAGAACTAAAACAAAAAGGGTGCTCTTCTCCTGGGCATCAACCACCCTAAAAAACAATGGCCCATGTGGGGGCTTTGTACTGCCAAAAGCCTACAGACACACATCGACAGAGGAAGATGATTTCCACCTGCAGCTCAGCCCTGAGCAAGTAAATGAAATGCTACGAGCCGGTGAATCAGCCCACAAGATTCTTGACCTTGTCCACGGAGTCCCAAATACGGTGTTGCGGTTTGAGAGCAACCAGCTGGCTGCCAATTCTCCAGTGGAGGACCGGCGAGGTGTAGCCTCCTGCTTTCAGACCAATGGGCTGATGTTTGGCATCTTCGATGGACATGGAGGCCACGCATGCGCACAAGCAGTAAGCGAGAGGCTCTTCTATTATGTGGCAGTGTCGCTGATGTCTCAGCAGACTTTGGAGCAGATGGAGGGAGCAATGGAAAGTATGAAGCCCATGCTGCCCATCCTACAGTGGCTCAAGCACCCTGGGGACAGTATCTATAAGGATGTCACGTCAGTGCACCTTGATCACCTCCGAGTCTACTGGCAGGAGCTGCTTGACCTGCACATGGAAATGGGACTGAACGTTAAGGAAGCATTAGTGTACTCCTTCCAGAGACTGGATTCTGACATCTCCTTGGAAATCCAGGCCCCTCTGGAAGAC
The DNA here is from genome assembly GCF_036850995.1 of Saccopteryx leptura. Taxonomy (NCBI): domain Eukaryota; kingdom Metazoa; phylum Chordata; class Mammalia; order Chiroptera; family Emballonuridae; genus Saccopteryx; species Saccopteryx leptura. The sequence continues at coordinate 17,401,020 of NC_089511.1, forward strand.
GAGATGACAAGGAACCTTTCACTCCAGGTTGCTTTCTCTGGGGCAACAGCTTGCATGGCCCATGTCGATGGGGTTCACTTGCATGTGGCAAATGCTGGGGACTGCCGGGCCATCCTTGGCGTCCAGGAGGACAATGGCATGTGGTCTTGTTTGCCCCTCACCCGTGACCACAATGCCTGGAACGAGGCTGAGCTGTCACGGCTAAAGAGGGAGCATCCTGAGTCAGAAGACAGGACGATCATCATGGATGACAGGCTCCTGGGTGTCCTCATGCCCTGCAGGGCATTCGGAGACGTCCAGCTAAAGTGGAGTAAAGAGCTGCAACGCAGTGTGCTGGAGAGGGGCTTTGACATCGAGGCTCTCAACATTTACCAGTTCACCCCCCCACACTACTATACTCCGCCCTACCTGACTGCTGAGCCTGAGGTCACATACCATAGGCTGAGGCCCCAGGATAAGTTCCTCGTGCTGGCCTCAGACGGCCTGTGGGACGTACTGGACAATGAGAGTGTGGTGAGGCTGGTGGTGGAGCACTTAAGTGAAGCAGGTCGGCACAAGCCAGACCTGGCCCAGAGACCCGCCAACCTGGGGCTCATGCAAAGCCTGCTGCTGCAGAGGAAAGCCCAGGGGCTTCATGCCGCTGACCAAAATGCAGCCACTCGTCTAATCAGACATGCCATAGGGAGCAATGAGTATGGGGAGATGGAGACAGAGCGGCTGGCCGCGATGCTCACGTTGCCGGAGGACTTGGCGAGGATGTACAGAGATGATATCACTGTCACTGTGGTGTATTTTAACTCAGACTCCATCGGTGCATATTACAAGGGAGGTTAAGAGTCTCTCACCTTATTACCAAAGTTAACTTAAATGTTCTTCTAAGACTGGCTATTCAAACCCTATTGCTAAAAGGGCAGTTGGGTGTAGCTTTCTTAATAATAGACTAATGTGAGAAAAAAGGAAAAAAACGGCCTAAGGTTAAAAACAATAGTAGTGATTTTATGTCTCTGTGTTTTATGGTCACCTGATCTACGCAGAGAGAGCAGAACATAGACACAAAATTAGCTTGGGCTCATGAGGCCGGGTCATTTTATAAAGATACTATTGTTAAACTGTTAGCCTGAGTCTCCAAAGGGTAAATTTAATTGTGATTCTAAGCATTGGAAGAACTTCAGGATCTTCTGAGGTTTTACTACAAGATCTGACAACTTGATAATTCTCCATTCACAATCATGGACTTCTAGACTATGAAGGGAGGTTTCATTTGTGTGTATGTGTGTGTTTAATTACTAAGACCTAGGTTTACAAAGGCTATTACAGAACACGTTTCTATGCAATATTCTAACCTTTTTTTGTGATTACACTTGTGAAAACATTTTGTAGTGCTACATTCTAGTTTTATTTTAGTTTATTTTGAAACTGAGTCCTAAAACTTGCAGACAGGTCTGCAGTCAGCATGCTTGGAATGACCTGTCTTGGTTTTCAGCTGAGGGTGAAAGGGGTTAGGCCTCTGGACCAGCAGAATTTACTTGTGCAACTTCTGGCCCTTTTCCACTGGGTCCCACCCCCTGAACCTTTGAGCCATACTAGGAGGTAACTTCTGTCTACGCCTTAACTCCTGACCTTTCCTGCATGAATATTTTCTCCAGGGTTTAAGCCTCTGGGAGTTTAGTCATAGCACTTAACCTTTCTGATTATACCTTGCAAATATTCTTCTGTTAATTCCTACCTTTTCTATGCTGAACCCCTCATTCATTGCTGCTTCTAACTGCAAAGAATGCTTCCATTTCAAGGGGTTGCTGGGAAGAAGAAAATGTGATCTCCTTGTGTCAGATGTTTAAGCAGGACTGGAGTATGCAGTGGATTATAGACTTAAGATTTAGCCTGAGTGGGGAGAGGTGAAACAGGAAGGACCGAGAATAGTCGCTAACTAAGGCTCCTTATGTGCATCCTAAGATGCCATGGGGAGGAGGCCAGCGGGAGATTTGTCAGAAAGGACACTTGCCCCTAGAACAGGCGTCCCCAAACTTTTTACACAGGGGGCCAGTTCACTGTCCCTCAGACCGTTGGAGGGCCAGACTATAAAAAAAAAACTATGAACAAATCCCTATGCACACTGCACATATCTTATTTTAAAGTAAAAAAACAAAACAGGAACAAATACAATATTTAAAATAAAGAATAAGTAAATTTAAATCAACAAACTGCCCAGTATTTCAATGGGAACTATGCTCCTCTCACTGACCACCAATGAAAGAGGTGCCCCTTCCGGAAGTGTGGCGGGGGCCGGATAAATGGCCTCAGGGGGCCGCATGCGGCCCGCGGGGGCTGTAGTTTGGGGACCCCTGCCCTAGAATATGGGATAAATCACATTTGCTACTACTCCTCAGGAACTGGACCATACATAGTATAGAAGTTGGGGCAAAAATAAATGTAACCTGTAATGGCTTCCGTGGATAGCAGAGACTTGTGTCTGTTGGGAAGTTAAACCACTGGATCCTTTTTTGGGAGATAAGTTTCATGTTATGAGTTATGGGGCATGCAAACAACAGGAAATGTGTCCCTAAATGGAAACAAATATAATCCCACAAAACTGACATTTTTATCTTCTTGCACTACATTAGTGGATTCTTCTCATCTCACCCCCTCGTGCCATCTACTGAAAGAAAAATAAATAACTGGAATTGACTTCCTCAGAGGCAGATTAAGGTCAGTTGAGGCCCCTGGCACAGAAGAAAATATTGCACCCCCTAAATAAAGGAGAGAGGGAAAATAAAAATGCATGTTAACCATATTTTTAAATAAATAAAAATATTATATACTATTAATGTTAAAATTGCACATATGAAACCAAACTTGGTGTCATTAGAAAAAAGTGTCAAGTTGGAGTTTTGTGGGGCCCTTCAGAAGTTGGGCCCAGAGCACACGCCCAGTGCACCCACTGTTAAATACACCTCTGGACTACCTAATGTTTTTCCATGTCCCAGTGACATTCATTCAAGGGTTGGTATACATACATATAGCTTGGGATCGTTTCCTATACATTTTCCAGTACAACTGTTTAGTGATACAGCTTCATCTAAGAACTTCTCTTGAGCCCTGGCTGGTTGGCTCAGAGCCCTAGAGAGTTGGCCTGGCATGTGGAAGTTCAGGGTTCGATTCCCAGCCAGGGCACACAGGAGAAGCACCCATCTGCTTCTCCACCCTTCCCCCTCTCCCTTCTCTCTATCTCTCTCTTCCCCTCTCCCAACCAAAGGCTCCATTGGAGCAAAGTTGGCCCGGGTGCTGAGGATGGTTCCATGGCCTCTGCTTCAGGCACTAGAATGACTGGTTGCAACAGAGCAATGCCCCCTAGTGGACTTGCCAGATGGATCCTGGTCAGATGCATGCAGAAGTCTGTCTCTCTGCCTCCCTGCTTCAGAAAAATTCAAAACAAAAACAAACTTCTCTTGAATGCTTAAGCCTTCATATTCTGAAGCCATTAGTATTCCTTCTAATTTAGATCTTAACTCAGAAATAAAATGTGAATCACTACCATTCTGCTCACATGAAAGTTTGTAGCTAGAGCCAAAGACTGACAACCTTTGTTCTTCATGCCCGCTAAACCCTGGCACACCCTCAGGGCATTTACCTGGATTACAGTGTGTGAGTCCTGTTTTGGAGCCAGCATGGTCATAAATGTATCTGATTTAGTAACTTGTGGGGCAGCTGAGAAAATGCAGACTCCCCAACTGTATCTGTTTTTTCTCTGCCTAATAGATTTTCTGCTTTCTAATTGGTATACTGAGAAAAGAAAGGCCAGTTTATTGTCTGCCTTTTTCTTTTTTTTTTTAAAGATTTTATTTATTGATTTTAGAGGAGAAAGAGAAGGGGGAAGCAGGAAGCATCAACTTGTAGTAGTTGCTCCTTGTATGTGCCTTGACCAGGCAAGACCCAGGTTTCAAACTGGCGCTCTCAGCATTCCAGGTCAATGCTCTATCCACTGCGCCACCACAGGTCAGGCTGCCTGCCTTTTTCTACTGTGAACTCCCTCAGCTCTTTCCATGAATGTTACAAGGGGTGTTTCCTGTTTAAACCCCACTGTGTGCCTCCCTGACCACAGTTCTGCTGTCATTGGCCTTTCTGAGACACATGGGCTACTGCTTGGGGACACTGGGGTTGAGAGGGGGTTGGTGATACCTGTCAAGTCTTCCAAAGCATTTATCATTCCTATAATAAAGATTTTAATTTTGCAACTTCAAATATGAACTAAAAAAATGAGATTTAATGTTTACTATTTTGGTTGTAACTTTCGAATGAAGTATGCTTTGGTGCTTTAAATTACATATTACTTTAGGTAAAAAAAAAACTTGGGTAATAATTGGCCTAATTTAGGTATTTTATATGTAAATAAAATACATCTCTGCTGATTCTAGGGATTGGTCAAAATGGATAGGAAGATGGTATTAGTTCTAAGTTCAAATTAGTATGTTAGGTCAAGTTACCTAGATTCAGTTTTCTGAAATGTTAATTATAACATTAAAACTAATTTATTATAATGAAGATGTAAACTTTGAGGTATGTTAACATATAAACATTTCTCCCAGAAATATGATTGGCCTAAAAGATCTTTAGTATTGAGCACTGAATAAAGTTCAAATTAGACACAATTGATCTGCCTAGTATCTTTTTTTTTTTTTTTTTTCTTCTGTATTTTTCTGAAGCCGGAAACGGGAGACAGTCAGACAGATTCCCGCATGCGCCCGACCGGGATCCACCCGGCACGCCCACCAGGGGCAACGCTCTGCCCACCAGGGGGCGATGCTCTGCTCTGCCCCTCCGTGGTGTTGCTCTGTTGCGACCAGAGCCACTCTAGCTCCTGGGGCAGAGGCCGAGCCATCTTGGCCATCCCCAGCGCCCGGGCCATCTTTGCTCCAGTGGAGCCTCTGCTGCGGGAGGGGAAGAGAGAGACAGAGAGGAAGGAGAGGGGGAGGGGTGGAGAAGCAGATGGGCGCTTCTTCTGTGTGCCCTGGCTGGGAATCGAACCCAGGACTCCTGCACGCCAGGCCGACGCTCTATCACTGAGCCATCCGGCCAGGGCCCTGACTGTTATCTTTTATATATAAGTGTAATATAAACAGTTCAAACTTGAGTTCGGAGAATAATTAATTGTATGGAACAGTAAAATGTGTTCAGAATGATCCGGCTTGGCTGTTTTGTCCATCGGCTCTTGGTGACCTATATTCATTTGACAATTTGGGAGAAGCCTAAAACCAGAATGTCCTGGAACTGAGCCATCCTAGTTCCATCTTAAAGTGGTTCATTTGTCTCGGAACGTGACTTTCGCATGACTGAACAAGCCCATGTAGCTTTGGAACTAGCATATAAAGGCCGGGGGTACTGCTTGTCCTGCAAGCTGTCATGTGTATCACCGAGTGAAAAACACATTTGGACTACTGTGTGACCATCTCCTGAGCAGGCTCGGGTTCTGTTCTTTATGCCTTGAGCACCTAATGTTTAACCTGCTTCCTGGCAAATATTTCTTAATCAAGCATTTACTTAGAAAGATTATTAACCATGTTCTTTAATATTTACTGACATTTTTTTAAAAGATTTTATTTATTGATTTTGGAGAGAGAAAGACAGGAAAGGGGAGGAGCGGGAAGCATCGACTCAGTGGTAGTTGCTTCTCAGATGTGCCTTGACCTGGCAAGCCCAGGGTTTCGAACCAGCAACCTCAGCATTCCATGTTGACACTTTATCCACTGCGCCACTACAGGTCAGGCATGGCATTTGTATTTTAAGCCATATACCAATGTTTGTATTTAACATTGATTTTCTAACCATTCAAGGTACTTAAATGAAACTTATAAATAAAAGAGGCAAAATGGAATTTGGTTTACTTTGGTTTAAATATTAATTCTTAGCTCCTTACAACACTAGATGAGGCCAACCTTTGTTTCACCATCTGGCCATGGAAGATTTTAGAGTCCACTAGAAAAAAAGAGTCTACCCAAAAGAGAAGTGTTTTCTATGCAAATTTTTGGTAACGACTGACCACACAGGAAGTCCTTGTTTAGTGTTAACCCTGGGGTGGGGGGGCTGAAAAGGAAAAGGAAATCAAGGCTTTTGTTGTGAGGGTCTCCACACATTCAGTGTCATGGCCTGTCTGGGCCTGTCTGCTGGGATTCTGTATTATTTACTGAGCTTATGAAGTCTTAAATTTATGTTAATCTTAAATGCAGAGCCACTGTGGGAGAAAGTCTAGGCATCTACCTAGATAAATCCCACTCTATCTCACCCCCACTAACTCAGCTAGATCCCATTGCCTCTAGGGGCATGCAGCTCATAAGGACTAGGGCAATGGATGCTTCTTAAAATGCAAATACAGGCCCTGGCCGGTTGGCTCAGCGGTAGAGCGTCGGCCTGGCATGCGGGGGAACCGGGTTCGATTCCCAGCCAGGGCACATAGGAGAAGCGCTCATTTGCTTCTCCACCCCTCTCCTTCCTCTCTGTCTCTCTCTTCCCCTCCCACAGCCGAGGCTCCATTGGAGCAAGGATGGTCCGGGTGCTGGGGATGGCTCCTTGGCCTCTGCCCCAGGCGCTGGAGTGGCTCTGGTCACGGCAGAGCTATGCCCCGGAGGGGCAGAGCATCTCCCCCTGGTAGGCAGAGCGTCGCCCCTGGTGGGCGCATGCGGGAGTCTGTCTGACTGTCTCTCCCCATTTCCAGCTTCAGAAAAATACAAAAATACAAAAAAAAATGCAAATAGAACATTATTATTAATTATTGTTACTTTCATTAGTCATTAACACTTTGGTGTGGGCTAGGGTAGCTGTATTGGGGATAAAATGGTGGAAAAGGGAGTGTCTGAAGTCTGATTAGGATAACTAGAGGAGATGTTTTCCTCCTTTTTTCTTTTCTCTTTAAACAAGGAAGAGAGTATTTTTTTTTTTTTTTTGTGGTAAAGACAGAGAGGGACAGATAGGGACAGACAGACAGGAAGGGAGAGAGATGAGAAGCATCAATTCTTCGTTGTGGCACCTTGGTTTCTCATTTGATTGTTCTCTCATATGTGCCTTGACTGGGGGGCTACAGTAGACCGAGTGACCCCTTGCTCAAGCCAATGACCTTAGGCTCAAGCTGGTGAGCCTTGCTTAAATCAGATGAGCCTGCGCTCAAGATGGCGACCTCAGGGTTTTGAACCTGGGTCCTCGCCTCCCAGTCCGACACCCTATCCACTGCACCACTGTCTGGCCAGGCGTTTCCCTCTTTTTAACATGATAAAACAGGCTCAGAGGTTGAGAAACTTGCCCCTGGTACCATAGTAGGGCCGATTTGAGGCAAGTCTATATAGCCCATGAACTGGTGCCAATCCTGGACTCTCAGAAAGGGATAGTAATTGCAAAACATCTCTTATTGCCCAGTGTTGGCTCAGGGTAATTGGGGATGGGGCAAAGAAGAGCTGAAAAGAAGCTAGATATATTTAACATATACATTTTTAAAATATCCTATCATTTTGAAACATGATAAAAATAGAGGGAATGACCCTGGCTGGTTGGCTCAGTGGTAGAGCATCAGCCTGGCTTGTGGATGTCCCAGGTTCAATTCCCAGTCAGGGCACACAGGAGAAGCAACCACCTGCTTCTCCACCCCTCTTCCTCTCCCTCCTGCTTCTCTCTCTTTCTCTTTCCCTCCCATAGCCATGGCTCAATTGGTTGGAGCACATTGGCCCAGGATGGCTCCATGGAGCCTCCACCTCAGGCACTAAAAGTAGTTCTGTTGTGAGCATGGCCCAAGATGAACAGAGCACTGGCCCCAGACAGGAATTGCCAGGTGGATTCTGGTCGGGTGCATGTAAGAGTCTATCTCTCTATCTTCCCTCCTCTCACTTGGAAAAGAAGAAAAAAATAGAGAGAAAATAGTGAGAATTAAAATTTAAAATTAAGCTCTTTAGACTAACTAAAGGGAGGAAGCTTACACTGTTCTTTTACCTCTAGAGTTTTTGTTTTCATTTTACTTGAGCTACTAAATGCCCTTAAGTAGTTCCAGGCTGGGGACCCTCTGAATCATGGGTGGCTGGCACTCTACAAAGCTACCTCTGGAATGAGTTAGCTTTTACTGAACTTCTGTGGGTCAGGGTGTATTTGCTCCTTTGTCCTCTGACTTAGTCTGCTCCACATGGGAAATCGCCTGTCTGGGACGAGCACGTGGGGAGTGAAGGGGCCAGAGTTCCAGTTCTGACCTTCGCTGGCAAGGGAATAAGTTGGCCAAACGCATTACTTACCCTTATGCCCTGGAAAAGTGGTCTATAGAGGTACTCTCCAAAGCCAGCTCTACCTCGGGTCTACCTCTCCCTGCCTTTCTGGGATTATGGAAAGCTCTCACTTGCCCAACCCATTCTTCCTGCAGCAGATGAACAGAAGAAATGTCTGCCATGAGCTGCTGCTCTGTCCAGTCCACCCCACACAAACCTTATGTACCCCAGAGCCAGGCACAGAGCTGGCCAGGGGTGGCCCCTTCCAGCTGGGGCCTATGGGCCCATGATACTGAAACAATGGGGATGGGGCGGGACCAGTTCAGGGAGAGGAACACAGCAGTAAGTCCAGTCCCACAGGTCTAAGGACAGGCTCCAGGGACACTGTGGACAGAGGGGCAAGAGCTGCAGTGAAGACTGACGGGGAGCCAGCCAGATGTGGCTGGATGGGGAAGAAATAGCCCTTAGGTGGTCTCCAGGAATGCAGAAATGAGCAAGGCTGTGCAGTGACCTCAGAAAGGACTATGGGCATGTCTTGCTCTTCATCAGCATGGAGGTGGGGTGGAGGCAGCACAGAAAGTCCTGCCTCAATCCCCCCACTTTTCTGGCAGTGTTGTGACTTAGCGCTGTTGGGAATTTGTTGTTTTTCTCCTCCCCACCATCATCCCTATAACATCAGATTCAGCCCTATCTTGCTGATTATAGAATGAATGAGAAAGGATGGGTGGATGGGAGGATGGATGGATGGATGGATGATTGAGAAAAGCAAATGAAAAGGAACTAGCAAAAGAGAGAAAGCTCAGAGAAGCAGGAGGGTTCCATGAGTGGTGGCGTGGAAGTAAGAAGGGGAGTGAGAAAAAACTACGGGTATGGATGAGTGGAAATGAAAAATTAACTAAAAAAGGATCACTGAAAAAAGGTGAGGGCCATTGTGTATTCTCACTTGGGACGCAGGACACAGGACCGGCCTAGGTGGTGGGGTGGAGGTGAAGAGTTGGCTCTGTGAGAAGCTGACTGATTTGAGGGGATGACCCTTCCTCTGAAACAAAGCAGTAGAGCAGGTTGGGGACAGAGAATGTCAACAGGACCACATGCTCCTTGGCTTATGAAAGGAAACAGTATCCATGGCTTCACTTGGGGACCCAAGGGCTTTGCGGACCCCTCTCTGTGCTTTGGCATGAAGGGATGGAGGAACTGGGCCTCTTCCGAGCTGTCTGGCGGGTTGGTCGCTATGTCCCAAGGATGTTCTAATGCGAACATGGATGGGAACACTGGGCTGGCACAGGCCCTTTGCCATGGGAATCTGTAGTAAAGCAATACCAGGCAGGAGGCTGCCTCTAGATGTCGCCATCTGGCCACGTTGGCGTCTGTTGCAGCTGGAGTAGAGAAAAGCGGTCCTGAGGTGAGGCGCTGAGGCTCCTGACTGGGTGGAGCAGGGTCTCCCTGGGACTGCAACCTGGAACACCCTCAGGAAGCCCCGCCAGGCCCTGGACATCCCCAGGGTGTGATATGGGGGAAGGACGCTGTCTTGTGATCACTCAGCCCTGCCTTGTGGGGAAGGGGCTGCTGGGGTCCCAAGGTGGGCTGCAGGTGGTAGGAGAGTGGCTGCTACCTTTTCCAGTCTCCTTCAATGTGGGTGTCCCTCTCTGTGGACTGCCCCACAACTCTGAACCCTTCACACCCCCACCCCACCCCCTCTATCCCTGCAGCCAGTCCCCACAGCAACCCTCCCTGCAGCTCTGGGCTCTATTCCTTCCTGCTCATCTCCTGCCCCAGTCCCAAGAATGGTCCAAGCCACCTTTATTCTTCCCCATCCCAAACAACCGCTGCCCTCTCCAGTCAGTTCCACGCAGGACAAATCTAACCACGTCACTCTTCTGCTCTAAATCCTTCCATGGCTCCTCATCACCCTGGGGAGAAAGCTCAGAATCTTCCACCCCAGGTTGTGGGTACTACAGTCACACAGGGATTAAGGAATGAGAAAAGATAAAGAGGTCTTGTCTTCCCCCACTAACTGAAGTCACCTCTTCCAAGAACTGGGCTGGCCTCTTGGCCATCCCAGGGATGGATCCTGGAACTCGCCACATTTTGCTCCTTGTTATGGTTTTGAAGATGACCATCATGCTCCTCCCAAGTGGGAGGTCTAATTCTCCTCCTCTTGAATCTGGGTGGGAAGGTTTTAGCAACTTGCTTGTAACCAATAGAATACAATAACCAAATGACACTGGGGACTGACAAAGCTAATGTGCAGCAAAGTCTTGGTAATTGATGACTCTGATAAAGGGTTGTGGTAATTAATTTTATGTGTTTATTTAAAAGGACTGAAGGATGCCTTCTTAGCTTCCAATAATCATGAGTCAATTCCTTGTAATAAATTTCACAATTGTATGAGGCAGTATTATGAACTCATTTTACAGATGGTGAAACTGAGTTTGGAAAGGTAAAATGATGTGCTCAAGATCACAAAACTAGTAAGTGCAGAGCTGAGTTTTGAACCCTGGTGCTTGACTCCAAAGCTTTCTTTTAGCTTTCACACATTGCTAAGCGACCATTCAATTCTGTTGAACATCTACTCATTTGATTTAAAAAAAAACAAAAACAAAAAAAAAACACATCCCCTATCTGCTCTTCAAAAGCCTCGCAGAGCTTGACCTGTGGTGGCGCAGTGGATAAAGCGTCGATCTGGAAAACTGAGGTCGCCGGTTCAAAACCCTGTGCATGCCTGGTCAAGGCACCTATGGAAGTTGATGCTTCCTGCTCCTCCCCCTTCTCTCTCTCTCCCTCTTTCCTCCCACCCCTCTCTCCTCTCTGGAAAAAAAAATTGAATAAAGACTTTAAAAAAACAAAACACTATCATTTAAAAAACAAAAAAGCCTGGCAGAAAGGAGTGTTGGTTCATGGAAACATTCTAGTAGATGCTGTTGTTTAAACACTAGGCAAGACCTGAAATCGGATGGACTATGGGTGGGGACTGTCCCACCCTGAGGCTGGGCCCTCTGCTTGTACCTGGAATGAGGCTGTGTGGATACAACACAGGACATACCCTGTGTGTCCCCAGTCAGCATGGCCGACAGGGTTGCGAGGGCAAGAGCAGGTGGAAGCTAGGGGGTAGTGTTGGCTTCAAGCAGGCAGGCAGGACCAGCAACCGTAGCCTGCCTGCTCCCCTGACCCCATGGCCCTGGGCTGGTCTCTGATCCCCTCTCAGCCCTGGGCCTGGCACCTCTGGCCTGGGGGAGGGCCCAGAACCCATCAGTCACACAATAACGCTGGTTCTCCTGCCCAGCACCTGTCAGAAGTTCTGAGAGAGAAGCAGGGGGTAGGGGTGGGGGAGAATCAGGCAACTGTACAACTGGATTTGAACAAAAATGGTCATGCCGCTTGTGTTTACAAGAGAGAGAAACTGGACACCACTGACATGTCCTTCCTCCACATGCTGGACAAAGAGATTCTGCTGCATCCAGTGGGGATTTAGCAAGTGACAGTGGGGGAAAAGTGTTGGTGGAAGATCTTTATTATTTTACAGGAAACTGCTAAATGTAAATTCTGTAAATGAGGGGGTAGGGTGAAAAATCAGATTTCAAAACAGAATGTGTTCCCCAAGTTACCCCCCACAGCCTTCACTCCCCTCCATCAGCTCCCTGTGACTTCCCCCATTGGCCCGGAGCCAGCCTGCGGGGGAGGGGACCACAACTATATTGGGAAGGGGATGAGATCACCCAAAGGCTGGCAGATTTAGAACCGGGTAACTTTTTCCACCCGTGAGGCTCTAAGAGGCTTCTGCGCTGGCTCCTCCCTTGGAGGGGGCCCTGTTCCTCTTTCCCAAGGGTGGAGATGGTGACCAAAGCCAGAGAAAGCACAGGTGCTGAGCTAAAGTTGAGATAGAATGGCAGAATGGGTCTGGCAGTCTCCAGGACCCAGCTGGGACCCTACAAGAACTTTGCTTCCAGCAAATATGAGTGTCCTGTCACTCCCCAGAGACCTCTGTGGGAAGAGAGTACATTTTGTGGGTGCAGAAATATTCCTGACGGTGGCCCCTTGTGGCGAGCTGAGCTGAATCCCCCTGAGCCGAGCTCTAACACCCTGTTCTTTCCGAGATTCCCATTTGCCAGCCTAGCCTCCCCCTTAGAGGACACCCTCCTGTTTCTGGTCAAACCCAGGAAAGACCCTGGTGGGGGTAGCTATGGACGGAAGAGGCCTAGGCTGGGAGGGAACTGGGGTCCAACTCTAGCTCCACAAATAACTGAGCTCAGTTCAGTTCCCACCCTTGACCTCAATACCCATCAGACACCCTCAGAAATGTCATGGTGTGTCCCAGTCCTCTGAGATTTCGCCCAGGCAGTTGTTCAAGACTGGCTACCCTTCCCCACCGCCAACCCTGAGCTGGGTAAGGTGCCATCTCTTCCCAAGCCAGTGTCCATCCTGTTGGCTTGTCCATGTTCATCTGGGATGACCCTGAGGGCAAAGGTGGGCTTCAGGGAAAATGCTGGGATGTAGTGGATGAAGAAAAGGGATTGTCCAAGGAAGGGGTGAAAGGTCAGAAGAGGACCAACAGTGTGCCCAGCACTGTTCTGTACCAGGGCCTCTCGGGGGCCTTGGAGGTTCTGGCCCCCTCCCCCTCCACAGCAAGCAACAAGAGAATAAGCTGTGGGCACTGTGTCCTGAACTTTGCAGGCGAGAAGCAAGAGCTGGGCAGAACCAGAACGAGCAGGAACATCCCCTCCTTAGCCTGACCCTGAGCAGCAGGGCAGGGAATGGAATTCTCCAGCTGGATGGAGTTGTTCCTGGAAAATCCCCACAAGCCCTTCCAGAAACGTGCTTTTGTGCCTGACTCTGGCTCCCTCACATTGGAAGGGAGGGGGCTTTTGGCCGCTGGGCTATGCAGGCAAGGCCTCTGCCTTCCCTGGCCCGGTGGGCCTGTACTCTGGGGCGGCCAAAGTGGAGATTTACACATCTGAGCACCTTGGGTCACACATTCACACATATGTCAGCTTCACAGAGCTCTCTGAGCCACCCTGAGAGGCACGGATCAAGGTCCCCACCATTTGAGAAAGAAGTGATGCCCCAGGTCACACAGCTGAGTCGCGATTCTAGGCCCACCCATTGAAGGTTAGCCAGCGTGTGGCTGTGGTCCTCCCACACCAGTCAGGTTTCTTGAAAGGCCAGGGTGAGCCTGCAGCTAAGGATGCCACTTCAGCTCAGTCCCACTTGACTGAGAGCCTGTCCTGGCCCCATGCCTGCCGCTCTCAGAATAACCCTGGTGGTTCTGGGCACAAATCTCCGACCATCACCTGGGACCTATTTTTGCTCTTCGGGTAAGAAGGAAGTCTCACCTTGTGCAGTAACCACTTGGGGCAAAGGTGGAGCATGTGACCCCACCCCCCACCCCAGCTGATCTTGCTGCCCTGCTGGGAAATGACCCCAGCAGGGAAGGGGAAGGCCTGGCTCACCACTCTACCCTTCTCTCCCTGCTGCACCACTTCCCCGAATCTGGCTTTCTGCTCCATCCTCAGTTCTTGGCAGCCCATACCCTTCCTCCATCCCCAACACTCTGACCAGAAAGCCAAGAGCATTTTTATTTGTCCTCATGATCCATTGCTGAATCTTACATACCTACACAGCCAGAAAGTGTCTCTTACGTGAAGCTGTGGAAACAAGCCCATTTCCTTAGGTTCTAGCCAAAAGGTTCTAGAATCTAGGTGCAGGGCCACCTGGGGATCCAGCATCTAGAACTTGACTTCAGAATCTGGAGCCCTGGAATCCTATGGGGCCATGGTTGACGGCATTTGAGGAGATGACAGAGCTGTGGGCATACCACAGACAATTGGGAAGATCAAATACAATCTCAGAGGTCATGACACCCAAAGGCCATTTATAGAGGGGTGAGTGAGCCCAAGGGGCGGAGCCCAGATGTGCATAGTCTTGAAGGGGCTTCTTTCATCTGAGGTCTGGTGTGTGATGGGGAGGAGTATTGTGTCTCTAAGTCAGCAATGTAAGATAAATGCATAGGAAAAAAGACTGGAAGGAAAACCTGATAAAAATATTACTGCAACAACAAAAACAAGAATGGCTGTAGCTGTAATGACAGTAATAGTAATAGCTATTCCTAATTTTCCAGGACCCATTACCTTGTGCCAGCCCCTGTGCTAAGTAAGGGCTTTGCTTGTATAATCTCAGTTAATCCTCACAGTGTGCTCTCTTAGTGGCGGTGGCCAGTGGCCTGGGGTGGGGGTGGGGGGTGAGCTCTATAAATGAGGGTGGTTTTGCCAGGTCTGCAGATTCCCTGGAGGACAGATGAGCTCCCAGGACCAATGCACAGGGGATGCTGCGCTCTCCCCGCCAGCAGCGTTGGGCGTGAGAGGGCCTGGCTGGCCCCTGCGGAGATGCCTTTGGGGAGCCAGCCAGGCCCACTGAGCTGACCTGGGCCCCCACTTGGCTCTACTCCTCTAGGCGTTGGGGCTCAAAATAGCTGCCGTTTGAGAGCTGACAATCAAAGGGCAGCTAAAAAAAGTTCCCTCAGTCTGGGCTCTGTCGGACGCGGCTCATAGGGCCTATTTTGGGGGAGAGGGTGCCGACGTGCCAACGGAAAATCCACCGGGAGGGAGTCTCCAAGGTGGGGGACCCATGTGTCTCCCTCTCCCGATTCTGCTCCCACTCCTGAGCGCACACATGGGTATGCATACATGTACGCACATGCGCGCACGTGCGCGCACACACACACATACACACATACACATACACTGCAGCCCATAGCGCCCCCTTTAGGACTGTTGGACTTTGCCATCCCTACAATAGCCCAAGAAAGGGATGAGGAAACTGAAGCTCAGAGAGAAGTGACTTACCCAAAGGTCACGTAGCCTGGAAGTGGGCATGACAGTGGCCAGCCTGAGCCTCCATGGCTCACAGTATAATGTTCTCCCCATAGAGGTGCAACCCCTGCTTAGGGGCTTCTGGGGCATCAAAAGCTCAGAGGTGGTGCATTCTGGGTTGGACTGGGAAGGAAGCTAAGGATGACTGGAGGGTCTTGATGACCACATGGGAAGAGATCCCGCTGGAAACCCCCAGGCCATTTCTGATGGGACCTTGGCTGGCTGTAGGAGAGGCAGCTGTGCAGGGCCTTGTCCTGGGTGATCCCCTCCCCCCACCCTGTTCCTGTGACCACCCTACCTTCCCATACCCAGGCCTCCAGAGCCTGGCAGCCCCTGCCAAGTTTCCAGGGAATGTGTCAGATAAAGGGCTGGTACTCATGACTCCCTCCCACCCAGCCACTATCTCTGACCCTGCTGCCATCACCAAGTAGGTAAGAATAGCAACAGCCCCGGTGAGTGAGCATGCACACAGGGACAACATAGCAACGTATTCAGGCAGCCAGCACCGGCCGTCAGATTAGGGACAAGTCTCCAGGTACCCCTCCCCATCAGTCCCAGCCCCGTCAGGTTTCCCCACTGTCCTGGGCCTAAAGCCTCACAATAGCTTATGATAAAGCACCAAGCTTCATCTTCTATCCCTGCTGCCTCATCAGTTGGGATGCAGAGGGGAGCACACCAGTTTGTTGATCCTAGCCTGAGGCCTGAGCCCTGAGCCCTGCCCTCCACTGAGGAGCTGTGTGACCTCGAGCTGGACACTGTCCTGCTCTGGGCCCATACCAGAGGAAGATGGCACAGCAGCTCCCTGAAGCATAGGAAACTGTCAGTAAGGCCTCCCCTAGGGCTAGGGCCCCTCGTTGTCCTGGTAACCACCCGCTGACCTGGCTACAGAATGCTCCTGTGAACTCTGACCTTTTGACTTCCTGGTCAGGGGGGATGATGATGGGGTAGGGGTGTGGGAATCCCTGGGATATGATCATGTGGAGGCATGTTGTGGCTGAGACCCCTCTGAGTCTCCCTGTGACACTCCTGCAGGTGTGCTCCATTGTGTCGCCTAAGTGTGTGAGGGTGGCTGCATCACTCGAGGGAAGTAGCTGTTGTCATGGAACCCAGAGTGAACGTCACTGTGACATAGGAAGTGAGGAGATCGAGCCTTTGTTCAAGTTTCTGAGTCACTGTGACATCTAGGGGTAATTAAGAGAGCTGAGTCCCCCAGTCCCCACGTCAGAGGCCCCTGCAGCTCTTACAGCCTGACTCATTGCGTGGGTCAGACTGGCCCCTGGCCCCTCCCCAGCCCCCTTGCTCTCCACACTTTTCCCCTGTCCTCTGCCCCTTGACCCTCAAGACTACCTCCTGTCTCCCCCCACGTCCCCCACTGGCCCAGGGAGTGCCGGGGGCTGAGGATGCTAGGGAAGGGGACAAAGGGAAAGGCTGAAGCCACACATTGTAAGCGTGGCAGACCAGACTTTAATGTACACTACACACCCACAGACACACACGTGCACACACACCACCTGTCTCCCAGCCCAGTCTGTCAGCACTAGCCCTGCCAGGTACGCCCCCACACCTCTGAGGCCCTCTCATTAGAAACACACTATCCTGCTGTAGCAGCTTGGCTGGAGGTGAGATTTTAAAAAAAACTTCTGCTCTGAGGCCCAAACCAGAGTCCTGTGGTGGTAGAGCTGGGTGTGGGTGGGTAGGGGTCTCTGAGATCTCAAGACTGTTTCTTTCTTTGTGAGTGGGGGCTGAACTGACCTCTGGGCCTCTTGCTTCAAGAGCCCTAATCGCTGGAGCTGGAAAAAGTTTAAAAATACCCTCATGTTTACATTCTTTCCAAGCCTGCCTCCAATCCTCAGTGCTGGGTCCCTTTGATCTGGCCCTGTGCCTCTGGAAGGGGCCTGGGAGAGCAGGACATGAGCTCCCCACTGGGGCAGACCCTGCCACTCCCTCCATCCCCTGCAAGTCCGAACCCTGCAAGACCCCCAACTTCAACCAGAGAGAGAGAGAGAGAGAGAGAGAGAGAGAGAGAGAGAGAGAGCCTTGGAGCTGGCATGGAGCCAAGTCTGAAAGCGTTATCTTGTCCCAGGTCACCCAGCAGGGCCACATGGGGGCTGGAGTCGGGGTCCCTCACCACACTCACTTTCAAAAGCCTGAGCCTCACGTTCTCTTCTTGCTGTGTGCCCAGCACTGTGCTAAATACATTTTCTGAAAATTATCTCCTGTAGTCCTCCCAATAATTGCCTTTTATCAGCAAGTAAACCAAAGCTTAGAAAGGTGAACTGACTCACCTGGGAACACACAGCAAGGATGAAGCAGAGCGTGAATCACACGTTTTTCTACCCACACTGAGCCACCAGTTATCACCAACCTTGCCCTAGCAGGGTCTAGGCCCTGCCTGCTTGCAGAGTGAGGCCCAGTTCATTCGCATGGATTCCACAAACACTTGCTGACCCACCACCAAGCCCACAAACAGTGCCTTGTTTCTTGTTTCTCTCCGTGACCCAGGAGAAGCCACATCCCTCTACAACCCATACTTTCCTCTATAGACTGGCTGAGGATCACAGGAGAAGCTTATGAGGTGCTCAGGGAAACTGAGCCCATGTCCCTGGGGATTGTGGACCTTGTGGTCAGCTGCAGCATGGACACAATCCGGCAGTGGCCTGGGACCCGAAGGTCCAAGAAAGAAGCCCTCACACTGGGCCAGATGTCTTAATTTGCCCTGGAATCCTGTCATCTGTTCTTTGCTTTGTTGGTACCTCACCCACCTGCTCACTGACCCATCTATCCATCCAGTTATCCACCTACCCACCCACCTACCTACCTATCCATCCAGAATGAGGAAACAGAAAGCAGGTGATTCCAGGCTTCCATCACAGGTGCTACATCCCTCTGACTGGACGAACTTGGGAAGATCGCTCCACCTTTTTTGATTCACTTCCCTGATTTTATAAGAAAGAGCTGGGTTGAGTGATCTCCAAGGCCCTTCTGGGCAGTCTTGTGGGTGCAGAGACCTTCTAAAAGGCTGTGGACACTTCTGGAGAAGAAACACGAAAAACCTTGGCAAGACAGTCCTACCTTGTGCCCTGCTCCCAAGACTCCTAGTTGAAGCCCTTAACCTCCCTGACCTTCAAAATCCTCCACTGGAAAATGGAGCCAATAATCCCGCCCTCACTGGTTGATGGGGAGATTAGATAAAATGCTGCATTCCAAGGGCTTTATAACCTGAAGACTTCTGAGTAGTTGCAGGCCAAGAAAAAGATTTTAGGAGTGGGGCAGGGGGTGGGAGGAAGCTCTGCTAGAACCATAGTAGTCCGCAGAGCCTCCATTGTGGGGGCCTGGGCCCAGGATGGTTGGAACCAGCCTCGGAGTCCATCCCCGGGCTGGGGATCCTAGCTGAGTCTCCAAGACTCGCTCAGGCCAGCCCGGGTGCCTGCCCCATCCCCGGGCTGGGGGTCCTAGCTGAGTCTCCAAGACTCCCTCAGGCCAGCCCGGACGCCTGCCCCATCCCCGGGCTGGGGGTCCTAGCTGAGTCTCCAAGACTGCCTCAGGCCAGCCCGGACACCTGCCCCATCTCTCTTGGCCTTCATCCTACAGAATCTGCCAGGAGCGGAGAGATTATCTCCTAAAAATAGGGCCTGGGCCCCACTGAGTTTGTGTTCCTCCCTTCCCCGTGATTTACCATCATCAGTTCACGGTGCCTGGGACAGTGAGTCCCACGCTGGCTCCCTAGAGACCGTTGGGATGGAGGGATGGGGAATCAGCATGTATCTAGGTTCCATCAAGGGTCAGGGATTAGAGGTCAGTCTGGAGGTGTGGTCAGGTCTCAGCAGGGCACCAGGGACCCTGCTTAATCTTGGGCCCCAGGATGGGGTTTACCTGGGGCAAGGGCAGCCTTGGGGGTTTCTGTCCTACCCCTGGTGTCCTTCTGAGTGATTCTCCCTTCTCTGACTTTCTGCAGACTCCCCATGTGCTGACCAGCCCGTGTGTGAGACACAAAGCTGCCTCATGGCCAGCACTGGGGCAGAGGGACTCATCCCCAGCCTCACCTCTCCTGTCCTAGCCTCAGGGGGCCTTCATGATTTTTGCCCAGTCCCCCTCCTGAGACTAAGAGACCTATGCCCACCCCTGTGTGCAGGTGACTCCTGCATAAGGACATGAGTGTGCTCACACATGAGCACAGGATACGGACTTACAAGGTGCCCTCCTATAGCAAAGATGATATTCAGGAAAAACAGAAATGACACTCTCAAGGACACCCTTCCCAATGACCACCTGGACAGAGTTGATCCACCCAGGATCTGCAGTGAGTGGTCTCTGAATGCCCATGGAAATGACCCACCCCGTTCAAGATCTCAGCAAGAGCCCATACAATGCCATTGCAACTTTCCCTACAAGGGACCCCAGCTTTGTCCCTTGAGCCCCCAGACCCTTTCTGTGCAGCTAGAAATGGGGAAGGAATAATTGAGCAGATAGACAAAGGTAATGCACACACAGGTGGACACTTGGACACAGGCACAGCAGTCCCTTAGGGCCATGCCCGGCTCTCTGAGACTTTATTGTTGGACAAACATGCCACCATTTGGAGCGCTTCCAAGGGCAGCCCATAAAGTCAGTGTGCAGACATGCCTGGTGATGTTGCCTCTACCTCAGAGCAGGTGAAGGGCTTCTACTCTGACCTGGCCCCATGCAGTGCTGGGTCCTCTCCCAGTAGATTCAGATAGAATTAGAGGCCAAGCTCCCAGCTGGGACTGTCTGGACCATTCAAACTGCCGCCTTTAGGGGTACACCGTCCGCTGGCTGATCGAGGTCCTTCTTCCTTGCCAGGGTCAAGTGAGTGAAGATGAGGATAAGGAAGATGCCTGAGGGGCGCAAGAAGGTTGGATCAGCTTTCAGAAGGTGCGATGGGACTTGTCCATCACTAGGGAATCCCTGCCATTGGTATTGGTTTAATGAGGAAGCAGTTTCCCAGACAACCTCCCTGAGGCCAGGCGGACATGACTCTGGTCCCGGTGCCTGAAGAAGCCTGACTGCCTAGTCTGCTTGGCTCTCACCAGGCTGTGCCCCCCGCCCCGAGGCCACCAGAACTCCCCAGACTCCAAGATCCCCTTCTCTGGAGAGCAGTTTGGTGGGAGTCATCTGGGAACCAATCAGTTCTTCCCATGGACCTCAGAGAGAAAGGCACTTTGTAGCATTGTGCTAGAACCAGCCAAGAAAACTGGCCAGGAGCCCTGGCCGGTTGGCTCAGTGGTAGAGCGTCGGCCTGGCGTGCGGAAGTCCCGGGTTTGATTCCCGGCCAGGGCACCCAGGAGAAGTGCTCATCTGCTTCTCCACCCCTCCCCCTCTCCTTCCTCTCTGTCTCTCTCTTTCCCTCCCACAGCAAGGCTCCATTGGAGCAAAGATGGCCCGGGCGCTGGGGATGGCTCCCTGGCCTCTGCCCCAGGCACTAGAGTGGCTCTGGTCGCGACAGAGCGACGCCCCGGAGGGGCAGAGCATCGCCCCCTGGTGGGCAGAGCGTCACCCCCTGGTGGGCGCACCGGGTGGATCCCGGTCGGGCGCATGCGGGAGTCTGTCTGACTGTCTCTCCCCGTTTCCAGCTTCAGAAAAATACAAAAAAAAAAAAAAAAAAAAAAAAAAAAAAAAGCTGGCCAGGAAAACATTTAGGGGGTTAAAGAAAAAAAGGGGGTGGAGAGGGAGGCTTGGACTAAAAGAATTAAACTAGAAAGACCTGGGCCCTGCCACACCCTGGCTGTGTAACCTTGGACAAGTTACTTAACCTCTATGAGCATCAGAGACCTTATCTGGAAAATGAGGAGATGCCAGGATCTACCTCACAGGGTTGTGGGGATGAGTCAGTACAATAATCCTATGCTTGGCATAGGACCTGACACAGTCACTGTGTAATGATGTAACAGTAAATGCTGTTATCAATGAATACGATGGCGAGTATGATAATAGGAGGCAAGAGCGTAATGACTAGGCGAGTTGGGGGGATTCCTTCTCCAGCCTGGAGAGCACCATGAGGACAGGGGCACTGATTATCCAGCAGCTGTGGCTCCAACCATCCATCACCCTCCCCCAGGCAGGAGCCCAGCCTCCATTACCTATTGCTAACAGGGTGCCCACGAGGATGCCCACGGCCGACAGCTTCGTGGGCATGCCCTCCATGCGGCCCACCTTGAGCCTGCACTGCCCCTCTGAGTTGCAGCGGCACACGATCACTGAGGGCAGACAAGAGAGGGAGGTAAACGTGGGGGCTCCCCAGCTGCTTGGAGCTCCCAGCCTGGCCTAGCTGGCTGGTATGCGTGCTTTTGTGGACATGTATGCATTCATGTGTGGACATAGGAGGGGTGCTTGCTCCTCTGTGCGTGGGCCTGCAGGCACCTGAGTCGGTGCGCCCAGCCACAGTTGTGCAGGTGTGCACAGACATATGCCTGCATGCATGCACGTGTCCTCAGCCCCTCCCCCGGTATCCAGTGGTTCCCTCAGGAACTGCAGGCCACACCTGAGCCCTGGCCTCACCTCGGACCTGGAGCTGCCACATCCGGGCATTGTGGCTGACAACTACAGGGATGAAGTATTCACGTGGCTCCACCCAGTGCAGGGCCAAAGTGAGGTAGGCATGGGAACCTGTTGGAACCATAAGCAGTGATCACAATCCCTAGACCAGAAAGGCCCTCTGGGGGCTGCTCTCCCTAGCCCCCTATACACACAATGGAAAAGCATCTCACTTAAGTGCCACCCCCTCCCTGCCTGGGCCACAGCCTCCCCACTTTTCCCACCACACACCGTTGAGGGCCTGGATGCGCCAATCCCGCTGCACCGTGGGGTTAGGACCAAGAGCAAAACTGTAGGGACCATGCCCATCCGCCAGGTCTGCATCCTCGCTGGGTCCACTGACAACCACACCATGGTTCTTACGGGGTGTGCAGAGGTGTCGGGTGGGCACAAGGGCCAGAGTTGGGGCAGCAGCAGAAGAGGCCTTCAGGAAGTGGATCACGAGGGTCACAGAGGTGCTCAGTGTCGGTTTATCTGCAGAGGAAACAGTGCTGAGATAGCCTGGGACCTTGTGGAGTTGGGGAGGAGTCTGGAGTCCCCAAGCTGGACCCTTTCCACCTATTAGACTCACCCTGTGGGTTCCCCTGCCACACACCGCCCTCCACCCTATCCTCTCCTTCCCATCCCCATAATCATCCCCACACCAGTCTCTTCCTCACAATGCACCTCCCCCACGTCCCTGTCCAAACAGCTGCCATGCCTTTCTTTCTGTGCTTTTCTCCATAGTGAGGTCGTCGTCCTCACTGTCCCGCTCCAGCAGTGCCACTGCCGGTGCCAGGGCTCAACGATGTGGGGATGCCTGACTCTACGGGAGCTCACTCCTGCTGGGACTGTGCTGCCTCCCTGACACACCTGCCCCTGGGCCAGCTCTCCATCCTGTCAAAGTGGCGTCCCGAGTCCTCCCCATCTGGCCTCATTGTCTCATTCAGGCATCTCTCCTGGCAGTCCTGCCCCAGGACAGCCCCTGGCCCTCCTTCCATCTGCCCCACACCCTCTGCTCCCAACATGGATCTGAGCAACACCCTGAGAAGCTCTCTGGGGATACGGGGCAGGGCTGGGGGATTGCAAAAGAGTGGTCTGAGAGGGAAGGCAGAGGCCAGGCATTCTCAGGGAGAGACACTGGACCTAGCCCCTTCTCCCTCTCTCCAGTGTGGGGCAGAGCAGTTGCCAGCAAGGGCCCCAGGGAGGCAGTTCTGTCCTATATATCTGTCTGTCCGAGACTAGTATCCCTCCCAGAGACCTGTCCTGACCGCTGCCAGCCATACCTGTATCCTGGGCCTTCACGAGCACTGTGTACATGTCCCCGGGCCGGGCGCCCTGCAGAGGCCGGGCAGTGTGCACCTCCCCGGAGAACTCCTTGATGCAGAACCAGCCCTCTGAGTCATTGACCAGGGAGAACCTGAGGCCCAGAGGAGTTAGAGCAGGGGTCCCCAAACTTTTTACATAGGGGGCCAGTTCTCTGTCCCTCAGACCGTTGGAGGGCCGGAGTATAAAAAAAACTATGAACAAATCCCTATGCACACTGCATATATCTTATTTTTAAGTAAAAAAACAAAACGGGAACAAATACAATATTTAAAATAAAGAACAAGTAAATTTAAATCAACAAACTGAGCAGTATTTCAATGGGAACTATGCTCCTCTCAATGACCACCAATGAAACAGGTGCCCCTTCCAGAAGTGCAGTGGGGGCCGGATAAATGACCTCAGGGGGCCGCATGTGGCCCGCGGGCTGTAGTTTGGGGACCCCTGAGTTAGAGGGTGGGGAAGCCCTGGGATCATATACATAGTCTTGCTCAGAGACCTCCAGGGCTGTGTGACCTGCTCAAGTTGTTTATCTTTTCTGTGACTTACAGGTGGCACCATTCCCTGGAGTGCCCAGTCTCTCTCCCCAGCTTCAGGGACTTGTTGGGGGGCAGGGCTTGAACCACAGATATTGTGGGTAGGGAAGGGATTCACAGAACCTGGGGAGTCTAACTCAACTCCACTAGTCCCAGGTCACCCCAGAAATGGACCAGGATTGGGCATCCTACCCGAGCTACAGCCTGGATGAGGGTACTGGGGAAGGCCCAGTCTAGGCAGCATGGGGAGGCACTACCTGAGCTCACATGGGGTCAGAATACCCCATGTCCTGTCCAGCTTATCTAGCCCTGATCCTCCCCCAAGAAGTCACAGCCTTGGTCCCTGGCCAATTGGCTCAGCAGTAGATCATCGGCACAGCATGTGGAAGTCCCGGGTCTGATTCTCAGCCAGGGCACAAAGGAGAGGTGCCCATCTGCTTCTCCACCTTTCCCCCTCTCCTTCCTCTCTGTCTCTCTCTTCCCCTCCCACAGCCAAGGCTCCATTGGAGCAGAGTTGGCCCAAGTGCTGAGGACTCTCCGTGGCCTCCACCTCAGGCGCTAGAATGGCTCCAGCCCCAATGGAGCAAGGCCCCAGATGGGCAGAGCATCGCCCCCTGGTGAACATGCAGAGTGGTTCCCGGTCAGGTGCATGTGGGATTCTGTCTGACTGCCTCCCCGCTTCTAACTTCAGGGGGGGAAAAAAAAAGTCACAACCTTGGTATTAGCCAGGTCTCAGAAACTTTGCAGGCAGTAGGTAATATAAGTTGCCTCTAAGGCCCTGGGCTCATCCCTGGGGAGCAGGGCAGGTCCAGCCCAGTTAAGGGGCTGGGCTTCGGGCTCACCTGAGGGGACTGCTCATGCGGTCTGAAGGCTGGATGGTCAGCAGGAGGGAACCGGCTGGGGTGCTGACTGGGACGCTGGCCTCATAGCTCTCCTGGTCCAACTCAGGGGGTGGCACCACCCTCTCCACCAGCACAGTCACGGTGGCTGTGGCTCCAGGGCCCAGGCCTGGCCCCACCAGTTCTGCCACACTCCGTACCACCACCACCAGCTTGTGACTTGGAGCTGTCTCGTAGCTGAGATTCTGGAAGCGGTGGGGCCTGGGTCACTGTGTGGCCTGGGCTGTGGCACACTTGTGTGTGCCGGTGTGCCCCTTCCTCACCCCACGCCCTTTACCTTCAGCAGTCGCAGCTGGACACGATCAGAATCTGGCTTCCAGTCCAGGCCAAAGGTCTCATCTACATTCCCTGCCTCGATGGCAAAGTGCATGAGCCGGAAGGCAGGTTCCAGGTCGGCATCAGTGGCCGTGAGTGTGGTCACCAGAGTCCCTGGCTCTGTGTCCTCAGGGAGGTGTATGGGCTCAATCTAGAGACAGTTGGATGGGCTGTGAGTCCCCCAACAGCTCCTTCTCAAGGTCTCCTCCCTGGCTCCTGCTTACCTGGGAAGCGGTGAACTCAGGAGCATGGTCATTGATGTCTGTGATTGTGACAGCAATCTCACATGTGCTGCTGAGACCTGAGGCAAGGGAGGGCATGTTGGGGAGGCCAGGATAAGAACACAAGGGGCAGGGAGTCTGGGTCATCATCAGGGTCACCAGCAGGGCTCTTACCGCCTTCTGCTCCTCCTAGGTCAACAGCCAGCACCTGAAGCAGGATGTTCTGGCCAGCGTGGAGGGGGACAGCCCCCAGTGTCACACTGCCTGAGGTAGAGTCTATCTCAAAGGCTCTCCCTTCTGTCCCCTCCTCAGACTCAGGGCTCAGCAGCCAATACACAACATGGGAATTTGGGGAACCAGGGGCATCCATGTCCTCTGCCAGCAACCTAGTCACCTTGGTGCCTGCAAAGACAGCACGCACATGGGTGGGCCCAGGGCCCAGTCCGGAGGCCTATTTCACCCACTCCTCTTTTGTGCTGGACTTCACTTGAGCTCGTGTGTGTGGGTGTGAGCGTGGGTGTGAGCGTGTGTGTGTGTGTGTGTGTGTGTGTGTGTGTGTGTGTGTGTTGAGGGGGTCATTAAGGCTGACCCCATCCCAAAGAAGAGCAAGATGGGATGGCTCGTAGAGGCTTCACCCCTCCCCCAGCCCCTGACTAGGCCTATAGCCCACCTGGGGGACTGAGCTCAGGGATGCTGATTGGGGGACCACGTGGGGGGCAAACAGGAACGTTGTCATTCTCATCCATCACCACCACCTGCAGCTCCTGAGGTTCTGTGTAGTCCTCACCACGGGTATTCTGAGCCCGCACCTGGAGCAGGTACTACAGTGGGCAGTGGGGCTTCAGATGCAGGCCAAGGGCAGCTCCAGCCTGGCCTGGGTCTGGGTTCCCTTCTGATGGCCAGCTCCAGCTTTTCTGGGTGCTCTTTCACTGCCTCAGCGCCTGTGAGGGATGTGACACCCCCAGAAGCAAACCAGACAGTGACCAAGCCCCCATAGCCTGCCCTCCTGGCACCCCCCCTCACCTCACCTCAGCCTGGGCTTCTCGGTCCAGCTGCCTGGTCACGTAGATCTTCCCCTCTGCATCCACATCAAAGGTCCCAGGGGGCTGGCTCTCCAGGTGATAATGTACATTCCCCCCACTCCAGTGTGCCTGGGAAGGGACACAGAATGAGACACCCCAGGACGAGAGACAGAACCAGCCGGGTGTCAGTCCTTCCTGTCCAACTGTTCCCAAGTGGGGAGCCTGGGCCCCAATTACTGCGTGACTCAAGGCAAGTTGCTGTCATCCCTGAGTCCGGGTAGGGTCTTTCTGTTTGGGACAGTTCCACGGTGGCTTTGCACTGGTCCAAGCCTGGCCCCTGCCTGCCCACAGTGCCTGAATAACTAGGTTGTCTGTTTCTTTTCCCTCAGGCAGGGCCTGACCCTAGGACATTCCTCGAGGAGGCCTGAGACATTCCTGGCCTGAGTGACAATCCCCCTGGCAGCAAGGAGCAGCAGGGGGGTGGCAGCTGTTCTCCCCGAGGAAGCCTGGGGCAGACACAGGAGGTCACAGCAGTCACACGTGCCAGAGGATAGCAGGTGAAGGGCTGGGGGTCTGGTCCCAGGACCCCACACCCTGATGGGGACAATGGAGATAAGAGCACAGGTAAGGGGAGGGGTCGATCTGGACCCCAGACCCAACCCCAAAGTCCCCATGAGACTCAGGTCCAGCTGTACCCAATGTAGGGCTACCGCAGCCACTGAGTCAGTTACTCACCTGGGAAATGTGGTGTGGGTATGGAACTTTAAGATTTTCTGCCAGGTGGACAGGATCTAGGGGCACCCAGGTGCTCTCTACTATGGAGACATCTATAGTAGCTGTGTCCTGGTGCCCTGAGGCCTGGTCACCCATATCCTTGACCTGTACCAACAGCTGGTAGGGTCCCTCCAGGGCCTGGTCTAGACTGGCACTCCCTAGAAGAGGCAGGGTGGTCAGCTGAGCAGGGGGTGAGGGAGCAGGGGTTCAGGGCATCCTTCTCTCAGCAAGGTACCAAACACAAAGCCAAGCATATAGTAGGTGTTTAGGATACTTTCTTGGCCAAGGGATGAGAAGGACTTTTAGCACCATTGTGAGCATCCAACCAGAACTTTTTCTTTCTGTATAATTAGGGGAGAGTGTGAACGCAGTCCCCCACTACCACAAATTATGCAGTCAAGTTTCCCACATTTGGGGAAATCGCAGGGGTCAGCTCATCTGGAGTGCAATGGATAAGGCTCGCCCTGGGAAAACCATTTTTGGGACCATGGTATCTCCCCTGCCAGGTAAGTATAATCCAACCAGAACTTGACAGTTTGCAAACTCACTTCCATATCTAGCCACACAATGAATGATTGATGGACAGGATGGGGGGATCACAGGATGGAGAGGGGGAGGAGGACATGGGTGAATGGGTAAGTGAGTAAGATGGCCCTTTGGATGAATGAAAGGTTGACTAGGTGGATGGTTGGGAGTTGGGGAGCAGGAAGATGATTGGGGATTTGGGTGTGCGGTGCGTTAGTTTGGATGGATGTTTGGATAGATGAACTGCATATGTGGTTGTGTGGGTAGATGAGTGAATGGGTAGCTGGCTGGCTGGCTGGGTGTATGGTTGACTTTTCTTTCTATCCTCAGACCATGCCTTGCTCTGAACCCCCAGGTCTAGGCCTCTCTTGCTGGCAGTCCAAAGGTCTCCCAGCAACATCCTAGGCTATAATCCCTCAGTTCTCTCCTACTTTGTCCCTTAGGCCTGGGTCTCCAGAGTGTAGGGCTGTGGTACTCCATCCACACCATTTAACTCTCTATACATGGTCCTGCCTCCATGCGTGGTTCACGTTGGCCTTTTGCCTTGATATTCCCTCTATCTAGAGTGGTCTTTTCTCCTCCTTTATATCTCCTGCTGCCACCCATTCATCTATTACCACCTTCCCCAGCTCTCCCTGACTCTCCCCATCACACCCCGCTCAGGCTCACCTTTGGGGCTGAGGGCCAGAGCCCCGAGCCGAGGCTCCAGCTGGAACATGTCTGGGGAAGGCTGGGCTGGGGCCTGGCTCAGGATGTGGAATCGGAGATCCGAGTTAGCGGTTCCTGGCTCATCGCCATCCGAAGCCTCAAGGAAGAGGAAGGGAATGCCTGATGAATATGGAGAGGGCAAACCATAAGGGTTAGGGAGGATGGGAGAGTCTCCCAGGCCTTTCTATCTCTTCCAGGTCCTTCCTTCCATATCCATCATTGTATCAGGACTCAAAGAGAACCACAGCTTTTCACCCCACTTCACGGATGAGCAAACTGAGACCAATGTGGATGGGACTCCCCTGAAGACACTGAATGGGGTAGAGGGGCGCAGGATGGGACAGAAACGGGAGGAGGCAGCCTGGACCATGGCTGCCCTGTCCCTGTGCTGACTCTGACCATCTCTTTACTCTCTGATATCCCTTCAATGCCCACCAGAAGTTGCTGTGTGCTGACTGCCCTGGCCACTCACCAGGCCTGGTGCCTTGGCTCAGCTGAACTCTGTAGATGGCCTGGGAGAAATGGGGCACTTGATCATTTTCATCCTTCACGCGCACAAGCACGGGCTGGGGGCCCCACAGGACATGTCCATCTTCAGTCTCCTGAGTGACCTGCAGGGAAGGGTAGTTAGTGCCCCGCCCTGCCTTTGCTGCTCTTCCCTACACCTGGCCCAGCCCTACCTGTAGCTGGTACTCTGCCTGTTCCTCGCGGTCCAGGGCTCTGGTCACCAGCAGGAAACCAGACTCAAGATCCACAGCAAAGGGGCCCTCAGCTGCCGTGGCTGGGTTTCCTGACAGCACAATCTGGCCCTTGGCTTCTTCATGGGGTAGCGGCAGCTGGTGGCGGAAAACAGAGGTGAAGGGAGGGGTGCCATATCTGAGGCATGCTCCCTCCAGCCAATGGCCCCATTTTGTATGTGGAGAAACTGAGGCTCAGAGAGGGCTAGCACTTGTATGAGGTCACACAGCCAGTAATTAACAGGACTGAGATTCAAAGCCAGAGCTTTTTCCCCTGTACCTGATGCTCTCTAATACTCCCTGCACTTCTTTCTGAAACTCCTCCCCAATACTTTACTCTTTAACTTAAAGATCTACTTTCTTCTGGGATTAAAACCTTGCTAGTCATGCACACTATATCACATCTGGAGAGCAGGGTTTAAAAGTGAGCCAGAGCAAGAAGAGAAAGGAGAATTGGAGATGGGGAAGCAGGCAGGACTTGGGGGGAGGGCAGCCCACCTCGGTCAGGTACACCTCGCTCAAGCTCACCTTGGTCAGGTACAAAGGGAAATTTCCACCATAGTTTTCCGGGACTTCCACACTCAGCTCTGCAAGCTGGGCCTCGAGGAGAGCCTGTGGGAGGATTCCCACCTTGTCACCAGGCTCTGTCTTCCTGCCATGGTGCTGGGGACCTGACAGGGAGGGGAATTTCTGCCTCTTCCCTGGACCTGGTCATAACTTAGTGCATCCACCCTCATGATCCCACAACAGACTTATAGCCAGCTCTGCCCCCTGCCCCCAACCACCACCCTCCATGGTCAGTGTAACTGCTCCAGGTGGAGGGGGGAGCAAGGGTGCCAACCCCCAAAGCCCGGATCTGAAGGAGGGGAGCCAGACCCAGCTCACCTGGGGGACGAAGAGGCAAAGCAGCCACAGCCAGGCAGGGATCATGGTCAGGATGGGCCTGAGGGACATGGCGGTGAGGGACCAGTCCAGATCAGTGGGCGGGGCCATCCCTCCTATCACCCTCCCCTAGAAAGTATTCCTCTACTCACTCCCACTCAGCCCAGGCCGTGGCTTCTCCAAGCCCCATGGGACGTACTGTCTCTCCTTCACCTGAACCTCCTCCAACCTGGTCCCTAAGGGGCAGGTGGCCAGGCCTTCTCCTGTCCCCTGTCCTTTATTTATTTATTTATTTATTTATTTATTTATTTATTTATTTATTTTTAAGACTTTATTTATTTTAGGCAGAAGAGAGAGAGAGAGAGAGAAGGGGAAAGTGAAGGAAGCATCAACTCCCATATGTGCCTTGATGGGGCAAGCCCAGGGTTTCAGAACAGTGACCTCAGCATTCCAGGTCAAAGCTTTATTCACTGCACCACCACAGGTCAGGTCTGTCCCCTGTCCTAAACTATCCCAGTAACTCTCAGAGCTTCCCCTCCTCATCCTGTCCACATGAACACTGCCACCCTTGTCTGCTGCCTCAGCTCATTCCAAACGCATAGACAGAGCGACTTCAAGGCAGACTGACCTCCTCTTCCTCCCCTTAGAAGGGCCAGCGGCTCCCATTGCTAGCAGTGTAGCGCCCAGCTGCTTAGCCAAGCCCACCAAGGCCCCCAGGCCCAGCCGCCCTGCTGCTTCTCGGTTCTGGCCCCCAGAAGGATCTCCATGGGAGTCTCACCTCCAGACCTTTGTCTCCTTCCCACCTTAGCCTCCTAAATCGTGGCTCTCAAAGTGGTAACTTCCCAGCAGCCCTGAAAAATCATAAAAGTTTGGAAAGACCCTGATGACTCTGAGGGTCACTTCCTGCAGTTGACTCGTGCTGCAGGCAAGGTGGGAAGGACAGGGCCTGACCAAGGTCACAGAGGATTAATTAACCACAGGCGAATTCCTCCTGGGGCAGAGGACTCTTGGTTCAGGGTCTCCAGAACTGTTCTTCCTTCCACTGCCATCCTTCAGACTTGGAGTCCCCTCAGGGCCGGAGCCCTGGCCTCATCTGGGCATTTCCCGGCACTCAGCGTGGAGCTGGGCACACAGAGCATGGACAACCTCTCCGATCTTCCTGGACGACGGGAGGACAGGGCAGTGTTTCTCCTTCCTCCACCACCAGACCCACCTAGCCCTGCCCACCCCCACCCCAACTCCCAGGCCCTCACCTGCTGGTGCCTAAGGCTGACTCCCTCTGTCCACCTACCAGGTGAGGCTTTTTCTCCGTGAAGTGCTGGCTGGACCGAGCTGGGTGGAGTAGGGCAGGGCAGACACTTGAGCAAGAAGGGCGGACACTTGAGCAGGTAGGCGGGCCCGCCACGCTTGCTCGGAAGTGGAAAACGCCACTGGGCCCACAGCAGCAGGCCTGGACCTGCCCAGCCCCCCAAGTTACTCATTGACTTTGGAAAGCTGGGGGCTGCTCAGCATCCATCCCTGCCAGTCCCAGGAGGTGGGGAGACCTTCGGCCTGGCACTCCTCCCAGCCCTACACAGTCCAGTGGGCACTTCTTAGCCCTCTGCGCTTGGGCAGTACAGTCTATGGGTTTCCTATGCGCGGAGTCAACCAACCGTGGGTTGCAAATATTCAAAAAAGAAATTGTTATATTGTTGTTGACATGTAGTTAGGCCTACAATGGTTGCATCTTACTGAACATGTACAGACTTTTTTTCTTGTCATTATAACAACTATTTATATAGCACTTACATTGTGTTAGGTTTTGTAAGATAATTTAAGTATTCAGTAGTATAAGATTAGGTATTATAAAATGATTACAAACTATATTAAGTATTAGAGAAATGATTTAAAGTATACAGGAGTATATGCGTAGGTTATATACAAATACTACACCATTTAGATAAAGGACTTGAGTATCTGCAGATTTTGGTATCTGTTGGGGTCCTGAAACCAAACCCCCGCGGATACAGAGAAACAACTTTACTTTTCCTGTGGCTCCAGATTTTATCTCACTTCTCCCCATCCACCAGCATCTGCAGCTCTACCTTGGCCCACTCTGTCCCTTTTGTCCAGATGCCCTTCCCACCCCTTTCATCTGTGGGATGAGCACCTGCTCAGGCATCAGTACTCAGCTCATATTCCCTTCCCCAGGAAACCTGCCCTGGGCTCCCAGGCTTGTTCAGGGTTCTCCTGGTTCCCCTCTGGGACTATTCCACCCCACTGCATGTGCTATGTCTGTCAATGCAGAGAGGACACCAGATTTTTATTGCCTCTCTCTTCCATTTGACTGGGAGCCAGCCCCTCCAGAGCCGCACTCTTGGACCCAGCAATGACCTGGCCATTGCCTGGTCTCGGCGGCTCCCGTCCATCTTGTGAAACTAAGACAAGGAGCTGGGGATTGTACATGAAGGAGAGGTGAGCACTACACCACCTGAACTGGGCATTCAGGGCTCCAGACCACCTACCAGTGAGACAGTAGGTTGGGGTCAGTGGCCTGGGAGATCCCTGAGGCCGCCTGAGTGCTCCCACTAGCTTATGGACACTGAAAGGGCTGAGACAATAAATTGTCTCATGCCTCTGAGTAGGAAGGAGAAGACTAAGCAAGCTCAGGTGACCTTGAAAGAATTGCAGAGCTGACCAGGGGCCCTTTCCCCAGTAAGGGCAGCCAAGCAGAACCAAGAGAAGCTTCTGGGGCCTAGAAGTCCAGAACAAGGGGGAAGGGTAGAAAGGGTCACAAGGTCTCTAATCTCTTCTTGTTCTCAGCGCTTCCCATGGTTTCACCTGAGTCCTTCTCACTGCATATCTAGTTAGTTCTCTGAGGTTGGAGGTTGGGCCGGGTCCCTGCAGGTGCACTCAGCTTTGTCTCTCGCAAGCTGAGTGCCTGCCTCAGGGTCACTAAGGCATCCCAGACATCCCACCTTGTGCATAGGGATGTTGAGGGACCTCACATGTGTTAAACTTCTATTATGTACCTGCTCTAAGCACATAACTTTATTATTCCACTCATTCTATTCTGAAAAGGACATCATCCCCACGTCACACCCTGGGGCATGGAGAGTCGAGAAGTTTGCAAAGGGTCACACAAGCCAATAAGTGGCAGAACAGGAAGGTCTGGATTCTTCTTAAGGCCTTGAAACCTTCACCTGCTCTGAGAAAACCATGCCTTCCACATGCCTGGAAGTATGCAGGGGATGTGGGAATGGAGAGGGTGGAAGCTTTGAACAGTTAACATTGCCCTGGGGGGCATGCCAGTTAGTTACAGAAGTCAGACACTGAGGAGCAGCCTTCAAACCTCCTGCCATTGAACAACCGTGCTCAGGACTCTAACCGGGTTGTGGGGGTGGGGGTGGGGCTCCCACTGGAATGAATAAGTTTAACCAATGAAGGAATGTATGGACCCTGGCCTGGAACCTTCTCAGAAAGTCTCCAGCCTTGCCCCAGGCTGCCTCCAAGCTCTGGAGACGGGCAGACCTATATACCAGTCCCCACTCAGCCACTTCGACCTGTGTGACCTAGGGCAAACACTTTAGTTTCCTAACTGCCATTGCTGAATGGGGTCGCTTGTTCCTGAAATGACATCCATAAAGCAGGTACCTGTGCCCATAATGGCTCCCCTTCCTGAGAACGATGGGGAGACAGGCACACCTCTTTACCAGTGAACGCGCACACATTTCCACACGGATGCAAGGCCTCTCATTCCAGGCAGGAAGGGATCCAGGGCCTGGTCCTGCCCATACCACATTAGCCAATGCTGAGCATGGTATGTTCTGGCCAGGCCACTCATAGTGGGGAGAACAGTGAGGCCCCCCTCAGTAGCCCAGCTTCAGCAGGGAAGTGGGGAGCCATTCAGTCAAGTCTACAGAATGTGCCTTCCTCAACCCACCCTTAATAAGCCAGGGAGTCTTATCTTCTCCACCCCTTCTGGAGGGAGCATCAGCCAGAGGACCAGACCCAGGGTTCCTGTTTGGCCATGACACCTGGGGCAGGTTGTGGTCCTTCACGCAGTCTCAGTTTCCCTTACACTCAGTGGGTGATTGAATCATCAGCCAGCTGGGAATGCCAGGCCCCAGTGCAGGAGAAGAATCCGGATAACACGTGGGAGGGGTTCAGGTCTCCTGCTACTGGGACCCCCCCAACCCGGGACCCCCCCAACCCTCGCCTTCCCCCTCTGACTCAGCAGGCTATTTCTGGGCCCACACATTAGGACAAGCAAAGCCACGTGCTAGGGTGAGGCAGCGAGCCTCCATCCCTCAACTTTGGGAGCTCTGCTGCTCCTGCAGCCTCTCCCTCCCAAGAGGAAACACAGAGTCCACAGCCTTGACCTATCAGTAAATAGTCTTTATTACAAAAATCTGCCTGTAAACAAATAGCCACTGCACTGAATAGCCACCCTCCAGGGCATGCACACCAGGTGGGGAGAAAGGAAGAGTCCTCTCCCCACACCCAGACCTGTCCCAGGGGCTGGGCTCAGGCTGCTGTTTGGGACGCACATCCGCCTGCCCAAACACCTTTTTGGGCCCAGCCCTCGATGGCCGGTAGAAGCCACCTCCCAGGGCAGCACTGTCTGTCCATGACCATGAGGTGTGGGACACCCAAGTCTGAGCCAGCCCTGAGGCACCAAGGGCAGTTTGCTGGGCCAGCCCACCAATCTGCCCATCTGTCTGCATGACTCAGCGAGTGCCCTTGAGGCCTAGAGCACGGAGAGGTCGTGGCAAGACTTGGACTTGGCACGAAAGGCCATCTTGCGGCTGTTGCGTGCTACAATGCGGCCCAGGAAGCGCTTCGCCTTCTTGCCGAGGCTCTCTCGCCGCTGGGTTCCGGCTTGCCGACGTGCATTGGCCTCTTTGCTGTCCCTACGCAGGCGTATCTGGCGCACAATGCCCTCAAACAGCGCCTGGACGTTGTGGTGCAGCGCAGCCGAGGTCTCAATAAACTTGCAGTCGAAGACCACTGCACAGGCCCGGCCCTCTGGGGTAGGTGGGGACAGGCACACATCAGTACACAAAGGGCGGGTGCGTGAGGAGCCCACTCAAACTCTGGCTACCCCATGGCAGTTGCCACTCAGGAATCTGTGGGTAAGGGACAGTGGAGCCCTGGGTCCTTCTCAGAAACAGAGATCCCAGCTCCTGTATGGGTTTTCTGAGTTTAAGGAGCTGACAAAGGCCCGTAAAAGGAGACTCATTTATTGAAATAATTTGAAGTCTGTTATATAAAAGAAAGTGCCACAGTTGTCAACACAGGAGAATGAGAGCTTTGTTGGAAAGCTTAGTATTTTATGATTTAAGGTTTTATCATGATGAATGACCGGTAGAATGGTGAGTATGTAACCAAGTCACTTCTTCCTCTGAGGGGGGCTCAGTTCTGGGGGCCACCAAAGAGGATGCTGAGCCCAAGAGGAGAGGGTTCTCTCCAGGGGCAAGCCTACTTCAAGGCTGGCCCAGGCCTGGGATCCAGGCTCTGACCTCCTAGCCTGGTTCCATGCACTCCCTTCACGCCTCGTCTGTCAGGCCAGAGCCACAAAAGACAGGAGAGGAGGGCCTGGAGGTGACCCAGCAACCTCCACCTCTCCTAATGCATGTGGTCTTTTCCCTAGTATTCTTGGGTTTGGGGGAGCCCTATGGAAGAACAACAGTCTCTCACTCTGCCCCCAAAAGTTTTCTTCCTGAACATTTTTAGCCACTGATGATCCCCAGAGACTGAAGCTGAGTCAAGACTGAGTGGATTGCAGCTCAGCCAGCATCTCCCTCCCTTTCTGACCCACACCCTGCTCACCATCCAAGGAGACCTCGCGAGAGCGCACCAGATCACTCTTATTGCCCACTAGGATGATGGGCACATCGTCTGTCTGCCGGGCACGCCGCAGCTGAACCCGCAGCTCTGAGGCCTTCTCGAAGCTGCCCTTGTCCGTCACTGAGTACACGATGACATATGCATCCCCCATGGCCATGCAATGGCCAGGTAGCCAGTGGCCCCCATCCTAAAGAACACATACAAACACATACATTTACCCAACAGTCCTCATGCCCCAGCACAAGGCTGTTACTCCCAGCAGGCTCCTACCCCAAGCTCACCCCTCCCACTATGCCCAGGGTCTAGGCCGGCATCCTACCTGCTCCCAAATGTCATAGACCATGAGTGATGCCTCTTCACCATCCACCATGATGGAGCGATCATACGTGTGCCCTAGACAGGAGACCAAAAATTGTGTTACTTGCTGGCTGCCAAAAGCCTCCCCACCCCCACTCCATGCACCAAGTTTCCTATTCTGGCCACACCCCCAACTCCTCCCTAGAGACCTCCAACCTTCCTGTCTGCTGATGGTTGGTTGCTATGTGGCAACAGAAGTGATGGGGAGTTGGAGAGCATGCTGTGCCTAACCCCCACCAAGATATCCCTTCCCCAAGCTAGCAATAACCTGGATGGCCATTCCTGTGCTCCCTGCCCACCTGTTGTCTGGGCCTCAGGTGGTTCTGACTACAGTGGCCTGAGTTAGAATAATGACAGTCATATGCTCTGGGGGCCTTGGTCACCTAAGGTGCCTCTCCTAGAAACTCCCTCTGGCTGTGTTTCTGTCTGTCCTGGCGGAGGGTTGGGGTGGGGTTGTCCTGTCCCCATCCTAGCGTACTCATATGTATGTCCTGGGCTTTCTACTCAGTATTTCTTCCTCTACCAAGGGTCCATTCTTCTTAATTTCTCCGACTGTGAAATGGGTAAGTAGAGGCATGATTCTGAAAATGCCTTTAGGATCCCTTGGCACTTGTCGCTTTTATGCCAGTCCCCAGCCCTGTAGCGCCACCAGTAGTAACCCTGGGCTCTCCCCTCCTTAGACTAGTCTCAGCCCCTCACCTGCGGCCTCTGCTTCAGGCCCGTCCTCCAAACCACCGAAGATCCGCGCCAGAGCGCTCTTGCCCACACCGGGCGCCCCCAGCAGCAGCACCTTGTAAACGCTCTCGTCTGAGTCGCTGCCCCCTGAGCTGAGCGAGTCAGAAGAGCTCTCGGGCCAGTCCAACCTCGGACCCTGGGTCCCGGTCCGCGCCGCGGTTGTCAGAGCGCTGGGAGCTAGCGCCGCCTGCAGGTCGCGCTCGTCCACCGGCATGCTTCGGCGGTGCAGCGGGGGCGCTGGGCCCCAGGGTGTGCTGCCCCGACGGCGCTCGCGCTCCCGGCCCCCGCCGCGGCTCCCTCCCGCTCCGCTGCCGCCGCCATTCAGAGTCATCGTGTCGGACGCCGTCTGGGGAAGAATTGAGATGGCCTCGTAAGCCGCGGTGGAGTGGAGAGGGAGGCTGGACCCCGGGCGTGCCTGCCCGACCTGGGGTCTGGCAAGATGCTTGGGACCGACGACCTGGGGTCTGGCAAGATGCTCGGTCCCCATCCTAGTCGTGAAGGTCCTCGCACCCTGACTTGACTCACCCTCCAGACTTATCCATGGCAACTCGGACGGTGCAACCACCCCCATCCCGTTCACCAGGACACTCACCCACTCGCACACAGACACGGTCAGGACTATGTCCCGTACTCGGATCGCGGGCTAGGACTCAATGCTGTCACAGCCGCTGCCTTCTCTGTCCACACTAGGTCCAGGCTCCAGAGCTGCCTATTTAAGCCTCTGCCCGCCCCCGCGTCGCCCCCGTCCACGCTGAGGCCGGGGCTGACGTGTTTGTCCCCCTCTCCCCAGGAGGGATCCCACACCCTCCCCCCCCCAGGACCTTACACCCACAGAGACCCCGCCCCCCGCCCCCGCCTCCCCAGCCCCGCCAGGGCGGAGCAGGGGCAGACTGGCACACAAAGCCCGTGTCTCAGGAAGAGAGAGAGAGAGTCTTTCGTGTGGGAGGCCGGGAAGGAGGAAGAAGGAGGAGTATGTGAATGGTTCTGGGGAGGTGGAGGGGAGGGTACCATCATAGGTGGGGGTAAGGACCAACCAAGTGTGCCAATTCCCTCTAGGGAATTGGGTCTGGCCCTTTAAAAGTAAATTCTTCTTTCTCTGTTGCCCAGTGCTGGCCTATTGCCTAAGCAAGCAGAACATTTGCAGGCTAAACCGACATTACCCTTCTCCACCCATTGACGACACCCACTCCCCACTGATCCATATCTGAGCTAGAATTTAGGGGTGCTAAATCCAGCTTCTAGACTCAACACCAGGTTCTTCCCTCTCCCCTCCCTGCCATAGGGAGTTGAAGTTTCTGCCTGATGAGCATGCCCTTCAGTGTGAGGGTTAGGGTGAGGGTTAGGGTTGAGCCTCTGGAGGCCCTTGGAGAGCTGTTTAGAGGAGGAAGCAAGGAAGGGAGGTCCTCTGGCAGTGTTGCAGGTACAGGTGAAAGCTTGAATCCTGGGCAGGGAACACTAGGCCAGAGAAGGGAAAGGATGAACTCAGCACCACCTCACTCACCCCCCGGCACCCTCCAGACAGCTGCCAGCCACCCTGCTAAAAATACCTGACTCTGGCCCTGGCCCTGGCCCTGGCCCTAACCCTGGTCATTCGGTTCCTGGGCTGGAAGTTGCCCAAAGTTGGGGAAATCCTGGCAGGCAGGTGTCAGATACCGGCAGGAGCAGATAGGGGTGGAACTGGACCAGGAACTGGATCAGGGCTGGATCCAGCCACCTTAAGAGCCGTCCGTGTCTCTCTCCTTCCCTCTAGCTCTGGTCTGGACCTGCTTGTTCAGGGCACATGCAAGGCCTGGAGGTTCAGACTCCCAGCCAAGAGGAGCATAATGCAACGGGGTGGGGGGGAGGGCTCTAGCCACCAATATCCAGAACTCACCCCCTCTTCAGACCTCGGTGGCTGCCAGGACATAGAGGGGAGGTGTAATGAGGAAGCTGGTTTCTAGTCCTGGCTCTGACTCCAGGTTCCTGGGTCTTGCCTCCATCCCAGTCTCTGGGTACCCAGCTATAAATTGGGCTCATATATCTGGGGTGTGTGAGGGTTGGGGATAGGCAGGCTATGAGGTACTTTGTGACAGGGACCTACTATCAGACTCTGATGTTTGGTTGTGACAGTGTGGTAGGAGTGGGAGCACCCGTTCAGTGCTCAGGTGACATCACAGATGGATAGATCCTGGTGGGCTGTTGTAGGTCGTCATGGAGACCTGGTAGGGCTCTCTGGCTGCTCTGTCAGTTTCCTTGGCAACATCTGAAAAGGCCTTGGAGTGAGGTGGGCTTGACTAATTGTTGGGGTTTTTTGAAGGCTTCTCTTGTTCTTGAGGTCCTCCAAGTAGACAAGGGCCAGACTAGGCAGGGGGCCTGTCCATTTGTGTTCATGTGGAACCCCATACTGGCTCTAGCTTCCTCGGCTAGGTCCAGTGGGAAGAGGGAGTCAGGGGTCAAGCCTCATGTCAGAGGATACAAGTCTCAAGGGCCATCAAGCCACTTTCCATCAGGATCCTGGCTGGGCTGCTTATGACTCCTCCTACCCACTGCACATACATGACTGTGCCATTAAAGAGAGCCCCTAAATGTCTGGCAGAGGGTGGTAAGTTGGGTGGGGGGGGGTACCTGTGGCCCTTCCCAGCAGGGAGTCATGCAAGGAATTTAGGACTGGGTTTCCCCTCTGGTAATCTGAGCTCTTGACCTCAGCAGTGTTTCTTCCTTGCCATGGGAACTGCATCTACATTGAGCCACTCAGGCCCCAGGCATTCCCCAACAGGGCAGATACACCCAACTCAAGCCTAGGTATGGCCTGGGGCCCCAGGAACCAAGACCAGGACATGACCTTCAGACACCCCTACTCCCACTTTCTGATCCCAGCTTTCTGGACAGCCTGACCTCCAATCCCAGCTCTGCCCCTCCCTAGCCATTTCATCTCTGCCCCATTTATCTTGGCTGAGCCTCAGTTTCCTCCTGTGTAGAATAGGGATAACGTCTTCCTGGGGGTTGTTATAAGATATAAATAAAATACACTGGTTGGCACATGTCTGGCATATAGTAGTATCTCAATAAGAACTTCTTTTTTCCATGCTTGGTTAAATACGGCAGGTTGAGTGAATCCGTGGGCCCTGTCCTGTTTCTTCTTTCCAGCTTTTGTTCTGTCCTCTCCAGAATTGTAGTCTTCCCAGAAGGGCAGATACCTCTCCTCTCTCTCATAGCCATCTTCTCTCTGAGGGACCCCCACACCCTCCTACTTCCCTTGGGTAGCAAAATGTTACAAAGCAGACTTGGCGGGGGTTCAGTGTCCTCAGCTTTCCTCACACAACAGCCCCCACACCCCAGTTCCTCTGTTTTAAGACTCAATTCATTCCACTGACTTCTACTAAGTACCTATTGTGCCCTCAGACCCTTGTGCTGTGGGCATAATGATAAGCAAAAGTCCACATAGCTGGCCATGTTCATACATGTCATGTAGTCCCTATAGCTCTCACTTAGCTATAATTTGTTATTCTCATTTTGTAGACATGGTAACTGAGGCCTGAGAAGTCATAGGCCAGAAATAGCAGAGCCAGACACACCTGGTAGAAGGATTTAGGGACCTGAAACTCACCCCTCCACACACATACCCTGTACCCATGTCCTCAGACAGCAGCTGGGTTCCAGAAAGTTCCCTGGGCATTAGCTCAGGATTCACAGATGGTGTCCCTGAAGGCAGCCAGGGGCCAGGCACGGATGAGTCAAGACTGACAAGCGGACTGATAACGCCAGCTGTGACATGATCAGCTTGATATCCCTTGCCCACTGAGGCCTGACTGCCGGGACCAGCTGAATGACTCAGTGACACCTGCCTCCCCATGACCAAATTAACAAAGGCACCACAGACCCTTTAGAGAGATCAGGGCTGTCCGTGCAAAGATAGATATACACATGATGAAGCTGACAGCCAGGTATTGGTGGTGGCGAAGGCTCCCTGGGGCCTGAGGGGCCCTGGCTTGTCACCATGCCTCTCTGGAGCACTGAGTTTCTCCACCTGTGGAAATAGGGGTACAATGCCTGAAAGATCCACTGAAATGGGCCCGGATCCATTTTAAATCTCTATAGAACAGTCCCAAGCAATTGTCATGACGATGCCCACATAACACATGAAGAAACAGGGCCATCTGTGCTGATGGCTTCACCTCTCTGAGCTTGGGCAGCCAAATCTTGGTCACTAGGTGACAAAGCCACTCCCTCCTGAAATGGGGGGGGGGGGAGGGTGTGGACATAGGCCATTCCATCCAGGCAACAGCGCCCCCTGCCAGCTGAGCTGTACCTGATAAACTGCTTAGGTTCCTCTTGACTCCATAGCTGGACGTCTTGGGGAGTAAATTACTTATTCTAGAAGCTTATTTCCTCACTTGCAAAATAGCAATAATAAAGAATAGCAACTGTGACATAAATTGAATCAAGAATTTCCCGACTAGGTTGAATACATCAAGTTCCTCCCACGACAGGCTCAATGTTGTCAGCAGGCCCTCAGCCCTCAGATTTGCCAAATGTACCAGCTCCCTGCTGAGGCCTATGAAGGTCTCTGCCCACAGTCACATCTGAGCCTCAGCAAGGATAAGGTGGGCAGGGCAAGGCTTTTAAAAATATCCTCATTTATCCTCAGAGCAAGAAACTGAGGCAGGGAATCACATCTTACAGCTCCTAACTGGATAATAAGGTCTAAGCCCCAGGATCTTTCTTGGTCACAGGGCTGGCAGAGGCAGAGGCCCAGACCTGAGCACCTGGAGTGACACACATTTCCAGGGGGCTGGTGGAAAAGGTGTTTCAGGTTTAGCAGAAAAATCTATGGTCACTGCCCAGACCAGGGGACTAGACTGAGCATCACGGGACAAGCTGACATCATACAGCTGATAGATGCTAAAGGAAACAGACAGCACTCCTTGGCAAAGTTTTCATTAATAAACTCAAATCTGAACTCAATCAACTTCTAGTTTACAGGAAACAGAGCAAACAAAGGAACAAATCAGATTGTGGTACTTCTCGAGGACAACTCACCTGGACTTTTCAAAAAAGTCAGTATCAAGAAAGATAAAAAGGTGGGAGTTGGGAAGAGAGATACCAAACGCAAATTGAACCTGATTGGAGCCTTGATTGGAGCCTGATTAAAAAAACAACTATGAATGATGTTTTAGAGGAATTCATATGCAACAGGATATTATTGATAGGCGGTGAATTGTTCATTTTTTGACCAGATAATAGTACAACGATTATACATGCTTACTCTTAAGAAACGCAGGATGAAGTACTACTTAGATGTGAAAGGCCATGTGTCTTCAGGTTACTGTAAAATATATTTATATTATACACACATGTAAATGAAGCCAGTGCCACAACATATTAACAACTGTTGAATCCAGGTGGTGAGTATACAAATGTGTTTGCTATACTACTCTTTCCAATTTCTTTGGTATACTTGCAACTTCTCCATTAAGAGAAAAAATTTTAAATGACCTGCATCTAATTGACATAGCCTATACAGGCACTCATTATGACAGCCCACACACCCCCAAAACCCAAGTGCTAGCCCCAAGATGAAAGACTCTGAGGCACACAGGATAATGAATATAAATTAAGGGTTTATTACAAAATGCAAAGTGTTAATTTCTCACTGTCGGTAATTCAAAAAAAACAAGGCCATGAGCCCTGGGTGAGGCTGGGGGCAAAAAGCCAGGCTCAAGAGCGAGCTGACAGGCACTGGTTCACAACCTCCAGTAGGTGAGCATTCTCCAGGGCAGCTGCCACCCGCTCCTTATCCGCAAGTTGCTTGTTCACTAGATGAGAAGGAGGAAGTGGTAAAATATATATACATACCCCTAACAACAAGGCCCCACCATCATCTCCTTCCCAGGATCCCAAGCCTCGATCAGGCTGCTGCCACCACTTGAACCCACACCTGGGACCCTTCTACCTCTGCCTCGTACTATGAAGCCTTATACACCCTGGTCCTGTGTAGTTAGGAGAGGGAGAGGACAGAAATGGGGGAACATAGTAAACACAGGAGACTCAAGTCAGTCCAGCTTCAGTCTAGGCTACC
The DNA here is from genome assembly GCF_036850995.1 of Saccopteryx leptura. Lineage (NCBI taxonomy): Eukaryota > Metazoa > Chordata > Mammalia > Chiroptera > Emballonuridae > Saccopteryx > Saccopteryx leptura. The sequence continues at coordinate 17,443,572 of NC_089511.1, forward strand.
ACCTCCATCGAGGAGTCACTCACGTACCAGCCCCCCTCCCCTTGCACCCCAAACCACCATGGCAAGAGGGAAGCCTCAGGGCCAATGCCTCAACACCAGCCCACACTTACCGGCATGCTCTGAGGCATGGGTCCCTGGTGTAATGTGGACATCCATCTGGGAGGGAGGTAGACAGAGACTGAGCACTCGACCACCCGTCTACCAGTTCTTCCTCTCCCCCACTCACCACCTCCTAATCATCCCTCTGGATTCTGGCCCTTTCAGTACAACCAAAACCTACCCATAGACACTCCATTTCCACCCAAAAGACTGGCCAACTGCTGTTACTTAAAGGCCAGCCTGTGCCCCACCCCTGCTCCAAACCTACTTACAGCTCCCTACCGCCCTTCCTGACACACTCCTCCCTCCTTGTCTGCACTTTCCAGCTCCGGCCTCTATTCTTGTTGTCACACTCACCTGGAAAGCCTCCTCCAGTTTCACCTCTGTTAGCTGGGGTCCCTCCAGGTCTCTGATATCCGTGTTCATGTTCTTCATGTTCTCCCCAGTAGCAGGTAATTACACTTCCCCCACGCCCAGCACTGTTTTAACCTACCTTGAAACGCTGAGGAAGAGATCGCAGAAGCTTGACTTTGATGGACAGGCCAATAAGGGTAGCCATGCTGCAGTGAGGAATGGTGGGGGTGAAGGCCACCGCCACCGTGCTCTCGGGGTCGCTCACCTGGTTGGAGGTGGGATGTCAGAATCTTGGCCCTTTCAACTTGGAGCCCCTCTTCTTAGTTTGTTGCTTCAGGTAAGCCGTCCAACCTCTTTGGGCCTCAGTACCCCCATCCATAAAATAGGCACAACAATCTCCCCCCCCCCTCCCAAAGAACCCCTGAGGAGTCCCTGAGCTGAGAGAATCACAGTCCTTTAGCGCATAGCTGAACCTTTCTGACTCTCCCGAACAAGTCACTCCCCTCGGATGCTGGCTTGACTCACCTGAACCCGGACTTGCTCTACAACGTTCAATTCTTCTAGCGTCAGTGGATGCTCCGGATCATTGATGGAGCGAATCAGATGTGGCAAGTGAAGGAAAAGGGATCTGCGCCTTCCCCCACTCACAACCCTCCGCCAGGAATGCCCGGCTCCGATACAGCTCTACTACTATTGGACATCCCTTCATCCCCCTCCCAGGCTCCCGCGAACCCGCCCGGCCCGGCAGCGGCGGATATCGAAGATCTCCCGCGCGTCGATGCTGTCTGGAACCTGCTCGTCCTCCTCGCCCGCGGTCACCGGCCGCTCCCCAGAGCGCTCGTAGATGAGGGGGTTGGCATTCTCCAGAAGTCCGCCCCCCACCCCGCCGCCGCCACCGCCCACCATCGCGGTACCGCTGCAGGCCACCCTTGGCGTGCACTTCCGCTTCTAACGGCACACTTCCGGGGAACGGGAAGGAGGCGGGGCGGGGCGACGGGGTCGCGCGAGGGACATATGGTCCTACGAGTACTCTTGCCTAGGGTTTGGGAAAGGGAGGTGGCCTCTATGTGCTCTCCACACGGACCCTGTAGGTGTGACCGTGCCAGAAAGGGTACAGAGAAGGCGGCGCTGGGCGGTGCAAGCCTTATCGTGCTGGATTCGGGGACACTGAAGACCGGACTGAAATTGAGCCTGGCGTAGGTTCAGGCATCATTTCCTTCGAGAAGTCTGCCCCGTGGGCTGGGCGGGCGCTCCCGTGCGCAGAGTTACCTCTGTCCCTGGCACAGTTCACTGCGTTTCGGAACCTCCCGGCGACGCGCCTGCATCACCCGCTATACCTTGGGCCGGAGAGTTTCCTGCCGGGTCCCCAAAGCACAGGCGAAAAGGCGTCCTTTAACCGTTTGTTGAATGAATAAATAACCGTGAACTTGGCCCTGGCCGGTTGGCTCAGTGGTAGAGCGTCGGCCTGGCGTGCAGAAGTCCCGGGTTCGATTCCCGGCCAGGGCACACAGGAGAAGCGCCCATCTGCTTCTCCACCCCTCCCCCTCTCCTTCCTCTCTGTCTCTCTCTTCCCCTCCCGCAGCCAAGGCTCCACTGGAGCAAAGATGGCCCGGGTGCTGAGGATGGCTCTGTGGCCTCTGCCTCAGGCGCTAGAGTGGCTCTGGTCACAACATAGCAACGCCCAGGATGGGCAGAGCATCGCCCCCTGGTGGGCAGAGCTTCGCCCCTGGTGGGCGTGCCGAGTGGATCCCGGTGTCCCCATTTCCAGCTTCAGAAAAATACAAAATAAATAAATAAATAAATAAATAACCGTGAACTTGATCTTGGCAGGAGGTGGAGAGAGAGGAAGCCACGGGGCTGGGGTTGGGAGTGTTTTTTAAGATAAGTGCCATGGTCTTGTGTGCATTTCAAAAGCTCGAGGAGGAAGGGGGACAGCAGAGACCCTCAGATCAGGGACAGACAATAAGGGGATGAAGAACCTTAAAGGCAGACCCAAGAGACATCCCTGAAAGTGTGATAAGGTACCAAAGAACTGTAAAACTTAGTATTGGCAACGCCATTTTAAAGAGGAAAAGTCAGGCTTCTTGTCCCCTCTTTTCTTTAGAGAATGGAAGGAGAAGGATGTGGGAGTTTCCTGGCTTACAAGGATGACTGGGTCATTTAGTTTAACTATAGTTCTCTGAAAGAATAAAGGTTATCTGAAGAACTTCCTTTCCCTTTCAATAAGGGACAATATTTACATATCTACACTGATTTTAACTCTTCCTCCCTTCCTGGAATCCTGAGAGTAACATATACCTCTAGACCAGTGGTAGACAACCTGGTCCTTACCGCCCAGTAGTGGGCGTTCCAGCTTTCATGGTGGGCAGTAGCAGAGCAACCAAAGTATAAATAAATTAAAAAGATAGATTTAACTATAGTAAGTTGTTTTATAAAGATTTATTCTGCCAAACATAGCAAAAATCCAACATAAAGTACTTGGTAAGTAATTATTATTATATGCTTTAACTTGCTGTAACTCTGCTTTATAAATTTTATAAAGTTACTTCCTTACTTTATAAATCAGCATTACTGTGGAACTGGTAGGTGGTTAGAAAATTTTACTACTAACAGAGATACAAAAGTGGGCAGTAGGTATAAAAAGATTGACTACCCCTGCTGTAGACAAAGGAATGGGAGGTAGACACTTAAAGATTTGTGGATGTCTTTGATATGTAAAACGACATCACTATTGTGTTACCTTGTAAGTTTTAATATGTAGGAATGTTTTTATAGATCCTATAGACGAATGTTGTAAGTTTATTGTGTCATGCTCCCCCTTCTTTTCCCCCAACCTATATACGATCAAGTCTATATAACTAGCTCCAGGGCTAGTTTGCACACACACGATTTGAGTTAGCTATACCCTATGTAAGTCATATGCAGCCGGCTTATTAATAAATCTACTCCTAAAAATTCTTCTGTATCCTGCCTTGGTGTCTCTATGTAAACCCGCAGAATATAACAAAAGCAAGGAGAAACTTTCAGGATGAAAGGCAGTCACACTTCCAGCCTTTTCTCCTGTGTCTCCCATCACCCTGAATGCAGGTTGTTCCCATTTCTCTATCAATGAGATTTTTTTATTATTATTATTTGAGATGGGGAGGGAGACAGAGTAAAAGGCGTCAACTCATAGTTGCTTCACTTTAGTTCTTCATTGATTACTTTTCATACGTGCCTTGACCTTTTGTGCCTTGACCCTGGTGCTCAAGCAGAGCTGGTGAACCATGGTCAAGCCAGTGACCTTTGGACTCAAGCGAGCTTGGGCTTCAAGTCAGTGACCATGGTATCATGTCAGTGATCCCGTGCTCAAGCAGCGACCTCAGGGTTTTGAACAGGGGACCTCACCGTTTTGGGTGGAGGTTGTATCCAGTGCACCACCCCAGTCAGGCTATCAATGGGAATCTTGATCGTACACCTCTTCAAGAGTTTCCCTGGGTTCCTGTCCTGGCCCTCTCCTCTCCTCTTCTCCCCTCTTTTCCCTTCATCTCCTCTTTTCCTCCCCTCTCCTCCCTTTTCTTCCCTTCACTCCTTCCCTATCCTGACCCAGAACACCGTAGTCAGGCCTGTGATTATAAGGACAGTGAACTCAGGTTTGAGGAGAAGGTTCCTGGTATCAAGGAGGGGCTGCAGAAGCCTTGAGGACCCTTCCAAGGGGGCCCAAGGGAGCCTGAGCAGTGACAGCTCAGGGAAGCGGCTGTGCCAATGCCTGCCTACTGCTGCCTTTGCCAGTTCTGTGCCCCGCTCCTGCCAAACCCACCTCTCGTCAGCTGAGCGATGCTCCTGCCTACTCCCTGCCCAGTCCAAACTCCGGACCTGAGGGAGGTACACACTGATTCCCGGAGGGGCAGGACCTTGGACAGTCTCTCCGTGAGGGAAGAGCAGTGTGCCCCGCTGTGAGCCGACCATGCAGCTGGACCGACTTTGCGTGAAGCTGAATGCGGTGGCCTGTGGACTTCTACTTCTCTTCCTCCGGGGCCAAAGTAAGGCTCCTGCGGGGATTGGGATGGGGGGCCGACAGGGACCGCGTTGGACTTGCCAAAGTCTGCAGAGGCAGGACCTGAGGCTGCGGGTGGGAAGGCGCCAAGGAGGAGGGAGCCGGTGGAGAGCTGTAGCTTGGGAGCCCTGCGCCAGACACAAGGCTCGCCACTGTCCGGGGTGGACCCCCTGAGACGCAGAGAGGGCTGTGTCCGGAGCCACACAGCATTGAGGGGTGAGCGGGCTGGAGAGGCTCTCAGGAGAGCCTCGGGACATTTCTTTCCTAGTGTTTGAAGAGCTGGGGCTGCCCGCGGGTAATAACAGTATCTTTCCGCTGCTGTTTGGCTCTGGTATTGCGCTTTTGGCTGAAGACTCCCTGGCACCCACTGAGCGCCCCTCCAAAGGGGCCCGGGGCAAAGTAACTGGCCTCTGGGAACCAGGCTCCAGAAGCCCCCAGCCAGCTGTATGCTAAAGCCTATGGACAGGCCCCCTTGTCCTCTGCCTCCCTCTCATGGCCCACCCCATGGGGCTTCTGTCCTATCTTCTGGCTGACCAGGCTCTCAGAAGTCTCCAGGACCTTCCAGCACAATGTTCTACTGTGCCTCTAATACGTCGGGTTTTGTTTTTTTTTTCCTAAACGTTTATTTATTGATTTTAGTGAGAGGAGAGGAGAGATAGAGGGACAGGAACATCATCTGTTCCTGTAACTGACTGGGGATGGAACTGGCAATCTCTGCACTCCTGGAGGCTTCTGTAAGCAACCCAGCTATCCAGCCAGGGCACTAACACCTTTCTGAAGCTCCCGGAGGGTTGAGGCTCCCGTCGGCCACAGAGCAGGAGGGACTCCCCATCTGACCAGATAGAATAATATAACAAACCCAATGTACCCATGATCTACCTTTAAAATTTTTTTATTTTTATTTATTTTGAGAGAGAGATGAGAAGCATCCACTCCTAGTTGCTTCACTTGAGTTGTTCATTGATTGCTTATCATATGTGCCTTGACCTGGAGGCTCAAGTGGAGCCAGCGACCTTGGGATCATGTTGATGGTCCTGTGCTGAAGCCAGGGACCCTGCCCTCAAGCTGGCGAACTAAGAGTTTTCCTGTGCTCAAGCTGAGGAGCCTGTATTGAAGCCCACGAGTTCAGGGTTTGAAACCGGAGACCTTGGCGTTGTCCCAGGTGAATGCTCTATCCACTGTACCGCCACCACTCAGGCCCCGTGACCCACCTTTAACAACTATGAAAATCTCATGTTTGTCTGCACTGCCACCTCTTCCTCACACCATTATTTGAAATAAATCCCAAACATCACATCTGTACATTTTTCATCATGTCCTACTTTAAAAAAATATAAATGTAATCAAATATCTATCCAAATGTTCTTATTTCAGATTACCTCAGAGGTTTTTTTTTTTTGGGGGGGGGGGTGTAAAAATCAGGATTCAAATAAGGTTTATTCTTTGAAAATTGATGATGTGTTTTTTTGTTGTTGTTGTTGTTTTTTTAACAGAGACAGAGTCAGAGTGAGGGATAGACAGGGACAGACAGACAGGAACGGAGAGATGAGAAGCATCAATCATTAGTTTTTCGTTGCGCATTGTGACACCTTAGTTGTTCATTGATTGCTCTCTCATATGTGCCTTGACCACGGGCCTTCAGCAGACCGAGTAACCCCTTGCTTGAGCCAGCAACCTTGGGTCCAAGCTGGCGACCTTGGGGTCTCGAACCTGGGTTCTTCCGCATCACAGTCTGACGCTCTATCCACTGCGCCACCGCCTGGTCAGGCTGTTTTATTTTTTTGAATAACAGCTTTGAGAAATAATTCACACAGCTTACCATTCACTCATTTAAAGTGTACAATTCAACAGTTTTTAGTATATTCACAGAGTTCACCACATCAATTCCCTTTCCCCCCAAACCTCAGCCCCAGGCAACCACCAATCTGCTTTCTGTCTAGATATGCCAGTTCTGAACATTTCATGTAAATGGACTCATCCAATATGTGGTCCTTTGTGACTGGCTTCTTTCACTGAAAGAAAATTTATCCATTTTGTAGCATATTCAATACTTCTTTTTATTCCACTGGTTAGATATGAACATTTTATAGATCTATTTATTAGTAAACAGACATTTGGATTGTTTCTACTCTTTGGCCATTTAAATAATCCTGCTATCAGCATTTGGGTACAATTTTTTTGTGTGGACATATGTTTTCAATTCCCTTGGGTTGTTGGATCATAGGTCAACTCTATGTTTAACATTTGCAGAACTGCCAGGTCCCGCTCCCCCTCCCCTAGCTCCTGCACCATCTTACCTTCTCACCAGCAATGTATGAAGGTTCCTGTTTTTCCACATCCTTACCAATATTTGTTATTATTTATTTTTTGATGTGTTTCATGAGTCTCTTTCAACCTTCAGATTCCTCCTCTGTTTCTCTTTTATTCTTCTTGTAATTTTGTTGTTGTGTTGAAGGAAGCAGTTTATTTGCTCTGGAGAGGATCCCAGAGTTTGGGTTTTGCTGATTGAGTCCCGATGGTGTCTTATTAACCATTTCTCTGCCCCCTCTATGCCTGTAAACTTGTATTTATATTCTAGAGGCTTGATCAGATCCAGGTTTTAGGTGTTGATTTGCTTTGTTTGGGGGCAAGACTCCTTCATATTTGGTGTTGTGGACTTCTGTAGGAAAATGGCTGGGAATTAGACTGTTTTCCTGAGACAAGTCTTTGGTGCGGACTTTGGAACACCAAGTTCTGCAGGGGCAGAACTCTGCCCTTGCAAGCACTGATAAGATTGTTTAAAGCAGGGTTCTCAAACTCACGGCCCGCGGGCTGCATGCAGCCCGCCGAACAATTTTGTGCGGCCCGCAGACTAATCCAAATATTTTGAACTTCGTGGATTAGTCTGCGGGCCGCACAAAATTGTTCGGCGGGCCGCATGTGGCCCGCGGGCTGCGAGTTTGAGACCCCTGGTTTAAAAGAAACAGTTGATTGCTATGACCTTTTCCCTACATACCTGAAAGGTATTAATTAATTACTTTTCTCTGCACCTGAACCCAGGCTACTAATTTGCTTGATGAGCAAAGACACGAATAAATACAATGAGGCTGCAGAGATCTAAGCTCTCAGTCCTAGAGGCTGGGACTCCCCTGTACCCATTTTTTCTGTATGTTGTGTCTTGTGTGTTTTTTCTTAAGTCCAGCAGCACCTTCTTTTCGTGCACACCAATTGCTGAGCTGGTTGCAGCCGACTTCCAATAGAAACATTCAATGTCTGATTGTTTTACTTTTTTTGCGACGAATTTTTGACATCACAGGTTTCAATATGCATTTCTCTTAACATGAGTGAGGTGAACATCTCTTCACTTGTGTAAGAGCCTTTTATGCCTGACCAGGTGGTGGTGCAGTGGGTAGAGCGTTGGCCTGTGACTCTGAGGACCCAGGTTCAAACCCTGAGGTGGCTTGAGCGTTGAATCAGAGACATGACCCCATGGTCGCTGGCTTGAGCCCAAAAGTTGCTGGCTTGAGCCCAAAAGTCACTGGCTTGAACAAGGGGTCATTGGTTCAGCTGGAGCTACCTGGTCAAGGCACATGTAAGAAAGCAATCAATGAACAACTAGGGTGCCGCAATTATGAGTTGATGCTTCTCATCTCCCTTCCTGTCTGTCTCTGTCTCTCTCCCTCTCACTAAAAAAAAAAAAGAAAAGGAAAAAAGTATTTTATTCTGTTTGAACATATTTTTTTCACCATTTCATGTTCTTTTTTTTTTTATATATATATTTTTTACAGAGAGAGTGAGTGAGAGAGAGGGATAGACAGGGACAGACAGACAGGAACAGAGAGAGATGAGAAGCATCAATCATTAGTTTTTCATTGCGCGTTGCAACACCTTAGTTGTTCATTGATTGCTTTCTCACATGTGCCTTGACTGTGGGCCTTCAGCAGACCGAGCAACCCCTTGCTGGAGCCAGCGACCTTGGGCTCCAGCTGGTGGGCCTTGCTCAAACCAGATGAGCCCGCACTGAAGCTGGCGACCTTGGGGTCTCGAACCTGGGTCCTTCCGCATCCCAGTCCGACGCTCTATCCACTGCGCCACCACCAGGTCAGGCCCATTTCATGTTCTTTCACCAAATATGCACAGCTGGCATATTTCTTATTTATTTGTTGAAATTGGCTCTTTCTCTGTTAGGTAGCTTTCAATCATTTTCTCCTTCCCTGATCCCCACAGCAAGTCAGGCTGTGCTTCTTGCATTCTAGGCACAGCTGTACTTCTCTTTTGTTCGTTTGTTTGTTTGTTTGTTTTTGTGTGATAGAGACAGAAAGAATCAGAGAGAGGGACAGATAGGGACAGACAGACAGGAAGGGAAAGAGATGAGAAACATCGATTCTTTGTTGTGGTTCCTTAGTTGTTCATTGATTGCTTTCTCATATGTGCCTTGACCGTGGGGCTACAGCAGACCGAGTGACCCCTTGCTCGAGCCAGCAACCTTGTACTCAAGCTGGTGAGCCTTGCTCAAACCAGATGAGCCCGCGCTTAAGCTGGCGACCTCGGGGTCTCAAACGTGGGTCCTCCACATCCCAGTCCGATGCTCTATCTGCTGCACCACCGCCTGGTCAGGCTTTTTTTTTTTTTTTTTAGATTTTATTTATTCATTTTAGAGAGAGGGAACACACAGAGAGAGAGAGAGAGAGAGAGAGAGAGAGAGAAGGGGGGAGGAGCAGAAAGGATCAACTCCCATATGGCTGCACTTCTCTTTTGTAGTTCTCATAATATCACTCTTTGTTTGGAGGATGTTTTCTTCATGGCACTTCTTGCCACCTAGAGCATGAGATCCCTAAGAAAAGCATCCCTGTCTGTCCAATTCACACAGTGCTCCTCCTCCTTATATGGCTGGGCACAGTCAGTGGAAAGGATACTCTCACCCCCATTAAGCTCATGTGACCACTTGCCTGTAACTCTTTGATGCCAAGCCCCAAGGAGCCTCACTGAGTGTGGTGGGAGAGGCTGGGGCTAGACTCAGTGAAGGCAATAAGGGGTTGGAAGTCCAGGCAAGGTTATAAGCTGGAAATTTATAAAGCAGAGGTTTATAAATCAGGGTCCCTTGAGCTGAACTGAGGATGGGAAGGAGGCAGCAACATCAGTAATCTGTGAGGGCAGCTGATTGGTTGGACTCAGCCCTGATAATCATTTCTCCGCCCACAGGCCAGGACTCTGCCAGCCCCATCCGGACTACGCTCACGGGGCAGGTGCGGGGGAGCCTCGCCCACGTGAAGGGCACCAGTGTGGGGGTCCACATCTTCCTGGGAATTCCCTTTGCCAAGCCTCCTCTGGGACCACTGCGATTTGCACCTCCTGAGCCCCCTGAACCTTGGAGTGGTGTAAAGGATGGGACTACCAACCCAGCCATGTAAGCAGGGCGTCCAGGGCACTGCAAGCCTTGGACTGGAGGGGACTCTGAGTTCTGGGCTGGGTTGCATTTGTCATTTCATCCAAACCCCCACAGTCAGTTTTCTGAGTTCAGTGGGTTCTCACATGCATTTTTCTGATGTGCCTGCTGAGATTTGAAAAGGTGAAGTAACTTTCCCAGGCTCAGGGCTTAGCATTCAAAGGGCACTAGTTCCTGCTGACAGGATGAGCAGGGACTCACATCTCCCTAGGATCTAGTTATGCCAACTGTTCTCTGCCACCGGGGGAGGTGGCCCTGGGAGAGGTTTGGGTTGGTTCTATGAACCTTGCAGAAGCCACTGACTCCAGCAGCAGATACTGAAGATCCCTGAGTTGAGTGAACCTTGTACTCTGCACAGTCACTGTACCGACCAGTAGGCCCAGTGCCATTGGCCAAGGGGCATGTGTATGTTCTTTCAACTGGAAACTGTGTGAGAGTGATGAGGTTCCCTGAAAGCCAGGCCTGAGATGTGAAACGTCCTATTGCCCTTCTCATGAGAAATTTACATCCATTCATTCAAGCAACGCATATATGTGGGCTACTCTCTGTTCCAGGCCTGACTTGGCACAGGGATACAGTGGTGAATGTCAACACATGCAACCTCAGGAGGATTAAAATTCAAGGCTCTTAAAATCTTGAGGCCTCCCTGGAAGATTGGACTCCATCCCAGCTTCCTCAGAGCCTGTAGCTTACAGAAGGGCTTTAGGGAAGGTCCATGTGTGAACAGGGTATCTGGGCAAATGGGACTAAGGGTAGCTGGGAGCAAACCTGGGCCCGGGATCTGGTTCTGGCCACAGCACAGCCCCAGTACTGACAGCCTGCCATGGCCACCAGGTGTCTGCAGGACATCAGTGACAGACGTATGGTGCACCTGAAGCTGCAGAATCTGAACCAGCCTTCCATTTCCATGTCCGAAGACTGCCTCTACCTCAATATCTACACACCTGCTCATACCCACAAGGGCTCCAACCTGCCTGTGAGTGCCGGCTCACAGCCAGCTGGAGCATGGGAGGATATTTCTTCTGCAAGAAGATAAGAAAGGACCAGATCAGGCTGGGCCATACTAGAGTGTAGACCCTGTTGAAAAGCCTCTCACTTTTAGGTCCATGAAAGTGTTTCTTAGCCTGTGTCAGCAGCTGACCTTTAAGCGCAGGGTCCCAGAACCCTGGACGCTCCTAGAGGTCAGAAGCTGTGGTCCTGGGATTGACCCAAGACTTACCCAACCAACTCATGCCCAGGAGACTAAAGTAGAGCCTGAGGACTATACTTTGACGTGGCCAGAGACCACAGCCAAGGTTTATCTGTTGGGCCAATCAGCATGGAGGACACTTTAATATGCCCAGGTCATGAGGACACCACCCATCTTGCTGGATTTCTGTCTATGTGGTTAGACATATGACAGAGCCAAAGTGGTGGTTAGTTTAGGTAGCAACCCTGGTGGGGTTTGGGCTGGGTGGGCCACATGGTATATGTGCCTTGGTTTCCCCAGGTAATGGTGTGGATCCATGGCGGTGGGTTCATGAATGGTAAGGCCTCTGAGTATAATGGCTCCGCACTGGCGGCCTTTGAGGACGTGGTGGTGGTCATTATCCAGTACCGCCTGGGTGTGCTGGGCTTCTTCAGGTAAGACTGGCACTGGACTGGGCAGCATGGGTTGAATGGAGCCAGACAGCACTATGATCCCTGTCCCTGCCACTTCTCAGCACTGGAGACGAACATGCAACTGGCAACTGGGGCTTCCTGGACCAAGTGGCCGCACTACGTTGGGTGCAGGAGAATATTGCCTTCTTTGGAGGCGACCCTGGCCGTGTCACCATTTTTGGCAGCTCTGCGGGTGGCATGAGTGTGTCCATGCACATCATGTCCCCCATGTCCCAAGGACTCTTCCATGGTGCCATCATGGAGAGTGGCGTAGCCCTGGCACCCGGTCAACTTGTCAACTCATCTGACATAGTCTCTACAGTGAGTACCCCCAACTGTAAGAAGTCCAGATCTATTCTCATTTCTCTATCTCTATCTCTATCTCTTTGTATGTGTGTATGTGTGTGTGATTTTGAAAGTGTGTTTACTGAAGCTGGGGACAGTGAAAAAAGAAATGGCTTAGGATAGAAGAAGCACAGGAGATCCCGGGCGGGGCTGCTTTGGCTCTCCAGAGACATTATAGGGAAGCAGGGAGCCCGGGCGGGGCGGCCTTGGCTCTCCAGAGACATTATAGGGAAGCAGGGAGCCCCGGCAGGGCTGCTGTCAGCTCACTGGGAAGTCAAAGAAAAGGGGCCCTTGGGGACAGGCTCAGGGGGTCAGCCGGGACAAGCTGCCGCTGTCCACTGCTCCCCTGGCTACAGGTCTGTGGGGATCCTTAGCGTTTAGGAGAGAAAAGTAAAGATACATGCCTGAGATGGAGGAAGGTCAGGGTATGCTCCCAGGACAGAAAGCACACCCCTGTTCTCATCTCTCACCTCTCAGTCTCCATTAGTCTGTCTATTAAATGGGGCTAACGCCCTGGCCAGTTGGCTCAGTGGTAGAGCATCGGCCTGGCATGTGGAAGTCCCGGGTTCGATTCCCAGCCAGGGCACACAGGAGAAGCGCGCATCTGCTTCTCCACCCCTCCCCTCTCCTTCCTCTCTGTCTCTCTCTTCCCCTCCCGCAGCCAAGGCTCCATTGGAGCAAAGATGGCCCGGGTGCTGGGGATGGCTCCATGGCCTCTGCCTCAGGTGCTAGAATGGCTCTGGATGCAACAGAGCAACGCCCCAGATGGGCAGAGCATCGCCCCCTGGTGGGCGTGCCGGGTGGATCCCGGTCGCGCATGCAGGAGTCGGACTGCCTCCCCGTTTCCAGCTTCAGAAAAATACAAAAAAAAAAAAAAAAAAAAAAAAAAAAATGGGGCTAACAAGGATTCCCCTGCCATCAGCCCTCAGGACTGCCCTCTATTTGGGGATTACTGAGGGGCTCAAGGATCAGAATCCACAGACCTTTGCCATCACAGAGTCTGAGGATGTCCTATGGCCCAAAAAACTGCTCCTCTGTGAGGTCCCCATTGTGGGTGGATGGGATAGTTCTTCTGGATGAGACCTCTGAGCATCAGGGAGGTTATAACAATTTTAAAATTGCAGGACTCCACACATGATACTTTGTGATACTTGGGGGGCATTTGTCTCCAGCTGGGGCCTTCAGCAAACTCCTTGCCCCCCCCCCCGGAAAGATGACCGACTACTGCCTCCTCTCTTTACAGATGGTGGCCAACATATCTGCCTGTGACCAGGTTGACTCAAAAGCCCTGGTGGACTGCCTGCGGGGCAAGAGTGAAGATGAGATTGTGGCCATGAGCAAGGTTGGGGGGAATGGACATGTGTGTGGAGGAAGGGGGTCTATGGGTGTGGTGATGACTTCATACTGTCCGGGCACATATATTTCCATGCCTCGGCGTCCTCAAAGCCCTGGAGGGGAGATCAAGGACAGGCCGTGCTAACCAGGCATGTGGCCTACTGGGGTAGGTGTGAGCATTCTGGGATGAGGCAGGAAAGGGTGGAAGGCACTCAGAGGGCATCAGAAAATGGGAACTTGACCTTGTATGCTCCCTCAGCACTTAAAGAGCATGCCCGGTGTGGTGGATGGGACCTTCCTGCCTAAGCACCCCCTGGAGCTGCTGGTCGCTGCTGACTTTCAGCCTGTCCCCAGCATCATTGGTGTCAACAACGATGAGTTTGGCTTTCTCATCCCCTCGGTGAGGCCCAGCCCCAGTCCCCCAGGTGCTGGAGAGCCCATTCTGTTGGGGGCCTCAGGGCTTCATAGCTCCAGGCCTAATCTAACCTTAACTTGAGACTCCCCACCTACCCAGGGCTTGGAATTCTCTGACGCCCAGAAGGTAACGGACAGACAGACACTGAAGACTGCTCTACAGAAAGTATTAGCATGGATGGTGAGGCTCCTGCAGTCCTGCCCCAATGAAGAGGGGCTCCTCTCCTATCCCAAGGCACAAGAAACCCATCCTCCAGATACCTTGTCCATGTAGTGTCCCCCACAGATAAAGTCTGGGCTCATCCCACAGGTTGGCCCCTTCCCCCAGTCTTATCCCACCCTAGAGTCCAAAGCCCTGGCCCCTGCCCCTGCTGTCTCCCTGCCCCTGTCGGCTTGCCTAACCTGACTGTTCCTAATCCACCTGGGGTAGATGTGGCCTCCTGAGTTTGGTGACCTGTTGATGGAGGAGTACCTGGGAGACAGTAGTGATCCCGAGACCCTCCAAATCCAGTTCAATGAGATGATTGGGGACAGTCTCATCGTGATCCCTGCACTCCAAGTTGCAAATTTTCATCGTGAGTACATCTATAACTAAGGCCAGACCAGCAAGAGGGCAGCTCAGAGCTCCAGGTGAGGTCTACGGGTGTCCAGGTCCCAGCCCATGTCTATTTATTGGGCCCCTAGGTGCCAGGCACTTGATGTCCCTCATCTCTGTAAATCTTCATGGCTAGTCTAAGAGACATTTCCCCCATTTTACAGATGAGAAAACTGAGGTTCAATGACCTCCAGTAACTTCCTCAGGAGTTCCAAGACCATAATTTGAACCCAGGCTCTTCCCACTGCCCCTGCTCCAGCCTGGGGCTCCCTCACCCCATCGTCCAGATTCCAGCTAGTTTGGAACCTAGCTACGTCATAACCATAGGTAATTCAAGAAAGCTCTAGGTGAGGGCCGCCATGTCACGACCTGTCCACCTCAATCCCCTAGGTTCCCATGCCCCGGTCTATTTCTTCGAATTCCAGCATCGGCCCAGCTTCTTCAAGGACAGTAAGCCAGCCTATGTGAAGGCAGACCATAGTGATCAGAAGTTCTTTGTCTTTGGAACCTTTTTCTGGAGCAACCACAGTAAGTTTTCCTGGATGGGCTCCCTCAGAGGCCCTTCATTCCCAGGATGTGGGAGGGGATGTTGGTCGGATCCCTGAGTGAGGGTCATTGCCCCCACTGTACAGATGAGGAAACTGAGACTCAGAGACAGAATGGGCTTAGGTGTCCAAGATCTTACTGCTAGAAAGGCTCAGCTAGAATTGGAGTCCAAGACTCTTCAGACTGGGGCCTGTGCACCCTCCACCTCCCCGCACCCTCACCATGGGTGTCTGGCATGGGTGCAGAGGGGGATGTTTCAAAGGCATATTGGTTTCTTAAATGCCTTTCCATTGTCAGAAGGAAGAATGTGGTCTTCTGAGCCAGGAATGAGCCTCGTGTCCAGTCAGCCAGAGGCTGGGATTAGTACCTGGGTTTGTGCAAGGGGAGGGCGTGGATGCCCAGGGCTATGGGGAACCAGCAGAGAGCCAGGTCTGGGAGGGCAGCAGAGAGCCAGGTCTGGGAGGGCAGCAGAAGAGCCAGGGGAAAGGCGGGCACGGGATGCTGAGAGTGACAGGGCATGACACTGCGGACTGGGGTTGGCCCTGATCTGGACCCTTGTCCTCTGGGTCTCCATAGTTGAAGTCACTGAGGAGGAGGAGCTGCTGAGCAGGAAAATGATGAAGTACTGGGCCAACTTTGCTCGTAATGGGTGAGATGTCGCTCCCCTACCTCAACCTCCAAGGGGGAGGGGCTTGAACCCACCTGAGGCCTGCCTTGTCTGTGGTGGTTTCATTAGCATAGATGTGTCCTTAGTTGCATGGTGGCCCCTTCCCCAGCGTCAGGACCCACATGGACAGAGAGGGGCCTTGTGAGTGCTGGACCCTTGGTCCATCTCCGGATGAGCCGGAAGGGTGCCAACAATGCTGTATGATATTACCGAGAGCCTCCCTCTGATGGGAAGGGACAACAGAACCCTGATTACTCTCCCCACTCGTGGAGCGGACGCTCTCATGAGAGGTAGTTTCTACCTATTTCTGGAAAGTTCTCCCTCTCATTCCCCAAGCCCACCTGGCCTGTTTGGCTGCCTTGCCTGACCCTAGTCAGTGTGCTCAGGTCTGGGCTTGGTGGAGCTCAGAGTGACCCTGCATTGCCCTGCCGGGAGGGCATGTCCACAGGAATCCCAACACTGAGGGGCTGCTGCTCTGGCCTGTGTACGACCAGGAGGAGAAATACCTGCAGCTGGACATACAGCCTGCAGTTGGCCGGGCCCTGAAGGCCCACAGATTGCGGTTTTGGATGAAGATCCCGCCTCAGAAGATCCAAGAGCTGATGGAAGCCAAGTGGAAGCACACAGAGCTGTAGCTCCCTGTGTCCGGGGGTGAGGGGTGGGCTTGTTTGCGGTGGGCTTTGCTGCATGAGCCCACACACATCCAAGAACCAGTAGTTTATCCCCTCCTTCACATAACCATTCACTCATCCATCCATCCTTCTGGCAAATGTTTATTAAGAACCTATTAAGTGACATTAGTTGCTGAGCCTGCCACAGGCCCCGCTTGTTAGGCACATTCAATAAATCCTGCTGCAAAGCTGCGGAAGGGCAGATGCCAGTGGAATTTCACTTCCCCAATTCCCCTCTGGACTTGGGCCCCATCCTCTCTTCCTCGCCTCCACCCCTTCACCACCCTCTCTCCTCTCCCTTGGAAGGGAGTCCTTTGGGGCATGTTGCCCACATCTGGCTTTCAGCAATCCCTACATGTCTTCATATCTGTAAGTGTCCAGTGGAAAACCTGGACACCAGAAGTCTGGGAGCTCTGAGGTCTCGGCCCCGGAGGCTACCAATACTGAGAATGTACAGTCTCTGTCCCCACCCAGTACCCTCCGAGATTAAATGTCATGTATCATTGAATTTAAACAACTCACAGAGGTGCCCAACTTGATTTTGTGTAAGAAGCAGGAATGGGCTTGTCCAGGGGCCCCTGGAGCCTGAGGCAGCCGCGTGGTGGCCAGGATAACCAGACGGGCTCCTTCGTTGCCTGCCTCCTGAAGTTTGCCTTTGTTCTTAGTGGTTCTGTGACACTGTAGGGTCCAAACATACATGATCTAAGAGGTTGTTCCTGTGGGCTGTTTCCTGGAAGTAGGGTAGAGGGGCCAGAAAGTCCAGGCGGGTCTAGAAGGGACTCTTGTCCCCTGGCTCCCAAGTACCTCTCCATCCAGGGAGGTCTCTTGCCTTTTGGAATTTCTCTTGTCAGCCAGCACTGCCCCATCAGCCCCTCTGCTGAGCATCCCTGCAACTCACTGTGGCATCTACATGATTAAGTTTTCCACTGATCTCATTGTTTCCCCTAAACTTTTCCTCCCCCTCAAAAAAAAACAAAACACCTCTCTAACGTTTTATTCCAGTGTGCAGCTATCAAATTGTGTTCACTCGGCCTCTCTGTTCCACCAAAGCACTTTCTCTCCGTCACTAAGAGGTTGTATCTCTCTTCTCATAGACCCAGGACTCCCTACATTCTTCTAATTTTAATCAGCTTGCCCTCTCTACACAGTAGATTTCCTAGAAGGAGAGTCCCACTTCTATCTCTCCACTGCATTTAAGCCCAACGATAGGGCCTCTTGAAATTGGACTTGAAGAATAAAGATTCCTGCATTGCCCACTCTGGCCACCTGATGGCAGACAAGGACAACCTTAAGCCTGGGCTGGCTTGAACTTGGCAGAGGGAAAGCGCCTTTCTTCTAGTGAACACTGACCGGTGTATAATGCTTCCCGGCATCCTGAAAGCATATACTGAGCAACGGTGGCATGCGTGTATCATGCATGTGTTGCTTGATTATATGGTGACCAAAGGTTACATTTGAAGCAAGTAACATTTTCTGACTCCCAGCCTTTCCCCCTAGACTGCACCACTTCACATCCCCACCAGAAGTCCATGAGGATTTAGATTTCTTGACTTCCTCTGCAATATTTATTATCTGACTTTTTCACTCTAGCCTTCTTAGTGGATGTGAAGTGGTATCTAATTTGGTTTGACGGGCATTTTCCTGATGGCTAATGATGTTGAAAATCTATCCACATGTTTATAGGCCTTTTAAATCTCCTTCTTGGAGAAATATCTATTCAGATCCTTTGCCCATTTTTGAATGGGGTTGGTTGTCTTTTTTGGGTGTTTTTTTTTTTTTTTTTCTCAGAGACCCACTTTATTTATTTCTGGACGTATGGGGACATCAGCCCAAGCCCAACCCACCATAGCAGATATCACTCTGGAGAATAAAGCACCCTGTGTACACAGCCAAAAGCTGCACTGCCTGTACCCCTGAAACCCAGATCTGGCTCTCCTGAGCCCTCTGCCCCTGCATGGTGCCTGAAAGTCCAAGTGAGGACCTGCCCAGTATTAGCACAAACCAGGAAATAAATAAATATTGAGGGGGAGCCATGCTTCCAGCACTGTTCCCTGCTTCCTTCTTTCTAGCTTTGGGAACCAATGGCACAGGAAAGCAGTCAGCCCCGTGTGGTCCCTTCCATGTCTGTGATCCCAGGGCTGCTGCTCAACAAAGAGGGGGAACAAGGTAGAGTGTTTGTTTATCCCCCTTTCTTTCTTTCTTTTTTTTTCCTGAAGTTGGAAATGGGGAGGCAGTCAGACAGACTCCCGCATGCACCCGACTGGGATCCACCCAGCATGCCCACCAGGGGGCGGTGTTCTGCCCATCCGGGGCATTGCTCTGTTGCAACCAGAGCCATTCTAGCGCCTGCGGCAGAGGCCATAGAGCCATCCCCAGCGCCTGGGCCAACTTTGCTCCAATGGAGCCTTGGCTGCGGGAGGGGAAGAGAGAGACAGAGAGGTAGGAGAGGGGGAAGGGTGGAGAAGCAGATGGGCACTTCTCCTGTGTGCCCTGGCCAGCAATCGAACCCAGGACTACTGCACGCCAGGCCGATGCTCTACCACTGAGCCAACCGGCCAGGGCCTATCCCCCTTTTCTTGATCCATCTGGACCCTTTACTCATGACCTGTTATCCATAGCCCAGGCAGTTCTCCTTCTGACCTTCCATGTCTTCTTGGTCAGGCAACGGCTAAGAGAAAATAATATAGCCCCCTCAGCCCGCACACTGCTGGAGCTGGGGTTGTGTTGCTCCATTTCATAGATGAACCTATAGAAGATGTGGTTGATCTGCCTATAGGTATAAGCCTCGGCCCCATAAACTTGCCATGGATTCAATGCAAGATGGTCTTGGGGAAACCCCATTCTCAAGGGTTCTTACTGTCAAACAGGTCTTTATGCTGTTGGGGGTTTGTGCCTCTCCAGCTACTGACTTCAGGGGCTAATGGGGCTTGACATACCATATTTCCCCATGTATAAGATGCACCTTAATTTTGGGGTCTAAAATTTGGGAAAAAAATGTATTACATAAAGTTATTGAACTCAAGTTTTATTCATCATAAAATTCATACAACTCCTCATCACTACCCAAACTCCCATCCATTAGCTTGTCCTCATCTGTATCTGATGACGAATATATATCTTCATATATCGCCTTGTCCTCAGTTCCATCTATGGCATTTGAAATGCCACAACCACTGTATAAGATGCACCCAGTTTTTACACCCCAAAAGTTTTCGGGAAATGATGCGTCTTATACATGGGGAAATACGGTAACTTTGGTGAGCGCAATCTCCTGCTGCTCCCTGTGTGCATCTGCAGAGGAAGAAGGGAAGAAAGACCCCTAGAGTTCAAATGAGGATGGAGGGGAAAGGAGAAGAGCATACGTGTTCCTGTGTGTGTTTCTCAGAGCAGCCTTGGGTAGCTGTGGGGTTAGGAGCAGGAAGGGGACAGGCATCCCCAGATGTCTGAGCACTGAGCATCTCAGCGCTCAGTCACAGGGTGGCACCAACACATTTTGAGGAGAAGAGGGACCCCTCTGTGGCTGTCCCTGCTTCAAGTTCTACAATACCCTCCCTAGAGTAGCTAGAGCGGTCCTACCCTTGGGGGCTAGGGCAGCGTCCCAGTGCTGAGCGGGCTGTGGCCCTGTGGAGGGAAGGTGAGGACATCAGAGAACCTTCTGGAGGCAGTTATGAAGACTTCCGCCCCCTTGTGAGCCTCTAGCCCGCCTTAATGATGTACACATCCTGGGGCAGCTCTGTCTTTCTCCAAAGGAATACCTTCTCTTTAATGTCTTTACTTTCTCTATAATGTCTTTTAGCGTCTGCACAGCCTCTGTCTCCACTGATCTCATCAGAAAATGATGTTTTCTTCTATGGGATCTCTGTCTCCATTGAGTACACAGGAGGCAGCAGCGGTGGAGCTTGCAACATGGGAGACTGGGGGTTAAGTCGGGCCAGCTCTTCGGTCTCTCGCCTCATCTCTTTCCTCCAATCAAAACCGGCCCTTCTGCTTCTCTGCCTTGTATTGTTGTGTGTGGTCATCAGACAGCTTCTGGTTCATCTCCGTAAACATGTTCAGGGCATGGAGATCAGTCCACGGACTGTCCTGTCCCAGTGGCTCTCGGAGTTTCTGTAGCATGCCGGGAACATGATGGGGAGGACTCGGGCAGCATTGTCACGTATCAGGCTCATGAAATCAGGCATCATTCCAGTAGTAGAGCACACGTTCTGCTACCTGACACACTTGGCAAGCTGGCAGAAGAGTGTGTCCATCACTTTGTTGAACTCTGAAGGTTCAATGACTTTCAGAATCTCTTCTAGCTCATTCAGGATCATCATCTCCTTGGGACTGTGGGTCTTCGGCCAGAACTTGAGCAGTCCCACAAGCACCGGCTCAGTGAGACTATGCTCCTTCTCCAGGAATTGTACCACACAGTATGCCAGCTGAGGGTGGTAGACACTTGGGGACTTGGCCTTGTGAAGGGGAAGCAGGACACAGATAAGGAACCTCTTGTACTCTCCCTTCAGGGGCAAGGCAAAGCCACTGATGACACTGCCCGGGATCTGCAGGAGCTCGGCACTCCCGTTGCGATTCTCTCACAGATGAACCCATAGATGTGGTTGACCTGCCTACAGATATATGAGCCTGGGACCCCAAAAACTTGCCATAGATTCAATTCAAGATGGTCTTGAGGAAACCCCACTCTTGAGGGTCCTTACTGTCAAACAGGTCCAGGAGAGCAAGGACAAATTTCTGGTCAAGGTATCTCTTGGCTGTTTGGCTGGAAACCAGGAAACTCCAGAAAACATAAGAAAAACTCAAACATGAGCTGGAGATGTGGCCAGGTGGCTTCCAGGGTGGGCTCATCTTCCTCTGGGTCAAACAAGGTCCTGTGGGATTTGATAAAGACGGCAGTCTCTGGAAGAGGTTTACTGAAAACATAACAGCCTCGGGGTAAGTAGCATCAGTGACAACATTGTGGGCATGGGTGATGTACTCCAACATTTCATTGAGTCCTGCCCACTTCACCTGCTTGAATTTGAGGTCACTGAGCGGGTCTGGCAATGTCAAAGAGGACATAGCAGTGACATAGCTTCTGAGTAAACACATTCTTCCCTCCTAGGTTGGCGAAACTCTCAGGGCAGGAAGCTTCTGCAGCTCCCGATTCTTGCTGAGATTGAAGTGGGGAGATCTCTGCCATTGCTCCTTCTTGAAAGTCTGGGGGCCCCTTGAGTACTTGATTTTGCTCAGCTGCGTGGGGATGGGGCGTGCCGTTTTGGGATGGTGGCTGAGACTGGGCCTTCTCAGCTCTCTCGCTTCCACCATCCTTGCCTCAGCTGCTGGGCTTGGCCGTACCTTTGGCAAGTTTGGGGGGCTCCTTCCTTTTTCAGTTTGTAGGGCATCTTGGCCCATTCTGACCAGCCCGGCTCCTGAGGCCCTGCTGTGGCTCCAGCTGTGCTCAGCTGCCCTTGGCCACTCAGCGTCTCTGCCACCACCTGCGAGTTACTGTTTGTCTTTTTGTTGTTGAGCTGTAAGAGTTCTTTGTATATTCTGGATGTAAATCCCTTCACAGATACCTGATTTGCAAATATTTTCTCCCATTCTGTGGGCTGTCTTCCTTTTCTTCATTCTTTTGCATGTGGCTATATAGTTATCCCAACACTATTTGTGAAACAGACCATTATTCTTTCCCCCATTGAATGGTCTTGGCACCGTGTTGAAATCAGCTGATCATAGACATATGGGTTTATTTATGGATTCTCAGTTCTGTTCTGCTGATCTGTATCTGTCTTATATCAGTAACACCCTCTTATTGGTTACCTTTTCTTTGTAATAAGTTGTGAAATAGGAAACTGTGAGTCCTACTTTATTCTTGTTCAAGATTGATTTTGGCTGTTCCAGATCTCTTGCAACTTCATATAAATTTTAAAATCCACTTGTCAGTTTCTACCAAGACATCAGCTGATACTCCTGTAGACTGGCATTGAATCTGTAGACCATTTTGGGGAGTAGCACCATCTTAATAATTTGAAGTCCTTTCATCCACAAACATGGGATGTTTCCCATGTTCTTTCATTTCTTTCAACAATGTTATGTAGTTTTCAGGATATAAGTTTTGGACTTCTTTTGTTTGGGAGCCTCCAGGGCATGTAGAACCCTGGGAGTTACCAAGCCCACAGCTGAGCTGAAGCAGTGCTTTCTTGGACAGCCACCTGCGGATGGTACAAGCACACTGGCCAGGCTCCTCCCAGGGCATCCTGTCTGCATGCACCACTCAGGGCTTGGTCTTGGCTACACTCCCCAAACCCCACCTCATCTACCTACTGGCACTGGTCCCTAGGCCCCCTCAGTACCAGTCATCCTGAATCCCTGCTAGCCTGAAGCTCCAAACAGTTCCCCGGTAGTGACATCCTGACACATACACACTCTCCCCGGCTCTGCAGCTGCCACCTTTGATGCTGTTTGGAATGCAGAGGAATAACTGCCCCATTTTGACGTACTCTGGTGAGGGCCTACTCACAGACATGTTGCTTAGGCCAAGGTGATGGAGCTCAGTGAGGGGATTCTTCCACCCTTGCAGGCACCCTTTACTGACTCCTGGGGTGGGAGGTCAAGTCAGCACGCTGATGGGCTCAGAACCTTATTCTGCCTTCACGCTAGGCCCACCTTCTAGGCCTGCTCTGAGCACTGGCTCTTCTCTCCAGGACTTTGGCATCACCCTGCAATCTGGCCTTTAAGGACATTCCATCCCACTTGTCAGAAGCCCAATAGTGGGTAAGATCAGGCCTTGGTCTCCCAAAAGACACAGAGGATGCTTTTTTGTGTATGTGACTCAAGAGAGAAGTCACCTAGGGTTAGATATCAGAGTCTCAGCTTCTCACCCCTAAGGATTTGTACCAGGTCTGACATGGCTGACCTAGCTATCTATTCAACATCCTCTGTGACCCATGTGAGCACTGGATGGGACTACATGAGTTCTTGCACTCACTGAGGTTCTTGACCTGGCACAACTGCTTCCCATATTGGCAAGTGAAAGGTCTTTTGTAGGTGGCTGGAGTGGAGCCAGTTATTGACAGAACTAGTCTTAAAGCCCACACAGAACTGAACAAATTGTTACATGTGACTGGCCCCCAGGCCTGGCAGGTAGATTTATGGTCTTCTCTGCCTTCTTCACCACACCCTTCCTTTGTCCTCCACCCTATAGCTTGTCCCTTGCTTTGAGTTACGCATGCTTAGTGCATACAGATAAACCAAACTTATCAAGAGATTGGGCAGCAGAAACAAGCAGCTCCATCACCTCCTCCAGACTGAACTCTATACTCCTATTGATGTGGCCACTCACAACCCAACAAGGGGGCCAGCAGAGTGAGGTAATGAGGAAGGGAATATGGTCCAAAGAGAGAACATGATCCAGGACAGAGGGCTGGTAGCCCCTATTTCCTTGGTCTTGTCTTCCCTGTCTTCCTCTCCCTGACCTTTTAATCTCCAAAGTGATGGTGAATTTTCCACTAATATTGGTTTAAAAATTATGAAAAGTTCATAAAAGTTAAAGGGAAATAAAGGAAAGAAAGAAATCAAGGTCATTATTGACTCTGCAACTCAGAGCCAACCACAGACACTATTTTGGCATTAATTCTTCCTGACTGTTACTTTAGAAATCTTTGGAGTATTTTGGTATGTAATTTCAATGGCTAGTCTGGTCATATTCAATATTCAATTTCAAATCCTACCTTTTTCAGCTTATTAAACCACATCAACTTTTTTACAAGTACTGATGACAATAGCTGACACATGGATTTTCTCCTGTTTTAACTGCTTTACCTACATTAACCCATTTAACTCTCACTACAACCCTATGAGGTAAGTACTATTATTGTGTTGATTTTACAAATAGAGAAAATGAGGTTTAGAGAAATTAAGTGATTTCCCCAAGGTTGCACAGCTCTTAGTGGCAATGCTTGGATTTCAAACCCTGCAGCCTGGCTCAAAACCACCACACAAAGCCATTTTCTGCTAAAGTCTTATGGAACATGGTATTACTGATTGTGTAGCGTATACAGTGTGTCCGTAAAGTCATGGTGCACTTTTGACCGGTCACAGGAAAGCAACAAAAGACGATAGAAATGTGAAATCTGCACCAAATAAAAGGAAAACTCTCCCAGTTTCATACCTATTCAGTGCAGTTCGATGTGGGCTCACGCACAGATTTTTTAGGGCTCGTTAGGTAGCTATCCCGTATAGCCTCTGCACACTCGTCACTGACTGATGGCCTACCAGAACGGGGTTTCTCCACCAAACTGCCGGTTTCCTTCAACTGCTTATCCCACCGAGTAATGTTATTCCTATGTGGTGGCGCTTCGTTATAAACGCGCCGATATTCATGTTGCACTTTGGTCATGGATTCAAATTTAGCGAGCCACAGAACACACTGAACTATCCTCTGTACCATTCACATCTTGACTGGCATGGCCGTGGGCTCCTCCACTGTATACACGGTGTTCCGTCATCACCTGCGCATGCACACATGCTGCCACATCATCCTACAGAAACTGGGAGGGTTTTCCCTTTTATTTGGTGCAGATTTCACATTTCTATCGTCTTTTGTTGCTTTCCTGTGACCGGTCAAAAGTGCACCGTGACTTTACGGTCACACTAGCATCCCTTCTTCAGCCACCCTGCCAGTCAGGCTGGGGTAAGGCTGTTGTCAGCAAGACTATAGGACACTCATAAACAAATTTGGGGGGGTTTGGGCAGTCTCTCAGGCTAAATTTCTCAGCCAAAGGATGGTATGGTTTTAAGGCTCTTGCTCCATGTTGTTCAATGACTTTAGAAAAGATACACCTGCCATTGGAGGATGAAAGCACCTACTTTGCCAACAGCAAGGATGTAACAGGGAGGGGACACTGATGTGTCAACCAAGACCCCAGGATGCAGCGGACATGAAAATCCCCAAGCCACATCAGCCCATGAGAATTGTGTAGAAAGTGATGAAAACAATTTCTACAATTCCTGGGCCCCTCAGCAATTCAAGGCTTAAGGAAGGAGTGTGCAGGAGGAGTGAGGGGAGAGATTTTCATGAGGAGAGCTGTTGCCTCTCTGTGAATCCTCACCCCACTTTTTTCCCCTCAAGGAAGGTCTTTTTCGTGAGTCCATGGGGGAGAGTAAGAGTCCACCGACAGGGAGGCTCAGCCCACTAGAGCCTGAATCCGCCAAAGGGAAATGAAGCAGCCTGAGACCATAGTGGGTAGAGTTAGAGGGGACTGCAATGAGATGAGCCGTACCCCTGCTGGGCAGGGCAAGGGATGTTGGAGGGTTGCCCATGTAGACACTGCAGGATGGAAAGGGGGTCACTTTTGACCTGTCTCAGGCCTCTTTCTACACCTCTCAGGGGCCACAGAATCTGGGAAGCAAAGTTGGGCAGAGGGTGTCACAATTCCTCAAGACCGAGGGTCACAGGATGGAAACTGGGAGAGAGGAGTCCCGAGTAAAAAGCACTTCTGAAGAACCCACAGCATTGGCTATGAGAGGAGTAAGCTTTAAGCATCTGCCAGGCCTACAGAGCAAGAAGCCGTGGGTCAAGTAAGAAGTGTACCATCCCCCTGCCTTTTCCTCTTCCCTGATTCCATCCTGCAAGAAGAGGAGGGCGTCACAGAAACCCATCTGCACCTCTGTTCTCAAAGGTGGGACAGGAGTCGGGCTTTGTCGGAAGATAGGAAGGGGGACAGTCCTAACTTCGAATGAAGATGGTACTGCCCTCTCCCCTTCTCATCTTCTCCTACAGCTCCAAACTTCAAACACAGTCTTCTTTGCCAGGACAACTGCTTGTTCTTCACCTAGAATTTGGACATTCTTCAGGGAACCTTCTTTCCCTGACCACCATCACTCAGCTCTGGGTTTACCCAGGTATCCCTCTGGGCTCCCACTGCATGATTGCTTCCAAGTCCAGCTGCCGCAGTTGGACTGTGAGCCAGTGAGGGCAGTGATCATGTAGGAACGGCTCCCCCAGAACCTCCTATGCCTGGCACAGAGCCCACTGCTCCACAATGATTCTGGCTATGAGGGTCAGGATGTGTAAGGAAGGGTGTGGGAGGGCCTGTAGAAGAGACTGAACAGAGTGGAGTGGAGCAGGGAGGCCTGAGACCCTTAAATCCAGAGGGAGGAGACCAGGGCACTAAAGGGCAGGTGCCCAGGTGTGCTGCTCCAACCTTAACACCTTCTGTGTTCTCAGAGCTTGACTCACACCAGCTCAACTTTCAACCCATTGCGCAAATGAGTAAACTGGGCAGGGCTTGCAGGCTGGTCCATTTCTTGAAAAGCCAAGACCATCTATCATGACCTGTAACCCCAAGGCTGAGATAAGGCTGTGGGCTGGTGACAATTTCTCTCACCCCAACACCTACTGGTGGGGACTAAGGGAAGATAAAAGTGAGACTTCCCAGTGTTCACACACTGCAGACATCTGACATCGACAGTGTGGACATCACTCCAGCCCGTGGCAAGAGCCAGCTGGCAGAACCATGAGTTGGACTTTGTGTGCGAGCCTTGCCTTCTGCCTGATGGTGCAGACAGCCCTAGGTAAGCCCCACACCCCTTCCTGAGCTGTCGGGCAAGAGGGACTCATGGAACACGGGAACAGATGTTTAGTTCAACCTCTCCCAGGAGCAGTGGAGCAGGGACATTCGGACAGGTTTGGGCAGACATAGGGGGTGTTTCTGGACACTAATCCACCCACCAGCTGGGAGTCAGAACATTCATATATATATATTTTTATGAAATGTATGTCATAATTTGCATACTTTGTAATTTATTTTATATTTATATTATTTATAAAATTAATATTTATTAAATTAGTATTATATTAGTGTATATACTAGCATTTGTGTGTATATATCCATCTATATATACATATATTCATAACATGTTACTACCAACCAGATCAAGCTCTAGAACATTTCCAGTGTGCTTCTCCTTCCCAGTCAGTATCCTCGAAGTAACCACTCTTCTGACTTCCACTATAAATCAGTTTGGCCTACATAAATGCATCAAAATTCTTTGAGGGAAATATTGCTAAAAACCACTTTTAGCCTGACCTGTGGTGGCGCAGTGGATAAAGCACCGACCTGGAACACTGAGGTTGCCGGTTCAAGGCCCTGGGCTTGCCTGGTCAAGGCACGTATAGTTGATGCTTCATGCTCCTCCTCCCTTCTCTCTCTCTCTGTCTTCCTTCTAAAATGAATAAATAAAATCTTTAAAAAACAAACCACTTTTAGCATTTTGGCACATTTTCTTTTTGTGTTTTTATTAGATAGTTGTACATAGCTGTGATATTAGCATGTATTTAATTTTAGACCCTGCTTTTTTCACTTAAAATCTTATGATCAGCATACTATAACTTGAGTTTATAGTTGTATTTTCTTTGCCTGGTCTCCAGATGTAAATGATGCTTCTGGTACTTACTATAGTAAATACATATGACTATGGTTCATAAGAGTCTTTGTTTGAATGTATTTCTGACTATTTTCATAAGGGAAGGACCTGGAAGTGGAATTTCTGAGTCAAAGCATGCGAACATTTTATGGCTATTACATATATATATATATATATATATATATATATATATATATATATATATATTTTTTTTTTTTTTTTTTTTTTTTTTTTTTTTTTTTTTTTTGTATTTTTCTGAAGCTGGAAACAGGGAGAGAGTCAGACAGACTCCCGCATGCACCTGACCGGGATCCACCCGGCACGCCCACCAGGGGACGACGCTCTGCCCACCAGGGGGCGATGCTCTGCCCCTCCGGGGCGTCGCTCTGTTGCGACCAGAGCCACTCTAGCGCCTGGGGCAGAGGCCAAGGAGCCATCCCCAGTGCCCAGGCCATCTTTGCTCCAATGGAGCCTCAGCTGCGGGAGGGGAAGAGAGAGACAGAGAGGAAGGAGAGGGGGAGGGGTGGAGAAGCATATGGGCACTTCTCCTGTGTGCCCTGGCCGGGAATCAAACCCCGGACTTCTGCACGCCAGGCTGATGCTCTACCACTGAGCCAACCGGCCAGGGCGCTATTACATATTTTGCCAAATTATTTTCCCGAGGTATTGTACCAATTTATCCTGCACCAACAGTATATGTGAATGTCTTTTTCCTTATATCTTTGCCAGAATGGGGTGCCATCATTTTTTACTTTATTAGGCGGAAGTTGTTGCAAACTCCTGGTGTTAGTTAGCATTTTTTGACTACTAAAAGGTAGAATGTCTTCATAAGTGCTTATATATTGCCTCGAGGCACAGTGCTGGGATCAAGATCGCTCCACAGCAGCTCTTGTTCAGGGGTGTAGAGCGCTCTGCCACATACTCACGTACCCCCCAGAAGCTAGGGTGAGGACAGTAAAACATCATTGTTCAGAGAAGAGCTCTGATGTGAGACACTGCGTGACCTTGAGCAAGATATAAAACCCCTCAGCTTCCATTTCCACATTTGTATAGTGTGATGAGAATACCACTTACCCTGTAAGTTTTCTCAGGAGGATGAGATGAGGTAGTACATGCAAAGTGTTTGGCAAAGTGCCAGGCTATAATAAAGGATCGATACATAGTTGTTGGCTATTCAATCATAAGTGGACCTAAGATTCAAGGCAAATTCGGGTAATGTGATGATCTCAGGCTGGTCACTGCTCCTCTCTGAGCTACTCCAGGCCTCCCCCAGCTCCTCCTAGAGCCAATAAGTAGCCATGTGAAAGGGCTTTGCAAACTGCAAAGAACTGCCCACGCAGAGGAGGTGAGATGATCCCTTGTCCCCACTGGCCTGCCTCCATGACTGAAGGGCCACCATTACAGCCAGTCCTTTGTGCCAGATAGTGCTTAAGTAAGACTTGTACAGACCTGGGGACGTGGGCAGCCAAGTATTTTGGCCACAGCTGAGGATATGAGGGAGTACTCTATCATACCAATTCCAAATTCTATACCAAAAAACTAGTTGCTTCAAAATTTCCTGGTGCAACCCTGAGATTCTCATTCAGAGGGTGTTGGGTGTGGCTTAAGAATCTTTATCTTGCAATGGTTTCCCCCAGACGATTCAGAGGCATAGCCAAATTCAAATAGATTTGGATCCGATTTGCTTTCTGTCACTTTGCAGAGTGAGCCTCAGGCGATTGAACAATTCAGTTTTGATAAGGGAGGAGGAGAAGAAATGACCAGAATTACTCAGGAAGGGGCAACAGATGTGAGGCCTCAATAACCCTTGGCAACAGTCGGGCAGGATAAGAGCCTAGAAAAGAGGAAGAGGTGCCTATAGGCAGAGGCTAAATTCAACGTGGCCTAGACTGTATCTGTTCCAAGAAGTGGCTATCATATAAGTATGCTTAAAGTGTGTATGTGTGTATGTGTGTTTGTGTGTGTATAATATGTGAATGTATGCTACATATAGGTACATTGCAACTTATATCTAATTATACTTGCAGGCATATATCCATATGCATATAGACATGCATTTAACTCTTATATAGCTGCCTGTTTCTTTATAAATTAGCTGAGCTCATATATACCTATGTATGTATAAGGTTGCATGTTCATGTGAGTATTATGCAAAGTGTATATGAGTGAGAATGCATACAAGGGTGCACAAAAGTAGATTAAATTACCAGCCATCATTACCTAAAAGACACTCATAAGTAAATATACAAAATAATAATAAGACAAATAATACAAATAAATACTACAATTTATTTATAACAAAACAATTAATTAAACAATTAATTAATAATAATACAAGAATAAACTGTTTCACATACTCACAGCTGTAAACCTACTTTTGCCCACCCCTGTATATGTGTGTGATTTTTTTCCTAGAAATATGCCAGGCTAATGTTAGCATCAACAAAGAGGTATAGTACCCTGGCCAGACGGCTCAGTTGGTTACAGCATCAATTGGAAGCACAGAGATTGCGGGTTCAGGGCACATACAGGAACAGATTGATGTTCCTGTCTCCCTCTCCCTTTCTCCCTTCCTCTCTCTAAAATCATTTAAAAAATTAAAATTTAAAAACCCAAAGAAGTATAGTCATATCAATATCAGATAAAGATAAATCAAAATAAATTATATATTTATGGATAGTAAATGACACAAATAGAAATTATTCTTATGACAGACATAACTTTTATGCACCGACCAACACAGTTTGAAATCTTAAATCAAATAATGAGAAAAAAATCTTGAGAGAAACACAGAAAAGTTGGGTAAATATACAAATATTATGAAAAGCTTCAAGCTGCTGCTGATGCCCATGGCAGATGATGGGTCAGGGTCCTTTCGGGAGCCACAGGGACTGTTCTTCTCTCTTCCTAGGTGTCCTGCACACCAAGGAGCCTCTAGTGGTTACCGAATATGGGACCCTCCAAGGAAGACAGATGCACCTGGGAAAGACACCCATCAATGTTTTCCTAGGAGTCCCCTTCTCTAGACCTCCTGTGGGTGCCCGCAGATTCGCTGCCCCAGAGCCCCCAGAGCCCTGGGAAGGAATCAGACATGCCACCAGCTATGCCCCTGCGTAAGAGCCAGAGGACTATTGGTTGGGAGGTGGGCAGACCCTAAGGAGGGTGGTGGACCTATGCCTGCCTCTAGACTGTGGTTTGAAAAACTCACTGAAAACAGCATATTGTGTGACCGTAGGAAGACGTAGGGTTTCCAAGCCGATATAATGAGGTGATTGGTCCAGATGGTGTTGAATGCACTTAGCATACTCTTCTCGGTTCTCCTATGGAAGAGGGAACCAAGTACTGTAGAAGTCAAGGGTGGATAGAGCTCTGGGGAAGTGGGGAAAGTGTCCAGCAGAGGGGGCACCACTTGAGCTGGGCCTTAAACAGGAGGAGTTTGCTAGGCAAAAGAGAAGGCATTTGGCAAAGAGGACGGAGGCACCAGGGCTTGGAAGTGTGAGGCAAGGGAAGATGTATTCAATAGATGGAAAGGAGGGCCTGGGCTGATGTGGGTGGATCTGGACTTTATCCTGAGGGCAGAGGGAGCCAGGGAGGGTTTTAAGTAAGGGAGTGACATGTATGCACTCACGTACACACACACACACACACACACACACACACACACACACACACACACACGCACACACACACGCTGTCTGGATTTTGCTTTTGGTTCTATTCCCTCATTGAGAAACAATTCTTGCATTATTATCACCACCTTACTGGGCCCAAACTCAGGTGCCTTCAGGAATCCTGGGGGCGGATCGCTTCCATGTACTTCAACACTCAAAAACGATACCAGATGCTGCACTTCAGTGAGGACTGTCTGTACCTGAACGTATATGCACCAATGCGCGCGCAGGGGGAACCTCTGCTGCCGGTGAGTAGTCTTCAACCACGTGCATTCCCACGCAGCCATCCCACCGCCGCGCTCAGGTCTCAAACTTCCTCTTCCAGGTGATGGTCTGGTTCCCAGGAGGCGCCTTCCTCGTGGGCTCCGCTTCCACGTACGATGGCTCGCAGCTGGCTGCCCGCGAGAACGTGGTGGTTGTGATTCTGCAGTACAGGCTCGGCATCCTGGGCTTTCTGAGGTAGGCGGGGCCAGGAACCCACGCAGGGGGCCAGGGGCGGGGCCTCCTCCGGACTTGGGCTCAGACCGAGATGACTGAGTGGAAGGAAAGGAGGGTGGCCGCGTGAAGTGAGTGGCAGAGGGGAGGCCTAATGCTCTGGAGGTGGACGATGGATTCCGCTTCAATGGAGTAGGGTTTAATTCTAAGGAAGGAGGTGTGTTTGCAAGACCTGATCTCTGAGGGACAAGCAGGGGCGAGAAGGAGTGAGCCCTCAGCAACCAGACGGTTGGGGCTGTGGACCCTGATCCTGAGCCCCGCGTACCCAGCACGGGAGACAGCCAGGCCCGCGGGAACTGGGCGCTGCTGGACCAGGTGGCAGCTCTGCGCTGGGTGCAGAGGAACATAGAAGCCTTCGGCGGAGATCCAGACTGTGTGACCCTCTTTGGCCAGTCAGCAGGAGCCATATCCATCTCTGGACTGGTGAGTGCGGTGCCTGGGCAGATTCAACACAGACGCAAGCCCACAGGTTCCCACGAGTGAATGCTCCAACTGACTGCACAGACACGTGCAGGGTTACGCATACAGGAACACCTGGCCACAGACCCGCCCTCCCTTCTGCCATGGGTACCTCCTCTTCTCAGCCAAGGCATCCACTCCAATCAGAGGTAGCACTGATGAGAAAACCAAGCCAGCTCCGGAGACAGCAACGCTGATCCCTGGCCTGAAACACTCTCCCAGCACCTCCTGCCTCCTTACCATCCCCCAGAGTGCTATTCCCTTAACAGAGTTCACTGCAAACCAAGCCTGAGAGTTAGGACCTGGGTTGGAGAGTGGGCTTTGTCCCCAAATCGTGGGAGACTGCTGACCTGGAGTGTGCCTGGAGTGTGGTGTGAGATCAGGCGCCCTATGAGACACATGGCTGGGAGGTGAGCAGGGACCACATCAAACAAGGACAAATGCCTGAGCACTTTCTTTGTGCCAGACACTTTTCTAAGCACCTTACTGATATTGATTTATTTAACTCCCTCAAAAAGAGAGAGAAGTATTCTCTTTCTACAATTCTACCAAAAAAAAGTTTTCTCCATTCTACAGATGAAAGAAATGAGGCCAAGAGAAGTTAAGCCACTTTATCCAAAATGCACTGGAAAACAGAAAAAGATTTTAAGCAGGGAAATGATACAGTCAGATGTGTATTTAGAGAGATAGCTCAATCTGCTGGAACTTGGTTAGAAGGAAGCAGGAGAAGAGGTTTGGAGACCAACTGAGAGGGATGGTGATATATCCCAGGGGACATAATGAGGGCTGGTTCTGAAACAGAGGCAGGATGGAGGGAGAGCAGAGGATGGTTGCGGAGTGATGCAGGAGGCCAAGTGGACAGGACCAGGGCAGGTGGAATGTAGGGATGAGCAGAAAAGACCGTGATGGCCCCAGACCCGAGTTGATGGTGTGGGATAAGGGATGCCACACAGGTGGGGAGTGGCTGCACCAAGTTTAGGGTACATGAAGTCCGAGGTACAAGATGGTGGGCCCCAGATAGAGTTGTTCCCTCAATCTGGACAGTGCAAAAATGCTAAGAACTATCCGCTTTGGGAACCATAGGCTCACCCCCAATCCCACTTCTAGCCCAAAAGCAGAGGGAGGCCCCTTACTTATACCAGGAAAACTCCATCCACAACCTCAGGTCCCGACCTCTGGGACCCCTGGGACTCACTGTACAGACCAGAATATGGAAGCGCAGAGGCAGGAAGGCAGCAGCTCCAGGTCTAGGACTCACTCCTGACACCCTCCCAGGTGCCTGCCCCCTCTGGGCCTCTTCAGGCTGCCTAGCCTTGGCCAGACTAGTACCCAAAACTGCCCAAGTCATCTCCAGTTGTGCATATCATGTTTGCCGCCCTCTCCGTGCCTGCAGATGATGTCACCTCTAGCCCGGGGTCTCTTCCATCGAGCCATTTCCCAGAGTGGCACTGCAGTAGTCAGAGCCTTAATCACTCCTGACCCACTGAAGGTGGCCAAAGTGAGTGTCCTTCTCACCCAGGGTTCAGTAAGGAGGGTGGGATGGGGGCAGCCTCAAGCACCTCTTCTCTCCGCAGAAGGTTGCTCACCTGGCAGGCTGTGACCACAACAGCACCCGGATTCTGGTAGACTGCCTAAGGGCACGATCAGGGGCTGAGGTGATGCATGTGTCCAAGAAGATGGTAGGTAGAACTTCCTTCCAGCTCCCTGACCTGGAAGTCACCTTCCTAACCTGCTACCCAGCCCCCAGGGACACTGTTTCAGGAGCACGTGGGGAAACTTCCTTTTAATCTAGTTGTCGCCTCTCCCCCACAGAGATTCTTCCATATGGACTCCCAGGAAGACCCTCAGGAGGTGAGAAGGCCCCATTCTGTAACTTGAGTATTTATTGAACACTTACTGTGTGCCAGGCATTCAGGATACTCAGTGAACTGTTTAGGCTAAGATTCCTTCCCTAGTGGGACTGAGAAACAATAAACACTTCAAATATGTAAATAAATTATTTACCTCCTTAAAAGGTGATAAATGAATAGTAACAAATGGAGCAAGGGAAGGAGGTCAGCATGTTAGACAGAGTCGGCTTCATTGAGGTGACATTTAGCAAAGATTTTCAAGAGATGAAGGAGCAGGGCATGTGGATACCGGGGCAGCATCCCAAGGCTCAGCAGCCTGGTCCTGACTGTTGCCAGTCCTCTCCCACACCTGCCTTCCCAGGGGTCATCAAGCCCCAGCTTTTTCCAAATTAAGGGGCCTATGGCTAGAGTAGTCTCTGGACAGAGACCCGCTGAGATGGGAACCCTAGCTCACAAGGATTCTGTAAGGATATGTGAAAGGACTGGCTGGAAACTCCCCTTGCCTTGTAGATCATGTGGTTCGTGGGTCCCGTGGTGGATGGTGTGGTGTTCCCAGATGACCCTGCGGTGCTCCTGACCAAGGGGCAGTTTGCACCTGTGCCCTACCTTCTGGGTGTCAACAGCCTGGAGTTCAACTGGGTCTTGCCTTTTGTAAGTGAATAGGAGGGGTGCCCACTACTTGGATAGTGCTGGGTATCAGGTCAGATCCCCTTGGCCCCTTGGGGATGCCCAAATGCTTAGGAATCCTCTCCGATCTCTACACAGTGACAGCTGGGCAG
Organism: Saccopteryx leptura; assembly: GCF_036850995.1. NCBI lineage: Eukaryota > Metazoa > Chordata > Mammalia > Chiroptera > Emballonuridae > Saccopteryx > Saccopteryx leptura. Next base: position 17,478,360 of record NC_089511.1, read on the forward strand.
AAATGATGGTGGCAGAGGAAATGTGTGGCCTCTTGGAGGTTTGGGGGCCCCAAATCTTTAAATCATAGCTTGGATTGGTCACCATGTTGATTCCTTAGCTTCCACGCAGCTGTAAATCTTGGGGTCTTCCTTGCTCCTGGGTCAGGGTAGACAGATGTCCCAGCTTAGAAGGAATCCTCCCAGCTCCCAATTAAGTTCTGACCCAGGTAGTAGTGATGGACAGGCTGGCAGGAGGGCAAGAATGGGGGGCCCTTCCTGAGCTGTGTGCACTGTCTGGAAACTCACCATTTAGATGGGTGAGAGCCTTGGGGCCTGGTGTAGTTCTGGCTGGAACCCCTCCTGATACGTTGACCTGGGTTCTTGTCTTGTGGGCAGGTCATGAAGTTCCCACTAAACTGGCATGTGATGAGAAAAGAAACCATCATCAAACTGCTTTGGAGAACCAACATTTTATTGGTGAGGGGCCACACTATTAGGGGTGCTCAGTTTAGTTGGATGGACAAGGCTACCCTCTCTTTTTTTTAACCCTTAGGGGCTCTTAACCAAGGGCTCCCAGCCAGGATAGAGATCTTTCTTGGGGAGCGTAGGTTTTGGCGTGGGATCAGATGGCTGCTGGTGGGCACGGCCCCCCAGGCCTCAGGGTCATGTAGGCAGTTTTGCTCATGCAAAACACAGGGGTAGCCTGACCAGGCGGTGGCGCAGTGGATAGAGCGTTGGACTGGGATGCGGAGGACCCAGGTTCGAGACCCTGAGGTTGTCAGCTTGAGCGTGGGCTCATCTGGTTTGAGCAAAAAGCTCACCAGCTTGGAGGCAAGGTCGATGGCTCGATGAAGGGGTTACTCGGTCTGCTGAAGGCCCACGTCAAGGCACATATGAGAAAGCAATCAGTGAACAACTAAGGTGTCGCAACAAAAAACGAATGATTGATGCTTCTCATCTCTTTTTGTTCCTGTCTGTCTGTTCCTATCTATCCCTTTCTCTGACTCTCTCTTTCTCTGTCTCTGTAAAAAAACAAAAACAAAAACAAACAAATCAAAAAAAAAAAAAAAAAACACAGGTAAGAATCAGCAAAGAAGAGCTTTCCCGGAAGCCTCCCTCTTCCTCCCCCTCCCCTGGGGTAAAACCTCCTGAGTCCAAGTCACTGATGTGCCCACCTCTGGCCCAGTTGGCACCCAGGCCTCAGAGTAGATATGGCTTCCCCACCTAGAATATCACCAAGGAGCAGCTCCCACAGATGATGGAGGAGTACCTGGGTGACATCGGTGACCATGACTGGAAGATGATACGAAACCGTATGATTGACTTACTGGGGGATGCTACCTTTGTGTACCCCACAGTACGGGCTGCCCGCTACCACCGTGGTATGTGGGGCCCCCAAGAGTGGCCACACCCCACCCACTCGTGCAGCTTACCAACTACTCACCCACCCTCTCTGTATTCCGGGCTGGTGCAGGGTTCCAAGATGCCCCAGAAGAGGCAGCATGATGTCAACTGTAAGAGAGGCTTAGGGGATAGAGAGGCTTAGGGGATAGAGAGGCTTAGGGGATAGAGAGGCTTAGGGGATAGAGAGGCTTAGGGGATACTGCCCAGGCTAACTTGGGCTTGAGGAACATGTGTGTGGGAAGCCAAGGGTGGAAGTGGAGGGTAGACACTGAAGCGCCTTAAATGCCAAGCCAAGAGAGGAAAGATCCAGAAGAAGGAAGGTTTCCATGATCCTCGCCACAATCCCTTGATTTAACTTTTAGCATCTCCAGTCTGCAAGTGAGAAATTGCAGCTCAGAGAGGTTGAATGACTTGCCCTGGGTCATGTGGCTAATGAATAGTGCCAGACAGGATTCAAATCTGCTCCCTTGACTGTGACAGCCAAGCTCTTCCCCTGCTTGATGCAAGTGGGTGGGATGAATGGTGTGGATGAGAAGCCCAGGCTCAGACTTCTCCTGTAGCCCTTCTCAGTTTCCCTATTCCTAGATGCTGGCTTTCCCATCTACCTGTATGAGTTTGAGCACTACACTCGCGCTGGCATCATTGTGAAAGCCTGCACTGACGGCGCAGACCATGGGGATGAGATCCACTTCCTCTTTGGACGTCCATTCTCGAAAGGTGCTAACACCTCACCTTACACCCCCACTGGATGTCTAATATCTCCACCTTTATATTGGGATTCACCCCTTCATCTGATGCTCTTCCAAATGGGAGCCCCCTAGCATGGAGTCAATAAGAGAAGGAACAGGGTGGTGTGTCAGCAGCTCATGGTCTGTTCCAAATGCCATATCGCATTCTGCCCCCAGGCCATTCCACAAGTGAAGAGAAGTTACTGAGCCTCCGGATGATGAAATACTGGGCAAACTTTGCCCGCACAGGGTGAGTCTGGCCCCCAACACATCTGTGCAGTCTTCTTCTTCTTCTTCTTTTTTTTTTTTTCTTTACAGAGACAGAGAGAGAGTCAGAGAGAGGGATAGACAGACAGGAACTGAGAGATGAGAAGCATCAATCATTTGTTTTTCGTTGTGCGTTGCAACACCTTAGTTGTTCATTGATTGCTTTCTCATATGTGCCTTGACCGTGGGCCTTCAGCAGACCGAGTAACCTCTTGCTTGAGCCAGTGACCTTGGGCTCAAGCTGGTGAGCTTTTGCTCAAACCAGATGAGCACGCACTCAAGCTGGCGACCTCGGGGTCTTAAACCTGGGTCCTTCTGCATCCCAGTCCAACGCTCTATCCACTGCGCCACCGCCTGGTCAGGCCTGTGCAGTCTTCTTGACCAGCGCTAGACCCAATGGCCAGCTGCTTCAGATGTTTGTCCCTGCAGTCCCACAAGAAATGCACCATCAGTCCAGGCAGAATGCCCCTTCTCCCTCACTTTTCCCCAGTCACCAGGTCCTGAATGTCCCTAGAATGTGTCCCTCTCTCCTTCCCATACCCACAGCCTTCATTCACTCAAGCATTCAAGTCATTCCCAGTATTCTTCTCTCTTCCCAGTCCAATAACGGGAGCTGGAATTCAAGAATATTACCGACATACCCGCTATCCTCCAGCGGCATGTTAATGTTTAACAAAAACATTAAATTGCAATCTGGCATAATGAGAGCTGTACTGAGAGAGCACAAAGCACTTTGAGAGGAAAGAGGAGGTGTCTGACCATGTCTGGGTAGGCAGGGGTGGCTTCCTGGCAGAGGTGACATCTGAGCTAAGCTTTGGCTAGCCTCATGACTTATATCCCATCACACATTCTCTCCTTTCTGTCCACCTTCCAGGGGTCTTTCTGAAATATCATCTAAGTCATTTACCTGCATAAAACTCTTTATGGCTTCCCAGGATAAAGTCCCAACCCCTTACCCTGGCACCACAATCTTCAATCTTTCCTGTGTCATCTTCTCTCCACATCCATCCTCTTCACATACCTATACCCGTGCTTCCTCCAAAAGCTCTGGCCTTTGCGCATACTGTTCCATCTGTGTGGAAGGCCCTTGCCACCGCACACTTTCCTACATTTTCTTCAAGATCTATCTATTTTCTTAAATATCTCTATAAAGCCTTCTTGGACTCCAACTCCCCAAAGAGAAGGTGAATGAGGGAAGAGTAAGAGAAGGGGGCAGGGTGAAGACAAGCATGAATAATCATCTCTCTTTCCTCCTCCTGGGCAGAAATCCAAATGGCGGGAAGTTGCCCTACTGGCCACGCTACGACAAAGAGGAAAAGTACCTGCAGCTGGATTTCATCACCAGGATTGGCGTGAAGCTCAAGGACAAGAAGATGGCCTTTTGGAGGAGGCTGTACCAGCATTAAGGACCTAAGAAGCAGAGGCAATTCTGGGGGTGGCTATTCAGGAGAAAGCCTAAGGGATTGTCCCCCATCCAGGCCTTGGGGAGACTTGCCATTTCTGGGATAAGGGTACTGCCCTCCCTAATCCAGAACCTGCAGAGGCTCCTTACTACCTCCAAGCTAGAGCCAGACAGAGCCTTAGACTGGGGCCCTGTACTACCCTCTTCAGCCTGACATCCCATGATGCCCACATGTCTCACCAACTCCCTTGTTAGGCCAGGCCTTTCACTGCTTCACTGTGCCCAGCTACCCAGACTCAGGACAAGTCCTTCTACCCCTCCCTTCTCCAAATCCGCCCACCCTTCAAGGTGTACTTGAAGCCACTTCTTATGGGAAGTCCACCTAAACTGCCACGACCTCTATCATTGAACCCAGCTTATCATTTACCATTTATCCTTGCTCAGTCTTGAGCCCATCAGTTTGGCTGGAGGTCTTGGGCAGGTTATTTTTTACATGGAGTGAAGATTTAATAACTTGGAATCTTCCCCTGGGCCCCTCCAACGTCTGGAGGTGGTCTTCAATAAAAACACGTTGACCTTGGCCAAGAGTTTGCTTAAAGGCTTTAATCACTGTAAAAAAAAATAGAAGACTGGATAAAGAAGATGTGGCACATATACACCATGGTATACCATTCAGCCATAAGAAATGATGACATCGGATCACTTACAACAAAATGGTGGGATCTTGATAACACTATACAGAGTGAAATAAGTAAATCAGAAAAAAACAAGAACTGCAGGATTCCATACATTGATGGGACATAAAAACAAGACTAAGAGACATGGACAAGAGTGTGGTGGTGGTTGGGGGGGGGGGGGTAGGGGGAGGGAAGGAGAAAGAGGGGGGGGAGGGGCACAAAGAAAACTAGATAGAAGGTGACGGAGGACAATCTGAATTTGGGTGATGGGTATGCAACATAATTGAATGACAAGATAACCTGGACGTGTTTTCTTTGAATATATGTACCCTGATTTATTGATGTCACCCCATTAAAATTAATACAAATTTATTTATATTAAAAAAAAAACAAAACATGTTGACTTGACCTGAATGTCTCCATTTACAAAATGGCTGGGTGAAGCGGATGGTGTCTTCATTTGAGCCCTTGAAGAAAGAGAGTCCTTGCTGGGCTGAGTCTGGTATGCTACACTCCATCAAGGGGAGCTAGAGCGAAGTTGCCTGGGCTGTAACACACTGGGCTTTTTCATCATGGTCTCAAGTGCACCCTCAGGACATCCACAACCCATGCTCACTTGTCCATTGGTTTAGGTTCCGGTGCTGCATCCACATTCCTCACTGCCTGTCTGGCAACTTGACCTCAGCATAGTCCAGCCCGTCCCACAGTTGTTTTGTTTTGTGGGCATTTTGGTGGTAAAATATACATGACAACATTTACCAATTTAACCATTTTAAGTGTCCAGATCAGTGGCATTAAGTACATTCACATTATTGTGCAACCAACATCACTATCCACCTCCAGAACTTTTTCATGATCTCAAACTAGAACTCTATATCCATTAAACGGTAACTTCCTCTTCTCCCTTACCCCCAACCCCTGGTAACTATGATTCTACCCCCTCTCCTATTAATTTGACTAGTCCAGGTAACTCATATAAGTGGAATCATACAGTACTTTCCTTTTGTGTCTGGCTTATTTCATTTAGCATAATGTCTTCAAGGTTCATCTATGTTGTACATGTGTATTTCATTCCTTTTAAGGCTAAATAATATTCCATTGTATGTGTATACATGTTGTTTATCCATTCATCTGTTGATTAATATTTTTGTTTTCACCTTTTGGCTATTGTGAATAAAGCCATGAACATTCACACAGTGTCCCACAGACTTTACGTCCTAACTTACAATGTTGATTAGTCTCTCTTTTTTTTTTTTTACAGAGACAGAGAGTGAGTCAGAGAGAGGGACAGACAGAGACAGACAGACAGGAATGGAGAGAAATGAGAAGCATCAATCATCAGTTTTTCATTGCGCGTTGCAACACCTTAGTTGTTTACTGATTGCTCTCTCACATGTGCCTTGACTGCGGGCCTTCAGCAGACCGAGCAACCCCTTGCTGGAGCCAGCGACCCTGGGTTCAAGCTGGTGGGCTTTTTTTGCTCAAACCAGATGAGCCTGCGCTCAAGCTGGAGACCTTGGGGTCTCGAACCTGGGTCCTCTGCATCCCAGTCCGATGCTCTATCCACTGGGCCACCACCTGGTCAGGCTGATTAGTTTCTTAAGTCCTCGGGCTTCCTGAGTCTCTGAGGCAAATAGGAACTACAAAGACCTGTAAGGTAAAGGGTACCCAATCTTCCAAACCCCAGCATCTAAGCCTCAAAAGCAAAGGAATGGTTGTAGAAGGGTGAAGAACCCCTTTCTTCACAATAAACCTGTCAAAGGGCTTTTATTACCCTTACTTTACAGATGAGAAAACTGAGACAGAGCCAAAATGCTTGCTCAAGGTCAAGAGCTCATGGTGGCAGAGTGGGAATTTGATCCAGGCCTGTTTGTCTCACCCTACCACTTCTGTCCTGACCTGAGGAAGGGTGGCCTCCAGAGGCGTGACAGCTCTTTGCCCAGGGGAGGCAGAGCGAGCACAGTATCCTGCCCACCTCTAACCAGGGGACAGGCAGCCAAATAGCCACTCATCAATGAAAGCCTGAGTGAGGGCTGGGAGGTCAGCCTCCTTGGAGGTGGTCCTAGGCAGCCTATGCAGAACTCAGAAGAAAGGGAGGTCCAGCTGAGCTTGATTCACCCTGGTACCTGCATGGGGACTTCCTGACCTAGGGTGGTCCAGAGGTCTGACCAAGCTGGTTCCTCAGTTCTCCCCTCCAGGCATTCCCTCTGTCTGGAGAAGGAACCCATTCCAACCAGCCACCTACTAGAGGCTGTCCTTTCCCAAATTGGAGGGAGAGCAGCGAGCAGGAGCCAGGGCTCAGTCAGGCCCAACCAGGCTGCAGCAGATGCCAGGATCAGAAAGGACTCGCGGGGAAACCCTAGGACCTCCTCTGGAAATTCGAGCAGACTGGATGGCGGGCCGGCCCTGTTTCCCACTGCCCTTGTTCTGTGCCCTCCCCATCCAGCCAGGGAAGGTTCCCGTCTCTCTGTCTGCTCTTCCCCAGTTGGCTCTGCTGGATGAGGTGAGAGGGGAGGGCTATCTACCGCCCTGTCTCCACCCTGTTTTCCTGCCTGTGGTGGGGTTCCCCGACGGCCACCCAGAGTCCTAAAAGCCCCAGCCGGGCCCCACCTCTGAGGGAGCAGTTCTCCAAACTGGCTGGATATTGGTGAAGCCCTCCTCTACCCCCGCTCTGTGGCTTTCCCGCGATTTACCCGGCTCCCCAGGGCCACGGCGAGGACGAAGAGGCCCACTGCAAAGCTGGCGTAGGAGCAGCGCGCAAACGTGTCTCCTGAGGGCCCTTGCGGCTCCGCTCCTGCTGAGCTTGACTCCCGCTCCGGAAGCAGCGCCCCTTCCTCTCCTCCAACACCCCGCCAGCCCCCCTCCGTCCCCCCTCCAGCAGCAATTACCGGCCGAGGAGGCTGGGGAAGGGCCAATTAGTGCGGGAGATGCGGCCCCTGCGCTGTGCCCCCTCTGACCGCAGACCCCGAAGCGCCGCCGCCGCCGCCGCCTCCCGCCCCCAGGCTCCTGCAGCCTTGCCCGCCGCCCTCCCTGCTTAGCCGACCGCGCCGGCTGCCCGGGAGCCCCCGGGGACGCGCCGTCCGGCCTCCAGCCAACTGCATGATAGATCCAGCTGCCTGGCACGGAGCCAGGGACCTGGCGGACGCGGGGGCGCCGGGAGCTGAATGCCGACGCCGGGTGGCGGGGGCAAGCAGGACGGGGCCTCCCTCCTTGTGAGGCTCCTGTGCCCTCGACAGCCTGCGCCCTGGAGCGCGGTGGGAGCCGGGCAGGAAGCACTAGTCTCAGGCAGGCGACTGAGGCTCTCCTGGCAGGGCCCGCCTCTGCCCAAGTCCTCTTATGGCCTCATGGCCCTCCTGGATTCAAGACCTCCAAGGCTAGACCTGAGCTGGCCACGCTCAGAGTCGCTCCCTGCTGGTGGCTCTGGCAGAGCCTGGCCTTACAACCCCTCCACTGTAAAGGATCAGCCCTTCCGCTGGGAGGTGAGTAGCAGGATGGGTGGGAGTGCAGGACCACAGGTGGTCCCCACTGATCAGAGGATGCGTGGATTTTTCCTAGGTCCCTGTCCTGCACAACCTGACTGCTCACCTGTGGGCTCTGAGAGACCTAGAGGGATTTATCCTGCCCTCCAGGAGCCAACACTACACGGACAGAGGCTCCAGCAGCTTGGCTTGGACCACACGCTAAGAGAAGCTCTGAGGTCTTGGGAGGCATCAGGTAAAGGAAAAAGGGGCTGCAAGAGGGAGCAGGCAGGTCTGACCAGGCAGTGGCGCAGTGGATAGAGCGTAGGACTGGGATGCATAGGACCCAGGTTCGAAACCCCATGGTGGCTGGCTTGAGCCCAAAGGTCGCTAGCTTGAGCCCAAAGGTCACTGGCTTGAGCAAGGATTCACTAGCTCTGCTGTAGCCCCTCCCCCATCAAGGCACATATGAGAAAGCAATCACTGAACAACTAAGAAGCTGCGATGAAGAATTCTCAAATGTCCCTCTCTCTGACTCTTTCACTCTCTCCTGCTGTCAAAAAGAAAAGGGGTGGGGGGTGCGGCAGGCATCACCACTTCAAAGCTTCCCCTTCCCCACTGGCCCCTTTCCAGCCCAGGCTGGACACACTGGGCCCTGGAGTGAGAGGCAAGGTGGACCTGTACGGAGGATACGCTCTGAGTGAGGCTGAACAGCAGTCAGGGAGGGTTTACTTGGAAGAGCTACCCATGGGGTTGACAAAAGAGATCTGCTGCACAATGCTTCTGTTTTCCCCGATCCCGGAGACAGGGGGCTGGGTTAGAGGTACTGAGGCCCCTGACTGGTCCTGGGTATAGTGGCATGGGATTGAAGGCAGCCTTTTCAGGTACCCATCCCCCCCTGTCCCCACCTCCCTCAGGTCTGGCCTTGGTAGGGAAGGGCTGGGGCATGCTGTGTGCTGTAGAATCTCCCTCAGGCCCTGTGGAGTCAGACTTTCTGTGAGGGAGAAAGGATCACTTCTCTAAAGGAGTGAGAACTCCCCTCTTTGTGTACCAAGGCCGTTGGCTGTGTGGACAGGGAGAGAGTGCCTGTGAGAAGTTGAACTGTGGAGACTGAGTGAGGGACGCAAAGACACCACCTGAGTCCTTCATGGAAGGAAATGGAAACTTATTAAATTAAAGCATGAGGAAAGAAACAGAGAGAGAGATAAAGCAATCAGTGGACTGATCTGCCCAGAAAATCAGGGGATGAGGAAGGGAACAGAAGCAGGTGGACACAGCCAGACAGGCACAGGGCCAGAGAGCTGGGGCAGCACTGGGGGCTGTTCAGGCTGGATGAGGGCAGAACTTGGGCACTCAGAAGGTGGCAATGGGCAGGAATGCTTCTCATCCCAGTTGCTTGACCACTGAGATCCCCTAGGCCAGGGGTGATGGAAAGGGTCAGCTGGAAACGCTGTGGGCGCACAGAGGAGAGGACCTAATTTGGTTTAGGGTGGGCAGACAGGGAAGGCTTCCCTAAGGAGTTCCTGAAAGGGCCAGTGGAAGAGCGTAGAGGGAGTGGAGGTGGACAGGGAGGGGAAGCCATGTCTGCGAGAGGGGGAAGCCATGTCTGCGAGAGGGTGCAGCAGGAGCAAAGGCCGAGAGACAGGAATTAGCCTGTTTCATCCCAGCAGCTCTGTGTCGGTATGACCCACAAAGGAAGTCTAAGAGAGGAAACAGGCCTGGCAGGGAGCATGGACTCCACCGTGAGGCATTAGGGAGCTATGGGAGGATCGTGTCCTGGTCAGACTTATCTTCCAGAGGGTCTTTGAAGTTACAGAGTACAGAGTAACTGGAGGAAGGAGAAGTGGGGAGACCAGGGGAGGATGGTGCAGAGCAAGTAGGTTCATAAAGCAAATGGACAGGACTTACTGACAATGAGGGGAGGGAGGTAGAAATTGAGAGAGAGTCCTAGGTATCTTCTTGTTCAAAATTGTGGGCCAGGGCAGGAGGTCAGCTCTGACCACTACCCCCCACCACCCATAGGATAGCCTCTGGGCACTTTGGTTCAGAGATCTCCCGCCCAGTCTAGGCTGGAGATTCACATGACCCCTTCCCAGGGTCAGGGTCACTACAGCCCTTACACACTGGGACCAGGAGAAAGCCCAAGACGGAGTCCAGTTCAGGCTAGGGGTACAGGCAGAGCCAGGTGTTGCTGGGTAGCCCCTCCTCTCCCTGTTTGCCCCATAGAAAGCCAATCAAGACAGCACTCTAGCCTCCTACCACTGACCCCGTGTAATCACAATGATAGCTCCATGGCCACAAGAAATTGAGTTTGTGCCTCTTTGTCATTGGAACAAATCAGAAGGAAAGGATGGCCCATTTGAGCCCTGAAAGAACTCAAAAACAGATCAGATGACCCAATGGAGCAGAGTTCAGTATACCTCTTTTAGGCAGAATTTGGGAGCTTGGAGCTGTGTGTTCCTGTCTGGGCCTGTCCCTCCTAGCCCTTGCCTCTCTGAGCCTGGCTCTCAGCTGTGCTCTGGGAACAATGCCTGTGGTAAAACACCTCCCCAGCGCAGTCTCCTCCCTCCCTGGCCCAGGATTCGTACTTACTCCCAGCCCCTTCAGCCCCAGGCTATGGAAGGGCTTGCGGGTAACCTCACCAAGGAGCCACTGGGTGATCGTGAATCTCCTACAGTGAAGGAGCAAGACCCCTCTCCCTTTTTTTTCTTTGACAGAGACAGAGAGAGAGTCAGAGAGAGGGATAGATAGGGACAGACAGACAAGAACAGAGAGAGATGAGAAGCATCAATCATTAGTTTTTTGTTGCGACACCTTAGTTGTTCATTGATTGCTTTCTCTTATGTCCTTGACTGTAGGCCTCAACAGACCGAGTAACCCCTGGCTCGAGCCAACAACCTTGGATCCAAGCTGGTGAGTTTTGCTCAAACCAGATGAGCCCGCGCTCAAGCTGGCGACCTCGGAGTCTCGAACCTGGGTCCTCCTCACATCCCAGTTCAATGCTCTATCTACTGTGCCACCGCCTGGTCAGGCAGAGCAAGACCCTTTTAATGGGGATCCTGAAGGTGTAAGAAAAGCCTTTCAGGAAATTAGCACCCGTGGCGGGAAAATTCATCAAAAGCTGGTAGACGTGCCTCAGGCTGATTCATGTCTCTTTCCTAAAGAGCAGCTCTTTTGGCCTAGGGGAGGGACTGCTAGCCTCTAAGGCTTCCAGAGACCCCAAACTCTGGCCCTGTTGCTGGGTGTTTCAGCGCTTGCTGGAGGTGCTACCATTGATCCGTTGCTCTAGAACCATGGGATTTTGCATTGCTAAGAAAGGCTACTGATGGACAGGGGTCATGGGTTCTATTACAACTGATCCCACTACTGTGTGATCTGACATTCAGTTGGCCTCTCTGATCCTCCCTGCAAGCAGAAATCCTGATCTTGCCTGCCTTCTAGGTAACTAATATATCTACAAAACTCAGCACATTTGGAAAAAATAATAATTTTTCCAAGGGTGAGGATACAGCCATACCTAAATAAACCATGGCAGTAGAGTCTTATGGGAAAAGCAAGGAAACCGTCTGGATATGGGTCCCATTATCCTGGGTGGCTCTTGCCTCTCTCTCACAGCACCCAGGTATGGCAAGCAGAAGAGCTGTTGCAGCACACAACTCCAGGGGGCACCACTGACCTGGTTTACAGTGTGAATGAGCCCCTAGATAAAATCTGAACTCCACGGTCTGCCTTCTCTGGGCTTGCTGCCTACACACACACTTGTACCACACATGCCACAGAAAAGACTCTGATTGGGTGATTGCTGGGTCACCACCTAATGCAAAACATCCACATTGGGCAGTCTTTGCAACACAATTTTTAAGACTTTAAGTCTTTGCAACTGATTTTTAAGACTCAAAAAGAGAAATTTGGCAACAGATATCAGGAACCTTAAATGCCTATACCTTTTGACATGGTGATGGTACCTCTGGAACCACTACCCAAAACTTTTAAGAAAAGCCTTAAGCACCAGTGAATAAACAATGTACTCCCTCCAGCCTATCCATAGCATCTCTGTGTCCATCTCAATCTCCAACACTACCAAGGCATGCTGGGAACTCCCCTTGGACAGGAGGGAGAAAGACAAAGTTAGCATAAGGTGAGGCTAAGAAAGCTACCAAGACTGGGGTGCCTTTGAGGAGGTTGAGTTCAGTCTCTAGGGAAGGCATTGGTGAGGGGACTCTGTGGGTCAATCATTTTGCCCAGTACAGTGGAGAAAGACTTATTAGAGGCCTCTGGACCTACACTTAGTGAAATAGTAGGAATTTGAGTTGCTGAGAAAGAGGAAAGAAGCAATCTAGGCAGAAGAAATTAGCCATGGCTGAAGCTGAACTTGCCTATTCACTTAGAAGTATCATTTAAAGAAGGAGAATTATTGTTTGCTTTGTTAATTGTCCTTGGAAGGCAGGCAGGCTGGGGAGGTGGCCATGGGCTAGTAATTTTGTCTATTTACAAGGCAATATTATGGCATGATAGGAAATCTTGGCCTGCCAGGATGGTTTTGAGCTTGGGAAATTGGGGAAGGAATCCAAGAACAGGACAGGGTGTCAAGGTATCATCAGCAGGGAGACAAAAGGAAAGAAGGTAGAAGAGGATGCATTTGGATTCAGGAGTCGATAATGAGCCAGAAGTGAATGTTGAATTATTCAGCCTCCTTTATTGATCCATTGATCTCTATTTGCAGGTCTTGGTTTATTCTTGGTTGGCATTTCCTGTGTTTGAGATGCTGAGAAAAGAAATTGCAGGGTGGAGGGAAATGATTTTTAAGACTCAAAAAGAGAAATTTGGCAACAGATATCAGGAACCTTAAATGCCTATACCTTTTGACGTGGTGATGGTACCTCTGGAACCACTACCCAAAACTTTTAAGAAAAGCCTTAAGCACCAGTGAATAATAGGAAACAACCAAAATAAATGCCCTACAGTAGGCAATTGGCCAAGATGCCATTAGGAGTTTTATATGATTACATGAGAAAATATTTATGCCATAGAGTTGGGATAATGGAGCATTCAAAACTGTACCTATAGAATATCATAACTATATGAAGAAGTGTGGATGGAAGGGGGCAAAGAAAATATATCGAACCTGACCTGTGGTGGCACAGTGGATAAAGCGTTGACCTAGATCACTGAGGTCGCCAGTTCAAAACCCAGGGCTTGCCTGGTCAAGGCACATATGGGAGTTGATGCTTCCTGCTCCTCCCCCCATCTCTCTGTTTCTCTCTCTTCTGTCTTTCTAAAAATGAATGAATAAAAATCTAAAAAATAAAAATAAAAAATACATCAAAGTGTTAGCAATGGTTGTTTTGAGGTGGTGGGACTCTCTTCTTATATTTCCTAAATTTTCTACCCAATACATGCACAAATTTTAAATAAAACAGTTTAAGAGGCACTCCTTTAAGAGGCTGCACAGTAATAAAATAAACACAAATTAGTGGGGAGCCAAATCCTCCCAGAACCCAGAGTGTTACAGTGTCGTAGGTGTACTGACCTTCTCCTTGGCACACTGTATGAACCCAAATGACAGAATGCAGGGATGCTGTGGGCCAGTCACTCTGTGGAGGACAGTGAAAGTTCCCTGAACTCACTCATATATATGGGCAAAGGCCCTGAGACATGTGGGAAATGCAAGCAGGCCAGTGTGGCTGTATCGCAGGGTGCCATGGGGAGAAATGATGGGAAATAAGATTGGAAGAGAAAGTAATGATTGTCAGGGGGTCATAAATGCTGAGCCAAGGGCCTTGGCCTTTCTGCCACAAGCGACTTGGAGACTTGAATGAGGGGGCTTGGGCAGAAGGGCAGTGTGGTTAGAGCTCACCACTGTCATTCTCTTGTCCCTTAGTCTAGTCTGTTTCCCACCACCCACCAGAAATTTGGAGAGTACGGAAGGGGAAGGGGAGCAGTCCAAAGCAGCCCTCAAAGATGGTCAGCCAGACCTCCTGACCCCAGCCTGGCCCTCTTCCCACCACACCAGTCTCAGTCCCCATCCCCAGGCACCCAGACAAACCCCTCGCCGCCCATGACAAAGAGGCTCATTTGGAGCCTGGGCAAGATTTGCCAACGTCAAACTTATAATTACAAGGATGAAATCATCTGGTTCCTTTTAAGCAAACGGGTTTATTGATCCCAACACTGAAGAAAGGCTATTCTGGGGAAACTTGCTCCTCTCCACTTCCCTCTCCCCCTGGAATGGCTGAGCTGGTTGGTGGTAGAGAATGGAAGGGGAGCTAAGAAGAGTTAGAACCTCCTAGGAGGGGAAAGTCTTAAAAGCCTAAGGGTGAATTTTATGGTATGTAAATTATATCTCAGAAAAGAATTCTTTAGGGCTCAGCAAACTGCCTCATTCAGACAGATGACACCCTCATCCTGGACTTGGGCCCATCTCCATCCAGAATCTAGAAGCTGGGTAGAGCTAGGACTTTTGGCACTATGCCAGCCACTAATTTCCCTTCTCTCCCACCCCCCTCAAGTCTCATTTGTGGCTTCAGATCCTATTTCAACTTCAAGATGGTACAGTATTTCCTCAGTAACTGAAGGGAAACAGTTTCCTTAGATAAAATGCACCAGAGTCTCAAAGACCTAGCAGGACCTCACTCCCTCTTCAAGGAGACGAAGATGGTGGTGGCTGCTGACACCAGACCTGGATAAAGCCAATCTTTCTACTGCATGTAGGGAAGCAGGACGTCTAGGCCTTGACCTGCCAAGTCTAAGAGGGACAACAATTGGCTGGGGGACACAAATGCACAACCTTCAAAGAAAGAGCCACATACTGCCACAAGGCCCACAATAGGACCCCTCCATTCAAACTGTTGGGGACCCTTTGGGAGCATGCTTGCTGCTCCAGGAGGAATGATCCCAGGCACAGCTCTCCGTGAGCTCACAGTGCAGCTAGGAAGGAAAGCAGGACTTTTGGCATCTCCACCTGCAGAGGCCTTAGAGGAGAATGGTTAAGAGAATGACCCTGGAATCATCAACACCAAATTTATGGTGAAGAGTGAACAAAGATGCTATACCCCAATGCTTAGCCATTTTACTATCTCTAATGGGTCACCATCTTGTCACTGTCTTATGGTCACTTATTTACTCTTTCAGAGTCTCTATTTCCTCATTTGTTCAATGGGGACAAGACCTGTCTTAGAAGGTGGTTGTGTGAATTAGCTGAGATAAGGAAAATGAAAGCACCCAGCTCAGACCTTCACAGTCGGGCCAGACGATTGAGGGTTCCCATTCTCTGTTCAGTGTTACTGTGCATGCTTTGCCTACCCACTCAAGATCATACCAGGAGTCCTGCAGAAGCAGCTGCCCACCCAAGAAGATAAGGAAGAAGAGGCCCTGGGCTGGCTGAATCTTGGAAAGGTAGTGGGGCTTCAGAGACTTCAGCCAGATTTGGGGGGTGGGGAGGGTATTTTTAGGTAACAAACAGGTACACTCAGGCTTCCATCTGTGGGCCCTACCAGAGCTGACTCTTAGCAAACCTCTCCTTGGGGTTGTGCCTGGACCAACCCAAACCCAGCTGGACAGAAGCCCAGAGCTAAATATAGCTGACATGGGTGAAATTTTCCTTTATTAATTTCCTTTAATTCAGTTTTAGAAATAAGTGAAAAAAATCTTTTAATAACAACAAGAAAAAGGCATAGAGAGGTCAGCCGAGGAAATGGCTTCCTTCAGCCCGCAGCTTGTTTCCCAGTCGCCCTGGCCAGTTGGATGCCAGACAATGTTGAGTGTGGGTTAGCCTGTGGCCTGGAGTTGCCAAAGGCTGTCTGTGGTGTTACTGTTCTGGTTCGCCTGGCAGGCTCTCTCATCCCTTTCCCTCAGGACATCGTTTCCCACCACCATGAGGCTGACAGAGTACTCTGCCACGCTCTGCACACCCATCCCTTCCTCCATCTCCCTTGAACCTAAAAATATTTGTCTTTGACCTTTTCTTTGTCAAAGCTCATGGTGTCTGTCTGGGCATCTTTAGCCACTCTAGTGATATTTCAACTTCTATTTATTGCACATTTCCCATGGTAGAAACAATTATTACTATGGGATTAGCTGTAGGTCTGTGAGCCCCACCCACCTGGACCCACTGTGAATTAAGAGTGTTGCTTTCTAGATCATTTTCTAGAGACAGAAATGGAAAATTTTACACAAATGTCTACCTAAACAGAATATGGTGGTGCTGAATGATATCACAAGGGATATTCTTTTTTTCTACCACAGAAGTCAACAGCAGAAACTGCTTCCCTGACGACTGGCCTTCAGACAGTCCCTGCTGAATGGAAGCAAAATCATCCTTTTCCTCTCATGTAGACAATGGCTGTAATGCCATGGTATCCAAAAGTTTCAGCCACATTGGGAAGACTTGAGGTAGAGGTAGCAGATGAATGAAAGCTTCTATTACTGTGAGAGACTTCGTTCTGCCTTTGAGGCTTGGGGTAGCAGCTGCCTCATTCACCTATCAAAATAAGTTGCAGATGATTTAAGGCTGGTTTTGTCTGCACTTTGCCTGTGCTGATGTGAAGTTTCCCCTTCCAGTTTCACCAGAGCAAAATAAAAATGACATCCTTTGCCAGATGTAGCTGATACAAACTATTCAGTGGGCCCACGAGGCATTCCTATTCCTTCCTTTCAGAGAATATGCTCTTTCAACCATCGACTTCTTTCTGAGGCTGTCAATCCCAGATGCGAGAGCATGTGTTATCAAATCAGCCTGGACATAATGATTTGCAGAGGGGAAAGTGTGTGACCCAGACTGGGCCGATTAAAGTCTCCTCTCCAGGAATTTTATGACTTAGAGATGGAGACATGGCTGCTCCCATACTTTGCCAGGAAATTAATGCCATCAAGAGAGTTTGAGAGAATTAAGGTGTGAAAAGAAATGGAGAAACAAAAATAGACTGTCTCGCCTGACCAGGCGGTGGCGCAGTGGATAGAGCATCAGACTGGGATGCAGAAGACCCAGGTTCGAGACCCTGAGGTCGCCAGCTTTAGCGTGGGCTCATCTGGTTTGAGCAAAAATTCACCAGCTTGGACCCAAGGTCGCTGGCTCCAGCAAGGGGTTACTCGGTCTGCTGAAGGCCCGCGGTCAAGGCACATATGAGAAAGCAATCAATGAACAACTAAGGTGTTGCAATGTGCAACGAAAAAACTAATGATTGATGCTTCTCATCTCTCCGTTCCTGTCTGTCTGTCCCTATCTATCCCTCACTCTGACTCTCTCTCTGTCTCTGTAAAAAAAATAAAATAAATAAAAATAATTAATTAAAAAAATAGACTGTCTCTCTTTGTGATTTATTTACTTAAAATAAAATGAGCCTCTTTTAGCTTTGTTTGCTTGAATTGGATTTCTGTCACTTGCAATTGAAAAAGACATGAGAGGAAGATTCTGAGATAGAGGGAAGCCCAACAATAGTGGTTGGTAGCATCCATATCTATACCCCTTCTATTTGTGTACCCACATAGGTTCATTCACATAGGCTTGTTGTGGACAGGGGAGCATGCCCTTGGAAGGAACTAATTCTATGTTGGGTATTCAGAAAGAGGGTCTTTATTAAAACCATCAGCCTACAGGTTTGACTTGCTAAGAATTCCCTCTCTGACCTTGGGTGATGAATCGCTCTCTGGACCTCAGTTAGGGTTACTAACCATCCCATTCTGCCAACGATTGGGTGGTTTCCCAGGACATGGGGGTTTCCATGTCTTATGTTAGCCTCAGGAAATCCAGGACAGTTGGTCACTCTAGGCCAGTTCTGTGTCTGTAAAAATGAGATAGAACTAGTCAGGAGTGGGAAATGTGGCCAAACTCTGCATTATTCAGACATTACTAATTGCCCTGGGCAATAATTCCCTTGAGCTTAGGTGTATCTTTACAATCTTTTGTAATGTGGCCAGCTACTGTCAATCAGAGTTGGCACAATATGCCATCCTTTTGCTGAGTTTTTGACAAGCTGGAATTTTAAGGATCAGAATTTATTGAGGATCAACTTTGAGTCAAGTTCTGCCATAAATCCCGTGTCAGACTCTCCACTTTGAGTTAAACAACTTTCCTAGAACTTCTGCATCTTTTTTAGGATTTGATTGCACATTTGGGTAACTGTATGGACTGGTATTAGAATATATTTTTAAAATTCAGCTTGTTATTCTTTAAAAACATAAATTAATTCAGTGCTTATTATGGGTTAGACCTACATAAAGACTCTCACGGTTATAGTGGGAGCTTGTAAGTGTCTGAATTTTGGTAATAAGCAAACTGAGGCTTAGCAGTCCAGTGATTGTCTAAGGTCCCAGTCAGCAGGCAGCGGAGTTGAGTAAGATCCCATCTAGGACCCGTCTGACACCAGCAGCTTCGACCTTTCCATCTCAACGCGGATTCAGTGGATGCTTTGGCCTGTTTCCACCTTTAGTCTTTGATGTGCAGTTTACACCCATCCCCGTCGGTTTGGGGACGCAAAGTTCCCAAGGACTTAAATTTCCGCGCGTTCAGGTCACAATTTAGGATTACTCCGCGCGGCTGGGAAGCCCAGAAGTTTCAGACAGTCGAAAGTAAGGACCCGCGCGGGCCGACCCATCTCCACAGACCGGGTAGATCCCCACAGGACGGTTCCACAGTGAGCTGGTCGCGGGCCAGCACCGGGAAGAGGGATGCGCCGCGGGAGGAGCTCGGATACGTTGAAGCCCTGCGGCCCTGTAAGCGGGAAGGCAGCGCATGCGCGGCGCGGGCCGCGGAGTTGTGAATGGTGCGTTTTGTTTGCCGGAGTTTGGGGCGGGCGGGCGCGCGAGGAGGAGGGGTGGGGCCGACGGGGGCGGGGCCGGCGGGCCGGCGAGGTGGGCGGTGAGAGGAAGTGGCGGCGGCGGCGGCGACGGCGGCGGCCGGGGGCGGCGAGTGCTGTGTCCGCGCGGGCGGGCAGTAGGCAACGGCCGAGGCGGCGGCGGCGGTGGCGGCGGCGGCGTGGGCTGGGCTCGGCGGGCTGCGGCACCTCCGACTTGCGGGAGTGGCAGCCCACGCGGGCGGGCGCCTGAAACAAAGGGAAGCGAGAGTCGGGGCGCCGCGGGTGGGCGGTCAGTCGGTCAACGCGGAGCCGGCCAGCGGGTGCCCGCGCCAGCCCGGAGCCCTGCCGGCCGGCGCGATCTCAGGGCGGGAAGATGCCGCGCGTCGTGCCCGACCAGAGAAGCAAGTTCGAGAACGAGGAGTTCTTCAGGAAGCTGAGCCGCGAGTGTGAGGTGAGGCGGCCGGGCGGCGCGGAGGCCGCAGCGTGCCCCGGGTGGGCCCGGGCGGAGAGAAGTTGGGGCGGCGCGGCCACCGGGGCGTCCGCGGAGGGGCAATCTCGCCCGCCCGCCGCAGACTCTGCTTGCCCTTATCGGCGGGGCGGGCGGCGGCGCGGATTTGGCTCCTGATTTGGGGCCGTCTCTGCCTTGCAGATTAAGTACACGGGCTTCAGGGACCGGCCCCACGAGGAGCGCCAGGCGCGCTTCCAGAACGCCTGCCGCGACGGCCGCTCGGAAATCGTAAGTCGGCGGGGCGGGGGCGCGGGGCGCCGAGGCGCGCGCGGGGCACTTGTTGCGCGGGGGCCGGCGAGGCCCAGGTCGGTTCCGGACGCGGTGGCTCCCGGAACTGAGCGGGCGCCGACTCACTTCCTACTCAGGATTCAAAATGCGAAAGCAGACCCTGGCGGGCCGCGTCGTCGCGCAGAGGCGCTTCCCTGTGGCCCGCGGCGGGTGGGGACGTTTCCCTGATACGACTCGGCAGTTTGCCGCCGGTGGAACTCGAACCAGAGGCCAACTAAACAAGGAAAGGTCACTGTGTAGGTTGGGACCCGAGTAGGGGATCGGGTCTGTCTAAGGAAGAAAACACCTAGTCGGGAAAAGAATTGGGCTTCATTCAAGGCTCTGACTCCTGGACGGTAGTTTGTTTCTGACACGCTAGGTCTGTTGGTAAGTCCACAGGGGAAGCTTTCTCGCTCTCTGTATAGCTGAGAATAATAAATCCTTACGCCAGTTATCTATTGTCCTTATAGGAAAAAAAAAAATCCCCTTAAGGATGTGCCGTGTTCTTTTCTTAAAATGTTGAAATTCA
Organism: Saccopteryx leptura; assembly: GCF_036850995.1. Taxonomy (NCBI): domain Eukaryota; kingdom Metazoa; phylum Chordata; class Mammalia; order Chiroptera; family Emballonuridae; genus Saccopteryx; species Saccopteryx leptura. The sequence goes on from NC_089511.1 coordinate 17,498,372, forward strand.
AGAAAATCAGAAAGAAACCATTATCGTCGTTTTCTAAAAAGCATACCCCGGTAGTGCTGCTTGGATTTGCGAAAACCGCAGTTGATCTTGAGGCCGTGTTTTAGGTGGTAGATTTGGTGCTTCGCCTCCACCAAAACCTGATGTTCAAAAGAAAATTAAAGTGTCCTAGTTCCTCTTATCTCCTTTTGGTTTAGCCTGTGGTGCTAATGAGGGGGGAGTGAAGAAGCCAAAGAGGGGATAGGAAGAAACGAAAGAAAGGTTGATTATTAACTTAAAAATAAAAGTTGAAATACTATATAATGGAATACAATTGATCTACTCCGGGATTGGGCCCATTGCATTTGTAAGAGACTTGAAGCTACAGTGCAGTTTGAATTGGGGTTAACAATAGGAGGACATATTGGAACCATTTACAATACTTCTCCCACCTCCCTTTGTAGAGAATCTACTTATTTTTATTGATATATAATTCACATGACATAAACTTCTCCCTTTTCATCACCAAAGCCAAATTTGTTTTTAGAGAAGATTGATATTTAAAATGAAAGCGTTTTAGAATTTTATTACAGGTAATGAGAAGATACTGGCCAAATTTATCAGGAGCTCTAGAATAGTTTGTTATTATTGAATAGTATGAAAGAAAATCTTCAGCTTTTAGCCCACTGCCAAATTTATTGAGTAGTTGTAATAATCATATAATTAGAATGTGTAAGAAATATTTTTTGCTTTTGGCACTGAGTGATAGAAGAATCACTTATTAGTTGGTCCCATTGAGTGTATCATCCTTTGCCCGTTTCCTTTTGCAAAGGGTGTTGGAATGCCTAACCAGTGGATTTCCTGGAGGTAATTTAGTGTGAAAGATGAGATAGAGAATACTGTCAGGATTTTTTTAAAGCTGAGGGATTTCTTTTGAATCCAAGTGAAGAATAGCTATTAGAGTTTTCTGTCATATCAGACTTTACTGCTTGTAAATATGAACTGGAAATATAATTTAACCCACAGTATACCTGAATTGTTGTGCTACAATATTGCTGTAATATTTTATAGGCTGCTTGTATTTGTTATAAAACTTCTTTCCCAGAATCAGACATCCTCATTTTTCCTCCCCGAAATATCTGATCCTACAAATTTTAATAAGCTCTTAATATCTGACAAGAATTAAAAGTTGAAGGTACATTGAAGCATATGTGTCTTAATTTGTTGAGTAATGTAACTTTGTATTTGGGATTTCACATTACCCTCTCTCTTTAGTCTCCCCCTTTTAACTCGTTCTCCACACTTAAATTATGGTAGTCTTAGCTCCTGAAAAGTGAATACCATATTAATTCTGTGGCATATTAATGTTCTTCCCTCTATGCAGGTACTGTGCACAATGCCTTTTGCATCATAGGTAGTACTTGATTAATTCAATTTAGAGGTTACTTAATGTAGTGGCTAAGATTTGTCTTTTGACTTATAAAACAGGCAGTGGCTTTTACTTATTTGGTTGTGGAAAAGGCATTCTTCGACCTCTGTTTTGATGGCAATTAAGTATGTTCCCAAAATTATTGCCAAACCATTTTCCTCTTTTAGTCTTTTTATTTTGAATGTCTCCTTAATGTATTAGTGAGGTTAATGAAGAATTTATTTTGTATTTAAATAGGTTTTTTTTTATATAACTTTTTTAAAATTTTTTAAAAAATTTTTGTTTATTCATTTTTAGAAAGGAGAGAGAGACAGAGGGAGAGAGAGGAGAGAGAGAGAAGGGGGGAGGAGCTGGAAGCATCAACTCCCATATGTGCCTTGACCAGGCAAGCCTAGGGTTTCAAACCGGCGACCTCAGCATTTCCAGGTTGACGCTTTATCCACTGCGCCACCACAGGTCAGGCTAATTTATTTTGTATTTAGATGCAAAACAATTTAAGGGCTGTGATGCTCAGCTCTTCTCCCCCCCCCCAATATTAATAATATATCTATTTAACCCAATAGATCCAAAATGTCATTTTAATATGTAATTCATATAAAAATTATTAATTTAATATTTTACATTTTGGGTGCCACATCTTTGAGATCCAGTGTGTATTCTGCATTTATACCTCATCCCAAGACCTTGGGGGACTGGGGCTACTGGATTGGAAAGGGAAGCTCTAGATGAGTCCCATGTAAACTCAGGGTCTCCCTCATTTCTTCTTAACTATATAACTTACTCAGATTTTGTCAGAACGTGAATAAAAGTAATGGGTGAGAGATGGAATCTATTTGGTAAACTCTGATTTATTCCCCAGTAAGTTCTTATTGTGATAAAAGTGTTACAGATGTCTTCAACACTAATGATTAGCAAAAAATAAATTTAAAAAAAATCTTTATGAGCCTGACCAGGAGGTGGCGCAGTGGATAGAGCATCAAACTGGGATGCGGAAGACCCAGGTTCAAGACCCCGAGGTCGCCAGCTTGAGCGCGGGCTCGTCTGGTTTGAGCAAAAGGTCACCAGCTTGAGCCCAAGGTCGCTGGCTCAAGCAAGGGGTTACTCGGTCTGCTGAAGGCCCGCGGTCAAGGCACATATGAGAAAGCAATCAATGAACAACTCAGGGGTTGCAATGCGCAATGAAAAACTAATGATTGATGCTTCTCATCTCTCTCCGTTCCTGTTTGTCCCTGTCTATCCCTCTCTCTGTCTCTGTAAAAATAAATAAATAAATAAATAAATAAATAAATCTTATGACAGATATGGTGACTCTTACAATGAGAGTGGTAAAAACATATTTTTAATCCTGAAAATGGAAGAATAAAAGCTATGTTGGGTTGGCACAAGGTGTGCTGTTTTACAATTTATGGAACCTATAAAATATAGTTGGGACAATCTGTAAATCTTACATATAGACTGGAATACCAGTACAACATTTTTATGTTTTCAAACATAATTTTCCCAACTATTATGTGTAGGTATTCCATTAAAGAATTCTGTGGTCTGATAAATTGGGAAATGTTATTCTAGAGTGGTCTGTTTTTAATCACCTCCTGTCTCAGAAAGAAGGATCTTGATGAGATAATGGGCATAAAGTGATGAAGCAGGCAATCTCTTCTGAGGTTGGCCTTTAGACGGAAGGTGAGGTAATGAGATCTGTAGACTGTTTTTACTTAGCACAGAGCTGATTTGGGGTACACTAGAGATGGAAGAATTTGTTACTGGGTGAGTACTGAAGAAACATGCTTGGGAGATTTTGACTTGGCATTCATTTCATGATCTAAGCCTCTTATTTGCCACCACTTTGCTCTGAGAATTTCATTATCTGAGGATAGAAAATGTAGCTCACAATTACTTCTTATTTTATTTAGCAAGTACTTTTTTTAGAGAGAGAGAGAGATGGGAAGGGAGGTGAGAAGCATCAACTCATAGTTACATCACTTTAGTTGTTCATTGATTGCTTCTCTTATGTGCCTTAATGGGGGAGGGGAGGCTCCAGCTGAGCCAGTGACCCCTGCTCAAGCCAGCGACCATGGAATCATTTCTATGAGTCCGTGCTCAAGCCAGGAACTTGGTAATTTTGAACCTGGGACCTCAGCCTCCCAGTTCAAGACTATCCAATGTACCACTACAGGTCAGACTGTTTAGCAGATGCTTATATATAGCATTTACTTGGTACTATTCTAAGCACTTTACAAATATTAATTTGTGAGAAAACTGAGGTACAGGGTTAAGTAACTTGCTTCAGGTTACACAGCCTAGGCAGCTTGCCTCAAGTCTGCTTTTTATTTGAATTACTGTTGGTTCATTTCATTTCAGTTGATTGTTTATTAAATTTATGCTAATAGTGGGGTAAGATATTTTTTAAAGTTAATGTTGTAATGATTTTTGTTCAGTGTCTGTTCATAAGAAGAGGTACCCCAGATGATTAGGGAAATGCCATCAAAGAGATTTAGAAGTTAGGTTGACAGCTGTACCTAATAATAGGAAGTAAAGTTTTTACCCTTAAAGAATTTAAACTGTTAATCACAGAGAAAATAGAGGATAGTTTAATCAGCTAAAGGTTTTAAACAAATTGTCAAAATGTGAACCTCACTCTCAGATGAAGACTCTGCTTGAAAACACAGGCTTTAGAACTTTAATTGGTAAAATAAAACAAAAACATTCTATTTTAATTAGTAAAAGAAAACAAAAATTCAACAAAGAAAAGTTTACATTTAGATGATGAAATACGTGTTTTTTTCAAAACGCATTTTATTTATTTACTTCTTAATTTCCCTTGGGAAGAGGGATAGTGTTATTTCCATTTTTTATTTGGGGGGAAATATAGTTAAATTGCTCAGGGACTACACAGAATGACACTTAATTGAAATAGATTTCGACAGTTGTGCCATACAAATCTTTTATAAATATTAGATGAATACTTTTGTTATAGTCAGATCCAGTTAACCTAAAATCAAATTATAGAAAATGCGTATTTTATTTAATCACCCAAGGTTTTAGAATGAGACATGCTGTCACGGGACATGCTAGTGTATGGTTTATCAGAAGAGACAGTCATGTGCATTTTTATCATGGGCCTTAGAGCATAGTGTTTCCTTGAACAAGGGAAATCAAGAAAAATTAAAACGTCTCGTTTACACAACCTAATTGTGGTATGTTTTAAAATTCAAAATGTTTAGATTGTCAGTGATATTCACATTTAAAAATAAAAGTTTTTAAATTCAGGGATGGTGGCTTCTGGTTAAACATTAGCAATGCGTGGTCCTAACGTCAGCAAAAACTGACCTGAAAGAAAGTATTGATTCCATGTCTTGATTTTATATTTAAGCAGCCAATGGCAAATGTCCTCAAAATGGAATCAGATGTTTGTAACTTAATACTTAAGAAAAATGATGAGTGCATGTTTTTTACTTCTAAGTATTCTCGGTGCTGCCTGACTTAAGACAGAAACTGATGTAAAAATAAATGACTGCCTGCATAATTTATGTAATGTCCTGCTCCTGATCCTGTTTGTATTGATTTTTCTAAAAGGCTTTTGTGGCCACAGGAACCAATCTGTCTCTCCAGTTTTTTCCGGCCAGCTGGCAGGGAGAACAGCGACAAACACCTAGCCGGGAATATGTCGACTTAGAAAGAGAAGCAGGCAAGGTAGGAAACATTTCTTTGCAATTTGAAATACTGTGGCTTGTTTTATTAGAGATTATTGGATTATTTACATTTTAATAGAGAGATCACAATTCTGATTATACAGGCATATGGTCAGATTTGTTTTTATTTCATATTATAAGGATATAATATAGTTTTTAAAAATCACTCATTTTTTTATATCGCTTTATTATATAATATTTATCATAGAAAGTTCTAGCCTTTAAAGAGAGTACTTTCTTACATGTAACATTCAAAACTTAATTTCTTTAAAAGTGTTGACAGGAATTTTTTTTTTAACTAAAATATGTGTGACTACAGTGCTGTAAAAAAGAAATTAAGAGAAAAAAGAGGAAAGGCTTTAAATTTAATAATGCTTAGAAATAGCTCATGGGTAACTTTCTGCTGCTGTTAATATTTTAATTTAATTTTGAAAAAACAATATGAAAATTTTAACTTGACAATCATTTCTTTGTTTTGAGAAAAAGCTTCTGAGGAAACAAATAAATGTTCTAAAATTTTTATGTTGAAAGTTTAGGTTGAAGATGGAAAATGTAAGTGAAAATGTTTGAGAGCCCTATTAAAATCTAAGTTAAATGAATTATATGATTTTGATGAAATTTTAATGAGTAATATCTTGGATTGGTTCACCTTTTTATGTAGAAGTTGACTTCAATAAAATATTTTAAAGAATAAACTTTTGACCTCATTTTGTTCTTAATTTTTCTCCTGTTTCCTTTGTAGTGTTTTCATACCTATTTTTTTTTTATCAACTTGCTCAATTACTTTTCCAAATATCGTCATGAATACCATAACCTATCACTTTATTTGCAAAACATAAGAAATGGCAAAATATTCTTTTGAGGAACTTAAAAAATTTTTGTATTAGGTAGGAAAATGATATCTTATATTCTGTATACATAGTGAAGATTTTTTTGTTGTTGTTTAATTGTATGAAGTAAGGTTTGATCTTTTGTCAGTGACAAACCAATCTTTGGAAAGGGAGAGGGAAAATAGAAGACAGAATGTTAAAAATTACTAATAATAAGTAAGTAATTTGCTTTCCTATGTTAGTTTGTATGTTTATAAGATTGTATGCAAATGTTCCAGATTTTACTGTTTGGAAATTCTTATAAGAGAGAAGTTTTGAAATCATTGTAGGATTATTGCTTTTTTGTGCATGTCTGTTTGGTGCATGTATGTGTGACTAAATGAAGAAATTATTGTTTTCTTTGTTCAAAACAATTCCTTACAGTTTGTTTAACATTGCCGTGGCTGGGTAGCTCAGTTAATTAGAGCAGAGGTCCCCAAACTTTTTATACAGGGGGCCAGTTCACTGTCCCTCAGACTGTTGGAGGGCCAGACTATAAAAAAGCTATGAACAAATCCCTATGCACACTGCACATATCTTATTTTAAAGTAAAAAAACAAAAGGGAACAAATACAATATTTAAAATAAAGAGCAAGTAAATTTAAATCAACAAACTGACCAGTATTTCAATGGGAACTATGGGCCTGCTTTTGGCTAATGAGATGGTCAGTGTGCTTCTCTCACTGACCACCAATGAAAGAGATGCCCCTTCCTGAAGTACAGGAGGGGCGGGATAAATGGCCTCAGGGGGCCGCATGCGGCCGGCCATAGTTTGGGGACCCCTGGATTAGAGCATTGTCCTGGTGCTCCAAGGTTGCAAGTTCAGTCCCTCATCGGGGCACATACAAGAATCAACCAATGAATAAATAAATAAGAGGAATAGCAAGGCAATGTTACTTTCTCTCTTTCTCTCCCTTCCCCCTCAAATCAATAAATAAAAATTAAAAAGGAAAAAGTTTAACATGATAGCTCAGATAATCCAGACATAGACCAAAAATAAATTCTTTCCTTCCAACTTGAATGCTAAACTATTTTAAGACTTCAAAATTGACATCTCAGTGTTACTGGAGTCTTTCAGTGTTTAATATAGGTACTATTAAATGGGTGTTAACTCCACTAGGAAGCATGTTTGCTTACATTAATTTAATGATGTCTGTTACTAGATTAAAGATCATATTATCCTTGGACTTAAGCCATCAAGGTGTTTTTAATTATATAACCAACAATAATAAAGATGTTTTAATGGTGTATTCTAGTAAGAATGTGAAAGCATGGAGGATATGTTTTCAGATATATCAGGAAAAGTGATAAAACTGACGTAAGCAATGAGGAAACTTACATTTTACTAACATTTATATTTGTTTTAGAAGTTTTTTTCTATAACGGGCCAGATAATAATTTTTTTTTAATTTTGCTGGTATATGGTCTCTGTTGTAACTACTCAGGTCTGCTGTTAAAGTGTGAAAGCATCTATAGACAACCTGTAAACAAATGAGTGTGGCTGTGTCCCAAGAATGGTAACACTGGCAAAAAATCAGTTATCTTTCCCTCAGATTTTAATCTATAAATGTTTATGTATAGACCGTGTATTCCTCAAATATAATTTTGCCAGCACCTGTGCTACACCAGTAGAATCTAGAGGGGGGGGAAATCATTTTAAAATAGCTCATATTACTCCATACCACTGGGATAAAGTATGCCAGTGAAATTTGGATAAAAGCTACTGACCCATGTTTTCTTATCCATGGAGTTCAGGCTATAGGGTCTCTTTCTCTTCCTCCTTTTTTATGGTCTCTTTCTGATAACCATTGACTTTTATTTCTGTATCAACAGGGCTAGGGCTAGAAGCAGGGAAAAACTAAAGGAATTTCCCCCAAATGTTAATTATTTGCCTATGTTCCTCATATCACACAAATCAGTGTCTTTGCTTCCACATACTCTCAACCAGGTACTTCCTAAAGCATCTTAGCTCTCTTCCCCTTCCCACCTAGATTTGAGAAAACGAGTGGTTAAAGCTTAAGAGTTAGGCAGAATTAACTTCTAGTTTCATTAGCTATTAGGTAACTTGGGGCAAGTTATTTGATCTCAATTGTAAAATGAGGTCAATGCATACCTGCTAGGATTGCCCTAATGATTGAAATAATGAATTTAAAGTGCTTAGCCCAGTACCAGACACAGTTATTCCAAAATTCATTCATTTAAGAAGGTATTTGTTAAATACCTGTTATGTGTACTGAGCCCTGCCCTGGGCAATTATGATACATTAGTAAACAAAATAAGGATCCTGATCTGGAGGTGGTTTTATGGAAGAAGTGGAAGAGTAGATAGACAATGTACATAATAAATATATATTATGTTACAGAGTGGTAAGTGCTCTGGGAACAAAAGGAAAAGTAGAGTAAAATAAAGATGAGTAGGAGTGTCTGCAGTTTTAAATGGGATGATCTGGGTAAAGAAGGCCGTACTTGAGCAGAAATCTGAAGCAGGTTAGGAAATGATGAGCCATGCAGGTATAGGGAAAGGTATTCAAGACAGGGAAGACAGCCTGTACTGTGTGTTTGATATACAGCAAGCAGGCCAGTGTGGCTAGAGTAGGTTGAGCAAAGAGAATACTTGGAGATGAGATCAGGGAGATAACAAGGAGCCAGTTTGTGTGACCATGTTAGCCATTGTGTTGAGATGGACTTGGAGTGCAATGAGGAGTCTTCAGGTTTTTGAGCCAATGAATGATATGATCTGCCATAGGTTTTGAAAGTATCACTAGCTGCTGGGTTAACAATAGGCTACTGGGGCAAGAGTAAAGCAGGGAGACCAGGTTTGGCTATTATGGTAATTTTGGTGAGACTATGGTGGCAGCAGTGGGGATGGTCAGAAGTTGTACTCTGCATGTATTTTGAGTTAAAGCCAATAGGATTTGCTTATGGATTGGTTGTGGGGTATGAGAGTCAAGAATGACTCCAGCTTTTTTGGCTCAAACAACTGGGAATATGGGATTGCGGTCATCTGAGATGGGAAAAGAAGTGGATGGAACAATTTTGAGGAGCAGTTTAGAACATGTGACTTTGTTTCTGTTTTCTCATCACCTATCTGTAAGTCATAGCACTGCTTTTTCACAAGTGACCCTTTGTCTATTTATCTGAAGAATTCAGTGGCCTTTTAAAAATAATCAACTTTACTGAAGTATACTTTACACACAATAAAATGAACCCATTTTAAGTATATAATTTAAGTTTTAACAAATGTACGCACAGCCATGTAAAAACCACTCACAAGCAAGATAATGTTTCAGTCATTCCCAAAAGTTCCCTCCTGCCCTTTTACAGGAATCTGGGAGTGGCTTGGTTGGATGGCTCTGGCTCAGGGCTGAGACCATGCAGTCTCTGAAGACTTGATTAGAGCTGAAGGATCTACTTCCAAGCTCAGCTCATGTGACTTCTGGTAGGTGGTTACAGTGGCTTCATTTTGTAGTCATGAGTGCTGCTCCACAGAGAGAGAAAAAATGAAGTCACCCTGCTTTTTTATGTCCTATTCTTCCATCGCTTATGTCTTACTCTTCATTAGAAGCTAATCACTAAGTCTAGTCCACACTCAATGGGGGGGAGGGGATTTATTCTCTCCCTTGGGTGTAAATACCAAGAGGCTGGGATCATGGGGCCATCTTAAAAACGGGCTACTACAATATTCACTTAAAGTGAATTAAGAAAAAAATTAGAATGCTAATAGGAAGCAGAGTTTCATGTTCTCTCTGATTTGAAATAATGGCTTTATGATCTAAGAAAGTATGTTCCGTAAATTCAGTCCTTTTATTGTAGGAATATTTTCAAACCAAGGGTCTTCAATAAGGAAGGTTTGATAATGGATAACTTGACTATAAATGGGTATTTTATGTATGATCAAGTCAGAGCACACAATTTTATAAATTTCTTCTTTTTTTTTTTTTTTATTGATTTTGGAGAGACAGAGAAGGGAAGGGAGAGAGCCAGAGAGAGAGAGAGTAAAGCATTTATTTGTTTTTCTACTTAGTTGTGCATTCACTGGTTTCTTCCTGTATGTGCCCTGACCAGGGATCAAACCTGCAACCTTGATGTTTCAAGTTGGCCCTCTAACTTACTGAGCTAACTGGCAAGAGCATACAATTTTATTTTGTTTTATTTTCTTTTTTAAGATTTTTATTAATATATTTTTTAGAAAGGGGAGAGAGAGAAAGAGAGAGAAAAGGGGGGAGCAGGAAGCATCAGCTCCCATATGTACCTTGACCGGACAAGCCCAGGGTTTTGAACCAGTTATCTTAGCATTTCATGTCAATGTTTTTATCCACTGCACCACCTCAGGTCAGGCCACAGTTTTATAATCTGTATATAATTTGGAACTTTTGCACCCTGATGTCTAGATAGCTGAGTACATTGGCTCTTAATAAGAGTCTTTCTCAGAAGAAAGTTTAAAATACTACAGTGTAGTGGAAAGAGCTCTGGATTTGAGTCAAAAGACAATCAGCCATTTTTATTATCTGTAAAATAGGAATCAGAATGTCTGCCTTATTCATATACCTCATGTATATATATATGAGCATTTAATGAGGTGCCAGAATGTGTGAAAATACCTTTAAATTGTGAAACTCTATCCAAAGTTCAGCTCTTGGATGGTTTTGTAGGGTGAGATGATAACTTAATCATGGAGTTTTGGTGCTGTGGCATGCTTTAGGTCATCTTCAGGTAGCTAGACAGTGTTGGAACACTACATCTTTCCCAAGTGATCCATTATGGTGCCTTAATAAAACTCAAAAGCCAGAATGTTCTTTATTCTTCCTTAATCTAAACTGCTTATCTCTTAATTTAGCTGTTAGGAGACAAAAAAAAGCAACTGATCAGAATTTAAATCATTCTTACATTAAGTTTTTGTAGACCAGGCAAATCCATTTTCTTTGATCTTTGCTCTTAGAACCCATTTCCAATTACTTTTTATTTCAAATAAATCAAATGATTATGGTTGACCAAAACTTGTTAGTCTTGAGTGATAAAATTTATGATTTTTGCATATATTCTGTGTTTTATAAAGCCTCATTTGGGATTTTGAATTAATGATTGTATAGCCTTACTATATAATCCTACTTATTGAATGTAAAAACAAAGACCATGAAAAGTATAAACTGAAAAAAATGAACTTCACAGTGCTTTTTATTTGGGGTGGGAGAAATGAGAAGCATCAACTTGTAGTTGTTCATTTATTGCTTCTCATACATGCCTTGAGCAGGAGGCTCAAACCAAGCCAGTGACCATTTGCTCAAGCCAGAGGCCTTTAGGCTCAAGCCAGCAACTTTGGGGTCATGTCGATGATCCCACACTCAAGCCAGTGACCCTGCACTCATGCTAGTGAGTCTACCCTCAGGCCAGATAAGCCCGTGCTCAAGCTAGTGACCTCAGGATTTCGAACCTGGGACCTCAGTGTACCAGGTCAGTGCTTTATCCACTGTTTTCACCACCAATCGCGCTATAGTGCTATTTGTTTACTCTTTTTTTCTATGAAAATTGAATATATACTATCTAGTTTTACTACATTGACTCCAGAAAGGGAAAATTTAAACTCTTTATAGTTGTTGCAGTCTTATTTATAACTTATGATTTTAATTGGTAATCAAATAACATGTACCAGACATTGAGAAATAGTTACGAAGTATATATCTTTAGAATAGGTACTTTTGCCCTGGCTAGATTACACGGTTGGTTAACAGCATCATTCCAAAGTGCAGAGACTGCTGGCTTGATCCCTAGTCAGAGCACATACAGGAACAGATTAATGTTCCTGTCTCTCCCTCCTTCCCTTCCTCTCTCTAAAATTAAGAAAATAAACATTTAAAATATATTTTTTTGCCTGACCTGTGGTGGCGCAGTGGGATAAAGCGTCGACCTGGAACACTGAGGTCTCTGGTTTGAAACCTTGGGCTTTTCTGGTCAAGGCACATATGGGAGTTGATGCTTCCTGCTCCTCCCCCTTCTCTCTCTCTCTGTCTCTCTCTCTCACTCCTCTCTCTCTAAAAAAATCAATAAATAAAATAAATTTTTTTAAAGAAAGAAAAGGTGCTTTTTATTTTTATATATTTTTTTATTGATTGATTTTAGTTCCATTTAGTTGCATGCTCATTGATTGCTTCTCATACATGCCCTGACCAGGGATCAAACCTGCAGCCTTGGTGTTTTGGGACTAACCAACTGATAACTGGCCAGGTCTGGAGTAGGTATTTATTATTATTATTATTATTAGAGTAGATACTTTTAAAATAAATGTGTTTTTTTGTTTTTTTTTTTTTGTATTTTTCTGAAGCTGGAAACGGGGAGAGACAGTCAGACAGACTCCCGCATACGCCCGACCGGGATCCACCTGGCACGCCCACCAGGGGTGACGCTCTGCCCACCGGGGGGCGATGCTCTGCCCCTCTGGGGCATCACTCTGCCGTGACCAGAGCCACTCTAGTGCCTGGGGCAGAGGCCAAGGAGCCATCCCCAGCGCCCGGGCCATCTTTGCTCCAATGGAGCCTTGGCTGCGGGAGGGGAAGAGAGAGACAGAGAGGAAGGGGGGGGGTGGAGAAGCAAATGGGCGCTTCTCCTATGTGCCCTGGCCGGGAATCGAACCCGGGTCCCCCGCAAGCCAGGCCGACGCTCTACCGCTGAGCCAACCGGCCAGGGCCTAAAATAAATGTTTTTAAAAGTTATATTTTTTCTATCTCAACTTTTATACTTAAAACAAAATTTTTTTTTTTTTTTTTTTTGTATTTTTCTGAAGCTGGAAACGGGGAGAGACAGACAGACTCCCGCATGCGCCTGACCGGGATCCACCCGGCACGCCCACCAGGGGCGATGCTCTGCCCACCAGGGGGCGATGCTCTGCCCCTCCGGGCGTCGCTCTGCCCCGACCAGAGCCACTCTAGCGCCTGGGGCAGAGGCCAAGGAGCCATCCCCAGTGCCCGGGCCATCTTTGCTCCAATGGAGCCTCGGCTGCGGGAGGGGAAGAGAGAGACAGAGAGGAAGGGGGGGGGGTGGAGAAGCAAATGGTTGCTTCTCCTATGTGCCCTGGCCAGGAATCGAACCCGGGTCCCCTGCACGCCAGGCCGACGCTCTACCGCTGAGCCAACCGGCCAGGGAAAACAAAAATATTTTATTGTTCTTTTTTATGATCTTCAAATAGCAAAGCAAAATTTACCAGCATTTGATTTAATGAGTTAGGACAGACTCTTGTTTTAAATGGCGTCTCAAAGGTCTGTGACTCTGCTTCTGGAGTATTTTGCTTACTTGCCTGCAGGATCTTTGTCCCAAAATAAATATTGTGTCTGTTTATATACCATCCACAATTTGGCAGGATTTAGAGAACTCGATGTTAGCTTTGAGAAATCCTATTCAAGCTCAACAAGTTTATTCTCCTTTGGCAGCCCCGTCATTCCAAATAAAAGATATCTGTGGCAAAGTTTTAGAATGTGATTTTCCCCTAGAGAAACCGAAGCAACTTGACAACTAGCTTGTCATAGCTAGATTTTAAGTATTCCAATTCAGCTAAAATATGAGGTAAATTTTTTAAATTGTTATCAACAATTTAGTGCATTAAGATAAGTAATCTGGCTTTTTAAAAATGTTTTAAGTATATTATACTGCTCACAAAAATTAGGTGATATCACTTCATATTTATTTTGAAATATCCCCTAATTTAATAATTTTTAAATCCGAGAGGGAGAGTTGACTGGTTTCATGAATAAATAAGAAATGTTTAAAAATTAGGATATCATGTCAAAAAACAACAACAACTAGGACGTCATGTACCTTCTAGTTAGGTACATTGATTTAAATATATAGTATATATACCTCTGAAGTATTTGAAGATTATATAAATATATTGGTTTTTTTCTTTCTTTTGACTTGCATATTTGCCCAGATTTGTCTTTTAGTGTAAAAGTAAATTTTCAGTTTCTGCCTGAACTAAATTATAGATTCCAAATTAAAGAAGATAGAAATAATATGTCTGAAAGGGATGTCTTTAATACTTCCCCTCCGTGCTTTTACTTTCTACCCCAATATTTTTTTTTATTTTTTTTTTGTATTTTTCTGAAGCTGGAAACGGGAGGCAGTCAGACTCCCGCATGCGCCTGACTGGGATCCACCCGGCACGCGCACCAGGGGGCGATGCTCTACCCATCCAGGGCGTCACTCTGTCACGACCAGAGCCACTCTAGCGCCTGGGGCAGAGGCCAAGAGCCATCCCCAGCGCCCGGGCCATCTTTTGCTCCAGTGGAGCCTTGGCTGCGGGAGGGGAAGAGAGAGACAGAGAGGAAGGAGAGGGGGAAGGGTGGAGAAGCAGATGAGCGCCTCTCCTGTGTGCCCTGGCCAGGAATCGAACCCGGGACTTCCGCACACCAGGCCGACGCTCTACCACTGAGCCAACCGGCCAGGGCCTCTACCCCAATATTTTTTAAATGATTAATTCAAACACTGCAAGGATAAAAGACCCTCGAAATGTTACCAACTGAAGAAATTAATTTTTGAGTAGGATTGCTGTATCGTAGTTTTACTGCTTCTCATTTTTCTTCATCTCTGATTTTTTTCAGTCAACATTATTGAGATATAATTTATATACAACAAAATTCATCTATTTTAGGACAATTCAGTGAAAAACGTGTACAGTCAGTGGTATAACGACCACCACAATTAAGCTATAAAACATTGTTACAACTTAAAACGTTACCTTATGCGCCTGACCTGTGGTGGCGCAGTGAATAAAGCTTTGGCCTGGAACGCTGAGGTCACTGGTTAGAAACCCTGGGCTTACCCAGTCAAGACACATATAGGAGTTGATGCTTCCTGCTCCTCTCTCCTCTCTCTGTCTATGTCTCTCTCTCTTCTCTAAAATGAATAAATAAAATCTTTAAAATAAATAAAATGATACTGTATTAATGAATGATGATGAAACTTCATCTTAAAAAAAAAGTTACCTCATTCCCCTTTGCAGTCAGTTCTCTTCATCCCCTGGTTCAGGCAACCACTTGATAAGCTTTCTATTACTATAGTTTTGGCCTGACCAGGCGGTGGCGCAGTGGATAGAGCTTCGGACTCCGATGCAGAGGACCCAGGTTCGGGACCCTGAGGTCACCAGCTTGAGTGCGGGCTCATCTGGTTTGAGGAAAAAACCCACCAGCTTGAACCAGGGTCGCTGGCTCCAGCAAGGGGTTACTCGGTCTGCTAAAGGCCCGCGGTCAAGGCACATGTGAGAGAGCAATCAATGAACAACTAAGGTGTTGCAACACGCAATGAAAAACTAATGATTGATGCTTCTCATCTCTCCGTTTCTGTTTGTCCCTGTCTATCCCTCTCTCTGACTAACTCTCTGTCTCTGTAAAAAATAAATAAATTAAAAAAAAAAAAAAAGTTGCATTATTACTATAGTTTTGTCTTTTCTAGGATTTCATATAAACAGAATCATATTATATGTAGTCTTTTGTGTCTAGTTGTTACTTAGCAACATGTTTTTGAAATATGTCTGTGTCGAATGTATAGTTTTTTATTTATTTATTTTGTGGCAGAGACAGAGAGAGAGAGAGGAAGGGAGAGAGATGAGAAGCATCAATTCTTCATTGCAGCTCCTTAGTTCATTAATTGCTTTCTCATATGTGCCTTGAACTGGGGCGAGGGCTACAGCAGAGTGTGACCCCTTGCACAAGCCAGCCACCTTGGGCTTCATTCTGTGACCTCGCGCTCAAGCCAGCGCTCTCGGGGTTTCAAACCTGGGTCCTCTGTCCACTGCACCACCATCTGGTCAGGCTTTTTAAAAATTATTATTATTATTATTATTATTATTATTTTTAAGTGAGAGGCAGGGAGGCAGACAAATGGACTCCCACATGCCCCCCAACCAGGATCCACCTGGCAAGCCCCCTACGGGGTGATGCTCTGCCCATCTGGGGCCACTGTTCCGTTGATCGGGCAACCAAGCTATTTTAGCACCTGAAATGAGGCCATGGAGCCATCATCCGTGCCTGGGGCCAAGTTGCTTGAACCATTCAAGTCATGGTGCAGGAGGAGAGAGAGAGAGAGGAGAAGAAAGAGAAAAGGGGGGTAGAGAACCAGATGGTCGCTTTCTGTGTGCCCTGACTAGAAATCAAACTCAGGACTTCCACATGCTGGGCCGACACGCAACCACTGAACCAACCAGCCAGGCCTCATTCCTGTTTATTACTGAGTATTTTTTCATTGTGTGGATATGTCACATTTTATTTATCCATTTACCATTTGAGGGTCATTTAGGTTATTTCCCCTTTTTTGGCTATTGTCAGTAATGGTACTATGAATATTTACATACAAGTCTTTTATGTGGATGTATGTTTTCATTTTTCTTGGGTAGTTATTTCTGTAATACTTGAATTGTTGGGTGATTTGGTCATTTCATGACTATAACTTTTTTAAAAACTGCCAAACTTCTCCAAAGTGGCTGTACAATTTTGCATTCTCACTCCCAGTGAATTTGTATCTTTACTAATACTTTGTACTCCCAGTCTTTTTTATTTTAGCTATTCTAGTAGTGTGTGATAGCATCTCATTTTGGTTTTAATTTGCATCTCCTTTGTGACTAATGGTGTTGAGCATGTTTTATGTGCTCTTTTGCCATTTGTATATCTTTGATGATGTGTCTGTTTATATTCTTTGCCCATTTTCCTGTATCAAGAGATGAGATGGAAGATGGAAGAGGTTTATATATCTAAATATAAGCTCTTTATCAATTACAATTGGAGTTTTATTATGAGTCAGATTTAAAGTAGAGATAGCCTTCACTGTATATTTGACATTTATAAAAAAATATATATCCTTCTGATTTTACTGTTATTAACCATGAAAGAACAAAATAAGTATATACCCATGTATAGAAAAGAAGCAACAAGCCTTGACCGGATAACATGGTTGGTTGGAGTGTCATCCTGGAGCACAGAGGTTGCCAGTTCAATTCCTGAGTCCAGGGCACATATAGGAGCAGCTTAATGTTCCTGTCTCTCTCTTCCTGCCTCTCTCAAAAAAAAAAGAAGAAGAAGAAGAAGAAGCAACAAAATTATTATCAGTGTTAACTTTTAGAATAAAAAGATGAGAAATAAGACATAGGTGTACTTATTGAGCACACATGCAGTGTGCCTAGCTAGGGACTCTTTGCAGATTAATTTAGGAAACAGTACTGTACAGGTGACAGTCATATGAAAAATCTTTTTCTCATACAGAAAACTTCAGGCATTCAAATAAAGGTATTGGCGGGCAGAAAAAGTTTATTATCTACCTTTGAATAGATGGGATTCCCTTTATTTACTGTGTACTTTTATTTCCTCATATAAGAATTAGAATAATAGCAAAGAGTTATGTAGCACTGGCTAGTGCCAGACTATTTTAATTGATACATAAATAACATAACTGATACTTTCATGATCTCCATTTTTACTACTAAGAAAACATTTATAAATTTTAATGCTATTTAGCATGAGCAGGATCAGAGCCTTTATTTCTTTGATATCATTTCTTTGATACTTAGTGTTTTACAGATTAGAAGCCACAGACTAGCTAACATGTTCTCCATGTTACAGTGATATGATTGGGAGTTTGTTTTTACCTTCTTTTATGAAAGTATACTATGTAATCGTTGGAAATTATTATTAGCTTTTCAGTTTTGGCTGAGCATTGTCAAATTAATGTGTACTTAGGAACCAAGACTTTAAAATAACACTTAATAAGTGTATTTTTTGATGCTATAACTGTGCTTTTAGGAACTCTGATGCTGTGTTGTCCTGTGGGTCCTAAGAAGATAAAGGTCAAGTCTGGGAATGGTTGGCAGGTGGTTTTTGCAAGTGAAAACCTTTTTTTCACATATACAACCAATACTGAGTCCTCTTGTGTTTTAAAACTTCAGATGTAAAAGCAGGTTAATCTTCGGAATAAAAAGGGTAGCCTAGAACATGTGACTTCAACATTTCCATTAGGAGAATGTAGATGTTCTTTAAACAGACAATATTCTGCCCCTATTAAATAATAAGATCCAATAAGTGGCCTTACAGAATATTATTTTATTAAATTAAATTTTTTTTTTTTTCATTTCTCTGAAGCTGGAAACAGGGAGAGACAGTCAGACAGACTCCTGCATGTGCCCGACCGGGATCCACCCGGCACGCCCACCATGGGGCTACGCTCTGCCCACCATGGGGCGATGCTCTGCCCATCCTGGGCGTCGCCATGTTGCGACCAGAGCCACTCCAGCGCCTGAGGCAGAGGCCACAGAGCCATCCCCAGCGCCCGGGCCATCCTTGCTCCAATGGAGCCTCGGCTGCGGGAGGGGAAGAGAGAGACAGAGAGGAAAGTGCGGCAGAGGGGTGGAGAAGCAAATGGGCGCCTCTCCCGTGTGCCCTGGCCGGAAATCGAACCCGGGTCCTCCGCACGCTAGGCCGACGCTCTACCACTGAGCCAACTGGCCAGGGCCTCAGAATATTATTTTAAATAATAGCCTTTTGGGAGAATGCTCTAAATTTTTGCAGGGTAGTGCTTATTTTTGCCAGCTTTTCAGTTCTAGCTTACCATCCCTTTACTATCCAGAACATTTCTTGGCAATTTTGTATTTTTCTTAAGTGAGAAGCGGGGAGGCAGAGAGAAACTCCCACATGCACCCCAACCAGGATCCACCCGTCAAGCCCACTAGGGGGTGATGCTCTGCCCATCTAGGGCCGTTGCTCCATTGCAACCGAGCCATTTTAGCGCCTAAGGCGAGGCCATGGAGCTATCCTCAGTGCCCAGGGCCAACCTGCTTTAGTGGAGCCTTGGCTGCGAGAGGGGAAGAGAGAGATAGAGAGAAGGGAGAGGGGGACAGGTGGAGAAGCATATGGTCAGTCACTTCTGTGTGCCTTGACCAGGAATCAAACCCAGGACATCCACACGCTGGGTCGACGCTCTACCACTGAGCCAACAGGCCAGGGCTGGTTCTTGGCAATTTTAAAAAATTGAAATAAGACCATGGCCAGTTGGCTCAATGTATTGTTGGCCTGGCGTGCAGACTCCTAGGTTCTATCCCAGGTCAGAGCACACATGAGAAGCAACCATCTGCTTTTCCCCTACCTCTCCCCCTTTTGTCTCTCGTATCCAGTGGCTCGATGGGTTTCAAGCATCAGCTCCAGGTGCTGAGGATAGCTCAGCTGGTCTGAATGTCAGTCTCAAGCGCTGTGGATATTTCAGTTGGTCTGAGTGTCAGCCTCAGACGCTGAAGATAGTTCAGTTGATTCCAGCATCAGCCTCCGATGGGGGTTTGCCAGGTGGATCCGGTTGGGGTGCATGCAAGAGTGTCTCACTGTCCCTCTCTCATTTAAAAAAAACATGGGCAAAGGACTTGATTAGATATTTCTCTGAAGAAGCTATATAAATTGCCAAAAAGCACATGAAAAGATGGTTATCACTAATCATTAGGAAAAATGCAAACCAAAAGTACAATGGGATACCACCTGGACACCCACCAGTATGGCTACTACCAAAAAACAGAAATGGCAAGTACTAGTGAAGATGAGAAGTTAGAACCCTTTTGCACTGCCAGTGGGAATGTAAAAGAGTACAGCCACTGTGGGTGGCAGTTATTCAAAAAATTAAAATAAAACCATATCCAGTAATTCACTTCTGGGTATATACCCAAAAGAAATGAAGGCAGGGTCTTGAAAGACATATTTGTCCAACTATGTTGATAGCAGCATTATTCGCAATAGCTAAAACATGGAAACAACCCAAGTGTCCATGAACAGACAAATGTGGCATACACATACAATGGAATATTCAGTCTTTTAAGGAAAGAAATTTTGCAATATGCTACAACATGAATAACTTGAGGACATTATACTAAATGAAATATGCTAGCCTTAAAAAGACAAATATTGTAGGATTCCACTTGTATGAGGCACTTAGAGTAGTCAGAATAATAGAAAGTAGAATGGTGGTTGCCAGGGGTTGAGGGAAGGGGATAATCGGGAATTACTGTTTAATGGATATTGAGTTCTGGCTTTACAAGATGAAAAGAGTTATGGAGAAACTCCTGTGGAAAGGAAGTAGTAGATCATATGAGCCTAGACTCAGAAAATACAGAGCAGCCTGCTCCCCTCTGATCATTATTTCCTCCAGATATCTAGCATACTGTGAACATTGGCTCACACTGTGCCAGATGCCTCAACTTCAGTGTGAGCCCTAGTTTTTCCTTAACCCACTCATGACTCTGCTCACACACCTCCCAGAAGAGCTCTTAAAAATTCCCAGAGAAACTGAATTCAGACTTGACTCAGATTCTGTTCAGCTTATCTCCTTTAAGCTTTCATGTTAAAATGACATTGCAGTCCTTTATTTACACTGCCATGAAGTTTGTGCTTGCTGTAACCAGTTTTTCAAAACAACAATGGTTTGCTGTAGCCCCCCCCAGTCAAGGCACATATGAGAAAACAATGAACAACTAAGGTGCCGCAACAAAGAATTCATGCTTCTCATCTCTCTCCCTTCCTGTCTTTCTGGCCCTCTAACTTTGTCAGTCACACACACAAAAAAAATGCACCTTAATTTTGGGGCCCAAAATTTGAAAAAAAAAAAATTGCATAAAGTTTTTGAACTCAGGTTTTATTCATCATAAAATTCATACAACTCCTTATCACTGTCAAAACTCCCATCCATTAGCTTGTCCTCATCTGTGACTGATGAGGAATCACTGTCTTCATATATTGCCTCGGCCTCAGTTCCATCTATGGCAGCAGTTCTCAACCTGTGGGGTCACGACCCACAGGTTGAGAACCGCTGCTCTATGGCATTTGAAATGCCCCACTTCTTAAATGACTTGACAACGATTTCGATCTTGATATTATCCCAGGATCTTTTCACCCAGGTACAAACTTCTCCTGTAGTTGGTTTCTTCACTATTCCTGCTGGTGTCAAATTGTCCCCAGAAGACTTCATTCATTGAGTCCATTCGTCTCTCATGGCAGCTTTGAAGGCTTTGTTAATGCTGACATCAAGTGGTTGGAGCTGGGATGGCAAGCCTCCAGGTATGGTGGCAAGTTTTGTTTTTTGCTCTGCAGCAATCCTTTTTGTGTTTTTTGTTATGTGTGACCTGAACTGATTAAGCCCAATAGGGCAGGTTTGCATAAGAGCCCACTTGGTCTACTTCTCCAAACTTTCTCAATCCAGATCTTCATCCTATCCTGATCCATCCAGCCTTTGTCATGAATGTGGACAATCACTCTTTGAGGAATGTCTTCTTTGGGCATTGTTTTGCTTTTGAAAATCAGCATAGGAGGCAGCTTGATTCCGTTGGCCCAACAAGCTAGAACAACTGTATAATGGTTCTTCTCATGTCCACTTGTCTTCACCATTATAGTTTTCACACTATTCTTTATCAACAGTTCTGTCAGTTGGGACATCAAATTAAAGGGGGACTTCGTCCATATTTGCAATCCGTCCCAACTCAGACTGATGTGTCTTCCAACATTGAATGACAAAACGGTTTAAATTCAAGGACCTTCTGCTCATAGCTTTCAGGCATCTTTTGGGCAAGTCTGGTGCGTGTATGCATGCTTAGTCCATTCTGTTTTATGAACCTGAAGCACCAATTGTGTCCTCCTCTGAAATCAGTTACTTCTTCTTCATCAGCAATTCTTGCCTTATGCTGAAGCATCTTTGTGAACACAGGAATTCCAATTGCCCATTGCTCTTCAATTCACATCTTCAATTCCCTCTAAATCAGGTCATTTTGCTGACTTGCCTCTCATGGCCTTCTTCTGCCGTGGTGTTTTTTATTATTATGATATTATTATTATTATTATTATTATTATTATTGATTTTAGCCAGGGTGGGGGGAGAGACAGGAACATCGATCTGTTCCTGTATGTGCCCTGAATGGGGATCAAACCGGCAATCTCTGTGCTTCAGGCTGATGCTCCTACCAGTGGAGCTATCCAGTATCCGGCCAGGGCTGCCATGGTGTTTTTAGTAGTGTTTCTTCTTCTGGTAGCCAGTCTTAGATTGATTTCTCAGTTGGACGAGGACCAAACTTATGTTCAGCAGCGCAATTTCCATTCACTTTTGTAAACTGGGTCACTTTTAACTTGAATTCAGCACTGTACAAAATCTTTTCTGAGCCAATCTTTTCTGAGCGGTTTCTGAGCAGAATGTGGCAAAACGTGACCTGCCGTAATATACCTGTAACAAGTGAAAAACAATGAGTGCAAAGACAAGCGTGAAAAAGTGAGAAATACAAATAGAAATCTACAATCAAGACTGAACAATTTCATGGTATATCCATAGCATCTAGAATAATAGATATTGTGAACTCTTTACATTACTTTAAAATACATCATATGAATATTTATCCCTCCCTAAAAAACAGCATACTAGTTCTACCATCTTCATTCTACGATTCAAAGCATGTTTAAGAGTCCTGAAATGTTCTGGCCCAGGAGGTATAATTTTAAGTAAACAGTACAAAATTATAAAATTCTTTGTTTCTTAATTAAGATAGAAAAGTAAGCCCTGGCCAGTTGGTTCAGTGGTAGAGCGTCAGCCTGGCATGTGGAAGTCCTGGGTTTGATTCCTGGTTAGGGCACACAGAAGCACCCATCTGCTTCTCCACCCTTCCCCCTCTCCTTCCTCTATCTCTCTCTTCCCCTCCCGCAGCCAAGGCCCCTTTGGAGCAAAGTTGGCCCAGGTGCTGAGGACAGCTCCATGACCTCTGCCTCAGGCGCTAGAATGGCTCCAGCTGAAACGGAGCAAAGCCCCAGACAGACAGAGCATCGTCACTAGTGGGCATGCCAGGTGGATCCCAGTTGGGTACATGCAGGAGTCTGACTGCCTCCCCACTTCTAACTTTGGGAAAATACCCCCAAAAAAGTAATGAATGGCCCTGGCTGGAGAGTTTGGCTGGTTAGCGCATCATCCCGACATGCAAAGGTTGGCAGTTAGATCCCAGGCCAGAGCTCATAGAGAAATAGACCGATGTTTCTGTCTCTTGCTCCCTTTCTCTTTCTAAAATCAGTAAGTAAATAAAAAAAAAAAACATAATGAAATAAAAGAGGCAGATGTTATTTATTTCAATCCATTTCTGTCATCTCTGAAAGAATTGTAATTCACCTGACCAGGCAGTGGCGCAGTGGATAGAGCATCGGACTGGAATGTGGAGGACCCTGTGGCCGTCCGCTTGAGCGTGGGCTCATCTAGTTTGAGCAAAGTTCACCAGCTTGGACCTAAGGTCGATGGCTCAAGCAAGGGGTTACTCGGTCTGCTGTAGCTCCACGGTCAAGGCACATATGAGAAAGCAATCAATGAACAACTAAGGTGTCACAACGAAAAACTGGTGATTGATGCCTTTCATCTAGCTCTGTTCCTGTCTGTCCCTATCTATCCCTCTCTCCGACTCTCTCTCTGTCTCTGTTTAAAAAAACAAAACAGCCTGACTTGTGGTAGCGCAGTGGATAAAGTGTCGACTTGGAAATGCTGAGGTCGCCGGTTCAAAACCCTGGGCTTGCCTGGTCAAGGCACATATGGGAGTTGATGCTTCCAGCTCCTCCCCTCTTTCTCTCTCTCTGTCTCTCTCTCTCCTCTCTGTCTCTCCTCTCTAAAATGAATAAATAAAATAAAAAAATAAAAAAGAGTGGCTGCTCAGTACAGAGGGCACTCTGCATAAAACAAAACAAAACAAAACAAAAACACTATAATTCCTGGCCTGTGGTGGCACAGAGGATAGAGTAACGATGTGAAACATTGAGGTTTCAGGTTCGAAATCCTGGGCTTTCCCAGTCAAGGCACCTAAGTCAAGCAAGCCAGAAATAACTAAAGTGACACAACTATGAGTTGATACTTCTTGCTCCCCACTCTGTAAATTCAGTAAATTAAATCTTTAAAAAAAAATTTTTTTTAATATTACAACGAACTTTACCAAATTATTAACATTATTAATACAAAAAGTTGATTGTAATTTTCCAGATCAATTATCATTGCAAACATTTGTTCTAAAAGTTAGAAAAACAATTCAAGTATAATTAAAGGTTAAAAGGAAAATGATGAAGATTAAAGCTGTTTCAAAGTCATCAAAAGGTCTGAAAACACCATATTAAAATATTAATATTTTTCACTTTAATGATAAGTAACTTAGTGGGCCAAAATAATATAGGGCTTCTGGAGGGTGCTATGTGAAGTTTCTGACAACTTACCTAATAATTATTTATTAGTAGCACTGTAGTATACTGCAAAGAACAGACTCTTGGGTAAAAAACAAACAAACCTGGATCTACTTAGGAAATGGATTGCGTGACTTTTGAAGATTTAGTCTCCTCAGCTGTAAAATCAAGCTATCACAAAATATATTCTAAAATTAGCCTTGGCCAGGTAACTTGGTTAGGGAATCATCCCAATATGCAGGGTAGCCAGTTTGATCCCTGGTCAGGACACATACAGGAACAGATCAATGTTTCTGTCTGTCTCTCTCTCCCACTCTCCCTTAAATCAATTAAAAAAAAAATTTTAAGTATGTTCTTAAATTAAAGACTTTATTATCTAGTGCAAAGTTAAGAGAATTAGCAATAATGTAAATCATCTAACACAGTACCTGGCAATGATGATTAACAAAAACTGGTTTGCAGATTGTCAAAAAGTATTTAAACCATGGTCCAAAGTTCTGAAATGTTCTGGAATTAGATAGTGGTGAAGGTTGCACACTGAATATATTAAACACCACTACTGTACACTTTAAAAAGGGTAAGATGGTGAATTTTACATTATAGTACATGATTTTATTTGTTTTTATTTATTGATTTTAGAAGAGAGAGAGAGAGAGAAAGAGAAAGGCTCAGGGGAGGAGTGGAAAGCATCAAGTCATAGTTGCTTCTCATGTCTGCCTTGACCCAGTGAGCCCAGGATTTTCAACTGGCAACCTCAGCATTCCAGGTTGATGCTTTATCCACTGCGCCACCACAGGTCAGGCAGACCTTATTTCTTTTTTTTTTTTTTAAGTGAGAGGAAGGGAGATAGACTATTGTAATATAAGACAGTTGTTGGGTTTTGTGTTTTGTTTTTATAACCACCCACTTTACTGAACTCATTCACTTGGTTTTTCAGTTGACTCTTGGATTTTTCAGGTAGATAACCTTCAGATAATATATATATTATGTGCAACTGTGTTTAAAACTGAGGTCTTTAAAAGGAGATTGTACTTCTGGATCCAGCCGCCCCTGTCCACCCCTCCCCCTAGTGAGAGAGAGAGAGATAGACAGGGACAGACAGACAGGAAGGGAGAGAGATGAGAATCATTAACTTGTAGTTGCAGCACTTTAGTTGTTCATTGATTGCTTTCTCGTAAGTGCCTTGACTAGGGGTTTTAGCCGAGCCAGTGACTCCTTGCTCAAGCCAGCAACCGTGGGGTCATGTCTGTGATTTTATGCTCAAGCCTGCACTCAAGCTGGTGAGCTTGTGCTCAAGCCAATGACCTTGGAGTTTTGAACTTGAGTCCTCAGCATCGCAGGTCAACATGCTATCCACTGCACCATTGCCTGATCAGTCCAGCTTCATACAGTTCTACTATTAGTGGTACAGTCCACTAAGAATCGAGTTCTACTTAAATATAATGGGTACATTTAATTTTATTATTATTATTTTTTTTTTTTTAAGTGAGAGGAGGGGAGATAAACAGATTCCCATGTGCACCCCGACTGAGATCCACCGAGCAACCCCCATCTGAGGCCAATGCTTGGACCAACCAAGCTATTCTCAGTGCCCAGCTGATGTTCAAACCTATCGAGCCATGGGCTGAGGGAGGGGAAGAGAAGCAGATAGATGGTCATTTCTCATGGGTACCCTGACTAGAGATTGAATCCTAGACGTCTGCATGCCAGGCTGACGCTCTATCCATTGAGCCAACTAGCCAGGGCCCAGGGCCTCAATTTTAATTCTTATGTTTGTTTTATGTATTCAGCTTTTCCTTATTAAAGACTTTACTGTAGGAATCTTTGTTTGGGCGTGGGACATAAATCTTATTTTAATTTATTATATATTCCCACTGCTCTTATAATACTGTGTACAGAATGACAGATAAACATTTGTTAAATAGGTAGATCTTTTCAAATTGAAAATAAGGAAGATACAAGAAAAAATTAAATTCCAGTTGTACTTTTGCTCTGTTAATAATTATTCAAATATTTACTGAGAGCCTAAGAGGTGCTAACCATTCCCTCTTACTGTTTTCCCTAATTTTTCAGTATCTAGACTAGAGTCACTAGTGTTTAAGCTGAAATGGTTTACTACAGAGAAGAATGATTCCTTCCAGTTGAAATGGTTTTTTGAGGGTGAAATACCTGCTTTTTTGCTTTGACACTTGGTTTTTATATATATTGATTTTATGGCTTAGAACTGGTGTGAATGGGAATCTTGTTGCAAATCTAGTTTTTTTTTTAATTATCTTGAAACTATTTTTAGACCTACTCAAAAAAAGGGAACTCTTTCTGCTGTTCCTTTGTACCTACACTTTCTGTTCTCTGCCCAGTTACCTAGGAGCTAGAAACACTGAACATCTATAGATATATAGTATTTTAGAGGAAAAGAAAATTGAGGATGTCAATGCTTGTTCTAAATTTAGGTACTCAGAATAAGTAGACTCTAGACTCTGAGAGATTAACTGTATTTTGTATAGATTGGTAAATGAGAAGTTAATTAGATTCTCTCATATTCTTCCTCTGACACATTCAAAACAATGGGTAACTTTTTTTTTTTTTTTTTTTTTTTTTTACAGAGACAGAGGGAGGGATAGACAGGCAGGAACGGAGAGAGATGAGAAGCCTCAATCATCAGTTTTTCATTGTGACACCTTAGTTGTTCATTGATTGCTTTCTCATATGTGCCTTGACCATGGGCCTTCAGCAGACCTAGTAACCCTTTGCTCAAGCCAGCGACCTTGGGTCCAAGCTGGTGAGCTTTTTTGCTTAAACCAAATGAGCCTGTTCTCACACTGGCGACCTCAGGGTCTCAAACCTGGGTCCTCCACATCCTAGTCCAACGCTCTGTCCACTGCGCCACCATCTGGTCAGGCAGTAACTAATTTTTAGCTACCTAAAAGTTTGGTCCATTTACTAAATTAAGGATATTATCTTTCAAGCTCTGTGCTACAAAGACTTGGGTATTTATGAGGGCAGGGAAAGAATGGAATTTTTATTATCATTATTGAATTCTTTTTGCCTTGCATACCCTTTTGAGAATCTGATGAAAGCAGTGGACTTTCTTGGAAAAATGCACATGGGCACAAACATAAGGTTTTCCACAGAATTTCAGTAGGTTTCTGGTCTTGAAACTTATCCATAAACCCAAACTCCTGTAGGTTCTCTGAACTCCAGACTGAGAACTCCTGCCTCAAGTAAAAGCATTGCTTAAAGTTATGAGTGCCCAAAGACCCATAACACCTTGATATCTAAGCCATCCAACAAAGGGGAAATTTTTACTTGGGGACCTATAATTTAACCCTTAACCTCTAGGCTTCTTATGTGTTTTGCTCTTTTCTCAGTAGCTGTTCATAGCATGCTCTGCTGGATTCTTTTCTGTTATCTAGCATCTAAAAGTTGGATTTCTTCAGGGTTCTTCCTGGGCCCTCCTACTTACTGCTTGGGAAATCTCTTCCTTTCCCCTGGAGTTAATACCACTGTATTGTTAATAGCTGCCAGATATCTTTTCTGCGTGCTATTCTCTCTTTTGCAATTGCCTGCTCAAAAATCTCTATTTACAAAGCCCTGGCCAGGTAACTCAGTAGGTTAGAGCTTCTTCCCAGTATGCTATGTTTGCACATACAAGAATCAGCCAGCCTGACCAGGCGGTGGCGCAGTAGATAAGAGTGTCAGACTGGAACACAGAAGACCCAGGTTCAAGACCCCACGGTTGCTGGCTTGAACCCAACGTCGCTGGCTTGAGCAAGGGGTTACTCACAATGCTATTAGTGCCTCCACCCCCCCCACCTCGCCACCCCTGTCAAGGCACATATGAGAAAGCAATCAGTGAACAACTAAGGTACTGCAATGAAGAATTGATGCTTCTAATCTCTCTCCCTTCCTGTCTGTCCCTATCTGTCTCTCTCTCTGTCTCTGTCACACATATACACACAAAAAATCAAAGACTATTAATAAGTGGAACAATAAATTGATGTCTCTCTCTATTTGTGCTTCCTCTCTCTCAAATTATAAATTTTATTTTATTTTATTGATTTTAGAGAGAAAGGAAAGAAATAGGAACATAGGTCTGTTCCTGTGTGTGCCCTGATTACGGATTGAACTGGCAATCTCTCCACTCTGGGTCGATGCTCCAACCAACTGAGCTATCTGGCCAGGGGCTAAAATTATTAAATTTTTTAAAGTTGTTTTTTAAAAGTCTATTTGTATATCATAGGTGTCACTTATGTAACAGATAAAAACTTGCAAATATCTTTATGAGTTTTTTTTGTTTTTTACAGGGACAGAGAGAGAGAGTCAGAGAGAGGGATAGATAGGGACAGACAGAAGGAACGGAGAGAGATGAGAAGCATCAATAATTAGTTTTTTGTTGCCACACCTTCATTGTTCATTGATTGCTTTCTCATATGTGCCTTGACCGTGGGCCTTCAGCAGACTGAGCAATCCCTTGCTTGAGCCAGCGAGCTTGGGTCCAAGCTGGTGAGCTTTGCTCAAACCAGATGAGCCTGCGCTCACGCTGGCGACCTCAGGGTCTCGAACCCGGGTCCTACGCATCCCACTCCAACGCTCTATCCACTGTGCCATCGCCTGGTCAGACTATAATAGTTTTATGAGATAAAATTTACATGCCATAAAATTTACCCTTTTAGAGTGTACAATTTAGAGGTTTTAGTATATTCATAGGTTTGTGCAGCCATCACAAACCCCTCTTAATTTCAAAACATTTTCATCGCCCCAAAAAGAAATCCTGCCCCTGCTAGTAATTATTCCTCATTTCCTCCCCCCATCAGCCTCTGGCAACCACTGCAGTAATCTCCTATCTCTGTATTTGCCTATTCTGGGCATTTCATGTAAATGGAACCATATAATATATGCCCCTTTTCTGCTTTCTTTTACTTAGAGTGTTTTCAAGATGCACGTTGTAGCATGTATAAATACTTAATTCCTTTTTATGGCTGAACAGTATTTCGTTCTTTGGGTAATGCCACAGTTGATGATGCATACTCGATTTCCTAAAGCTCGACTGCTACAGTGATTGTGGAATTTAAAGCTACAGAATGTGAACAACATTAAGTGATATGTGTAATTTGGGTTGACTATAACATCACAAATACTGATATTTACAACCTGAATTGATTAAAAATTTGTGTAATACTAAAAATTGATTTTACCTTCTTTCCGAAAGAATACAAAATGGGAGGCTGTAGTCTCTTTTTAACTTTATGTGAAATCTCAAACACATTCTCTGATGTTTTACTTTAGGAAAGATAAGCAGGCCTTTTTGTTGGTTTTGTATATAATTAATCTATTTACTCATTTTAAAGGCTTTATAGAATCCACTTTGTATAAAATATTTAATTGTTCTTAGAACAATGGGTTTAATCCCTAGGTCAGATTTTAATAAATTTTCTTTTCATAAATAGGGCATCATTATTTTCAGTTAAAAAAAATCTTAGTATTCGCCTGACCAGGCGGTGGCCCCAGTGGTTAGAGTGTCGGACTGGGATGCCGAGGACCCAGTTTCGAGACTCTGAGGTCGCCAGCTTGAGCGCGGGCTCATCTGGTTTGAGCAACAGCTCACCAGGGTGGACCTAAGGTCGCTGGCTTGAGCAAGGGGTCACTCGGTCTGCTGAAGGCCCACGGTCAAGGCACATATGAGAAAGCAATCAATGAACAACTAAGGTGTCGCAATGTGCAACAAAAAACTAATGATTGATGCTACTCATCTCTCCATTCCTGTTTGTCTGTCCCTGTCTATCCCTCTCTCTGTCTCTGGGGGAAAAAAAATCTTAGTATTTGAATGACATTATTGAATTATATTACTAAATGCCAAACTGGTAAGAGACAGAATTTTATTTTCTTCATACTTTGAGGTTTTGTATTCAAGAATGTATGAAAGTGACAAACATTTACTTTGAAGACCTACATGTAAAACTATATTTGAATCTGAATATCTAAATAAGTCACCAGGATTATCTAAATGTTATTTTAAATTGTGATTCCATGCACTGCACTAGCCTTGGTGAAGAACTGTAGCCATTCTCTGAACCCATTTAGGAATTTCCCAATACAGATCAGTGGTTCTCTTTGTCATGAAAGAACCTTTTTTTTAAGTGAGAGAAGCAGCAACATCTAGCTGTTCCTGTATGTGCCCTGACTGGGGATTGAATCCTCAATCTTGTTGTTTTGGGGACAATGCTCTAACCTACTGTGCTAACTGGCCAGGGCCAGAGAACTTCTATAAAGAAGTAATAGTTTTGGCCCTGGCCGGTTGGCTCAGCGGTAGAGCGTCGGCCTGGCGTGCGGAGGTCCCAGGTTCGATTGCCGGCCAGGGCACATAGGAGAGGCGCCCATTTGCTTCTCCACTCCCCCCCTCCTTCCTCTCTGTCTCTCTCTTCCCCTCCCGCAGCCAAGGCTCCATTGGAGCAGGGATGGCCCAGGCGCTGGGGATGGCTCCTTGGCCTCTGCCCCAGGCGCTAGAGTGGCTCTGGTGGTGGCAGAACGATGCCCCGGAGGGACAGAGCTTCGCCCCTGGTGGGCGTGCCAGGTGGATCCTGGTCGGGTGCATGCGGGAGTCTGACTGTCTCTCCCCGTTTCCGGCTTCGGAATAAAGAAAAGAAAAAAAAAAAAGAAGTAATAGTTTTTGGTTCAGAGGAGGTTTAGGTGCAGCTTCTTTGGTCATCCCAAAATGATCCTGACAATGGCCACCTCCACCATGCTGCTGAAATTCAACTCCAACGAGATCAGAGTTGTGTGCTTGAGGTGCACCAGTGGGAAGGTGATGCCACGTATGCCCTGGTCCCCAAGATTGGCCACCAGGGTCTTTCTCAAAAAAAGGTATGTGATATATCACCAAAGAAACAGGTGATCTGAAGGGTCTAAGGAGTACAGTGAAATTGACAATTCAGAACAGACAGGCCCAGATCCTGGTAGTACCTTCTGTCTCTGTCCTGATCATCAAAGCCCTTAAAGAATTGCCAAGAGACAGAAAGAAGCAAAAACGTTAAGCACAGTGGAAATACCTTTTTTTTTTTGTATTTTTCTGAAGCTGGAAACGGGGAGAGACAGTCAGACTCCTGCATGCGCCCAACCGGGATCCACCTGGCACGCCCACCAGGGGCGACGCTCGGCCTCTCCGGGGCGTCGCTCTGCCTCAACCAGGAGGGGAAGAGAGAGACAGAGAGGAAGTGGGGGGGTGGAGAAGCAAATGGGTGCTTCTCCTATGTGCCCTGGCCGAGAATCGAACCCGGGTCCCCCGAACGCCAGGCCGACACTCTACCGCTGAGCCAACCAGCCAGGGTCTGGAAATACCTTTTTATAAGGTTATTAACATTGCTCAACAGATACAGCACCAGTCTTTGGCTAGAGAACTGTCTGTAACCATTGAAGAGATCCTGTGGACTGCCCAGTCTGTGGGGCTGCAGTGGTGATAGCTGCTATCCTCATGACATCATGGATGACATTAACAGTGGTTCAGTGGAATGCCCAGCTAGTTAAGAACTACAAAGGGCCTAACCAGGTGGTGGTGCAGTGGATAGAGCATCGGACTGGGATGCAAAGGACCCAGGTTCGAGACCCCGAGGTCACCAGCTTGAGCGCGGGCTCATCTGGTTTGAACAAAAGCTCACCAGCTTGGACCCGAGGTCGCTGACTCAAGCAAGGGGTTACTCAGTCTGCTGAAGGCCCGTGGTCAAGGCACATATGAGAAAGCAATCAATGAACTAAAGAGTCGCAAGGAAAAACTGATGATTGATGCTTCTCTTTTTTTTTTTTTTTTTTTTTTAAAGATTTTATTTATTCATTATAGAGAGGGGAGAAAGAGAGAGAGAGAAGGGGGGAGGAGCAGGAAGCATCAACTCCCATATGTGCCTTGATCAGGCAAGCCCAGGGTTTTGAACCAGCAACCTCAGCGTTTCCAGGTTGTCGCTTTATCCACTGCGCCACCACAGGTCAGGCTTGATTGATGCTTCTCATCTCTCTCCGTTCCTATCTGTCCCTCTCTCTGACTCTCTCTCTGTCTCTGTAAATAAATAAATAAATATCTTAAAAAAAAAAAAACAAAAAAAACCACACCTTTAAGAACTACAAAGGAAAATAAGTTAAAGATCATTTGACAACCGCCCTGGCAGGATGGCTTCTTTGGTTAGTGCATTGTTCTGAAGTGCAGAGGTTGCCAGTTCAATCCTTGGTCAGGGCACTTACAGGACCTGATCAGTGTTCCTGTGTTTTTCTCTCTTTCTCTTTCTCTAAAACGAACAACAACAAAAAAAACTTAACAACCAAAAAAAATAGGTTTTTTAAAAATTTAGTAATTTCTTAAGGAAAATATTTTTGTGTAAGTGAGTATGAATAAGGTACATTTATGGAATCTTTGATCCTAAAAAATGTAAACTTGAATGTAGAATTTGATCATGAGGTTAATCTTTGTCATTAGGAGAATTATCTTTATCATTGGTATGAGAATTTTTAAAAATGAGGCATATTGATAGGTGAAATGTTATACTGCTCACTTTCCCCATCCCCATTAGAAAGAAGGTGGAAATCTTGATTAGAAGTTGTGTTAAGTCAAGTTACATTATTAGACAGTATAGAGCGATATTGTTTTTAGGTTTTGTGAGGTGTCAAAAATGAGGTCATAGTCACTTGTTTGACTTAGGTGCATGTCAGTGGAGTTTTTAAATTTACATTGTGGAAGGGAATGAGCACTTATCAGAGCAGAAGGAAATGTGTGGTTAAACGGTTTCAGCTATAACTGTAGACTATTTCCCTTGGTCCAAATGGGAGGAGAAATGGAACTTAATGTTTTTGGCATTTTCCAGTGTAAGTAGAAATTGGTTCAGCGTGGTTGATTGGAGTCTGTCCTTAACAGGAAAAATGGTTGTGTTTAGTAGGAGAGGGCAATGAAATGAATATGTATTAAAAAGGCATAAATCCCCCCCAATTCAATTTAAAAATAAAAATGTATAGCGTGACCAGGCGGTGGCACAGTGGATAGAGCGGCGGACTGGGACGCGAGGACCCCGGTTCAAAACCTCGAGGTTGCCAGCTTGAGCCCAAGGTTGCTGGCTCGAGCATGGGGTCACTTGGTCTGCTGTAGCCCCCTGGTCAAGGCACATATGAGAAATCAATCAATGAACAACTAAGGAACCACAACGAAGAATTGATGTTTCTCATCTCTTTCCCTTCTTGTTTGTCTGTCCTTATGTGCCCCTCTCTCTGACTCTCTCTGTCTCTGCCAGAAAGAAAGAAAGAAAGAAAGGGAAGGGAAGGGAAGGGAAGGGAAGGGAGGGGAGGGGAGGGGAGGGGAGGGGAGGGGAGGGGAGGAAGGGAAAGAGAGAAAGAGAGAGAGAGAGAGAGAGAGAAAGAGAGAAAGAAAGAAAGAAAGAAAGGTATAAATCCTAAAGGTTTTATTTTACAGAGGTCTTATAATTTCTGTAGCATATTTGTAATTATTGATAGTCAATTATTATTTTTTCTTTTAGTGACCGAGAGAGAGACAAGAACAGATAGGAAAGGAGAGAGATGAGAAGCATCAGCTCATAGTTGTGGCATCTTAGTTGTTCATTGATTGCTTTCTCATATGTGCCTTGACAGGGGTGGGGTGGGGTGCTCCAGCCAAGCCAGCGACCTTGGGTTTTCCAGCCTGGGTTTTTCAAACAGGATCCTCAGCGTCCCAGGTCGACGCTCTGTCCACTGCACCACTGCCTGGTCAGGCAATAGTCAACTATTCTTGTTAAACCTCTCTAGAAACAAGAATGCCCCAGAATTCCTTGTTGAAGAAATTGCTAAATTGAGTAAAGGAAAAGTTAATGTTTCCAGCTTTTTCCTCAAAATGAGAATCTGTCTTACTGATTTTATATAATTAGAGGTAATAAATAATGCAAATTTTTGCTCAGAAGCACTGAGATTATCCATAGAAAATATATTTACAAAATCTATAAAACTTTCTTTTAAAAATAATCTGGAAGAATTGCAACTAGAAATAAAATCCTGGTAAACCAGATTAACTTAATTTATAGAATGTGGTCAGAAGCTGTAGTTTATATACTTTCCTATAATTCTTAATTCTGTAATTGTTTTTTTGTTTGTTTTATACTTTCTAAGAAAACTGCAGTTTTCATAAGTAACTTTGTCCTTTGTTTCTCATTTGTCTGATTGATTTTCATCCTTTTCTTTGTCTTAGGTGTATTTGAAAGCTCCCATGATTCTGAATGGAGTCTGTGTTATCTGGAAAGGCTGGATTGATCTCCAGAGACTGGATGGTATGGGCTGCCTGGAATTTGATGAGGAACGAGCCCAGGTATGGTGACTTCAGGCTTTACTGAGTGTGGTCCTTTACCCCAATCTTGTTTTTTATTTATTTATTTATTTATTTTTTGTATTTTTCTGAAGCTGGAAACGGGGAGAGACAGTCAGACAGACTCCCACATGTGCCCGGCCAGGATCCACCCGGCACGCCCACCAGGGGCGAAGCTCTGCCGCGACCAGAGCCACTCTAGTGCCTGGGGCAGAGGCCAAGGAGCCATCCCCAGCGTCCAGGCCATCTTTGCTCCAATGAGCCTTGGCTGCGGGAGGGGAAGAGAGAGACAGAGAGGAAGGAGGGGGGGGGGGGTGGAGAAGCAAATGGGCGCCTCTCCTGTGTGCCCTGGCTGGGAATCGAACCCGGGTCCCCCCGCACACCGGGCCGACACTCTACCGCTGAGCCAACCAGCCAGGGCCTAATCTTGTTTTTGTCTGGAGATCTATTTTACCTATTCTTTAAAAGGAGTAATTATAGGAAGTCTCACATTCAAGTAATATTGAAGAATCCTAAAGATATTGAGACCCAAATTCTGGTCCTGGTTTTAGGTAAATTTTTTCTTCAGTGCTTCTAAATTTCATTTGATGACCCTGATCTGCTCAGTGAGATACTTCAAAGTTTAGTAAATGGTTCTGTTTAATATCTGTTATTGATCTTGATAACATTATGAGAAAAAGAAATTCATATTAAAATGCAGGAGCAGCACTACTAAAATATCTGAATGGAGGAGTTTGGTAAAATCCTTTTTTTTTTTTTTTTCCTTTCGTTTTTCTGAAGCTGGAAACAGGGAGAGACAGTCATACAGACTCCTGCATGCGCCCGACCGGGATCCACCCGGCACGCCCACCAGGGGCAACGCTCTGCCCACCAGGGGGCGATGCTCTGCCCATCCTGGGCTTCGCCATGTTGCGACCAGAGCCACTCTAGCGCCTGAGGCAGAGGCCACAGAGCCATCCCCAGCGCCCGGGCCATCTTTGCTCCAATGGAGCCTTGGCTGCGGGAGGGGAAGAGAGAGACAGAGAGGAAAGCGCGGCGGAGGGGTGGAGAAGCAAATGGGCGCTTCTCCTGTGTGCCCTGGCCGGGAATCGAACCCGGGTCCTCCGCACGCTAGGCCGACGCTCTACCGCTGAGCTAACCGGCCAGGGCTAATCCTTTTTTTTTTCTTCTTTTTTTTTCTTTCACCCCAAAACTATAAACAGATAAACAACTTAAACAAAAAACCCTTTAAGGTCTCTGGACATTAACCAAAGGCATTTATTCAGACAAAGCTACGGAATTTCGGTAACAACAATAATAGTCTGGCATTTTAGTCAGGAGCTGCCCCCATCCCTTTCCTCGGCTCTCTGGTTCCTCCAGTTCTACCCTTGGCAGGTAGGGCAAGCCATGAGGGCTGGCAGCTGTGTTCTCCTGTCAGAGGGAGCTGATTTTGTTTAGAGTGGGACATGGAAAAATCCATGCCCAGAGATATTGTCAAAAAGAATAGAGGTCTCGCTTGACCAGGCAGTGGCGCAGTGGATAAAGCGTCAGACTGGGATGCGGAGGACCCAGGTTCGAGACCCCGAGAGGTCGCCAGCTTGAGTGCGGGCTCATTTGGTTTGAGCAAAAGCTCACCAGCTTGGACCCAAGGCCGCTGGCTCGAGCAAGGTGTTACTCGGTCTGCTGAAGGCCCGCGGTCAAGGCACAGATGAGAAAGCAATCAATGAACAACTAAGGTGTCACAACGAAAAACATAATTGATGCTTCTCATCTCTCTCCGTTTCTGTCTATCCTCTCTGACTCTCTCTCTCTCTCTCTCTCTCTCTCTCTCTCTCTCTCTGTAAAAAAAAAAAAAAAAGGAATAGCGGTCTCTGTGGAAACAATCCAGGAAAGCTAGTGAAGAAAGCAACAAAATGACAGACTAGCTAGAAACTTATCAGTGAGATTTGGGAAAGATAACTAAAGTGCATCATTTTCTCTTGTACTTGATTAAATGTTGTGTTGTTTGTTTATCATGGCCCCTGGTGTACAAAACCCCATTGCTAATGTTACCAGTAAGAGGCCACATCAAGTGATTGACCTGAAAATGAATTAAAAGTGGCTAAGGTAGAAAATCAGTGATGGTTATTGCTTGCCAATTAGGCATGTCCCATTCCACCATAGCTGTGATCTTGAAAGAAGAACAAAGGGACAGAAGCTGTTAAAGGACCTGCTTCATTGAAGGCAATGAGACTAACAAGAATTTGAGAAGGGTCTACCTAAGATGTGTAGATGTGGTCATCTTCTAATGACCTGGATTTAAAGACCAGACATAGAAGCATATCCCTCTCAGCACCATGGCAATCACAACCAAAGCAAAAAGTTTTCAGTGTTGCCTGACCTGTGGGTGGTGCAGCAGATAGAGTGTTGACCTGGAACACTGAGGTTGCTGGTTCAAAACCCTGAGCTAGCCTGGTCAAGGCACATATGGAAGTTGATGCTTCCTGTTCCTCCCCCTTTTCTCTCTCTCCTTCTCTCTCTCTCTCTCTCTCTCTCTCTCTCTCTCCCCCTCTCCCCCTCTCCCCTCCCCTCTCTAAAATGAATAAATAAAATCTTTAAAAAATTTTTTCAGTGTTGAATGAAAAGGTTTGAAAGTTGAGTTTACTGCTAGCTCTAGGTGGTTTAAATCAGTGTTTTTCAACAAAAAACCAATGTACTCAACTTTGTAATCCTCATAACAACATCAGGGTGGTTAACTCTTTCACCAACCAACATGAAATTTCTGTTAGACACCTGTCCTCAGACCAGCAGTTGAAAACCACTGGTTTAAATGAGTCAAGAATTGTTATTCATTACATAATGTGAAAGTGAGTAGTGAGTCTTTGGGTACTGATGTGAAAGCAGCTGAAAAATTTTTGGAAACTCTAGATAACCTGACTGGGGAGGAAAATTACTTGCCAGAGTAAATATTCAGTATGTATCAAACCTCCTTATTCTAGAGACAGATGCATGAAAGGACCTTCATCCATAAGGAGGCCAATTCATTGGCAGGTTTCAAGATTCTTAAGATAACTAGCCTGACTAAGTGGTGGCATAGTGAATAATAAAATGTCAGATTGGGATGCAGAGAACCCAGGTTCAAAACTCCAAGGCCGCCGGCTTGAGCGTGGGGTTGCTGACTTGAGGATGGGATCACAGACGTGACCCCATGGTCGCTGGCTTGAGCCCAAAGGTTGCTGACTTGAGCAAGGGGTCACTCGCTCTGCTGTAGTACTCACCCCCACCTCCCGTCAAGGCACATATGAGAAAGCAATCAATGAACAACTAAAGATGCCGCAACAAAGAATTGATGCTTCTTATCTCTCTCCCTTCCTGTCTGTCTGTCCCTATATGTCCCTCTCTTTCTGTCTCTGTCACACACACAAAAAAGAAGACAAGATAATTAATAGTCTTGCTTGAAGGTAATGTTGCAGGCTACAAATTGAAACCTTTTGTGATCTGGCAAAGTGAGAATCCCAGGGCCTTCAAATATTATCATAAGCTCAGACTGCCAGTGTACTGTAGTAACAATAAGAAGTCAAGATTGACCTAGCTCCTCTTTCAAGATTCCCTCCTGAATTGTCATGTCAGAAATATGGAGTACTATTTAGAGAATAAGATACCTTTCAAAATTACGCTTATTGTTGATAATGATCCTGGACATCCTTTTTTTATTGGTGATCTTCGTCCCATTATCAAGAGTTGTTTCTCCCTTCAAACACCATCTCTTTGATCCAAACAGTAGATCAAAGAGTTGGAGCAGCCTGACCTGTGGTGGCGCAGTGGATAAAGCGTCGACCTGGAAATGCTGAGGTCGCCAGTTCGAAACCCTGGGCTTGCCTAGTCAAGGCACATATGGGAGTTGATGCTTCCAGCTCCTCCCCCTCTTCTCTCTCTGTCTCTCCCTCTCCCTCTCTAAAAAAAAAAAAAGAGTTGGAGCAGCTTTAAGGCCTACTTTCTGCAGAGGACATTTGCCAAGGCTATTGCTACAACTGAGGAAGACACTAATACAATTATGGAAGTAGTACATCAATGACTGCATCAAGAACCTGGCTTGAGTTTCGGGTGATGTCACCAAGGAGTATATCAATGGCATCTGGAAGAAGACACTCAAGGGATTTATCCATGACTTCAGAGGATTTGCCGAGGATGAGGGGGGTTATAAAAATCAAGAAGATGTGGTTTAGATGGCAAACAACTTTAACCTAAGTGTGGGTAAGAATGACATTGAGGACCTCCTAGAGGTGGTTCCTGAGGAATTGACTATTGAGTTGTTGGAACTGGAATGATAAGACATAGCTGAAGAAGAGGCAAGAGAAAAGGAAATTGCAGGAGAAGAACCTCAAAGAAAATTCACAGTGAAGTCCTGGCTGGACTTCACTCAGTTGGTTTGCTTGGTTTGCAGTGGTTTTCAACCTTTTACGCTTGGGGACCGGTGAAAAATAGACTTATTTTGGGACCCCTAAGGCAGAAATTACCCTGAACAAAAGTGAATTCTACTAAGATCACTGGGTCAGTAGTCTTCATACAACATTAGGGTGGTTAACTCTTTTGGGCACTGGCACAAAATTTCTGGCAGCCGGTCCACTAGTGGCTGAAAAACACTGGATTAGAGCATTGTCCTGATATCCCAAGGTTGTAGGTTTGATCCCTGGTGAGGGCTCATACAAGAACCAACCAAGAAATACATAAATAAGTGGAACAGCAAGGTCGATATTTCTCTTTCCCTCTTTCTCTCTTCCTTCTTCCTTCCCTACCTTCTCTCTACCTCCGTCCCTCCTCCCTCCATCCCTTTTCTCTCCCTCTGTCCCTTTCTCCCTTCTAATCTCTCTAAAATCAATCATAAAAATTTTTTAAAGGCAAACTTTAAAAAAATGTTCAAATTTACAGTGAAGAGCTTTTGGAGACCTTAACAAGCTCCCTAAACAGTTTGAAAACATGGACCCCAATATGGAAAGGTTTTCATTAATAGAGAGGAATGTTCGTGATTCATTATCTACCTATAAGCAAATCTGTGGTGAAAAAAAGAAGAAACTAGGAAATTTCTAAAAATAGAAGTACATCCTGAAGAGGCGCCTCAGGCCCAGAAGAAAGTCCTGTATTGTTACTGTAGGACAGCGGTTCTCAACCTGTGGGTCGCGACCCCGGCGGGGGTCGCCTAAAGCCATCAGAAATACATATGAACCGCTGTTCTAGTGGGACAAAATGTGGAGGCAGAAGACAGTGTTATTGATGATCCTGACCCTGTGCAGGTTTAGGCTAATGTATCATAGTTTCTAACAAAAAAGTTTAAA
Organism: Saccopteryx leptura; assembly: GCF_036850995.1. Classification (NCBI taxonomy): domain Eukaryota; kingdom Metazoa; phylum Chordata; class Mammalia; order Chiroptera; family Emballonuridae; genus Saccopteryx; species Saccopteryx leptura. The sequence goes on from NC_089511.1 coordinate 17,538,134, forward strand.
AAGTTAAATAAAAAATGGTTTTTAAGAATCAAAAAGTTTTCCCTTGCCAAATACTTGATTGGTTAGAGCATCGTCCTGATGCATAGAGGTTGCCGGTTCAGTCTGTGGTCAGGGCACAGACAGGAACAGATTGATGTTTCTTTCTCTCTCTAAAATAAATTTAAAAATTAAAATAAAAAATTTTTAAAAATAAAAAAGTTTATAGAGTAAGGCTGACCTATGATGGCACAGTGTATAAAGTGTGGACGTGGAACACTGAGGTCGCTGTTTTGAAACCCCAGGCTTGCCCAGTCAAGGCACATAATGAGAAGCAACTGTGAGTTGATGCTTCTGCTATCCCCCGAGTCCCCCCTACTCTCTATAAAATCAATAAATCTTTTTTTTTTAAGTTTATAAAGTAAGAAAGTTACAGTATTCTAAGGTTAATTTATGATTGAAAAAAGAAAAAGAATTTATTAAACTTAGTGTACCTAAGTGTACACTGTTTATAAGGTCTGCAGTAGTGAACAGTAATGTCCCAGGCCTTCACAGTCACTCACCACTCACTCACTGACTTACCCAGAGCAACTTCCAGTCCTGCAAGCTCCATTTAAGGTAAGTGCCCTATACATGTGTACCATTTTTTATCTTTTATATTGTATTTTTACTGTACTTTTCTATGTTTTGATACACAAATACTTATCATTGTGTTACAGTTGTCGACAGTTTTCAGTACAGTAACATGCTGTCCTAGGAGGACTAGGCCATTTCTTATAGCTTAGGTGTGTAGTAGCCTATACCATCTAGATTTGTGTAAATACACTATATGATGTTCACACAACAAAATAGCCTAATAATGTGTTTCTCAGTACCATATCCCCATCATTACACAAAGTGTGACTATATAATATACTTCAATAAAATGTTTTAAGTTTCTTACAAATGAAGATATTTCTGAGTACAATGATATAAATTCAAAGTTAAATCATGTTTGCTGATTGTATTTCATTTTATTTTCTGTAATTTATAAGGATAAATTTCAAGTTTTCAATAATTGCAATTCTCTGAAAGCTTGAAAAACAAAAAATTTTGTAATTTCACCATTGAACACTTTAATCAGAGTATCCCAGCTAATTTTGAACAATATGTAACAATGAGGACTTATCTACCAAAAAAAAGTCAGTGCCGTTACAGGAACTAGCTTGATTTCAGAATATTTTTTCAAAGATTCAGATTTTTCTAAAATCCAAAGTGCATATGTACTGTTGTGATGAATTTTTCCGTATTCAGCATTAGTGTTGTCACAGAAATTTTATAGTTTAGTTACTCTAACTGTGGGTACATAAATACTTATATTTGTAATTTATGCAACTATAACTTCTAAATTATTGGCAGAATGTTCCTTTGGATAACAATTATGAATTATGTGTGTACCACAATTCCTAGTAAATTTCTACTTCATAGATTTTTTTAAATTCACTGAGAATGTTATTTTTTACAAAATGTATGCTCCACCAACATTTGTATTTGTATTATTATTATGAAAGCCAATAATCCTATCTTCATTGTTGTACTCTTATAATTAATTTGCTTTGACAGTCACAAAAAGATGTTTTTACCTTTTAACATAATGACCTTTCTAAAAAGTTTTACAGGCATACCTTGGAGATACTGCCAGTTTGGTTCCAGACTGCTGCAATAAAGCAACTATTGCAATAAAACTAGTCACACCAATTTTTGGATTCCCAGTGCATATAAAAGTTATGTTTACACTATACTATGGTCTAGTGAGAGTGCAATAGCACTGTGTCTAAAAAGCAGTGTACATACCTTAATTTTAAAATAGTTTATTGCTTTAAAAATGCTAACCATTATCTGAGTCTTGAGTTAGTTGTAATCTTTTGTGGCAAATTTGCCACAAAACTTTAATTATTAGAAAACACAATAAAGTGAAGCACAATTAATGCAGAATGCCTACAGTTTAAGTCTATGATTAGGTTAGAAAAATTGAACCATTGCTGAAATTTACCAATTTTGTATTTGAAGTACTTCATGACACTGATATAAAACTGGAGTTGTTTAGCTTTTTGTAAGTTTTTTCTGTTAATGAAGCCAACATAACAGCTTTTTGTGTGTGCTTGAGAATCTGATTGAAATTAATTTAGAAGAGTCATTTGAGCCTGACCGGTGGTGGTGCAGTGGATAAAGCGTTGACTTGGAACACTGAGGTCACTGGTTCGAAACCCTGGGCTTGCCTGGTCAAGGCACATATGGGAGTTGATGCTTTCTGCTCCTCTACCCCTCTCTCTCTCTCTCTCTCTCTCTCTCTAATGAATAATGTCTTAAAAAAAAGAGTCAGTCATTTGATTCAAATGAGAAGTTCTACAGTAGGATGTTAAATGCACCATTTGCAGCTGCACAGGTTAAATTGCCTTTGAAGTATATATTGATGCTTCAGCAGATTTATTTCTTTTGGTTTTCATGTGATCGGTAATAATTCTGATCTACGCTGAATATTACATGTCATTACTTTTTGCAAATTACATACTCATCTTCAACATTCTTGGAAATTTTGATTCTTTTTATTAAACAGGCACTTTTTATTTATTTTAATTTTTAATTTTTTTGTGACAGAGTCAGAGAGAGGGACAGACAGACAGGAAGGGAGAGAGATGAGAAGCATTGATTCTTCATTGTGGCACCTTAGTTGTTCATTGATTGTTTTTTCATGTGCCTTGACGGGGGAGGGGGGGCTACAGCCGAGCCAGTGACCCCTTGCTCGAGCCAACGACCTTGGGCTTAAGCTGGTGAGCCTTCCCCACACCAGATGAGCTCATGCTCAAGCTGGCGACCTCAGGGTTTCGAACCTGAGTCCTCCGTGTCCCAGTCTGACGCTCTATCCACTGCGCCACTGCCTGGTCAGGCGCACTTTTATTTTTAAAATTTATTGCTGCAGAAAGGTATTACCAAACTGTAAAATAAGTATAATTGTAGATGCAATAAAGGCAAGATTACTGCAGCAAGAATGGTCAGAATATTCTATATATGCTCTATGAAAGCACTGCCGGGCCTTTTGTTTTTCACACAGGTTTCACATACACCCAACCACCTTTTATGATGACCCCAGCTGACTGCTTTGTGCAGATTGTGGTATAGACACAAAGTAACAGGTTAATATAGAACATGTAGCTAGCAGTCATCAACTTAAAAATTTCTCTAAGAAAATTTCTCTCACTACCACTTGAGACTGATAAGAGTTAGTTGTCCAAGGCCATTTGAACTTACTTTTTAGGAGAGTATGTGGTTTTATCAGCAAATGCCCTGTACGCTGACCTTTAAAAGGAGGTGTTACTTGAGGTAGTAAGGGGAAGGGATCAGGGTGACTCTGGTAATTAATTGCTGATGGTGTTTCAGATTCAGCCATTTATTAAAGTGCAAACTGTTGACCGAGCACACATTTCACATCTATCTCACTAGAAAAGACCAAGACAGAAGCTAGAATTAGAAAGTGAAGGGCTACTAAATCTTATTTTACTATAATTATTAATAATAATACTTTTTTTCTTTTAAGGAAATAAAAATCTCTGACCATTGCTAGAATACACTTTAGTGTCTAATTGTCTTAGGGAATTAGATCACATCTCATGTTTTATGCTCTCATTTTACTGTCTTCTGCTGTACTAAATCACAGTTGATAATTACATATTGATTTTTGTAATTATTTGTTCATTGTCTACCTGCTTCACTAGGCTAGAAAGTATGAGGAAAAGCAGTATTTTTTTCCTCGCACTGTATTCATGACACCTAGTACAGTGAATTGGACATAATAAAGACTCACTAAATATTTGTGGAATAAATGAAAGAGTGAATGAGTGAATGCATGGGACAGAAGGGTTATTCTCTTACCACAGATTAGGTACTAGTTAATACCTAGTTAAATAATAGAAATCCTTTGGGAGTTGGGAACAGCATTCTTTTGCTGGTACTTCTGGCTTATATAGTACATTCTGAGAATACAGTAGGTATGTGTAATTATGTTTAGTCAAATGTGTAAATTTTATATATTCATAATGTAAAATAATAGGACGTTGCATGCTGTCACATAGGGTGTTTAAGCACTTTTAAAATGTTACCTCATTTAATCTTTACAACAATCTTATGAGATATTACTACCAAATTTTGATTTCTTTATTATAAATCAAAGTTAAAATATCAATGTCTTATATTCTGATAGCAGGAAGATGCTTTAGCACAACAGGCCTTTGAAGAGGCTCGGAGAAGGACACGTGAATTTGAAGATAGAGACAGGTCTCATCGGGAGGAAATGGAGGTGAGAGTTTCACAGCTGCTGGCAGTAACTGGTTAGTACTTTCCCCCAAACTCTCAGGCTCTATTTGTGATGTTTATGCATAATGTTTTAAAATAGTTTAAGTTTAATTTTGGCTTTTATTTTCAAAAAGTTGTACTGTATGGCTTTGTGTTTATTAAATGTAATTGCTATAAAGAAACTTAGTCTTAATTTTAAGATTATACATGAATTCTTTATTCTTATAAAAATCACTTAGCATAATGTATATTTTCTCTTTAATCCATCAATTTGACATATTTCTTCTTAATTATTTTCAGGTTATTTGTTTAAAAATACCTTGTTAATCATAGAATATATATTTTTAGAATATTATTAAAACTCTTTGAGAGTAATATTTTTAATTTTTCTATGAACATTTATTTGTCTTGGTTTTTAACAGTGTAATTTTTGCTCATTTGTTTATTCTCTTTAGTAGAGGAAAATTTAATATTTCAAACTACTCAAAAATAGAATGTCAACCTAAACTCTTTTTTTTAACCTATTTGTGGTAAAATAAAAAACATGCATAGAAATCTACACAAAAGAAGTATGTAGCTTAATTATTATAAGACTAACACCCTTATAACTAGCCCCATGTTTACATCTAGTTATGATCTTTTTCCTCCTCTACCTCAATTTTTATAGTAATCACTTTCTTGTGTCTTTTTATAGTTTTATTATTTATGTCTACTTCAATCTTAGACATTCAAGTTTAGTCTTGCCCAGTGTTTAAATTTGTTACTACTTTTAATTGACATGGATGTTTACTTTTTTCTACATAAAATTATATCCTGCTTTAAGCAGACTTCAATTATAAAAATTAATAAAGTATCTGCAAATTGTTCAGAAATCCAAATTCTATAAAAAGTATACTCGAGCCTGACCTGTGGTGGTGCAGTGGATAGAGCATTGAGCTGGAATTCTGAGGTTCCTTGTTTGAAAACCCAGGCTTGCCTGGTCAAGGCACATACAGCACTCAATGAGTTGATGCTCCCTGCCCCCACCGCCTTTCTCTCTTTCTCCTCTCTAAAATCAATAAATCTTTTTTTTTTTTTAAGTGGGGGAGGGAGATAATAAGACAGATTCCTGCATGCACCCCAACTGGAATCTGCCCGGCAACCCTCATCTAGGTCTGATGCTTGAATCAGTTGAGGTATTTTTAGCACCTGAGACTGACACCCTGGACTAACCGAGCTATCCTCAATGCCTCAGGCCACACTCGAACCAGTCGAGCCACTGGCTGTAGAAGGGGGAGAGGGTGAGGGAGAAAAGCAGATGGTTGCTTCTCTTGTGTGCCTTGACTAGGAATCAAACCTGGGAGGTCCATAAGCTGGGCCAACACTATCCACCAAGCGAACTGGCCAAGGCCATAGGATCTTTTTTTTTTTTTTTTTTTTAATGTAAAACCATTAAAAAAAACCAGTATACTCTAACAAAAATGATCAAGGTAAGAACTGATGTTTAAAAAGAATAATGTCAAATGTTACGATCTGTCATGTGACTCAAGTTTTTATACTTATCAACATGAACATTTTACACAAGAAGAAATAGAAAAAGTTAGCACATACTCATCATTTTATTATAAACAATGTAAAATATAATTATAGTATATCAACTAAATAGAATAGTTTCCAGGCATTAAAGAGTTCTGGCAATTCACATAACAATGTGAATATACTTAACCCTACTGAACTCTACACTTCTAAATGGTGATGAAGGACCTGACTGGTGGTGATGCTGCAGTGGATAGAGTATTGACTTGGGTTGCTGAGTTCCCAGGTTAAAAACCCTAAGTTCACCGGCTTGAGCACAAGGTCACCAGCTTGAGCACTGGGTTGCTGGTTTGAGGGTGGGATCCTAGGCATGATCCTGTGGTCACTCTCTGGCTGGAGGCCAAAGGGTGCTGGCTTAAGCCAGGGAGACCATGGCTCGGCTTCAGCCCCCCAGTCAAGGTACATATGAGAAGTAATCAGTGAATAACTAAAGCAATACAACTATGAGTTGATACTTCTCATGTCTCTCGCTTCCTGTTTGTCTCCTCTCAAAGAAAGAAAAATGGCCATGATGGTAATTTTGATGTTTTGTGTATTTTACCACATTAAAAGGAATTGAAGCCTGACCTGTGGTGGCGCAGTGGATAAAGCGTCGACCTGGAATGCTGAGGTCGCCGGTTCAAAACCCTGGGATTGCCTGGTCAAGGCACATATGGGAGTTGATGCTTCCTGCTCCTCCCCTCTTCTCTCTCTCTCTCTCTCTCTCTCTCTCTCTCTCTCTCTCCCTCCCTCCTCCTTCTCTCCTCTCTAAAATGAATAAATAAAGTCTTAAAAAAAAAATAAGGAATTGAAGTCAGTGTTGTAAAGAAAATGTGTGGGTTTTCCATGCACAACATTTTATGTACTGTTATTTAAATTAACATTAAAATGCTGATAGCAACTGATAATGTCCCCAAGAATATTTATTAGCTCAGAAGAGATGGGAAGAATATAATGCAATATGTTTTTTCCTTTGAAACGTTTAGAATTCTTGTAATTAAACTTCCCACAGCATTTTTTTCAGAATGCTTGTTATCTGTAGTAGTAAGACTTTAAAAAATGTATAATACACATTTATGTCTTATATGTTTGAACCTTTTTGCCCATGCTATTTGTTCCCTGGCCAAAAATGTACTTTTCTACCCATTCATCAAGGCCCAGCTTAAATATTCTCTGTCAGTCCCTTCTCCAGTCTTCTTAATCATAATTAGCCTTTCCACTTTGTAGTTTCCCGAGCATTTCTTATTTCTATTATTGTTCTTACTGAACAATATGTCGAAACAATTATAAATGTGTCTGTTTTCCACTCTATTGTGATCCCTAGTGAGATGGGGACCCTGATTTTTTAACTTCCACACTACTCACCACAGTTTTTGTACATTGTATTTAGTTGTCAAATGGAGATTGTCAAAGAACAGCTCCTGTCCTGCCTGAGAACTAGAGTTACAAGCTAGCCTGTAGGTTAAAGTAGAATAATAATACATGTTAGTGGTCTCTGAAGAAATTTTAAATGTTTATAATTTATTGGTTTATATTAATTGAGTAATTTATTAGGTAATGAACCCCAACTGTTGTGCTGGTTCTTTATTAGGGACTAGGAAGTAGATGAAAATACATGGTTTCTGTCCTTGAGCAACTATCAGTTTTGAGGGAAAGTAGATGTATGATACAAACAGATAATTGCTGTCTATTTTAGCAGCAGCCTCCACAGTGGAGGTTCAGAGGGGTAATAATGGCAATGTAGAGGACAGAACACTTAACATCTACCTTTGCTTGGGGGATTTGCAGAATGTACTTTCAGGGAGTTTGAAAGATTATAAGTTTGCCAGCTGGACAAACTAGAGAGAACATTCTGGGCAGAAGGAACAGAATATCAGAGAAGTGAAGGAATAAGAGATTTTGCCATGTCAGAATATGATTGGTCAGTCTTTCTGGAACAAGCTAATGTGGCTTTAAATGAATATAAGAATTATTTTATAAAAAGTGCCCTTAAGGCCCTGGCTGGTTGGCTCAGCGGTAGAGTGTCGGCCTGGCGTGCAGGAGTCCCGGGTTCGATTTCCGGCCAGGGCACACAGGATAAGCGCCCATTTGCTTCTCCACCCCTCCTCCTCTCCTTCCTCTCTCTCTCTCTCTTCCCCTCCCGCAGCCAGGGCTCCATTTGAGCAAAGATGGCCCTGGCGCTGGGGATGGCTCTGTGGCCTCTGCCTCAGTCGCTAGAATGGCTCTGAATGCAGCAGAGCGATGCCCCAAGGGGCAGAACATCACCCCCTGGTGGGTGTGCCGGGTGGATCCCGGTTGGGCGCATGCGGGAGTCTGTCTGACTGCCTCCGTTTCCAGCTTCGGAAAAATGGAAGAAAAAAAAAAAAAAAGTGCCCTTCGCCTACATTATATTTGAAAAATAGGTATTTAACATTTAATGGAACAGTTATTTAGGAAGTTCTATATGTTTTGCTTTAAATAAAATTCTAGTTTGAGACTAAGAATTATCCTTTTAAAATGTTGGTTTGATTGTTCTTATAAATCATGTTATTTGAAGAACAATGTTTTAGTGTGTGAGTTTATATTTGTGTGTGTTCATGGATGTCATTTGATTTGTTGGGTGGATAGATTGTTTCCAATCGGTTTTCTGTCAGTGATTTGAGAACACAGGCTTCTTAGTCAGGCCTAGTTGAGACTCCTGCATCACTTGCCAATCTCTCTTAACTGGTTTTCTCCTAGAAATTATGAGAATTAAATAGGAAAATCCTTGTCAAGCACTTAGTATGGTGCTTGGTATGAGTATGCCTACAGTAAATAATAGATCTAAAATACATTTAACACTAAAAGCTCTACCACAGTGATGGTTTCAGTTAATTGAATTGTCTGGCTAACAAGAACACCCTTTTAGTTCGCCCAAGTGTAATGGCACTTTCCTTGCATTATGATCTAGAGCATAGAAAAAACGGTTAGATTTTCATCAATGATTTAAGATCCTGTAGTCCTTTATGGCATTAATTTAAAATGTCAGTTCTTGTGATGAACTATCAGAATACTGGGCTAGAATCAGACTTCAGAGTTTGCGCTGGCAGTCACTTAGGGGGGATTGCGGTATGCATGTCTTTTAGCACTTTGCATGTGTATATTTTGCTTCCCTCTTTAATTTTTATATATTTTAATTTTTTTTTCTTTTTATAGAGACAGAGAGAGTCAGAGAGAAGGATAGATAGGGACAGACAGACAGGAATGGAGAGAGATAAGAAGCATCAATCACCAGTTTTTCATTGTGACACCTTAGTTGTTCATTGATTGCTTTCTCATCTGTGCCTTGACCGTGGGCCTTCAACAGACTGAGTGACCCCTTGCTCGAGCCAGCGACCTTGGGTCCAAGCTGGTGAGTTTTGCTCAAACCAGATGGGCCTGTGCTCAAGCTGGCGACCTCAGGTTCTTGAACCTGGGCCCTCTGCATCCCAGTCCGACGCTCTATCCACTGTGCCACTGCCTGTTCATGCAATATTTTATATATTTTAAAAAATTATGTTCAATATCAGCTATATTAGTTTCAGGTCTACAGCATAGCCATTAGATGATCATATACTTTACAAAGTGATCCCCTGATATTTCAAGTACTCTCTTTGCCTCATGCATAGTTATTACAGTTTTATTTACTATAGTCTGTAATTTACATCTCTGTGACTATTCTGTGTAACTAGCAATTTGTAATTTTCTTCCCTTTTAAAAAAATTCATAAACTATTCTTATGTCAGCTTATTTTCTTATAGTTTATCTCTTTTTTCCCAAAAGGAGAACATTAGGGAAAAATGTTTTCTCCCTTTAATTAGAACATCTGTTAAGAGGCCTTATATAATCAAATATTCTTTTCTTTGTTTTGGTTTTGATTTTATTAAATCACAATTTAAAAAAATTGTTTCTTACATTCAGCTTCACATTCTTATTACAGTTGAAGAAGCTGAGACCTGAGAAAAATTGGCTTTCTTTCTTTCAAATAGTTGGTTAATGGAAGGAAGAATGAAGGTTTAAGCCAGTTTCCTAACCAAAAGGTCTCCACAAATACAGGCTAGCACTGGGAAATAAATTTCCACATCACCCATAAAGATGATTAATTTGAAAAATAAAATTTGCCAGGAGAGGTTAGAAATAGTTTTGCCTAGAAAAGAAAAAGCTGAGACACAACAGAATAATAATAATGGTTCCAGTGGGTGGTCCTGGTGCCTGAGTAGAGACAGGGTCCAGGGAGTAGTGGTGGGTGGCAGGAATCCAGTAATAGATGGTTCTTGGAAGCTTGAGATCCTGCCAGCACAGAGGCTTAGGGATGTCCCACCCGTGTTAGGATAACCTTTGTGTACTCTGGTCCTGCTCTGCTAAACTTGTAGTGGTGGTGCTCGAGAGCATTTAATATTTGAGTACAATTGAGCTTACTAACAGCAGGAAGCAGAACTCCCGCGTGGTTAACAGCCCAAGGGGTTTGGTTTTCGCCAGTGTCTTTTAACCTGAAATCAGTTAGAAAATTCATTCTGTTTCACTATCTGTAAAATTTAGGAAGTTTCAATCCATCATCCATGGTAAGATTTACCTTTTTTTTTTCTGATTTATGGAAAAGGATATTTTAAGTAGCCTGGTATTTTCTTTACCTTTCAGATGTAATGGGAGATTATCATTTATTTAGCAGGTGGAAAAACCATAGTGAAATGAAGAAACACTTTATTTTAGTAACCTTGTTTAAATACTGTTAAAATTTTGATATATGTATAATAAAGTGACTACCCTTTGCATAATTTTTTTTTGTCTGACAGAGAGACAGAGAGAGGGACAGATAGGGAGAGACAGGAAGGGAGAGAGATGATGAGAAGCATCATTCTTCATTGCGACTCCTTAGCTGTTCATTGATTGCTTTCTCATATGTTCCTTGACCCGGGGAGGGGGCTACAGCAGACCAAGTGACTTCTTGCTCAAGCCAGTGTCCTTGGCCCAAGCCAGCAACCCTGGAGTCATGTCTGTGATCCCACAGTCAAGCTAGAGGAGCCCACTCTCAAGCTGGTGACCTCGGGGTTTTAAACCTGGGTCTGCGTCCCAGTCTGACGCTCTATCTTCTGCACCACCGCCTGGTCAGGCTACCCTCTGTATATTTTTGAAATGAATACATTTGTTTATTTGAATATGCATAGCCTCTCTAGTAGTATATGTTATGAAACTGGTAACTATGGAGGAAAATCTGGTATCTGGGGGCCACATGTGAAGATGATTGCTTTTCACTGTTTATCCTTGAAGTTCTTCTGTTTGTTTGTTTTTTCTTTTTTTCCCAGTTGAGAGGAAGAGAGATAGACTTCTACATGTGCCCCGACTGGGATCCACCCAGCAACCCCCATCTGGGGCCAATGCTCTGCCTATCTGGGGCCATACTCATAACCAAGCTATTTTTAGTGCCTGAGGCAGAGTCTCCATAGAGCCATTTCAGCACCTGGGACTGATGCACTCGAACCAATTGAGCCATGGTTGAGGGAGGGGAAGAGAGAGAGAGAAGGGATAGTAGAAGGGGTGAAGAAGCAGATAATTGCTTCTCCTGTGTGCCCTGACCAGGAATTGAACTTGGGACATCCGTACACTTGGCCCATGCTCTACCACTGAGCCAAGCAGCCAGGGCCTATTCTTGGAAGTTTTATATCACATTCACCTATTACCTATTAAGAAAAGAAATAAAATTTGTTTTTAGTGTTAACACAGAATGATGAAAATAGAACATTCTAGAACTTGCTATCTGTATTCCCTGACATATAGATTGCTTTAAAAAATATGTGAAATCTTTTTCCACTTGAAACTTTATGCAGAACCCCAATATATAAAATAATACAGGGACCCTGAGTGAAAGATGGGTAGGAATTATTCTGGTCTTCCTCCTTGGACCCTGGAGTGTTTTCAGGGAACCCAGTACTGTAGTTGGATGCATGTAACTTGAGAACCTTTGATATAGAATGAACATGAGGTTTGTAGTAGTTTTCCCTAGTTTTCATTTCTACCGCCACTACTTATTGCATGTGACTTTGGGAAAGTTGCTTATTCGCTCTATAAAATAGGACTAACAACATCCTTCCTCCAGGAAGCTCCATAGCTCAGTATCTGACACTTTGCCGCTCAGTACAAGCTAGTTTCTTCACCCCCCCATTGTATGCACCTTGGCTCATGACGTATCTGACTGGCAATAAAGGCGGGCATATCCTAGCTTCAGATATTGATTGGTTTACCAAGCTGCTTCAGATTCTAGTTTTGTTTGTTTGTGTATTTTTGTAACGATAAAGGATTTTGAACTTTTCATGGTTCTTTGGAGGTCAAGACAACAGTTACCTGGGGGTTTGAATAATGATTGAGAGAAAGTACAAGGAGAACTTCCCAGGTTTGGATAATGTTATATTTCTTGATCTGGATGCTAGTTACACATGAGTGTGTTTACTTAGTGAAAACTTATCAAATTACATGATTTATGTACTCTTCTGTAGTTTAATAAAAAGTACACTTTAAAAAAAATCATAATCACAGACATTTCTTCTATAAATGCCTGTCCATTGGCTATCTGTTGCCACATAAAGTAGTACAGTGCATTTTCTACCTGAGAATCTCCACGATTTGAAAATGTTGACATGTTACCCACAGCAGTTCTCTCTGGGTTACATATCTCTGTAGCTATAATTCTAATGCTTACTTTGGCCTTTGTGAAGGGATATTGAGGTTAATAAGACAAAGTTCTGATCATAGATAAATTGGAAAGATACCTTCATCATCAGTTTGATAACAGTTTGTACACACTCTCTGTGTCTGGAGACAGCTTTCAACTTGATTGGCCTCTTTTTATTTGTTTATTAAGTGAGAGGCAGGGAGGCAGCAGACAGACAGACTCCCATAAGTGCCCTGACTGGGATCCACCTGGCAAGCCGCCTGCTCAGCCCATCTGGTGCCACTGCTCCTTTGCTCAGCAACCGAGCTACTTTAGTGCCTGAGGAGAGGCCATGGAGCCATCCTCAGCACCTGGGGCCAACTTGCTCAAACCATTTGCACCATAGTTGCAAGGAAAGAGAAGGGGGGATGGTAGGGGTAGAGAAGCAGATTATCACTTCTCCTGTGTGCCCTGACTGGGGATCATCAAATATGGGACTTCCATATTCCAGGTGATGCTCTACCACTGAGCTAGCCGGCCAGGGCCTTGATTGGCCTCTTAACCTAAAACTAATATGGCAGTGTTTGCTCTTAATTCAGCTGCAAAGTGACATTGCTGTAAGAGATTTTCTCTGTCATTATATAGAAAATGGTTTCATTTGGTTAGCTTATAAAGTGTTAGCAAATAAATTGTTATCTTTAATGCCAGAAAATGGATAAATAATTATTGGTTTTTCTACTTTAGGCAGTTTTAATGCAATTCAGCAAATCGTAGGAGTATTTTATGTGGAAACTATTTGGAAATAAAAACAGGCAAAAGGTTTTATGTGGTTTTTGTATTTGTGTTTTGTATGTTTTTGGAGCCTTCTATTCTGTGTGGTCCAAGAAAAAAATCCCAACCTTATTTATTTTAAATTCCCACAGACTTCAGTTTCAAATCATTTAACTCTATCAACACTCATATTTGTGTAAGGATAATTAACATGAGAATCTGTCTATTCTGAGCCTTCCTGAGGTGTGTGTTGGCTAAGGGCATTAGATGAGTGTGAACTGGGTATTGGAGCTATGAACTCGGACTAAGAATTAAGAATCGGAAGAGGATACTAAATCTGTCTTCTCCCACACTGAGAGAGAAAGAACCTTTGCTGACTGTCACAGGAAATGTAGATGTTACTGAAGTTTATTAGTTTTAACTTTTAGTTTGTAAGATTACTCAGCTGCAAGATTCAGGGTTTTTTTAACATTTGAAAAGTACATATAGATAAGTTGGGAAGCGAGGAGTAGTTTTGTTGTTAAAAAAAACCAAAAAAACCAGCATGAGTGCTAAGTATGTGCCATATGTGAGAAATGATGGCATAGCTGGATACACTACAATATTTATTTTACATTTGACTCTTAAATGATCTCATAAGGTGTATTTCCATTTTGAGTAACTGAGGCTGAGAAAGGATAAGAAGCTTGTCTTAAGGTCACATAGCTAATGTGGTAGCGCCATCCCCATCCATGCCCAGAAATTCACATTATTTTCACTCTTTTATTTTGAAATTTCACTTTATATTTTAAGTATTTGTGAAGTGTTATACTTTTATAAGAATTATATATTTTTTAAAGATTTTATTTATTGATTTTAGAGAGGGGGGGTGGCAACAACTGGTAGTAGTTGCTTCTTGTATGTGCTTTAACCACGTAAACCCAAAGTTTCAAACCAACGACCTCAGCATTCCGGGTCAGCGCTTTATCTGTTCTGCCACCACAGGTCAGGCAAGAATTATATTTTTGCCATACCTGTTAGACCAGCTCCTATAGTCTGTTAATCTAATGGGTGTTTATAATTGTCTGCTAACTTGGTTTTTACACTTTTTAAAAAAATTTTTATTAAATTTATTGGGGTGTGTTCACCTTTTTAATAATGAGTCTAAAGAAAATGCATTCTATGGCAAGATAGCTTGGTTGGTTGAAGCATCGTCCCAAGGCACAGAGGTTGCTGCTTCGATCCCCAGTCAGGGCACATACAGGAACAGGTCAGTGTTCCTGTCTCTCTCTTCTCTTCTCCCCTCCTCTTGTTCTCCTCTTCTCTCCCCTCCTCTCCCCTCCTCTTGTTCTCTCCTCTCCCTCTCCCTCTCCCTCTCCCCCTTCTCTCTCCCTTCTCTCCCTCCCCTCTCCCTCCCCTCTTCCTCTCCTCTCCCTCTCTCCCCTCTCACTCGCTAAAATGAATAAAATTTTAAAATAAAAAAGTGCCTTCCTTTCTTTCATATTAGAACTTAAATTTTTTGCTTTGTATCTCTTCTAGCCTTAGAAATGGGGAGAAATAGCAATGACTCATGAAGCTAATATTAATGCAATTGTGAGTTAAAGGTTCATCTTTTCCAGAGGTCTAACTGCCACCAGCTAAAAAATGTGTAACTTTAGCAGAATCACGTAACCTTTTTTTTTTTTTTTTTTTTTTTTTACAGGGACAGAGAGAGAGAGAGAGTCAGATAGAGGGATAGATAGGGACAGACAGACAGGAACGGAGAGAGATGAGAAGCATCAATCATCAGTTTTTCGTTGCGACACCTTAGTTTTTCATTGATTGCTTTCTCATATGTGCCTTGACCCTGGGCCTTCAGCAGACCAAGTAACCCCTTGCTCGAGCCAGAGACCTTGGGTCCAGGCTGGTGAGCTTTTGCTCAAACCAGATGAGCCCGTGCTCAAGCTGACAACCTCGGGGTCTTGAACCTGGGTCTTCTGCATCCCAGTCTGACACTATCCACTGTGCCACCGCCTGGTCAGGCCCGTAACCTTCTTGAGCTCAGGCTAATCATCTGTAAAATGAGAGTGAACCAGATCTCTCAAGTCCTGTGCTGCTCTAAAATTCTACAATTCTGTGTTCTTTTAGCCAAGTGTCAAACATTAAATCATTAGCACACTATCTGGACCTAGTATACATTCAGTGATTTGTAGCTGTTTTTAATTATTAGGGCATTTTCTCATGAAGTGTTCACCAATTTGATGATCTGGGTAATAAGAGAGTGAAAATCAAACAAGAAGTTTTATTCTTTTTCATTTAGTTATTCCTGCTGTTGGCTATGTCTACACAGCCCTGACCAGTAAGGAAAATTCCTAGTACTGGTGACATTTTTTCTCTTGATTTTGGACTCATGCCACGGTTGCCTCCTAGAAACTGTGTTGCCATGTTTCTGGGTCATATATTGAAAGAAAATAGGGACTGGCAGAAAAAGGTCTGTTTTAAAATATCTAGGTTAGGCCCTGGCCGGTTGGCTCAGCGGTAGAGTGTCGGCCTGGCGTGCGGGGGACCCGGGTTCGATTCCCGGCCAGGGCACATAGGAGAAGCGCCCATTTGCTTCACCCTCCCCCTTCCTCTCTGTCTCTCTCTTCCCCTCCCGCAGCCGAGGCTCCATTGGAGCAAAGATGGCCTGGGCGCTGGGATGGCTCCTTGGCCTCTGCCCCAGGCGCTAGAGTGGCTCTGGTCAAGGCAGAGCGACCCCCCCCCCCAGGGGCAGAGCATCGCCCCCTGGTGGGCAGAGCTTCGCCCCTGGTGGGCGTGCCGGGTGGATCCCGGTTGGGCGCATGCGGGAGTCTGTCTGACTATCACTCCCCGTTTCCAGCTTCAGAAAAATACCCCCCCCCCCAAAAAATCTAGGTTAATTCTTTGTAAATATTAAAGACAATTCTGAACAGGCTTGTGATATCTGCTTTATATTAAAACCTTGTTCTGAAAAACTTGTTAAAAAGTTAGAATTAAGGGTCATGTTAATTAACTAAGGAGAAAGAAACTAGAAATTATGGACTTATGCTTTTAGAATAATTAAATTCAGGGAGTTTCTTTACCATCATCTCGTTGGGCTTATAACCCATAAATGAATTCCCTTTTTTGTGTGTGTGGCAGAGACAGGGAGAGTCAGAGATAGGGACAGATAGGGACAGACAGACAGAAAGGGAGATGAGAAACATCAATTCTTCATTGTGGCTTCATTGAAACATCAATTCATCAATTGTTCATTGGTTAATTTCTCATATGTGCCTTGACCAGGGATCTACAGCAGACCAAGTGACCCCTTGCTCAAACCAGATGAGCCTGCCTGCACTCAAGCTGGTGACCTCAGGGTCTCGAACCTGGGTCCTCCACATCCCAGTCCGACGCTCCATCCTCTGCGCCACTGCCTGGTCAGGCACAAAAGAATTTCTTAAACATCCATCCTCCATTAGAAAACTGTCACAGTAGAAAGCATTGCTTCTTCAGATACCTTATCCCTTTGCTGAATTCCAGTCCTGTGGAAGTGATTGCACTGAACCTAAATCTGTTTTTGTATTTGTCCCCTTCCTGACCTCCCGTACATCTTCCCTTCTAGCATTGTTTCCTCCCAGTCTCCCAGCTCTTTCATTCTTCCCTCTTCTGCTCTCATTCATACTGTCAGACTTCCCCTCTTTTAATTTTCCTATTTTTGATCCTCCTTTACAGTGTCTTCCTTACAACTTCCTCATTCCTTCTTAACAATGTAAATAGAAACAAAAACAAATAGCAACCTGTGCATAGCCATCCATGACCAGGGAGAACTACAGCTTCTGATGACTGTTCTTTGTACTCCTTTGGAGTCATCCCATTATTATTGAAATAATTTAAAAATTATTTTGTTTGACCTGTGGTGGCGCAGTGGATAAAGCATCAGCCTGCAGTGCTGGAAGTCGCTGGTTCAAAGCCCCAGGCTTGCCAGGTCAAGGCACATAACAAGAAGCAACTACTACGAGTTGATGCTTCCTCCTCCCCCTCCACTTTCTCTCTCTCCTTTCCCAAAAAATAAAATAAAATACTTTTTAAAAGAAAATTGTTATCTCAAGAGAAGCTGAAATATCCTTTTCACAAAGAGTCGTCGTTAGGTTTTTGGTGATTTATAAATATATAATCGTTTGGTTTTTTTCAGTGTTTCTTCATTGCTCAGCCCCTCAGTGACTAGAATCAGACACTCATATCATCATCCCTGATTTTACAGATTTGATTTATCCTTACACTGTATTTAACATTGATTCTGTATGGAACATAAATTGTTTTTCTGATTCATATGCATTCCATAGTTCTTTCAGTCTATAATCATGCAGCATAACTTTAACCTGACTAGTTAATTGAAAGGAATGTGCTAAAATTTAGTCAGTGTACAGTCTGCTAATAAAAAATAGTTAAAGTCTGCTAGAGAAATATAAAAATTTATCAGAATACAGAAGTTCGTGTTGGATTTTATTTGATTCATTTAAAGTAACTAAGCCAGTGTCATTTCTGTCTAAATAATATAATCCTCTTGAGAAATGGTGACATAGCTGACTGAACTTGACCTTACAGTGTAAATACGACTCAAGATGTTTCTTTGAAAGCCAAGATTGCTCACCTGACCAGGTGGTGGCTCAGTAGATAGAGCATGGGACTAGGATATGGAGGACCCAGGTTCAAAGCCCCGAGGTCGCCAGCTTGAGTGCGGGCTCATCTGGCTTGAATGCGGATCACTGGCTTGATCATGGGATCATAGACATGACCCATGGTCGCTGGCTTAAGCAAGGGGTCACTCGCTCTGCTGTAGCGCCTCCCCCCCCCCCCTCAGTATAAGGCACAAATGAGAAAGCAGTCCATGAACAACTAAGGAGCCACAGCAAAGACGTGATGCTTCTCATCTCTCTCCCTTCCTGCCTGTCCCTCTCTCTGTCCCCCTCTTTCTCTGTCTCCTGTTACAAAAAAAAAAGTCAAGATTGCTCTTATCACTTTTAGATACTAAAAATAGTAATCAGTATTTCAATTTTTGGTTAAATTTATTTCTAAAAACTGACATAGGCAGTGGAGATTCAGTTGTGATATTAATAAGTGATTCAGTTCCATTTAGCTAAAGATTGCATAGATAATTACAGTTAGTCCCAATTGCTTGTAACAGAGGTGGCTAAAAACAAGATCCAGATGGAAAAAGATAATGGCTTGGACAAGGGTGAGAGTGATAGAGGTAGTCAGACGTAATCAGATTGAGAATATGTTTGTTTATTTTATTTTTCCTTTTATCAGGATATATTTAAAGGTAGAACTGTCATGATTTGCTTTTGGGTATAAGAGAAAGAGATATGGGTGACATCAGGGTATTTTGCTTAAACAGTTGATAAAATGGAGTTGCTTCTATCTAACAAGAAAACTATTGCTGAAAGAGCCAGGTTCTAGATACATACAGATATTTGTGCTTGACTGACATTTGTAGTCACTAAAGAAGTATATGGGAGAAACATGTGCTGGAATTTGTGAAATAGACTGAAAATAAATGTTGGGTGAACCAAAGGGGCACTATATTCTATATATAAAACTTTATATTAGCAGAGAATGTCATGCAAAATCTTCATTCTGAAGTAAAACTTGAGGTCTTGGCCGGTTGGTTCAGTGGTAGAGCATTGGCCCAGCTTGCGGATATCCTGGATTTGATTCCCAGTCATGGCACACAGGAGAAGCAATCATCTGCTTCTCCACCCCTCCCACTCTCCCTTCTCTCTACATCTCTCTCCTTCTACAGTGATGTCTTGGTTGGAGCAAGTTGGCCCCGGGCGCTGAGAGATAGCTCCATGGCCTTGCCTCAGGCACTAAATAGCTCAGTTGCCAAGCAGTGGAGCAATGGTCCCAGATGGGCAGAGCATCGTCCCATAGGGGGCTTGCCGGGTGGATCCCGGTTGGGGCGCATGCGGGGGGGTCTGTCTCTGCCTCCCCGCTTCTCACTTAAGAAAAAAAGAGACATAAAAGTGAAACTAAGAGACATTGATAAGAGTGTGGTGGTTAGGGGGGGGGGAGGGGGGAAAGGGAGAGGGAAAGGGGGAGGGGGAGGGGCACAAAGAAAACTACATAGAAGATGACAGAGGACAATCTGACTTTGGGTGATGGGTATGCAACATAATTGAACGACAAGATAACCTAGACTTGTTATCTTTGAATATATGTATCCTGATTTATTGATGTCGCCCCATTAAAAAAATAAAATTATTTTTTTAAAAATAAATAAAATAAAAGATTCCTATATTTAAAAAAAGAAAAAAAAATAAATAAAGTAAAACTTGAAATCCTCATTGTTGCCTGGCTTGTGATGGTGCAGAGGATAAAACGTCGACCTGAAATGCTGAAGTCGCTGGTTTGAAACCCTGGGCTTGCCCAGTCAAGGCACATATGACAAGCAATCAATGAACAACTAAAGTGAAACAGCTATGAGTTGATACTTCTCATTCCCCTGCCCCTCTCTCTGTAAAATCAATAAATAAATTAAAAAAATTCTGTTTGTAATTGTCATACCTCTTAGTTAACTATTGTTGTAAAGATACTTCTAGATATATAACTGCACCAAGGACTCTATAATTTTACGTTACTATTTTTGCTTTTGAGACAGTACTTTACCCATAGTAATTCTGGATTTTATTTCTTGAGGTGGAGATTTTTAGTTTAAGCTCAGTTGGCAGAGAAGGAATTCAACATATGAGATGATATTCGCTACAGATTTTTTTTTTAGATTTTTTTTTTTTTTACAGGGACAGACAGACAGGAATGGAGAGAGATGAGAAGCATCAATCATCAGTTTTCATTGTGACACCTTAGTTGTTCATTGATTGCTCTCTCATATGTGCCTTGACCATGGGCCTTCAGCAGACCGAGTAACCCCTTGAGCCAGCGACTGTGGGTCCAAGCTGGTGAGTCTTGCTCAAACCAGATGAACCCGCGCTCAAGCTGGCAATCTTGGGTCTCGAACCTGGGTCCTCCACATCCCAGTCCGACACTCTATCCACTGCACCACTGCCTGGTCAGGCTTGCTACAATTTTTAACCATTTCACTTTATTTGTAAAATGGATAAACAATGGCAACTATGTTATGGGTGATAAGCAGGTATTAAAATTAGTTCATTTGTAGAAAGTGCTTAGAACAGTGGTCAGTATATAGTTGGTGCTCAGTTAAGTGTCAGTTATTACTAAAAGGGAAAGTTTACTTCTAAGGTGATTAGATGATATTTTAAAATTAAACCTGTTACTCCCAAAACAGTAAATGTAGATTTGTTGTTCTTTTATACATGGTACATATTTCATAATGCTCTTTTGAATATAATGAGATGTTTATTTTGGGTTTTTAAGGAAATTTAGCCAAATATTTCATACATTATTTAAATTGTTCTTTTTCCTCTTTCGTATGGAGAGATATTGGCTAAAAATATTTTAGTTGCAAACTTATGTGCTGTTTTATTTATCTAGCAATTTGATTTTCAAACACATTTTGACCCCAAACTATGATTTTGTCATTGCAGGCAAGAAGACAACAAGACCCTAGTCCTGGTTCCAATTTAGGTGGTGGTGATGACCTCAAACTTCGTTAATTAATAGCACAGCAGATGTGCCCCCCCAATATTTACATATACATTGTTTCAAGCCTGCAAAAATAATTGATTATCAAGACCAGAAACTGTGATAACTGGAGGTACTACAGTCTATTTCTCAACCTTAGGCAGTAACAAGACATCACAGACTGCCATGGTTTTGCACTATGATTATAATACCTGCATTTCTAATTTTGTATGCATATAGCCAGTAATAATTTTAAATTTTTTTCTATGCAAGCTCACCTTGTTGGCATTATTTTAGTGAGTTGAAACTATCTACTTGTAAAGCTCTTTTTGTCCTCCATTTTAATTTAATAATTCATGTCATTTAAAACAACTCAAGAAATTAAAATTTTTATCAGAGGGTTTTTTCCCTAATCAGTTGCTCTGATTTTTCTTTTTTTGTGATTTTAGATGTGTTGGTTATACAGCTTAATTTTAGCTAGGCACTCTTGGTTTTTGTTTTGTTTTCCCCATTTTCTTTTGTGTTCTTAATTGTCTATGGCATTTTAAAACTGCTGATGTGTTTGCATTATTTACAAGCTAAGAACCTAGTAGCATAGAGCTGTCTGCCACAGCCTTCTACCAAAGTTTACAGTTGTTAAAGTTGCAGTATCCTTTTAAATGTTGATAATTAGCTCTTTCCTTTCCTTCTTAAACATAAAAATTTTAAATTGGCATTAACTCTAATCTGCCCCACGTGTGTTTTAGATTCTGCTCTATAATCATGAGTTTGTGTGAAGATATTCTCCATAGATGATAATATTCTACTGAAATGCCTAAAGAAGTCGCAGGCTGGCTTCTGTTTTATTCAGGGATTTTCTTTTTAAATAAATCAGAAAAGGGATACTGGAGCTTCTTCATGTATGTAACAGCATATTAAACTGGAGACAGTGATGAATCAGCTACAAAGGTAATATTGTATTGAAATTATGTTTAAGATAGCTGCTTTTATGTGTATTTTATAAATGCATGCTTTTGTAAAAAAAACAATGCTGGGTGATAAAAGGTTAGTTTTAGAAAATGTTCATCTGTGCAGAAGATACATTTTCTTCCATTAATTAATACGGAAAAAATTTACGTTTATGTATATGGTATTTTCCAAAAGGACTATCACTAGAACCTTTTGAGATGAGTTAGTATGAGAATATTTTTTAAATAGGCTCACTGTCAAATTGAATGCAACTTTTTTTTTTTTAATACGAGACTGGAAAAATGTGCTAAGTTATTTTGCACCTCCTTACAAATAATTTTCATGGTCACATTCATTAAATGTTATCACATTTCTGAATTTTGCAAAAATGTATTTTATCATAATAGAATGGCATTATTTTAAAGAGTTCAAAAAATTGATATGGTCAGTTCAGAAAATGAAGTCTGAATAAGATTGCATTTAAAACGTATATAAACATATATATACTTGATTGATGGAGGAGATGTGACTTTCACTGTATATACGTCTTACCAATTCATAAACATATCCTGTATTGCAGAATAAAAATGTTTGTTATATATTTGAAGTCATGCATGGTAAGGAGTGTGTTTAAATTGTTATAAACAATAATACATCATAAAAGACCATGCTGATCCTGTGTGACTAAGTACTATGAATGAATTTGGTTGTTATTTGGTGTTGTGCAGCTCACATGTTTACACACTCAGTGCCCTAATTTCCTCAGAGGGAATCGCCTTTTAAGTGGTCCTTACAGTGGTGTTACTTTATCATGGAGCTCCTTGGTTTTTGACTTCTGCACTTAAATTTTTGTTTTCAATAACATGATGATGGTACATTTTTCTCTATTGCTTCTAGCTAAGGGCTTTTAGTCCATCAGTAACTACGATCAAATGTTATTAAATGTTCATGTTGCCATTCTTCTGTAAATACTGAATTTGTTCTGTCATTTAGCACTGTGCTGCTTCCATCTGTCTTAATGCTGGCATTAAGATCATGAGCCCTTTTTCTCCAATAATGCAGGCTTTGAAAACTTTTATTAAGTTATTGATGCAATTTGATATTTTTCCATAATCTATTTAAACAAAAGTACATCATTGCATCATCTTTTCTAAATTCATCTCCATTAAAACTTGCCTTAACGTACCAGATTGCTTTTGCCACCATTAGCCATACTGTGTGTTTGTGTGTTTAATTTACTTTCACAATAAACTTGTGTAGTGAAAACCGGGTCTGGGCTCTTTATTGACATAATTCTGCAATTTCTGTTCTAGTGCTTGTTATGACATGAAACTTAATTTGTTGTTTCTACACTATTTCATCCTGCTTTGTAACCTTAAAGAAAAAACAACAGTGGCATCTAGTGGTCATTTCTCCTAATTCCAAAAGAAAACTGTAATGTAAATATCACAAAGAATACTGATTTTCCAATGTAGATTAATGGTTTTCAAAAAGTCTGGCTTAGCCTAACCTGTGGTGGCGCAGTGGATGAAGCATCAACCTGGAACGCTGAGGTCGCTAGTTCAAAACCCTGGGCTTGCCCGGTCAAGGTACAAGTGGGAGTTGATGCTTCCTGCTCCTTTCCCTTCTCTCTCCCTCTCTCTCTCTCCCCTCTCTCTAAAATGAATAAATCTTAAAATAATAATAATAAAGTCTGGCATAATTTACCCATCCAATGAGATCTGACTGTAAAGCAATGACCTCACCTTGGAGGGGAGGAAGAATTCCAAAAATTGCATATCCAAATTGGTGCCATCTTTCAAAGTAGTCATTTTAGCAATATATACACTTAATTTGTGCTGGTGTTTTATCAAACATTCTCAGGACTTTTCTTGGCATTTTCCTATACCCAAAAATTAAGCCTTTTACTTTATAAGTAATCTCTTAAGTTTGGTGCATATGAAAATATTTACCACCAGACTTACTGTAAATGACAAGTATCTTTAAATGCTGAATTGGAACATACTCTTAGAGTTAATTTCAAAAGTTGTATCACCTCTAGAAACTAGGTATTTGAATATGCTTGTTTTGGGCTGCTGGGGAAAAGAAATATCTTATTTAATTTGTGCTTCATTTGGCAGTGAGCTTTTTCAAGCCATAAGCCATTATACCAATTTTCCATTGCTGCATAATGAAATATAGAAAGAAAAAAAAAAGGCTTTTAGCAATAA
This sequence comes from Saccopteryx leptura, assembly GCF_036850995.1. Taxonomy (NCBI): domain Eukaryota; kingdom Metazoa; phylum Chordata; class Mammalia; order Chiroptera; family Emballonuridae; genus Saccopteryx; species Saccopteryx leptura. The sequence continues at coordinate 17,562,125 of NC_089511.1, forward strand.
GTAACTTTAAAAGGCTTTTAGCATAAGTAACTTCATTTAGCTTTTCTTTTATCTTAAACTATAACCCCAGAAGTTACTTAGGTCTAAAACTCCCTACCCCTGGCCTTGAAATTAGTTTTGCCAAATTGCAGATGTGTCGGGTGGGTCGTAAATCCTAGAATGTTTAGAAATATTTTTGTTAAGCATGTGAAACATTTATTACTACTGTGTTATCCTCAAAGTTTATGGTCTTAGTGTGTAGAAATATTTTTTCTTTAAATTGATCCTATAGATAAACATTGTAACAAGATAGTAAGATTTAATAAGTTTATAGCGAGATTAATGAATATGTTTTATTGCTTTTGTACCATGCTATGCTTCACCGAGCTCCCCCCCTTCTACCCCAACCAGTATGTAATTTTCTCTTTGAAAGCTAACCCCAAACTGTTTGGGGCCACATGATTTGACTGACTTAGGTCTCCGTAGAGTCACTGGCTTTAAAATAAAGACTCCTTAATTTGGCTACTTAATTGTGTGGCAAAATGTCTGTTTCTCGCTGTTCTGATAAAACAATAGCACATTGCCCCAAAGCTTAAACAGTTTTTAGCATCTTAAAACAATAAACATCTTACAGATTCTGTGAGTCAAAAATGTGGAAGAAGCTAAGTTCAGTTGAGAAGCAAGTACAGGAGGCCTGTCATTTCTCCAGTTTTTCTTACCATAATAGGCTGGTAGTGTTGCCTTAAACCCCCAATTTTTACTTACCTCTGCCTTCGCAGGATAGCTCTGTTGAGCATCATCCTGAGGCACAGAAGTTGCTGGTTCGACTCCCGGTCAGGGCACATACAGGAACATATGTTCCTGTCTCTATCTTCTTTCCTCTTTCTAAAATCAATAAAACATTAAAAGAGGCCCTGGCCGGTTGGCTCAGCGGTAGAGCGTCGGCCTGGCGTGCGGGGGACCCGGGTTCGATTCCCGGCCAGGGCACATAGGAGAAGCGCCCATTTGCTTCTCCACCCCCACCCTCTCCTTCCTCTCTGTCTCTCTCTTCCCCTCCCGCAGCCAAGGCTCCATTGGAGCAAAGATGGCCCGGGCGCTGGGGATGGCTCCTTGGCCTCTGCCCCAGGCGCTAGAGTGGCTCTGGTTGCGGCGGAGCGACCCCCGGGAGGGGCAGAGCATCGCCCCTGGTGGGCGTGCCGGGTGGATCCCGGTCGGGCGCATGCGGGAGTCTGTCTGACTGTCTCTCCTCATTTCCAGCTAAAGAAAAAAAAAAGGAAAAAAAAAAAAAACATTACAAGAAAAAAAAGAGACATCTCTTATTTGCTAAATACCCATCAGTGGTTGACCTAAGCTGACAGAGTAGTCACTAAAATATTGCCAAGCCATGTGATATATGGCCAAGAAGATAGTGTAATGGAAAGAGCTTTTGCTTTTAAAACTCACCTGAAATTGACTTTTATTTTATTTTGGGGGACAGAGGGACAGATAGGGACAGACAGGAAGGGAAAGAGATGAGAAGCATCAATTCTTCATTGTGGCACCTTAGTTGTTCATTGATTGCTCTGTCATATGTAGACTGGGGGGCTCCAGCAGACTGAGTGACCCCTTGCTCAAGTCAGCGACCTTGGGGTCATGTCTGTGACCCCACTCAAGCCAAGCCACCCTGCAGTGAAGCTGGTGAGCCCACATTCAAGCCGGAGACCTTGAGGTTTCAAACCTGGGTTCTCTGCATCCCAGTCCAACACTATTCACTGTGCCATCACCTGATCAGGCTCAATGATTAAATATTTAACTTTCCTTTCTTCAAGAAAATACATTTACTGTGAGAGAAAGTTCCAGTTGGTCCGGCACTGAGCTAAAATTCTAAGGTATTGGCTATTTGCCCTCTACACAGCCAGTACTTAAGTAGTGAAATAGGGAAAACTGCCGGAAACACTGCTATTCAGAAAGGGATGGAATAAAGTCACTGGTCTGTAACAGTTGTTCCTGGGTTGACTGAGGGGCCCTCTACCCTTAGAGAAGGGAGTGTTCTTTGTAGGACTGATGGGGAGGGCTCCCCAATCTATTGTTTACCATGACTCTTGTCCCGATTCCTGACTTGCTGAATGCATTTTCCTTTTTACAAAAAGGTTTTTTTAATGTTTATTTTACCGATTTTAGCAAGGAAGGGAGAGAGAAAGACAGGAACATCTATCTGTTCCTGTATGTGCAACTGAGCCTTCTGACCAGGGCGGCCCAATTACCTTTTATTTCCACTTTCAAACTGACTTTTTTTTTAACCTTCATTAATGCAACCAATAGTAACAATGGTACTAAGATTTTGTTTTCTAAGCCCTTCACCAAGGGCTTAAAATTTAGTACAGTACATTTTCTGCCTTCAAAATTATCAGGTGACAGTTTTAACAGAAGAATTAGCGTCCTTCTTGCCTCCAATGTCAGTTCTCCAAGGCTTTCTCTCCCATCTGTAAGTGACACTGCCATCCATCAGATACCCAAGCTGGAAACCTGTTTTGATTCTTGACTCCTTTTTTCCCTCATCTACATACAATCTGTACAGTTTTGTCTCGATTAGATTTTTTAAAAGATTTTATTTACTGATTTTAGAGAAAGGAATAGGAGAGGGGAGGAGCAAGAAGCATCAACTCTAGTTGCTTCTTGTCTGTGCCCTGACCAAGCAAGCCCAGGGTTTCGAACTGGCAACCTAGGGATTCCAAGGCGACACTTCCATCAGCTGCACCTCCACAGGTTAGGCAGATTTTTTAAGAAATTGGTTACACGTAGTGCATTTACCTCTAAGTGAGATACTTCTATGAGTGCAGTCCTCCTATCACATCTTTGAGGTAATCATTTTAGAAATGAAGAAACAAAGGCATGGAGAAGTGAAGCAACTTGCTCAAGGCACGAAACTATTAAATGGCAGAACTGGGATTCAAATTCCTAGTCCATGTGCTAAACCACTATACTCTGACCTGAGTCTGTCCCTGCATTTTTTGGCTTGAACTGCCCCATGTCTACCCGTGCTCCCTGAATACACTCTTATCAGTACCAGCAGCCAGTTCAATATTTCTGAACATCCCCACCCTCCATCTGGGGGACAGGTTCTGACATTCTTCCAAGTTGGCCTATTTCCCTGAGGCACTCCTGCTTCTATCTGTACTAGCCTCTTGGCTATGGCCTTCCCCCAGACCACCATCTGAAAGCTGTCATTCTAATTGGTTCCTGACAAAAACCTGGGTGGATCCCACTGAAGACAAAGGTTTGGGGATAGAATGATGAGCAAAGATAACCTTTGGTTGATTGACATGATTCACAGAAACCTATCTGCCTGTAACCCAACAGGGAGTTTCTTAGGTGCCTCTCCAACCTTGTTCTTTAGATTTCTTGGGTTTTTCAAACTAAAAATTCTTTCACATTATTATCCAGAGTATGTGACTTTCTCTTTCCTCTCCCATATCCCACCTGGCCTGCCCTACCTGGATTTGTCCACCAGAAATTAGTCCCTCCAGTGTTTTTTGAGTGGAAGAACCACTCGTCTGGATTTGAGTTCAATTCAGATATTTTATTTATTTATTTTTCCATTGACCTGAGGGGGTGAGGAGAGAGAAAGAATCATCAACTTGCTCCATTTACTTGTACATTCATTGATTGCTTCTCTTATGTGCTCTGACCCGGGATGGAACTCATGACAGTGCACCTAAATGTTGCTTTATCTACTGAGCCACCTGACCAAGACCAGACAGTTTAAATTGACTAAAATTACTTCTAACCAATCTTGAAAGTTTTTTTTTTTCCAGGTCTTCTTACCACACCATCTAGGCCAGCTGCCCAGCTAACTTCCTAAACACATCTTTAATGCTTGTCATGCATGGTAAGAGGTAAATGTGCCCCTGGCCCCTGTCACACTCCCAGTATTAGGTATTATTGATAAATTTTTATCTTTTTCCCTTTTTGGTTTAGCCAATATTTGGCTATATTTCTGGGTTTTTTTGTCTGACCTGTGGTGGCACCATAGATAAAGTGTCAACCTGCCATGCTGAGGTCACTGGTTTGAAACCCCTGGCTTAGCTGGTCAAGGCACAAATGGGAGTTGATTCTTCTTACTCCTCCCTTCTTTTCACTCCCCCCCCCCAATGAGTAAATAAATAAAAATTCTGTTTTTACAGGGGGGAAAGGGTAATACTATACAATTTTGCACCTGGCTTTTTTCTCTTAGAGCTCCTTCCACATCAACATATTTGGATATACTTCATATTTTAAACATATTCTATGTGAGTTTAGTTTTCCTTGTTTTGGCATACAGTACTGCAGTGGACATCCTTCTCCATGTTTGTTTTAATTCCAGTAGCAGTGACTTCAATTTTTTTTAAAAAGACTTTATTATTGATTTTAGAGAGAGGAGAGAGAGAAAGGTGCTGGGGGCACGGGTGTGGTAGGAGTGGGACGCATGAACTCGTAGTTACTTCTATGTGTCTTGACCTCGCAAACCCTCTGGTGACCTCAGCATTCTAGATCTATGCTTTATCCACTGCGCCACCACAGGCCACGCAGTGACTTCAAATTTTGATACAGCCTCCCAAGTTACACTCCTAAGCCGGTTTAAGAATCTAGTACAGGGCCTGACCTGTGGTGGCACAGTGGATAAAGCGTCTACCTGGAAATGCTGAGATCGCTGGTTTGAAACCCTGGGCTTGCCTGGTCAAGGCACATATGGGAGTTGATGCTTCCAGCTCCTCCCTCCTTCTCTCTCTCTGTCTCTCTCTCCTCTCCCTCTCTGTCTCTCCTAATAATGAATAGATAAATAAAAGAATCTAGTACAGTATATCACTATCCCCTGCTAAAAACCATCAAGGGGCAATGCAAAAGAAAAGAATTTGGGTTCTACCACCTAGGACCACAAGACCTCTTTAACCGCTCTACGGCTCATTTTTCGCCAGTAAATTGAGGTATAAACTTACGCCTCAGGGTAGTTGTGAGAATTGCTTTCATTAAGGCAGGGGTCGGGAAACTTTTTGGCTGAGAGCAATGAATGCCACATATTTTAAAATGTAATTCTGTGACAGCCATACAATGACCAGTGTACATTACGCGTTATCCAATAAAAATTTGGTGTTGTCCCGGAGGACAGCTGTGATTGGCTCCCGCTACCAGTAACCATGAACATGAGCGGTAGGAAATGAGTGGATTGTAATACAGGAGAATGTTTTATATTTTTAACGTTATTTTTTTACTAAAGATTTGCGAGCCAGATGCAGCCATCAGAAGAGCCACATCTGGCTCGCGAGCCATAGGTCTCCGAACCCTACTAAGTCGTGGCTCCATAAGAGACCTGGTTGCCTTATAGTTGTAGAGTGCGTTAGGGCACAGGCCAAAAGTTCAGGCTGAACAGGTTAGAGGAGCCCCTCCCCTAACTTGTAGATGGAGAAACGGAGGCACAAAGAGCACCAGAGGCTTTGCTCTACCACAGCGTTGGCGGCAAAGATAGCTCTGGCTTGGGTCTGAGCTGCTGCCCGCGACTTCAGGTCCCGGAACCGGGCGGGAGGGGTTGGGATGGGAGAGGAACTGCACACATCTGGATTTGGTCAGCTGAGAGGCCCGCCCGAGCTCCTCTCCTTTCTACCTATTCCTCTTCCCCAACTACAGTCCCCTCCACTCCTGGAACCTACACAGGAACTTAAGCACACTCATCACTCGCTTTGAGTTCGACCCGAGCCCCAGGAGCGCCTGGGTGGGGGAGGGGTCATTCCTAGACACCTGGAGGGAGCTGCAGCCGGGGATGGGAGGGCGTTCGCCGACCTTGGGTTTCCGGAACTCCGCGTCCTCCCTCCCTGCAGGGCCTCAGGCTGTGCGCCATCAGAACTCGCTTTTTGCGCCCATTGAATATGAGTAGGACGTGCGTGTAGACGGCAGGTGGAGGTTGTATAACCATGTCACATGTATGTCTCATGGTGTACACATCCTTGTTTAGACGTGTGAAACGTGTAAGGCGCGGTGTGCAGATGTGGCGGTTTACGAAGTGTGGGGTTTCTCGTTCCAGCCCTTTGGGATGGTACCGACAGGCCTTTTTCAGTCAGCCTTCTGATTCGTAGTTTGCGCGTGCGCGCCTCCGCCTTAGGCTCCTCCCCCGCGACTGAAGTCCCGCCTTCGCTCCGCCTTCGCCACACTTTACGGCCCGGCACGCCACTTTTGCCGCATACGCTGCCGCCGCTGCCGCTGCCCCTATTACCGCGGCTGCTACTGGTGAAGTGAGGTGAGGTGTGTTTTGGGGTCGGTGCCCCCGGCGACCCGGGAGGAATTGGGGAACAAGACCGCCGAGGGACGGCGGGGACGACAGGTCAGCTACGACTTTGTCTTCTCAGCTCCGGTCCGGTCTGCGCTGCCGCAGGGAGGCCGCCCCGGCCCGGCGAGCCGAATCAATGCTGGATCTGGAGGTTGTGCCCGAGCGCTCTCTGGGGAACGAGCAATGGGAATTCACGCTGGGTAAGTTTGGGTTCCTCCCTCAGGACCCTATTCGCTGGTCCTGACTTCCCTCCGGGCCCTTCCCGCCTCTGGTCTCTGCCCCTGACTCCCCTGCGCCCGCGGCTCCTCGTCTCTTCCGTCCTCTTGGCTTTTGGGACTCCAGGCACTAGATACCCGCTCCGACCGACCCGCCCTGCCGTCTATCGCTCAGCTGGGCCCTGGCGCCCTCGGCTCAGGCATTAGCAGGGCCCCTCCCGGGGCCGTGGTGTAGTAGTAATAATAAAAACAATGACTGACACGCCCCAAACGCTGGAGGCCAAGCCCAGCTTTGGGTGCGTCATTATCTCTAGTCGGCCTTCTTGGGATGGGAGGGTCGATGCTATTATTCTTATTCCCATTTTACAGGCGAAATGGCTGAGCAGTGACTGACCCTCTTAAACGCCACAGCCGTCTGTCTCCCTTTGCTTTTCTGGACTAGAGGTTTCCTCTTTGGAAGGGGAAACCTAGGCTCCCATCCCATAATTAGATGTTGAGGATCTGGGCAAAGTTGCTGAGGAGAGTCTATGTGTTAAAGGAACTTCTTGTTTCCTTCTCGTTTTTAATGTGGTCGATGTCTGGCGTAATCCTAAACCCAGACCTTAGCTGAGAAAGGAATAGTTTAGGGAAAGTAACGTTTAATTTGTAGAAAATGGAATTTGGCCATTTTTGGGGTTTCTGGGACCAGTTTTCCTCATCTTCAAAGTAACTACCTTGACGTGTACAAATATTTGCATTCAGTGACCCTAGTGTGTGTTTACTTTGATGTACCAGCACTGGGGTAAGGGAGTGGGGAGCAGGTTATGCTGTTTGTGCGTGCAGGCCTGAACTTTTGTCACGCTCATTTGGGATTCTGGACTGAGTCAGGTGCTCCATTGGGCTATAACTTATCCTTGAATCTGGAAGACTCATTTCTATGGAGGCAAGGTAAGTGAGAAACTGGGCAGCACAGATTGTTGGTAGGACCCTGCTGGTGCCCCATTGAACTATAAACCTCCTCTGGGTTGTAGGAGCCAGTTTTATTGAGAGGTCTTAGCCAATTTCGCACATAACTTACAGCACTCCTGCAAAGTTCTTCCCGAAATTTTAGCTGTTAAGTTAAGCTTCACCAGCCTTTTGTGAAGCAACAAGAGCCTGATTGGGAGGCTGGCAATATCTTTGCCTCTAGACCCATTCATCATGCCGGTGCTGTTTGGCTTCTAGTTAGGAAAGAACCTCCCACCCACAGCTTCTGCTCCCACCAGGACTTAACAGGGCAGAGTGAGAACAAGTTATTTTTTCCTCTTAATCTCCCCAGCCCTCACACATCTAAACTAGGGCTTATAGGTTGGGCTAGGTCTAAGAAGTGGATCTGTGCTATAGAATTACATTCCTAGGCTAGAGAACTAGGCAGTGCTTAATTCAAGTCACCACAACCCCATAAAGTAATCTCCATTTGCCAGATGAGGTTCAGACAGGTAGAGATGAAAAAAAGTAACGAAGAGGGATTTCTTGCTTCCCACTGCTCAACCCATCTGAGAATGGGCTTGGCTTTGTTTCCAGGTTTCTTTTTGGAATCTCTGCCAATGCAAATTTATCTAGACCTTGCCATCATCTGCCTGGCAGCATAATGGGAAACTGCATCTAACTTCTTGGCTGCTTTCCTGGCCTTTGTTTGATGCTGGAATATTAGAGAAATGCCATCAATACAGGGACAGGAAAACCTAGGCCAAGAGGAATCTCTGAGAATGTCACTGATGGCTTGATAAGTGGTGGAGTAAAGCAAATTTGAAATGTTTTTCAGTGGGATTTGCAGAATACATTGGTGTGGAGGCGTGTCTCTGAATTTGTTTTTTAAACTGGTGTTGAAAATGTCCAAAGAGGGTAGATTTAAAGGGTCACTGGAGAAGAGCCTTCTTCCTAGAGGTTACCTTGCTCCAGAGAGAGTGAAAGCTCACTTTGTTGAAGGCAGCATGTACCTCTGTAGCTTTTGCTTACAAATGTTGGAAATTGAATAAGACATAGTCACATGCCCTGAAGAGCTTAGTCTAGTGGGAAGGAAGGATTACAGAAATCCTGGGGGGTTTTTGTGTCTTGTTTGTTTGGGGATTTTTTGAGAGAGAGAGAGAGACAGACAAAAGGAGAGAGATGAGAAACAGCAGCTCATAGTTGTAGCTGATGTTGTATATTGATGGCTTCTCATACATGACGTGATGGGAAGAACTAAGGGGGCACTTGAGGCAAGGCAGTGACCTTCGGCTTCAAGCCAGTGACTTTTGGGCTCAAGCCAGAGATCATGGGATCATGTATATGATCCCATGCTCAAGCTGGTGAGCCTGCACTCAAGCTGATCAGCCTTCGCTCATGCCGGCAACCTTGGGGTTTTGAACCTGTGTCCCAGCTCGACTCTATCCACTGCACCACTACAGGTCTGGTATACATAGTGCATTTTATTTTAATGAGGTAGAAGTTATATAGAGTGATATAGAAAGAGAGAAAGATTTGACCTGGGGGGTTGAGGAAAGGCTTCCTATCAACTTACAGAAGTCAGTACCTTTCCTGAAGCTAGTGAACACCAGGCAGGCCCTATCAGACTTACTGACAGATTTCTCATCTGTACTGTCTCCATGGATATAAATCTTCCAGACAAGTTACAAAACAAAACAATAGGAAAGATAGATGGTGTGTAGGGAACTATAAGGAATTGGGTATTATAATTAGAGTGTAATATACTTATATACTACTGGAAAAAGTAAATAGGTTCCCTAGATTGCTAATACTCTTTGGTAATAGCTGCCTGGGACACTGTTAACAAGTCTTTAGGCTCACTGGAAAAGAAAATATTTGTAGGAAAATGTGTTGTGGGCCTGGGTTTAAGAAGAAAGTTTGGAGACTAGATTTAGAAAGATGGAGAAGGAGGAGGAATCCACAGGTTTCTGGCTTGTATGATTGGGTAGATGTTAGAGGTCAGAATATGCAGAAGAAGCCAGATTGAAGAGACATACTGTTCTTGCACTTAAAGCTATGAGTTTTTGTTTTTGGGTTGTCTGGAAGTTTGTTTTAAATGTCTCTCTATATGTGTCTTCTTTGATATATAATGGGCTCTGAAGACATACTTTTTGGTGTTCCCTGTGCATCTCTGGAAGTTTTTAGAGGCTGTTGGGATTTGGGGTTTTTTGTTTTGTTTTGTTTTAACAAGGGGCATATATAGATCTATTTATAATAGGCCATGAGTTGAAAATTCAAGTGTTAAGCTTTAGAACATGTTTGTGAGTAGATAAGGATCCAGTGAAAATCCTTAGTAAAATAAGTTGATTCTGGTAGATGTGTGATTTTTAACTTTTCTTTTTTTTTTTTTTTCTGAAGCTGGAAACAGGGAGAGACAGTCAGACAGACTCCCGCATGCGCCCGACCGGGATCCACCGGGCACGCCCACCAGGGGCGAGGCTCTGCCCACCAGGGGGCGATGCCCTGCCCATCCTGGGCGTCGCCATGTTGTGACCAGAGCCACTCTAGCGCCTGGGGCAGAGGCCACAGAGCCATCCCCAGCGCCCGGGCCATCTTTGCTCCAATGGAGCCTTGGCTGGGGGAAGGGAAGAGAGAGACAGAGAGGAAGGAGAGGGGGAGGGGTGGAGAAGCAAATGGGCGCTTCTCCTATGTGCCCTGGCCGGGAATCGAACCCAGGTCCTCCGCACGCTAGGCCGACGCTCTACCGCTGAGCCAACCGGCCAGGGCGTGATTTTTAACTTTTAATGAGCCTTTACAAGTCATATGTTCCTGCAGACTCATTTGAGAGAGGAGGAGACAGATGCCACAAAGGAAGAAAGGAAGGAACTGTTCCTAGTATATATATATGTAGTCCATGGCAGAGTGAGAACTAGAACCTTGGTTCCAGAGTCATGCAATTGGTGCTTTCTCACTCTTTTTCAGTTCATGCTGACTTGGCTTTCTCAAAGCTCTTTGCCTGCTTGGGATCAGCATGGAAGTCCCCATTTTCAGAAATCTTTTGTATATTAACTCCCTCCCATTATACAGTTTGGCTATTTCCTTAGTGCTTGCTGTTAACTTTATTCTAGCTCTTACTGCTTATTGAACTTTGATTTGCTCTTGTATCTGTGGACCTTCATGACTCCCCACCCCAGGTTTTCCTGTGTGGACTGATACCTAGCACAGTGGTAAATGTCAGCAAATGGACAGCTCAAGTAACCCACACAGGTGTCCTTGCTTTGTTTCAGGAATGCCTCTGGCTCAGGCAGTAGCCATTCTTCAGAAGCACTGTCGCATCATCAAAAATGTCCAGGTTCTCTACAGTGATCAGGTGAGTGATAGCTGATTTGTTTACTGAAATAGCATCCCTAATTAGTAAGTCACCTCTAGAGGTTGATGATCTGGGAGAGGCTGACTTGCAAGGGTTGTTGGGTCAGTGTGTTTGAATGGGAGAATCTTCAGCACTAGTTAGTTTCCTTTATTTATTTATTTATTCTGAAACTTTTGGTCTTAATCTGGTGCTGTCAGATTTTGAAGAGTGGTAATACAGAACTTGGCCCTGGACAGGGACTTTTCAATGGAAGTTCACCTCAGGGACTATCTGGTCTTCTACAGTGCTTGCTTTCCATTTTTGAGTTTAGAATACTCTTTTTCTATTTTGTTGGTTGCTTTGGTTTGTGTTCCAGGATTGTGTGGTAGAGCAGATTTCTAGCTAGCAGAGCATCCCAGATGTGAAGCAGATGTATTTCACATCTTTAGTGAGAATGATCTGATACATGGAAATTGCAAAATACTGGCTCCCAATTAATGGATATATTTTATACTTTTTTGTCCAATTTGTGGTAATCTCTACTAAGTGATGCTCAATTGTGCCAGGAATTAACCCCCTATGATGTAATGTTGCATGTAACCTGCAAAGACCTTGTTTCAATTTCCAGAAAGAGTATATTTTAGGTTAGAATCAGAGAAGAACTTGCTGAACATCAAAATTTCAAAAATAATATTTGTTTTTTAAGTATGTAAAGTTAGAAACTGCTTTTCATAGCCATTTATTTATTTATTTGTATTTTTTCTGAAGTGAGAAGCAGGGAGGCAGAGAGACAGACTCCCACATGCGCCTGACCAGGATCCACCTGGCATGCCCACCTGGGGTGTTGCTCCGTTGCAACTGGAGCCATTCTAGTGCCTGAGGTGGAAGCCAGGGAGCTGTCCTCAGCACCTGGACCAACTTTGCTCCGATAGAGCCTTGGCTGCAGGAAGGGAAGAGAGAGATAGAGAGGAAAAAGAAGGGGAAGGGTGGAGAAGCAGATGGGCCCTTCTGTGTGCCCTGACTGGGAATCTAACCCAGGACATTTATTTCATAGGCCTTTAGAAATAGGATTCTTTTGTCTCTAAAAATGCAGTCTCCTTTCCACTGAATTTTCTGAAACCTGTGGTCCTTTTATGACGCAGACCATGTGCTATGTGTGGAGCAACCTTTGTGGTGCTGTATATGTCACAAGCCTCAAGGAATTATTTTAAGCTTATATAGCTATATAGGCTGTCCTCAAGTGGCTTTTCTGAGAACATTGAAATACCTGTTTGATTTTAGTTGTATTTATAGTTTCAGATCCTGAAGCAGATGACAGATATTATTATTTTTTTATTTAATTTATTGATTTTACAGAGAGAGGGTAGAGAGAGTGAGAAGTATCGATTAATAGTTGCTAAACTTTATTTGTTCATTGGTTTCTTATTGTATGTGCCTTAACCTGGCAAGCCCAGGGCTTTGAACTAGCAACCTCAGCATTCCAGTTTGACGCCTATCCACTGTGCCACCACAGGCCAGGTGTGATTTTTTTTTTCTTTTTTGTGTGACGGGGGGGGGGGGGCAGACAGACAGGAAGGGAGAGATGAGAAGCATCAATTCTTCATTGAAGCTCCTTAGTTCACTGATTGCTTTTTCATATGTGTCTTGATGGGGAGAGGGGCTACAGCAGAGTGAGTGACCTCTTGCTCAAGGCAGTGACCATGGGGTCATGTCTATGATCCCACACTCAAGCCAGCAACCCTGCATTCAAGCTGGTGAGCCTGCACTCAAGCCGGATGAACCCCTGCTCAAGCTGGCGACCTCAGAGTTTTGAACCTGGGTCTTCTGCGTTCAAGTCTGATGCTTTATCCACTGCACCAGTGCCTGATCAGGCAAGATTATTTTTGATACGAGGATTAGAAGTGGGTGAGATTTCTGTGAGGCTTCTCGATTTCACTTAGTGTCAGAGTTGAGCCTATTACCTATACCTAGAAATTGCATTCAGACTGTACCCCTCTGCATCTTCAAGCAAGTGCTTGGGTATTCTTGTGGTGCCTGCCACAGAACAAGGGACTTGGAGGAGTAGGCAGAGGCTCCTTGAGCCACAGAAGGGAAGTGACCTGTCATTTATAAAGTGAAAGATAATAGCTTTCCTCTTTGTTGACACTTAGATCATTCCTAATCTAATCAGACTTCCAATGTTAGACCTTGAAGGAATTGCACATGACAAGTAGGTGTCATCAAAACAGGAAGTAGCTCAAGAAAATGGGCTTGCTTTTGTGTGTGTGTGTGTGTGTGTGTGTGTGTCAGAGAGAGACAGACAGACAGGAAGGGAAACAGATGAGAAGCATCAATCCTTTTTTTTTTTGTGACAGTCAGAGAGAGGAAAAGATAGGGACAGACAGGAAGGAAGGGAGAGAGATGAGAAGCATCAATTCTTCATTGCAGCACCTTAGTTGTTCATTGATTGCTTTCTCATATGTGCCTTGATGGGGTGGGGGGGGCTCCAGCAGACTGAGTGATACCTTCCTTGTTCAAGCCAGTGACCTTGGGCTCAAGTTGGTGAGCTTTGCTCAAACCAGATGAGCCAGCGCTCAAGCTGGCAACCTCGGGGTTTTGAACCTGGGTCCTGTGCGTCCCCGTCCAACGCTCTATGTGCCACTGCCTGGTCAGGTGAAAATGGGCTTACTTGAGCTTATAGATAACCTGAAAATTTAGTTAAATCAGATATATGTACCTCAAGAATAGGAACATTTGAAAATAGGCTTTAAATATTCTTAACCAATTTTTAAGAATGTATTTTATTTTATTTTTATTTTTTTGTATTTTTCTGAAGTTGGAAACTGGGAGGCAGTCAGACAGACTCCCGCATGTGCCTGACTGGGATCCATCTGGCATGCGCACCAGGGGGCGATGCTCTGCCCATCTGGGGCGTTGCTCTTTTGCTACCAGGGCCATTCTAGCGCCTGAGGCAGAGGCCATGGAGCCATCCTCAGCGCCTGGGCCAACTTTGCTCCAATGGAGCCTTGGCTGCGGGAGGGGAAGAGAGAGACAGAGAGGAAGGAGAGGGGGAGGGGTGGAGAAGCAGATGGGCGCTTCTCCTGTGTGCCCTTGCCGGGAATCGAACCCCGGACTCCTGCACACCAGGCCGATGCTCTACCACTGAGCCAACCAGCCAGGGCCTGTATTTCTTACATCACTCTCTTTGTTTTTTGTGGGTAGTTTTTAGACACAAATAGTAGTTTTAGCATTAAACTAATTTTCCCCAGTATTTTCTAAACAACTGGAATCAGTTAGAAAACATGCGTTTAATAGTCTGGTTCTTCTGGGCCCTGGCCGGTTGGCTCAGTGGTAGAGCGTCAGGCTGGCGTGCAGGAGTCCTGGGTTTGATTCCCGGCCAGGGCACACAGGAGAAGCGCCCATCTGCTTCTCCACCCCTCCCCCTCTCCTTCCTCTCTGTCTCTCTCTTCCCCTCCCACAGCCAAGGCTCCACTGGAGCAAAGTTGGCCCGGGCGCTGAGGATGGCTCTGTGGCCTCTGCCTCAGGCGCTAGAATGGCTCTGATTGCGGCAGAGCAACGCCCCAGATGGGCAGAGCATCGCTCCCTGGTGGGCATGCCTGGTGGATCCCGGTCGGGCGCATGCGGGAGTCTGTCTGACTGTCTCCCTGTTTCCAGCTTTGGAAAAATACAAAAAAAAAAAAAATAGTCTGGTTCTTCTGTGAAATGGATAGTTTCCTTATAATAGAAGAATCTTTTAATGAGGATCAAGAGGAGATAGTCTCTCAGAGCTCTGATATGGTGTTTTTTACATGTGGTCCTTTCCTCTTCTGCCCTCTTTCCTTTCCCATTTATCTCCTTCTCATCAAGTGCAGATGTAACAATTTACAACAGACATCTTTACTGAACTTTTTCATATGGAGGACTGCGTAGTGCTTGGTTACTGGAAGGGCCTGCTTAAACATCACATAGTATGTGTGTATTTTGGTACTCGAGATACAAAGTATTAATAAAACATTGATTGTGAGGATGACTTATTTGCTTCCTTTTAAAAATTGCTTAGTTGTACCCCCAAAAAATTTACTTAGTTATGTTCTGCATTTAAACAATGGTAGGAAGAAAAGGATCAGATCTTGGGAGAATGTAAGAAAATCCAGATCCTCCCAGCATTCTTTCTCCAAGCAAGAATCTTGAAAGATTCAAAAATGTTGCTTCATTCTCCTTACCACTATGGAATGTCCCTCTCAGAAAAGAAACTGTTATTATGTTCTGGGTTGAAAATAAAGTCAGGGTTCATTAGTCTATTACCTTGCTTGAGACCTAATGGTATAGACATTCATATGACGTTCTGTCTTCCAGTGTTTGCAGGTATAATGATGGTGCCACTATAGCCTGTTACCTGGTGAAATCGTGTGGTGGAGGGGAGCAGACAGTCTAAGCTAATCCCAGAAGGCTCTTGGGAGAGAATTTTTCTAGTGAGGCTCACACAGGAGTGGGGCAGTCTTTATCTCTGACAGCCACACCTCCGTCATTCACTGCTTTTGTTGAGAAGCTCTGTAGAGACTTTTCTAAATCCTTTTGAGAGCTGAGTGCTAATTTCAAGAAAGGGCTGAGTTGTGGATGGTGTTGTCTGTCTTCTGGACAGCCTGGTTAGGGCTGTGGTGAGTCTTCAGATGTTAGGTCCTTGAATTGATTGTATTGGACCAGAAGCAGACAGGTGGGGCAAACATGAGGAAAAAGTTTAGTATGCTATTGCTTTCTGACCTACTACCTGTCCTCACAACAACCCTGGAGGGAATGGATGATGGTCCAATGAAGAAACTAGAGCTCAGAGAAGTTTTGAGAGTCACTTAAGGTCACCAGCTCACCTGAACTTAAGGCCAGCTTTGTCCATTACTCTATGCTGCTACTCCCCTCCCCCAGCACTCAGAAGGGACAAATGTAGAAATATGACTCCCTAGATCTTAGACTTGGGACTTGCAGAAAGAAGCACAGGAGATATGTGAGGGGAGGGACGGAAAGAGTGAGTGTCATCTCATACATAATCAGATCACGAAGTGCTTCTTTGTCCTGGAATATAGCCTAAAATGGTCAAAGAATAAAATGTTTCCCTGTGGATGGTACGGCCTGGGAGTGAATGGACATAGGTTCAGCTGACAGGCATTGAGCATTTGCATCTGCTGAGTTTGGATCTTCGTGAGGCCTTGTCACAAGACCTGCATTCCTCACCAACTGCTTTTGTAGGTTTAACAGCAGTAAACATGCTACAGATGTGGACCCTAGACCCTCAAAAGAAAGTGGCCTATATACTACCGTAAGTCTGGCCTTTTCCCCGGGTATTTACTTAAAGCCTGGTAAAGAGAGGCTCTTTGCAGCCAGCATTATAAAGGAGCAGCTGTAGGCTGGAAATAGAGCACACGGTGCATTCATGCAATAGTTTGTTTCTGGCTTCCAAACCTTGTTAATTAGGGGAGGGAGTGGCAGTCTGCACTTAGGTTTTTCCTGTGTATGCATTTGTATTGTAAGATTTTCAATAGGTGCTGGTAAGTAAATTAATTGTTCAGAGTATGTTTCTTTTATTTTGTAGTCTCCTCTAAGCCATGACCTCATCCTTAACCTGACTCAGGACGGGATCAAACTACTGTTCGATGCTTTCAATCAGAGACTTAAGGTAACTAAAGTTTCATTTCAGGTTGATTAATATGTGCTGTTGTGAGATGTTTCTGAAATTCCTAAGTGAGAGTAGACTTCTGTGGTTTAGAGACCACCAGGATGTAGGGGACTGAATTATGCCTATTCCCCTAAAAAGAGAAAAACTGGGTCAGATGGTTGGAAAGATTCTGAGAAGGACTCTGGTCCCAGGCTCTAGAGGTGAAGGGGATTTGGGGAACATACTGTGGGGAAGAGAGGTGGCCTTTATATTAAATAGGAAAACGGGAGGTGTGAAGCATATGGCATAGATTATCCCGGGTCTTTATAATGGTACTAAAAGTGGGGCCAAACTGCAGAATAGGACCAAATGATTTTAGTATCTTGTGTTACTTCATTCTTCGGTCTGACACTATGATTTAGAAGATGAAAAATGGAGCTGTTCTTCCTAAAATGCTAGGGTTTGGGGCATAACACCATCAGTAATGAGTTGATTCTTTAACTTTTTTGATGAAGTGTAAACAGACAACTTGCTGGTGTGTAGGGTTGTCTTAATTGGCATTCAAATGCAATTTACTAACACCTGTTTTTTAGTCAGGGTGTTTTTAATACACTGTTTACAAATGCCTGGGCTTCATAGGTTAGTCATGTGACATCAGACTCATGCTTCAGAGTCACAAGGTTGAGTGGCTTGCCAGTGCTGTCATCTTGGTTAGGTTATGGAGTTGCCTTTCCAAGAGACTTGAGTACTTCCTTGTTCTCTGCATCCCATCACAGGTGAGCTACTGAGGACACAAGATAGAACATGGGAGAAGA
The DNA here is from genome assembly GCF_036850995.1 of Saccopteryx leptura. Classification (NCBI taxonomy): domain Eukaryota; kingdom Metazoa; phylum Chordata; class Mammalia; order Chiroptera; family Emballonuridae; genus Saccopteryx; species Saccopteryx leptura. Next base: position 17,579,313 of record NC_089511.1, read on the forward strand.
ATCTGTACATGAAATGAGAATTCCTCATTTATGATAGGTTTTTCAAAAGCAAGGTTTGAAGTGAACTTTCTTAACCCACACCTCCCTTGCTTCTTCTTGTGGACTTGGTCATCCTGTCCTCACTGACCTGAAGTTTCACACTGGGAAAAGGGAGAGGACGACTTTCAATGTGGCTTCATCACAGTGGGGAGAAGTTAATCTGGAAAACCCTTTACAAAGAGTCATTTGCCTTTGACTTGATAAATCCGTTTTTAGGAAACACAACTTTAAAAGGTTATGGGGAGAGTAATGTTGCCAGATGTTTATAGCAGGGCTTTTCATAATAGTGAAAATCTAGAAGTAACCTAAGTGGACAAGAAAGGGGGATAGCTAGGCAGCCCGTCATAGAATCACAACCTGTGAATGGCTGAGTGCTTCCCATCCATTACCTAATGTAATCTTAACAAGCCTGTGAGTGGTACTGGTTCCGGGTGAGACAGCTGAGGGAGAGAGGATAAGTGGTTTGCCTGACCAAGCTTCTTAACCCTGTATTACCAGTGTGTGGTGACTAGCCACTGAAAATCAGAATGGTTTAAGTTCTTTTGTTGGGTATGGGAAATAAATATGATAAAAGCTGAAGAAAATAGTATGAGTACATTATGCAGAAATATGAGGAATGGCAAGAACATTAGAATGGAAAAGGAGGTAAAGTCTTCTGTCTCTCTGTGGTTCTTATGAAGAAGGAGGAGTTAGGGGCCTGACCTGTGGAGGCGCAGTGGATAAAGCATCGACCTAGAACGCTGAGGTCGCCAGTTCAAAACCCTGCACATGTCTGGTCAAGGCACATATGGGAGTTGATGCTTCCTGCTCCTCCCCCCTTCCTCTTTCTCTTTCTCTCTCTCAATCTCTCTCTCTCTCTCTCTCTCTCTCTCTCTCTCTCTCTCATTTCCTCTTTAAAATGAATAAAAAAATAATTTTAAAAAAGGAGGAGGAGGTAGGGCCCTGCCTGGGCCTCTGGAAACTGAGGCAGCGATCTATCAAGTGCCCTTGCTTGACACCAGGTCTTATCTGACCCATCTGCCTACCCTCCATCCAGAGGCCACAGAGTCCTTTCCCCCATGCTGTCTCCTGCAGTTTCCCCAGCTTGCTGCCTATGAGTGAGCTCTGTGGAATGAGGCTTCACAGGTCACAACCTTTACAGCCACTTACCTTTTCCTGTCTTAGCTGCTGCCATGTGTCCTCCTCCCGGGAGAAATCAAGGCCTTTTCCACCGCAGAGGATAGAAAATCATGGAATTTAGATTTTTCCAGTTGCTTGTCCCTGTGGTCCAGCAAAATCCATGGACTAAAATTCGCTCATAGATTCTCCTTGTAACACAGACTCCCAGATGGTCAGGACTCTGGGTCTTTTGCCACACGTCCACCCTGTCATTAACTCTGTTCCACTGGGCAGGTAGGATTGAAGATATATAAGTATTGGTCTGAGCTGCAGCAGGTGGGTGACAGTGACATAGAAGGAACATCCGGAGCCTCATCCCTACAGGGTGAGTGGTGGGAAGTTCTTACAGGGCCATTGGCCAGCTGTAGTGGTAGTAATCAGAGAGACAGAGTGCCTCCCTCTCCTATATAAGTAGGGCTTTGGCCAAAGGTTGAGGCCCTCTTTCAGCATGGGCCCTGGCCTCAGTGAAATGGCATACCAATCAGGCATGATAGACTGCCATGCCCAGGCTTTCTGAAGGGGACATTAAGTGTCTTATGATGAATCACAGCTATTTCTCTACCCTTCCTTACATGACCTCTCTTGGCATCTCTCTTCATGCTTTCAAGTTTCGTGTTGCCCTTTGCTAGCTTCATACTAGGCTGACTTGCTTGATATGTTGAGTACTTCCCCTCTGCAAACTAGTAAGCCAGACCTCAAGGCCTTAACTTAGTGGGACCCATGCACCGCATACACAAAGTAGTGTAGGAAAGGGTTGATTCAAGTGCTGTGGTGGCCCAACAGAGGAAGCGATTCTTAGCAGCAGGTAGGATCATAATAGCTACATTATAGTTGAGGTGTCTGTCCAACTTGTAAATTCAGTGTTATAATTTCTAAACAAGTTAGAGACAAGGTCTTGCCAAGAGTGAATTGCCTATTATGTCTCAGTTTCTGTTGCAAAGCCAGATGCTCCTATACCTAGTGCCCCACAGCCCCTTCCACGGTCAGGCCCAAATTGTCAGGACAAACAGACACTGCGCCAGCTCTGCTTGTGCCTGTAAAGGGCCCCAAGACCTTCCAGCTAGAGGATGGTAGATGGTATTCCAGGCCCCAGCCAGGTCTCCTGCTGGTCACTAAGTCCTTGACACCATTGACATAGAGGACTTGATAGTGCTTATTACATGGCTCCATTAGTGGCTGAGTGTTCAATAACTTTTCATTTTTCTCTGCCCTGGACCCTGGGAATTTTGTTGTGGCCGGACCTATTGAAACTTCACCAGGGTCCTGAGGTTTTCCAGGTTTAGCCAGATGCCCTTCATTAAAGATATATTGGAATATTGTCACAGTTGTCCTAAGTAAATGTATTATGACTTGTTTTCTAGCAGGGTAGACCTCCCATCTTTTTTGTTTTGTAAACTATAGTACAGGGGTCCCCAAACTATGGCCCGCGGGCCACATGCGGCCCCCTGAGGCCATTTATCCGGCCCCCGCTGCACTTCCGGAAGGGGCACCTCTTTCATTGGTGGTCAATGAAAGGAGCACATTGACCATCTCATTAGCCAAAAGCAGGCCCATAGTTCCCATTGAAATACTGGTCAGTTTCTTGATTTAAATTTACTTGTTTTTTATTTTAAATATTGTATTTGTTCCCATTTTGTTTTTTTACTTTAAAATAAGATATGTGCAGTGTGCATAGGGATTTGTTCATAGTTTTTTTTATAGTCCGGCCCTCCAGCGGTCTGAGGGACAGTGAACTGGCCCCCTGTGTAAAAAGTTTGGGGACCCCTGCTATAGTATTTTGAAGCTGTTTGTTTGTTTAAGTGAGAGGAGGAGAGATAGGCAGACTCCCACATGCATCCCCATTGGGATCCACCCAGCAACCCTTGTCTGGGGCCAGTACTCGATCAACCGAGTTATATCCTCAGCCCCCAGGACTGAAACTCGAACCAGTCAAGCCACTGGCTGCAAGAGGAGATAGAGAAGGGGGAGGTAGAGGGGTAGAGAAGCAGATGGTCACTTCTTATGCATGCCCTAACCGGGGATCAAACCCGGGACGTCTGGGCCAATGCTCTATGCATCTGAGCCAACCGGCCAGGGCTTGAAGCTGTTTTTGAAATTGACTTGATTTGGGTTATTATAATGTAGCACAGTATGGAGTAGAAGGAATGGGACTCTGTGTTCAAGGTTACAACCTTAACAAACTGCATGAGTTTGTTTGTGGAAGGTTTCACTGGTGTGTGTGCAGTCTTCTCTATGACCCAACAGCAGATTAGGTACAAGAACCTTGACCCAGAGCATCCACGGGTATCTGTTGTACAATCTACCGGAAGAAGAAGAAGGAGAGGTTATGCTGTGTGTGATAGGGTTTTTCCCCTCCGAATTTAAAAATGAGAACTAAAGGTAATGTAGTGTTTCAGGAGAATTTCAGCTAGTGATAGCATTTTTCTTCACTGTTCTATAAATGCCTTCTTAATTATTCTTCAACTACAAAGCATTAACAACTCTCAAACTTTTTTTTTAGGTGATTGAAGTATATGACTTGACTAAAGTAAAGTTAAAATATTGGTGAGTTTCTTTCTTGCTGGTTTTTGTCACAGGCTTGGTACAAGTGGCCTTTATCTACTACACTCATTATATTAGTAAAGGAATACTGTCCGCAGCAGTTCTGGGATTATAGCTGGTGCCATGATTTCCTCAGGCAGGCTTCAAGGCTACTCAGTTTCCAGGAGGAAAAAAAGAGACCTGATTAAGAACATGCCATATATAAAGCACCTCACATATATGTCAACTTCTTTAATCTTCACAACAAAGCAGGACCTCAGCTTAGAGGTGATGTGACTATCTTGGGTCATTCATGTCCTCCCCTGCACAACCTCTTCTGGGACCTCTTTATGATTTTTTTTTTTAATTAAGTGGGAGGCTGGGAGGCAGAGAGACAGACTCCGGCATGCACCCAGCAGGGAATGGATCCCACCAGAAGGCGATGCTCTGCCAGATGGGGCCAACTTGCTCGAACCACTGGAGCCATGGCTGCAGGAGGAGAAGAGAGAGAGAAGAGGGGGTGGGGAAGTAGATGGCTGCCTCTCCTGTGTGCCCTGACCAGAAATCAAATCTGGGATGTTCACTCATTGGGCTGACACTCTACAGCTGAGCCAACTGGCCAGGGCCCCGTCCCCCCCCCCTTTTTTTTTAACTTATTGATTTTAGCCTGAGAGAAAGGGGGAGAGAGAGACAGGAACATCGATCTGTTCCTGTATGTGCCCTGACCAAGGACTGAACCTGCAACCTTTGCATACAAGGACAATGCTCTAACCAACCGAGTTATCCAGCCAGGCCAGCCAGAGCTAAAAATTATTCCTAACCTTTAAGCATTCTTCTTAAAATCATAAATGCCTTATCTTCATGCTGATCATCTGAAATCATGCCCCTCTTTACTCCCAAGCCCACACCCTAGATGTTTTCCCTTTGCATGGATTCATCTCTCCCCCACTTATCTACCCTGTCACCCAATTCATGTGTCTGTTAAGAAAACAAGCTGCTTTGACCTGACCTGTGGTAGCACCGTGGAAGGTGTCGACCTCAATCTGGAATGCTGAGGTCGCTGGTTTGAAACCCTGGGCTTGCCTGGTCAAGGCACATATGGGAGTTAATGCTTCCTGCTCCTCCCTCCTTCTCTTTCTCTCTCTCTTTTCCCCTTCCTCCCTAAAGTAAATAAATAAAATCTTTAAAAAAGAAAGGAAAAGAAAACAAGCTGCCTTCCTGGCTACACCCTTCTTGTAATATATTCATCCCTTTTTAAGAAAGTTCCTTTTTCAGGCCAACTACTAGTAGGCATCCTGGTAAAACATAGTAACATTATTTATGCCTGAGGCTACTCTTTATCTAAGTTTGGATGCCATGAGGCTGAGTCTTGATTTATTTCCTTATGAACTATACCTGGTGGCCACAGATGTCTTGGGAGGCCCTCAGGAGAATTGACTTGTTCTGACCTCATTAATTTTCTCTTATTTAGAAGTTATTTAATTAAACTTTTATTTTGATATAAGTATAGACTCACTCACCTGTGTTTTAAGAATAACCCTCCTAGCCACCATTTCCAATGATCTGTGAGCCTATCCTGGATGCCTGGTATTAAAGAGTATCTTTGTCTTTCAGTGGAGTACATTTTAACTCTCAGGCCATAGCTCCCACCATTGAGCAGATTGACCAGTCTTTCGGTGCCACCCATCCTGGAGGTAAGCCAAGTCCATCTGATTCCTCTGGTCATCTGTGGCAGCCCATAGTGATAACCTGGGCAAGTGGTACCATCCCAGCCACAGCCCCCTGAAGCCCAGTTCCTATAGAATAAGGGGATTGGTACTTGAGTGTGAAGGAAAGCTCTTCCCCCTTATTTTCAGCCTAGTAGATCAGTCCAGAAATGAGACAAAAGGAAGTTGTTGCCAGTCATTACTCCTTGCCAGGCTGGTTTGTGTTTGCAACTTCTGATGCCTTTCAACCGTGCATTTTTTTTCTCCCCATTTGCGCAGTGTACAACTCTGCTGAGCAGCTCTTCCACCTCAACTTCAGAGGACTGTCTTTCTCTTTTCAGTTAGACTCGTGGACTGAGGCTCCCAAGTATGAGGTTAGCCCTTCTCTTCCCCTGGTATTTCTTACCCAGTGCCCTGGTGATATGGGTCAGCAGGTAGTGCTGTTAAGAAGACTGGATAGGTACTTTTGTTTTCTTGTCTCTGAGGTCTTCAGGGCTAAGGGGTGTGTAGAGTGGGTAGAGTTGACAGGAAAAACAAAGAAAGGTCAGGTTGGCATTCCCAGGAAGAGGTCACTTCCAACTGCAGAGTAAGGACAAGCTCACTTTTCAGAGATAAATCCAGTTGTGCCTTGTTTTAAAACTCCTAATCACTAGGCCATTCTTTTTCAATGACCTATAACTTGAGAGTTTATCCTGGATTTTTAGTTATCTATTGCTTTTAACAAAATGTTTCCTTCATCCTTAGGCAGCAACATCCTTAGGATTATGAAATGATAGCTTTCATAAAGCTTACATTTTATTAAAGGAGGCATTCCTGCATTTTTTCAACTGATGAAAGAAAGAAAAGAAAAACAGTAAAATTAAAAATGACCTTGCATGGTTGGAATGAGTTTATTGACCCAGAGCCAGATTTAACTACTTGCTTTGACCTGGCCGGTTCATGAAGATCATGACTGCTAGGGAAGTGCCAGGGCCTGAGTCACATGGCCTACAGTGTGCCCTTACTAAAACTTCTATCCTGTGTTTGCAGCCCAACTTTGCCCATGGTCTAGCTTCTCTCCAGATACCCCACGGAGCAACTGTGAAACGAATGTACATCTATAGTGGAAACAGCCTACAGGATACCAAGTACGTGTCGGGGAGCGCAAGCTTCATGCTAAGGCCTGGGAGGTAAGGCAACGCCGGTGCTCATTCTGTGCCTGCCCCCAGGGCTCCTGTGATGCCCCTGAGCTGTTTCCTGGGCAATGTTTATGCTGAGAGTGTAGATGTTCTTCGAGATGGAACTGGACCCTCAGGTTTACGACTTCGACTACTTGCTGCAGGTCAGTTACTGCCTTTGGGGTGGTGGGTTCCCTCTTATGTCCATGTTCAGTCAGTCGAAAGTCCCACATGCTTAGAGATAGTTGGTAGAAGACAAATGATGTGGATGTTTATGGTTAAAGCTTTCATTTAAATTTGTGAGGGGACGGGACATAATCTTAATATTAGCATATTTTCATAAACAACAGTAGCCCCGTTTTGTAGCTCTGTAGCTGCAGTGGTTCCCAGGCTGTTTCCTGGAGATATATGTTGTGTGCTACAAGTACTGTCTGTTTTCCACCTTTTAAGCCGAGTTCCCAGAGTAGGCTGGCAGGAGGGACTTATTGAATTGTGGTTTGGCCACACCCTGCTTAGATTTTGCTGGCCTTGAACAAAAAATGAGTTGCTGCCTTCTGTAGCCGGCCTCTCTGGGATTCACACCTCATTTGGTGGTTTCTTTTTATTAAGTTTATTGGGGTGGCACTGATAAAAAAAAAAGTCATATCATTTTGTGGGGATTTTTTAATACCTAGCCAATCTCTGGTACTTTGGACCTTGGATTGGGTTTGTAGGACAAGGATCTTCAGCTTGCTTTCATAAAAATGGTCTAGGAGCAAACGTAGAAGCTATACCTTCACACAACTCGGTCTAGCCATTGTTTGTTCATAAACTGGGGGCTTGCATCAGTCTCTGGGCTTTGGTTCTTAACTGTTAAGAATCTGATATATAAACTGAACTCCCTTCCCTGAGCAGTTAGACAGTTCACAACCTCCAAGTTAGAAATTTCTTAAAAAGTGATTTTTTTAGCCAAGGCAAAAAACACCAGCTACTGAATGTTGCGCCTGAGCTATAGTTTTGTTGTAGTCGTTGTTTTCAGTGAGCAGGACAGACAGACAGACAGGAACATACAGACAGGGAGAGGAGAGAGAAGCATCAACTCATGGTTGCAGCACTTTTGTTGTTCATTGATTGCTTTCTCATATGTACCTTGACCAGGGGGTTCCAGCCAAGCCAGTAACCCCTGCTCAAGCCAATGACCATTGGGTCATTTTTATGATCCCACACTCAAGCTGGTGAGCGCATGCTCAAGCTGGATGACCCCACGCTCACGCTGGTGACCTTGGCATTTCGAGCCTGAGTCCTCAGCATCCCAGGCTAACGCTCTATCCACTGTGCCACCTCCTGGTCAAACTGAGCTATAGTTTTGTTTTTGTTTTTGTTTGTTTTTTTCATTTTTCTGAAGCTGGAAAAGGGGAGGCAGTCAGACAGACTCCCGCATGCGCCCGACCGGGATCCACCCGGCATGCCCACCAGGGGGCAATGTTCTGCCCCTCTGGGGCGTCACTCTGTTGCAACCAGAGCCATTCTAGCGCCTGAGGCAGAGGCCACAGAGCCATTCCCAGCGCCCTGGCCATCTTTGCTCCAGTGGAGCCTCGGCTGCGGGAGGAGAAGAGAGAGACAGAGGGGAAGGAAAGGGGGAGGGGTGGAGAAGCAGATGGGTGCTTCTCCTGTGTGCCCTGGCCAGGAATCGAACCCGGGACTCCTGCACACCAGGCCGACGCTCTACCGCTGAGCCAACCGGCCAGGGCCCTGAGCTATAGTTTTTGAGAGAGTTGAGATGTGGCAGCATAGTCAAATAATTTAGGATCTGTTTTCTCCAGAGGATCACTGCTTGAACATCAGGATAGTCAAGGGTGACACAGTTATTCCAGGTGACAGCAGTAGGAGCCTTTTGGAGGTTGAGTGGCTAAGCTAATTCTGACTGCCACCCTGTACAGCAGCACACTCCTAGCAGTCAGTCACATCTCAGTGCTTATGGGGTCAGTGGAGAAAACACTGTTAAGTCAGGGCTTCACTGAGTTATTGCCCAATCCAGTACTCATTTAGAGTTTCCTTTGGCAAGCAGAAGGGTAGCTTGTCTCAACCGACCCATTTTTCCTATCTGTTTCCTTATGGCTACAGTGATGGCTTTTAACAGGGGAAGTCAGTTCAACTGTTTTGGTCTTCGCAGTAATTTATAGGAAGACTCACTCCGAGGAATCAGAAGCTAAAATAATCTCCTAAAACTAAAGGTAATTTTACCTGGCTAGACTTCAGGCAGAAAAATAAAAAGCTCACCTGTGAAAGGTGCCTTCCCTGTAGCCCCATCCGGACATCACAAGTAACTGGTACCTGGAGACTTTGAGTACACAGTCCAGCTTGACAGGATTTTGGTGGCTTTCAGACTTGCCTAAGATGCACAATTTATGCGTAGAAATTAATGTGGACTGTGCTTTTCTCAGGACCTAGTTAATTTAAACACAGCTTTGTCATTCAGTGTATATGTGCTGTGAATAAAGACTTGGGTTAATTGGAGAACTCAGCACCTAGTTATTTCATATTTTGGATCCCTGAAGTCTTCTGTCTGTAATAAATAGGTTGTTATCCATGAAAGAACTTGGTTAACTCTAAAGCCCTGTGCAGAGTAAGGTGATGGGGTGGTTATTATGGTACAGGAATTGCAGTCCTCCTCAGATTCTTGGCTGCTTTTTTTGAGTTTTTTTTTTGTTGTTTGTTTGTTTGTTTGTTTGTTTTGGGGGAGTAGGAGGTAAAACACTGTCTTTCCATCCACAGAATGGGGGGGAGATTTTACTGTTTGTATGCCTGTTGCTCTTCCACAACTCGTGTGTGTGTGTGTGTGTGTGTGTGTGTGTGTGTGTGTGTGTGTGTGTTGGAGCCATTTCTGAAATTTATTAGACAAATTCAGGGTTTAAAGTTTCTTTCTAAAGAAAAAACTTTTGAAAAATAAGAATTTTTTCATATTACCACTTTACTGGTTTGTCTCTTGACGTATTAGAGTGTCTGTCAGGTGTTTGTAGAATTAGGGAGTGAGTTAATGGGTGCCTCACTCTTGGCTCTTTTATAGAGTAATCTTTATTTTCAACCTCTTCCTGGGTGTTAACGTTGAGAAGTACCTCCTAATGTAAAGTACCCTTTATCTTGTCAGGACCTGCACAGTGATAAGGAATAATAGTACCTTATTATATACTTTCATAGCACCAGTGCTGCTGTTTATTGTACCTCGGTTGTGTGATGATGTGATTGGGATCTTCATCACGCCTTAAACTCCCATCTGGGCAGAGACTGCACCTGTTTTGCTCACCATTGTTTCCTCAACATCTAGCGAAGTGTCCTAGGCCTTGGTGGTCAATAGTAAATATTTGGTGAGTGAGTGAATGATGTTTCCAGAATTCCGTGTCATTTTTGTGGAACTAAGTGAGTTTCTGGCATTATTTTGAGGAGATAGTAGTCTTGGTGGTATCTCAAGCCCTGGTGACCTGGTATTTTTGCTTGCTTCGGTCAGTGGCCTCTCGGGGACTCCCAGGGCCCTGGGCTATAGGGTCTCAGGCCCCGAATGTGAACGGTACTAACTCTTCCTTGTTCTCTGCAGGTTGTGGACCTGGCCTGTTAGCAGATGCCAAGATGCGGGTATTTGAACGTTCAGTCTATTTTGGTGATTCTTGCCAAGATGTTCTTAGCATGCTTGGTTCTCCACACAAGGTCTTCTATAAGTCAGAAGACAAGGTAAGGGAAATGTGTTTTTAAAGTGAATAGGCGGTCTTTTAGTTTTTTTAATCATTTACTTAATATTGAGTAAATATAAACTATTTGCTATTTTCTCATAGAACCTGTTCTGTTAAAGCAGATGGAGAAGTAAATTGAAAGCTCTTTTCTTACTTTTGTTGGATATCAGGGCCCAGTCTGTAGTCAACCACAACTGTCTGGGTTGTTTGGCACCAGTAGCTGGGACTCCCACACTCTTGCCCGCCCAGCAGCTTGATGTCATAGAAAAAACACAGTTTGTAGCCTGACCAGGCAGTGGCACAGTGGATAGAGTGTTGGACTGGGACGTGGAGGACCCAGGTTCGAAACCCTGAGATCACTGGCTTGAGTGTGGGATCATAAACATGACCCCCTTATCACAAGCTTGAAGCCCAAGGTCACTGGCTTGAGCCCGAGGTCACTTTCTTGAGCAAGGGGGGGGAGGGAGTCACTTGCTCTGCTGTAGTCTCCTGGTCAAGGCACATATGAGAAAGCAATCATTAAACTACTAAGGTGCGCAATGAAGAATTGATGCTTCTCATCTCTCCCTTCTTGTCTGTCTGTTCTTATCTATCCCTCTCTCTGACTCTCTGTTTCTCAAAAAAATAAAAAAGGCCCTGGCCGGTTGGCTCAGCAGTAGAGCATCGGCCCAGCGTGTGGAAGTCCCGAGTTCAATTCCCGTCCAGGGAGCATAGGAGAGGTACCCACCCTTCCCCCTCTCCTTCCTCTCTGTCTCTCTCTTCCCCTCCTGCAGCTAAGGCCCCATTGGAGCAAAGTTGCCCCAGGTGCCCAGAATGGCTTCCTAGCCTCCGCCTTAGGCGCTAGAATGACTCTGGTGGCTCAGATGAGTAGAGCATCACCCCCTGGTGGACATACTGGGTGGATCTGAGTCGGGCACATGCGGAGTCTGTCTCTCTGCCTCCCCTCTTCTCACTTCAGAAAAATATAAAAAGAAAAAACACAATTTGTAGACTTTCATTTAATCTAAGAACTATATATTAAGGGGTTTGATCTTAATTTATTGATTTTTTTCCCCCAACAGATGAAAATTCATTCTCCTTCGCCTCATAAGCAAGTTCCATCCAAGTGCAATGACTACTTTTTTAACTACTTCACTCTTGGAGTGGTAAGTTATGATTCCTTAGAACAGCATGTAATTTCTCTGGGGGTGGGCACACCTCTTTGTACACATGCAGCTGCAACTGTGCTTGGCAACAGGGCACCTAGCCCCAGCTGGCTTTGCTCAGTGTTGTCTTGTATGGCAGACCTTTCCTGCCACCAAGATTACAGAGACACTGGGTTTCCTGGTGTATCTTCTTTTCTGACTGAAACGTGCTCCACAGGAGGAGGCTGTAGGAATCATTCAGGTTAAGATGTTTTGGAAACCCCTTTTATAGAGCAAAGGACCCTCTTCTGGAATCACAAAGCTAGGAGATTTAAAAAGCTCATAAACAGTGGGAGTATGCTAAACTAATGACCACTATCAGAGCTGACAATCAAGCTGGTAGATAGATATACACTGCACCAGTAGGATACATCTCAGAGAGCAGGGCTGACCTGGACCTTGGGTCTTTTTTTTTTTCTTTTTTTTTTTTTGTAATTTTCTGAAGCTGGAAATGGGGAGAGATAGTCAGACAGACTCCTGCACGCGCACCAGGGGGTGATGCTCTGCCCCTCCGGGGCGTCGCTCTGCCGCGACCAGAGCCACTCTAGTGCCTGGGGCAGAGGCCAAGGAGCCATCCCCAGCGCCCGGGCCATCTTTGCTCCAATGGAGCCTTGGCTGTGGGAGGGGAAGAGAGAGACAGAGAGGAGGGGGGGGGGGGTGGAGAAGCAAATGGGCGCTTCTCTTATGTGCCCTGGCCGGGAATCGAACCCGGGTCCCCCGCACGCCAGGCCGACACTCTGCCGCTGAGCCAACCGGCCAGGGCCTGGACCTTGGGTCTTTTAACCTCTGTGCTTTCTAGGGACCAAAGTTCTGAGGCAGCAAAGAAAAGGTAGATTCCAAAGAAGGAGAAAGGAGAGTCTGGGTCTGCTTATGTGGGAAAGACCAAACAGGAGCCAAAATTGTGGGGGAGCCAGTAGGGAATCATACCCTTCAGAGTAGGTTGGCTCCTGGAGGGAATGGCACTATTATAAGCTGAACCTCTTTTAGTTCTAAAGCCAGTGATGACAGGACAGGTTGGGGAAGATGGAGTGATGGATTGGCCCTAATGGGACTTATTGTAGCTGTTGATGGAGGGTGGAGTCAGGGGTAACCTGGGGGTCACAGGAACTTGGAAGGGTCCCTGCCTTGCTTCTGTAACTTTCCCTACTTGAGCTTCCTTGTTTTCTATCACAGGACATCCTCTTTGATGCAAATACTCACAAAGTGAAGAAGTTTGTCCTGCACACCAACTACCCTGGGCATTATAATTTTAACATGTGAGTATACTTATACCTGCTTCTCTTAAAAATCTCATAAAAGAGCTTATAACTTCGGAGTTCACTAATTTATCTACACCTGAATTCTTGCTATTTCATGGGAAGTGAACATTTCCTGAGTTTTTGCTGTTCCTGGTATAGTGTCCGATACCTGACATCTCTTCATTTATACCCATTTTACAAATAGGGAAATAGATTTAGAAATCTTGGTGTCTTATCCAAGGTAATTGGGTCATTAGAACCCATGTCTTTTTTTTTGTTGAACTCTTAATGTCTAAATCTGGCCTCCCCCAATGCATGCTGTGTCAGGCCCAGTGCCCAGGGCATTGGACAGGTGTGCTTGATTCTGAGATGTGGGGGTGGTTTAGTCCCCTCAAGAGGCTTGGCCTTTACCCATCTCCCTTCTCTGTCTCTTAGTTATCACCGTTGTGAGTTCAAGATCCCACTAGCCATAAAGAAAGGTAAGTAGTGAGTATTCTCAGGGCAAGAAAAGACTTTGGGGTTAGCAACTCACAATGAGATGGGACAAGAGATTCAAGTAGAGAGGATGGAAGTGGGTGGGTTTGTGGAGTCTTTGCCCACCTGCTTCTGCCTGTAGCCCCAGCTTGTCTAGGCTGAGCTGTTTGTTCTGGGGACTGCGTTACTGGTCTGTTGTCTCAGAGAAGCCTTCTTTTGGTCTTTCCTGTGGCTGTGGATTGCTGATTTCTGGAAGGGAGAGTTTCCTGTCTACAGGTGGTCGTATAGGTGCTCCCAGCCCAGCCTTGTGATTGTTGCCCACTGCTGATTGGTGCAGCTCCCACCTGACTGACCTCTAGTCAGCCCTTCACTCTCTTCCACTCAGGAACTCTCAAACAGTAAACAGTCTGCCTATCCTCCCTCCATATTCCAACCCCAGTGCAAAGGGTAGCCAGGTGTGGATTCTGCCTAGGACTAGCCCTCACAGGAGGGCTGGGGCAGCTACCAACCACTCTGTTCTCTTTTCAGAAAATGCAGATGGTCAGACAGAAACATGCACAACCTATAGCAAGGTGAGTTCCTGTTCCCCTCGGATGCAGCCTGCAGGTAAGGTGGGCATGAGCCCACCAACAGTCTGGTGGACATGCCCTGCTAACCCCCTGCTGCCTCTGTCCCCCTTGCAGTGGGACAACATCCAAGAGCTCCTGGGTCACCCTGTAGAGAAACCTGTTGTCCTGCACAGGTGAGTGTGAGAGGTTGCCGTCTCTGACCACCCCATCCAGAAGGCCCAGGGAAGCTTAGCAGTGGGTATTGCTTAGAAATGACAGACACACACTTCCTACCTCCACCCTGCACATTAGTATTAGGCCTGCTGTTTTGCATGCTTACCTATACCAGAGAGGTTGCCTACTGGGGTAGCTTCCCTCCCCCCCCGCCACCTCCAAGTATGAGGGCCTTTTTACCCCATGTTATTCAGAAAGGAAGGCAGTTTTGACTAACTCTCCTGGGCATTTTTCCCATCAAAGCTGCTATCTGCTGTAGTCCACAGCCCAGTATCCAAAGCCTGTTTGCCTTGCTGCCTGAGGCTCTCTCCCTCCTGACTTCTCACCAGCTCAGTCCAATTCCATAGTAACCCTGTTGGTCTGTGTAGGATTCGGAGCTGCGTGAGGCCTGTTGCAACCTCAAGGATCTCGAAGGCCTGTGTAGAACTTACAAGACCACTTGCCAGTAGCCCCTTGTCCCAAAAGGAAGGGTTTACCTGCCCTGGTGTTGGCCTTTGCCCCTCTAATTCTGTCTTCCCTGGCCTCAGGTCCTCTTCCCCAAACAACACCAACCCATTTGGCTCCACATTCTGCTTTGGTCTTCAGCGGATGATCTTTGAGGTAAGCCCTAGGACTGAGGGGCTAGTGTTCATGGCAGGGATAGGCAAATTATTGAAAGAGATTCAGGATGACCTAACAGACCTTCTGGGCAGGTTAATCCTTCCCCAACAACTCTGTCTGCTGAGAACCTGGCCTACCCCCAATTTAACAGTGAAGGTTCAGAAATTATGTTGGGGAAATTCAGGGTCATGGAAGCTAAAGCAGTGGTCTTTATCCAATAAGATGAGAGGTAATGGACCCCACATTTATATCTAAAAACACTGTAGCAGGGAAGGGAACCACAGGGCAAGTGGGCCTCATCTCGGGGTATTATGGCCTTTGAATGCCATGTAAATGCATGTGCTCTGGCGAGTGGCTGTAGAGGCCCTGCTGGCTTGGGAGAATGGTATGCCCTGCTTCCCTTCTGGATGCCGTCACTGTCAGCAGGCCCCTAAGAGCTCTAGAATTGGACAAGTGGATGTAGTAAAGTTTATGTATCCCATGAGGCACAGGTAGACATGGGCAGAAATGACCCCTAGCTGAAGTGAGGGGTATTGAGGGACTGGCCCAACCCTGTGTGCAGTTGTTGCACACATGACCTCCATGCCTGTGGACTGGAACTTCTTTGGGTCCCTTCTCTGCAGACAGAGCCCCGGTGCTGATCCCACTGGTGGTTTCTGTGGTTCTGCTTGCTGGTTCTGTTCCGCTCCCTTGACTTGCTGTCCTCTTCTCACACCAGGTCATGCAGAATAACCACATTGCCTCAGTGACCCTGTATGGCCCCCCCAGGCCTGGTGGCCATCTGAAAACAGCAGAGCTCCCCTAGGGACATCACTACCCATGCCCCCCTCCCCCATGGAACTGTGTGTTGCATCCTTCTCAGTGGGCTTTCATGTACCACCTGTGGGTTTTCTTGGACACCTTGCCAGTGTTGAAGGGCTGTTGTGATGTTCTGAGATGGGGCTTAGGCTTGGTGCTCTGCCATGGGATGAGAGGCCCAGATATCCTCTGTCCGTCCTCAGCCTGTTGGTGCCAACAGGGGACACAGACTGCAAAGAAAAGCACAAATTCTGAGCCTTGATAACTGGACCCAGGAGCTTTCAACTAACACAGAGAGGCAGGGTTATGTCTCCTCTGTGCCACACACAGTGGAAAACTTGGGACTTACTCTGTGGCTGAGGACACAGGCACCCAGGATGAGGACAAGGTCCTGCCTTTGGCCCAACATTGCCACATAACCCTTGCGGCAAGCAGGCAGCATGTCCATAGTCCTTGGTTGCGACTTTTGCACTACATCCACTTTAGTTACTTGATGAGCTGGTGTGGCCAGGGTGGCCCACCTGCTCTTCCTTGTTCCTTTCTTGCACGCGCTCCTAGCCAGGCCCAGTAGGCACATCCCACTAATTGAAACACAGCTTTCTACCATCCAGGTACATGCCCAGGCCTGGTTCCCATCCTTCTTGGAACCAGCCTTCAAGGTTGCCTGTGCCCCACTGCCCCCACCTGGCTGGCGGGGCTGCATGTTTCCATCCTGTTTGCCTCTTTTATTTAATG
The DNA here is from genome assembly GCF_036850995.1 of Saccopteryx leptura. NCBI lineage: Eukaryota > Metazoa > Chordata > Mammalia > Chiroptera > Emballonuridae > Saccopteryx > Saccopteryx leptura. Next base: position 17,595,408 of record NC_089511.1, read on the forward strand.
CCAAAGTTTTAGCCAAAGACATCTTCCTCCTTTTGTTGTGATTCAGCATTCTGTTCTGCACTGTGGGCTGGCTCCCCTGCCCTAACCCTGGACAGCGTTCGCTGACTGCGCCCATTCATGGTTCAAGGCCTCTGGGGACTCAAGGAGGGCTGGGCTGCTCAGTCTCTTCATGGGTCTTGTTAAGGAAAATAGTGTATGTGTTTTAAAAATATTAACCTTTTGAAAAGAATTGAAAAGAGAAATGTGTAATTTTATCCCATTTTTAATATTTTGGTCTAGCAAATTGTGATACATAGATGACAATTTTGTGAGTTTTTCAAATGTGTGTACAGATTTTTGTAAATATGACTCTTTTGTAATTAATTCATGTACAGCCTCATCCTGTATAGTTTAACAATGAATGTGCAGGGGACCTGCCCTGGGCTCCTAGGTGATTCCCTGGACCTGCTGCCAGGCTTGTGTGGCGCTCATGACTTTGTGACTGACTAGTGTCTTCCCATTTGGACTATGGCCTGGCCACAGACACCCCCCCAAACACACACATCCCACTATTGGGGTAGTCAGGACTGTTCTCATCCTCCTGGGATAAGGGAACCTTCCTCATGTCCTGCCCGCAATTCTTCAATAAAGATCTGTGTCCTCAGCAGCGGCTCACCATGTGCCATTGCTGGGATCTTTGTATTAAAATAAGTGTGGGGACATTGAATTCTTTTTTAAGAGTATGGGGAAATGTATAGTGGAGTCATCTTTGGAGAAGTTCCTTGGCTTCTCTGGGAAGGCAATAGAGCCTCCAGTAGGAGATCATCATATAGTAGTTGTGTGGATACAGGTGTTTGTGCTGAGAATAGTTGGGAGATGTGGAAAGGCTTTAAGAAGAACCACGTACTTGGTCATCCCTGTGTACCTTGATCCCTGATGTTGCAGCCAAATTCGGGTCCAGAAGGGGGTGGCTTCTAAAAAAGGAGATCTAAAGACCCTGACAAGGCTGAAAATATAATTTGGAAGGACAGGCAGGAAGCAAAATGCCTCCTTACAGACTGGATTTTAACAGAATACCTCCTAGTTTGATGAAGACAGAAACCAGGTCACCATACCTCCCTGTGGCGTCTAGCCATCAGAAAGACCTGCATGTGTGCATTATCCTAGGAGTTCCAAACCAAAGAGTGTGGTTAGATTCCACTAGCACTTGCCATCCCACCCTCCTTACTTTGTACTAGGAGGACTGACCACGTACCCCTGCATGACAAAGAGTGTGGATATCTCAAAGGGCTGTCATTAGATGGTTCCAGGTCCACTCGCATTAGGCAGACAGGAGCCAAGCTCAATCTTCATTCCCTAGGACCTGGAGGAAGCAGACACCTGACACTCTGGAGCTGGTTCTTGAACTGCCCTTTTGGGGGGAGGAACCACATACACCAAGATAATCCGCCTAGAGAACCCCCTTTCAGACTCCCACTACATCTTTTTTTTTTTTCTTCATTTCACTCTCAGTGAGTTGAAACCACACCTTTAAGGTATCATCACAGCACCTACTACATCTTAAGTCTGAATGCGGTGAACCTAGGGCTGTGCTAAGTTACTAAGGGCCCCACTGGAAGGGGCCAGTGGCGACAGGCAGTGGCCGGGCACAGGCTGGCCTATGGGGGCCATGCAGCAAGTGCCACATAAGCCAGATATCAGCAGCTGATAGTCCATGTACTACAACTAGCTCACGGTAAAAGCAGGGGTCGAAGGTGCGCAGGTGTGGCGCAGCTGAAGGCTGGGGGATGCCAAAAGTGCGAAACGCAGGGTGAGGCTCTGGCGTTAGCCGCAGGCGCTGCAGACACATACCCAGAAAGACATCGTCGATGGGGAAGAGCTCGACCTGTGCACAGGCGCCAGACAGGCGGCGTAGCGTGGCCCCCGAAATCACGAAGCCACCGCCGCCTGCATAAGCTGGGTAGGCAGGTAGGCCGTACACAGCCTCAGGGATGTAATATTTGCTGGCTGGTTCCCGGATTGGCCGCGCCTGTACGATCACGTCGCCTGCAAGCATGTCCTGCGCTGGATCCCGTGCCGCGAGAAACTCTAGCAGGTTTTCCACATGCACGAATACGTCGGCATCGCCCTTAAAGACGAAGCGCACGTCTGGGCAGTAGGCTGAGGCCCAAGCCAGAAAGTGGATCTCCTTGAGCGTTAGGTTGAAGAAAGTGTCGTCGAAGGCCCAGAGCAGGATGTCCGCATAGGTGCGGCTCTCAGCATGCAGCAGGGCGTGCCAGTGCGTTTGCGTGCCCGCCCCCCGCGCTCCCTTCGCTTCTGCCTCACCTAAACCCACACCCCTGGGCACTCCGAGCAAGAACACGCGGCGCACGAGCGCCCCCTGCACGCGACCCTCGGCACCCCATGTTTGGCGCACTGCTTGGCGCCGCTCCAAGTCCGCCGCCACTGACTTGACAGCGATGAGCAAGTCGGGTCCTGTGCCGCGTGCGCCATCGCCTAGGCACTTGTGTGGCTGGTTAATGAGCAGGGGAAAGCGTCGCTGGTCCTTGGCGCGCAGGTACCGGACAAAGTCAAAGGGTCCTGTAGGTGTGGGCGGTTCTGGCGTATCCTCTTCATAGGCCAGCAGGGCAGCTCCTGCATCCGGTGCCTGAAATACACGGAGCCGGGGGGTGGGCTCCGGCGCTGCCCTCCCTTGCGCTCGCTGCGAGTTAGTTGTAGGGGCCGTTCCATCGCGCTGCGCGTAGAGCAGGAGGCCGAGGGCTGCGCCTAGGAGTAGTGTGAGCGACGCGTCCCCACGTAGGTGCAGCCTCCGCCTCATGTCTGTGTGGCTAGTGCCCGCGCCCCCTGTGTAAAAACTCTGTCAGGGCTCCGGGCCTCGTCCTCTCCAAGGCAATGGGCGGGAGCCCACCTGCCTGGGGTCTCCAACTACCCACAGTACATCCCCCTCCTGTTCCCTTCTATTCTGAGCTCTGTCACACACACACCCATCGGGATGGGCGCCTGAAAGGACAAGAAGTCCATGTAGCCAAATCCCACCCCCTCAGCTTCGGCCCAGGACTGTGCTCCAAGGCCGGAGCAGGGAAACGCAGAGCCTCACTCAGCCCCACACCCCGCCTGTCTTCCCAATGCTGAAGCCAGATCCCTTCTACCCCTCTCTACCCACCGCGTCAGTCCTTGGGATCCCGACACTCACGTTCAGCCCTTGGGAACTCCGCGGCCCCGGACGCCGGGGCTTCCGGGGCTCCCGGGGCTCAGCGCAGGGTCCCAAGGGCGGCCATGGCCAGGCCTGAGCCAAATGCAGCGTTGGCAGGAAGGGGGGTCAGGGACGCTGCCACGTGACCCTCCAGCTGTGCGCGCCCGGACAGCTGGAGCTCAGCTCCACCCCAGCGCTGCTGGGAGGGCTGTCTCCGAGTGGAGACTGATGTCTGAGAAGAAACCTAACCGGCACTTTTTCCTGGGAATGCCTGGAGAGGTGGGTTCTGGTCTCAATACAGTTTCAAGCTCCCCCAATCCACTTTTCAGGGGGCAAGGGCAGGAAAAAGCAATCTCTCTGGTTAGTCTTTCCACCCCACCCCGGATTCTCTGGAGTGAGGCAGGGTCTGGGCTGGCAGGGTGTGGGAGTGTTGCTGGCAACCTGGTCCTAAATCACTGGGGCCCAGGGTCCTATCATCGACCTGGCCACTATCCCAGCCCATTCTTGGAAGTGTCTTTCTTCAGCTTAGGAGGAACTCTGGTTCCACCAGGCAGGGTCCATAAACTGCTCCTGGGACACATGGCTGCCTTCTTACTCTGACCCCTAGCAAAAGCACACATGTACCAAGACAAGTCATTCAATTCTCATAACAACCCTGTCATCAGTTCTTACTGCTTATGCCAAGATGGGGACACTGCCACTCGGGGAGCTGAGTGACTTGCCCAGGAGCATAAAGGCAGAAGGTAAGAGCACTGCCCAGGTCTTCTGGAATTCGGTCCAGAACCCTTTCCTCTGTTGTCCCTCACTGCTCTCCCCATCCATCCACTGGGACACAGGAGAGAGGGCCAACCCTGTTTTTTTTATCATCTGTTAATTTATTTTCCCACCTGTTAATTTCACAGGTGAGCACTTCAGTCTGTATTTCCCTGTTCTGTGTACCCTGGTCCCTAGTGCCCCAGACCAGCATAGCCTCCTGCTGGTAGAAATAACCAAGCCTGGGCCACTGCAGGCCGGATGGCGGACTTCTGAAGGAAGCCAGTGAGCACAGGGTTTGATCTGGGATGCTTATGGGCAGAGGTGCTCTGGAGACTGAGTGTCCCATCCTTGCCTAATTCTGCCAGCTCCGTCTTTCTGGAACTCAGTCTCCAAGTCCCAACATATGCAGTGGGGCCGGGAGATTGCAGCCCCCACCCCATCCTGCCCAAGAGTTTGAGGACAGGCTACGGAAACCAGCGCTGCTCTCCAGCGCCGCCTTCTTTTCAGGGCCAAGCCTTCTGACAACTTCCCACTAATGTTCTCCCTTAAAAATCAACCCCCCCCCCCCCCGCCTGACCTGTGGTGGTGCAGTGAATAAAGCGTTGACCTGGAAATGCTGAGGTCACCGGTTCGAAACCCTGGGTTTGCCTGGTCAAGGCACATATGGGAGTTGATGCTTCCAGCTCCTCCCCTCCTCCTCTCTCTCTGTCCTCTCTCTGTCTCTCTCTCTCTGTCTCTCCCTCTCCTCTCTAAAATGAATAAATAAATAAACTAAAAAAAAAAAAATCAACCCCCCCCCCGGCCCTGGCCGGTTGGCTCAGTGGTAGAGGGTTGGCCCAGTGTGTGGAAGTCCCGGGTTCGATACCCGGCCAGGGCACACAAGACAAGTGCCCATCTGCTTCTCCACCCTTTCCTTCCCCCTCTCCTTTCTATTTCTTTCCTCCCGCAGCTAAAGCTCCATTGGAGCAAAGTTGTCCAGGGTGCTGAGGATGGCTCCATGGCCTCCACCTCAGGTGCTAGAATGGCTCCCATTGCAATGGAACAATGGGCATGCCAGGTGGATCCTGGTTGGGAGTCGTCTGCCTGCCTCACACCCACCCCTTCTCACTTTGGAAAAATACCAAAAAAAGAAAAAAAGCAAACCCTCCTGAGCCTCACTCTCCTTTTCAAACCTCCCAGGATTCTGCTATTCTGGTTTTCTCCACTGCCTCATCTCCCACCCCTCCGTGGCCTCGCTTGAGGCTGTACCCACCATGTCCCAGAAATATTCCCAGCAAACACTCCTTCACCTTGACTGATCTACAGCCTCCATCACAGCAGGTAGGTATTCCCTTGGTTCCCAAATCTCCAGTTTTCCTCCTTCTTCTATGAGCTGCTCTTTTTCTGGACCTCCCCCTGGGAAACCCTACCCACTCATACCTGTCCCTTTGTGAATCTTGAACCTTGACCTTCTGCTGAACTCAAAACTATAGATCCAGCTTTCCTTAAATTCTCTCCCTGGCCCTGGCCGGTTGGCTCAGTGGTAGAGCGTTGGCCTAGTGTGCGGAGGACCCGGGTTCGATTCCCGGCCAGGGCACACAGGAGAAGCGCACATTTGCTTCTCCACCCCTCCACCGCGCCTTCCTCTCTGTCTCTCTCTTCCCCTCCCGCAGCCAGGGCTCCATTGGAGCAAAGATGGCCCGGGTGCTGGGGATGGCTCTGTGGCCTCTGCCCCAGGCGCTAGAGTGGCTCTGGTCGCAACATGGCGACGCCCAGGATGGGTGGAGCATCGCCCCCTGGTGGGTGTGCCGGGTGAATCCCGGTCGGGCGCATGCGGGAGTCTGTCTGACTGTCTCTCCCCGTTTCCAGCTTCAGAAAAAGGGGGGGGGGAATCTCTCCCTGGATATTCTACAGGAACATCATGCCCAGCTTGTTCCAAACAGCAAACACTTCACCTTTCCCAGGCCCACATGCCAGCAGGAAGCCTCACTTTTCATCCAACTGGCAAAGGCAGAAACTAGGTCTCACTTCATTCCTTATCCAGTGTTATCAGGCCTGTTATCCTTTGTCCAAAACAGCTCTGTGTTCATCTCTCCCCTCTATCTCCACTGCCCCGGCCTGGGGCATTGTCCCTTCTCTCTCTCCTTTCTCATATTCACCAGCCTCCCAGCCTTCATTCCCAAAACCCTTCAAAGCCTTCCCACTGACCTACGGATAAAATCCAAACTCTATAAAGTGGCTTGCCAGACCCCATACTCTCTACTTTCCCCACTTCTCCCTGGGTCTCTGCAAATCCACCCACCCCTAGATCTAGCCACTCAAACTTTCTGTTCTTCTAACAACCCTCCCTCTCACCTCCCTCAAGACCACACCAGCAGCTGGCTATGCCCAGGACATTGCTCTACTCTCAGTGCCCACCCCCCACTCTCTCCCATGTTCACACTCATATCTCTCCCAGGAAGCCTAACCCCTAACCTGGGTTAGGCCCCTCTTTAGTGCTCCCACAATTACTTGTATTTTTCTCATCAAGAAACATTAATGTTTTATTACTATTTGGTGTCCCATACTGAGTGTGAACTGAGGGCAGGCAGGATTGTCTACTTTGTTTACCACAGTATTTGCAATACCCTGTATGATGCCTAAAACACAACAGGTGTCTAATGAGTTGATTGTTCAATGAGTGAAGAAATAAGAGCTAGCCAGAAGCCCCTCTTCTGGGGTGAGGTGAGGCCGACCTCTGCAGCAGATCACCCTCACAGACTGTCTCTATTGTAGTATCTGGGGCCGAATCCCCAATGGTACCCCAGCAGGCATGGTCGGTGTTTATCTGACTCCTGGAGAAGGCGGTCAACTCTGCCCAGCACCTGGAGCAAATAGGGTTATAAGTCCTGTGGATGTACAGATCAGCAGTAGCAGCAGAAGGGACCCGGGTGCTCCAAACCCTGGCTGGACAACTGGACGACCTCCCTTTTGTCTGCTACCCAGCCTAGGCCCGACCATCGTCGGGATTCGCCAGGCCCAGCAAGTCCTCTGCCAGGCTGGTGAGCTCGTTCTCCTCCAGCGCCTCCACCAGGCGCTGCAGTGTGGCGCGACGGCCCTCAGCTTGCACAAAGCGCCGCAGTAGCTGGAAGGCTTGCTCGTACAGCCCCTCGCGCTCATACTCATAGGCCAGAGAGTCGAGGGCGGGGTCCCGCAGCGCACGACAGCCTCGCTGCAGGGTGCGCCCAACCTTGCGCCATTTGAGGCCCACTAAGCGTGCGAATGTCTGCTGGTCCTTCAGGCTTAGCGGCCGGTTCACTGCGGAGGTGATGGGAAACAGAGTGAGCTTGGGGGGGGGGGGGGGGGCGAGGGCGGCAGACAAGTACCCGTACATTCCCGCCCCTTGATTTCCCGGTGACCCTGTCTGTGCCTCACCTACGGGCTGACCCTGGAACAGAAAAGTCTGGCCAGATACCGGCAGTGGCGGCTTCTCCTCCGATGGAGAAGGGGTCAGGAACTGCGAAGAGGCAGGAGCTTCCACGTTGCCACCCTGGCCCCCCGCGCCATCGCAGGTCAGATGCCGGAGAGCATCCTCCAACTCAGCGAGTTCCTCGTCCCGGAGCCGGTCAGGCTAGAGAGGGGAGTGCGCCGTCGGTAGGGGCATTAGCCATGAATCCCTGCCCCACCCCCGCTCTGGACCCAGCCGGGCCGCACCTTCTGGCCGAAGATACAACTCAAACAACGCTCCTCATCCGTCAGCAAGGAGTCCAGCACCTCCACGCCCGCGCGCAGCTCCAGTTGCAAAGGCAGGGAGTGCAGGGTGAGCCCTGCGGCCAAGTAGCGCTCCAGCGCCGCGCGCAGCGTCCCCTCGCGGTAGGCGCGGAGGAAGCGGCCGCAGGGCTGGCGTCCGCAGAAACGCAGCTGTACAATCAGCTGCGAATCGCTGCGGTGTATCTTGAGCATCTGCAACACGTCCGGGCTCCCGCTCTCTGCAGAGGCGGTCAGTCAGGCGCCAGGTGGTCCCCAAGCGGTCGTTGGAGGGGTAAAGCTCGCAATCAGACTCCCTCCCTACCACCACCACCCCCCACCTAGGGGCGCCGGGCTTACCCCTGAGCTCTCAGCCAGAAAACAAAATTGACATACCAGAGTGAAGGCCAGGACCTATCACAGGGAGTGGGTACCACCCTAGCCCCATTCCTAGAGTCCCATATTAAGATGGGGCAAAAGGACGTGGGGAGAGACTTTGCAGCACAGAGAGGGGCAAATGCCCTGGGCAGCCAAGCTGACTGGGTAGGTGGTAGCAAGCGGGGTGGGGAAGGAATGAGAGGTCTCCTGCTGCCCGGGAAGGAAAGGGGCTCGGCTGCTCTGGGGCCCTAGTGGGATCCCCTAACTGGGTTCAGCCTCCTGTCACCTCTGCTCGGACAAGAGAAAGGAGGAGGCAAAAGTAGGTACAAGACTGCCAATACAGTCTTGGGCAAGGAATGCTGCAGTGAAAGAGGAAAAGAGAGAGATGTGCAATTAGTAGAAAGCAGTAAGCTGGCTGGTTTGAGGAGTGGGAGACATGAAGCAGCGGAACGTTATTGAATACATAAGTAAATCATACACAGACACATGTCTACACTTAAGGGCACATATGAGGAGTAACAGAGAAGACAGCCTAAGCAACCAGTCCACCTCCTCTCCTTCCCATGCACAAGCCCATAGAGCTCAAGTGGTGTAGGGTAGGGGGGGGGGGTCTCAGCCCTTAGCCCTGCCCACAAAAGGTCCCAGACCCAGGCTGCTCCTTTCTCTCCAAGTGACCCAACCACACACCTGCCAATACAGTCCGCAGAGCCTTGTACACTGCCACCTTCTGCTGGGGGTGCGCATAGGCATCCGACAGGACCACCTTGTCCAGCGAGGACTCCACAAACAGGTATGCACTGCCCACCCACTCCTCGAGCCCATTTGGCCCAGCAGCCATCTTGCCTCCTGGAGATGCAGATGAGTATCCAGATCACCCCCAACCCAGTCCTGGAGATAACTGTACAGTCCCACACGATCCAGCTGGCTCACTTGTGAGGGGAAGTTCATCCTCCCACAGGCAGCCCCTTGTGTGTCTGGCTCTGCATAGCCCAGCCCAAACTTGCAGTGAGGACTGTCCCTCCACTGACTTTTAAAAAAAAGCCCAGAGTCACAATGGAGAGAGGAGAGGTACTATCCTGCAGTGGAGGCAAAGAAGTTATTCCCCAACCTCAGGCCAAGTTGTCTCTTACCAAAGCTGACAGGAGACACATCATCCTGGATGGTGCCTATGCCCCACAACCAACCAGACCCATGTCCCAGAATGCCCTCAGCTTGAACTTGAGCCCCAGTATCCCTTAGGACCACAGCCCCCACGCCTCCCTCAGCAGTTTTGTCACCTGTATTCCTACTATACATTCTGACTTCACTTCAAAGGACACCTGTAGTTTGTGCCTGTCCAGACACCTTTCACCAATCCTGGCTGACCTTTGGGGACTTCTCTTTTCCCTTTTAATCCATATGCTTGTTGGGAGGGCTAACCCCACTCCCTAGCTCCAGGTGTGGACATGTGAAACAGGTCTGGCCAATTTGCATATTCCATTCTCTTTCCTAAAATGACTAGTTCAGAGTTGGGTAGATTCAAGATGGAGCAAGCAACCTGCAACTTTGGCTGGACCAATAGGAAAGAGACACTAGTTTCCCTTCCCTTGGGGCTGAGCTGGCAGGAAGGGGAGGTCTCCGTCCGTCCTTTGCCACTGCTTGGGAAGAGCCCAACTGAAAATGAAACTGACATAGAAGGAAACAGCCTGAGAGGAAGAGGTACACTCCTAACCGCATTATGCCCCTGGGTCTAGCTGCACTCTGGCTTTTCAGTTGTAAACTAAACCATTCCTTTTCCTTCTAAAGTACTTGGAGCTGAGCTCTGATCTTATGCAGCTAAAGTTGTTCTATTACAGATACTTTCCCTGTTCAGAGACAGTCTGGGCATCCTGGTTCTAGTATCTCCTCCATCTACTGACAAAATCCTAACCCTAGATCAGGAGGCAAAATTCCCAGCCAGAGAAGCATTGCACTGTGCCAGGAGGCCTGCCTCTTCCTTCCTGCCTCACCTAAGGCAACATCTCACCCATACCTATAAAAATGGGCTCAAGACCCTACCTCCTACGCCATCAGCCATACTTCTTTACTATCTGGTCTTTGGTATTTACATATGTGGTCTAGTTGTGCTGAGCCCCAGCTGTGAGCACCCTGGACTGACCTACTGCTCTGGGCAGGACAGATAGAGTGACCCCAACTGGCATCCATTTACATGAGGAACAGGGAACCTCAGGGGAGGGATGCCAGGAGGAGCCAGGACCACAACCTTGAGCATTGTTGGGCAGGTTGTTTCAGATGTGTCCCCAGACCTTAACCAGAGAGCCAAAGCTGGGACAGTACCTGGGCAGGGGCCATGCAGCATCAACAGATTTGGCAAGAAAAATACCTGGTGGTGGTCCTACCATGGGTCTGAGCACAGAAGACATGCCTTTGAGTTCCCCTCCCCCATACCAATAACCTTTTGGTAGACAGTATATTAATACTTGTGTATGTATCCAAAGCAATGTCTATGGGGATGGCAGAAGATTTGGGAGATTTTAGTTCTCCTTCTATTTACCAATATTCTACTTTACGTAAAATAGGTACATTTGCTTTGTGCTAAAATGGCAAAATATAAAATAAAGTGTTTTTCTTAAAAAGCAAGAAAGTAAAATAAAAAAAACAAAGACGGGGTGAGTCTCTGTAGGCGACAAGTGAGGCCAGGTAGAGACAAGTGGGAAGCCCTGGGGATGCGGCCCAGGGAAGAAGAGAGTAAAAACCTGCCCTGGGAACGTTTGCTCTTTCATGTCTTCTCAGACCCTTAACTTGAGGGTGCTCTCCCGATGGATGTGGTCCTGCTCCAAGGAGTGGAAATAGGGGTCAGGGTGGAACCAGAGTCTGCCCAGCAGGCCTTACAGGTGGGCACTGGAAACTTGGAGAAAGGGGACCCTCCATCACACTCACTAGGACTGGACAAATAGGGTAAGGCAAACAGGTCTGCCGGGACCCTTGGCTCCATGTGCCCTTGGGAACCACTTCCTACGTGCCCTTTCACAGAAGCCCCTCCTCGGGAAGCCCCGCGCCTCACTCTCCCGGGGTTCGCCTCTCTTTGGGTCGGGCCGTGCTAGGTCTTGGAAAGGCTTAGCTGGACTGAGACTGAGGGCCAGCGCTCCATTAACACTCTCTACAGTCCCCAAGCAGCCCCACCTCGGGCCAGACGCGTGGCGACGGCCTGTGGGCGTGGCCCCTGGAGGATTGAAAGTTTGCGACTTCCAGCGTGTAGGAGGGCGCGCCCCCTACTCCTCTTCCGAGCTCTGGAGGGGAGCTCCCCAGCCTCCCACTAGCTCACCTTAATGCTGGGATTTCGCACGCGCATCTGGCTGGGGAGGTCAAGAGGTCTCTGCTCTCAGATCCGTTCAGAACCAGCCCCTAGCTGGAACAAGGAACCTACGGGGACCCAGGTCTGTACCCTCTTTCCCGCCTCCCACGGAAACAGCCTAATAGGCCCGGGCGGGGCAGCCGCTGTTGACAACCGTGCCGCACCCAAGCTCCTGAACCAGGATCCACCTCTGCTCCCGCCAGTACCGGGAAGCCCACACACCCTCTGCACTAACCTGGCCGCCCCGGCCCGGCCCGGCCCGGCCCGGATTCCCACGCCCGCCCGGCTCCACTGGATCCGCGCTGCTTCCGGGTGTGCGCGGAGCGCAGGGGCGGTGCCCGAGCTGCCCGGTCCGCCCCGGCATCCCGCCTCCTGAGCTCCCGGCAGCTCCTTCCCGCTCACAGTCCTCCAACGCGAGTCCCCAGCCCAGGGGCAAAGCACACCAGGTCCGCCTTAACAGGTAAGACACTGGCACCCGAGGTTAGACCGCAGGAAAAACTGCCCGCGGCAAGGGGCCTTGGGGATTTGTGGCTCTTACAGGGCCGCAGATCTCCCGGGTGAAAGCTGCCCCGCTTCCTCAGGGGGAAACAAGGGGGCGTCTCGTGGGGCCAGAATGTTCTGGTGCTCGATGATCTCTGATCTCTGCTATTCACTGACATTTAAGACGGGGTGCCGGTGGGTTCCAGGTTCAGGCCTGATTGAAGGTATCAGAACTTCCAGGATACACGCGCCAATTCCAGCAGGGACCGTTAGCCTGGAAAATACGGGGAAATAGGAAACTGACAAGTGATGTGAAACATTGTGTACGAAAAATTTCAAGAACCTTAAAATAAAGTTGGCAACTTAAAAGGATGCACACTGTCCAACGACGCCGGACTCGGAAAGGCGGCGCTCCGGGTGGATCTGCGGAATTTCAGCCTAGTCTGAACCGCGCCGACGGGAACCTGGGCTGCTCGGAGGTCAAGATGCGAACTTGAACCCGGGGCCTCTCGGGTCCCAGAGCCCCAAACTTTTCTCCCACCAGCCTTTCATTGGAAGTACTCAGGAAGTCTTTCCCTGAGGGAGGAGGGGGGAAGGGAAGGAGCCACCCCTCTCCGGGCGAATTTATCTGTGCCCCGCCTCAGGCTTCCTGATTGGCTTATGGTCCCTGCCACTTAAAACTCTTCGCTAATGCTCCCGCCCTATTAACCCTACTGTCACTCTCTAGGGTCAGTACGGGGTTTTTCAATTTGGGACTTATGGAGCCAACCGGCGCTTGTTGAAATTCAGATTCTTGGGCCTACTCTTTCCGGAGACCCTGATTTAGTGTGTGGAGCCGTGGATTCTGTATTGGGAACAAGTGTCCAAGTGGCTCTGTGATCCCTCACGGTCTGAGAATCCCTTATTTCAGTGGTCCTCGAGGTGGGGGTTGGGCCCAGTCCTTCCCTAGTACGCAGGTTTGAAGTTGGGAGGGAAGCAGTACAGTGATCCTGGTAGACAGCTCTGAGTGTGTATAGGAAGGCCAGGAGAGGAGGCCGGCTCTGAGCTCAGGGTGAGGGAGGACCGGGTTGTTCCGCAGTCAGAGCCTATGCAGCTGCCCTCCAACTAACCTAGAGAAGACTTCATTCAGTAACTGGGAGAAAGACACATTTCCTAGGCAAACCAAGAATTCTCCCAAGTGCAGAAAACCCTCCACCCTGCATAACTGAAACCAACCAACATCAGAACAAAGGGTGAGAAAAAGGCATGTAAATTGCTTCTACCAACTTAAGCAAGCAAGTGAAGTGGGGGGATGAGACGACTACAAATACTCAGCTTCATAACCAGTATGGAGGTGTGGGGGAAGAACTTAGCCTTTGACTAAGCTTTAAACTGTGAGGGCTTTGCCAGCTTGCAGTCTCCCACAGTATTGGTTGTTGTTTTTTTGTGTGTGCTTTTTTACAGAGAGAGGGACAGATAGGGACAGACAGGCAGGAATGGAGAGAGATGAGAAGCATCAATTCTTTGTTGTGGCACCTTAGTTGTTCATTGATTGCTTTCTCATATGTGCCTTGACGGGGTGGGGGGGGGGGGCTACAGCAGACCAAGTAACCCCTTGCTCAAGCCAGCAACCTTAGGTCCAAGCTGGTGAGCTTTGCTCAAACCAGATGAGCCTGTGCTCAAGCTGGCGACTTCGGGGTCTCGAACCTGGGTCCTCTGCATCCCAGTCCGATGTTCTATCCACTGCACCACCACCTGGTCAGGCCACAGTATTGTTCTTGATTAACTTCATGCATAGATTGTGGTTGCGTTTCTTCTAACATTATATAAAGTGGGTATGTTTTTTTTCCAACACAAATGATAAAGTAATTTGAAGGAGAATCAGAAATCTTTTCGCATCCAAAGCTGACCAAGGGTTTGAGACCTATGCAGTAGCACGAGCCCATGCTTGGCTTAGTAACTTGGTTAAATGCTCTGTTGTCACTGACTTGAGTTTCTAATAATGTTTTTGAACAAAGGGTGCAGCATTTTCATTTTTCACTGAGCTCTGCAAAATATGTAGCAGCTCCTGGGCCACAAGCATTGCCATACATAGGCTCCAGTGTTCCCCTCAACACTCTGGCCTTCCTGAGCCCAAGGACGTCCCTCTCTCTCCAAGCCAGAGCTGCTGGGAGCTGCTGAGCCCCCACCCCACGAAGGGCAATGACTGAACCAGGGCAACTGCCTGAGGAGGTGTTGGTACTCATCTTCTGTCACCTGTCCCTGCCAGACCGTGCTGCCGCCGCCAGGGTCTGCAGAGCCTGGGCTGCTGCTGCCACCTGTAGTGCTGTGTGGCATGACACGAACATCAGGTGAGCCAGTTCTTACCCTCCTTCCTCTTGCCACACTCCAGTCTTCACCCTCTCTTTGTGGAGTCAGGGATTGGGAAGATTCAGTGACTCTCCCCATATTAAAAACCATAATCACCTGACCAGGCAGTGGCGCAATGGATAGAGCGGCTGACTGGGATGCGGAGGACCCAGGTTCGAGACGCTGAGGTCGCCAGCTTGAGCGCGGGTTCATCTGGATTAAGCAAAAAAGCTCACCAGCTTGGACCCAATGTCGCTGGCTCGAGCAAGGGGTCACTCGGTCTGCTGAAGGCCCGCGGTCAAGGCACATATGAGAAAGCAATCAATGAACAGCTAAAGTGTCGCAATGTGCAACGGAAAAACTAATGATTGATGCTTCTCATCTCTTCATTCCTCTCTGTCCCTGTCTATCCCTCTCTCTGACTCTCTCTCTGTCTCTGTAAAAAAACAAAAAACCCATAATCATTACTAACATTTATTGACTGCCTATTATTATGTATCAACCATTGTTCTAAGTGCCTCACATATATTAATAGCTAGTATTATCTCCATTGTACAGATAGGAAATTGAGGCAGAGTGAGTTACTTCCTTTAAGTCACTCAGCTAAGGAGTGGCAAAGGCAGAACGTGAATTTGGCCTGCTCCAAAACCACTAAGAAATCCCAGTTCCTAAAAATCCTGGCTCTCTCCCTGCCAGGGTTTCAACTTGTGGCAGACGCGTCCAGTTCTTTTTTTTCTTTGATTATTATTTTTAGAGAGATAAACATCCATTTGTTGTTTCACTTATTTGTGCATTCATTGGTTGATTCTTGTAAGTGCCCTGATAGAGGACTGAACCACAACCTTGGTGTACAGGGATGGCCCTCTAATCAACTGAACTATTTGGTTAGGGCTGAAGTCTTCTAAAGGGATAGGATGGGAGCTCCCTCCTAGCATTAGTGGCTAGCTTGGGGTAACTAGAAATGGTTGGGACAGGGAGGTGTGGGGGTGAGGGTAGAAAGTGGGGACAGTAGGTGCAACTCAAGCTGAGGAATGGGTAGAGTCTTCTCTTCAGCTTGGGGGGGGGACACATAGATGCTTCTTCTTCACCCCTCTAACCCCAAGTTGCGACTGTGAGCGAGAAGGCATGGTGCTACCTTATCTGTCCTCCTGCCTGGACCACATTCACAACCTGCGGCTAGAATTTGAGCCATCGAGGGAGCCAAGCCGCCAGGTGGCCACGGAGCTGTTGACTGCATTGGCGGGCTGTGCCCCAGGTCTTCGAGGCCTGTGCCTGGAGTGCCGCGGAGAAAAGCCGCTCTTCGACGCGGGCCGGGATGTCCTGGACGCGGTACATGCTATTTGCAGTACAGCTCGGGGGCTGCGTCACCTCGACCTGCGGTGCTTGCCCTTCACTTTGGACGATAAGCTGGTGCTACAGGTGGCACGCGGCTGCCCCGAGCTCCGCAGCCTTTTCTTGAACAACTGTACACTGGTGAACAGCGTGGGGCCGGGGGCCGTGCTCGAGCTACTAGAGGCCTGCCCGCGCCTGTGCACCCTCGGCCTGCACCTGGCCAGCCTGTCACACACCGCCCTCGAGGTGCTGGCAGCACCAGACCGCGCACCTTTCTCGCTCCTGGCGCTGAGATGCGCCTGCCCTGAGGATGCACGTGCCCCCCCTCTGCCCAACGAAGCCTGGGCCGCGTTGCGCCACCGCCATCCGGGACTGGCTGTGGAGGTGGAACTGGAGCCAGCACTACCTGCTGAGAGTGTGACTCGTGTCCTGCAGCCAGCAATGCCAGTGGCTGCGCTGCACCTCTGCCTCTCTGGGGACCCTGTAGGCTCGGTGCGCTTCGCAGCACTATACTACGCTGCAACCTTGCGCGTGCTCGAGGTGCGCACCACCGCCTCCGCGGAGCTGGATGCCTCTCTGGAGCTGCTAGCTGCGCGCTGCCCAGGTCTGCGCGAGGTGCACTGTTTTTGCGTGGTGAGACCGTCGGTTCTGCACGCCTTCCGCGCACACTGCCTGCGCCTGCGCAGCTACACCCTCAAACTAAGGCGGGAGCCACATCCCTGGCGGCCCACGCTTGTCGAGTGATGGAGAAAGCCCTATGCCGCCCCAGCAGGCATGTGGCTGTGAGATAATGTTTGCCCAAGTGCGGGTCAACTGCTAACCTGCTCCTTCAGGACTCTGTTGTCTCTTGTGCCTCTTGGGGATTGAGGGGAGGCGAGTATGCCCTCGGTGTACTTGATGCTAACATCTGCAGACACCCACTGTCCCCGCGGTACTGTGATCACCCTCCTCCAACCTCCCTCCTCTGCAAACGAACACTAACGCTGCGCTAGCCCTGCAGCTGGGCGTGGGGAGGGCGGGGAGGGCACAAGCTCAGGCCAAGCCTCAGTGAAATAAATCCTACACTATCTCTACGTCCAAGTAAAAGACCCAGTCAGCTCTGAACGGGGGAGGGCAAAGATCCGACAGAGGTCCGAGGGGCCGTCCAAGCAGGAGTCGGAGAGATTGAGACTTCAAGGTCCGTCTACTGACGCGGATGTGGGAGTCATGGGCGGGGCACTCCTTATCCTGGGAATGACAGCGCCCCAGAGCTCGGCAGGAAGGTGTCCGCTTCTCCTCCCGTCCTCCCTCCCCCGCTCCTCTCTGACCGCTCTACCCGAGGCTTCACTGTGCCCCTGACCATCGCTTTCTAAGACTTTTCCAGCTCACACCAGGCTGCCCATGGACTATTTCTCCCAAATAACAACAGAAGAGACAGCAGGTCCGAGAAGGGTGGAACTCGAGCCCGGGTCTCCCTCTTCCCCACACCCCGGTACACACCTCCGACCAGCCTGCCCTTTCTGTCTACGGTACCGCGGCCCGGCTGAGCCCCGCCCCGCGGACTTGCACGTGGGCCCCACCTGACCCGGCGCTGGGAGGCGGAGGAGGGCGGGGCGGGCGGCAAACACAGCACTGGCCCCGGCTTTGGCTGGCCAGCCGCGGCCCGGCCCAGCGTTGAGCGGGCCGAGACCGCGCCATGCAGGAAGCGCCAGCCGCGCTGCCCACGGAGCCGAGCCCCAGCCCAGTGCCTGCCTTCCTCGGCAAGCTCTGGGCGCTGGTGGGCGACCCGGGCACCGACCACCTGATCCGCTGGAGCCCGGTGAGGGCTGGGGCCCCTCGACTTCCCCAGTGGTACCCGGGATTCCTCCATGTCAGTGAGCAGTGAGCATCCACTCCCGCCCAGCCCGCGCCTGGGACGCGGCTGTGGGTCTCTCGATTCAGCGGTCCAAAGTAGTTTATCTTTGGTAGGGGGTGTGCGAGATGGAGGTGAGGTGACTTCTGGGTGAGGAAAGAATAGCAGTCTTCTGGAGACCTAAAACCCGAAGAATCTTTCTGGTCATTTAGTTCCCACACCACCCATCAGACAGATCGGGGAGACAGAGGCCAGAAGAGAAGGGCTGGGTCTGGTTCTATCTCTAAGAGTCACATCACGGGTCTGGAACCCAGTGTGGCCCCTGCACCTCCTTTCTGAGAACCAAAAGGGAGTCTCTGGGTCAGGCTGGGGTAGGGATTCATTGTGATCGCCCCAGACTAGGCCTCAGAACTGGTTCTAGCCTGGTTTTGTCCCTTGTCCCCATAAGTGACAGGCCTGGTCCTTAGAGTGAGAGCGTGTGTGCACACTCGCCAGAGTGCGGGCCTGGCTGTGGGCGAGCACCTGCTCACTGTATTGTCCGGTCTCCGCCCGCATGGTGGGTGGGAGGGCGGCATTATCCGCAGAGCGGGACCAGTTTCCTTGTAAGCGACCAGAGCCGCTTCGCCAAGGAAGTGCTGCCCCAGTACTTCAAACACAACAACATGGCGAGCTTTGTTCGGCAACTCAATATGTGTGAGTACCTAGGGCCCAGCGGGAAGTAGGGGTAAGTGACTCGACGCGTGGGGATGAGGCAATCGATTTACGGCTCCACGCCCCACTCCCTAGACGGCTTTCGAAAGGTGGTGAGCATCGAGCAGGGCGGCCTGCTCAGACCCGAGCGCGACCACGTCGAGTTCCAACACCCGAGCTTCGTGCGTGGCCGCGAGCAACTACTGGACCGCGTGAGGCGCAAGGTGGGAGCCAGCAAAGCGGGGTGGGGGTGTTGGACAGGCTGAGCCTGTTTTATGTGACTCGGGCCCGTTGATGTTCCTCAACTGCATGCAGGTACCTGCGCTGCGCGGGGATGAGGGCCGCTGGCGCCCCGAGGACCTGGGCCGGCTGCTGGGCGAGGTGCAGGCTTTGCGGGGAGTGCAGGAGAGCACCGAGGCGCGGCTGCGGGAGCTCAGGCAGTGCGGGGGAGGGGGCGTTGGGGGGTGAGGCAGGGGCGGGGGTCTGGGTGAGAGGACAGTGCGGTTTGGGGTAGTAGCTCTTCGCTCAAGCCTTGGCGCCTTCATCCAGACGAAATGGGCCGGGCCATGAAACTGTTCTCTATGGATGGATGACCGTCAGGGTGGTCGCGTTGGGGCGAGCCATTCCGTGGGGAGTGGTGACTGGGCGAACTCTCGCGCCTCAGCGCCCTCCCACCCCTTCCTCCAGGCAGAACGAAATCTTATGGAGGGAGGTGGTGACGTTGCGGCAGAGCCACGGCCAGCAGCAGCGGATCATTGGCAAGGTGTTCCTCTCCCCCACCCCATTTCCCTCTCCCATTCCTGAATACCCCTCTCCGCCCAGTCTTCTAACCCACCTGGAAGTGCCTTGTTAGAACGGGGCACATCCAAAGGATGAATTAACCCTTTGCTTCCTCTTTAGCTGATCCAGTGCCTCTTTGGACCGCTTCAGGCTGGATCCAGCAGCACGGGAGCTAAGAGAAAGCTGTGAGTGAGAAAGCTAGGGGCACTCACCCGCCCCTCCCCCATCCAGCGCCTCCTCTGCGAAAGGCCTCTGCAGGGACTCCTCCTCCAGAAATCCCTTCATTGGGAATCCTCATCCCCCCACCCCACACCAGTCTTCCTCACCCCGTGGCCATCACCCCAAGAATCTCCTTCCAGAACTTTCCCCCTTCTCCTCCCCAAGTTCACCACCAACCCCTTTCTCAGATCCCTCAGTCCCAGGGCCTTATCCCCAAATTTCCACCCCAGCAGTCCCTTCCCCCTCACCCCAAAGCATCCCAACATCGGAGGGTCTGGGGCTCAAACCATGCTCCCTCCCTCCCTTCTCTACCTCAAAAGGGCCCCCATTTCTGGGGGGAGCCTCTTCTGCCTCCAGCATGTGACTGATGCCCTGGCAATGGGCCTCAGCTCTGCTGACTTGGCTGCTGGGGCCTGTGGGAGGGAGGTGGTGCAGACTGAGGGGCATGGGAGATGAACCTACCCAGCTCCCTGCCTGGGCCCTGCCACCCTGCATAGGTCCCTGATGTTGGATGAGGGGAGCTCATGCCCAACGCCAGCCAAATTCAGTGCCTGCCCCCTACCTGGTGCCCTTCTGCAGGACCCCTACTTCATCCAGTCGGTAGGTTTTGCTTTTCCTTTCTTCCCTAGGTCACAGCTGGGCTTATGGAGAGCTTATTCCTTTTACACATTCCTCCCCAAATTCCTCTACCCCAAATAAAGAAGATGGAGGTCAGTGTCCCCTGCTACACACACACACACACACACACACACACACACACACACACACACCAGACTAGGCTCCCCAACATGGGCTGCAAACCTTCCCCCTTAGACCTGCTCCTTATGTCCTGCTTGGGTTCTGGCTCATCCTATGTCCTGAGCCTAATCTCCTACTTACAGCCCCCAGAAACCACTTCAGGCCTCAGCAGTCCTCACAGGGCCAGGGGCCCCATCATCTCTGACATCCCAGAAGACTCTCCATCTCCTGAAGGGGTCAGGCTTTCTCCCTCCGGTGGAAGCAGGAGGTAAGAGAGACACACTTGGACTGTCCTCTGGGGAGCCTGTGGGGGAGAGCCTGGCAGCTCAGATGGCTATGGGGGTAGGGGAGAGGTCAGTGCCAGGGTCTGGTTGAAGCTTTTCTCTGGTGCAGGGAGAAGGGCCTGGCATTGCTCAAAGAAGAGCCGGCCAGCCCAGGGGGGGAAGGCCAGGCCGGGCTGGCCCTAGCCCCAAACGAGTGTGACTTCTGCGTGACAGCCCCCCCACCGCTGCCTGTGGCTGTGGTGCAGGCCATCCTGGAAGGGAAAGGGAGCTTCAGCCCTGAGGGGCCCAGGAATGCCCAACAGCCTGACCCAAGGGGTTCCAGGGAGGTACCTGACAGGTGAGCAGAGAGCCCATTCTTGACTGTGAGCCCTGTGGGCCACTTTGGCAGTTAGACCAGCACTAGTAGGCCCCTGAAACTTCCCAGCCTTGTCTGCCCCTTGGTGGCTGAGGGGGATGTTAGGTACTATGATCTGACCTGGTTTCTCAGAGATGCTCTAAGGGGTACCACCATTAGAGGTCCTGGAAAGTGGAAACATCTCGGCGGTAGGGCTCAGGAAATTAAACAAGTCCATTGGGGCGGTTGTAGATTGTAAAGTACACAACAGTTTAAGAACTACTGGTATTGGCAGTTGCATAAGGAGGGGACACATCCCAAGACCCTAGCTCTATAACCCAAACCTTAGGCCAAAAGTAGGAGGCAGAAGCACTCTTATGTGCTCCTCCATGGGTATGTGGGAAGGGGGGTCCTCTCCTAGCACTTTCTAGATATTGTCAGATTTAGATCCTGATGTATCCAGATCCCTTGGGACCTAATTGGGAGAGTGGAGGTTACTGCAGGCCAACAGCAGTTCTCTGTGCACAGGGGGCCTCTGGGCCTGGAGAGGGGGAGCCGGAGCCCCGAGATTCTGCTGCCTTCAATGCTACTTCGGGCCCCCCCAGAATGTATGGAGCCTGCAGGGCCCCTGGACGTGAGTGCACCTTCAGCAGGGCATAGGGCTGGAGAGGGTCCAGCTGCCTATGCAGTCTGGGAAGGGCACTGCTGACCTGGAGCTTCCCCAGGTGCTGGGCCCCAGCCTTCAAGGGAGGGAATGGACCCTGATGGATTTGGACATGGAGCTGTCCCTGGTAAGATGGGGGTGGGGGGCTAGGGTTGCTGAGCCAAGCCCGTTGGTCCATGACTGTCCTCTCAGCCCAAGCCCCAGCTCCCTTCCCCAGTTGCTTCATGGGGTTCTCCCAATACAGATGCAGCCCTTGGTTCCAGAGAAGGGTGAGACTGAGCTGACTGTCAAGGGGTTAAATTCTCCAAGTCCAGGTAATGGTGTGGTGACTCAGGACCTGTGGGAGGCCCTGATTGGCCAGAGCAACTATGATTGGGTGGGCTGGGCAGTTTGTGTTTTGGGGGACATCCTTAGAGTTCAGGCTGCCCTGCAGAGAGCTACTTCACCCATCATCTCCTCACCACTGAGTGAAAACGGAGAGGTTGAGAATGGATGTTTAATCTTAGCAGACTAGAGGGCAAGGCGGCCGAGGCTTTCCTTCCCTGGAGAAAGCGGGATGTTTGTCCCTACTGAGCACAGCCTTACTCCTCCTAGGGAAGGACTCTACACTTGGGGCACCACTCCTGCTGGACGTCCAAGCAGCTTTAGGAGGTCCAGCTCTCAGCCTGCCTGGAGCTTTTACTATTTACAGTACCCCTGAGAGCCGGCCCTCCTACCTGGGCCCAGGGGCTGATCCCTCCCCCTGAGACCCTCTCCAGTCCGAAGCCAGCCTGGCTGAGGGCTGGCCTGCAGCCTTGGGCCCTTCTCTGCTTTCTGGCACCCCCTGGCGAAGGCTGACCCAAGACCCTGCTACTCAGCCGCCCCTTTCCACTACCAAGTTGTGCACATAAACCGCATTTTTTTCTGTTTCTGGTCTCTTTTCTCTACCAACCTGGGAGCATAGAAACAATGGGGGAGGAGGAGCGATTTGGCATTCGTTGAAGCATCCAGGTCCTAGGGCTTTTTATTTTATTTTTTATTTATTTGTTTTTTTGGTGACAGAGACTGAGCGAGACAGACAGGAAGGGAGAGAGATGAGAAGCATCAATTCTTTGTTGTGGCACCTTAGTTGTTCATTGATTGCTTTCTCATATGTGCCTTGATGGGGGGGGGGGGGGCTACAGCCGACCAAGTGACTCCTTGCTCAAGCCAGCGACCTTGGGCTCAAGCTGGTGAGCTTTGCTCAAACCAGATGAGCCCACGCTCAAGCTGGCAACCTCGGGGTTTCAGCTTGGGTCCACCTTGTCCCAGTCCCACGCTCTATCCACTGCGCCACCGCCTAGTCAGACGGTCCTAGGGCTTTAATGGAGAAACCCCTGAAGAGTGGAACGCTTGGGGAGCCTGCTCTTAATTCTCCTGCTTAGGCCCGGATCCTCCGGCCAGGATCCGGAGCTGGTGCTCAGCCACTGCATTCTTCGCGAAGTGGGGGCTTTGGTGGTTACACTCAGCCCCGCAATAAAATCTGCTCTGTGATCCTGAGTAAGCTGGTGCCCTTCTCTGAGCCTTATCTGTGGCAGGTAAAGAGGAGTCGATGACAAGACAGGAGTAAAGCGCCTGGGAATTGCCAGGCCCAGAGTGGGCGTCGGCTACTGGCGCTCCTGGGGTGGGGAGGGAAAGCGGTCTCTGTGTACGAGCCCAGGCGTTGCGTGACCTGGCGATCGGCCTCCCAGTGTGCAGACCTGAACAGCTGTTCTCTCCTACCCACTCCGGGTTCCCGGCAGCCCTGACCGCCCCGCCCCCACGCGGCAGCTGCTCCCCCCGCCCCCCACCGGCCCTTTCTGCCTTGTCATCTTCTACCCCGCCAAGGCTCGACCAGTGAGTGGGGCCCGGCCCGGGTGCCGCCCAGAGCGCATCGGACCCGGAGCTCTACCAACCCGGCTGGGGGAAGGAAAACAAAACAAAACAAAACACTGAGATACGGTAGAATCCGTGTCCCATCCAGCATTGCTCCAAGGTCTATGAGCCCCGCCCCTCCACAGGACTCTGGGACCGAGACCCGGTGGAGGAGACCTAAGGGCAAAAGCTTCCCCAGTTTCCCACAGCTCTCGCTCCTTAGCAAGAGAGTTCACAAGCCAGCTCGGGAGGGGGGCCGAGACGACCCGCCCCTCCACGCCTGGAACTTGGAGCTCTCGGAAGGATTTGGCCCGTGACCCTTGAAGGACTGGCTGCGACATAACTTCGGTACAGTATTTACTTCTGAGCATTGAGTCTCAGAAGAGGGAGGTCCCAGACCAGCTGGGACCAAGGACAAGACTTGGCTAATGAGAGGAGGAGGCTAACAAAAATAACTTGGGGAGGAGAGGGAGAACGAGGGACCAATCTGATCTGCCCCCTCCCTCTGCACGTGTACCAGAGGAGGTCCTGCCCCCTCTCCCTTCTGGCACCTGTGATAGGACAGTCTTTGCGAGCCTCAGCTGTAGAAGGTAGAGGGGCTGCATGTACACAGTACAGTGTCAGCATAGTGCTGAGGGGACATGCAGTTCACTGGGGTACACAGGAAATGAGGTGCTATGACACACTCAGGCATTGGAGTAGACAAGGGGACCTTTATTTGAGTCTTGGAGGATGGATCCACAGCATAGAGGGAGGGAAAAGGTATTTCAGGCTTAAGGAACAGCACGGATAAGGTTCAGAAATGCCAGGGGCTTAGGGAGTTCTCCTAGCACTGAGGGTTGGGGGATGTGGGGGACAGCCCGGCTGTCCTGGAGATGGGAGAGCAGCCAGGTCAGACAGTCTGAATTCTCTCTGATGGGCAGTGGGGAGCAGGGGACAGATGGTTAGGGCAGATATTCTGCTTAGCAGGAGCCCTTATTATAGTTCAGGTTAGAGCAAGTCAGATTACAGTTCTGTCACTTGGTCTAAGTCTGTCTTCTCATCTGTAAAATGGAGACAATAAATCCTGCCCCAGAGAGTCGTAAAAAATTACTGTGCTGTGGGGGATGAGATAGGAGTGAGAGGTACTCAGAGACACTGTCAAAGGAGATGAGGTGAGGATGGTGGGGTTAATGGCAGTGCTGATAGAGACTGAGAGGTAGAGGGGCAGCATTTGTCACAGATGGGACATGAATGGAGAGGAAGGGGTAAGGAGGAGTCCTATCTCTGATCAGTAACCTGGAGGAAGGGCTGGCACTTCAATATGGTCAGAAGCGGTGAAATGACCAGGGAGACATAGCATGACATGAGATGGTAATGAGAGAGACCAGGAAGGCAGGAGGGGGCCAGGACCAAATCTGCTCTACCAGACCTGGAGTTCAGTAAAGAGGTAGAGGAGGGACCCTAAAGACAGGGCAAGACCAAGGGGGGTACCATGTGGACAAAGCTAGGGCTGGAGGAAACAGGCTGAGAGAGGGAGTGGTCCAGGGCCTGACCGCTTTGCCCCTTGATGTCAGGGGCCTGACTGCGTGGGTCAGGCCATCCAAGAAGGGATGGGCCCTTGTCCTTAAGATATCAGTAAGTGGACAAAGTGGATTAATTTCTGCCTAACACCTCCTGTTTGGTAGAGACAATCTCTCAAAATGGAAGGATCCATGAAGGAAAACAAGTTCAGCAAGCATTTTTTTTTTTTTTTTTTTTTTTTTGTGACAGAGACAGAGAAAGTCAGAGAGAGGGACAGATAGACAGGAAGGGAGAGAGATGAGAAGCATCAATTCTTCGTTGCAGCATCTTAGCTGTTCATTGATTGCTTTCTCATATGTGCCTTGACCATGGGACTACAGCAGACTGAGTGACCTCTCGCTCGAGCCAGCGACCTTAGGTCCAAGCGGTGAGCTTTGCTCAAACCAGATGAGCCCACGCTCAAGCTGGCGAGCTCAGGGTCTCGAACCTGGGTCCTCCACATCTCAGTCTGACGCTCTGTCTACTGTGCCACCGCCTGGTCAGGCTCAGC
Source organism: Saccopteryx leptura (assembly GCF_036850995.1). Taxonomy (NCBI): domain Eukaryota; kingdom Metazoa; phylum Chordata; class Mammalia; order Chiroptera; family Emballonuridae; genus Saccopteryx; species Saccopteryx leptura. Next base: position 17,620,358 of record NC_089511.1, read on the forward strand.
AAACATTTAAAAAAGAAATTGTTGGTATCTTTTTTGAGTTGGCCCTCAGAACTGCAAGATGAAGCAAGAGATGGCTGTGAGTCATTCCCAGGGCAGCAGGGCCAGGCGTCCCCAAACTACGGCCCCCTGAGGCCATTTATCCAGCCCCCACTGCACTTCTGGAAGGGGCACCTCTTTCACTGGTGGTCAGTGAGAGGACCACTGTATTTGGCAGCCCTCCAATGGTCTGAGGGACAGTGAACTGGCCCCCTGTGTAAAAAGTTTGGAGACCCCTGAGGGAGACAGTTAGGTCTCAGATGTCAGGAGATCTTGGGCAAGGCTAGGACTAAAGAGGATTCAGGTATCCAGCTCAGATATTAGGGAATCAGGAAGGGCCATGAGACCACATTGGGATTGCAACCTGGAGGTGGAATTGGTGAGGGGGTGCAGGGGCCAGACCTCAGATGAGTCTCAGGGTCAGGGTAAGGGTGTGGTCTTCCTCTGGTGGGTGAGTCGAGTAGGGGAGGAAGTCAGCACCTTGTGCTCTGGGTAGAGTGAATTCAGGCCTCTGCAGGGTCTGGGCTGGAGGTGAAGGCCTAGACTGTGAAAGTAGTGAGGATGACAGAGCAGTATTCTGCAGATAGACTGGAGAGCACTTGACTGCGATGTAAGCTTTCCTGTTAAGGTGGGGGAAGGAGGTTTGGGAAAGAGGAGTTAGTGTGGATAAACAGGTTCTGAACAGATCCAAGAATCTGCAGGCAGCTGGGACATCCTGGTTGGGGAAAGCAGTGAGAAAGTAGATAAGGGTCCTTAGAGAGAAGGCAAGGGCGGAGAAGCCCCGGCCTGAGTACCTCTCTCCCCATCCTCCAGGCATCCCCCACTATGGGCAACGCGCAGGAGAGACCCTCAGAGACGATTGACCGCGAGCGGAAACGACTGGTAGAGACGCTGCAGGCGGACTCTGGGCTGCTGCTGGATGCGCTGCTGGCGCGGGGCGTGCTCACTGGGCCGGAGTATGAGGCATTGGATGCGCTGCCTGATGCCGAGCGCAGGGTGCGCCGCCTGCTGCTGCTGGTACAGAACAAGGGCGAGGCCGCCTGCCAGGAACTGCTGCGCTGCGCCCAGCGCACCGTGCGCACTCCCGACCCAGCCTGGGACTGGCAGCATGTGGGCACTGGTGAGCACGCGCCGTGGAGCAGGAGCCTGGGTCAGAGTAGAGGCGGGGTGAGGAGGGGGGCGGGAGAGTTCTAGCTTCCCCAAGAGGTAGGCGTGTGTGCAGAGGGATAAACTGAACCTGAGACCCTCCCACTCCACCCAGGCTACCGGGAACGCAGCTACAACCCTCCGTGCCCAGGTCACTGGACACCTGAGGCAGCCGGCTCAGGGACCCCATGCCCTGGTCTGTCCAGGGCTTCACACTGTGATGAGGCTGGGGGTCCTGAGAGCTCCCAGGCAGAGCAATCCGGAACCCTGGAGGAGCCCCAGACAGAGCTAGAAACGGAGGCCTCTGAAGGAGCTGCGCCAGAGTTTGAACCGGAAATGAATATGGAACCAGAGGCAGAACCAGAGCCTGAAATGGAGCCAGAACCCGACCCGGAGCTGGAGCTGGAGCCAGAGCCCGACCCTGAGCCGGAGCCAGAGCCCGACCCTGAGCCAGAGCCCGACCCTGAGCCAGAGCCAGAGCCAGACTTCGAGGCCGGGGACGAGTCTGAAGGTATTAGGTTGCCCGAACCTGGTGCCGGGTTGGTGGGAGGTTGTGACCAGGGCAGCAGAGCCCTAGCCCCACCTGACTGACCACTTTCCCCCTTCATCTCTAGATTCCTGAAGGCCAGAATGCTGACAGGCTGCTCCCTACCCAAGCCGAATAGGACCCAGGATCCTGCCCTGGTGGGGCTGGATTACCACCAAGCTCCACCTGGCCCAGTATTCACTGGAAGAGAATAAACTAGGGTCAGTCTGGGCTCTGATTCTGGCTCTGTGCTCTGGAATAAGGTGTGGATCTATGCTCTGAGTCCCGATGACCTGGGCACCCTGTGCCCCACTGCTCAGTCCTCAGCCCCATTTCATCAATAGCTCAAGCTGCACCCCAGCAGACCCCAGACCCACACATGCAGTGAGACAGGCCCTGACTTGGGCCTTCTAGCTTCCTGAACCCATTTGGGAGCATATGTTGTCACCAGCCCTACTCCATGGAAGCCAGGGAAGGGAACTTCTCTCCACTTTGGGAGGACTAGAGCTGACAGCCTTGGGAAATGAGATTTGGAGAGAGGAAGAGGAAGAGATCTTGGGTAGACAAAAGACCACACACCTCATTGTAACTGTTGTTTTAATTGCCTAGCTTCCCTCAGGACTGCTAGCTCAGTGAGGGTTTGACAGGTAACTGGCTCACAGAAGGCGCCCTATGCATATTCACTGACTAAATGAAGGACTTTCCAGCTGCATTCTCGAATATTACAGAAGGGAAAACTAAGGCCAAGGGTGGGAGTGGGACTGGGTCAGCCTCACACAGCTGAGTCTCAGGTGAGACTGGAAGCAAAAGCCATGTCTGCACCTCTTCCGGTCCAGGAGGGACTCAGAACTTGGGACAACTAAGGGCCTGCCCCTCAGGCTTGATTGTGGATGCTGCCAGGCTATGTCAACCTCTGTCAGACCAGTTGTGAGGGTGTGGGCAGAGAAACAGAGGCCAGTAGAGAAGGTGGGGGCAGGGCCGGGTGCGCTCCATTCACAAGGCCTGAAGGACTGTGGCTGATGAGCCTGGGGCTAGGAACAGTGGGTGCCTTCCAAAGGAGTACTGCTCCCTCCCCAGAACCTTCCAAGGCTGCTGCCTCCCAGTCCCAGGAAGTGGAGCACATAAATAGGGAACACATACACGAGCAGTGAGAGGGGCAAAATGCTGGAAAGCACACCCCAGCCCAGCTGGGTCTCTAACTACCAGGGCCCTTGCCCCTTGAGTCTGTGTGAAAGCCAGGACCCCAGGCTCAGGCAGTCACCCCAAGAGAAGGGAGCCCACCACCAGGACCCAGTGAGAGGTAGACAGCGTGAAAGCTGAAGGAGCACCAAGGGGCCAGGTGGGGGAAGGGAGACTGGAGTACAGATAACCAAAGCCATCTCATGCAAGAAAAAGTTTCTACTCCCAAACCACCCCCATCCCCATCCATGCTCAATTTCCCTGCCGTCCCCAGGCTTCCCCTCCATTCAACACAGAGGCAGGAGGGCAGACTCAGTTTGCCCGACATATTGCTGAAGGTCTCCAGGTCCTAGGGAGGCTAGCAAGGGACACAGACCCACTGATGTTGCTGCTTCTCCCTCTTCAGATGCTCCTGTCCTCCCAGTTTCCCCAAGAAACACCCAGGCCAGGAGCCACAGAGCAGCCATCTTCATGTTCTGGGGGACGAGCTGGAGCCTTTGACCAACATCAATCAGGCAGCAGGCGGCCCAACTCTGCTTCATCCAGCCGGTTGGTGGCCATGATATGCTCCAGCTGCTGTCGGTAGCGCACCAAGTCCTGCATGAAGTGGGGCACTCGAGTTTTGTCCAGCACCCCATGGGGCCGCAGGTGGTCTATATCCTCATAGGATACCTGCAGGAATGAAGCTGGGCCTGAGGGGTAGGCAGCGGCCTGGCTTTGGGCGGCTGGTCCCAGCCCTCTGCCAATGGTGCATTGCTCTTTGCTCCTGGCACCTTCCTTTCCCTCCTGCACACCCCATGTCAATTACCGAGGGTCAATCCCCCGCGTCTGCTCTTTCTCCTAACACCTTCTTGGATCATCTATGCCCTACAACAGTGGTTTGCAACCTTTTTAAACTTGGGGACCAATGAAAAGAGAATTATTCTGGGGGACTACTAAGGCAGAAATCACCCTGAACATAAGTGAATTCAACTAATCACTTGGGTCTATAATCTTCATACAACATCAGGGTGGTTAACTCTTTTGCAGACCAGCTCACAATTTCTCGTGGACGAGTCTGTGGACGAATGGTTGAAAAACACTGCCTACCACCCTAGTCCTATCTCCAGCCCAGCTCCCCCTACCTCCAAACCTGGGTATCCAATTGCCTTCTGAACACATTCTCCTAGATAGTCCACAGGTACCTCAGATTCCCCATATTTAACACCGAACTCCTGCGTGTCATATTATGCCAGTTACTCTCCTAACAGTCCCCTAGGTCAGCCCCCAGGGAGGGGGCTGGAATCTGTCACCCTCTCACTCAGAGTGGCCATTGAACTCAAGGGATTCCACTCACTGAAGAGCTCTCCAGCTTGCCCCTCCCTCTCCAACTCTATGGCCACTGCTTGGTTCGGCCAGACCATCATCAGTTCTGCAGGAGTGATTAGAAAAGTCTCGCCTGACCTGTGGCAGCACAGTGGATAAAGTGTCAACCTGGAACGCTGAGGTCGCCGGTTCAAAACTGAGCTTGCCTGGACAAGGCACATATGGGAGTTGATGCTTCCTGCTTCTCCCTTCCCTCTTCTCTCTCTCTCTCCCTTCTCTAACATGAATAAATAGTCTTTAAAAAATCTTTTCTTTTTTTTTTGCCTGACAAGGCGGTGGCGCAGTGGATAGAGCATCAGACTGGGATGCAGAAGACCCAGGTTCGAGACCCCGAGGTCACCAGCTTTAGCACAGGCTCATCTGGCTTGAGCAAAAAGCTCACCAGCTTGGACCCAAGGTCGCTGGCTCAAGCAAGGGGTTACTCAGTCTGCTGAAGGCCCATGGTCAAGGCATATATGAGAAAGCAATCAATGAACAACTAAGGTATTGCAACGAAAAACTGATGATTGATGCTTCTCATCTCTCTCTGTTCCTGTCTGTCTGTCCCTATCTATCCCTCTCTCTGTCACTGTAAAAAAAAAAAATTAAAAAAAAAATTTTTTTTTAAATTTTATTTTATTTATTCATTTTTAGAAAGGAGAGAGAGCGGCCCTGGCCAGTTGGCTCAGTGGTAGAGCGTCGGCCTGGTGTGCGGAAGTCCCAGGTTCAATTCCCGGCCAGGGCACACAGGAGAGGCGCCCATCTGCTTCTCCACCCCTCCCTCTCTCCTTTCTCTCTGTCTCTCTCTTCCCCTCCCACAGCCGAGGCTCCTTTGGAGCAAAAGATGGCCCGGGCGCTGGGGATGGCTCCTTGGCCTCTGCCCCAGGCGCTAGAGTGGCTCTGGTCGTGACAGAGCGACGCCCCAGATGGGCAGAGCATCGCCCCCTGGTGGGCATGCCGGGTGGATCCCTGTCGGGCGCATGCAGGAGTCTGTCTGACTGCCCCCCCCTCCCCCCGTTTCCAGCTTCGGAAAAATACAAAAAAAAAAAAAAAGAAAGAAAGGAGAGAGAGAGAGAGGGAGAGAGAGAGGAGACAGAGAGAGAAGGGGGGGGGGAGGAGCAGGAAGCATCAACTCCCATATGTGCCTTGACCAGGCAAGCCCAGGGTTTTGAACCGGTGACCTCAGCATTTCCAGGTTGACGTTTTATCCACTGCGCCACCACAGGTCAGGCAAAATTCTTTTTTTTAATTTAGAAAACTCTTATCCTTTTCTCCCTGTACTCCCTTACCTAAGCCTCTCTCTCAAGCCACCTCCCATATGACACCCAGAGGGAGCCTTCTAAAGCAAACATCTGTGCCACTTCTCTACTTAGTAAAGCTCCTCTGATTCCCCCTTGTTCAGATGAAGTTTACCTTTCTGGCACAAACACCCAATGTCAGAGACTTGGTCCCTGGCCATTTCTCCAATGTCCATCTCTAGACCTTCCTGACTGGCTTCTTTGAGATACAATATCTATACACACGCAGCTACAGGCTGGGTCAAGCACCTGCCAGACTATTATTTCACCTCCTCTGCTCACATTCATCCACCAGAGAGGCTGGGCACCCAGTCCTTAGTCAATCACCCATCAGGGGCTCAGGGACTACTCCGATGAGGAGAGCTGGCTGGGACCTCTGAAGTCCTGTGGCCACTCACCTTGCCCAGCGAGGTCAGCAGTGGGAAATCGATAGTCTGGCGATGCCGCAGAATGCGCACAATGCCATCTAGGTACACCTGGTCCTTGCTGAAGCAGCCTGTGGGCACAGGAAAGGCTGTGAGCTCCTACATGTGAAACCACCCCTGCCCCAGCTCAGGGTACTCCCCATGCGGGGACCCACCTGGCAGCGAGGTGTCGGTCTGGCCGCGCTTGGCACGCACGCAGTACTCCCAGCGCACGTTGGCGTCCTGCACGTAGCGCGCTAGGTCCTGGAAGAGCTGGCGAAAAGACATGTGCGCGGCTTGGTAGATAGTGTAGTAGAGCAGAGCTGCGCGCCACAGAAAGGGCTGCTTACGGAACAGCACGCTGTGCAGGCTGGCCAGGCCCTCCTCGGTGGGGTTCGCTGGCCGCAGCTTGTATTGGAGCCGGCCCTCAGCGTTGCGCCAGGGCTGCCGAGCATTGTTCACGCCTCGCAGGTAGTGGGTCCCTGTGGGAGGTTGAGCTAGGCAAGTCATCTAGGGACCCACTTGCCAGACCTCTAACCAGTGCTCATGGGTGTATTCTCATGCTCCTAAATTCAGGCTCTCATATAAGCTCTCCCTGTCACCCCTGCCCCAACCTGCATACTTACCCAACCACAGGCAGCTTGAAAACCCTCCTCAGATGAACCTGCACCCATGGACCCATAGTCTCGCAGGCAGGAATCCTCCCCACCTAGCCAGGGCTACACACCTACACACACACACACACACACACACACACACGCACACACCCTCCCAATCTCACACACACAACCTCCCAAACACACTGCTCCCCAGCCCCACATCCTGCATGCCCATATCATTTAGACCAGTGGTCCCCAACTTTTAGGGCCACGGACCGATTTAATGTCAGAAAATATTTTCACGGACCAGCCTTTAGGGTGGGACGGATAAATATATCACGTGACCGAGGCAAGCATCAAGAGTGAGTGAGTCTTAGACAAATGTAACAGAGGGAATCTGGTCATTTTTTAAAAATAAAACATCATTCAGAGTTAAGGAAATAATGTAAGTTATTTATTCTTTCTCTGCGGACTGGTACCAAATGGCCCATGGACCGGTACCGGTCTGTGGCCCGGAGGTTGGGGACCACTGATTTAGATGGTCACGCTGACATCCCTAGCAAAAACCACCTTTTGCGTGGAGCAACAGGATTCTTGATGAAGAGAGACAGAAAATAATAGTAATTAATGTCCCATGACCTTTCCAGACTAGCCTATCCCCTCCTATACCCAGCTCTGTGTCCTCAGCCAATTTCATTCCTGCCCTAGTGGGTCTGCATGTTGCCTTGGGCTAGTGGGATCCTCAGGGTTTTCCCTCTGGCCTGTCCAGGCCCCAGCAGCCTTGTCCCCACTGTCAAAGGAAGTCAAAGAGGAAGTGGAGAAGGAAAGATACCCAAGAAAAGTGAGAGATGAGGGTGAGCCCAGAGAGGGGGCAGGTATGTTTGGGCCTACCTCCGTGAGCCAGAGAGGGGAGGTGACTGCTCGTGAAAGAAGAGGGCGCATCCTCGGAGGGAAGTGGGCTAAAGAGAGGGTGGGGTTACTGGGGCCCATCACTGTCCCCCCACACCCCAGCCCACTCTCAACTCTACCTGCCCACCCACCTACCCACATCCTGACCTATCTCGTGCCGCAGCATGCCCTCCAGCCAATACTGGCGGGCTCCAGTCAGGTTGATGGCCAGTGTTGGTCGGCTGTTCTCCACCATCATCACTGCCTGGGAGAGCAGGTCTTCACTCAGCTGCACCACAACCTGCAGGCAGCAGCAGTGCCCTGAGCCGTGGCCTCCAGCTCTGGGGCCAGTGTGCAAGTGTACCCACTAGCAATGCCACAGGGCATCCAGGCTGGACACTTGGCCAAGGCACCCACCCATCACCATCTCTGCTCAGAGCCAGCTCCCACCTTACTAGGGCAGGGACAAGGAGTAGCCAGGGGTCACTAGCTGGCCAGGTGTAGAACTGGGCCTGGTACCACCCACTGGTCAGCCCAGTTTGGGTCATGTAGCAGAGGGTCCTTGCAGGCAGGGCAAGCTCACCTCTCCAACGCAGCCCTCCTTCTGCATGTATTTGCGCACAATGGACCAGATCTGGCATTTGGTCAGCAGCTGGCCCCCCGTTGCAGCCTCAAAACGTTCATAGGTGCCAAACTTCTCTAGGACAGCTTCAATGATGCCAACTGCCTGTACACAGGGCCGCAGTGGTTGGTCAAGCCAGGCCCCCTGGGTGGTCAGGACCAGGGTGAGGTGGGCAGGCTGAACTGACCTGGCGGATGAACTGTCCAGAGGCCTCACAGTACTTCTCCAGCACAGCCGTAGGCATGGGCTCCTGGTACTCGAACTGTGGGTTGTAGGTGTAATGGGACTGGAAGAACTTGTCTCGTTCATGGTCCATGTTGGTTGGCCTCAGGGCCACCAACATGCAGGGGCTCTTGCTGGCACCATGGCCTACATCCTTTCGAGTCTTAGCAATGTGAGGCAGGGAAGCTGCAGATCGCAGGGTTCCCCCACCTGGATCCCGTCCTTGTCCAGGTGAGGCTGGACCCTGGGTACCACCCCTGCGCCGGCCAGTACTATTTATGGTGTAGGTGCTCTCACTGCGACGCATGTGGCCACGGTGGCCCAAGCGCAGCTCTGAGAAAGACTGCAGCTCTGGCCGGGGCCGCAAGGGCGAGGAGACTGACAGAGCCAGGGGCAAGGCCAGTGACCGAGGCCAGGGGTACAGCAGAGTCCCATCTCGGACTGAGGGCTTCAGCCTATGGCCCAAGGTTGAGCTACTGGTGGGTGGGCTGGTGGGTGGCTGCTCATACACCTGAGTCCCTGAGTCCAGCACCATTCTATTCTGGGGGTCACATCCAGCCGAGTCACTCCAACTCCCCACACTGTCGACTTCTGGGGACACAGAAGGATATGTGGAAGCCAGCATGAGTGGGTGTGGCCTGAGGATCAGTAGGCCCTACGGAGCTCGCTGGGGTCCCAGGGGTCTGTGTGGCTGCCCCCTTACCCCACCCACCCCAGTGTTCATTCCCTTCAGAAGACTCACCCAAGCAAGCTGGACTGGGAGAGACGAGGAGGAAGAGTCTTATACACCTTCCTAGATGGTGGTTCCTGGAATACCCTTAGCCTGTGCGCTCCTGACAGCAAGGCTGAGCCCTTGCTCATGATTTTAATCCCTGTGCTCAGTGGCCACATAGGCTGGAAGCTGGTACAATGTAGCCTCAGCTGCCAGGTTGATGGGTGAGGAGCCCTCACTACTCTACCTGCCTTCTACCTGTGGCATTTTTCAGTCCTACCCATCCCCTCACCTGGCCCCACCCAACTCCTCCAGCCCATTTGGCCACAGTCAGTTTAATTTTTTTTTAAAGATTTTATTTATTGACTTTAGAGAGAGGAGAGAGAGAGAGAGAGAAAGGCAGGGTGGAGAAGTGAGAAGCATCAGCTCGTTGTTGCTTCTCACATGTGCCTTGACCAGACAAACCTGGGGTTCTGAACCGGCAACCTCAGCATTCCAGATCAACGCTTTATCCACTGCGCCACCACAGATCAGGCAGCCTCGGTAAGTTTAAGTGCCTGCATGCCCCTTACTTATGCCAGTCCCTCCACCTGGAATGCTCTCTCTCCACTGGGCCATCTGTTCAAATCCAATTTAGAATCAGCTTTTGAGGGGCAGAGGGAAACTTTAGCAAATCCAAGCCAGTCCCTGGTCTATCTCCTATCAGAGACATCTTCCTAGTTGTCATCCAAGGCCAGTGTCAGGGCACTCAGCCCCGACTCTGTACCAGGGCTCAGTCCATTGCAGTCTCTCTCCAGAGAGGGACTGAGGGCCCCAGCCTCTGAACTCCCTTGCCTGCTCAGGGACACATATCCAGCATTTCTCCTCTCTTCAATATCTCCTACATCACCAATCTCTTCCTCTCTGCTGGATTCTTTCCATCAACATAAACACATGCTGTTATTTCTCTACCTTCAAAAACAAAAGGAGGCCCTGGCCGGTTGGCTCAGTGGTAGAGCGTTGGCCTGGTGTGCAGTAGTTCCAGGTTCGATTCCTGTCCAGGGCCAAGAGAAGCGCCTATCTGCTTCTCCACCCCTCCCCCTCTCCATCCTCTCTCTCTCTTCCCCTCCCGCAGCCAAGGCTCCATTGGAGCAAAGTTGGCCCGGGTGCTGAGGATGGCTCTATGGCCTCTGCCTCAGGCGCTAGAATGGCTCTGGGTGCAACAGAACAACGCCCCAGATGGGTAGAGCATCGCCCCCTGGTGGGCATGCCGGGTGGATCCCAGTCGGGCACATGCAGGAGTCTGTCTGACTGCCTCCCCTTTCCAACTTTAGAAAAATACAAAAAAAAAACAAAACAAAAAAAAGGAAATTCTCACTGGATCCCACACTCCTTCCTCCAGCAATACCACCACTTCCTCTAATTGTTCCTCAATGCAGCACATGTCAAGAGTTATTTATACTCAGTCCATTTCTTTCTTTCCTGTTCTCTCTAAAATTTCACTCCAGACAGGCTTTCCCCCTCAATCTCTACCACAACTCATCTGACGTAGGTCATCAATGATCTGCATATTGATCAGCAGCACTCGACACAGTTAATCACTTCATTCTGGAAACATGTTCTCACTTGGCTCCCCAAACCTCCTACCTCACTGGCTGTTTGTTCTTGATCTCCCTTGCTGGTCATCCCTATTTCCTGACCTTTTAAAACCATAATGCGTTTAGAAGTTTCTCTTCTCCATTTGTGCTCACTCCCTAGGGAATCTCATCCATTATTGTGGTTTTAAAACCATCAGCCCAGACTTTTTCCATAAACTTCAGACCAGTGTTGCCTGTTCTCAATTCAACATCTTTTCTGAACTGTACAACAGGCCTCTCAAACTGAACATGTGCCCTGTCTGGAATGTCTCCCCCCCCCCCATATAACTGCAGGAGTCACTCTCTCACTTTCCTCAGATTTCTGTACAAATATGTTATTAGAAAAGCCTCCCTAAAACACATTTTTATAAAATAGTAAACCTCTTCTCCGTACTCCACCACAATTCTGTCCCCTTCCTCACATTATTGTTCTCTGAAGTAAAGTATATTTAAATGTTAGTTGTTTCCTTTAATTTGTTAGTTTCTACTTTCAAGTGTTCAGTGTGTCCCCAGAGCCCAGAACAGTCCCAGAGCAGCTGCTCAATAATGACTGAACCCCAGAGCCCTTCTCCTTCTCAGAACTGGAATAGTTCCTCCCTAGCACTTTTGTTTCCCCACCTGGATCTGATCCTCCGTTGCTGGCCCTCCACCCACATTCCTTCCACCCTGTCTAGAGACCAGCTGCTTGAAAAGATTTCAGGCCTCAGGCTTCACTCCCCTCAACTAACTGGATAGTTTCTTCACTGGTCTCTGGCCCTCTACCTGGACCAATTCCCCTTCATCTTTCCTTCTTTCCTTCCATCTCCTCTTCGCAATTACCAGAATACGCCTGTTTCATTTATGTCTCAGTTCCTTCTGCCAAGAATGCCTTCCCAATGTCTCCCTGGAGCAAACGCCTACCCATTTTTCAGGGCTCGGTGTAGGCCTCACCTCCTCCGGGAAGCCTTCCAGGCGTTTCAGAGGCTCCCAGTGCCTAGGCGGCCTCTTTACCGCCCTAGGCTGTCAATGTCGTAGCCTAGGTCCGTGTCCCCTCACCATCTCCTGAACGCCCTCAGAGCAGGGACGGGTCTGATTCACCCCCATGCTCCAAGCACTAGGCACTAGATGCAGAATGAATGAAAGATGGCTGGGGGAGGAACTCAGACTGAAGGCGGAGTCCGGTGACAAATAAAGAGGGTGTGGCCTGCGCCAATAGGAAACTTAGGAAGAGGATAACGTGGAAGAAGAGCCAATAGCGGCGGAGATATTAAGGAGGGGCGTGATCTGCAGCCAATAAACGGCGGGGGTGGAAAAAAGGCGTGCCCAAAGGAGGGTGGGGCCAGAGAACAATGGAGGGGGGAATTCCTTGGTAGATGAGGTGGGGGTCGCGTCGCGCGCCTTCTCAGCCTCTCGGGGTAAAAGGGTTCCGTCCTCATGCCGCACCCCCACCTGTTTGCTGCTCTTCTCGGCGTCACCGTTACCTCTTCGAAACATCAGACGCCGGCAGCCCGGCCCTCGGGAGTTGTCGCCGGGGACGCACGCACTCGGGTGCGCGCACGCACACGCAAAAGCGCGCGTATTCACGTCAATCTCCGAGGCGGCGGGCTTCTGAAAACAGACGCCTAGCAAAGCACAGGGTACCGTGTCCACCACCAGGTCAAGCCCCTGGGCGGGGCGTGTCTTGAGCCCGCCCCCTCCTCGAGGGCCAAGCGGGTTTCAAGACTTCAGGTGGTACCCCGCCATCCTCGGAGTGTCGGGGAGACACGAGATCACTGCTTACGCGCGGATACGTAGGGATGTAGTGCGCGCAGTGTGGCGGAATCCCGGGTATTTGAGAACTATGCCGGGATAGATGCGGTACAGACCGTATATCGGGACTGGAGCCAGGATACCTTACTTAGGCGTATCCCTCCCCGTGGGCACTCTAAGGTTAGCGGACACTTTTATTTCATCATCCCCCTTACCCAACACACACAATTAAGGCGTATGGGGGGCGTAGCTTTATTCTGCGGGCAGTTGGGAGTCAGGCACAGGTCCCTGAAAAGAGGCAGGAAGATGGAGCGGGTGTAGGTGCTGGCACAAGGCTGAAGAGTGCGCGGCGACCCGCAGGGGGCGAGGGCTGCGGGCCGTCCTGCAGGGAGCTGAGTGCGGCTTGGCGCTGCTCTCGGGACACATCCCCACGCAGGTCCAAGAGGGCGGAGACGTGATCCTCGCTATGGGGGCACCACGGAGATTTAGAGATACGTCAGCCTCGCTGCGTCCCTCCCAGGTCCATTCTCCCTTTCTGCTCCCATCTGCATACCTCACGTCGGGAAATTGCTGCCGAAGGCTTGCCACCTCGAGGCCAAGCATCGTGGGGTCGCGGAGGTTCAGCAGCTTCCGCAGAGTGAGCAGCACTGGCACGCACTGAACGCTCTCCTCCAGGCCCTGAACACGTTGGGGTAGGTCTTGAGCCGGCCCTTGGCTCCCATTCAACCACTGAGACTCCCGCCCATCTGCTCGTCCAACAAGTTCTCACCAAATCGAGGAAAAGATCCCGCAGTTGGGCGGCATCGTGTTGTAGGCGCTCAGCTGCCTGATTCCGCTCGTCCACATCGCGGCACACTAGACGGCCTTGCATCAGCGCACACAGGTACTGCAGCACCACAGTGCGCTCTACCTCGGCCAGGAGCACCTGCGGGGAGAGCGATCAGGTGGGTCCAGAACGCTTTCCCATCGGCGCCCCACCCTCACCAGCCTTTCCCCAACATACCTGGAACTCAGGATTCCGAACACGCCGGAAGTTCCGGCAGAAGCGCGCGGTCCGCTCGCACACTTCGTCCAGCAGCTCCGGGCTCGACAGCCAACGGCGCGAGGGCAAAGCGGCGAACAAGGGCTAGGGAAAGGGTGGGAGAGAGATGAGGCTGGAAAGATGATCCAGACCCGGCATGTCTCGCAGAGACTCCCATACGTATCTCCGATCGCCATCCCCACCTGAGGCCTCACCTGGAGCTCCACTAGCAGCGCCTCCAACACCAATCGGCAGATCCTTTTCTGCAACTCGTCCAGCGCTGCCTCCACCGGAGCCAAGGCCCCTGGAGCCACCCCGTCGGGCTGCAAGACCGACACGGAGGAGCTACCAACCAAAAGTACAGCTTCAGGACCAAGGCCAAGGCCCTCACAGCCCTTTGAGGTCTGGCCGCTTGGGTGCCATCTAGTGGCGGGAGTGTGTGTGGCGGGCGGGGGCAAGAAGGGCGATTTCCCTCACTTCTGGGGTGTGGACTGAGGTGTGGAGTCGTGGGCTCAGCAAGCTAGAAGGGACATAAACTAGCCGAAACTGCCTCTGATTCCTCTCTAAGACCTTGAGCAAGTCATGTCTTTCCGTTCCTGTTCCCTCATCGATAAGTGGAGAGAGTTCATCCTAGTCAGGAGGGAATAAAGATCAGCAACTTGTTTGTCTGCTCTCTCTGTCTCCATCCCAAAGAATATAAGATCCAAGAGGATGAGAATACTTTTCCGTTTTGTTCACAGCTGTAACCCCATGCGTTACCTGGCACAGAGTAGGACTTGGCAAATATAGTTTGAATGAATGAGCACATAAGACTATGTGCTAGGCACTATGGTAGGTACTTTACATCTAATGTGATTCTCAGAATATCTCATTGCCTGTTATAATACAAATGAAAAGAGAGATGAGGTAACTTTCCCAAGTTCACACAGCTAGTACTTAGTAGAACTAGGATTAGGACCACAAGGCTACGTGAATTCAAAATTTCTAATGACTTATTGAAGGCTGGGTCCTTCCTAATAGGTTGTTCAGTGAGGGGTTAGTGAAGGTAGGGTTCTGTGGGGCCTCTGGTACCTGAGTGCTGATTGGTGATTGAGGGCAGCCAGTAGGTAGGGCACATAGTGAGGGGCCACTGCTTCTCCTCTGAGGTGGTCTCTGGAGAATCGGATCAGAGCATCATTGAAGCTGCAAAGGGCAGGCGTGGATTCTGTACTAACTGTCGCTCTGGTTCCCCAACAATAGCTGTCCCCACCTCCAAGACACCCAAGGCACTATTTGAAGGAGCCTTTTCCAACTGATGTGCCTTATACACTCAGGGCCGCTTTGGGCTGCCCCAGGAGCAGGACCAGGGGTTGGGGGTGGGTCAGTGCCTTAGCAGACCTCCTCAGGAATGCTCCCAGTTCTGACAGTGCCATGCCATGCACCCGCCACTGCAGTGACTCACTGACCAGGCTGGTCACTCGAATGTTCTCTTCCAGTAACTGTGGGCAGAGATGGGCAGCCATCAGCAGAGTCTTAGTCCTGCCTGCCCTCCTCCTCTTTCTTTATGAGGGCTGTCCACCTGGCTGCCACTTCCCACTCACCTGCAGCACGATCGCTGGCATTGGTGAGTGGTAGAAGCCGGAGGGGTCCACGTCAGGCTCCTGCTCCCGGCCCCACTCAGCGACTTCCCCATCCAGTGCCTTCTGCAGCCACTGTACCACACTTGCCTGGGAAAAGGGACAAGGGGCAGCAGAATGTAGCAAGCCACTGACCCCCTGCTAGAGAATGGTAGACATGTGACTCTACAAATACAGCCACACAGCTGGTGGCAGAGCTTCTCTGGACCTGGGCTCCAACTACTCACCTGAACTTTGGACACAAATGTTGCCTCCAGCTTCTCGACATTCTCTAGGGTCAGTAGAGGCTCCAGCTGAGACACATCAGCCTCAGGCCCCAATTCCAGGCTCCCCATCATTTCTGGCCTGGTGATGAGTGGCCCAGTGTCACATTGAGCCCCCAGCTTCTGATCCACCCACTTCCCATTGGCCCAAGAGCACTAACCCTATGTACACATGCAGTGCCCAGTGCAGCAAAGTGAAGGCATCAGCAGCTCCCAGCTCAGGCCCCTCCAAGAACTGCTGCAGGCAGCGGCGCAGGCCACTGTGCAGGGTATGGGCCCACAGCTGGACCACCTTGTAGTGTGGTGGGCAGCAGGGTGCTATAAGTGCCTCGGCAGTGGCCAATTCAGCTGGTAGAGCCACACGTAGAGCCTCCAGCCAACCTGCTAGGGCCCCTGGTCCAGGCAACAGAGGTGTCCCAAAGTGGACCCGCTCTAGGCCCTCCTCTAGTGCCCGCAGACAGCGCTGCCGCCAGTCCCGGGGGGCCTGCTCCAAGGAGGTGGTGCGGCAAGCCTCCACCTCTGCCACACGCACAGCGGCCACCAACAGGGCTGGGTCCTCCCGTGCCAGCTGCCCTGCAGCCCCGACAGCTGCCTCTACTGCCTGGCCCAGTGCCTCAGCCAGAGGGCCCAGCCTCTCAAAGACAGGAAACTGCAGGCCCCCCAGAGATGCCCATGTCTCCTCTTGCAGCTGCTCCAGCTCCCGAAGGCTGACATATGCCTCCAACAGCTGATGGGCATCAATTAAGGTCTGTGTGTGGGTCACTGCAGCCGGCACTGAGGAGGGAGCAGAAGAGACAGCCCTGGGTCTCAGCCTTTCCACCAGTGCAGTGGGTACAGAACAAGATGCTGAGGCCCTGGGGCTGGGGTGATATGTAAAATATTTAACAACCAGTACAGTAACCTTTTACTAAGTTATTGAATAAGTTTAGTCTTATTAGAAAAAAAAATAACTGGTGCAGTAGAACCCTGGCAAATCTGAAAGGACCGCCTGACCAGGTGGTGGCGCAGTGGATAGAGCGTCAGACTGGGATGCGGAGGACCCGGGTTCGAGACCCTAAGATCGCCAACTTGAGTGCAGGCTCATCTGGTTAGAGCAAAAGCTCACCAGCTTGGACCCAAGGTCGCTGGCTGGAGCAAGGGGTTACTCGGTCTGCTGTAGCCCCACGGTCAAGGCACATATGAGAAAGCAATCAATGAACAACTAAAGTGTCGCAATGCGCAACGAAAAACTAATGATTGATGCTTCTCATCTCTCCATTCCTGTCTGTCTGTCCCTGTCTATCCCTCTCACTGACTCTCTCTGTCTCTGTTAAAAAAAAAAAAATCTGGGCCCTGGCCGGTTGGCTCAGCGGTAGAGCGTCGGCCTGGCATGCAGGGGACCCGGGTTCGATTCCCGGCCAGGGCACATAGGAGAGGCGCCCATTTGCTTCTCCACCCCTCCCTCCTTCCTCTGTCTCTCTCTTCCCCTCCCGCAGCCAAGGCTCCATTGGAGCAAAGATGGCCCGGGCGCTGGGGATGGCTCCTTGGCTTCTGCCCCAGGCGCTAGAGTGGCTCTGGTTGCAAAAGAGCGACGCCCTGGAGGGGCAGAGCATCGCCCCCTGGTGGGCAGAGCATCGCTGTCTGACTGTCTCTCCCCGTTTCCAGCTTCAGAAAAAAAAAAAAAAAATCTGAAAGGACCAGGAAAGGTCCTAGAGGGTGTGTGTAAACCCTTGAGCTGATGGAACATAAGAAAGTCAGGGATCCAGGCCTGACCAGGCAGTGGCGCAGTGGATAGGGGTCAGACTGGGAAGTGGAGGGCCCAGGTTCAAGACCCCGAGGTCGCCAGCTTGAGTGCAGGCTCATCTGGTTTGAACAAAGCTCACCAGCTTGAGCCCAAGGTCGCTGACTCAAGCAAGGGGTCACTTGGTCTGCTGTAGCCCCCGGTCAAGGCACATATGAGAAAATAATCAACGAACAACTAAGGTGCTGCAACAAAGAATTGATGCTTCTCATCTCTCTCCCTTCCTGTCTGTCTGTCCCTATTTGTCCCTCTCTCTGTCTAACTCTCTGTCTCTGTCACAAAAAAACAAACAAACAAAAAAACAAAACATCAGGAATCCAGGCCTGACCTGTGGTGATGCAGTGAATAAAGCTTTGAACTGGAATTTTGAGGTTGCCAGTTCAAAACCCTGGGCTTGCCTGATCAAGGTACATATAGGAGTTAATGCTTCCTGCTCCTCCCCCCTTCTCTCTCTCTCTCTTCTCTCTCTCTCTCTCTCTCTCTCTCTCTCTCAAAATGAATAAAATCTAAAAAAAAAAATCAGGAATCCTGGAGGACCATTCTAATGGCTATTTACCTACTTTGTTAGGGAAATATTTCAATTTAACAACCAGGGTGGCCAGAGCCACTTGACTGGTGTCAATCCTGACTCAGACATCCCACGCTAAGAAACCCTAGGGTGAGTTAATTTGCAGTCTTTCATATGCCATATAAGCCTGAGTTACTCTGGGAGGTCCCTCTAGGTCAGTGGTCCCCAATCTTTTTTGGGCCACAGACCGGTTTAATGTCAGAAAATATTTTCACTGACCGGCCTTTAGGGTAGAACGGATAAATGTATCACGTGACCGAGACAAGCGTCAAGAGTGAGTCTTAGATGGATGTAACAGAGGGAATCTGGTCATTTTTAAAAAATAAAACATCGTTCAGACTTAAATATAAATAAAACGGAAATAATGTAAGTTACTTATTCTTTCTCTGCGGACCGGTACCAAATGGCCCGCGGACCGGTACCGGACCGTGGCCCGGGGGTTGGAGACCACTGCTCTAGGTAATAGTCCACTAGGACCCCGACCCTTTGATGAGAATTTGTTGACTAAATGTCAGAAGGCTGAAGGCCAGGGCCCCTGTACACTCACCTGCTCGTAGCCGGGGCAGCAGCTGGGACAGAGCCTGCAATTGCTTGTGCTGGGCAACCTGCTCCCGCAGGGGCTCTAGAGTCTGCACAGCCTCGGCCATGCCTCGGAGCAACCCATGGGCCTGGCCCAGCGCCTCACGGGCTTCTTGTGCAGCCTCAAGGGCCTGGGCCAGCTGCCACACACCAGTTTTCACACCCTCCAGGTATGACTGCACCACTGACTGTGGAAGGGAGGGCAACAGTAAGACCTGGCCAGCCCTGCCACCCACCCCAGCACTCCTGCCAGATGCCCACCTTGATCCGTGCTTCCAGGGAGCAGGTACGCTGCACCTCACGGCTGCGGTACTGGCCCAGCCTGGCCAGCTGCTCTGGCTGGTAGAAGATGCCTGAGGCCCACTTGAGTGCTGCACCCCGGGCTAGCTGCTCTGCCTTCTCCTGCTCTGGCCACTCAAGTCCTGGGCAGGAAGAGCCTGGGCAGCCACATCACTTGGGCAGGGCCTGAAGGAAGCAGCTGCTGACCCTGCTCCCCTTCCTGCTCCTTAGCCTGGCCCCTAGGGCAGTCCACTCTTCTCGCTAACCAACAGGCTCCAGCCAGACCTGGCAGGGAGGACCCAACCCCACCATTCCAGTCTTTCTTATTACAGCCCTCCCCCAAGCCACCTGGATGGGCTCATACCTGAAGGAAGTGCCAGCTGCATTTCGTCCTTGACCGTGGAGTCCATGTTAGGCCCTGGAAGAGCCAGAGCTGAGGTGCGAGTCCAGGCAATGGTCTGAGTTAGAGCGGGCAGGGTGGATGCTTCTTTGAGCTGCAGACTCTGTCTCGGCCTCTCTGAGAAGGAGGAGGACGGCTCCTGCCCGGGCTCCTCGGAAAATGAGAGGGAGGCGGGTGTGATGGGGAGGCACCTAGGAAGTCTTCCTTGCTGGATTTCTCAGTTTTGCCCCTGAAGATGCCAGGTGAGGCAGGGTAGGCACAGGCCTTCACTGGTCCCCTGTCCTGTTCTGAGTTGCAGAGGACAGTTTGGTGTGGGACTCACTAGGTTTGACCAGGCGTCCAGTACTCCCTCCTCTGCAAAGGGCGTTGGCCTTGAGGATGGCCCTCTCCCCCGGCCCTCACAGGGGAGTTGGGTACTCCCTCTACTGGCTCACAGGGACTGAGTGACTGGCTCACAACACAGCATGCAGCAGAATTCCTCTTCCCAAGGAAGCCTCTGTCCCACCTCCCTGTCCAGGAGCCTCCTCCTCCCTCCAAGGTCCCTCCTTCCCAAAGACCACGTGCAGGAAGGAAGGAAGCTGAGTCTGGCATTTTATTCCCAACAGGAAAGAGCATCTGTACTGTGGGATTGAATGGGGAGGGCTGGGCCCCACTTCCTTGGGTGGGGGGAGTGTACTGCCTGTGATTATTGAGTCTTGACCAGTCCACCCAGGACCTCTTAGTGCCCAGAATAGACATGAACTAGATGGCTCTAACCTGGGGTGGAGAGTGGGGTACGCAAACACGGATACAGACAACATCACAGTATGAAAACTGTTGACAGGCCCCTCAGAGGAACTTGACAGAGGAGGGTGTGTACCTCTGCAGAGGAGTGAGAAATCACAAGCTGTTGTGAAGAATGTGTGTGTGTGGTGGGTGATGGCAGGAGAGGGAGGGTCAAGGGCTATGAAAGCAGTTTATCTTGAGAGTTAAAGGGCACTATGGAAAGGACTACAAGTAGTAATAATGTAGTGGATGTAGGCTGCTGAGGTCTCACAGCTGATCCTCTCAGTCAGTATTGGGTTGCAAAGACCCAGTACCCTTGCCTGGACATGGAATGCATTGGAAGGGCCACCCCAGTTTCAGAGCTCCTAGTAGAATGGGTAGGCCTCTATTATAACTGCAGTGCAAGTAAGCAAGAATACAAGCAAACAAACAAACAAACAAAACTAACTGCAGTGCAGTTCAATTCCTTCTCTATCCAATTTGCTTGTCTTACAAGTGGGAATCCTCCATTCATTTCCTGTAGGTAGATTCCTGTGTCAAAGTCTGTTTCCCAGAGAACTTGACCTAATATAAACAATAATAAATAACAAAAATAATACCAGAAAACTCATAATCCTTCCTGTATGCTAGGAACTAACTGCTCTAAGTGCTTTACGTATATTTACACATTGGTAAATATGTTTTGCATTGACCTGACCAGGTGGTGGTGCAGTGGATAGAGCATTGGCCTGGGATGCAGAGGACCCAGGTTTGAAATTCTGAGGTCACCAGCTTCAGCGCAGGCTCATCTGGCTTGAGCATGGGCTCACCAGCTTGACTGCGGGGTCGCTGGCTTGAGCGTGGGGTCATAGACATGACTCCTCCATGGTCACTGGCTTGAGCCCAAGGTCGCTGGCTTGTGCAAGGGGTCATTCACTCTGCTGTAGCCCCGGGGGTCAAGGTACTTATGAGAAAGTAATCAACAAACAACTAAGGTGTAGCAATGAAGAACTGATGCTTCTCATCTCTCTCCCTTCTACCTGTCCCTCTCTCTGTTTCTCTCGCAAAAAAAAAAAAAAATAAAAATAAATAAATAAATAAATAATTGTAAAAACTATATATTTAAAAATATGTTTGCATTTGCTGAAAGTGGTTTTTAAGTCCATGGCCTCTGAGTACTGCAGTGTGGAGAGAAGAGAAAGATGAGTTTGGGATCAAGGAAGGGGGGTGGAGTTGGAGAAGAGGACAAGCTAGATGTAGTTAGTGCTTACTGTTTGGCAGTAAGTGAGGTACCATAATAGGGTAGGTGACCCCAAGACAGTGGGGCAGCTTATGCGAGCAGGACTGGGGAAAGATATTGGGTTTATTCAACAGCATGGTCTCATCTGCTGA
Source organism: Saccopteryx leptura (assembly GCF_036850995.1). Lineage (NCBI taxonomy): Eukaryota > Metazoa > Chordata > Mammalia > Chiroptera > Emballonuridae > Saccopteryx > Saccopteryx leptura. The sequence continues at coordinate 17,641,320 of NC_089511.1, forward strand.
GAAGGGGTTGGGGCACAGTTAGTGGACTTGGGGCAGGTTGGCCATTGAGAAAGGTTTCCATGGCTCCCTCTCCTTTACTGCCAGGGCTCCGAGGCGAGTCCCGTGATTCCCGGGTTGTTTTCGTCCTTTTCGGCGATTGAACATTTGCTGATGTCCCCAAAATTTGCGGCCGTGCCTGCAGAGAGGAATTGCTCCAGGTTCCCTAGGAGAACGCGGGGCGGAAGCGGAAGCAGCGATGCTGGCGCCGGCGGCTGGGCGGTGAGGAACGGAAGCGGAAGTGGCGGCGGCGCCGGCCTGGCCTGGCCTGGCTAAGGGGAGGCGGCGGGCGGGCGAGATGGCGGAGGCCGGGCCACAGGCGCCGCCGCCCCCGGGCACTCCAAGCCGGCACGAGAAGAGCTTGGGACTTCTCACTACCAAGTTCGTGTCGCTTCTGCAGGAGGCCAAGGACGGCGTGCTTGACCTCAAGCTGGTGCGGCCTGGGCTAAGGGGCGACGGAGGGATGATGGAACAGGCCAGAGCCGGTAGCGGGAACCCTCGGAGCGGCCCAGCGAAGCCCTCAGAGAGCAGACCGCCATCTGTGTGGGAGGCATAGAGTTGTTTCATTCATTCGGCTGAGGCTATTGGGTGTCAGCCATGTGCCAGTCTCTGGGCTGCAGGTGCTGATCCTCGTGGCCCACCGTGCCTGGGGAGAAGAGCATCAGAACAGCAGTTCAGTTTGCACTAGCCCTCTTTACGCTCTGTGGTCCTGAACTGCTGTAATGTCTGGGAGGAGGGTTGGGATCGTCCACCCCCTTTCCGGACCGCTCCATACCAAGTCTTAGGATACCTGAGGGCAACCTGAGAGTGGGGCCGAGCATCCTTCTCTCTGTTCTCTCTGCCAGGCAGCTGACACACTAGCTGTGCGCCAGAAGCGGCGGATTTACGACATTACCAACGTGCTGGAAGGTATTGGGTTGATCGAGAAAAAATCCAAGAATAGCATCCAGTGGAAGTGAGTGGGGACACCTGGGAGGGCAATGGGATTTCCTACCTAGAAGGATTGGGTTAGGGGTGGAGGGTACAGGAGAGAGCAGGGGCCATAGAACCCAGAATTTCTGGCAGCTCCTCTCAGCTCTCCTCCCTGGGCTCAGGGGTGTGGGGCCTGGCTGCAATACTCGAGAGATTGCGGACAAGCTGATTGAGCTCAAGGCAGAGATCGAGGAGCTGCAGCAGAGAGAGCAAGAACTGGACCAGCACAAGGTGTGGGTGCAGCAGAGCATCCGGAATGTCACAGAAGACGTGCAGAACAGCTGATATCCTCCTGGCGGTCCCTGCTCCTGGGGTGTGGGCAAGGGGCCCTCTAGTCCAGCTGGGTTTGCTCTGTGTTGCCCTGGGTTCTGTTCCTCTTGGAAGGATGGTCCTGCAGTTCCTGGCCAGGCCTCAGTCTCCTGCTTCCCTCTCAGAGCCCCTCCCCCACCAGTCTTGGCCTGTGATCCTCCCCATCTAGACTCCAGGCCCCAGGACTTTCTCTGAGAGCTTGTACGTTAGACTTCTGCTAAAAGAAGTGAGTCTTTTTTGGTCTTCTATCTGTCACCATAGGCAGGGCATCAATTGTTCTCCTTAACCCCCACACCTTGGCCTATGTGACTCATGAGGACATCTGCAGATGCTTTGCTGGTGAGCAGAGCCTGAGTGGGGGGAAGTGGGGGTGGGTCTGGGCTGAGCCACAGTCGTGAGCAGTGGGTTCAGTACCCAAAGAGAGTTCCTGGGGCCTTCCTAAAGAGGAATCAGGCCGGGTAAGTCCTGGGTTTGAGGATCGCTGGGACCATGTGGAAGCTAACCATACATAAGAATCCTGGACTGGGTCCCAGAGTCAGTCCCCATCCTCACTGTGCTTTGGGTTTGGCTTCTCTGGTGTGACGAGCATAAGGGGGACGGTGTGTGTACATGTTCATTTGTGCATGCTTATATGCAGAGGGCAATAATGCCACTTCTGACCTGTAGTTGGGTTAGTGGTAGTGTGGGCACAGGAACTGTTCCTTCTACATCTTTCATTCCTCAGACTGGTCCTGGGGAAGGGAGGTTGGCCTTGGCCAGAACACCTACAGCTAGGAAGCAGCTCTCAGTTGAGGAGTGGAATGTCCTCGGTCAGCAATTTTTTGCTCTATGTGTTTGGATCCAGATTTTCTGGTTACTGACCCCTGGGCTCTTGGAGGAAGAAAAGCTTTAGTTCTCGGCCCCAGCTACTATGGGAGATGGGTGAGGCCTACTGTCTAGCTCCTCAGAGACCATGATCTTCCTCCTTGCTCCAAGGGACAGGAACCCCCATTCTTAGCTCAGATTGAGCCCCTGGGCCCTGACCCATCCTCCTTCTTATTCTAGGAGACACCCTCCTGGCCATCCGGGCTCCATCTGGCACCAGCCTGGAGGTGCCCATCCCAGAGGTGGGTGCTCAGCTCAGGCAGACTGGGTTGGTCAGGGGCGGGTGCTGGCTGTGGAACCCGATAAGTCCCGGGTGGGGCAGGTAAGGGGAGGCCCGAGGTTTCGGGTTATCTAGGAGAACGGGCAGCCTGGGGTGGGAGAGGACGATGTGGCTTGGGGTCAGGCAGAAGCCAAGCCTGTTTCCAATTCCACCTGCCTCCCAACCCCGTCTCATTCCTCCAGGGCCTCAATGGGCAGAAGAAGTACCAGATTCATTTGAAGAGTATGAGTGGCCCCATTGAGGTGCTGCTGGTGAACAAGGAGGCATGGAGCTCACCACCTGTGGCAGTGCCTGTACCGCCACCTGAAGACCTGCTGCAGAGCCCACCTGCTGTCTCTACTCCTCCACCTCTGCCCAAACCTGCTGTGGCCCTGCCCCAGGATGCCTCACACCCAAGTAGTCCCCAGGTGACCTCTACCACCTGTCTCCCTGGCAGCACCAAAGCCCAAGGGATGGCCAGTCAAGCAGCTGAGATCACAGGTGAGGCATGAGCATCTGGTGATAGTGTGATCTCTGGGGCCCAAGATACACTACCTCTGTGTTGTGGAATGCTATACTCAGAGCTGGAAGAGACCTTGTGGGGGTTCTTTTCCTGGCCCCCAGCTGGCCTCCCCTTGCTGTGACAAGGGAGCCCTTTTTAACAGGGAACCTCTGACTGTGTGAAGGGGCATTAGTGGTGGCAGTTTCCCCCAGGTCCACCTCTGTCTCACATGCCCAGGCAGCCCCTCTTGAAATGTGGTCACAGAAGCCATGTTGTCCACAAGTCTCCCTGTTAAAGTCCTCATGCGCCTGTTTCCTTCAGTACTTTATTTCCAGGTTACCTCTTTGGGGGTGACTGGCATTGCTAATTCTCCCTGGGCCCAGGAATCAGAGCTGTAGTCATCCTGGCCAAGGGTTCTGTCACTGCCAACTTCAATATCCCACTTCCTGCCTCTAAGTGACTGGGTTCTGGCATGTGGTTGCAGTGAGTGGCGGCTCTGGAACTGATAGCAAGGACAGTGTTGAGCTTAGCTCACTCCCGCTGGGCCCGATGGCACTGGACACCCGGCCACTGCAGTCCTCGGCCCTGCTGGACAGTAGCAGTAGCAGCAGCAGCAGCAGCAGCAGCAGCAATAGCAGTTCATCTGGACCCAACCCTTCTACCTCCTTTGAGCCCATCAAGGCAGACCCCACCGGCGGTGAGTACTTGCCCCATCAGGAGTGAGGAGAAGTCAAGACAGAATTGGGGCTGGAAACCCAGCTCTCTTATCTCCTTAGCCAGAGCTGGCCAGTAGAAGGGCCAGCCCTTACCATCAGCCTTGCCTAGACCAGAGCTCTGCCAGCCAGAGTGAGGAGCCTGGTCTTCAGCATCAGTGCTGGTGCCCCTTTGTCCTCCTTACTGGTCTGTCACAGAACTCCCTGGCCCTCTCTCAAACCCTTTCTGCCACCTTTGGACTTGAGTCTCAGAAGGTGAAAGCACTCTCTTGGGGAAGAGGCTGTGGTATGGCATTTATTTATTTATTTATTTATTTATTTATTTTTAAATTTTTCGGAAGTTGGAAACGAGGAGGCAGTCAGACAGACTCCCGCATGCGCCTGACCGGGATCCACCCGGCACGCCCACCAGGGGGCGATGTTCTGCCCATCCGGGGCGTCGCTCTGCTGCAACCAGAGCCATTCTAGCACCTGAGGCAGAGGCCACAGAGCCATCCTCAGCGCCCGAGCCAACTTTGCTCCAATGGAGGCTTAGCTGCGGGAGGGGAAGAGAGAGACAGAGAGGAAGGAGGGGGGGGGGGGGTGGAGAAGCAGATGGGCGCTTCTCCTGTGTGCCCTGGTCGGGAGTCGAACCCAGGACTCCTGCACGCCAGGCCGACGCTCTACCACTGAGCCAACTGGCCAGGGCCTGTGGTATGGCTTTTAGGCTGCACAGGTGGGCAGCACCTTGCCAGGAGAGGTGATATTATCTGCCTGGAGTCCCATCTCCATCCTGCAACTTTAGTATTTGCTTCTTCCAGGACTCGTTCTCTGCCCACAAGCACTGCTCTCCTCTTCTCTGTCTGGACTCTGACAAAGTCATCTCCACTCCACTTCACATCTTGGTCTCTTAGTCGCCCTGGCTGCAGCAGTCAGGACCTCTGCACTCACCCCACACACCATGCTCGTGATAAGTGGCCCAGCCCTGCCTGCCAGCTGCAGTGGGTTTCGAGGCTTATGTGCTCTTATGCTCTCTTGCTCCATATCGATGCCTTTCCCCCTTGTTTGGCCTTCATGATGCCAGCTCTTGGAGCTTCTCTCTCACTGGCGCTTCCTTAAACATGGACACTTCCAGGTCTCTGTCCCGTTCCACACCTGTGAGGGCTAGGTGAGCCCACACCTCCGTCTTGCCTAGGTCATTTGCCTGAACTCCACACTCATGTCCACGTGCCTTCCTCTGCACATCCAGTGGGCACTTCATTCCCATGTGTCCTCAACGGAAACTTGCTTTCCCAGTTCTAGCTCCCCAGCTCAGGTCAGCTACTAAGTGAGTTCTGTTGCCGACATCTCATATTTTCTACTCTCAGGATCACTGCCAGCCATCTCTTTTAAAATTTTCACCATTTTCCTCTTGACCACAGCTGACAAGGATCTGTCTGAAACACAGCCTGATTGGCACTTCTCTGTTGACAAAAGTACTTTGAATGGCTTCCTAAGGCCTGCTGGATAAACCCGACTAGCATATGGCATCCCTCGTGATCCAGCCCCAGCCCTTCTCTCCAGCTTCATTCTCTTCTGCTTCATGTGCACTTCCTCCCAGCCAGACCTTTGTAGCAGGGTTGTCACTGTGAAGCACTAGTCCTTGTTGAAGTGTCTGCCTCTTCCTTTGCCAGGTGACCCTACCAGGTGTGATGTCTGAGCCTGGTACTGAGGAAGTGCTCAGTAAGGGTGGGTGGGCATAGATAGGGCATTCCCCAGGTAGGGCATCCTCCATCGGACAGGGTGTCTGTCCTCCATCAGACAGGGTGTCTATCCCTCCAGCAGACAGGGTGTCTGTCCCTTCAGCGGACAGGATATCCATTCCTCCATCGGACAGGGTGTCCTTCCATCGGACAGGGTATCCCTCCATCGGACAGGGTATCCCTCCATCGGACAGGGTATCCCTCCATCAGACAGGGTATCCCTCCATCAGACAGGGTGTCCTCCATCAGACAGGGTGTCCCTCCATCAGACAGGGTGTCCTCCATCAGACAGGGTATCCCTCCATCAGACAGGGTGTCCCTCCATCAGACAGGGTATGCATGCTGAGACAAGAGAGTGAAGGAGTCTGCTTGCTTTCCTGCAGCACTTCTGAGTTCGAAGGGCTTTACCAGTTACTGCAGTGAGCCTTTGGTACCCTGGGCTCAGTGCTGAGGAATTTGGGTGAACAAGGGAGACTGACACACAGTGCCAGCTAGGCTTGTTTGTGGCAGGGCCTCCCATCTTTTCAGCTGTGTGGAGCCCTAGGGTGGGTGGTATAGGATCTGAGGAAGTTGGGAACTAGAGTGGGACCATGCTGGACCTCTGTGCCCTTGAGCATGAATGACTTCTTTGTCTTTCAGTTCTGGAACTCCCTAAAGAGCTGTCAGAAATCTTTGATCCCACACGAGGTAGGGCTGTGTTCCTCCTTGGGGTTAGGGTAACAGGAACAGTTTATTGGGTCTTATAGCTATTTTTTTGCCCTTCTGAGGACCTATGGTTGTGGTTGGTTCCTGGACAAACTATAAAAGTTCCTGGTTTGGGGGGAGGGTCCCCTTCATGGGCTTTGGTGGGTGGAGAGGTAGGAGCCAGAATGTAACTGAGCTCTCCCTCCTCCCACAGAGTGCATGAGCTCGGAGCTGCTGGAGGAGCTGATGTCCTCAGAAGGTGGGTGGTCCAGGAAGGTGGGGGGTGAGTGTGGACTGGGGTTTGGGTGGCTCTTGGGTGGGGCCTTGGCCCCAGGCCTCAGCCTGGTGCTCTCTGCAGTGTTTGCCCCCCTTCTGCGCCTTTCTCCGCCCCCTGGAGACCACGATTACATCTACAACCTGGATGAAAGTGAAGGTGTCTGTGACCTCTTTGATGTGCCTGTTCTCAACCTCTGATTGATGGGGACATGCCCTGTGTGGCTGGAACACAGACTGTCTAACCTGAGGGCTGCTTGGGGGTCTCCCCACACCGCACTCCTACACAGCTTGAGAGCCACAGGCTCCCGACTTCCCCAGCCTTCCCTCACGGCACAGTTCTGGCCACAGCCCCCGCTCCTGCCCCGACACAGACACCCACCCCGGTGTTGCGCTGGGAGAGCAGGAGGGAGGGGCTCAGTGCCCTCCATGGTGGAGCCAGAATATTTGCCTCTCCTTTTCTGGAGACTTCCCCCACATTGTACTCCTTGTACCCTTCCTGAGCCCAGGCTCTGCAGCCACCCAGTGTCACAGGAGGACCCACCTTGACTCCATAGGGTAGCCTGTCTAACTCCCTGCCCGCTCCTCCCCCTCCCGGGAGGGAAGCTGAGGTGGAGCTGGGCACTCCCAGCCACACTTCTGGCCTCCTTCACCTCTCCCTGCCCCCTTGACCCTAAGGCTCCTACTGGGCCTCTCCTGCCCTCCCCTTCTGCCTGGCCCTTAGCTCTGACATCCTGTAGGTGGTGTTGGGAGGGGGGTTGCTAACAGGAAGGAACAGTGATCTCTAGTTAGGAATCTGGGCAGGTGAGTCCCTGAGGATTGGCCCTATAGTCCTTGTTTATTCATTTACTTTCATTTAGAGTCATTTGCAGAGATTTAGAAAGATTTGCAGTAATGAATGGATTACTATATAAAGATTATTTTTATACTTTTTACAGCAAAATAAATTGTAATATTTGTACAGTGTCCAAGCGAATAAAGATCATGCCTAAGGCTATCTCTGGTCTGGTTCTTTTGGGGCCCCTCCCTGGGGCTGCTGGAATGCTGGTGGGACTGGGTGGGTCACCTTGCTGGAATAGGAGGTGTGGCTACGCTAGCAGCCCGCCCTCTCTGCCCCCACCTGCCGCACCTTGGGGCGGGGCCACCTCGGCGGGGCGGGGCAGGGCAGGCAGTCCTCCTACTGTCCCCCCCCCCCACCCGGAACTAGCCTTGGCTCCCTCGGGAAGGCCGCGGCGCCCGGCCAGGAGTGGGGACCTGGGTAGAGAGTACGGGTCACGGGCATCAGGCCGCGACAGGACGCCCTTGTCCCCAGGGGCCTAGACTCAGTGCGCCCTTGGCAGGAGTTGGCACAGTTTGAAAGTTACAGGCACCCCGCCCCGCTGGACCATGGCGCCCCCACGGGACGTGGTGAAGATCGCCGTTCAGAAGCGTGACGCCATCCCGCAGCTCATCCAGCTGGACCAGGTCACCCGGCCTGTCTGGCCAACATTCATCTCACCACCCACCTCTGGGTTACGCCATTCCCCCTGGAACAGCCCCCCCTACCCCTTCCCCAGATTCCTCCCCAACTCTTCCTCACACCTGGCTCCGTGAGTGACTTTTTCACTTGCAGGCAAAGCCCCTGGCGGCTGTGCTGAAGGAGGTGTGCGACGCGTGAGTGCAGGCGTGTCAGGCCAGGGGTGGGGGAGCGTCGAGGGTGGGGGTGCCCCTTACCTCCCTCACTGAACCTCTGCCCGCAGGTGGAGCCTGACTCACTCTGAGCGCTATGCCCTGCAGTTTGCTGATGGGCACAGGAGATACATCACCGAGAATGTGAGTCCCCTCTCCCATTAGGCCCCTTCTGATTCCTGATTCCTGGCCCTGGTTCATCAGACTCCTTATCCTACTGGAATGTGATCTTGCACCGTGTTCCAAATCCTCCCTCACTGACAACCCCAATTAACCAATCCTCAGAGCCTTTCTTGACTTCTCTCCCTTTTCTGCTGTCTTCTCCAGAACCGCTCCGAGATCAAGAATGGCAGCATACTGTGCCTCAGCACTGCCCCAGTAATACCCCTCCTAGTCCCACCTCATTCCCTGCCCCCCCTGCTGTGCCTCCTTTCTGCCCCCTGCCCCTCTACCCCAGGTCTGGAGGCCCAATCATATCCCTGCTGTGCTCTAGTGGACACCCTGGTCCCCACACCTTCAGTTCCCGCTTCTTCCCTCCACCCAGCATTCTCACCTTTGCTTCTGCTCCTGCCCCTGCCAGGACCTTGAGGCTGAGCAGCTTTTGCATGGGCTGCAGAGCCGGAGTCCTGAAGGGCGCCGGCAAGCCCTGCAGCAACTTGTCCTGTTGGCCCCAGACATGACCTTTGCCCAGGAGGTCATCAGCCGAGATGGGCTTCAGAAGCTAGGCACCATCATTGAGGAAGGGGACGAGTGAGCATTGGGTTGTGGTGGGTGGTGGACATGGTGGGGCTGAGGGTCCTGATCTGGCCCTGCTCAGCCCCGGATGTCCCCCCAGCCTAGGGGAGGTGCTGGCCCTCACACTGCAGGTCTTCTTGGAGCTCATGGAGCACGGCGTGGTGTCCTGGGAGACGCTCAGTGTCCCCTTTGTTAGGAAGGTGGGTGGGCTTTTCTAGGGACAGCAGGTAGGGGCAGTGGAGTGGTATCAGGCTCTGGCCGTGCATGTTGGTCAGGTGGTGACAACCCCTGCCCCTCTTACAGGTGGTGTGCTATGTGAACATGAACCTGATGGATGCGTCTGTACAGCCCCTAGCCCTCAGGCTGCTGGAGAGTGTGACCTTAAGCAGCCCTATCCTGGGCCAGCTGGTCAAGAGTGAGGTGCCACTGGATAGGCTGCTGGTGCACCTACAGGTGTAAGTGTTTGGGGGTGGGGTACAGATGTGAGGAGCACAGCCGGATCCTGGATGGCCGGTTGAGCCCTCTTCTTGTCCCAGGATGAACCAGCAGCTGCAAACCAAGGCCATGGCACTGCTGACAGCCTTGCTGCAGGGGACCAGCCCTGTTGAACGTAAGGTGAGTGTCCTTCTGGTAGATGGATGGGGGCAGGAGCTGTGAGTACTGTGCTCCACTCTGGGTCTACTGGGTGGGTGCTTATGGAGGGGCTACATCATCTAAGCCCCCTTCCCACCCACCCTCAGCACATGCTTGACTACCTGTGGCAGAGAAACCTTCGCCAGTTCATCTATAAGGTAGGAAGCCCTGGGCTAGCAGACCCCTCCCACTCCTTTCCCAGTGAGCCCATGCTCACACTCATGGACCGGCTGTCCTCCAGAACATCATTCATAGTGCAGCACCGCTGGGTGACGAGATGGCTCACCACTTGTACGTACTGCAGTCCCTTACGCTGGGGCTGCTGGAGCCGCGCATGCGCATGCCACTGGACCCCTACAGTCAGGTGGGTGCCTTTGGGTTACACAGGCTGGGGTCAGCTGGAGCTTGGTCTTGAATCTAAGATCATGACACACACACCCCCAAATGTGGACCACCAGGAGCAGCGGGAACAGCTGCAGGCTCTGCGCCAGGCTGCCTTTGAGACGGAAGGGGAGTCCCTCGGTGCCGGGCTGAGTGCTGACCGCCGTCGTTCTCTCTGTGCCCGCGAGTTCCGCAAACTGGGCTTCTCTGTGAGTGACCCTTACCCAGCTCCCCACCCCTGCCTCAGCCCAGAGCTGCTGTTGTTCCAGAGGGCCGGGGCCCCTCCTCAGCTTCCTGTCCCTCCTTCCTCAGAACAGCAACCCTGCACAGGACCTGGAGCGAGTGCCCCCTGGCCTGCTGGCCCTGGACAACATGCTCTACTTCGCCAGACACGCACCGAGTGCCTACAGCCGGGTCAGTGGCGGGGCAGTGGGCAGAGAGGGATGCCCGCCTGTGCAGGATCCCTGTGGCCTTAGCTGTGACTCCGCCCCATTCTCTGCTCCTACCACCCCAGTTTGTATTGGAGAACAGCAGTCGTGAGGACAAGCATGAGTGCCCCTTCGCCCGGAGCAGCATCCAGCTGACTGTGCTGCTGTGTGAGCTGCTCCACGTCGGGGAGCCCTGTGAGTGGGACTGGGCACCGTTTGTTCGGGAACGGGGGACGGAAGGGCAGAGAGGGCCAGGGGCTTCACATACTTCCTCCCTGAGCCCCTCCTGCCCCCCTGCTCCAGGCTCCGAAACTGCCCAGGACTTTTCGCCCATGTTCTTTGGCCAAGACCAGAGCTTCCACGAGCTCTTCTGTGTGAGCATCCAGCTGCTGAATAAGACCTGGAAGGAGATGCGGGCCACACAGGAGGACTTCGACAAAGTGGGTGGGAGCGAGCTGGGAGACCTGAGTCAGGGCAGGGGGGTGGGGCTTTGCCGGGTAGAGGCCTAGAGCTCAGACCCCGAACTGAACCTGGGGTCACCCCAGGTCATGCAAGTGGTTCGGGAGCAGCTAGCCCGCACACTGGCCCTGAAGCCCAGCTCCCTGGAGCTCTTCCGAACCAAGGTGAACGCGCTCACCTATGCAGAGGTGCTGCGCCTGCGGCAGACCGAGCGGCTGCATCAGGAGGGCACGCTGGCGCCGCCCATACTGTGAGTTGGTGGGGATGGGTCTTAGTCCTAGCCCCCACTTTCCCTGGTGCTCCATGGGCCTTGTCCCAGGTCACTTGGTGTGAACAGACCCCTCCCCCGACCCAGGGAGCTTCGGGAGAAGCTGAAGCCAGAGCTCCTGGGCCTGATCCGCCAACAGCGCTTGCTCCGCCTCTGTGAGGGGACACTCTTCCGCAAGATCAGCAGCCGAAGGCGCCAAGGTTGCTGAGTGGGCAGGGGGGCAGAGAGCTTCTGGCTTGGGGTCAAGGCCCCTCTCATCACTCCTTCCCTCTTCTTGCTGCCGCAGACAAGCTGTGGTTCTGCTGCCTGTCCCCCAACCACAAGGTGCTACAGTATGGGGACGTGGAGGATGGTGCCAGTCCGCCTGCCCCCGAGAGCCTCCCAGAACAGCGTAAGGAGGGCAGGGGCCCGGGCAGACCACTGCATGCCTCGGGACCCCTGGGGCCCAGTGGTCAGCCTGGCCTTCTTCCTGCAGTCCCTGTGGCTGACATGAGGGCACTACTGACTGGCAAGGACTGCCCCCACGTCCGGGAGAAGGGCTCAGTGAAGCAGAACAAGGTGAGGGCAGTGGAAGCCTGGGCTTCTTCCCGCCCGCCCCACTCTGCCCTGCCCCCTGCTCAGTGCCCCTTTGCCTCCCCAGGACCTCTATGAGTTAGCTTTCTCAGTTAGCTACGACCACGGGGAGGAAGAGGCCTACCTCAACTTCATCGCTCCCTCCAAACGGGAGGTGAGTGTCTGGGCAGGCTGAGCTCAGATGGGCAGATGGGCAGGGGAAGAGACTGGCAGGCCCTCATGGAGCTGACCCCGTCCCCAGTTCCACCTGTGGACAGATGGGCTGAGCACCCTGCTGGGCAGTCCCATGGGCAGTGAGCAGACACGGCTGGACCTGGAGCAGCTGCTGACCATGGAGACCAAGCTGCGTTTGTTGGAGCTGGAGAACGTGCCCATCCCTGAGCAGCCACCTCCTATCCCCCCACCCCCCACCAACTTCAACTTCTGCTATGACTGTAGCATCACAGAACCTTGACAGGCTGGCTAAGGGCTGCAGCCGCTGCTGCTGTGGTGGCCGTGAGAGTGAAGGATGGAGACGTGCAGGTGCCCTGAGCAGCGGAGGTTGCAGCAGAAATAAAGTCTGCTTGGCCCTTGAGTACGTATCGAGTCAGCTGTGACCCCTGGAGGCCAAGTCTGCCTTCAAACTTAGCTGGCAAATGAGATGTGGGGTATCAGGCCAGGGCCACAGGTTGGGGTCACAGACCTGGGCAGCTCCAGTTGAGGGGCTGGTGTTCTGGAGGGTGGGGACAGTGCTGGTTCTACAGAGAGGGGTGGCTGTGTTTGGTGGGCACCAACCAAGAGAGGGCTGGTGCTACCAGCCAGGTGAGGGAGAAGCAGCAGGGAAGGAGGCATCCAAGTGGACCCCTTCCTTGGCCTGCTCTGTGTCCTTTGTGTGACTTGGAGGCCCCTAAGTGAGAGGTAGGAAAGGAGAGATGGAGAGCTGGGCCTGCTTTGTGCTCAAGGGCAGACTTAAGATTCCAGAAGACGCCTGACCTGTGGTGGTGCAGTGGATAAAGCGTCGACCTGGAAATGCTGAGGTCGCTGGTTCAAAACCCTGGGCTTGCCTGGTCAAGGCACATATGGGAGTTGATGCTTCCTGCTCCTCCCCCCTTCTCTCTCTCTTCTCTCTCTCTCCCCCTCTTTCTCTCCTTTCTAAAAAAATGAATAATAAAAAAAAAAAATTAAAAAAAAAAAAAGATTCCAGAAGATGTCTGCAACTGGTGGGAGGATTTTTTAAGTGAGAGGAAGGGAAATAGATATTCCGCATGTGCCCCGACTAGGATCCACCTGGCAAACTGTCTGGGGCAAATGCTTGAATCAACCAAGCTATTTTTAGCACTTCAGGCTGCTGCTCAAATCAACAGAGCTACCCTTAGTGCCCAGGCCAATGCTCAAACCAATTGAGCCACTGGCTGTGGGAGGAGTATATGGAGGGGGAGAGAAGCAGATGGTCACTTCTCTTGTGTGCCCTGACCGGGGATTGAACCTGAGACATCCATATGCCGGGCCGATGCTCTACCACTGAACAACTGGCCAGGTCAGGACATTCTGATGAGGGAATTCAGTGCAGGAAGTCTGAATTCTGATTAAACCCACCACTGGAGGGTGGGATAGGGGCCAAAGGCAGGCCAGAGCCCCTGGAATCAGAATTGGCTAGGGGTACTAGGCCCGGCTGGAGGCCATGCTCAGAGGCTCTGAGGCAAAGAGCAGCACACCCACCCATAGGACAGGCTGAAAGCTGCCTCCACCCTCTGACCTTTTCTATGCTTCACGCTACCTTTCCCAGCACATCCTCAAATATATATATTTTTTTTTTTTAATTTTTTTTTTTTACAGAGACACAGAGAGAGTCAGATAGGGACAGACAGGCAGGAACAAAGAGAGATGAGAAGCATCAATCATCAGTTTTTCCTTGCGACACCTTAGTTGTTCATTGATTGCTTTCTTATATGTGCCTTGACCACAGGCCTTCAGCAGACCGAGTGACCCCTTGCTTAAGTCAGTGACCTTGGGTCCAAGCTGGTGAGCTTTGCTCAAACCAGATGAGCCCGCGCTCAAGCTGGCAACTTCAGGGTCTCGAACCTGGGTCCTCCGCATCCCAGTTCGATGCTCTATCCACTGCGCCACCACCCGGTCAGGCTCAAATATATTTTTTAACAGTGTTAACCATCAACATGTTACCTTGAAAAGGGATGAAATGACATCGGCTTTGGAGAATGTAAGGAGCTTCTCCCCCAGCTGTGCTTCTGATCGGGCACCCGAGATTTCCCACCACATTTGTACTCATCTGCTATTGAGTTCAAGGTGGAAACGGGGCAGGGATCCTAGATGCAGTCGTCTCCCAACATTCCTTCTCGGCGGTCCATGTCCTAGTACAGGCCACCATCATCTCACAAGACCCTCCTGAGTTCCTACTTCTGGTCTCGCCCCTCTAGCCCTCTCAGTAGCAGCTGTCCCAGCTGCTTTCTCAGACGTGAAGCTGATCTGCTCACACACCCCACCCCCACCCCAGGTTCTTCAGTGTTTCCCTCTGTCCAGGGGATACTGGTCACGGGACCGTGATGAGCAGAGTTGACATGGGTTGCAGACTTGTGGTTTCAGTCTTCCAACAGTGTGCTTATGGCTTGCAGGGTTCTCGGTGCTGGGTCTGTGCTGGCATCCTCCCTGCACCTGTTGGGGCCGGGACCCTCACACCAGCACCAGCTCTGGCCTGCCATGTGTAACTCCCAGTCTCTTCTGCCTGATTGCTTCCTTCTCTCTTTTCTGCTCATTTTGTCACTGCCTTAAGTCCTTCTTGACCTCCCAGGCTACGTTCATGGCTACCCCGGGCTCCTGGTCCCAGGTGCTTCTTTCTCTATTTGTACACACCCAGCACACCGGCTGTCCCTGTCTGTTGGCTGATTTGCCTCCCCAAATGGCCTGGATGCTGGGAGAGCTTTGTCACCTCTTAATCCCCACATAAAGCAGGCACTCAGGCAGCCTGGCTGGCTGCTCCTGAAACATGAACAGGCAGAGGGACAAAGTGTAGGTGGATGTATGGAGGGCCAGACAGACAGATTTTCTCAGAGCTGCTGTCGAGAATTCACTGGTACTGTTTAAGAGGTTTGACTAGATGACCTCTAATGACCCTGCCCAGAGATGCTATTCGCTATCCTCCTTGTCCTTTTTCCCCCTGAAGAGGATCTTCTAGACGATAGATATATCGTTCATCAGTGTGTTTCCGGGGCCTGGCTGGGCCAAGTGCTTACAAAGGCAATGTGCCTTTGCTGCAGCACCTGCCTGGGAGCTCATGCTGGGAGAGGCCTCTGGCTTTCTGGATTTTTTTTTTTTTTTTTTTTTTTTTGGTGGCAGAGACAAAGAGAGTCAGAGAGAGGGACAGATAGGGACAGACAGACAGGAAGGGAGAGATGAGAAATATCAATTCTTCATTGTGGTTCCTTAGTTGTTCATTGATTGATTTCTTTCTTTTTTTTACAGAGACAGAGAATCAGAGAGAGGGATAGATAGGGACAGATAAGAACAGAGAGATGAGAAGCATCAATCATCAGTTTTTTGTTGAGAAGCCTTAGTTCATTGATTGCTTTCTCATATGTGCCTTGACCACGGGCCTGCAGCAGATCGAGTAACCCCTTGCTCGAGCCAGCTGGTGAGCTTTTTTTTTTTTTTTTTTTTTTTAAAATTTTTATTTTATTTATTTATTTACAGGGACAGAGAGTCAGAGAGAGGGACAGATAGGGACAGACAGACAGGAATGAAGAGAGATGAGAAGCATCAATCATCAGTTTTTCGTTGCGACACCTTAGTTGTTCATCGATTGCTTTCTCAAATGTGCCTTGACCGTGGGCCTTCAGCAGAACGAGTAACCCCTTGCTGGAGCCAGCAACCTTGGGTCCAAGCTGGTGAGCTTTGCTCAAGCCAGAGGAGCCCGCGCTCAAGCTGGTGACCTTGGGTTCTCAAACCTGGGTCCTTCTGCATCCCAGTCCAACACTCTATCCACTGCGCCACCGCCTGGTCAGGCAAGCTGGTGAGCTTTGCTCAAACTAGATAAGCACACGCTCAAGTTGGCGACCTCGGGGTCTTGAACCTGGATCCTTCCGCATCCCAGTCTGACGCTCTATCCACTGCGCCACCGCCTGGTCAGGCCATTGATTGATTTCTCATATGTGCCTTGATGGGGGGGGGGCTACAGCAGACCGAGTGATCCCTTACTCGAGCCAGTGACCTTGGCCTCAAGCTGGTGAGCCTTACTCAAACCAGATGAGCCTGCGCTCAAGCTGGTGACCTCGCGGTCTTGAACCTGGGTCCTCCACATCCCAGTCCGATGCTCTATCCACTGCGCCACCACCTGGTCAGGAAAAATCTGGAATTTTTAATCTTGTTTGGGTTTACAACAGACTGTGGCTTGGCTGCTAAAGTTCAGTGCTGGTAGGGGACTGGGGAGCTCCTGTAGGGGACAAGGTGGGGCACAGGCCTTAGGTGGGAGCAATGGGCAGGGCAAGGGGCACGGGCTCTGCTCCTCCCTGGTATCAGGCCTATCACCTATCGGCCTGTGGCTTCTGGACCCAGGCCTGACCAGGACAGGAGCCTGCGTTTCCAGGGGCCTGTGGCAGCCTCCTGTAGCAGGAAAGGCCCCTGTTGGGCTGCGGGGAAGACTGATTAACCCCCCTCCAGTCCTAGCAGAGGTATTTATAGCTTGGGGAAGGGGCTCTGGGGTGTGTAGCAGAGGGAAACAGGCGGCATGGAGTTAAACTCCAGGTCAAAACCAGGGCTAGGAACTACGGAGGCTCAGCTGCAGGGCTGCATACTGACCTGACCTCAGAGTGTTTGGGTCAGATCAGCCCCTCCCACGAAGCGGGACTGGACACAGGTCAGCTGGGGTCGTTGAGCTTGGAATCGCCTGATGGCAGCCATGCCAATGCCAGGGCACATGGAGACATCTAACATCTGGATCTGCTTGCACGCCTGCCCAATAATATCCAGCGTTCTGCAAGGAGGCCACTGTGTGAGTGCCTGACCCGATGTGGGGTCCCAGCCCGGCCCCTCCTCTGTGGCATCATCAGATACTCACTGCTCTGTGAGCTGACTGCAGCCGGACAGGTTGAGGTGCTCCAGCCTGGGCCAGGAGCTGGCCGCCTGGGCCCAGCCTTCGTCACTGAGGAGGTTGCAGTGACTCAGCACCAAGAGTTCCAGGCTAGGGCAGCCCCTGGCCACAGCCACCAAGCCCTTGTCTGTGAGTGCCGGCAACAGGCTCAGTGACAACTGCCTCAGCTGGGGGAACTGGAGCACCTGCAAGGATGGGGGTGTGGGAATGGCGGGTAGTACGGCACTAGAGCCGGGTCTGGGACTCTTCTAGCTTCCCCCGCTCCCAGCTGAAGGACAGGCCATAGACAGCAGGTGCCAGTTAGAAAGGAACTTTTTCCAAGCAAAAAGTGGGTCAGCCCAGGCCCCTAGCCCCAGCCCCGGGATCCTCAGCCTCTCCACACCCCCAGCCCCGCACCTTCGCCACACTGGCGTCAGTCAGCTTGCTGCAGGCTGTGAGGTCCAACTCCTGCAGGGCCTGCAGCATGAGCAGGGAGGGGCCCTGTGGCTGGGGAGAGGGGTCCTTGGGGCTCACGGCCTGATGCTCCAGCTCTCGGTGTGGCTGTGGGAAGAGGCCCCTGCTCCTCAGCTTCCTCCCGAGTTTGGCTCTCAAATGCTCCTAGAGAGACTCAGGAGGGGCAGGAGGGCAGCTGAGCCCAGGGACCGCCCCACCCTCCATGACCTCGAAGATGCCACACCTGGGCTCCCTGTGCTGGCTCCTGACCTGGGTCCCTCAGCCCCAGAAGCCCCCAGTCACAGAGCTCCTTGCACCAGACCAGGCGCAGGACGGAGAGGGCAGGGAGGTAGGCGCAGATGGTCTGCAGGGTCTGGTTGGTGAGGGCCAAACAAGAGGATAAGTCTAGCACCCTGAGACTTGGGCCCAGCACTGGAATCAGGGAGCGCACTGAGCTGTCCTAAGAGAAAAATGGAGAAGGGAGAGAACAATGGGGAGAGAACAAGCCTGTGTCACCAGGCTTGGCAAGAGTCACTAGGAAGGTTCTGCCCAAGGTTCCGGCACCACAGGAAATAGGGAGCTACCAGAGGGTGCCCAGAGGGAAGCAACGATGTCACTGTGCCAGTGAAAGGTCCGTGTGGATGGGGTGAGCCATGGGGGTAGGCCTCCAGGGGGAGCGTGCTGGAGTAAAGGCCTAGACTGACTCGGGCAGGAAGATGCAGGTGGAAATTTCTTTTTTTTTTTGTATTTTTCTGAAGCTGGAAACAGGAGAGACAGACAGACTCCCGCATGCACCCGACCGGGATCCACCCGGCATGCCCACCAGGGGCAACGCTCTGCCCACCAGGGGGGCTATGCTCTGCCCCTCCAGGGCGTCGCTCTGCCGAGACCAGAGCCACTCTAGCACCTGGGGCAGAGGCCAAGGAGCCATCCCCAGCGCCCGGGCCATCTTTGCTCCAATGGAGCCTTGGCTGCGGGAGGGGAAGAGAGAGACAGAGAGGAAGGGCGGGGTGGAGAAGCAAATGGGCGCTTCTCCTATGTGCCCTGGCCGGGAATCGAACCCGGGTTCCCCGCACACCAGGCCGACGCTCTACCGCTGAGCCGACCGGCCAGGGCCGCAGGTGGAAATTTCTAAGGTATCTGCCCTGATTGTGCTCCCAGTCCCTGCTGAAGGGGTGGGCTGAGGCTGCCCTCCAACCACAGCTTATTGGGCTAGTTGTGGACGTCTGACCCCACTGACACAATCAGATATGTTCCCTCGAGTTTGAAACAGAACTGTGAGGTCACAGTGGGCACAGGACCTGGCAGAAGCAGTTGCGGTGGGAGGAACTGGAGCTAAGGGCAGAACAGAGGAGGCTGGTGTGTAGAGGGATGTGGAGACATGAGCATGTGAGGCCGGAGTCTAGCTAAGAGGCGCAATGGCAGAGGAAGATGCAGCCGGGCAGGGGAAGAGAGGCACCGTGGGGAAAAGGCTGAGAGACGGTTTTCAGGTTGGGAATACCCGGTCACATCGACAGACTGAAGGAATAACGCACTAAGAAGACTGGCACTACCACCCAGAGGGACAGGGCTGAGCCCCACGGAAGAGACTGGCTTCAGCCAAAAAGTGACCTTACTGCTCCCACATCACGTTACCTCCTTCGGGCCCTGCCTGAGGAGCCTCTTCGATGTAACCTCAGTGCCCCTTCCCCACAGGGTTCAGGTCTGTCACCTCCTTTCACCAGCCTTCCTTGTCTCTAGAACACCCGCCCTCCATAGCCCTTGGGACCGCAGTGGTCACCGAGCACAGGCAAGCGAGGCGTATGCCACCTCGTGGGCTGGGCCAGCCTGGCCTCTTGGCCTCCCTCTACCTGAGGCCACAGTGGGAGCTGCGGGCGGAGTGCTGGCGGCCTCACTGTCTTGTCTGGGCTCCTTTCCCCTCTCAGACTGGGTCCTGAGTTCAGTTCAGCACTATTCCTTGGACACAAACACTGGCAGTGCCTCCCTGGTGCCATATTCCCCGTGTCCCCAGCCCATGGTCCTAGCGAGGGGTGGCGGGGAGAGTAGGCTCACCTTGAGTGAGGAGCAATAGGCCAGGCTGAGGGTGGCCAGTGCGGGCGGAGCTCCGCGCACAGAGCCCAGGGCCTGGGCCAGTCCCCGCCCGCTCACCAGGCAGCAGTCAGCCATGTCCAGGCCCCGCAGCTCTCGCAGGGCCCCCAGGGCTGTACACCCCGCATCTGTCAGCCGCTGTAGCTTCCTCAGGCTCAGGCGCTGTAGGTGCTGCAGGCCCCGGCTCACAGCCACCAGTGCCTGGTCAGCCAGTTCTGAGCAGCCGCTGAGGTCCAGGGAGGTCAAGCCTGGTTGCTGGTGGCAGAGGGCAGCCACAGCCTCTGTGGAGAGGTCCTGGCAGTTCTGCAGGCTCAGCTCCTGCAGCTGTAGCCCGGCCACCTGGCCAAGGGCCTGCAGGGCCTCGGGTGGCAAGCCAGTGCCACTCAGGTCCAAGGCGCGCAGGCTACCAGCCCGCTCCTTCAAGAACTGCAGCAGGTTGTGGAAGGAGAGTTGGGAGGGGGAGGAGTCCTGGGAGCTGAGGGAGCCCCTGGTTGGACCTGGCTTGAAGGTGAGGTGACAGTAGGCCAGGGAGAGGCGCTCCAGGCTGGGGGCACAGCTGCTGAGCCGGTTGAAGCTGAGGTCGACCAGGTCTCGCAGGCCAGCCAGGCTGAGCTCGCGAAGGCCTCTCAGCGCCTGCTGGACCTGCTGTGCCGTCTCGGGCTGAGCGAGCAGCATGCCTGATGTGAAGAGGCTGTTGCAGCCACTGAGGTCAAGGCTACGCAAGGCTGGGCAGCCCAAGAGCAAGGCCACAAAGGAGGCCTCTGTGGGGCTACCCCCACCGAGGGACAAGCTCTGCAAGTGTGGGCCCAGGTGGTAGGCAACAGACTGCAACACCTGCTGTGAAACTGGTGAGCCATCCAGGTTGGTCAGACTGATGCAGGAGATGCCCCTAAGGCCCAGGCTCTTGATGGCTGGGAGGGAGGCCGAGCATACTGGAATGTTGTACCGCACATTCATCTGAAGGGCAGCAACAGGCCTGGGTTAGTCCTCTGGCCTCAGAGGGTGCTAGGCATCAGGTCTGGTGGCAAGTTGCTGAGTAGAGACTGAGGGCAGGTCAGGAAAGGGCCCTTCTACAAGGGGACCCCCTGTAGTATGTGGTTTATGTGTGGTTGAGGGGTGCTAGTGGGAAGTGTGAGCTGAGAGGGGAAGTCACACTGGGTCTCAGGGGATGGATGGCTATAGAAGGAGGAGCCTCCAGGGAGCAGGAGGACAAATTATGCTATACCCCCAACCTTTGAGACTTCTGGAAGGTGGCCCTGAGACCATGGACTCAGCCCTTGGCATCAGTTAAGCAACCAGCCTCCCCTACTTTCTCTAGAACATATAAATAGCCCTCAGAACTGAAAGTGGGAAGAAGGGAGGCAGGTGCCACTCACCACAACCCCCTGTGGCCCAGATGACTGAGGTCTGGGGCAGGTAGTGAGGCCAAGGTCCCCTGGTGGCTTCAGTGTCTCAGCCATAAGAATGTTTGCAGGCCCTGGCCGGTTGGCTCAGTGGTAGAGCGTCGGCCTGGTGTGCAGGAGTCCCGGGTTCGATTCTCGGCCAGGGCACATAGGAGAAGCGCCCATCTGCTTCTCTACCCCTCCCCCTCTCCTTCCTCTCTGTCTCTCTCTTCCCCTCCCACAGCCAAGGCTTCTTTGGAGCAAAGTTGGCCTGGGCCCTGAGGATAGCTCCATGGCCTCTGTCTCAGGCACTAGAATGGCTCTGGTTGCAACAGAGCAACGCCCCAGATGGGCAGAGCATCACCCCCTGGTGGGCGTGCCAGGTGGATCCCGGTTGGGTGCATGCGGGAGTCTGTCTGACTGCCTCCCCGTTTCCAACTTCAGAAAAATAAAAAAAAGAATGTTTGCAAAAATGGGTTTTGTGTGTAAGTGAAAATGGGTGCATTCATCATGCATATGTGCGCCCGCGCTAACACATGTGAGCTCCACAGGCTCCAGAGTTCATGATATGATCCCTGAGGATCATCCCTGAGGGTCCATCACATCCAGGTAAGGAACGAAAAGCCTCCATTTCTAGGGGCTGGAATGAAGAGAATGAGTCTCAGAGGCACTGAGGAACTGAGCTGGCCTTGCTGTAGGGGGAGCTGGGGAATGAGAGTTAGCGCACACAGTGTGGGGGCAGAGGATCAGTTCAGGGCTAAGTCGTTGTGGGAATAAACTGGTTTGTGTAGGAGTTTGGGTAGCCCCCAGCTAAGGAGATATTTCATAAAACCTTTCCCAACCTCGTGCCAGAGAGAGCCAAAGGGCAGGGGGTACAGGTCTTTGTGGAACAGGTCTGTGGCCAAAAGAAGAAGAGGGCTTGGCTTAAAAAATCCTAGCCCTATTTCTCTACGCCTGAAGATTTCCAAGTTGAAGGCAAGTGGTACTCAAAGAAGGCTCTTATCGTAAGGTACTAACACAATCCTGATGTAGGAAAGCAAGCTCCCTGAAGAAGCTGCCCTGCCAGCAGCAGTAAGAACAAGCTCACGGTTCCTGGTGAGCCCAGCACATCTTTGAAGGGAAGCAGAAAGGTAGAAATGACAATAGCACTCCTGCAGGATACTGATCAACAGGACCCTCCCAGGAAGACACATGGAGCTCATCCTCAGGGGTGGAAGAACCACCTGGCTTCTGCCAGAGAGAAGCAGCCACCTATGGCCACCATGGCTGTCATCATGGGAAGGAGCAGGTGGTAAGTGATGAGGACCAGCTCCCGACTGCTTCCACAGGAATCGTGGGTAAAACCAGCTTCACTTTCCACATCCCATTCCCTGAATGTGGTCACTGTGGATGAGAGGAGCGCTCGGGGACACAGAGGGGTAGTGGGGGCTCCCAAGGAACTGGGTCCCTCTCTCAGTAACCAGTGAGGGTGGGGAGGGTGATGAAATGATCAGGGAGGAGGTTTTAGAAAGGAAAGGTAAGGCAGGCCTCAGAGCCCCGAATGCCAGACAAGCCAACCAGATGCTGCATGGAGTGAACTACGGCTGGGGGAGTAGAGTCTGCTGCTCGCCCACCCAGGCAGCACTCGCCCCTCAGTCACAGGCTACCCCACAGGCCCCAGCTCCGCCTGCCTTCGGCTTCCTTTTTCTCCTTCCTTCCTGAGCCCAGTGGGGCAGGAATGTTCTCCCCTTTCCAACCGCCTCCCTATGAACAAGCTAGACAAACAGCTGTGGGAAGGAACTGCAGTCCAGGATCCAAGCCCAGAGCTGGCTCGTAGTAACAAAAACCACTGGGTAGGTAAAGGGGCAGGGCCTGGCCTAAGGACTTCCAGCCCACCCACCTCCCTGCTCCCCACCATGTGGAGAGGGCAGCCTCTAAGTCAGGGGTCTCAAACTTGCAGCTGGCGGGCCGCATGCGGCCTGCCGAACAATTTTGTGCGGCCTGCAGACTAATCCACGGGCTTACTTAATTTTATCCAAAATATTTTGAACTTCATGGATTAGTCTACAGGCCACACAAAATTGTTCGGCGGGCCGCAAGTTTGAGACCCCTACTCTAAGTCATCATTCAGGTGGTCTAGTCTGGACTCGAAGTGCAGGAGCCCAGCAGCAGCCTTTTAGGGATATGTATGATCTGTGGGGGGCAGAGCAGCAGGTGGAAGGAGCCGGCACCTGGGTTCTTGTCTTTGGCCCTGGCATAGCAAAGCCCCCCTTCCTGGGCCCTAGAAAGATGCTTCTAGAAGCTCAGGAGAGGACTGCCAGGGTACCTTCTCCAGTTTTAGCTGCCCTAACTACAGAGGGGCCAACTAACCCCTGGTCTCCTTCTTTCCCAATGCTGGTATCTTAAGAGTAAATGCAAAGTCATTTGGGAAATGCCCTACACCTGCTAAAAGTGACACATGTCCTTTCATTGCGACAGGCTGGAATTTTGTTGTAGCTCCTGAATCCTGAGCTGAGGCTGCAGGCTTGTGTGCAGACTTGGACAGGCATCTGATAGAGAAAGGGCCCCTTGTTTGCTGGTACAGAAATCCAAAGCTAGCACATCTCTGTTCTCTAGAAGGCCTTCAAGAAAACATAGGTCCTGGAACCCAGGGATTTTAGTCTCTAGAGGAGTTAGACTTCCAGGTCTTTATAAACAAACACCTCGGGCAGGAGAAGGCAGAGGAGGGCAGAAGCTGAGATGTCCTGAGTTCTTCACAGTGACCAACCCAGCAGCATCTGGTGCTCCTCTGCAGACCTCCCCCAGTGTGCTCTCTGCCATCCCACCCCTTATGGATGGCCAGTCTCCCCCTAAAGCTACCTCCCACTGAGGGTTCTGCAATTCTGCCCTCATGGTTCTGCTCCTACCTTCTGCCTCTTTTGGGGTCACCAAAGGAGAGAAAGACCCACTCCATAGGCACGTGGGTTCCCACAGTTTGTTCCACTCTCTCCCTCCTTCCCTCCCTTGCCCCTGCTTGTTCCCCATCCTGGCCGACTGCGCCTCATCCCATGACCACTACTTTAGGGATGGTCCGCATCATCTCCAACAGCAGCCGCCGGGCAGCCAGGTACCTGACGGGCCTCTCTCCAGATACACGAATGCGAGTCTGCACTCGTTGTCTTCTCGCCCAACGCTGCCCTGCCCTCCCCCTAAACCCTCTACCAAGGTAGCCGAGTCAGGAATCTGGGCGTCACCTTAGACTCCCCCCCTGCATCCGGTGACCAAAGTCCCTTCCAGCCCATCTCCTTGATAGACTGCCACATGTTCCTCTGCTCCCACCTTGCTGCTTCTGCCTTATTACCTCTCACAAATTTATTATAGCACTGGGGTCCTGGCCTCCAGTCTGTCTGGCTCCATCTGTCCTTGGAATTGTTGCCATAGTGATCCTTACAGAAGGCAAACTGTCCCCCTTCAGACCCTCTGATGGTTCACTTCATAGGACAGAGGCTGAGCTTCCTGGCTGGCATTTGAGCCCTTTTATGTCAGTTCCCTGCCTACTCTCCGGCCTCAGCCTTCCCATGCCAGCGCCTCGCCCCCAGCTCTGGGAATGTCCACTTCCGACCCCTGTCTCACGCCGCCAAGCCTCTGCTCAGCTGCTTTTCGGGTTTGGGTGTGTGTGAGTGGGGATCTCATCCCTCACCTACACCTATTTGTCTATTTAGCAAATATTTATTCTTTTTTCAAGACTCGTCCTAAGTATCCCTACTCCATAAAATCTTTTCTGAGTCCTTGCTCACATCCCTTGTGTGCCTTATAAGACTTTGAGGACAGCACCCTATCCTCTCATTTAAATTTTTATTTTATTTTATTGATTTTAAAGAGAGAGGAACAGGGGAAAGAGAGAGAGAGGGAAACATTGCTTTGTTTTTCCACTTATTTTTGCATTCATTGGTTGATTCTTTTTTTTTTCTTTTTTTTTCTTTTTTTTTCATTTTTCTGAAGCTGGAAACGGGGAGAGACAGTCAGACAGACTCCCGCATGCGCCCGACCGGGATCCACCCGGCACGCCCACCATGGGGCGAGGCTCTGCCCACCAGGGGGCGATGCTCTGCCCATCCTGGGCGTCGCCATATTGCGACCAGAGCCACTCTAGCGCCTGGGGCAGAGGCCACAGAGCCATCCCCAGCGCCCGGGCCATCTTTTGCTCCAATGGAGCCTTGGCTGCGGGAGGGGAAGAGAGAAACAGAGAGGAAAGTGCGGCGGAGGGGTGGAGAAGCAAATGGGCGCTTCTCCTGTGTGCCCTGGCCGGGAATCGAACCCGGGTCCTCCGCACGCTAGGCCGACGCTCTACCGCTGAGCCAACCGGCCAGGGCTGATTCTTTTTTTTTAACTCAAATTTTATTTATTTATTATTATTATTTTTTCTTTACAGAGACAGAGAGAGAGTCAGAGAGAGGGATAGACAGACAAGAACGGAGAGAGATGAGAAGTATCAATCATTAGTTTTTCGTTGCACATTGCAACCTTAGTTGTTCATTGACTGCTTTCTCATATGTGCCTTGACCGCGGGCCTTCAGCAGACCGAGTAACCCCTTGCTGGAGCCAGCAACTGTTCAAGCGGGTGAGCTTTTGCTCAAACCAGATGAGCCTGCGCTCAAGCTGGCAACCTCGGGGTCTTGAACCTGGGTCCTCTGCATCCCAGTCTGATGCTCTATCTACTGCGCCACCGCCTGGTCAGGCCATTGGTTGATTCTTATATGTACCCTGACCGGTGATTGAACCCACAACCTTTGCGAACCTGGCCAGGGCCTGTCCTCTCGTTCTGACTTTGCTGTTTTCCTCTCACTACCAACGCCTGAACGCTATGTTTTCCCCAGTCCTGTACCCCCAGGGCCCAGCACAGTGCTAGGCACAGAGAGGCAACATCAACATGCAAGTGTGTGAGGCCCTTCCATGTGACTTTCCATGTTCCTTCTGCCCTGTAAATATCCCAAACCTCTCCGCTGAGGCCCCAGCTTCCACTTTTTCTTCTTACTCCCCCAAGACAACTTGGCCTCCAAATTCACTGAGCAAAGAGGCCGCTAGTCTCTGAGGAACTTCCATATTGCCACTCCCACCGCTCCAGTGCCTGGGGAGGAGAGATGACATCCTCTCCATCTGGATTATCATAGGATTATCAAAGACCAGGCCTTGCACTCTGAAGCCTGCCTCTTCCACCACCTCAGGTGGCATCCGCCATTCCCGACGACCTTTCCTCCTGACATTCACTCCGCCTCTAGTGACTCCTCAGCACGTAAACACATTTGAGATTTCTCCCAATTAAAACCCTTTTGTCAAACCAACCTCAACCTCTCATTACTGCCCAATTTATTTCCTTCCTTTTTTTTTTTTTAAATTATTTATTTATTTATTTATTTATTTTTTATTTATATTTCCTTCCTTTTGTGGGAAAATTTCTTGGCAGTGAGGTTACTCTACATTCCCTTTCTACTCTCATTCACCCCTCAATCCATCTGGCTGCCCTGTCCCCCAGATGCCAAATGTTGTTGAAGCCATTGGTGACCTCCCTCGATGCCAAACATCAAAGGTCACTATCTGTTCGTTATTTTCTAGGCTCTTCATGGGATTTGACACTGTTATACTTCACTTGGCATTGAAATGCTCTCTGCCATTGACTTCTGGGCCCTCCGCAGCCCCCCCCCCCCCCCGTAGGCTCCTCCCCCTTTCCATGCCCTTGGGCATTCATCCTCCCTGGCCTGCTGTCCTTTTGGCTCTTTAGGCTCTCCCTGAGGGAACTTACCTCACCCATGGTTCAACTCCTACCCATTCTCTAATGCCACCCAAATGTATAATCATTGTCTGGACTCTGCTCTTAGATTCCTCACCCAGAAATCCAACTACCAACTAGACTGTACCACCTAGCTATCTTCCACTTCAAGTTTTAGACAAGTCCAAATCAAATTCCTTTAGACAGTAAGCTCAGTGACACTGGATAGAGAACTCGACAACAGGCATGACAGAGGAGGATTCTAATCCAGCAGGGGAGGGGAAGGGAAGGTTATACAGAAAGTGTATTTGGGCTTATTTATTTTATATTTTTCTTTTTAATTCTCTGAAGCTGGAAACGGGGAGAGACAGTCAGACAGACTCCCGCATGCGCCCGACCGGGATCCACCCGGCACGCCCACCAGGGGCTACGCTCTGCCCACCAGGGGGCGACGCCCTGCCCTCCAGGGCGCTGCTCAGCTGTGACCAGAGCCACCCCAGCGCCTGGGGCAGAGGCCAAGGAGCCATCCCCAGCGCCCGGGCCATCTTTGCTCCAATGGAGCCTTGGCTGCGGGAGGGGAAGAGAGAGACAGAGAGGAAGGGGGGGGGTGGAGAAGCAAATGGGCGCCTCTCCCATGTGCCCTGGCTGGGAATCGAACCCGGGTCCCCCGCACGCCAGGCTGACGCTCTACTGCTGAGCCAACCGGCCAGGGCCTATTTGGGCTTATTGAAAACAAATCAGTTTAGCTTCTACCTCATAGCATAAATCAAAATAATTTCTCCAATAAAAACAGTTAATATAAAGATTCACACTATAAAGCAGAAGAAACAATTTTGCTGTGAGCCTAAAACTGTTCTAAAAAATAAAGTCTAATTAAAAAAAATAGAAGAAACACATGAGTGCATATTTATCAAATCTCTGAAGAGGCAAGGGATCTGTAAGTTTAAAAAGCCATGGAAGAAATAAGAAAGAAAAGGATGCCCCAAGTCAACAACACAGATATTTAACTTCTGTATCTCATAAATAAACATAAATCTACAAGTCAAATTAAAAGGCAAACATACTAGGAATATATTTCAATAAATATGTAAAAGATTAATCTCTTTAATGTATAAAAAGTTCATACAAATAGGTAAGAAAAATACTAGGACCCCAACAGTTAAATGCATAAAGAACATGAATAAACAAAACAGGGAAATAAAAATGGTCAGTTAATGAGAAAACTGTTTAACTTCAGTAATAATCAAAGAAGTAAAAATTGAAACAGAGTTACCATTTGCCTTTCAAACTAGGACAGATGTCTGCATTCACCTCCTAGCTGGGCTGTCTCCCTACGCGCTGACTCTCCCTCTCCAGCCTGCTCTGTGCTGCAGAGTTCTAAGACACAAATCACCCTGTGTCACTCTGCAGCCTTAACATTCCTTTAAAGCAGGGGTCCCCAAACTACGGCCCGCGGGCCACATGCGGCCCCCTGAGGCCATCTATCCGGCCCCTGCCACACTTCAGAAGGGGCACCTCTTTCATTGCTGGTCAGTGAGAGGAGCCTAGTTCCCATTGAAATACTGGTCAGTTTGTTGATTTACATTTACTTGTTCTTTATTTTAAATATTGTATTTGTTCCCATTTTGTTTTTTTACTTTAAAATAAGATATGTGCAGTGTGCATAGGGATTTGTTCATAGTTTTTTTTTATAGTCCGGCCCTCCAACGGTCTGAGGGACAGTGAACTGGCCCCCTGTGTAAAAAGTTTGGGGACCCCTGCTTTAAAGGCCCCAGGATGGTAACCAGGGGAAAGCCCCAGTGGAGCCACCTGGCACACCTGCCAGCTTGTAGTCTGATCTCCCACCCCTTCTCCCACACATCTAAGTTCTGGTCACAGGGCACTTGTATGGTCATTTCCAGAACTATTTCACACCGTGGTGCCTTCACCTGTTCTGCTACCAGTCTTAGTATCCTCACCCTATTCCTTCAGGAAGCCCTCCCCGCTGCGGCTGGTCTCCTGTGGATGTCCTTTCTCACGTTCCCATTGCACCGTTCATTCCAGTGTCACAGCTCCGAGCACATGATATCTGATCACTTGTCTCCTCTACTGGACTCTGGGCTCCTTGGGGAAGGGGCTATGTCTTATTCATCTGTATAGTTCTAGCACTGTAGCCAGAGACAAGGATGTACAAATGTAATGTATGTGTGAATATGTATGATGAATAAATGGATGGATGATAGATGAGCAGGGCCATGTGCAAGCTGACATGTGAGACAACTGAGAATGGGCCAGGTGAGGGTGAGCACCTTACCTCCCGAAGGACATTCTGGGCTGCACAGTACCAAGCCCGATTCACAAGGGAGGCCTCTTTCTGATCTGACAAGGGCAGAAATCTCAGAATATATGTCAGCATCTGAGGGAAAAAAACAGGGCATGGCAGGCCGTTAGAGCTGGGGGCCTTGGGGACTTTCTCTAGCTGATAGCGTAGTAGGTTGGAAGTGACTAGAGCACTGGCTTCTAGTTCATCTTGGATCCTAAGCTTCACAGTCTTCATGCCTCTCTCCATCTCCTTAGTATCTTTACTGTGAACAAGCCTTTCCTAAGCGCTGTCTAGATGCAACTTTGTACTAATGCAAACCAAACTTTCTGCTCAGTTTGGTAAAAAAAGACTGGGCATTGGGACCAGATAAACCTAATTCAAATGTTTACTTTACCAACTGACCTCTCTGAGCTTTGTTTTCCTTATCTGTGAAACGGCAACTGTAGTGAGATTTAAACGGGTTATTGTGAGAATTAAATAACAGTAACTTGCCTGACCAGGCGGTGGCACAGTGGATAGAGCGTTGGACTGGGATGCAGAGGACCCAGGTTCGAGACCCCGAGGTCGCCAGCTTGAGTGTGGGCTCATCTGGTTAGAGCAAAAAAAAGCCCACCAGCTTGAACCCAAGGTCGCTGGCTCCAGCAAGGGGTTACTCGGTCTGCTGAAGGCCCACGGCCAAGGCACATATGAGAAAGCAATCAATGAACAACTAAGGTGTCGCAATGCGCAACGAAAAACTAATGATTGATGCTTCTCATCTCTCTCCGTTCCTGTCTGTCTGTCCCTGTCTATCCCTCTCCCTGACTCACTCTCTTTCTCTGTAAAAAATAAAAATAAAAAAACAAACAGTAACTTGTCCTGTACAGGATCTAGAACACAGAAAGTTAGGTTCTCCCCCTCTGATTTTCAGGAAGCTATACCCCTTCCTCCTGCCATCGCAGGTCAGCTCTGGGAACCCACTCTTTTCCCATCTTCTCCACTGCCAACTTGCCTTCTCAGCTGATAAGATATGATCCCAGAGGACTCAGCTTAGGGGTCTCAGGCCCTCACTCCACTTATGCTCTATGAGGCTGGGGCGGGAGTGAGAAGGGAGGCCCCATTATAGAGAACTGGGGAGGGAAAAGACTGTGAAGCCAGGAATGATCAGATATTAACTCTTTTTTTTTCCTCCTGAAACCTTCCTTCCTTAACTCCTATGTGTTTTGTAGAGCCCCACTCACCACTCCAATTGCTGTTTCTGGATTCTTCTGTGGTTCCCCAGGCTCAGACCTGGGTCTTTTCATCTGTTTACCTTCTAGGATAATATAAATTCATTTGCATGGTTCCAACAGTTACTTCTATACCATTAACCAACAATCCAATATTCCCATATTGTCTTACTCATGTGCTAGTCCAGTGTTGCCAACTGTCCACAGAAGGCTTCATCCAAATACTATATTTACCATCACCTTCATCTCAACCAGAATTCATATTCTGCCCTCAGTCCAAAGGGGACTCAGCTTCCAACTTTCCAGACCTGAGCTTCAATGCCAACAGTGCGTCTTGTCTGAAGAACTTGATAATATTTTGTACTTATCATGCTCTTCTGTCTCTTGCTCTCAATCAGGTGTAAAGCATAGGCTTTAGGCCGGCTAACTTAGACTCATTCAAATCCCAACTCCACTACTTCCTAGCTGAGTAACCTGTGTGACCTCAGGCAAGTTACATGACTTCTCTGAGCCTCAATTTCCATACTTGTAAAATGGGGATATTAGAAAATCCAGGCCCTGGCCGGTTGGCTCAGTGGTAGAGCATCAGCCTGGTGTGCAGGAGTCCCGGGTTCGATTCCTGGCCAGGGCACACAGGAGAAGCGCCCATCTGCTTCTCCACCCCTCCCCCTCTCCTTCCTCTCTGTCTCTCTCTTCCCCTCCCACAGCCAGGCTCCATTGGAGCAAAGTTGGCCCGGGCGCTGAGGATGGCTCTATGGCCTCTGCCTCAGGCACTAGAATGGCTCTGGTCACAACAGAGCAAAGCCCCAGATAGGCAGAGCATCACCCCTGGTGGGCATGCCGGGTGGATCCCGGTTGGGCGCATGCAGGAGTCTGTCTGACTGCCTCCCCGTTTCTAGCTTCAGAAAAATACAAAAAAAAAAAAAAAGAAAAGAAAATCCAGGTCATAGTCATAGGGATTAAGTGATAATTATATTTACATATCTATATTTATAGACCTATAATTATATATATATGAACTTAATAGATATGTGTGCTTGACACCTAGTAGGTGTTCCCTAAATGGTTGTTGGACTGCTGTTACTAATATTTCTATCTTTGAAAAGTAGCCCAAATTTTCATCATTCCAAACCTGGATTCCTTTCACAATCTTCTACCAGACCCTCTGGCCTCCAGGCTCTTCCTTGCTAATCATTCTGTACACTTCAGCAAGGTTAATTTTCCTAAAAAGTAGTTTTCAGTCTCAGCACACCCCTGATAAAAACCTTCCGGGTATCCCAGTACCCTCAGGAAAAACTCTCCACTCTTGGGTCAGCACTGTCAGGCCTCCATACCCAGCTGGGGTTCTGATCCCAGAGCTTCCCAACTCCAGTCTTCCCACTGTCCTACAAACACAGCATGTCTAGTTCCTTTGCCTATGTGGGCCTCTTTCCTGGCATGCCCTTCCTTCAGCTTGACCTCATCAGTCCATTCTGATGTCTTCTCCTCTCTTATCCCTAGCACACAGAAGGTGCTCAGCCAAAACTTACTGGATTGACTTAAGGATGGATAGTCTTCTACCTCTATTTTCACCAAAGGTTTACTCAGGTTGGGGACATAAAGTAGATCAATTATTGAGAATGACTGAGGAGAACAGCCTTCTGGGCCAGGGAGGCTAGAAACCAGGAAGAGAACACTGATGAGTATTGGGAATGACCAGACCCCCAACCCCAGGGGGAGGTAGGGAAGCTTGTCTCAGCTACAATAGCGCCCATCCTGTCTTCTAGAGCTTAGCAGCCAACCCAAGGATCAAAGGTAGAGGTAAAAACGCCAGTCCTCACTGAGGGTATTCTTTGAGAAGAGACAGGGTGTGGCTTTTCTAGAGGAACCAGAGGAGGCAGTGACAAGGATGGGACGGCCATCCTATGAACCCTATCTCAAGGAGCCATTAGAGATATGATTGGTTATTCCTGGGGTCTATGGGGATGAAGTAGATATCCTCTGGGGCCAAGGAAAGAAAGGATGAGATGGCAGGTAGTTCAACGGGGTGGGAGCAGTCCTATTTTTGCTAGGGGGTTAGGAGCACCATTCCAGGGCTGATGGGGAAAGAGTGCCGTCTGCTGTCGGCAGTAGGAAGGAGCGAACAACTCTCAGGGCAAAAGGGATGGAGGGGCCATCCCAAGAGAGTCCAGTGGGGACAAAACCCGTTATTGCTTTCTGAACAATGGCCACAGAGCAGTCTTGCTCCAGGCTAAGGAAGGGCGAACATTGCTTGGGGCCAAGGAGGTAGGGGCGGCCATTACTAGAGGTCAAGGGAATGGGGAGTAGGCCTTTCTTTCCTGACAGAGCTCAGCGACCAAGCCCGGAGTTGATGGGAGGGGGCAGTCTGTCTACCAACGCCAGAGGGAGGGGACAGCCATCTCCCTGGGTGGAGGTGTAGGAAATGGAACGATCAACTCAAGGGGCCAATGAGGATAAGATCAGTTACCCTTCGGGTAGGATGGGATAGAGCAGACATCTTCCAGAACAGAGGGGTAGGGTCAGCCATTTCAAAAGAAGATGGGTAGGCAGAGGCCCTGTCCTCTCTGAGGGGACAGAACAGCCATTCCTGGGGCCAGGGGGGAAGAAGAGGATGTCCCCCAAACTAAAGGGACGTTACCCATTAACTTGTAGGTCCTACGATCTCCCCAGCGGTCGTTTCCGCCTGATAGGAGGACCCTGCGAGCTGTCTGACAGCCCCTCCCCACAGCCCGGGACCCGAGGGCGGGGCCTGGCCGGAGCTAGACCTGAGGGCGGTCTCTTCTCACCTCCAGGGGCAGCGATTCCGCCATCGCATCCCTGCCGCCTCCGCCCCCTCGCAAGGCTTCTGGGAAGTGTAGTCTCACTGACTCTGGGGGGCGGGCCTAGGAGAGGAAGTGGACCACCCACCTCTGTCCTAGTTGATGACGATTTGAATCTGCACCGGAAGTGCCTGTGGTGCCGATGTGGTACCTAGTGACCGCAGTTTCGTTCTCTGTCCCTTGTTTCCCTGGCCGGTTCTTTGCATTGCACCATGGCGGTAAGGAGGGCTCCCGGGAAGGTTGGGGTCCACATCGGCAGAGCGCTCCCATGGACGGGAGAATGAGAACAAAGGAAGGAAGGACATCAAGAGAAGCAGGTCGACCAAAGGGAGGCGCCATTCAGTGGCCGGACCGTACTAGAGCGAGGAGGGTGGAAGGGAGCGGTGCAGGACTTACCAGCACTGGTGTCCGAGTGGGGGTAGTCATCAGTATCACATAGTACCATAGTTTGCCGAAGATCTGAGGGGCCTGCAGGCTGTGGGCGTCAGCCGAGATCCTGGTCTACTCCAGCGGAGGCTGGGGAGGGGCGCTGTTCAACGCCACTCAGGCATCTCCCAAAGCTGGACCTTACCAGGGAAGCCAGGCGGTATCAGCCTAGTGTTGGATTGTTCGAGAGTGTGCATGAAACAATGACAGCAGGGATTGTTGGAAAGATAGTTTCAGCCCTAAGCAGGATTGACTGGAGGACGGGTGGACATCCAAGAATTGTGCTAGGTTGGAGCACTGTAGGGAACTGGCTGAGGTGCAGCTGAAACTCTGTAGCTAACCAGACTGGGTGGAGGGTGAGGAGGACCCTGCTGAGGAGGGCTCTGACAGGCGTCTCATCGCCCTTCTGCAGCCCAAGGGCAAAGTGGGAACAAGAGGGAAGAAGCAGATATATGAAGAGAACAGAGAGACCCTGAAGTTCTACCTGCGGATCATACTGGGGGCCAATGTAAGTGCTTGCCTCTTTGTTTCTGTGCCTACCCAAGGTCCCACAGCCCTCAACTCTGGTCGCAGTGGCCACGGTGGTGGTATGTGAGAGTCAAGTCTTCAGAACAAAATTTCAATTAAAAAAAAAAAAAGGCCCTGGCAGGGTGGCTTGGTGGATGAAGCATCATCCCAGCGCACTGAGATTTCTCCCTGGTCAGAGCGCATGTGAGAAGCAATCAGTGAGTACCCAGCTAAATGGAACAACTAAGTGGAACATGTTGATGCTTCTCTCTCTCCCCCTTCTTCCCTTCTCCCCCTTCTTCCCTTCTCCCCTTCTCCCCATCAAATCATTGGGGGAAAAAAAAAAAGAAAATCAATCCTATACAGAGGAAATGTTGAGTAGCTAAAACAAAACAAAAATAGAATGAGGATGGACTAGAGCCTTTCCACTCCAAATATAGAGGCTGCTTTCTTCTTCTTCTTCTTTTTTTTAACAGAGACAGAGAGAGAGTCAGAGAGAAGGATAGACAGGGACAGACAGACAGGAACGGAGAGATGAGAAGCATCAATCATTAGTTTTTGTTGCGCATTGCGACACCTTAATTGTGCATTGATTGCTTTCTCATATGTGCCTTGACCGCGGGCCTACAGCAGACCGAGTAACCCCTTGCTGGAGCCAGCGACTTTGGGTCCAGGCTGGTGAGCTTTTGCTCAAACCAGATGAGCCTGCGCTCAAGCTGGCGACCTCGGGGTCTCAAACCTGGGTCCTTCCGCATCCCAGTCCGAGGCTCTATCCACTGTGCCACTGCCTGGTCAGGCGAGAGGCTGCTTTCTTAGGCTGATATGTCAGAGGGTAGTATGGGTACTCAAGACTTGGGGAGCAGATCCCTTGTTCCCCAGCCCTATAAGAAACAACCTGTCTCCTTCCACAGTCTGGCCTAACCCTTGGTCAGTCAAGGGAGGTCCATGGCTTGGGGCAGCTTTTGATCCCAGCCTGATCCTTTGTCTGCTTGCAGGCCATTTACTGTCTTGTGACCTTGGTCGTCTTCTACTCATCTGCCTCATTTTGGGCCTGGGTAAGTGTTCCCCATCCTGGGAAGTGAGCACATAGGGTCAATGGCGGGCCTTTGATACCCCATTTTTTTTCTGCAGTTGGCCCTGGTCTTTAGTCTGGCAGTATATGGGGCCAGCTACCACTCTATGAGCTCAATGGCACGGGCAGCCTTCTCTGAGGATGGGGCCCTGATGGATGGTGGAATGGACCTCAACATGGAGCAGGGCATGGCAGAGTGAGTGTCCCCCGCAGCCAGCCCAGGTGAGCGGCCCCAAGGCTGTGGTGCTGGGGCCCAGATAGCCCAAGACCCACAGCTACCTGCAACTTGAAGAGGGTGAGAGCTGAATTGAGATCCATCTACTATTTTTGGCCCTTGCAGTCTCCCTTCTATCCACAGGCACCTTAAGGATGTGATTCTGCTGACAGCCATCGTGCAGGTGCTCAGCTGCTTTTCCCTCTACATCTGGTCCTTCTGGCTTCTGGTGCGTGGGTTGTTGGGCTCCTAAGGAGGGGCTGGGGCATCTAACCCTTCTCTTTTTTCATATTCTGAACCTGGCTTTAAGTTACCTTTTCTCTCTTAGGCTCCAGGACGGGCCCTTTACCTCCTTTGGGTAAATGTGCTGGGCCCTTGGTTCACAGCAGACAGTGGTGCCCCAGCGCCAGAGCACAATGAGAAAAGGCAGCGCCGACAGGAACGGCGGCAGATGAAACGGTTGTAGCCACTAACATTGTGACCACAGACTGCTGGACCCTGGGTGGCTTTATCAAGTTGTATGGCCCCATGCCAGGAGTAATGAGGGCCTAGTCTGGGGGCAGAAAGCAGTCTAAGACATAGGATTATTGAATAAATGGCTTAGAATGTGGCTGATGGCTGTATGGGTGATGATGAGGCAGGAAGAGCCAATACTTTGGTATTTCTCTCCTGGTATTACCTTGGTATATACCAGTGTGGTCTATACCATGAAAGAAGAAAAAGGCTCTTGGATTGGCTAAGAAAACTTTATTATGTCCCACGTGTTAGGGGAACTCATACATGTGCGCGCGCGCACACACACACACACACACACACACACAGATAATACTGTCAAGGCACTGGCTAGTGGTCACAGAGTGAACCCAGGGTTGAGAAGATGCCCAGAATTCTGCCCTGGCCCCTCCTCACTCTATAGTCCTTTGCATGCAGACTGTGGCCCAGATAGATATCCTGGAGATAGCGCCTTCACACCTCCAGGCCGGGTCCCTTGCTCAGTCCCAGTGCCTGCACCAGGTCGTCTCCGAGCCCGCTCTTCAATGTCCGTCTCACTGCAAGGACAGAGCAGGGTTGGAGGGGGTTGATGGGGGTGAAGTGGGCAGGGGACATGCAGGGAGTACTCACAGGATTTGCGGTTGCCACGGGAACGCTTGCGTTCCCGAGCAGCTAAGGCACGAGGGCTGCTCTTGGTCACTGACTGCACCAGCAGGTCCATGATCTCATCTGAAGTGTCGCTGGGTAAACTGGAGCCTGGGGGTTCTTCTGGGGGTACAGTAGAGGGCCCTGCTGCTGTGGGCATGACTGGGGAGCTGCTCTGGGCCAGGCCTGAGGGAGACCAGACAGGGAGGTCAAGCCAAGGTGGCCCCAAAGCAAACCCATTCACCCCAGTGGTCACATTTCCCACCTCTGCTACGGCGGCCATGTGTGGTGTCCTCAGGCTTGCTGGTCAGCAGGCTCTTCATGCTGGCATGACTGTCTGCATCACCCTGGCCTGGGCCACTACCCACAGCCACTGGGATAGACGGGTTACTGGGTGCTTCCCCAGCCACACCTGAGAACTTCTCTGTCTAGAGAGGGAAGAAGGATGAGCTGGGAGCCAGGAAGGAAAACCAAGGCGGGGCGGGGGGGGGCAGCCAAAACCTGGAAGTGGTACCCACCTCAGTGATCATGCGTCCCCGGGTCTTGTTGCGCTCACGGTACGTGGCCCGCTTCTTCTGCTGTTGCAGCACCCGTTCTCGGCAAGTCCGGTACTCCAGGGCAAACTCCCGCAGCGTGTGGCAGAACTGGGTGACGCGCACTTCCCGGGCTGCCTGTGCCGTGTACCCGAGGTACAGCAGGAAGGCATGGAACCTAGGCAGTCAGGGTAAGACTGGATGGTGAGTCCTGTTTGGGGACAAGGGACAGTGGTGGCGGTCCTGCCTCGGGCCAGTGATCCCACCTGTTGCAGACACGGCGGTGCACTACTCGCAGCATGGCAACACGGCGGGCACAGTGGGCCAGGAAGTGGGTGAGGCGGGCACGCAGGGCCGGGGCCAGCTCGTGCTTGGCCAAGCTCCGCAGACTCTCCTCAGCTGCCCGGCTCCGGTGCTCCAGCTGCCCGAGGTTCTCAGTCAGCTGCTCAAAGTCCACCTAGAAAAGCAGAGGGTACACGGGCTATCTCCCCACAAGAAGGTACTGCCTGAGGCTGCTTCTGTGCCTGGCTGGTCAGCCTGGGCCATAGGAACACAGACAAGGTCCAGCCCCTGCCCTCCAAAAATTCACAGGCTACATAGGAGACAGATACGTCCTTTTGATCCAATGGGAGCAGAGAAAGTTTGTTGAGGGAAGTGGTAGGTAAGCTGAGACCCAAAGACTGAGTAGGTGTAGCCAGGCCAATAGAGGAAAGCATTTCTGGCAGAGGACACAGCCCACACAAACACCTGTGGCACAGCAAGCTCTGGCACAGCAGCCGAAATAGGGAGGAGGGGGGAAGCCGGCTCCAGGAAGCAGCATGCCCTCACGCCGTGGCCAGTCTTATTCAAGTCTGGCTGGTGCTAACCTTGGCGCAGCGGGTCAGAGCTGGGATTTCTGAGTAGAGGTCGGAGGAATCGGGCCGGGTGTGGAGCACCAAGGAGCAGATGTGGTGCAGCAGTGACTGCCTGCGCACTGTGTCCTTCACCTCTGACACCTTCTCCAGGTAGCTCAGCTCAAAGCCACTGCTCTGAAAGGACGTTGTCTGAGCCTGGGCCTGGCTGGCACCACAGCCTGGTCCCCAGCCCTCATGTGCTGTCACTCACCTTGGAGCCATTTAGGAAGTTGCCCACAGCCAGCAAGGTGGCCAGGATGCAGCGGAAGGTGGCATTTTGTACCAGCTGTTCCATACCCACTTTCAGGTCAAACAGTGGTTCTGCAATTTCCTGGTGTGGGAAGCCAAGGACTCTTAGACTACATGGTCATCATACTTACCTGCCCCCAATGCCTGTCCCATCCCCTGACCCAGGTACCCGTTCCATGCTGTCATAGTCCAGCTTGAAGGCCCAGAGTTGTAGGCGGGCAGCTAGGCCCCCAATGGAAGCCAGAGTCATGAGGAAGGTCTCAGCTGGGCCCAGAGGTATGTCAGGATTGGCCAGCTGGGCCTCCTCGATCTTCTGTCGCTCCTCCTCTGTGGGCATCATGGTCAGTAATTTCTGAAGACACAACCACCACCCCACATAGGCCACTCAGTGCTGGCCTGAGGCCTCTGGTGTTGGTCTTCACCCCACCCCCCTAGGCTATCTTAGGGAGCCCCAGGGACTGGAAACTGCTCTGCTAAGCCTATGCCCACCACTGGAGGGACAGGAAATACCTGGTGACCGAAGGAGTGGGCTGGACCTCCCAGCTCCCTCCTCACCCCCAGCTAGGTGTCCTCACCTCAATGCCGTCCTTGCTGACAGCAAACTCATCGAAGCTGAGCAGGGCAGCCTTGATGACATGCACAGGTGGCAGTGTGGTCAGGCCGATGTTGATAGCGTTGCTGCGCTTGGGGTCCAGCACCATGGTCATTGTCCGGCGGCCCTCACCAGCTTTCTTTGAGGTGGGGGGAAGGGCAGTGTAAGACTGGGAAAGGGACTAGTTGGGGCAACAGTCTAAGAGGCACTCCAAGACCCCCCCCTAAATAGCCAAATGGTGGGGTCACCCCACAACTGGGGACCTAGGACGAACTTAGATGCTAGTTAGGACTCTGCTGATCCCTTGTTAAGAGACCCGAGACAAGTCCCCATGCCTTTCTTTGCCTCAGTTTCCCCATGTGGGAAATGAGTGGCAGCCCCAGCAGTTAAGACCCTTGAGCTCTGATTCCCTCCCCTCTCCACTGGGGTTGCCTTGCAGATGAGGGTGCATTTACCTTGGAAGGTACCATGTCCTTGGCACGGGACTCAAACAGGTGTTCCAGCCGGGCTGTGTCCACTGAGACAGGCTCCAGTGAGGCCCACAGGGTGGAGCAGGGCCCAAAGCGGCTCCTAGAGCCTCCGTGGCCCCCAGCCAGCTTTAGCTCTCGCCAGAAGAGTTTTACTGTCTTCCTCTTAGTGGGGAGGGCTAGGCCGTCTGGTGCTGAGGGGGGAAGAGGGGCAGCTGGGGGTGGAGGTGGTGGGAGGGGGCCTTTGATAGGTGGAGGAGGAGGGGGTGGAGGAGGTGGGGGGCCTTCAGAGAGGGAGGGCAGTGGGGGGGGTGGAGGTGGGACCCCTTTCCCAGCTTCCACAGACTCTATGTTTAGCATGTCCTGGTCTTCGTCCTCCCCCAGATCTGAGAAGTCCAGGTCCCCAATGCAGAGCTTGGGGACACGGGTATGGAGCTCCTGGGTGGGCTCAGCTTTGGGGCTTGGTGGGGCCAGTGGCTCCTTGAGCTCTGGCTCAAGGCTCCGCTGGGCCCGGAGTAGTACTCGGGGGACAGGGCTCTGGGGTGATCTGGGTGCAGGGACTGGTTCAGGGGAATCCCATAGTTCCCGGGCATCTAGAAAAAGAAAAGCAGCTGTCAATGTCTTGCCCTCTGCAGAGCAATAGGGCAACATGGGTAGGTTCTGCCCACCCATCTACTTACCTGGATGCCCATCAGCCTCATCGGGCACTGCCCCAGCCAATGTCTCTGCCCGGCCCTGGGCCAGCGCAGCCTGCTTCTCTGTTTCTGCCGCTGCCACATTCTCCAGGAACCGGGCTCTGGAGGGAGGCACTTGTCAGTGAGGGTATCTGACACATCCAGCCCAGGGTGATGCACATGCTGGGCCCCTGGGCACACACAGACACACAGGAACAGACCATGCGCTGAGCACACCCAGGACCCAACCCCTCAAGTCCAGTCCCTGTTTAGTTCTCCACATCTCGGGAGGGTCACTTCCAACCCAGCATTCCTAGATCAATATATATAGAGAAGTTCTACTTAATATTAGACTTACAAACTTGCAGTTCACGTTAATTACTCTGATTCTAGACAAGGGCCCTTAGAGCAGGCTAAGGGGACAGCTGTCCCAATGGGCATACCAGGCTGTCCTTCCCTTGGCATGTCTGTAGCTTCTAAGAGCTATGACCTATGCCCAGAAAGGGGCCTGGTAAATGACAGGCACTCAGGTCATGTTGAGGTAGTGAATATGATCTCCCATCCAAGTACTAACCAGGCCCGACCCTGCTTAGCTTCCGAGATCAGACGAGATCGGGCGCGTTCAGGGTGGTATGGCCGTAGACGTGAATATGATCTAATGTCTCTTTTTTGGTTCCTCTAGCCTCTGATGGCCCTCAGTCCCTGCCCTTAACTTAGACCCAGGTTGCTTCTCCACCTCCACACCACACAACACCCTAGATCCCCTCCCTGCCATAGTCCTGTTCTGACCACATGGGAGAATGGACCCCAGGTTGAGAGTCCCTGTCCTCAGCTCCAGTCAAAGCCATTAAGTTGTCACTATTGAAGCACAGGGACCACTATGACCCCAGTGAACTAATCCCAGTACTTAGTCCACAGGTAACTGAGGAGGCATAGTCTGGGAGAGAAGGGCCTGAGGGTCCCCCTGCTCTGACTGCATCAGGCAAGTGGAATCCCCGCAGGGGGAAGCAATGCTGAAGCCCTGAGCACATGGCAGGCCTGGCAGGCTGGCATCTGTACTTACTCCAGCCTGGCCTGCCCAGTAGGGGACTGGGGGACAGGTGGGCTCTCAGGGGCCCTGGGTGAGGGGATGAGAGAAGAGATAGTAATTGTGGTGTCTGCTCAGCCCCAAAGCCCAATTGCTCACACCCACACAGAGCTGGGCAGTGCTGTCAGGGACTCCTTCCCGGCCACAGTGGGAAGAGGAGGGGCTCGGGGGAGACATGACAAGAGCAAAGTGTAAGCGGAGGGGAGAGACCGACATAAAGCCAGACAGGGTGCAGTAAGAGACAAAGGCAGATTAGAACAAGAGTCAGAGACAGTGACCAAGAAACAGAAAGACAGTAGGAGTAGGGAGATAGGTGACATTGGCTAAGACAGACGGAACGTTAGAAAGAGATGAAGAGAAGCCACAGGAGGAGGAGGTCCAGTCAGAACCGAACCTCACCCCCCCAGTAGTCACTTACCAAACAGGAGCAGTTTGGTGAAGTCTGGAAAGAAAGAGAAAGCACGCGTTTGGGCAGAGGAGGCGGAGGGTCCATGAAGGGGAGCAGAGCTGGGGGACAGGTGGGAAGAGGATTCCAGGTGCGGGCAGTGTCTATCTGCCTACTTACTTGTAGATGCTCCTCTCAGAGGAGCTGTCAGCTGAGGGTGTCACGGAGAGCGCAGGAAAGAGGTTCACCGAGGTATAGAGGCCAGAGGCAGGGCCCACCTGGCCCCGCCCAGGGCCTGTAGGCGGGGCGGGGCCTGTGGGGCTGGAGGCGGAGCTTGTCGGTGAGGCAGGGCTGGTGGTGGTAGAGGAGGGGCCTGTGGGGCTGGAGGCGGGGTCAGTCAGGAGCCTGGGCTTCTCCAGGTCCACCCATCCCTCCACCCCAACTGCTGAGGCATTTTCTTACCCAGGCTCAGTGGCACGCACAGTGCAGCCCCCGCCTTCTAGAGATCGGCGGCTCCTCTTGCCTTCCTCTGAAGAGGGCTTTCTCCGTTCCCGCCGCCCACCCGCGGCCGGTTCCTCTATGTCACCATCCTCCAACCGCAGGGCGCTCTAGCAGACATGGGCCCAGATGTGAGCAGCAGAGGCAAGGTTGAGCGCTGGGGAACAGCGCCCTCTCCCTCCCCTCCTCTCGCTCCCAGTTGGCCCAGCCTACCTCGTAGAGCACAAGCTGCGCTCGAAGGTCAACGTCAGTGCCCGCAGTGCTCAAGTGGCGCTGGACCAGTGCCTCCATTCCCTGCTGCTCCAGCGCATCCGTCACATCGTAGAAGGAGTCCTGATCTGGGAGCGCGGCCAGCGTCTAGAGTGGAGACAGGAGGGCAAGACTGAAATTAATGGTGGCCTGAAGTCAGGTGCCTGAGGGGCTCAGAAGCGGTGTTTGGTTCCACCTCACCTCCCCCCCCACACACCTTATTGATGAGGGTAACTGTGTACACCAACAACTCAGGGTCTGTACCATTCTTCTCCTCTAGGATGAACACCAGATTGGCCCATGGAAAAGTACCTGTCACACAGAAGGGGGAGCAGTCATGCAGAGAAAGGTAGAAAGAAGGCTCTGAGTGCTGGGGGAGCGAGGGACAGCCTCTGACCTGTGGTGCTCGCCACAGAGTTGACTGCGTAGATGAACAGCGGCGCGTTGCTCTCAGAGTATTCCACAAACACCAGCAGCAGCTTCAGGGCTGTCTTCACCACCAAGCGGGACTAGGGGGAGGGATCACCATATATGAGTGAGGCTTGTGCCGGCTCCTTCTGTGGGGGAGGAAGGCCTACTTGGGCTGGACTGAGAGGAGAGTGTCAGCAGAAAGACCCTGGCTCTAGGCCCAGGTGTTGAAGTGTTTTCTAGGCTTAGGGGGCCACGGACTCACTCCACTATAGCCCATTTTGCAGAAGAGGAAACTGAGGCCCAGAGAGAGGCAGTGAGAAGAGGGTACACGGCTTGATGGAGGGCCACTTACCGGGCTGGCACACAGGGTGTACAGCCACTGCACGGTCTCAGTGTGGGCCACCACCCCCAGCATCCCATCCACAAAAAGCATCAGTTGGCCTAGTGCTGGGGACACAGAGACAAGAGATCAGTAAGGGGTCACTGACAACAAGGGTCATGGTGGAGGGGTGGGGCTGACCTCGGAGGATGTAGGTCTGGTAGTTGTGGTCTGCAGCAGCCCCCACACGGATCAGGCAACTCAGCCCCTCTGAATGCACAAATTCAGGCACCAGGTCCTTGTCTTCCTGGAGGCACCATGGGGAGTTTAGCGAGGTTCAGGCTGGATGCCCACCCCCAGCCCACCTCTGGGCCTCACCTCACCTGGAAGATCTGCTTTAGTGAGAAGAGGGAGCGGCGGAGCTCAGGGCCACTGGAGCCGTATAACTTTTCTGCAAGGGGGAGGTGGCCATAGTAACCTCGAGAGGACACCCCCACCAAACATTCTAGTACTCTTGAACCTCCCACCTCCTCTTCTACTTACTCACTGACTCTGGGTGGCCCCCGCCACAGTCTAGCTGTGGAATCAGCCCAAGCTATGGAAGGAGAGGTCAGACTGGGAATGGGGAGGGACTACATATCCTATCTCTGATCATCCCTGTCCACTGTCCCGCACAGGCCTGATAGAAACTGAGCCGGTTGTGCTGGGGTGGGGGAATTGCTGGGCGTTGATGCCCTCACACACTCACCTAAGA
Organism: Saccopteryx leptura; assembly: GCF_036850995.1. Taxonomy (NCBI): domain Eukaryota; kingdom Metazoa; phylum Chordata; class Mammalia; order Chiroptera; family Emballonuridae; genus Saccopteryx; species Saccopteryx leptura. The sequence continues at coordinate 17,684,301 of NC_089511.1, forward strand.
TGGCATTGACCCTCACAGAGAGCTGTGTCCGCAGGATCAGCGTAGGCTTCCGCCCTTTGCTGGAATCAAGCAGCCAAGTCAGCAGCTCCCAGCCCATTCCTTGGGGTTGGGTCCTTCCCCCACACCAAGGCAGCCAAAGACCTCCCCACATGCCAACCCAGGCCCAGCTCTTTCTTCCCAACTGCCCCTCCAAGCCCTAGGGTTGGCCAGACAGAAGAGTTTCTGCAAACACAGGGATCTCAGGTGTGTGAGAGAGCCCCATACTCCCATCCTGGGCAGCAGGTAACACTGGCCAGGCCTTGGGATTCCCCTGGCACAGTTCCCTGGGGCAGCAGGAAGTGATCCACAGACCAGCCTAAAGATCAGGTGTCTTGGCTGCTGACACCTGAGCCAGTCCCTGGTAGGGCAAGGATGGGGCTAGCCTTGTCTTCCTGGCCTCATCAGCTCTGACCTGATCTCTTCATAGAAGCCCTCCAGCATCTCCCGCTGTTCTTCCAAGGACAGCTCAGGGTCCAGGTAGTATCCAGAAGGGGACACTTGCAGGGCACAGTCCTCTAGCTGGGGGCAAAGAGAATAGCTGTCAGAGCTGGGGAGAAGGTGGGCAGGGGTGCATACGAAGATCCCATGACCTCTTACCTCCTACTCGGGGTGCTGGCAGAGGCACACTACAAGCTCTGCAATGTAGCTATGCATTCCTTCAGTAGTCCTTCCTAATGCACCTACTATGAGCAAAGCCCACCTCAGGTGCCAGGCTTTTTTTCAATTTGTATGTGCTATGTCTTCTCCTGGCTAACATCTACCCATTCTTTAGCTTTCAGATTTGCTAAGTCTTTTTTGAAAAGACTTCCCAGACTCCTCCATGCCTTGTGTGTAGGCCACTCTAAGGCCCAAAGCAGTATAATATCCTAGACACTAGTCTCCTTCCCCTTAACCATGTGTTCTCTGGGTTCAGTCTTGCTGCATGCTATATATCTGCAGGGCCTACTCTAGCACTTGGCACATAGTAAGTGCTCACTAAACATGTGTTGAGCTAATGAACATGAATAAGGAAGGAGAATAGAGAGAAGCTGGAAGGAAGTTACTGCCTTCAAGGAAGTTCACAGCCCTAGGGGGTGATAAACTGATGCCACAAAGCATTCAAGCCAGGGAAAAAGTGTTAAGAATGCTCGGAGGCCCTGGCAGGTTGGCTCAGTGGTACAGCATCGGCCTGGCGTGCAGAAGTCCCAGGTTCGATTCCTGGCCAGGGCACACAGGAGAGGTGCCCATCTGCTTCTCCACCCCTCCCCCTCTCCTTCCTCTCTGTTTCTCTCTTCCCCTCCCCCAGCGAGGCTCCATTTGAGCAAAGATAGCCCGGGCACTGGGGATGGCTCCTTGGCCTCTGCCCCAGGTGCTAGAGTGGCTCTGGTCGCAACAGAGCGACCCCCCCCCCCCCGGGCAGAGCATCGCCCCCTGGTGGGCGTGCCGAATGGATCCCGGTCGGGCACATGTGGGAGTCTGTCTGACTGTCTCTCCCCGTTTCCAGCTTCAGAAAAAAAAAAAGAAAAAAGAAAAAAAGAATGCTCAGAGGTGCAAACCCAGCTGGGTAGTATATGTTTGTGTATTCTTTCTTTTTTTTTTTTTTAATAGAGACAGAGAGAGAGAGAGAGGGATAGACAGGGACAGACAGACAAGAACGGAGAGATGAGAAGCATCAATCATTAAGTTTTTCGTTGCAACACCTTAGTTGTTCATTGATTGCTTTCTCATATGTGCCTTGACCGTGGGCCTTCAGCAGACCGAGTATCCCCTTGCTCGAGCCAGCAACCTTGGGGTCCAAGTTGGTGAGCTTTTGCTCAAACCAGATCAGCCCACGTTCAAGCTGGCGACCTTGGGGTCTCAAACCTGGGTCCTCGGCATCCCAGTCTGACGCTCTATCCACTGTGCCACCGCCTGGTCAGGCTGTGTTTGTATATTCTTGAGTTAAGGCAGAGAGGAGCAGAGGCTAATTCACAGGTTCCCAGTCCCTCCAGGCCTGAAGGTCTTTGCCTTACCCTCAAGTGGGCTACAGTGACCATGGTCCTAGCTGGACCTTGGAGGCCTCCACGGGACCTATTAAAAACCAGATTTTAGGATCTGACTCAGTCAGTCTACAGTGGGCTGCTGAAATCAGTGTTGTAACAAAAAGGTACATGCTCTATCCATGTATGTGCTTCCCATGTCTCTCTCCTCACTGAGCCTGGCTCCTCTCCACCGCTGGGCAGGACACTTGGCCCCTTGACAGGTGCCTGTAGAAGGGCCTAGCAGGGTGACTGTGGAGAGTCTGATGACAGCACTGTGCCTCCCCTGAACACCTCCCCCACAGAAAGTCCTCTTGATTCGATTGGCTCCACTCCTTGAGGTGCCATGACCCAGGGAGAGTGCCCCTCTGCAGTCAGATTGCTTCTGGTCTCCATCTTATGAGAAAGTCAACCACAACATTTGTTCTGTTGTTCTGTCAGACCTGCCTTGCTCTGGACCTAGCCCAAGGGCTTCCAGCTGCCCTTGGTCCCCTGGGGGAAAGGGAGTCTGAGTCCAGCTCTTGCCCCGACCCCTGCCTCTGCTTAGTACCCCTGCAATGCCTGAGAGCCTGACCCAACTACTTCCTGGCAGTTCAGGCCCTTCCTGTGAGGCTTTTGGGTGACCGCCTCCCCCCACTGCCTGGGACATAGGACATAGGACAAATACTCCAGCCTGTTTTCTGTACCACTTCCTGCCTGGCTGCGTGCCCTCCCCTGGGCGCCTTGGGCGGGCCTGGACTCTTTCCCCTCCGTAGGAGCAGAGTCATCTTCTCCAGGGCCTACTGGGAACAGGCCCGAGATGGGGGGGGGGGGGGCGCAAAGCCCCAGGGCTGGGGTACATTGTCCAAGGCCAGCTCAGCTGAGGGCAGCCCCACATTCCTCCTGAGCCCTCTTCCCACGGGATGACTCAGGCACAGCTGCATCTCCTTCTGGGACCCTTGAGAAACATCTCCTCCAGAGCTACAACCCCCCTTAGGGGTCCCCCAAATCACACAGGTATAGAACAGCCCATTCATTCAAACATTCAAGAATTGAGCTGGTTTTAGGTGCTGAGGACATAGCAGGGAATAAGACACTGACTGCCTCCTTCCTTGTTTCCTAGTCCAGTCGGGGAGGCAGGCAGGACTGACTCAGAGAAAGGCCCCAAATAAATGTAGAAGCACAGTGGCCAAGGGTGCTAAGTAAGGGGAGGGGGGAGGGATGGAATGGTGTAAAGATAAACACTGGAGGGGTGATCAGCTTATACGTGGTAACTGCTTACACACCCAGGTATATATGCTCACTGGCCAGGCACAGGCCCAAGAAGCATTCCCGCAGAAAGCTTGGGCCCAGCATGCTCTCTTCCCTCCTGCATCTGCACTTGAATGCTCTAATCCCACATGTGCAGGATATTGGGATACCTGCATCCATATGGGGCAAGAGCCCGAAGACTAAGTGCTCACCTCCCCCAGCCTCCTCAGATGAGCTGGTTTAAACCCTGGTGGGAGCCACGGCTTCCTTAACCATGTCACCTGTCCAATCCTGCCAGGGCCCCATTTCTGGACAGGAGGTCCCAGGTAATAGGCAGCCCAAAGCCTGAAGGACAGTGTCCGTCTCTTCCAGCTGCTTGTCCTGGGTGGAGATGGGGAAGGCAACTAGGGTCAGGCAAACAGCAAAGAGCAGAGGCTTCCTGCCAGCGAGTGGTACTTGTCCCTCACACCCCTGGCTCCTTCCTGGGTAACCCTGCTGAGAGCCAAACCTCTGGGCCTTGTTTTTCACACCCTGGGACTGGGCCAGGCCTGAGTAAGCCCAAACCCCGGTCCTTGCTGACAGTTTCTAGGGTCAGCACATGGTCGGTAAGGGTCTACATCCTTGACTCCCTCCTGGCTCTTGTCTTCCACACTTCTCTGCTGTTCGTCTTAGGGTGGTGTCCCTCCCCTATTCTGCCCAGGCCCAGCCCCTCACTTCAGCCTCCAGACCGCGCTTTTCCTTTGATTCTCCGGGCTCAGGAATTTTGGCAGCCCCAACCAACTTGTTACAATGATTTTATCGGCAGGGCCAAGCTTAGGGGACTCTGGTGTCTCCTCCCCAATATTTTTCATAGCAGTGTAATAAGGAGAGAATGAACATGTCAGGGGCAGGGTACTACAAGGACGATGGAGAAGAGGACAGAATTATATGCTGAGGGACTCTTGTTTCTTCTCTTTTGCTATCAACACAAGACCCTGTGCTCTGATGACCCTTCTTTCCCATTATCTTGGGTCTCCAACTAGACCGTGACTTCCTGGATGAGACGACATGGATGGGACTCAAGAAGGGAAACCCACTCTTGTATGCCTTCTTTGTGGCAATGCTGGGCTGCCTCGTTTGTTTCTGATAATCCTTTTACAGGTGAGGAAACTAAGGCACAGAAATTCAGTGAATTTGCACAAGGCTGCACAACGAGGAATGGAACTAGGCCTAATTGATCTAGATCTTAAGCAGCTGTTCTTTGGAAGTGTTCCAGGCAACTCTGGAGGGGAGGTGAAATGAGGGCTCAGGCCTGTAGGGTTGCCAAGAGCTGAAGACAGCCCCTCTGTTGGGCAGATAAAATGTATTATGCTCACTTTGTTAAAGAGGCCGTTGCCCAGGTGATATTAATGTGTGTTGGGGTGGGCTAAAGGCAGGCAGAATCCTTGTAGCCTGGGGCTTGGTTTTGGGATTAAGCCTTTCCTACCCTTTTTGGTGTAAGGTGGTACAATCCTATCATGCCTCAGAGAAATGACTTTGTATTAAGAGACTTCCCTATTATGTATATTGGATTAAGGGTTTGGATTTCTACACTATAAAATGGGAACGGAGCGGGAGTTTGGCTCTTGGTTCCTGAGGTTAGCATGAGAGAGCAGAGAGAATAGAGCCAGCAGTGGGAGGAGGCCACGTGGAGAAGGCCAGGAAAAGCAGCCAAGATGGCGGAGTGCTGAGTGAGATGCCAGTTTGTGTAGAGTTTGTATCTGGGATAAGGGAGGAGATGGGGAACTGAGGAGAAGAAGGCTGGTGAGCTAGAAACCTTTGATTCTAGGAAACTCGGATAAGTCAGTGGCTTTGTGAGCACTGAGTGTGACTGGGTTTTGGAGCCCAGTGTGTATTTTTACTTGCCCGCCGGGTGCAAGCTAGATTAAAGACTATGGCCCACCAGTTTTTGGCTCCATGGTTTCTTTACCGACTGTCCGAATCCAATGCGAACCTGCATAGGCCAGAAGGCTGCTGTGATAGTGGCCCTGGCCTTGACTGCTGGCTTTACACCCTCAGCTTTCTGGACTCTGCAAATACCCCAAACTGGTCCTCCCAGTTCCAGCAAGGGAATGCCAATGAGCATACACACACCCACCATACATGCTGGGGTAATAGTACCTACTTCTGCCAGGCCTTAGATCCTAGGGTCCCTCACCAGGCTGCAGCCTAGGCTTCCTAGTCCAGAATGACCAGCTAATTGGACATGTCAGCCATAGGAAAAGTGGGGAGGAGGCCATGACTCATGCCCAAATCCCAATCTTCTACCGCTTCCCAAGAAAACTCCATATCAAGGGACTAAAGGTCTCAGCTCACCACCAGAGCACTCATCTTATCCTTAAGAATCCTCTGGGACCCCTCAATTTGGTCCCTGTCCCAGCAGGTCAGGTTCACACATTTGCCTCCTTTGCCACAGTTGCTTCTGAAGGGTAAACTGAGGCTGGAGCAAGGAGGGGGCAAGGTCAGGAAACATTCCAGGGCAGTGCCACCTCTGTCCTACTCTAATCTTTAGCCACAGTTAGGGGAACAAAGTTGCTGGTAATGGACAGATTTCTATGGCTATGTCTGCTTCTAGGAGTAAGAGGCTCCTCTGGCCTTTGCATCAGGGTCAGAGCAGCACCTAGGTCCCTCTGCCTAGAGCCCAGGGAGAAGTCAGTACTATCCCAGATGTGGCAGGGCCTTTGCACCTGAGGCATCTCCCAGAAGGGCAAAGGGTAACGGGGAGGGTGGGACTGCGAGGCTTTGGATAAGGAGATGAGCCACAGGGCCCAGGGCCAGGGCCCTGGCTGGGAGAGGCAATGGCATTAGAGGGAAGAGAGATATTTCTAAACTCCCCTGGGAACATCAGGCATGGCCCAAGGTACTGCCAGGACCCTGCCTCAGGCCCCTCCTCCCCTCCAGGGCCAGGAGATGAGTCAGAGGCTGTGGCCAGGAGCTTCCTCCTAGACTAGGAGGAAATGAGCAAGGCCCTCTCAGATCTGAAAGCTCCAAGTTCTTGAAAAGGAAGCCCCCAGGGGAACTCAAGTGCCTAGGCTTAGCCCAATGGGGTGTGTGGGGTGGAGCTCCCAAAGAAAGTGGGCTGGGCCTCTGCATACCCCCAGGGAAGGGGCAGGGTCTGCAGGGATGGTGGGGGTCAGTGCCCAGAGTGGAAGGGTTGACACTGCTGTGTCCTGTTCCTCTGCTGGACAACTAACTGTACAGAGGGTGAAACGGGGTGTATAAAACCTCTCCCACTTATTTCTGCTCTACAACCCTGCATGAGGATGCCTAGGTTTCTAGGCCACCTCGCCCCTCTAGAGGGTTATCAAGGCAGGCCTGAGTCATGTCTGTGCCTCTGGGGCACTCACTTAAAGGACTAGGAGAGGAACCAGCTGTTGACATTTCCTGCAAGAAGGGGCCCTGCTCCCCCCCCTCAGCTCTCTGATGTCCCTGCCCCTACCCTATTCTCAGCCCTTCTTCCTCCAGCCTTCTATTCTGGGGCTGTGGTCACAGTTTATATTTGGGATGAACACATCACAGTGCATCTGACCATTGCTGGCAGAACTGCCAGCCCCAGGGAGTCCTGGCTCTAGGCACTGTGCCTGTGGAGGATATGGCAGTCCTCAGGTACACCAGGTGGGAGCTCCTGGAAGTAGAGAAACCAGGAAGGACTGAGTTGGCAGGGATTTAACATATTCTCTGAAATCAGTAGTGTCCTCAGCTAGGGAGCAGAGAGCAGAGGGCAGAGCACCTGGTAGGGTAGGGAGATGGGTCCCTATATGGGTGGTGTTCGGAGCCTCTTTCCTATAGCTGACCTCCCAAATCTGTTCCTATTTGGAAATAGAGGTGTCAGGGTTAAGTTTTATGGTAGTGGGAGTGAGTGGCAGGTGGAGGAATACTATGTTCTCTGTAGTGCTCCAGGCTTATTTAGCACTAGGAGTTTCAGGAACCTGGCCTCAATTCAGCACTCCTCTTTTCTCAGTGCTCATCCTGAATAGGAGGTGGTCTTGTTTCTTGCAGGCCCACCTCAGTTTGTCCATTTCAACAGGGTGGGACAAGGAGGTCGGGGAACGGCTGTTGCATCAAAACTCCGGAGTGGGTAGCATGCTGCCACTTTCAGGTCGTGGCCTTGAATCTCGGGCTTCGCGGGACACGCGCCATTCCCCTGGCCAATAGTCGCACCACCTCTCCCGCCCGTGCTCGGAGGCGGGGCCGGCCCGCAGCGCAAGGAATGCAAGCTGGGGGCCCGGTGCCCGGGGGCACATTCCAAAGGAGACCCCGGGTCCCGGGGGCAAGTTTGCGTAACTCGGTGACCCAGCTAAGGCTGGGAGCAGGGGCGGGCACCCCCATCAACTCTCTCTTCTTTTCTTCACCACTCGGTGCAGACTGGTTGGCGGGGAAGCCCGAGGGGTGGTAGTGCGCTTCCCAGAGTCCTGGCCCGGAAACCCAGCGCACCGGAAAGGCCTGCCTGCGGGGGGCTGAACGCGGCGAAGGGGGGGGGGGGGGTGTAGGGCCGGCCATCTGGAAAAGGGCCTTTCCCGGTGCTGTGCACCAGTCGGTTCCAGGGTGCAGGCAAACTAGGACAGGCCAGCGGTTTAAAATTAGCCCGGCCGGCCCCTTCCCTTCCAGCTGCCCACCCTCGGCGACGCGAGTACGGGATGGTAGGGGCGGTCACTCAAGGGGCTTTTCCACCAGTGGAGCCTCTTGGTGCTCGGCGTGTCCCGGGCCGGGCCGCTTCTCGAGGACTCCCCTCACCCCGTAAAGTCTCTTCGCTTCCGTCACTCCTAAGCCAGACCCCCCGCCCCCATCTGCAGGGGCAACACTCAGTACCGCAGGGTCCATTCCAACTTTCAGACACCACTCGAAGCCTCTGCCACCTTTCCTAGCCCGCCCCAGGCCCGCCCTCCTCGTAGTTCCGTTCCTGCTTCAGGTGAGGTTGAAGCTGGTCCACACCTCCACCTCCAGCTCCGCCTCCTGGGTCCACTACCACCTAAAATCTACCATCACCCAATCCAGGGTAGTTACCCAGGCAGAGAGGCAGCGAGTGGACGCCGAGAACCTCCCCAGGCGGGCCTCATTCAAGGGGCAGCCAAGGTGGGGCAGACCACAAACTCCCATCTGTCTTCTTCAGCTTCCCCTCAACTTGAGAGGCGTTCCTGCAAGCAGGGCCGCGTGGACCTTGGGTTCCCAGCCCAAGACTTTCCGGAGGAGCGTACCCACTCCAGCCTCTCCCCGAAATGCACCTCCTAAAGACTTTCATAGCACCCACCCTGAACCCTCCTCGATCGTCTCCAACCTTTCTCCGGCGACCCTCACCTTGAGTGGCGCACCCAGCAGGCGGTGCAGTGCGGGTATCTGTGCGCCCAAGGGCAGTGCCCCGTCCAGGCTGCAGGTGGGGGCCCTGCGCGGCTCCGGGAAATTGGCACATGCAAAGGGATCGGTGTCCTCCAGATACTGCACCCGCACGGTCACCACTGATACCGGTTCCCCGTCCCCGCGGTCTTCTCCGCCAGCCATGGCTCTGCCACTGGCTCGCGCCGTGCGCCTCTGGACAGGTCCCGGGCCCGCCGCGACAACTACTCAACTAGATTTGGGCGGGGCCGGACCGGACGCTGCTGAAGAGGGGTGGAGCCGGGCGGAGGCGGGGCCGAGGAAGGGGGAGGAGCCAAGAGTCATCCGGGAAAGCTCTGGGGGTTGGCAACCACTGCCGGAGGCGGGGCTTGAGGCTAGCCACTCAGAGGGCCCGATCGTAATCCCGTTAGTTCCCTCGCTAGGCGGGCGGGAAAACCCGAGCTCGCTCCCCGCCTTCGAGAGCGCGCAGAGGGCCGGGAGGCTTTCTTTGGACGTGAGGCGGTGAGGCTGCCCTCTGAGGGATTGTTAGGGCAGGTGGGGCGGGAATTTCTTCAGATAATGGCTGGCCTGGTCTCCCTTAGTTTTGGGACAAGGTGGTCCTGAGTCCCTCAGTTTGAGGGATGAAATGGATGGGATCCTCTCATGTGAAGAAAGCGGGGAGATGGGTCTCTTTCCATTTTGAGCAAGAAGTGAAAATAGATTCCATTCAGTGTGAAGGAAGACGTGGAGTCATTTTCCTTTAGTTGGGGGAAGAAGAGAGAGAGCGGTGCTTCTTAGTTCTGGGAAAAGGATGGGATGACCCCTCGGCTTGAAAGAAGTGGAGACGGCCCTCCTCAGTTTGGGGCGAGATAAGAATAACGCTCCTCAGATTTTTGGGGAAAGTTGGGTGAATCCCTCTTAGTTTGAAGGGAATTCATAGTCTGGGTTTTCCGTAGTTTAGGGAAAGGTGATACATTCTCTTCAGTTTCATGGAAAAAGCGAGAAGAGTTCCCTATAGTTTGAGGGAAATGAAGAGAAATGGTGCCCCTTGGTTTGGGAGATGAGAAGGGCCGGCCTTCTCAGCCTGGAATGAGCTGGGTCCAGTCTGGGCCTTGGGGTTTTGGGGGCGTTGGGGACCGTGCTGTCCATCAGGGCTTTCTGGGAGCGCCCAGTGCGCTTGCGCAGCTCTGACAGGGCTGGAGCCCGAAAGGGGTCTCAGGCTCTGCTGGGCTGCGGAGAAGGCGGTGGCGCGCTGCTCGCTGCGGTCTGTCCGCACGCGGCGGCGCGGGGGCCGGGGCCTGGGTACCCGGGACCAGCTTCTCGCCTCCGGGTGGCTCTCCCCTCGGAGTCGCGTCCCTTTCGTCTAGATCCCGCCCCCGGGGAGACCCTGGCCCCTCCCGCGGCGGGCTGCCACCTCCCGCGGATGGGACGCGTTGGTGACTCGGGAGGGCTGTGGTCGCTCACAGCTCGAATCCGGGCCGGGAAAGGTTTTGGGCAGGTCTGAGGAAGCAGGTTTAGTAGGAACCTATTCCTACTAAAAAGGAATAGGTTGCGGGACTTGGAGGAGGGCTGCACCGGGGAATCACCATAGCTGAGGCTGGTTTGGACGGGAGGAGCCAGGGGTCGGAGTACACCCAGAACAGGGAGTCGGACGTGACTTGGGGGTATCAGAGCCAGGATTGGGGGGAGCGCGCCCCACGTGCCTGTGACGCGGGGGCGACCAGCAGGCGGCGACGGCGACGCGGAGCCGGCGGCCGTGCGGTGCCGAGAGGGCGACTGGGCAGGCAGCGGGATGCTGCGCGCCGTGCTGCCGCTGCTAGGGCTGCCCCTGGCAGGGGCGGCAGCGACCGAAGAACCCACGCAGGAGCCGGGGTCTCCTGGCGAGCCTCCCCCAGGGTTGGCGCTCTTCCGCTGGCAGTGGCACGAGGTGGAGGCCCCCTACCTGGTAGCCCTGTGGATCCTGGTGGCCAGCCTGGCCAAAATCGGTGAGTGTGTGCGAGCTCCAGGCCGGCGGCCCGCAGCGGACCCGCCTCTCACCCCTAGTTCCCGAATCAGGGCCGGCTTCTTGCACAGTGCCGGGACTTGGGATGCAATTTCACAATCCGGGCTTTCATACAGTTCCTGCATTGCCTTTGTGTGTCCCCTCCTCTCCTCGCGTGGGAGCCCTGAGGCTTTGCCTTCTATAAGGGTTTCCCAAGCTCTCTCCCTCCCCATCCTTAGACTCCTTCGCCTTCTCTGTTCCCCTCTTGCAGTAAGTCCTTTGGTCTCACTTCTCCACCAGTCCCCAACCTCCTAGATACTTCTGTCAGCTGTGAGAACATGTGGGGACATTGAAGGGATGGTGTTCCCAGAAAAACCCAGGCATCCTGATCCCGAGGAACAGTCTTCCTTGCAGATCAGTTCCCAAGTGACTAAACTGTCACTTTTCCTTTAGTCCCGTAAAGATGCCCCCTTCTGTGCCTGACTGTGGGACCCCACCCCGGCCCTTCAAGTTCAGGTCTACAGTCGTCCCACTTCAGGGTATAAGAAATTTTCATTTATTGGGGCTTTATTATGTGCTGCCAGTACTCGATGCTTTCATACTTCTGACCTCCTTTAGTCTGCATAACAATGAAGGTTGTTCTTCAGAATTCTTTCCTTGAATAGTGCTGCTTTTTCTTGCTACTGCCCGCTCCTTTCTACTTTTGAGCAGCCAGTGGTCCCTCCTCCCACCAGAGACCCTCCTCCCTTTCCCCGTTGTGCAAGCTCTGCTGTGGGGGTGACTAATTATAGCTAAGCGTTGCTACTCATTCCCCATCTATGCTGGCACAGTCTGTACTCCAATCTCACTAATACAGTCTTCATGTAGAAATCACACAGCCTAGAATTTGCTTGCCCCCCTCCTCCCCCAGGGACACTGCTGGGAGGAGAGGGGCTGAGCAGGAATTGAAAAACTCTCCACTCTGTTGTGGCAGCCCATTAATAATGGAAAATGGGGCTTTAAATGCCTTCGGGGAGCCAAGGTTTGTCAGAGAACAGGTTTTGGTGATGACTTTTGGGTTGCTGGGGTTGGTGCATGCTCAGAAGAGGAGGATGGAATAGGGTTCTTGAAGGAGGGGAGTGGGGGACCAAAGGCGGTGTGTGGGAGATCTATGACTGAACTTAGCTTGGTGCCTGGCAGCAACAAGAGCAAGATGAGAGGAGCCTCAGATTTGGGAGCCAAGAATTGAGTTTGCTGAGAAGTTTGAGTTACAGAAGAGTTCCTCTCTTATTTAGACTTACAGCAATGACTGTAGTTTCTCCCATAAATCATAGTGTTTTTCCTAGCTTGGATGACACCTTCTCTGTAGGTAGGAGAAGATAGCCTTCTTTGCACAGGTCAAAAAAAGAGAGAAGGAGATAGATAGGTAGAATGTTGTGAAATATCTTCCTCCAGCTTCATTGCTAGGAGATTTTTTCCCTCTTTTATTCAATAGGTCTTATGTAGATCCCACTGTGTGCCAGACACTGTCCTAGGCCCTTTGGGTATAGCTTCTAAAAGGTACTATCTTGTCATTGGATCTCACACAGGTACATGAAAGTCTACCACACTACCCACCACCCCAGAGACTGTATGGGGAGAGATACATGGCCTCAGAAACCAAGGAGCCCAAAGAGCTTATTTTAGGGGGCAAAGGTAGAAGTGGCAATAATACTAGAAATATATTTCATACCTCTTCCTTTATCCCTAGGGACAGATGCTTTATTATTTTCCCCCAGAGTTATATTTAATTAACATTTGTTGAGAACCAGCTATTGGTTTGACATACTACTAGGCACATTCACACTATATCACTTTTTAAAAAGATTTTATTTTATTGATTTCTTTTACAGAGAGAGGGGAGAGAGCGAGAAGTATTAACTCATAGTTGCTTTACTTTAGGTGTTCATTGCTTGCTATATGTGCTTTGACCTGGCAAGCCCAGGTTTTCAAACCAGCAACCTCAGCATTCCAGATCAAAGCTCTATCCATTGCACCACCACAGGCCAGGCCAGACTATATCATTTTATTTTATGTTTTATTGTATTTCTCACACTATATCATTTTATCCTCACCATCTGTAATAGGTATTTTCCCCATATTACAGGAGAAGAAATTGAGGTTCAGGTAAATTAACAATATATCTGAGACCGTACAATTAGAAAGTGATAGAGACAGAAGAATTGGAGATCTTCTGACTGCTAAACCCAATACTTTTTAAATTACTGAGTCCTTGGTGAACCTATATAGTAAAAAGCACATTGGGCTGGCATAGTGCTTCTAAGAGGTATATTATGCATTATGGTTTAGTTAGGGAGACAGGACACAGTAAAATAATAACAGGTAACATTTTTTGAGCGCTTACTTTAAAGTGCTGGACTAACTGCTTTTGAATAGATGGTCTTATTTAAACCTCACAACACTCCTGTGAGATCATTACTGTTTTTATTTCATTTTACTCTTGAGCAAGCTGAAAGAGAGGTGAAGTTATTTGCCCCAAAGTTACAGAACTAATAAATAGAGAAGCCAGGCTGTGAACCCAAGCAGGCAGGCTCCAGAGGCCCTGATTTTTATAGCTGTGCTATACATAAAAGTCTATTGAGTAGCCTTTGCTAGGGTTGAAATAATGGCTATGTATAAAGGAAATCAGAGAAAGGTGAAGTCTCCTGAATACAAGGTGGGACAAAAGTAGGTTCACAGTCATGAGTACACAAAACACAAGAGTTTATTCTTGTATTATTATTTATTAATTATATTATTTTCCATATGAACAACTGTAAACCTACTTTTGCTCCACCCTGTATGAACTAGAGAGGAGGGGTCATTTCTGGAGATGGAAACGGCAAGCAATGGTCTAGCTTACCATGATAGGAACACCAAGAAATAGACAACTTTGTAGCCCTGGAAGGTTGGAGATTCTAGGAGTCCTGCATTATTTTTTTTCCTTCCTTGATTGCACAGTCAGAGTCCTGATCTTGGATAACCTTCTAAGACTGGGAGGTTATAGGCCAGTGTGTGTGTGCGCGCGTGCGTGCGTGTGTGTGTGTGTGTGTGTGTGTGTGTGTGTGGTGTGTCCATGTGTTCCATAAGTTGAAACCTCTGGCCCTCTTCTTGCATTGCAGTGTTTCACTTGTCTCGGAAGGTGACATCTCTGGTCCCTGAGAGCTGCCTGCTGATTTTACTGGGACTGGTGCTTGGAGGCATCGTCTTGGCTGTGGCCAAGAAAGCTGAGTACCAACTGGAGCCAGGCACCTTCTTCCTCTTCCTGCTGCCTCCTATCGTGCTAGATTCAGGCTATTTCATGCCTAGCCGGCTGTTCTTTGACAATTTGGGTGCCATCCTCACCTATGCTGTGGTGGGCACACTCTGGAATGCCTTCACAACAGGGGCTGCCCTTTGGGGCCTGCAGCAGGTGGGATTTGTGGGTGAGTGATCCTAAGACCTGAGCTGGCAGAGGGAGGCTTTGCCAAACTCATCACCCAATTCTTTTCTCCTCCTGCTTTGGAGATCTCATGTTGGTGAGAGCCATGCCCTGAGAGCTCCATCTAGGGTCCCTCCCAGCTGCAGCGCAAGGCAATACTCCAAATGGGCCTTCAGCCTTCATGGAGGTTTTTGCCAGTTGAGTCTGGGCTTCTACAACATGACAGATGATTGGGGACCTGACTCCCTGCTGTGTGTGGGCTGCTGAGGCTGGGAAGTCTGTGTTACCACTCTGCTGCCTCCTACCCTCTGTTACCACACTGCCACTTGCCAGTCCTACTCCCCTGAGGCACAGCTCACCACTCCTATGAGGGCCTTCCATCCTAGCTCATATCATTATTTTTAATAAATACATATTATGCATTCACAACATACAAGAAACTACGCTGGGTGTTCCTTCTATTTATCCAATTAACTCATCATAGAACCCTGTTGAGGTATAATTTGTCTGATTTAATGAATGGGGGAATAGAGGCCCTTAAACTTATTTGACATCAGGTCCAAGGTTAGCAGGAGAGGTCCATTTTACTGAGGCTCTTTGCATTCAAGCTGCTGTTACCTGCTCCCTTCTTCCTCATTTCCTGCCCCCCAAATTTATTCAACCTTGAGTGTTGGTCATTCAGACTTCTTTCAAGGTGCAAGGGGAGGTTTGCAACTTTCTCTTGAGACCTCAAACCTGGTTTTCTAATGGGCCAGTGAACTCTCTGAGTGGGAAGGGAAGGGAGGACATGAGACCATGATATTAATAGTAATTCTAACAATAGTGTACTTTCCATGTACTAGGTACTGGCTAAATGAAGAACTTTGTGAGGAAGGTACTGTTATTATTCCTAATATATACAAGAGTAAACTGAGGCTCACAGAGATATGACATGTTCAAGTCCCACCTTTGGTGCTTTTTATACTATATTCATCCCTCATAGATGGAAAGCCTCTTTTCTTCCTGCTGAAATTGTGTCATTTCCCTTAGGCTGAAAACCACAGGTTTGGAAGAAAGCATACTCTTGTTCTTGTCCCTAATGAAGCCAGTCAGCAGCCAGTTTCCACCTGTGGTGGTTATTATTGCTGCTGCTGCAGTATTTATTGTCAGTGCCATTTTAGCTTTTCAGGTTACACAGAGCTTTTTTAGCCATCTCCTAGGTTAGTTTTTGCAGCAGTCTTGTGAGGTAGGCACACAAGGAGGCATGACTAAGAGAAGTCATGTGACAATGACAGTGCCAACATTTCAGACTGGTAAGTGGCAAAGCCAGGCCTGAGTCTCAAGTTCTTGACTGGCAGGCTGATGGTCTCTTCACTATCCCAGGCCCTTTCTGGGTGTCCTTGTTTAACAGTGGGATGGAGTCTGGGCTTGCCGCAAGGAATGTGCTAGGGGACTCAGTACCTCACCAATCAGTGTTCCCCATCTGTCCCTTGAAAGCCCCTAGAGTACAGGCTGCCTTTCTGGACTTCCT
Source organism: Saccopteryx leptura (assembly GCF_036850995.1). Classification (NCBI taxonomy): domain Eukaryota; kingdom Metazoa; phylum Chordata; class Mammalia; order Chiroptera; family Emballonuridae; genus Saccopteryx; species Saccopteryx leptura. The sequence continues at coordinate 17,699,825 of NC_089511.1, forward strand.
GCTGTTTGGGAGCCTCATCTCAGCGGTGGACCCTGTGGCTGTGCTGGCTGTCTTTGAGGAGGTGCACGTCAACGAGACTCTCTTTATCATTGTCTTTGGCGAGTCCCTGCTTAATGATGCAGTCACCGTGGTAAGAATGCTCAGCTAGCTGCCATTCCTGATCCCAGGCCCTCACACTGACTAGTTGGGTATATGAGCAGGCTCAGACCCTCTCCCCTCACCCCTTGGGGAAGAAATACAGTCTCAGTGTTTACCTCCCAACAGTCCCAGTTGCTGCCTTCCCCTTGTTCTTTTTTTTTTCCCCTTGTTCTTGATTCTTCTCTTCCCACTCAGGTGCTGTACAAGGTCTGCAACTCCTTTGTAGAGATGGGCTCTGCCAATGTGCAGGCCACTGACTACATGAAGGGAGTCGGTCAGTATCTCCCCCAATTCAGCTGGCACTGCAGGTCTGCCTCCTCTGGGTTGCTGAGTCCCTGTCCCTACTGCACCAGGACAGAGGAGGCTGTTCAGGTTGCCTCATTCCCTTCCCTCCTCTGTGGAGAAATGGGGCCCTGAGAACCCAAGAAGGAGGGGCTTTCCTGGGATCCTGGCTCCAGGATCCTAATCCCCAGGGAGTGCAGTGGGTATCATCTTCCGCTCCCTGCCAGGCAGAAGTCTTGTCGGCCTGGGTAGGGTCCAGGCCAGGGGTCACGCTGACAACCCACTCCTCCCCCAGCCTCCCTGTTTGTGGTCAGTCTGGGCGGGGCAGCCGTGGGCTTAGTCTTTGCCTTCCTCCTGGCCCTGACCACACGCTTCACCAAGCGGGTCCGCATCATCGAGCCACTGCTGGTCTTCCTCCTCGCCTATGCGGCCTACCTCACTGCTGAAATGGCCTCACTCTCAGCCATTCTTGCGTGAGTCCTGGGGAACTGGGAGAGGGCATTGGAGATGGCTGCCCCTCATATGGACAGAAGCAGGGCCCTGAGGAGTCCATAGGTTTCCCTGAGCCCTTGTGGTTGTGAGAGCCTCAGACTCCCCTAGAGAGACAATAAACCTCAGATAATATTCTAGGATCTGCCTCCAGAACTTTCTTGGGCACTCCAGAACCCAATCTCCCTCTGCCTGAAGTTCTCCGTGGGTTGTGGGCTGAACTGGAATTGGCTTCAAGGCCTGGTGCCACTGGCTGTGGTGGCCCCACAGCACTTCAAAAGGTGTCTCAGAGAGTGTGCTCTTCAGAGCATGTTTCTCCCACCTTCTCCAGGGGGCACTGAGTGGGAAGCCTGGAGATACGGACCTTATCCTGGGACCACCACTAGATATTCTTGGACAGTCTCCATGCCCCCTGAGTTTTTTAGCTCTGAGATCTGAAGTCCTGTGATAGGCAACACCCTCTTCTGAAGCATGCTCAAACCCCAGATGCTGTGCCTTCTGAGACCCTTTCTTACTCGCCTGTCTCTCCCTTCCTTTCCCAGGGTGACTATGTGTGGCCTGGGCTGTAAGAAGTATGTGGAGGCCAACATCTCCCATAAGTCACGCACAACTGTCAAATACACAATGAAGACTCTAGCTAGCTGTGCTGAGACCGTCATCTTCATGCTGCTTGGCATCTCAGCTGTGGACTCTTCTAAGTGGGCCTGGGACTCTGGGCTGGTGCTGGGCACCCTCTTCTTCATCCTGTTCTTCCGAGCCCTTGGTATTGCTGGCACCCTTTGCTTTCCTACTTTTCTTCCTGCCTCTGCCCTACCTCATCTCCCAGTCAGAGTATACATCCTTGTCAATTCCTAAGCCTCCCCCTGTTGCTCTCCCCTCCCAGCCCCTGTCAGATCTTAGCCCAGATACTTGGTGCCCTCCACTCCCAGTGCCCTCCACTCCCAACACCCAGCTCCCGCTGGCCTCTCTCCTGTTGTAGGTGTAGTCCTGCAGACGTGGGTGCTGAATCAGTTCCGGCTGGTCCCTCTGGACAAGATTGACCAAGTGGTGATGTCCTATGGGGGCCTTCGTGGGGCTGTGGCTTTCGCTCTTGTCATCCTACTGGACAATACCAAGGTCCCTGCCAAGGACTACTTTGTGGCCACTACTATTGTGGTGGTCTTCTTCACAGTCATTGTGCAGGTGGGAAAGCCCCCAAGACAGGTGGGGAGAGGGTCCAGCAGGTCCTGGGGGAGGCTTGGAGCCTTTGGGATAGGGACTTCTCTTCCTGTTAGGGGTACAAGAACTTGTCTTTCCAGACCTTGAATGTACTGAGGTCAAGATACAAAAGCTGAAGCGTAATTATGGGGAGAAGTATGCAACAGGAAACTAGATAGGGCAGGGCTCACCTGCTGCCTGTCTGTAGGGCCTGACCATCAAGCCACTGGTCAAGTGGCTGAAGGTGAAGAGGAGTGAGCATCACAAACCCACACTGAACCAGGAGCTGCATGAGCATGTGGGTACCAGAATTCCCATCCCGCCACCTAGCCCTCTCTCCCTGTTCCTATTTTGAGCAGAGTCCTGATCCAGTACCCCTACCCACCCCCTTCTAGACTTTTGACCACATTCTGGCTGCAGTGGAGGACGTTGTGGGGCACCATGGCTACCACTACTGGAGGGACAGGTGAGGGAGCTGCCCCGAGGCTCCTTCAGCAGCAGCAGCAGCAGCCCCACCAGCCAGGGCAGCATGGGGGTGTGCCACTCTCCTGAGAAGGGACACAGCCAGGCTTAGGCTGGGTGACCTCTTCCTAAAGCCCTTCAGTGGCAGCCCAGTACTCTCGGGATAAGACAAGGCCCCCTAGTGAGGCCTGCCTGGCCCTGCATGATATGGCACCTGCCAGATTCCAACCTCATTGTGCGCTGCTCTGTCTTTGACCATCTGCCTGTTAATTACATGGATTCCGGTGTAGAACTCCAGGACCCACTGTGCTCCTCCCACACTGGCCACTGGGAAGTTTACACAGTCATCCTAGAACACTCCTTCACCTCCCTTTTACCTACTTATCTTTGTTCTTCCTTCAGATCTCACCATAGCCATCAAGTCCTTAGGGAGGCCGTCCCTGGTCTCCCTGACTAGGACAAATTCCCATCACACTCTATAATTATCCTGTGTAGTTCTTGTCGTGGTTGCAATTTTACAGTTATTTGTACTGATTGATATTAATGGCAGGTTTTCCCATAACACCATAAATTCCATAAGGGCAGGGACTAGCTTCAAGATTTTCCCTAACAGAGGCCCATACCAAAAGAGCCAGGCCAGTGCTGGTAGTGTCCCTGCCCCATCTAAGGAGGGGCCAGCTGGCCGGGCCATGGTGATAGCACTCAGGGCCGGGCCTGGCATCCTCTGTAGGTGGGAGCAGTTTGACAAGAAGTACCTGAGTCAGCTGCTGATGCGGCGGTCGGCCTACCGCATCCGGGACCAGATCTGGGATGTGTACTACAGACTCAACATCCGGGATGCCATCAGCTTCGTGGACCAGGTAGGTCAGAGCAGCCAGTGTTAGGTGAGTAGGTGGCCAGCAGGGCAGGGCAGGAAGGGGAGCCTGAAAGAGACATGCCCTGAGCAGGAAGCAGGGAATTCCTAGCAGACTCAATGGTCTTGTGAAGTGGCAGCAGCAGGAACCAGTATGGCCTGATGCTGGCATTCAGAGCCTGGCAGGCAGCAGAGAAAGGTCAGAAACAGCTGGACTCTGGAGTCAACAGATGTGGTTCAATTCTTATCACTTACAGGCTTGTGACCTTGGGTAAGTCACTTATACTCTCCAAGCCTCGGTTTCCTCAACTGTAAGACAGTGGAAATAAAAGTGCCTATGTTCACAGAGTTTTGTGAATTCAATTGGTGGAGTTTTACCTCAAACATCAAAAGAACAGAATGTATTAACTATTTTTTTAGCACAGTGCCTCAAACATCAGAAGAGCAGAATAAGTGTTAACTATTGTTATTTTCTTATTGTCCTCTAACTGTGTGGGCCACCTGCAATCTGATTGCCATCTGACCTTTGTCTTGACCCCTCCAGGGAGGCCATGTCTTATGCTCCACAGGGCTCACTCTGCCCTCTATGCCCAGCCGAAATTCTGTGGCAGAGACCTCTGTCACCAACCTGCTGTAAGTCCTTGAGCCTACTTCCCCTTCCTCCAGCTCCTCTCCATTGGGGCCTCTACATGAATCAGTCTGGGCAAGTTTGTAAGCACCTTTGCTTCTGCCCTTCCCTTGGCCTCTGCCTCCTGGCCCTTCTCCAGCGCATCTGTTCCCTGCCTCTTGCAGGAGGGAGAGTGGCAGTGGAGCGTGTCTGGATCTGCAGGTGATTGATACAGTACGGAGTGGCCGGGACCGTGAGGATGCTGTGATGCACCACCTGCTCTGTGGAGGCCTCTACAAGCCACGCCGCAGGGTGAGAGTAGCCAGGGTATAAGAGTTCTGCGGGGAAGGGGTGAAGGTGGTCTTAGGAGGCCCCAATTGCAGGCTCAAGAGGCAGTTGGCACTAGCTTGTGGAGAGCATTTGATGCCCAGTTGAAGAGTGGAGGGCTTCATCTTGTCAGTAATAACTTTTAGATTTTCTTTTTTGAGTAAGGGTTAGTTTGATACAAGCACTGTTTAAAGTTGTCTTTTTTGGTAGCAGAATGCGGATCCAGTTGGACGGGGTGAGTTGAAAGGCTGGACAAGCCAGTTGGGAAGCTGGAGCGCAACACTGATTTAGAGCTGGGTGGTGGGAAGGGAGAGGAGCATAGGACTTGGTGATTGGTCCGGAGGAGAGAGAAGGAGATGGAGTACAGAGTGCTTGATGGGGTCACAGAAGCAAGAGTGCTGAGAAGGCCTGTGGGACCAGCTTAGCATGGGGAAGGACACATCTATTTTAGGTAATGTGCGTTAGTGCAGGTTGTTGGTGAAGGTCTGGGGATGGAAAAGGCCCATCCCATCTAGGAGGGAACCTAGTGCAGCCCCACAAGGGGGCAGCAGCAGTTACCTTGAACCTTCCTGAAATGGGAACCAGCTCTTATCATTTCTGGCACTTTTAACAGTGAAGGCTGTTTCTCCGTTGAGACAGAATTGGCTTCCTTTAACTTGCTCCCACTGGTCCTAATTTAACTCTCTGCAGCTGTGCATACTATTTTCAAAGGTTTCAAGGCAGTTCCCTTCCACACAGGCCTCTGCCCTCAGGCTAGTGTTTCTTCTCCCTGATATGTCTCCTCTGGTCGTTAAGAAATAAGGCCCACAGGGGAAGGTGCAATTCTGCCTGGCTTGCCAGGGCAGGGTGTAGGGCCTCTCTTACCTTTCTAACTCTAGAATTTGCCATTCTCTTCTTGCAGCCCAGAATGCCTCCAGCTTTGGCTCACCCCTCTGAGGTCCCATACTGTCCTTACAGTCGGGCAAATCCCCAATGTCTTCTTCAGTCAGTCGGTGTTAAACCCTATCTCATCCAACCTATGGGGTTTTTGTTTTGTTTACTTTTTCCTAATGGAAAATTTCACTCATTCACAAAACTAGAGAGAATAAAATAACTCATTTTATCCATCACCCAGCTCCAATAATTATCAATGAATAATTTAATCTTATTATATTCTGGACCCCATCTCACTCCATCCACACATTATTATCTTAAAGCAAACTCCAGACATTATATTATATCATCTCTAAATATTCAGTATGTATCTTTAGGTGGCAAGAACTTTAAAAAAAAAAGTAGTACCATTATCACTTATAAGAGTTTTCAATAATTCCTTCTCATATCAAATATCCAGTGTTAATAAATATCTTTTCCAGGATCCAAATAACACACTTTGCATTTGGTAAATATGTCTCTTTGTTTTTAAAATATCTGTAATATTTCCTTCTCTCTTCTTTTATCCCTTTGTTATTTATTTATTGAAGAAACTAGATACTTTATCTCAGAGAATTTTCCATTTCATAGATTTTGCTGATTATATTTCAGCAATGGTGTTTAACATGTTTCTCCCTCCCCTGTGTTTCCTGGTAGTTACACCTAGGGGCCTGGTCAGATTCAGGGATATTCAATAAGTATGCTACGTGTTTCTCACTCTGTCACATCAGGATGTACTTAATGATTGGTTGTCTATGGATATGTGTGTGTGTAAGATTGGTCAGTGGGTTCAGTCCAACCAGTTCTGTGTAGTCAATGAAAAAAAAAACAACCAAAACTGGAGTAAGATTGTGCTTATCCCTGTTAAATGTCATCTTATTTGATTTAGCCCATCATTCCATCGTTTGGATTCCATGTCTGCCACCAAATATCTGCTCAGATTCACATCATATGAAAATTTGCTAAGCCTGTTAACTCTGTATTGATCCAAATCAACATAGAAATGTTGAACAGGATAGAGCTGAGGACAGAGCCCTGTGGCATGCTACTACAGACTTTCCTCCAGACTGACATGGATCAAGCATTTTTGGGGTATGGTCACTCAACCAGTTCTGAATCCACTTAGTTATACCATAACACAATACATAATTCCTCATGTTCTTCATAGAGATATCATTAGAGAGAGACAGAAGTGTCTAGTATTAGGTTAGAAATAGAAGATTATAGTTTAAGAAAGAGATAAGGGCTAGAGATAGTTTTGGAAGCATTTATCAGAAGTTTTCTCACCTGTCTACATCAGAACCCCCTGGGGAGATTGCTAGAATACATATTCCTGGCTTCACCTCCTGGAGTTTCTGATTCTGTAGTATGAAATGGGACAAAGAGTCTGTGCATTTAGTAAGTCCCCCAGGTGACTCAAATGCAGCTGGTCTGATAGCTAGTGTGTGGGGACCACAGATCTCTCTGACTGGGCTAGCTGAGGCTGAGAGAATGAATATATTTGCTGGAGAGACCATTTCGAGGGGAGAGAGGAGGGCCAAGGATGACACTGTGAGGAATGCACATGGAAGGAAAGAAAGGGGAGCCAGCAAAGGAGGAAAGAGAAAGAACCCTTGGAGGATCAGTAGCAGATGGGGCCTCGGACGCCTGGGCAGCAGTGGGACTGACTGGATGCTGCACAGAAGTCAGGCCAGCACTTAGCCGGGGCCATGGCACTGGTGGCCAGGAAGAAGGCAGCACTGGGGAGCTGCAGGCCCTGGAGTTGTAGTCTGGTGTTCCAGGTAGTAGTGGATATGAGGGAAGGTGTCCGAGTCAAAGTATAGAAGTCTGGCGGTAAAGGGGAGTCAGTGGAAAGGTTTTCTTCAAGGAGGTCAGGGGGCAGTGGTGAGGGAGGGATTGAAGAAGCAGGAGAAGGAGAAATAGGAGGGGCAGGGAACTGATGACCCAGGAAGAAGTGAGTTGAGCAGAGTGGAGGCTGGGCTGGGGAATGAGTAGCCTTCTCTTCACCTCCCCGAGAGGGGCACCTCTGGGTGAGTATGTAGAGGAGGGAAGATGGGATACTTGCAGGGAGCTCTTAGAACTGGTTCAGGGAAGCAGAAAATATGAGGTATACGGGAGGGGACAGACTGGAAATGTGAGGCAAGACAAGATGATTGGGAACATGCTGGCAGTCCTGGAGGGACTACTGCTAGATAGTGCAAAGAGCCAAGGGCAGAAATGGGTGCAGTCTAGGTGAGTGTGCAGTGGGTTTGGTCTTTATGAGAAGAGTTGGAAGGAGCAGGTGATGGGGTTGGTTATCAATTAGGCACAGATGTTGTTGGACTGAGAAGGTTCTGGTGTCAGAAGAGATAGTTATGGGAGTTCAAAGTGCAGCCCAAGGTGTCATTGTGGTTGTTGTAGGGATGGCTAGCGAGAGAGTTCCCCCTGAAGAGAGAATCCTGTGTGGCTAGAAGGGTGTATGTGGGCCAGGCAAGTGGACCAGGTTCATAACTGGAGATGCAAAGACAGAAATGTTCCCCATGGTCTTATAGTAACCCTCTTCCTCTTGTCACTTCAAATCAGAGAGAATCGGGAAAGGGCAGTAGTGGATAGGGGAAACCAGATTTGAGGGAATAGGTTCAGGATAAAGTCAAGTTTTTCCCCAGTGAACTGAGAATACAGAGTGTCTGGCTGGATTCCTGTTGTATTTTTGTTTTGTTTTAATCCACAGCCAGTTCTTCAAAAACTGGGCTGGCAGGGCCTATGGTGACCATGGGGCTGTGGCCTGGGATTCCTGTGGGAGGCCAAGGCACCCAGCCTCATGGCAGGGTGGGGCTGTCATTGCCAGTACAAAGCCAGCTGCAGCCGCCACTTGATCTTGGAGGACGCGCAGGAGCGGCAGGACAAGGAGATCTTCCAGCAGAACATGAAGCGGCGGCTGGAGTCCTTTAAGTCCACCAAGCACAACATCTGCTTCACCAAGAGCAAGCCACGATCCCGCAAGGCTGGCGGCAAGAAGGCACGTGCTTTCTTTGGGACTTCTGTTTGGGGCTGGAGACTGACAGCATGTAGTTTTGAGCCCCCAAGTGTTGGAATCTAGTCCAGGGGGGGCCCTTAGTTGGATTATCCTCAGGGACTTGGTGGCTGCAGCAGTCTGGTTCCCTTTTGCATCTTCCTGTGACCCCAGAAGGGTAAGGTGAGGCCTTCAGAGGGAGATCAGCCTCTTGGCCAGGAGGCAGCAGGACTTCCTACCAGAGGTGAAATGAGCAGGAGGAGGGCAGATTCCTCGGAGGAGGCAACTCCACAAGCTCCTAATTTATCCCAGGCTGATGCACCGAGAGCCCTTGTTGGGCTATGGGTTACTCAGACTCCACAACACATCCCCGGGGGGCCGAGGGGTGGTGGATGCATTGGGATTGACACAGATTCCCTCCCCGGCTGTATCAGCAAGACAACAGGGTTGGGCTTGGAGCAGAGCCAAAGGCTTAGGGTTTTTTCTTGCTCCTCAGAAGAATGCTGTAGCGAATACTGCAGCTACAAATGGGAAACCTCCTCGAGACCTGGGCTTTCAGGACACAGGCAAGCAGGGGGTGGGGATGGGGATGGGGGTGGGAGAGGGTAGGGAGAGGGCATAGGCCCATCAGCCAGAATCCTGGAGGACCTATTCTGTGCTGTACTCAGTGCCATGAGCTGGGGCTCTTCCCCTCAGGGACTAGATTGGCACACTTGATTTCAAAGCTGGATGTAATATATTCAAAGCGTTTATTAGACAATTTGTGGTGGGAGGTGTCTGATAGCTAACTACAGGTTACAGGCCCTGAGGATTTGGAAAAGGTGTCATGGAGAAGGGGAGAGCTTGGTCTGAGGCTTGGAGGGTGGCTGGACCCTGGGGCCCAGTGTCCCATCTGCAAAACCAGGATGAGCTGGACATTGACAAGCCTTCCAGCTCTCCAAATGCTCATGTTTTCAGTTAATGAGATCTGGGGCTGAGAGGAGAGTATGGGGAAGCTGGAAAGTGTGACTTCCCTCAAGGCTTCCTCTGAGGGTCCTGCTTGCCTTGATTCCCTCCTTCGGATCTGTAGTCCCACTTCCCTTCCTTGTGAGCCTCCAACCCCTAGGCCAGTGCCAAAGCAGCCAGAGGAGAAAGTAGGTGCCTCTTCTAACTGTGGGCTCTGCCTAAGTGGACAGGGATCTAGCTTGTGCAGTATCAAGAGGCAGCTGCTGGGCTGGCCACCCCAATTTAGCTCCTGTCACTATCTAGCTGCTGTGGTCTTAACTGTGGAGTCTGAGGAGGAGGAAGAGAGCGATAGTTCTGAGACAGAGAAGGAGGACGACGAGGGGATCATCTTTGTGGCTCGGGCCACCAATGAGGTTCTCCAAGAGGGCAAGGTCTCAGGTAACGGCTTCTTCCCACCCCCTCTTCTTCCCCCCTCCACCCCGAGCAAGCGGCTTCTCCCTTTTCACTCATGGCCTCTACTCCAGACAACTCCCTTCTCCCATTCACTCATTCATTCACCAACCAGTGTTTACTGAGCATTTCCTTTATATCAGATATCTAGCACACATGATTTGATGTGATCCAACCCTCATGACAACCCGATGGGGAAACAGCTCAGAGAACCACAGAAACCTGGGATTTGTCCAGCATCCCACAGCAGAACTAGAATTTGAACCTGACCCATCTGATTCCAAAGCCCACAGCCTTTTCACTGCCATGCTACCTCCCTTTACAGTCTGAGGAGAAACATGAGGTGACAAGCTAGTACCTGGCTCTGCTGTGACCCATGCTCAGCCTGTATGCCCTCAGGTAGAAGCCCTGCTGAGAGTGTCAGCCTGTCCCAGGGAAGGGCCTGAGTTCATCCAAATGGAATTATTGTGGATTAAAAAAAAACACTATTAGGAAAAACAAAAAAACAACACTATTTACATATTTCCATATGTGAAGAACTGACTCTTAAATATCACCTCTGATTGGCTCAAGCTCCCTCAGGTGTCTTTGGAATTTTTTTTTTTAAGTGAGAGTAGGGGAAGATAGACAGACTCCCACATGAGCCCCGACCTGGATCCACCCGGCAACCCCCATCTGGGGCCGATGCTCGAATCAACAGTGTTATCTTCAGTGCCTGAGGTTGATGCTCTGACCAACTGAGTTATTCACAGCATCTGGGGTTGACGCTCAGACCAACCAAGCCACTGGCTGTGAGAAGGGAAGAGAGAGAGGAAGGGAAGAGAAGCAGATGGCCATTTCTCATGTGTGCCCTGACCAGCCATCGAACCCTGGACATCCGCACACCTGGCTGATTCTCTATGCACTGTGCAGCCAGGGCTGAAAATTTTTTTATTATAGAAAATTTCAAATTATACATGGTAAAATGAACTTCCATCCATCTGTTACCCAGCTTTACTAATTAACTACTTCTAATTAATCTTGTTTCATATCATCACTGCGCCCCTCTCTTCACTGGGTTCTTTTGAAGCAAATCTCCAATATCCTTTCACTTCATCAATAAACACTTCAGCGTATATCTCTAAAAGAGAAGGATCCTTTAAAAATACAATCACAAAGAAATAAAAATTAAAAATAGCCTGACCTGTGGTGGCGCAGTGGATAAAGCGTCAACCTGGAAACACTGAGGTTGCCGGTTCAAAACCCTGGCTTGCCTGGTCAAGGCACATATGGGAGTTGATGCTTCCTGCTCCTCCCCCTTCTCTCTTTCTCTTCTCTCTGTCTCCCCCCTCCTCTCTAAAATGAATAAGTAAATTAAAAAATTAAAAAAAAAATCTAAAAAGGCCCTGGCCGGTTGGCTCAGCGGTAGAGTGTCGGCCTGGCGTGCGGGGGACCCGGGTTCGATTCCTGGCCAGGGCACATAGGAGAAGCGTCCATTTGCTTCTCCACCCCCCACCCTCCTTCCTCTCTGTCTCTCTCTTCCCCTCCCGCAGCCAAGGCTCCATTGGAGCAAAGATGGCCCTGGCGCTGGGGATGGCTCCTTGGCCTCTGCCCCAGGCGCTAGAGTGGCTCTGGTTGCGGCAGAGCGACGCCCTGGAGGGGCAGAGCATCGCCCCCTGGTGGGCAGAGCATCGCCCCTGGTGGGCATGCCGGGTGGATCCCGGTCGGGCACATGCGGGAGTCTGTCTATCTCTCCCCCCTTTCCAGCTTCAGGAAAATATACAAAAAAAAAAACAAAATTAAAAATACGGCCCTGGCTAGTTGACTCAGTGGATAGAGTGTCAGCCGGCGTGCAGACATCCCCTATCAAGGCACCCACACATGAGAAGCAACCATCTGCTTCTCCTTCTTTCCCTTTCTCCCTTTTCCCTCTTCCCATCTTGCAGCTAGTGGCTCGATTGGTTAGAGTGTCAGCCTCAGGTGCCGAGGATAGCTCAGTTGATTTGAGCATTGGTCCCAGATGGGGGTTGCCTGGCAGATTCCAGCTGGGGTACATGTGGGAGTCTGCCTCACTATTACCCCTCCTCTCATTAAAAATAAAATATTTCATCAGTGGTAATGGTATACTTTCTATGGCATCACATCAGGAAGTACATACCACCTGCTTGTCTTTTTTTTTTTTTAATGTTTATTTATTGACTTTAGCGAGAAAGGAAGGGAGAGAAAGAAGACAGGAACATCAGTCTCTTTCTGTATGTGCCCTTACCGGGGATGGAACCAGCAATCTCTGTGCTTCGGGATGATGCTCTAACCAACTGAGCCATCTGGCAAGGGCTAGTTGTCTTTTTCTGATCTTAACATGAACCACTGGGTTCAGATGTTGCTACCCTGATCTCCCCATTATCAAGTTTTTCATCAAATGGTCTTAGCAACCACTGAAGATCATGGCCAGATCCAATATTTCACTGGGTGTGCACAATGGTGATACTCTACATCTATTTTTTTTTTTTTTTGGACTGCATTATTAGCAACTTCCCCATATCAATTACTTAGTTACTTTGAGATATAGTGCATACAGAAAAGAACGAATAAATGCTTGATTTCTTCTTTTTATTTATCAGTTTTTAGACCATGGATTAGTACTCGAGCATCCTCCAATGGTAAACACTGAAAGTTTTTATTGTTTTAATTTCGTTGTGGTTGTTAAAATTTAATACTTCAGGTCTTTCCAAGAGAGGCAGTTTTCAATACATTTTATAATGTACTGAATCTAGTGTATTGAACTTCTCAGGACTTTATCAATGAGCAGACACAGAATGGGCACCTATTATATGCAAGGCATTGTGTTTGAATTTGGTCAGAGGGCTTCTCTTCCCCAGGTTTCCTCTTTCAGAACCTCAGATTTCCTGTCATACAGAGGCTGAGGCTTCCATCCTGGCTGCTAGCATTCTGGGATTCTTAGCTCATGTCCCCTGTGCTCTGGCATCCCCTTTCTGGCACAGTTTTAGCCTGCTATTAGGTTTGCATGAGCTCACACTCCTGGGATCTGTCCCACCAAGGGCTGTGGTGGGTGGTCAACCAGGGCTCCCAGAAGTAAAGCCTCTGGCTGGAGCCTTGAGATCTTCCTCACCTCCCTGCCATCTCATCCAGGGATGGGGCTTGGTGGGATGTGGTTTTTGAGGCTGCAGTCAGTGAGAGCTGATTGCAGATGGGGCTTTTTTCCTGCTTGGCTCTTGTTTTCTCTTGCTTGTTATTTTCATTTTTCAATGGGTGTTTGTTGAGCAAATACTATTTGTTGAGCCCTGTGCTAGGTGCTGGGGATACAGTGGAGAGCAAAATCAGCTGTGGAGCTTCCCTTTGGCAAGGCATTCATCAAATTCTCACACAAATGGATGTAATATGGCAACTGTGGAATGAATTTATGAAAATGTGCTCACACTTGAGAATTCCACTGTGTGGGTAGTAAGTATTATGCACTCTCTGTTTCCAGGGAGCCTTGAGGTGTGTCCAAGTCCACGTATCATTCCCCCCTCTCCAACCTGTGCAGAGAAGGAGCTACCCTGGAAGAGTGGGCAGGGGGACCTGGCAGTCTTTGTGTCCTCGGAAACCACCAAGATTGTGCCAGTGGACATGCAGACGGGCTGGAATCAGAGCATCTCATCTCTGGAGAGCCTGGCATCCCCACCCTGCACCCAGGCCCCAACTATGACTCACCTGCCTCCTCACCCACTGGCTGCTGAAGAGCCCCAGGCCCCTCTTGACTTGCCTTCTGATTCACGCCCTAGCTTTGCCTTTCCCCCAAGCCTGGCCAAGGCTGGCCGTTCTCGCAGTGAGAGCAGCGCTGACATCCCCCGCCAGCAGGAGCTGCAGCCCCTCATGGAACATGAGGACCACTCGCATCTCAGCCCAGGCACTGCCAACTCCCACTGGTGCATCCAGTTCAACAGAGGTGGCCGGCTGTAGCCCAGGGACTCAGGGAGGAGCAGGAGGCTGGAGTTCCTGTGGGAAGTGATCCCTGTGCCAAGGGCAGAGAAACCCACTCAGACTGACATGGGGTCAGAGTAGCAACTGTGCTCCCTTAGGGCAGGTCAGAAGGGACTCTCGGGTTGGTCCTGATGAGGTCCTTTTCACCACCACCTCTGCTCCCAACTCCTGCCACTTCCCTTTAGTGAGGCCCTAACCCTGGTTTAAGACCCAGTCCAGAGCTAGGGGCTAGGCCCAGCGACTTGAATAGCTGATTCCCCTTCCCCAGTGGGTCTTCCTAGCGTCACCTTAGGCAGCTATTTCCTGCCCCTAAAGCAAGGGCATCATTCCTGACACTGGCCCTTCCTGCCCTCCACTCACTATCTTAAGGATAGTGGCAATGAGGTCCCTCTGAGGGGCTGGTCCTCAGAGCACTTGGGGTGGGAGGTGGAGCAGGTCTCAACCTTGCATCAGTTACCCATAACCAATTTTTTTTTAGGGCACTGGGAATCTGTCCTCACTTCTTGCTTTACCTCCTTTTTCCTGCCAGTTATTGGGGAAATATTCCTCCTTATCCAGGACCAAGGCTGCTTTTTAGCCAGGGTCACTGAGTATCTGCTGCCCTGCATCCAAGGCTGGGCCTTTCAGATGCTTGGGTCTGGGTTTTCTAAGGAAGGGAGACTGTCGCCTTTTGAGATCCCACGTTACTACCTTGACACTTCCCAAACAAGAAAGTAGCCAAGTGTCACTGCTCCACTGTTCTGTGGGCTAGGATGCCTGGCTACAGTGACAAGAGGGCTGACAGGGTGCAAGTGACTTTCCTGGGGTTAGCACCTACCCTGTGTTTCATATCTTGAACCAAAGATATAATAAATAGCCCTCAGGCGGATGAGTGTCTTCTGTTCCTGTGTCTGGGGGTCCCTGTGGGAGAGGGTTGGCAAGAAGGGCATCTGGTAAGGGAAATGGAAACTTCCAGCTGCCTACCGCAGGGCTTCTGGTATAGAGATTGGAAGGATCCTGGGAAGGACTGTTAGGCCCTCTGGCTCTCCCTCCCTCCTCTCCCATACCTTCCCAATACTGCCCCCTTTTGGGGGCCTGCAGTGGCAGGCGGTCCAGAGGATCAATATGGACACAGGATCACAGAACTGGGAGTCTACAAAACGAGGAAGGTCAGCAAGGAAAGACCTGAGAGGTCAGGTGCCATGGTGCCCAAAGATGAAGTTGCCACACACTGGGATCGATAAAACTTCCTTGAAAACCTGAGGGCAGGTGGAGTACAAATGAACAGAAGTGTTCTGCACATTGTGGGTGGGAGGGCAATCTCAAGGGAGCTGGTTATCCTGAGTGTTTGCAATACGAATTGGGTAGAGTCGGTCCAGAAACATCTAGGGCTAGAAATACCTGGTAACAGCAGTCCTAGATACAATTTCCGCCATGTCTGAAGGACTTTTGAAAAATACATCTATCTTGGGCTGACCCGTGGTGGCGCAGTGGGTAAAGCGTCGACCTGGAATGCTGAGGTCGTTGGTTCAAAACCCTGGGCTTGCCTGGTCAAGGCACATGTGGGAGTTGATGCTTCCTGCTCCTCCCTCCTTCTCTCCCCCCTTCTCTCTCTCTCTGTCTCTTCTCTCTAAAGTGAATAAATAAAAAAATCTAAAAAAAAAATACATCTATCTTTACTAAGATATGATACACATACCATACAATTCACCCATTTAACACATACATTTCAGAGGTTTTAATATATTGAGGTGTGGCCCTAGCCGGTTGGCTCAGTGGTAGAGCGTCAGCCTGGCATGCAGGAGTCCCGGGTTCAATTTCCGGCCAGGGCACACAGGAGAAGCGCCCATCTGCTTCTCCACCCCTCCCCCTTTCCTTCCTCTCTGTCTCTCTTCCCCTCCCGCAGCCAAGGCTCTATTGGAGCAAAGTTGGCCCCGGTGCGCTGAGGATCGCTCTGTGGCCTCTGCCTCAGGCGCTAGAATGGCTCTGGTTGCAACAGAGCAACACCCCAGATGGGCAGAGCATCGCCCCCTGGTGGGCATGCCAGGTGGATCCTGGTCGGGTGCATGCGGGAGTCTGTCTGACTGCCTCCCCGTTTTCAACTTCAGAAAAATACAAAAATTATATTATATTATATTATATTATATTATATTATATTATATTATATTATATTATATTATATTATTATATTATATATATTAAGGTGTGCAATCCTCACCACAACCTAAGTTTAGAACATTTTCATTTTTCCCAAAAGAAACCCTGGACCCATTAGCAGTCACTCCTTACCCCTGGCCTAGCCTTAGGTAATCACTGACCCACTTTCTGTTTATAGATCTGAAAGATTTGACACACTGCAAAGGTTGCAGATTTAGTCACTTTTTCTATACTATGCATGAGGAAAGTGTGAAGAAAAGAGTGATGCAGGCTTTGCCCTCCAGTTGTTTACAGTTGGCAGTGATAAGACATAGTATTTAAAAGTTCCAGCTGTCACTCACCAGGTATATAATTATAGGCATGTTATATACTCTCTCTGAGCCTCAGTGTCTTCATCTCTAAAATGGGAGAACAATCATCCTTATTTCATAAAGCTGCTATCAGGAGTCAATAATAAAATGAGAAGAATGTAGTACAGAGCTTGGCCCATGGGAATCGATCACAAATGTTTGTCATCACTGGTCTTATACTGTAAGGCAAAAAGCACTGAAAGTGCTATGGGGACTTGAGGAGATCTGGGCAGGCTTTAGAAGGTGTGTGTGTGTGAGTGAGTGTGTGTGTGTGTGTGTGTGTGTGTGTGTGTGTGTGTGTGTATGTAGAGGCTCAGACAACACAGGCAAAGTTGGGTAGGTGCATTCTGAGTAAAAAGAGCAGCATAAACAAAAAGCATACATGGCAAAAAGCAAAACTGGGTGATGTGTTGGGAGGAACCAGCCAGGGAAACAAGGCTTGGGTAGGGAGACGCTGCTGAGTTTGGGGGATGGCAGAGAGCGGGCCTGAGAGAATTGGGATCTGGGAGTGGTTTAGACAAAATGATGTGCAGTAGGGAGCTCAGATGTAGCTGGGGCCAGGTGGAAGACGTGTGAAACCCCATGTAAAGGGTGGATTGGTAGAAGGTAAGGCTGGAGAAAACCTGTTGGGAGACTGCTCCAGCAGCACGGGGGAAGTAAAGGGGTTGGTACTGGAGAGGACAAGCAGCCATTCTCAGAGTTTGTCGGAAACTCTGGGAAGATTATCAAACATGCAGACTCCGAAGTTTATCCCAAAGTTTCAATGGGTGTAGACTTAGCAGGTCTATGGGGGTCCAGAAATTGTAATTGTAATTTTATTTTATTTTTTTATTTTATTTATTCAATTTTCAGAGAGGAGAGAGAGAGAGAGAGAGAGAGAGAGAGAGAGAGAAAGGGGAGGAGCAGGAAGCATCAACTCCCATATGTGCCTTGACCAGGCAAGCCCAGGGTATTGAACAGGCGACCTCAGCGTTCCAGGCCGACGCTTTATCCCACTGCACCACCACAGGTCGGGCTGTAATTGTAATTTTAATCAGCTCTCCAGAGGGAGGTGGTCCACACATCCTTTGAGAATTACTAGATTAGAAATGTTGCCTGACCTGTGGTGGCGCAGTGGATAAAGCGTCGACCTGGAATGCTGAGGTCGCCGGTTCGAGACCCTGAGCTTGCCTGGTCAAGGCACATATGGGAGTTGATGCTTCCTGCTCCTCCCCCCTTCTCTCTCCCTTCTCTCTCTCTCTCTGCCCCCTTCTCTAAAAAGAATAAATAAAATCTAAAAAAAAAAAAAAGAAAAGAAAAGAAATGGGCCCTGGCCGGTTGGCTCAGTGGTAGAGCGTCGGCCTGGCGTGCGGAAGTCCCAGGTTCGATTCCCGGCCAGGGCACACAGGAGAGGCGCCCATCTGTTTCTCCACCCCTCCCCCTCTCCTTCCTCTCTGTCTCTCTCTTCCCCTCCCACAGCCTAGGCTCCATTGGAGTAAAAGATGGCCCCGGGCGCTGGGGATGGCTCCTTGGCCTCTGCCTCATGCGCTAGAGTGGCTCTGGTCGCAACAGAGCTACGCCCCAGAGGGGCAGAGCATCGCCCCCTGGTGGGCAGAGCATCGCCCCTGGTGGGCGTGCCGGGTGGATCCCGGTCGAGTGCATGCGGGAGTCTGTCTGACTGCCTCCCCGTTTCCAGCTTCAGAAAAATACAAAAAAAAAAAAAAAAGAAAAGAAAAGAAATGTAGCCTGAGTAGGTGGTGGCGCAGTGGATAGAGTGTCCAGCTGGGACGCGGAGGACCCAGGTTCGAGACCCTGAGGTTGCCAGCTTGAGCATGGGCTCATCAGATTTGAGCAAGGCTCACCAGCTTGGGCCCAAGGTCACTGGCTCAAGCAGCGGGTCACTCAGTCTGCTGTTGCCCCCAGGTCAAGGCACATATGAGAAAGCAATCAATGACGAACTAAGGAACCACAACAAAGAATTGATATTTCTCATCTCTCTCTCTTTCTGTCTGTTTGTCCCTCTCTCTGACTCTCTCTGTATCTGCCACAAAAAAAAAAGAAAAAGAAATGTAGAAATCAAATCCACACAATTAGGCAACTAATGGTGTAGGGGAGGGGGTGCTAAGGGCCTTCTGGGCCTGGTGCTGGGTAACTAAGGATGGTGGAACTGCCAGGCCGAGGCAAAGGGACTGGGGGAAGAAATCTGGAGAGACAGGCATCTGGGGTGCAGGAGAGTGAGCAAGTCAAGAAATCATCCATGGGTCACTACCTGACTGGGCAGGATGGAAGAATGGCCTTCAGTGCCACCTGAGCTGCATCCAGGCCTTAAAGGAAGAAGGATTTTGACCTGGGGAGATGGGTGTTGGCATTCCAGGTAGAGGAGAGCTAATTAAGACTTATAATCAGATGAGTTTTCCAGGCCAGTATGGGAGCTGACTCTGGTGCCTCTGGATGGCCCTGAATGGCCCACTAAGGTGTCTGGAGTTTATTTAGGACAAAGGTGAGAGAGTTCTAGGTTTGGGGTATCTGTCACCCTCACCGTCTTGGGCAGTATTAAAGAAGGCATGCAAGACTTGGGATGGAATAAGGGTAATGACTGTAGGTCTCTTATTAGTAGGTCCACTGAGGCACAGAGCTTCCATATTATGTTTGATTTATATATATTGGCAAGGAATGGGAGGCTGAGGAAAGATAAGGGAAGGCTGGGAAAGGGGCAGGGGTGGGAAGCCCGTTCCCATTTTATGATCTCAGTGGAAAAAGGCTGCTATGAGTAGATTCGGCTGCCAGGAAAGCCACAGAGATGGGGCCCATGAGTCACTGCTCACTCCTGCAAGCTCAGCCCATAATGTCTGCTGTGGTCAGCAGCCCAGGCTGGCTCCAGGCCCAGGCCCCAGTATTCCCCACTAGGTCTCAGTTTGTCCGCATTTCTGTCTGTCTCTCTGCCATCCTGGGGCTATGCTCTGTAGCTCTCTGCCTCTTCTGTGTCCCTTTCAGACAGAGCCTCTGAATCTGTCTCCATTTGTAACGCTGGTTTACATCTGGCTCACTGATGGAAAGCCTCAGGAAGGCAGGGATAGTGTGACCAGTCTTAGGCATCCCCTAAGCACTTATTATTGCTGGAAGTACAGAAGTGGACAACACATAACCTCTGTTTTCATGAAGCTTACAAGGCACATTCTATGTGGAGTTAATAAACCAGGGGTTGGCCCTGGCCCAAATCTGTTTGCCTGTGACCAGGGGTGCTGGGGTTAGCTATGGCCTGTGGCTTGAGGCATCTTATTTGCCTCTGGCATTGGAGGGGTATGTATTCCTGCCAGCAGATCCCCCTCCCCCAGCTCTTAAGGCTACTAGGGGGCCTGGCTGGTGGTTGGCGGTGGGCAGAGAGTGGGCAGCAGAAGTGGGAGGGAGCAGGAGGCAGTGACTCAGTGGGCGGCCCTGGGACAGCTGGGGAGGGAGCCAAGGTTGGACCTGATGCTCACTGAAGCTAGAGGAGAGTGGGGTGAGAGGGCCCACTGGGGTTGGGGACGGAGCGGGACAACTCCCAGGCTCCTCGCTTGCAGCCATATCAGCTCATGAAGGTCTCCTCGGTAGCTGAGAGTCCAGAATCTGGGTCCTAATGTGACAGCTGGGAGGAGGGCGGACTGCTATTGTTCCCACTTTGCCTGCTTCGGATGCCCCGGATCTCTCCTCTGGCAGCTTTGTTGAGCTCATGAAGAAGGTCCCTGCCATGGAGTCAGGGAAGCTGTTACACCCAGGAACCCAGGCCTGAGCATGTTGTAGGGCACAGAGCCTTCTTTTGATCACATAGTCTACCTTCTAACAGTCTTCCCACATATTTTGGGGAGTGTTAGGCTAGACCCACTTGCCTCAAAGGGACCTCATAGCTCAGAGCTGGGAGGGAATCTCACAGGTAACTATCCACATGACTTTCACCAGTCGGGGATCCCCTGACTGAGGGTGAAGTGAGGGGCAAGGCACTAACATAGCACAAGTAGTGGCAGCAAGTGGATCTGACAAATGGGGTCTTCTCTAGTCTTCATGGCAATCCCAAATCAAAAGGAATGACTTTTTTTTTTTTTTTAAACAGGTGAGTAAGGTGAGGCTCAAAGAGAACGGAGTTGCGGGAGCCTGCCCAGCAGGTAAGTGGAAGACAGGCCTCGGTTAGCATATGTCTGGCTCCAGGACTGGACCTCGGTCCTAGCCCCCTTGGCTGGACTTTGTGAGAAAGGCAGTGTTGGCTGGGGAAGGCGTGTATGTGAAAGAAGTGCCAGGAATGTAAGGGAGTGGAGGGCTGGGCCTGATAGATTTGGTGGATCCTGGCTGGCCTGGGTCAGCTCCCACCCCAAAGGCCTTCCTGTTCCCTCCCTCTCTCCAACCCCACAGCAGCCCCTCTTCCCATCATGGGATCATACTTGTCTCTTGGTGCCTGGGTCTGGGGCCTGGAATGAAGATGTGGTTGCAACAGAGGGGTCCCTCCCTCCCACTCTCCATGAAGATATGCCTGCCCTCTCCCAGCAGCCCCAGGCAGCTGATCCGGGCTTAGGGAGTCTCTCTTTCTAAGGGGCCTCCTGGGACCCTGGGATCACACTTTCCTTCTCACTGAGAGGAATGAGTGCTCCTTGTTTTGCTTAGGTAGGCTCCCCTTATACTGCGTGCATTCAAGAGCAGAAGCCCCCGTCCCCGCATGACCTTCCCCACACACCCAGAGGGACCCACAAGCTCACCCATTGGCACACCTGCATCGCCTTGCCCAGCGGAGACCGCTTCTCGGGGAGTGGGCACGGAGGAACGGCCGCTGATCGCTGCCCCTACCAGTCAGCAGGGCCCTAGGGGTGCGGGTGGAGCGAGCGGCCCGGGCCGCGGGCAGGGGCGCTGCAGGGGCCTATGCCTCCGTGCTCTCAGGGCGGCCCCGGTCCTCTGCCGTCGGGCCGGGTGCGGTGAGCTGTGGCTCCGTCCTCCGGCCCCCAGGGGGCGGTGCGGCGCCGCGACCTGGGACGCCTTGCGTTCCCTTCCCCGCGGCCAGGAGGCGGCGCCCGCGGACGCCGGTGGCGCACTATTACAAGTCGTCGAGGCTCCGCTGCGGTACGTTCGACGGCTCCAGCTACGCGCCTCCCGGGCTTCCCTGGTCCCCGTGGCGTGTCCCGGGGCTGTGAGTGCGGTGGGCGGGTGGGAGGAGGCGCGCGAGTCTCCAGGTGAAGCCAGGACCCCGTTGGGCTAGCGAGAGCGAGCACGAGGCAGCGCCCGCCCCCAGCATAAGCCTATAAAGCCGCGAGAGTCCCCTTCCGAGGGTGGGAGCCCATGTGAGTGCGCCGGGCCTGGACGGACGGGAAACCTCTGCTCCTCTCACACCTCCTCAGGCCTGGACTGCAGCAACATCGCTTCCTGCGCCCAGGAACGAAAACTGGCACTTCCTACAGCCTAGTGCCTTGTGCCTGCCTTACCCGCCGAGTGCTACCCGACCGTTTTCGACCCCTTTCCTGGATGAACTGAGGCCTCCGTTCATACAGAGGCCCCAGCCCATCTCCCGCTTGCCATGAGCAGGCCTACCCTTAAGGAGTGGGTGGAAGGGTCCCTGGAGCTTGGGGATGAGTCTCCAGACTCCCAGGGCCATGCCACGGACTGGAGATTTGCTGTGTGTAGTTTCAGGGATGCCTGGGATGAGGAGGAACCTGCTCCCCAAATGCAGGTCATTAACCCCAGTCCCCCAGGACCACCAGCAGGGGCCGCCCAGGGTGAAGGGTTACAGGGCAGCCCCCTGCCTGGGGAGCTTCGGTCAACCCCAGGACAGATGGCTGTAGATGGGTCAGCGGATGACCAGAAGGGCACATCAGGAGGTTCCTCAGGCAAGTCAGAGAAACTGGTCCCCTCTGAAGTGGAGAGTCTCTTATGCCCAATGTCCTCCCACCTCAGCCTGGCACATGGCAAGAGTGCCAGCCAAGGGGAAGGTTTGGTAGGGGACTCAGATCCAGACAGGGTAAGGCCAGCTGGCTTGGACCCTGGAGGTTTGGATAGTGACTCTGTGGACCTTGGAGGCCCTTTATCTGAGACATCATCACAGCTGCTGGAGGCAGGTAAGGGAGGCTGGGCAGAGATGTCTTGGAAGGGAGTGGGAGTGCTTGGAGGGGGGTGTCGAGACTTGGGGAGGGTTCTGACCTTGCTCAGACTGAAGCCCTGGTCTGAGAGGAGGATCTCTGGGTAGATGGGCCAGTGCAGACCCAAGCCATTTCCTTTCCCAAGACCCCAGTGAATCCAGCCTTTCCAAGCCTGTTGACTACCTTCTGGCCCAAGACCTATCCTGGGAGCTGTTGGCCAGTGGCATGGCTGCCCTGCCAGGTAGCAGGAAGGACTAGAGGTGGTGGAGGTTGGGTGACTTGACTGGGCAGATGTTCACTGCCTTCTCCCCACAGGGACTCGAGATGTAGAAGGCCGGGCAGTGCTGCTTCTATGCGCCCATAGCCACACCTGGCGTCATCCCAAGGGCAGCAGCCATGAGCTCGTTCGCCTCCTGCTCTACCTGCGAAGCATCCCCAGGTTGGGAGGAGGATGTTGGGGGATAGAGCCTGAGCTAGGAGATGGCAAGGCCTGGGAATTAGATACTGAATGGAGCCTGCTCCCTTAGGCTCGAAGTACAGGCCCTGGGACTGACTGTACTAGTGGATGCCCGAGTTTGTCCCCCGAGCTCTTCCCTCTTCTGGGGGCTCAGCCAACTGCAGGTGAGTACAAGATTGTAGCTCCCCACTCCATGTGTGGGATTGGGGGCAGGGCTGAGCTCAGATTCCTTTCAGGAAGCAGCCCCAGGGTCTGTGCACCAGGTGCTGCTGGTCGGGAAAATGCCAGAGGAGGTGCCTTCAGGGCTGCAGGTACTGAGCCACGTTGGCCAGGGGTGGAAGTGGGGTGCTTCCCAGCCAGGCCTGGGTGACAACACCTTTTTCTCCTGCAGATAGAGCAGCTGTCCTCTCATCAGAGCCTCCTGACCCACATCTCCACTTCATGGCTCCCTGCTTCTCTGGGAGGAGATCTGCCTTACTGCCATGAGGCCTGGCTGGACTTCCGGAGGGTCAGTGCACTGGGTGGGGCAGAGGGTGGGTATGTAGCCCACCTGGGCAGCAGGAGCCTCTCCTGGGCTGGCTTGCGCAGCGCAGAGCTGGCTTGCGCAGCCTGGAACCAGGATGCCTGGGACCAGCAGTGTGTACTGCTCTGTCGTGCCTGCCCCTACTCATAGCGTCTGGAAGCCTTACTGCAGAGCTGCCAGGTGGTGTGTGCCCTGCTCCAGGGGGCCATTGAAAGCCTGAAGGCTCTGCCCCAGCCCATGGAGACTGGGGTAAGTGTCCCCTCCTGACTTCTCCTCAAATTCTCCCTGTCATCCTCTTTTTCTCCCAAGCTTAGCTTCACTACCTATTGGCTTTAATCACAGGAAGTGAGTCAGCTTCTACGGCAGGCACAGGTCCTGATGCAGTACGTGCTAGACTCACCACGGCTGGCATGGCTACAATGCCAGGGGAGCATAGAGTTGGCATGGCTGAAACAGGAGGTCCCAGAGGTGACCCAGAGCCCAGACTACAGGTAGGTGCAGGCCTAGCTCCCAGATCTTGCACCAGCACACCATATCCTGCACCAATGACTGAGCTGATTGGCTCAGAACCAGCCATTATTGTGGTCCCCAGACAGGGTGGAGTGGAGCAAGGCACCTGGCAAAGGCTCTAAGATCGTGTATCCTGTACTAGGCCAGCAGTGGACAAGGCTGATGAACTGTATGGCCGCGTGGATGGGCTGCTGCACCAACTGACCCTGCACAGTAACCGTCGAGTACAGGCACTGGAGTTGGTCCAGACCCTACAGGCCCAGGAGGGCAGGCTGCACCAGGTAGGAACTACCCACTTAGATGGACCCTATCCCTGATCTCATGCGTGACCCTCCAGCCCACGGTAACTCTGCTCTGTCCTTTCCCTATTTGTGCCCTTCCAGATTGAAATATGGCTGCAGCAGGTAGGCTGGCCAGCACTGGAGGAGCCCAAGGAGCCTTCACTGGACATGCTGCTGCAGGCCCAAGGCCCATTTGGGGAGCTAGACCGAGCTGCCCAGGTGAGTTTGGCCACGTGTTCATTCTGTGGGCACTGGGCCAATTTGCCAGGTAGTAGGACTAGAGGGTGAGTGAAAACAAATCTATCCTTTGCTCTCTTGGGATTTATAGTCCAGCAGATAAGTTGTGACTAAAGGTTCAAAGTCATATATGTGTGTTTCCAAACTGAGGCAAGAAGCTATAGAGAAAAGCAATTTCAGTGGTTCTACCTGAGTGTGTAATAAAGACCTGGCCCAGGAGGGGTGTTAGGCAGGCTTTCTTTCTTTCTTTTTTTTTTTTTTTTTTGTATTTTTCTGAAGCTGGAAACGGGAAGGCAATCAGACTCCCGCATGAGCCCGACCGGGATCCACCAGCATGCCCACCAGGGGGCAATGCTCTGCCCATCTGGGGCGTTGCTCTGTTGCGACCAGAGCCATTCTAGTGCCTGAGGCAGAGGCCATGGAGCCATCCTCAGTGCCTGGGCCAACTTTGCTCCAATGGAGCCTCGGCTGCTGGAGGGAAAGAGAGAGACAGAGAGGAAGGAGAGGGAGAGGGGTGGAGAAGCAGATGGGCGCTTCTCCTGTGTGCCCTGGCCGGGAATCAAACCTGGGACTTCTGCATGCCAGGCCAACACTCTACCACTGAGCCAACCGGCCAGGGCCTAGGCAGGCTTTCTTGATAGTGATTTTTGAGCTAAGGTAGAAGAGGGTTGGAGATTTGAGACATTCCAGGATGAGGGCACAAACAGCATGTGCAAAGGTCCTGTGACAGGACCAAGCATGACTTGCCTGACGAATTTTAAGAAGGACATCGATGTTGAAATGTAGAGCAGAAAAGAGAGGGAAAGTAGGGTGAGAAAAGGTTAAAAAAAAAAACGCTGGAAAAGTGGTCAGTGGCCAGATCACTGGGCCCTGTAACAGTGGACAGTTTAAGCAGGAAAGTCATATATTTAGATTTCTGTTCTAGGATGACTACCCTAGTTTCTGGATAAACAGTGATTTGGAGGAGAGTTCATTGAAGAGGCACTTGAAGTGGTCCAGGTGGAAATGGTTGCTCTGGCCATATTATATATGATAGCAGAGGGGATCTGAGAAATTGATGGGATTTGATGGTATGCATATATGAGAGGGTAAGAGGGAGAGGGAGAGGGAGAGGGAGGTTGTAAGAACGAATGGGTTCTGTTCCTTGAGAGGTACCAAGAGACAAGGACTTTTTAGGGGAAGGACATTTATGAGTCCAATCTTGGGTGTACTTTGGAGATGACCATGGGGGAATGAGAGGAAGATCCATTAGGATTGGGCCTGTCGCTCAGAGGAGAAATCTAGCTGCAGAGGGTCACTTGGTGGATGTGGGTGTGTGGATGACATTTGAAGTGTGGTCATACAAGATTGCCTAGGAAGAGAGAGTGGATGGTCTTCAGGGGCCTCAGTGTTCTGGGGCCTGGGTCAGGGTTTGGGAGCAGGAGAAGAAACCACCGGGGAAGGATAGGGAGCGTCGGGAGGGGTCAGGAGCCAGAAGAGAGAGGGTTGAATATTGCTGAGCTGTGGAGTCAGACGAGTCCTGAGACGTGCTGGGAGGTGGGCAGCAGTGGATTGGAGTAGGCTGATGAGGTGAAGACACAGCCATAGTAAAAATAGACAATTCTTCCAGGAAGGTTTGGCTGTGGAGAGGGGCTAAGAGAGAGAAGAAAATGTGGGGGTGGGGAGTGGTCTTTAATTATAGAGGAGACTTGATGATGATGTGTAGATGTCAGTGGAGGAGACCTAGGCTCGAGGGCTAGGCTGCCAGACGCTGCTGCTGAGCCCAATCTCTGTCTCCAGGAGCAGGCCAGGCAAGGGGAGAAGTTTCTGCAGCCACTGTCTGGCTGGGAGGCAGCTGAACTGGGCCCCCTTGGGGCCCGCTTTCTGGCCCTGCAAGCCCAACTGACTGAATTCTCTGGGGCTTTGGCCCGGCGGCGGCAGCGGCTGGCAGATGCTGAGAAGCTGTTGTGGTTCTTCAAGCAGGTGTGTGAGGGGGCCTATTCCTGGTGGTCAGGAGGGCCCGAAGGGTGGCCGCTCGGCTGCTCCACAGCCTGAGCTCTTCCTGGTGGTCCTGCCTGCTCTTTCTCCTCGTCTTCATTCTGACCCTTAAAACCAACCTCTGGGAATGTGGGCTGGGGCCAGCACCCTGTGGGGAGGGGTCGTGGGGAGAAGGTTTGGTCTTGTTCTTGGTGGGATCCTCCTTCAGGACCTGTGTGGCCTTGGTGTTGCAGGCCTCAACATGGGCTGAGGAGGGGCAGCGGGTGTTGGCAGAGTTGGAGCAGGAGAATCCAGGGGTCGTGCTGCAGCCGCTGCAGCTACACCGGACCAAGCACCCTGACTTGCCTCCTGCCCACTTCCAAAAGATGTGGGCTCTGGCCACAGGGCTAGGCTCTGAAGGCATTCGCCAAGAGTGCCACTGGGCCTGGGCACGGTGCCAGGACACCTGGCTGGCCCTGGACCAGAAGCTAGAGGCTGCACTGAAGCCACCACCAACGGGCAGCACAGCTAGCCTGTGTGTCAGCGGGGTCCTAGCTGCAGCTGCCACCCGTCCCCTGAGGAAGGCGTACAGCCTTGACCGGAATCTGGGGCAGAGTCTCAGAGAGTCTGTCTACCACTGCCACCATGTGGTCACTGTGGCTGCCTGCCACAGAACAGAGGCTGGAGATGGTGTCCAGCCAGGGTCATCCCCCACCATGCCTCTGCCAGGCAGCTCTGATCTCAGGAGTCCCAACAGGTACGGGCACTGAGCAGGGCAGGGAGGGAAGTGGCAGGGCAGATGTCTAGGGTCCTGACTCCACCTTCCTGGTAGACTGCAGCTGGTGCTGGCAGAGTTGGTGGCTACGGAGCGGGAGTATGTCCGTGCCCTTGACTATACCATAGAGAACTACTTCCCCGAGCTGGATCGCCCCGATGTGCCCCAGGGCCTCCGTGGCCAGCGTGCCCACCTCTTTGGCAACCTGGAGAAGCTGCGCGACTTCCACTGCCATTTCTTCCTGAGGGAGCTGGAGGCCTGCACGCGGCATCCACCCCGCGTGGCCTATGCCTTCCTGCGTCATGTAAGCCCCCTAGGCCATATGGCCACGGCTGATTCTGCTACGCTCAGCAAAGCTGTTGGGCCCATGCTTGGTGCCAGGCCTTGTGCTGGGTGTAGCCATGAGTGAAACAAATAGGGCCCTAGCCCTCAGGATGCTCATAGTTAAGTAGATGAGACATAAAAGTGAAAAAGGTAATTTCAGATTATAGTTGGGGCTAAGAGGAAAATAATCAGAACAGACAGATGATTGTGAGTTTCCAGCAGGGCACCGGTTCCCCCTTTAGAGAGAGAGCAGGTAGTCCTTGAGGAGCTGGTGTTTGAGCTGAGGCCAGAGGGAGGGGCTGGAGTCAGAGAACATTCCATCAGGGGACAGAGCAAGCGCCCAGTGGTTAAGGAACAGACGGGTCAAGGTGGCTGAGTGTCCTGAGCAGAGTAGTAGTCCGAGGTGAGCTGAGACCAGAGAGGGTTCTCAGGGAGTGGGAGGAGCAGAGCTGTGTGCAGGACTTCTTCCCCGAGGGCCCGTTCTTGTCAGATCACCCCTCATTTGAAGCAGGGCAGATTGAATCTGCAGGGCGAGGCCTTTCTGGGAGCTGCCAGTTGGCATTTTGGTCCTCTCAAGCTGAGGTAAGGGCAGCCTTTGGGAGCTGGCCCCTTGCACCTGGGGCTGAGCTACGTGTCCTTGCAGAGGGTGCAGTTTGGGATGTATGCACTGTACAGCAAAAATAAACCTCGTTCCGATGCCCTGATGGCCAGCTACGGTCACGCCTTCTTTAAGGTATGTGAGCCTGTGTCTGTAGGGGAGGCAGATGGTGGGAACCCTGGAAGTGCCTGATGATCTACGGCCCACCTGACAGGACAAGCAGCGAGCACTGGGGGACCACCTGGACTTGGCCTCCTACTTGCTAAAACCCGTCCAGCGCATGAGCAAGTACGCACTGCTGCTTCAGGAGCTGGCGCGGGCCTGCGGGGGGCCCATGCCAGAGCTGAGCGCACTGCAGGCTGCCCAGAGCCTGGTGCGCTTCCAGCTGCAGCACGGCAACGACCTGCTCGCCATGGATGCCATCCAGGGCTGTGACGTGAGTCCTGCCAGAGCATGGTGGGCAGCTGCAGTGGGTGTTGAGGGTGGTGGCAGAAGAGGCTGGGCACCCACTGGGCCCCAACTCGGCAGGTTAACCTCAAGGAACAGGGGCAGCTGGTGCGACAAGATGAGTTCACAGTGCGTGCCGGGCGCCACAAGTCCCTGCGCCGTGTTTTCCTCTTTGAGGAGCTGCTGCTCTTCAGCAAGCCTCGCCGAGGACCCACGGGCATCGACATGTTTGCCTACAAGCGCTCCTTCAAGGTAGGCCCCCGCCTGCCCTGAGCCCCTTGCTTCCCACCGCCTCACCCCTCACCACATCCCTCTCTGGGCCACATAGATGGTGGACCTTGGCCTCACTGAGAGCTGTGGGGACAGCAACCTGCGCTTTGAGATCTGGTTCCGCCGATGCAAGGCCAGGGACACCTTTGTGTTGCAAGCTGCCAACTTGGCCACCAAGCAGGCTTGGACGGCTGATATCTCCAGCCTGCTCTGGAGGCAGGCTGTCCACAACAAGGGTAGGCCCTGCCCCTCCTCCACCCCACAGGGCCCTGGCCTACCTCACCCCGCACTCCCCTCCCCAGAGAACCCCTCCCACAGGCGCTCAGGATGGCCTAGGGACCTGGAAATGCTTGGGAAGTGGGAGGAGGTCCAGCAGCAGCAGCCAGGGCAGGGAAAACCCTGCAAGTCAGCAGTCCTGCTGTCCCTGTCTCTGACCGTGGACACAATATTAATCTCTGAGTATCGAGGCCTCAGCTCTAAAAGGTGAAGCACACCTGTCCACAGGATTGCTGGGAGGAGAGAGCCTGGCACCAGAAAGGCTCAGTGCACGGGATGGTTTCTCTTCTGGGAATGGGTGTCGAGGAAAGACTTACTTAAGGGGGAGGAATAGATAGAGGCCGAGGGCCAGGCTTAGGTCACAGAGGGCCCCAGCTGTGCCTGGCTCTCCACCCAGAGGTGCGCATGGCTGAGATGATGTCCATGGGTGTGGGGAACAGAGCCTTCCGGGACATCGCCCCCAGTGAGGAAGCTATC
Organism: Saccopteryx leptura; assembly: GCF_036850995.1. NCBI lineage: Eukaryota > Metazoa > Chordata > Mammalia > Chiroptera > Emballonuridae > Saccopteryx > Saccopteryx leptura. The sequence continues at coordinate 17,729,130 of NC_089511.1, forward strand.
AACGACCGCACCATCAACTATGTTTTAAAGTGCCGAGGTAGCCTTATGGGGTGGGGGTGGGGGTGGGGGTGAGGGGATCTTCGCGGGAGGCAACATGGGCCTCAGTCAGCCCTGGTCTTCACTCCCCTCAGGACTTTGGCTCTCACCTGTCCCAATCTGACCCTCTCTCTTATGCAGAAGTTCGTTCTCGGGCCTCCATTGCTGTGGCCCCATTTGAGTGCGATAGCCCCTACCTGGGGGCATCGAGCTCCCTCCCTGCAGACCCTGCCTCCCGCTCTGTACTGGGCTCCCTCAACCTGCACCTGCACAGAGACCCGGCTCTTCAGGACCTCCGTTCGCCCCTGTGTTCTGCCAGCTTCCCCGAGGAAACAGCGCTGGACGCTGACGTGGAGCTGGGCAGCCAGCCGTCCTTGAGTAGGTCTGGGCTTAGCCAGGGGCAGGAGGGCATGACTTGGGGTCTGGGCTGCCCCGATGACAGCTCATCAGCTCCTCACCCTCCCCTAGCTCCTGAGGACTCAGAGGTCTCATCCCAGTGCCCGTCGGCTAGTGGCTCCAGTGGCTCTGACAGCAGCTGTGTGTCAGGGCAGGCCCTGGGCAGGGGCCTCGAGGACTTGTCCTATGTGAGTGCCATTTCGCCCCATACCCACCAGCCCCACCCCAGCCCATTCTGGGCCTATGGCTGCCTTTCTTTTAGGTGGAAGTGGGGGTGGATGGGCCAGAGCCATTCCCCAGAGACACCACCTGGACCCCGAGCCAGGGAAATAGACATTCATGCCTAGCTTCACATCACAGGTCTGAGCCCGGGCTTGAAGGTGAGAAGTGCATCCAGCAGCTTGTAGCTCAAAGGAATATCACTTTTCTCTGGATCTACTATGACAGGGCATAGCTGGCACCTGAGCCACTTCCAGCCCACACGTACTGCCCTATTGACTACCCTTTCTGATGTCTATGCCCATTGGACAGACTGGCAGGGGCGTCTCCAGGGGAGTCTGCTGCAGAGCCTGAATGAGCACCCTGATCCTGGCCTCCTGGCCCCTTCTTCTGCCCCCTCTCCGGCTCCCACTCCAGTTGTGGGTTAGGGTTAGGCTAGAGCAGAGGTGGGCGTTTCCATGCTCTAGGCGGGCGGGGCACCAAGTGGTTCCAGGCAGCGACCAGACTGCCCCACTCCTCCAGAGGAACACAAGTGAGTTCCCAGCTGCTGCTTCCCAACCCCTGGTCTCAAAGGCAAGCTCCTCAAACTGCGGGGCAAGCCCACCCCTATTGAGCCCTTACTCTTGCCTGTTCTGGCTCCCCAGACCCCTTCTTATCAGGGTCAGTGTGGTTATATCAACTCTGCCTTTTGAATAGCTTTCAGTTAGATTTGTTGTCTAAAATTACTTCACTGGCTCTTAGGTTTTTGGCGTCTCAGAGGGGGAGTCTGGGCCTTTGACTTGTGATTTACTCTTTTATTTGTTTACAATAAAAAATAGACTGATACACACTTTTGGATGTGCACATGCATTCTGGGGACATCCTTGGTTCAAATGAGTCTTGGAAGCTTGGGATATGTGGGGCAGCATCTCTGGGCACCCTAGGCCTCTTGTAAGTACTTGCCCAAGATAGAATAAGAGACAGACCTAGACAGGCCCCTCTGGATGAGCAGGTCCACGCAGCAGGCGTATTTCCTGGCGAAAGGCAGTGTGAGCTGGAAGGAAAGACTGGTCTTATCCCTGATTTCCTGGGGCTGGTCTTATCCCTGATTTCCTGGGACTGGCCTTATCCCTGATTTCCTGGGGCTGGTCTTATCCCTGATTTCCTGGGGCTGGTCTTATCCCTGATTTCCTGGGGCTGGTCTTCTCCCTGATTTCCTGGGGCTGGTCTTCTCCCTGATTTCCTGGGGCTGGTCTTATCCCTGATTTCCTGGGACTGGTCTTCTCCCTGATTTCCTGGGGCTGGTCTTCTCCCTGATTTCCTGGGGCTGGTCTTCTCCCTGATTTCCTGGGACTGGTCTTATCCCTGATTTCCTGGCCAGTTGCCTACTCTACCTCTGTGTGTGCAGGTCCTCCCAGCTGGTCAGGGACAGGGACAAGGTAAAGCCAGTTGTTGGGAAACTAAAATGCTCTTGGGCTCAGTTCTACCCAAGAGCATCTTATAGGGCTGTGACTAAAAATGGCTACCAGGGACCTGAGCAAAATGACCAGTCAAAAACGTATGGTTCCTGCCACCGTTTTTCTACTTTCTAGCTACAGATGCTGATTTTACCTTCCCAATCAGGCCAGGGGCCTAATAATTTGGCACTAATTATTAGTGTGTTTATGCCAAAGGTGTTAGAATAATTTACTTAATTACAGAAATACCAGCTTAGTGAGAAATTAGCTAAGACTTTTTCACCTACAATGTTAAATATAAATTTTGAACCCTAAAATTATTTTAAGGAATCATTCCTTTGCCCTTATTGAACTTTTCTTTTTCTTTATGTAAGTGCTCTCAATATGAACGGAATGTACGAAAGGGTGACATCGTGGTTAAGCAGGTGAAGCTGGTATTACCTATTGAAAAGGTCTGACTCAGAATAGTTTGTTTTCAGAATCACAAAACCTTGGGCTTGGATGATGTGCTTGCCTGAGTGTGGCCAGTGTTGTCAGTGATGAAGGAAAAATTAGTATCATTGGAGGAAAACTACAAAACAAGTAGCCTGAATATTACCACCCCCCCTCTTATGTAAGAGAGAAAGAGAGAGAGAAAGAGGGAGGAGTGGGAAGCATCAACTCATAATAGTTGCTTCTTGTATGTGCCTTGACTGGGCAAGCCTGGGGTTTCAAACCAGCGACCTCAGCATTCCAGTCAATGCTTTATCCACTGCGCCACCACGGGTCAGGCTTGAATACTGCTTTTTGACCACTCTGGACTGGTTAATTTCAGCCATCCTTTCCCTTCCCTGCAACCCAGGGTCCTGAGGTCTAGCTGTCTTGCCTTCTGGGAAGCAAGACACAGTGCCCACCTGAGGCATCCACAGGGTCCCCATTCCCAGTGGGGTATAGGAGGCTCTCACCTCCACCCAGCTGTGCAGGCGTTCTTGGGTATGCCGGTCACCCTTGAAGCCAGCAATGGCCAGCAAATCCACCACAAACTGCTTGGGGCTGGTGTGCAGGGTCTGTCGGGAGAACCCACTGTCAGGCAGGGCCGGGGCAGCTGCTTGACACACATTTGCTCTCAGCCCTCAGAGGGGGATGCAGAACAGGGGCTTCCCTGGGCCTGCAAGGGTCAGGAGGCACTGTCACTCCACATTGCACTGGCCCAGGCTCAGTCCAAATGACACTGCCCTGTCTTCCTGTCCCTGTTCTTGCCACCCTTCTGCCCCTGACTTATCCCCCACCGCCACCGCCCTGGCTTGCTTCCTCTTGCCGTGCATCCCTTATCGTGGGGTAAGAGGACAGGTGGGGAAGGACCAGGGCCTGGGGCCTATCACGTACCCACAGGCGGTTGGCCAGGGAGACCACCGTGGCTGTGGTGGCTTTGGGGTCCTTTTGTCTGATGGAATCCAGGATGATGTCAGTCAGGAAGTGGTGACATTTCTGTGCATAAAACATCTCTTCCCAGGACAGAGAGAAACTCAGGAAAGTCACTTCTGTGGAGGAGAGAGAGGATGTGGCCCCAGCTGCCCACAGCTAGGGCCTTAGAGGCAGCCTGTAGTAAGGGCTCCCAAGGGGGTCTGTCTCCCTGCAGGACCCTGGGTGGGGCTCCAGCATCCCACCAGGAAGTGCAGGCCTGATTCCAGATCCTCACCTTGGGGCAGCGGGCTGGCTGCAGGCAGTGTGTGCCTCAGGATGTCCAGCTGTGTGGTGTAGATGATGCTGTCCTCAAAGAACATGCAGGAGCCATCACTGCCCACCACGGGGGGATGGCTCACTCTGAGGATGACCCCTGTGCTTTCTAGATCACTGGCCTCGGACAGAGGCTGCTCAGGGGCAGGACTTTCTGTGAAAACAATGTGGGGAGAGGGTTCTTAAGCCATCTCAGAATTCAAGCAGGGAGCAGACCTCTGGTGACGGGCCAGTACAGTCAGTCACCCCAACTTTCCAGCAACTGCTGCCTCGAGCTTCCCGGAGCGGCACCTTGGGTTGGCAGGAGCCTGTTCTTTCTTCTCTTCAATGCCCTCTAAGGAACTCTCCAAATTTCTGTTAAACTAAAACTGGTATCAAATAAGGCCAATAATAACCCAGATGGAGACTGGAAATCTTTGTAAAATTATAAAATGAGAGGAGTTTTTGGGTGAGCATTTGATATATGACCACTCTAAAGAGTATGCTTGACAGACCAACTGTGGCTTAGGGTCAGGGAGCAAGAAAGCACCCCCCCAAGCAGGGCTGAGTCACTGAAAGGGAAGGCAACAGTACTGTAGGGAGGACCTTGACGGAGCAGGAGAAACAGTCCATCGTGGCTGTTCTCAGCACACATCACGGCGCTGCTCTGCTCCGATCCACAGACCCTCTCACCCTCTCTCCAGCTCCTTATCCTGTCCATTCTGCTTCAGCAACCATCACCTCCTTGCAGGCACCCAAGTCAGAAACCTGGCCCCTCTGGCCGAGTCCTTACCCCATTCTCCCCCAGCCTGTCCAGCCTGTTGGATTTAGAATGACCTCACCACTTCTACCACTTCTGCCTCCCACTGCTGCATTTCCTCTGCTTCTGGAGCAAGCTTTCTGAATGCACACCCTCGGTTAATGCTTGCTCCCTTGGTTAATGCTGCAGTGGCTGCCCACTCCCCTTAGGCCCAGAACAAAGTGCCAGGTCCTGAACTTGGGCCACAAGCCCCATCTGATTACTTTGTCTTCAGTCTTATCTTCATTCTCCACAGGAAGCCTGACCTCAAGCTAGATCAATGACCTGGTTCCACAAGCACCAAGGCTTCTTCCTTCCTCTGCTGACACGCCACACTTCATAGGCACCCCCTCTGTGCTCCGTTACTTCATGGGCACCCCTTTCCCATGTGCTATATGTAGTTTCTCGCTCCTCAAGCCATGCTATTGTGTTAGTCATACCCCTGAGTCTGCTGCTTGGCGCGGAGCTGGCACTGGTGAGTGCAGGGTTCTAGTCCCCCTCTGTAATAACGCTGTGGTCTTGGTCAAGGTTTGCTTTTCCTGCTGTACATGAGACTTAGGTCAAGGGTGGGACAGGACTCACCTCTCTCCTTTGACCTCTGCTTGCCCCAGTCCTTCAGGGTGACAGCTCTTTTTGTGGGGAAGAATGGCTTAAATTGTGGCTCTGGCCCTTTGTCTTTGGCTCCAGCTCCAGCCCCTGCCTGCAGACCTAGGTCCTTCTCTGAGGCCGTGGAATGGCTTTTCCAGGAAGCTGAGGTGCTGGGCTGGGAGGCAGCCTCACTCCCTGACGGGAGCTGCAGGCCGGCCTCCTCCAAGGAGCTGCTCTGGGGAGCTGGCAGTGGCTGGAAATCCCATTGTTTGCAATTGACCATGTCCCATTCCCTCACCAAGGAGATGAGTTTTTGCATGGGCGTGACAGGAGGGTCTTTGGTTTCACATTTCTGTGTGAGGTTGACTGTGGTGGACTTTTTCTTGGGGGGGCTTTCAGGGTGGGCCCCCCAGTGTCTGGGGTTGGCACACAGGCTGGAACAGTGGGAGTATGTGCTGGGATTGCCTGCCCGCTTGGCGCCTCGGCACAGGGACATCTGGATAGTCCGGGAGTACGGCTCAGCCTCCTCCACTTGGCTGGACCTGGGCAGGGTGCCCTTGGCCTTGTTCCATGGGGTCCTGTCACTGCAGTCCTGGAAGTCCGCAGGCATGCAGGCTGGGGCCTGGGGAGGGAGCACAGCTGCTCTGGTCATGTTGTGCTTCTACCCTGGAGCTCCCCCTAGATCTAATACGCTGGGCCTCTGAGACTTCACTTGCTCACCCAGAATGATCCTGTTCCCCACATGGTCAGCCATTGAGCTTTGCTCTGAGTGGGGGTGGTGTCAGCCCAGGGGCCTCTCATACTCCAAAGGGACATGTTATCAGCATGCCAGGCCACTGCGGCCAACACTTCCATGGGCCTCCTTTCCCGTTCAGAAGCCAGTTGCTGTGCTAGGAATCCAGCTAGGCTCTGCCCGCCCCCCGTCGCAGCAGAGCCTGCCCTGAGCTTTGTGGGATGCCCTTTGAGGACACCACCAGACCAGGGAAGGCTGGGCCTTACTTCTTTGGCATCTCTGCTGAACTCCATCATCGACTCTGGTCCTTCTGTCACCACATGCAGCCTCCTGATGGGAAAAGCTTCTTCATTTTCAGATTCCTTCTCCTGAGTCCATGACCTGCAGACTCCAAGAAGGATTGGTTAGTGAGTGGAAGTTTCTACTATACTAGCCCATCGCCCAGTCAGTCAGGCTGACTGAGCGTGAACTCTAGACACCAGTGGAGAAGGGGCTCTTAAAGGGTTTTGCTGAGGTCACTGCCCAATCCTGGGCCTTCCCCACCTCCTTATCCCCAAGGAAAACAGGTCCTACTGGGAGATGGGACTTAAACAGGATTCCCAAGAGGAGTTAAAGGAACAAACTTCAAATGTGGTGTCTGAAGCAAAGTCCCCTTACTTGTACGCCTCACATTGCACAAGGGCTTCTGAGAGGGATGGGATGTGGTATTCCTCTACCTCCTGGCAGAAAAGGGGCCATTCCCTGCAAATGACAAAGAAATGTTGGACTGGCCAGCTGGGTGAGAGTGTGGGTAGGGACATAGGCCTTCAGAGCTTCTGCCTTCAACAGCAGTTCACATGTTGGAAATACAATAACCTCTTCCTGAAGGCTGCAAATTCAAGTTTCCTTTGTTACACAGGGATGGGGTTTCAGCACATGATCTCCTTTCTTCACTTACTTAAATTCGGATGGTAAAAACAGTTTTCCAAGTCTCAGGAAGTTGAGAACGTGTCGGAACATTTGGCCATCTCCGTGGATCAGCAGGGTCTGTCCGTATGTGATCCAGTACACTCTCTGAGGGTTGGACAGCAGCTCTGGGTACTGCAAGGGATTGGACACCTAGCTCTGTCAGTGTGGCTTAAAGAGCTAGGTCTTTAGTAAGGGGCCGATCAGTCTTCTCTCTCTCATTTTCCTGACCATTCCAGAGCAGAGGCTTTGGTATTTGTTGACCACAGAGCCACACTGGGAAGCAGAACATCTAGCAGAGGTCCCCAAACTTTTTACACAGGGGGCCAGTTCACTGTCCCTCAGACCGTTGGAGGGCCGCCACATACAGTGCTCCTCTCACTGACCACCAATGAAAGAGGTGCCCCTTCCGGGAGTGCGGCGGGGGGCGGATAAATGGCCTCAGGGAGCCACATGCGGCCCGCGGGCCATAGTTTGGGGACACCTGATCTAGGGAGAAGCCCATTGTTTTTACTTCAAGTTTTGCTGGCCCCTAACCCACCATCTTGAGGCATTTGGAACCCCACCATACTTCCTGCTCAGTCCAGGCCCCTCAGACTGAACTCCTCCCTACCCAAACTCCTGCGGGCCGCCTCAGGCTGCTGTTTAAATGGTAAGAGTAGGGAGAAGGTCCTTGTTCTAAGCAGGCGCTTGGGTCTGTGAGGTTCAGGTGCTAGGTTCCAAAGCAGCTCAGATACAGAAGCCAAAGGGAGTGGGGCGGGCAACCTGGGGCTGGCAGTACCTTTAGCAGGGTCTGCAGGGTGGTTGCATACCAGTGGCTTCCAACATAAACCTTGATGATCTGTTGGGGGGAATACACGGTAATTTCTGCCATCCACTCCTCATCTAAGGAAACCAAAGAGAGGAAACACGTCACATGGCCCAGAAGGGAAACTTCAGTCAACAATGTATTGCATGTTAAGACTCAATATCTTCCTCAGTCATATTATGTTGCTTACTCTTAAAAGCAGCAGAAATCCCTGACACCAACCTTTTCTGCTGCACAGGCCTTTCCTATGGCTCACCATTCTTACCATTTGGTTTCTTGGGTGGTGAGGTAGGTTTGGAATGGTGGCTTGGAGGGTCAGGCTCCCCTTGGGTGGAGAGAGTAAGTCCTTTGGAATCCCAGCCCCAAGGGCACTTCTGCTCTTGCCCTGACTCACTTCTCTCAAGAAAGCTGGACTGATGTTCCTGTCTACCTACATTGTCAACTGCTTCTGGTTTCTGGCTGCGCGTGTCTTGGGTTAAGTTTTCATGTGGCTACTAGGACTGGAGCTAGGAGTCCCTCATCATGTTTGTGCTGATGGTTTGGTGACTGTCATAGAGTCAGTTCTTATCAATTCACCACCACTTCTATAGAGAACAAGCCTTAGTCTGGAAAATGGGGCTTTCTTCTGGGGACGACTAGATCTAGGCTTTGTTGTGATGTTTGGGAACCAGTTTCTAATGAGCTTTGTAATGAGTGAAGGGTAAATAACTCGATTATAATGAGATAAGGTGTATATAATTAAGTTGTGAGTTCTGAAGATAAGGACTGGGTTTGTTTTGCTCACTTCTGTACACCTAGTGTCTGCTTTTATCCTGGCATATGGTAGGTGCACAATAAATGCTGAATGTTGCAGAATGACAGTAATATGGAGTAAACCTGACCTGAAAAACTTTTTGTTAATAGGAGGTTATAGGCAGATGTTGAAAACAATACTGTCTTGGACTCAGATATCAACTCCAGTTCAATCATGATCTAACTATATAATTCGAGCAAGTTACCTCCCTGAGCCTCTGCTTCATCTGTTAAGGAGACTCGGGGCTGCTGCTCCCTGGATGGCAGTGAGGACCAAATGAGTACAGCATGGCAGCACCCAGGGCTGGAGCTGTGCCTCAGGCACTGTGCAGCCCCACACTGGGTCTGTAATGCTCAGCCTGTACCCCCCTGTCTGTACTGCTTGAGACTACTTGGGGCTTGGGGGGCACAGGGGTCACTTAACATGAAAGTTTTCCTTTAGACAAAAACCTACGTGGGCTGTCTGGCTTTTCTTACCTCTTCTATCTATAGTTTCTGGCCCTGGCCAGCCTCATTTCCCCCCTCTGATCCTCCAGGCCCTCCCTTGATGCTAAATTCAAAACAAGAAGTTTCTTCATTTACTGAGCAAATCCATGGGTTCCAGAGTCCTTGGCTCCAGATGAGTCTTCAAAGCCACTTTCATTGGCTCATAGGTGACGTCCCTCTTGTCCAGGAAGGCACAGAGCTCATACACCTCAGAAATGGTTTCGGTCAGGGGCAGCCGGCAAGTCCCTAGCCAGTTCCTGCTCAGAGGAAAGGCCTGTCACAGACAGCCTCAGCCCTGCACCCCAACGGAGTGTAGCCCGTCAACTTTGCGTCTAGAATGTCTTGCCTAGCACTGGCTCAAACCTGGTAAAGCGTTTCCCTGATTTAATTGGAAACCCGGTGGTATCTTGTAGGATAGTGAGGTTGAACACAGGCTCACCCTTTTGGAGCTGAGCTTGATCTATTTCATCAAAGCCCTCTCATTGACTAATTGCAGGCTTTCAGGCCCTGTCTCAGGTGGAAAAGCCAAGCCAGAGCCCAGCCACATCTTTCCTGGCCCCATAAGTATCTGCTCAAGACACCTCTAGTCACTATGTGGCAGCCTGCCATGATCTTGTTAGATTGCTAATACCCTGTGTGCCCAAGAAAGTCCGAACATCAACCCCCTCCCTCTAAAGGCACTTTTCTTTGCCCTCTGTGAAATTAGGGGTGGGCTACAAAGGCCCAAAACACAATATTGGGGTAAGAGCATTGAGGGTTGGCTGATCCTCTCCTCAAGGACTCAGAAAAACCCAGTTCTAGCTTTAGTTTTAGTACCAATGTATTTTGTGACTCTAAAAGAATTGTTCCACTTTAAGCCTCATTTCCCACTTCTAGAAAAATGGATTGGGGCCCTGGCCGGTTGGCTCAGTGGTAGAGTGTCGGCCTGGCGTGCAGAAGTCCCGGGTTCGATTCCCGGCCAGGGCACACAGGAGAAGCGCCCATCTGCGTATCCACCCCTCCCCCTCTCCTTCCTCTCTGTCTCTCTCTTCCCCTCCCGCAGCCGAGGCTCCATTGGAGCAAAGATGGCCCAGGCGCTGGGGATGGCTCCCTGGCCTCTGCCCCAGGCGCTAAAGTGGCTCTGGTCAGGCAGAGCGTCGCCCCGGAGGGGCAGAGCATCGCCCCCTGGTGGGCAGAGCATCGCCCCCTGGTGGACGTGCCGGGTGGATCCCGGTCAGGCACATGCGGTAGTCTGTCTGACTGTCTCTCCCCGTTTCTAGCTTCAGAAAAATACAAAAAAAAAAAAAAAAAAAAAAAAAAAAATGGATTGGAACCCATGCCCCTGCACTAATGGGGATATTCTGAGCTCATCCCTCAAGGCAAAGGCCAGGTATCACCTCCTCTGTGAAGTCTGCCTTTATTTCTGGGGGCTCATCCCCAGCACTGGCCTCTCTGTGCATCCAGTGAGCCTCCCAAGGGTTGAAGAGGAACCTATGTAGGAGGATGTGAATGGGGGCAATACTTAGGATCCTGAGGCTTGTGACTGTGGCTTGGTCACCTCAGACCTGGCAGAGGGCTAGAACCAGAGCAATGGCAGAGAACAGAGATATGGGACAGTCTGGAATCTTTAAACCTTGGGAACCCTTGCACCCTGGCACCAGTCCTCTCCTCTTAACGCCGGGCTTCAGTGCTGGTGGTAGGAGAGGCTAAAATTATGGGTTTGCTCCCAAGGACACTACTTCCCTCTGGCTGGTGGCAGGGCCCCAGGTTAGTTCCTAGAGAAAGAAGCCCACCCTAAGTGGGACTGGGCTGTTATTCTCTGAGGAGACCCTTACTTGACGTGCTGGAACAGAACCCCATTCCCCGTGATGTACAGTCGACTTCCATCCAGCGTGCTCTCGATGCGGAGCTGTCCCAGCGCAGAGTCCGGGTACTTGACCAGCACACCCAGGGCCATCATGTATAGTGGCTTCATGGACTCCAGACCTGCTGCACGGCCCCCCTTCCCCGGGCTTGGGGAAGGACAGGCGGTCCGGGAACAGCCACCTGTGCCGGGAGAAAGAGGTGACTCCTAGACCCCTCCTACTCATACCTGTATTGGAATCAGTGGGTCTCCTTCCTACTGCTGCTCTGAATGAGTACTGAAGAGGCTTAGCGGGTCCACATTTCCTTCCACAGCCCAAAACTGGCTCGTCTCAAAATCAGTATAATTTTTCATATTGAGTCAGGTTTAGAGGTCAAAACTATTAGTTGGGAGGTGGGGTGGGAGAAGAGAAAACTCTGCTGTGTCACTCCACTTGGCATTCAGAGTTCAGTGCAGCAGCCCCCGGGGCCAGCTCTGAGAGCAGCTCCCTCCGTTCAGGCTCCGCTCTGACTGCCCGTGGGTGAAGTCGGCAGCCTGCGCACACAACCAGAAGCACACTACAGCTTCCCACGTTCGCCATCTGTGTCACTCCTGGGCAGGATTTCCCCCAGAGATACTCTATGTGGTGTCACTTTCCAATGGGGCTTTGGGTTGCTGGCTCCTGGGCAGGACACTGTGCTCCTGCAGTCAGCGCACGCACAGTCTGCAGTGGCCACAGTGGGCCCCCGGGGAAGCTGCTGGGTGATTTTCACAGGTGATCTCCGATCCTAGGAGCAGGCCTACGAGAGGGGCAGTGCTTTCCTCACATCACAGATGAGGAAACTGTCCTGAGAGACTAATGAAGCACCTCATCTGAACTGCAAAGCAAGGCAGGGGCAGAGCTGCCCACCCCAGGGCTACTGGAGTCGTCTCGCTTAGGTGTGTGCTTTAGAGAAGGCCAGCACCACACTTTCTGCCTTCCACCTTCCCATCGCTCTCGTGGCGTAGGCACCACTCCACCATCTCAGTGACCCGTGTTCTCCGAGGAACAGAAGCCTGTGGGAGAGGGGTTTGTAGTCATACCCCCTTAACTGGATTGTTATAAGAACCTGCGACGGGTTCCTGAGACCTGCCGCAAGGCGCTGTTGCCCCCCAATAGGAGAGCACTCTGTCTGCCGGGAGGAGGCCGGGAGAGCAGGGCCTGAAGACAAGGAAGGCCTGTCCCCACGGGCTCAATGTCTGGTGATGTGCAGACCACACTTCCCACGTGCTACACGTTCTTGGTTCTATACATTCTCAGAATGCCAGCGGAGGCCACACTGAAGTAGCTAGCTCCTGTGACATGCACAGGACTTGCACAATGGGATGACGGTAAAAAAATAAAGAAAATGAAAAAAAGAAAAAAACGTGAAGAGATGGGCAAGCTAGAACGAAGTTGGGCCGGGAGCATGAGGCCTGGACTGGACCCGGGTCGGGAAGGGTCAGGAGTGGGCAGAGACAGACACAGGGGCCGGCGGTTTCGAAACGGGACAAGGGAGTTTGGGGTTGGGTGGGAACACTGAAGCACTAGGGAGGAATTTGTTCAACAATCCCCACCCCCCACCCCCAGCTGTGCCTGGAAGACAAAGGACAGGAGTGGCAGGTGTGTGTTGCTAGTTCCAGTGGCTCCCAGACCTGCCCTGCTCCTGGGAAATCTGCCATCAGGCCCAGCCTCCCTCTCTAGAACATTCTGGCCTGGTTTCCCAACTGAAGCTGAACTAGGCTACTTAACAGCCCCTGTTGGCTGTAAGCCACCCACCCTCAGTGGGGAGGCTGAACAGACAGAGGCCACACAGGACTTCAGATGAAATTCCTCTCTTGGATTCTAAGACAGTCCAAACACCTGCTTCTCTCACACCACCCAGAGCTCGAAGCAGTTGTGGGAGGGGGGATGTTTGTTCTCGGCTCGTCCAGCTCCAGCCCGTCGGCCCCAGAATGTCGAGGGGAGGACAGGTTTCCCCGGTGGCATACCCATGTCCATGCGGTACAACCTCACAGCTTCAGTGAGCTCAGGGATCTCTAGAATTTCGACTTCTGCTTCTAACACATCTATGTTGGAGAAATTATCTGGTAGTAAAATCTTCCGTGAGCCAAGAAAATTCACTTGAAAAGCAAAGGAAAACAAAATGAGTTAATGAGATCATTTCTAATTGAACTGAAGGTCCAGGTTTATGGCAGATTGTTAATGCTGCAATTTATCCTAGGTTCTCCTGGTTCTGAAACAATTTCTAAACAATACCTGGTTAGATTAGCTTTAAGCCTGTGGTTTTCAAGGTGAAAGACCCCAGATTACTTTGCTGCCTGTGTTTGAGTTCACGGGGGTGGTCTCCCGTGACCTGGCTTGGGGCTCCCAAGCCAGAAGCTGCCGGTGAGCACACTGGCCCTGAGACTTACCCTGCCGAGTCCTGACCCAAGGCAGGTCATTCCAAAAGAGGGAGTTGTCTTGCCGCTTAGACAGGGCGGGCTCAGCTGAGCCTGGGCTGGCAGGTGGCACTGTCCCTGCCTGGAGTGCAGTGTAGGAGGCAGAGATGTCCTGTGTGAACCAACTTGGAGATTCAGAAGCACATCACAACTTTCCAGGAGACTATGAACATGAATGGGGTTCTACGCATTTGGGCCCCTAGTACAACTTGGGTGTTTCCTGCCTATTCATCTAGATGGCAGCAGCAGCATCTTAGAATCCAAGATGTCGTTCAGTTCACACCCCCACCAGAGCTTGCCTAGGCAGTGGTGGGAGGAAGGCTCTCTCTGTCCTGGGCTGAAGATCTCATCCATCCTTAGGCCATTAACTCAAGTGGACAATTCTATTCTAACTCTGGGAACCTTTCTCCATCTACCCTTCCCTTTTATTCTGAGTTTAGTGGAAGTGAGAGTAGGTAGGGGACTGTACTTTGAAACACCCCTAGTTCCTCATTCTGCAGTGAGAGGAACTGAGGCCTGGAGCCCACGTGGTAGGTAGGTAGGAACAAGAAGGGTAAGTGACCTTTGAGTCCAGCTCAGGGCCTTGCCCTTCACACCAACTCTTAGGGTCCCTGACACTGCCACCGGTAGTTTCTAGTGCCCCCTTATACCCAGGCCATCCTGGATGAATAAGGAATAAAATAGCCGAGGCTGGTAGGAGTCTAAAGCTGGGATGCTACTTGCCTCCAGGAAGGCTCTGTCATGCCTCCATCAGCTCTGCCCAGGGATGCTCCTGAGACCCTAAGCACAGGCTGGGCCTCCAAGGCAGGGAGGGGTGGATGAGCCCTATTAGGCCACCCCCTCCTCCACCCCCATCCCCATGTTACCCCCGGAGAGAGCAATCACCGATGAACCGGAACTCGCTGCACTCGCACTCGATCAGGGCCACAGTCTCGGCCAGCCACAGCAAGTTGTCTTCAGTTACCAGGCTTGGGTACTTGGCCACCAGGTCTAGGGGCAGGAAGCAGTAGTGCACCTCCTCTTCCGTGTCTAACAGTGGTGTGTCCATGAGCCCCAAAGGTGCCTTATCATGTAGGCCTGGAGGAGAATGTGCAGAGGGCTGTCACCGCCTCCAAGAGGCCCAGTCTCAGATGCCACCAGGCTTTCACTGATTCAGGGGCCCCAGAGGAAGCTGGGAAGACTCTCTCTGGAGATGATCCCTGCCGGGTGCTTTCTTCTCTCTATTTAGATGTAAACCTAAGGTTTGGCAGGAGTGTGATGGATAGCAGGGCATGGAAATCTATTATTTTCCATAATGAAGGGCAGCGGGACATGCTATACAATTTTGGCTTTGTATCCAAAGTAATTAAATTCACATTGGTTATCTAATTGGTTCTTTCTAATTGATCAAACTAACCATTGTGACCTACAGGTAAAATAGATCCTTTTGACTCTTCTGGAAGTCTAAAATCCATCCATAATCATGAATGGTTGTTTGATGTCTCAGCTAGGCCAGTCCATACTGCAAGGCATCCATCAAACAGTGATTGTTTGGGGACATTTCTTATGTGGTTAGAATGACTTGAAAGGATGGTGGAGTGTTCCCTGACTAGTAGGAAGTGCAGCATGCAGCCCAGCTCTGCCCGAGTGAAACCAGTATGCAGAGGAATGAATGTGGAGGAGGATCGATGCCAGTGGGTAGGCAGCCATGGAGAGGGCATGTGGCAGGGTACACGATCAAAGGAGATGACAGTGACGTAGAGAAATTGTTCAGAACTAGTTCAGAAATCAAGGTACTCTCTGGATGGAAGCCACTTCTATTAGGGTGAGGAGAAGGGAAGCTGGTGGGGGCTTCAGGAAGGGTCAGCCTGTAGTCATACCTGTGAAGGCTGGGCTTTTTATAGGAAATTCTGAGGGTTTGCTGATACACTTCCATGTTCGCCAGTAGTTCAGAGATGCTCTCTCGGCAACAGGTATGTCTGCAGGCCGCACACGTAGATGGTGTTTCCCTTCCTTCAGATTATCTAGAGTCTGTTAGATAAAGAAGATTACCACTGTGAAAATTCTAAATTAAGTAACTATCTACCAATTCTAGGGTAAAATACCAGGAAAAGATAGTATGTGACTTACTTTGGTAAAGTGTTTTAAAATAGAGTCAATCACACAAAAATGTAAAAATTTAGATCTATAAGATGACTTTATTTTTTTAAATTTTATTTTATTTATTCATTTTAGAAAGGAGAGAGAGAGAGAGAGAAACAGAGAGAGAGAAGGGGGAGGAGCAGGAAGCATCAACTCCCATATGTGCCTTGACCAGGCAAGCCCAGGGTTTCGAACCGGCGACCTCAGTGTTCCAGGTTGACGCTTTATCCACTGTGCCACCACAGGTAAGGCTTATTTTTTTTTATTAAGTGAGAGGCAAGGAGGCAGACAGACTTCCACATGCACCCTAGCCAGGATCCACCCCGCAAACCCCCATCTGGGGCCACTGCTCTGTTGCTTGGCAACCGAGCTATTTTAGCACCTGAGGCTAGGCCATGGATCCAACCTCAGTGCTTGGGGCCAACTTGCTTGAACCATTTGAGCCATGGCTATGGAAGAGGAAGAGAGAAGGGGAGAGGGGAAGGGTGGAGCAGATGGTTGCTTCTCCTATTTGCCCAGATGGGGAATCGAACCCAGGACTTCCACATGCTGGGCTGACACTCTACCACTGAGCAAACTGGACAGGGTCAAGATGATATGTTGATATTCAAAATCTCATTGATGATTTCTCTCTAATTTTTTTTTTTTTTTTTTTTTTTTTACAGAGACAGAGAGAGAGTCAGAGAGAGGGATAGACAGGGACTGACAGACAGGAACGGAGAGAGATGAGAAGCATCAATCAGTAATTTTTCGTTGCGCATTGCAACACCTTAGTTGTTCATTGATTGCTTTCTCATATGTGCCTTGACCACGGGCCTTCAGCAGACCGAGTAACCCCTTGCTCTAGCCAAAGACCTTGGGTCCAAGCTGGTGAGCTTTTGCTCAAACCAGATGAGCCCGCGCTCAAGCTGGCAACCTCGGGTCTCGAACCTGGGTCCTCGGCATCCCAGTCCAACGCTCTATCCACTGCGCCACCGCCTGGTCAGGCTCCTCTAATTTTTTAAGCAGTATTTTGGATGATAGTTTATATGGATTAATAGAAATTTATCTTACACAATCTAAAGGGTAATTTATATTTAACCATTAAAAACTTGAGATTTCCAGTTATCATTTCCCCTCAAAAGTTCAAAAACCCTTTTTGACCTGTTGTAATTGTTTTGTTCTGCTTGCTGTCTGTGCTAATCCTAAATGTGGAGTGTGGTCTAAGTAGGGAAGTGGACGTGGCACAGGGTACATTTTCCAAAGTGTTTTCGCTCATTCGCTCATTTACCCTAAACCTAAAACAGCTCTTGGAGATAGACGTGATGTTTGCGTTCCTGTTTTGCTGACGAGGCAGCTGGGGTCACAGGGTTTGTGACTTGCCCAAGCAGTCTTCCAAGTCCAGAGCTTCTCCACTTCAAGGAGCAGGTGAGCAGGGGTGGGCCGAGGCTGGAGTGGAGCACCCTGGCTAAGCAGGGCTGATGCCCAGGGCAGAAGATGCTGGGCTGGGTGTCTTCATGCCGCCCACACTCAGGAACCCATTCTCCCTCAAAAGTCCTGCCCAGGGGACAGGTTATCATAACAGCAAGCTCATTTTTTCTGTCCCTAGCTTGTGGGAGACTGCAAGCTGGCAAAGCCCTTGTAGTTTAAGACTTAAGCCAAAAGGCTAAGCTCTTCCCCACAACCTCTGACTGTTTAGGTTGGTAAAGGCAATTTACATGCCCTTCTCCACACCTCCATGTTAGCTGTGTTTCCACTAGTCCCATGCCCCATGTCCCTCAAGGAGACTAGGGGCAGTTTTCTTTTTACCTTTTGTTTTGTGAAGTTAAGATGTTATAGGCCCTGGCCGGTTGGCTCAGCGGTAGAGCGTCGGCCTGGCGTGCGGGGGACCCGGGTTCGATTCCCGGCCAGGGCACATAGGAGAAGCACCCATTTGCTTCTCCACCCCCACCCCCTCCTTCCTCTCTATCTCTCTCTTCCCCTCCCGCAGCCAAGGCTCCATTGGAGCAAAGATGGCCCAGGCGCTGGGGATGGCTCTTTGGCCTCTGCCCCAGGCGCTATTGTGGCTCTGGTCTCCGCAGAGCGACGCCCGGGTGGGGCAGAGCATCGCCCCCTGGTGGGCAGAGCGTCGCCCCTGGTGGGCATGCCAGGTGGATCCCGGTCGGGCGCATGCGGGAGTCTGTCTGACTGTCTCTCCCTGTTTCCAGCTTCAGAAAAATACAAAAAAAAAAAAAAAAAAAAGATGTTATGCATGGTGGAGAGTTTTCTGCACTTGGGAGAATTCTTGGTTTGCCTCAGAAATGTGACTTTGTATCTAAGCTTTCTTTGTTTTGCTAATGACTTTGCTCTGCCTTATAAATAAAGTGGTTTGGGGGTGGAGACTTGCTCTCGCAAGCTATCAGCTGTGCATTGGGTCCTCCCGATCCCACCCTTTTTCTTCCTCTGTTTATTTTCTAATCCTCCACTGTTCCCACCCGAGACCTGCTAAATTATTTGCTGCGCGGGTTTGTGACACTAGCTTAGAAGAAGGTAGAATTTTCCTAAGAAATTTTTGGCTATAATTGGAAAAGTGATCCTGTCTTTACAGGACCACATGGACAAGTTTTTTCTCTAAGAGCCTTATAATGGACAGAACACCTCAGATTCAGTATAAAACTAATAAAAGAACCTGTTTCTAATTTCTAGCTACCCAGGTGAAGCTCTTGTGAAGCTGCTCATTGGAATCCAGAAATTTGAGAAGAGCCCTCTGGTGGTCATGGCTATAAACTACATCCACATGACTGCTTAAGGTCTGCAAAAGGTAGGGGACCTGAGGGAGTCTTCCCTACTGTGGGTGGCTGGTGGACTTGGGGAAGGACTGGGGTTTAAGTCTTAACTCTGTCCTTTATTTTTTTTTAATTTTTTTTGTATTTTTCTGAGGCTGGAAACGGGGAGAGACAGTCAGACAGACTCCCGCAAGCGCCCGACAGGGATCCACCCAGCACGCCCACCAGGGGGCGATGCTCTGTCCCTCCGCTGCGTCGCTCTGCCGCGACCAGAGCCACTCTAGCGCCTGGGGCAGAGGCCAAGGAGTCATCCCCAGCGCCCAGGCCATCTTTGCTCCAATGGAGCCTTGGCTGCGGGAGGGGAAGAGAGAGACAGAGAGGAAGGGGGGGGGGTGAAGAAGCAAATGGGCGCTTCTCCTATGTGCCCTGGCCGGGAATTGAACCCGGGTCCCCCGCACGCCAGGCCGACACTCTACCGCTGAGCCAACCGGCCAGGGCCTTAACTCTGTCCTTTAATAGCTAACATTTATTGCCCAGGAACTTTTAAACTGAGTCCTCCTAATGTCCCCCCTGCAGTCCCATTTAGTAAATGGGAAACAAGGCCCAGGAAGAGAAAGAATACTTAGTGCCCCAAGTAAGGGGAGATGCAGGGAATGGAACCCAGGACACTAGAGCCCATGCTCTTAACCACTACTTAAAATTTTTTTAAAATATTTTACTTATTAATTTTAGAGGAGAGAGAGAGAGAGAGAGAAAAGGACAGAGGAGCAGGAAGCATCAACTCCTACTAGTTTCTTCTTGTATCGGGTAAACCTGGCATTTTGAACCTGGTGCCTGGCATTTTGAACCAGCAACCTCAACATTCTAGGTTGATGCATTATCCACTGTGCTACCGCAGGTCAGGCTCTTAACCACCACTTTTTTTTCTTTTGAGAGAGAGTAAGAGAGAGAAAGAAAGAAAGTGAGAGACAGGAAAGGAGAAAGCATTAACTCATAGCTGCAGCACCTTAGCTGTTCACTGATTGATTTCTCATATGTGCCTTGACCAAGAATCAGGGAGGTCCAGTCGAGCCAGTGACCCCTTGCTCAAGCCAGCGACCTTGGGCTCAAGCCAGCAACCATGGATCATGTCTTGTATGATCCCACACTCAAGCCAGCGACCCCACGCTCAAGCTGGTGAGCCCACACTCAAGCCAGTGACTTTGGGATTTTGAACCTGAATCCTCCATGTCCCAGGCCAATGCTCTATCCACTGTGCCATTGCCTGGTCAGGCTTAACCACTACTCTTAACCAGCTGCCTCCCACTTGTTACTTAACCTCTCCAAGCCTCAGGCTCCTCACATGCAAAGTGGAGAAAGTAAGGAGGTGGCTTTATAGGGATTAAAAGAAATAATGTAGCCTGGCCTGTGGTGGCGCAGTGGACAAAGTCTCAACCTGGACCACTGAAGTCACCGGTTTGAAGCCCTGGGCTTGGCCGGTCAAGGCACATACAACAAACAACTAATGAACAACTAAACTGAAGCAGCTATGAGTTGATACTTCTTGCTCCCCTGCCCCTCTCTCGCCTCTCTCTGTAAAATCAATAAAGAAAATCTTAAAAGAAAATAAAGAATGTAAATATTTCCTTTCTCTTAGTGGTCAGAACCCCAACTACCTTTCCACCTTCATCTCCTACCACTGTTTCATCTCCACTCCATCTTCAGTGCCACTAAACTCCACACAACTCCAAAGACACTCCATGTTCTGTGATGCCTCAACTTATGTATGCTGTTCCCTCTGCCCAGAACACTGTTCTTTTCCCTTCGCTCTCTAGGGAGTGTGATGCCTACTACAGCCAGAGTGGGCCACTCTCCTCCTTTGTTCCCACAATCCTGGGCCACGCTGTCTGGGCCTCTGACTTGGCTTCAGGCCTGTCCCCCGCCTTCACTGAGGCTACTGGAAAAAGGACTATGATCACGCACCCCCAACTTCTAGTTTAGAAGCTATTGAGTAGTAAGGTACACGGAACTACTATATTAAATGAAAGAATGCACAAAACTGGAGGGCTGAAGGGCTGAGTCCTCTGTAAAGCAAAGCAAAGTGAGACATGGGGGAGCCCCAAAATTGCACTCATTTAAACTGAGGAAGATGCTCAGTATTCAGAACCATAGGAAAGCCAGCACAGGGTTACAGTGGCAGGGAGTTCAGAGGGCAGTGAAGACAGCGATTCCGACTTGGGACCGGGAGTCCAGAGAGAAGGTCTAAGAGGGAGAGGGAGAAAAGATGGCAGGAAGAAAGGGCTTGGCTTGAGTCTGGTTGGTGTTGGGACTGAAAAATGTTGGATGAAGTAGCAAGAAAAGAGTAAAACTAGGGAGAGCCTTTCAAAGATAGCATACCATTCCAAGTTCCTGCTAAGCTGACTGCATCACAGGAATTTGAAGCTGTCATTTATTTCACCTGCAGATTCAAATCCTGAGATTCTATCTCAGTGGAAGAAACAATGGTGCCCTTGAACAACTCTAGGTTGACCATCAGGGAGGGGACATATTGGGGGAGGGAAATCCCTGCCTGGGAGAACAACCATTTTGAGGATGGGCCTGGATGTCCTATCTAGAGGTACTGTTTGGAACCCTGGTGTGTCCTTTGGGGTGTGTCAGTAATGACAGTCAAATTAGCTTGTGAGATCTATTTTTTAGAAAGGAAATCTCCATTTCCTGCTACTTCCACTAACATAAAGTGGAAACAGTACCGTTCTCAAGAAAGGTGTGTTTGACAAATCTTTTTTTTTTTTTGTATTTTTCTGAAGTGAGAAGCAGGGAGGCAGACAGACTCCTGCATGTCCCCAACCAGGATCCACCTGGCATGCCCACCAAGGAGCGAAGCTCTGCCCATTTGGATCATTGCTCTGATGCAATTGGAGCCATTTTAGCGCCTGAGGCAGAGGCCATGGAGCCATCCTCAGCGCCCGGGCCAACTTTGCTCCAATGGAGCTTTGGCTGCAGGAGGGAAGGAGAGACAGAGAGAAAGAAGAGGGAAGGATGGAGAAGCAGATAGGTGCTTTTCCTGTGTGCCCTGGCTGGGAATCAAACCCGGGACTTCCACACGTCGGGCCAATGTTCTACTGCTGAGCCAACTGGCCAGGGCCTATGTTTGACAAATCTTAAAAAACAAAAAATATACACCAAAAAAATAAATCCACAAAGATCACAATTCCTGCCAATCAGTCAAGTCATGCTGCATGCATTAGGCCCAGGAGCCTCAGCTAGGTTGTCTTCTAAACTTTCTCAGCCAATCCTTGCTCTGACTTCTAGAAATGCAAGGCCTTCGCTCATAGAAAGCCACTTGGGTACTGTAAGCATCCCCACAAAGCATTGCCCATCCTCTCATCCTGCTTTATTGTTCTCAGTAACACCTCCTCATTTATTTATTGTCTGCCAGTCTCCCCTAATATCTAATACCATGAGACCCTGCCTGTTTATTCTCTGCTGTATTTACAGAACCCACAACAGTGCTTGTGGGATCTCAATACATTTTTATGAAAGGGAGAAAAGAGAGAAGAAAGGAAGGAAGGAAGGAAAGAAGGCAGGAAAGGAGGGAGGGAGGGAGGGAGGGAGGGAGGGAGGGAAAAGGCATTTCAGAGAGCTAGGCTTCCAGCTATCCTTTGCCTTTACTGATTGAAGTTGTTGCCAGTGTGTGTGGTTGATCTTCTGTGAACTTCAATTCCACTATTGCCTGAGTATTACTTCTAGGATTTTTATTCTTCGTATGTATGACCCAGAAAATATTAGAAGGAGGATTTCCTTAGGGAAATACAGACTTGAATTCAGATGGCTAACTGCTAGCACCAGGAAAATTAATGTTGTTTCTGGCTTAGATTGCAGTGAAAAATAAGTCAATCAGAAGCAACATGAGACTGACAGCACGGGGCGAGTGTGTGAGCAAGTATGGCTGCCAAAAGATGGCTGACAAGTGCACTGCTGGCAGAGCTTTGGGACCTAGTGGAGGGTTTCCAAAGCAGCAGCAGGGCTCAGAGATGCCTTATGCTCTGACGTAGGCTTCTGGAAAGTTATGGTGAGGGAGCTTCTCCAACTGACTTGTAAAGACAAGGAGGGCCAGCACCACTCTGAAGCTCAAGGGAAGCAAGGCTGGGAGGACACAAGGTTGTGCAGAACAGCGCTCTCGGCCACAGAAGCCAAATAAGATACGGCTCTCAGCACCTCAGACCTGCCCCTCCACTGCCAGCTCCAGTTCCCTGACCCGGCAGAAGTAGTCACCCTTCACAGGTCATCCCGGGTATATCATTGAATGTGCTTCTCAGCAGATGTTCAGTAACTCCTGTGCCAGGCCGGGTACTGTGAGAGATGCTAGCAATGGAAACATGGAAAGAATACAGGCTAATGAGGGAGAAAGACAGATGAATACATGATCCCAACAGAATTAGTACTGCTATTAGAGAGGAACTAGCTCTGTTATGAGAACAGAGACACAAAGACTCTGCCTGGAAATGTCAGGTTTAGGCTTCCTATGGGCTATATTTCGGCTAAATCTTAAAGGGGAGGAACTCTAGCAAGAGGTTAACAGCAAGTGAAAAGGTGGGGTGCTAAGGGATGGGCCTTAACTTCAGAGTGTGTGTGCATGCGCGCCTGTGCCTATGTATACCTGTAGATGTGTGTATGTGTTGGGATATGAGCCAGGACAAGCAGACGGGCCATCCTGTGAGGAGCCCTGAGGCCATGTCAAGGCATTTACATTTGAGTTGTCCACTTAGCCCCATCCACTGAAAAGCTACACTATTGGGGTATCTGCTCTTTATGTAATCTTCCTTTCCAGAACCCAGCAGCGGTGATCTGTCTTCATGTTGTGAGTAATAGGAAATGTGAGGTTGTCACTGGTCTGTTTTTTTAAAAGCATCATTTGTATGATGAACATGAAACTCTCTGGCTCTTTTTTGTGTGTGTGACAGAGACAGATAGGGACAGACAGGCAGGAAGGGAGAGAGATGAGAAGCATCAATTCTTTGTTGCAGCATTGATTGCTTTCTCCTATGTGCCTTGACGGGGGGGGGGGGGGCTAAAGCAGAACAGAGCAAGTGACCCCTTGCTCAAGCCAGCGACCTTGGGCTCAAGCTGGTGAGCCTTGCTCAAACCAGATGAGCCTGTACTCAAGTTGGCGACCTCGGGGTTTTGAACCTGGGGCCTCCGTGTCCCAGTCCAACGCTCTATCCACTGCGCCATTGCCTGGTCAGGCTCTCTGGCTCTCTTGAGCACAAAGAACACAGTCATATTTGGGTTGCTTGCTGGTAGCAGAATGCTTGCACAGGTGGAACAATTTAAATTTCCAAACTTAGAAGTTCCCAGAAGGCAGTGAGAAGGAAACATAAGTAGCATGTACTGTCAACATACTAAGTTTTCAGTGCACTTCAAGAGGGCACATAAAAGGGAACCGACAGTCTGCCGTGAACCTGGAGCTCTTGTGAGTGACCCTGAAGGGAAATTTCACACTCTGCCGTAGCAGCGGTGTCTCCCAACCAACTGACAGCATGTGAAAGGCTCGGAGCGGTTTACATCTAGGCAAAAAGGCCTTCCCAAATTACACAGAAAATTCTAGGAAGTACTGTGATAATGTACACACCTGTAATGACTACTTTGTTTTGCCTCTGTGAACAAAATATGACATTCCTAAGCATCCAGGCTCATGGGTTTACATACCAGTTGGTTTTTTTTCCTCTTCTTTTCCAAGTGAGAGGAGAAAAGATACAGACTCCCACATACAGAGCCAAGGCTCTGCCCATCTAAGGCTATGCTTGCAACTGAACTATGCCTGCAGAGCCTCCACGGAGCCATCCTCAGCACTTGGGGCCACTGTGCTCGAACCAATGGAGCCATGGCTGCAGGAGCGGAAGAGAGAGGGGGAGAGGCGGAAAGGTAGAGAAGTAGATGGTCACTTTTCTTGTGTGCCCTGACCAGGAATCAAACCTGAGATATCACATGCCAGGCTGATGCTCTACCACTGAACCAACTGGCCAGGGCTTTACATACCAGTTTTGATAACTCCCAAATTTTATATCTCTAGACCCACTGCTCCCATATTTCAGACCTATACATCTAGCTGCTTCCTCACTGTTACCATGTGGACATTCTTTTTTTTTTATCATTAGGTGATAGGCGGGGAGGCAGAGAGGTTCCCGCATGCACCCCAACTGGATCCACCCGGCAAGCCCCCATAGGGTGATGCTCTGCCCATCTGGGGCCATTGTTCAGCAACTGAGCCATTTTAGCACCTGAGGTGAGACTATAGAGTCATCCTCAGCCCCTGGGCCAACTTGCTCAAATGAGCCATGGCTGCGGGAGAGGGGGGGAAGAAAAGGGGGCAGAGTAGAGAAGTAGATGGTCACTTCTCCTGTGTGCCCTGACCAGGAATTGAACCCGGGACTTCCACATGCTAAGCTGATGCTCTACTGCTGAGCCAACAAGACAGGGCCAACCACTTGGACATTCAATAAGCACCCTTTTCTTGCCTCTCAAATTTAACATATTCAAATCCTAACTCCTGATTACCACCCACCCTAGCTCACACATCCCTCAGAATCTACCACTCACGTGGTTTCTCAGGATACAAAGGAGTTACCTATTCTCTCTTAGTACCAAACTAGAATGTAAAACATATGAATTTAGGTGACGAAATACAATTGGACTTTGGGTGATGAGAATGCAGCATAATCAAATGTCAAAATAACCTAGAGATGTTTTCTTTTTTTTCTTTTTTTAAAATATTTATTTATTTCAGAGACAGAGTGAGAATCAGAGAGAGGAATAGATAGGGACAGACAGACAGGAACGGAGAGAGATGAGAAGCATCAATCATCAGTTTTTCGTTGTGACACCTTAGTTGTTCATTGATTGCTTTCTCATATGTGCCTTGACCGTGGGCCTTCAGCAGACTGAGTAACCCCTTGCTGGAGTCAGTGACCTTGGATCCAAGCTGGTGAGCTTTTTGCTCACACCAGATGAGCCCTGAGCCCGCGCTCAAGCTGGCGACCTCAGGGTCTCGAACCTGGGTCCTTCCATATCCCAGTCTGACGCTCTATCCACTGCGCCACTGCCTGGTCAGGCTAGAGATGTTTTCTCTAAACATATGTACCCTGATTTATCAATGTCACCCCATTAAAATTAATTAAAAAACCCAAAACATATGAATTTTAATATTTTGATTACATGTTGAAATTGTAGCATTTTAAACATATTGGGTAAATAAAATTTATTATTAAAATTAATGTCACTTTTTAAAAAAATTTTTAACATGTGGCTACTAGAAAATTTAAAATTACATATGTGGCTCACATCATATTTTTAATATATCATCCCCTTTCATCCTTAAGTTCATGGGAATAATGCCTGGTACCCAGAATGCTCCCAGTATACACTGGCAGGATGCATTAAACTGGGCTGCCTGGGAGGAGTCTTTAGAGTAAAAGCTGGCAGACTCCATTTCCTCCAAGTGAAGTGTTTGTACACTTAGGCAAGAACCTGAGTTATCTTACCAGGTCTTAGCAGCGAGGGAAGTGAAGAAAATGTGTGAGGCTTGATTTGCTCGAGATGGCTGTTCATTCTCCAGCTGTATTTACACTCTGCTTCAGTGAATAAACACTACTTCAGCTGTGCCGACCTAAATGTTTATTTCTTTGAAAGCACCATTTCCAAAACATAAGCACTTGTTTTACAGTCTGTTTTAGAAACGCCAATCCACATGATTCATTGAGTACTGCTGCACACAAACTGGAACTCAGGAATTGGATAAGCCAGTTGGATTCTGAGTGGTTACCTCCCATTTGGAAGTTGCTTTCTAGTCATATTTTGTTTCAATTTGGGAAGTGAAGGCAGAAAAGGAGTTAAGGGGTTTGATAAATGTTTGTATTATAAGCCTATGTTCTTGAAAATGGTTCTTCAGAAAATTGCTTTTATCTCTTTGATTTTCTGATTTTTCTGCAATGAATAAGTGACTCCTCCCTTTCCCCCACAAAATGGTGCCTTGGTATAGCATCATCAGCAGTCTTGACATGCCAGGATATTTAAGTGATTTTGAAGCCACTTGTAAGCAGTGTTAATATTCCAGTCTTGGGATAGTTGAAAAGAAATTTTAATTCAGGTGGATAGCTTGAAAAAAAAAAAGAAAAGAATACTACAACCACTTGCATTGTAGTGTGTTAAGCATTTTGATTTCCCAATATATAATAACTTATAAGAGAAAACATTGAATTATTTGTAAGGAGCATCCATAATAACATTCATTATAAATGCTCTTACTCCCTGACCCAGATATGGATGGTCTACCTCAATTCTTTTCTAAAAGGTGCTAGGGAGGCACAGTTGGTAGAGTACTGAATTGCAGTGGGGCTTGTTGAGTCAGTGATTGTGGAGATAAAGTGACACCTTGTCCAGACAGTGGGATTAATAAGGTCCTTTCCAATCACAATATTTAGTTCTTCTAGTATATATATTTAAAAAAGGTAATTGTTCAAAAACTAAAAATAAACTATTTAAGATAAGCCACAGAAATAAATGATTTCTGTAGCTTGGAGAAAATTTAAGAAAGAAGATACTATACTTTAATGGGTATAAGTAAAGGCATTTAAAGCTCTCACAATGAGAAGACAAGCAGTCTTAGAAACACAGAAGTGAAGGCAAAGGAAAGATTCTGCAGTTTGGAGGACTTTTTGCTTTGCTGTAAGTGAATGCTGTGGACCTAACAGGCTCAATGAGAAATACTATATTTGATGAGTTGTTTAGAATTTAAATCTCAGACACAGTGTATATAACAAAGTCTACGATTTCTAAAGTTTTCACCTTTTAAAATTCAACAACAAAACCAGAAGAAGCTTTAAAATAAGCTTACTGAGAGTCAAGAGCACCCTCTTTGGGGCTGGTAAGTCCCACTCTGGTTCCATGGTGGCTGTTGGTTAGATTAGGCAGAGTCAGGATGAAATCCTTTATTCAGAACATGCATTCCCAGAGTATTGTTTATTACTTTAATTTACTCATCACACTTCCCCATTAAGAGGGTCATCTCAGCAGCCAATATACAACCCAACATTTAGTGATAATAAGGCCCATATTTACTGATCACCACTCCTAGAAGATAAGAGTATCTTACCTGCAGCAGTGGCATCAGCTGCAAACCCAGTGCTTGCTCATAGAGCAAGTTCAGTTCTGCACAACTGGAGAAGGAGAGTTTGGAGGTGTAGAGGTAATAGTGCACGTGCCTAAATGTGGAACCATCTCTGTCAATGAAGAGCCTCTGGTTTTCCAAAGAGGTTAAAGCCAAAGCTTCTTTCCACAGCAGGGAGTCTGGAAATTGAGCGAGTCTGCTTCTGGGAACGGAGAAATGCCAGCCCCCAACGTTGAAATGAAACAAATCCTCTGCTGACTCAGGAGGCATACCAGGCTCCTCCTAAAGGGGAATGAAAAGAGAATGATGCAAGAAAAAAAATAATAAAAAGCATTCATATTGGAGAGGGAGAAGTATAACTACCTCACTTTGCAGATTACATAATTTTTAATATAGAATATCCTAAGGAATTCACTAAGAAATTGTTAGAATGAGTTCAACAAGGTTGACCAGTATAAAAAAATCAATTGTATGTTCATATAATAGCAATGAATAATCCAAAAATGAAATTCAGAAAACAATTCCATACACAACAGTATCAAAAAGAACAAAACATTTAGGAATAAAGTTAACTAAAGAAGTATAATATTTGTACTCTAAAAAAAGACCCAAATAAATGTAAAAAAAATCCATATGTATGGATTAGAAAACTTAATATTGTTCATGGCAATACTCCCCAAATTGATCTACAGATTGAATACAATCCCTACAAAAATTCCAGCTTTCTTATTTTGCAAAAATTGACAAGCTGATGTTAAAATTCATATGGAAATACAAGGGACCCAGAATAGTCAAAACAATCTTGAAAAAGAACAAAATTTGAGGATTGACACTTCCCACTTTCAAAACTTTCTATAAAGCTATAGTCATCAAGATTATGTGCTACTGGTAGAAGGCTAGACATACAAATAAGCGGAATAGAATTAAGAGTCCAGAAATAAACCCTTACATTTATGTTAACTGAATTTTGACAAGGAAACTAAGACATTCAATTCAAAGAATAATAGCCTTTTCAAAAAATGATGCTGGTACAACCAGACATCCACGTGCAAAAAAGAAAAAAAGGAAGTTGAACCCTTCTTACCATATGCAAAAACTAACACCAAATGGATCATAAACCTAAATATAAGAGCTAAAAAATAAAACCCTTAGAAGGAAACAAAAAAAATCTTCATAACTTGAATTAGGCAATGTCTTCTTGGACAAGATACCAAAAGCAAAAGTGAAATAAATAAAAAATTAAAAACTTTTTTTTAATAAAATTTTATTTTATTTATTCATTTTAGAGAGGAGAGAGAAACAGAGAGAGAGAAGGGGGGGAGGAGCTGGAAGCGTCAACTCCCATATGTGCCTTGACCAGGCAAGCCCAGGGTTTCGAACTGGCAACCTCAGCATTTCCAGGTCGACGCTTTATCCACTGCGCCACCACAGGTCAGGGCAAAAAAATTAAAAACTTTTATGCTTCCAATACAACATCAAGAAAATAAAAAACAAAGCCCACAGAATCTAACAAAATATTTGCAAATCTTATGTCTGATAAAGAACTTGTATTTAGGCTATATAAAGAACATTTACAAAAAAAAGAAAAAAAAAAAAGAACATTTACTACTCAATAATAAAAAGACAAATAACCAAATTTAAAAGTAGATAATCTAAATAGACATTTCCCAAAGAAGATACATAAATGGCCAGTAGCACATGTAAAGATACTTAACAACATTAGCCATAAAAATGCACAAAACTCACAGTGAGATAGCACTTCACACCCATTAGGATGGCCTGAATCAAAATGATAAATAATAACAAGTATTGACAAAGATTGGAGACATTGGTTCCTCAAATCAGTGGAAAGAAAAAAAAAATTTTAAAGGGAATTATGGCCCTGGCCGGTTTGCTCAGTGGTAGAGCGTCAGCCCGGCGTATGGAAGTCGGGTTTGGTTTCTGGCCAGGGCACACAGGAGAAGTGCCCATCTGCTTCTCCACCCATTCCCTTCTCCTTTCTTTCTGTCTCTCTCTTCCCCTCCGGCAGCCAAGGCTCCACTGGAGCAGAGTTGGCCGGGGCGCTGAGGACGACTCCATAGCTTCTGCCTCAGGCACTAGAATGGCTCCGGCAGGCACGGAGCAATGCTCCAGATGGACAGAGCATCGCCCCCCAGTAGGCATGCCAGGTGGGTCCCGGTCCAGCGCATGCGGGAGTCTGTCTGACTGCCATCACGATTCTAACTTCGGAAAAATACGAAATAAATAAGTAAAGGGAATTATGATGAGGCGCTCTCCACTCCATTGAGGATGTGCAGGGTTCTACTGGAATCATACCTGCAAAGACATTACCTTATTGGGGTCTTGGCAGGACAGCTGAATGCTGCAAGTTCCTTTTTATATATACAAAGGCAGCAAAGATCATTAACCTTCCAGCTCATTATTAAAAGTTCAAGGTTATCTATTCATAAGTGAATTGTCTATTTTGCTTCAAGATGAACTTTATCAACACTATAGAAAGTAGAAAGCCAGGAAACATACAAACCATCTGTATTAGATTCTAAAATAAGCACTACTCTTACAAAAAAATTAAAGAGTGCTAACTAGTGTATAAAATTTTACCTAAGGAAGAACCATAAAACAATATTGAATTCTAGGTAAAAATTATGCATGCTCAAGTGATTGGGATACAATGTACCAATATTGCAACTTATTTTTAAAGGCATCAAAAATAAGATGAATTGATAAAGGGATAAACGAACATGTGCTAAATACAGCAAAATGTGCGTTGTAAAATCTAGGTGGTAATTGTATAATACTCACTGTACAATTCATTCAACTTTTCTGAATGTTACTTTTACATTAAAATGTTGGTGGTGGGGGGAACAGTATTAAAGTAAGAGGCAGTTGCTAAAGAGAGGAAAAGCCCATTTCTTCAATAAAACCCTAAATCTCCTGTTTTGACAGCTGAGGAAGGAAAATAAATGCATGCAACAAAGAAGGGGATGGGGTTCTTTTATCTTATAATAAACCTAGTCTCAATATTCAGATATAAAGAAGAGCAATTATGTATGCCACATTTGAAGCGGGAAGCGTTAAAGGGGATATGAAGAGAAACTGCAAATTAAAAAATGGTGTCTTGATTCACAGAAGCAGAGCTGGAAAAGCCTATCTTTTTTTTTTTTTTGTATTTTTCTGAAGCTGGAAACGGGGAGAGACAGTCAGACAGACTCCCGCATGCGCCCAACCCGGATCCACCAGGCACGCCCACCAGGGGCAACGTTCTGCCCCTCCGGGGGGTCGCTCTGCCGAAACCAGAGCCACTCTAGCGCCTGGGGCAGAAGCCAAGGAGCCATTCCCAGCGCCCGGGCCATCTTTGCTCCAATGGAGCCTTGGCTGCGGGAGGGGAAGAGAGAGACAAAGAGGAAGGAGGGGGGGGGGTGGAGGAGCAAATGGGCGCTTCTCCTATGTGCCCTGGCCGGGAATCGAACCCGGGTCCCCCGCACGCCAGGCCGACGCTCTACCGCTGAGCCAACCGGCCAGGGCCAAAAAAAGCCAATCTTATGAGCTAATCTAGGCTTTTGAGTCCTGGCCTCTCTAAATATAGGTAACATGACAAGTTGTGAATAAATGAGGGCCCTACCTAGACCAGAAAGCATAAATAATATGCAAGGACTAGTAGTTTTGCTTTCTGTTCTCCTTAAAAGTGACTAGCTGGTTGAGAGCTCAGTTTTGGCTTTGAGTGTGCAGATTTTGGATGCTAAAGAAAACCTGCTCCTTGAAGGTGAGCCACAGTCTGGTCTTAGTTCCTCTTTTCTTGTTAAAGACAGAGTATGACAAGAGGGTCCTGGCTTAACAGTTTATCTCCTTCTTTCACAAACACATCCCATTCATAGGTAAGGTCTCAAGACATTCCTGCTATAGTAAAGATAGGGGTTAAGGATGTGGCTGTTCTTCCCAGAGCTTTCTTCCCAAGACAGAACTATCTTAGTGCAGAACTATCCCAGCCTGGGGAGAGCCTTTAATCACTGGCAAACTTTGGGGCCGGTAGTACTGGGATGACAAAAGGCCTCTTGCTGGACTGACTGCAGGAAATGGACTAGCTCTAGTATAGTCACCCCCACCCCATCCCAAAGATAATCTCTTTTCCACATTGATCCCTCTCCCCCAGATCAATTTCTAGAGCTAGGACCATTTCATTCTCTAAAAACAAGATCTCAGCTTCTCAGAGTCAAGTTCTCTCGTTTCCCAGCAAGCCTCAGGGGGCTGCCTCCCACTCCTTCAGATCTGGATCCCCTTCTTCCCCGTTTACCTGCCCAACCACCGCCTTGCCTCATAGTTAACACCCACAAGCTCTGAGATGTGAAGGCCTTCGCCTAGGCTAGAGGCACACCCCCACTCATCAGACCTGGAGTCCCCTAGATCCTCAAAGCTAGAATACTTCACCCCTAAAAGCAGGTGCATTGCTCCAATTCCTCAGAGCCAGCACTCAGACCCTTCAAAGCTGGAGCCATATCCCCCCTAACATGTCCCAGGGCCAGTTGCCAAATTCTGTAGCCGTAATCCTCCACCACATCGCCCCCCAATTCGCCGTTTTAGTGGTTTTGGCGGCTCCTCCAGGTCGAGCCCCATACCATGGTTCGGATTCCTGCTGCAGGAGGGCAGGCGCGTGACCCTGGCAATAACGGCCCCCAGCGCGCAGGGGGGCGGGGCGGGGCTGGGGGCGGGGCCTGGACGGCGGGGCGGGGCCTAGCGCGCGTTGGGCGGTCTCGCGGGCGGCGACAGGTGAGCTGAGAGGCGCGGCAGGAGGGCGGGCAGGGATGGCGGAGCAATGGGATCTGGACGAGGAGGGCATCCGTCGCCTGGGGGCGCTGACCCTGGAGCAACCCGGTAGGGCCAGGCGGGAGCGCAGGGTCTGAGGCTGAGGGGAGAAAACTGAGGCCGCGGAAGGGGAACCTGAGGTAGCCAGGGGGGAACGGCAGCGGAGGAGAGGTCCCTGAGCCGGAGGAGGGGTCACCGAGGCTGAATGGTTACGCTGAGGTGGAGGTGAAGGAACTGAAGTAACCGAGGAGTCTGGGGCGGAGGGCGAGGAACTGAGGGACAGAGCCAAGAAAGCACATCAACGCAGAACGGACGGTGTCTGAACTAGTGGGAGGAGACGGAGCCCCAAGAGGGGCGCTGGCGGGAGAAGGAAGGCGTTCCAGGTCCGGGTGCTGTTGAGGCACGCAGGGCGTTAATGTTGGCAGTTCCTGAAACTTGCGACTTGGGGGGCTGGTTGGGGAGAAGAGCTCTTCGTCCAGTCTCCGCCTCAAGAGTTTGGCCATTTCTTTGATTCATCTGGATGTGTAGCCTCCTTTTAAAGAGAGACTCGGAAAGGGGCCGGATGTGAAAGGAATAGCATCTGATCTGTCTGTCAAGGCGCTTAGGTCAAGCGCCCAGCCCTGACTTGGTCCTAGAGGTAAAACTGGCCGAGTGGCCCCTGACCCAGCCTTTGACCTGGGGTTTGACGACTCTGAATTTCTAAGGATTAGAAATGTTGGGAAAGTTATCAGCATTCCTAATTCAACTTCCTAAATTCACTATATCATTAATGCCAGGGTCTGTGTTAAATGCTTTCCTTGCATTATTTAATCCTCCCAAAATCCGATGAAGCAGATACTGTTATTGTTCCCGTTTTACATATGAATGAAATTAGGTTTCGACTTTTGCCCCAAGTTGCAGAGCCCAAAGTAATGCAACCAGGGTTTATTAACCCAGGACTCTGATTCCAGACCCTGTGCTCCAGTCGTAAGAAAAAGTTACCTTTTTTTTTCTTTTAGAGAGAGAGAGAGAGGGAGGGAGGGATGGAGGGACAGACAACAAGGGAGAGAGATGAGAAGCATCAACCTGTAGTTGTGTCACTTTATTCTTTTTTTTTTTTTTTTTTTTTTTTTTTTTTCTTTTTCATTTTTCTGAAGCTGGAAACAGGGAGTGACAGTCAGACAGACTCCCGCATGCGCCCGACCGGGATCCACCCAGCACGCCCACCAGGGGCGACGCTCTGCCCACCAGGGGGCGATGCTCTGCCCATCCTGGGCGTCGCCATATTGCGACCAGAGCCACTCTAGCGCCTGAGGCAGAGGCCACAGAGCCATGCCCAGCGCCCGGGCCATCTTTGCTCCAATGGAGCCTTGGCTGCGGGAGGGGAAGAGAGAGACAGAGAGGAAAGCGCGGCGGAGGGGTGGAGAAGCAAATGGGCGCTTCTCCTATGTGCCCTGGCCGGGAATCGAACCCGGGTCCTCCGCACGCTAGGCCGACGCTCTACCGCTGAGCCAACCGGCCAGGGCAGTTGTGTCACTTTAGTTGTTCATTGATTGCTTCTTATTCGTGCCTTGAAGAGGGGACCTCCAGCCGAGCCAGTGACCCCTTGCTCAAGCCAGCGGCCTTGGGCTTCAAGCCAGCAACTATGGGGTCATGTCTATGATCCCACGCTCAAGCTGGCCACCCTTTGCTCAAGCTGGCCACCCTTCGCTCAAGCTGGTGAGCCTGCGCTCAAGCCAGCAACCTTGGGGTTTGCAACCTGAGACCTCAGCGTCCCACGTCAACACTCTATCCACTGCTCCACCACCAGTCAGGGCTCATTGAGGGTTGTTTGTTTTTTTGTTTTGTAGAAAATTAAATTTAATGGGGTGACATTGATCAGTAGGAGTACATAGGTTTCAGGTAAACATTTCTATAGCATTTGAACTGTTGATTATGTTGTGTACCCCTTACCCAAAGTCACATCTTTTTCCATCACTATATATTTGTCCCTCTTTATTCTCCGAGCGCCCCCCACACTCATTGAGTTTTAATTTGTGTTTCTCTAATGATTAGTGATGTTGAGCATCTTTTCATACATCTGTTGGCCATCTGTATGTCCTCTTTGGAGAAATCTCTATTCAGGTCCTTTGCCCATTTTTTCATTGAATTGTTTGTTTTTTGGGTGTTGAGTTTTGTAAGTTCTTTATAAGTTTTGGATATTAACCCCTTATCAGATGTATCATTGGTGAATATGTTCTCCCATTCAGTGAGTTGTCTTTTCATTTTGTTGATAGCGTCCTTTGCTATGCAAAAACTTTTTAGTTTGATGTAGTCACATTTGTTTTTTCTCATTTCCTTTGTTTGAGGTGATGTATCAGGTTTTACCACCTATATTTTCTTCTAGGATTATTGTGGTTTCAAGTTTAATGTTTAAGTCTTTAATCCCTTTTGATTAAATTGTGTGTGGCATATCCCCCGTTTCTTGTATTCCCTATTAATCGGTAGCTAGACGGAGTTTGATCAGATTCAAGTTTGATTTTTTTTTTGCAAGACTACCTTATAGATGATTGTGTATACTTCTGTCAGGAAGTATATCATATCTGATGTTCTTTTGTGACATTATCAGCCATTGAATAGATTGCCTAGGGTCCATTAATTTATTAGAGATTG
Source organism: Saccopteryx leptura (assembly GCF_036850995.1). Classification (NCBI taxonomy): domain Eukaryota; kingdom Metazoa; phylum Chordata; class Mammalia; order Chiroptera; family Emballonuridae; genus Saccopteryx; species Saccopteryx leptura. The sequence continues at coordinate 17,763,786 of NC_089511.1, forward strand.
CAAAATAATTTTCTAATTTGATTTTTATTTTTTATTAGCTTTGCAATACATCTATAAAAAAAGATTTCTTTACATCAACTATTTGGTTATTCTGAGGTACAGTTTGTATAGGAAAGGCAGGATAAACACTTGATTTTTTTTACCTTATTTGCCAGTTTTTGAAAAAAATGAGCTGTTTTCTTAGCATCCTTCAAAGGTGATCAATAGAAGTTATTTTGTGTTCTTAGTATCATTATAAACTCATAGATGTAAATGTTTTTGATGTGTTCCAATCCATTGCAGTTATTATCATAATTGATGCTGAATTTGTCCCAACTTTGGTTAGTAGGACATCTTTCAGGTTGACTTCTGAGATATTTTTTGCTTTATTTATTAGAAACTCTTTCATCATCATTATAAAAATCTTTATTAGATTATATGTTAAATTTCTAAGTGAGCTATAAATGTTTTCTACAGAAAAATTACTTGATTTGTTGTCTTCATGAATAAAACATGTTTTTTTCTCATTTAATATATGTAGCCCATATATTAAAATTGGAAGATTATTCTGTTGCTCTTGACATCTGTGGTGTGCAAATGATGTTTCATTTGCTCTATAATGTATTTTTCTTCACTCTTATAAGCATTGAAACCAAATAATGCATAACCTCTAAAGACCTGCACATCATATGAATCATAATGTCTGTCCCTGTGAAACTTTACCATTTGAATGATAATTATAATTCCCTTTAAAAATGTTAAAATGTCTGTTCTTCAAAACAGACTCCAGTGAAAGGCATGAGAAATGCTGTAAGGCACTGATGGAAATCATAATTGAATTTAGCCTTTGCCTCATGGTAACAGGCTTTCAGGGTATTAGATTATTGTGTACTAAAGAAAGAACTACCAACATGCTGCCCTTCAAGTCAAGAAAAACAATTTTTTGTGTGTTTTTTGAGATATTATTCACATATTACAAAATTTAAGGTATACAATTCAGTATCGCTTAGTACACTGTGCAACCATCACCACTATCTAGTTCCAGAACATTTTTACCAGCTTCCCTCAGCTCCTGGCAACCACCAATCTGCTTTCTGTCTCTATGAATTTGCCGGTTTCAATTATTTCATATAAATGGAATCATACCATATATGGCCTTTTGTGTCTGGCTCCTTTCACTAAGCATGATGTGTTTGAGGTTCATCCGTATTTCAGCATGTAGGAGTATTTTATTTCTCATGTTAAATTAACTATTTTTAAAAGCAGTTTTAGGTTCACAGAAAAATTGAGCAGAAAGTACAGAGAGTTCTATATGCTTGTCCTACCTCACATCTCCCCTCTCATATTCCCAACCCAGATTCCCTATTATTTATACCTTGCAAATTAGTATGGTATATTTCTGTTATGATTGATGAACCAATATTAACACATTATTATTGATTAAAATTTACATTAGGGTTCACTCTTTGTGTTATACAATACTATGGATTTTGACAAACATGTCCACTATTACAGTATCAAACAGAATAGCTTCACTGCTCTAAAAAATCTCTGCTCCACCTATTTATTCCTTCCTCTCCGCTGAAACCCTGGCAACCACTGATCTGTAAACTCTTGCCTCTTTCAGAATGTCACATAGTTGAAATCATAGAGTATGTAACATTTTCAGTTTGGCTTCTTTAATTTAGAAATATGTGTTTAAGTTTCCTCTGTCTTTTCATAGCTTGGTAACTCTTATCTTTTTATATAAATAATAATATTCTATTGTGTTTATCTATTTACTTATTAAAGGACATCTTAATTGTGCCTAAGTTTTGACAATTATGAATAAAGCTGCTATAAACATTCAAGTACAGGTTTCTGTGTGGACATAAGATTTCAATTTATTTGATTGACAATACCAAGGAGCATGATTGCTAAATCATATGACGAGCTGTGTTTAGCTTTGTAAAAAACCTGCAAACTGTCTTCTAAAATGGCTGCACCTTTGCATTCCCACTGTAATGAATGAGAGTTTCTGTTGTCCCATGCTATGGTCTGAAAGTTTGTGTCTTCTGACCCCCAAATCATATGTTTAAATTTAAATCCTGATCCCAATATGATGGTATTAAATTTGGGGCCTTGCCCTAGCCGGATATCTTGGTTGGTTAGAGCGTTGTCCTAACATGCAATGGTTGCCAATTCAATTCCTGCTCAGGGCACATAAAGAAACAAATTGAGGCCTGACCTGTGGTGGCGCAGTGAATAAAGCGTCCACCTGGAAATGCTGAGGTCGCCAGTTTGAAACCCTGGGCTTGCCTGGTCAAGGCACATATGGGAGTTGATGCTTCCAGCTCCTCTCCCCTTCTCTCTCTTTGTCTCTCCCCTCTCTCTCTCTCTCTCTCTCCCTCTCCTCTCTCAAATGAATAAATTAAAAAATAAATTAATTAATTAAAATATCCCTTAAAAAAAAAAAAGAAACAAATTGATGTTTCTATCTCTCTTTTTACCCCTTCCTCTCTCAACAACAACAAAAAAATTAATAAATAAAACATTTTATTAAAAATTGGGGCTTCTGGGAGGTGTTTAGGTTATGAGGGCAGAACCCTCAGAAAAGAGATTACTAATGACTTTATAAAAGAGGCCAGAAGAAAGCTGCCTTGCCCTCTGTCATATGAGGACACATGGAGAAGTGGGCAGTATGCAACCTAGAAGAGGGCTTTCACCAGAGCCCAACTGTGCCCTGATCTTGGGCTTTCAGCCTCCAGAACTATGAGAAATAAATGTTTACTGTTTTAGAAGCACTCAGTCTGTGGTAATTTTTTTATATAAGCTCAATCAGACTAAAACTCCCACATTTTTTTTCTTACTTTTAAAGATTTTTTTTATTTATTGATTTTGGAGACAGGAGAGAGAGAAATGGGGGGAGAATGGGAAGCATCAACTCATAGTAGTTACTTCTTGTATGTGCCTTGACTGGGCAAGCCCAGGGTTTTGAACCTGTGACCTCTGCATTCTAGATCGATGCTTGATCCACTGTGCCACCACAGGTCAGGCCCAACATTTGACATTGTTAATGTTTTGGATTTTGGCCATTAAAATAAGTGTGTTGTGGTATCTCATTGTTAGTTTAATTTGTAATTTCTTAATGACTTATGTTGGGCATCTTTTTATATTTATTTATTTATTTATTACCATGTATATCTTTTTTGGTGACTTGTCTGTCCAGGTCTTTTGCTATTTTCATATTGGGTTGTTTTCTTATTGTTGAGTTTTAAGAGTTCTTTCTATATTTTGGACACCAGTCCTTTTCAAGGTGTGTATTATGCAATTCATCCCTCTTGTTTCTTTTAGTCAATTTGTTACCCCTAGGATCAATTAATGTGCTGATTTCTACAACCATAGTTTTTTTTGCTTGTTCTTCAATTTCATATAACAAGAATCAGACCATAGATACTCTTTTGTGCCTGACTTCTTTCAATATAAGGTTTTGGATGTTCTTTCATAGTCATGAGTAGTATTCCATTGCATGAATATACTCCATTTTTAAATTGTGGTAAATATACATAACATAAAACTTACCATTCTAAGCATTTAAGTGCTCAGTTCAATGGCATTAAATGTGTTCACATTGTTGTACAGCCATCACCACATGCATAAGCAGAACTTTTTCATCTTCTCAAACCAAACTCTGTACCCTTTATACAATAACTTGCTCTTTCCACCCACCCTCAGCCCCTGGCAAGCACTATTCTTTTTTCTGTCCCTATGAATTTGACTATTTTACGTAGCTCATATAAGTGGAATCAGACAATATTTGTATTTTTGTGCCTCACTTATTTCACTTAGCATAATGTCTTAAAGGTTCATCCATGTTATAGCATGGGTCAGAATTTTCTTCCTTTTTAGAGCTGAATAAAATCTCACTGTATGTTCATACCACACTTTGTTTATCCATTCATCCATAATGGGCATTTGGGTTGTGTCCACCTTTTGGCTATTGTTAATTATGTTCCTATGAGCATGGGTGTACAAATATCTGTTAGATTTGTTGTTTTTAATTCTTGTTTTAAAAGATTTTGTTTATTGATTTTATAGAGAGAGGAGGGTGGAGTGAGAAGTATCAACTCATAGTTGCTTCTCTTTAGTTGTTGATTGCTTGTCATATATGCCCTGACCAGGCAAGTTTAGGGTTTCAAGCTGGTAAACTCAGATTTCCAGGTCAAAGCTTTATCCACTCTGCCACCACAGATCAGGCCCTTGTTCTAATTTTTTGGTGTATATATCCAGAAGTAAAATTGTTCTTTTCATTTTCTCTATTCATTTTTCTTTTTATTTAGGCTCTGGCCTTCATTTCTTAAATGACCTTTTAATTTGATTTTTATTCTTTCTTGAGTTCTTTTTTATTATGAAATCTTCCTTGTTTTCCAATAATTTTTCTAATTTACATTTTTCAGCACTGAACTTTTTGGTCTCGGGATTTCTTGACTTTTAAAAATTAATGAGGCCCCACCTGCGAACCGAGGCTTAAGACCTGACGTAGGAGCCAGTTCCTCCCACGGTGGTGGAGCGAAAAGCCCAGAACAGGCAGAGTCCCGTTACTGAGCGTGGGCACGCAGTCCTGCCTGGCCCGTGGAGCCAAGGCTTGCAGCCGTCCCACCAGCGAGCTCCTCCTGCCGGGGCAGGGCGAAAGCCCGGAATCAGGTGGAGACCCGCAGCTGAGCAAAGGTGCTCAACCCTGCCCTCAGGGCCGAGCATAACGCCACCCACGGGGGCAGGGCAAAGGCTGAGGCCACCGAGGCTTGAACACCCCAGCACATGATCACAGCAACTCCTGTGAAGGAGAGGCGGAAACCACAGCAACAGCCCCAGTGGGCAGGCACCGGCAACGCCCATACCCCAATGCCCTAGGCAGCAGCAGCAGAGGGGGTAGCGAGCCTGCAGACAGACCACACCTAGGGAACACAGAGGCCACACCCAGTGGACCCAGTGGCCAAAACCTTCTTTTATACAGACAAAATGAGAAGGCAGAGAAATGCAACACAAATGAATCGAGAGAAATCCCCAGAAAAGGACCTGAATGAGTCACATATAACCAAATTACCAGATGCAGAGTTTAAAATAACGATTGTTAGGATGCTCAAAGATCTTAGAACAACAATAGAGGGTCATTACGAACACCTAAATAAAGAGATAGCAAATATAAAAAAGAACATTGAAGTAATAAAAAAGAATCAGTCAGAAATGACAAATACAATATCAGAAATAAAGAACACCATGGAAGGAATTAAAAGCAGGATGGATGAAGCTGAGAATCAAATCAGCGAGTTAGAGGACAAGATAAATGAAGTCATGGAAGCAGAGCAGAAAAAAGAAAAGAGACTCAAAAAGTCTGAGGAAACTCTAAGAGAGCTCTGTGACAACATGAAGAGAAATAACATCCGCATCATAGGGGTTCCTGAAGACAAAGAGAAAGAACAAGAGATAGAGACTTTGTTCAAACATATTATAGCTGAAAACTTCCCTCAAATAAGGCAGGATTTCGTCTCACAAGTTCGAGAAGCACAGAGAACTCCATTAAAGAGAAACTCAAAGAAATCTACACCAAGACACATCATAATTAAAATACCAAAGCTTAGTGATAAAGAGAAAATATTAAAAGCTGCTAGAGAAAAAAAGGCTATCACCTACAAAGGAGCCCCCATAAGGATGACTTCTGACTTCTCAACAGAAACACTTGAGGCCAGAAGGGAATGGCAAGAAATATTCAAAGTAATGCAGAACAAGAGCCTACAACCAAGACTACTTTATCCAGCAAGGCTATCGTTTAAAATTGAAGGAGAGCCTGACCAGGCGGTGGCGCAGTGGATAGAGCGTCGGACTGGGATGTCGAGGACCCAGGTTCGAGACCCCGAGGTCGCCAGCTTGAGCTCATGCTCATCTGGTTTGAGCAAAAGCTCACCAGCTTGGACCCAAGGTCGCTGGCTCGAGCAAGGGGTTACTCAGTCTGCTGTAGCCCCACAGTCAAGGCACATATGAGAAAGCAATCAATGAACAACTAAGGTGTCGCAATGAAAAACTAATGATTGATGCTTCTCATCTCTCTGTTCCTGTCTGTCTGTCCTGTCTATCCTTCTCTCTGTCTCTGTAAAAAAAAAAAAAAAAAAAGAAAAAGATAAAATTGAAGGAGAAATAAAAAGCTTTCCAGAAAAATAACCTCAAGGAATTCACTACAACCAAACCAATGCTGCAAGAAATGCTAAGGAGTTTGTTGTAAACCAATCAAAGGAGAAAAAGAATATAGCAAAAGAGGAATACAGTTTTAAAGAATAAAATGGCAATAAACAACTACATATCAATAATAACCTTAAATGTAAATGGATTAAATGATCTGATCAAAAGACATAGGGTAGCTGCGTGGATAAGAAAACAGGACCCATACATATGCTGTCTACAAGAGACACACCTTAAAACAAAAGATGCACATAGACTGAAGATAAAAGTATGGAAAAAATATTTTATGCAAATGGAAATGAAAAAAAAGCTGGGGTAGCAATACTTATATCAGACAAAATGGACTTTAGTAAGAGATAAAGAAGGTCACTACATAATGATAAAGGGAACAATCCAACAGGAAGATATAACCGTTATAAATATCTATGCACTAATATAGGAGCACCTAAATATAAAAAAGCAGACTTTGATGGATTTAAAGGGCGAGATCAATAGCAATACTATAATAGTAGGGGATTTCAATACCCCACTAACATCACTAGACAGATCCTCAAGAAAGAAAATTAACCAAGAAATAGCAGACTTAAAGGACACACTAGATCAGCAGTTCTCAACCTGTGGGTCGCAACCCCGGCAGGGGTCGAACGACCAAAACACAGGGGTCGCCTAAAGCCATCGGAAAATACATAGATCAACTGCACTAGATCAACTCAATTTAATAGATATCTTCAGAACCTTTCACCCTAAAGCAGCAGAATATACATTCTTTTCAAGTTATTTTCCGATGGCTTTAGGCGACCCCTGTGTTTTGGTCGTTTGACCCCCGCCGGGGTCACGACCCACAGGTTGAGAACCGCTGCACTAGATCAACTCAATTTAATAGATATCTTCAGAACCTTTCACCCTAAAGCAGCAGAATATACATTCTTTTCAAGTGCTCATGGTACATTCTCTAAGATAGACCATGTTAGGACACAAAAGCAGTCTCAACAAATTTAAGAAGATTGAAATCATATCGAGCACTTTCTCTGATCACAATGGCATGAAACTAGAAATCAACCATAACAGAAAAACTGAAAAATACTGAAACACTTGGAAACTAAATAGCATGTTATTAAATAACGAATGGGTTAACAGTGAGGTCAAAGAACAAATAAAAAAAATTCCTAGAAATGAATGATAATGAGCATACATCAACTCAAAATTTATGGGACACAGCAAAAGCAGTCCTGAGAGGGAAGTTCATAGCATTACAGGCATACCTTAAGAAGCTAGAAAAAGCTCAAATAAACAACTTTATCCTGCATCTAAAAGAACAGCAAGTAAATCCCAGAGGTACTGGAAGGAAGGAAATAATAAAGATCACAGCAGAAATAAATGACATAGAGGCTAAAGAAACAATACAGAGGATCAATGAAACCAGCAGCTGGTTCTTTGAAAAGGTAAACAAGATCGATGAACCTTTAACCAGACTCACCAAGAAAAAAAGAGAGAAGACTCAAATAAAATTAGAAATGAGAATGGAGAAATAACAACTGACACAACAGAAATACAAAATATTGTAAGAAAATACTATGAAGAATTGTATGCCAAAAAACTAGACAAACTAGATGAAATGGACAGATTCCTTGAAACATGTAATCTTCCAAAACTTAATCTGGAAGAATCAGAAAACCTAAACAGACCAATTACAACAAATGAGATCGAAACAGTTATCAAAAAACTCCCAACAAAGAAAAGTCCTGGGCCTGATTGCTTCACAAGTGAATTCTACCAAATATTCAAAGAAGTAACTCCTATCCTTCTGAAGCTATTTCAAAAAATTCAAGAGGAAGGAAGACTTCCAAGCTCCTTTTATGAGGCAAGCATAATTCTGATTCCAAAACCAGGCAAAGACAACACAAAGAAAGAAAATTATAGGCCAATATCCCTGATGAATTTAGATGCTAAAATCCTCAACAAAATATTAGCAAACTGGGCCCTGGCCGGTTGGCTCAGCGGTAGAGCGTTGGCCTAGCGTGCGGAGGACCTGGGTTCGATTCCCGGCCAGGGCACACGGGAGAAGCGCCCATTTGCTTCTCCACCCCTCTGCCGCACTTTCCTCTCTGTCTCTCTCTTCCCCTCCCGCAGCCAAGGCTCCATTGGAGCAAAGATGGCCCGGGCGCTGGGGATGGCTCTGTGGCCTCTGCCTCAGGCGCTAGAGTGGCTCTGGTTGCAACATGGCGACGCCCAGGATGAGCAGAGCATCGCCTCCTGGTGGGCAGAGCGTCGCCCCTGGTGGGCATGCCAGGTGGATCCCGGTCGGGCGCATGCGGGAGTCTGTCTGACTGTCTCTCCCTGTTTCCAGCTTCAGAAAAATGAAAAAAAAAAAAAAAAATTAGCAAACTGGATCTAGCAATATATGAAAAAAATCATACACCATGATCAAGAGGAATTTATTCTGGGAAGGCAAGGCTGGTACAATATTCGCAAATCAATCAATGTGATTCATCACATAAACAAAAGGAAGGAGAAAAACCACATGATAATACCAATAGATGCAGAAAAAGCATTTGATAAAATCCAGCACCCTCATGATCAAAACTCTCAGCAAAGTGGGAATACAGGGAACATACCTCAACATGATAAAGGCCATCTATGACAAACCCACAGCCAACATCGTATTCAATGGGCAAAAATTAAAAGCAATCCCCTTAAGATCAGGAACAAGGCAGGGGTGCCCCCTTTCACCACTCTTATTCAACATAGTTATGGAAGTCCTAGCCACAGCAATCAGACAAGAAAAAGAAATAAAAGGCATCCAAATTGGAAAAGAAGAAGTAAAACTATCATTATTTGCAGATGATATAATATTGTATATAGAAAACCCTAAAGTCTCAGTCAAAAAACTACTGGACCTGATAAATGAATTCAGCAAGGTGGCAGGATATAAAATTAATACTCAGAAATCAGAGGCATTTTTATACACTAACAATGAACTGTCAGAAAGAGAAATTAAGGAAGCAATCCCCTTCACCATTGCAACCAAAAAAAATAAAGTTCCTAGGAATAAATTTAACCAGGGAAAATAAAGACTTGTACTCAGAAAATTTAAAAAAATTAATAAAAGAAATCAGGGAAGATACAAACAAATGGAATCATATACCGTGCTCATGGTTAGGAAGAATAAACATTAAAATGTCTATATTACCTGAAGGAATTTATAAATTCAGTGCAATACCAATTAAAATACCATTGACTTACTTCAAAGATATAGAACACATATTCCAAAAATTTATATGGAACCAAAAGAGAACACAAATAGCCTCAGCAATCTTGAAAAGGAAGAATAAAGTGGGAGGTATTACACTTCTGGATATCAAGTTATACTACGAGGCCACTGTACTCAAAACAGCCTGGTACTAGCATAAGAACAGGCATATAGATCAGTGGAACAGAATAGAGAACCCAGAAATAAACCCACACATTTATGGACAACTGATATTTGACAAAGGAGATAAGAGCATACAATGGAGTAAAGACAGCCTCTTCAAAAAATGGTGTTGGGAAAATTGGACAGCTACCTGCAAAAAAATGAAACTAGACCACCAACTTACACCATTCACAAAAATAAAACTCAAAATGGATAAAAGACTTAAATGTAAGCCGTAAAACCATAAGCATCTTAGAAGAAAACATAGGCAGTAAGCTTTCTGACATCTCTCGCAGCAATATATTTGCCGATTTATCTCCACAGGCAAGTGAAATAAAAGACAGGATAAACAAATGGGACTATATCAAACTAAAAAGCTTTTGCACAGCTAAAGACAATAAGAACAGAATAAAAAGACAAACTACACAATGGGAGAACATATTTGACAGTACGTCTGATAAGGGGTTAATAACCAAAATTTATAAAGAACTTGTAAAACTCAATACCAGGAAGACAAACAATCCAATCAAAAAATGGGCGAAAGAAATGAATAGACACTTCTCCAAAGAGGACATACAGATGGCCAATAGGCATATGAAAAAATGCTCAACATCACTAATCATTAGAGAAATGCAAATTAAAACCATAATGAGATATCACCTCACACCAATCAGAATGGCACTCATCAACAAAACAACACAGAATAAGTGCTGGCGAGGATGTGGAGAAAAGGGAACCCTCCTGCACTGCTGGTGGGAATGCAGTCTGGTGCAGCCACTGTGGAAAACAGTATGGAGATTCCTCAAAAAATTGAAAATTGAACTGCCTTTTGACCCAGCTATACCACTTTTAGGAATATACCCCAAGAACAACATAGCACTGTTTGAAAAGAAGAAATGCACCCCCATGTTTATGGCAGCATTGTTCACAATAGCAAAGATCTGGAAACAGCCCAAGTGTCCCTCAGTGGATGAGTGGGTTAAAAAGCTTTGGTACATATATACCAGGGGTCCCCAAACCTTTTACACAGGGGGCCAGTTCACTGTCCCTCAGACTGTTGGAGGGCCGGACTATAAAAAAAAACTATGAACAAATCCCTATGCACACTGCACATACCTTATTTTAAAGTAAAAAAAAAAAAAAAAAAAGGGAACAAATACAATATTTAAAATAAAGAACAAGTAAATTTAAATCAACAAACTGACCAGTATTTCAATAGGAACTATGCTCCTCTCACTGACCACCAATGAAAGAGGTGCCCCTTCCGGAAGTGCGGCGGGAGCCGGATAAATGGCCTCAGGGGGCCGCATGCAGCCCACGGGCCGTAGTTTGGGGACCCCTGATATATACTGTGGAGTACTACTCAGCCATAAGAAATGATGACATCGGATCATTTACAACAACATGGATGGACCTTGATAACATTATACTGAGTAAAATAAGTAAATCAGAAAAAACTAAGAACTGTATGATTCCATACAGAGGTGGGACATAAAAATGAGACTCAGAGACATGGACAAGAGTGTGGGGGTTACGGGGTGGGGGGAGGAGAGGGAGAGGGTTGGGGGCAGGGAGGGGCACAAAGAAAACCAGTTAGAAGGTGACAGAAGACAATTGGACTTTGGGTGATGGGAATGCAGCATTATCAAATGTCAAAATAACCTAAAGATGTTTTCTTTGAACATATGTACCCTGATTTATCAATGTCACCCCATTAAAATTTTTTAAAAATTAATGAGGATTTCAAAGAGCTTTTATTAATGTGGATTATATCTACTAATATTCAGTAGATATAATTATATCTACTAATTATATCTACTAATATTTATCCTATTAAAAATTGAAACAGAAAAGTTTTAAACATTAACTCATTATAAGATAACCCTAACATACCCATTATATGTAACATAAATAATATTTGAAAAATAACTATATATTTTTTTCTTTTTCTTTTTTTTTTTTTTCTTAAGTGAGAGGAGAGGAGATAGTGAGACAGACTCCCGCATTCGCCCTGACTAGGATCCACCTGGCAACCCATGTCTGTGGCTGATGCTCAAATCAACTGAGCTATTTTTATTGCCTGAGTCTGATGCACTGGGACCAACCGAGCCATCCTCAGTGCCTGGGGCCAACCTTGAACCAATGGAGCCACTGGCCTGTGGCAGGGGAAGAGGGAGAGAAGGAAGAGAGAGAGGGGAGGAGAAGCAGATGGTCGCTTCTAATGTGTGCCCTGACCAGGGATAGAACCAAGGACATCTGCTGGGTCAGCGCTCTATCCACTGAGCCAATCAGCCAGGGCCAATATTTTCTAAAATAAAAACATAGTGAGAGAGGGGGCATTGTTTTATATTATTACAAATATTTTTAATGTCTTAATTGAACCAGATTCTCATATTCCTCCTGTATTAAATCTGTTATGATATGTTGTTTTGGTTGAAATATATTTTTTAAAATCCCACCTTACACAGATATGTAGTTGGAAAAGAAAAGATTGTTTTAATATTCTTTTCAGAGAATGGTAGGTATTGTAATTTGAAATGATATTAAAACTGGACAAGTGGGCCCTGGCCAGTTGGCTCAGCGGTAGAGCATGGGCCTGGCGTTCAGGGGACCTGGGTTCGATTCCCGGCCAGGGCACATAGGAGAAGCGCCCATCTGCTTCTCCACCCCCCCCTCCTTCCTCTCTGTCTCTCTCTTCCCCTCCTGCAGCCAAGGCTCCATTGGAGCAAAGATGACCCGGGCGCTGGGGATGGCTCCTTGGCCTCTGCCCCAAGCGCTAGAGTGGCTCTGGTCGCGGCAGAGCGACGTCCTGGAGGGGCAGAGCATCGCCCCCTGGTGGGCAGAGCGTCGCCGCTGGTGGGCATGCAGGGTGGATCCCGGTCGGGCGCATGCGGGAGTCTGTCTGTCTCTCCCCGTTTCCAGCTTCAGAAAAACAAACAAACAAACAAAAAAAAAACTGGACAAGTAATTTCTCAGAGTTTAGTCATAAGTGAAATCTAAAACTACATCCGTATACTTTTTTTGCACTCTGTTACATTAAAACTCTGGTATATCTTGCATTTAAGTGGATCTTTTTACCCATGCATGATTTTGTAACATTATGCATTGGTCATTTGAAAAATATTAACTGGCTGAATAAGATACATAGATCTTCCAAACATTGATAGACTTCATTATACAGAATTAGAAATCATGTTTGTCAATATAGTCACCAATCTCATTTTAAAAGTTTTTAAGTGTTGGGAAACTGTCAAGTTTATGGTGGCAAATGTAAGTTTTCCTAAATTCTAATTTCTGTTTGGAAGCTCAAATGTTATAATGACAATAATTACTATCAATTGTTTTTCTGAAGTGACATGGCATTTTGTTTATTTCCAAGAAAATTTCTTCCAGATATCAAGTATGAATAACCATAATTTGTCAGTTTTTTTCAAGTAAAAATGATGTTTCATAAAAAAGTGACTGGTTCAGCTGGCAACTCAAAAATCACAGAAGTGTTTGGAGACAGATGTACTCATGCATATTTCCCATTTAGTCACACAATATAAAAAATAAAGTACTCAAGGGTCAAGATTTAATAAAAGTAAGCATTTTTGTTGCTTTTTATATATTTATTTTCCTAGCTAGAGAGAGAGAGAGAGAAAGGAAAGGAAAGGAAAGGAAAAAGGAAAGGAAAGGAGATTGATGAGAAGCATCAATTCATAGTTGTGTCACTTTAGTTGTTCATTGAATGTTTCTCATATGTGCCTTGACCAGGGGGCTCAAGCCAAGCCAGTGACCACCATGCTAAAGCCAGCGACCTTGGGCTTCAAGCCAGTGACCTTTGGGCTCAAGCCAGTGACCATGAAATCATTTCGATGATCCCACACTCAAGCCAGAGACCTCGGGGTTTCAAACCTGGGACCTCAGCATCCTAGGTTGACGCTCTATCTGCTCTGCCACTACCGGTCAGGCTTTACTACTTTTTAAAGGGCATTCTTAAGTGTAACTGACTTCTTTAAAAATCTACCAGTATACAATGGTGAAGACTATAATGTCTAAGAATAAATTTTGATGTCAATGTCTTGATTCATTCTAAGGCCCCTGTAGTTTTTGCTCTTGCTCCACAATTGCAAATGTCAATACAGTGAGAAAGCTTATTAGTGTTTTGCTATTGTTGTAAAAATAATTGTTTAAAATAGTTTTGATGGTAGAAGAATCAGAGGAAAGGAGGGTAGGCGGTAGGGGGAGGATGGATAAAGGTGGGGAAGTGGAGGGAAAGAGACTTTGCATTGCTTGGGGAATGGGGGCACCATGTGGTGTATAGAGGGTATTATATTGAGTGGGATACTTGAAACCATGTAAATGCAATAAATTAAAAATGAAAATTAACCAAAAAAAAATAGTTTTGATTTTGTGGACCCCTATACATCGTCTCAGGGACCTCCAGGGGGTCTAGGGACCCACACTTTGAGAACTGCTACATTTTATTACAGTATCTTTTAGCTTGTTTTGAAATATTAAGTTACAGTTTTCATTTTTTGTGTGTGTGGATTTTATTTTCTGGAGTGCTTTCATTGTTTGGTGATGTTATATGTTCTTTTTTCTTTTAATAACCTCAGATAAAATTTGATGGTAATTCTTTTCTGTGGTTCTTTGTTGTTGTTTTTTTTTGTTGTTTTTTTTTTCTTTTTTTCTCTGTACTTTTCTGAAACTAGAAACGGGGAGAGAGAGTCAGACAGACTCCCGCATGCGCCCGCCCGCCCGGGATCCACCTGGCACGCCAACCAGGGGGCGACGCTCTGCCCACCAGGGGGCGATGCTCTGCCCCTCCGGGGCGTCGCTCTGCCGTGAACAGAGCCACTCCAGCGCCTGGGGCAGAGGCCAAGGAGCCATCCCCAGCGCCCGGGCCATCCTTGCTCCAATGGAGCCTTGGCTGCGGGAGGGGAAGAGAGAGACAGAGAGGAAGGAGAGGGGGAGGGGTGGAGAAGCAGATGGGCGCTTCTCCTGTGTGCCCTGGCCGGGAATCGAACCCGGGACTTCTGCACGCCAGGCCGACGCTCCACCACTGAGCCAACCGGCCAGGGCCGGTTCTTTGTTTAAATGCAGTAAGTTTTCCTATACTTTTAGATGGGAAGAGTAGGCTAGAATTGCTTTTGTAGTTTCAACGTTTTGGAGATTCCTCACTGTTGTGTTTACAATGTACTAAAAATAGGGCTTTATGCTCCCTGAGATCTGTCATCTTTGCTTCCCTCCCACACTGTGTCTAGTCTTCCTCTTTTCTTTGAACCTGATTTTCTGTCCTATTCAATGTGGATTCTGCTTCTACTAATTTCTCCCTGATGTGGGTATTGTCTTGACAGGGAACTTCCATTTTTTACTTTCTAGAACTTGTAGGTCCTAGACTGCTTCAGCACCTTAAGACCTTATTTCAATGCAGTCGCCAGGCACTCACCTAGCATTTATCTGCAAATTGAGTCCTATGGAACCTCCTTTCTGTTTTGATTGTTTTCTCAGTTTGGTCCATCACACACTTGCCAGTGAGCTCCTATCAACAATTTTGAGATTCTTCTATTTTCAGTGCTCTTAGAAGTCTAGTTGACCTCTCTCTTTCTTTCATATGTATATATCTTTAAAACTCAGTTATATACACACACACAATCATACTTTCCCCTCACTTAATGTCTTGGAAATCTTTCCATATGAGTATCTACAAATACACCTTATTCTTTTTTTTTTTTTTTACATACCACACTTTAGTTTATACATGGTCATTTACACCGATGGTCTGATTTGAACTCCCCGGCCACCCCCCACCTCCCACCTTATTCTTTTTAATGACTGTGTAACAATAATTAACACACATATATAGCACTTACCATGTGTCTGGTACTGTTCTAAGTTTTGTAAATATATTCATATAATCCTACAACATCTTATGAGTTAAGTACTGTTATTTTTATTTTATTGAATACAAATGAGTAAACTAATGTACAGAGAAGTTAAGTGACTTGTACAAGGTCACAGATTTAGTACATTGTTCATTGTATCAGTGTACTGTTATTTAGGACTGGTTCTACTCTTCTGCTGATGGGCCCTTTGACAAGTTTTCTTTTGTTCCTTTTTTTTCAACTATTCTAAAACCTTTCTGATGTTGACATCCTTCTGGTATATATTATATATCCTGGGAAAATTTTATGAGTTATTATCTACAGGGCTAAATTCTAGCAGTGGGATTTCTGAATTTCTTTTTAAATTGTGTGAGAACTTTTGGAGACTTTTACTACACTCTTCACAGTAATTAGAGAAACCCAAGGGTTCTGTAAAACCAAGTTTTATGACTGTATTGCTGCTTTTAAAAGGAAGAGCTGATCTTCTTCTGAGCATTGGATATAGGGCCTTTCACAGAAGGGATGTGGGAGGAAGAAAGGTATAATTTCACTGACTGATGTTTATCCAAACAGAGGTTCATAATTTATCTACTTATGATCTCTTTTCAGAATTGGTGGAGTCTCTTTCATTGCAGGGATCTTATTCTGGAAAAATCCATTCCATTGGTGATGCCTTCAAAAATTTTAAAAACCTCCGATCCTTAGATTTATCAAGAAATTTGATCACTAGCTTAAAGGTAAGTTCTTTATTCTCTGATTAAGCAGTTCATTTCAATTTATTTATTTTTTTATGGGAAGAAATAAGAGATAGATCATGTCAGCCGGAGAGATATTGGGTCTTCCTTTTAAATATTTCCAAACTAAATTTCATTATTCACTATAAAATTCTTTCAACTTTGTTCTGTTTGAAAATTTTTATTGTAAAGTATTGAGAAAAATTTGTTTTGTACCAAAGGAAAACTGTCTTAAACTATCACAGCCTTGCCTGACCAGGCGGTGGCACAGTGGATGGAGCGTCGGACTGGGACTCAGAGAACTCAGATCCAAAGCCTCAAGGTCGCCGGCTTGAACATGGGCTCATCTGGTTTGAGCAAGGCTCACCAGCTTGAGACCAGGGTTGCTGGCTTGAGCAAGGGGTCACTTGGTCTGCTGTAGCCCCCCCTCCCCCCCGGTCAAGGCACGTATGAGAAAGCAATCATTGAACAACTAAGGTGCTGCAATGAAGAATTGATGCTTCTCATCTCCTTCTCCCTTCTGGTCTCTCTGTCCCTCTCTCTGACTCTCTCTGTTTCTGTCACAAAAAGAACAAACAAACAAAAAAACTATCACAGCCTTGAGCAACAGCACACTTTTTTTTTAAGGGGGGAACAGGAAAGGAGAGAGATGAGAAGCATCAGCTCATAGTTGTGGCACCTTAGTTGTTCATTGATTGCTTTCTCATACATACCTTGACCAGGGTGCTCTAGCTGAGCCAGTGACCCCTTGGACCCCTTGCTCAAGCCAGTGACCTTTGGGCTGAAGTCAGCAACCATAGGGTCATTGTCTAAGATCCCATGCTGAAGCTGGTGACCCCATGCTCAAGCTGGTGAGCTCGCGCTCACGCCAGTGACCTTGGGGCTTTGAACCTATGACCTCAGCATCCCAGGCTGACACTCTATCTACTGTGCCACCGACTGGTCAGGCAATAGTACACATTTTAATGTGTATAAAAAATTATGAGAATCACTTATAAAAGTACAGATTCTTAATCCCTACTCCCAGAGAGGTTCTGAGTTATAGGTCTGACATGGGCTCAGGATATACGCCAGGGGATTCTGATGATGTTGGTACATGAAACACATATGGAGAAACACTGAACTAGGTTATAACTGAGTTTTTTCAAGGAGGAGGAGGAAATGGTGGTTTTGAAAACAAAAATTTTCAGGCCCTGGCCGGTTGGCTCAGTAGTAGAGCATCAGCCTGGTGTGCGGGAGTCCCGGGTTCAATTCCCAGCCAGGGCACACAGGAGAAGTGCCCATCTGCTTCTCCACCCCTCCCCCTCTCCTTCCTCTCTGTCTCTCTCTTCCCCTCCCGCAGCCAAGGCTCCATTGGAGCAAAGTTTGCCCAGGCGCTGAGGATGGCTCTGTGGCCTCTGCCTCAGGCGCTAGAGTGGTTCTGGTCACAACAGAGCAACGTCCCAGATGGCGGAACATCACCCCCTGGTGGACATGCCGGGTGGATCCCGGTCACGCACATGCGGGAGTCTGACTGGCTCCCCGTTTCCAACTTCAGAAAAATACAAAAAAAGAAAAAAAAAATTTTCAGGTCAGGAAATGGTAGAGCAGAGGGCATTGCAGGAAAGTAGACCTAAGGGGTGGGTCAGACTTAAGCAGAGTGTGTGAAGATTAGTAAACACACAAAAAGAGCTCTTTGGACATAAGCTTGCATACACAGAGATGGAAATTTTACTTTCTTTGTGGTAGACCTCCAGAGGTTTCTTTCACATGTTCCCCCATTCTGCTCAGCTATGGACCTGTCTTTCTTTTTTTTTTTTTCTTTTTTTTTCTTTTTTTTTTTTTTACAGAGAAAGAGTCAGAGAGAAGGATAGACAGGGACAGACAGACAGGAACAGAGAGATGAGAAGCATCAATCATTAGTTTTTCATTGCGCATTGCGACACCTTAATTGTTCATTGATTGTCTTCTCATACATGCCTTGACCGTGGGCCTTCAGCAGACCGAGTAAACCCTTGCTTGAGCCAGTGACCTTGGGCTCAAGCTGGTGAGCTTTTGCTCAAACCAGATGAGCCCTCACTCAAGCTGGTGACCTCGGGGTCTCGAACCTGGGTCTTCCGCATCCCCGTCCGATGCTCTATCCACTGCGCCACCGCCCGGTCAGGCTGGACCTGTCTTGATAAAGCCCTTCTTTGCAAGACTGAAGAAGGTGATAGACTCTCAGATGCTACCTAGGATTAGTTCATGATCTCCTAGATTATCCTGCCAATTTTTCACTTTTTCGGGGATACTGGTTCAACAACAGAAGCCAGATCCAATGTCAAGGTCTAAAACTAAGGGCCCTAAAAGAAGAAGTCCAAGAAAGAGCAAATTTCCAACGAGGACTCTAAAAGCAGAAACTCCAAGTTGACCTAGGGCTTTAGACTACTTGGTATTAGCCATTTGTATTTGGCTCATCAGATTCAGAAAGTATTAGTTCAGAGTTGCTTAGGTCTTCTCTTTTCACATATATATATTTTCTATTTCAGGCTAAAAAAAATGAATGAACATTGTTGTAATTTGTTTTTATACTCTCTTTATTTTCACTTCTGTAAAATGGACACAAAACTGGTGTATAGATTGATTAAATTAATATATGTAAGGTGGCCGGTTAGCTCAGTTGGTTAGAGTGTTGTTCCTGAAATGTCAAGGTTGCAGGTTTGATCACTGGTCAGGACACATATGAGAAACAACCAGTGAATGCACAACTAAGTGGAAGAACAAAATCAATGCTTCTCTTTCTCTCTCTCTCCCTCTCTCTCTCCCATCCTCTCTCTCTCTCTCTCTCTCTCTCTAAAATCAATCAATCATTTTAAAAAGAAAAAATTAACATATATAATCTCATACAACATATAAGATTCCTACAGTGCTTTATATAGGAAGCACTTAGTAAATGTTAGTTTTCTATATTTTTTGCATTTATGACTTAACTGCATATATTAATCTCTGAATCATTTTGTTTAGTTTTACCAGGGAAGATATGTTTCATGATTATTTCTAATGTAATTTTGCGGAATATGAATTTAAGCCAACTAGGAAAAGTGAGAGGAGGTTAAAAGTCTTTCCTTGACTTTTACTATGAGAGACGTTAAAAGATTACTTGAGCTGGGGCATTGAACACATTTATACACAGTCCTAATGATGTATTTCCCTAAGAGTGGGGCTAAAGGCACTGATAACTCTTCTAACCACTGACCCTTTGACAATATGAAAGTGAACAGAATTGAAAAAGCCAAAAGGAAATGTATCAAAAGTGTAAACATGTTTTTGGAAATGTCTTGTATATGTCTTTGAGTTTCCTAAATTTCCTGCAATGAGAAAAAGGTAATTTTAAGTGAGAGAAGAATAAAAAGATTATTTTATAATATAAGATAGAAAACAATTTTGCCTTTCTGAAATAACTCTCAACAACAGAGTTCCTTTTACAGTAAGCATTTTTATTACTAGAAGTACCTGATTTTGCATACATGTTCATGTTACAAAGTATTGCCTTGAAATTTAGTGTTGGGCAAAAGCAGCTACCAAATACATGAACATTAAACAGTTATTTTCAGTAGTAGGTTTCAGCAAAGGAGGAAGAGTGTAGCTTTTCCTCTGAGTTTCTCAGTCCTGATTCTATTGTTTACCAGATAAATGGAGGGGTGTGGTTGCTAAATCCTCAGGAAGAGAACTGAAAAAGAAAACTTGCCTATGTTCAGACAGTAACTCTGAAAGGGGAGACAAGGACAAGAGGGATTCCAGGCTGGTCCAGGAGTGAAGACCTGGACATAGCATTGTTTTATTTTTGTCTAGTCCATTGCTCTTCTCCCCCAGAACCATCTCTTTTGCTAACCTCCCTTCCTCTTGTAAATTGAGGTGCTTCTAGGGTCGGGAGTATGGTTGTGGCAAGGGCGAGAGAAGTACTACTGGGGAAGGATTGGATTGGAAGAGTGATTGGGGAGCAACGGAAGTATTGATTGACTCTAACTATTTAAATGTTAGATTTTGTAAAGGAGAAGTTTGAGATCTGTGAATTATTTAATGTATAAAATATCCACTGCCCATCGGCTGCAGTATACTTATTCTCAGGCAACTAAATAGGAGTTTCAACCCTGCTTTTCTCGTTGTTGACTCAGGTTACATGTTTAAAGATGGAAAGTAATAGATACACAGTGTGTCCGTAAAGTCATGGTGCACTTTTGACCGGTCACAGGAAAGCAACAAAAAACGATAGAAATGTGAAATCTGTACCAAATAAAAGGAAAACTCTCCCAGTTTCATACCTATTCAGTACAGTTCGATGTGGGCTCATGCACAGATTTTTTAAGGCTCCTTAGGTAGCTATCCCGTATAGCCTCTACAGACTCGTCACTGACTGATGGCCTACCAGAACGGGCTTTCTCCACCAAACTGCCGGTTTCCTTCAACTGCTTATCCTACCGAGTAATGTTATTCCTATGTGGTAGCGCTTTGTTATAAACACGCCGATATTCACGTTGCACTTTGGTCACTGATTCGAATTTAGTGAGCCACAGAACACACTGAACTTTCCTCTGTACCGTCCACATCTTGACTGGCTTGGCCGTGGGCTGCTCCGCTGTATACACAGTGTTATGTCATCATCTGCACATGCGCACATGCTGCCACATCATCCTACAGAAACTGGGAGGGTTTTCCTTTTATTTGGTGATTTCACATTTCTATCGTCTTTTGTTGCTTTCCTGAGACCAGTCAAAAGTACACCATGACTTTATGGGCACACTGTATTTCCACCTTGATTTGTGAGATTCCTAGTCCTTATCAGTGTGCAGTTTCATAATGTGGTCTTTTCTTTGCAGGGCATCCAGTATTTATGTTCACTCCAAGAGCTGAATTTATATTACAACAACATTCCTTCATTAGTAGAGGTGTCCCGCCTACAGCCTTTACCCTTCCTCAAAGAACTAGATTTGAGACTCAATCCCGTTGTCAGAAAAGATACAGATTATAGGCTCTTCGCTGTGTACACGCTACAAACTCTGGAGAAACTGGGTGAGACTCTCCTTCCCTATTCCTTGCCCCAGAATCATTAAACCAGCTGCCTCTTAATTTTTTGGATGTTGGCCCAGAGTGTGCACTGGCTAGATATATTAGTTTATTAGTCAATATTTATGTAACCCTTTTGTTGGCAGGATGTATGACAAATCCTTTTATTGTTTACCGAATGACAATCTATGATTTTATCAGTTACTTCCAGCTTTAGTTTTCATCAGTTGATGGTTTCACCACCACTTCCTCCCCAATAAAATGTTTCCAGGTTGAGATTTGTTTTTCCAGGTGCCCCAACTTTGCAACTGTATTAGCAATAGAAAATGAATACAACTCTTTGGGGTTTAGTTGGCAAGGAACAATAAATATTCCTTCAAATGAGCTAGTCTGTATTCTTTATAATGTTACTGTTGAGTGTACATTTATTGATATACAATTTGATTTCATATGTTCCTGGGAAAGTTATTATAGGGAAACTAAGCGAAGTCTTTCAGAAATGGTGTAACTTTCAGCTTTAAGATTGGGCCATTTGACTTGTTTGCTGCCCAAGCTCTACTTTCCTGCAGGGCTAGTTACACCTATGTGGCAGTTGTTACTATGGTATCCATGTAGTCTCCCTGCGTTACTACTTGCTTCAGTGACAACATAATAGCTTTGTTTTGTGACCTGTCTCTAACAAAAAATAAGACTGGTCTTTAGTTTTTGCTGTGTGAATCTGATTTTTCTGACTCACTACTGTTTACTCAAAAAAAGAAACATGTTCAGATCACGGTTTTTGCCTCCAGATGACAGAGCCGTACGAGAAAGTGAGAGAAAAGCTGCCAAGCTGCATTTCAGTCAGTTGGGCAACAGTGAAAATTTCCTTTTAGAGGTGGGAAAAAGGTAAGGAAATTCTTTACAAAAAAATTTTAGTTTAGTTTTAGATATAGAGAGTAGTGGATTCCTGCTTAACTTTCTTCATTTCCAGCAGAAATCTCTACAAGTTGTAAGAGTCCTCAGATCAAGAATAAAAGTATCTGTTCAAGATATTGAGATTTATCCTGAATGAGAATCTGGCCCTCAGTAGGAACATTGCTGCTTTCTTAAACAATTGAGTCTTCTTTGAATATAATTGTTGTAAATTCTCTAAAGTTATGTTCAAGGCTTAGAGATAGAGATACTATGAGATAACTTACCATCCCCATAAATGCTTACAAACCCTTTTTTTGTCAAGTTATAAATCAGTACATGGTCTTTACCTATTGAATTAGGAGCATTATGTTACCACAGGCAGGGGGGTTGTTAAAGATAAATTTGTTAATGGATGATAAGGGAAGCATTTCTCTACAAAACCAAAAGTAAACAGACCTTGAAGCTCTGAATGGGCCCTGGCCGAGTAGTTCATTTGATTAGAGCATCATCCTGATATGCCATGGTTGCAGGTTCAATCCTCAGTCAGGGCACATACAAGACTCAAGCAATGAATGTATAAGTAAGTGGAACAACAAATCAATGTTTCTCTCTCTCTCTAAAATCAATCAACAAATAAATACATAAATAAACTATCTAAATGTTTCTACTTCTTCTTACTAAAAACCTATCAAAATAAGATACCATAACATCTACTATCCCAAAACCCATGTTTATTTATTTGTTTTTTTTAAATAAGTGATTTTACAATTTTTGAAAAATAGAAGTCAGTTACAAACAATTTAATATAGAAAAATACAGTGAAGGCCCTGGCCGGTTGGCTCAGTGGTGGAGCGTCGGCCTGGCGTGCAGAAGTCCTGGGTTCGATTCCCAGCCAGGGCACATAGGAGAAGCGCCCATTTGCTTCTCCACCCCCCCTTCCTTCCTCTCTGTCTCTCTCTTCCCCTCCCGCAGCCAAGGTTCCATTGGAGCAAAGATGGCCTGGGCACTGGGGATGGCTCCTTGGCCTCTGCCCCAGGCGCTAGAGTGGCTCTGGTCGCGGCACAGTGACGCCCCGGAGGGGCAAAGCATCACCCCCTGGTGGGCAGAGCATCGCCCCTGGTGGGCGTGCCGGGTGGATCCCGGTCGGGCGCATGCGGGAGTCTGTCTGACTGTCTCTCCCTGTTTCCAGCTTCAGAAAAATAAAAAAAATAAAAATAAATAAAGAAAAATACAGTGAAAAAAGTCAAAATCACCTCATATTGTGCTACCAAGAGTTAACTACTAACAACGTTTGGTATACATCCTCTGGACATCTGTGTACCTACCCATAGATAACATGTAAATGCATCTATTAGTATTTTTGAAGATAAAATTAATGCATATTGTTGAAAATTTTAAAAGTACACACACACACACACACACACACACACACACACAAAAAAAAAAAACCACCTGAAAAATAAAATAGTAACTCACAATACCACTACTCAGAAATAAACACTGATTATATTATGGTAAATATCCCTTTAGTCTTAGGTATATATATATGTGTGTGTGTTTATGTATAACAATATTTAATATTGTTTTGTAATATATAGTTATAAAATTAATAAAAAATAGTTATTTTATATTAATTTTCTCTTTCTACATACCATTTTAAATTTGATATCATGAACATATCCCCACAACATTAAATATTCTTCCCGAGAATGAGTTTTTTATTTGTTTACCTATTTCCTTTTCCCTCCACTAGAACATGAGAACAAGGTCCACGAAAACAAAGACCTTGCTTGTCTTGTTTATGCAGTATCCCTAGTGCCTAGAACAGTGTCTGACACATATAAGGTCTAAGAAATAATTTATTGAATATGAATGAATGAAGTCAATGCCTGTTGGCCTGAGAGTCTTCTCTTTTCTAGTGACTTTGCTTATCTCTGCTCTGACTCTATTACATGTTTTATAAAGTAACCCTCAGAAAGCATCCTTAGTTCCCTATTTTATTTTTTAGTTCCCTATTTTTAAAGTCGTTTATTGAGGTTAATTTACATACAGTAAAGTTCACCCTGCAGTAGAAAGTGGAATATTTCTTTTAAAATTACTTGTATATATGTATTTTATAAAGTAATTCCTATTTTAAATGTATTGGGGTACCCTGCTTATTGTAGAAATACAGAGATGAATTAATGTATAACTGAATAAACTTTCTAGTAAGGCAAATAATTAGTGCCATCATATTTCTGTTTAGGTACCATATAATGACTGCAAAACCAGAGGTAAAATGTTACTCAAGTGCCCAGTATTATCTTACAAACTCCACAACCTTGGGTAAAAAAAAATTTAAGCCTTTCTTAATCCTAGTTCCCCCAACCCATAAAATGGGGATAATGAATCATAGGAGAGCTCCTATGATTAAATGAAATGGTGGGTGTAAAGTGCCTGGCTCACAGTGTAGGTCATCTACTTACTGTACTGCTCGCTGTGGTACATCAATGAAGTGCAAACACTTACTTGCTCACAATACCACTACTCAGAAACCTTGTCTGTTTTTCAAATTAATGGCTATAGTTGTCTCTACTATAATTCTTGGCAGCAAAACCTTCCTTTCTGTGTTTTGAGTTTTTTAATTCAAAAGAAAATATCTTACTCCTTCAAAATCATTCAGACTTAAGCTTGTATCAAGAAAACAGAGCACCTAAATTCTGAATTTTCTGGCTTTCATACTGAAAAGGCTGATCTGTAAATGTGCTTCTCCATCATGTTCCCAGTAAAAATATGACTTTTTAAAATGGCTTTAAGTGAAATTAATATGTTCTAGAGATTTAAAAATGTGATTGCCATGAATTAGTGTTTTCTAAATAGCATTTATTGATGATCTCAGAAGGCTTCTTTTAAATAAATTATTCTACATGGCAGCTGTAGGGAGAAGACAATGAAAAACAGTGTGACAGATGAAAGTTCTGCTTCAAAAGTCAGTGATGTTGATAACAGGAATGAAACTGGTAAGTTTTCTCTCTCTTATCACAAGTAATTAAAGCATTAGTTGTTTTAGCTTTTGTGGCCAGTCTTTGGTAGCATGAAGACAAAATATAGTAGTTAGGAAATAACAGATTTGAAGCAAACACAAGATTTACTGGCTGTGGTTTTCCTCCCTGCTCTCACTGCCAGAATGGCCCTACGTATTGAGCTGGCCTGAGCCAGAACCCATCAAAGCACAAGCTGTACTCAGAGTTCAATTTCATTTATATCACTTTACATCATTAGTACATCCTGAAAATTGCATTGCCAGTCCCACAGACCCCCTTAGCATTGCTAAGGTGTTTGATTCATTAGCCAGAGACTCATGACTCATCTGCATCAGTGCCGCTCACACCTGGCCTTCTGGGCTTCTCCACCTTGAACCTTTGCAGCTGCAGAACCTCCTGTGTTTGTGCTGTATTCCTGGGAAGTTTTACCTTTAAGCATTATTGGTAATATAATATGATTAAAGCGGTTATGCCACATTAATGGTAATGCCACAGACTAGGAAAAAGCTTTCCACTGGAGAAATTGCACATAATGGACCCTTGTGTATTAACCTGGCACTCATCAGATGACCTTTTACTTGAGAAAACGTTCTGTGTCAAGGCCTCCATCCCTCTGAAGGATCTTTTGAATTATGTACAGACTCTAAAAATCAATCCTAAAATCCCAGCAATAACCTTAGCAGGTTGACTGTATAGGTTAGACATTAAGGGTTTTCAGTTTATAACATATAGTCTTTTATTTTCCTGACTTATCGACCCATATGGACATTTATTGACAAGTCATTTTTGTAGCTTTCATGGTAAAATAAGCCATAATGAGGTATGATTTTTATTTTCCTTTCTTGGAAGTCTCAATGCATTTAAGTCATGACTATGCATTTGTTTATTTATTTCATTTTAAATAATATTTTTAATACTTCAAAATTGATGAAATTACAAAAAAAATTGATGAAATTATATTGTAATAATTTTGGAAAATATTGAAAGGCATGAAGAACAATATTTTAATCACTCAAACATTTTCCCTAAAGAGAATCTCAGTTGATTTGGTATACAGCCTTCCTGGTTTTTTTAATAGGTACAAGCATTTCTATATCCATTTCCAGAAACACATAGATACATTGAAGCATAATTTGCCTTTTTGTATGAGCTGAATTAAATTTCACTTATGTCATATTATATCATTACCACAGACAAAGATTCACTCCATGAATTAAAATGTTATTTAAAGTACACAATGTCTACTGAGAACAAACTGCTTTAGTAAACACAGGGCCCTGTTTCTAAAGGTTCTTAGAAGCTGCAGCTGTTGCCTGAATTTTTTTTAATATAAAATTTGTTTTGTTATTTTGAAACGTTAAAGAGGTTTGCCTTCCACTGGAAATTATGTTTGTGCTAGATCCCTGGGGAGTTTTGCCTGTAAGTAATGTTGGTGATTCAATGTGACTAAATGTGGTTATGCCATGTTAAGGGTCCTGCCTCACACAGGCTAGGAGAAAACATTTTGGAGAAGAGTTTTCACTCGCTCAGTTGTTCAAAACAGTGCTTTCCCACCAACATTTGGAATAGGCAGGGAAACTTCACTGTCTTGGATCCTCATCTTACTCTCCTAACCATGTAATCTCTGTCTCTTTCAAATGTTCCTCTCTCTTTCCTCATCCCCCTAAAATAAACATATCTAGACTATATCTTTAGACTCTCTTCTTTCTCTACTCTTTGCCCTTATTGATCTCACCTATTTCCACAGCTTGCTT
This sequence comes from Saccopteryx leptura, assembly GCF_036850995.1. NCBI lineage: Eukaryota > Metazoa > Chordata > Mammalia > Chiroptera > Emballonuridae > Saccopteryx > Saccopteryx leptura. The sequence goes on from NC_089511.1 coordinate 17,790,687, forward strand.
TATTTCTTCCCTGTACATGACTCTTAAATATATTGGTCTAGCTTTGACAAACTGTATTAGTCTCTCTCTGTACCAGTCCCCCATTTCTGTTCAATATATACTTGGAATCACCACTAGATAACTTTCCAAAGCTAAACATTTTTTTTCCAAAGCTAAACATTTTTAAAAAATCAAATGTACCCCTTTCCTCTAGCTCTAGACAGCATAGAGGGTCTCATTAGTGTTATTACAACATTCCCATTACTCAGGCTCAGAACCTTAATGTTTGATGTTGCTTTCTCCCCTAAAGCCCAGCTGAATGTTCATACTTTATAGTATGATCCACAATTGACAATCTTTCCTTTCCCTTTCCTAATAGTCTCTTAGCAGGAATGCTTAGTAGCTAGCATTTATTGGGTGTAAACACTGGGCCAGGCCCTGTGCACTATTTCATTTAGTCTTCACAACAACCTTGAAAGTGGTTATAATTATCCTTGTTTTACAGATGAGGAAACTGAGACCCAAAGAGGTAAAATAATTTGTTCTACTTATACAGAAAGTGGCAGAGCTGAGATGCAAACTCTGGTCCATCTGTCATCAAAGTCCTCTTAGCCATTACACCATGCTGCCTCTCAGTCTCTTTCCTCTCCTTCAGTGTATTTTGTACTTTCCTGTCAGATTAATTATATTAAAGCTCAGCTGTTGCCCTAGCTGCATTGCTTAGTTGGTGAGAGCATCCTCCCAATACACCAAGGTTGCAAGTTCAATGCCCAGTCAGGGCACATACAAGAATCAACTAATGAATGCATAAATAAGTGCAACAACAAATCGATATTTCTCTACCCCTCTCTCCCTCTCCTTCTTCCTCCCTCTCTAAAATCAATTAATTAAAAAAAAAACAACTCAGCTGTAATACTCATACTTGCTTGCTCAAAAACGTCCATGGCTCCCACTCACCTACTAAATTAAGACCCATTGCTCTGGCAGGATAGCTCAGTTGGTTAAAGTGTGGCCCCATATGCAAAGGTTGTGGGTTAGATCCCCAGTCAGGGAACATACAGGAACAGATGGATGTTTCTGTTTCTCTCTCTCTCCTCCCTAAAAAAAAAAAAGAAAACGATTTATTAATTTACATACAAGCCTCCCCTAAACTCCGGCCACAGTTTGTTTCTTCAACCTAACCTATAATCTTGTCTCCTATTTCTCAACTACAATGTCCAATCCTTCAATCAAACCAAGCCAATCCCTCTTCCATAAATAGTTTTTTCTTTCTCCCTCTTTTGCCCCTGAACTAATGTTGTCACTTCTGTTTGGAATGCTTTAATAAAAATCCGTGCTTTTTTTTATGACCGAACTTAAAGTCCATCCTTTTCAGTGAAACTTTTCAAACCATTCAACCAAAAAAATTTTCCTTTTTTTGTAAACATACATAACCTATTTTCTGGTTCATATACTCTGGAAATAAAAAATGACTTTTTACTCTGTGGATATGGTTTTTAGACACAAAATTTTTAATGAAGTCCATTTTATTTTCTATTCCATATTTTATTTTTATTTTGAAGTTCACTTTTATTGTTGTTGTTACTTTGCTTTTGGTGTCACATCCAAGATATTGCCAAATCTAATATCATGAAGCATTTGCTGTTTTGTTTTGTTTTTGTGGCAGAGACAGAGAGAGACAGAGAGAGGGACAGACAGACCGGAAGGGAGAGAGATGAGAAGCATCAATTCTTTGTTGCGGCACCTTAGTTTCTCATTGATTGCTTCCTCATATGTGCCTTGACGGGGGGGGGGGGGGGGGGGGGTCCTCTGCGTCCCAGTCCTCTCTATCCACTGCTCCACCGCCTGATCAGGCCACTGTTTTCTTTTGAGTTTTATAGTTTTAGGTCATACATTTAGATCTTTGATCCATTCTAAGTTAATTTTGGGGTATGGTGTTAGGTAAGGGTCCAATTTTATTCTTTTGCATGAGCTATCCTGCCAGAGCAATGGGTCTTAATTTAGTAGGTGAGTGGGAGCCATGGACATTTCTGAGCAGGCAAGTATGAGTAGTTGCCACTGTGCTAAGAACTGCAATTGGCCAAAGCTAACACCAGTTTACTTTCTAAGTCTTTCTTTGGAAGTTGCAAGCTTTCAATAGGCTCCGGAATTCCAAAATAATTATATCAGACAGACTCTGCCAGTACATCTAGGTAGTTGCCTAGATGGGAGACAGATGCAGAGTGCTTCCTTCTCCACCATCTTTTCTTGTCTCCATAGTTTTGCCTTTTCCAGAATGTCATATAGTTGGAATCATACAGTATGAAGACTTTTTAGATTGGCTTCTTTTTTTCTTTTTTTTCTGAAGCTGGAAACGGGGAGAGACAGTCAGACAGACTCCCGCATGCACCCAACCGGGATCCACCCAGCACGCCCACCAGGGGCGCAGCTCTGCCCACCAGGGGGCGATGCTCTGCCGCGACCAGAGCCACTCTAGCGCCTGGGGCAGAGGCCAAGGAGCCATCCCCAGCGCCCGGGCCATCTTTGCTCCAATGGAGCCTTGGCTGCGGGAGGGGAAGAGAGAGACAGAGAGGAAGGAGGGGGTGGAGAAGCAAATGGGCGCTTCTCCTATGTGCCCTGGCCGGGAATCGAACCCGGGTCCCCCACACGCCAGGCCGACGCTCTACCGCTGAGCCAACCGGCCAGGGCCTAGATTGGCTTCTTTTACTTAGCAATATGCACTTAAGGTTTCTTTGTATTTTTCATGGCTTGATAGCTCCTTTCTTTTTAGTGATGAATAATGTTCCGTTGTCTGGTTGTACCACATTTATTCATTCACCTACTGAAGGACATCTAGATTGTTTCAAAGTTTTGGCAATTATGAAAAAAGCTGCTATAAACATCCATGTGCAGGTGTTTGTGTGTACATAGGTTTTCAACTCCTTTGGGTAAATATCCAAGTACTTAGTCTTGTAAGAAACTGCTACTATCGTCCAATATAATCTGCTTCTTAATATATCTTTTTATATATTGAGCCTCTTAAATTGAAGTTTCTCTAACTGGATTCATATTCTGAGAGTTTATGAGGATATTGAAGAAACACTAATGCAATGGGTTCATGCTACAGAACCATGTTGTGTGCTAGGAGCGGAGGGAAAGGTTTGGGGAAGATGTAGAAACAAATCCATCAGCCCTTAAAGGCTGCAGAGCATTAGATGGCCTGAAAGGAGGATGAGGGCATTGTGGTTGGTGGGATTGAAGAAAAAGAAGAAAGTAAGTTTAAGTATAAGACAAGAAAAGAAAACCTACCTCAAAATGCAAAATTCCTTCTTTTTCCTGATTTTTCTCCCAATTGTGGTAAATGACATGTTTAGTCATAATGGCAGCAAAGCAAATCAGTTTTTCTTTTTTAGAAATGAGTCTATATCTTGGATATGACACCAAAAGTATAACAACTAAAGGAAAAATAGATGAATAAAACTTCATAAAATTAAAAACTTTTGTGCTTCAAAGGACACTATCAAGAAAGTAAAAACACAACTTATAGAATGGGAAAATATATTTGCAAGTTATATATCTGGCAAGGGTCTAGTATCCATTCTATATAAATAACTTTTATAACTCAATAACAAAAAGACAAACAACCAATTGAAAAATGGAGAAAGGATCAAATAGACATTTCTCCAAAAGAGATACGCAACTAGCCAACAAGCACATGAAAGATGTTCAACATTATTAGCTATCAGGAAAATGCAAATCAAAACCACAAGAAGATACCACTCACACTCACTAGGATGGCTAGCATCAAAAGAACAGATAACAAGTGATGATACAGATGTGGATGGCAAAGATGTGGAGAAATTGGAACCCTCACATATTTTTGGTAGAAAAATAAATGGTATAGTTTCTTTGAAAAAGTTTTGCAGTTTTTCAAAAAGTTAAACGTAGAGTTATCATTTGACCCAGAAACTCTACTTTTAGGTATATATTCAAGAAAAAAGAGAATATATGTCCACACAAAGACTTGTGTAGGCATGAAAGAGGTATTATACTAAAAAATTCCATCAGCTAGTGCAGGGGTTGGGAACCTTTTTGGCTGAGAGAGCCATGAACGCCAAATATTTTAAAATGTAATTACATGAGAGCCATACAACGAACAACCCGTGTACAATACTCATCATCCAATAAAAATTTGGTGTTGTCCCGGAGGACAGCTGTGATTGGCTCCAGCCACCCGCAACCATGAACATGAGCGGTAGGAAATGAATGGATTGTAATACATGAGAATGTTTTATATTTTTAATGTTATTATTATTTTTATTAAAGATTTGTCTGTGAGCCAGATGCAGCCATCAAAGGAGCCATATCTGGCTCATGAGCCATAGGTTCTGGACCCCTGAGCTAATGAATGGATAAACAAAATATGTTGTATTCATATAAGGCATATTATTCAGCCTACAAAGAAACAAAGTACATGGTACAATGTGTATCTTGAAAATATCATGTTAAGTGGCAGAAACCCAAAACTAAAGATCAAATATTGTATTACTCCATTTATATGAAAAGTCCAGAACATCAAATCCTTAGGGGCAGAAAGTATCCTGGTAGTTGACAGGGGCTGTTGGGGATGAAAAAATTGAGAGTGACAGCTAATTTGGTTTCTTTTAGGGTGATGAAATGAGATAGTAGTGATGGTTGCATCACTTTGTGAATGCACTAAAAGTCACTGAATTATTTATGGTAAATGGGTGAATTATATCTCAATTAAAATAAAGATTTCCCCTCCACAAAAAAAAGTGATTCTGCCTGACCAGGCGGTAGCGCAGTGGATAGAGCGTTGGACTGGGATTTGGAAGGACCCAGGTTCGAGACCCCGAGATCGCCAGCTTGAGTGCGGGCTCATCTGGCTTGAGCAAAAAGCTCACCAGCTTAGACCCAGGGTCGCTGGCTCCAGCAAGGGGTTACTCAGTCTGCTGAAGGCCCGTGGTCAAGGCATATATGAGAAAGCAATCAATGAACAACTAAGAAGTCGCAATGCGCAACGAAAAACTAATGATTGATGCTTCTCATCTGTCTCCATTCCTGTCTGTCTGCCCCTGTTTATCCCTCTCTCTCTCTGTCTCTGTAAAAAAATAAATTAAAAAAAAAAAAAAGTGATTCTATAGAACTTGGTAATTGCTTAAGATCTGAGATGAGTCCAAAAACAAGTTTCTATCTTGGGGGACTGGGTGAGCAATAATGCCAATACTGACATGCAGATTGGGTGTGGAGGTGGGGGCCCTCAGCAGAACCAGAGATAATGAATTTGTTTAGAAAGTACTGACTTTTTAGTTATCCATGAGGCACTCTTTGGTGGGGTGGTAGTCAAAGAAATTTAGGTCTAGACATCATCAGATGATCATAGTTAATAAATTTAGAGTCATCCAACTTTTGGTGACAGCTGAAACCAAAGAGAATGTATGACAGCATTCAGCAAAGAGTTTAGACCTAGTGAGATTTGCTTGAACCAAGATGAAGGTTGAAAGAAAAAGAACCAGTAAATCTAGAAAAGACTCTTAGTGCGGTAGGAGGAAAACCAAGATGGAGCAATGCCTTGGACACCTGGGAAGTAAGTGTAAGTGTTGTTCTGTAGGATAAGGGTAAGAGGAGCTCTGAATCCAAAATCATAGCTTAGTAACCATTCACACTTTCTACTAAGAATCAGGTTAAGCCTGACCAGGCAATGGCGCAGTGGATAGAGCGTCGGACTGGGATGCCGAGGACCCAGGTTCAAGACCCCAAGGTCACCAGCTTGAGTGCGGGCTCATCTGGTTTGAGCAAAAGCTCACCAGCTTGGACCCAAGGTCTCTGGCTCAAGCAAGGGGTTACTCGGCCTGCTGAAGGCCTGCGGTCAAGGCACATATGAAAAAGCAGTCAATGAACAACTAAGGTGTCGCAATGCGCAACGAAAAACTAATGACTGATGCTTCTCATCTCTCTCCGTTCCTGTCTGTCCCTGTCTATCCCTCTCTCTGACTCTCTCTCTGTAAAAAAAAAAAAAAAAAAAAAAAAGAATCAGGTTAAAACCAGCAATTTCTGCTTCACCTCCCCTCCCCCCATGTTACTACTATTATAGGAACCAGAGTACATAAACTTAGAGAGCCATGTCACTTTGAGAAAAGTAGTTTGGTCATGTACAATAGTGGAAGAGCATGTTGTGCTGTCATAGTAAGACATTTCAGTCCCAGAAGGCAACTCAGAAGCAGAGAGCATTTTTTAAAACCCCAAATGGATTGAGGTGCTGGATTTTCCAATGCTGGGTTTATTCACTCTTCATTCTCAACTGATCTGGCTTCTGGTAGCTTTCTGTTGCCAGAGCCTGCAAATGAGAACTAGTAGAAGAGCAAACTGTTTGCCTAAGTTTTTGAAACTATCTTAATTTTTACACAATCCTGCTAGGGACAAAACCTCCCTAAACAAAAAAATATATATTTTTATCCACATTTCCCCAGGAAAGTTCAAATCCCAGAATTCTACAAATAGTAAGCATTTATCAAGAATGTGCAGAGTTTTGTAAAAGTGTTGTAGTTGAATAGAAATCCTAACTATCTGTTTTTAATAAGTTTCCAAAGTGGTCAGGAAACTTTGCTTGTTTGTTTTTCCTTCTTATATTTAAAGTTGCTTCACTAATCATAGATAAAAAAATACTGGAAGACCTAAGCATTTAGCATTCTTCTCTATGAAGTAGGTCTTTTTCTTTTCTCAAATGGCGAAATCAAGTCAGAAAGAGGCTGGTTTGAAATGACAAATCACAACCTGGCCTGTGGTGGTGCAGTGGATAGAGCATCGACCTGGGACATTGAGGTCGCCTGTTTGAAATCCTGGGCTTGTCTGTACAAGCAATTAATGAACAACTAAAGTGAAGCAACTATGGGTTGATACTCCTTGTCCCCACCCCCTTCTCTCTGTAAAATCAATAATTTTTTTAAAAAGGAAGAAGAAGAAAGAAATGACAAATCATTGCATGTTGATGAAAACCTGGACATATGTGATGCCATCTCCCTCTGTAGCTGGAGATTGTTGAATTGGTCTCTACATTCCTTATTTATTCATTTAGGAAATGTGCCTAGCATTTGCCTCCCTAATTTCTACTGAGCACTTTATAACTTATGAAGCTATTTCTTACCCATTATCTTGTTTTAACCTCACCACAACCCCAGGAGATAGGCAAGTTAGGTTTTATAATCACTGTTTCACAAGTGCAGTGAGAGATTCAGAGAGGTTAAGCAATTTGCCCAAGTACACATGGTTTCTAAGTCTTGTCACCAGAACTAGTTCTCAGTCTTGTGACTTCCCTTCTAGTATCTTTCCATAAGACATATTGCCTTTGACATCTGCTCAGTACTCCATTGTCTGCCTTTTCTTTTATCACAGACTCAAACAAAGGACTATTTATTCCTTTCCCCAACCGGGAAATAAAGGATTCCCTAATGGGCACTTCTGCAACCCAAGGCAACAGTATACCAGATCAGAAATTAGAAACTTTCTCACTGGGGACACAGGTAATGTATTGACTTTCCTACTGATCTGTTGACTAGTCAGTAATTAACACTAGTAAATCAGTGGACTCTCAGTTATTTCTGAAGATATAATAGGACTTTTTTTGATGTGGCATTTTAGACCCTTTAAAAGGAAAAGGCAGGACAGAACGCAGAGGACCTCTCCCCTACTAACTTGTTATCAAGTGTAATTTATTTATTTATTTATTTGTGTTTTTTCTGAAGTAAGAAGCAGGTAGGCAGAGAGAATCCTGCATGTGCCTGACCCGGATCCACCCGGCATGCCCACCAGGGGGCGATGCTCTGCCCATCTGGAGCATTGCTCTGTTGCAACCGGAGCCATTCTAGCGCTTGAGGCGGAGGCCATGGAGCCATCCTCAGCACCCGGGCCAATTTTACTCCAATGGAGCCTTGGCTGCAGGAGGGGAAGAGAAAGACAAAGGAGAGGAGGAAGGAAAGGAGAGGGGGAAGGGTGGAGAAGCAGATGATTGCTTCTCCTGTGTGCCCTGGCCGGGAATCGAACCCGGGACTTCCACACTCCAGGCTGATGCTCTACCACTGAGCCAGCCAGCCAGGGCCAAGTGTAATATATTTATACATATAACTTTAGCACATTTTGTGCCAGGTATTTTGGCCCTCTCACAGGGATGCAATTGTTATAATTTTGGACTGTTTTAAAATGTCTCCTCTGTATCCAATGTCTCCATCTCCTATTACCTTGCTTCTTATACTTCCTACCTCTGCCTTCTAAGTTCTGAATCTTACACCTCCTGGGTGGTTTTCCCAATGCTACCTCTTCACTGGAACAAAATTAACAGTAAAAGATGACATAGAAGTTGTAGGCAATGGGGATTAGACATTGTTCAAGATGGTAGAAACTTTTGAAATAAGTTTTTAGTGAAAAAATCGGTGGCAGGAGAATACAATCATTATATAAGACTTACTTGTAAGAGTGAATATAACATAGAATTGACTTTTTTATATTCAACTTCTCCTTTTGTCTACATTTTTATATATTATGAGCAATGAAATTGCTGAAAATAGCCAGACAGAGGGAAAAATTTAAAAAGAAGCAAAAGTTCTGATTAATCCACGGTTTGGGTAATCAGTACTGTACTAGTAAAAAGTTAGTAATATTTTTTCAGTTTGAGCATATATCTTCATCTTATAAAAAATACAGATTAGCATTTAGTTGGTTTCTTTGTTTTTGGAAATTATACTTGAGTAACTTAGAAACTATCTCAGTTGCCATTTTTAATATCTTAGTATTGATTTAAAGGAAATGGAGACGAAGGACACTCTAATCCACAGTTAAAGTTAAATAGCTCTTTTTAAATTAACATCCCCAACTTTTTTGAAATTACTTCTTGAAGTGAAAGAAAAAAGGAAATTGAATGGCTTGTTGTGTATCCTTTTCATTTAAGAAAAAGGAAGTGGGCCTGGCCTGTGGTGGCGCAGTGGATAAAGCATAGACATGGGATGCTAAGGTCACAGATTTGAAACCCTGGGCTTGCCTGGTCAAGGCACATACAATAAGCAATCATACTTCTCGTTCCACCCCACCTCTGTAAAATCAATAAATAAAATCTTTATAAAGATAGAAAGAAATAGTAAGTGGAATTATTTTCTCTGTATAACTATCAAAAATGTAATAAATATTTCAAAAAGCAAACCCTGGATGGCTTCCTATTTTGTATCAATCCTTGCTTAAATTATTATGCCTCAGATTAATTTTCATCCTATTAAAACTCCCAGTAGCTCCTGTGGTCGATACTCAGCTTTACCAGCAGGTAAAATAAATATGGGAGTTCTTCAAAAGAAAGAGTAAAGGTGAAAGGGTGGCACCACTTGACTTTTATGCTGAGTTATCTAATGAGGAAAAATATAGTATTTCACTGGTATGTCCTTTACCATCTAAGGATATTTTCTATTTATAAGGAGTCTCCTTATCCACTCCAAAGCAACTCTGGAAACTCTTTGTGTTGTGGCAATTTTTAAAATAGGCTTAAACCTGGACCTTTGCTTGAAGGTCTTTCTCCCTAGTCTGAAAGGATGGATCTGCTTACTAATGAAAAAATATTCTGAATCCCTGGTCTTAGTAAGTTCACCTCTTAAATTTTCAAACTTTTTTTGGATGCAGGAAGTGGCAAGAAGGGAGATGCCAAGTGATAATCAACAGGAAGATGGTAAATATTTTGCACACTGAATATTTTTTGCCACACTAATTAGAGAAATTTAGATATGATAAGACTTAGGAGAAGATGGAGATGGCTCAGGCCTAGGGCCCTATGTGGACAGCTAACTCCTTTCTGCTTTTGTTAGAGGCTGCCCTGGATGCTTAGCCATCTGTAAGTCATTTTTGATTGAAGAATGGATATTCTGACTTCTTTGTTCTTGACTTTTTGTATTGGTTGACTATTCTTTGTTTCTTTTTCTTACCTTTCTTGCCGTCTTTTAGATTCATTATGTTTTTATTCGTCCATTTTTTCCCTCTATTACTACAATACATGTTCTTAATTTACACAATTTAAAAATTAATCAATACCTTAACGTTTCTCTTGAATAATATGGATACCTTATAGTACTTTACTCCTTTTAATCCCTCCTGATTTATGTATACTATTAAGGATTTTATTTCTCTATATTTTTTAGAACCCACAAGATATTTTTATACAGTCAGTGTTTATTTAAATTTATTTACTTTGTTTGCTCTTCATTTTTTTTTTTTCATTTTTCCGAAGCTAGAAACGGGGAGACAGTCAGTCAGACTCCCACATGCGCCCAACCAGGATCCACCCGGCATGCCCACCAGGGGGCAATGCTTTGCCCCTCTGGGGCGTTGCTCTGTTGTGTCCAGAGCCATTCTAGCGCCTGAGGCAGAGGCCACAGAGCCATCCCCAGCGCCTGGGCCATCTATGCTCCAATGGAGCCTCGCTGCGGGAGGGGAAGAGAGAGTCAGAGAGGAAGGAGAGGGGGAGGGGTGGAGAAGCAAATGGGTGCCTCTCCTGTGTGCCCTGGCCGGGAATTGAACCCAGGACTCCTGCATGCCAGGCCGACGCTCTACTGCTGAGCCAACCGGCCAGGTCCTCTTCATTTATTTTTTTCATCTCAAATTTCTTTCTGAGACCATTTTCTTCTAGCTTATAGTATATCTTTTAGAATATCCTTTAATATGGATCTACTGACAATGAACTCTTTTAGGTTTTATTTGTCTAAAAATGCCTCTATTTCATCATCATTATTAAAGGATATTTTTGCTGGGTATAAATTTCTAGGTGGACAGAATATTGAAGGTATTCCATTGTGTTCTATTTTTATGGTAGCTTTTGAGAAGTCAGCCAAAGATCTGTCATTCCTGCAAGGATAACCTATCCTTTTTCCTCTGCTTTTAAGATTTTTTCATTTGTCTTTCATTTTCTGTAGGTTTACTCTGTCATGTTGGTTTCTTTTTTATCCTGTTTGGTATTTATTATACTTGAATCTGTGAATTGTGTCTCATTAGTTCTGGAAAATGTTTCAAATATTGCTTGTGTCTCAGTTTTTTTTTGTCTTTCTGAGACTCTTGATTAAATAAATATATGTTGAAGATTTTCACTTTGTCCTCTTTGTTTCTTATTCTTTTATATTTTTCATTGTTTTCTTTTTTCTTTTGGGGGAGGGTTCTGGTCTGCATTCTGGATAATTCTTTTGATCCATCTTTACGTTCACTAACATTTTCTTCAGCTGTATCTAATCTTCTGTCTGCTGCATTCTTAATTTTAATTGCTTTACTTTTCAGTTCTACAAATTTGATTTGGTTCTTTTTCAAATCTGCTGGGTCACTTTTTCTACAATTGATTTTTAGAGAGAGAGGAAGAGAGATAGACATAGAGAGAGAGAAAAAAACACCGATTCATTGTTCCCCTTATTCATGCTGTCACTTGTTGACTCTTGTATGTGCCCTGACCTGGGATTGAACCCACAATCTCAGAATGTCAGGACAAAGCTCTAACTAACTGAACTACCCACCCAGGGCCTTGGGTCACTTTTGTTATAAGCAGAATATTTCCAGCTTATTTTATATTTCTTTAAATATAGTAAACATAACTGTTGTATAGGCTACATCTGTTAATTCCAATATCTGAAGTTTATCAGTGTTTGTTGACTATTATTTCTACTCATTCTCATTTGTGTTGTCTCATTTCTTTATTTGTTTTGGCTATTTTCTGGCTATTACATGTGAAAAATTATATGTAAGAATGATTTAAAGTCTTGCATGAAGTATCTTTTTCAGATCAGATTTTCATTTCCTTCTACATGGCCCTCAGGGGTTTGGGGTTTTATTAGTTTGGGATTACCTTAATCCAAGCTCAAGGCTTGAGTTCAATAGACCACCCAGATGATGCAACTTGGATTACCAGTCAGTACAAGGGCTGATTTAGTTCCAGTTTACCTTTACTCTGAAGGTTGTATCCTGCTCAAGGTTTCACCTTAATGCATGTTGTGGGGAGCAGGAATGTGGCGTGGTTTGTCATACTCCTCACCATGGATGGATCCTGGACTTGAACTTCTGTACCTGTCACCCTAAAATTCCTTAGGGTGAAAGTGACTCTAAGTGCTAGACTTAACCTATATGAGTTCTTGCTGTTTCCTAGAGTTTGGCCTAGAAAATCCTCACCAGCTCATTAGCTCTTTTATGCTTTTGAGAACATATATCACCCTACTTTTTAAATATCTTCAACAAGAGGAATAGTCTGAATTATCTAATATCATTACTTGTTCTTAGAGTCTCTTTGTTATGTAAAGATATTATTTTACAACCTTTCCCCCACTGTATTGGCTAGCCCTGGGTGAAACATTGATTTTTTTTCAATAAAAATAAATTTATTATTAATTTTAATGGGGTGACATTGATAAATCAGGGTACATATGTTCAAAGAAAACATCTCCAGGTTATTTTGACATTTGATTAGAAACACTGATATTCTTATAGATGCTATTGAGCTATACTTGGTCCTACTTTATTAAAGTTAATGTGGCTAACTCAGATAGAGTATTTTTCTTTCCTAAAGAAGACTTAAGCATATGCAGCTCTGAAAGCCCCAAAGAGCACAAAGACTTCTCTTTCTGTCTACTGCCCTACTTGTCCCACTCTGAGCCTTTTGGATATAACAGATACAGCAGGCAGAGAAAAATGCTGTATAGTGGGTTAGGAATTGTCATAGGTTTTGCTACTACCTGCTATTTAATTGGCTTAGGATAGTGGCTCCCAGTGTGTGAACCTAGAACCTCTGGGGGTGGGAGTGGGCTTAGCTTTACTGTGGGAAGTCTATGAAATCATAGACCTACCAACTATTGTCCATTGGCTGAATAAATAAGATCACAACTACGTCATGTATGGGTGCATCAAAAATTTTTATATGAAAATAGCATCTAGAAAACTCAAGAGGAAATTCCTAGGGGATTAAGTTGACATGAAATTTATCTCCAGAATGTTACAGATTCTTTACTGTTTACATAATATCCAACATGTTTTTGTTATTTGTTGTTATTCCATGTAGAAGTCCTTTCATCACTTTATGCTACCATTTATCAAAATTATAAACCATCTCTTCCTGACAAATTTTTCTGATAGATAGAGGTATGTCCAGTATAGAGCAGTACCCTAACTGGGCCAAGAAGAGTTCTCATTATATTTTGTTCTTTTTTCTTTCCCTTGGTGGTGATCAGAATTCAGACACTACTCACCTTGCCAGTCCACAGTCCGATCCCCAGAGAAGACAGCTAGAGAAGGGTACCGAATATCTTTTGTGGACAATAAGTCTTCAGGTTCTTCTCCCGAAAAGGACATGATACCAAAACCTGATACTTATCATCTTACCCATGATGCCTTATCGGGTAAACGCCTTGATGTGGGTGATTCTAGCCAGATTCATCCCTATCAGTTACCTTCAGATGTTGGTCTGGAAAATTATGATAGTCATTATTCTCAAACTCTATCCCTACATGGAAGTCTTGGTAAAAGGCCTCAAAGAAACAAGAACTACCACGAATATAGAATCAAGCCTTCAAATGACATAAAGGCTACCACATCCCATTCCTGTGGAGACCTGATGACTTCTCTGCCAAACTCTGACTCCAACACTGGAAGGCTTTTGAAACTTAGTTCAGGTAATAGCTTCCTGTCAGTTTATAGGCCTTTTTCATAGGCATAGAAATGGAAGGTATAACTGGAAATTTTGGAATTAACATTTCTTAAATTGCATTAGCATTACTTCAATTGTATTTCAGAGTTTCCAGTGGTCCATGGGACCTCCAGAAATCTTCAGAGAATGAGTTTAACCTGATCGATATATTAGAGAAATGTGAGATATATTATGGAAATATATTGTAGACGTGTGAGTTTCATATATGTTATTTTAGTTAAATAGCAACCCAGGACCAATTTTAGTATCATCTAGTCTTCTCTGGTCACAGTCACTTCTATTCTGAGTTACTTTTTCAGAAAAAGCTAGTTTCAGGGTAAGTGTTATTTAGTTATTAATATACTAATCAAAATTTATTAAATACCTACTATGTGCCAGATAATGTTCTAGCTCTGCAGATAAAGTAGCAAGTAAAAATAAAGTTACATATATATTTTACCATAATAAAAAAAGTCTCCACTTTCATGGAACTTCCATTCTAAAGAAGATAAGACAGATGATAAACAAGTTAGCATAAAAATGTATGTAAGGTTATGATAAGTGTCGTGAAGACAAATAATGTAAAGGTATAGACTGTGATAAAGAGGGGGGGGTTATGTTTTAAACAGAATGGTCAGGGAAAAGTTCTCTGATGCAAATAATAAAAGTAGAAATTCAAATGAGATGAGAGTATAAGCTATGTGGATAACTTCCATAGGGAAGAACTTTCTAGACAGTGGAAATGGAAAGTGCAAAGTTTCTAAAGATGGAACATGCTTCGCGTGTTCAAAAACAACAAGGAGGCCAGTATGGCTGCAGCAGAGTGAGCAAAGTGAAGTACTGTATATAGAGGAAGCAGGTAGGCAGACTTTTATTCTGGGGGAGATAAGAAGACATTGGAGAGTTTGTAGTAGAGGAGTGACGTGACCTAACAGAATCACTGTGGCTTCTGGGTTGAGAATAGAAAATTGGGAGCAATGGTAGAAATTCAGAAAACCATTTAAGAGGTTGTCTAGTGGTGGAAGTGGTATGTATTGATTCTGAATATGTTCTGAAGATAACACCCCATGGTTTTCTGATAGATTGAGAATGAAATGTGAGAGAAAGAAGGTCGAGATGACTCCCAGGTCTTGAGTCTGAATAATTGGAGAATGGATTTATTTATTAAGATGGAGAAGAGTGGGACAAACAGGTTTTAGGGTAGATATAAAGAATTTTGTCTTAGACATAGTAAATTTGAGGTGCCTATTAAAACTTCTCAGAGATGCCAATTTGATAATTAGACATATTAGTCTTGAGTTCAGGGAATTAAAAGTGCATGGATGGCATTAAAACTGAGACTGGATAGGATCTCACTTAAGGAGTAAACATAGAAAAGAGATCTGAGGACTAATCTTGAGCCCTTCAACAATTAGAAGTCCAGTAGGTAGAGAGAAACCAGCATGGAGAGCAAGAAAGAAGCAGCCAGCAAGGGAGAAGGAAGAAAGGCCAAGAGGGAGCAGTGTCCTGAAAGCCACGTGAAGAACACCTTTCAAGGAGGAGGGAGTGATGGATATTGGGTCAGATGACTTTAACAGAGAGGTTGTGAGCCTGGGACTGAGACTTGATTATGGTATTTGGCAATGCATTAGTGAGCAGCTTCAGGAGACCCATGGTTAATAAAAGCCTTACTGAAGTGAATTCGAGAAAGAATCGGAAGAGAGGCAATAGAGTTACCGAATATATATAACCCCCTCAAGGAGTTTTCAGAGAAGGGGAGCAGAGACATGCAACTGTAGCTGGGAGGATGTTGAAATCAAGGAAATAATGATGGAGATGATCCAGTAGAGGGAAAATTGATGATGCAGGAGAGAAAAGGGAAAATTACAATGAAAAAAAATCCTTAGATAGTGCAGAGGAGATGGAATCCAGTCCATCGGTGGAGAGGCTGGCCTTAGATGAAATATAGACAGTTCATCTATTATAACAAAAAGGAATTCAGAGAAGTTATGCGTACAAATACATAAATAAATAGATTTAGTGGTGGAATCACATAGATGTTTCCTTTGATTGCCTTTGTGTTTTCAGGGAAATAGAGACCAGCACTTGAAAGTGAGGAAGGAGGAGAAGGTGTTGGAGGTTTGAGGAGAAAAGAGATGTGAACTGGTCATCTCAGAGGACAGCAAAGCAAATTGACTAGAGTAATGTATTAAGACAGCTGGGCAGTACAAAGGCCCAGTTAAAATCGTGGTCATGAATTAAAGTGAAGATAATGAGGAGATGCATGCTGTTCTCCAGCCACTTTCCACTGGTGTAGGTAGGCCTGGAGTACGTGGATAGTTGGATTTAACTGGAGTTGGGGTTTTGTCAGGTGGAGGAAGAAAGAAAGGATCCAGAGAATTAAGGTATAAACTAGGGAGATTCTGACCCTTGATGGGTTAAGGATAAAAGTGAGACAAGATCGAGTTGAAGAGCAGGTTCATCTCCCAGCCTATTTCCTTCACAGATCTGTATGCCACAACCCATTTCAACAGTGACCCTGCTCTGCTGGTCAATGTAGAACAACAATTATCCACAAGCCTCGGGGATTTAACTGCAGCACATGGTTCTTTTCATAACAACTCTGTCCTGGGAGACTCTCTACGCACGCTGCAGCTGCCTACTGGGACTTCAGAAAACAGAGAGAGTTTGACTAAGAGGTCCTTGAGCCCATCAAGGAGAGGATTCAAACGGAAGGACAATATCCTTGCCACACTGAATCCAAAGGGTTCAGAGATGCTGCAGGCAGCGAGGCAAGTGTTGGCTTATTTGTGCTTGTGAATGAAACATCTCAGATGAGAGACCAGAATGGGGTTCTTGGGGGAGTGGGGTTCTGATCAAGAGTGCTAGGTATTTAAAGGAATTTTCAGAGGCCATTGGTTAATACTGCCAGGCCAAAGCCTGTGATTATTCTGCCCTTGGGCAAGTCATTCCCCTTCTGCCACATTTCTTCACTTTCGCCACAGGGAGACTGTATTTCCCGAGCATAAACATGGTGGGAAGTACTTTGATAATAACAAGTGGCAGAGTTTACCACAGGAAAGAATTCAGAGGCTCAGGCTTGGCTGAAGAGTAAACTCTGTAGCACTGATGTTTATTATGTTTACACATTTGCTTTGGCAACAATTAACTGACTTGCTTGAAACCTTTCTTTTAAAAGCATTGCTTTTCTGTCTAGAAATTAAAATTATTCCAATTTATTTCCTAAGTAGAAGCAAGCAGAAGAATTAGATTTATCCAAGGTATTTTTAGCTGAGAGTGGCTCAGAGAATGAACAACAAATTGAGAACCATTCCCTCAAATAAAATATAATTTACTTTATAAAATAATAGTATGATAGTGTTGTACTATAGAACTTTCTTATTTTTCAGTTTTTATTCGGTAACTAAGTTTTTGTCACTGCCTTTGCATACATCATCTGTAGAGAATGCCTTGTATTCTCGTCTGTTTGAGTATTAATTCTTCTCCAGGCCCTACTTCCATCATGAACCTTTTTTCTCTTTATTTTAAGAAACCTCGGCTCTCTGATCGCTTTCTTTCCTGGAATCCATGCTCCTTTGTCATGTGAATCATTTATTTATTTATTTATTTATTTATTTTAATTTTTTTTTTTTTTTTTACAGAGACAGAGAGAGAGTCAGAGAGAGGGATAGACAGGGACAGACAGACAGAAACGGAGAGAGATGAGAAGCATCAGTCATCAGTTTTTTGTTGTGACATCTTAGTTGTTCATTGATTGCTTTCTCATATGTGCCTTGACCGCGGGCCTTCAGCAGACCGAGTAACCCCTTGCTCGAGTAGCGACCTTGGGTCCAAGCTGATGAGCTTTTGCTCAAACTAGATAAGCCCACGCTCAAGCTGGCGACCTCAGGGTCTCAAACCTGGGTCCTTCTGCATCCCAGTCTGACGCTCTATCCACTGCATCACCGCCTAGTCAGGTGTGAATCATTTATTATTTAATCATATACTGTCCTATAGGAAGCGGGGGATTTAGTAAAGAACAACTATTTCTAATTACTTATTTTTCAGTTGAGGAAAATCTTTTAATACATTGGCATGGGTTTACAGGTTTGATTTTTTTTTTTAACTCTTTAAATACTTTCTATTCAGTTTTCAAAACTTCAGAGGTGGCTATAACTTTTGCACGCCAAAGGGGGCAATCTTGCAATACTTTCTTAGCTTTTTTGTTTCCTTTTTTCCACTTTCAGCCACTGGATACCTATTTTTCCAGACAATATATGTATTTAGGGTGAAGGTATAGGAACACATTGGATATTTGGGATACTATAATAATAAGACATATTCTAGGAAAAATTTTCACCTCTATGTCATATATATTGTTAAAATAGCTTAATCTCAGTACTCTTTTCTGGACAATCTTAAAAACTCACATTTCTTTTTTCCTCTTAGATATTATTTTTCTTTACATGAAAAGTTCTAAAAGAACTACTAAGATGTAAATATAAAAGAAATACACTGTTAAGTTTCTAGAAAGGTATAAATCAGAAAATTGCTAAAAAGAGCATTTTAAAAGCCCCGACCAGTTAGCTCAGTTGGAGCATCATTTCAAAACACCAAGGTTGCAGGTTTGAGCCTCGGTCAGGGCACATATGAGAAGCTCAACTAAGTGGAACAAGAAAATGAATACTTCCCTCTCTCTTCCTCTCTTCCTCTCTCTGTGTCTCTAAAATCAATCATTAAAAAATTTAAGTTATTAATAATAATTCCATGATACACAAAATTAAACAACATAAATTTGTTATTAGAAAGTTTATTTTTTACCACTGACTTTAGAATCATAGGCAAGTTATAAAAAATTTATTTTGAAAAGCCATGAAGCATAATTTGCTGAAAATTAACACTCAGAAAAATCAGCAAAATTATGCCAAAGTTTATAAAAATTATTCCCAATTCTCACTACATTGTGATAAATGAAAGAAAATCTGTAAAGGCATATATATTTCCAAGATACACCCACAGAAGTACAAATATATGAAAAACCAAGGACAATAAATACTCATTTTTGACAAGTTCCTCTAAAGTGGTCTTGTGGTATAACCAAACTTTCTGTAATTTTTCTCCCCCATCAAGTTGTTAATTTCTTAAAGCACCTCACTTTTTACCTCTTTATTTGTTCACAGTCCTTATACAGAACTTTCTTTTTTTTTGTATTTTTGTGAAGTTGGAAACAGGGAGGCAGTCAGACAGACTATCGCATGTGCCCAACCGGGATCCACCCAGCATGCCCACCAGGGGGCAATGCTCCACCCATCTGGGGCATTGCTCTGTTGCAACCAGAGCCATTCTAGCACCTGAGGCAGAGGCCATAGAGCCATCCTCAGCACCCAGGCCAACTTTGCTCCAATGGAGCCTTGGCTGCGGGAGGGGAAGAGAGAGACAGAGGAAGGAGAGGGGGAGGGGTGGAGAAGCAGATGGGCGCTTATTCTGTGTGCCCTGGCCGGGAATCGAACCCAGGACTCCTGCATGCCAGGCCAACACTCTACCACTGAGCCAACCGGCCAGGGCCTATACAGAACTTTCAATGTACATGGTCAGTGCTCAGTACAGAGCTGCTGAATAAATGTTTATCCCATTTGTAATGCCTTTCCCTGTTAATCATAGGCCACACGTGTAACTCAAGTCATAAATATCACTGTCTTTGGTGTTCAGCTTTACAGCTGTCAGATACAACAGCATTAGCTAATTAATCATCTATAGCTTTTATATGAAAAAGAGCCAAATATTGAGAAATACTTTGGCTGTTTTTAATATATATTAGCTTTCTTGAAGTCCATAAGACCTTACAGAAAAGATTGATAGATCTGTCCAGTAAAATCCACAATTTTTTAAATCCTTCTGCTATATATCTATATATTTATTTACTCATCTCTGAATTAATAAAAAACAATTGTGAATTTTACTAAACAGATCTATCTATCTAAATGCATAGATGACTCTTACTGAATAAAACTTATCTTTAGTATTGGGTCCCACAATAACATTTAACATTTAAAATGTTATAGGCTATTTAGTATATATTAATATACTAAATATATGCTTATCATGAGTTATAATTTTTATTAAATTACTCCCTATTTTATTTTGTGATATAGTAAATTTTTTTTTCTTTTCTTTTTTAACAGGGTTAGAGAGAGAGAGTCAGAGAGAGGGATAGATAGGGACAGACAGGAACCGAGAGAGATGAGAAGCATCAATCATCAGTTTTCCGTTGCGACCCCTTAGTTGTTCATTGATTGTTTTCTCATATGTGCCTTGACCGTGGGCCTTCAGTAGTCCAAGTAACCCCTTGCTCGAGCCAGCAACCTTGGGTCCAAGCTGGTGAGCTTTGCTCAAGCCAGATGAGCCCGAGCTCAAGCTGGCGACCTCAGGGTCTTGAACCTGGGTCCTTCCGCATCCCAGTCCGATGCTCTATCCACTGCGCCACCGCCTGGTCAGGCGATATAGTAACTTTTAAAAGATGTTCTGCAATTTAATCTTTCCATATTACATAGCATAATATATTGAGCCATTGATGTAGGTGTCAAAACATTTTTTTTCTTCTGAAAATCATCGCAGAAAATTATGATAGAAGATACTGTAGCCTTGGAAATTATCCTTGAATATATTACTGTATTTGCCTTGGACATTAATATTTAAACTTAACTGAAAGATGACATCATCTTGTTTTTCCTTTTCCTTTTTTTTTTTTACATGTTAACACTTTAATTGTCCAGACTCTTACTTCCCTTATTGTGTAAGAATGACAAATGGTTGGGTTTTTGTGTTGTTTTTTTCTTGAGCCTCTCTCTAGTGACCTGGGCAGTTTGCATGGTTTGCCAGGAAACCACAATCCCCAGATCTCTGCCAGAACCTCCCATGTGGCCACTGTCCTCAGACAGCTCCTGGAGCTGGTGGATAAGCACTGGTCTGGCTCCGGCTCCCTCCTCCTCAACAAGAAGTTTCTGGGTGAGTGCTCTTAGCTCCGGGAGCAAGGCTCTGACCTTGTTTCTGTTCTATGAGGAAAACTGTTCTTGTGATCACTTACCAAAATTTCTCAAGAACATAGTAATTTAAAAATCTGCATTTTTCTCAGTCTTCTTCCTCTTTATTTATCTGCACTCTTCCGTCATGTACCTTTTTTTTTTTTTTTTTTTTTTTTTTTTTGTATCTTTGGATAATATGTAGAGTAGTGAGATATGTAAAATACAGCATGGCCATGTTAATAGTTAAAAAGGATTTTATGATCCTTGGGAAAGTGCCAGTAATAAATACAGTAGAAACTGGGTTTGATCATTAGAGTTCTGAGATGCCTGTTGAAATTTATGATTTGAAAAACTCAAATGAATAAATGACCTAGACTCTATATAGAGCTGCTTTTTATTATTTATTTTATTTTTTTGCACTTTTCCGAAGCTGGAAACGGGGAGAGACAGTCAGACAGACTCCTGCATGCGCCCGACCGGGATCCACCCAGTATGCCCACCAGGGGGCGACGCTCTGCCCACCAGGGGAAGATGCTCTGCCCCTCTGGGGCATCGCTCTGTTGCAACCAGAGCCACTCTAGCGCCTGGGGCAGAGGCCAAGGAGCCATCCCCAGCGCCCGGGCCATCTTTGCTCCAATGGAGCCTTGCTGCGGGAGGGGAAGAAAGAGACAGAGAGGAAGGAGAGGGGGAGGGGTGGAGAAGCAGATGGGCGCTTCTCCTGTGTGCCCTGGCCAAGAATCGAACCCGGGACCCCTTGCACGCCAGGCCGACGCTCTACCACTGAGCCAACTGGCCAGGGCCTGCTTTTTATTTTTTTAGGAACTTCAGGAAAACCTATATTGCAAATGTTGCCCCCATGTGTTTATTTGTGGCTTAATGAGAGAATTCAAGGGGCTTTCAGTAGTGGGAAAAGTTTAAGTAAAAAGTAGAAACTTAACAGTTATTTAGGCTTAATCTTTTTTCTCTTTAATTTCTAAAGAGACATACAAGAGAAGAAATCTTATCCCAATTCCTTTCCTTCCACATTGCTCTCATTTTGTAGAAAATTATCCCCAGGAGCCACCCCTTGGTGACTGGAGAATAGCACAGAGCCCACATTCAGGAGGGTCTGCTGTTGTTTCTCCACATAGGACATGGGATATAATTTCTTATCCATCATGAAACTCCTTTTACAGCCACTTACTAAATTCTTATAAAAAGGAGATATTAGATTACCTTGTTTGTCCTACAGAGCTGCTAGTTAGGTGGTTATTGACTAGGGATTCTGTGCTTTAGCTTTTAAGATTGGCCCTGAATTTTTGGCAGGTCCTGCCCGAGATTTGCTTCTGACTTTGGTGGTCCCTGCTCCTTCTCAGCAGTGGTGTCGCTCACATCCTGAAGATGCATCAAAAGCCTTTCGCAGGAGGGAGATGGAACTGAAGGAGGCTGGGCAGGTGGTCCCTAACGATGTGGTATGCCTCTTTCATACTCTTTCCCACTCTTCCCTTCCTAGAAAATGATGGATCAGCAAGACTAGAATAGCTTTGTACCATAAACATCATCAGCACCATGAAAACCTAGATGTTCCTGAACCCAAATACAGAAAAGTTATTCTGGGCAAATCAGGAACACAGAACTTGCTAGGACAAGGACAACTCAGAGGTTCTACAGGGATGACGCCTTAATCCTTGCCCTCACCCAAACATAAAGAAAGACTTAAAATGGAAAAAGAAAAAAAAGGCCCTTGAGTGAAAATATTTAGGATCATGGCTTCGAAGGTCTTGGTTTGATTCTGATGAGGGAAGGTAAATGTCTCTGGGATTGTTTTTCCTCCTCTTCTGATGGAGCAGCGAGCCCTGAGCCAGGGGCCAGTCCTAGAGCATTAGGCTACCGGCTCTGGGAGAGGAGGAAGGGACTCATATCCTTAAGTCTTCTTTCCCCTTTTCCTAACATTAGAGGATTTTCAGACATCAAGTTCAGTTTCTACAAACTTTAGATAGATGATTCAAAATGTTAGCCTCTTGTCAGAACAACCACTTGTTCTGCATGAGTAGTGGATAAATCACAGGAAAAATTGCAACTCCATATGATAAATTGGTTTGCTGCACTTTTACCAATGAATTGAAATCCTAGTGAGAAAGAGAGATGCTATCCTGCTACAACAGGGTGAGTGACCCCTTGCTCAAGCCAGCAATCTTGGGCTTCAAGCCAGCAACTATGGGGTCATGCCTATGATCTCACACTCAAGCCAGTGACCCTGCACTCAAGCTGGTGAACTAAACAGCTTTATCACTAAACAGAGGGAAAATTCTCTGTCTTCTAAAAGCACTCCTTAGAATTTCAGATTCTTAATGTCTTTGTATTTTACTGGTCCAAAGGAAAGTTTGAAGCAAAAACTGGTCAGAGTGCTGGAGGAAAACCTCCTTTTATCAGAAAAAATCCAACAGTTGGAGGAAGGTGCTGCCACCTCAGTTGTGAGTGGGAACCAGCCCCACAATTATGGTAAGTTCAGGAAAGCAGTATATGGTATGTCTCCAGACAGTTGTTTGTTTATAGATGGCTCATAATAAGCTTTATTATCTAGAGCGCACATGGCTTCCTGAATGGAAACCATCATCTTGCCTCAGAGTTGTAATGCAGGTGACTTGATTTACCAGATGAGCTTCTCTTTGTCACTGTAAAGCAAGTACAAATGTTGTTACTATTATTTTTGAGATTATTAATATTTTTGAGAAAAAAACACATTTTTTTCTGATTATAGCAGATTACATTCTTTTTTTGTGAGAGAGACAGAGAGATGGACAGATAGGGACAGACAGACAGGAAGAGAGAGAGATGAGAAGCATCAATTCTTCATTGCGGCTCCTTAATCATTTATTGATTGCTTTCTCATATGTGCCTTGACCCAGGGGTGGGTGAATAGAGGGGCTACAGCAGAGCAAGTGACCCCTTGCTCAAGCCAGCAACCTTTGGGCTCAAGCCAGCAATCATGGGGTCATGTCTATGATCCCACACTCAAGCCAGCAACCCCACACTCAAGCCAGATGAGCCTGCGCTCAGGCCAGCAACCTCCGGATTTCGAAACTCGGTCCACTGCATCCCAGTCTGATGTTCCATCCACTGCGCCACCACCTGGTCAGGAGCAGATTGCATTCTTTATAGAAAGTTTGAAAAATATAAGGAAAACAAAAACTACATTCCCAGCTGTAACTACTGTTAGTGTTTTTGATATATTTTCTTTTACCATACTCCTCTACATATATTTTTAACTCAAAATTAAAATTTTTGTCTTGATTTTTAAAAAATAATTTATATATAACAAAATGCACGCTTTTTTTTTTATAAGTGAGAGAAAGGGAGATAGTGAGACAGATTCCCACATGTACCTGACCAGGATCCACCCAGAAACCCCATCTGGGGCTGAAGCTCGAAATCAATCAAGCTCAGAATGCACACATTTTTTTTTTTGTATTTTTCTGAAGTTGGAAACAGGAAGGCAGTCAGACAGACTACCGCATGTGCCCGACTGGGATCCACCCGGCATGCCCACCAGGGGGCGATGCTCTGCCCATCTGGGGCATCACTTTGTTGCAACCAGAGCCATTCTAGCACCTGAGGCAGAGCCCACAGAACCATCCTCAAGCACCCAGGCCAACTTTGCTCCAATGGAGCCTTGGCTGCGGGAAGGGAAGAGAGAGACAGAGAGGAAGGAGAGGGGGAGGGGTGGAGAAGCAGATGGGCACTTCTCCTGTGTGCCCTGGCCGGGAATCGAACCTGGGACTCCTGCACGCCAGGCCAACGCTCTACCACTGAGCAAACCGGCCAGGGCCAGAATGCACACATTTTAAGTTGAATGAGTTTTGACAAATATATGCACTCATTTAATTCCATTCTAATCAAAATACAGCACATTTCTGTTTCTCCAGAAAGTTCCTTTAGTTCTCCCACTCTCTACCCTAGAAAATCACCAATTTGATTCTCCACCCTAATGTTATTTGGTCATATAGGCATTTCTTTTAATGTCACACAACTATACTTTATTTATCTACTCCTCTAATAGTTGTTTTTAATATATATTAGCTATTATAAATAAAGCTGCCAGCCTGACCTGTGGTGGCGCAGTGGATAAAGAATCAACTTGGAATGCTGAGGTCGCTGGTTCAGAACCTTGGGCTTACCTGGTCAAGGCACATATGGGAGTTGATGCTTCCTGTTCCCACCCCCTTCTCTCTCTCTCTCTCTCCCTCTCCTCTCTAAAATGAATAAAGTCTTTAAAAAAAAGAATTCAAAATAAATAAATAAAGCCACCATTATTTATAATATAAATAATTTTAAAGAATTTCCAAATATTCACCTGCACCAGGTGGTGGCGCAATGGAGATAGAGCGGACTGGGATGTAGGCACCCAGGCTTGAAACCCCAAGGTCGCTGGCTTGAGAGCAGGCTCATCTAATTTGAGCAAGGCTCACCATCTTGAGCCCAAGATCGCCGGCTTGGGCAAGGGGTCACTCACTCTGCTGTAGCCCCCCCCCCATCAAGGCACATATGAGAAAGCAATCAATGAACAACTAAGGTGCCTCAATGAAGAATTGATGCTTCTCATCTCTCTCCCTTTCTGTCTGTCCCTATCTGTCCCTCTCTCTGTCTCTTGTCACTCTCTCTCTCTCTCTCTCTCTCTCACACACACACACACACACACACACACACAATATTCAAAAGACCTGAAATGAAAGAAAAGACCCTATAGTGAAAATGCTTCTCTAAGATTTCTTCCCTTCGGATGGAACTGAGAGTCATAATATTTATACTACAATAATAATGTGGCTATTAACATCTATGTACATTACTCGTTGTGCACATTTCAGACTATTTTCCTGGGAGCATTCCTTCCAGTAGAATTAGTGGGTCAAAAGATGTGGACATTTTTTATTTATGTGAGAGAGAAACACTAATTTGTTGTTGCTCTATGCATTCATTGGTTGATTGTTGTATGTGTCTGGACCAGGAATCGGACCCATAACCTTGAATCATTGGGACAATGCTCCAACCAACTGAGCTGCCTGGCCAGGGCAAAAGATGTAGGCATTTTTGAAGCTTTTGTTACACATTGCCAAATCACTCCCCAAAAAGTTTTTTTCAGTTTACACATCAGCAGTAAGTGTATTTGAATGCCTTTTCACTCTACCCTTGCCCACAATGGGTATTTTTCTTTTACTTTTGCCATAGTTTTGACTTGTACTACTTTATTTTTTGTGTGTATGACAGAGACAGTGAGAGAGACAGAGAGAGGGACAGATAGGGACAGACAGACAGGAAGGGAGAGAGATGAGAAGCATCAATTCTTCATGTGGCTCCTTAGTTGTTCATTGACTGCTTTCTCATATGTGCCTTGACGGGGGGGGGGGGGTGCTACAGCAGAGTGAGTGACCCTTTGCTCAAATTAGCGACCTTGGGCTTCAAGCCAGTGACCTTTGGGCTCAAGCCAGCAACCATAGGGTCATGTCTATGATCCCACGCTCAAGCCAGTGACCTGGTGCTCAAGCTCAAGCCAGATGAGCCTGCACTCAAGCCGGTGACCTCGGGGTTTCGAACCTGGGTCCTCCGCATCCCAGTCTGATGCTCTATCCACTGCACCACTGCCTGGTCAGGCTGTACTACTTTATCATTAGCATAGTTTAGTTCAGTATTTTAGATAAAGTCTATCTACCCTTGACTTTAACCCTCCAGCTCAGTAGCCCTAAACAAATATTATGGGCATTTCAGTTTATATGAGGAACTTGATTTGGAAAACAGCACTCTGTTCAGCCTCATCGCATCTGATTTGACAAATCTGAATAATCACAGCATCTCCACTCACCGACTCTGAAAACAGGTCACTGTTTGTTCACTAGATACCTACTTTTCAATCAGCCATGAGGCCCAGGATTGATTTTGGCTTACTGGTGATAAAGACAGCAGTTGCAGCACTGCTTTCCACCTTTGAGAATCTTACTACTCAAAGTGTGTTTACAGATCAGCAAGATTAGCATTATCTGGGAGTGTGTTAGACATGCAGACGGTTGGGCTTCACCTCAGACCTACTGAATCAGAGTCTGTTTTTTAACAAGATCCCCAGGTGATCTGTAAGCTTATTAAAGTTTAAGAAGTACAGTTCTAGAAGACCAGAGTTCGCGTGCTTGTAACTACCTCATTATTGCAGGCAGTGGTAATATATTTGGGGAACTATGTCTGAGTGTCTTGGTTACAAGTTTAGTTTCTGCAAGCACTAACCATGTATGTGCCTGACACAGTTCTAGATGTTTGCACGTATCCGTAGAAAATGAAGGACATACATTCATAAACTAAAATTGAGGATACAGAGACCTAATATTTGTTGACTTCCTATGCTAAATGAGGACAGGTGTCTCATTGACTCCTCATGATAGTGCTATGGGGCAAGGTTATTAGCTCTAGGAAACTTCAGAAAAATGGAATAATATTCAATATTAAGTGGTTGAATTTTCATTCAGGTCTGTTTGTTGCTAATTCCTATATTCTTGCCACCATATCTTCTGTCTCTAAGGAAGGAATAATGAAGTGTGGAGGTGGGTGCAGTGAGGAGGCCCCTAATTCTTCAAGATGTCCTTAAGCTCTGCTCAGAGATCAGCTGCTTGGAATCCTGCTCACCCCTGGCTACTGTGTTCTTTGTAGATGATCTTCTGCGCAAAAATCAACAGCTGAGCACACAGGTGGTTTGCCTGAACCAGGAGCTTGTGCAGCTGAAAAAGCTGGAGGAGACTGTGGCCCTTCTCCATGAAAGTCAGAGGTAGGAGTGGGTCTATCTAGCTGGCTTCTGGAAGTAGATGCTTACTTTACTTTATCTCCTTTGTTTTACTGGCAAGTTAGTATCTATATGCTTTTCTTCTTCTTTTTTAAAAGACTTTGTTGATTTTAGAGAGAGGAGAAAGAATGGAATGGGGGGGGGGGAGGGAAGCATCAGCTCGTAGTAGTTGCTTCTCATATGTGCTTCGAGCAGGTAAGCAAGCCCAGGGTTTCAAACCAGCAACCTTGGCGTTCCAGGACAAACCTTGATCCACTGCACAACCACAGGTCAGGCCTATCTGCTTTTCAAATTAACTCCATGTTATGTGTAAACTACTTGTATCTAGGCCAGTTAGCTCAGGGCTTAAAGTACTGTTTTCCAGGACACACCAGGGACTTAATGTCTTTGCTAGAATTGATGGATTGCACTACCTCAATAATAAGTAGTTTCTTTCTAGATCCAACAGGACCCTTGTTTGAGTCTGCTAGCTTTTCTTTCTCATTATGTACCCCTGGAATCAGTCACCTGGTTCTTCCGGAAAATACCTGCCTGCTGGTTGGCCACAAAAAATATGTTGAGTACTCAGAATAACAGAGAAACCAATGTATGTGTTTCTTCAGAGAAGCTCAATAGCATCAGCCTCTTCAAAGAACAGTACCCTTAGGATGCAGGCTAGACAAATCCAAAGAGGTCTCAAGACTATTGGTACATTTAGGAAAGTCCTGAACATTTTCATTGGACAAACACCTTTACTAGGACTTTCAGTTAATCCTCAAATGTTCAGCCTCAAATTTAACTACCTGATTTTCCTTGGAATAACTTCATATTCAGAGGATTAGACCCAGACCCATTCTGGATGGCTTTTTAATTTTTGAAACTTTTTATTATAATTATTTCAACATATACAAAGGTTGAGCAAGTAGCGTAAAGTCATGGTTCTCAAACTCATGTGCATCAGAATCACCCGAAAAGCTTGTTGAAATGCAGATTGCTGGGCCCCACCCCCAGGGTTTCTGATTCACAGGGCGGGGCTAGGAACTGAGACTTTGCCTTTCTAATTAGTTTCCAGGTGATCTGTTTCAGCTGTCTGGGACTACACTTTGAGAACATTAGGGTATATCTCTTTAGTTGATGCACAATCAAATTTCTGTATTTTAAAGTAACTTAAATAATTTTTCTCTATGTGGTTAAACCACCCATTCAATATATAGGTTTGTTTTGTTTCTATTTGCTATTTTCCTAATTAATAGGAAAATTTTAAATTATTTTTATATGATCTTGTTTTATAATTATTTAAAATATTTACATGGTCCTAAAGTGAAATCTACAAAGCGACATAAACTCAGACAAATCTGGCTTCCTTACCTGTCTCCTCTATCCTTTCCTTCCCTCCCACTAGCCTTCCATTGTAGGTGTGGGTGTGGGTGTGTATTTGTAGAGGCATAATGATACTTTAACATTTTATCTTAGCAATCAGTTCCAGGGGCGTATAGAGTTGGTTCTGTCATTCCTTTTCATAGTTGTATAGAACTCCATTGTGTGTTATGTAATTATTGCTCTGTAAATGGTCATTTAGGTTGATGGTATTTTGCTGTTAAAATAGTGCTACAATTAATAGTATTGCCCTGGCTGGTTGGCTCAGTGGTAGAGTGTCGGCCTGGTGTGCAGGAGTCCCGGGTTTGATTCCCGGGGAGGGCACACAGGAGAAGCGCCCATCTGCTTCTCCACCCCTCCCCCTCTCCTTCCTCTCTGTCTCTCTCTTCCTCTCCCGCAGCCAAGGCTCCATTGGAGCAAAGTTGGCCCGGGCGCTGAGGATGGCTCTGTGGCCTCTGCCTCAGGCACTAGAATGGCTCTGGTTGCAGCAGAATGACACCCCAGATAGGCAGAGCATCGCCCCCTGGTGGGCGTGCTGGGTGGATCCTGGTCGGGCGCATGCAGGAGTCTGTCTGACTGCCTCCCCGTTTCCAGCTTCAGAAAAATACAAAAAAGAAAAGAAAAGAAAAGAAAGAAAGAAAGAAAGAAAGAAAGAAAGAAAGAAAGAAAGAAAGAAAGAAAGAAAGAAAGAAAGAAAGAAAGAAAGAAAGAAAGAAAGAATAATATTGTGCATGCGTTTTTTTGGCCACTTTCTGATAATTTTAACATTAGATGGTAATAAAGACCATGACTAGCACTGCTAGTTGATTGCAGAAGTAAGACAGAGTAGAAGAGTAGAAGTTGGAGGCCTGGTCAGGTGCCAATCTCCCAGTGCTCCTACTTCATGAAAGTGCTTTAGAAAGGATAGAACAGTCACTGTATAAAATGTGAACTAGGCCCTGGCTGGTGGCTCAGCAGATAGACAGTTGACCCGGCATGTGGACGTCCCAGGTTCAATTATGATCAGGGCACACAGGAGAAGTGACCATCTGCTTCTCTCTCCCTCCCTCTTCCCCTTCTCACCTCCCATAGCCGGTGATTCGATTTGTTAGAGCATGGCTCTGGGTATGAGGACAGCTCGGTTGGTCACAACTGAGCTTCAGCCTCAGGTGCTAAAAATAGCTCGGTACTGGAACATTGGCCCCAGATGGGGTTGCCAGGTGGATCCAGGCCAGGGCACAGCACATGTGAGAATCTCTTTCACTATCTTCCTTTCTCTCATTAAAAAAAAAAAAGTGAACTATGTTACGCTATAGTCAGTCTGGAACATACCTAATGAAGAAAGAAACTGTCAGCCTGCTTTTAAAATAACCCACTCATAAATTGGACAATTCTTTCTATTTAAAGATGTTACTTCATTTTATATTTGTCTTTAACAAGTGTTTCGGGTCTGAATGGCATCTACTCTGCTTTTATGACTTTATGACTGCCTTTTCCCCCATGCCTCAGATCCCTGGTGGTCACTAATGAATATCTGCTGCAGCAGCTGAATAAAGAGCAAAAAGGTTATTCTGGGAAAGCACTCCTGCCTCCTGAGAAGAGTCATCACCTGGGGAGAGCATCACCCTTTGGGAAAAGCACTCTGTCTTCCTCCTCACCGGTGGCACATGACACGGGTCAGTATCTAATACAGAGCATCTCAGACTCTGTTCCAGAGCCTAGTTTATGGAGCTAGCACTGAACACCTCCACAGCTTCCCTCTCAGCCATGGGGACTCTCAGTGTCATTGCCACCAGTACAGTGGT
The DNA here is from genome assembly GCF_036850995.1 of Saccopteryx leptura. Taxonomy (NCBI): domain Eukaryota; kingdom Metazoa; phylum Chordata; class Mammalia; order Chiroptera; family Emballonuridae; genus Saccopteryx; species Saccopteryx leptura. The sequence continues at coordinate 17,821,287 of NC_089511.1, forward strand.
ACTTACAAGATTAAGAAAAAAATCATATTCGGATTACATTGTATTGGTCCTTCTCTTTATTTCTCTTTTTATTTCCTCCCTCAAGTCATTCTTTCCTTCTGCCCACAGAAATAGTTAGCACTTAGTTCTATTCTTGTAGCACACAGAAACATTTGGCTGAAAACATCAAAAAGAAATAACACTGGACATTTTTCCCAAGTGTCACTTGAAACTGTGCAGTAGGATATTTAAAGAGAACATCCATGACCATATGTGTTCTTTGTTAGAAGAAATTTCAGAGAATCCATATTGATTGGTTCACCAAACATATTTTGAGTTCTTCCACCATAGTGAAGAGGTGACAAGATCTGGTGTCTGCCCTGGAGATTCAGTCAGGGGAGAAAAGCAAAGTGGTGTGGTAGAGCTCAAGCTTGGCATTGGTACCAAACAGGTCTGAACAAAAGCGTAAAGATGCCCTGGAAAGAGAAGAGTCCGAGACCGAGAGAGAAAGGAGTTCCTACTCTGGAGAACTGGAGAAGGCGCCAACGTGGACTTGTTTGAGTGGAAGCTTGCAGAATGAGTAGAATGGGAACAGGTAGAGGATATGCAGAGCCTTCTCAGGCCAAGAGTGGAAGAGTCTTGAATCCCTGGAGGGGCCATAGGGCAAGGAAGATGTAGATCTGGTGCCATGAGAGTATATAACCAGGGGACCAGTCCTAGCCTCGGAGGTATGGTGTTAGGAAGATGTCCCCTAAAGAAGTGGTCTTTTAACTGAAACCTGAAGAATGAGAAGGTTACCACCAGGCAAAGTACAGGGTCAGAAGCAGAAGCATTGGGAAGAGCCGCAGAGGAAAACAGTATATGTAATGGCCATGAAAGGGAAGGAACATGGTCCATGGAGGGGAGATAAGCAGGAGCAGGGTGAGTGGCTCCTTGGATTTTGGACTGGGAAGGCAGAAGACTGGCACGTTTGTGTTTGAGACGCTTCTCCGTGAGAAGAATGGAGTGACGCTGTGAGGAGTGAAAAGGACCAGGGAGCAACTAGAGAGATGAGAGAAAAGGCTGGCAAAGCCCAGACAAGAGGTGTAGCTTCTGGGGGTTAGCTCTGGACCCAGCATCCACCTTACACATGGTTATTCTGCACTTCAGACAGAAGCACATCTTTCTTTTAATCCTGATGTGGGTCACTTTAAAACTCAATGGGGAAAGATAACAAAAGTGGCTCTTGGTATGTTTCCACTTCAGGGTCACCCCGGTAGCTAATGTTGCCAGAGGGTGTGTCCAGGACAAAGGACTGCGACTCAGTGCCATGTCCTTCACTCCCTCTCCCGGGCCATGTCAGAGAGAGGAGCAGGGGGAAAGGTTAGATCCTTGTTTGCTCCCCTGACCCAGGTGCTGTGCGGAGCAGGAAACCTAGTACCATAATAATGGGGCATGAAGATTACGACCAAAATCACAGATTTCAAAGTTATAAATCACATCCACAGACTTTCAGATTTTATGTTGGTTCCCAAAGAAGCATGTACAGAGGAGCCATAGTTTCTTTGAGCTGCATGGCTCTGAGAGAGCCACATACAGTGAGCTTGTGCTCTGTGGACACGTCAGTAAGAAAAGCATCCCAGCCCCCCCTTTCCTGAGCCTGTCCTCCAGAGAACCTGAGCCATGTGCCCAGGTAACGTAACCTCGCCAGTAACCCTGGAGCCCTGAATTCTCATATTTTAGGGTCCTAGCCCAGTATACAGGCCAAGCTACTGGACAGACTGTCGGGGGAGGGCAGGGAGCAGGGAATATCACATTTCTTTCTGCAACCCCAGCCTTCCCTTCCTTCCCCTATGAACATCTGATAATGCCAGTCCCAGAACCTATCCAGGGTAATGCTAAGGAGGAGCAAAGAGCCTGAGCCCGACTGAGTCACCTTCTACCCTATTTCCTAATGTCACAAAGTGGCTGGCCCTGCCCTGTGCCAGGCACCTCTCTCTAGGGTTGCTGCCACTCCTGGGGAAGTCAACTGTGTTTCTGATTTTCCTTGTGTCGCTCTTGGTTCAGGGCAAGGGTAGGGATTAAAGGTGTCAAGGGAAGCGCCAAAGAACTGTTGGGGCTGTGTGAGCTCAGCGTGGAAAGGGGAAGTCTCCTGAAACAACTAGAAAAGTGTAGAGGAATTCCTTACTCAAGGCCTTGCCTGACCTGTGGTGGTGCAGTGGGTAAAGCGTCGACCTGGAATGCTGAGGTCACCAGTTCGAATCCCTAGGCTTGCCTGGTCAAGGCACATATGGAAGTTGATGCTTCCTGTTCCTCCCCCTCCTCTCTCTTTCCTCTCTCTCTCTCTCTCTCTCTCACACACACACACACACACACACACACACACACACTTGCTTCTCTCTCTGAAATAAATAAAGTCTTAAAATTTACACACACACACAAAAGGCCTGGCATTGTTGGGAGAAAGAAGGAAACAGGGCTGAGTCTGGGAAATTATGTGCCCAAAAGGAGGGATAGAGCCACTCGGACAGATTTGGCCTTCCCACGCGCTATGTGTAGAGAAGGTTTTAATGGCTCTATCCCACAGATCCTAACCACTGTTTCTTGCCTACCTGGCTTGGCTAGCAAGGGTATGCAAAGTTTTCCACCATAAGAAAGCTATGGAGGGTGGGGCAGTGATAACTAAAGGGTTGAAGTGCAGTTTGGTTAGTCACTGTCTTGTACCAGATTAAGCCCATTGGTCTTTAGGGGTCTTCCTGGCTCTAGGCAGGCTCCATGGCCACTTTTCAAGAAGGGGCTTTACTTCTATAAGCTGGAGTTTCAGGGCTCAGCCAGTTCTCTCCCTGGGTTCCTCTAAGCCACACTGCCAGTCACAGGAGGGACTGAGCTGCCACTCCCCTACTCATTGGATGGTACTCTCACTTGTAGCTTAGTCACTTAATAGCCTGCACCAATTTGCAATCCAGTTAAATTTGTTTCACTTTGAGGATATTTTAGTGAGTGAAAGCTAGAAGGATTTGAGTTTCACTCCCATTATGCTCATTAAAGTAAGCTCACAGATCAAACAAATTCCCCAAGGCTGGAGGAATAATTTTTGCTGGTGGGAGAGGTAGAGCTCTCTGAAACTCTGCCCTGGGCAGTGGAAGGTGATGTGGTCAGCCAAGTCAGGAGGCGCCACAGCTGTCAGCTGTTAGGCAAGGCTCTGCTGTGGGCAGGCATTGCTCTTCCACTCTAATTCCCACCTCGCCTTCCCACATCCCTGTCCTGAGCCACACTCTTCCTCTGCACCCCCACTCCCAAGAGAGCTTGGGTTCAAGGAAGGGACTCTGGAGCCAACTGGGGCAGGAACATCCCAGAACAGTCTGTGGAATGAGAGAATAAGCAGCGTGCTCCTTGCCATGTTCACAGGGTCTGGAAAGAAGGTATTTGTGAGTGTGTGCCTTTAAGCCTTTTTCTAGCACCCTTGGGAGCTGCCCTCTACTGGGAAGGCACTCAATCCCATACAGCCTGTTTGTCAGCAAGAATGAAGAAAAGTTGGCCCCAAAGCCTTGGGCTTGTTATAGCTCTGGCCTAAGACCCAGAGCCCCACAAAAGAGAAAAAGTTAATCAGGAAACTCCCAGAAATCCTCAGGACCAGAGAGGCCACCATCCTCCTCCGAACCTGTGATGTTGAACAGGTGAGTGGGAGTCAGCAAGGGAGAGGCCCCTTCCCTGTTGGATGCCCGGCCCACCTGCCCAAGGCTGGTGTTGGGTGCCAGCCTCTATCACGGGCCATCCAGTCCCATTTTTGGAAATCATGTTGGGGCCTGCTGTTAGAAAGAGCCTGGCCTGTGAGTCAAGTGGCATGGTTCTGGCCCCTATTCCATAGTACTCTGGGCCTCAGTTTCCTCAGCTATAAAATTAGGGAGTTGAACTATCTACCCCTAAGGTTCTTCCTGCATTTTCTGATATTCTGAGCTGCAGCCCCAGTGACTTGCCTTGGTAGCCCCCTGGAGTGGGGGCCTACCAGCAGGCTGACAGCCGAGGCCTGGCACTGGGCCCTCTGCCAACAGTTGGCCCAGGCCAAATCTGCTGTCTCATCCCTCCTCCTGCTGTGAAAGCAGAGAGCTGAGACAGGCCCTAACTGCAGGAAGGCAAGCTGTGATGTTAGGACTCAGGCAAGACTGAGGTAAAAGGCTTTGGATTTCCCTAAGGAGCATCCTCAGGCAGTCTGGCTCCACTGATGGAAGGGACATATTCTTTTTCTAGGCAAGGCTGCCGGTGGAAGGATCAGCAATACGGCAGGCAGGAGGGTGATGGCTCTGACGGGTCAGCAGAGTGTGAACGTCATTATCCCCATTGTCATATACCTGACCAGACCATATTGATACAAAAGGTGTCTTTATTGAGGTCTGGGTAAGAATTAGGCACTTGGCTAGAGCAGCAGCTTAAATATGAGGCAAGCAATCAGGGGTTAGCCATGCCCAGGGTTAGGTTGGGGTGGTGAGGCTATAGGCAGACTCTCCCCAGAGGGACAGAAGTCATGGAAGATAGGGGAAGGGCACACAGAGCAGTCTGGGTCAGAGGCCTGGTGGGCTGGCCCCGTGGGGCTGGGCAGGAAGCTCTGGTTGGCAGGTCCAGCAGGGAGGGTACCAGGCTCTCTTGCTTCATGTGCCCCTTAGGCCCAGACCTGAGCCTCTGGCCAGGGCAGCCATGCTGGTGGGGCCTTCCCAAGCTTCACTTCTTCACCTTGGCATCATAGGTGCCTGCATTCTTGTAGGCACTCACATAGCCACTGTCATCCAGGATGTCCTGCCGCCCAGCAATGCCCTTGCCCTTGCCGCTCTCGTCGAAGCGCTCCTTGTGAGAACCTGTGTACTTGCTGGTGTCGGTCAGCCGATCCACAGCACCCCCGGTTTTTGCTTTCTGTTTGGACAGAGTTCCCTCAGACACACCTGTCAGGGAACACAGCCCTTCCCACCCCCAGCTGAGATTCCCCACATCCCCCTCAGTGTTTCCCTGAGACCAGCAGGGCACTTACGGTGACGCCCACATTAGCTGGTTCCTTGCCTGCTACCAACTGGCAGATGGCATCAAAGGCCTCCTCCTTGCTCTTCCCCTTGAATCGTTTGATTGCCAGCTCTTCCAGGGCCTTCTTGAACTCCTCATAGTTGATGACTCGAGCAGACTTCCCCCTGCCAGGTATGTGGGCACCATGAGTTTCCCCCATCTCAATGTCCTCCCTGCTTCCAGCCCCCCAATACCCCACCCAGGCAGGGACTGCCTGGGGCTCACTTGACTTTGGAGAAGACGATATCAACGTCGGTCCCTGTCACGGTCTTTCCATCAGCCACCTTGCAGTCCTTGCACAGCTTGGCCCAGTTCTTGCCATTCATCTCCTGCCCACTGGCCTTGGGGTCACCATGGATGGCAAACTTGCGGAAGCTCTCCTCCAGCCCAGCCATGTCTGTGCTCGCTGCCATGCCACCCTATAAGGACCCACCTCGGTCATCCCCCAGCCAAGGTGCTCCTCCCCTCCACAGAACATCACTGCCTCTACCTCAAAACCTGCAAGGTCTGAGTTGGGTGCATTTAGGCTACATACCCTCAAGAGCTGGGGTGGGGCTGCCTGTGGAGAGGGGGCACTCGGGGGCTTCCTGGGTCCCTGGGCCCTGAGGAACAGCCCCAAGGGAAAAGGTCCTGTTACTTAATGCCAGCCCTAGCTTATAGTGGAGTTAAGAAGATGAAATCATGATGCCCACACCAGGCTGGGAACAGAGTGGCACTGTCCAGAAAGACTGTGAGGGCAGCAGCTGGGACCATGGCTTTGTCTGGCCCTGGCACAAGGCCTGCTCGGGTGGAAGTAAGGATGAAAGAACAGCCCTCCCTCCCTAGGAGTTCCATGCCAAGCTGGGTCAGGGCCAGGCTAGGCTGCTAGCTGGGCAGGTATTTAGTCAGGACAGTGTCTTTGTCAGGGTCATGAGGCCCCAGCTAGACCCAGCCCAGGCTGAGAAGGAAGCCAGAGTACAGGCAGGGGTGCATGCCCCAGGCAGGGGTGCAGCTGGCCCAGCTGGGACCTTGTTACTATTTGCTGTTAAACAAAAACATGAGGGGAGCGGGAGCCTGGGGCTGGCCTGGCCACAGTTTGTGAAGCCTGGAGACGGTTGCTAAGGGAGGGTGGTGCTACTTGGAGAATGTTGCGAAGGGCAGGATGGTGTCAGAGTGGCTCAGGGAGAAGCTCCCAGTGCTGCTGGGCTGGGCGGGGCTGGGGAACAGGGGCCCACGGGTGGGGCACACCAGCACTCCCAGCGCCTGGGGCACGGCCATGGCCTCCTGGCCCCTTGCCACCCACTGGGGCTGTAACCTCCCAGTTTGTGGAGTTTGGGAGGAGCAGGAGATTGGGGTGCTGGCCTAGGGTAGGAGTTGTAGAGTTATGAACCCCTCAGAGGTACGTTGGCGAGTGGAACTGTGGCTGTGGCCCTGTGATCCTCACACCTACACCCAGCACCAAAAGACACTTCCCCAACACCTTAAGCCCTTCATTGAGGTCCCTTGACCACACCACACCAGCCCATACTCCCACAGCTCTATGCACTGGGCCCTGGTTCTCCACACCCTCAGCCTTGTACCCCCTGACCACACCCTTCACCTGGTACTCAGACCTCCAACTACACCCACAGCCTTGAGACTGCAGACCTGGACCATTCTCTCAGCATCCAGCCCTGTAATATATAATAACAGCCCTATACAAAAGACCTCCCCAATAATACCCTAAGCCCTGCATTGAACTGACCCCCTGCAGTCATCTGACCACACCCACAATGCTGCACTCTGTCACATGTAACAGCCTGGTACTGATGCCTCCCTGACCACACCCTCAGCCCCATGCTGCAGCCACCTCTATGCACACATCCACAGCCCTTCCTGAGACCCTCTAACCAGAGCCTTCCCACTCACACCCTCTACACACCCTCAGCCCTGACCACACCCATATACTGCCTGCCCCCTTGTCTATACAACAATGATTTTCTGGCCACGCAGCCCAGAACTGAAGCCCCCCAGTGTTTACACCCACAAACTTGTATTTCCAGACTCCCAAGTACTATGTTGGGAACCCCCTGTGTTGAGACCCACCTAAGCACACTCACCTCCCCCACTACAGCTTCCTGACTAGTCTTGTATGTCTTCAGCAACCATCTTACATCTCTGTGTTTTATACTAGAGCCTCCAGTGACCACCGCCCAGGCCTCTGCCTGACTACCCCCTCTTCCACTACCACTGGCCAGTGACCACACTCACCCATCCCTAAGTTGCAGCTAGCTTCTGGGACTCGGAGCACTCCCACATTACAGCAACTTTGTCCATAATCCCAGTCCACATTGACTGCACTAATCTTTCCCTAAACTGCAACCTCCCACCAGAGACCCCAACAGTCCCAGAGCTTGGTTCATGGAGAGTAAGTCTAGGGGAGCTTTAGGATGCTTGTGCCATAGGATGCTTGTCCTAGGGGACTAGCAGCATCCTGCATCCAGTGCTCACTCCTTTCTGTGGGAAGATGGATTCTTGGTAATTTCGAGGCTAATCAGATAGAGCCAGGTCACAGGCTGTAGTCCCAGGGGTCTACAGGCCATGGATGGAGCAGCCACACCCGTGGACTGGGGCCACCAGCTCGCTCCCGCTGGGACAGCTGGAGTCATCAATCAGCCCAGCAAGGAGGTGGGGGTTGGGACGGAACGCTCGGGTCCAGGGCAGGGCCGCTCAGCTGGCGTCCTCAGCTCGGTACCCTCCAGGGTTGGAACCCCTTCCAGGCTGCTCCCACCCCCAACCCCTTTCTTATCATGCAGGATATTGATTAGGGTGGCCGGCGCCTGGGTCTCCTACCGGCTTCTACCTCGTGGCTGCTCCTGCAGTGCGCGTTCGATGGACAGAAGGGCACAAGAATGGACCCACGGACGCGGGAGACCAAGCAGCTCCGCAGCTCTGCTCCCTGCCGGCTCCGGGGCGGGACTGCAGCCCGGGCGGCTCTGCTGTATTATCCCTTGTTTCTCAGTCTCCATAGAGACGGCGAGTCCCACCCCCGGGGCTGTCTCGGCGGGAGAGTGACCAAGGTCATGCTGGCTCCACCCACCGGACCCCGCCCCATCGGCTCTCGGAGATCAGCTGGGGCGGAACTGCAGCGATAGCCTCCTCGGTTCGCTCCCAGGGCAGCTCCACGGCCTTCGCGGCCCCCAGAGACCAGCCCTCTGCAGTTCTGGACGTCCTCGTGTGGCTCCCTAATGGGAAAGCAGCCCCCCATTCTGCGCTCCATCCAAAGTTCAAAGCAGACCTCCACCTCCGGGAGAGATCCAGCTTCCCTGAGCTACAACTAAAGGCGGGGTGTAGGATCGGGACGGCCCCTTCCCTCAGTGACAGTGGGCAGTGGAATCTAGAGCTGGCTCGCCAATTAACGTGTGGCATCCCCAGGTCACAACTCAGGAGCACAGAGGAAAGGGGACAATGGGCAAACCAAGAGTGCCCGTCCCAGCATCCTGATCCTCTGACGGCCATCCCACCGCCAGGAAAAAACTGGACCTCCCGGGTCTCTACACCCGCTGCTGCCTCCAGAGCTCAGAGCCTGCTTTCCCTCAGGCCTCCAAACGAAAACTCTGTCTGAATTCAAGAAGAATAACCTCCTCCAAGTAGCCACCTGGGATCTTTCCTAAGCAGGAGCTCTGTACCTGAGCACCTCGGGTCCTCGTTTACTTCCCTATGACAATCTGGATAGCCACTCACGATAAGGGGGCCCACTGCCTCTATGCCAACGGGCAGTGGTCCAACTACTGAATGGCCCGTGGCCCTTGCTATTAAGAAAGTATGCAGTAAGTCCGCAAAAGCATAAAAAAGTTTATTGGAGCATCATGGCCGGTGGGGCGGGTATTGCTGAGTCGTGGGGGAGGGGGGCCGATCCTGCCGGCTGTAGGGGCTCCTAAAGTGCACTCGATCCGCGAGGGCGGGTGTTGCATAGAGAGTCGGGCCGGCCGCTCCTCCTCGGCCCTCCTGCCTCTTGGCCCAGCTAAGCCACTCTGGCTCCTGGGCTGCCCCTCGCCCCGGGCTCGCCGCTGCTCGGGCTCACGAAAACAGCAGGCACGTGCGCCGGCAGCCCCAACCCCGGCTCTCGGCTCCTGTCTCCGGGGGCGACCAGCGCAGCGCTGCCCAGGCACGTCTGAGCCACGGGAGTCTCGTCCATGGACTCAGCTGATGCCGAGTGGTAGGTGCCTGCGGGGCCGGCAGCGTGCACCGGGCTAGCACCCGCAGAATCCAACGAAGAGCTGGAGCCGTGGCCCGGGGCCTGGGGCCCTGCGGGGGTGGAGGGAAATGTGAGACTAGGGGCTGCAACTGGCGCGGGCCCCTACCTTTCCTTCCCTCGGAGCTCCCGGTGCAGGATCCGGTCAAGAAGGGCCCTCACCCGGTTTCCTCTTTTTCTGCAGAAAAAGCAGGGAGCTGAATGCGTCTTCCCACGTCCCACATCGCCAAAAAAGGCAGAGGAGTGAGGCAAGAGAGAAGCTTCTTTCCCATCCCCTTCCACCACCCCGGCAGGGCACAGTACCCCTACCTGGGGTTGGATCCGGGGGAGGGAGGCAGGGCACAGTGCCCCTACCTGGGGTCGGATCCCGGGGGGCAGGGCGAGAGTTTCTGGGGAGGAGGGCGGTGGAGGCTCCACTTGGCCGCTGGTGGCAAGGAACTGGGAGAGACTGAGGGGAAGCGGGAGGGTTAGCTCTGGATGTGGATGATCCTCAGATCCCACCCAGCTGGAGGTCCTCAAATAAGCCTTCCTTCCTAACAAACAATAGATGGGCATTAAATTAGTCTGTCCAAGGGCAGGTTGGGCTGGTTCCAGACCCTTGCCTTGGTCTGGGCCTACCCCCTTTCTCCTACCTCATATGGCCCTAGCATGCCAACGGGAGATGCACAGCTGGCACATGCCCAGATCCCACTCACCTGGCATTCACTGCAGCAGGCCTTGCCTGGCCAGGCGGCTCTGGGCGCACCGGGCTGAAGGTCCGCATGTAGAACTCCATCTCCTGGTGAAGGTGGGGGGCAGGGAAGCTGGGCGGCCGGGTGTGGACCCAGGGCCTTCTAAGTCCCGAGCCCACCCAATACTGGACAGAACACATCCTTTCTCAGGCCTCTGTGGGAGGTCTGGGTGCAAAGGTCAGCTCTTCTCCAGGCGTCCCAGCCATGCTGGAAAAACCCCTCTGCAGGATGAGGCTTAAATCACCCATTTCTGGACCTCATCCCATCCCCACAGACCTCACTCCAGGAGGCCCCCAGCCTCGGGGGTCCAATGCATCCAGCCTAGAGCTACTCTGGACAGGGGGCTAGTGGGGCTCAGATCTGCCCTCTCCTGCTCCTCTCCCATCCCTGGACTCCGGTCTGTGAACCGACTTTTTCCCCAGCTGAGACACCAGGCAGCCAGCTGTTAACAGGCCAGGTGTCACCCAAGGTTGTGTGCGTGGCTCCCATGGAGCTGAATCCTCAAGAGTACCAACCAGTCTCAGCTGCTGGAGAGTGCTCCATCTCCCCCTGCCCCAATCTGAAAGGGAAAGCAGTAGGTGATGGGAAAAATAGCACTGCAACCCCATCGGGGACCAGGCTCTTGGCAAATTCTGTGTCTTGTTTAGTAGCTGATCCTAACAGCAACCCTGGGAATTGCAGACCCAGTCCCTGAAAGCAAGGGGCCTGAGGCAGAGATGTTGCAGGAGGGGCCTAGGCCGGCACCCCAGCGTGCAGGAGTGCTCCAGCTACCCCAGGACCACCAGGACTGCAGGTGAGAAGACCAAAGCCAAGAAAAAGCCAGCCGTGGGAGGCCTAGTGCCAAGGGTGTGGGGCGGGACCTCGTCATCCTGCCCCCGCCCCACAGGGATGGGGAGGGCACTGGGACAGCTGTCGCCTGGTCTGCAGCTGTTTCCATGGAGACCCAGGCGTCCTGACTAATGCAGAGACGACAATGTAACAGCAAACGCGGTCTCTAAAACAAGCCTATGTTTGGGGGCAACGGCTCCAGAGTGGGGCCCCTCCCGCATTCCTGCTCAGGGTGGGGGTGGGGAGGCTGCCTGGGGCACTGGCAGATCTAGGGGACAGAGCCTAGCTGGCCACAGACTGGCTGTACAAATGTAGAGCTTGAAGTCTTGGTGAGCCCATGCCCAAGCTCCACCCAGGCTGGCCCTTTAGGAAGGAGAGTGGAAGTGCCAGCCTAAGCAGAGGAGCCCTGGGAAAGAGGAAGGGACCTGAGGCCAGTCACAAGGACTAGGACCTCAAGGTGAAATCCTCCCTCCACATCCTTCCTTTCCCCGCTGTGGGCCTAGCACCCTCCTGGGCCCAGCAGAGAGGGGCAAAGCCACCCTGGTGTCCCTAGGCTCCAGAAGGGTTGAGCACAGGAAGCTGGCAGCTGTAGAGGATGGTCCCAGAAGCCGGAGGGCCAGGATGGGACAGAGGCTAGGTCCTAGCCAGCTGAGAAAGTCTGAGGGTGTCACCAGGGTGTCCCCACTCAAATATACCACAGCTGTCCCTAGGATCCTCCCTCAGAGATCTTCAACATGTGCACTTTCCTGAGTGGTACTGTGGCATCTCTTAGCCTCTGCTCTCTCTTCTGCACACCCCTCTTCCCACTGAGGAGGTCTCCCTCAGGTCATCTGCAGATGATATTGAATGTCCTTGCTGCTGGCATATCCAAGCCCAAAGCCTAGGTAGGCAGTGACTCCAGGGCAGGGTCCCAGAGTCCTGGAGCCTGGACATCCCAGGGCCTGCCCTGCCTCAGTGGGTTCTACTGTGCAGCTTGAGTCTCAGACTCCTCTGTGAAGTCGGGACGGGGCTGATGCCCACTCCCCAGGACGCCTGCCACTGTGCTTATACGGGGTCAGTGCCTAGCACCAGGGAAGTTACACAGCAGTGTAGCAGGGGGTTCTCTACCAACAGCCAGCACTCCCCCAGACGTGGCAGCCTGGCCCACCCCTGGCAATGAGAACAGGAGAGGCGAGGTCCCAAGCCCTCTCCTAACCAGCCCACTAGCCTGTTTGTGTCCAGTTGCCATAAGAACTTGGGACCCAGGGTTCAGCCCTCCCAGCAAGGGCCTGCCTTCCGAGTCCCTGGGCGCTCTGAGGACTGGACCCCTCCTCCCTCTAGCTGCTGACCTCAGGAAGCCACAGGGCGTGAGAATGGGGATAAGCTGGTCAGCAGCTGGGCTGGCCAGGCCCTCGCCTGCCTAGGCTGGAGTGTTCCCGCCTCAGAGTGTCGAGACCTCAACTCTCCCCAAACCCAGCTTCTATTTAACCTTTCTTGGCTTCATTATGCTTATCTGCAACATGGATGTAGCAACACTACTTGCTTCATGGTCTGTTATAAGGATTAAATAGGGTTAATAGGTATAAGGGCTCAGGGTCATAGGTGGAGATGACAGCTGACACAGTCACTGGTCCATCCCTCTCTTCCCTCACAGCTGCCATCTGTCTAGGCGCTTCTAGGCTCCCACGTTCCAGACCCTCCGGGCTTGGAGCTGGACTTATGCATACACTGGGTCGGGGAAATGCAGAACTCCTTTCTGCTGTGCCCACACTCGAGCCAGAAGGTGTGCAGAGTACAGACTCGGCTCTACCCCTGCTGCCCAGCACCCTTACCCCAGCTGCTTTTCCAGGCCTGTTCCTTTGCTCTTTCTCATCACTGGCTGTTATCTGCACAGCCCAGCACCCCTTCGACACCCAGACCCCAGCTCCCACTCCCTTAGCCCTCAAAGTCACTGCTATACCTGAATGGGCCGCATCTTGGGGGGACATGACTCAAGCTGCCTGTGGGCGCCCTTTGCCTCCTGTGGTGGACGATGTTGTACGATGTACTCATAGGTGGTGAGCTTGTGCCACACTGAGGGGGTGAAGAGAAGGCTCAGTGCAGTGAAAAGGATACCCAGTCCCAGACTGAAACCACTGTCCCCGTATGCACTGAGCCATGGAGTGAGACCAGGCCACCACAGAGAGCCAGCAGTGGGAAGGGGCACGACCTCCAGGCTCTACAGCCCAACTGGTACCTCCTGTGGCCTAGGAACCCCTATCCCCTGCAAAGCAGGTGTCGTGGGGGGCACTCACTGAGATAAATGTGGAAGCAGAGCAGGTGACCAAGCAGGACTGTGGAGAGCAGGCCCAGGAGGATGAGTAGGGCCGCCAGGGCCAGGATAGCAGGAGCCTGTGTCTTCACAGGGGCAGCAGGCAGGAACACGAACCACACATCCGTGAGATTCTTCAGGACTGCAAGGCACAGATAGACTGACCACAACAGGCCCCGGTTACAGGACCGGAGCAGGACTGGAGCCCAGACTGACCTTCAAAGTGGTGGCTGGTACGCAGGTGCATGGGATTAACAAAGAACTCCACGAAGACGTAAGTGGCCAACAGCACGAGGAGCAGGACACCCAGTAAAGCAGATGCCACACTGTGTAGAAAGAGCCTGGGCCCAGCCGTGGGCAGCTGTCAGCACCCGGGTGCTCCAGCTGGGTAAGAGCCCAGAGCTCAGAAGGACCCATGGTTGGGACCGGAAGCAAGGCTTCTGATCCCACAGCCCTAACTCCTCACGAAGCCAAAGGTGAAGACGGGCGGCCAGCCCTTTGGGTCTCCACTCTTCCCTGGTCCAGCAGAGGGAGGACCCCAAACCTACCCTCCGCAGTTCCAGGAGGCAGCCATCAGGAGCACACACGGATGCATTTCAGCACCCAGCTCCTCCATGGGCTCCCATCCCCGCCCGCCCCCCTTTATAGTCTCTATGTCCCGACTCACACATTCAGACCCACGCATTCCCAGGCACCCGTGCAGCCCGGGCCGGCTCTCACCGGTAATTCCTTTCGCCCACACAATTGTTGAGCCACTTGCAGTGGTGGTCGAAGCCGCGCACGCACTTGTTGCAGGCACTGCAATGCTTGGAGCGAGCGCTCCTACGGGAGGGGAGAGGGCACAATGCGGTTGGCCCACTCGTCCTCCCCCTCTCCGCAAGGCCTGGCAGGAGCGGCGGGAGTCCGCGGATGGAGCGATGGAGCGCCAGGTCTGGAGCGGGTTGCCCACCCGGCGCCTTCGCTGGACCGCGGGAATCGGCTCGGGGAGCGTGCGCGCCCTCTGGCGGCACTGCGGGGCGGGGCACCCGGAGGAGGCAGCGTTTCTCAAAAGCTGGGGACCCTGAGGCGGGAGGAGGTGTAAGGGATATTACAGTGTCCTACTGGGGGCTGAGCACCGAGTGACGGTGGTGTGAAACGCAAATGGGGCTTTCTTTCGAAAGGACCCCTGCGCGGTACCTGGAGACGATGCAGACTGGGACCAGGGAGAAGAAAGCAAGGCTGCCAGGCCCAGAGCCTGCATTGCTCTTCCCAACACCTCAATTTTTTGAGTAACTGTTTCCCTGCTAGTCTAGGGGAATTATACTGGCATTCTAACAGAAAACCTCAGCTTGTCTGTGCTCATCCAAAGGGAGCCAATGAAAACGGAGCAGGGTGACATCTGGGTGAACTCAGGGCAATTCACTGCAGATGAGGTGAGACCACATTAGGAATGCGATTCCCCCAGCCCCAAGGAGGGACTGAGGAAGTTCAAAGAAGTGTGAAGAATGGGGAGCCCCCCTCCAAAACTGGACAGAGTTCTAGATGGGCAGCAACTGCCCAAGCACCCACTGAGGAACAATGCACTAGTGAAGGAAAGGATGCCGAAATCCTCATCCCATGGACTCTCTTGGTCCGACCCCCTTCCAACAGGCTGCCTAAGTCTTTAGATTATAAGTATGGAGCTGGCCTTGGACCACAGCCTCATGTCCAATCCTCTCCTGAGACTGCAACGCTCTAGGACGGTGAGGAGGGGGCTGGAAAGGCAGTCTGGACCAGCCAAGGGGGTATGGGATCCACACATTCTGACTTGTTTCCCCCCTCCCAGCATGACCGGAAACAAGTCACTGGGCCTCTCTGGGCCTCAGAGTCCTTATGAGAAACTAGGATAACAGTATCACTTCCAGGTCCAGGCGGGCTGGTGTGCCACGTGACCTCAGGCAGGCCTCTCAGCCTTTCTGAGCTTTGGGCTCTTCCTCCTTTGTGGAGAAAGATGCTGCCCATCCTGCAGGGTGGTTGTTCATTAGCGCTTGGCACATAGTTCTCAAGTGTTAACTCCCCTCCCTGTCCCTACCTGGGAATGCTCGTGAGAGTGGGGTAGGGGGTGACTGGCAGAGTCAGTCAACAGGAATGTTTGTAGGTTTGTGGCCGTGGGTTTAGAAATGCTATTCCTCATCTTCTGTTTCCTACCTTCTCACCTTCTCACCTTCTCCTCCACCCAATTCTCTGTCACTCCATCAAAATTCTTGATGGTATAAGACGTGTGTTATCATGATGACTAAAACCCTGGGCATGCCCCTCTGCCCTGAGCTCCACGGACAGTTCCCCAGGCACATTCACTGCTCACACACCCTTGGTCCGCAGGCACTCACACATCCACGTCGCACAGATTGCAGTGCAGGTCTTCAATCACATGTGCATGCTGGCTGCGGTTGAAGATGGGCAAGGGCCCTGCATAGCTCTTGTCCCGCACATTGGTATCTGCTGGATCGATGGAGACAGCAGTCAGGTGTACCACGAGGTGGCCGACAAAGATGGCACCCATGCACTGGCCCAGCAGGTTAAGGGCTCATTCCACACTCTGCCAGCTGGGAACCCCACCCGTTTCCTGTGGCCAGAGAGCTGTTCTCCACCTCCATGTGACTCCCTCGCATAGAGACTCTTAGCCCGTGACACCCCCTACCTCCAGGACCCGAGAACTTCCTTGTCAGACCTCTCCAGTGTACCCAGCCCCAGATGGAAGAGGGGAGCGGCCATCTGGTAAGAGCTCACAAGGGCGCACTGCCTGCTGCTGCCAAGGGGCTCAAACACAGGGCCATGGCCTCACTGTTCCAGGCCTGGCACAGGCCCTGGCTGGTCTGACCTCCAGTTTTGATCTAGTTTCAGATTCTAAATGAAGTGAGATTGAAAGAGACCATCTTCTAAGGTTGAGGGACCCAAAATATAAGTCCTAAGCTTGTTTGTCTTTCTTTCACAGGAAGTCTGCTCTGAGAGGGAAAAAGCCCTTCTCTCTCGGTAGCCAGGCCAGATGGAGAACACTTGCGAATGGGGACTCATACACCCACTGCCGCCCTGACCTGGAGCCCAGGTACTTGGAGTACTTGGAACCCTGGAACTGAGCATCTAGGACGTCCTGACGCATTCAGGGCCTGACCAGAGACAGCATATCTAATTCCTGGGGCTGAAACATCTCTTCCAGGACCTGTCTGCTCAGTGATTGGACCAAATGCTGGACATAAGTGTGCTGACAACTAGCTGTAAAGTCTAAATGTGTAAAAATTCACCAACAGATTCCACCTAGGCAGCCATCCACCCTCCATCATTCATCTTCCATCCATAGACTGTCTAACCTCCTTTTTTCCCTTCCTCCTCCTCCTCCCAGCAGCCAAATTTCCCTACACGTCTGCAAGAGCCAGGCCCTGCCCTGATGTGCTGTACCCTAGTACCCTAGTTGAAAGAGACAATCTTGTGACCCATCAAAACCCCCCCACAGCTCTGGCTATGGGTCAAACCTTTACCTCTTGCCTGGGTTATTCCATAGTCTCCCGACTCTGCTCCTCCTCTCTGCGTCCTCTCGAGTCTGGCCCAAAGTGAGCTTTGAAGAGCTTGAACTCCTACGCTGGCTTTCAATGGCCCTGAAGCTAGAGTTTACTCTTCAGCTCAGTGCTGAGGCCTCTCATGCTCTGGCTCCTCCCAAACCTCTCTGGTGTCAACAACCACTATTTCTCCCCATTCCAGCCTCTCTTTGGACACACTGAATGTGGGCAAACAGACTCCTGCCTGCTCCAACCCTTCTCCTGCCCCCACAGCCTGGCTCATTCATTCAGCTGTTTACTGAGGTCTTTCTCTATACCAGGCACTGAGGGAGATGGCAGGAGCAACACAGGCTTGGTCCGCAGCCCTAAGGAGCCTACAGTCTCGTGGAAACACAAGTGTTAATGAAATCATGGGTTGGTTACAACAAAGAAAGATTCTCGGGAGTTTCTGTGACCTCAGCTAGGCTGAAGGGACCCAGAACGTTTCCCTGAGAAAGCATCGCCTTGGAAGGCGGAAAGGGGCCGTGGCTGGTTACGGGGGCTCATGACTGCCGTGCAAGAACGCAGGCCCATGTCACCAAAGTCTGGCTTTTCAGAAGGAACCAGAAATCTGGATTTTATGTTATGTCTCTCATTTTTTTAAACGTTGACAAGGAAATAAATAATTTTTAAAACTCACCTGCCAAAAGAACACTCAAGAGGTACTTTGTGTGTTAATTATCCCTCAATTAAAAAAAATTCTGTAGGCCAAACTGGTTCATGGGCTGTCAGTTCTTGACTTCTGACTTAACTGGGTGTTAGAGAGGTGAGGGGCTTTCCAGGCAGACCTGGTGTCACAACAGAGAACAACAGAGGAAATCATGTAAGAAGAGGCTGGGGAGATGGGCAGAGGCCAGAACACAGAGAGCCTTGAGCATCTTGAACCTCATTTCTTAAGGCAGAAGAAGCCATCAGAGGGTATTTACTGGGAGAATAGCTTTATCGTATTTGACTTTTGAAAGGGTACTGTGACTGCAGGGACACAGATGGACTGGCCGGACTGAGGGCGTGTGTGTGGGGAGAAAGGTTTGGCAACAAAACGGTGCCTAGGTAAGAGAAGCAGATGGCTGTGGGGACTAAAAGAGGACAACTGAATAGCTATTTAGGAGGTAATATCAATGGGACTTGACAACTGACTGGATACAGGTGACAAAGGAAAGGGGCAGAGTGAAGAGCAGCTGGACACGTCGGTTAAGCACCAGTGAAGAGGGAAGCTGTGAGCAGCAGGGGTGCATCTGGGCCTTGGTGTTCCTGGTGTAGGTGGCCCATCTCCTGCACCCACAGTACGCTGTGGGAGCCCCAACACCTGCAGTTACTGCGGGATGCTCTCTAGTCTGCAAAGCTTTCCTGCAGCTGGAGGCAGAGCAGCCCAGGGCTGCCTTGCTTATCTTTGTAACCCTGGGTCCCAGGCTGGATGCAGGCCAAAGGGGGGTACTTGGTACACATTATTACCCTCCCTCTTTCCTCAGGGTCCCAGGGGAGCCTGCAGAAGGAAGGTGGCTTTGACAGACAGAAGGAGAACCAGCCAGGCCTGGAAATGGAGGTGCTCTGTGACCCTCCACATTGCCCAGAGCACTGAAAGCAGAGAGAAGAAAACCCTCACACCATGCCACTACCTCAGAGTCGGGCTGCTTGAGCAGCTCTGCTGGTCTCACTAGGTACTAGCTGGGTGAGCTCAAGATGTCAGTCTCTCTGCACCCAATGTCTTCCTAAAGGGAGAGGAACACCTTCAGACTACTCTGAGGATCAAATAAGATAATCCAAGAACCCCTGGTTGGCACAGGGCCTGGCACACAGAAGTGCTCTTATTTACTGTTACTTGTTCTGATGGCACTCACACCACACCACACGGCGAAACCCAGGTCATCCTGAGTGAGAGATGTGCCCTTTCCAGGTCATGAGAGGAACATTCCATGAAACATTCTAGTTAACAGCCCTAAGTCCTATTGGTCACCTCAGGGAAAGTCATTTCCCAGCTACACAGCTGATGACTAGGCCCAGGGGCTAGTGGACCAGGAAACCCCCAGTGACATGGCTAGTGTCTGAGGATGGCAACTTTCTCTAGACTCCTTCTCCACACTCTGGCCCCTGTCACTCACCAGACCAGAGTTCTGTGATTTCCCTAGAGCGCATGCTCACATGTATGGCTCATGCGCTCTGGTGCTCAGACACATACCCTGTGTGCTCTCTGTCCCCACCCTGGGAAGTAGGCGGGACTCTTTCTGTCAGACAGAGGAGGAGGCTGAGACCCAGAGAGCTGGCAGAAGCTGCTCAGCCTGTGTAGCCCTGAGGGGGCAGAGCTGGGACCACACTCCTGCTGCTGACACTATGAAGCACTGGAGTTTGTCCTTGTGGACCTCCGCTAGCCCACCCTGAGCCGCCTCCCCGGGAGGCCCAGGGAATCACTGCCGCGAGGCACACCCGCCAGGGCACAGGCACAGGGGCACCCTCTGGACAGGAGGACATGGCCGCCTGCTGCACCCCAATCTCTCGGCCTTGTAGCCACATCCTCTGCTCCTGGGGGTTGTGACCAGGGCTGGGGCACTCACACCACTGGACTCCTGCAAGTTCATGTTTGTCACTGTTCCCAGGAGACCTCCAGGGCTTCTTTACCCCTCCTCTTGTCAAGTCAACCTCACCCTAAAAGGGCATGATTTTAAAATCAATGAGCTTTAAACAGTCCTGGGTACAGCATAATAATCTGTCCAAAATAAAACCACATTTTAAATGTACCAGAAACTTGTTTTGTAAAAGAAATCTACCATGACTCTTTTTGAAAAGTGAAAAATTCTTTCGTAAATGGAATAATTACTCTCTAACTTATCCCTTGTTGAGCTCTGGACACAATTAGCTTAAAGAGGGCTTCCAGGCGGTAACCTGGCTGATGAGGTCCCCTTCTGTGTGCGGCTGTGAATTCTCAGGGTGCCTTAGGTCTCTTGGCTCGCTGCATTGGGCAGAGGGGTCAGATGGAGGTTGGAGGCCAGGCAGGGGGCCAGCTGGTCCCCCCACCCCAGGGAAGAGACAAGGCCTGTCTCTGCTCTCTGGGGCTCTAGAGCCCAGCTTCAGGCCTCCACCATGTCCGCCATCCACTACCGCCACAATTCCTTGTACCAGCCCTACGCTTTCCCAAGGATACAGAATAGCCAATGGCCACCCAGTGGTGAGGCAGGAGGGGAACCAGGACCCCAAAGCCGATCACAGCGAAGAAGAGGTACAACAGCCAGGCCACGATCTGGAGCGGGTGAGGAGGCCAGCTCCACCCATTCCGGCGGGACCGCTGGCCCTGCAGCTCCGGGGAGGGCCTGCTGGCCTGTGTGGGTGCCGTCCACACGCTCTTCTCAGGGGCTGTCTTGTTGGAGGGCTTGTTGCAGATGTTCATCTCCAGAGGGAGGAAGAGTAGAGAGAGCATTAGCCTGAGGCGGCCCGGACTGCAGCCCAGAGCCCCTACATGCAGCGAGTTTTTGGCACGGAGGGAGTAGGCAGGGGTGTAAAACCACCTCCCAGCTTCTCTGTGGGGCACCCCATGCCCCAGCATGAAGTCAGGTAGGTGGGGAGGGAAGTAGTGGAGTGCTGGGCTCAGAGCCCCAGAGCCAGCTTTGGCCCAGGGCCCTGGCCAGCACAAGGTAGGAGGGCCCAGGGTTTATTCAGGACACAGTGTGGCTGCCTGTTACTCAGAGTGTCTGTCTCACAGTCATCAAAGCTGAACCCAATAAGACATGTTCTCATCTGCTAACAATATCAGGCTGGGGCCAGAGCGATGAGAACACATGCTGATTCTGTTACGATTAGTCACCTTCGTCCTGTGGCCCAAATGCAAGTGTCAGTGAGGCTACCCCTTACCATCTGCTAAGGGAAATAGTAAGTGGAGTTGTCCAGAGGGGGGGCTCTGACCTCTGTTTCTAGGCAAACATGTAATCCCTTTATGACTGGGGGGACCTTGAACAGTCTCCTCTATGCCTCAGAAGGGCTACCTGAGACTTCTTGGCTGGGGAGGAGCCAGCACTCAAGAGAGAGGGAAGGAATCCTCCTTGGTTCCCTCTAGCAGAGGAAATAACCGTGTTTCTTTAAGTAAAATCTGGGCCTGGAGCACTGGGGACAGAAAGGTGGTAGGAGGACATAAGGAAGCTCAGAGAAGGCCAGGCCTCGCCAGATCCTACCACCAGATGGCAGCACTCCCCCATGCCGCCATCCTTAGGCCCAAGCACAGGCCTACTGGCCAAAGTCACATGCAGGGCAGGCAGGGTGGGCCTGTCATTATAGGAAGAAGAGCCCCAGCCTAGTATCTTCCAGGCCTGAGGTGGGACTAGAGCCTAGGCAGACAGCACCATACTTGGGGAGACAGGCCAAGTTGGAGCTCTTAGTGGGAAGCCCAGGAGTTGGGGACAAAACCTTAGAACCTGGACTCTCATGTGTCCATGACTGTGGGCCTTCCTCACTTCTCAGTTCAACGAAATGGTACGTGACCTTTAGGGCCCACTAAAAGTATCTCCTCAGCCAGGGATACCTCAAGTGGAGTTGAGGCCCTCACACTCAGTCTTATTGGACAAGTCGCTTTGGCATTTGGAAGTCTGCCATCCCCCTGTCGGCCTGCCTCCCGTTACCCCAGCTTCCCCTAAGGGCAGTAAATGTGCTGTGAGTCACTCACCTCTGTTCCCCACCTGCCCTCCCCGAGCGCCCAGGACATACCTTGTACATAGAAGGTACTCAGTAAATGTTTGCTGACTTGAGAACATCTGGAACAGAAGGAAACGTGGGCATGGTAAATGATGTGGAATCCTGGTCCACCCAAAGCCACCTGGCCCGCTCTGCCCTGCTGCCAGTCTGCACAGCGACCATGCATCCGCAACCCCCACCTGGTTCTGCATAGGCATCATGCGCCCAGACCTCCTCCGCCCCGCCCTGCCCATATGCTAGTACCAACCGCTGAACATTCACACTTAGCCACTCTGCCCTGCATCCCACCTGAAGCTCAGAGCCAGCCTGGCATATCTGAGCCACCTCTGAGTAGCCTCATCTCAAAGCTAAATGAAGTGACTTTAGTTTACTTCCAGGGACTCAAATGAAATCCCTTGGCCATTTGCTTTGTCTTCAATAAGCAGCAGCAAAAGGTAAAGAAAAAGAGCCCCAGTTTTGGGGAAAACACATCTAGGTTCAAATCCTGGCTTTGTACTTACTAGCTGAGTGGCCTGAGTTTCTTCATCTGAAAAACGGGTTGAGTACAGATCAGCGATGCCGTAGGTAAAGCCTGACACATAAATGCTCCCTAAATGGTAGACAGCATAATTACCCTTAAAACGGCCCTCTGGGTGGGTGGTCCTCATCTCTCCAGACTGAGGCCACTGCATCTGATATCCTATGAGATTCATGTCCAAAGTGATGGGCTTGGTTGAAGTTGCTTTCTTACCCAAGAAACACAAAAGCTGGGCCCCTGGATTGCCATTCTAATCGTCTCACCTTTGATCAAAGGTGACAAAGGAGACTGAAAAGCTGGCATTGCTTTATTTTGGATCTCCCCAGTGGTAGCAAATCTTTGTCCTTGATTTTTGGAAACAGTCAAAGCTCACCAGGTCAAGCCCTGTGAATACATTTCAGCTGGGCGGTTGAGCTCAGGGGAGTGGGCAGACCTCTGTGGCTTGCCATTCTCTTCTCTAGTGACATCATACAAGGGCAACAACTTTGAAAGGAATCCATGGATTAGGATCCCGAAGTCCTGGCTTTCCGTTTGCCATCCTCACACCTGCAGAGCCCTATTTCTTGAGGGACTTTCTAAAGAAAACAGCCGAGTTACATGGCTGACATGTCCCCACTGCCTGGAGTGGGTTGGCAGTGGCCACGGGCACCCCAGCCTTGGTGCAGCCCAGATACCTGAGGTGAGAGGAGTCACCATCGGAGGCCAGAAGCTATACCAGCAGCCTTTGGGGTGGTTCTGACTGCAAACCAGGGTACCCTTGGCTCAGAGAGGTCCCCCTGATGAGACTGTGGAGGAGGGGACAGTGCTGTTAGGTCTGAGTCCCTTGCAGCAATGGCAGCAGTCTAGAGCAGAGACCCGAGCTGGTCAGGAAACATGCTACCTGCCCCAAAGCGTGGGCCAGTCAGCTCTTAACTGATGACATTTGCCCTTACAGAATTGGTGATAGCAAATACCTTTGACCCAAAAGATGTTGATTAAAAAGGCTGGGAGATCAAAAAGAATTCAAGAGGGCCTCAAGCATAGATGGGACCAAGCACTGTCACCAGAGCCAGGGACTTCTCTGGCCATTGCTCCCCATTCTGCGCTTCCCTGGGAGACCAGACCGGAAGGCCCGCGGCTCTCTCCTGGACAGTGTGGCCAGCTTCTGCTCTCACACCTCGGCCCAGCCAGCGCTATGGGGGCTCAGTCCTCTAAGTGCACTGAAGGTGTAAACAGATGAGGCCCGGCTCTGCCTTCAGGGGCTTTCTTTCTGGGGACCCAGACAGACCCAGACAGACATCAGGACAATGGGCAATGGGTATTTTGGAAGCCTTGCAAGAGACATCCATTCAGTGTGACAGAACACAGAGTGGAGGGGTTGGGGACAGCGGTGGGGCAGGCAGGGTAAAGAGGGGGCTTGGGAGGGAGGGGGGGAAAGCCCTGGGTGGCTGCAGGGTTAGATCACAGGGGTCCAGTGAGGAAGCTTGGGCACCATTACAAGAGCTGCAGGGAGTCACAGGAAGTTTAAAGCAGGAGAGTGACAAAGGTGATGGGTGTGTGGAAAAGCTTTCTAGTCACAGTGGGGAAGCGACACCAGCAAGCTGGGAAGGGGAGGGGGCAGTGACACACAGCAGCTCAGCAGCCCTGTACTTTGGGAGGAGATGGTGGTCGTCCAAGGTGGAAGTTGAGGCCACAAGCCCCACCCACCCACCCAGTGTCTGCAGCTGCATCTTTGGTGGGCTGAGAGATATGCAGGCCTTGATAAAAGATTTTTCATGAACCTTCTGCTGCCACAGGACAAATCACAGAGTCAAGCTGGCAGAGACAGAGGGAAGACAGGAGGGGAAAGTTCCCATGGAGTGTTAAGAACCAAAGGCAGCTGTCACCTTGTAAGCTGAGTACCCACCTGGCTTCTAAGGTGGGCTGGAGGGGTTGTGCATGCCCTTCCTTTTCCCAACAAGGTGAAGCCCAATGCCAAAATGATGATACTCTGTTCATGTTAACATTCACTTGCTAAAAGCCTACAACAGCCTTTTCCAAATAAAGTTAGGCTATCTCCATTTTGTTAAATAAGGGAATTCATAACATTTCAAGTTCTCACTATGAGAAACGTAGAACATGCGGCAGTAGAACAGTTGCATGACTGATCTACTTCCCTCTTGCCCACCTCTGCTCCCACAAAAAAATATTTAGAAATGTGATTCTGAATTTCATGCATGGTGTTGTCCAAAGAACCAAAGTAAAGAGAAAAGTACCAGCCCTGGAGAGGGCATTCCTGGATTCCTACAAGATGGCTCAGGATTTTAGGGAAGAATCAATTCAATTACTAAAGAGGGTTTGCGGAGAGAGGCCATGGAAGTAGGAGGATCAGAGGAGTGATGGAGTCAGAGAAAAGGCTTGCAGAGCCCAGAGACCTGAGCCCACAGTGCAGAGAGGCAGCCTGGAGCAATGGACCAGGGCTAAACCCAGAGACAGAGCAGGTTCTGGTTCCTACACTGTGCTCACGGATTGAGGAGCATGGGTAGGGGGCGCAAATTTCACAAAGTCACCTGTGTGGGTCTCTCCTTCGCTCACCTTTCAAAAAAATTAGCTAGAAGGCAATTTGACAAAGCCTACCAAGCTTTAGAACACATATAGCCTTAGGCCCACATTCCATCTCTAGGTATTTATCCTATACATATCCCCACAAAGTACACAAAGATACATTGCAGTCTTGTTTGTAAGAATAAAGGACAAGAAACAACATAAACAAACTATGGCACATCCACACAATGGAATGCTATTTAACATCAAAAACAAGGCGGGGGAAATGACAGGTAAGTGGAAAAACAAGCTGTGTGATGGCTGTAGAGAATGCTACCCTGGGGGGGGGGGGGCACAGACACCTGTGTTCCTGCGCACTGGTGCTCTCTGGGCCGAAGTACAGGACGGCAGAGTGGCAGCCTCTGGGAAGGGATCTCATGGCTGGGAGTGAGACAGACTTGCTTCAACTGTGTACTCATTGGTACTGTTTGATTTTTCTTTGTTTCCCATGTGCATGTACATGTACTACTTTTTTTTTTTTTTTTTTTTTTTTTTTGTAATTTTTCCATTGATTTGAGAGAGAAGAAGGGGGAAAGAAAGACGGAGGGGAGGAAGAAAGAGTAAGAAGCATCAACTTCTTGTCCACTTAGTTGTTCCATTTAGTTGTGCACTTATTGGTTACTTCTCATATGGGCCCTGACTGGGGATCGAACCTGCGACCTCAGTGCACCAGGATGACCCTCTATCCACTGAAACTCCCAACCAGGACCCATGTACTGCTTTTGAAAAAAGTTTTGTTAAACAATAACTAACTAAGCCGTGTCACCTCTGGCCCTTCGGGCCCCACTAGGCTGCCATGTGAACCAAACCCGCTCACGTGATCCAGAGTCCTGCACCACGCCAAACAAACAAGGAACTCTTCCCTGACAACCATACAAGAGGGCTGCGTTTCAGTTCACTGCTTTCTCAGTCTGGAGAGCAATTCTGACTCATTCAGCTGCAAAGCTGTGAGGAAGAGCCACAGATCTCCCTACCAGCTGTTGGGGGTCTTATCCAAGTCAGAATCAGATAATGAGACAGCACAACAGAGGACTTGCTGGGCAGGACCTTGTTCTAGTCCTTGGCTAAGGGCCAGCTCCTCATGACTCCTGAACCCATAGGGAAGGTACATGCCGCAGGAAGGTTTTGCTCCCAATCATCTTTTTTTTTTTTTTTTTTTTTGAGAGAGAGACAGACAGAAAGGGAGAGAGATGAGAAGCATCAACTCTTAGTTGCATCACTTTTTAGATGTTCATTGATGGCTTCTCATATGTGCCTTGACTGAGGGGCTCAAACCGAGCCAGTGACCCCTTACTCAAGCCAGTGACCTTGGGCTCAAGCCAATGACTTTGGGCTTCAAGCCAGTGACCTTTGGGCTCAAGCCAGCAAACTTGGGATCACACCGATGATCCTGCGCTCAGGACAGCAACCCTGCACTGCAGCTGGCGACCTCAGGGTTTCGAACCTGGGACCTCAGTGTCCCAGGTCAACACTCTATCCCCAGTGCCACCACTGGCCAGGCCCAACCACCTTTTATTTTGACTAGAGGATTTATGGTTGCTGTGAGTGATTTTCTATGGATATTTAAAAAAATAAGTTATTTGTTTTTCTCCCAGGATCTGCTTTTAAAATAATTTTCATTTAACATGCCCAATTTAACCACCTAAAGGAGGGCAACTGTTTTACAGTATAAAAAGTCTTTTGTCTTTTTTTTCTATTCTTTTCTTTTATTTTTTTACTGAATCCAGAGAGAGGAAGGGGGTAGGGGGAGACAGAAGCATCACACTGTTCCTGTATGCGTCCTGGCCAAAGACTGAACCAGGCACCTCTGCATTGCAGGACAATGCTCCAACCAAGCCCACCATCCAGCCAGGGCAGCATAAAAAGTCTTTTAAAAAATGTTTAGGGGCAAGTACTTTGCTTATTAAATTCCTGATAGGTACCAGAGAAGTCTCTGGCCTTCAAATTCTATAAAGTGGCTATAGTTTAACTAAGAGATGCCCTTCATGACAACTCCCAGAAAATAAACTGGAACTTCCAGCCCTTCTCACAGACCTCTCCAGTCACTGGTCTCAGATGAGGCTGGGCTCCTGACATAAACAACACGCAGAGGTCTGATGCTAGGGCAGGAAAAGCTCACAACTTCAGTCATTCCTGAGTTGAAGTGGCCTGCAAACATTTTCTGTGCCATGCTCTCCCTGAAGCAACCACTGTAAACGGATTCAAGTTAAGCCAAGGAGAGGGGACAAGGAGGAGGGAGTAACGTGGAGCAGAAACAAGGCCAATGAGCGGAGGCAAGGTCTGTTGATTTTAACCAGGAAATCAACTCACATGATTGTAGGAGTAAGCCTTGAGGAACACCCACCAAGAAGCAGTCACTAAGAACAAAGTTGTGACAACAAAGAAAAACAAAAGAAAAAAAAAACTGGCTAATTAAGCACCAGTGTTGCTTTTATTCTGCCTCGTGAAGATTATCTGCTTATAAACCCATCTCCCACAGTGAACCACCAGTTACACAAAAGCAGGGACCACCCGTCATCCATTTCTAAACCCAGCTCTCTTTCAATAAGGGAAGTCAAGCCACTTCTTACCATCTCTGCTGCCATCACCCTAATTCAAGCCTCCATCAGTGATCCCCTACAGAGTTTCAATGATAACTGCCACCCGCATTTAGAGGTCACTTCTGCGCCAGGCACTACTCTAAGTGCTTTGATGGAATTCACTTCTTAAACCCACACAACTCTCTTGAGTTAGGTCCTATCATTTCAAACTGTTCTTATAGACCTTCCCAGTCTCTGGTCTCAGAAGTAGCTGGCCCTCACTTTCTCTCTTATAAACAACATGCAGAACATCCCCCTTTCACAGATGAGACTAAGTTCATGTAGGAGGCAGAATTAGAATGACCCTCAACTGACTTCTTGGTGCTCCCTGTCACCACCATGCTGTCCACAGCAACAGAGTGAGGTGAGCTTTTCAAAACTTGAAACTTCATCTAAACACTTTGATGGCTTCCTCCTGCTGCTAGGATAAAGTTGAAAATCCCACCACATCCTTCAAGGCGCTCTCACCCTTTCTGTTCTTTAATAGTACTTTGCTGACTTCAGACTTTTGCAAATGCCTTCCCTCTTTCAGAAACACCCCTCCCCTGCCCACAATGCTGGCTCCTTCTCAACTTTCAGGTCTTAGCTTCAGTCACCTTTGACAGCAGACCTTCCCTGGCCACCTCCTTCCATGTCAACAGCGGAGCATTTATGCGCACCTGAAATTACTTTAGTTGTCTTTTGGGCGCCTATATCCTGCACCCCTCCCCTGAACACCTCGTGAGGGCTGGAGATTGGCTGTTTGGAGCCCTCTGTGGCCCCGCCCCTGGCACACAGTAGGCTCTCAATACAGATCTGGAAACCTGGTAAATACTGGAAGAAAGCTCCGCTTCTCTGACGGAGCCCTGGAGCCAAGGCCGCGGGCTCCAGGCCGAGGCGAGCGCAGAACCCGGCTGGGCGGCGGCAGCCCGGCCCGGTGGCTCAGGCCAGGCTTCGAGGTGAGAACCGCGGCGGTAGCTCCTCACCTGCGCGTCGTGGCGGCCGAGCCAGATCGGCCCTGCCAAGGTCACCCAGCGGTTCAGCCCTCGCGCCTGGCTGTCCACCCTCCCCAGGGAAGCTGCGCTTCAGACCCTCGCGGCCGGGACGGCCCCCGGGACCGGGCGGCGGCGCACCCCGGAGTGGAGCCCCATCCCGGGCTGCGCGGCGGAGATTAGGCCGGCGAATCTAGGGCTCGGGCTCCAGCGGGCTGGCTGTACAGCCGGGCCAGGCCGAGGCGGGATGGACCTCGTCCGGCGCTGGACCCGTTCCCCTGGCAACGGCGCGCGCTACGGCGCCCCACAGCGGCCAAACCGCGCTGCGTCACTTTGCGCTGGCACCGCGGCTGAGCTGTGGCTCCTCAAGGACCCCTTGAATCCTCACCCGACCCGTTCTCCATTTCTTTACAGCTTTTATCCTAGAAAACTCATTCCCCCATCACCCCAATCCACAGCTTGTCTTCTCAAAATTCTAACTTGTTCCAAAGAGCCCCCCTCCAGCTTCTCCCGAGACCACTATTCTCAGGGAGATTCCTACACATTTCATAGAGTTTGTGCAGGGCACCCGACTTACCATGGGGAACACCCGCAAGATCCCTGCTCTTCATGGAGATTACAGGATAAGGCGAAGACAGAACTAGATAAGTAAATAAATATGCAGGTTTCCCATAATATAAAGTGTGAAGTATATTTTTATTTATTTATTTTGTGTGTGGCAGAGACAGAGAGAGTCAGAGAGAGGGACAGATAGGGACAGACAGACAGGAACGGAGAGAGATGAGAAACATTAATGCTTCATTGTGGCTTAGTTGTTCATTGATTGCTTTCTCATATGTGCTTTGACCCTGGGGCTACAGCAGACCGAGCGACCCCTTGGTCGAGCCAGCGACCTTGGGTCCAAGCTGGTGAGCCTTGCTCAAACCAGATGAGCCCGCTCTCAAGCTGGTGACCTTGGGGTCTCAAACCTGGGTCCTCCACATCCCAGTCCAACGCTCTATCCACTGTGCCACCGCCTGGTCAGGCAAAGTGTGAAGTACTGTGTGTCCGTAAAGTCATGGCGCATTTTTGACCGGTCACAGGAAAGCAACAAAAGATGATAGAAATGTGAAGTC
This sequence comes from Saccopteryx leptura, assembly GCF_036850995.1. NCBI lineage: Eukaryota > Metazoa > Chordata > Mammalia > Chiroptera > Emballonuridae > Saccopteryx > Saccopteryx leptura. Next base: position 17,850,325 of record NC_089511.1, read on the forward strand.
TGCACCAAATAAAAGGAAAACCCTCCCAGTTTCATACCTATTCAGTGCAGTTCGATGTAGGCTCACGCACAGATTTTTCAGGGCTCCTTAGGTAGCTATCCCGTATAGCCTCTACAGACTCGTCACTGACTGACGGCCTACCAGAACGGGGTTTCTCTACCAAACTGCCGGTTTCCTTCAACTGCTTATCCCACTGAGTAATGTTATTCCTATGTGGTGGCGCTTCGTTATAAACACACCAATATTCACGTTGCACTTTGGTCACTGATTCGAATTTAGCGAGCCACAGAACACACTGAACTTTCCTCTGTACCGTCCATATCTCGACTGGCATGGCCGTAGGCTGTTCCGCTGTATACACGGTGTTACATCATCATCTGCACATGCACACATGCTGCCACCTCATCCTACAGAAACTGGGAGGGTTTTCCTTTTATTTGGTGCAGATTTCACATTTCTATCATCTTTTGTTGCTTTCCTGTGACCAGTCGAAAGTGCACCATGACTTTATGGACACACTGTATATATATAATAGCTTAAAATATGTTGTGCAAAGTAACTCCCTTATTTATTTCTTTTAACTCAGGCATAAATCCTGCTAGGAGCCCCCATCTTTCGGGCTGGTGGGAAATTCGATCTTGGTCTTCACTAAGCTCCTCTTACCCAAGTTATTCTAAGGAGCAGGATCTCCTACGGCAACATTCTGAAAAGCACCCTCTGGTCCTGGGTCCTCTCTGGCACTGAGCCATAGCCATTGTCACATCCACAAGGACTTTCAGGCCTTAGGCTCTGTGGGGCCATGCCTGCTTCCCCCGGGGCAACACAGGACAGGCACCTGCTACCTCTGTTCCACAGCTGCGGACTCTCTCCTCTTTCTCTGCCTGGGGAACCTCCCTGTGGACCCGTTATCCCTGAAAGCTCTCCCCTTTTCCTTAGGGACAGTCAGACTGGACTCGCCCATGAACTCGGGCTTTCTTAAAAGAAAGGAAGAGGCTTTGTCTTCCACTTTCCTGCCAGCTGCCATATCCACATCTCCAAGGCCTTAAAATGGTGAGTGGCTAGTTACCTGCTCAAAATGGACTGGCCAGAACACATCCCAACCTCTGAAATGCATGCTCCCAAGCATATGATAACAACAACATAACAAATCCTGCTCTGTCACATGCCAGTTGTGAGTCTTGTGCAAGTGACTTTATCTCTCTATGATTTAAAAGCCTTGTTTCTAGGACTGATAAACTCAAACTTGATGTGGAATAAGGATCAGTGTTGCTCTGGCCTCAGAAATACAAGAAGTCTCCTCAAGTCTTATCTGGAGTAGGAGAACTGAGGGTCAAACAGAGATAGTAACCAGAAATCAAAGTAGAAAACAAACCCTGTATCCCCACAGGAAAAAGAAGGTCCCAAGAGTCACAGCTGTCTAGACCTGGGGCCACCCTCCCTCCCAGGCACCTCTCCTGAATTTCCCATTGGTATCTAGGTACAACACGTCCCTACACGCCCTCTGTCCTTTCCACAAACCTGCTCTTCCCCTTGGGCCCTCCAAAGGGCACTACCATCTACTGAGTCTCCTCCTAGTCCTTGCCCATCTAACCCCAACAGTCCCCAGACCATGCAATCCTCCCTCTAAAACATGTCCTGTGTTCATTCTTCCCACTCCACTCCAGCCCAGACCACCAGCATCTTTGTTGCTGACTCTGCAGCAGCCTCCAGTCTGGTCTGCCTAACATCAGCCTGCCTGCTTCCAGTCCATCCTCCTCTTAGCTGCCAGACTTGTCATTCTTTCTCGTAATTTGTTAAAGCAGTGGTAATCCCACTTTAACAAATTAAGCCCCCAAAGATGTTTACATCCTAATCTCTGGAACCTATGACTATGTTACCGTACATGGCAAAAGGACTTTGCAGATATGAGTAAGGATCTTGAGATGGAACATTATCCACCTAGAGACAGTGTGATCACAAGGGCCTTATAAGAGAATGTGCTGCTGAAAGCATAGGTCAAAAGAATTTTAAAACCCTACACTGCTGGTGTTGAATATGAAAGAAGAAGCCATGAGCCAGGGAATCCAGGGGCCTCAATAGCTGGAAAAGATAAGAAAACATATACTCTCCTGGAGCGTCCAGAAGGAACCAGTCTGCCTGTGCCTTGACTTTAGCCTTATGAGACCCATTTTAAGCTTCTGACCTCCAGGACTGTAAGATAATACATTTGTGTTTTTTAAACCACTAAATTTGATGCAATTTGTTATGGCAGCAACAAGAAACTAGTACAGTAAGTTTCAAATAGAGTTAAGTACACATACATGTAAGCAATTACAGCTGTTTCATTTGAAACAAAAAGGCAAGTGACACTCAGTGTCTGTCTGAGTGACTCCAGGTCAGGCCCTCTGAGGACTCCTTCAGGCCAAATTTGCTTTTTAAAGGTATAGGCAGTTTAATCACATTCTTCTGAATTTGTCATCATGCTGTGGTCTCCAGTCCAGAGTCGGAGACTGCCCAGGCCATCATCGACTGAGGAAGGCCACAAATTGCCTGCTCCCAGGCAGACGAGTGGCAAAAATCTTCCTAACATGAAAACATCACTGAACCAGTCTTCTGTTTAAGATAAGCAGGGTTTCTTTGCCTTTAAACAAATTGAAACACCAAAGCATGGCTCCCACCACCCCGCTCAGCAAGCTCTTGTCCACCTCCTCATCCCTGTGCCTGTGAGGCTTGTGCAATTCCTGGAACCTGCAGTGTTCACTCCTACCCCCAGGCCTTTTCCCACAGGGTTCCCTTCACGTGGAGTGTTGTTCCAACTCCTCCCACCTCCTCTGGCCAATTTCTATGAAAATGTGACACATTTTTCTGGAACAGAAGTCAGTCCCTAGGGCAGAACTTGTTCCTGCCCAGAGCTGCTTTCCATGACCTACAGGGCAGGTCTGCCTAGGGTAGAAGAGCCCAGACCACAGGGAGGAAAAGCCCACTGTGGTTGTGAGGGCTTGTGCTTACACGTGTGCGAGAAGTTCCCAAGCTGGCTTACATGGCTCCTAGGATTGCCGGAAGATACTCCTGGGCGGGCGGCCGGGCGGGCAAAGGCGGCTCATCCTGCCCTGGGCCAGAACCAGCGGCCCATCCTTAGTGCCAGTGTTTGCCCAGGCTTCCTGGGGTTGTCGCTTGTCCCAGGGCAGGCCAGTGGTTATGCATTTCAACCCTAGTTCTGCCAGTCACTAGCAGGACAAATTCCTTAACCTTGCTAATTCTCAGTTTGCTCCTATGTGAAGTGGGGTAACAATAGCTATTACAGTGGGTGGTAATGAAGCCTGAAAATGTGGTCAGGCCTATAAAAACAGAGTACTCAGTTGGTAGTAAACACTGATACACATAATCTAGACCATATTTGTCTTTCTACCAGGAATGATGCTATCCATTTCATCAACTAATAGAATTAAGTTTTAATGATCAGTTTAGCCTGGGTGGGACGAGGTCAGCCACAGCTCTTGCTTGAGTCCACTTCATCTGGGTCACAGTACCCTTTCCAATGGGCCCTGGATGAGTCAGCCCATCCACTTGGCCGGTCCCCATGACCACCAGCAGCTCTTGCCCCAGCAAGCACAGCGGCCTCCTGGCTGGTCTTTCTGCTTCCATTGTAGGCTCCCCACACTGTCAGTCCATTCTCCTCACAGCTTGTGGCTGTCTTTTTTTTTTTTTTTTTAAGCCAAGCTGATTATTTTACTTCCTGCTTACAACCCTCAGTGACTCTCCCTGCTCCCCCAGGGAGCAGTGTTTCTATATGCCATAAAGTTAGAATCAAAACCTCCTCCTCACCACAGCCTCCAAGACCTCCTTTGCCCTATGGCTCCAGCTGACCCCTGCAGCCCTCTGGACTCCCTTTCCTCAAAGGAGCAGGCTCCCTCTACACAGGGCCTTTGCACATGACATTCTCACTGCCTGGAACATCACTTTCTCCAAGAGAGTTTTCTCTCACCCTCAAAATAGAAGTGGCTTTGCTGCCACATAGCACCAGGGGACTCTGCTTTCTAGTTCCTTCTGTGCAGTGATCAGATCAGGGGCTGTCCCTCCAGCCAGACAGACCACAAGGAGAGGAATGTGTTTTTCTAGCTCGTGATGGCTTCCCTAGCACAAAGCCTGGGTCATAGTAAGCACTCAGTTGAAGTTTATCGAATGAAGGAAGGAGGAAAGGAAAGAACAAAGGAAAGGACGGTGCTATTTATAGGAATTCTTTTGTGAGGCCTTTTGTGAAGTAACTACTACTTGCTGACTTATTTTTGGTGTAAAATTGACTTTCCTTATATTACCGTCCCTTCGTAGTAAAACTGTTTTTTCCATGTCCCTCGTAAAAGTTGTTTTTTATTTGCTACACTCAAGATATTTTCCTCCCATTAATTTTTTCTTGTTAAGTGATTTTTACGACCACTTTGTGCTTCAAGAAAGAACTGCCGTTCGGTATTTAGAATATTCTCCCAGCTTCCTCAGTGAGAAGGCTCTGGCAGCATTCCCACTGTTGACTATAACCAGGGCAGCTTGGAACACGATGTCACCCCTCCAGAACTCTCTCGGATCTAGATAAAACTTACTCTGTGCCTCTAGTTGGGAACAAGGTGTTTGGAAACAGCACCTTATGCAACAGAGCTGCTGCAGGGCCGTCCCTTGGAGGCAAATGAAATAAAATCATGGTGTGTGGAAAATGTGTCCGCAGAGTCCTAGGAAGCAAAGATTTTAAAGTTTCTCTGCCAGTAATTCAGTTTTTTATGTTATGTTTCTTGGAAAACTGAAGGCTTATATTTACCACATGTGTTACCTAAGATGCAGAAAGGGGGGAAAATGGTACCCTGCTGTGGTAAGGATTTCCGTGGCATCCTGGTTAAAGCTGCCCTTTTTGCAACCGACCTCCACCCAGCCATGCACGTGCTCCCTGGGGAGGGGTATTCCCACTCCCCATGAAAGCTATCACTTTGCTCGCTCATTTCTGTGGGGAAAGGCACGTGCATGCAAAGTTGTTGCCTGTTCCTACTTTATTACAGAAATACACAGGGCTGAGGCACCTGCATTTTTTCCTCGAATACTTTAAAGCAGATTATATTAGGGAACTTCTCAGGCCCATTCCCAGTGGAATTTCCTTTGAGTGTTCATGTCTCGAAACCTTATGTAACCTGACACAATTATCTGAAAAGGCTCAGAATCCAAGAGAGCAGTGTTCTGAGCTAGGAATGAAGGTCAGAGCTGGAAAGGAAGTGTTCTCCCCTGCCTGGGGACCGGGTCATGCTTCACTATGACAATGCTCAATTCACGTTCCAAAGAAAAATGCCAACCCCCTGGCACAGCGACCAGTGGGTGCACTTGCTTCATCTCTTTGAACAGGGAACCACTTAATGAGCTGCTCGAGGGATGTGACAAAGCCCCCGACCTAGCTGGCAGTTAAAAATATTTCGATAATCACCTTGAACAACTGGCCTTTCTAGGATGGAAACGAGAGTGGCTTGGGTCCCTTGTAGGGGGGATAACCCCTTCCACTGACTCAAAACTCAAACCCTCCTGAGCCCTGGGGGTGGGGGAGTCTCCTGTCAGCAGTTAGTGCTGCAAATGGAGTTATATGTGGGGGGTCTGGAAACCATATTTTCACCAAGTAGTCGGTCCGGGTGACTCTGACTCAAGCCCCAGCCCAGGGCACAAATCAGGAAATTAACACACACACATCCCCCATTCTTGAGAGCCCTTGGGCCTAGAAGCTTCTTTTTCTCCTTTGGTTTTCACTTTTAGAAATCCTAACCCCGTTCACTGTTTGCATACTAGCAGCAAAGGACCTCCGGACCTCCGAGGAGAGCAGGCACCACTCATAGGTGGTTGGCTTTTCAAGGAATTTGCTGGAGAAAACTTTAGGACAGGCTGTGAACAAAACCTCCTTCCATCTGGTTTCAGTTTATTTAAAAAACACACACACAGACCTCCCCACCAGTAATCAGAAAACAGCCTCAGCTTCCACCGGGCTGGTATTCGCCACCACGGGTGGGGCTGAATTATGTATATGCAAATAAAGTAAACCAGTCAGCCAACAGCAACTAAGTTTTGTATCTCTTGCAGTTGTTCTGCCCAGAAAAGGCCTGAATCAGGGGTGATGGAAGCTGTAAGGAAGCAAGTTTTGGAATTAGTTTTAACAACTTGCTTTAATTCTACCGTTGGGAGACATGTTTCTAATCCAGAAGCAAATTTTAAAAGGTCGATGGTCTTCTGCCTAGTGATTGCCCACTGCACAATGCCAAAGTCCTAGGCTGAAGGCGAGGGGGCAGTGCGGCGTGATGGTCTGATGGTTAGGAGCGTAGTGCCTGGCCAGCTATGTGATGTAGGGCGCGTCATTTAACCTCTGTGAGTCTGCTTTCTTTCATATAGGAAGGGGATGATGATAGTACCTGCTTCATAGTGAAAACGTGAGGATAGTAAGTAAATAAAGTATGAGCAAGTTGGATACAAAAGACAGGCATACGGCAAACAGTAAATGTAACAGAAGCTTATGAATAGCCCAAAGCCACACAGCAAGATCCAAGAAGGCCAGTTTCACCTGGAGTCAGCCAAGCTCTCCGGGTAAGTGTTCCCAGCTGGGGCTTGCCTTTCCCTTGGGCTGGCCCAGAAAACCCTTCAGGAGACATTATTTTAGTATTTCCCAAACTCGAGGGCCCTAATTTCCAAACACCTGCCTTCAATCTCAGAGGCAAACTAAAAGTTCAGAGGAGAGTTTGAAAGCGTATGTTATGTTGCTGCCTCTCACTTTCCCTTCTCCCCTCTTCCAGGGACCAAAGGAGCCGATTTCCAGGTACACAGTCTAGATGGGGTACCGTGGAAAATGGAGAGGGGTTCAGTTCATGCCCAGAGCACGAGGAGGTGAGTCAGCTATCTCCCAGCCACGTGAGTGATATGCTGGGGACCACAGGCACCCAGCCACCTCTGGGCTCAACCCTTGCATGTCCATAAGCACCTCGGACTCTGTCCAAAAGAGTCCTCTCTGCCCCTCGTCCGCATTCAGCAACAGGACTCCCAGCCTCCATTCTTCCCCTGTCCCCAAATCCTTTTCCTGACCAACTGGAACAGGGCCTCATTTGCTTAAGATCATCAGCAGCTCTCCTGTCCCTCCTCACGAAGTCTAAGGAGCCCAGCAATGTGGCCCAGCGTAGCACAGTTCTCAGGAGCCCGGACTTTGGACTGAGGGACACCTGGATTTGAATCGTGGGGCTGGTCCAAGATCCAGACTCAAGTGTATCTGAGTTTGAGACCTTGAACCATTTTCTCAGCCTCTGGAAGCCTCAGTTTCCTTGAATGTAAATAGTAATAATGCTACTCCCTACAAAGGGCTAGGGTGAGGCCCGTGCACCCCAGGGCTGGGACAGACCAGGAGCCTTGGAGGCCAGCGCGTGAAATGAAGAGTAGGGGTGGACCTGTGGTGGCGCAGTGGGTAAAGCGTCAACCTGGAAACGCTGAGGTTGCTGGTTCAAAGCCCTGGGCTTGCCTGGTCAAGGCACATATGGGAGTTGATGCTTCCAGCTCCTCCCCCCTTCTCTCTCTCTGTCTCTCTAAAAATGAATAAATAAATAAAAATAAAAAAATAAAAAAAAGAGTAGGGGTGATGTGGGGGAGGGTGCTGTCAGAACCAGGAAAGATGAGGCCATCTTCGGGCATGCTGAGTGTAAGGGGCTTAAGCGTGTCCAAGGGAGGCATCTGCAGGCACGTCCAAGGGGACATGTGGGCCCGGAGTCCAGAGCGAGGCCTTGGCTGGAAAGGAGCGTGGGAGTCACCAGCATGTGAGTAGGAAGATGAGCTCATGCTGAAGGGAGTGGGTGTCCACAGCCAGAGGCCCCCCCGAAGAAAGAGAAGCTCCAAAGAGGAGCCTGAGGGGTGGGGGCCCCCTCAGCGGCGGCCTCACCGGTGCCCCCGGGTCGAAGGGGCTGGGGCATGAGGACTGCCCCCACGGGAGAGGCTTCAAGGAAGCTAAGTTAACTGAAGGCAGAGATGTGTAGGGTGTTTGGGGGCTAAAATGTCATTGAAATGAGAATGGCAACGGTGATGGTTGACAATTTTAGAGAAATGTGGCTGAAAATGGGGGAGGGGAGTGCGTGAGAACAATGCTTGCGGAGAGGGAGAGAGGACTGAGGTAAAAGCAGTTCTTGATTGTGGTTCCTTCCCAGTGGGAGAGGCCAGAGCCTGAGTTCTGGCCGCTGGGAAGGGCCCAGCAGTTAGTGTATCATATCCGTGTGGCCCGCCCAGCACAGGGCCCAGCACGCAGTGGGGACCCAATAAAAGTATGCTGTCTTCGAGGATGGGATCCATAACCCAGGTGGAGGGACTGGCCATTGGGGCCCCTCTGCCGTCAGACCAGGAAGTTGGGGTAATGGGGTGCCAGGGGTGAACAGAGTGCAGGGTAGGGCCTCTCTGGGACTCTGCTGCCTCCTCTGAGCTGGACCAAAGGGAGGAAGTGGTGATAAGGGAGTGCCTGACTCCAGGAACCCTACTGTGTAGTCAGGGGGTAGAGCCTGAGCTTTTGAAGGCTGCCACTTGGCACCCCATGCCCAGCACTTTTATTCCCCCCATATTCAAATCCGACAGTCATTTTCACTTTTTCCCCTTCAGAGCCATGCCCTCCCCTAACGGCCAGCAGATGGTGCCAGTGAGCTGCTGGACTCAGCTGGAGGAGCCGGCATCCAGCCCCCCAGCCTTCCACCCACTGCGCGGCCCTCCGGAGCCTGGGGGCATGCGAAGGATTTGGCTCACCAGCTTTCTGACAGGGGCTGGGGGATGGGGACAGGACTAGAACGGAGGGAGGCTATGGGCTCAGAGGCTTTGCTCCTGGTTACCCTTCATTCCTGTCCCTGCCAGGCCCTGCCTTATCTGCTGGGGCTCCTGCCCCCTTCCCTTCTCTTCCCTGGAGGCCCCTGCCAGCCCAGACTCCTGGGTCTGGCAGAGGCTGGTTCTCTGCCCCTGGGCAGACACAACCTGGCACCGGGCCCCAGACAGGGCTGGGCCAGCCACTCCCAGCTGTGACTGCCCAAACCACCTTCTTTCTACTTCCAGAATATCTCCTCCTGGTCAGCTTACCCCTTCCCCAAGAAGGAGTCACAGGAGGCTAAAGCATTGATCCTGGGAAGAAGGCATGACCTCCTGGCCTAGAAAGTGAGAGGAAATGTGTCAGGGGGCAGATAGATAGATAGATAGATAGATAGATAGATAGATAGATAGATTAGATAGATAGATGTGGCAGATCACCTAGTCCTGCAAGACCCAGACCACATAAGACTAATGGTTCCCTTTAAGGTGGCAGTGCCCCAGAAGCTGAGCTGGAGACCCCCCCCCCCCATCCTAATCATCCTATACTTTGCAGCAAAAGACGATTCCCTACATCCCCTCTCAGCAGGTTTCTCCCCATCACAGGCTTTCCAGTGAGTCACAGACCCTTCCTAGGACAGTATAGGATCCTGTTCCTCAATCTCTGTTCTCACCTTGCTTTTCCCATTTCCATCTCCCTAACCCTTCAACTCCTGCTCTTGGCAGGTGCCGGTACTACTTATGTGGTCTTGACCTTGAAGGTTGCCTGGGATCCCTACCTCACCCTCTCCTCCACACCCTCTCCCAAAGGGAAGCCTCTAAAGAACTGAAGCTAGGGGAACTAGCGCCAGATTCTCAGGATGGTGACTAGAGCTGGGCGGGGAGTGGGTCCCACCAATCCCAGTATATAGCTCAGATCAGGGAGTCAGGCCAAGGGTGCTGTGCCTACCTTTGGGTCTGGACCATAGATTTAGGGTAAGAGGACTCAACAGGTTTTGGAAAAGAAACGTTTCCCTGAGTTTCCAAAGGATGACCCAGACCAAAGAAGAATTACTGGAAACACGCACAATACATACGAAGTGACAGCACAGGGAGAGACATTCCATGTGTGCAGAGACAAGCCATGGAGCCCATGGACTTGAGTATACACAAATATAGGCACACAAGGTCATATACCCAAGGTCAGGTCACACACCCTCTCCAAGCAAGTCCTGCCTTCCAGGGCCAGGCTAGTCTGTCACCCAAACTTATAGGAGGAATATGTAGGAAAACAGGAGTGCTCTGGATGGGAAATGGATTCTCTACCCAAAGCCTGTCCCCTTAAGTGGGTCTGACTCCCAGCCCCCCTCACTGAAACACCCCTGGCCCACCACGGGGCCATGCCTGGGTGGCAGAGAAGGCTTTGGAGGAGGCATTGCTTTGAAGCTGTGGCACAGCCTGGGCACTTAAAATACAAAATGGGCAACAGAGCTGGGTGGGGTCCATGACCTTCTAGGATCAACTGTGGGCATGGATGAGATACTGGGCAAGGCTCAGAAGCCCACAGGAAGCAGGAAGCCCCTCTGCCATGGGCTGTACCTTCTGCCCTCAGCATAGGGCCTGGCAGTCAGGTACTGGCACCAATTCCTACTGCCTGGCAGAACCCTGGCATGAATGCCAAGCACAAGGTGCCAGACACGGGGGTGTGCAGGGTGGGGGGCCGCCAGGCCACACACAAACACAAACCTTTATACGCACAGGGAGGGAAATGCACCCACACTCACATTATTTATTTTATCCCCTGGGGAATAATGGGAACAGGGCAGGCATCACCCTGTCCTAGAGGCTGCCCTCACCGACTCCCCAGGTGTCCCCACTGGCCCTGCTCTTGAAGTCCCTGGGGTAGGAGGGTGAGCTGGAGGTAATGGGAGGCCCAGCCGCTTCCTGTGACTCCCATTCTCTCCCCCACCAGCACCCCCACATACATAAACTTGTGTGGCAGGAGGAGGTGCAGCTGGTGCATCTCCAGGGCAGGGAAGGGGAAGGTAGGGCAAAGACTCCCAAGAACCCGACCAAGAACCGGGTGGTCATCCTGCTTCCCCCAACCCCCTCCCCAAGCCGGTTTTTGTGGCCCGGGTTTTGTGAACGCGTGTCCAGGAGTGTGTGCGATGGCCCTGCGGCCGCGCACGGCGTGGGAGCGCGGCGGTAGCGGCGGCCCGATAGGGCGATCTGATTCCCCGCGGCGTACTGTCAGTGTAGGGCGCGTGGAGGGAGGTTGTGCGTGTCTTCAGGTGCCCCAAGCAAGTGTGAGCTGGCTGTGTTCACCTGGGAGCGGCGGCTCAGAGGCCGGGGAGCGTGTGTGGGAACTCGGAGGTGAGCGGAGGCTGACCACGAGGGTTGGACGGTAGGGCCCTCTCTCTGGCCAGGCAGGCCCCACGGCGGGGCGTCTCCTCCTCCAGCAGCAACTTTGGGACTTTGTTCCGGCTTCTTCGAAAGCAGTTCTGGCTGCGGGGGCGGGGCGGGGCGGAGGCGGGGGCACCTGCCCGGCTCTGGGTGCCAGGACTGATGGAGAACGGCCACGCCCCCTCCCCGCCTCCGCCCCGCCTTCTCCCCCGCCCCCGGGGCTCTTTATAAGCTCGGCCCGAGGGCGAACAGAGAAAGCGAGTATTTCTCCCGCCCTGGTCCGTTTTCTGCTGCACCCCGCGCCCGTCTCCCCGGCACCGATTTCCTACTCCCGACCCCCAAGCCCAGCCACTACCCCGGCCCGCCCCAGTCCGGCCGGCAGCCATGGAGCGCTGGCCTTGGCCGTCGGGCGGCGCCTGGCTGCTCGTGGCGGCCCGTGCACTGCTGCAGCTACTGCGCGCAGACCTACGTCTGGGCCGCCCGCTGTTGGCGGCGCTGGCGCTGTTGGCCGCGCTCGACTGGCTGTGCCAGCGCCTGCTGCCCCCGCTGGCTGCACTCGCCGTGCTGGCCGCTGCCGGCTGGATCGCGTTGTCCTGCCTGGCGCGCCCGCCACGCCTGCCCGTGGCCACTCGCGCGGTGCTCATCACCGGTGAGTGCGCGGGGCGCGGGGACCCAGGCTTCTAGGGCGGGACCGGACACCCAGAGGGTTCCCATGGGCACGGCAAGGCAGGGGCCCCTGAATAGAAAGAGTCCCCTTCCCTTGGGTGCAGAGAGCAAACTAAGTAAGAAGCAATTTTACCTTCCCAAGTCTAGGTTAATTGCCTGCCGCTGCGGGGAGTGTTGGAGGGAAAATGAGCAGAGTGTGGGCAGGTGCGCAGGGGAGACTGCCGCTGAGAAAGCTGGAGTCTCTTGGAGTTTGTGATTTATACTATGGCCCTCCACAAGAGAGCAATCTCTGAGGGACTTACGAGGATAGTCACTCCTTCCACTCTGCCTAACATGGGATGCAGTATCTCTTTCCTGGGGCCAGAGAAAGGCACTTAGACCAGCAGTTGAGAACCTCACCACCCAATTGGCTGGGATCCTTGAAGTCCAGAAAAGTTTGAGGTCACCATGACAAGTAGCTGGGCATTCAGCTGGCTCTCAGATCCGGCTGACCACCCTCAAACTGCTGAGGTGTAGAGTCCAGAGTCTGCACTCCACCTCCCATTCCTCCTAGTCCTCTGTGCCCAGAAAGGAGGCCTTAGCGAGCCGGGCTCAGGTGTTTCTGGCCGCCTGGCTGAGCTCCCTTTGTCTGGAGCAGGGAATAAATCTGTCACCAGATCGAGGGGAGGAAAAGGGGGGCTGAGGCCCCGCCGGAAGTGAGGAGGGGGAGAAAGGCCAGGGGGCACTGGCTCCATTGTATGGGAGGAGGGCAGCCTAGTCTCTCTCCCAAATCCCATGGCTTTAAACAGGTGCTCAGGGCGCTCTGCCTTTGCATCGGGCTTGGGCTGGGGGCAGCCACCAGACTGGCTTCTTGGAGATCTCAGTCCAGGAGAAGGCCCTGCATGATCAGATGGAACTCGGAGAACTTCCCAGAGGAGGCCATCCTTGAGCTGGGCCTCAGAGGATGGGTGGAGACAGGTGGAGTACGGAAGGTGTTCTGTATGAGACAAAGGGTGTGGAACAAAGGCTTGAGGCACAGATGAGCATGGTCTGAATGGGGGACAGTCTTCAGTCTGGTGGCTGGGATGTGGTGGGACGTGGTGGGATGCGAAGTTGTTTCATCAGGTGGAGCCTTGAATGCTAAGCAAGAAGCCAGACTGTGCTGAGGCAGGGTGCAAGTGGCCTGAGGGCTTGGGCTTCAAGCAAAGAGAGTAGAGATAAAAGAGGGTTCAGGCCGATAGGAGCGACCAGTGTTCTGAGTGCAGTGTGTGAAGCCTTAGGGGACCCTAGTTTCAGGAGTGTGAGGAAGAAAGATGACAGACCCCCCTGGTAGGAAGTAGGTACTAAATGGTGAGCTGGCCCCAGGAATGGGCAGCTTCCCCCTCTGCCTTCTGATTTTTGAGCTGCCTCAACAGGACCCAGGCCATCTGCAAGGACTAGTGTCTTTCCTGAGATCTCACCCCAGGCTTTGGTGCTGCTTACTTCTTCTAGCCTTGAGCCTGAGAGGGAAGTGAGAGGAGGGATGCCTTCTGTGACGTGGGCTCCCCCATCTCTGGTTGCAAAGCCCCACAATGAAGGAGGGGAAGAGGACTGCCCAGCCCACACCATCTAAGCATCAGGTATAAGCCTCCAAGTTTCCCAAATGCCCGGAAACTCTGGAGGCCCCTTACCACCTGACTGAGACAAGTAGGTGGCCAGGCCCTGCCCCACCTGCCAGAGTGGCCTCCCCCTCCCTGAGAATGCCCCTGAGAACCACTGGCCAAGGCTACTTTGAAGCTCAGCCCGGGGTCAGCGTTTTGGCCAGTGGCTGGGTGCCTTGTATGCATATTTGTGCATTGACGGAGGCAGGAGTCTCATGGGAGTGAGCCAGTGTATTGTTCACAGCTCACTACAGGTAGGTTGGAGGTATGTACAGGTATATGAGTGCACGTGAGTAAGAGGGGTGCAAGAGTGGCGAACTGCTGGGACAACAGGGGTAAGGCTCTGGGAAGCCTCAATTTCCTTGGGAAGGACCTGTCTGCTCTGGGGCGGGGACTGCTTTGGCTAGTGGACATACACGTGCTCACTCCCCTGCCCCAGCTAGGCTTGTCCAGGAAGGATGCCCCCCCCAGCCACACAAAGCCCAGCTTGAAGCGCCTAGCCCATCTGTGTAATGTGCCTCACTGCAGAGAGCGGGTACAGAACCATCCAGGATGGGGAGGCAGAGCAGCTTGGCAGTTTCTGCTCAGGGAGGGAAGACCAGTGAGGGAGGAGGCTCTGCCCACAGAGCCAGGATTGGAGTGGGAACAATCAAGGAAGCAGAGGCTTATCGGACCCCACTCTGCCTCTGCCTGGCGGTTCCTCTCTCCATACCAAAGACAGGACGTTAAGCCTTCAGGAGTGGTAACTGACCTCAGGTCACACTTGGTGGATGTGGGAAGGGATAAAAATGCAGGTCTGTTCTCTCCATCCATCATTGTCCCTGTCCTGGGGGCAAGTGGTCTGCCGCTCAGAGAAGGCCCCACTGTTGCCACTGATTGAAATTCCAAGGGTGGGGAGCAGGGGTGATTTGGGAATGGGCCTCCTGCTTGCCTGGAGCCTGGAACAGCCGTAGAGGGTGTTGAGGTTGGAAAGGCAGGCCAGCTCAGGTTGGGCAGGGCCTGGAAGATGGGAGCAGAGGGCTGAGGCTTCATCCCACACACTGTGGGAACCTTGGGGAGGTTTTCAGCAGCAGAGTTATATTGTCATTTTTGGAAAGATCCCTCTGGTTGCTTAGGTAGAGAATGGATATAAGGGATTAAGATGGGGCAGAACTAAAGCAGGGACGCTGCAGTGTCCAGGTAGGAGAAAAAAACCTGGCAAGGGCAGTGAGAGAGGAAGGGAGGCTGTGCAGTAATCCTGAGCGTTCGAGCAGAAGCTTGCTATCAAGCCGGCAGAAGGACATTAGGGCTGGGACTGGGTCTCAGGCTCACGTGGGACAGAGTCCTGACATTACTCTTTGCTGGCCAAGTGACTTTAGGAAGCAACTTAGCAGGTCTCTATAAAGTGGGACTCGTAAGCCATATTTGATGGGCTTGCTATGCAGAATTGGAGATGACATCTGTGTAAGAACAGATGATCAGCCAGGGGCGATGCCTGCCAAGATGGGTCTAGGAGAGGAGAGAGGGCTGCTGACTGCAGGTAGTTTGGGTGTCCAGGGGTCTGGCTCCAGTCTGGACCCTGGTGATCCTGGGGTTGTCTCGGGCTGGACTGGGCCACAGTGGAAGTTCACTGGCTGCCCTGCTCTGGCCAGGCTGTGACTCTGGTTTTGGCAAGGAGGCAGCCAAGAAGCTAGATGCCATGGGCTTCATGGTGCTGGCCACCGTATTGAACTTGGATAGCCCCGGTGCCCTCGAGCTGCGTGCCTGCTGTTCCCCTCACCTAAAGCTGCTGCAGATGGACCTGACCAAGCCAGCCGACATTAGCCGTGCCCTGGAGTTCACTAAGGCCCATACCACCAGCACAGGTCAGTGGGCATGGCTCCCAGAGGAGAGGGGTGGCTGGGTAGGTGTGAGGGACGAAGCAGAGATTGTAGGTTTGCTGCTGGCCTGACCCACAGCTGCCCTCCCTGCTCCATGCCCTCAGGCTTGTGGGGCCTAGTCAACAATGCGGGCTTCAATGATGTAGTGGCCGATGCAGAGCTGTCTCCAGTGGCCACATTCCGCAGCTGCATGGAGGTGAACTTCTTCGGTACACTGCAGCTGACTAAGGGCCTCTTGCCACTTTTGCGCCGGTCCAGGGGTCGCATTGTGACCCTGGGCAGCCCAGCAGGTGAGTGCACTCCCACACAGGCAGGAAAAAAGCCCCTCGGATGGGGAGGGATGCTGGAGCCCCTGGCCCAGGCTGAGCTACCCCATTCCCATCCATCCCCAGGAGACATGCCATATCCATGCTTGGGGGCCTACGGGACTTCCAAAGCAGCCGTGGTGCTGCTCATGGACATATTCAGCTGTGAACTTCTACCCTGGGGGGTCAAGGTCAGCGTCATCCAGCCCGGCTGCTTCAAGACAGGTGCAAGTCAGGGTTGGGGGGTAGGGAGGCCTGGGGCTGGAAAAGAGGGGTGGGCGTGGTTTATGGGGGGCAGGCCTGAAGAGTGGGCATGGCTTTGGCAGGAGGCGGGTCACTGGCCTGTTAGACCTAGGTCTGTCTGTCTTTGGCTTCCCTAGCTGACCCCACGTTGATCTTACCACTTTTCCTCCAGAGTCAGTGAAAAATGTGGGCAACTGGGAGCGGCGCAAGCAGCTGCTGCTGGCCAGCCTACCGCAAGAGCTGCTGCAGGCCTATGGTGAGGACTACATTGAACACGTGCACGGGCAGTTCCTGCACTCGCTGAGCCTGGCACTGCCCGACCTCAGCCCGGTTGTAGATGCCATCATCGACGCGCTGCTGGCAGCTCAGCCACAACGCCGCTATTACCCGGGCCGTGGGCTGGGGCTCATGTACTTCATCCACTACTACCTGCCCGAGGGCCTACAGCGCCGCTTCCTGCAAACCTTCTTCATCAGTCCCTGTCTGCCAAGAGCACTGCGGCCTGGCAAGCCTGGCTCTACTCCCACCGAAGATGCAGCCCAAGAACCAGACCCAGACCCAAACCCGGGCCCTAACCCCACAGCGGCCCAATGAGCAGTGTGTACATATGGCCTAGCTCTTTCAGAAGAGGAGGTCCCATGAGCTCTTGGGCCTCCCCTGGGCATGTGACCCCCCACATGTGCCCTAGAGCCTAGCCAATGCCCTCCAGCCCCCTGCCACTGCCAATGCCCCAGGTCAGACCTGGTGAGGCTAAGGTTTCCCAGTGAACCTCTGGGCCTCTCTATTGCTTCATGAGCCCAAAGAGACCCTCCAGGGTACAAGGCTCCACCCTGCAGCTTGGAGAATCCAGCTGGATGGGAAATTTAGGGCAAAACATAGCTGTAGCCTTTGACACGATCCCACAGTCAGTGCCTCTGCAAACTAGGAAGTGAAGAGGTAGGCTGGGGACCCCTCAGGACTATCTTTCAGCACTAGTGCCTCAGTGCTGCGACTCAGAGAGTGAATCTCAACTGTTCTTGACTGGCTCAAGAATCAGGGGCCCGAGCACCCACCCCAAACCCGCCATGCCACAGGGAGGCTGCCTACCCTACTTGCCTGATTGCCATTTTTTAAATAAATGAATTTTTATTTCTCCTAGAGTAGGGGAGGTACTGTGTTTGGAGGGGGCGATAGGCTGTGGCTGTGTGACACTGGGACTGCCTGGGGAGCCCCTGGGGCTCAGCATGAGGGACAAGGTTTGGGGCACACACTCTGGTTCATACCTGTCCCCTCCATCGGCCTTGGGCAAGTCATTTCTCCATAGATTTGGGTTTCCTCATAGTGAAATGGGGGTGATAACCCTGGCCTTGGGAATGGTGGAGCTCAGTGAAGCAAATAGGGAGGCCCGAGGGCTCTCCAGAGCCAGAACCCAAGCCTCCAACAGAGGAAGGGGCTACCCCCCAGTGACTCTCCTGCCCTGAGGAGTCTGGCTGCTCAGGAGAGAGCCAGCCTGGGACCACCGACTGAGACTGACGGAGGGAGGCAGAGGCTTAGGCAAGGTGGGGCTGGGCTCAGTAAGGGTACACCCAAGGGAAGTGGGGGTCTGGGAAAAGAAAAAGAACTAGAGCCCAAAGGAGACAGTAGACACCGGGCTTAGAGAGGGCAGTTTATTGTTCAGAGGGGCAGAGCTGAGGGAGGGGGATGCACAGCTACTTCCCCATGCCCCTAGGATACACACACAGTGCTTCCCCTGGACCATGGCTCTGGGGATGACCCGCAGGGGGGAGAAGAGGTTCACACTGCTCCCAGGGGTGCTCAAGGGAGGGGCACAAAAGTGACCACATGCTTCTTAGACGTGTCAGAGGCTGTAAACGGCTGAGGGGGCCTCCCTGATCTGGAGGGGGACTTGGTCCATCCTTGGTGAGGGGAGCAGGTACCCAGCCCCCTTTCAGGCCCAAGAGCAGTCTCAGAAGACCAAGGAAGCTGGGCCGTTGCTAGGACAATGTGCTACCCCCAGGGCAGGCAACTGAGCTGCGGCCTTGGTCACAGCACACACAGACACACACTTGTGGGAGCCTTGGGCCAGGGCACTAGAAGATGGGGATGTAGTTGTCAATCTTGGCGCGGTGGCGCTGGGCGATGCACTCAGCAATCCACACAATGTTGCGACACTCCTGTTCCTTGAGCTTCACAAAGGCGTAGAAGACACCAAAGTGGAACTGGTTCAGGAAGGCTAACTTGTTCAGTTTTACCTGCGGACAGAGGCAGGCGTGGTGTGCAAGTGGCCATGACTGCAGTCAGGCCTGAGCCACCAACCCCTCCCTATGACAGGCAGGCCTGGCACCTACCTCATGCTCAAAGAATCGGTCCTCCAGGGTCTTATCTCCAGGGTTGCTGCCTGCACCCTCGAAAAGCAGCTTATACTCCTGACCACGGGAGTGGTGGTAAGCACAAGCATGAGGGTACTGTTAGGTATGTGGTGGGGGTGCGAGTGCCAATATGCCCACCCCTCGGTCCTGTAGCCAGGGTACTCACCGGGTAGTAGTCAGCCACGTTCTTAACCTGCTCGTAGTCATCAGCCCGAGCTAGCTGGGCCAGGCCCTCTGGGTAGAGCCTCCCACAATGAGGAAAGAGCTTGGCACGGTCCTCTTTGGACAGCTCTGTGTCGAAGGAATTGATGGTGATAATGAAGGCGCGGCGATCTGCTTCAAACTGTGGGCCAGAGCATAGGCAAGGAGAGAGGGAGGGGGAAAGGCAGTAGCCAGTCAGTCAGCAGGGCTTCCCCTCGGCCTGTCTTCCCCTAGGGACCAGCAGGCGGGAGGGTGGGCAGCACTCACCTCCAGGATGGGGCACATAGCATCGGCCGTGGTCCCGCCTAGCAGGGTGCAGAACTTGTAGAAGGATTCCAGGTAGGCCTGTGCAGAGCATGCGCCTTGCTCAGCCCAAGCGGGGAGACTGGGCGCTCGCCAAGCCTCCTACTCATAGTCCTCCCCCTTCCCTCCCTTGCCCCTTTCATGGTGAGTCCAAACATCACAACCATGGATTGGCTAGGGCAGCCCCCATGTCAGAGCCCCTGAAACAGCCACAAACCCCCAAGCCAAGTGGTGACAGCCTGCTGCTTTGTCCCCAAGCCAGGAGTGACAGAACAACTTCTGGCCAACTCTGCTTCATGGTACGGTGCCCCCACACTGTCATCCCACGGAAGGCCAGGCTCAAAGGGGGACTCTGTCTTTTACCTGCTGACCTGCCTGCCTTTCCCTGCTTGGCCTCAGAAAACCACATGTCAACAGGCTAGTGAAGAAAGGTTACTCCTCAGAGTTCATGGAGATGGCCTAGACTGGGTGCTCTGCTCCCTCCTGGGCCCCTACCTACTAAACACATTCCCCTCCCATCCCCCAGACATCACACAGTAGGAGCCAACTGTCAGCCAGTTCCTGCTGAGGGATGATGATTGCCTACATGGATGTCAGCCTTGCAGAGCAACGGCCGGACACACAGCTGCCGGCGGGAACAAGCACCTCCTGCCCAGGCAAATAGGATCTGCTGAACATGAGAAGACAGGTCAGCCCAGGCCCAAGTCCCTCCCAGCACTCTTTTTTTCTTATTGTTGACAGAGACAGAGAGAGGGACAGATAGGGACAGACAGGAAGAGAGAGAGAAGCATCAATTCTTTGTTGAGGCTCCTTAGTCTCCTTAGTTGTTCATTGATTGCTTTCTCATATGTGCCTTGACCAGGGGGCTACAGCAGAGCGAATGACCCCTTGCTCAAGCCAGCGACCTTGGGCTTCAAGCCAGTGACTTTTAGGCTCAAGCTAGTGACCACGGGGTCATGCCTATGATCCCATGCTCAAGCCAGTGACCTTTCACTCAAGCTGGTGAGCTTGTGCTCAAGCCAGCGACCTTGGGGTTTCGAACCTGGGTCCTCCGGGTCCCAGTCTGACATGCTATCCACTGTGCCACCGCCTGGGCAGGCTCAGCACTCACTCCTTTTTTTTATTTTTCTGAAGCTGGAAACGGGGAGAGACAGTCAGACAGACTCCTGCATGCGCCCGACCGGGATCCTCCACCTGGCACGCCCACCAGGGGCGATGCTCTGCCCACCAGGGGGCGATGCTCTGCCCCTCCGGGGCGTCGCTCTGCCGCGACCAGAGCCACTCTAGTGCCTGGGGCAGAGGCCAAGGAGCCATCCCCAGCGCCCGGGCCATCTTTGCTCCAATGGAGCCTTGGCTGCGGGAGGGGAAGAGAGAGACAGAGAGGAAGGAGGGGGGGGGGTGGAGAAGCAAATGGGCGCTTCTCCTGTGTGCCCTGGCCGGGAATCGAACCCGGGTCCCCCGCATGCCAGGCCGACGCTCTACCTCTGAACCAACCAGCCAGGGCCTCAGCACTCACTCTTAAAAGCAGCCAGACACAGGCTTCCTTCCCCACACCTCTCTCTGTCAAGGAAGGGGATGGTCTTGCAGCCTCCCTGGAGACTTCCCATCACTCAGATCCTCCTGGGTCCGCTCTGGTGGCATGGTCACAGGGACTCTAGCTTCAAAGGCTAGAGACTATTCTTGGGGGTGAGGGCTGAGAGGCATGGAAAGCAAGGTCTGCCCACCAAGAGGCAGAGGCCTTTGCCCGCACCGCCAGATGACTTGGTCCCCCAGCTCTGCTGCCCCACAGGAGCAGATGGCAGATGAGGCCGAGGAGTCAACAAGCCCAGGCTCATCCTGGTCAGCACCACAGGGCAAGCTGGGCTCAGAGGATGCCTTAGGTGACCTGACCACTGGAGTCACAGAAAACAAAGGTCTAGGACAGGCCAGGGAGTAGGAAGCTAGAAGGGGACAGTGGGCCATCACATAGCAGATCCCCAGGAATCAGAGTGTCAGAAACAGCTGCCAACCCTACCACGGCTTGGGGGTACTGTTCAGTCCTTCCAGCTCTGTCCCCAGTGACCTTCCCTGTGGCCAGCCAAGCTGGCTGTGCCCAAATCCCAAGGCCTGCTCCATCCAGTGGGGTCTGCAGTTCCTGTTGGCGAGGCAAGCCCCAAGCTTTTACAGAGAGGCTGAACCCAGGGTGGGGTAGGATGGTGGGACAGACTCAGACCCCTCTGGAGGCTAGGACAGCTGAAAAAACTGGCAAGACCCCAAAGGCTCAGGTACCAAGGTCACATCTCCACCCCCACCCTGTGCCCTGGAGGAGTCTGCCAGCCCAGGGCTGTTGTGCCAGCTGCCTACAGTTCCCACCCGGTAGGTAGCTGAGGGTCGGCCTAATCTACCATCTGTGGCCACTGGGCTGGGACATCGCCTGCTGGGCGGGCGGTCCTGGCACAGCGCCTGCAGCGTTGGATCAGTGTTTACAAGCTGGTGCCCAAGCAGCCCTCACCAGTGACTCCAGGTAGAACCAGTCAGGCCCGGTGAGGGTGTGGGTGAGGCTGGGGGGACAACCGCACCCCTTACCCTGTCTCGGGGCAGGGATCCCGGCAACGGGCCAGCTGGGCGGGCAGGAGCACGCACACACAATTCTCTCTCTCTCTCTCTCCCTGCTGACTGGCTGTCCTGCTGTCCTGCTAGCGGAGATGAGAGCACTCACTTGCTTTGCAAACAGGCTGAGCCAGGTGTGATCCCCAGGGCTGCCAGTGTCTAGCAAGTGGCTTCGGGCAACCCATCTTACTTCTCTGAGCCCTCAGTTTGAATCTTACAAAGAAGACTGATGCCTACCTAGCTCCTAGGCAGTCCCAAGGATTCAAGTTGTGTCTTCCTACCTCTGGGCGCATCCCTTCTAATCTGTCCTCCACACTGCAGTCAGAGGGGCTTTGTGATGAGGCTGATTTGCTAGAAACCTTAATTGGCTGGCCCTGCACATAGGATAAAGTTCAGACTCCTGGCCTGGCATTCAAGGCCCTGGATGACTTGATCCTGCACCTGCTTCTTTTTCTAGACCTATCTCCTACTGACTGTCTGCAGCCTGCACTTTCACAGCAAACCGCCTGCCACTTGGCCCATGCTCCATGCTTGCTTCTGCATATGTTGTTGCCCTGCCTACACCGCTGCAGCCTCCAGGCCCTTTACGACCACCAGACCCTCCCTGCACTCTGGCCCAGACCCCTCCAGGGGGACTGGAGGGCCTGGGTTCAGGATGCAGCCAAGAGTCAGCCATCTCACTCCAGCCAGGACAGGAGAGGACCCTCAGTTTATATAAAGATCTGAGAGACAGATGTTCTCAGCACTAGGTGCTACCCTCAGCCCCATCCCAGGGCCTGCCCACAGCTGACCCACACCCTGGCTGCAGCCCATCATGGGTCCCGACACCACAGCTTAGTACCTCACCGCAATTACAGCCCAGTCTCTCCCAAATGCCCCTCACTGGTCCCTGGCCAGCCCTGCTTCTCACCTCTTTAAGCCAGGGCAGTGCTGACCTGAGAATCCTAAGCTCTACTCTAGTTCCAGGGATCACCAGGCTGTGGCACAGACAGGGAAGCAGAAGACAGTGGGAGATGAGGATGATGGGATGTGGCACTGGTTCTAGGCCTGGGAACCTGACAGGGACAGAGGGACCTGGCTACTCCTGGCTGGGTCCCTCCCCGCACCGTAACTGAGCACACTGTTGCCTCTGCTCACATGCGTGTCCTTGCTGGCAATGGTCCAGGCAGGGTGAGCCTGACAGCGATGGCCTGGGTGGTGGCCCATGACCCTCCGGGAGGCAGGCAGAGCAGTCACCCAGGAGCCAGCTCTGACAAGCCAAGCTGTGGAGCACCTGCCACTCCTGCTGATCTTATCTAGGCCCGCCATGGGCACCTCGGGATGGAGAACCTGTTCCGTGCAGCCTGGCGCCCAACGCAGGAGCCAGGAAATGAGCAGATAGGCCCCCAGGGTTAGAGCCTGGTGCAGCTGTGCGTTGCCCCAGCATCCCACAGAAATCACAGGCCCACCCCACAGCCCGTCTGCCTGCAGGCCAGTCTCCCGCTGCTCACAGGGGTGGGGGAATTACCTTGTAGAGCGTGTTGCGGATGATCTCGATGTTCATCTCATCGAGGTCCTGCTCTGAGATGCAATCCTGGAAAAAAGCCGCTGGGGAGAGAAGACTGGGTATGAGGGGCTGAGTGAGTGTACTCAGCTTAGGTAAGAATCCTGCTGGTGTTCAAGCACTCCTGCAGGGCACAGAAGGCCCCTACTACAAGGTCCATCTGGCTGGATACTGGGGCCAGCCCCCTGGTTACTGCCTTGGAAATGGCAGAAGCAATACCCTGGGCTATGTACACTGACCTGAGTTTCTCCTGCTTTCTTGCTTCTAAAACTGATTTATAAAGGAGGCGGCCAGCCATAACATGATCTAATCGCTGCTGGGGCAGACCCAAACTCCGCCATGCCAAGACAGGCTTGCATAAGAGGCTGTGACATCCTCCCTTCTTGAAGGGTAACCGTGGATTTGGGGTCTGACGCCCAAATCTCTGCATCTCCCAAGAGGACTGGGGCCCACATTTAGGAAACCAGTCTCCTTCCCCTTAGGACAAGGAATGATTCAGCATCTGAGTGGGCACAGGCCAGAGCAGGATAAAGCCTGTGGGAACCTGTGGGCTCACTAGTTTGTCTCTTCTTTGAAGATGGAGAAACTGAAGAAGCCACAAACAGCTTAGAACTACTGGGCGCTTCTATGAGAAATGAGGCCAGTAGGCAGGACTCAGGCCTCTTTGTGTGGGACTAAGTGCAGCTTGGAGCCCAGTGGTTCAACCCTGGTGGCTTCCTAGAAGTGGTGCCCAGGAGACTGGGACTCCGGCTATGACGGCACTAGCTGGTGCCGGCCTTAGTGCCTTCCACCCAGCTGATCCGGCTATGACGGCACTAGCTGGTGCCGGCCTTAATGCCTTCCACCCAGCTGATCTGGCAGGCAGGAGCCAGCGCTGCCTAGGCGGGGCCCTGCAGGAAGCTCCCAGTTCCCCTCCCTTGGCCTCTAATGTGAACCCTGCATCCTGCCGGACACTGCCTGACCTGGCCCCTGGGACCTGCTCAGGAGAGGCGAGTGAAGCTATCTGCTTCCCTCCTCTGCTCATGGGCAGCCTGCAACTCCTGTCCTGCTTGGGGCCACAATCCGTCAGCACTCCCAAGACTCTGAGGGACCTGGGCCTCTCAACGCTCTCCTTAAGCTCAGCTTTCCTTTGCATTCTGTGGAATCTTCTAGTTCCACAGTTAGATGGTATGAGTTGTGCCCTGGAGGTAGCCCAGCTGGCCCAGCAAAAGCAACAGCAAAGGAGAAGGCAGGGTGCGGAAGAAGGAACCGGAGGAGAAGTCAAGGGAAACATAAAGGCAAGCAGCAGTGGGCGGGCCTCAAATTCTGAGTCAGGGTCACCCCCAGGGGTCCACAAACCCCACACCAAGACACCGATACTGACGCCCCTCCTCCCTCCTCCACCGCAGTGGCTCACCCAGGGGTGTGTCCACCAGAATGGCATTGTAGAGCTCAGCAGGTGTCTGTGCAATGTTCACGGCCTCCATCTGCTCGAAGCTGCCGAGTGGGTGACACTTGGGCACAAGCTCAGCGATAGAGCGCTGGTGCAGCGTGCCCGTGATGAGGAGGATCACGTTGTCAATCATGTAGCTGTAACTATGGGAGCACACAACAGCGGGCCGCCTGTCAGGGGGCTGGAGTCCCAGCACCATGCCCTGCTCCCACTCTGCACAGGCCACTAGCCCCGACAATGAATGTTGCCTTGACGGTGCTACAGCAAAGCGCCATGGTCATCTTCCTGCCCAAGTGGGCCCCCGACCCCAGCACCAGGAGCACAGGACAGGCACGATCCTCCCTTGGTGGAGGGAGGATGGAATTCATGCCCCAGGAGTGACTGGGAAGCAGGTATGAACAATGTTCTGGCAGGACAGGAGCCACGGCACGAGGAGGTGAGGCACACTGGCCAGCCTGGGGGATGAAAGTGTGCTCTGGGAAGAGGGAACAGTGTGTGCAAAAGCCTGGAGGCGTCCACCGAGTGACAGACGCATTCGAGGAACTGAGCGCAGCCAGGGCTGGCAGAGGGAAAGGAGTGAGGGCAGTGCCGCCGCAGGCTGGGGCCTGGAGGCTGGTTGTGCAGGCTGGCCTGCAGGCCCTGCTTTCACTCTGAGCATGAGGGATCCACGGCAGGAGGCAAGCAGGGAGTATCCAACCTAGTTAGGGTCCCACTACTAGATGGGAACAGAGCAAGAGGGGAAGATGGCAAGGAGAGGAGAGCCTGGGGAGAAGCTTCTCTAGGGAAGGCCAGAGGGGAGCCAGTGGGAAGGCCCTCTGGAGTAAGGTCCCTGGTCGGGCAGTGACCAAGCAGGCAGATAACTGCCCTGCACAGCTCACTCCAAAGACCGCATCGCCTCCGCCTTTAGGGCCTGAGGCCAGGGCCTGGCGTCTGCCCAGGATGGCCTGGAGGAGACCCAAAGACCTGGGCAGGAGGCTGGCTCAGATCAGTCCCGGGCAAAGGCCCCCCCAGTCCCTCTGCTCAGGATAGTACACGGGCAGCAGAGGGGGCTCTGGAGCAGGGGAGGGGTGGGGCTGCCCAGTTTAGACTTGGCAAGGGGCAAGCTCTGCCTCTAATCATTAAGACAATGCCACAAAAAGGCTGGGGCAAGTTCTGTGCAGTCACCTTTGTGGGATGGGGTGAGGAGGGGGGAGGGCCCCAGGCTACAGTCAGGTTGCAGTAGCCACATTCCTCCACCCTGGCTCCAGTGATGAATTCAGGACCCAAGGCATCTGGATGAGGCCTGGAGGGAGGATGTCCTCCAAGGCCAAAGTGGGGCTCTCACTGAAGGGTAAGCGCTGTGGTGGAGTCCGCCGCCCTGAATTAGGTTCTGAGCATGGGCCCCCCTGAGCTTTTGTATGGGCCACAGCCAGGCCCTTGTCCTGTGACAATATCTTGAGCACCAATGCTGATGCTGTCCAAGAAAGACCTCCTGGTAGGAAGTGGCCCCAAATACCAAGGGAAGAAAGGGAAGGAGGCTGATGGCCCAGGCCTCAGCTCCCTAGAGAGGGCTGGCCATTGGGGGAGCTCCCACAGGGCCCTTCAGGAAGGCAGCAGGAGGAAGAAGCCACAGCTCCTGTCCTGGCCTGACCCCCCACACCCCCTGCTTGCTGCTCCCCCAGTTCTCACCCGGCCCAGCGCCCTGCAACAACCTCTGCTCTCCTGGGCTTAGGGCCAGGCAGCTGCCCTCTCTCCGCCCCCAGTCTGGCTGGGTCAGCTACAGGATGTGTGCTAAGAAGAGACAGGCCCACCTTCTCAAACTGAGGGATCAAGCAGGACCCATTTGCAGCTGCAAGCCAAGAGGTCCCAAGGGGCAGCCTCTGACCCTGCCCTGACAGCTGGCACAATGGCGGCACCCGAGAGAACTCTGTGCCTTGGTTGCTGGCCCCAGCCTGCATCTTCCTGACTCTGGACAGCACATCCCTCCTGCCCCTGAGCCCTCCAGAATCTCACGTACCGAGGACCATGCTACACACCACCTCCTGCAATTCATCCAGCCCCACCCTAGCCATCATGCTCCCTGAGCAGTCACCAAGGTCCCACCCCTAAATCTAAGGATGCTTTCTGACACTCTCACGGCCTTCTAGGCAGGGAGGGGGAAAGAGAACTAGCCAATTGATCCTACAACCACCTGCATCATCAGCTGTCAGAGGAAATCAGGCACAGAGTGCAGGCAGCAGGCCCTGTCCCAGCATAAGGCAGAGGGACCCTTTGTTCCTGTGGCCTGTGTGCACACACTTCTACCCCTGTCCAGGGTCCCTGTCCCCTAGGGCTCTACACTCCCCACCCAGCCTTGTCTTCTCAGATGAATCCCACAAGCCACTCTTCATTTTCTTAGCCTCCCCACGCCTCGCATCCACAACTCAGGGTATTAGTTTATGTTGGGAGTGGGGCTGGGGTCGGGACCCAAGGAACGTGCCTCAGGGTCCTGGCCTCACCTCAGAGGAGAGCCCTGTGGGAAGATTCTGACATTTGGCTCTGCTGCTACCCCTCCGGTGAGGTGGAACCGGCTGGTTATGACTCACTTCACAGCTTTGACAGAGACGTGGCGGTCGGAGGTAGCATCCCCTGGCTGCCCCCAGCCTCTCCTGCTAAAAGACCTAGCTGGGCACCAAAGAAAACACTGAGCCAAGTAAGGGTCACCTGCAATCACCCTCGCACAGTCCCTTCCAGGGCCCCCTTCTAACCCAGGCCAGGCCAGCCGGGCGGTCCAGTGCCAGGCCCAGCACTCCACTTCCCCCCTTGGGTCAGCTACAACGATGCTGCAGCAGTCCCTGATTTTCTCCCCTGCCCAGCTGCAGCCAGAATCTTCTTTCCCGGGGGAAGGAGGCAGGGCAGGTCTGGCAGAGGTGACACTGGCCCAGCGGCCTGCTTCTGTCCCAAGGACTTCAGGGGGCAGGGAGACCCTGCTCCTCCCCCTCTCCTGCCTCAGCAGCTGCCTCCCTGCTCCCAGAAAGCCACTCCACCATCCTCCCCTCACTTGGCCTCAACAGGAGAGAACGAGGTTCCAGCTGGTCAGCGTCTCCCTCCAGAGGAAGACAGCTGGGGAGTGGACAGGCGGCTGCCCGCCAGGCCAAAGAGGCCCTCATGGGGTGGGAATGGGACAGTCTGAATTACTGTGTCCAATGGCCCTCCCTCACCCTGTGCCTTGTAGATTCAGCAGGGCCCACAGAAATCTCAGTTGGAGTTTAGGAAGACACTTAGAAGTCTTCAGAGTCCCTAGCCAAGCCCTGTTCCTCTGCTGTGCCCTTTGGCACCACCTGCTGGAACATGGCTCACATTCTTACGATCCCAGTCCTGGGGGCCAGCCTGGCACTGGTGAGAAGGCCACGAGGACTAGGTACCCCTGTGAGTCTGTCCACCCAAATCTACCAGCAGGGATTGCTAGTAACAGTATCTGTGGTCAGTCACATCTGAGTCCTTCAGAGTCCTGCCATGGGCAGAAAGTGAAGCGATATCAAACTATGGTCTCAGCATACCAACTTGTCAAGCTTCAGTCCTTTCTACAATCGGGATGATTATAGTGCGGCCCTTTAGCAGAACTAGTGAGGCACTGACCTTCTCCTCAGTAAAATCCTGCCCCAACCCCAGAATTGCAGGTGAGTCTTCCCACTTGACCTGAGCCTTTGGGCCTTCAAGAGCTCCTGTAGGCTCCCCCCCAGGCTCAGGAAAACAGGGTCTCCCTCAAGGCAGGAACCAGGGCTGGCCCAGGACCCAGAAGCCACAGCCGGTCTGGAACCGTAACCTGTAGAGATCCTGCCGTCAACCCAGAAGCACTAGTGGTAGACAGTAAAGGCTGGAGGGACAGGAGAGGGAGGAAACCTCTCCTGCAAACCTGGCACAGCAGGGCCCAAGGTTAGAGCAACATGTCTTGGAAAGAATGGCAAGTGTGCTAATGGGCCCACTGGGCACTTGAGGCCATTGTCCTAGGACAAAGCCCCCCTTCCAACTGGTAGCACCAAGGACCCTAGTCCGGGAGAAAGATGGTTAGCATACCCAGGCTCTGCCAATGGGTACCTGGGCTGCAGGCAGGTGCTGCACACTGGGAACGGCCACCTTTAGGGAGGCTCACCATCTAGGACCAAGGTCTTTGCAGTCCACCTGAGAATCCCAAGTCTAGACTCACATCTCCCACAAGCAACTCTCCCAGCTTCCCTTCTGGGTCCTACTTTTACATGAAAAATCACCAAGGAATGGCCCAGATCAAGACCCCCTCTAAAGCCAAAAAACTCTAATAGAGGCTCTATCCCAAGTCACACAGCAAGCTAATGGCTGGGCCTAGAAGGAGCCCTTGTTATAGTGTCATATTATACGTTACCTCATGAGACTGAGCTGAATCATCTAAAGACCCTATTACTGATGACAGTCTACTTCAGGGGGACCTCTCTCACTTAGGGCCTGTCTGGGAAGCTACCTCCCATGCTGGGAAGCTACCTCCACTCCAGCCACTCGCTTTCCTGCGTGGCCTCTCTAAGCTGACCTGATCCTGGAGTCTGCTCAATGCTGGGTAGCCTCCTGTGACACTGGCTCTATTTGTGCAAGTTTCTCACAGGCCTCTCCACGATCCATCCACACCACCACTGGCACCCACCCACTGCATCCACACGTCTCCCTCCCTCCAGGCATCGGGCCTGGCCCAGAGCTGATACTGGTCGTGTGTGGTAGCTGAAGGCTGTGGGACCTACAGAACCACTGGACACAGTCTCTCACCACAGGAGAGCAGAGGAAGTCTTGACCATCTTCTGCTTGCACACCTTCGATGACAAGGAATGCTCTGCCTCCTGCAGAAGCCTATCCCAGACACCCTGGGGCAGCTCCGAAGACAACCAAGACACTCTGAAGGACAGTGTTAAGGTGACCACTGTGGTGGTGCCATCCTCTGCCCCAGCTGGACCAGCTTTGCCTGTGCACAGCTATGGCATTGCTCCTTCAAGTCTTCTCACCCAGGATGAAGTCTCTAGCTGACACTTCCACTACCTGGGGGACCACACTCTCTTCTCTAGTTACCTTCCTCTAGACATCTCTAGGGTACGGGATCCATGCTCCAGCTGCTCTGGCTGGTGTATGGCTCCTTCAGTCTAGAATCCCCCTCCCCCAATTCTTCCTTTAAACACCCTTACCCTCAGCCAAACAGCCACCTCCTCAAGGAAGCCAGTTCTGAGACTCCAGACTGGGGGTGATCAGGCCCCTGTGATCAACACCACTCCTTACTCCTGGGTTGAGCAGGTGGAGGAGGAGGAGGAGGAGGAGGAGGAGGAGGAGGAGGAGGAGGAGGAGGAGGAAGTGGAGTGGAGTGGAGTGGAGTGGAGTGGAGTGGAGTGGAGTGGAGTGGAGAAGAGCAGCCAGGAAGGTAGGAGTTAAACCAGAGAGACACCAGGAGAGGAAGGACACTGCTGGAGAGGGGGTGAGAGAGGTGTGGCTCCTGATTAGGCCTGGAGACCTTGGGCACATGAAAGTCAGTGGTGACTTTAGCCAGGGCCTTGTGGTGAAATTATGGGAACAGGACCGCTGGAAGCTGACTGGAGGCTCAGAGGGTGGGGGAAGGTAAGAAAACAGACAGTGAATGTAAAAGTTTAGGCCCCAAGAGACAGGTTTTTAATGGTGTGAGATCTGAGGGTTTTTAGATGCTGATGGGAAGAATCTGGAAGGGCGGGTGGCTGCACAGCCAGAAGTGCAGGGGACCTCAGGGTCCAGGGAGTAGGGTGAGGGGACGGAGGACACTGGCAGTAGGACCCAAAAGAAGAGCCAAGTGCCCCTGTTACTGGATTGGGGTTGGAGGCCCAGATACAGTGCTGGGAGGCAGACTGGCCTCGGTTGTCTCTGTGGAGCAGGTTGTGGGCCATCAGCCCAGAGAGGTTGGGAGACAGGAGAAAAATAGTGTTTAAGATGGGGAGGTGGTCTTCCCACCCTTGATGGGGGGGCTGCTGAGTAGAAAGAACAAGAAGCCAGCTGGGCAGGGGCAAGCCAAGGCCAACTGAGCTGGTCTGTGCGCAAGCCTGGCAGCAGAGATCACCCGCCCAATGCGGCCGGCTTCCCCAGCTCTGCTCCCAGCAGCGGAGGTGGGGGAGGGCGCCTCAAGGCTGGAGGCTGCTGGGATTCCTCCAGGGCTGGGGGGCTGCCAGCCGGGCGGGACCATGAGATGGGCGGCCAAGAGAGCTGCGGATGTTGGCAGAAGAGTGTTCAAATGATGGACCAGGGAACCTCAGCTGGGGAGGGAGAAAAATGAAGACAGAGGGGCAGCAGGGGAGGAAGCAAGGCCTCTTGTCCTGCTGTGTCCGGAACCCGCGTCCCACAAGGGACTAAGAGTGGGCTGGAGGGCCTGAAGGCTGTGGGTAGAGAGGGGGAGCCTGACTCAGCAATTTCAAAGGTGAAGCAGTTCCAGGTGGTGACATGGCCTTGGGCAGCCATCGGTGGGGGCGGCTGACATGGAGAGCACAGAAGCGGGTCACTGGAGATGACCGGGTCGTGGACTGAGCAGCCACAGGTTCAGACAGGCTGACACGTGGCTGCTGAGCTCTTCCTGAGTGAGGGCAGGAGTCAGGGGATGGGAAGACTGTAGGCCACAATCACCCATGAATGGAAGGGGCGGGAAGTGACAGCCTGCCACAGGATACTGCTTGGCTGCTTTAAGCATATTTGGTGCTTCCAGCCAGCCTCCAGCAAAGAGCTGGCGGCTGCGCGGCCTCAGTCACGCTCAGAGCTCTCTCCGGTTTCACAGCCTGGCAGGCTGAGATCAAGCCTCTGAGGACACCAAGACAGGCCATGGGCGAGCTACACAGGCAGGTGGCCAAACAGGATGGAGGACATCTGCCCTCTGACCACTGGCATGGGGTTGGGTCAGCCTCCTCTGGCCAGCCTAGCTAGAAAGACCAGAACATTCATCAGGAAACTGAAGGAACCTTGTGCAAACAAGGTGAAGGCCAGGCTCTGGTAATAAACACACTGCTTCCTTGTATGTCCTGAGCTCTGGCCTGGAGGCAAGGGATATACAGGCTGAGGCTAGGGGGTGATTGACAGATGGGTTTCTGTGGTATGATTCCCCAATGAGGCACAAGACACACCTCATCTCTGGCCTCCTGTTCTAGTAGCACTATGTCAGCTGTATCTTGACCAGGGCTAGGGCAGTGATTATGGGCCCAGTCAGGACAAGCACAGAGGCCCCTGGGAAGAAAGTCTGTGGCCAGGAGAGAGCCTGCTTCCCAGCCTGTGCAGGCTCCCTGAGCCCTTTGGGTGTCCCAGACTGTGGCCCCCACCTGAGGATAGTGCACTTATAGCTGCATCCCCCACTTGATCAAATGGAGCTGGAGTAAGTGGTTGCTCCTGGGGGCTGGGAAGTGGGGGGTATCAGGATAGGCATCTAGGAACCTAGCCCTGTCCATGTAGGGACAAGAGCAGCAGGCATGTCAAGTCCCAAGGAGCAGGGTGGGGGCACCTCAAATAGGGGAATGGTAAAAGATAGGTGGTACCCAGAAGAGTACCTGGAAACACTTCCCCCCCACAAACGCAGAGCACACTCATGTAAGCCAGCCACCAACCACGCCTCTGCTCACCACTTGTGAGGTAGCCACCTGGGGAGGGGCCATCTCTGTCCACCAGGCCTTGGCTTGGTTCACAGTTCCTGGGCCATCACTGCAGAGGGGGCCTCTCTAACTCTTTCCAGAGGCACACCTGGTAAGTACAGGTTGCCATGCCCAAGTGCCTTCCCCTATCCTACAGGTCCCAAGTCCTTTCTTCTCTCGGCATCTCTATGAGCTCTGTGGAAGCAGGGCTGCACCCAAGGGAAACTGGGTGGCCACATGTCATAAGTATGGGGGCCTGGCCAGAACTGGCAGCCAGCTGTTCACCCTTCCTCCACTCCAACCCCGCATTCATTTCTCCCTGAAATCCAGGGCCATAATCAGAGAAGTTGAGGAATGGGCCTCAGCCCAGACAGGGCCAGAAGGCCTGCATGGTCCATCCTAGGAATCTGGCTTTTCAGAGTTCTGTCAATCCCCTGACTCTTGACCCTAACATGGGAGTTAGGGGCCCAGTGAGTGTTCATTTTGGGTGACATAAGGTGAGTGAGAAAGGCCTCCCATCATCCCTGGTCTCCCCAATGCAATCTCTGTAACACCACGGATGCAGGGAAAGGGGCTTCATCCAGCACAACCTGGGACACTAGCCTGCCCACCAGATTCCCGGCCAGCAGTGAAGTGACTGGTGACCCTTCTCTTTCGGGAAGAGGCCTGGAGGTCCAGGATTGTTGAATGACCAACCCACCTATATAGCCTGGGAGGACTCTACAAGTAGCTGGCGTAAGCCCACACTGGGCCAGGGCCATCAGGTGCAGCTGTCCTGCCCAGCTGGGAATGTGGCGAGGCACTATAGGGCACACTCACGTAATGTAATCCAGGAAGCTGGCAAGTGGCTCATAGGCGTGGTTCCTCATGTGGCGGAACTCCACCACCATCTTCTCCTTGAGTCGGTCATCAATGACTGACACTGTCAGTGGTGATGCTTCATTGGCCAGGAAGTTGCCGTAGTCAGTGCTTTGCAGGTGCAGCTTCAAGTCTGAAACCCAAGCGTGGGATATGAGGGCTGGCCATGCTGAGTCTCCCCAGCGCCTCAAGTCCCCATCCCACCCCAATTTGGGGCCCCACCCTCTCCCCTGGAGTTGTATGCTGCTGCTACCCTGACTTCCTGTCTCCACTTTCACCTCTCTGTTGGCTTAGCACCTACTTACTACAAAGCAGTCAGCCAAGGCCCTGGAGATGCCCTAAAGTGGTCGGCAAACTGCAGCTCGCGAGCTACATGCGGCTCAATCAGATTGAGGACCTTTATAGCAAAGGCCAGCTTAGGAGTACCCTAATTAAGTTAATAACAATGTACCTACCTACATAGTTTAAGGTAAAAAATTTTGGCTCTCAAAAGAAATTTCAATCATTGTACTGTTGATATTTGGCTCTGTTGACTGAGTTTGCCGACCACTGCCCTAGACCCTTGGGCCATGAGCCAGTATGCTGTCTAAGCCTAGTACAGAGTCTAAGCACAAGTAGAAACATTGTTCCTCCAAATGATAAGGCCTGGGAAACCCCAACCTAAGGTGCCAGTCACAAGCCTTTGAGGCCCTTCTGCATGGTGGGCTCTAGGATGACCCTAACCTGGAGCAGAATAAGACACAGGACCTGCCTTGCAAGGCCACAGGGCTAGCAGAGCAATCCAACATACCCCCAAGCAGAAATAATACATAAGGAATAAAGGAAATGCCACAAGTTCTGGGAGTAGAAAGGAAAGGGCACAAAGACAGGACTGAGAGAATAGGAGGGCATGCTAGGCTGGGCCACAGCAGAGGGCAGGGACAGGAAAATACAGTGGTACCTTGAGATACAAGTTAAATTCGTTCTGTAACTGAGCTCGTAAGTCAGTCAACTCGTATATCAAACAAATTTCTCCCATTTAAAATAACTGAAAGAGATTTAATCCGTTCTAGCCTAGTGAAACATCCCCAAACCATCCTAAATTATGAAAAAAGACGTTTTTAATTAAGAAACACACATGTATACTTTACCAATGCGTAACAAAATATATAAAATAAAAGAAAAAAGTGTTATTTAGTACTGTATTCTTACCTTGGAGACAGCCAAGTGCGGCTAACGGAGGTGAATGGCGGAGGAGGGGCATGGGGGGAAGAGATGCAGGCACTGCAGAACATAAACTAAAACTGCACTTTCTTTACTTAAAATGAAACCACAAAAATTTAATAGTAAAAAAAATGCACTTTCTTAACTTTAAACTTAACCTAAGCTTAGCATTACATATTTTTCATTTAATCATCACCTGTTTTTGCCTTTTTGGCTGCACTTTCAGCACTTTCACTTGTAGGACTTTTGAATAAAAATCTATCCAAAGAGCCTGACCACGCCCTGGCCGGTTGGCTCAGCGGTAGAGCGTCGGCCTGGCGTGCTGGGGACCCGGGTTCGATTCCCGGCCAGGGCACATAGGAGAAGCGCCCATTTGCTTCTCCACCCCCCCCTTCCTCTCTGTCTCTCTCTTCCCCTCCCGCAGCCAAGGCTCCATTGGAGCAAAGATGGCCCGGGCGCTGGGGATGGCTCCTTGGCCTCTGCCCCAGGCGCTAGAGTGGCTCTGGTCGTGGCAGGGCGACCCCCCGGAGGGGCAGAGCATCGCCCCCTGGTGGGCAGAGCGTGGCCCCTGGTGGGCGTGCCGGGTGGATCCCGGTCGGACGCATGCTGGAGTCTGACTGTCTCTCCCCGTTTCCAGCTTCAGAAAAATACAAAAAAAGAGCCTGACCAGGCGGTGGCGCAGTGGATAGAGCGTCGGACTGGGATGCGGAGTACCCAGGTTCGAGACCCAGAGGTCACCAGCTTGAGTGCGGGCTCATCTAGTTTGAGCAAAAGCTCACCAGCTTGGACCCAAGGTTGCTGGCTCAAGCAAGGGGTTACTCGGTCTGCTGAAGGCCCGCGGTCAAGGCACAAGTGAGAGAGCAATCAATGAACAACTAAGGTGTCGCAACGAAAAACTGATGATTGATGCTTCTCATCTCTCTCTGTTCCTGTCTGTCTGTCCCTATCTGTCCCTCTCACTGGCTTTCTGTCTCTGTAAAAAAAAAAAAAAAAAAAAAAAAAAAAAAAATCTATCCAAAGAGATTTGCTTTTGCCTGCCTTTTAAAATGTTACGGAAATGTGACAAACAAGTGTCATTAAAAAGTGCTGAAACTTTTACTGGATGTTTCTTTTCAATGAAGCTTGAAAGCTTCTCCCACATTGCCAGCATGTCTTTAATTTCACTTGTAGAAATCACTTCCTCCGACTCTACCTCCTCCTCACTACTAATCTCTTGCAGAAGCTCCATATGTTGCATCATCTGTAGCTCCTTCAATTCCTCAGTTGAGAGTTTCCCCACATGTTCCATGATGAGCTCAATCATGTCACCCTCATCTACCTCCAGACCCATCGACTTTCCGAGGGACACAATCTCCTCTAACGCTTCTACCTCAGTCTCGGTCTCTGGTTTGAATCCTTTGAAGTCCCTATCTGCAATAACATCAGGCCATAACTTTTTCCATGCTGAGTTCAAGGTTCTTCTTGTTACCTCTTGTTATGCCAAGTCAATGATGCGTAAACATATCACGATGTTGTAGTGATCTTTTTAAAACTTTCGAAGGGTTAGATTTGTATTCTCAGTCACCTCAAAGCAGTGGCGGAACAAGTGCTTCGTGTAAAGCTTTTTAAAGTTGGAAATGACCTGCTGATCCATAGGTTGCAAGATTGAAGTCGTGTTGGGTGGGAGGTAGAGGACTTTCATGAATTTGAACTCATCGAGCAAGTCATCTTTAAGACCAGGTGGGTGGGCTGGAGCATTTTCAAGGATTAGTAATGCTTTCATCGGGAGTTTATTTTCTTGAAGGTATTTCTTCACTGCAGGACCAAAGACGAGATTTACCCATTCAATTAAAAACTGCCACGTAACCCATGCCCTAGCATTGGCGCACCACATAACCTGCAGTTTTTCTTTAAGAATCTTGTGAGTCTTTTTGTTTTTACAGAGACAGAGAGAGAGTCAGAGAGAGGGACAGATAGGGAGGGACAGACAGACAGGAACAGAGAGAGATAAGAAGCATCAATCATTAGTTTTTCGTTGTGACACCTTAGTTGTTCAATGATTGCTCTCTCACATGTGCCTTGACCATGGGGCTATAGCAGACCGAGAAAGCCCTTGCTTGAGCCAGCGACCTTGGGTCCAAGCTGGTGAGCTTTGCTCAAACCAGATGTGCCCGCGCTCAAGCTGGCGACCTCAGGGTCTCAAACCTGGGTCTTCTGCATCCCAGTCCGACGCTCTATCCACTGCACCACCACCTGGTCGGCAATCTTGTGAGTCTTAAAGGCTCGAGGATTTTCAGAATGATACACTAGCAGTGGCTTTACTTTACAGTCACCGCTAGCATTTGCACACGATGCAAGGGTCAGACGGTCCTTCATGGGTTTATGGCCTGGCAGCTTCTTTTGCTCTGCAGTGATGAAAGTCCTCCGGGGCATTTTTTTCCAAAACAATCCTGTTTCGTCAATGTTGAACACTTGTTGGGGGATGTAGCCTTCCTTTGCAATAAGCGCAGCAAAACGTGCAATGTACTCCTCAGCTGCCTTAACCTCAGCACTCGCAGCTTCACCATGCCTCACTACCGAGTGGATGCCAGATCTCTTCTTGAAATTTTCAAACCAGCCGTGACTTGCCTTAAATGTATCTTCTGCTGCCTCTTTTGAGGTTGATGGTTCTTTCTTCTTCAAGTCGCTGTAAATAATACATGCCTTTTCGTATATTACAGTCTCTGTCACTGTATCTCCTGCCAGCTCTTTCTCTTTCATCCACACCAGCAGAAGCTTCTCCATTTCTTCATGGATATTTGTCCTTAATTGGGACAAAATTGTAGTTCCTTTTGCTGGATTTGCGTTTTTTTGTTGTTGTTTTGTTGTTTTTTTGTATTTTTCTGAAGCTGGAAACGGGGAGAGACAGTCAGACAGACTCCTGCATGTGCCCGACCGGGATCCACCCGGCACACCCACCAGGGGCGACGCTCTGCCCACCAGGGGGCGATGCTCTGCCCCTCCGGGGCGTCACTCTGCCAAGACCAGAGCCACTCTAGCGCCTGGGGCAGAGGCCAAGGAGCCATCCCCAGCGCCCGGGCCATCTTTGCTCCAATGGAGCCTTGGCTGCGGGAGGGGAAGAGAGAGACAGAGAGGAAGGGGGGGGGTGGAGAAGCAAATGGGCGCTTCTCCTATGTGCCCTGGCCGGGATTTGAACCCGGGTCCCCCGCACGCCAGGCCAACGCTCTACCACTGAGCCAACCGGCCAGGGCCTGGATTTGCGCTTTTGATGGCATCCTTTTGTTTAAGGATGGTACAAATTGTAGATGTATTGCGGTCATACAGCCTTGCCAGTTCAATCACTCGTACACCATGCTCATATTTTTCTATTATTTCTTGCTTCACTCCTATCGACATCATTCTCTTCTTCTTGTCACCACTGTCCTTTCCACTTACTTTCTTCAGCCCCATGATAGCACACAAAAAAACTTAGTAAAAAATGCAAAAATGATGCAAGAACGAGTACAGCTCATGAGACTCGACTTGATTCCGCGGGTAACACGTGAGAAAGAACGAGATGCTGGTGTTGTGCTGCCGATACTGGACCCGTGCGCCAACGCGCCAACTAGTGGCAGCTTCCTGAATCACAACTCATATCTCGGAATTTTGCATGGATATCGAACAAAAATACGGACTGAGTCGCAGCTCGTATTTAAAAAAAAAAAAAAAGTATGTTGGTCTGCCCGTATCTCAAGGTACCACTGTACAAAGGTAAACAACCAGAAGGATGATGTAAGCAACAAGTGGCCTAAAGGGCAAATGTGGAGGGGGAGAAGAGGCTGGGAGAGGAGACTGGCCTTGCCCTACAGGCAGTGTGGGACAGGCAAGCCAATGCACAGGCTCTCTTGTGCTCTTAGAGACAGCAGTGAAGGCAAAGGGAGGAAAGCATAGAGGCAGGGCAGGTGAGACCCCTAGATTGTGGCAACCACCTAACAGTCTCCCAGTTCTTACCCTTGCTTCCCGCCACTGAGTCTATTCCCCACACACAGCCAGGGTGATCTTAAAACACAAAGCAGACTGTGTCAATCGTCTACACATCCTCACCACAGGGCCTTTCCCTGTCCCCCTGCCTGGAAAGTGATGAGCATGCCTCAAACAGGCCCTCTTCAGAGGCCTCTCCTGCAGTCCCCTCACCCTTCACTTGTGCCACTTTCCTTTACAAAACACATCCCACCTCGCACAGGACATATATGCTCCATGACAGCAGGGGCTTGTGGTCACTGGGGTATCCTAGAGTCTAAAACATCGTTGTTCTGGTGCATTTTGATGCTCAGTAAAGAATCGTGGAATGACAGAAAGACTGGGGAGAGGGCTGGTGATGACAGCTGAAGGGTGACCCCTGAATTTTGAAGCAGGAACGCTGTGGTAGTGATGGCATACCAAAGACAGGGGCTGAGAAGGGACTGTGTGTGCATGCATGCATGCATGTACGAAGGTCCAACAGCCGAGGCTGGCTTCTGCTGCAGGGGACTGCATGCCTTCCATTCCTGGGGAAGTTACCATGGACGACAGGAAAGCCACAAGCCCCCTGAGCAAGGCCTTCCTGTCTGTGAGCCTAGGCAGCCATGCTATCCTGGGTTGCTTAAAAAGGAAGGAAGAGTAGGGCACATAATCCATCTACAGGCTTAGGGGACCCTGTGATGTACCCCTTCCTATACCCTATCCAGAGAAGAATGCTCCTAGCCTAGAGTCAGGCATGCTAAAGGAGAATGGGAGAGTATGTGAGAGAGACGGAGGAGTGTGCGCACTGCTGGAGCACCTACATCTCTGCGTGGCACCCGGGTGGCAGGCAGCACTCAAGTCCTCTGTGGCTCCTAAGGCACACAGAGTGGATTTTAAATTCAAGTGACCCACAGAGGGCCTTCACCATCACCCTACCATTCACACCTCCTTTTCTCCCATGGCCAACCAAAAGGGGAAGGTTGGACCAGGGAGAAGCCAACAGCCTCCTGCTCTGCTACATGGATGCACCCTGCTGCCTTTTTGCCCAAAAGATGTGCACACTCATATGTCCTCACCCCAGGCCATCTATCATGAGCTCCTGCCCTAGGCTCTACTGATCTCCACCCTCATCATTGTCTGGCTAGCGCCCACTGACGCCTAGAATAAAGCATGGCTGCGAAAAGGTGCTTTGCTCAGCAATACTTCTTTGTTCCAATATTTGATTATCCATTTGGTTGTTATAGAAAAATTCTTAACTGATGGTTATTGATGTAATAGTACATCAACTGTATTTCTACCTTCAGTAATGGGCTTTATGTGCTAGATGTTAAAATCCTAACCCCTGGGCAAAGGCACAAATCCTTTTAAAAGAAACATGGTTGGCCCTGGCCAGGTGGCTCAGTGGTAGAGCATCAGCTCAGCATATGGAAGTCCTGGGTTCAATCCCTGATCAGGGCACACAGGAGAAGCGCCCATCTGCTTCTCCACCCTCCCCCCTCTCCTTCCTCTCTGTCTCTCTATTCCCTTCCCAAAGCCAAAGCTCCATTGGAGCAAAGTTGACCCAGGCACTGAGGACGGCTCCATGGCCTCCGCCTCAGCGGAGCAACACTCCAGACGGGCAGAGCATCACCCCCTGGTGGGCATGCCAGGTAGATCCTGGTAGGGCACATGCGGGAGTCTGTCTGCCCTCCCCCCCACTTCTCACTTCAGAAAAATGTAAAAAAATAAAAATAAATAAATAAAAAGAACATGGTTTGCTTGCACAAATCTGGTCTGTTTTGAGAGATCATTAATGCTCCGAAGTGGTTTTTGCGGATGTGAAGCAAATTGTTGA
Organism: Saccopteryx leptura; assembly: GCF_036850995.1. Classification (NCBI taxonomy): domain Eukaryota; kingdom Metazoa; phylum Chordata; class Mammalia; order Chiroptera; family Emballonuridae; genus Saccopteryx; species Saccopteryx leptura. Next base: position 17,890,073 of record NC_089511.1, read on the forward strand.
GTATATGGATTGGTCCCTCTTATTATAGTATTGAAATTAAGTCTAGTTTATCAAGTCATAGTTATGCCCTGATTTTATATACTTTTATCAATAAATATTGTGATACTTGAAAAAAAAATGGGCAGGGGTTCTGGCCTGGGCACAGCAGGTGCTCAACCCCCACCAGGGGAGACTGTGGAGCAGATAGCAGCTGGAAGCCTAGCCTCCCCTTTGCTCTCTCAACAACTCCCCCACTGCCAATTACTCTCTTCCCTCTCCAACCCCTACTGACTCCATTTAACACCTGGCACTGGGCAGGTGGGAGTCAGCAACCCAACATAAGGGGGAAACAAGACCCGCTCTAACTGAAAAGAAATGGGGCTCTGGTGATATTCAGTGTCCTTCCAGGAGCCGCCTATGTGCTGGACCTCCCAGGCATGCCCATTTCACTGACTCAGGAAACAGAAATTGGAGGGAACCTGAAAGTTGACCAGAGTCCAACAGTCAGGTATAGAGGGGCCGAGATGGGGATCAGACCTTGTGGATTCTGTCCATCCCCAACTCTGGTCTCCTCTCTTCTTTGCATCCGAGACCACCTACTCCCATAGCCCCTGGATGGACCTTTCAAATACAGATCTACCTCCCTAGACAGACTTTAGTCCCAGAAGAGGTAGCAGAGAGGTGAAAGAGGCCAGAGCCTGCTCCCTCCATGACCTCAGAAGAAGCCTGGACACTCACTGTCTACCTGACAGAGGCTTTGGCCTGTCATCACTCATGGACAAGCCTCTCTGGCATCACTAGTGATCAGGCATTACTTGAGAAGCTAGGAACGTGTGCATATAACCAAGAGGGGTAAAGCCAAGGGGTTGGCTCTCTTTTGCACATCCCCTGCCCCTGGGGTTTAACATGGGCCTTAAAGCAAACATCCCTGTGCCTTGGCCGCTTCATTTTGCTGATGCTGCATCTGGGGAAGCCAGGCTCCCAGCACTGCTGGAAGGCAGACAGCCGGGTGGTTTCTCCTGGCGTTTGTCAGATCAGAGCAAACCCGGGAGACTACCGAGAATCCTGCCCAAGGCCTGAGAGTCTTCCTTACCAGGAAACTCATTTTTAAAAGTCCCCAGGGACAATGTCAAAGGGCCGTTCCAGACCACTTTCCCTGGCTGAGCCTCGTGTCTCCCTGTGACCCAAGAAGAGGGGACAGCCTGCCAGCCAGGAAGGCGACTTAGATCCCTCAGCTCGGCCACACAGGGCTTCTTGAACCAGCTCTGACCCTATTCGAGAAACCTGGCGCCCAGGCCCAGTGGCTGGCAGCCCCAAGCCCTTTAGACAGTCCTCAGGGCTGGGACAAGGCCTGTTAGAAACATCCCCATCACCCCCCACCCCCAGCTTCCTGCTCTCTCTGAGGGATTGGAGGAGGAGGAAGAGGGGGTGTGACTGGGGGTGGGATCTGAACACAGGAGAAGAGGCCTGGAACTTGTTGAGAGCTTCGTGGGAGACCTGGCCACCCAGCCCTGGCCCAGCCCCCAAGGGCAGCCAAGGACGCCAGGGGCTCCGGGAAGGCAGGGGCTAATTCTGCTCTGCGCCCTGAGCTCAGCAGCTGACAGCCTTGGGGATGGCCCCAGAGAGCCCCAGACGTGCCTGGGCTGAGGCTGAGCAGTGTTCTGGTTAGCAGACTCGGGGGACTGCTCCAGTCTAACCCATGCCCAGCTGTCTACCCCAAATCCTCCCACCCGTGGCCCAGCACCAGGAATGTCTGGTCAGCTTGGGATCTCTCACAGCAAAAGTCTTCCTCACAGGCTGATGTGTCACATCCAAGAAGATGCTGCTATCAGGAAGTTCACTCTGCAGTCTGACCTACATCCTTCCACAAAGGAAGCCAACCAACGCAGCTTCCCAGTGCCTCAGGCCTCCCCTGAGGGCCTTGGGCATGCTCCTCAGCACCCTCACCCCACTCAGGACTCTCCCATACCCCCTCTGCTTCTTGCCTGTTCTGATATTATAATGATTCTCCCGTCAACTCCATTTTTTATTGCCACCCAGGCCTCCTCAGTGCCACAGCGCCCTTTTGCTGGCTTCCTGCCTCATATCTTGGTTCCCTGCTCCCAAGTCCACTCTTCACACCATTACAAGAGTGAAATCCTCAAATGTGTCATTGTCACCTTTACCCAAACAGCTCCTTTGGCTTCAGAGTGAGAGTCCTGCCTCCTCCCCACAACCTATAAGGCCCCATGCCCTCAGTCCTAGCATTGCCTCTGCCTCGGCCTCAGCCCTGGACTCTTGGCCCTACCAGTGCTATTCTCCACCCAGGGCGGCCTGCCTGTGATCTCTACCCCAAGCAAGTGCTCCAGGGAAAATCCACAAGATGCCCTAGAGAGAAACCCTTGAAGTGTAGAAACAGGGCTGCTTCCTCGGGCCCAGCTAGAGAGGCTGAGTTGGGAAGGCACACCCCCCAGCTTGGAAAGTGAGACCCCCTGCCCTCCCTCGTCTACAGGGCACCAAGGTCCATCCTGAGGTTGCCTGTACCACTGACCATTGCTTGGGCTCCAGCAGAATCCAGCTGAGCTCTCTGAAAGCAACTGGGCAGGCTATAGGCCAACATCCACCTGGTGGCTCTTCCTCCCAGGGCTGCTAGTTAGGACCACACCAGATTCAAGGAGGCCCCCAAACTTCCATCTGTTCCTCCATCCCCTGCCTACTCCTCAACCCAGGATGTCTGGTCCAGGACGCCTCAGCAGCAGAGCCCGAGCCCCAGCTGACATCTCTGACTACCACACCAGCCTCTGATTAAGAGAAGGGCATGGGGACCCCTGGCCTGTATCTGCACTCTCTGCAGGACAAAGTACAAACTTGGCAGCCAGCCCCAGCCAGGCTTTGAGAGGTGGCAGCTGGGCAACCCTGCCCCCCACCCACTTTCTGAAACCTTTCCCAGATCCTGCCAGCCCTGGAAGTGATCTTTCAGCCCAAGGGCAGGAGGCATGTGGCCTCTCTAGACCCCACACCTCTTCAACCCCTTCCCAAGGGCCCTAGTAAGACAGGAAGGGAGGGTCTTGGCCCCATGCTGTCCCAGGAACCCAGCAAGGCATAGAGGCAACCCCTGGCACAGTATACTAGGCGGGGCAGCCCCCTGTTCTAGACTCACCCATGGCCTCATGGCCCACGGAGGGACCCTGCTGGCCAGCTGGCCACGGCAGAGTGTGAAAGGACAGTGTGTTCCCAGACTTCACTTCTGCTTTTCCAGAGGTCACTCAACGACACTCTCCTGGGGAGCTTAGGGGTTTTCAGGAATTGCGGCCCACTGAGTGAAACCAGATGTGCAAATATGCTCCCTAGAGCCTAATGTGCCCACTCTACCACTCCCTGCAGGGGTGGCAGGGCATTGGAGCCTGTTACACCTCTCCCCTGGGCTCAGGTGAGAGGTCTGCTTTGAAGGGACTGGACCTGGGCTCTAGCTCCAATACTCATTTGGTCCCAGAGGCTCTATGATGCTGCAACTTCCAGGGGCTCAAAGCAGGGAAACTCAAACAGATGGACAGATGTGGCCAGATGGCCAGGCTGGTGGACCAACAGAGCCAGAACTCCCCCCACCCCACGGCCAATGTGCTGTGCCTGAGTCTCCTTCCCAGGCTCTGGGGGTGAGAGAAATCTCTTCTTCATATCAGCTCCAAAGCAGATGTGTACACTGGCTGCCTGGTTCTGCAGGGTCAGAGCACTACATCTGGAACTCCCAGTATGGGAGCCACAACATGGAAACCATTAACCCTGGATTTACCTGGGGCCTGTAGCACAGACTAAGCATCCTCTTTGCCTCCAGACTTCTGCCAGGGTGCATCACAGGCTCCCTGCAAACCTCATGCAGCACCAACTAACCCTGGGTTCCAACTCTTCCTATCAAATGTCAGTTCTTCCTCTACTCTCTCAGGTGCCGCCTGCCATTCCCCATCTAGAGCCTTGGCATCACCTCTGCCCCCAACTACGGTATTCATGGCCTCTTGTCCTGGCCAGTGTAGGGTCCACCCATCACTCATTAGCTGGTCTATGCCCCTGGATCCTCTCTGCAGCCCCATTTGCTGCATCACTAGTTTCAGGACAATGCTCCTTAAGTGCCTGAGCAGGGCAGGGGGAGAGAACCTGGGCTTTGGAGCCATAGTCTCCTGGGTTTGAATCCTATCTCACAGCTTGGTCCTAAGCAGCGTGTGGAATCTCTCTAAACCCAGGCTCCAGGCTCATTATCTAGTGAAAGTCCCCACAGTGCCAGCCTCCCAGGGCACCTGCCATAGACCTGGAATAGAGGCAGTGTTATACAGGGAGAACTGAGTACAGCCCAGCACAGTCCATCTCTCCGGGCAGAAAGGATCCTGCCCAGAGCATCCCAACTAATACAGAGCCCAAGTCAGGTGGTCTGTGTGCTTGACTCCAGGCTGTGGCTCAGGCTGTGGCTCAGGCTGGCCTACTCAGGACTTCACAGACTGCTCCTGCCCTCTCCATGGTCTGTTCCTCTCCTCTCCCAGGGGTCCGGCCTGTTCTCCTCCCCATCATGAAGGCTGCGGGGGCCTTGGGCAGCCTGGGCATGTAAATACACAGGTCCCACTCTGCTATCTCCTGGTGAAGGAGAAATAAAGCTGGCTTGAATTTTGGGACTCTTGTCCTCAAGCCCATGTCTCACCTCAACTACCAGCAAGATCACGGACCACACAGAGGGACGGGCAGCCCCAGGAACCCGGTCAGAGGCTAGGACCCAATTCTATACTACCTGCTACACACTGAGTTGCTGCCTTAGAGATCATGGGAGCAAGCAAAAGGTAGTGCAGCCAAGGGCAACTTTTCCTCTGTGGGAAGCCCCCAGGCTGGCGGGCCAGCAGTCTTGGGAAGAACCTAGAGTCTACTGTTGGCACAGCCACTTGCAAATTATTGGGTTTCAGCTGGTGCAAGGCAAAGGTCCTGCAAGGAAAAGACAGTAAGTTCACCCTCCTCGGTCCCAGCATTTCTTTTCATGCTTGGAGGCCTTGCAGTGAGGTGAGGCATTTGCAGAAGGGGACAGAACTGAGCTTCAGAGGTGGCCCAGTTGACACTTGGGGCCAGTGGTACCACCCACCAGCATATCAGATAAGGGATCAAACAGGAGTGTCAGTCCCCACGTCCAGGAGGCAGCAGGATGTTGGACCCATGTTCACCACCCTTCTCCCTGCTCCAAGACAGGTGGCAGGTGGTAGCAGCGCCACATTTAATTACCCTCATGCTTTCAAGAACACCTCGTCCCTGTGGCTGGAAGTATGAACGCATCTCTCACATCCCATGAGGAAGTCAACCCATCAGACAGGATGGTGCCAGGTAGGCGACGGTCCCATGTGCCAAAGGGAGGGGCAAAACTGGTTACTGCTGCGCCCAGGGCAAGTTCCAAGAAGTTCTCCTCTGACTGAGTGGAGATCCGCCAGGATAGCCCCTCAGCAGGGCACCCCATTCTGGCGTTATGGCCCCACAGGATATGTACCAGGAGACACAGGGCTTGGAGGGCAGCTTATCTATGAGTTGCTCTGCCACAGCCCTGCCTGGGAATCAGGGAACCCAGCCTCGCCTTGGAAAGCAGAGGTGCTGCCCGGCACTTTCACCTTGAGCAAGCTCTTTCTTCTCCAGGTTTGCCACCACAGTTACAGAACCTGGAGGCTGGAGTGGATCTGGGACTGTGAGGAAGAGTTTCTTTTCATTTTCCCAAGATGTAAGTTTGCCTGGGTGTGAGTGAGACAGGTAAAGTGGCTCAGAGTCGCCAGGTGCCAGGCAGCCCAGGGAAGACCAGCAGTGGCAGTGAGCTTACTCAAAAGCTGGCCAATGCCATGTCTGGCTCCCAGGTCTGCTGGCCCTCACCATCTGAGCAATCCTGTCGGCCCTTGATGCTGGGCTTCTGTTCTACATGCAAAGGCCTCTGGAAGAAGGACACTAAGGAAGGCTGGAGTTCACTTGGACAGGGAGAAGGCAGTTTTATGGCTCCCAGAGGCTGTGCACAGTGGATTAAGCCAGGTCAGGCTAGATTCTAGCTGGAACATCCTGCCAGCTCCACGGTGCCTAGAGCCAAAGCTATGGAAATACTCATTTCGCTTAGACTTAGGCCTCATGGATGGGCTCACAGAATCAAGCCTCATTTGGGGCTGCAAGCCATGCTGCTCTCAGCACGAAATCTCATTCCCTGCAGCTCATAGAAACTGGTCTGTGCAGCCTGGGCCAAGAGCAGAGTTGATCCATTCCATAGCCGTGCCCAACACAGCCAAGAGGCTTGAGCCAGGCAGGAAGTGGCAGGAGAAGTAAGTATCCAAGCTGGTCCTGTACAGGACCCCAGATCCCCTCACCCATCCTGTTCAAGGGCATGGCAGAACATGTGCAGGAGAAGCAGTAAAATGCCACACTGAGCACGATCACCACTGTGGACCTAGGCCAGCCGCTAGGAGAGAGGTGGTCACCTGCTCAGGTTGCCTCATATAAGCAGCTATGTCCAAATGATGGAAGCAATGGAGGGATGGTGGTGACATGGAGCCTGCACCGGGCCTGAAGGTTAATACTTCAGGACCCTCATTTCCTCCATGCTTAAAGGGTTAAGGGTCAAGGGAAATGGGTAAGCCACAATCCATGACCTGGAAGCCTACGGTTGTAGTTCACCCTATTTCTCGACTCCCAACCCTTTAATCTCCAAGCTAGATGCCACAAGGCAAGGCCTGGGGTAACTTTGAGGGCCACAAAAGCAGGGCCTCTTTCACATGACCACTCCTTCCTAAGTTGAGGCCATGCACAGAGGCCTAGTCATTTAGTGAACAAATGAATAAATCAGAGAATGTAATAACTGCACAGGTGGAGCCAAGACGAGTGTCAGAAGACCATAGGCAAGCTCTTGGGCCTCACCTGGACCCAAGTTCTCAGGTAAAATAAGAGGGTTGAACAGGTTACCCCCAGGAGCCTGGCCAGCTCTGACACTATACCTGGTCAGGCCTGGATCACACTGACTCTCTGTAACCCCAGCCCCTGACGGTTATTCAGGAGCTTGAGATGAGGCCAGAGGCCTGGGAACCCATGTGGCAGCCCTGGCAGAACTGCCAGCAGGTGCAGGAGAGGCCCGGGCTGGGGAGCCTCTGAGCAGCCACCAGAGAAGGGGAAGGCAGAAAAGGCAAGCTGCAGCAGCAAGGACATCACAGATGACTCCGCAGAGGGAAAACCCCATCCACCAGCCAAACCCTAAGTCTCAGCTGGGGTCAAGGCCTGAAACCCATTGCCTCAGTGGCCAAGGTCTGAGCAAGTACCAAGGGCCAGGACAGAGCTGGCCAGGAAAGCAGTGCCCAGCACCCAGTCAAGGCTGTTCGTACACATACCCTTTCCCCTGCCACTCTTCAGGACCACCTGTGTGCACACAGGGGCAACCCCAGCCCAGCCCCTCGAGCTGCAGGGTGAGCTGCACAGTGCTGGATACAGTCAGGCAGAGTAGGCATCAGACTATACAATAGCAGCCTTGTCTGCTAAGTGGCCCTTTAGGGCCTTGATTTTCATAACACTCTAACAGAGGAGGAAGGCCAATATTCCTGTGAAGGACAGAATTGTTTCTAAAAAAGTCATCCAAGGAGTAGGTGTTGAATGATGCAGGAGCCAGGGAGGCCAATGGAAAGCCCCCTCCCCAAATGGGGTGCAAGAGGAGAACTGTCAATCACCTCATAACAACCCCTTTCTGGCATGATTGTGTACATCTCTAGACAACCTATAGAGTTTGGGGTACGTGGTTTGGACCCCTTCCCAAGTCACCCCATATGTATGTGCCTGGCACATACACTCCTACATGTCCCCCAAAGGGCTACAGGAGGTTGGGAGGACTCTGTCCTGAGGAGGAACATCCCTCGCCTGGAGGGACCAAAGTGGCAGGCCGAGAGTGGAGGCCTTCTGGAGAGAAGCGGTGCTTCCGAGTCTGGAAAGTGTGGCTCTGACCCCTCGACAGCCTTAAGCTCTACTTGGTGCCCCCCAAATCCCTGGTTCATGGCTAGCACACTGTGCTGTAGCTGCTGCTCTGACTTTGAGAGCTACCAGCATAACCCAGGTGGAGGTAAATGAGGACAGCTTGGTATCAAAAGTGGAGCAGACTGCACTGGACACTAAGGCAGAGAGCATCAGGGAATGTCCCCTGATCTTCCCCTTCACAACTCAGGAAGCTGGGGCACAGGGAGATGAGGGTGGGAAGAAATGAACAGACAGGAGACAGCATGCCACGAGCCCTAGTTAATCTAAGAAAGTCAACTGGAACTTGGGTGAGGGAAGTAGGGACCCAGGAGGGGAGATGTGTGACAGCAGCCATAGGCAGGTGATGTGCAGAAAAGCAGAGATTCTGCTTGGCTGACTGACTCGCTGTTCTAGCCACAACCCCTACCCCAGCTCTCTAGCAGCTGAATGGTCCTGGTGCACCCCCTTGTGGCCAAAATGAAGATGTCATCCTTTAGCTCCAGCTCTAGCCATGGACAAGACAGATCACTTGGTTGGCTGGAGCATCATCCCAAAGCACAGAGGTTGTCAGTTTGATCCCTGGTCAGGGCACATAAAGGAACAGATCAGTGTTCCTGTCTTATCTCTCTCTCTCTCTTTCTTCTTCTCCCATTAAAATCAGTAAATAAACGTTAAAAACACACACCCCTCCAATTTAATCACTGTCTCAGCCTCCTGTTCTGCATCTCCCCCACACATTCTTGGGGAAATTAGCTGCAGGCACCCACAGAAAAGAAGAGGGAATAGGTCTGAGGTGGATATGAGTCTGGGAAAGCCAGAATGGAGATGAAGCAGACTTGAGTCCGGCCAGGAGGGATTGGTCTGTCTTGCACTGTTGAAGACAAAGGTTTCTGAGGCACAAGACTGAAAAGGACGTAGATGAAGCTTGCGCATCCTCAGCCCTCTCCACTCTTGTTCTCCAGCTCAGCCAGGCTCTCCCAAGTTTCTGAATCCCTTTATCCAGCTCTCTACCCCATCTCTACTGCCCAAGGCTGCATCTTAAAAAAATCAAGTGCTTAATAAACCAGAAGTAGGGCATGGTGCATCTATCCTGGATGGAGGCCTCAGCTTCTCTTCCTCCGTACCTCAAAGCCTAGTATCCTGCCAGTACCAATAAAGCATTGTCACTCATCCAATCATATAAATACAGTCATCCCTCACCATATCGTGGTTCTTTTTTTTTTTTTTTTTTAATTTTTCTGAAGTTGGAAACGGGGAGGCAGTCAGACAGACTCCTGCATGCGCCCGACCGGGATCCACCCAGCATGCCCACCAGGGGGCGATGCTCTGCCCATCTGGGGCGTTGCTCTGTTGCAACCAGGGCCATTCTAGTACCTGAGGCAGAGGCTATGGAGCCATCCTCAGCACCCGAGCCAACTTTGCTCCAATGGAGCCTTGGCTGCGGGAGGCAAAGAGAGAGACAGAGAGGAAGGAGAGGGGGTGGGGTGGAGAAGCAGATGGGCGCTTCTCCTGTGTGCCCTGGCCGAGAATTGAACCCGGGACTCCTGCACACCAGGCCGACGCTCTACCACTGAGCCAACCAGCCAGGGCTGTATTTTTTCTTAAGTGAGAATCAGGGAGGCAGACTGAGACAGACTCTCGCATGCACCCGACCAGGATCCACCCAGCATACCCACTAGGGATGATGCTCGGCCCCTCTGGGGCATTGCTCCACTGCAATTGGAGCCATTTTAGCACCTAAGGCAGAGGCCATGGAGCCATCCTCAGCGCCCTTGCCAACTTTGCTCCAATGGAGCCTTGGCTGCAGGAGAGGAAGAGAGAGACAAAGGAGAGGGAGAAGGGTGGAGAAGCAGATGGGCGCTTTTCCTATGTGCCCTGGCTGGGAATCAAACCCGGGATTTCCACATCTACTGCTGAGCCAACCTGACAGGGCCTCGCGGTTCACTTTTTGTGGTCTCACTGCATCGCAGATTTTTAAATTGTATATATATATATATAATTTTTATCACAGATTTTTCGCTATATCATGGGATTCTGCAGTATAGGTATTTATACATATTTCTTAAAATTATTTTTGTGATAAAATAAGCACAACAAGTGTGTAAAAGTTAACAGTGTGGGAAAGGTTTATAAGAGTGTGGGGAGGGTTTATAAAGCCTTAAAATATATATAAATAATAAAATAAATATAAGGACACTACTTCACAGATTTTCGCCTATCGCAGGGGGTTCTGGAACCTAACCCCTGCATTAGATGAGGAACCACTGTATCTATATGAATGCTCATTCACTCTGGCTGGGTACTGTGCTGCTGAATCCTAACAACCTGCAAGTGATTGGTTTCCTTTTACAGGTGAGCAAATAAGCTTCAAGGCATTAAATCACATGCTTAGGACTCAGCTGGCCAGAAAGAGAGCCATATTCTGCCTGATGCCTGGCCTCACACAGAACTCAGGAAAGGCAACTTAGAGAGGCCCTAGGGTCCTGACCCTGAGCAGGCACAGATAATTCAGATAATTCACAAAAGAGACAATTACATCATGTTCATTCTTGGTGTGGATCCTCCTAACAAGCTAGAGTGTGGCCGCTGAGCCCAAAACACAAGAACAGCCACAAGTTAGAAGAGGTGTCTGGGTGCTGGAGCAGGCACTCTGACCACAGCGGGGAAGGTGAGGGGGTAGCCTGACAGAGGACCAGGTACAAAACTACTGGCCGGAGACTTGGGCCCTCAGGGAGAACAGTTCTGTTTCATCTCATTTCAAGTCTAACAGCCCTAATGTGGGAATAGCCCTACTATATTCAGTATGTGCTGCTAGGAAAAGGGTGAGACTAATATATTCTAGAGGTGTTTTATGCAGAATGTTTAAAATAACAAGTTGAGGTCTTTCTCGCCCTGCCATCCAGAAACCCCAGTTAACCAGAAAGCCTTATCTTAAAAGGTCCTGGATGGCTGACATTTGCCTGTGCTGAAGCCACCTCAAAAGGTCCTAGGCATGAGTTGAGACACTGGCTCCACGTCAGAAATCAGGCCCAAAAAATCACTGAGTAAATTCAAGAGAAAGCATCTTATCACCCACCAGAGCAAGTTCTGATACAACCTCCTGGGCAAAATGGGGGTTATCAGTTCCTATGTAGACTGTTACTGTCTTGACCATAAATAGCTTCCCAGATAACATCAGGCTAAATTATATACCCGTGCAAGATGTAATCTTGTAAAGGGAATGCAAGAGGTGGAGCTGAGGAGGAGGAGACAAAGGAAAGAGAAAAATGGCCGGGTAAGAAGTGAGCAGGAGAGCTGCACCTGGATAGGGACCCTGGGGCTCTGGCCTGGGTGACATGAAGTGTCCAGCCCTGGCCTGGGCCTTCAAGCACCATCCCCCCAGACCTGAGTCTTCAACTGTCAAGAGGAAAGAGCTTGATGAGGGTTTCCTAAGGCTCAGACCAGCCCTAAAATGCTGCTAACCACAACCTGCAAGTCAAATTCTCCTGGTCACCAGCAGGGGTCTTAGTTTGAATGGTTGTTGGGTGTCCCCTGCCATACATTCAAACAATGGAAGGGTACATAAAATAGGAATTGAAATACTTCCCCTCCAGCCTCCCCAGGCCCTCTTCCTGAGCTTGCCACCCTAGACAACTTGGTATGCATGCCTCTCTCTCACATGGTATGCATGTGCATTCTCCTGGTATTCTACTAAAATGGGAATATATTATCATAATGCTTTGCAACTTCTCACCTAACAATGTATTTCTAAACCAGTGCTTATGAAACTTCATGCTTTTGAGTACTTGCATAGTATTCCCTCGTAAGCACAGATGAGGGTTTATTTAACAACACCCCTGTCGATGGATATCCTGTTGGTTCTAACAGGTTACTGGTACCTGCAATGCTGGCATGATCACCTCTATATGCGCCATCTGGTGCTAATCTAGGGGATACAATTCTATAAGTGGGGCTAGAGAGTAACACAATATATATACATGCAGTGTTAACAAGGTGGTGAAAATCTGTCCCCCAAAGGATCCACACCAATTACCCTTACTCTAACTTAACTTCTAGAATTTAAAAATATATATGTTTAGTTAAATAGAAAACAAACAACCCCCCCCCCCCCCCAAAAAAAAAACAACCAAAAAGCCCATGACAAATCACGCAGGAAGCACGGCAGGGATTGGGAGGGGGAATCCCTCGCTGTGGCTCTCCCTGATTCACTTGCCAAATTAGGCTCCGTGCCAGATGTCTCATCAGGCACGCTTGTGTCTGCTTGTGTTCACTTGGCCTACCGTTAAAGCTGCTCTCTAGCCTCCTGGCAGGACTCATGGGCAGGACTAGGCTTCTAAGGGAGGCTTGCCCTGACTGCAAGCCAACAGATGGCCAGGCGTGGGCTGAGCTGCCGCCAGCCAGCATACTGATGACTTCCAGATTGATATCTTGAGTGCTACTTCCCCTAAGCTCCAGGCCCACACAGCCACCTCCTTCATGTGCTCCAACTCAGCACATCTGACACCAAATACCTCCTTTTCCACCACCCCATCCACATCCCGACTTTCTCCTCTGGTGGTCCCCATCTCAGAAGCAGCTCCAGCCTGACTTCTAACCCTCACACCCTCATATCTAATGAAAACTGGCTCAATCCTTTGTGTTTCATCCCCTAAACTGGTCTGTGACCCAGTCCTCCCACCTCCCCGCATGCAGCTCCTGCCCCAGTTCTGCCCACATTCTGGAATAGCTCCCTGCCTCCAGCCTGCCCCAAAATCCATTCTCTAGAGCCCCAGACCAAATTTCTAATTGCATCACACCACTGATCTACACCCCCATAATTCCCCCCATCTTTATCCCGTTAGGGATCAAGTCTAAGCTGGCTCATGGCAGCAAGACCTCCCTCCTGCCTTCTTCCCTGTTCTGGGGCCTCATCCTCTTGCAGCAACAGCAAGCTGGAAAGGAACAAACAAGGTAGGAGGTTGTCATGGTCACCACCAATGATCCATGCCAGATCACTGATAATGGGACATCAGGGTTCTCTTCATGCAGTGATACCACTGCCCAGGGCAGTTGGGACAACATAGATCCTCAAACACTGAGGGGAAAACTTCAGGTATGTGTGGGGCCCAGGCTCTCATAGCTCAGAGATTCAACATGCTTGTTCCCTTCATTTCACAGTTATCGCCTTTGACACACCCTTCTTCCAATGTCCCCTGAGTTCCTCCCTCTTGCTTGTGGTCACTGAATGGTCAGCACTGTGTTATCTCTTCCTTTGGACCAGATCTGACTGAGGAATTCTGGATTCAGCTAAACTTGTGTTCTGTCCAAGCTGTAGTCTCTAATTTCACTAATTCTATATAGTCTCCTTTGACAAACAAAACACAACATACAAATGTTTCCAGGCAAGAACATAAACAGAAAATCTCAGGCAAAACATTTCCCACACATTATTCTTGACCTAACTGAAGAATGTGTGTCTCTCTCTTTTTTAAATCATGACTGTCATCCCTCCTTAGGACACCCAGCCCTTCCATGAACAAGCCAATGCACCCACCTATTCTCACTCAGGCCCTGCACAACCCTGACACGTGCTCTAATCTCTATTCCCACTTACCAAAGATCCTCTGACACTCTATGCCAGTGGTTTTCAACCACTGATCCATGGACCAGTGCCAGTCCACCAGAAATTTCAGCTGGTTCATGAACGAGTTAACCACATGATCTTTGCATAAACTTTATGGCGGACTGACACTGGTCTGTGGACCAGCGGTTGAAAACCACTGCTGTACGCAGTTTCATGTTTCTGAGGCTGCTAATGCCATTCCTTCTTCATACCTCCATAGCATGGCTAATTTTTTTATAACAGTTTTACTGAGATATAATTAATATACCATACAATTTGCCCATTTAAGTATACAATTCAATGGTTTTTAGTATGTTCAGAGATGTGCAACCATCACCATAAGCAATTTTAGATTATTTCATCACCCCAAAAAGAAACCATATACCCTTTAACTGTCACTCCTCACATGTTCCCATTGCCCCAAATGTATCCTGGGTCCACTGTACATTCATGCTGTTTTGCTGTCCACCAGTCTACCCATTAGACAGGCACACTTGCCCTCAAGCAAGGCTTGTGCGACATGTTTTCATTACCCACTCCAGACCCAGCATGGTGCCTGCTTCCTAGGAGTGACAGGAAGGAACAACCATGGTAGGAGCAGCTGGCTTCTCTGACTGCTCACTAAGCACAAGGCCCTGTGCTTACACTTCACCATCATCTCAGAGAGCTCCTATCAATGTTCCCATTGTATAGCTGAGGATAAATTACTTGCCCAAGGTCACAAAGCCAGTAAGTGGCTGAGCTGAGATTAGTTCATCAGTGAGGTCTGCTCTGTCTATACACTGTCTCTGCCCACCCACTCCATGCACTGCCATCAGCTTCTAGCCTCTCTTTCCTCTGTTTCCATTAAAGTAACAAAACCAAACAGAAGGTTATTGGACTCTAATTCAATCTCTTGGCCATGTTTGGCATTAACCACTCCCTTCTTGCCTAGGTCCTCCCCTGTGACTACCCACCTCTCAGGGACTGCCTTTGGCCTTCTGGCACGACTATCTTTCCCCAAATCCTTGCTTACCTGAAGCCCTTCCTGAGGTAGGATCTCATCTCAGGTGTCTACTCTTCTGACTTTATACTCTCTCTCGGGGTCAATGGCCACACTTCTATCCTGATTTCCCAATCTGTCTCCCAAGCTCAGATCTCACACCTGAACATCAAAAATAACCTCCACATCTCTACTCAAATGGCTCACAGATCCCTCAATCCTATCTTCTCACTCTTTCTCCAACCTGTTTGTTCTACATTCCACCATAATTTCACTCTGCCACCTACAGAATTCCCTAAGCCAGGGATGAGGACATCAGCCTTGACTCATTCTTCCTCCACCTCCTTATCCCACACTCAAGTCCTATCAATTCCTCTTCCTAAAATCCCCACACAATGCTCCCAGCCAATGCCTGGAACAGACTGCCATAATCTCTGATCCAGCTTACTGTAAAACCCTGTAAACTGTTCTTCCCACCTCCAATGTGGCTCTTACCCCAAATCCTTTCTTTCTTTTTTTTTTTTTTTTTTTAAGTGGACAAGCTTCCAGATGTTTATCTATTGCCAGAATCTTCTGTTCAGAGTAAAAGGAAAATCCAACCAAATGCCATGTTCCTCTCCTGCATCTGCCATGTTAACCAGGAGACTCCCTCCAATTCACTTTTAAAACTACATGTACATTCTAAAGTACAAGTCCAACAGTTGTACTCTCTCATCAGCTGCACTCAGGAAAAAGCACTTCCTATGACTTTTTCAATCTTTCAAGAGCCAATCTCTAACTATCCAGTCACACTTGCGGCCACACCACAGTTAGTACTGAATGACTTCCCACTCCTGGAAGACACCAACTACATTTGCATCTGCAGTTTCATGTGACTAGTGACTGGGCAAGCCCAGCATGGAGTCTTGCTTTCTTCTTCCCATCTAAGACTGTCTCTTGTGAAAGAATGTTGAAATGCAGGAGATGTTGTAATGAACAGAAGACAAGTGTCTCGGGACAGAGAGGGATAAAATGTTCTGAAAGACACCCAGTATATCACACATTTGAGCTCTTTAACCATGGTCTCCAAGTGTCTAACTCACTGGTTCCCCCCTACTGAATATCAATTATGTTTCTTTACAACAGGAGATGTCTTGACTGGCTCAAGTGTCAGGTAGAGCTTCCATTCCAAATCAAGAAGCTGGCATCTGGTGCCATCAGATAAACTGTGTCTGTATAATCAAACAAGCTATATGCTCTTCTGTATCTTCCAAGTTTCAGATTAATAAAAGAGCTAATCCCTAGGAAAATCCTAGAAACAATGATAAATCCAGTAGCACTGAGAACTCCTTGGACTCAGATTATAATCTCTAAATATCATTTTTCAA
Source organism: Saccopteryx leptura (assembly GCF_036850995.1). Lineage (NCBI taxonomy): Eukaryota > Metazoa > Chordata > Mammalia > Chiroptera > Emballonuridae > Saccopteryx > Saccopteryx leptura. Next base: position 17,905,965 of record NC_089511.1, read on the forward strand.
TAAAAAGAACCAGGTCCCCTAAAAAAAAATGATGACTCTAGGTCTGGGTTAGGAAATGTACAAAATAAGATTAGAATACAATGTCATCCAGAAGTAAGGAAGCTCTCAAAGTCTGCAAGGTTGTGTCAAAAAGAGTTGGCAGGCTATCAAATAAGCTTCCACTGGCCAAGGGACAATTTGAACATCGATAAAGTTAAAAGAATAAAGTACAACAAATATATTAAAATCCATACTGTGTTATGATACTATAACAAAAAGAACAAATCTCATCAGTCATCTATGGAGGCTGTTAGAAAACCAACACATTATTTTGAGAGCTGGTAAATATGGAAAAGAATCAAGCATTTATCCTGCCTCTCCTATGCCAACTGTATTTCAGAGTAACCAAGTACTGTAGTTGATTACTGGAAGTTTCCAGGTATAAAAGTATTCAAACTAGCAACTGCAGAAGGAAACTAGCCATCCCATTTTATAAGCCCTACTGAAATAATGAGTCTAGGCAATAAAAGTCAATGATTCTTTACATCACAAAAAGAGAAACAACTAGATATTATGTGCATCCCAATGGAAGTACAAATATTACCTATTAAATATTTTTTTAGAAGAATCTAATCAAACCTCTGTATCTAACTACCAATTCACAGGAAAAACTAGGAACAGAGAAATATATAAAACTAGATGGCAGGAATGTAATCAGCAAAACTGAGATGGAGGGAAAAAAATCTATAAATCAAATGATCTGGCTTCTTCAATAAATAAAAGAAAACCTATGAGAGTCAGAGAACATATGTATTAAAAGACTTGAAACAGTATCAACCAACTGAAATGTATAAGTCATATTTGGATCCTGATTGAAACAAACAAACTGTATTTTAAAAATTTTGAGAGAGGCCTGACCTGTGGTGGCGCAGTGGATAAAGCCTCGACCTGGAATGCTAAGGTCGCCAGTTCAAAACCCTGGGCTTGCCTGGTCAAGGCACATATGGGAGTTGATGTTTCCTGCTCCTCCCCCTGTTCTCTCTCTATCTCTCCCTCTCTCTATCTCCCCTCTCTCGCTAATAAAAATGAATAAACAAAATTTAAAAAAGTAAAAAAAAAAAAAAAAAAAAAAAATTTTTGAGAGAGAAATCTGGACACTATATGGACATTTAACAACATTAACAAGTTATTGTTGATTCTTCTAAAAGATGAATAATAGTATTGTGGTTTTTTTAAAAATTAGTCATGACCTCTTTTAGAGATATAGAAATATTTAGAGCTAAAAAATGTTGTCTAAGATTTTATTCAGCCTGGTTTGTGGTGGCTCAGTGGATCAAGTGTCGACCTGGAATGCTGAGGTCACCAGTTCAAAACCCTGGGCTTGCCCGGTCAAGGCACATATGGGAGTTGATGCTTCCTGCTCCTCCCCCCCTTCTCTCTCTCTTTTTCTCTTCTCTAAAATGAATAAAAATAATTTTAAAAAAATATTTTATTCAAAATAATTTAGGAGCTTGGGGATATGTGCAGTTACTACTGAAACAAGACTGATAATTGAAACAAGAATTGATATTTGTTATAGTTAGGTGATTATTACTTATGGTTTCATTATACTATTCTTCCTATTTGTATATGTTTAATGATATGCATAGTAAGTAGTTTTAAAGAGGACGGAGAAAATTCTGGAGGGCAGAGCTGAAGCCTCACTCACACCTGAATTCCCCACACCCAGACAATGCTCTTATGCTGAAGCCAAGAGCATTCAGAATTCAGAGCAGGGCCCGGGGGTTGGTTCAGTGGTAGAGCATCAACCCAGTGTGTGGAAGTCCTGGGTTTGATTCCTGGCCACAGCACACAGGAGAAGTGCCCATCTGCTTCTCTACCCCTCTCCCTCTCCTTTTCCCTGTCTCTCTCTTCCCCTGCCACAGCCAAGGCTCCATTGGAGCAAAGTTGGCCCGGCACTGAGGATGGCTTCATGGCCTCCATCTCAGGTGCTATAATGGCTCCAGTTACAATGGAGCAACAGCCCAGATGGGCAGAGCATTGCCCCGTGGCAGGCTTGCCAGGTAGATCCTGGTTGGGCACATACGGAAGTGTGTCTCTCTGCCTCCTTGCTTCTCACTTCAGAAAAATACATACATACATACATACATAAAAGAATTCAGAGCAGTCTGAAGCTGAGAGTTCAGATTCAGAATTAAGGTAATGCCTGAAATACCTGCCTGGCTCTTATGAGGCCAAAGGGCTGGTGCACAGTAGGCCTTCAAGAAGCGTTTCTTGAATGAACAAACACTTGAATACCAAAGTAGCACTTCAAATGCTCCTCATGTCTAAAATTCATTCACTTAGTCCTATCCAACCACCTCAAAGTCAGCAAGCCTCTGTGCAAGGTGCTGCTCCATACCATCACTACTCTGCCCCCATACCCAGTGCTAAGGAGCTAGGGGCTTCCTCCCCTGGGCTCAGCCTTTTTTTTTTAAACCAAGGGTTTGAATTCCCAGAAAATTTGCACTCTTATCATGCACACTCTGCCACCCAGGGCTCCTTTTGGTTCCTCTGATTGGCCCAACAACTAATTCTACCTTCATTGCTGGTCTCTGGCCTGAAATGCTCTTTGCCCCAGCTCTCTGCATAACCGGCTCCTCACTGTTCATATCTCAGCCCAAATATCCTTTTCTCAGCAGGGCCTTAACCAGCCACAGTCTCTAAAGAAAGTTCCCCATGATTCTCTATCACTTTTCTACTCTCCCTTTCACTGGTATGTCCCCTATATAATCATGTACAGTATTTAGTTTACTTTAAAATAACAGTAACAGCAGCTAACACACTGACTCAGCACTTACCATGTACCAAATTCATGCTAAGTGCTTTACAGAGATGATCTTGTTTGACCTCATAACCATCATCTCAGGCGCCATTATTATTACCACTTTACAGTGGGTAAAGATGGAGAGGTTACATGGCCATACAGCTATGAATTAGTAAGCCCACATTTGTAGCTGCTATGCTACACTGATCTCTTTTTATTTTTATTAATTTTAATGGGGTGACATTGATCAATCAAGGTACATATGTTCAGAGCAAACATCTCTAGGTTATTTTGACATTTGATTATGCTGCATTCCCATCACACAAAGTCCAATTGTCTTCCGTCACCTTCTAACTGGTTTTTTTTGTGCCCCTCCCCTCCCCCAAACCCCTCCCTCTCCTCCCCCCACCCCATAACCCCCACACTCTTGTCCATGTCTCTGAGTCTCATTTTTATGTCCCACCTATGTATGGAATCATATAGTTCTTAGTACACTGATCTCTTAATGTCTTCCCCTGCCTCCACCGACTTCAACTCCAAGACTAGGAGGGTCAAGAGAGTATCATCCGCCTGACCAGGTGGTGGCGCAGTGAATAGAGCGTCGGACTGGGATGCAGAAGGACCCAGGTTCAAGACCCCGAGGTTGCCAGCTTGAGCCAAAAAAAGCTCACCAGCTTGGACCCAACGTCACTGGCTCGAGCAAGGGGTTACTCCGTCTGCTGAAGGCCCGCGGTCAAGGCACATATGAGAAAGCAAATCAATGAACAACTAAGGAGTCCCAACGAAAAACTGATGATTGATGCTTCTCATCTCTCTCCATTCCTGTCTGTCTGTCCCTATCTATCCCTCTCTCTGACTCTCTCTCTGTCCCTGTAAAAAAATAAATAAAAATTAAAAAAAAAATTTTTTTAATCTTAAAAAAAGAGTATCATCTAACCAAATTAATAAAATCAGAAATAAAAGTGACAACTCATACCAAAAAAATACAAAGGATTATAATACTACAATTATATGCCAACAAATTAGATAATCTGGAAGACAACCTAGAAACATACAATCTTGAGCCTGACCTGTGGTAGCGCAGTGGATAGAGTGTCGACCTGGAATGCTGAGGTTGCTGGTTCAAAATCCCACCCAGTCAAGGCACATACAGGAAGCAACTATGAGTTGCCACCCAAATATTTGCTTCCCGCCCCCCTTTCTCTCTCTATATATATAAAAAATAAATAAAAAGAAATAAATAAAAACATACAATCTTGCAAGACTGAATAAAAAAAACAGATAATCTGAACAGACCAATAACCACTAAGAAAATTGAGTCAGTAATCAAAAAACTCCCAACAAAGAAGTCCTGGACCTCATGACTTCACAAGTGAGTTTTATCAAACATTCAAAGAAGAATTAACACCTAACCCTCTCAAACTATTCCAAAAAAAAATGAATAGGGAAGGTTCCTATATTCATTTTATGAGACCAGCATTATCCTGATTCCAAAACCAGACCAAAACATTACAAAAATAAATAAATAAAATTACAGGCCAATATCTCTGATTAAAATAGATGCAAAAATCCTCAACAAAATATTTGCAAACCAAATTCAGCAATTAAAAAGATCATACAATAGCCCTGGCTGGATACCTTGGTTGGTCAGAGCTATGTTCCTCTCGCTCCCACCCCCTCCCCCTTTCTGTCTAAAAATCAATAAATTTTAAAAGAATTGAAAAAAATCATACACTATGATCAAATGGGATTTATTCCTGGGATGTAAGGTTGGTTCAATATATGCAAATCAATTAACATGATACACTACATAAAATAAAAGATAAAAATCATATAATCCTATCAAAAGATGTAGAAAAAGCATTTGACAAAATCCAGTTTCCACTTATCAAATCCCTAAGCAAAGTGGGAATGGAGGGAACATACTTCACCATAATAAAGGCCATATATGACAAATCTATAGCTGATATCAATCATACTCAACAGTAAAAAGCTAAAAGCAGGCACTGGCTGGTTGGGTCAGTGGTAGAGCATCAGCCCAATGTATGGATGTCTCGGGTTCAATTCCCGGTCAGGGAACACAGGAGAAGTGACCATCTGCTTCTCTACCCCTCCCCCTCTTGCTTCTCTCTCTCTCTCTCTCTCTCTCTCTCTCTCTCTCCCCCTCCTGCAGCCATGGCTCAATTGGAGTGAGTTGGTCCCAGGCACTGAGGATGGCTCCATGGACTCTGCATCAGGTACTAAGAAGAGATTGGTTGCTGAGCAACAGAGCAACACACCAGATGGGCAAAGCATTGCCCCCTAGTGGACTTGCTGGGTGGATCCTGGTCAGGGCACATGCAGAAGTCTGTCTCTCTGCCTCCCCTCCCTCTCAATGAATAAAAAATAGGTAAATAAATAAATTTTAAAAAGAGCTAAAAAGCATTTTCCTTAAGATCAGGAACAGGAGGATGTCCACTTTCACAACTTTTATTCAACACTGTATTGTAAATACTAGCCATCAAACAGACAAGAAAAAGAAGTAGCATGGCCTGTGGTGGCACAGTGGATAAAATGTTGACCTGGAATGCTGAGGTCGCCAGTTCAAAGCCCTGGTCTTGCCCAGTCAAGGCACATACAAGTAATCAATGAACTACTAAAGTGAAGCAACTATGAGTTAATACTTCTCACTCCTCCACCCCCTGTAAAATCAATAAATAAAATCTTTTTAAAAAAATATAAATAGCCCTGGCCAGTTGGCTCAGTGGTAGAGCGTTGGCCTGGCGTGCAGAGGTCCCAGGTTCGATTCCTGGCCAGGGCACACAGGAGAAGCGCCCATCTGCTTCTCCACCCCTCCCCCTCTCCTTCCTCTCTGTCTCTTCCCCTCCCGCAGCCAAGGCTCCATTGGAGCAAAGATGGCCCGGGCGCTGGGGATGGCTCCTTGGCCCCTGCCCCAGGCACTAGAGTGGCTCTGGTCGAAACAGAGCGACACCCTGGAGGGGCAGAGCATCGCCCCCTGGTGGGCAGAGCGTCGCCCCCTGGTGGGCGTGCCAGGTGGATCCCGGTCGGGCGCATACGGGAGTCTGTCTGACTGTCTCTCACCATTTCCAGCTTCAGAAAAATACAAATAAATAAATAAATTATATATATATATATATATATATATATATATATATAAAAGGCATCCAAAAAAAGAAAGAAGTAAAACTGTCATTATTTGCAGATGACATAATCTATATAGAGAGAACCCTAAAGAGTCTACCAGAAAACTATTAGAGAATCAGTAAGTGAATTCAGTAAAGTAGGACACAAATTTAATATTCAGAAATCAGTTGTATTTTTATACAATAATGAATTATCAGAAAGAGAAATTAAGAAAACAATCACATTTACAGCTACACCAAAAAGAAAATAATACAGGAATAAATTTTACCAAAGAGGTAAAAAACCTATACTTGGAAAATTCTAAGACATTGAAGATAGAAACTGAAGAAGATACAAGTAAATCAAATATATACTATGCTCATGGATAGGAAGAACTGACATCATTAAAATACCCATACTACTGCCCTGGCCGGTTGGCTCAGTGGTAGAGCGTCGGCCTGGCGTGCAGAGGTCCTGGGTTCAATTCCCGGCCAGGGCACACAGGAGAGGCGCCCATCTGCTTCTCCACCCCTCCCCCTCTCCTTCCTCTCTGTCTCTCTCTTCCCCTCCCGCAGCCGAGGCTCCATTGGAGCAAAGATGGCCCAGGCGCTGGGGATGGCTCCTTGGCCTATGCCCCAGGTGCTAGAGTGGCTCTGGTCGCAACAGAGCGATGCCCCGGAGGGGCAGAGCATCGCCCCCTGGTGAGCAGAGCATCGCCCCCTGGTGGGCGTGCCAGGTGGATCCCGGTCGGGCGCATGTGGGAGTCTGTCTGACTGTCTCTCCCCGTTTCCAGCTTCAGAGGAATACAAAAAAAAACAAAAAAAACCCAAAACCCCTAAAATACCAATAGTATTTTTCACAGAACTAAAACAAATAATCCTGAATCTATATGGATCCAAAAAAGACCCCAAATAGCCACAGCCATCCTAAGAAAAAACAACAAAGTTGAAGGTATCACATTACCTGATATCAAACTAAACTAAAAGGTTACAGTAATCAAAACAACATGGTACTGGCATAAAAAGAGACACATAAATCAATGGAACATAGTAAACTCTCTGACATTGCTCTTAAAAATATTTTTTTCTGGATCTGTCTCCTCAGACAAGAGAAACCAAAGGAAAAATAAACAAATAGAAAGAAATAAAAGGAAAAATAAACTACAAAGATTTTACACAGTAAGGGAAACCATCAACAAAACAAAAACACAACCTACAGAATGGAAGAAGATATTCACCAATGAGATATATCTGATAAGGGGTTAATACCCAAAATATATAAAGAACTGACACAGCTTAACACCAAAAAACAATCTAATTTTAAAATGTGCAGAGGAACTAAATACACATTTCTCCAAAGGAGACATACAAATGGCCAATAGACACATGAAAAGATGCTCAGTGTCACTAATCATCGGAGAATGTAAATTAAAACCCCACAATGAACTATCACCTCACACCTGTCAGAATGGCTATTATCAAAAAATCAATAAAAAAAAATCAAGCCTCTGATGTGTGGTGGTGCAGTGGATAAAGCATCGACCTGGAATGCTGAGGTCGCTGGTTCAAAACCCTGGGCTTGTCTGGTCAAGGCACATATGGGAGTTGATGCTTCCTGCTCCTCCTCCCTTTCTCTCTCTTTCTTTCTCTCATTCTCTCCCCTCTATAAAGGAATAAATAAATTTTTTTTTAAAAATCAAGCCTGAACAGGCCATGGCACAGTGGATAGAGCGTCGGCCTGGGATGCTGAGAACCCAGGTTTGAAACCCCAAGGTTGCTGGCTTGGGGGCGGGGGCTCATCTGGCTTGAGCGTGAGGCTGCCAGCTTGAGTGTGGAATCACAGAAATGACCCTATGGTCACTGGCTTGAGCCCAAGGTCACTGGCTCAGCTGGAGCCCCCCCCCCACCAAAGCACGTATGTGAAAGCAATAAATGAACAACTGAAGTGCCACAACTATGAACTGATGCTTCTCATCTCTCTCCCTTCCTGACTGTCTGCCCCCTCCCCATGTTAAAAAAAAAAAAAAAGAAAAAAATCAAGTGTTGGTGAGGAGGTAGAGAAAAGGGAACCCTCATGCACTGTGGTTGGTGGGAATGCAAATTGATGCAGCCATTATAAAAAACAGTATTGAGTCTCCTCAAAAAATTAAAAACAGAATGACCTTATGACCCAGCAATCCCGCTTCTAGGTATTTTCAGCCATAAAAATAATGAAATCTTACAATTTGTGACAACGTGGCTTGAACTAGGCGGTATTATGCTAAGTGAGAGTAAGTCAGACAGAGAAAGATAAATATCATATGATTTTACTTATATGTGGAATCTATTTAAAAAAACAAAATAAATGAACAAACAAAACAAACAAATTAATAGATCAGAAGAACAAACTGATGGTTGCCAAGTGGGAAGGAGGTTGGGGTCTGGGTGAAAAAAACAATGAAGGGATTAAAAGGATAAATTGGCCTGTCCAGGCGGTAGCGCAGTGGATAGAGTGTTGGACTGGGACACAGAGGACCCAGGTTCGAATCTGCCAGCTTGAGCGTTGGCTCATCTGGTTTGAGCAAGGCTCACCAGCTTGAGCCCAAGGTCACTGGTTTGAGCAAGGGGTCACTCAATCTGCTGTAGCCCCTGGGTCAGGGCACATATGAGAAAGCAATCAATGAACAACTAAGGTGCCGCAACAAAGAATTGATGCTTCTCATCTCTCTCCCTTCCTGTCTGTCTGTCCCTATCTGTCCCTCTCTCTGTCTCTCACACACACAAAAAAAGAGTATAAATTGGCAGTTACAAAATAATCACTGGGATGTAAACTACAGCATAGGGAATATGAGTAATATTGTAATAACTATATATGGTGTCGGGGGGGTACTAGACTTATGAGGGGGATCACTTCATAAGTTATGTAAATTTTTAATCATTATGTTGTACACCTGAAACTAATATAATACTGAATGTCAACCGTAATGGAAAAAAACATATTATACATCTCTTATCTATATTTGTTTCCTTACATAACAAAGCAGCATTTTACATGCCAATAAAAAAACTAAAGTACTATTTTAATTATTACATTAATTATATGGCTGCACTATAATCTATTTAATTAATTTTCTACCATTATTTATTATTTAGATGGTTTCTAATATTTAATTGTATAAATAGCTTTTTACCTTTAAAAAAGAGAGAGAGCCTGACCAGGCGGTGGCACAGTGGATAGAGCGTTGGACTGGGATGCCGAGGACCCAGGTTCAAGACCTCGAGGTCGCCAGCTTGAGCGCGGGCTCATCTGGTTTGAGCACAGCTCACCAGCTTGGACTCAAGGTCGCTGGCTTGAGCAAGGGGTTACTCGGTCTGCTGAAGGCCCATGGTCAAGGCACATATGAGAAAGCAATCAATGAACAACTGAGGTGTCACAACAAAAAACTAATCTTAAGTCCCATCTCCCTTTCCTGGAGGACTGTGAGTGGGCTGAAAGTTCCAACCCTCTATTAATTGATGCTTCTCATCTCTCTCTGTTCCTGTCTGTCTGCCCCTATCTATCCTTCTCTCTGACTCATTCTCTGTCTCTGTAAAAAAAAAAAAAAGAGAGAGAGAGAGAGAGAACATCATTCAACAAAGTATCTCAGCTCTCACTGCATAAAATAAGTGTTCTGTAAGTATATGTTGAATGAATGAAAACATTTCAAGTAAGTAATACCGTATGTTTTCTCTTTGTACATCTCTGACCCACCTCCTTCTTCCCCACAAGCTGGGACATAGCTCCCAGAAAGTACTCAACACATCCAGAAACATTCAGCTGAAAAGAGCTTTTATGACCATACAGCTTTTCTGTCCCCTCAGCTCTCCAAAGGGGGGAAAGACCTCTCCAGGTTCTTTCTCCTACCTCTGAGAAAAGACAATCAAGCAAGATGGACAACAGAAGACACATGGGCTTCAGAGATGCTGAGAGCCTGAGTTCTATGGAAGAGGTCAGTAGCAGATCCCTGCTAGAGTGGAATCCAGAGAGAAAGGCTAGGGTGTGGTGGCAAATTATTTGCCCCAATTTGCTGAACGAATAACATCCTATGCCCAATGTGCTACACCTTCTGAAAATGCCACAACACCTGAAACATGTTCTTTGGAAACCTCAGCACCTCAGGGAAAGCAGCACAAACACCACCGGAGCTATAACTGGGTATAAAAGACATCATTCCAGCCTAGCATGGCCAATGAGGTTCTAAGATAGGATGCTACTGGAGCTGAGCCTTGAAGGGTGGAAGTCACTGAGCTTCATAGGGACAAGAAGGAAGAAGAGGGAATGGCAAATACAAATAGTACTGAAAACAAAACTAATATTTACCCAGCGCTTTTTCTGTGCTTGATGATGGGCTGTGTTTTACATGTAATTGTTGACATTTCACAACCTTCTGAGATACATACTGTTAATCTCTAAATGAAGTACTCAATGTCAAGAGGGGTTAAGTAACTTGTTTAAGGTAATCCAGTAATTGGCATGGCTAGGATTCAAACTTAGATTTGTCTAAATTCGAAGTCTGCCACACTATGTGCACCAAGGGCCAGGGACATGGCTTGAGTGAGGGAAAGGAATTATGTCTGAAAGAACAAGGAAATCCCTAAATGTCATGCTAAAGGTCTGTATGGTGGTCCACAAGGGGGCCATGTTCTGATCAGTGTTGTAGGAAGAATGACCTAACATGCTTATGGAGGGTGATGGAAGGTCTGCTGGGAAGACACGAACACTGTGGCCTCGGAAGCTGGGGGTGGGGGGCAGGTAGGGGTAAGAGGGGTCAGCAGCAAGAATGAGAAAAACCTGGAAGAGAAACAAATTCACCAAATGCCATTTGGTAACCAGTGAAGTTCACCTTCAGATTTAAGCAAACCAAGATCTTCCTCCAGTCCCACTCAGTCCACAAAACTCACATTAAGTGCCAACTGTGTGCCAGGCCCTGACCCAGACAGCCTCCCAGTTTGTTTGTTTTTTTCTAATGTTTATTTTATTGATTTTAGAGAGAAAGGGAGAGAGGGAGACAAGAACATCAATCTGTTCCCCTATGTGCCCTGACTAGGGATTGAATAAGCAACCTCGGCTCTTCTGGAGGACACTAACCAGCCAAGCTATCCTGCCAGGGCTAGCCTTCCTGTTTCTCCTCCTTCTCCAACAGTGAGGACAGTCGGGTTGCTGGCAGGCTTCTACAACCCAGAGTCTAAGTGCTCTCCTCTCCTTCCCCACCTCCTCTCCCACAAGGGAGATGAATAACCTTTTTTGCACATTTGTGTTAAAACCATAAAGTCCACAATTGTATTTTAACTTTAGTAAGTTTTAAAACTTAAAGGCATGCATGTTTGCATTATTGCAAGATAAACAAAAACTAGCTTTTAAAATTGAGCTCCCGGCCTGACCTGTGGTGGCGCAGTGGGATAAAGCGTCGACCTGGAACACTGAGGTTGCTGGTTTGAAACCCTGGGCTTGCCTGGTCAAGGCACATATGGGAGTTGATGCTTCCTGCTCCTCCCCCTTCTCTCTCTCTCTCCCACCTCTCTAAAAATCAATAAATAAAATATTTTTTAAAAATTGAGCTCCCTTTTAACTTCAACATCTTTTTTTTTTTTTTTTTTTTTTTTGGAAAATTTCCTCCAGAGGATGAATCATCTGATCATCTTCCTCCTCCAGTGACCATGAGACTAGCTCAAGAGTACACTTGAGGGTCAGGGATGGGGATTCACATCCCAGCCACTGTGCCCTTCACTACCACATGGGGGATGGGTGGATTGTGAAGACTGGAATCAGAGACATCTCTAATTCAGTAAATTTGATACAACTGTGGGGGGGGGGTATGGAGAGGGGTCCTTCCTACTTTGAAGCTGTGTGTGCTGAGAAGAGAGGGAAACTCAGCTTCTCACAATTCTTGCGCTAAGAAACCCTACTCCAACAAGCATCCTTCTCGCTGAGGGTTTAGGACTTACAGCCAAATACATGTACACGAACATCCTGACTCGTAGGGCCACGCCTTGCTCTCCCAAACACTGCCTTAAGAAGCCTCTGCACAGCCAGTGGTTCCGCGATGGAAGAAAACTCGAACTAAGCAGGCTCAGCAATTCCCCAGGAAGGTTTACACCACGGCCAACGAGAAGACACAACGATCTCAAATGCCCCAGTGTATGGAGTGAAGAGGGGAAACTTTTCCGCTTAGTTCCTCTAAACGTAGCCACGGGACAGCTCACTCTGGCTACGTCAGGGGAAAGACTGGATCAACGCATCTCGCACCGACCAACCACTCCCGAGACCCTCTCTTCCAAACTACATGGTGGGGCAGAATGGCGGAAGAGGCGGCTCCAACGGAGGTGAACCATTGCGGTTTCAAAGGCTTGTTTGCATTTGGGCCCGATCCGAGCCGCAGGAGGAGGCAGATCCCCTTCCACGCGCGCCGGCCTTCAGCCCCAGATTCCCAGCCAGGCCTCTCAGGCCCTTCGAGAACCCCCGCCTTCGGCTTCTCCTAGTAGAACTCGGAACCCGCAGGCCGGGGCCAGCTTCCTTGCCGGCCTTTCAAGGCCGCGCATCCCAGCCCACGGCTCACCCTCGAGCGTCTCGCACTGCACCAGGTTGAGGTAATCCGCCTGGCTGAGCACCCCGGCCTTCAGGCCGCGCACTAGTCCCTCCAAGTAGCCATTGTCCACGTTGAAGTAAAGCTCCGGGAAGGACGACATGGCTGCTGCGGGGCGGCGGGACCGGAGAACCCCAAACCGCAGGCTCGCAGCTCAACTCCAAGATCAGCTGACTCGACACCCGCAACCGACTGTCAAGCGCGTCAGGTGACGTGCAACGAGTCACGTGATCGCAACTGGGCGGGGCGCTGAGCGTCGCCCACCTTCCGGGTGGCTTCGAGCGGAAGCGTTGCGCAGGTGTGGGCGGGGATGCCTTCTGGCGCCTGCGCGCTGAGAGAAGGCGAAACCTCAGGCTCCCAGCAGGAGCGACTTGACATGACAGAGGCTGGCCGCGCGGTGGCGCCCGTGGCTATGGAAATTGAATTGGGCCCTGTATCTTTTCCTGGTCTGGTGCATCTGGCACTGTGGGGGCGTGCAGAGTAAAAATGGGAGCTATTTACGCTTGGAAATATTCCAGATTCTTGAGTCAGCCTTCCCTCGAAGGGAACTGAGAGATGGCAACGGCGGCCTTCTCTGGGTGTCACACATCGAGTTAGCTGCAAGTAGGCCCTGGAGCCTAATGCTTGTTGGCCAGCCAGAAGTTACAGACCCTGTCCCGTCCCCCTTTACCCCTTATTTACTGTACAAGATTCTCGATGGCTGGAGAGCAGTTCTCCCTCAACGTTGCGTTGTGTCCTAAGAGCGTGCATGTAGGTAACTAAGATGATGAGGTAACACAAGACTCTGGAGTATGTGTGTGTGTGTGGTTTCTAGGTTTGGCAGCACCCCCATCCTTGCCATGATCTACCCCCTATAAAGTCTACCTTAGAAAAAAATGACACAGGCCCTGGCCGGTTGGCTCAGTGGTAGGGCGTCGGCCTGGCGTGCAGAAGTCCCAGGTTCGATTCCCGGCCAGGGCACACAGAAGAAGCGCCCATCTGCTTCTCCACCCCTCCCCCTCTCCTTCCTCTCTGTCTCTCTCTTCCCCTCCCGCAGCGAGGCTCCATTGGAGCAAAGATGGCCGGGGCACTGGGGATGGGTCCTTGGCCTCTGCCCCAGGCGCTGGAGTGGCTCTGGTCGCAACAGAGTGATGCCCCGGAGGGGCGGAGCATCGCCCCCTGGTGGGCGTGCCAGGTGGATCCTGGTCGGGGAGCATGCGGGAGTCTGTCTGTCTCTCCCCGTTTCCAGCTTCAGAAAAATACAAAAAAAAAAAGAAAAAGAAAAAGAAAAAAATGACACAGGCCCTGGCCGATGGCTGGGTTGGAGCGTCATCCCAACATGCTGAGGCTGTGAGTTCGATCCCAGATCAGGGCACATACAAGAATCAACCGATGACAACATGAATAAATGGAATAACAAATCAGTGTTTCTCTCTCTCCCTTTCTCTCCCTCTGTCTCCCTTCTTCTCTATAGAAAAAAAGAAAAAGGAAAATGCCACAGCCTTGGGATTTTGGTTCCAAACTTTATTCACACACTCCCAAACCCAGTCCGAACTCTGACGTTGACTAGCTAGGTGCGGCTGCAGGGGTTTCCCGCAGTACCCAGCTTGCGGCAGTAGCAGAAGGCATTGAAGAACCTGCAGTAGCATGTGGCGCATGGGTCACAGCACGGTACTTGGTGTCCCAGACAGGATTCGTGCAGTCGCACGCAGCGACGTAGGGAGCGTGGCTCGCGTCTTTCCGGATCTAGCACCTGCAGGGATGTGGGAGCCTAGGCCTCCGGGGCAGGTCCAGGGACCTCACCTGCCCCCATCCAAGTGGGATGACATTGGAGCATGGGGTATGCAGTTCCCCCCTAGGTGAGGGGTCATGAAATGGAGAGTGGGAATGATGCCTTATGTCCCTTCCCAAGGCCTGTGACCTCACCCCTTTCCCGGAACAGTTACCTCTGCCAAGTCCTTGGCCTCTTGCAGCAGAGCCTCTTCAGCCTGTTCTGCAGTTGTCCTTTTCAGCCCAGGCCTCAGGCCCAGGCCTGTGACAGATGATGTGAGGGCAGAGCACACACACACACACACACACACACACACACACACCACAAAACACCCACCTCCCAGGCCTGGGATTGGGAAGGGAAAAGGAGAGCTCATACCAGGCAGAATAGTTTGTGGCCAGAGGGTGTCCAGGCCCCACCCAGACCCACCCCTGCCCACACTGACCTGACAGCTCTGGAAACAGGACCTGCTCAGGCCTTCTGATGCCCTCTAAGGGTGCTAAGCTCATCTGGGCACCTTGCATGGCAGGCAGTGCCAGCAACAGGACACAGCTCAGCAGTGCAATCAGCATAGCCTGGCTCAGCAGGAAGACCCACCACTTAGTCCCTCCTCATTTTTGGAGCACCCACTAAGTGCCCTATCCCCAAGATAAACCCCCAGCCCCCGAGAGTAGGAATCTCTGCCCAACCTGAGGACTTACTTCTGCTTGCTGAATCCTTGCCTCAGAGTTCCTGGCCACCCCATGCCCTCAGCTTATATAGCAGGGTCTAATGAAAGGCCTACACGTGACTATTTCCTGTAGCAAGTACATGAGGGGCCCTCCCCAGAGGATGGGGGTGGGGGTACAGTTCAGGCCTCTCTCCCTGGAACCTGAGCTTTTGGATGCTTTACAAGAGGGTAACCATCTCCAATTGCAAGTGAGGTCTCCAGGAGCCAAATAAGTTGGGAAACAAGATAAGGTGCCCAGGGTCCCCAAATTTCTACAGGACAGGGACCTGGGGGGTCTCTGGGGGCCACTTGGGGCTAGGAAGGACAATACAATGGCAGGCTGGAGCCATTATCAGTAACAAAGCAGGTGGCCCTGAGAGCTTAATTTAATTTGTGGCCCTGGAGATGCTCCCTCAGACACTACGTGGCATGTTGTTTGCTTTGCTTCCAGGAACTTGGGTCAAGCACATTGAAGGAGGTGATGGAACAGTGGCCAGAGTGGGGCAAAGGTGGGGTGCAGACCTAGACCCTGAGGTTTTTGCAGGAGAAAGGGATGGAGAAGCCCACCTAGCCAACACCAGGCCCTCCTACTTCCATCCCTGGCTCTGCCTCCCCTCCTCCTTCTCCCTCCAGGCTTCTCCAAGACCCCCACCCCTTCTCCTGTCCCAAATCCCTTTCTGCCTGGGTTTCCTGGAAGCCAAGGAAACAGAACGGACTGTTCCCTGGGTGGACAAGCAGCTCCAAAGTAAAAAGCTTTCAGGCCGCCTGCCTCATTAGTGCTAATGGTTGCTCCCTTCCTCTCTGTGTTGTTAGGGCCCTGCGCACGCCTAGTCTCATCAGCACAAGGCTGCCTTTTTGTGGGGATGGTAGAACACTCAGGACCCCCACCTTCCCTCACCCCTCTGGAGGGCAATTTATCACACACTTGCCCAATCAAGGAAAGGGATGCAGTCTGAATCAGCTTCAAGGCCTCAGCGTACAAACTCGGTCAGCTCCAGGCAGTGGAAAGAGGGTGAAGGGGCTGTTGGTGGCCCAAGTTTACACAGGCTATTCTGACCAGGCAAAAAGCCTGAGGAAGTTCTCTCAGCAGTGAGTGGAAATCACAGGTTGTCATCTGGCAGCCTTTGGCCTGGTGTCAACACCAACAATTGGTGTTGGGGTGTGGGTTGTATGGAGAGGAGATGTTCTGCAGAGGGTGGCCCTGTGGCAGCTTCTTCCACAGATGGACACTGTTGTCTGTTCTAGGATCAGGTTGGCATTGGGCTCACTGTGGTTGGCTCAGGGTAACAGTCCTAGTAGCTCAGAGGGTCATGCTACTGCTGGGGGGTGGCGGCGGCTGGGAAAGTCTCTGAGGAGCTGGTCCCTGAATAATTTAGTAAAGGGCCAGGCCCTGTTTCTCTCCTGAGAAAGGTACTGACTGTTTTAGTGACTGTCATAAAGCCAGCCTGGTGTCAGGGGCTTCCTGGACATTGAGCTTTCGCCCTCGAGGCCACAGTTGAGTGTGGTGGCCCACCCAGGGCTTTCTCTTCTCAGAGTGGTGCAGGCTGAAGGTATCTGGCACCCATGTGTGACCCCATCCTGGTGGGGCCTCTTGGGGCTAGAAGGACACTACATCAAATATACCTGAGGCATGTTCCCCAAATCCTTGGTCCCTGGCTTCATCCTTGGAGATTCTGGCCGAAGGGACAGTCCTAGGGAGCAGGGACTGAGTGGATTTTAGAAAGGTGTCCTAGGTAAATTAAGGTGGGCTTGGTCAGCACCCATGCTAAGGTCGGGGCCTCCTCCCCCTCAGGCACTCAGTGTCTTTACTCACCAACAGAGCAGTGACTGTCTTCACCTGGGTGTGTGCACGCAGGTGGATCAGCCCCATGAACAGTGATGGACAAGGGCTGAGGCACACAGGCAACCTGGGTCCCTGATCAGGTCCGATGGGAGAGACAGTCAAGAAAACCAACCATCAAAACACAGTGGGATGATCAGAGAAGTATAAATATTGGGTATTCAGTGACAGTAAGGGATAATTGTGAATTTTCGTTGTTGTGATAATGGTGATATGGTTGTGCTTTCTTTTAATTTAGAATCAAATTTAATGGGGTTACATTGATTAACAAGAGTACATAGATTGCTATAGATTGCTTTTGTTTTTTGTTTTTGTTTTTGTTTTAATTTTTTTAAAAAAAGGACTCATCTTTTAGAGAAACATAATGAAGTATTTACTGATAAAATAATAAGAAGCTTGGCTTGAGCCAAGATGGTTGGTTGCTGGCTTGAGTCCAAGGTGGCTGGTTTGAGCAAGGGGTCACTGGCTTGGCCGGATGCCCTCTCCCTTGGGTCAGTGCACATGTAAGAAAGCAATCAATGGCCTGACTAGGCGGGGCACAGTGGATAGAGCGTCGGATTGGGATGCAGAGGACCCAGGTTCCAGACCCCGAAGTCGCCAGCTTGAGCATGGGATCATTTGGTTTGAGCAAAGCTCACCAGCTTAGACCCAAGGTCGCTGGCTCAAGAAAGGGGTTACTTGGTCTGCTGAAGGCCCATGGTCAAGGCACATATGAGAAAGCACTCAATGAACAACTAAGGTGTCGCAATGAAAAACTGATGATTGATGCTTCTCATCTCTCTGCGTTCCCATCTGTCTGTCCCTATCTATCCCTCTCTCTGTCTCTGTAAAAAAAAGAAAGAAAGAAAGCAATCAATGAACAACTACGGTGCTACAACTATGAGTTGATGCTTCTCATCTTTCTCCCTTCCTGTCTGTCTGTCTCTCTCTCTCTCTTTCTCACTAAAAATAAGAAGTCTGAGATTTGCTTTAAATTAATCCAAGGTTGGGGGAATAGTGGGAGGTGATATGAATGAAACAAAATTGTGAGTTTGTAATTGTTAAGAAATTGGGTGATGGGTCCCTAGGCCTCATTATGCTATTACTGCTGCTTTTGTATATATTAGAAATTTTCTATAAATTTCTAAAATTAAAAACAAAATAATTTTTTTAAAAATGCAGTGGGATACACAACTAAATGGAACTAAATAGAGCAATGCGTTGATGCTTCTCTCTGTCTGTCTGTCTGTCTCTCTCTCTCTCTTTCTTTCCAATCAATGAGAAAAAAATTGTAATGCAGAGATAAGTGCTTTGATAAAAGAATGCCCCAGGGGCATGTATGACCAGGATGGGCACCTACCCTCGCTGAGGGAGGGGCCAGGAAGTTGGCTAAGGAAGGCTCTCCTAGGGGAAGAGACTGTTACTCAGTCCTGAAACTTGAGTAGGAGTTGGGGAGATTCCAGGCAGGGGACATTATAAGTTTCCTGGACCCATACCTGGCACACAGTTTATCCAGCTGCCTAACTATACAGCTTCACACTGGCACAGGCTCTGCCCCAATCCTGCCTGGTTCCTGCCTGAAAGGACCCAGCCAGGTAAACAGTCGGCAGACTTTTCTCTCACTTTGGGTCAGTGAGCCAGATACCCCCAGAGCTGATTCAGTCCATGAGTCAGTCAGCAAACATCTATAGCCACCTTCACATGTCCAACTGCTTTGAGTGGGCACAGGCTCAGATCAAAGCAGCACTCATGCCACTCATAAACCCAAGTGGAATCCAGAGGAGGAAATCAACATTTGCTTATGCCCTTCCGCACCCCACCCTCCTTCTACCTTCCAGCGGGTGTCACCACCCCCTCCCACCACTGCTGAATTGGCCCAAAACACGGCCTACAGTTTTCTTGTTATAGCTCTCTCGATATATCTCTCTCTAGCTATATATGTAAATCTTTCATTGGCTTATCTAATTTTATTAGTTTTTTAGAAAAACAAATCTTTGGCTTGGTTTATTGATGTATCACATTTTGTTACAATCGCATTACTATCGTTTCTGTTTCCTTGTGTTTGTCGATCCTTCCGTTTGTCTTTCCTCCTGATGAACACAGTGTCTTAGAAAAAGCTCCTCCTCAGGAGCCGATTTTCTTCACTAATACACTTTATGGGTGGTTTTACTGGTCAGTAAAACTGACCTAGGCCCTGGCCGGTTGGCTCAGTGGTAGAGCGTCGTCCTGGCGTGCAGGAGTCCCGGGTTTGATTCCCGGCCAGGGCACACAGGAGAAGCACCCATCTGCTTCTCCACCCCTCCCCCTCTCCTTCCTCTCTGTCTCTCTCTTCCCCTCCTGCAGCCAAGGCTCCATTGGAGCAAAGTTGGCCCGGGCGCTGAGGATGGCTCTATGGCCTCTGCCTCAGGCGCTAGAATGGCTCTGATTGCGGCAGAGCGACGCCCCAGATGGGCAGAGCATCGTCCCCTGGTGGGCATGCTGGGTGGATCCTGGTCAGGCACATGCGGGAGTCTGTCTGACTGCCTCCCCCTTTCCAACTTCAGAAAAATATAAAAAAACAAACAAAACAAAAATAAAACAAACTGACCTGATGTTCCCAGGACAATATTTGTTGGCAAAAGAGCCTTCAGAAATGTGTGGCATGTTCTGGGTGAGGGATTTGGGATACATGGGGGAATGTGGAGCCTATTTTGGGAGGATGGGAACCCCCCCAAATAGGGACCCTGGCTTCCGCGAGGAGAAAGGAGAGAGTGTGGCTGCTCTGTGCCAGAGACCAAGTGTGAGGAACAAGAAGCAGTGCTTGAACCCCTCCTTTTTTTCCTGCTGCAAAGTAGCATGTTGTTTCTAATTTGTCCAGTGGGAGGCAGCAGAGCCATAAGCACCCACTGGCTCTTCCAGTCTAGCTTCATTCTGAAACCCAGGTCTCCACTCAGGCCCTGCCCCTGCCCCTGCCCCTGCTCCTGCTCCTGCCGCTGTGGCTCATCTATAAGACTTCCAAAAGGCCAACGTTGCCTGGAGAGGGATGGTCCCCTCAGCCATCCGAGGAGGGGAGCAGGACGGAATAGGGGTTATTTCAGGCTGGTGTCTTTTTTTTTTAAATTAATTTTTAGGGGGGAGAGAGAGAGAGAGAGAGAGAGAGAGAGAGAGAGAGAGGGAGAAGGGGGAGGGAGGAGCAGGAAGCATCAACTCCCATATGTGCCTTGACCAGGCAAGCCCAGGGTTTTGAACCGGCGACCTCAGCGTTTCCAGGTCGACGCTTTATCCACTGCGCCACCACAGGTCAGGCCTTCAGGCTGGTGTCTTGAGCCCTCAGCTGGAGGGTGTCCAACTGGGATCAGGAGCTCCAACATGAGAAAATCATGTTTGTAGCACAAATGCCAGCACTTACCATTCTCCCATTCATTCGAGACCTGTTTATTGAGGACCTGCTGCATGACCAGCACTAAGCCAGGGCATGTGAACTGAGACTGGGTCGGAGGTCATGGTGACATGAACTTCTGATTCTGAGGTCAACTAGGGGCTTTGTGGACTTGCCAATGAAGGTGTAGGCTGGAGTTACGCCAGGGAGAGAGGGCCAAGGTGCAAGCCAGCTCTTAGCAGAGCACCCTTTCCCCAGAATGCAAGAAGGCTTGGGCCCAGAGACTCCTGAGCCTTGCTCTAACTCCCTCCCACTCTCCCCCTTCACTGCTGGAAATAGGCCCTTTATTGGGGTCCTGAGAACAGCTGAGCTGTGGCTGGAGTGCTCAGATGAAACTTGACAAAAGGCTTAGGATGACAGAGACAAATAGGCCCACCCAATCTGATCCATAAGCTATGGCTTGCAGTGTGGATGCATGGGCCCCTCTAAGGTGGCAAAGGCCCCTACTGAAGACATCTACAACCCATGATATCCAAATCCGCAGAGACCTGAAGAAGGTAGGTAGTCTCTCTTCCTGCCTGCCAGGTTCCACTTTTCTGTGTCCTCACCTTCAACATGTCCAAAACAGGACATTGATCCTCAAACTTACAGGAACCTCACACAAAGTGGTGAGGAGTTTATTCCATTCTGGGTGATGAGCAGACCCCTAAGTGTTACCAGATTTCTGGGGCAGTGCAATTTGAGTCCCCAGCAGCCCTCTACAAAGACAAGGCACTGTTGTGCTGGGGAGGGGGCACTCAGGATGGCTCCTGTATTGTTCCTAATCCATTCCCATAGAAGGAAGCAACTCGACTCCCTGAGGATGTTCAGTGGCTCAGTAAAGGCCCAGAAACAAAGGTTTTGGCATAACAGGAATTATTGTACTGGAAATGGTTCTCAACCTAGAAATAGCTTTCTGCTAGAGACCCACGAGCTCTCCAACCTGCTCATCCCTGCCACTCAGGGTCTGTGAGAGTAAAAACAGAGGCTGCAGGAACTCTGACCTTAGGCAAGAAGATGCTGCTTAGGGTGCTGAGCACAGGGGTAGGGTGCCTGGCTTTCAACAGGTTCAAGGTGAGCTGAGGATCAGCTGGAGAGAGCAGAGAGAAGTGCAGTGGTTCCCAGGGTTCTCTGATCTTTCACCTTTCTGCTCGAATCCCTTCCCATTCTCCATGCCTCTGGCTGCAAAGCAGGCCTGGGACTTGGATGTATGGAGGCTGAGTAGGGGGTTGAGTTCCAGGAGGAAGCAGTTATTTGGGGGCATTAGATGGAAAGGATTGACCTTCCAGCTTAAATCAGCCCCTCTGGGACACAGCCAGCACCTAGGCCCCAAGCCCCAGCCCAGCATGGGAGGAGAAGCTCACAGGGTGCCCCCTTTCCCACGAGCAGTATGCCCTTTATAAATTGTTTGCCAAGCCCTCCTCCAAACTCTAGCCAAAGCCAGACTTTGTGTCAGGATATAGTCTAGAGGCAAGTGTTCCTCCCCGCCTCATCCATTTACTTGCCCACAGCACGATCTCCAGCTCATACATTTAACTCTCACCAGGACATTGAACTAAACATCATCATCCCTGTTTTAAAGATCAGGAAATTTGAGACTTAGAGGCTGTGACTTAATTAACTTTGATCATTCAGCTAGGAAGGGGCTGGCTTGCTTTCCTTTTTTCCTCATATAGCCCCGGACATGTTTAAGACCTAGAGAAGGATGGTGTGTGTGTGTGTGTGTGTGTGTGTGTGTGTGTGTGTGTGTGTGTCTGGGGCAGGAGGGTCCATCAAACATGCTATCCTAGGGTGTCTCCCCATACACCTCTTGATTGTCAAAATGGCTCACCCACCCCCAGGGCTCCCAGGAAGGTGCACAGACAAAAGCAAGCAGCCGCTCCACCCACCCTCAGCTCATCCCCCATGAGGCTGTGGGCTGAGTTGGCTGCCAGAGCTGTGCTAAGCGTCCTTATGCTCTTAGACACATTTCTAAATAATCCATGAATCAAAGAGGAAATCACAAGGGACCACAGAAAGTTTCAAACTGAATGAAAATGAAATGCAATATACCAAAACTTATGGAATGCAGCTAAAGCAATGCAAAAATTTGAGTGCATATATTTTAAAAAGAATTGTTGAAAATAAATTATGTGAGCTTCTTTAAGTGAGGGAAAGATATTTTCAATAAATGGTGTTGGAGCAAGTGACTGTCTGTTTTTTTGTTTGTTTGTTTTTTAAATACTTTATTTATTGATTTTACAGAGACAGGAGAGAAAGGGGAGCATGGAATGGTATCAGCTCATAGGTGCTTCATGTTAGTTGTGCATTGCTCGCTTGTTGTATGTGCCCTGGCCAGGGCAGCCCAGGGTTTCGAACCGGCAACCTTGGCGTTCCAGGCCGAAGGTTTATCCACTGCGCCACCACAGGCCAGGCGTGACTGTCTGTTTTACCTATACCTTGCAGCCTTCACAAAAGTGAATTTGAGATGGATCATAAACACAGTTGTGAAGGTAAAACAATAAAGCTTCTAGGGAAAAAATAATAATAAAAAAATCTAAGCAAAGATTTCTTAAACAAGACAAAAAGTACTAACCATTTTAGGTTGATAAATTAGACCATTTAAATTAAGAACTGTTGCTCATTAATTAAAGATAATTAAGAAAATAAAAAGAGCCTGACCAGGTGGTGGCGCAGTGGATAGAGCATCGGACTGGGATGCAGAGGACCTAGGTTCGAGACTCCGAGGTCGTCAGCTTGAATGCAGGCTCATCTGGCTTGAGCAAAAGCTCACCAGCTTGGACCCAAGGTCACTGGCTTGAGCAAGGGGTCACTCGGTCTGCTGAAGGCCCACGGTCAAGGCACATATGAGAAAGCAATCAATGAACAACTAAGGTCTCACAACGAAAAACTGATGATTGATGCTTCTCATCTCTCTCCATTCTGTCTGTCTGTCCCTGTCTATCCCTCTCTCTGACTCTCTCTCTGCCCCTGTTAGAAAGAAAGAAAGAAAGAAAGAAAGAAAGAAAGAAAGAAAGAAAGAAAGAAAGAAAGAAAGAAAAAAAAAAAGATAAGTCATAAACTGGGAAAAGAACATTGTAGTACATATACTAAAGAAAAAAAAAAAGATTCATGCAGAATATATAAGGAATTCAATCACCATTAAGGAAAAGGGACTTGAACAGGCCCTTCACAAAAGAGTATTTTCAAATGGCCAACAAGCGTGTGAAAAGGTATTCAGTATTACTAGAGAAATTTAATCCATAGAGATATGTGAATTAAAACCACAATGAGGCCCTGGCCGGTTGGCTCAGCGGTAGAGCATCGGCCTGGCGTGCGGGGGACCCGGGTTCGATTCCCGGCCAGGGCACATAGGAGAGGTGCCCATTTGCTTCTCCACACCCCCCCCTTTATCTCTGTCTCTCTCTTCCCCTCCCGCAGCCAAGGCTCCATTGGAGCAAAGATGGCCCGGGCGCTGGGGATGGCTCCTTGGCCACTGCCCCAGGCGCTAGACTGGCTCTGGTCGCCGCAGAGTGACGCCCCGGAGGGGCAGAGCATCGCCCCCTGGTGGGCAGAGCGTCGCCCCTGGTGGGCGTGCCGGGTGGATCCTGGTCGGGCGCATGCGGGAGTCTGACTGTCTCTCCCCGTTTCCAGCTTCAGAAAAATACAAAAACAAAAACAAACAAACAAAAAACCCCATAATGAGATACTACTATACACTAACTAGAGTGGCCAAAATGTAAAAGATAGATAATGCTGAGTGTGGACAAGGATATGAAGTAACTAGAACTGGTAAGAGGTAAATTGGAAAACTGGTATTTATTATAACTGCTACACCTGACCTCCCAGCAAGTTCACTCTTTGGAACAAATCCAAGAAAAAATAGTGCTCTGTCTACTAAAAGGAATGTATAGAATGTTTTCAGCAACTTGAATAAAGCTAAAAGCTAGAAACAATTCAAATATCCATTGAAGGGACAAATAATGGTATATTTAAACAACTGAAAACAAAAACAAACTTTAAAATGCATGAAATGGTATACACAACAACATGAATGAATCTCACAGACATAATAATGAGTGAAAGATGCCAGCCACAGAATAATAAATATGGTATGATTCCATCTACGCCATGTTCCAAACCAGGCAAAACTAGAATAACGGTAACAGAACTCTGAATAGTGATTAGCTGGAGGGGGCACTATTGACTGAGGGTGGGGACTAAGGAAGACTTCTGCAGTTGCCCCTTATCCAAGGCTTCACTTTCCAAAGTTTCAGTTACCCACTGTCAACTGCAGTCCAAAAATATTAAATGGAAAGTTCCAGAAATAAACAACTCCTCAGTTTAAAATTGCATGCTGTTCTGAGTTGCCTGATGAAATCTCTTGCCATCCCCACTTCATCCTGCCCAGGATGTGAATCATCCTTTTGTCTAGGGTAACCACGCTGTAGAGCTTCCCGCCTGTTAATAGCCAGCTTGGTATGGTAGTGCTTGGGTTCAAGCAACCTTTATTTTACTTAATAATGGCCTCAAAGTGCAATTGTAGTGGTGCTGACAATTCAGTGTGTCAAAGGGAAGCCGTAAAGTGCTTCCTATAAGTGCAAACGTGAGTACAGTATAAGATGTTTTGCAAGGGAGAGACCACATTCACATAAGTTTTATTATAATATACTGTTATAATTGTTCTATTTCATTATTAATTAGTTAATCTCTTACTGTGCCTAATTTATAAATTAAATTTTATCATAGGTATGTGTGTAGAGGGGGAAAATGGCATGTATGCTTTCAGTGCCACCCATGCTTTCAGGCATCCACTAAGACTGGGGGTCTTAGAACATATCCCCCACAAATAAGGGGGAACTACTGTATCTTAATCTGGGTGGTGATCACACAGGTTTCCTTTTCACGAAGGGTTCTTTCCTGACTTTGGCATAACTCTTATACTTGAACCTTTCTCACTGCACCTGTCCTCAAAACAAGCTTTGTGTCATTTGAAACAAGTTCTTAGACCATTGACCAAAAATCACTCCTCAAGGGGGTGGCAGTGGGTTCCAGGAGAAAAAGTGTACCTACTGTCAGTGGCATTGAAAATGGTCTTTTCCGCCTGACCTGTGGTGGCGCAGTGGATAAAGCGTCGACCTGGAAATGCTGAGGTCGCTGGTTCGAAACCCTGGGCTTGCCTGGTCAAGGCACATATGGGAGTTGATGCTTCCAGCTCCTCCCCCCCTTCTCTCTCTGTCTCTCCTCTCTCTCTCTCTCCCTCTCCTCTCTTAAAAAAAAAATAAATTAAAAAAATGAATAAAGAAAATGGTCTTTTCCGCCTGACCAGGTGGTGGCGCAGTGGATAGAGCATCGGACTGGGATGTGGAGGACCCAGGTTCGAGACCTCGAGGTCGCCAGCTTGAGTGCAGGCTCATCTGGCTTGAGGAAAAAGCTCACTAGCTTGGACCCAAGGTCACTGGCTCGAGCAAGGGGTACTCGGTCTGCTGAAAGCCCACGGTCAAGGCACATATGAGAAAGCAATTAATGAACAACTAAGATATTGCAATGAAAAACTGATGATTGATGCTTCTCATCTCTCTGCGTTCCTGTCTGTCTGTCCCTATCTCTGACGTTGTCTCTGTAAAAAAAAAAAAAAAAAAAAAAAAAGCTTTTCCCCAGCTTGCTGTCCTTATCAATGCTTGTTTTTTTTTTTTAACTTTTTCAAAATTGATTTTAGAAAGAAGGGAAAGAAGAAAGAGAGAGAGAAATATTAAGTTTTTGTTCCACTTATTTACGCATTAATTGGTTGATTTTTGTATATGTCCTGGCCGGGGATTGAACCTGCACTTCAACCTTGGCATACTGGGGTGACACTTTAACCAACTGAGCTACCTGACCAGGGCTCTGCTTATCTGTCTCTTGTGACACTTGTTTTTCTTTCCTGTCACTAGGGGTTGTCTTCAAGCTGTTGATTTCTGGGATTTGCAGATTTTACAAAGCAGATTTCTACTTTTTTGTACCTGGGTTATTTCTCCAAGGGAAAAGGCAATAATTTTCTAAAATCCATATAAAAGTGAAGAAAAGCAATATGTTAATGGTGGTTGTTTTTTACAGTGCATAATAAAAAATAGTAAAAAGAAAAACAGATGGTACGAGTGAAATGATGTCAGTTGTAATGAAAGACCATTTTCTTTATTCATTTTTTTAAGCTTTATTCAAACTATCTTAAATTAGGAAAATAATTTATGGCTCATATAATTGAAAAATTTAGAAGTAGAGCTGGTTTCAGTGCCTCTAGATTTTATTGTATTGATATAAGGACTTAATGTAACAGACACAGCTAGTTGTCTATATCCGTCATTTGTGTCTTACTGACTGACCAATCAGAGCACCTTCAAAATAACCAATCCAGCATAATTCCAACCAATCAGGCCAGTGCTATTTGGACCAATCAGACTGCAGATTTGGATTCCTCATTTGCATATAAATGGACCAATTAGGGACCAGGGTGGAACTTTATAAAAGCAGGCCTTCCCTTTGTCTCTAGTGTGTCATCTCTTTGGTCTGCAAACTGTTTACTTGAATAAAGTTTCTCTTTTTACTGTACCCCAGATTGGGATTCCCATTTGGTAGCAACCTTTTGCCAACACTGCCAGAAGTGCCCCCCTTTCTGCTTCTTTTCCCTTTGAATTCCTGCCCAGAATGTGAATATATACCTAGAGTTGCAGCAGCCAACTTGTGACCATAAGGGAACAGCCTTGGGGATGGACTAACTTGCTAAGGATGATGGACAAGAAAAGTACAATTCCTTGCCTGACCTGTGGTGGCGCAGTGGATCAAGCGTCAACCCGGAATGCTGAGGTCACCAGTTCAAAACCTTGGGCTTACCCCGTCAAAGCACATATGGGAGTTGATGCTTCCTGCTCCTCCCCCCTCCTCTCTCTCTCTCTCTCTCTCTCTCTGTGTCTCTCTTCTCTAAAATGAATAAATAAAAATAATTTAAAAGAAAAGTACAATGCCTTCATGATATTGGAAAGCAATTGCACCAACCCTGGTCTGCTCACGTCTTGATATTGTATCACATGAAACAAAAATTTGTTTAAGCAGCTGTTAGGTTTCTCTTACTTGTGGCTAAACACATTCCCAACTGATATATTCAGTTTCATTACATCTCTTGTCCACACTTTTTTTGTGGTAAATGCTTCCTTCTTAGGCTTGTTCCCCTTATATACCCAAACTGGTTATAGCTGTCCCTGAGGCCTCCTGCTTCCTTGCTCACCTTTGTCCCAGAATTCCCTAGTTCTGGTTCTGGAAATCCTGCTGGAAATTCTGTTGCTGAAGACTGGCTGGAGAACGCATAGTGTAAACCTCTGATCTGGGTGGGGCCTAATGATCATCCCTTGATCTTAGCTGAGCCCTGCTAGCCCTACGCATCCCCAAAGATCAGATTGTGACTTCCACAAAAGGCCTGATTTCTAGAGGCTTGCCCCTACTTTGGCCTTGGGGGGTAGAGTGGGTTACCTTAGGGGCCAGGTTTAGCTTTTGGGCTGGACAGGTGTTGACTTTGGGCAAATTCCCAGCCCAGAAAAAAATGATTTTGGATGTGGCATCTCATTCTTCCTCACCACAGCCTTGAAAGGCATGTGCTCAGGTGTTTTGTAGCTAGGATAGTAGTCAGGCTGTATTTGAGCAATAAAGAAAGGGTTTATTTAAACTGCAGAGACAACTGAGTATTGTCACAATCTTATCTGAGGTCACAACATAGCTTGTAAGTGGTGGAGCCAAGAGAGTCAAACTAAAGAGTCTGACATTCCAGTGAACAACCTACCCCACCACAATGTTGACACAGTGACACTGAGCATTATATATATATTTTTTTCTTTTTTTTTTTTAACATAGACCCATTTTGATTGCATTATAAGTATGCAAGAATATTCTTCAATTCCACAAAGAAATATGCCTCTTCTTATTTTCCCTGAAGCACATGACTCTTTGACCTCTCTTTTATTGTCACCCTTTTTTCAGAGACACAAGTACACAAAATTAGTTCTCCAACATTGGTAATAGTGCAGTAGTAACACTCCAAGCCACACTTGGACTCAATATTAAGGTGTGAAGAAGATGTGCTTGGTCTGAAAGGGAAAGCCGTTGACATCAGACAGAGATGCAGGCTCGGCGTTGCTGGAGCTTCAGATTTTTTCAAAAAATCATGGACATTGAATTTTTATATGCTTTAAATTTTGGGTCAAAAATGTGTTTTCAGATTCCCACTTCTGCCTGACCAGGCGATGGCGCAGTGGATAGAGCGTCAGACTGGGATGCAGAGGACCCAGGTTCGAGACCCCGAGCTCGCCAGCTTGAGCGCGGGCTCATCTGGTTTGAGCAAAAAAGCCCACCAACTTGAACCCAAGGTTGCTGGCTCCAGCAAGGCGTTACTCGGTCTGCTGAAGGCCCGCGGTCAAGGCACATATGAGAAAGCAATCAATGAACAACTAGGGTGTTGCAACGTGCAATGAAAAACTAATGATTGATACTTCTCATCTCTCTCCGTTCCTGTCTGTCTGTCCCTATCTATCCCTCTCTCTGACTTACTCTCTGTCTCTGTAAAAAATAAAAATAAAATTAAAAAAAAAAAAAAAAAAAAAAAAAGATTCCCACTTCTGGTGTTAAGGTGTAGAACTTCTGTCTTCGAAGTGCTTCTAGCCTGAAGTGCTTGGAGAACAGTAGTGATTTCTCTCTTCCTGCAGTCCTCATAGATTTCCTCCAGAAGGTGATATTTAGGAGGGGGCTTCCTCAAAGGTGGCGGGAGCTTCTGGAAAGGAGGAAGCTAGGGAGTGACTTCCAATACAGCTTTTGCACAGTTTACCACAGGAATGCTAACGGGTGTGACAGTTTCCAGCCTCAAACCCTCTGAGCCCCCTGGCCCAAATCCTCGGCTTCCTGATTCCAGGCTTGGGGGACTCTGCCCACTTTTGTCCTCTAGTTTTCATCCTAAGAACCAAGAAACAGCAGAAGTCCCAAGAGTCCTCCCATGTTCTCCCAGACAACCTGTGATAGCAAAGGGGACCTCAGCTCTTGGGGCCTTCCCCTTGGCCCTTGAAGGTGGGGCAGCAAGAAGGAGGGAAGGGGCTGGAGGACTCCCCTGAGTGAGAGTCGTCCTCCTCAGGCCACCTCTACTTTTCAGCAAGGCTCAGCTAACACTTGGGTGGGCGGGGTGTGGGACACAGCACCTTGCTCTCTGTTATGAACCACATTATCATCCAGTTTCAACATCATAAATGGCACAGGCACCCCCTATTATGGGCTTCCTGATGTGATGCAATAGTCACCAGTGTAGTATTCTTGCCAAAAATGTGTAACATGAATCTAATCTTGATGAAGCAATCAGATAAATCCAGAATATGATGCTATAAAACTGGCCTGAACTAAAAAAAAAAAGAAGAAACAATGACACAAATCAACAAAATGGCTGAGTGGGGGGCAGAGAATACTCTTCTTATCAAAAGAGACTGATGCAATATAACCAAATGCAATAAGTGAACCTTGCCTCCTGAACTAAAAGTTAAGTGTTAAAAAGACATTCTTGAGACTCACAAGTGAGAATGATACTACTGAATTATTGTTCATTACCTTAGATATGATAATGGTGCTATAATTGTATAAAGCCGTGTTTGTCAACCTCAAAATTTGACATTTTGGGCTAGATAATTCTAGGATTTTAGCATCATTTCTGGCCTCTGCCCACTAAATGTTAGTAGCACAGCTCCTTTAATTGCAACAAGCAAAAATGTTTTAGATAGTAATAATGGTTGCTTCATGTCATGAATATATTTATACTAAAAAACACTGGACTATACATTTTACAATAGTTAAATGCAATAAGTGAACCTTGCCTCCTGAACTAAAATTTAAGTGTTAAAAAGACATTCTTGAGACTCACAAGTGAGAATGATACTACTGAATTATTGTTCATTACCTTAGATATGATAATGGTGCTATAATTGTATAAATCCAGAATGTGATGCTATAAAACTGGCCTGGACTAAAAAAAAAAAAGAAGAAACAATGACACAAATCAACAAAATGGCTGAGTGGGGGGCAGAGAATACTCTTCTTATCAAAAGAGACTGATGCAATATAACCAAAAATGGTGAATTTTATACTCTGTGATTTTTTTTCTTAATAAAAATGTAAGTTAAAATCTCTCCATTTGACATTCTCAGATACCCCCTGAGGGATAAAGTCACCCCCAACCGAGAACCACTGGTGCGGAGAGTACACTGCTGGGGGAAGGGTGCAGGCTGAAGGATTTGGGAGAGAAATGTCTTGTTTGTAACTTCCTTTCAAAGAACAAATGTGGCAAAAGATTAACCATTAGTGAAACTAGGTGACAGTTGTGTGGGTTATTTATTTTACTGTTCTGTCAATTTTCAATAGACTTGATTTTTTTCAAAACCAACAGAAAACAACTCAATTTCAAAATTCATGTTTACAACAGGCCAACGGACCCATAACAGGTGCAGCTTCCTTCCAGAGGTGATTATTGTAAGTGACTGCATTGGTCAAGTTGCTCGGGTCCTTCAGCCTTTAAGGGAAGACATCTTATTGTTCATCTACTCTCCTTTTCTTTCTCTTTCTCTCTCTCTTTGTGAATACTATCTCCTGTGGTGGCTATAAAATTTGGTCACAAAATTTGTTAGCATTTGTCTCATTAAGAGATGGGGTCCACGTCCCTTCTCCTTGAATACAGACCCTGTAACTGCTTAACCAGTAGAATATGGAAGAAGTGACACTGTACCAGTATCCAGACGCAGGCCATAAAAAACTAGCATCTGGCATTTCCTGTCTCCTTTAAGATACCTGTTCCTGGCCACCCTGTGAGGAAGCCCAAGCCACCCTGTGGAGAGGCACAGGTAAAGAGAAGCAGCACACAGCACCAACTTGAAAACCATGAGAGCGAGTCATCTTAGAAGTGCTCCTCCAGCCCTAGCGGATGCTGTGTAGTGCAGAGATGAACTGTCCCTCCTGAGCTCTGCCCATTTTGCAGGTTTGTGGGCAAACTACATGACTGCTCTTGTTTTAAGTCACTAACTTTTGGAGGGGTTTGTTTGCAGTGATAGATAACTGGTGCATCCCCACCCCACCCCAAACTGGAGCCCCAGGCTTAAAGGCAGAAAGTGGGTCAGCTCTTGATCGCTGGAGCTAGAACCTACCTAGGTCAGCACTTATTCTTTCAACAAGCATTTACTGAGTAGCCACCAAGTGCTAGACACTATACTAGGGGCTGAGGAGTTAGCAGTAAACGGGATAGACCACCCTGCCCGGTGGGCGCAACTCAGGCACAGTAATGAGAGGACTGTAGCCTCAGCCTGAGGGAAAGGGCAGGAGAGCTGTCTTCCGGGAGAGGCTATTTCCAATCTGAGACCTGACTCAGGAAAAGCAGTTAGCCGTGCAGAGTAGCAGGGAATGGACAGATGGAACACCATGTGCTAGTACTGGGTGAGGTTGCCAGATTTGGCAAATAAAAAATTTAACACCCAGTTAAATTTGAACTTCAGATAAACAATGAATACTTTTTAAATCTATACATCTGTCCCATGCAATATTGGAGATGTACTAAAAAGTTATTCATTATTTCTCTGAAATTTAAGTTTAATGGGAGTCCTGCCTTTTATCTGGCAACCCTGGAGCTAGGGCAAAAAAGAGAAATATTTCAGGAAACTGGGTGCAGCACGGGAGCAAACAGGGCATAGCATGCGAGGCAAAGGTGAACAGAAGGCCAGCTCGCCCAAGTCCATTTTGAATTTCACCCTGAAGTGGTGGGGACCCATGGGCAGGGGAGTTACACAGTCAGACTTGTGTTTTAGAATGATTTTCTGGGCAACCACATGGAGTGGAGTGGGGAGCCTGTAGGCAGGGAGCCAGGGGAAGCAGTCCCTTGCCCGGCAATGCTCATACTCAACACTGACCGTGGGCCATGAGAACGTTGGTGGATTACTCCCCACTTTACATTTTTCTGTTCTACAATACAAGTGTTTTACAGAGACAGAGGGAGAGTCAGAGAGAGGGATAGATAGGAACGGACATACAGGAACGGAGAGAGATGAGAAGCATCAATCATCAGTTTTTCGTTGTGGCACCTTAGTTGTTCATTGATTGCTTTCTCATATGTGCTTTAACCGTGGGCCTTCAGCAGACTGAGTAACCCCTTGCTCAAGCCAGGGACCTTGGTTCCAAGCTGGCGAGCTTTGCTCAAACCAGATGAGCCCACACTCAAGCTGGCGAACTTAGGGTCTTGAACCTGGGTCCTTCGCATCCCAGTCTGACGCTCTATCCACTGCGCCACTGCCTGGTCAGGCAAGTGTTTTAAGCTATAAAATTTCCTCTGACCACTGCTTCAGTATATCTTCTAAGTTTTCATATGTATTTTTTTTAGATTTTTATCTATTGATTTTAAAGAGAGGAAAGAGAAAGGGGGGAGCGGGCAATATCAACTCATAGTAGTTGCTCCCCATATGCGCCTTGACCAGGCAGGCCCAGGGTTCCAGCCTCAGCGTTCCACTGTGCCACCACAGGCCACACCAGAGGTTTTTTTTTTTTTCATTTTTCTGAAGCTGGAAACAGGGAGAGAGAGTCAGCCAGACTCCCGCATGCGCCCGACCGGGATCCACCCGGCACGCCCACCATGGGGCTACGCTCTGCCCATCCTGGGCGTCGCCATGTTGCGACCAGAGCCACTCTAGCGCCTGAGGCAGAGGCCACAGAGCCATCCCCAGTGCCGGGGCCATCTTTGCTCCAATGGAGCTTTGGCTGCGGGAGGGGAAGAGAGAGACAGAGAGGAAAGCGCAGCGGAGGGGTGGAGAAGCAAATGGGCGCTTCTCCTGTGTGCCCTGGCCGGGAATTGAACCCGGGTCCTCCGCACGCTAGGCCGACGCTCTACCGCTGAGCCAACCGGTCAAGGCGAGGTTTTGTTTTTATTATCATTCCATTTAGAATATTTTCTAATTTCCTTTGACCATGTACATATTCTTTAGATGCGTGTTTTATTATTTCCAAATATTTGAGATTTTTCTGTGTATCTCATTGTTATTTATTTTAACTTCCTTCCATTGTGGTCAGAGGACATAACTCTGTACATTTATTAAATTTTATTAAAATTGTTTGATAGGTGAACATATAGGATCTCATGGTAAAGGTACCATGTTTGCTGGAAAACAATGTGAGTGCTACAGCTGTTGAGTTTAGTGTTCTATAAATATCAGTTACATCAGGGTGGTTGCCAATGTTCTCCTGGTCTATGTATATATTTCCTCATTATTTAGTCTGGCTGTTCTATCCACTGATAGGAGTGGGGTGCAAAAATCATCAGTGATTATTATAGATTAGTCTAGTTCCTCCCCCTCCCCTTTTTTTTTACAGAGACAGAGAGAGAGTCAGAGAGAGTGATAGATAGGGACAGACAGACAGGAACGCAGAGAGATAAGAAGCATCAATAATCTGTTTTTCTTGTGACACCTTAGTTGTTCATTGATTGCTTTCTCATATGTGCCTTGACTGCAGGCCTTCAGCAGACCAAGTAACCCTTTGCTTGAGCTAGCGACCTTGGGTCCAAGCTGGTGAGATTTTTGCTCAAACCATATGAGCCCATGCTCAAGCTGGCAACCTCCCGGTCTCGAACCTGGGTCCTCCGCATCCCAGTCTGACACTCTATCCACTGCGCCACCACCTGGTCAGGCTAGTTTCTCCCTTTTGTTGTCAGATCCTTCCCTTTTTAAAAATTTTATTATTTATTTATTTTATTCAGTAAGAGGAGGGGAGGCAGAGACAGACTCCTGCATACACCCTGACCAGGATCCACCCAGCAAGCCCACTAGAGGGTGATGCTCTACCCATCCGGGGTGTTGCTCCGTTGCTCAGCAACCGAGCTCTTCTTAGTACCTGAGATGAAGGCCATGGAGCCATCCTCAATTCCTAGCCCAACTCTCTCCAAATGAGCCATGGCTGTGGGAGAGAGAGAAAGAGAGAGAGAGCTAGAGGGTATGAGGTGAGGGGGGTGGGGGGAGGAAGCAGATGGGCACTTCTTCTGTGTGCCCTGACCAGGAATCAAACCTGGGTATCCACACACTGGGCTGACACTCTACCACTGAACCAACCGGCCAGAGCCTGTTAGTTCTTTTTTTCAACTGAACTCAAGTTGAAGCTCTGTTACACTAGATACATACACATGTATGATTATTATACTTCTTGGTAA
Organism: Saccopteryx leptura; assembly: GCF_036850995.1. Classification (NCBI taxonomy): domain Eukaryota; kingdom Metazoa; phylum Chordata; class Mammalia; order Chiroptera; family Emballonuridae; genus Saccopteryx; species Saccopteryx leptura. The sequence goes on from NC_089511.1 coordinate 17,940,361, forward strand.
ATGGATATTTTATCCATACGGACTTCCCTCTTTAGTTTGGGTAACAACTATTCTCTTAACATCTGCCTTCTCTGGTATTAATAAAGCCACTGCAGCTTTCTGAGGCTCACTGTTAGCTTGGTGTATTTTTATCCATCCGTTTATGTTCATGTTATTTATGTCTTTATATTTGAAGTGGGTGTAATTATAGACAGCATATAGTTGAGTCTTACTTTTTTATTCATCTGAGAATCTCTGCCCTTTACCTGGAGTTTTAGTACGTTCACATCTAGTTATTACACACGCTATTGATGGTTGCTTTCATTCTGTGATTTTACTACAGTATTTGCTTTCTATTTCACCCCTGGTTTTGTACCTCTGTTCTTATTTGGGTTTTAGAGGGGAAATATAACATTTTGCCCTATTTTCCAATCCATTTATCAGGTATGCAGAAGATGGCTGAGTGTGACTGATTTCTAGATCAAGAACAAATTCTGCTGCAGGTCCAGGCTACAGTGTAAGCAGTCTTGCCACTTGAGCCAAATGATCGGGCAGATTCCTTCATAGAGGAAGGTGCTGTGGGGAGCTTTGGGCAAGGCCCAACAAGAGAGTTGTTGCAGGGAAGATCTCTAGGTCTGGTGAAGGCCAGGCCATCTGTGTTAAAGAACTCTGCTGCATTAGGAGAGTAATTCCTGACCTTGGTATTGACTGAATTCATTATCATGTGACCATGTGGCTAGAACTGCCCATCATGAACTGCGTACTGGCAGATCCACAAAATCACCGGTTTGGTCAGGTCAAACAGCAAATCCATCATTGTTTAGAAGTTGTATATCCCAGCTCAAGCTTAGGCAGGTCCAGATAGTTCAAGTAATCTGTATAAACAGGTGGCTCAAACACCAATGTCACCTAATACTGTTGCACTGATGCCTCTCACTTAGCTCATACCTATGCATTATGTGGGGTGCCCAGCAAGCTAATGGAAGGGGAAGCCTCAGCTCAGTGTAAGGATACTTTGTCTTGGTATGAAGGAGACAACATGAACTGTTCTTTGTTGTACCCCCAGCTGTGGGGAGACTCCTCCCAGGGGACAAAAGATTGAGCACTGAACCTGGTTATTCAGAGGCAAAAGCAGGGCCTGAAAGCTGTGGAGTTACATGGGGCTCCCTTTCTAAAGTCTCCCCTGATTGTTTGATGCTCTGCTGTAGCCATCTTGAAATTCATAATAATTCCGAACAGGGAGCTCTCCATTCTTTTTAAAATTTTACATAATCATGAGGATCCTGTTGTAATGTTTGTTTTCTCACTTTATGACCAAATGAAGGTGTTTGTTTTTTTTTTTTTTACTTTTTATTGATTGATTTAGTGAGTGAGGAAGAGAGAGAGAGAGAGACAGGAACATAGATCTGTTCCTGTATGTGCCCTGACAGGGAATCAAACCTCTGTGCTTCGAAACAATGCTCTGACCAACCAAGCTATCCGGCCAGGGCAACTCTCCATTTTTATTTTGCATTGAATCCCACAAATTATGTGTTGGGTAAGAGGTTCCAAAAAAGGGGGCAGAGGAGAGAACCTATAGGATATGAGATTGCCTTGACATGCATTTGCTATGATAGCTGCCATGCGAGTGTGTGTGTTTGTGTAGAGAGCTGTATATGGTTCATATTAAGTCCTCAAAAATTATGACTGTTGCTTATATATATAATATATATATGTAGACATTATATATATATATGTAGACAGAGACAAAGAAAGAGTCAGAGAGAGGGACAGATAGGGACAAACAGACAGGAAGGGAGAGAGATGAGAAGCATTAATTCTTCACTGTGGCACTTTAGTTGTTCAATGGTTGCTTTCTTTTTTTTTTTTCTTTTCTTTTCTTTTTTTTTTTAATTTTATTTATTCATTTTAGTAGGGAGAGAGAGATAGAGAGAGAAGGGGGGGAGGAGCAGGAAGCATCAACTCCCACATGTGCCTTGACCAGGCAAGCCCAGGGCTTCGAACCAGCGACCTCAGCATTTCCAGGTCGATGCTCTATCCACTGCGCCACCACAGGTCAGGCAAATGGTTGCTTTCTCATATGTGCCTTGACCAGAGGGCTCCAGCAGAGTGAGTGACCCCTTACTCAACCCAGCAACATTGGGCTCAAGCCAGCGACCTTGGGCTTTAAGCCAGCGACCTTTGGGCTCAAGCCAGCGACCATGGGGTCATGTACATGATCCCATGCTCAAGCCAGCAACCTCACACTCAAGCAGTTGAGCTGGCACTCAGACTGGTGGCCTCAGGGTCTCAAACCTGGGTCCTCCATGTCCCAGTCCAATGCTCTATCCATGCACTACTGCCTGGTCAGGTGCCACTATATATTATTGATGATGATGATGTTATTCAACTCCTCCAGCACTGTTTTTCAAACTTCATTTAAAAGCCTGGGTAGCTCTCTCTTTCTCTCTCTCCCTCTCTCTCTCCTCTCTAAAAATGAATAAATAAAATTTAAAAAAAAAAAAGGCCTGACCTGTGGTGGCGCAGTGGATAAAGCGTCAACCTGGAAATGCTGAGGTTGCCGGTTCAAAACCCTGGGCTTGCCTGGTCAAGGCACATATGGGAGTTGATGCTTCCAGCTCCTCCCCCCTTCTCTCTCTCTGTTTCTCTCTCTCCCTCTCTCTCTCCTCTCTAAAAATGAATAAATAAAATTAAAAAAAAAAGCCTGGGTAGTCCTGGCCAGGTAGTTCACTTGGTTAGAGCATCATCCTGATATGCCAAGGTTGCAGGTTTGATCCCCAGTCAGGGCACATACAAGAATCAAACAATGAATGCACAAATAAGTGGAACAACAAATCGATGTTTCTCTCTCCCTTCCTCTCTCTCTTTAAAGTCAATACATTTTTAAAAAATTAAAAATAAAAGAAATAAAAGCCTGGTTAATTCATTATCTATCAGCCATCTTTCTGCTTTGTTTAATTAAATTACCCATCTGCAAAGTATTTTTAATTCAATCAGTGCCTGGAACAACCCTGAGGAACATAACACAAATACACACCTAGCCTTTCAACCACCCACTGAGATGTTGCACATCTTGATTCGAGGTTACCCCCATTCATCCAGTTGCATCAATAGTCCGTAAAACCCCATGCACCCCAACCCAGCTGCCACGGAGTCTCTGTAAATTCACGTGGATACGCACTCACACACTTGGGTCAACTGTCTGTACAATTCCCCTCCTGTTAGACATAAATACCTCCTGCCAAGGATGGCTGCATATGTGCAGGCTGCAGACTCTATAATTTGCATTTGAAATTTTAAAAGTATTACAAATAGGAAGAATGTGCATGTGTGATGTCTGGTGGCTATGAAGAACGAGAAGGCTTGGCATCTTAAAAGTGCATTACAGCCTGGGTGGTGGAGCAGTGGATAGAGCGGTGGCCTAGGATGCTGAGGACCCAGGTTCGAAATCCCATGGTCACCAGCTTAAGTTTGGGCTCATCTGGCTTGAGTGTGGGTTCATCTGGCTTGAGTGCGGGCTCATCCAGCTTGAGCGCGGGGTCACCAGCTTCAGTGTGGGATTATAGACATGACCCCATGGTCACTGGCTTAAGCCCAAGGTTGCTGGCTTGAGCAAGGGGTCACTAGCTCTGCTGGAACCCCCTCACCCTGGTGAAGGCACATATGAGAAAGCAATCAATGAACAAGTAAGATGCTGCAACGAAGAATTGATGCTTCTCATCTCTCTCCCTTCTGTCTATCCCTCTCCTCTCTCAATATCTCTCTCTAAAAAAAATGCATTAGGTATATTCCTATAGTTTTCTAGATCTCCGGGGAGAACCAGAGTTCATGATGTAGAAGCTTAGCAAAGAAACAAAGGTGATTTTGTGTCCTTGGGAGTCTAGGGGTTGGTGCTCTCGAAGCTCTACAGGCGCCTTTAGGTGAGCCCCTGTGGAACAAGGGCCCGGTTTAGTGAGGACTGCCTATGTCAAAGGGAAAACCAGCAATTTCAAGCGCCTTAGGTGAACCCCTGTGGAACAAGGCCCCGGTTTAGTGAGGACGGCCTATGTCAAAGGGAAAACCAGCAATTTCACGCCTCTCATGACACAAGGAATCTTGGGTTTTAGATAAGAAAGCCAGGACTGGAGAGGGGGTGGGGGTGAAAGATGATGTCACCGGCTCCTCTCATGTTTCCTGCAGCAATCACTGCGGGAAAGAGACTCCTGGCTCAGTAAATGAGTTGCTGGCTTTAGAAGCCAAGAGAGATGAGAAGCAGATTCCAGGAAATAAGCAAGGAAGAATCTTGGGGAAAGTTCTCAGCTTTAGTGTGAAACTGTCAAACCTCCCTGCTCTTGGGAGAACTGGAGGAGAAAAATAGCAGTGAGAAAGACTAGAGAACTAGCAAGAAACCAGACACCTCAAGAGAGAACCTGTACCTTTGGGTAATTTGGAATAACCAACTGAGATGGCACTGACTTGGAAAATTATTCAGGCCACTTCAGAAAGGGAGAAAATATTGCAGTGTTGCAAGGTCTGCAATCATCATAATTCAGCAGATATTTAGCTATTCATTAAGCACCCTTAAATTCCGGTGGTAGGTGGAGTGTGGGTATGGAGTAGTGAATGAGACGCCATGGTCCCTGGCCCTACAGTGCTCACAGCCATTGAGCAAGTCATCTCACTTTGCTAAGTAACAAGAAAGAAGTTGGGAGGTGGGGAGTGAGACCACTGGAGGGATCCCAGAGGACTTCTTGATACATAGGGTGGCATTGTCCAGACACAAAGAAGTACAGGCTAAATTTCAGGCCTGGAACAGAGGAAGCAAAGCTGTTTGGAAGAAAGAAGCGAGAAGGGTGCAGTTTTGGGAACAGAAGCACAGGAAAAAACCGGATGAGTTCTTTCTCCTCTCCCACTTTGGGTGATTTGTTTGCTTGGCAAATTTGAGGAGGTGCATCTCCCAAGTGTCAGGCAGCCTGTTTGGTGCTTTCTGTTTATTTACAGAGCAATTCAATTCCCCAGTGTTTACTGAGCTCCCCGAGCAAATGAACTGGACCCAGGTATGGAGCAGGCTCTAGAGGGCACAGTGAGAGCTAAGGCCCAAAGGTGGGACCCCGCTAAGCAGTCTCAGGGAAGAGTCAGGAGTCCCCTAGGGCTGGAGCAGGGCGAGATAGCTGAGGCCTGAAGGAACACCAAGCTTCTCTTCAGATTTCTGTCTGATGGGGAGCAGGCTAAGTCCTGCCGAGATCCGTGCTCTGAGAAGCGGAGGCCGGGTGGGGGAGGTCCCACCTCAGCACATTCTCTTCTGTGTGACGTTGAAGATAATTAACCTGGGGACCCTAACAGCTGTCACCACCACCCTTCAGGAATTCTGGCCCTCCCTGCATGCACACTCCTGCTGCACAGCTCTGTGGGAGAAAAGGAATCTCAGTAATCCTTTCAACAGATGTGCCGGCCTGAGTCACCTGCATACCAGTCCCCTTTCTGAGAGAGTCTCTACCAGCATCCTAGGTTCTCAAGAGCCTGGGCTCATGGGGGCCTTCCCTACAAACCAAGAGCCTGCCAAAGAGCCTGCCAACTCTCTGCCAGTCAAGGTCCTTCAGGCTCTCAAGGATCCTGACTCAACTCACAATGGCATCTGAGGGAACAGGTGAACCCTGGAGGGGAAGGTAAGAGTCTTGGGCCCCACCCCAGCCTGGCCGCTGGTTCACTGAGGGCATGGCCTTGCTCTCTCTACACCTAGTAACTTTTGAGATCCAGGATACCTGAGCCTAGGAATCAGGCACAGAGTGACTCAGCCTGGATCTGGCCTTGAGGTGTGGAACCCTGAACAAGAGCAGGTGGCCCTTGCAGAAGGCCAAGCAGACAAAGTCTGTGACGGGAGAAGCATAGAGTATTATGAGAGTGAAGAAGAGGTTTCTGCCCTACGCTGGGGTCCAGGGAAGGTATCCCACAGAAGTGGTGTCTGAGCTAATACCTAAATGGTAGGCAGGAGTTAGCCAGGTGAAGGAAAAAAGAAAAAGATGCACCAAACAGCCTGTGCAAAGACGTGAAGGCTTGGGAAAGCAGGGTGTATTCCGGGAACAAAGAAGTTCAGTCTGGCTGGAGGTGGGACCTCCTAGGGGAGAACTGGCCAGAGATGAAGGGCCAAGGGGAAAGTGAGAAGGGAAAGAGGCCACCCAGCTGCCTATGGGCAATGGACCAGGCCAGGTGAAACCCAGAACTCTAAGAGGCCAGACAGAAGGTGCAGGTAGTACCCTGGCCAAGGGTAGGATGGCGGGGCTAAGGAGGAAAGAGAAGACCTGGTGGCTGATGAGGTTTCAGCAGAAAAGCCACTCAGACTAACATGAAGCTTCTGGAGAGAAAGCAGTTCTAAGGAGAGAGATAGGCTCAACTTTACACAATGAGTTTGGGGTGCCCAAGGGTCATCTTCAGGGGGGAATGGAGTGAGAGATAGTGGGCGGAGACTCAAGTATCCCTGTGTGGACAGAAACAAGGCCCTGGAAGTTGTCAACATGGCCTGGAGAAAAGTATCAAGGTTGGGGGAAGGGGGCCCAACATCCTGAGGAGCCCACAAGGGGCATGAAGAGAGCCAGAGAAGCAGCCCAAATCCAAGGGGAGCAGTCAGAGAAGCCAGAGGGAGTTTCAGAAGAAGACTGTTCTGCCTCTGTGTCCCACAGTTCTGGAACAGGTCAAAGGAGGGGAGTACTGAGAAGTGGGGGGTCCCGGAGCATTTACAAAGAGGCTTCTGAGTGTGGAGGAGGTTTTACTGGTGGTGATAGGGTTCCCAGAGACCATGATCCACAACCAAGTATGAATTTAGGCAGGGCTGTCACACAGGGCCGAACAGGATGTGCACGCTTCAGTGACCATCCATTAAGGGAAAAATCCCAGGAAAGCAGCTCATCCCACGACTTGGGGTCAGGGAGCACCCCTGGAGCTGGAGGTATTTTGCGAAGCCTGTAACTGCAGTGTGGACACTTCCCACACGGTGGCGCCAAAGACCAGTGCTGTACTTGGGCCTGGTTGGGGCAAAGCTGGGGTCAATTTGGGAATCCCCTGCCCTGGAGTCACAGTCCGATGGGTGGAGGATATTGACAGGTGCCCGTGGATAGGACCCTCCCTGCCATGAGGCCCTCCAAATCTCTGCCAGAGCAGTTCTCCAAGCGGTAGGAACTCAGATAAAAACGCCACACCACACACTGCAGCCTTTGTCAGAGGGCCCCCTCCCTCCTGCCTGAAAGAATCCCAGGAGAGCAGCTCATCCCATGATCTGGGAGGGACGTCCATGTCCCTCCCACTTGTCCCTTAGGAGAAGGGAGTCAGGAAGGAAGGAAGGACGCCTGGCCCAGCCGACGGGACACAGTCACCCCACCCCAGCACCGCCTGCTCACAGGTTCCCCTGGAGGCTGAAGCCGGATCAGCGTGGCCAATGACCGACACAACCCAGCCTGGGGCAGAGTCCCTAGGGAAGTCACCTGCTTAGTCTGGCAACCCTGGACTAGAAACACACCTACCAGGTGCAGGGGTCAGCCTGGAAATGCCTGCATAAGTAATGGCAACATTATCTTTGGAAACGGTGACATGTTCACTGCAAACCATTCCCTGTATAAGTAAATACAAAGAAGAAAATAAAACCGGGTGAAATTACAATGCCCAGAGATGGTGGCCAATGCCAGGCAGGGAGGAGCCTCCTGACAGCTCTCAGGGCCAATGGGTGCAGGTTTGACCTGAGAAGACTCCTGCTGCCGAGCAGGCAGCTGTTCTGGCATGCTCTCCACTCCTCTGTGTCTGCTGTCTTTCCCTACTCAGATATAAAGCCCCACACACCTCTACCTTACCTAACCTGACCCTGCCACCTCTCAGACCTCCTTTCTTTCTACTGCAGCCCACGTGACTCAAATAGAGCAAGCTCAACTTTGAGGTATTGGCCCTGCTGTTCCCTTTCTCTGGGTTATTCGATGACTGTTTCCTTCTTGTAATTCAGGTCTCAGCTCCAATGTCACTGTCTCAAAGAGGCCTTCCCTGACCACCGTGACTAAAGTAGCTCCTTAGCCCCATTACTCCACATCTCATCACCTGTTAAATTTTCTGGACAACTCTTCCTCTCCCTAAAGTCATCTTACTAATATTTTAATTTGATTATTATCTGTCTCCTTTGGCTGGGGTGTAAACTCCTGAAGAGCAGACACCTTGCCCGTCTGGTTTACCTCTGTGACCCTAGCATGCACAATGATGTCTGGCACATAGTAGGTGCTCAGTCCATGCCTGACATTCATTTTCATTACCCATAGAGCATCTCAGAATATACACAAAACTCCTTCAGCCCTCCAACTCCCACTGATGATCACAAGGACTGTGTCATCCCTTGATCTCCGATTAAACAAGCCATTAATCAACATCCTCAGGTACAGATCTTTCCTTGCCTGTACAACTCTTCGGAATAAATTTCTTGTGAAGTGAAACTGAACGGTGAAAAGAGAGTTTACACTTGACCCTGAAAACACTACTCTTAAACACTCAAACCAATTCCCATTGTCTTGACAGTGTCCATTCATGTCCACCACTGTCTACCTCTGAGGCAAAAAAAAAAAAAGTGTGTCTCCTATTGTTGTTACATTTGCATTGTGTTGGTTATTAATGAGATGAAATGCCTCTTAAAATTGCAATTTTTTTAATCTTTTTTTTTTCAATTTTTCTTTTATTAATTTTTTAGAGAGGAGAGAGAGTGAGAGAGAGAGAAGGGGGAGAGAGGAGCAGGAAGCATCAACCCCCACATGTGCCTCGACCAGGCAAGCCCAGGGTTCCGAATCGGCGACCTCAGCATTCCAGGTCGATGCTCTATCCATTGCGCCACCACAGGTCAGTCTTAAAATTGCAATTTTAATGAGTGAATGGATGGGTACAGTTAGTACATCCAAAAAAAGTGGCTCCAGGAACCACAAGGTGACAGTGGTAAAGCCAGGATGTGGGGCAGCACATCCATTGCCCTTTGACACATACACAATGGGAAGCAGAGTCCAGGCTGGGGTGGAAGGAGGGTGGAGGTTGGTGGCAGGCACAGACATACTCACATGTCCCATGCTCACCCCTCTTGCACTGCATCTACTTCCACCACTCACTAAAGCGCTCTAGCAGGCATGGCACTTTGGTCCTCTCTCACTGGACCTCTTGGTAAGCCAGTTGACCATTGCCCCCTCCAAAAGCTGTCTCCAACTTCTTCCTTCTATCCACATGTCCTGCTGCCTTCTGGACACTTCTTCTCAGATGGATGGTGCCCAGATCTCTCAGACACTCCACTTGACAAAACTGACCATGTCACCTGCCCCTAACTTGATCCTCTAGACCTCCCCACATCATTAAAAAGCGCCAGCATCCACCCACCACCCAGGCCCTAAACCCTGGCATTGTCTGGGCTGCCTTCTTCTCCCGACCTCATACCCTATCAGTCACTCAGCCCTCCATTCTGCCTCCTGAGCATTTCTAGAATGTCTCCTTCTCTCCATCCCCTCTCCAAGGCCACCAGAACCTCGGCTGGAAAATGATAGCGGCCTCCTTTCTGCCTCTACCTGTCCCCTCTGTGCACTGCTTGAGTGACCCTTGCAAAGCACAGATATGACCACAAAATTGCCCAGCTTAAAGCCCAGGCTCCCCATCACCGAGGGTAAAATCCATGTTGCCCAGCCAATTCCCGGGGCCTCTCACACTGGGCACCACCCCCAGCACAGACTCACACAATTCTCCAGCCATATTAAGCTTCTGCTTCTGCCGGCAAGCGAGGCTACTTCTCCTCCCATGCTTTGAACTCTGCTGCACGCTCTGCCCCAGACACTCCTCCAAGAACCTACCCTCTGCCTGCCTAGGTAGCCCCAACAACTGCCATGTTAAGGGCCTCTGCTTATAAAGCCCTTCCTAACCAGCATAGGTTCACGCTTTCTCACACACACAAACACACACACACAGTCATGATCACACACACTCACATGGGTGATACAGGAGGTGCAGAGACTCCGGGGTGTACCTGCCCTTACTGACAGTAAGCCCCCATGGGCAGGGACTAGGTGGCCTCACCTCTGTCCCCTGACCCCTGACCCCCAGGACCGAGCACACAGCAGATTCTTCAAATGCTTGTGAATACCTGGTGAGGAATGAATGCTGCACACTCTGTATGAGGCATGAGGCTTCATTCGTCCCCTCACAGAAAGCTGGGGGGTGAAGTCGCATATCAGAAGGCTATAGCCATGGGGCCTGTGGGGTAGGGTGAGAAAGGCCTCCATTTTTCTGGGGTTTGGGACTTGAACTGCATTACTTCCCAAACTAGAACTAGCTGTGCCCTATGTGAGGGCCTGGGCTTCGCTGGGGTTCTCACCACCCCCTGCCATCCAATAGAGGAATTTTTCTCAGGCCAGAGCCTATCCCTTCAGGAACATGAACTGCTCGAGGAAGGAATGGCGATGCCTGGGGGTCTGCCCCAGCTCCAGCCCAGCCCCAAGCAGAGCACATGTTGTTCAGGGAACGATGCAGAGCCCAACCGTTCAGGGCACGGTGAGCTGAGGATTTCAGACACCACCCCTTCCTAATGACAAGACCATGGAAAGACCCTTCCTTCTCAGAGCCTCAGGTGACTGTTCTGTGAAACGGGTTTCAGCGGCGTCCTTCCTCACTTGGCTCACTGATTAGTGGGGAGAGGCCTGAAAGGCTTCCAGCACCCTGTGGCCCTCAGATACTGTCCCTCATTCAAGGGAAGGCAGAGAGGGCCAGGTGAGGGCTCAGGTGTTCCATCTGCTTACTGCAGCCACATCCATGTCTGGCCCTGGTGGTCAGAGGTTAGGGAACCAGGCCTGGTCACAGAGAAGGACAATAGACAGGTGTGGGTGCTCAGAGGGGGTGAGTGGGAAGCCAGAGGACACAGGTTTCTTGGAGGAGGTGACATTTGAACTGTTTTCCAAAAAGATAAGAGAGAGGATGATGCCAGGCTGAGAGGAGGCTAGGAGAAGAGGCAGAGGCCAGAGAGTGGGGCCCAGGTCCAGGTTGGTGTTGTGGAACCACGCACCCAAGACTGACAGCGTCGGTGAAAGATGAGGAGCTGAGATAATTGTAGGCCCGATCTCCTGGCCCAGTACAGAACCTGGACTATCCTGAGGGGGTGCTGGGGAGTCAATGTGAACTGATATACAATAGTTTAAAACAAAGGTAGTCAACCTTTTTATACCTACCGCCCACTTTTGTATCTCTGTTAGTAGGAAAATTTTCTAACTGCCTACCAGTTCCACAGTAATGGTGATTTATAAAGTAGGGAAGTAACTTTACTTTATAAAATTTATAAAGCAGAGTTATAGCAAGTTAAAGCATATAATAATAATTACTTACCAAGTACTTTATGTCAGATTTTCACTAAGTTTGGCAGAATAAGTCTTTATAAAACAACTTACTATAGTTAAATCTATCTTTTTATTTATATTTTGGTTACTCCACTACCGCCCTGAAAGCTGGGATGCCCACTAGTGGGCGGAAGGGACCAGGTTGACTACCACTGGTTTAAAAGGTCACTCGAGCCTGACCAGGCAGTGGCACAGTGGATAGAGCATCGGACTGGGATGCGGAAGGACCTAGGTTCGAGACCCCAAGGTCACCAGCTTGAGCGCGGGCTCATCTGGCTTAAGCAAAAAGCTCACCAGCTTGGACCCAAGGTCTCTGGCTCGAGCAAGGGGTTACTCAGACTGCTGAAGGCCCACGGTCATGGCACAATATGAGAAAGCAATCAATGAACAACTAAGGTGTCGCCACGAAAAACTAATGATTGATGCTTCTCATCTCTCTGTTCCTGTCTGTCTGTCCCTGTCTATCCCTCTCTCTGACTCTCTCTCTGTCCCTGTAAAAACAAACAAACAAACAAAATAACAACAAGATCACTCGAGCTGTTTGTTGGGCAGAGAACAACTGTAGAACACAAAGAAGGAAGAAGGGAGACCAGAAAAGATGGTGGCCCAGGCCCAGGCACTAGTTGTGACAATCCAGAGACGTGGCCAGACACAGGACAGAGTGACCAATTGACTATGAAAAGGTGAGAGAATCATCCATTAAAAATAGGAATTTTCTGGAAGTGGAATTCCGGAATTCCAGGCTGAGAAAGAGTTCCTCAGACAGTGCCTTGGTGCATCATCACAATCCGTGCTCCCTCATCAGAGCCCTGAGCAATGGCACGGGGACAGCTATGCCACTGCCACCCCAGGGACCAGCGTACTGCACAGTCCTGCAAGCTCAGTTGGTGTTTGGTAAATGAATTAGTAAACAACAGAGTACTGGTAGTGGGAGTGGGGGGCAGGAAACTGAAACATTAAGGAGGTAGAATCAACGGGACTACGAGGCTGAAGGAACATGGGGGTTGGAGAGGAGGACATCAAGGGTTCATGCATTTATTCATTCAACTCGCTCATTCAAAAATTATTTCTTGAACTCTCACTATGAGCCAGAAACAGTGGTGACAAGGACTTCAATGGCTCTTTCCCTCACAGAGCTTAGAGATCCACAGTGAGGTAGGTTTAGGCACAGGAGCACACCTGGGCATGCACGCTGCCTGGTGGTGATGAGGGACATGAAGACATGAGTCCACAAGACATGGGGTAACAAAGAGAGGCTGTCTTCAGAGAAGGTGGTCAGATGATGCCCTTGCTGAGATGACTTTAGCGATGGGCAGGAACCAATGGGCGTCAGTTTTGAGAGCTCAGGAGAGGTCCAGCATGTGGCTCAGGTGGAAACTTGGGTGGACAGCAGTGCTTTGTAGAGACAAAGGAAAAAGAGTGCCTCAGGGGAAGGTCCTGAGATCTGGAGGTTCAGCCAGGAGCTCTGGAGCAGGAGAAGGCTCTGGGCACACAAGAAGGCTTTGGATGGTCAGCAGTGGATGGATGAAAGAAAGTCCCGAGACTGAGTTATATCTTAGGGTGGGGGTGATAAAGAACCCAGGCCCTGGAAGCAATCCCCAGGCTTAAGGACAACAGAGAAGGGATTGCTGCCAAGGGAGAGACAAAGACAGCTGGGAGAAAGGGAGGGGTGTCTTTGGTGAGGGAGAGGATGTCAAGGACTGGGGGCCGCTGTGCCCCCTTTCCAATCTCTCAGGAGTATACTCAGGAACTTCTTCAAGTCCCTCACACCACTTCTGGGTATGTCTGTACTACCACTAAAGGTGAAGGACTGCAGTAGTAAAGCCTGAAGGGTCCAGGGGCCCAGAGCTTTCGGGGTTGAAGAGAGCCAGTGGTGTTTTATTGATGGGAGGGGTGGGGGAGTGGAGCTGGCCTTTTACACCAGTGTGGGGTCAGCTCTCAGCCCACCTCAGCCCACTCTAGTGGAGGGTCAGCCAGTGTTCCAGACCCCTCACTGGAAACAACTGGACTCTGGCCCCCTTGGCCAACATGTGACCCAAGCCCAGATAACTCACCCATGCTAAGAGTAAGACCTAAGACTCCCCAGAAGTCATACCCAGTGAGTGGTCCATGCATGGCCTGGATAAGAACCCAGAGGATAGCAGGAAGTGCATCCTGCCCCCACAGCAGGGAAACCGAGGTTGGCCGGGAAGGCAAGACTGAGGGGCAGCATCTGGACGCAGAAGGGGTCCGATGTCTGGGATTCAGGCTTCCGTGTTCCCTTCCCAGAAACTGGCCCTTATTTCTTCTTCCAACCCACTCAACCCAGCAGTGGCCACTCTTGCAGGACCTGTTTCAGGCTGTCACAGATTGGAGGGGGTGGGAGGGTTAAAGGTCTTTAGAGGCCATGGAATCTGAGGAGAGGTCCGGGAAGCGAGGCTCTCCGACGAACCCGGTTTTGGGGTCTGAGTGGGAAGTAATGGGTCTGCCTTTGCAACGTTCCCAGGAAGCCACCCTGTTCCTGCCGATCCCGAGCGCTCCCGCCGCCCTTGCGTCCTCCAGGGTCCCGCCTACCAGCGAGCTGGTGGACTCCGCGGGCCACCAGCTGCCCCGTTACCCAAGAGGGCGGGGCGAGCCGTGGGCGCCTCCAGGGGTGCTGGAGCCGCGGGAGCGCAGGGGGTGGGGCCCAGCGGGCCGGGGGAGGGGCGGGTCGGCTGGGCACTGGGAGGGTCCGGCGCCGGCGGCGGCGACAGCGGCAGCTGCGGCACAACCAGGCCGGGAAGGGAAGAGCGCACCGAGAGCGCGAGGTCCGCGAAGCCCAGCTCAGCCATGTGAGTGTCCCCGCCGTTTCCAGGAGCCCCGGGCCGGGAGCGGGGCTGGAGCGGCGATTCCGATGCCTTCCCCGCCAGCGCCGCCCCGTACGTCCCGGATCTGTTGCCCTGGTTGCGGCCCTGTCCCACATCACCCCATACCCAAGACCCGGGCCGCGCGGGGTCATTCCTCCCTCCCCCTGGGCTCGGAGGACGCAGCTTCGCCCCACAAAAGCCGCCGCCTCCGGGCCTGCCGCGCCCAGCGCTGCCTCCTTCCAACCCACAGCAAGGCCCAGGCGGCCGGTGCCCCGGGGCTCTGGAGTGGGCCAGGCCTGAGGGCGGGCCCTCGGCGCCAGCCTGGGCCCTGGCACAGTCGCTTTCCCGGAGCCCCCGCTGCCTTCGCCTCTGGGGACGCTGAGCCAGGAGTGGGGAGGGGGCAACAAGCGGTGCAAGTTGGCCTCCGAGATGAGCTCATCTTCCCGGCCCCACCAGCTGGCCTAATCTGCTTTGGGGCCCTGCCCGAGGTGTCCGAGCCTGGCCTGGGGGCCCGGCTCTTCACCCGAATCTGGCGCGGCTGAAGCCGGAGGGGATCGCTTTTGCGCGCGCGGGGGTGGGGGTGGTGGTGGTGGGGAGAACAGACCCTGTCTCTAGAATTGGGAAGCTGGTGTAAAGTCTCTGCAAGCAGCCAGGCCTGGACACCCTGCAGAACTGGTTTGGGGAAGAGGCTGCTCACCGGGGCTAAGTGGTCTCAGCACCCTCGGTCCTTCTCTCCCCAGTGAGACAGTGGAACGTCTGGGATTGACCCTTCCCCGCCAGTTCTACTGGGTTGCTCTCAGTGGGGTGTCCAGGCTGGCCAGCCGAGCACCTATTCTGTACAGCCTAATATAACAATAATGGTGCCATGGGCGCCGTTGGCAGGGGCCTGCCCCTGGGCCTGCAGCTTCCACCACCGGCACAGACTTCTAAGGAGGGTTCTAACAAGCTGGCAGTTGCAGAAACAGGCACAGAGAGTTTAACTAATATTCTCAAGGTCACACAGCTGGTTTGGGGAGAGATGGGAATTAGACCCAGATCTGAATTCTTGCCACTGCACTATCCACCTCTGTTGCATGGTGGGGGGCTGAGAATCAGAGAGTGAGGTACAAAGTACTACAGCAAGACACTAGGAAAGCAGACTTAGCTCTCACTTTAACCCTCAGTCTGGGTCCTAGGTCCTGGTAGGACAACAGTCAGGGACTTGAGTGGGGGTGGGGAGAACACTCGAGGCGCCAGGATGGTTCCTCTGGGGTGGGAAAGCAGGCGGGAAGGGTGCGGCTGAGTCAGGGCAACTCTTCGCAGTGGCTGGGACTCACGCCCCTGGCCTGGCGCAGGGGAGACTGCTAGTCTTCCAGCTCAAGCCTGCCGGCTGGAGAATGTGACCAGCTGACTAGGGAGGGGGCCGGCAGGAAGTGAGGCCACCCAACTGCCTCCGCCTGGTTCCGGGGTGGGGGTGGGGGTCCCAGGCCACACTGGGCCCCCCTCCCTCCCTGCTCCCGCAGTTTAGCATGACGTCAGCAAAAGGGTTTGGGGCATTGCTATGGAGACGGACAGGCTTAGGAAGGACCCCATTCTCCCTTGCAGCCCCCCTTACCCTGGTTATTTTTAGCTTCTGTTTACTTCAATCGGGGCTGCCCAGGCTGGGCAGTGGGGTGGAGCTGGACTGGGACTCCTAGCCAGGCGATTGGCTTGGCATACCACTGAGCTGGGCAGTGCAGGTGGTGGGACCTCCTGCCTCACAACTGCACCAGTTTTGATGTGTAGAGGATAGTGGGAGCTGCAGGGTCTGGAGTCATGATGGTGGCCAGAGTTCCACTGCGCCAAGCTGGCTGTGCAGCAGGCCCCAGTCACCTCTGGGACCTGGGATCTTACCCGTGCCCGGAACAGACCTCAGGGCTGGCAAGTCCAGAGTCCACTGGCTCTTTTGCACCAGCCCCCACCAGTTCAGGCGGGCCCTCTCCCAAAGTTCAAGGGGTTCAGTTCGTTCCTCCCCTACAGCAGGTGAGATACTGCCTCTTCATCCCCTGAAATGGTCACTCAGATGGATATTCCAGTGATCACTTGGGAGGAATATGGGCCAACAGTAATACATCCTGGTCCCTGTGGGACTGGAGGGTCGGTGGCAGCAAAGCCCCAGTCAGAGAGAGAAAATTGATGGAACAGTCAGCTTACTCTGAGTCCAGCTCACCCACTCAGTTCCAGAATTCGAGGGAATCCCCACCTTGCCCTATCCCCAGGGAGCAGAATCTTGCTGATATAATCCAAGTGGGGAAGGGACAGGGAACCTTGTATGTGAGGCAGCAGAGTTAGGGTGGACCCGACTTGAAATCTACCCCTGCAACAGCTCAGGATCTGTCTGGACAGCCCAGTTCACTCAGCTCCCTACCTCCTTCATCGCCCTGGTGCAGGCCCAGAGGGTACAGCAGTGAGCCAAGCAAGCAGGCTCCAGCCCCCAGAGTTCACAGTCTGGTTGGAAGACAGACCCTAAAGAAGAACTGACAACCTAGTTATGTGGCCTCAGGAATAGATCAGAAGGAGGAAGCTCTGAGACGCCAAAAAGGGGGAACTAACCCTGGGGAAGGCTTCCTGGAGGAAGATGTTATAGGGTAAGATTTGAAAAAGGAGAGGGAGCTGGGCAGGATGAGAATAGTCAGAAGAGGGTATAGGAGCAATGGGGGCTGTTGCTCTAATGCTGAAGAGACTTGCAGGTATTTAGAGAGGGTCAGTAGCTGGAACAGAAAGACCATGGAGGGAGGAGGGATTGGAGGTATATGAAGGAAGGGACAGAGTCTTCTTGGTCATGTTAGAGAGTCTTGACTTTATCTTTGGGGCAGGAGGTTTACTCATGGATGTTTCACAAAGTCAGAGTAGGGATATTAAAGATTTAGAGTCCTGCAGTCCGGCCTCCTAGCTCTGAATCCTGGCTCTGCCATTTACCAGCTGTGTAATTTTGGGCAGATTAATAACTGTCGATAACAGCAGTTAATATTTGTTCTATGTTTACAGTACAGTAGTGTGTCCACCCCAACTTTCCTACCCCACATACAATTCTCCCTTGCCCAAACACTCTCTGTAGAGGGAAGTATCTCATTTTATTCTCCCAACAGGAATGTTATTATTATTATCCTTATTTAACAGGTGAGTATCTGAAGACCAAAAAGGTGAAGGACTATCTTGACCAAGGTCACACAGCCAGTTAGCCTCAGTTTTCTCATCTGTGAAATGGGGCTAATAGGACTTACCCCATAGAGTTGTTCCCAGAATCAAATGAAATGATGTCTGTTAATTAAGCAGAGTGTCTGAACTATAGAAAGCTCTTAAAAAAGCACAGTTTGGGGCATTGTCAGGTGACTGGAATTTTAAGAAGAGCAGTATTGTTGTTGAATAAAGAATGAATCACTGTGGGGTAAGAGTGGAGACAGGGAGCTGCAGTAGGATTCTAGGTGAGAGTTGGATGGTAACGGCTTGGACCTGAATTCTACCTGTCGGGGGTGGAAGAGAGGGGACAGGATCCAGAGATGGCAGGAGTGGGTGGCTTGGTGGGTGTGTAGGGTAACAGAAACTGAGGCTTTTAGGATAACTCCTAGTTTCTGTCTCAGAGAACTGGGTAAATAGATGGTGGGGCTGTCATGGAGAGGTTAAGACTGGGGAGAGTCTGGTAGATTAAGACTGGGGAGAGTCTGGTTTGAAGAGGAAAGTAGTGAATTCATTTTGGGGACTACCAAGTCAGCATGCCTAACAGCCCATTCTGCATTGTCATTCAGCTTCTGGGAGGCAATAGGCAGGCAGTTGGATATACAGGCCTAGTGCTCAGAAGAGCACTTTGGGCAAGGATGAGATAAGGAAGCTGGCAACATTTGGATAGCATTGAACTATGAGACATGTATACCACCTATAGGCAGGGAGAATGAGCTCCATTTGAGAACGGGGAGAAAGATCCTCTGAAAGTAAGATGTGCAGCCAGAGAGATAGGTGGTAAATTAGGGTCATGTTGCCTCTTAAAATTCAAGGGAAGGAAGGGCTTAAGGAAGAGGAAGAGTCACAAAGTGAAAAGCCTTATGGAGATCAAGTAGGATAAGGACTAAATATTGGACCCTAGATTCAGCAGCAGGGAGGCACTGGTGACCTCATCCGGACCAGTGAGGGGACTGGTGGGTGCAGAAGGCGCTCAGGGATGGGAAGAGGAGTGGGTGGGTGTGAGGAGGAAATGGAGATACACATCTCTCCCAGGAACTTGGCTCTGAAAGGGGGTGAGAGGTGGGGTTACTAGAAAGAGACACAGGGTCCACGGAGGGGTTAATTTCTTTTTGTAGTTATTTATTTAAAGTCAAATTTATATTGAAATTTAATCAGCGGTAGAGCGTCGGCCTAGCGTGCGGAGGACCCGGGTTCAATTCCCGGCCAGGGCACACAGAAGAAGCACCCATTTGCTTCTCCACCCCTCCGCCGCGCTTTTCTCTCTGTCTCTCTCTTCCCCTCCCGCAGCCAAGGCTCCATTGGAGCAAAGATGGCCCGGGCGCTGGGGATGGCTCTGTGGCCTCTGCCTCAGGCGCTAGAGTGGCTCTCGTTGCAACATGGCGACGCCCAAGATGGGCAGAGCATCGCCCCCTGGTGGGCAGAGCGTCGCCCCCTGGTGGGCGTGCCGGGTGGATCCCGGTCGGTCGCATGCGGGAGTCTGTCTGACTGTCTCTCCGTTTCCAGCTTCAGAAAAATGAAGAAAAAAAAAAAGAAAGAAATTTAATCTGCATACCTAAAGGGCATGTGTCCTCAGGGGTACAGCTAGATATATTTTTACAAAGGAGCACAACCATATAGGGTTAAGAAATAGAACCCAGGCCCTGGTCGGTTGGCTCAGCGGTAGAGCCTCGGCCTGGCGTGCGGGGGACCCGGGTTAGATTCCTGGCCAGGGCACATAGGAGAAGCGCCCATTTGCTTCTCCACCTCCACCCCCTCCTTCCTCTCTGTCTCTCTCTTCCCCTTTCGCAGCCAAGGCTCCATTGGAGCAAAGATGGCCCGGGCGCTGGGGATGGCTCCTTGGCCTCTGCCCCAGGCGCTAGAGTGGCTCTGGTTGCGGCAGAGCTACGCCCCGGAGGGGCAGAGCATCGCCCCTGGTGGGCGTGCTGGGTGGATCCCTGTCGGGCGCATGCGGGAGTCTGTCTGACTGTCTCTCCCCGTTTCCAGCTTCAGAAAGAAAAAAGAAAAAGAAAAAAAAAGAAATAGAACCCAGATTAGGAAATAGAACATCACCAACACTCTGGAGGCCCCCTTGTGTCCCTTCACAGTCATTATTCCTAAGGGTAACTACTATTCTGATTTCTATCACCATAGATGAATTTTGCTCCATTTTTGAACTTTGCCTCAAAGCAGTCACACACATATCCTCTCTTGTGATCTTGCTTTTTTCACTCAACATTACATCATGCCTGTAAGATTCATCCCTATTGTTGCCTGTAGTTTGTATGTTTATTCTTTTTGCTGTAGAGCATCCCATTATCAACTGATGGACATTTGGGTTGTTTCCAGGATTGTTTTCATGTTTTATGTGGGAGTGACTTGCAATTGTCTGAAGCTTGTGAAGAAAGTCTGAAACACTCATTTTCTTTTCTTTCTTTTTTTTATGGCAGACACAGAGAGAGTCAGAGAGAGGGACAGATAGGGACAGACAGACAGGAAGGGAGAGAGATGAGAAACATCTGTTCTTCGTTGCAGTTCCTTAGTTGTTCATTGATTGATTTCTCATATGTGCCTTGACCATGGGGCTACAGCAGACTGAGTGACCCCTTGCTCGAGCCAGCGACCTTGGGCTCAAGCTGGTGAGCTTTGTTCAAACCAGATGAGCCAGCGCTCAAGCTGGCGACCTTGGGGTCTCGAACCTGGGTCCTCCACATCCCAGTCCGATGCTCTACCCACTGTGCCACAGCCTGGTCAGGCGAAACACTCATTTTCTATGCGAAGGGAGAGAGATGACTAGGATTTCCCCAGTGGGAAAGGAGAGCCCAGCTGAGGTTGCGAATTGCTCTGTCGTTCCAGCCCAGCTGCTAGGCCAAGCCCTCTGGCAGCTTCTGCCAGTCTGTGTGCAGGTGCAGAGAAAGCAGGGAGTTAGGTTGCCCCGGATTGGTTTCTGCCAGGTAGGAGAGAAGCACAGAGTGCTGGGGATATTCACAGCAGGCCAGTGAGGGAGTCATGGCTGTGGCTTCAGGCTGGGGGGAAGGGAATGCAGGGAAGGTAGGGAAGAGAAGGTAGGAGGGAGCTGGCAGAGAGAAAGGAAGCAGAGGCGGATTGTGAGATCTGTGCAGGGTGGTGTCTGTGCAATTCTGTGCTGCATCTCCAGGGACTGGCACATGATAAAGTCATGTGAGTCTTCTTCCTGGGATGGGGGGGGGGAGCACCCAGAGTTGTCACTCAATGAATAGTTGAGTAAATGAGCTGAGAGCCCAAGAAGTCTCAGGTAGAAGGCAGGTGAGATGGGGGTGATGGAGAGAGCCTGAAGGTTGTAGTCAATGTGGTTGTGATTTAGGAAATGGGCATTCCAGAGCCAGGTGATAAGGCTGGGGTGTTCCCATGGAGGGGGTAGCTGAAGAATGCAGAGAGGCCAATGTTGGGCAGGCAATTCACTGAATGCATATTTGCTGGTGTAGGGTGCATAGCACCCAGTTTTCTTTTTTTTTTTTTTTTTTTTTTTTTTTTTCATTTTTCTGAAGCTGGAAACGGGGAGAGACAGTCAGACAGACTCCCGCGTGCGCCCGACCGGGATCCACCTGGCACGCCCACCAGGGGCGATGCTCTGCCCACCAGGGGGCGATGCTCTGCCCATCCTGGGCGTCGCCATGTTGCGACCAGAGCCACTCTAGCGCCTGAGGCAGAGGCCACAGAGCCATCCCCAGCGCCCGGGCCATCTTTGCTCCAATGGAGCCCTGGCTGCGGGAGGGGAAGAGAGAGACAGAGAGGAAAGTGCGGCGGAGGGGTGGAGAAGCAAATGGGCGCTTCTCCTGTGTGCCCTGGCCGGGAATCGAACCCGGGTCCTCCGCACGCTAGGCCGACGCTCTACCGCTGAGCCAACCGGCCAGGGCCAGCACCCAGTTTTCAAGGAGGAAGGAGAGGACAGCATTTCTTAAATTGGGGTCTTTGGACATCTGGCTTCTTAATCTATAGAGAGGCTGGTGGGCTTGTTGGAAATGCAGACCTCGGAGTCCACTCCCAGCATCTTGGGGAGAGGAAGCCCACTGCAAAAGAACTGAGCTTCAAGGAGGCAGAGTGTTTATGAGGAGAGAGAGCACCCAGCCAGCGCCTCCAAAGGCATGGATGTCCAGTGGACCCTAGGCATGGTGGACTCTATCCTGGCTGGAGGTGGAAAGGAAAGGGCTGACACCAAGGGATTCATCCCATGGGAGCTGGAGACCAGAAGGATGGAACTTGGCACTAGGATGCAGCTTCTATTAGAAAGGAGGCTCTAGCTGGGCAGCAAGTGCTCTTCCCTGGGGCCTGAGTGGGAGGAAGCGTGCCCAAAATGAGTATGCCCTCTGTGGATGTAGGGCTGAGGGCCACATGCATAGGGTTGTGGGACTCTCTTCACCCAGTTCTTTCTCTGCTTCCTTTTCGGGGCAGCAACACAGCCTTATCCCACACTCTTAGTTCCATTCCCTTCTCAGCCTCTCAGATCCCTCATGCTCAGGGCCTGACTCTGTGCCCTCCATTGGAATAGCCCCTCCGCCCAGCACCCATTCTCTAACCCTCACACTCAGAACTCCAACTCACAGCCTTCTGTGTGCCCAGCCCTTTTGCAGCACTCCTCAACAGCCACTCTATGAGCAGCACCCTATGCGAAACTGCACCCAGTCTAGCCTCCACTCAGTGTCTTCATTCTTTTCATCCCTCTATATTCACGGCTCAACTCCCTTTACCTACACTCCTAATCCCAGCCGAGAAGATCTCCATCAATCTCTTTTCGGAGGGGAACCCCCAGTCACCCCTCCCAGAGGCGGGGTAGGCCGAGTCCCCCGCGCCCCCCTGGTTCGCCCGTCCCGCCCCATCCCGGCGGGCTGAGTCAGGCGGCAGGAACTGGGCGGGGGGCGGCGCCGGGAGGAGCTGAAGCCCGAGCAAGAGTCGCTGGGAGGGAGCACGGAGCCCAGCCAGGAGGGCACCGAGTGGCCCTGGGCCGGCTGGGACACGAGTGGGCAAGCGAGGGGGTAGAGGATTGTCCGGACCTACCATGAACACCAAGAAGAAAGGTAGGACCCTGCCTGGGGCTGCGAAGGCTCCGGGCTGGCTCCAGGGGCTGCGGACTGGATTCTCGGGGCCAGGGACGCGTGTTTCTCCGGAGCGGGATGGGGGGGTCAGTAGAGAATCTCTTCCTGGGGTAGGGATCTGTGGAGTGGAGACTCTCTTCCCGCTGAGGGCGCGGGCGAAGGCGTCTGTGACTCAGTTTCCAAGTCGGAGTCGCAGGAAAATATAGGGGGCGGGGCACTTCTCGGCACTGCCCCCCCCCTCTGGGAATCCCCCGGCTCTGGGCGCCGGGAGAGCTCCGGCGTCTGGGCGCCTGGGAACCGGTGGGGGCTGGAAGGGAGCAGCTCATCCGGAGCGGGCGGGTCGCGGGAACCAAACCCGCTCCGGCCTGGCCTGTCGGGCAGCTCCGCTGGGCTCACAGCGCGCACCCCGCCCCACCAGGTGACCTCCAGCGGCCCGACAGGGTGCGGGTGCGGAGCTCCTGGTCCACTTTTGGGGGGAGCTCAGGGGCAGGGCTGGGGAGCCTGCCCCGCCCCCGGGTAAACAGGCGCTTCCGCACATTCTTCGCGCGCCCCGCCCCTTTCCTGCCCCTTCCCAGCCCCGGGAGGGTCCCCCGCGCGACCCCCCTTCCTGCCCCGTGAGGCAGGCGGAGCCTGCACCTCTGCAGGAAATGGGGGCCGAGCCGAGGCCACGCTGAGTCCGAGGCCAAGACGCCCGCAGCAGCCCTGTCATTAGCGCCGTGGCCAGCGAGGCTGTCGGACTCCCCGGCGTCAGGCTGTGTCCGGCGGGGCTATGATACGGAGGACGGGCCGTGGGGAGGGGGCTTCAAGGGCCTGACTGGCGCTGGACACCCGCCCTCGCCACCCCCAGGGAGCCCCGCGCGGACTCATTCCATGATGTCCCTGTCCGTGCGGCCGCAGCGCCGCCTGCTCAGCGCCCGGGTCAATAGGAGCCAGTCCTTCGGCAGCCACGAGCGGGGGCCCAGGTACGCAGAAGAGGGAGGCTGATGAGGTTAAAACAGTCTGACTGGTTTGGAGCTGGGTGTGCAGTGTGGGTTTGGGGAACTCCTTCTAGCCCCTTTCTGAGTGCAGCCTCTTCTTCAGAAGCTTCCCGGCCTTCAGCCCCCGGGGCCCCCCCTGGAAGCCTCCAGCGCTCTCCCGAGTGCCCGGGATGTTTTCCGTGGCTCCCAAGGCCCCTCAGCCAGAGCGGCTGGACCTGGTGTACGCTGCGCTCAAGCGGGGCCTGACGTAAGCAACTCCCTCCCAACGCCTTGTCCCCGATCCCTCCCCTAAACCCCATCCTCTTTCGGCTGCTGGAGCCCTTCCCCAGCCTACACCCTCTCCACACTGTCTGTACCCTGGGCGGCTGGAGGCTGTAGAAGTAAGCTAATTCATGTTGTCACCCCTTTTCTCAGGGCCTATTTGGAAGTACACCAGCAGGAGCAGGAGAAACTCCAAGGGCAGATAAAGGAATCTAAGAGGAATTCCCGCCTGGTGAGTGAAAGGTTGGCAAGGACGGCCTGGACTACTGATGCTTTTTGCCCTTGTGATGTGTGTGTGTGTGTGTGTGTGTGTGTGTGTGTGTGTGTGTGTGTGTGTAGGACTGGGCAGGGACAACCTTGGGTGACAGTTTTCTGGGGTGATTTAGTCCAATTGTGACTAGAAAAGTGCTATCAGGAAAGGCTGGGGAGGTTTCTATCCCCACACTCCCCGGGCTGTGTAAACTTTCTGCCTCTGACCCTGAGCCTGCCCTTGGGAGCTTCCAGTGGGATGGGTGGACCCCACAGACATGAACAGGAGCTTGTATCTTAGTGGTACTGAGGGAGAGCCATGGGTCTTCCTGGGTTTCCCAAAGGAGGAAACATTTCTTCTGGTTCTTGAAGTATGAGTATGAGTTCCCTGGTAGAGGGAACCATGCATGAGAAGGCACAGAGCTCTCTTCCAAGGGGTTGCAAGGTTGCAAAAAAAGGAGTGGGTTAGGGGAGGGAGGGACCCCAGGTAAAAGGTGGGAGGAGGGGTACTGGAGGTGTGTTAGGGACCAGATCTATGTCACCAATACCCACCAAAGCCCAGGCATGTGGGAAGGTAGGTCAATTGCTTTGACTGGAGTAGCTGTGGACTGCTGTGAGGCTGAGGAAGGCTTAAAGGAGAGGAGCTAGATGTGTCTGGGTGAGCAAGTGCCCTGCTGGAATACTTCCCATACCTCCTAAGTACCCCCCTCATCTTCCCCTGCAGGGCTTCCTGTATGATTTAGACAAGGTGAGTGTATAGAGAATGGTGTTGGAAGAGGTTGGCTCATGGGGAGGGTAGAGTTCCCTGAGCCTCAGGCTCCTCCTGACACACCTCTCCCCCAGCAAGTCAAGTCCATTGAACGCTTCCTGCGACGGCTGGAATTCCATGCCAGCAAGGTACATATGCAGCATGTGGTGTGGGTACTGGGATTGGGTGTCTTAGGGAGATTGGGGGGATGCTAGGCCCTGGGTGGGCAACCCCAGTAGTGAGTCTCAATCGTCTCCTGCCACCCACTTACCTGCCCAGATCGATGAACTGTATGAGGCATACTGTGTCCAGCGGCGTCTCCGGGATGGTGCCTACAACATGGTCCGTGCTTACAGCTCTGGGTCCCCAGGGAGCCGTGAGGCCCGGGACAGCCTGGCTGAGGCCACTCGGGGGCATCGAGAGTACACAGAGGTGAGGGATGGGTGCCCAGGAGGCAGAGGCTCAGGGTATGGCAGAGCTAGTGAGAAGGGACTGATTGTTGACCACTTCCTGTCCCCGACCATCCCTCCCAGAGCATGTGTCTGCTGGAGAGTGAGCTGGAGGCACAGCTGGGCGAGTTCCATCTCCGGATGAAAGGTACGAGTGGTAGGGGGAAGACCTGTAGTGGGGAGAGGGAAGTGTCTGCCTGAGGCCCCTCTCTCAATATGGCTCCTCTTTTCCTCCACTTCCAGGGCTGGCTGGCTTCGCTAGGCTGTGTGTGGGTGATCAGTATGAGGTATGAGGATGTGCAGGGAAGAGCTGGGGTGGCAGGGTCACAACACCAAGGGCTGTCTCATCCTGCCTGTTTCCCTAGATCTGCATGAAATATGGGCGTCAGCGCTGGAAACTACGGGGCCGCATTGAGGGTAGCGGAAAGCAAGTGTGGGACAGTGAGGAAACAGTCTTTCTTCCTCTGCTCACAGAATACCTGTCCATCAAGGTGATGCCTCTGCTCAGGACCACAGGACACATGACCCTGTGACCCCATGACTCTGTGAACCTCTTATGATCCTTACCCCTGTGATCCCCTCCTGGCTCCATCCATGACCCTGGGAGTGTGTAGTCCCATAATCTTATAACCCTGTGATTTTCTCATAACCTTCTGACCTTGTGCTTTTTGGTCCCCTAAACCCCCATGAGGCTGTGACCCCCATGACCTCAATGACTCTACAAACTTAGACCTCTGTGATCCCTATGCTCCTAGGGTGTTTCAAGCCTCTATGGTCCCATTACTCTGAGAACTCCAATCCTTGCAGCCCTATGAACCTGTGACTATTGCAAAACCTCTATGAAAATTCAGACCTTTGTTCTCCCATGATCTCATGAACCCTACACTCTTGTGACCCTTTGATGCATTCTTGGCTATAGGTGACAGAGCTGAAGGGTCTGGCCAACCACGCGGTTGTAGGCAGCGTCCTCTGCGAAACCAAGGACTTGTTTGCTGCCCTGACCCAGGTTGTGGCTGTGGACATCAATGATCTAGGCACCATCAAACTCAGCCTGGAAGTCACGTGGAGGTTGGTAGGACTGAGGAGCTTGGGGACAGGCCTGGGGGTCAACAGCAGCTGCTAAGAGTCTCTTTCCTCCCCAGCCCCTTTGACAAAGATGACCAGCCTTCAGCTGCTTCTACTGTCAACAAGGCCTCCACAGTCACCAAGCGCTTCTCAACGTATAGCCAGAGCCCACCAGACACACCCTCACTTCGGGAGCAGGCCTTCTGTGTAAGTCATAACCCCAGCTCAGGCCCCACATACACCCAGGGACCTGAAGGTGGTCCTGAAATGCCCTTTCCTCTCTCCCAGAATATGCTGAGGCGGCAGGAGGAGCTAGAGAATGGGACGGCGTGGTCCCTGTCATCTGAATCTTCAGACGATTCATCCAGCCCACAGCTCTCGGGCACTGCTCGCCACTCCTCAGCCCCCAGGCCCCTGGTGCAGCAGCCTGAGCCTCTGCCCATCCAAGTTGCCTTCCGTAGGCCTGAGACCCCCACCTCTGGGCCCACGGATGAGGAAGGAGCCATGGCTACAGCCCTGGCCAATGGGCATGCTCCCTATAGCCGGACTCTGAGCCACATCAGTGAGGCCAGTGTGGATGCTGCCTTGGCTGAGGCTTCAGTAGAGGTTGAGGGCCTAGAAAACCAGGGACCTAACCTGCCTGCACACCCAAATCCCACCCATGGGGAGCACCGTGGTCCTGTCCCTCCTGCCCTGGACCCTGACCATTCTGCCACAAGCCCCACTCTCAGTACAACAGTCCCTGCCCACACATCTACAGACCCTACTGCATCTGTACATCTAAACTCTGTTCACAAGGCCACAGACCCTAGCTCTCCTGACCTGCCAGGAAGGACCACTACCAACACCAGTGCTGTAAACCCTACCAGCTGTGCTCCAAGCCTCACTCACACTGCCATGGGCTCTACCCACAAGCCCAAGCCCTCTACCCTCACTGCTACAGACCCTACCCCTAGTGCCATGGGCCCAACCCAGACCACTACAAGTCCCACCCACAGGCCAATGCTTTCTACCCTCACTACTGCAGAGCCTACCCCAGACGCTACAAGCCCAGTCCAGGCCACAATCCCAAGCCACACTGTCACAAACCTGACAAGGATGGTCACAAGCCCCACTGTCAAGCCCATGCTCTCTATCCCTACTACTACAGGCCCTATGCCAAGTGCCCAGGACCCAGCCCAGCCTACCACAGCTCCCACCCACACCATAGCAAGCCCCACCCATACTACCACAAGCCCCACCCACACCACCACAAGCCCCACCCACACTACAAGCCCCACCCACACCACTACAAGCCCTCTTCACACTATAAGTTCAGCTACCAATGCTAATGACCCAGTCCAGACTACCAGAAGCCCCACCCACCCTGTCACAAGCCCCACCCTAATAACTGGAAGCCCTTCCACTTTTCCAGACATTGCCACTCTCCCTAGCCCCTCTGCACACACAGACCCCAACCTCCCAGGCCCTGACCCAATGTCCTGTAGCCATCTAGCTTCCTCTCCCTGCACTCAGGCAGACCCCATAGCCCCAAGCACCTCCTACCCAAGTCCTGCCTGCTCCAGTTGGGAACCCCTTACAAGTCCTTCCCCAGACCCCCCAGAACCCATCCATCAGAGCCCAAGCCCCCCTCCCTCACCCTTAGCCCCTGTGCCCCAGCATTCAGACTTTAGCCTGGCCATGGCTGCCCAGGCCCCAGTTCCAGGAACAACTGGAGCAGCTGGAGATAGGAGGCTGGAGGAGGCGCTGGCGGCCCTCATGGCTGCCCTGGATGACTACCGTGGCCAGTTCCCAGAGCTGCAGGGCTTAGAGCAGGAGGTGACCCGACTGGAGAGTCTGCTCATGGTAAGGGGGGCCAGGCTGGGTCGTGGCAGCACAGGAAGGGCAGCCAGGCAATGGCAACAGCTCTGACTCCCTTCACCACCCCAGCAGAGACAAGGCCTGACTCGCAGCCGGGCCTCCAGTCTTAGCATCACTATAGAGCATGCCCTGGAGAGCTTCAGCTTCCTCAACGAGGATGAAGATGAAGACAATGATGGTTCTGGAGACAGGTGAGGGGTCTAAGTGAGATGGGGGCTAGGCGAGTGGGAAGAGGTGAGGGGAGTGCCAGGTGAAGGAGGAAGGCAGAGGGGA
This sequence comes from Saccopteryx leptura, assembly GCF_036850995.1. NCBI lineage: Eukaryota > Metazoa > Chordata > Mammalia > Chiroptera > Emballonuridae > Saccopteryx > Saccopteryx leptura. Next base: position 17,968,650 of record NC_089511.1, read on the forward strand.
GCAGATGAGGCGGGGCCTGGTGGAGCACATGGAGTGCAGCGAGACTGGAGGTGGGCGGAGGTGGACTCGCTTGTGGGTGCATTTGTGTTCACCCCTCCCATGTATTCCTCATGTGTCCTTGATGTCCATGTTTCTAACCCCATCTATATCCCCAGTGCTTCTGACCATCCTCCTGCTCCTCCTCCTGCTCCTCCTCCTCCTCCTCATCCCTGCAACGTCTGCTTCCCTCGCCAGTCCCCATCAGCTTGTGAACCCTTTCAGGGACTCCCCATTCATCCTGGGCCCTCCAGCATCAACCCTGACCATCCCGAAGAGTTTGGCCCCTCAGCTCTCTGTCCTGGAGCAGCCTTTGCCAATTCCGAGCTGACAGTCATGCTTGGCTCCTCATCCCTCTGCTGCTGTCGGGTCACAGTCCTGTGCCCTGAGCCCCACGGGCCACAACCCCTTGCACTGCACGTTGCACAGACCATCCCACCTGCAAACCTGTTCCCGCCCATCCCAGCCCTCAGTGGTCCTAGCTGGATGCAGCACAGGGCAGATGGACTCTGAAGACCCCTGCTACCACCTGCTATCCCAGCCCCTTCCTCTTCTGGAAGTTTCCCATGAACTTACCCATTGTCTGTTGTCTGTGCATCGTCTGTTCTTCCCTTTTGGGATGGGGGAACTTAATAAAAATACACTGGTGACCAGATGGTGATGTGTGCTCCTAAGGTGGTTGACCCCATTTTTCTCTCAGGCCCCCAAGCAGCCTGGAGCCTGGGGCTGAGGACAGCCTCGACTCACCCAGTGCCCGTCCCCTCAGCACAGAGTGTCCAGCTCTGGACACTGCCTTGGTCCAGCACCTGTACTACTGCAGCCGCCTCCTACTGGTGAGGCTAATGGCACCCCCCACACACACCTTCCCTTTATATCCCTTTACCTCAGGAAGCCCTTCATTTCCACACCTGCTGAGTTCCACTCCCCAGTGCCCCAGGTCCCTGGCTTCTGGCTCTTACTGATCACCTCACATACTCTGGCTTCCTCCAATCTCTCCTAATGCATGCTGGGACTTGTGGTCCCTGGGCTCTACCCTCCCCAAGCTCTACCTTTAGGTCTGAGCTACTTGGCCACCCCTATCCTCCAGAAACTGGGCACATTTGGGCCCCTGCGCTGCCAGGAGGCATGGGCCCTGGAGCGGCTGCTGCGGGAGGCCCGAGTGCTTGAGGCAGTATGTGAGCTTAGCAGGCGATGGGAAATCCCTGCTACCTCTGCCCAGGAAGGTAAAGGCCCTGTGGGCTCTGGCTTGGTGTCTGCCCTGAAATTCCTTCCTTGCTCTATCTCACCTACTCCTGGTCTGTTGCTAACAGTTTCCTGCACCTCCTCACAGTGGTGCAGTTCTCGGCCTCTCGGCCAGGCTTCCTGACCTTCTGGGACCAGTGCACAGAGGGACTTAGCCCCTTCATCTGCCCTGTGAAGCGGGTCCTCCTCACCTTCTGCAATCAGTATGGTGCCCGTCTCTCCCTGCGCCAGCAAGGCTTAGCTGAGGCTGGTGAGTGGGCTGCCCGTCCTACCCTTCCTTCTCAGATCCCCAGTGATGGGACCATAGGAAAAGCTAGGTCAGACCACACAGACATTGCTGAACTGAGCATTGGGAAGAAACAGCAAAGGTTTGTGCCTTGGTGCAAGAGGACCCAAATGGGCAGGGTGTGTAGAGGGGGCCCCTGGACCTGCGCCTGGGGTGGGAGCACTCTTCCCTCTAAGGGCCTGGCTCCATCCAAGCCTGAAGCCTGCGGCACTGCTTCCCACAGTGTGTGTCAAGTTCCTGGAGGATGCACTGGGACAAAAGCTGCCCAGGAGGCCTCAGCCAGGCCCTGGAGAGCAGCTCACTGTCTTCCAGTTCTGGAGTTATGTGGAAACCTTGGACAGCCCCTCTATGGAGGCCTACGTGACCAAGACTGCTGAGGAGGGTAAGACAGTGATCACAAAGTGGCCGGACACTATGGGTGGGTGTTAAGGTATGGATGAGGACAAAAGTATACAGAAGCCCTCACCCATGGAGGCTCCTTGCCCTGCTACATTGTTCCAAGCCCTTCTTCCTTATTTCAGTGTTACTGGTGCAGAATCTGAACTCAGATGACCAAGCTGTTGTGCTCAAAGCTCTGAGGTTGGCACCTGAGGGCCGGCTGCGAAGGGACGGGCTTCGGGCCCTCAGCTCCCTGCTTGTCCATGGCAATAACAAGGTCATGGCTGCTGTCAGCACCCAGCTCCGGAGCTTGTCGCTGGGCCCTGCCTTCCGGGAAAGGGTGAGAGCTGGGCAGGGCTCCTTTGAAAGCAAAGGCTGGGATCCCAGGTTCCCAGTGTCTGGCTAAGTCTGCCTTCCCACCCTTACCCAGGCCCTACTGTGCTTCCTGGACCAACTCGAGGATGAGGATGTGCAGATGAGAGTAGCTGGCTGCCTGGCCCTAGGCTGCATCAAGGTGATCCCTGCCAACCCACCCACCCACCCGCCCTTTCTCTGGGCCTTTCCCATTGCTCCAGTGGGCCCACCTCAATGCTCCCTCCTCTGGTAGGCTCCTGAGGGCATTGAACCCCTGGTATACCTGTGCCAAACGGACACAGAGGTCGTGAGGGAAGCCGCTCGGCAGAGCCTGCAACAGTGTGGTGAGGCTGGGACATGGGACATCTGGGTCAAGCAGAGTTCTGGGACATTTTGGCTGATGGGAGTAGGGGTGAGATGGCATCAAGGGTGGTAGGACCAGGGTGGGGCTAGGGCCACTCCTGACTTCATCCTTACCCGTTACAGGGGAAGAGGGACAGTCTGCCCATCGACGGCTAGAGGAGTCACTGGACGCCCTGCCCCGAATCTTTGGGCCCAGCAGCATGGCCAGCACAGCATTTTAAACTCCCCTCCCACCAGTTCCCAGTGCGCCTTCCCCCCACTTTCAGGGCTCACCAGGCACTGGCAGGGAGGGTGAGGGCTGGCTCGACACCCCTCCCCACAGATTCCTGTCAATGAAAATCTAATATATTCTTCTGTTGCCCTTGGGGTTGGTAGTGTCAGTGCCTGCAGTCAAGTGCCTCCCAGCCTCAGCTCAGCACACTTGCCACAGATCAGTGTCCCGGGCCTGGCCATCCTGCCTCCATCACATCCCTTGGTTTTGTATTTTATTTACAGAGTTTTACAGAAAATAAAAAAGCAAAATGCCTTTCCTACATAGCCTGGCCTAGTGTACTCCTGACCCTCTGGCTCCAGCACCCTTTGACTGTGGCCCTTCCTGACACTAGTGTGCCCACAATCCAACTGTGACAGTGGCATGTGCTTTTGCCCTGGAAATCTGGGTGGATGAGAGCCCAGAGGCTGGAAATGGGCTTGGAAAAGAGGGAGGAAGAAAAGGATGGTGGCATGCTGCTGAGGAAGCCCAGTGTGCTGGCTGGGCGTGTCCTGGGCCTGGAAGCTAGGGGCCCAGGGAGAAGCCAAACCGTGGAGCTGGCCTAGAGAAGGCTCAAAGGGTGCCAGGCCTGGGAATGGCTCCTTAGCTAACACCCTGCTGCCAGAAGGTAAAGAGGAAGAAGCAACAGGGAAAAAAAAGGCATGGTGGTGGCTGGAGCCCCCGGCCACCAGGGGGCAGCAGAACTCTGTCAGAGAATGCCCGACTTCTAAATCTTCCCTCAGCCCTGGCTGCTTCCTCCAGGGGGCTGCGCACAAGCAGCTCCTTGAGAGCTGGGTACTAACAGAAGAGATCCTTGCAGAGGGGAAGACTAGGGTCGAGGAGGCAGGCAACCCAGATAGGTGCCCTGTGACCATAAACAGCAAGTCCTTTCTCTCCCTGAGCTGCTTCCTCTCTGTAATAACAAACCTGACTGAACCCTGTGGTCATGTGTCCCGTCCCGTCCCTGTTTTGCTTTGGGAAGCAGGGCTCCAGGGAGAGGTTTCATCTCCCCCAATGGCTGCCAGGCACTTTAAGTGTATTAATCCTAGAAGGCTAAGAGTTCTGTGGGAGGAATTTGAGGGTGGGGTGGGATTTCAGGATGACAGGCCTGTTCTAAAGAGGACCCAAGGCTGAAGAAGTGGGCCCTCCACCCTTCCTCTCTCCCTCCATGGCTTTCATTACCCAGGGGCAAGGGAGACCGTGCACAAGTAGGGTGGTCCCCACTCTGAGTTCACTCCAGTGACCCAGTGTCTATGGTGGTAGCACAGCAATGTGACACACTGGGGAAAGTGTGCAGCTGCACACCAGCAGAGGCAACGAGGTGCCAACAGTCCCGGGGGTGGGGGTGGCGTTAACCCAGATCCCCAGGGAGACCTGCCCCACAGTTTTAGAGCTGTGTGTAAAGAGGTTTGGCGGGCCCTTAACCACCTGCTAGGGAAGCTGGGGGGGGGGGGACACGGCAACAGGAAGGAACTCAGGAAACACCTGTGTGGATGCAGGTGGCTCATCCCAGAAGGGTGGGGTTGTGGGCAGGCAGACAGCCAGCACACTGGCACAGCTCTGTGCTCCCTCTGTAACTGTGAAGTGTACCGTGGTACGGGTGGTGTACAGTTCAGCTTTTTGGGTGGTAGGCTGGGGTGGCAGAGGGTGGAGAAGGCAAGCAAGTGAAAGAGACCACGCCAGCACCCAAAGCTGGTCACAGCTTGGGCCTACCCCAAGTTCCCTGGCAGGAGGGTTGTATTTTAAGAACCACCTCTAGAAGCCCCTGGGGCCTAAGAGGCCCACTGGTGGGTCAGGACTTGCATCCCGAGTGCAGCCTGTGTGGCGGGGAAAGAGGAAGTAAACACTGGCAGACCAGGTCCTGGGAAAGTGCGGACGGGTGACTGGGCCGGCACAAGCTCACATAGCTCAATCCACAGGAGAGGGCAGCCTAGGCAAGAAATGGAGGATGGAAAAATCATCCCAATTGGGGGTCAACTGGGACTGGCACTGAGAATCTGAGTGGCACTACATCACTGCTTGCAAATGCTGGAAATGGATAGGGCCCCTAACTTTCTGCCCCCTCTAAAGAAGGTCCTAAGGCCACAACCTAGTATTCAGCCCTAGCCAAAGGTGAGTGTGAGGGTCAGGGTGGGCGCTGTGAGCACAGCCAGGTACAGGTAAAGGACTCTCAAAGACAACACAAACAAAGAGCCTTAGTCCTTTGCCCCATCAAGCCTATCTAGCTTAGAGCAGTGTGGATCAGCAGTGTGGAGAGGGCAACTCAAGCCCTCTCCATCAGTTGACCGGAAGTCAGGCTGGATGGCCTCCTATACCCAGACCTATGCCCAAGTCTGTGAGATGTTCGAGGGCAGGGAGAGCCCTTGTCTACCTTCCTGTACAGCCTCCTCTCCCCCAACACAGACTCACAGGTACCCCCCACAGGTCTTCCCACAGGGCAAAGCTGCTCCCAGCACTCCCCCACTTTCTACCCTGCTGTCATGCAGGTTCAGGGAGGCATTCATTCCCTGCTGTCCCAAACTCCACAGACAGGAGCCTGGTAGCCCGCCCCACTAATGGGAGGATGACGATACACCATCAGAGTCAAAGGCAGCAGGGCAGAGAAAGCCTGTGCCCACCTGTCCTGTGTAGCCTATGCAAACCTCTGTGGGGGCAAGAGAAGAAAGTGGGCCTCCAAGGTCTCTGACACACTCTGAGAAGTGCTCCATCAATCAAGTCCATCAAGGCCACAGCCATCATCGCTGGGGTTCTTCCTGGGAGGAAACTGATAAGCGCGCACTGCCAAAAAAGGAGCCAGACAGACAGTCTAGGAGCCGATTTATTGTGCTGTTTGGTCACTGGAGGCTCCCGCACTCTCCTTTTCTCTTGCCCTCTTCCAACCTTACCTTTCCTCCTGTCTCCCACTCTTCTTCCTCGTGTGTTCAAAGCTGCAAACACTGAGAAAAAAAATAACGAAAAAAGGGCATGTTTGTGAAGGCAAAAAAGGCAGATGGGTTGACACATGGGAAGAGGACTGCTTCTTTGTCTCACCCACAGAGCGGGGGTGCTTTTCTCGTGTGTTTCTATGCCTGGTGTGTGGGTACAATTTGCTGAACCTTATGCATACATGTGTTTCCTCCTTTCCTGCCATATGCCCCCCACCCCCAACAGCCCTATTCAGGCCATACAGAAGGCTTGATTGCTGGACCTGGTTCTTTTGGGCCTGGGTAACACAGAAGGGTGACCTTGGGAAAGATCCAGAGCCTGTAACACTGCTAAGGAAGAACAATCTATTGTTAAGGAAATAAGACTGTCAGTGGCCTATAAGAAAAGGGCCTCTTCTTTCAGAAGGTTGTAATGGGGTGATAGCCAAGGTTTAAGTTTGATGTCAGCAGTCAAGTCTCACTTGTCTCTGAATACACCCAGGACATCTGGACCCTCAATATAGGCTGACTTATAGCAGCTGAATAAGCAGATGAATTGCGATAGCTAACACCTACATTTCTAGCTATTTCCTCTGAATCTCCTTAAAACCTCCTCCACGTCCTCCTCAAGCATCATCTTATCTTACAAACATCACTCCACAGGATTCCATTCTAAACCCTTTCCTCTATGCTCTTGAAACACTCTCCCATTCCTCATCCATTCCTCTCTCTTCCATCTGTATGCTGAGACTGCATGCAGTGATTTGCATGGCACCCTCCTCTCTGCCAGACCCCCACATCCAACCATAAGGTGACCAATTGTTCTCCTTTAGGGAGGACAGTCCTTTTGTAAGATCTATCCTCCCTCGACAAGTGTCCTCCTTTTTGATACCAGAAAACTAATCTGTAAATGTCCGTATTTGATTGATGCATAGTCGATCCATTGCATGTGATGTGACGTATTTGTATCTAAATTAGTACTTTTTTCTTACAATTATTAAAAATTAGCCTGACCGGTGTTGTGGCGCAGTGAATAAAGCATCGGACTGTGATGCAGAGGACCCAGGTTTGAGACCCTGAGGTCACCAGCTTAAGCATGGGCTCATCTGGTTTGAGCAAAGCTCACCAGCTTGGACCCAAGGTTGCTGGCTCGAGCAATGGGTTACTCGGTCTGCTGTAGCCCCACGGTCAAGGCACATATGAGAAAGCAATCAATGAACAACTAAAGTGCCACAATGAAAAAACTGATGATTGATGCTTCTCATCTCTCTCCGTTCCTGTCTCTCTGTCCCTATCTATCCCTCTCTCTGACTCTCGCTCTGTCTCTAAAAAAAAAAAAAGGCATGTAAGCATAATTACAATATAAAATATTGTAAATGTTTTTATTATGCATTTATATTATAGTGTATTGTTGTTGCAATGAATAAAATATTTCTTTTATTTACAATATTGTTTTCTTCAATTTATTTTTGTCCTCCTTTTCATTGTAAAAACGTTGGTCACCTTAAACCACTGACTGACTAGATGCCTCCTTTTGAACAGCATACTCCCAATCACACTCAGCATCTCAAAATCTATTTCTCCTCCAGGGCTCTTGGGGTTATCAACTACCCAGGTACCCAAGCCACACAACTGAGCCTCATTCTTAACTTTTTCTTCTGCCCCTCATCCAAGCTATCACAATCCTCTCAAATAAATAACCTAATTATTTCTGAATTCAGTCTACTTTTCTTTATCCCCATTGACACCACTCAGATTCAGGACACACTGACCTCTCATGTAGACACTAAAATTTCCCCCTCACAGGATTTCTGCCCCTTTTCCATCCATTCTCCACAGTGCAGAGTGATTTTTTTTAAAAAAAATTTTATTGATTGGTTTTTAGAGAGGGAGGGAGAAAGAGAAACACTGATTTGTTGTTCCACTTGTTCATATTGTTAATGGTCGATTCCTGTACCTGCTCTGACTGGGGATCAAACCCACAACCTCAGCATGTCGGGATGACACTAACCAACTGAGCAATCCAGCCAGGGCCTCAGAGTGATTTGTGAAACATAAACCCACCATTACAGTCTCTCTGTTGGGAAAATTCCACCCCCCTCAATCAGTTCACAAAGCCCTTGAGTCTGTTCCCTTCAGCCTCACTTCTGCCATCTAACCTCTTGCTCTGTACTGAAGCCTCACTAAGCGCTTGCAGGGCTTGCTTGTCCGATTGTGGTACATTCTACCTCTCATCTTGCCTTGCTAACAATGCCTGTTCATCTGATATACTTCAACCTAGACATCACAGGTTTCCTCTGGAGGCTGCCCCTCCACTCTGCTCTTGTCAAGGGAGCCTGCACTTCTCTAGTATAGAACTAATCACACCCCCCACTGCAATTACTCATTTACTTTGTATCCTCCAATGTACAGGGTGGGGCAAAAGGATTACAGTTGTGAGTACATGAAGCACAGTTTATTCTTATACTATTATTTATTAATTATTATATTATTTTCCATACAAACAACTATAAACCTACTTTTGCCCCACTCTGTATATATCCATAAGTATTTGCTAACTATTCTACTAGGTAACAGGTACCACCAAGTCCCTTATGGAGGCTGGTCCAAGTTTTTTGTTTTACTTGTTTTAAAACAGCTTTATTGAAATTCAGTCCACATACCATGCAATTTATCCATTTAAATCATACAGTTGAATGACTTTTAGTGTATTCACAGAATTGAGCCATCATCATCACAATCAATTTTAGAGCATTTTCATCAACCCCAAAAGAAACTGCACCACTGCCTGACCTGTGGTGGTGCAATGGATAAAGTGTTGATTTGAAATGTGAGGTTGCTGGTTCGAAAACCCGGGCTTGCCTGGTCAAGGCACATACGAGAAGCAAGTACTACCGAGTTGATGCTTCCCACCCCTTCCTTCCACCTTTCTCTCTCTAGCTCCTCTCTCTAAAACCAATAAATATCTTTATTTTTAAAATTCCCTTGGCCTCAAAAAAATTAAGTAAATAAAAATTAAAAAAAAAAAAGATCCTGCACCACTTAGCTATCATCCCTGGGCCTTCACATCCTCCTAGCCCCATACTCACACTGAGGTAACCACTAATCTACCTTCTGTCACAGTAGACTCTATTCTGAATATTTCTTTCTTTTCTTTTTTTTTTTTTTTTTTTTTTGGAATGGCCCTCTTTCAGCACCAGGGGCTTTTATTTTTATTTTTTATTTTATTTATTCATTTTAGAGAGGAGAGAGAGAAGGAGAGAGAGAGACAGAGAGAGAGGAGAGAGAGACAGGGGAGGAGCTGGAAGCATCAACTCCCATATGTGCCTTGACCAGGCAAGCCCAGGGTTTCGAACCGGCAAACTCAGCATTTCCAGGTCGACGCTTTATCCACCGCACCACCACAGGTCAGACCTAAATATTTCTTTTTTTTTTTTTTTTAATTTTATTTTTTTATTTTTCTGAAGCTGGAAACGGGGAGAGACAGTCAGACAGACTCCCCCGCATGCGCCCGACCGGGATCCACCGGCATGCCCACCAGGGGCGACGCTCTGCCCACCAGGGGGCGATGCTCTGCCCCTCCGGGGCGTCGCTCTGCAGCGACCAGAGCCACTCTAGCGCCTGGGGCAGAGGCCAAGGAGCCATTCCCAGCGCCCGGGCCATCTTTGCTCCAATGGAGCCTTGGCTGCGGGAGGGGAAGAGAGAGACAGAAAGGAAGGAGGGGGGGTGGAGAAGCAAATGGGCGCTTCTCCTATGTGCCCTGGCCGGGAATCGAACCCGGGTCCCCCGCACGCCAGGCCGACACTCTACCGCTGAGCCAACCAGCCAGGGCTAAATATTTCTTATAAATGAAATAAGATTAGGTCTTTCTAACTTACCCAGTTCTAAGATTCACCTGAGAATTGTCCTGGAGATTCAAATTCAGAGCTCTGGGGTGGAGCCAGGAAATCTGTATTTTCTTTCTTTTTTTTTTTAAGTGAGAGGAGGGGTGATAATGAGACAGGCTCGTGCATCCACCCTAGCCAGGAGCCACCCGGTGATCCGTATTGGGCCGATGCTTGAATCAACCGAGCTATTTTTATTGCTGAGGCTGACACTTAGACCAACTGAGCTATCCTCAGTGCCCAGCTGAAGCTCGAACTGATCAAGTCACTGGCTGTGGGAAGGTAAAAGACAGAGAAGGGGGAGAGAGAGAGAGAAGCAGATGATCATTTCAAACCATGGACATCCATATGCTAGGCCAATTCTCTATCCACTGAGCCAACTGGCCAGGGTAATTTTTTTTTTCTTTCTTCTTTTGGAGAGAGCGAGACAGAAGGATAAGAAGGGAAAGAGATGAGAAGCATCAACTCATAATTATGCCACTTTAGTTGTTCATTGATTGCTTCTCATACATGCCTTGACTGCAGGCTCAAGCCAAGCCAGTGACCCCTTGCTCAAGCTAGCAACCCTGCAATCATTTCAAGGATCCCATGCTCAATTCAGGAACCCTTGAGCCTATGCTAAAGCTGGATGAGCCTGCACTGAAGCTGGCAACCTTGGGGTTTCAACCCTGGGACCTCAATCCTAGGCTGATGCTCTATTCACTGTGCCACCACTGGTCAGGTGGGAATCTGTTTTTGTTTTTTTTTTAATGTTAGTATTTATTTATTTATTATTTTTATTTTATTTTTTTACAGAGACAGAGAGAGAGAGTCAGAGAGAGGGATAGATAGGGACAGACAGAAACGGAGAGATGAGAAGCATCAATCATTAGTTTTTCGTTGCGCATTGAGACACCTTAATTGTTCATTGATTGCTTTCTCATATGTGCCTTGACTATGGGGCTGCAACAGACCGAGTAACCCCTTGCTCAAGCCAGCAACCTTGGGTCCAAGCTGGTGAGCTTTTGCTCAAACCAGATGAGCCCGCACTCAAGCTAGCAATCTTGGGGTCTCGAACCTGGGTCCTTGGCATCCCAGTCCAACACTCTATCCACTGCGCCACCACCTGGTCAGGCGGGAATCTGTTTTTTTTGTATTTTTCTTAAGTTGGAAACGGGGAGGCAGTCAGACAGACTCCTGCATGCGCCTGACCGGGATCCATCCAGCACGCCCACCAGGGGGCAATGCTCTGCCCATCTGGGCCTTCGCTCTGTCACGACCAGAACCATTCTAGCGCCTGAGGCAGAGGCCAAGGAGCCATCCCCAGCGCCCGGGCCATCTTTTGCTCCAATGGAGCCTCAGCTGCGGGAGGGGAAGAGAGAGACAGAGAGGAAGGAGAGGGGGAGGGGTGGAGAAGCAGATGGGCGCCTCTCCCGTGTGCCCTGGCCAGGAATCGAACCTGGGACTTCCGCACGCCAGGCCGACGCTCTACCACTGAGCCAACTGGCCAGGGCCAAGCACAGCTCTTTAGAATGTACTTTCACCACCAGGATCCCAGTAAGGAATGGAAGGAAAGCCTGATCAGGGGACAATACAGAGAGGGAGAGCTGTCTGATTGGTGGAGGAGGTAAGTAAACTGAATATACAGGAGTCAGAGGGGACAGTTAGAAAAGAAGCTGAAGGGGCTTGGTCAAGGGGAGGCCTTCTGGAGTAGATGAGGAGTTTGGAATTTACCCCCAGGGCACTGGGAGCCATACTTGGACTTGAAGTTGGGAAATTTTGAGATCACATCTCTACTTTGGAAAGGTCACTTAGGCAGTAGTGTGGAGGCAATAAGCTGTGATGACTCCAAAGCTGTGATGAGAAGAAGTGATAGGGACCTAGGCCAGGGTAGAGGCAGCAGGGATGGAGAGGTTAGCGTGAAGAGATAGATGTTCTGATGTCAGAAAAGACAGGATTTGGTGATTGACAGAATGTGGGAGATAAGAGTGAACCCTAGGTTCTGACCTGGGTGATGAATGGATGGTACCTTTTCTTTCTATTATAACCTTGTTTTTTTAGATTTTTAAAATTTTATTAATTTTGGAGAGAGGGGGAAGAGAAAGAGAGGGAGAGGGAGAAAGAGGGGGGAGAAGCAGGAAGCACCTACACATAGTAATTGCTTCTCTCATGTGCCTTGACTGGCAAGCCCAGGGCTCTGAACCGGCAAGCGCAGCATTCCAGGTCTACGCTTTATCCACTGCACCACCTCAGGTCAGGCAGATGGTACCTTTTCATCGAAAAGGAGGAGACCTGGAGAAACCGGTTGGGAGGAGACTGATAAGGCCCTTAAGGGTGGCCTGGGAGCAATCCAGGAGAGTCTCCAGAAAGAAGCTAGATTATAGCTAGCTGGGGCAAAAAGAGAAGGCTGTAAGCTAGAGGTAGAAGTTTTCTGAGAGTCATCCTCGCTTTACTGTGAAGTCTCATATGACTACTGGGATGTCCAGTAACCAATTTGTTCCTTCCACATCTGTAGTCCATACCTTTTACTTGCCTCTTCATCCTTGACTTTTACCTACTAATGCTCATGAAGTTTAGTGTGGCCTCCCCAGACTAATATAAGATAAAATATAAGGCACTTCAGGGCCAAGGAGATCATCTCTCTCCAATATTATCTATCCTCAAGCATAGACCTGGACTGCAGGTTTTTAGGACATACTCATAGATTGATGTCATCATTCCAAATACCTCTACTATCTGCCTTCCAAGTGCCTGAAATTTCCACCATTAAAGAACTTACTTTGGGTTAAGGCAGTATTGTCCAACTTGTTTCAGGAGCAGAAAATTTTTTTTCTCCCTGAACAAATCACATAAAATATGGAGCAGTAGGGAAGGGTAGGGGAGTAGAGGCTTAGAGCCTATCTGCTGGACTTCTCTTCCCCTCCCCTTCTAAAGCAGTCCCTGAGCTAAAGAATCATCTCCAGCCTGACCAGGTGCTGACGCAGTGGATAGGGTGTTGACCTGGGACTCTGAGGACCCAAGTTCAAAACCTCGAGGTCGCCAGTTTGAGTATAGGCTCACCAGCTTGAGTGCGGGGTAGCTGGTTTGAGCATGGGATCATAGACATGACCCCATGGTTGCTGGCTTGAGCCCAAGGTTGCTGGTTTGAGCAAGGGGTGGGTCACTGGCTCGACTGGAGCCCCCAGTCAAGACACGTATGAGAAAGCAATCAATTAACAACTAAAAGTGCCACTACTATGAGTTTATGCTTCTCATCTCTTTCCGTTCCTGTCTGTCTCTCTCACTTAAAAAAAAAAAGAAAAGAAAGAAAAGAAAAGAAAAAAAAAGATCTCCAGAGGATGGCTAGAACTCTATCTGACATCTGACAGAGTATGGACCTCTGAGCAGCCAGTGAAAGAACAGGAAGAGAGAAGGTAGGGCTAGCAGGTCTGAAACTCACTCCAGCTTTGCCAATAAGTTGTTGGATGACACTGAGCAAGTATTCATTTTCTGAATTTGAGACAAAATTGTGTCCAGCTCTTTCAAATAGAGCCCTGGACATAAAAGGGCAGGCACGAAAAGGTGTTTTGCAAAATGAGATAATTAAAGAATGATCAATGCATGTCTGAAAAATGCAGGTCAGTACACAGACAACAAAAGTAATCTACTTCCCAAATGCAAGATATAAATCTAAGTAAAGTCATTTAAACTTTAGAAAGCAGTAATTTGAGCTAAGAAGTAAAAAATAAATATGGTTTTTATAGGGGTCTGAAGAAAGCAGACATCAATAAGGAAGAAAATTCCTGTGGTCTGGGTAGGAGATGATGTAGAAGGTCAGGTCTTTACTTTTTTATTATTTTTTAAGATTTTACTTATTGCTTTTAGAGAAATAAAGAGAGAATGGTGGGGAGGAGTGGGAAGCATTAACTCATAGTAGTTGCTTCCCATATGTGCCCTGACCATGCAAGGCTGGGGTTTCAAACCAGGGATCTTTGCAGTCCTGGTTGACACTTGGTCCACTGCACTACCACAGGTCAGGCAGAAGGGTAGGTCTTTAAAATGTAAGGAGAAAGTGTTGGTTGGCATTGGCAGTTTACATTGAAAGCTTTTCAAATGTCTTAAAAGGTTTAGCATCACTACTCTATACCCGAACCAAATGGTGTGGGATGACTTGTTCTCCCAACACCCTTGGGCCCTTTTATGCCTTGGTTATGAGTGTTTCATCTTATATGCCTTGCTTGTAACACCCAGCTGAAGTGACTTCCTGGGGCATGATTTCCTCCCTTATCTATGAGTCCATTTCTTCCCATTATAACAATTACTGCATTGGTTTTTGTTGTTGTTTTCTAACCAGTCTGATCAGGAAACACATCTTGGGTCATCTTTGTAGCTCCAGGGCTTACAACAGGGAGTTGAACACAGTAGGTGCTCAATAAATGCTTGCTGAATTGGATTATATCTCACATATCCCCAACAGATACAAAGGCTTTGGGACTATTCAGGTGTAACCTGGGTCTTATCCCCAAAGTGGGCAAGAAGATTCTTGATCATTAATTCATTTCTCCTTAATTTGATTCTCTTGCTGAAATAGTTCCAAAAACCAAAACCAAACACAAAAGATTTTGATTATTGCAAGCTTTAAGGGGCAACTTGTAGGAGCTAAGAAAGATCTTGGAAACAGAATTGTTCTCCTGAGAATTATAGCAGAAAGTACACTTTCTCTAGAAAGAATGGCTCCCAGACCAAGGAAAGCCTAGTCAGTAACTGAGTCTATTAATGAATCTAGAAAGATCATGTGTATTAGAAGCAGATTTGGGAGTGAGAGTAGGTAACAAGAAGCATAAAAATAAAAGAAATAATAACAATAATGTACATTTATTGTAAGATTACTGGTGCCTAGGGCTATACAAAAGCTTTACTTGAATTGTCTCATTTAATTTCTACCATTGTGTAAAGTACAATTATCATCCTACCTTATAGAGAAGAATACTGCAGTTGAGTTGTTACTAATTCACCCAAGATCATACAGATAATTAGGAGCCAAAACAAGACTCTATGCCAGACAATCTGATTTCAGCATCCAGAGAAGGTGATATTAAACATTTAACTAACATCTCTTAATCCAATTAACCATTCATCAAAGCTTTCCAGTAATTTGGCTTCCTAGGAGCCTCTCCAGCCTTCTGCCAGCACAAAAGCTCTGGTCCACTTGCCACTTAGTAAAACAGCACTCTGCTCATCCAAGTTTCTGTGAACCAGCTAAGTCCCTAAGAAAGGAATCCACTCTCAGGATACAGGCTACATTTTTCGTCCTGTGAGACTGAGGGCCAGATCTTGGAATATGGTGACTTCACCAATGCCATGTGGTAAACTGAGAGCCTTCTACTGATAATGCCCCAAACCCTATGAACCACAAATCTAAGAGACAGTCCATGGTAAAAACACTTCCTTAAATCCCCGAGTGGTTTTCACCAAGTAATCTGGTGTAGTACTGCAAGGAACAAACCTGTCCTTATTTTTATCATCCTGTTTCACAAGTTCCTAATCGTATTATTTTTCCCTTACAGTTCGTTTCTATCCAGCCTGAACCATCCTTTTGGTGTGGCTTTCTGTTCCTTGGTGATTCCACGAAGTAGGACACATCATAATTTCTTACAAGGTGAAGAAAACATTTCCTTTTGTCCCTTCCTAGTGATCCTCAGCATTTTCTCAGCCATGTATCAGAGGAGCACATGGGATCTTTGTCTTTTCTTTCTTTCTTTCTTTTTGTGACAGATAGGGAGAGTCAGAGAGAGGGACAGACAGACAGGAAGGAAGATGAGAAACATCAATTTTTCATTACGGTTCCTTAGTTGTTCATTGATTTCTCATATGTGCCTTGACCAGGGGGCTACAGCAGACCAAGTGACCCCTTGCTCGAGCCAGCGACCTTGGGCTCAAGCTGGTAACCTCGGGGTCTTGAACCTGGGTCCTCCACATCCCAGTCCGATGCTCTATCCACTGTGCCACTGCCTAGTCAGGCAGGATCTTTGTCTTCAGAAAGCAGGCTCCAAGGCCACTCACACCCCATTCCTGACTTCTAAGTTATGACTCACAAGTCATATAGTTGTAATTATAGTTGATAATAATAAAAATATAGTTGTTTTAGTTGCTATCACAAAATACTATGGCTATGACAAAATACCATGATTGGGTGTTTTATAAACAGCAGAAACTTATTGCTTACAGTTCTGGAGGCTGGGAAGATCAAGGTCAAAGCACCACAAAGATTAAATCCTGGTGAAGGACCTTTTCCTAGTTTACAGTCAGTGCCTTCTCATGACTTCACATGATGGAAGAGGCTAGGGATCTGTATGAAAACTCTCTTAAAAGGCACTAATCATATTTATGAGGGTTCCTCCCTCATGATTTAAGCACTTACCAAAGGTCCCACCTACTTATACCATCACATCTGGCATTAGAATTTCAACACATGAACTTTGGAGGGACTACAAATATACTGACCATAGCAGTTATAAATATCATAGTAAATAAAGTTGAAATTTTATTCCATCTAAATACATTGCCTTATATCTGTCCACATTAAAGCCTTAGAAGATGTTCTTTTACTTTAATCTTAAACATAAGAAAGACAGTTTGAAAGAAAATCTTAGAAAGTTAATCAGATTATTAAAGGTACTAGAAAGATAAAGAAGCTAAGGATTTATGTGCAAGTCAGCTTTGTTTCTTTTAGTACACAATGCCAAGGAGCTACTTGGGGTAGAAGGCTGAAGAAAATGCAAATATTCCAGAGGTAATTTTCCTCTAAGTTTGTCTTTTCTTTTCTTTTTTTTTTTTAAACAAACTTTATTTATTCATTTTAGAGAGAAGAGAGAGAGAGAGAGAGAGAAGGGGGAGGAGCAGGAAGCATCAACTCCCATATGTGCCCTGACCAGGCAAGCCCAGGGTTTCGAACCGGCGACCTCAACGTTCTAGGTCAGCACTTCATCCCCTGCGCCACCACAGGTCAGGCCAAGTTTGTCTTTTCTTTATATTTGAGTCTTAAGGTGTATACATCAGAGACAAATAGGATCATTTGGTTCCTAGAAAAGTAGTCACATGTAAATTTTCCCAAGACTTCACACATTTCTAGAATAATAGCTAATTATATAAGGCAAGTGCCCAAGATGAAGAATCAGACAATTGGGGTCTTGGTGTTTAGAAAGTAAATTCTCTCTTTATGTCTGTACCTAAGTAACTGAATGTTGCTAGAGAAAAACCACACTCTGGGCCAACTGGTTTAGCTTTAAACTCATGATCATAAACTTCAAATGGGTACTCAATGCTGCCAAGGCAGTCCCACTAGGAAAGCTGTGAATTTGCTTTCCCACTCGCCTGCATTTGCATCATCTTCACCTTAGTTACCATTATCACAGTGGAAGCATCCTGTTCCTATTCAAGGTCAATCCTCCCAATTTCTTTATGGCCTCCCTTGGATTTCTATATAGGACTCCTATATAGGTCAAGTAGGCCTTCTCTCTTTTGTATCACTCCCAATGGCAAAAAACATGCTCTGGAATCCTACCATCTTTTATAACATTTCCTCTTGATCCCATATCCTTCTAATTATCCCTAAACTTCTTTGCTCCCTTCACAGTAAAACTTTTCCCATGTTGTCTGTGTACACTCTCCTCACTTTCCCGTTCACTCTTCAACCCATTATAGTCATGTCCACATTTCTTTCTTTCTTTTTGTGTGTGTGACAGGGACAGGGAGAGAGACAGAGAAAGGGATAGATAGTGACAGCAGGAAGGAGAGATGAGAAGCATCAATTCTTTGTTGTGGCACTTCAGTTGTTCATTGATTGCTTTCTCATATGTGCCCTAAAGGGGGGTAGGCTACAGCAGAGCAAGTGACCCCTTGCTCAAGCCAGTGACCTTGGGCTTCAAGCCAGCGACTTTGGGCTCATGCCAGCAACCACGGGGTCATTTCTATGAGCCCACACTCAAGCCAGCGACCCCATGCTCACGCTGGTGAGCCCGTGCTCAAGCCAGCGACCTTGGGGTCTCAAACCTGGGTCCTCCGCATCACAATCCAACGCTCTATCCACTACACCACAGCCTGGTCAGGCTCCACATTTCTGATTTACCAACAGGAATCAGGCCACCACCAATGACATTCTCACGTGATCTCCAACGTGACCAACTCAAACCGTATCTGTAGCTGAAGTATACCTCTAGACACAATTGATCACTCGCCTCCTACCTGAATCCTTCTCTGCCCTTAGATCTCACAAATAAACACTGTGGATTTTCTTCTGCCTCCTGGCTGCTCCCTCTCCATCCCCATTACCCTATCTCTAAATGCTGGAGTGGCTAGTATTTGGCACCGGAACTTTTCACTCCTTTCTTCAAGTCCGATTAAACCACTAATTTAACTTAAAAGCATCTGGTTTACTTGCCAACATCTAAATATCTAGAGTTTTACATATTAAAAGTCCAAATTTCTGATTCCCTTTTTAAAGAAAAAATTACAAAAACAGATCTGTCAACATTGGGGAGGCATTCTCATAACGGAACAAATGGAGCAGAAGCTGTTTACTTAACGCTAGGTACGTTTGTTATCCATGTATGAAGGAACTGGAAATTCAATCCTGTGTCAGAGTCCCAAAAGTACCAAAGGCTTTCCTCCGAAGCCACCAGAATATCCAGTCTTCGGTCAACTTGACAGCTGATTAGGTCAAGTCCGCAGGTGCATCCTGGGGAGGGGGAGGGGCGACCATACTGAGCGGCTGAAGGACTCCGCCCACAGAGAATTGTAACAGCCCTCAGGGCAAAGACAAGAAATGCACATTTTAAAACACAGAATTACACCGCGCCAAAAACAGAAAGTCCTTTTCGGCAAAAGACGATTGTTACGATCTTGTAAAAGTATCAAGTCTGGTCTTCCGCTAGCCTCTCCGGGATGAGGAGGCCAGGGGATAACAGGAAGCCCTCTTCTAGGGCGGAAAGAGCCCCAAAAGTTGCTGGAAAAAGACAGCTCTTCTCGCTGTCCCTCGCGAGCGCTGAATTGTTTCTGAGATGAAAATACGCAGGGACCAGGCGGGCCTTACTCTTTGGCGGGATGCGGTGCGGCGCGCGGAGGGCGGGTCGGGCCAGGCTAGGGTGGAGACTGGGGCGGGGTCTGGCCCAAGAACCGCCTCAGCCACACCACTTAGCCCCGCACCGGCTTCCTCCGAACACCCTCTACCGCCTTTCCGGGTTCAGGGTGGGAGATACGGCTAAGGAACCAGGTTAAGTGGACACAAGATCCCAGGCCTCCCAGGCAGTGACTTCCGCCCACGAAGCCCCACCCAGAAGGAGCCGGGATTTCGCGGCACCCGCGCAGCCCACGCGCGACCGGGCGAGAGCG
This sequence comes from Saccopteryx leptura, assembly GCF_036850995.1. Classification (NCBI taxonomy): domain Eukaryota; kingdom Metazoa; phylum Chordata; class Mammalia; order Chiroptera; family Emballonuridae; genus Saccopteryx; species Saccopteryx leptura. Next base: position 17,987,694 of record NC_089511.1, read on the forward strand.
CGGGAGGGCGCGTGCGACGTGACGTGACTCGAGGCGCATCCCGTTACGCCATCGCGCCCGCTTTTGAAAGTTGGCGCCCGGGGCCGCCTCCCATGCTGCCCTGCGCCAACCCCTCCCCTCACCTTTCCTCCCCCGCCCTCCACTCGTCGCCCGACTGCCCCCCCACCCGTCCCTTCCCTTATCAGCACCCGCGGCCCCGGCAGCGCCGACGCAGGCGCACTGCACCGCGCTGCCGCCATTTTGTGTCCGAGCCTGTGGAGCGATTAAACCGTGCGCGGAGCTGCTTCTTTGGCGGCAGCGGCGGCGCGGTAGCCGGTGCGGGTGCGCAGAGCTGGCCGGGGACGCCTGGTGGCCGGAGCGGTGGAGCGGCGGCGGAGCGGGCGCTGCGGGGGGTGTGGCGCGGAGGTAAGGGGGCCCCGGGTGGAGGAGGTTTCGCGGGCCGCCTCTAGGTGTCACGATGGGGCCGCTCCGGTCGGCGCTGGCTGCAGCCCGGCGCCAGCGCCGCCGCCGGGGGGTGTTTGTCTCCCTCTACCGTCCCTGCTGCGGCGCGGCCGCCGCCATTGCCCGTCGCCACCATGGCCCCGGCCGGCCCCCCCCAACACACACCCGCCCGCTAGGCCTCTCTCTTGGCGGCGCGCTAGGCCTCCGGCGGCGCCGGCGACAGAGGCCCGCGCGCCGGCGACTCCATTTTCCTTCCTTTGTCTCTGCCCTCGAGACCGGTTCTTGGCCCGACCGATCTCCTGGCCGCGGCCCGCCCTCTGACCTCCGCCCTTCCCAAGCCGGGTGGCTTCAGCCGAGAGGCGATCTCCGCGCCTCGGCTTCTGCGCTCGTTTTCCTCAAGGCTCCCTACTCTGCCTCCGCGTGCGCTGCCGGGTCTCCGTGCAATATGGGTGTCGGGCCCTGGCCAACGCCTCTCGGGCTGCCCATCCTCCAGCTCGCCCGGTCCCCGGAACCTACCCGGCCGCCTTGCGAGGCTGCTCGGCAGTCGCTCCTAGTCCGCGCGCCGCCGCCGCTGGTCTCCGTCTCCACCGAGTGGCGCAGGCGGCGCTGCTGCGAGCAGAGGGACCCCAGAGCTGCCGAGAGCTCCCTCTGCAAGGCTGGCTGAGCTGCTCGCGCCTCGACGCCGCCCGAGCGGGCGGGGGGACGCGCGCTCGCCGCCCCCGCCGGGCCCTGCTGCGCCCCTAAACTAGCGCCGGGCTCTTTGCCGGACCCTACCGGTGCGGCCCCCCACGGTGGACTGAAAAGACACGAGTTCTGCACCAAGTAGTTTTTCTGGAGCCAGGGTCGGACACTCCTTGCAGTGAGTGATAGCCTGACATTGTGCGCTGAGAGATCTCAAAGGGAGCAAAACTTAATTTCACACTGATCTCAAGTAGCGTGACAGATTGCTGAATTCGGGATTATAGGATGGCCAAGTTAGGGAGACCCTTGAGTTCCCTAGTGCTTTAAAATGTCCTGACGCTAATATAGCACAGTACTTAGTGTCTGATGCTCTAGGGTTAGGCAAAGGCAGTTCTCCGGGATCCTGCAACCCGATCTAAAGCTCTAGTAGGGCAGAATGAATTTATTCTTGACTCCACTGGTAATTTGCCCATACAGTGAAATCTGAGGGTTGATGTTGTAACTGAATCTTGGGTCACTAGCTGCAGTTGGTTTATAAATATCTACGCCTAATGTAACTACTCTTTGGTAGCAGACTTCCTGTAGCCCTGAGTTCAGAATTAAGTAAACATTCGCGTTGTAATCTTCATGCTTTGAGTTTAGAAGTTAACTCCACATGCCCTATAGGCTGCAAAAGAAGTGAAATAGGGCATGTATATTAAATTTACTCTGTCCTTTAAGCCTTCTGCATCGTTAAAAAGCTTCTGTTGAATTGTCTTTGCCCTTTCCTCAAATAGTCTAGTACCTTAAGATAGTATAGTGCGGCAAGTTACATTAAGTTTATGAGGAAATTAAAACAAACTGATTCTAAGCAGAGTTGTTGGTTGGTCCACTGTGTGTAATCTTAGTCTGTAGGTTTTTGCAGCAATCTGCCTACATAGGAGAGTCTTTCAACATCTGTTTTTTGAACTTCGCAAAATGTTCCTTCTCACCCTCCACAATAAAATGGCACTAGGTGACTAAGTGCAGTAGCATTGATGGGAGTGTCAGGTTTGGGAAAAGAACTACACTTAATTGTCTAATATATTAGTTCATTTGTGCAATTTTTTTGCATTCTTATGATTTTCACTATTTTCCTTTTGAAATTGTGGATGGCAGGTGATATGTTTTACTTAAGTTCCACATGGGTTAAAAATTAAAATCCAGCAGGTCTATAATTGAGCCAGGAGTAAAGCTTGTTTTCCTAGTTAGCATTGTGTTCCACAGTCCATATTTTCCTTCTTGATTCAGTTGTGCCTTATGCAGTCATTAACTTCTTAGTCTTATACATCACTTAATGCTTTTTTGATAGACCTTATCCACTGAGTTGCTATCCTTTGACATTTCCTATATGCTAGGATTCATACTTTGTTTTTATTGGAAAACTAAATCTACATAGAGAATACATTGAGGATATAGTGTTACCCAAAGGAACTTATTATTCAAATCAGTATTACAAGGAAGATTACAACAGAACTGTTTGTCCACATAGGAAAATGCTGCTTATTTAAGAGTAGCTGTAAAAGTTAATTTAGGGATTTGTTCAACATAAAATTTAGGAGCTGTAAAAATTATCCTTAAGGACATTCAGATTCTAAGGTCTTTAGGATTTTGCTTTAAAGAGCACAGAAAAATGAGGGCACCCGCCTCAGACTTCTGGGTGGCTTGGGGGATTCCTTGGGAGTGGTGGTGGCCACCTGTGGCTGACAGATGCCCTGAAGAGGAATCCTGTGGCAGACTTACACCATGGTGCCTGCTGACAGAAATTCACCTCTAGAGACTGGTTTTTTGCTTCAGGGTTGCTGGCTTGCAGTTCACTCCATAACATCTACTTCATTGGCTCTCTACCTTACTTATCTTGGTTCCAGATGACTTCAGGCTCTTTTGCCAAAAATCAGGTCCCTCTTCAGACAGCCAAGAATTGTCATAATTTAGTATTTGAGAGAGAACATACAGGTTTAAAAGGAATAATAATGGCAAGTTATGTATAACTTTGAAGATCGTGGTTCATAATTATATATATAGATTTGGCATACCATATATTTTTAAACATCCCTAAACATTCTCTAGTCATTATCTCAGATCTTCCCTGGCAGTGTCTAATTGCATTTTCTCAGATTAGTATTTTGTGTGCAGAGGTGTGGCATTGCATATATAGATTGCTGACATATACCTCAAGAATAGTGATTTTTCCACACTTGATCTTCATTTTTAGTTATCCTTAGAATTTTCAGGGGCATAAATTCTTATTCCCTTTGAGGGTGTTAGTGACGGTATGGACTCCACTGCAAGTGTTTCTTGAACTAAATACACTAGTTCTCTTTGTTATAAGTTGCCTCTCAACAAAGAAGACTTTTCTTCAGCTTCACCTAAAAAAGTATTAGATCATCTTAGTTTTGTGGGCTTTAGTTAATTATGCATTAGAGTCCCTCTTAGTTGTACCTCCTATGCCAAATTCTTTGAAAACTCTTAATTCAAATTTAGCTCTTTCATTTCACTTGAGAGTTACTCCTCCCTTTTCCCTCCCTTGGAGATAAGTTCCACTCTGCCATTGCCTGACAGTTCGTTCATTTGTAATTTAGGAAGAAAATTGTTTTTACTTTTTTTTTTTTTTTGTATTTTTCTGAAGTTGGAAACGGGAAGGCAGTCAGACTCCCGCATGCGCCCAACCGGGATCCACCCGGCATGCCCACCAGGGGGCGATGCTCTGCCCATCTGGAGCTTTGCTCCATTGTGGCTGGAGCCATTGTAGTGCCTGAGGCAGAGGCCATAGAGTCATCCTCAGTGCCCCGGCCAACTTTGCTCCAATGGAGCCTTGGCTGCGGGAGGGGAAGAGAGAGACAGAGAGGAAGGAGAGGGGGAGGGGTGGAGAAGCAGATGGGCGCTTCTCCTATGTGCCCCGGCCGGGAATCCAAGCCGGGATTCCTGTACGCCAGGTCGACACTCTACCACGGAGCCAACTGGCCAGGGCCTGTTTTTACTTTTTAAGAAAGAAAAACTATTTCATTATTTAACTAAAAAGGAAGTGTTTCAATGCTGTGCTTTTGGAATTTTTAGTGGTCAGTGAAAGGCGCCCCCCCATCATATCATATTAAATTGAAAATAGTCTTGGCCCTGGCGGGTTGGCTCAGTAGTAGAGCGTTGGCCCGGCCTGTGGAAGTCCTGGGTTGGATTCCTGGCCAGGGCACACAGGAGAAGCTCCCATCTGCTTCTCCACCCTTCCCCCTCTCCTTTCTCTCTGTCTCTCTCTTCCCTTCCTGCAGCCAAGGCTCCGTTGGAGCAAAGTTGGCCCAGGCGCTGAGGGATGGCTTCATGGCCTCCGCCTCAGGCACTAGAATGGCTCCAGCCACAATGGAGCAATGCTTCAGATAGACAGAGCATCACCCCTTGGTGAGTATGCTGGGTAGATCCCGGTTAGGCGCATGCAGGAGTCTGTCTGACTGCTTCCCCACTTCTGACTTTGGAAAAATACAAAGAAAAAAAAGAAAATAGTCTTTACTCATGATGTAATCAGTAAAACCACTGCTTGTTAAACATAAGGAATTAAACTGTTAACTATTACTAATTCTTATTCTATAAGAATTAATTTTTTGGTAGTTTGGATATATATACATGTGCCATTACTTGGTTGCAAGGTCTCAGTGCGGTGCTATTTTGATAATCATGAATCTTTAGCCCTTGATATATTTAGCAAATGTCTAAAAAAAAATAACTGGATGTTTTATTATTGGCTTGATAGATATTTATGGAATAGCCCAATTAGTAAGATGACATATTTATTCTTAATTTTATCAGTCTTCATCTTGCTCTTAGTTTATTTTTCTTACTATATGTGCATTTGTGTGTATTTAATTTTCATAAAATGATTTGTGCTTTTATTTTAGAATGGTTACGGACCTGGGGCCAAAGAACAAGATGCGCTAGTGGACAGATTGCTGGCCAAGGGCTTGAGAGCTGAGCTCTGTTTTTCCTTTTCAAACTGACTTTGCAGCCACGGAGAGGTAAATACTGTTTCCATTTTTTGGTATTAAATATAGGAGTAATGAAACCTTCTTGGGGTTGGAGGATTTGCTGGACCATTCTTGGTTCTAGGAGATGGCAAGAGGGTGGGTGGTTGAAGGTATATCAGTTTTATGGTTGAGAGTCCTCAGTTTGAAACTTTGCACTACCATATGTTAGCTGGATGACATTGAGCAAATTATGTAACCTTTCTGTTCCTACATCCCGTATTTGTGAGAGAGTAACATCAATTACAAAGGCTATTCTCAGGGTTGAGAATGTGGGCAAAGCTTTTTGAGCTTGTACGTAGAAAAACCCCAGGAAATTGTGGTAGCTTCCCTGTAGAAGCCTTTGGAATGTACAGGGTGGGGCAAAAGTAAGTAGATTTACTGTTATGAGTATGCAAAACACAGAATTTATTCTTGTATTATTATTTTATTTATTTTTTAGTGAGAGAGGAAGGGTGAGAGAGAGAGAAACAGGAACATCAAGCTGTTCCTGTATGTGCCCTAAGGATTGAACCGGCAACCTCTATGCTTCGGGACAATGCTCTAACCAACTGAGCTATCTGGCCAGGGCTATTGTTTTATTATTTATTAATTATTGTATTACAGTTCATACAAACATCTGTAAACTACTTTTGCCCCACCTTGTATGTTTTGAGTTTTGGTAGATGACCTCAAAAGTGCATTGTGGCAGTTTGTAATTTTGAAGAGGAACAAACAGATGGGATCCTGTTCTTGGGGAATCTGATATCTTGGATAGAAATTGTCTTGAGTTAGCCTAGCTAATGACCCATGTTTGCATCAGAGTGTTAGTTACAGTCTTTTTTTTTTTTTTTTTTTTTTTTTTTTCATTTTTCTGAAGCTTGGAAACAGGGAGAGACAGTCAGACAGACTCCCGCATGCGCCCGACCGGGATCCACCCGGCACGCCCACCAGGGGCGATGCTCTGCCCACCAGGGGGCGATGCTCTGCCCATCCTGGGCGTCGCCATGTTGCGACCAGAGCCACTCTAGCGCCTGAGGCAGAGGCCACAGAGCCATCCCCAGCGCCCGGGCCATTTTTTTGCTCCAATGGAGCCTTGGCTGCGGGAGGGGAAGAGAGAGACAGAGAGGAAAGCGCGGCAGAGGGGTGGAGAAGCAAATGGACACTTCTCCTGTGTGCCCTGGCCGGGAATCGAACCCGGGTCCTCCGCACGCTAGGCCAACGCTCTACCACTGAGCCAACCGGCCAGGGCAGTTACAGTCTTATCAATAATTTTTTCTTTTAACATTTGAAAGGGTCACTTAAAATTTACTTTAGCCTACAAGTTCTATAAAATATCACAGGGAACTTGAAATAGGCTTTTCATAAATGTCACGGTCTACTAGGCTCTGGGATCTCATAAACAGCAAAGTAGGGTTCTAATTGTAAAAATTATATCTTTTCAGACTACCAGAAAGCACTTCTTTCTTACCTCCTAAAAAACGTGAAAATTGTTTAATTGCCCTTGTGTAATGTCAAAAATGAATGTAGAGGTGGAAATTACAAAAGTTAAGATTTCGTAAATTTGTGAATAAATCATCTAAGTAACTATTGAGATTTTTCTTATAAGCCATTCCTGAGGCAAATGTAGAGGAGAAAGGGAACAGGAATGAAAGCTCTACACTATTTTAAGTCTCTGTTTTCCAAGTGGGTATCTTAGTACCTCCAAGAAGGAAAGGACAAGGTCTTTGTGCTGGTTTTCTGTCGTTCTAGAAATAACTTGTGCTCTACAGTCCTTTTAGAAGTGTTGACATAAAGTACATACAAATGAACATCTGAAAAGAGAAACAGTACTGATTTGAAAAGCTATCGAGAAAACTAAATTTAAGAATTTGGGAAATGGGGTTGTAGAAACATGTTGGTCACTTTTAACTGTTGTGGCTAGTGTAATCCCTGTTTCTCAAACTGGGATATGAATACCCTTAGGGTACAAAGTGATATGATTCCGGGCACTTGAAGCCACAAGAATAAGCATGACCCATCTCATTGGAGCTTCAATTGTGCTTATTGAGGGGGCGGTGAGTTAAGTAATTTAACTGGTAAGTAATTTAAAATTTTTTACATTGAAACAAATACATATTTTAGGAACAGAATGCACTCTGTGTGACTGAGATTAATCTCACAGGTCGTCAACAGAATGGGGCATGAGTGCTTGGTAGTGGGAAGTGTTCTTTGTTTTTTTTTGTTTGTTTGTTTGTTTTTTGTATTTTTTCTGAAGCTGGAAACGGGGAGAGACAGTCAGACAGACTCCCGCATGCGCCCGACCGGGATCCACCCGGCACGCCCACCAGGGGCTACGCTCTGCCCCTCCGGGGCGTAGCTTTGCCGTGACCAGAGCCACTCTAGCGCCTGGGGCAGAGGCCAAGGAGCCATCCCCAGCGCCCGGGCCATCTTTGCTCCAATGGAGCCTTGGCTGCGGGAGGGGAAGAGAGAGACAGAGAGGAAGGAGGGGGGGTGGAGAAGCAAATGGGCGCTTCTCCTATGTGCCCTGGCCTGGAATCGAACCCGGGTCCCCCGCACGCGAGGCCGTCGCTCTACCGCTGAGCCAACCGGCCAGGGCCGGGAAGTGTTCTTTGTATAGATACTACAGTGAAAACATTTGAGAAACAATTCTTTGAGCTGTAGAACAACTGTACAACCCAGCTTCTTATTTTGTTCCCTGAAACATCCTACTGTGGAATATAGAAGTTAAATTGTATTAAATGTGCTTGTTTGCTTTTATGCATGTTTCTACACAGTTGGTAGGCGGTTCTAAATAGCTGGACCACGTCAGAAATATTGTTACAAGAAAAGAGGAAGCAATGAACAAAATCAGTCTAAAACTATAAAGTAAATTCTATAAAACAGTTTTCAAAATGTATCATACTAACTCAAGCATAATCAACAATTTATACTCAGTTTTTGCTACCAGCAACCCTCTCATACTTTGTTAAGTAGTCAGAGTCATAATAAAATGGCCAAATTCTAAGCTATGGACTTTGCAGCTCCTAAGATTATTTAAAAGCATCTGTTCTTAACTTTTGTGTGTTTTACAATTATTAAATGTTGTTGCTAATGTATTTATTCCTCTTAATATATGGCACTTAAAAATTACATGTTCTGTATTGATAGTGACTGCTCTTTGAATACAGGTTCTGTATTTGAACCTAATTGGTTCTAGATATACCAAAGTGTGACTTTCTCTGGAATGATGTGAATTGGATCCACCCAGATATTTAGATATCTGCAATATTTATAGAACACTTGTAATGTGCTCGTTTCATTTTTTGAACATTTACCTTTCTACTTTGTGCTAGGCACTACATTAGGTACTGGGGATTCAAAGATGAATAAAAAAGGGATCCTGCCTGACTAGGCGGAGGCGCAGTGGATAGAGCTTTGGACTGAGATGCAGAGGACCTGGGTTCAAAACCCTGAGGTTACCAGCTTCAACGTGGGCACATCTGGTTTGAGTGAGGCTCACCAACTTGAGCCCAAAGTCGCTGGCTTGAGTAAGGGGTCACTTGGTCTGCTCTAGCCCCCTGGTCAAGGCACATATGAGAAAGCAATCACTGAACAACTAAGGTGCTGCAACAAAGAATTGATGCTTCTCATCTCTCTCCGTTCCTGTCTGTCCCTCTCTCTGACTCTCTCTCTGTCACAAAAAGGGGGGGGATTCTTTTCCTAAGGGTCATAAGTAGAGTATAAGGGATCTGTAAATACTGTAAGTGTTGTTGATGTTCTAATAAAAGTATGTTCGGGGAGCAGGGAGGGATGGTCAGTTACAGGAGCTGGTAAAAGATGTTTGGAAAGGCTTTCAGGAGGAGAGATCCTCATCTAGGTATATTAGGAAATACAATAAAAGCATAAAATTTTTTTTTATCTTGGTAGGACACCAGAACTGAACTGTGTAGCTCAAATAGCCATATGTCCTTGAGCCAGTCTGTTAAAGGTGACTTCCTTGTGCTTTCCTTTTCTCATTTGTAAAATAACTTACCTACCGTGATGTGGTCTTAGGCAGTTAATGGAATGTTGTTAGGGAGAAATACATACAGTTGACCCTTTATATCCAGATTCTACCAGCTGTGGATCAAGAACTATTTTTGCATTCCCGACTGTAGATTGAAAATACTGCTTTTGATGCGCACATGGGAAGGACTATAGAGTCAAAAGTCAGATTTTCTGCTGTGTAGAGATCAGTCCCTCTAATTGCCATGTTGTTCAAGGATCAGCTGTGTTTTTGTAACTCTTAACTATAATGTGCTATACAGAGGTAAAACAATGGTCTTTAAACTTAAGCAGTAATTGATCATTGTATATATTCTGCATTAAACTAAACAGTGATGACCACTAGACAATACAAAAGTTGAGTGAATTAAATTGGGATTTGATGGATGAGGAAATTCGATTAATCAGATGAACACACAGAAAAGGCAGTGTAACCACAGAGGCAGAGACTGGAGTGACACAGCTGCCATCCTGGGAATGCTGGCAGCTACCAGAAACTGAATTAGGCAAGGAACAATTCTCCCCTAGAGCATATTTTTTTAAAAAAAGGAAAAAGAAAATCTGTTAATCAGTAGAAAAATAGATAAGTAAACATATTGGAAGTAACATTCAGCAACCACTTAGAAAAGCTGATTGGCAAAACTTAATCAGCAAAATGTTTACGAGAGGTTTTTTAAAAAATACAGTACAAATAAATCGTTATGTAATAAAAGTAGAGAAAACCCAAACAAAAACCTGGCACATATCAAGAGCTTGATAAGTTTGAATGAATGCATGCATGCATGCCAAGAGGGGAGAAGTTCAACAGACATAAGAACAATAGTTAAGCCCTGGCCAATAGTTCAGTTGGTTAGAGCATCATCCCAATATGCAAAAGTTGCTGGTTTGAACCCGGGTCAGGGCATATACAGAAACAGATTGATGTTTCTGTCTCAAATCAATCAATAAATTAAAAAACTAGCATTTGAAGGATGGTTAGGTTTGGGGTGATTTTTCATTTTCTGTACTTTGTATATAACATGGTTATTTTATAAATGCAAATAAACTTCCTCTCCTTTTTAAAATTAGATAAAGCAGAATTACCAAAAATTGAGAATAACTAGTCAATCATAGGGGACTGATTAAATTGATACAGCTATATAATAGGATGTCATGCAACTATTATATTATGCATAAATATATTGCATGCAAAAATACATAAAGCAGATTATCAAATAGTATGTACAATGTGATCACTTGTGTGTGTGTGAGAGAGAGAGAGAGAGAGAGTGTGTGTGTGTGTGTGTGTGTGTGTGTGTGTGTGTAGGGGACTATGGATATAAACCAGAATGTTTTTGTAAAAACCTATATGTTTATATTTTTATTTATTTACATTTTCTTCTATTACCTCTATTGTATAATTATTTTTCTGTTTTTTTGGGATGATGATTATAGCTGAGAACCAAGAACTAGCATTGCTATCTGAATTAACCTATAAACTTTTAGCTGAAGCAATATTATTGAAAGCCTGGATTTTCATTGGAAGAGCCAAGCTTTTGATTTTGTAGTTGTTCTTGGTGTTAGGGTACAGATTAACTCAGTAGATTAAGTAGGGAATACTACATGCAGAAAGGGAAGTTCAAGTACAAAAGCCAAAAATATAGCAAAATGTGACCATATCGAAAGCGCTAGACCTTGTTTCCTTTGTCTTTGATACATCACAAAAGAAGGGCTCAAGATACTTTTTTTTTTACTTTTTCCGCTATTCATCATCTATTTGCTATTTGCTCAGTTCCAGTATACATGAATAGTAGTGGTATCAGAATTGTAAACCTGAACTCCGTGGGAAACAACTTTTTAACCTCAGTACAGTGCTTTATATATATAGTTCTTTAGTCCTTAGTCTTATAGCTTCTGCTCTTTTCCTAAGTTACTTAGGTAAAATTTCCTCCACTCCCTTCAATAAAGTTATACCATATATACATCTGTAACACAGATTCTTTTTTTTTTTTTTAAACATTCTGATGGAGACAATTCATTTTTTATTTTATTTATTTATTTTTTAATTTTTTACAGAGACAGAGTGAGTCAGAGAGAGGGATAGACAGGGACAGACAGACAGAAACGGAGAGATGAGAAGCATCAATCATTAGTTTTTCATTGTGCGTTGCAACACCTTAGTTGTTCATTGATTGCTTTCTCATATGTGCCTTGACCGCGGGCCTTCAGCAGACTGAGTAACCCCCTGCTGGAGCCAGCAACCCCGGGCTCAAGCTGGTGGAATTTTGCTCAAACCAGATGAGCCCACGCTCAAGCTGGCGACCTCAGGGTCTTGAACCTGGGTCCTTTGCATCCCAGTCCGACGCTCTATCCACTGCGCCACCACCTGGTCAGGCCAGATTCTTTTTTTTAAAAAAATGAATTTACCTCCTTCACCTATTTCTCCCACACCCCACCTCTGGCAACTACCAATTTGTTCTTCTGTACAATCTGTATTATATAATTTTTAAAGGGAAAAAGGAATCCAATACAATAGGAAGAAGTATGGAAGCTTTGATACCCTTAACTTCAAATTACTAGGAAGGTAATTCCTTATTTCTGGATGTTAACTATTTCTTTGAGGACAAAAATTCCTTATTGTTGGCTTTAGCGTTTTTGCCTCTAATACTTCATTTCTCCTCCTAGTCCCCATTGTTTAAATTATTTCTAACATAAGAGTAAATTGACTTTAAGTGAGAGCCAAATTAATTATAAATTTGAGGGCATAGATTATGAAATGTCTGTTTTATCTATTCAGAATCTTTTTCTTTTTTTTTTTCATTTTTCCGAAGCTGGAAACGGGGAGGCAGTCAGACTCCCGCATGCGCCCGACTGGGATCCACCCGGCATGCCCACTAGGGGGCGATGTTCTGCCCCTCTGGGGTGTCGCTCTGTTGCATCCAGAGCCATTCTAATGCCGAGACAGAGGCCACAGAGCCATCCCCAGCGCCCGGGCCATCTTTGCTCCAATGGAGCCTTGGCTGCGGGAGGGGAAGAGAGAGACAGAGAGGAAGGAGAGGGGGAGGGGTGGAGAAGCAGATGGGCGCTTCTCCTGTGTGCCCTGGCCGGGAATCGAACCTAGGACTCCTGCACGCCAGGCCGACACTCTACCGCTGAGCCAACTGGCCAGGGCCTATTCAGAATCTTTTTAAAAATCTTTTTCTTGACTGTTCTCAGTAGTCGATATTTGCTGATATAGTGACACCTATTATAGATAAGTGTACATCATAGCTAATGGCCAAGTAGGTTATCCTAGCAAGTATATAGTGATAGCTCTAAGCACGTGTTATTCTGAAATTAAATCCTCTGTTTCTTGTTTTGAAAGAGATAATAAACTAGCTTTCCCAACAAGGAAGAATAGAGTCCTAAAATGTTCTAGATAGGTGAGGGCTTTTGAAAAATAATAATAATAATAAGTAGGTATCTTGATGCTCTTTGTGCAGTGAGGAGGGAGGGGTGTTATATAAACGATTATACCCCGACTTTGATAAGTCTTTCTAGTTCACAACATACTCTAATGGAGGGAGGCAAGAACCAGTCTGGTAGATTGTAACTAATGTTTGTGGCACAGGGACTCCTCTTTAAAATCTTGAACTTCATATTCATATGTAAATGCCTTTCAGTAGAGTGTGTGCTTTAACCATTTTCATCTAAATAGGTTTCTGGGTTACAGACAAGGAGACTGCAAAGCTAGAGAAGAACCACCTTTTGCTCTATTGGGTGTAGCTTCAATTCACTATATGCAGTTGATGAAATTTCCTGTCTGATTTTTTTCAGCTGGAAAGTGATGGTACTTGTTCCCTTCTTACCTATAATGGTGAATCTAATTGATAACCTTAAAAAAGAGTAGGATGTTAAAAAAAAAGAGAGAGAGTAGGATGTTAAAGCCAGGGAGAAATTTTAAGAAATCTGGCAACCCCCTCATTTCACCAATAACAAAAACAAAACTAAGAGGCAAAGTGATTTACCCAAGGTTTTAGATATAAAACAAGTGCATCTGCCTTTTTTTGTTCTTCCTCATACTGGCTCTGAATAGTCTCCAAGTTTCATAGACTATCTTGCATTTAGTTCTATAGCTAATTATTTGTTTTTGGGGTTTTTTTGGGAGGGGGGTTTGTATTTTTCTGAAGTTGGAAACGGGGAGGCAGTCAGACAGACTCCCGCTTGAGCCCGACCAGGATCCACTCGGCATGCCCACCAGGGTGTGATGCTCTGCCCATCTGGGGCGTTGCTCTGTTGCAACCAGAGCCATTCTAGCGCCTGAGGCTGAGGCCATAGAGCCACCCCCAGCACCCGGGCCAACTTTGCTCCAATGGAGCCCTGACTGCGGGAGGGGAAGAGAGAGACAGAGAGGAAGGAGAGGGGGAGGGGTGGAGAAGCAGATGGGCGCTTCTCCTGTGTGCCCTGGCCGGAAATTGAACCTGGGACTCCTGCATGCCAGGCCGATGCTCTACCACTGAGCCTACCAGCCAGGGCTGTGTAGCTAATTATTTGATATGCATTCAGTTTTTTAGGTCTTTTGAGAGAAACATACGTCAATGTTTATTCTAGGAAAAGCTGTGGAGATTGTACCTTACTGCTTTCAGGTGTACTACATCTGTTCACTGGTACATACTACATTTTCTGTATGTATTTGTCCTTTTTTGTGTGTGTGGTTTACTTTTTGTTTTGTTTTGTTTGTTTGTTTGTTTTTTAAGAGAGAGTCAGACAAACAGGAACATTGAGCTGTTTCTGTATGTGCCATGACCAGGAATTAAACCAGCAACCTCTGCACTTCCAGATGACACTCCAACAAACTGAGCTATCGGCCAGGGCTTAATTTTTTTTATTGACTGATTGATTTTTTAAAAAAAATTTATTATGAGATACAGGAGAGAGGGAAGGGGAAGGGAAACATTCATTTGTTGTTCCATTCAGTTGTGCATTCATTGGTTGCTTCCCCAGAATTTTTCTTTTTTAATACCATCACCTAAAGTTTATCCAGATGTACAGTGCATTAGTAGACTCTGGCTGGTGCTAATATTACAGCTTGGTATCTAATACCAAGGTGTTGGGATTTTGAGGTTATTCATCTCTTTCTAGATAACCCAGAATCCTTTAGTTATTTCCCTGGGATAAGAACAGACCATCTTTGGAGGGGCTGGTGTTGTTTAGCACCTCTTATTTTTAGTATAGTCCAGTTGGACCACTGAAATTTCCTAATTATTTTATCCCACTACTTTTTTTATTTGTTTAAATAAGTTCTGGTATAACAAAAACTCTGCAATAGCATAGTGACTATTATATATCGTAAAGCAGGGACAAGGTATTTTATATTCACAGAGCTATGGTACAGACTATTCAATAATAGGAAACACTGATTGTTTTTAGTGTTTCTTGTGTCAGGGTATTTTATATTCACAAAGCTATGGTACAGACTTCAATAGTAGGGAACTGTTTTTAGTGTTTCTTGTGTTTCTGTTATATTTGTATCTTGTCATTTTCTCCTATTAAAAAATTTTTTTGCAAGTATATGTTGAGACTATGAAGTATAGACAGTCCCAGGTTACAAAGAGATATGTTCTATAGGTTTGAAAATGTTTAAATATTTATATGCATAGAAAAATAAAAATAAGTACTATGTTAAGGCAAACTTCTATCTAAGTTGCATTTAATAGGTAAATGTACCTGTTCCAACTTATATACAAATTTAACTTAAGAACAAACCTGCAGAATCTAACTTGTTCATAACCCTGGGACTTCCTATAATAGTGGTTTCTTCTTAGGAATAAATTTTTTTTTCTTTCATTTTTCCGAAGCTGGAAACGGGGAGGCAGTCAGACAGACTCCCTCATGTGCCCAACCGGGATCCACCCGGCATGCCCACCAGGGGGCGATGCTCTGCCCCTCTGGGGCATCACTCTGTTGCATCCAGAGCCATTCTAGCGCCAGAGGCAGAGGCCACAGAGCCATCCTCAGCGCCCGGGCAAACACTGCTCCAATGGAGCCTTGGCTGCAGGAGGGGAAGAGAGAGACGGAGAGGAAGGAGAGGGGGAGGGGTGGAGAAGCAGATGGGCGCTTCTCCTGTGTGCCCTGGCCGGGAATCGAACCTGGGACTCCTGCATGCCAGGCCGACGCTCTACCGCTGAGCCAACTGGCCAGGGCCTTAGGAATAAATTTTTTAAATTTTTTCTTCTTGGTCTCTGTCAGACAGGGTTTTTTCTGCTCCTTTTCTCCTTGAGTCTTTTAGATATTTATAAAATAAATAATTTCTTCTCAATTTCTTGGTTAAGCTGTTGCCGGTATTTTCTTTTTTTCTATATTTGTTTTGATATTTCTAAGGAGCAACTAAGTTTACAGACTTTTCATATATAGGTGTTCATTCAGAAGCATTATATTGTCGTTTATTATTACCCTTATTAGGCCTTTGTTACATGTGTGCATTGTTGAATTTAAGCTGTTAGCTTCTAATATAACATTGACCTTATAACATTGACCTAATATAACATTACCAAATAAAAATGGTCTTGGTTCTACCAGGTACCCTTCATGAAGGAGTACTGGGTTATGGAGACACTAGGGGGTGACCACATGATCACTGATACACACTGTAAACCATGAGTTCACTTGGTTATTATGTATCTCCATTTCTCTTTTTTTTTTTCCCCATTTCTCTTTTTTTTTGCTGCTTTTTACCTTCTGTCATGCATTGTGCTGTCCCATGCAACCTAGAAAGATTATTTATTTATTTATTTATTTTTCTGAAGTGGGGGGGTCAGACAGACATACTACCGCATGCACCTGACTGGGATCCACTGAGCATGCCCACCGGGGGCAATGTTCTGACCATCTGGGGAGTTGCTTCTCTGCTGAGGTAGAGGCCATGGAGCCATCCTCAGTGCCTGGGCGAACTTTGCTCCAGTGGAGCCTTGGTTGCAAGAAGAAAAGAAAAGAGAGATAGAGAGAAAGGAGAGGGGGAAGGGTGGAGAAGCACATGGGTGTTTCTCTTATATGCCCTGGCTGGGAATCAAACCCAGGACTTCCACACGCCAGTCCCACACTCTACTGCTGAGCCAACCAGTCAGGGTTAGAGAGATCTTTTAATATTAATGGTACCCGTAATAGAAGTTAAACCTTAAAACTTCCTTCTTGAATTACACATTCCATTGTGCTTATATGGGAATCATAGTGTTTTGAGGTGGGCTTTGTAGATTTTTAAATCTAAATAAAACAATTTTTTATATTAAAGAATGAACCAGCCTGACTAGGTGGTGGTACAGTGGATAGAGCGTCGCACTGGGATGCAGAAGATCCAGGTTCGAGACCTGGAGGTCGCCAGCTTGAGCGCGGGCTCATCTGGTTTGAGCAAAGCTCACCGGCTTGGACCCAAGGTCGCTGGCTCAAGAAGGGGTTACTCAGTCTGCTGTAGCCCCACAGTCAAGGCACATATGAGAAAGCAATTAATGAACAACTAAGATGCCACAGCGAAAAACTAATGATTGATGCTTCTCATCTCTCTCCGTTCCTGTCTGGCTGTCCCTATCTATCCCTCTCTCTGACTCTCTCTGTCTCTGTAAAAAAAAAAAAAAAAAAGAATGAACCAAGCATTCTCATAGTAGAAAGAAAACTGTGTGTATCCAGGTAGCTTGGATTTTTGTAGACCTGTATTTAGGATAAATAAGTATTGTATTCTAGGTTAGTCATCTCAAAGCCATAGTCAGCAGAGATTCAATATCAGAATAATTTGCCCTGGCCGGATGTTCAGTGGATAGAGCATCGTCCTAGCATGCCAAAGTCACAGGTTTGATCTCCCGTCAGACCACATAGAGGAAGCAATCAAGGAGTGCAAAACTAAATGGAACAACTGAGTGGAATAAGTTCATGCTTCTCTCTCATCCTCCTTCCTCTCTTTCTCTCTCAAATCAGTGGGGAAAAATTGTTTTTAATTTAAAGGAAAAAAAAGAATCACTTGAGGACCTTTTGAAAGAATGTCTTTTCCACCCTGGAGTTACTGAATGAATCAGAATCTCTGGGGTCTGTGTATTTTAAAGCTCTCCAGGTGATTCTGGCACCAGCCAGGTTTGGGAACTACTGCTCAGGTAGAATGTGCCCCCAAACCCATAGATGTGCCTGTTAGGTATTCTATAAATTGTGTGTGTGTGGTTTCTATTTTATAACATTTATTTAAGGTGATAGATTTGCCACAGATTCCAGCCTTCTCTCTTATTTCCAGTGATGGAAAACTGGAGCTGCTCCAAAGACAGTATGACTCTGAGATGCTTTTGGGGGGTATGGTCCTGGAGCAGGGCAGGGAAGGATTTGGTGGTCACCCTTGGGAGAGCAAAAAGGAGTGAGGCAGGAAGTTACTGTATGGCAGCAAAAGTGTCACATGGGCTGCAGAAAGCAGAGAAACAGCCTGTGCTTGGGAGGCAGCCTCCAGCTGGTGGTGTGGCACTAGCATGTTGACTTCCAGATAAGTTTTGTCTTGTGTTTTATGTATGAATAAATGTTCAATAAGTAAAATCAACAGGCTACCCTTAGTGAGGGGCTAGAATGTAGCCTCTCTATCTAAGGATAGAATAAATTTGGCTTGACCTGTGGTGGCACAGTGGATAGGACATTGACCTGGAATGCTGAGATCACAGGTTTGAAACCCGGGGCTTGCCAGGTCAGGGCACATACAAGAAGCAGCTACTCTGAGTTGATGCTTCTCACTACTCCCCTCTTCTCTCCTCCCTATAAAATGAAACATAAAGAACTTTTTAAATAAGAATAATAAATTTGAGATGATTTAATATATTTCCATTTAGTTATGTTGCATATTTTTCCACAAAATTTGTCTTAATTAATTCCTTACATATTCAAGTTTTTCCCAGACACTTTTTCTCTGGTCAAATGCTACTTTCTTTCTTTCTTTCTTTTTTTTTTTTTTGTATTTTTCTGAAGTTGGAAACAGGGAGGCAGTCAGACAGACTCCCGCATGCGCCCGACCGGGATCCACCCGGCATGCCCACCAGGGGGCGATGCTGCGCCCATCTGGGGCATTGCTCTGTTGCAACCAGAGCCATTCTAGCGCCTGAGGCAGAGGCCACAGAGCCATCCTCAGCGCCCAGGCCAACTTTGCTCCAATGGAGCCTTGGCTGCGGGAGGGGAAGAGAGACAGAGAGGAAGGAGAGGGGGAGGGGTGGAGAAGCAGATGGACGCTTCTCCTGTGTGCCCTGGCCGGGAATCGAACCCGGGACTCCTGCATGCCAGGCCGACGCTCTACCACTGAACCAACCGGCCAGGGCAAATGCTACTTTCTTACTGTAGTTTGCTGGCAGGATTCATCTCACCCTTGAAGATCCCAGCTTTAACAATTCCTCTCCTTGTAGCCCTTCTTCACGCACTTAAGCAGTCTTCTGCCTGGGTAGTGGGAAGTATGTTAACTCCTGTTACAGCAGTCATCACACTGTATAGCTGCTATTTGTTTTATCTGTCTCCATGCCAGATGACAAACTTCCTGAGAATCAAGCCCTGTGCAGTTAGAATTTTTTTTTTTTTTTTTAAGTAACTAAAAGGGAAATTCATCTCTGTTTACCCAGCATCAGCCACCTTCTGGTTTGGTTTTTTTTTTTTTAGATTTTTTTAATTCACTTTTAAGAGAGGAGAGAGAGAAAGGGAGGAGCAAGAAGCATCAATCTCCATTATGTGCCTTGACCAGGCAAGCCCAGGGTTTTAAACTGGGACCTCAGTATTCCAGTCCAGGTTGATGCTTTATCTAAACAGTGCGCCACCACAAATCAGGTTTGGTTTAGCATTTCTTATTCCTTATAGCAAAAGACCTCTTTCACCTCCTATGATAGTATCACTGTTACCATCATAATTATTTTATCAGTGTGTATTTCCTAGATTCATAACTTCTTAAATATATTTTCCAAGTAGCTGTTAGAATAATTGTTTTTGTTTTGACTACCTTTTAATATTAACAGATGGGGAGAGGGGTTGTTAATAAAGCTGGGAGCCCCTTAAGATTTATTAACTTAAAGCTTTCTTAACTTGGAAGATATTTTATTTCCCTTTTAATTATCTCCCCCCCCCCAAAAGCCCTGGCAGGGTGGTTCAATGGATAGGGCTTTGTCCTGGCACCAAGGTCATGGGTTCAATATCCATCAGGGCACATACGAGAGGCAACCAATAAGTGCATAACTATGTGGGACAGCAAGTTGATGCTTCTTTTTCAAATCAATGGAAAAAAATAAACAAAACAAAACTCCCAACTGTTCTTTTTTTCTTCTTCCCAACTGTTCTTTTTAAAGTTAATGGCACAGAACAGGAAAGAGAGAAGTGTACATGTGACTGAGTTGGTGAGTGCTACTTCAGATAAAGGCTGTTTCTGTTTCCCATCACCCTTAAATAAATGGTCACCAATATTTTTCTGCTCATACTGAGTCATCCTCTACCTGGTTCTCCCCATTCTTTGTTGTATTCTGCAACTTTCCTGATACTCATATACAGCTATTAATGGTTGTGATACTTTTCTTTGATGTATCATGAGCTCTCAGATAAGATGATGATGTGTATATAATTATATATTCAAGAATAGCAGAGTAAAATGCTTACTTTATTTGACTTTTGTAACCTAACTTGTTCCAGAACCTAACTTGTTCTGAATTTTTATTCTTTTTGACTAGTGCCTGCATTGAATAAAAGCCACTTAGTTTTTTCTTTCATTCTCAGGAGAAACTGGTTATCTTTCCTTTTTTTCCCCCCTATCATAATGGCACTTAATGTTCCCTACGGTCTATAATGAACTAGGTTTTTCAGTCTTCTGGGTAAAACCATTCTTCTAATTTAAAAAGCTCAAAGCGAATGCTTCTCTTCTTTCTAATGATGTTTGACAGTTTATGTTGAGCAGTGTAAATCGGGCAAGTTGCTAGATGACCTTTATGTTAGACTGTTTCAGAATAGCTGTGAGTTGTGGAAGCTCATCAGGACTTGGGGCTACTATTTGTTGCCAGGAGTGTAGTTCTGATCTGCTCCAGAAATAAGTTGGGGTTTTTAGTAGTATATTAAAAAAAAGTTGTGGTGGTTATCTATAAAATAAACTCCTGGAAATTGTTCTTCTCTACTCTCTTATTCTCAATCATATGTATTCTTAGTATATGTATATCTTATAATAACCAGTCTCTCCAAATGACTAAATTCTACAGTGGTATTAACGGTTGTTTTCCTTTGGGAAATACCTGACACATTTACTATACAGTCATATTATGTGATACATTACTAAGGCTTAACATCTTCAAAAATTAGTGTATTCAGGCTCTGGCCAATTGGCTCAGCGGTAGAGTGTTGGCCTGGCGTGTAGAAGTCCTGGGTTCTATTTCCAGTCAGGGCACAGAGGAGAAGTGTCCATCTGCTTCTCTACCCTTCCCTTTCTCCTTCCTCTCTGTCTCTCTCTTCCCCTCCCGCAGCCAAGACTCCATTGGAGCAAAGTTGGCCCAGGCGCTGAGGGTGGCTCTGTGGCCTCCGCCTCAGGCACTACAATGGCTCTGGCCGCAATGGAGCAATGCTCCAGATAGACAGAGCATCACCCCTTGGTGAGCATGCTGGGTGGATCCCGGTCAGGTGCATGCGGAGTCTGTCTGACTGCCTCCCTGCTTCTAACTTCAGAAAAATACAAAAAAAGAAAAATATTAGTGTATTCACTATTAACTCACAATTAATTAGCTTTTATTTTTACATGGCAGGATTTTTAAATCTAATCTATAATTATGTTAGAATGTATTTTTCTGTTTAAGAACTGACATAAGCAGCAATAAAGAAAATAAACTCACAGTTAGGCTTCCACTTACTTAGCACACAATGTTTGTTTTTCCCTGTCTTCTTCCTGCTCTTGTCGTGTGCAGGAACCATTTGTACATGTTTCACACTGGTACCAATATTGAGTGCTCTTTACTTTAACACTGTTTTATATCCATTGCTGCAGAAATAAAAGGCACAGTTTCTGCCCTTACCATTAGCTAATAGTCTATTTGGGGGGAAAGACACACAGAAAACAATTGATTACAGTGAAAACAAAACAAACTTGCTTTCAGTCTGCACTGGTCAAGGTTGAGAAGATTTTAATTTTAGGGCGATTTTTAACCTTTTTTATCTCATGGCATACATAGACTAATTACTAAAATTCTGCAGCACACCAAAAATGTATTTTTTTTGCCAATTTGACCAAAATAATAGTTATAATTTTGATTCCTTCACACCAGAAGGCTGTGTTGTATTGGCTATTGTCATTATTTTATTTGACAATTTAAAGGGAAAGAGGTCGGAGGTCAGTGCCCCTGACAAAACAGTCAGGTATTGCGTATTTTAAAAATACTTGCAGCACACCAGTTGAAAATCACTGATTTTACGGGATGACTTGAGCTGGGAAGGTGGGTGACAAGGTAGTAGGCATGTGGAAGATGCCCCAAAGGTGAGTATGGGTGGGTGGAAAGGATGGGAACAAATTATACAGAGTGGGAGTGAAACCAAGGAGTTTGGTGTTGCTTCGGTAAGCCTCAACCATTACGTGTTTTCAATGCACCTCATCTCGGGAAGATTTACTCTGGCAGCAATATGCTGGACAGACTAGTAAGAGAGACCAGCCTGGGAAGCTGTTCTGTTTTTTTTTGTTGTTGTTTATTTTTAATTTTGTTTATTCATTTTAGAGAGGAGAGAGAGAGACAGAGAGAGAGAGAGAGAGAGGAGAGAGACGGGGGGAGGAGCAGGAAGCATCAACTCCCATATGTGTCTTGACCAGGCAAGCCCAGGGTTTCGAACTGGCGACCTCAGCATTTCCAGGTCAATGCTTTATCCACTGCGCCACCACAGGTCAGGCGCTGTTCTGTTTTTTGTTGTTGTTGCCCACCCCCCTTTTATTTTTCTCTTTTATTCCTGGATTTGATCACCAGGTTCTGTCAACTGGTTGCTGCCTTCATTCTACAGAAATTCAGTAGTTTATCAGAGAAGTCATTTTTGTGGGGAAAACTTATCTAGGGCGGTAATAAGTAAAATTCTAAGAAACTGAAATGTCATATATTTGTTGAGCTAACATGTGGTCATTGCCTTCCAGGGCAGTGGGGGGACTGTAAGGATACAGAGGAGCATAGTATAGCGAGGCTCTGTGTGTGTGTTGTTTTTAATGACAGCCTACAAAGTGGATACTCTTTTTCCTGTTTTGTAGGGAAGGGAATGGAGGCACAGCAGGGTACCTGCTAGTAAGTAAAATAACCAAAATTGGGATGCAGGTTTGTGGCAGAAGAGCCTAAGCTCTTGACTATAACATTCTTCTCCTGCCTTCTAAAAAATATATATTATTCACTTTTTGTTCTTTGTGTTTTTAATTTTCTTCATATTATTACATTAAAACATAATTTTTAACATCCGTATAATATTCCATTTTGTGGATGTATCATCACTTACCAGGTTTAACTATTCTCTTGTGGTTGTACTTTTAGGTTTTTCATCATTATTCACTTTGATTAATAATGTCTTTATAATTTTAGTGTTCATCTCTGATTATTTCTAAGAATAAGGTTTGATGTGGAACCAGTAAATCACAGTTTAAATTATATTTTGAAAATTCTTGACTCATGTTACCAGTTACCTTTACTGGTTTCACTGCACCATAACCAACATTGGAGGATTATCATTTAAAACAGCCTTAGCAGTTTAGTAGAGATAAAATGCTGTCATGTTATTTTAATATGTATTCCTTTTAATGTTGAGGACATACACTTGTGTTTTGTTTTATTTTTTAGCAAGAGAGACAGAGACAGGAAGAGAGAAAGGTGAGAAGTATCAACTCATAGTTGTGGCTCCTTAGTTGTTCATTGATCGCTTCTCGTATGTGCCCTGATGGAGGGGTAGTGGGGGGAGCTCCAGCAGAGCCAGTGACTGTTGGTTGAAGCCAACGATGGTAAGGTCATATTTATGATCCCATGCTAAAGCCAGCAACCTCTGGGTTTCGAACCTGGGACCTCGGCATCCTAGGTCAATGCTCTATGCACTGTACCACCTCCTGATCAGGCATACAGTTGTGTGGTGTTTTTTTCTTTGTTTTTATTTATTTATTTATCTGTCATTTGTATTTCTGCATGTCATCTATTTGTGTCCTTTGTCCGTTCTTTTTTGTTATTCATTTTTGTATTATAAGTTTTTTAATTACTTATATAATAATGATATTAATCATTTGTCAAATATGCTATAAATACTTTTTTCTTATTGACTGTTCTTAATTTTGTTTGATGTGTTTTGTCATGTTTTTGTTTGTTTGTTTGTTTGTTTTACCTTAAGGTTGTCAAATTTCCAATAATTTCCTCTGGTTTCTTGAACTATTTTCTATGCACCTAAACCCAAAGCCTTCCTCATTCTGAGGTCAGAAAGCTGTTTCCCTCTTATCTTTTTTGTTTGTTTGTTTACATAGAGGAAGAGGAGAGAGAAGAATTGCTTTGTTGCTGCACCCATTGGTGATTCTTGTATGGGCCCTGATTGGGGATTGAACTCTCAACCTTGGGGTATTGGGAGGATGCTCTAACCATCTGAGGAAACTGGCCAGGGCCTCTTTTCAATGGTGTTTTTTGTTTGTTTGTTTTTTGGTTTGGTTGTTATCTCATATGACAATAGAATATATTCCTGATGGATTAAAGATAGAACTCAAACCTGACCAGTGGTGGCACAGTGGCTAGAGCATTGACCTGGGACTCTGAGGACTCAGGTTCAAACCCCGAAGTCACTGGCTTGAGGCGCATATGAGAAGCAGTCAGTGAACAACTAAAGTGACACAATTACAAACTGATATTTCTCATCTCTCTCCCTTACTGTCTGTCTCTGTCTCTGTCTCTCTCTCTCAAAAAAAAAAAAAAAAAAAAAAAAAAAAAAATATATATATATATATATATATATATATATCACCCCATAGTTTCCAGTTTTTCGGGCACCTTTTATATGCTGGGAGTTATTTCTGGGCTTTCTCTTCTGTTTACATTGTGACAGTGATAGTACTACCTTACATTAATTATTGTGGCTTCATAATGTGTTAGCATTTGGAAGAAGAGGATTGTCTTCATTTTTCAGAAATTTTATTGCTAGTCTCAATATCTTGTTTATTTCAGACAGACTTTGAAAATTGCTTTATATAAAAAGTAGAAAGAATTAACATCTTTACAATGTTTAGCCTTTCTGATCATGGGTATGGATAGTAGTGTCCCTATATAGTAAGAGGTCTTTTATGCTTTCTAGAAGAGTTTTGTAATCTTTAGGTAATGACTGTACACTTTGAGTTGAGGTGATTTTTATTTTGATGTTTGTTAAGAATGGTATAACTTCGCCTGACCAGGCGGTGGCACAGTGGATAGAGCGTCGGACTGGGATGCGGAGGACCCAAGTTCAAGACCTTGAGGTCGCCAGCTTGAGCGTGGGCTCAACTGGCTTGAGCAAGGGGTTACTTGGTCTGCTGTAGCCCCACGGTCAAGGCAGATATGAGAAAGCACTCAATAAACAACTAAGTGCCACAATAAAAAACTGATGATTGATGCTTCTCATCTCTGCATTCCTGTCTGTCTGTCCCTATCTATCCCTCTCTGACTCTCACTCTGTCTCTGTAAACACACATACAGAAAATCCATCTTGTCCATCTTAATAACTTAAAATGCTAGAATCTACTTGTAAATAACCATGTCCAACCTAAAACACACACAATGGTATAACTTTCACCTGACCTGTGGTGGCACAGTGGATAAAGCAACGACGACCTGAAATGCTGAAGTCGCCAGTTCAAACCACAGGCTTGCTAGTCAAAGTACATACAAAAAGCAGCTACTAACAAGTTGATGCTTCATGCTCCTCCCTCCTCCTCTACCTTTCTCTCTCTCTAAAATCAATAAATAAAATTTTAAAAGAGAGACTGGTGTAATTTTCTATATTTTTTTTTCTGTTTTCTATTTTTTGAATATATATGCTCTACATTTTCATTTATAGTCCATCTTTGAAAAATAACTAAGAAACGTAGAGAAAATATAAATAATAAATGGTATAAAGTCAAAACTGCGGAAAATACCAATTAGAATAGAAACATTACTACATATTTTGAGAGGAAAATAATTGATCAATGTGTGGCCAATTAATAAAAATAGTAACATGATCCCTTTATGTGAATCTCGTGATAAGAGGGGGGGAAATCTTTTATTTATTTTTATTTAATTTTATTTTTTTGACAGAGACACAGTCAAAGAGAGGGACAGAGAGAGACAGACAGGAAGGTAGAGAGATGAGAAGCATCAATTCTTCGTTTCGGCACCTTAGTTCATTGATTGCTTTCTGATATGTGCCTTGACAGGGGGGGGGGGGTTGAGGGGGACTACAGCAGACCAAGTGAGCCTACGCGCACTCAAGCTGGCAACCTCGGTGTCTTGAACCTGGGTCTTCTGCGTCCCAATCTGACACTCTATCCACTGCGCCACCTTCTGGTCAGCCCCCCCCCCCTTTTATCCACTGTGCCAACACAGGTCAGACCAGACATTTTTTATTTGTAGGCAAATTATAAAACATAACAAATGTTCCTTGATCCTCACCTTCTGCAGTAATGTTTTGTTATATTTGTCCCCACTTTTAATGGAACAGCTAGTAAGATTTTATAGATTTTACAGAGAGGAAGGAGTTGGAAGAGCCAGAAGTATAGTTGCTTCCCTTTAGTTGTTCATTGCTTGCTTGTTGCTTGTCATCTGTGCTTGGACTGGGCAAGCCTAGGGTTTTGAACTGGCAACCTCAGTGTTCCAAGTAGATACTCTCCACTGTGCCACCACAGGCCAAGCTATGTGCTTCATTTTTCAGATTTCTATAAATAAGCTAACATACTTTGATAATCTGAAAATAAAGTTGTGTCCTATAAGTAAATATAAACCCCCTTTTAGTGGTGTTGGTTCACAAAAGGTTTTTATAAAACCTGGAAAGCATGACAGACTTAAGCAAGGGTAGTGGCAAAGAATATTCAAGAGAAAAAGTCCTGTCTCCTCTCCGCCCCTTCCCCCGGTAGGCAGAGCTGAGTCCATAAATGAAGGGAGGAAATGGGTTAGAACTGGGGGGGGGGGGGCAGTTAAGAGAGCACAGTCCCCAGGGAGTGGGGAGAGAAACTTGGTCCAGCCTATTAGGTTAGTTATTGATTCAGAGAGACTCCCTTCTGTAGGAAGTTAGGTAAAAGGATCCACTGCTTAAGGGGATTCACTGAGATTTCTAAACAGTGTATGAGAGAAACTGGTGGCTTGCTACTTTGTGCCTGGTTTTTCTCTTGTCAAAATAAAAGCTATTACTTGAAGACCCCGAGTAGATGCTGATGTTCATGGACGTAGCTTGACTCCCTCCCTAGCAACACAATTGGTTTCAATTTGTACTCCTTTTTACCAATTATTTTTCTACCTGGCTTATAATTCCATGACCTCTTTTAGGTTGGACATGGTTATTTACAAGTAGATTCTAGCATTTTAAGTTATCAAGATGGACAAGATGGATTTTCTGTATTCTTCAAAGTATTGTATGATACAAAACCCTACAAAGCTCAGAGATTGAATGCTTTTCCTCCACCAGTTTTATTACAGAATATCTAAATACCCTGGGATTATGTAGTGATTTTCTGGCAGGGCCTGCACTAGTATTTACAGCTTGTAAATTTTTGTCCTTTGTTATATTTCTCAAGATTGTTGCCAAGATGGGTGGGGCTTGTTCTCTGTTCTCTAAATCCAGCATTTGGAGTTTCCAACTTTGCTGGGGGTCCTAATTTTAAGACCTTCCTGGTCTAGAAAAGTTTTTATTTTCATTTAAATTTTTATTTATTTATTTATTTTCTATTTTTCTGAAGTAAGAAGTAGGAAGGTGGGGGAGGGAGGCAGACGGACAGACTCTTGCATGCACCCGACCGGGATCCACCCGGCATGCCTACCAGGGGGTGATGCTCAGCCCTTCTGGGGCATTGCTCCCCTGCAATCAGAGCCATTCTAGTCCTTGAGGTGGAGGCCATGGAGCCATCCTCAGCGCCCGGGCCAACTTTGTTCTAATGGAGCTTTGGCTGCAGAAGGGGAAGAGAGAGAGAAAAGAGAGAGGGAAGGGTGGAGAAGCAGATGGGCGCTTCTCCTGTGTGCCCTGGCCGGGAATCAAACCCAGAAATTCCACACACCAGGCCGATGCTCTACTGCTGAGCCAACTGGCCAGGACCTGAAGGTGATTATTTAAAAACAAATATAAAATTTAAAATAAAAAAATATGTATATAAAATATCTTGTTAACTTTTTATATTGGTTACATCTTGAAGTGATAGTATTTGGGACATACTAGGTTAAATAAAATGGATTAAAATCACTAAGAAATTAATTTTACCTATTTATTTTTTCAGTATGACAACTAGAAAATTACACATATGTGACTCATATTTGTGGCTCCCATTATATTTCTTGTATAGAGCATTCCTATCCCAAGAATAAGCAATCTGAACAATAGTGGTTATGTAAAAGAAATTATAGTTAGGATCATGCTTAAAGTAGTCTTTTTTGTTCAGAAATAGAGATGAAATCTTTTTTATAAGTGAAAGGAGGGAAGATAGACAGAGTCAGAGAGAGGGACAGAAAGGAAGGGAGAGAAATGAGAAGCATCAATTCTTCATTGCATCTCTTTAGTTGTTGATTGATTGCGTTCTCATATGTGTCTTGATCAGGGGGCTACAGCAGAGCTAGTGACCCCTTGCTCAAGCCAGCAACCATGGGGTCATGTCTATGATCCCATGCTCAAACTGATTAGCTGTGCTCAAGCTGGTGACCGTAGGGTTTTGAACCTGAGTCTTCCGCATCCCAGTCCGACATCCTATCCACTGTGCCACTGCCTGGTCAGGCACATAGACAGACTCTTGCATGCGTACCAACCAGGATCCACCCAGCATCTGGGACCCATGCTCGAATCAACTGTGAGCTATCCTCTGCCTGGGGCCGATGCTGGAACCAGTCAAGACACTTGCTATGAGAGGGAGAGAGAGAGAGAAAGGAGAGACAGGAGAAGAGAAGCAGATGGTCTCTTCTCACGTGTGCCTTGACTGGGAATCAGAACTGGGACATCCACATGCAGGGCCGACATTCTATCCACTGAGCCAACTGGCCAGGGCCATTAAATGAAATCTTATAATTAAAGTGCTAGCACATTGATGCTCAGACATCTTTCTTTTGATTTATTGATTTTTGGAGAGAAGGGGGAAAGAAAGAAAGAGAAGGAGAGTGAGAAAGAGGGAGGAGAAGCAGGAAGCATCTATGTGCCTTGACAGGGCAAGCCCAGGGATTCGAACCAGTGACCTCAGTGTTCCAGGTCGATGCTTTATCTACTGTACCACCACAGGTCAGGCAATTTTTTATTTATAGACAAATTATAAAACACCCTACAGATCCCTGATCCTCACCTTCTGCAGTAACATTTTGTTATATTTGTCCCCACTTTTAATGGAACAGCTAGTAAGAGGTTTTTGCATTGAGCATCGCAGTATTTTTTTCTTAATTGTTGAGAACAAGGGACTAACAAAAATAGGTAATGGCACAACAAATCAAACTGACAATTAGCAACCAATGAGGTTTTCCATCAGCCTCAGTTTTGTTCCATGCAGACAAGGGGTGGGAGGTTGCTGAGTCTAGGTTCTATTTTAAAAAATGTAGTTTTGCTTCAAGCCTGGCATTTGCCCTCAAAGAGATTTCACAAGCTAGCTGGGGAAATGGATCATTTTGAGGAAAATTTAAGTGCAAAATAGTGTGGTTATTTTATCAGCAGACACAGAGAAAAGTAATGGCTAAAGAGCAACAAGTCATAAATCTGAATAGGTTATCTGGGGTTAGATAATGAGGAGCCTTGAAAGCCATGCATCTCTCCCTTTTGCCAATAAAGGGACACACTTTGTTGTAGAAATCAAGCACTGTCTTTTTTTTTTTTTTTTTTGTATTTTTCTGAAGCTGGAAACGGGGAGAGACAGTCAGACAGACTCCCGCATGCGCCCGACCGGGATCCACCCGGCACGCCCACCAGGGGGCGATGCTCTGCCCCTCCGGGGCGTCGCTCTGCTGTGACCAGAGCCACTCTAGCGCCTGGGGCAGAGGCCAAGGAGCCATCCCCAGCGCCCGGGCCATCCTTGCTCCAATGGAGCCTCGGCTGCAGGAGGGGAAGAGAGAGGCAGAGAGGAAGGAGAGGGTGGGGGTGGAGAAGCAAATGGGCGCCTCTCCCATGTGCCCTGGCCGGGAATCGAACCCGGGTCCCCCGCACGGCAGGCCAACGCTCTACCGCTGAGCCAACCGGCCAGGGCTCAAGCACTGTCTTTTTGAACTGAGTAAATCTTAACTTCTCCTGCCCAGAAGGTATATGTGGTTTCCCAGTGCCACCCATATGCATGTAGCCATTGTATTTTGTCAAGCAAGACCATCCAAAGGATGGCCACAACCAACACATCTTTCTCTTGTCTCTTTCTACCCTTTCCTCTGTCCTATGCTTTAAGCCAACTTATTTTTTTATAACCAATTTCCTCATATATTCTATAACCAATTTCCTCATATATTTATTCTATTTAAGGATACAACCCCTTCCCCTGCAACATACACACAGACTCTGCCTCTAAATGTCCCACCCATTTTTCAGAGTTGCTTTCAAATTCCACATTTATGAAGTATCTTAATCTCACATCTGCTTAGGCAGGGTTTTCCAAACCTACCTACTTTAACTAGAGCTATTGTACCTAATCTGTCCCTTATGTTAGACATTAACTTTTTTTTTGTTGCATTTTTGCATTTTTCCGAAGCTGGAAACGGGGAGGCAGTCAGACAGACTCCCGCATGTGCCCGACCGGGATCCACCCGGCATGCCCACCAGGGGGCGATGTTCTGCCCCTCTGGGGCGTCACTCTGCTGCATCCAGAGCCATCCTAGCGCCTGAGGCAGAGGCCACAGAGCCATCCTCAGCGCCCGGGCCATCTTTGTTCCAGTGGAGCCTTGGCTGTGGGAGGGGAATTCAGCTTAAAAGAGCAAGGCCCTCTGCCTGACCAGGCAGTGGCACAGTGGATAGTGTGTCAGGCTGGGACACAGAGGACCCAGGTTCGAAACCCTGAGGTTGCCGGCTTGAGTGCAGGCTCACCAGCTTGAGGGCAGGGTGGCTGGCTTGAACATGGGATCATAGACATGCTTGGGATCATACCTCTTACTTGAAGCTAAAGATTGCTGCCTTGAGCCCAAGGTCGCTAACTTGAGCAAAGGGTCATTTGCTCTGCTGTAGCCCCCCAGTTAAGGCACATGTGAGACAGCAATCCATGAACAACTAAGATGCTGCAACAAATAATTGATGCTTCTCGACTCTCTCCCTTCCTGTCTGTCTGTCCCTATCTGTCCCTCTCTCTGACTCTCTGTCTCTATCAAAAAAAAAAAAAGCAAGACTCTGCCAGTTTTTCAAATAGTTACAGGAAATATATAAGATATGAGCTGGTTTTGTTAATAATTCTTTAATGTAAAATATCCAGATTTGAATTTGTCTTGTATTTTTTTTAAACCATTTGTTGGTTTGAATCAGGATCTAAGGAAGATTTCTGTGCTGTGATTGATTGCTGCATTTGTGGGGGGGTTGTTTGTTTTAATTTTTTTATTCACTTTTTAGAGAGGAGAGTGACAGAGAGAGAGAGAGAAAGGGGGAGGAGCAGGAAGCATCAACTCCTATATGTGCCTTGACCAGACAAGGTTTTGAACCGGCGACCTTAGTGTTCCAGGTCGACACTTTATCCACTGCGCCATCACAGGTCAGGCTGATTGCTGCATTTGTTAATAAGCCCCTTCGTTTTTATCAGGGTTTCCTCAGCACTATTGACATTTGGGTCCTAATAATTCTTTGTTGTGGGGGACTGACCTGTTCATACAGCAAGATGTTTAGTAATATCTCTGACCTCTGCCCTCTGGATGCTAGTAGCACACCCACCCCAGTAATGACGACAAAAATGGCTCCTGGCACCTAACTTGTGGTGGCACAGTGGATAAAGCGTTGACCTGAATTGCTGAGGTTACCAGCAGTTCAAGACTCCGGGCTTGCCTGTTCAAGGCACATATGGGAGTTGATGCTTTCTGCTCTTTCTCTCTCACTCTCTCTCTCTCTGTCTCTCTCTCCCTCCCTCTTTCTAAAATGAATAAATAAAAAATCTTAAAAAATAATGGTTCCCGGCCTTGCTAAATGTCCACTGGAGGCAAAGTCACCCCAGATTAAAAATCACTGATCTGTAGGTTCTCCCTCTATCTTTCTCGTTTTTCTTGTGGTTTATTTACAAAAGAAACTGAGTGGTTGATCCTGCAGAGTTTACTTCAGTGTGGATTTCACTGATTTCATCCCTGTAGTGTAACTGAACGTCTTCTGTCACCAATTTCCTGTTAATTGGTAGTTGGATTTAGAGACTATCTTCGTTTCAGATTTTTTTGTTTTGTTTGATAAG
The DNA here is from genome assembly GCF_036850995.1 of Saccopteryx leptura. NCBI lineage: Eukaryota > Metazoa > Chordata > Mammalia > Chiroptera > Emballonuridae > Saccopteryx > Saccopteryx leptura. The sequence continues at coordinate 18,019,335 of NC_089511.1, forward strand.
AATACTTCTTCATAGGTAATGTTTTGTTCTTCCATCAGGAGGCATATAATATGTGTGTCTTTTGTAATATTAACAACCATTGATGCTTAATTCATTCCTCAGGGGTCTTTTTTTGTTTTAAAATTATTTATTTTAAATAACAATCTGTGTTCTCCCTTAATAAAGGAAGGGGAGATGGAAGGTGAGGCGGTTGAAGCCATTGTGGAGGAGTCTGAAACTTTTATTAAAGGAAAGGAGAGAAAGACTTACCAGAGACGCCGGGAAGGGGGTCAGGAAGAGGACGCTTGTCACCTACCCCAGAACCAGACTGATGGGGGTGAGGTGGTCCAGGATGTCAATAACAGTGTACAGATGGTAATGATGGAACAGCTGGATCCTACCCTTCTTCAGATGAAGACTGAAGTAATGGAGGGTACAGTTGCTCCAGAAGCAGAAGCTGCTGTGGACGATACCCAGATCATAACCTTGCAAGTTGTAAATATGGAGGAACAGCCCATAAACATAGGAGAGCTTCAGCTTGTTGAAGTACCCGTTCCCGTGACTGTACCTGTTGCTACCACTTCGGTAGATGAACTCCAGGGGGCTTATGAGAATGAAGTGTCTAAAGAGGGCCTTGCAGAAAGTGAACCCATGATATGTCACACCTTACCTTTGCCTGAAGGGTTTCAAGTGGTGAAAGTGGGGGCCAATGGAGAGGTGGAGACGTTAGAGCAAGGGGAACTTCCACCTCAGGAAGATCCTAGTTGGCAAAAAGACCCAGACTATCAGCCACCAGCCAAAAAAACAAAGAAAACCAAAAAGAGCAAACTCCGTTACACAGAGGAGGGCAAGGATGTGGATGTGTCTGTCTACGACTTTGAGGAAGAGCAACAGGAGGGTCTGCTGTCAGAGGTTAATGCAGAGAAAGTAGTTGGTAACATGAAGCCTCCAAAACCAACAAAAATTAAAAAGAAAGGTAAAATGATTTTATCTAGTACACTTTCATAAAACTGATTTGGAATAAAGTACATAATACAGTGCATATCTGGGTTATTTTACATTAAAAAAAAATTTTTAAGATTATGATGTGAGTGCTAGTCTTTTTGGCCAGTCTGAAAATTTTCCCAGATTGACTACTTTTTAAATCCTGAAGAGAATGAAGTAAATGTATTAGTGGCATGAGATAATTATGATATTTGTAGAAATTTAAGATTGGGATTAATCAACACTTTTTAACCCTATAAGTAAGTGTTTTATTTTGCATATAGGTGTGAAGAAGACATTCCAGTGTGAGCTTTGCAGTTACACGTGTCCACGGCGTTCAAATTTGGATCGTCACATGAAAAGTCACACTGATGAGAGACCACATAAGTGCCATCTTTGTGGCAGGGCATTCAGGACAGTCACCCTCCTGAGGAATCACCTTAACACACACACAGGTACTGGATAAGAATGTTGTGGTGGGGAGAGTGTTGGGGACTAGAACATAGTAAAGGGTACAACTTTGGTGTTAAGTATCATCTCAGCTTATTCCAGGGAGAAGTTAAAGAAAAGATTTTTGTTCATTCTTATGGTACTCTTTTTATAATACGGTTTTTTGTTAGCAGATGGACTTAGCTATAAGTAAATGTAAAGAAAACTCAGTGGAAAATAATTCAAATTATATAAGGGTAGTGATCCAGAAAAAGATTATCTATGGTAGTGAACGTGTCATGTTTCCTGAAGACATCACCATTGTGTTGCTAAGGTTTTAACAATAACAAAAAATGACACCAAACATTTCTGGGCAAAAATTGCCAGGTACAATGCTGAGAAACATGAGAAATAGAGGTGAAATTCTACCTTTGTAAAAACCATGGTTTCTGGTTATTTTACCTGAAGGAAGATAGGTAATTCATAATCTCAGAATAGAAGGTTTAAGGCATTATTCTGGCAATTCAAACAATTGTTTATTCATACTCCATACATATTTCAGTATTCTAATACTAGCTTCCCCTTGGCTGTGGTCAGTCCTTGGGGTTACTCAAGTGGAGGGATCTTGCACTGGAGCTCTCTTTAGGCTCTCTTCTGGGCTCTGCACTTTCAGTGTTAGCACTTGGCTCTTAAGTGCTAATAATGAAACTTCTTTCATCCAGTTCTTTCTGCAGAATAGCTTTCCTCTATCCAGATTCTCCACCTTATTTTATATGGTGACTCTTGTTTTTGATTGGATGTGTTGGTTGTCCATTGAACATGATTAAGTGGGTGTTGGCATATAAGCAGTATGCTGTGTATTTGTATATTTTTTGCTAATGGAACTTAATCACTTCATCTTTCATCTTCCTAGTTTCTACTCAGACACTTGATATGTTTGATTCCATAGTTTGAAGATGCTATAAAAGTAGCATATGACTAGATAAAAAACAGCTGGCCCCATGATAGGACTTCCCAAAATGTAGTAGTGCCTTGGTGTGGACACTGTGTCATGGTCTGATCTTCAGCTTTGAAAGTAAGAAATTCAATCTGTCCAGTTACTCAGAGCTGATTTGGCAGGACTAATTCATACTAACCAAACCCTCAAAGGGTCAGATTACATCAGGACATCAGTTTATGGTGAGGAATATACCTTTTAATTTTCTAGATGTAGTTATATTGCATTCTAGGGGGCACTCATACCTATTTCAAGATGCTGTTGCCTGACCAGGAAGTGGTGCAGTGGATAGAGCATCAGACTGGGATGCCGAGGATCCAGGTTCGAGACCTCGAGGTCGCCAGCTTGAGCGTGGGCTCATCTGGTTTGAATTAAAGCTCACAAGCTTGGACCTGAGGTCACTGGCTCAAGCAAGGGGTTACTCAGTCTTCTGAAGGCCCGCAGTCAAGGCACATATGAGAAAGCAATCAATGAACAACTAAGGTGTCGCAATGCGCAACGAAAAACTAATGATTGATGCTTCTCATCTCTGTTCCTGTGTCTGTCTCTGTCTATCCCTCTCTCTGACTCTCTTTGTCTCTGTAAATAAATATATAAAATAAAAAAAGATTTCTTTCTTTGAGAAAAAAAGATGCTGTTGCAACTGAAGCGTGACTTGGTAAGCATGGATCTTGAGCAGAGGGACATTCATGGTCATGTGGTACAACCCAATGAAAATCTCTGTCCCACAGCAGAGTACGCTTCTTTCACTAGACTACGTTATTCATAGACAAGGACTCTATTCTTCATTCCTACTTCTGCATTGGTACTAAAGGAACAAATTGAGCAAATGTAAATTCCTTGGAATTTCTTAGTTATGCTTATACTCCAGTCATACTTCCCTCTCCCTGGTTCCTTCAGGCTCTGGGGGAATCATTTCTGTAGATGGTTGCCTTCATTCATTACATTGTAACTCTTCCTAATGCCATTCTCAGAGGTAGCCTTCCTTTGTTGTCGGTGTTGGTGTTTGGATTACCTTGCTATCTATATCACCCCTTTTCCTGCAGCCCACAATATAACGTTGACCTCTGGTTTCTGAATAATAGTCTATAAAAAGAGCACTCTGTTCTTCTGCCAGCTTTTATCTCCTTAAATTGTCATTATTACCTGGGCATGATGTTTCCAGTGCAATATTCAGAATACAAAGTGGCTAGAAAGAAAAAAATTTCACTGAAGTAATATGGAACATATCGAAAACAGTAAGATTCTTTCAGATTATAGAATTTTAGACATGGATGTTGGAAAATGTTGAAAGTGATCTCTTTAAATAAGGTAATATTATACTACTTTGTAAAGTCTTTGATAAATTCTTTAGAATTCTTTATCAAAACATTTATATAGAAAACAAACTGTTATATTTGTATTTCTTTAAAAAGAAAATATCAGAATATAGACATCCCGATGACTCTATGTGTATAATTATAATACAGGAAGATTTGATATGCAAAAGGATCTCAAGTCAATTAATTATTCTGTGACCTGTACTGGATACAACTTTGAGGTTTAAAGGATGTTCTATATAATCTTTAGCTAGGGTTGAAACAGAGTGGTGTTTCTATTAACTTTAATTTGTAGTGACAGAATATTTACAAAATAAGGATAAAAAATAATTTTGTATTCAAAGGCAGGCTCAAACGGGTAATTAAGAGAAACTAAATGTTTAGCACATGTTTCTAATATCCTGACATTAGTGTTGTCAAGTCAGTCAGTCTCTCTCATATCTTGGAGATAGTCGCGGACTAATGCAGAGTTGATGACATAACCAGGGTCCATTCTAATGCAGCAGTTGACTATGCTCTTGATCTTGTCTTCCTGATAAACCCTCCTTTCTCTTAGGTACTCGTCCTCACAAGTGCCCAGACTGTGACATGGCCTTCGTGACTAGTGGAGAATTAGTGCGGCATCGTCGTTACAAACACACCCATGAGAAGCCATTTAAGTGTTCCATGTGCGATTACGCCAGTGTAGAAGTGAGTGTTGAGCTTTTTGTTGATTCCTGTCTTAAGAAGATCATAATTCCAGTATAAAGATGTCAACTGGGACTGACCTGTGGTGGCGCAGTGGATAAAGCGTCGACCTGGAAATGCTGAGGTTGCCGGTTCGAAACCCTGGGCTTGCCTGGTCAAGGCACATACGGGAGTTGATGCTTCCTGCTCCTCCCCCCTTCTCTCTCTCTCTCTCTCTCTCTCTCTCTCTCTTTCTCTCTCCTCTAAAATGAATAAATAAATAAAATAATTTAAACCTATAAATAAAAAAAAATTAAAAAAAAAAAAAGATGTCAACTGCCCAAACTGATTTAAGATGTGATAGAAAATCTTATTAGATTATTAACCCATTAAAAAAGAGCACTAGTTCCAGGTGTCATTACAGGTAATTTCTATCAAACTTCACAGAAATAAATAACTATACCCAGAGCATTTAAAAATGAAAGAGTTATTACCTTTATTATTTGAGACTACCTGTTATCAAAACTGAGTAAGGATACTGCCAAAAAAGGTAACTGTCTTATTCTCACAGAAAAGCAAAAATTCTAGCCCTAGCCAGGTAACTTAGTTGATTAGAACATTGCCTAATATGCCATGGTGGCCTCACCTGTGGTGGCACAGTGAATAAAGCATTGATGTAGAACCCTGAGGTCGTCAGTTTGAAACGCTGGACATATGGAGATGATGCTTCCTGCTGCTCTCTCTCTCTTTCTTTCTCTCTCTCAAAATGAATAAATAAAATCTAAAAATACATATATATATATCGCTTCTCGGCCTTTTGGCTAAGATCAAGTGTAAAAATACATATATATATGCCAAGGTTGTGAGTTTGATTCCCAATCAAGGCACAAACAAGAATTAATCAATGACCTGACCAGTAATGGCACAGTGTATAGAATATTGATCTAGGATGCTGAGGTCCCAGATTTGAAACCCTAAGGTCACCAGCTTGAGTGTGAGATCATCATCATGATCCCATGGTCACTGGCTTGAGCCCAAAGGTTGCTGGCTTAAAGCCCCAGGTCACTGGCTTGGCTGGAGCCACACACACACCCTTTTCCCTGTCAAGGCACGTATGAGAAGCAATCAGTGAACAGCTAAAGTGCAGCAACTGTGAGTTGATACTTCTCATTGCTCACCCTTCCTGTCTCTGTCCCCCTCCCCTTTTTCTCTCATGTGCAAAAAGCATAAAATAAAAATTAAAAGAATTAACCGCCTGACCTGTGGTGGAGCAGTGGATAAAGCGTGAACTTGGTGTATTGAGGTCGCTAGTTCAAAACCCCGACATGCTGGGTCAAGGCACATACAAGAAGCAACTACTACAAGTTGATGCTTCCTGCTCCTCCCCCAATCTTTATTCCCCCCCCCAAAAAAAATCAATAAAATCTTTTTTTTAAGGTGAGAGGAGGAGAGATAGTGAGGCAGACTTCTGCATGCATTGCAAGCTGGATCAACCCAGCAACTCCATCTTGGGCCAGTGCTCAAGTACCGTCGGAAACTATTTTTAGCTCCTGAGGCTGATACGCTCTGCTTCGAGGGAGCTATCCTCAGAGCCCAGGGCTGTGCTTGAAAGAATCAAATTGAGCCACTGGCTGTGGGAGGGGAATAGAGAAAGAAGGGAAGAGGGAGGTGGGAACAAGCAGATAGTTGCTTTTCCTATGTGCAATTGAGCCTGGGACGTTCATATGCCAGGCCAATGCTCTATCCACTGAACCACCAGCCAGGGCCAAATAAAAGCTTTTTATTTTTTTATTTATTTTTTTAAATGAATCGTTATTTATTTATTTTTAAATTTTATTTATTCATTTTAGAGAGGAGAGAGAAAGGGAGAGAGACAGAGACAGAGAGGGAGAGAGAGAGGAGAGAGACAGAGAGAGAAGGTGGGGAGGAGCTGGAAGCGTCAACTCCCATATGTGCCTTGAACAGGCAAGCCCAGTGTTTCGAACCGGCGACCTCAGCATTTCCAGGTCGACGCTTTATCCACTGCGCCACCACAGGTCAGGCCAAATAAAAGCTTTTTAAAAACAATGAATGGCCTGACCTGTGGTGGCACAGTGGATAAAGCGTCGACCTGGAAATGCTGAGGTCGCCGGTTCGAAACACTGGGCTTGCCTGTTCAAGGCACATATGGGAGTTGACGCTTCCAGCTCCTCCCCCCTTCTCTCTCTGTCTCTCCTCTCTCTCTTTGTCTTTCCCTCTCCTCTCTAAAATGAATAAATAAAAAAATTAAAACAAAACAAAACAATGAATGGACCCTGGCTGGTTGGCTCAGTGGTAGAGCGTCGGCCTGGCATGCAGGAGTCTGGGTTCAATTCCCGGCCAGGGCACACAGGAGAGACGCCCATCTGCTTCTCCACCCCTCCCCTTCTCCTTCCTCTCTGTCTCTTCCCCTCCCACAGCCAAGGCTCCATTAGAGCAAAGATGGCCCGGGCACTGAGGATGGTTCCATGGCCTCTGCCTCAGGCGCTAGAATGACTCTGGTTACAACAGAGCATCGCCCCCTGGTGGGCATGCCAGGTGGATCCCGGTCGGGCACATGCCAGGAGTCTGTCTGACTGCCTCCCCGTTTCCAACTTCAGAAAAATAAAAAAAAAAGAAAAGAAAAAAAATAAAACAATGAATGCATGAATGGGTAGAGCAACAAATAAGTGTTTTCCTCTGACTTTTTTTTTATTGAGGTTTCATAACATTTTAAATTTTTTGTTACTGATTTTAGAGAGAGGAGAGGGAGAGAGAGAAAGGAGGATAAAAGCAGAAGTATCAACTCGTATTAGTTGCTTCTCGGTATATGCCTTGATCGGGCAAGCCCGGGGTTTCGAACCTGCAACCTCAGCATTCCAGGTCAACACTTTATCTGCTGTACCACCACAGGTCAGGCTCCCTCTCTCTCCCCCTTCCGCTTTCTCTCTCTAAAATCAATAAAAATTTGCCCTGGCCAGATAGTTCAGTTGGTTAGAGCATCATCTGGATATACAGAGGTTGCCAGTTAAATCCCCAGTCAGGACACATACAAAAACAGATTGATGTTTCTATCTCTCTTTCTCTCTCCCTCTTCCTCTCTCTAAACTCAGTAAATAAATGTAAATTTAAAACAATTTTTTTTTAAATTTTAAGTAAAATTATTTTAAAAATCAAAATTAGTAATATATTTTTTAAATAACTGATTATTAAATGGAGTGTATCTAAAATGCAAGGGTAGTTCAACAAAGGAATATATTGGTGTGTACGACATTGAGAGATTAAAAAAAAAAATATGGCCCTGGCCAGGTAGTTTAGTTGGTTAGAGCATCATCCTGAAATGCTAAGGTTGTAGGTTCGATCCCCTGTCAGGGCACATACAGGAACAGATCATTGTTTCTTTTTCCCCCCCTTCCTTTGCCCTCCCTCCTGCCCACCCTCCCTTCTTCTCTTTCTAAAATTAATAAATTAAAAAAGAAAAAGAACTGTCTCTGGCCAGTTGGCTCACTAGATAGAGCATTGGCCCTGTGTATGGATGCCCCAGGTTCAATTCCCAGTTAAGGCACACAGGAGAAGTGACCATCTGCTTCTGTCCCCCTCCCTTTCCCCTGTCTCCCTCCTCCCCTCCTACAGCCTGTGGCTTGATTAGTTAGAGCATCAACCCTGGTGCTGAGGATAGCTCTTTGGTTGGCATATAAGCCTCAGGCACTAAAGATAGCTCGGTTGATTCAAGCATCGACCCAAGACAGGGTTGCTCGGTGGATCCCAGTTGGGGCACATGTGGGAATCTATCTCACTATCTCCCCTTTTCTCACTTAAAAAACAAAAAAACAACAAAAAAAGGCCTGACCAGGCAGTGGCGCAGTGGATAGAGCGTGGGACTGGGATGCAGAAGACCCAGGTTCGAGACCCCGAGGTCGCCAGCTTGAGCGCGATCTGGTTTGAGCAAAAGCTCACCAGCTTGGACCCAAGGTCGCTGGCTCTAGCAAGGGGTTATTTGGTCTGCTGAAGGCCCGCGGTCAAGGCACATATGATAAAGCAATCAATGAACAACTAAGGTGTCGCAACGAAAAACTGATGATTGATGCTTCTCTCTCTCTCCGTTCCTGTCTGTCTCTATCTATCCCTCTCTCTGACTCTCTCTCTGTCCCTGTAAAAAAAAAATAAGATTTAGAGGTGAACTGAACAATAGAAAGCATCTGATATGTGAAGAAAACAATTTTTTTAAAAGGCAAACAACACAACTTGATTCTAAATTTCAACCAGAATAGTAAATATGAATAATTAAGAAAAATATGAAAAAAGAATGAGGGGGTTGTGCTATTGAATATTGTAAATCCATGTAGTAAATTAAAATAGTTTGATATTGGAGCAGAAATAAATAACTTGTTGGGACAGAATAGTCTTATGCATATACAAATTTAATGTGTAATAATTAGGCACATCCTGGAAAGAGATTTATTCAGTAATGCAGTTGGAACCATTGTTGTTATGAAAATGTGCTATGTTGCACTTAGGAGTGTAAGGATTTTTTATTGTTAAAATTGAAATACTTTTTCAATTTTTCAAGTCATACATTAGTGAGTGTTCAAAACACTTTGTAGTATCAAGTTTGAAAGTCACTGTTTTGGCCTGACCTGTGGTGGCTCAGTGGGATAAAGCGTCGACCTGGAACACTGAGGTCGCCGGTTCAAAACCTTGGGCTTGCCCGGTCAAGGCACATATAGGAGTCGAAGCTTCCTGCTCCTCCCCCTTCTCTCTCTCTCTGACTCCTCTCTCTAAAAAATCAATAAATAAAATATTTTTAAAAAAGAAAAAAAAGAAAGTCACTGTTTTGTTGGAAAGGTACCCATAGAAGATGGAAAGTATAGTCAGTAGTGAGGAAGGTTAAATGAGAGGCCCCTGAAGCCTGGCCCACCTGGGAAGTGCTGATGATGGGAAAGAGGCAGGGGCTGCTGGTTCGAAACCCTGGGTTTGTACAGTCAGGGCACATAGTCAAGCAACTAAAGTGAAGCAACTATAAGTTGATATTTCTCACTCCCCACCCCCTCTGTAAAATCAATAGATAAAATCTTTTTTAAAAAACATGGTTGGCCCTGGCCAGTTGGCTCAGTGGTAGAGCATCGGCCTGGCGTGCAGGAGTCCCAGGTTCGATTCCCAGCCAGGGCACACAGGAGAAGCGCCCATCTGCTTCTCCACCCCTCCCCCTCTCCTTCCTCTCTGTCTCTCTCTTCCCCTCCCGCAGCCGAGGCTCCATTGGAGCAGAGTTGGCCCGGGCACTGGGGATGGCTCTGTGGCCTCTGCCTCAGGCGCCAGAATGGCTCTGGTTGCAACAGAGCAATGCCCCGGGTGGGCAGAGCATCGCCCCCTGGTGGGCAGAGCATCGCAGCCTGGTGGGCGTTCCGGGTGGATCCCTGTCGGGCGCATGCGGGAGTCTGTCTGACTGACTCCCCTTTCCAACTTCAGAAAAATACAAAAATTAAAAAAATTTAAAAAAACATATGCTTATTCATTTGGATTCAAAATTTGGAAGAAAATTGATCTGTAAATAAGCATGTATTATTTTTAAACTATTATGGAAAAATTCAAACATAAAAGTAGGTAGAATAGTGCCTGTATAATACACCCCCATGTTCCTATCATCTAGCTTTCACAGTTATTAATGACCAGTTCTTGACTCCGGTTTATGCCCCTGAACGTTTACCGTCTTCCCTTGGGTTATGATGTGAATTTGAGAAGCAAAGATTACAAATGAGGAAGAAATACTCTCTTTTAGACTTTCTTTATTCCGAATCTCAGTGCCCAAAAGCTAAGCTTTTGTGCCTAATCCACAGCACTCACAGTACAGTCTGTGCTAATTGAAGTCTAAGGGGTTTGGTTGCTTTGTGTTTCAGGTCAGCAAATTAAAACGTCACATTCGTTCTCATACTGGAGAACGTCCGTTCCAGTGCAGCTTGTGCAGTTATGCCAGCAGGGACACGTACAAGCTGAAAAGGCATATGAGAACCCATTCAGGTAGGACTTCTGCCCTCCTTGATGTATCAATGAACTGCTTTTCAGTGGATCCCATTGGCACTCTGTGAACCACCACATGCCCATGTTGCTTACCGGAATCAAAGCTGGCATGAAAGTATATAATTGATGAGTGCTTCTCTGGCATATCTTCTGATTTCGTTGCTCTGAATAAACGTTGGAGAATGGAAAGTTTTTACTGTTGAAGTCTGGGTAGACTACCTAACCCAGCTCGCTCAGTTTTTCTAAGAACTCCTTTCTTAAAAGAAAAACCTACCTATATAGGTCCACCATTCTTCCCATTGCTCTCCCCCAAAGGTAAGCATTGCTGTAGGAACTAGTTCTCTTTCTAATATATACGACTCAGTGGCAGAGCTGGGCAGAGCAAAGGTGGCAGCAGCAGTTTATGACTTGTTTGCCATCTCTGAATATAGGTATGAGCCAGTCAGTGGGCCTGAGCTTTGGCCTTTCTCAGTAAGACCTGTCGATTCTCTGTGGCTTTGCCTTATGAATTACTGCCATCTGAATTACCGTCCAATTAAATGACAGTATTTAGTCATTTCATCTGATTTATTCACTCTGTATTTGCTTTTAAGGGGAAAAACCTTATGAATGTTATATTTGTCATGCTCGATTTACCCAAAGTGGTACCATGAAGATGCACATTTTACAGAAGCACACAGAAAATGTGGCCAAATTTCACTGTCCCCACTGTGACACTGTCATAGCCCGAAAAAGTGATTTGGGTAAGTAAATTAGTGACAAAAAATACTTTGAAGGATTTCTGAAAATATGAAGATCTTAAGAAAAACTTTTTCTGACTTATATAAGTTTGTGTATGTGAATGGCCTGCCACTTAATAAAGGCCATTGCTTAGCTGCTTTTTTTTCCCTCTTTTTTTCTTTTACTACAGTCAGGCCACAAGATTGTTTCCTGAATGTAGCTCATTTATAAGTTAACGGGAGCCAATGAGAGGAAACAGTAATGTACTTTTAATTAGTAGCCATAATGTAAAAGTCCGTAGATAGGCAAGTGACATGGTAGAATTCAAACTAAGGTCAGTCTGCTTTGCATTGTACTTTCTCTAGGTAATTAGGCCGGTTTTTTGGTAACATAACTACATTTCTGCACATAATTAAATGAGACTTTATATAAATATAGAGGCAAAATTTAGCAGTAGAAATTTTAGTATGACTTACACTTAAAGATATGATCACCTGGATTTCTCCCTTTGTTTTTCTTATTTAAAAGATTTTAAAACTATTGCCCCAGTCTGCTCTTTGTCCTTGAAAATAATTCTTACATTTTGATATTTAGATAAATTATGGTACTTTACAAACTGTCTATTACTTTATAAATTGCCTAGAAGCTGGCAAACAGTAGTAGTTTGACTTCTTTACTCTTTTGATCTTCACAACGACCATATACATGTATTCTAGCTTTACAGCTGATAAACCCAAGGCTCAGACAAGTGTCTTGATCAAAAGCTACACAGCATAGCTTATGAGTAGCAAAGCTGGGCTTGAGTCCTCAAAAGTTATTTCTCGTATTGGGGGGGAATTATAAGTACCCAGGTCAAATCAGGAACATAGATTTAAAGGCATTGTCCTTTGAGAAATAAACGTTAATTAGTCACTTTGTGACATAAGAAAGCCTAGGCTTTGGAGACAGACCTACTCGAGTCAAGATTCACTTCCAAATACTTACTGCTCTGAGCCATTTTTTTCCCTCAGTCGAATCAGGAATAATACCTACCTTACAGGACTGTTATTACAAGTATTTAATAAGAATACTATATATGAAAGAAAGTCTTTTACTTATTGGTTAGATCTCTATCAGAGGACCAGAGGGGAAAGTTGAAGCTTTATAATTATTTGAAATATATGTGTATATAAAAGGTCTTCAAACAGTGAACATGGGTAGTGAGTTAAAAAGTCAACCATTCCTTCCCTTACCTCATTTCTATTACCTAGAGTTGGACATCTTTTTTTTTTTTTTTTTTTTTTTTTGGAGTTGGACATCTTTAAGTTTGATATATTACCTTCGTTGAATCAGATTGGTAGCACCATAAATTCGTGATCCTAAATGCAGTTGGGCTCCCATTGCTCCTAGCCAGTCTAACTCTTTGTCCTTGTCAAACTCTCCTCAGTGAGTTTGTTCATTGATTCATATTCTATATATATGTTTGGATGACTGCTGTGTGGGAGGGACCATGACAGTTAGGTAAATCACCCTTATTTTCTTTAAACCTCTAATCTTTTTCCCCTTTTCTCTGTCTCTCTGGTCTCAACAAGTGACCTCTTTGCCTGCTTAACAAAGTTAAGGCAGCAGGTTGAAACTTCAAATTATCAAACCTACCTGCATCTACATTTATCCGCTTTCCCACCTGCTACTAGAGAGTTGGTGTTATTCTTCTTGTCCTTGGTCTTTCCCTTTGCTTGGTCTCTCTCTCTTTGCATTTGCCTTGATCCCACTCTCCTGTCTTCTCGGCAGCCTTTACACCATCAGTATTGTCTTTGTACCTTCATCTTTACATTCTCACTCCTTGATCTTTCACTGTACCTCTAAGCATGCTTACATCTCTCTTGTCTTTAAGAAAATGACTTTCCCTTCTAGGTTTAATTACAACCTCCTTCCTAACCAACCCTCACACCCTCTGTTCCACAGCTCCTAATTTCCCTCCCATCTGGCTTATTCCCCGTCACTCTGTAAAGTGGCTCTTGCTAAGATCACTAATGACACCACATTGCAGAATGTAGGGAACATTGCACGCATCTCCCTTGATCTCTTAGCATAGGGTTCGGGAACCTATGGCTCATGAGCCAAATGTGGTTCTTTCAATGGCTGCATCTGGCTCACAGATAAATCTTTAATTTAAAAAAATAACTTTAAAAATATAAAACATTCTCATGTATTACAATCCGTTCATTTCCTACTGCTCATGTTTATGGTTGTGGGTGGCTGGAGCCAATCACAGCTGTCCTCCGGGACAACACCAAATTTTTATTGGATAATGTGTAATGTACATGGGTCATTGTATGGCTCTCATGGAATTACATTTTAAAATATGGGGCATTCATGGCTCTCTCAGCCTAAAAGGTTCCTGACCTGTCTTAGCACCATTCTTTGTAGTGGACTGTGCCCTCCTCCTTAAAACACTTTTTCCCCTTAGCTTCCATGACACTACTTCCTGTTAGCTTTCTTATTTCTCTGACTGTTGCTTCTCAACTTTCCTCTTATTTTAGTAACTTTTTCCTCTCACTGGCCTTAACTGTTAGATTTCTTAAAACATGACCTGTAGGCCCTGGCCAGTTGGCTCAGTGGTAGAGCGTCAGCCTGGCATGCAGAAGTCCCGGGTTCAATTCTCGGCCAGGGCACACAGGAGAAGCACCCATCTGTTTCTCCAACCCTCCCCCTCTCCTTCCTCTCTGTCTCTCTTCCCCTCCTGCAGCGAGGCTCCATTGGAGCAAAGATGGTCCGGGCGCTGGGGACCTTGGCCTCTGCCCCAGGCGCTAGAGTGGCTCTGGTCGCAACAGAGCGTCGCCCCCTGGTGGGCAGAGTGTCGCCCCCTGGTGGGCGTGTTGGGTGGATCCCGGTCAGGCGCATGCAGGAGTCTGACTGTCTCTCCCCGTTTCCAGCTTCAGGGAAAAAAAAAACAAAACACATGACCCGTAATCATCCATTCTTTAAAAAAAGATTGATTTTGGAGAGAGAGGAGAGGAGAGACAGACAGACAGAAACATTGATCTGTTCCTGTATGTGCCCCAACCAGGGATTAAAACCACAACTTTTGCCTCTCGGGATGCTCCAGCCAAGGCCATTCTTTACTTTTTGCTTAGTGATTTCATCAGCTCCCATGATCTCACTCAAATTCTAACTCCTAAATTTATGTTCCTACGAGTTAGGCTTATATTACTGTTCCTTGCCATCCTTTGCCCTACTTTAATATCATGGGCATTCCAAATTCATTATGTCCAAAACTGAATCCTTTTTTTTTTTTGTATTTTTCTTAAGTTGGAAACCGGGAGACAGTCAGACAGACTCCCGCATGCGCCCAACCTGGCATGCCCACCAGGGGGCAATGCTCTGCCCATCCGGGGCGTCGCTCTGTTGCTACCAGAGCTACTCTAGCGCCTGAGGCAGACAGAGGCTATGGAGCCATCCCCAGCGCCCGGGCCATCCCTGCTCCAATGGAGCCTTGGCTGCGGAAGGGGAAGAGAGAGACAGAGAGGAAGGAGAGGGGGAGGGGTGGAAAAGCAGATGGGCACTTCTCCTGTGTGCCCTGGCCGGGAATCGAACCTGGGACTCCTGCACGCCAGGCCGACGCTCTACCACTGAGCCAACTGGCCAGGGCCTCAAAACTGAATCTTGAAATCCCCTTGACCACCCCTCATCCCAAAAACACACACAGCTTGGGCTTCAGCCTTCATCTACTGTTCCTTGTCTCAGTAAATGGCCCCCTATCTGCTTGGTTTTCTAAGCCAGAAACCAGGCTATTATCCCTGACACCCACCTTACTTTTTGCACTCTGTATGTATCACTAAATCCTGCTGGTTCAATTTCGTAGATCTCTCATCAGTTCTCTCCCTTCCTTCCATTTCCGTTGCCATTACCCTTGTTCAAACCACCATCTTCTCTCACCTGTCCTGTTTTAGCATCTTAACTGTTCTCCCCACATCTGTTGTTGTTCCTCCTTTTAATCCATTTTCTGTATAGCAGTAATTATTTTAAGAATTAAAAGGAAATGTGTTAACTTGTTGAAATGCTTGTTTGTGTTTTCACAAGTTAGACTGGGATTTATATTTTGCTTTCAGGTGTCCACTTGCGAAAGCAGCATTCCTATATTGAGCAAGGCAAGAAGTGCCGATACTGCGATGCCGTGTTTCATGAGCGCTATGCCCTCATCCAGCATCAGAAGTCACACAAGAATGAGAAGCGCTTTAAGTGTGACCAGTGCGATTATGCTTGCAGACAGGTAGAGACTCAGAGTTTGAAAGCAGTTGATGCCACATGGATGTCAGGTTTCAACAGAGGACTCTTACATACTTTATATGTTGGCTATTTTTAAGAATAATATTTTCAAACTATGATTTACGAGGGATGTCACCAAAAATCCTGTTGATTGTATCTCAGTCTCCAGCTGATGTTTTATTCAGTCACAACTTACCCATTCCACCCCCACCTCAGGCAGACAACTCACTTCTTTCTCATAACTGGGAATTAAGTTCAGGACTGAGAGAAGGGAAGAATCTGGTCCTAGAGCCGAACACTTGGGAACGAGCTAGAGCAGGGGTCCCCAAACTACGGCCCTCGGGCCGCATGCGGCCCCCTGAGGCCATTTATCCGGCCCCCGCCACACTTCCGGAAGGGGCACCTCTTTCATTGGTGGTCAGTGAGAGGAGTACAGGATGCGGATGCTGTGCTCCTGGAGTACTGTATGTGGCGGCAGCGCAAAGCCAAAAGCAGGCCCATAGTTCCTATTGAAATACTGATCAATTTGTTGATTTAAATTTACTTCTTCTTTATTTTAAATATTGTATTTGTCCCCATTTTGGTTTTTTAGTTTAAAATAGGTATGTGCAGTGTGCATAGGGATTTGTTCATAGTTTTTTTTTATAGTCCGGACCTCTAATGGTCTGAGGGACAGTGAACTGGCCTGGCCCCCTGTGTAAAAAGTTTGGGGACCCCTGAGCTAGAGAATCAGCACCCCCAAGATTGCGCATTATCTGCTTGGGATTCATGGAAGCAGTTTGGCACCCCAGTAAAGAGCAGTGTGTGCTTCCAACAAGCCTAGATCCCAGGGAAAGAAAACCCTGTTGGCCACATTGGCACAGGTGGTAGTTGGGGTTGCCCGGTGACAGGCTCTGAAGCCTCTTTTCCACCCGCTCTCTTTCAGGAGAGGCACATGATCATGCACAAGCGCACCCACACCGGGGAGAAGCCTTATGCCTGCAGCCACTGCGACAAGACCTTCCGTCAGAAACAGCTCCTCGACATGCACTTCAAACGCTATCACGACCCCAACTTTGTCCCTGCGGCCTTTGTCTGTTCTAAGTGTGGAAAAACGTTCACACGCCGGGTAAGAGTCGGCTTTATATCCTCTTATGGTTCTTAATATCGTGTTCGCCTGACCTGTGGTGGCACAGTGGATAAAGCGTCGACCTGGAAATACTGAGGTCGCCAGTTCAAAACCCTGGGCTTGCCTGGTCAAGGCACATATGGGAGTTGATGCTTCCTGCTCCTCCTTTCTGTCTGTCTGTCTCTCTCTCTCTCTCTAAAATGAGTAAATAAAAAATATTTTAATATCGTGTTCTTGGTCTGCTGCTGCTAAGCAGGGCAGGTCTTCCCACTGCGGTAATAAACGTAGCGGTGCTCTGTCCTTTGGGAAGGGGCAGTCATCCCCACTTCAAGGTGTGTCCATGTGTGACCCCATCGCTGATGGGGAATGCCCTAACAGGTGTGTTCTCTGTCTTCCTTCGGGACCGTGTTGGTTGGTCAGGTCTGCACAGGACAGGGAGCTGGGCTCCTCCTGCTTACAGGCTGCTAAACCCTCCACTCGGGGCTAGCCTCATCTTCAGAGGGACTCTCTTCCTTCTATCTCTCCCTCCTCTCTCCCTCACTTCCCCTTCCAAAGCCTCCCCCTCCAGAGGGAGTCCATTTCTCCTGAGAAGAGCATGTTTAGGACATACTGTAGCAGACATTTAGACTTACTATAGATACTTCATTTTGTATTTTATTACACTAAAATAAAGAGAACTGCCAATGCTGATACCTATTTTTTTAGTAATGTGAAAGAGGATTTGTTCCTTTTGTTAGAATACCATGGCAAGACATGCTGATAACTGTGCTGGTCCGGATGGTGTAGAAGGAGAAAATGGAGGAGAAACAAAGAAGAGTAAACGTGGAAGGAAAAGAAAGATGCGCTCTAAAAAAGAAGACTCCTCCGACAGTGGTGAGTGACTTGTTTGTTGGTTCGGTTGCACGGGGCGGATTTTGTTGCCTGGTTTGTGTACAGATATGCTGGGACATAGAAGTAGGCAGGCACTCTTCCTTGAAACTGCTAATCTTCCTAATGTGTATATATATGTATATATATATATAACAGCAGTCAGTTTGTTTCGGGGCAGTTTTTTTTCTTTTTTTCTCATAGCATTCTAGAAATTGCTTAATAATACCGTATATGTTGTGTTTATTTAAAGGCAAAGCAAAATTAATGTCTTGATTCAGTTGACCCAGATTAGTGATATTTTAAGGCCAGCAGAGTTTCTTTTCTATGTTCATAACTTTTACATTTAGGAAGCTGGTCTAGATTTGAGCAATGAATCTAATGGACTTGAAGAAGGTTGCTTAAGCATCTTGATCAACTTCTGGTTTGACTGCCTCTGTCAGCCTAGCCTTGAGATGTGTTGATCAAATTCGTGAAGGTCAGCCTTTCTCTTCCTTCCTTAATATCTCCATTTATGATTTAAAACTTGCCTGACCTGTGGTGGTGCAGTGGATAAAGCATCAACCTGGAACGCTAAAGTTGCCAGTTCGAAACCCTGTGTTTGCCTGGTCAAGGCACGTATGGGAGTTGATGTTTCCTGCTCCTCCCCCTTTCTCTCTCTCTCTCTCTCTCTCTCCTCTCTAAAATGAATAAAATCTTTAAAAATTTAAAAATATATAAAATAAATAAAACTTTGTCTATTTTCCTACCATTGTTGCTCTCTGGGGTATTTTTGCCTTTCTAATCATGAAATCCAAGCAGAAGGTATGCTTTGAGGTGTTAGACTCATGAAGAAGGAGGGAGAACAGCAGTGTTGGTAATGTGGGAGTCACATTTAAGGATATAAATTTGTTCCGAAGTGTCAGGTTCTATAGTTTGGGTACTTGGGCTGCTGGC
Organism: Saccopteryx leptura; assembly: GCF_036850995.1. Classification (NCBI taxonomy): domain Eukaryota; kingdom Metazoa; phylum Chordata; class Mammalia; order Chiroptera; family Emballonuridae; genus Saccopteryx; species Saccopteryx leptura. Next base: position 18,037,600 of record NC_089511.1, read on the forward strand.
ACCCAGTTGAAAAGGCACATCTGTGACTTTTTGGAGAAGAATGACAGGTGTTTTATTTGGGAGCACGCAGTTCTCCAGAAGCAGCATCAGACAGGGTTACAGATCGTGCCTCATGTATTTCTAAGGATTCCTCATTTTGTCTCCTCTGTTACTTGTAATAGAAACAGTGGGAAGGCAAATGAAATTTTTGAAAATTGAGTATATTAAAGAACTTTAGTCACATTATTGGTTTTATTTTAAAACTTGTTCATAAAAGCACTAGGTTTTTTATATTTAGATCTGTAAGAAGGTTCCTTTAATTTTTGTTTATTTTAGCAAAACCTCCATTTTTCTATTCAGAACTTGAGATTTTTCTTGGAGGGGCATCCAGTAAGCATAAGAGTAATTTATTTTTGCTGCAAAGTGTATTTTAAGCAGTATCTTTTTCAGTCTCTAAGTGAATAACCTCTAAAATATCAGTGTGCTTAATTTTTATAAAAGCACACACCACTCTCTACTAAGAAACTACCTGTGTGGGACCCCCTTGTTGGTCTAAGAGAGTGTGTGCACTGCTGGGAGGTGCCCAGGAATGTCCGAAGGCCCAAGTGTACCTAGAGGACCACAGAGAACCTTGAGCTTGCCGGTTCCCGCAGTGCCCTTAGTTGCAGGGCTTTGTTCTGTCACAGATGTTGTCCCTTCTTTCCCATGGCACTGCTCCATGGGTCAGTCCCTGATTGTACTTCACTAGAAGCAGCTTTTAGCTGAAGAGTCCCTAATATGTTTCTTCTATAATTCCCCCTTTTGTCTTCTACACTGCTGGTTTGTAGAGCAGTTTGGCTCTGGGTCTCATGCCTAGTACAAGTGTTCCCTGCCACCCCCAAAGTCTGGGCTTTCCGTCTCTGCTTTCAAAGGCCAGTCATTTGTTCTCTCCCAGTAGTTTCGCCTGTTGGCCATCTTCAGAGTCTGACCAGCAGAGTCTACCTCTGTTTTCAAGGGTTTTGCCAAAATTTCTCCAAGCTAATAAACTTTTAACCCTATTAACCTTTTTGTGCACTTTCTCCCCCAAGTTCTAACCTAATTTATTTAGTTTTCTAGGCATTGGGCCAACTTAGGCAATAGGGGTTCAAATAAGTTCAGTAGGAAGTTCTGGACACACTGCCTTGTTCCAGTGTGTTCCCCACATTTCACCTAGGAGTTTATTCACTTCATAATAAGGCATTTTTGTCCTGAAGATTAGGCATTTACCCTCAGATTGCTAAATTTAATCATTTGGTTCCAGAAAAAAGGAATGTGCTTGTCCCCTGTGCTTCCTGGAGGAAGGCAGGCAGGGAGTGTTTTGTGCAGTGGCGGTGAGGGGGCGGTAACAAGAGCTCTTCCGCTGCCTGCAGGGCTGGGCAAGCAGAACAGCCCCAAATTGGGGTCAGAGGTTTGATTGCCACTTGCTGTGCCTTAACTGTGCCTTACAAATCACTTAGCTTCTTGCTTTTTCTATAAAATGAGGGTAACAACCCTTACTAAATAAGTAATGAAGCCTAAACGGTTTAATGGAGAAATCTTCAATTGTGGTATACGGTGGGCAATACAGCTGTGTTATGTAGTAGAGTGTCACAAAGCATGATTACTTGGGTTATCTCAGCTTTTTGACCTTCAGATCACTAGTAAATAGGTTGGGAGCTTTAAAAATTATATAAGGACACTGAGGTCCAGTGTGGTCATTGTCATAGGTCTCAGAGAGAATAAGAGATCTGGGGCTCAAAGCTGTGTATCAGTCTCCTCATCAATATTTCTTCTTCAGTAGTCTCCTCTCTCTTTGTGTGATTATGGCATTAGGGACAAAGTAAGGGAGTTAAGAATGACCCTTTGGATCTGGTATTTAAATTAAGCTGGGAATTAGATTAAGTACACGAACTTGGTCTTTAAAAAGTCCATAGCCCTGGCTAGATTGCTTCGTTGGTTAGAGTGTCGCCCTAAAGTGCAGAGGTTGCCAGTTTGATCCCCGATCGGAATAAACTGATATTCTCTCTCTTTCTCTCTCTCTCTCCCCCTCTCCTCTCTTCCTTCTCTCATTAAAATCAATGAATTTTTTTAAAAAGCTCGTCAATAATAGTCATCAAGGAATTCTTTGCTGTTCATCCTAGTGAACAGGACCTCACAGTGCATCAGGACCTTCTGTCTTGCCCCTTGGCACACACCCATACCCACTCAGAGACAACAGGACCACAGCTTCAAGAGTCCATCTCAGGCTTAATGTCTTGCTTTATTGTATAGTGGATAGAGAGAATATTTATTTTATTTATTTTTTTGCGAGAGAGACAGGAAGGGAGAGAGATGAGAAGTATCAACTCGTGATTGCGACACTTTAGTTATTCATTGATTGCTTTCTCATATGTGCCTTGATGGGGGAGGGGGGGATTCTACCAAGCCAGTGACCCCTTGCTCAAGACGGCAACCATGGGGTCATATCTGATCCCACATTCAAGACAGCGACCCCACACTCAAGCTGGTGACCTTGGGGTTTCAAACCTGAGTCCTTCATGTCCTAGAGTGACGCTCTAGCCACTGTGCCACTGCCTGGTCAGGCTGTTTTATTTTCAACTTAAACACTGTGTGTGTGTGTGTGTGTGTGTGTGTGTGTGTGTGTGTGTGTGTGTGAGTGTGTGACAGAGACAGAGAGAAGGACAGATAAGGACAAACAGACAGGAAGAGAGAGAGATGAGAAGCATCAATTCTTTGTTGCGGAACCTAATTTGTTCATTGATTGCTTTCTCATATGTGCCTTGACCGGGAGCTACAGCAGACTGAATGACCCCTTGCTCAAGCCAGCGACTTTAGACTCAGTCTGGGTCTTGCTCAAACCAGATGAGCCCATGCTCAACCCGGCAACCTTGGGGTTTCGAACTTGGGTCCTCCATATCCCAGTCTGACGCTCTATCCACTGTGCTACCGCCTGGTCAGGCTAAACACTATTTTTGTGGTTTTGTTATATGATTGGCATAGGTGGTGTTACCTTTAAGATTTGAAACTCAATATTCTGATGTCTAAAGCTAAAGAAAAATACTCAATCTGCATAAAATATGATTAACTAGTCAAGTTCATTTACTTATTCATTCTGCTGCAATACCAATATTCTGTTATGGCTGATAGCAAAAATTTCAGCAAAAGCATTTTTAAAATAAGCTTTTAACAATGAAAACAAATACATACCTAATCTTCACAGAGTTTGTGATTATTTGTGTAAATTTTTTCTTCCCCCCCCTGTTCTCCCTGATTTCATGAGAAGAAAATGCTGAGCCAGACCTGGATGACAATGAGGATGAGGAGGAACCTGCCGTGGAAATTGAACCTGAGCCAGAGCCTCAGCCTGTGACCCCGGCCCCACCACCCGCCAAGAAAAGAAGAGGACGCCCCCCTGGCAGAACCAACCAACCCAAACAGAACCAGCGTAGGTTACTTGTCTCAGCTCAGGACCTGGCTAGCATCCTCTCCCAGCATGTGAGGAAGCCAGGCAGGTCCTGTTCTTTGAGAAGATGGGAATGAAGCCATTAGAACAAGTTATGGTTGTACCAGGAACCAACTCTTAGGAAAGCAAATTTTTTATTTTTACTGGGGAATATCTGAGGCCTGAAATATCTGGGAACTTTTATTTTAGTAAAAGTTTAGCATAGAAGAGTACTTAGGTTCTACAAGATGGGTACTATTAATGTGGGAGGATTTTACAAAACAACTGAAGTCACAGTCAGCTGGCAGAACTGATGTGGTAACGAATGTAAAAGAGCCAAACGTTAAAGGATGGAGAGAGAAAGCAGTTTTTCTGTGCTGAACTTGTTCCTCGTCTAAGAAATCCAGGCCTGTGGATTTAGTTGCTAGACTTCTGATTAATGAGTGGACACAAAGGAGGTGTTTACCCTCCACCTCGTACTACATATGACTGTGGGCTACAGTTTTTATTGTACAGACATAGCCCTTGTGACAGCAGACTCTGGGGAACTCAGGTCTCTAGTCTTGTCATGTTTTGCTCCAGATCTCCTGAAAGCTGGCATGTTTTGTTTTGTCATTTAATTTAGGCTTTAATCTTTTTTTTTAAGAGTGATATATAGGGACAGACAGATAGGAACAGAGAGAGATGAGAAGCATCAATCATCAGTTTTTTGTTGCGACACCTTAGTTGTTCATTGATTGCTTTCTCATATGTGCCTTGACCGCGGGCCTTCAGCAGACCGAGTAACCCCTTGCTCAAGCCAGCGACCTTGGGTCCAAGCTGGTGAGCTTTTTGCTCAAACCAGATGAGCCATGCTCAAGCTGGTGACCTCGGGGTCTCGAACCTGGGTTCTCCACATCCCAGTTCAATGCTCTATTCACTGCGCCACCGCCTGGTCAGGCTTTAATGTACCTTTTTAATGTGTCTACTGAGCCTCATGTATAGATGTCTTATCAAAGTGGGATGGTTCACTCTAGATCCTGGGAACTTTTCATCTACACGCCGAGTGAACAAGCCGGAGAATCCTGGCTGTGGGAGGGCTCCAGAGTCAAAATATCAGGTTCTTGCTGTAGGTACATCCTCTAAAACAGACCTTCATCACACATTCTGTGATCCTAGTGACACTGTCTGCTTTTTTCACCTCTCAGACTATTTGTAAAGGCCAAATTTACATCTGACATTAAGGAAAACTAAGGCTTTTAATACATATGTAATTTGGGAGGCAGATGAAGACAAATGCCAGCATTTTCTTCTTTGATAGTTCCTAGAGTATTGGGGCTTTGTATAGCCAATTTTAGATTATTGAGTCTTCTGATTGACATACTCAGAATCACTACTACCTGCGGCTCTCCTACATTGCTGATACTCATTTAGTGTCAAGACCGAGAGGACCTTTGCAATTATTGGGGGCTTTAATGGAACATTTGTTTTTTTCGTGCTCTTTTTTGCCAGCAACAGCTATCATTCAGGTGGAAGACCAGAATACAGGTGCAATTGAGAACATTATAGTTGAAGTAAAAAAAGAGCCAGATGCAGAGCCCGTGGAAGGGGAGGAAGAGGAGGCCCAGCCAGCTGCCACAGATGCCCCCAATGGAGACCTCACCCCCGAGATGATCCTCAGCATGATGGACCGGTGATGGCAGGGCCTTGTCATTGCCAGGACTGCTCTGGGCTGTGTTTAAACGGCCTGCATCTTAATTTTTCTCTTTTTTCTTTTTTGGCTTTGGGAAAAGCACCATTTTACACCATTTTACCAAACATACTGAGAACTAAAACTTCAAGGATGATGTTAGAAAAATGTGATTTAACTAGAACTTGCGTTTGATGGTAGCAAATCATGGAACGTTCTGAGTCCCTGAGGGTTTACTGTGAAGTGCTGAGGACAGTGTTGATGCCTAACTGGTTTTCTTAGTTGGAAACAGAGACATTGAACCCTCTCTCTTGCTATGTAAACCACTCCAGAATGGCCACCGGGTTTCCCAGAGTTCTATGGTCTTCTTCCCAGGAGCGTTTTTAATTGTAAATGCAGACTTGGGAAGGGCTTAGACTTTTAAACTGGTTTTTGCTTTTGCTTTTTCCCTGACTCCCTTTGCTTGGAGTCGGCTGCACACCAATAATATGGCATGCTATGATCGGTTTTTGTCCTGAAGGCTTTGCCTCTTTCTTGGCAAAGTTTCTGGTATGGTCAAGCTTGTAAATAACTTTTTTTACATTTTAATCTTTTCCATTAATTAAGAGGTTGAAAAAGAAGTGCAGTGTGAGAAAACCCAGCATTTTAATTACTTGCAAATTAAGTTACCACAGATGCTGTAGTGTGTAAATGTTGACAAGAAATTGGATCACAATCATGTAGCAGAACAGCACACAGACTGCTGCCCGTTAGCACCGGACACCCACGTGGAAGACCGTGATTTCCAGCCCATGGAGCCAGCATTTGAACCTTGTACATTTAACTTTCAGTTATGATTTCCCATCCACATTTTCTTTGTCTGTAGCTGAATTTTGTGTTTTATACATCCTCTGTTAAAGCAGAGGGTGATTATGAGTGGGTCACAGCAGCCCTTAAACACTGGGCCAGAAAATTTCACTAGGTCAGTAATTTAAACTTTGGGTCTTCAAAAAAAAAAGTAATGTGAAGCAAAACCAACTAAAAAGATTCTTCTTGCACATGAACTGTCACATGTTTAAAATGTTTTTTTAGAGAGCCTCAGTCTTGTTGATTTCAAACACTTTTTCTTCTGTGTATTGCTTTTAAGAGCCATCAGTTAGCTATCAGACTCTAGTTTGATGCATTTTGTACTTAGCTGTACTGTGTGATATTTTCCATTATTTTAGGACACCAACATGAAGCCTGTAATAAAATATGTGATGGGGTTGAAAGCTGGGGAGGAGGATCTACTGCTGTACAGCTAATAAATCATAACGGATTAACAAGTGCTCCAAACATTCTGTGTCGCGTGATTCCTGCCATGTGTGGCCTCAGGTGGTACAGGCAGGCTGTGTGGCCACTTCCTTCTAGCAGATGGGAAATGATCTTGGCAGATGATACAAGACTAAATGCATCCTGCTGCAAGTTTTAACTCCCTGAAAGTGTGTGTGTGAGTGGATGGACATCTACCAGCCTCCATGATCCACTTTAGGGAGTGGATTCCCCATGGCAGAGGGGTTGGGCCACAGAGCTTAGACTAGAAGGGGCTGAATGGGAAGCTCTGTTCTCCAGGTATCAGCTCAGAAAGTGTTGGGATCAGTACCTCAAGCTCTGCCAAGCGCTGCAGGCAGGCCAGAAAAGCTGGGCCCACTCTGCATTAGAGAAGTTGACTTGAGAGGGAGACAGATGTAGGATCACTAGGAGACTCCTGGACAGCATAGCTGCTTGTTACCACAGGAAGCTAGATGCGAAGGGAGTTGTGTTAGGAAGTTGACACATTATTGAAACGACATCTTGCTGCTGCTGGCCATTTCTAGGCAGAGGGCTTTGGCAAACCCCTTTTAGGTGAAAGCTTCAGCCACTAATTTTAGGGTTTTTTTTTTTTTTTTTCTCTGAAGCTGGAAACGGGGAGAGACAAACTCCCGCATGCACCCGACCAGGATCCACCCGGCACGCCCACCAGGGGCGATGCTCAGCCCCTCCGGGGCGTCGCTCTGCCGCAACCAGAGCCACACTCTAGCGCCTGAGGCAGAGGCCAAGGAGCCATCCCCAGTGCCCGGGCCATCCCTGCTCCAATGGAGCCTTGGCTGTGGGAGGGGAAGAGAGAGACAGAGAGGAAGGAGGGGGTAGGGTGGAGAAGCAAATGGGCGCCTCTCCTATGTGCCCCGGCCGGGAATCGAACCCAGGTCCCCCAAACGCCAGGCCGACGCTCTACCACCGAGCCAACCGGCCAGGGCCAATTTTAGGGTTTTTTAACTAGAATTCCAATTTACCAGTTGTCAATGAAAGATAAAAAAGGACAAGATGGGCCCTGGCCGGTTGGCTCAGTGGTAGAGCATCAGCCTGGTGTGCAGGAGTCCTGGGTTCAATTCCCGGCCAGGGCACACAGGAGAAGCGCCCATCTGCTTCTCCACCCCTCCCCCTCTCCTTCCTCTCTGTCTTTTCCCCTCCCGCAGCCAAGGCTCCATTGGAGCAAAGTTGGCCCGGTCGCTGAGGATGGCTCCATGGCCTCTGCCTCAGGCGCTAGAATGGCTCTGGTTGCAACAGAGCATTGCCCCCTGGTGGGCATGCCGGGTGGATCCCGGTCGGGCGCATGTGGGAGTCTGTCTGATTGCCTCCGTTTCCAACTTCAGAAAAAAGAAAAAAAATTTAAAAAGAATATAGAACATTATCATTAAAAAAAAAAAAAGGACAAGATGTACAGTGTGACCGTAAAGTCATGGTGCACTTTTGACTGGTCACAGGAAAGCAACAAAAGACGATAGAAATGTGAAATCTGCACCAAATGAAAGGAAAACCCTCCCAGTTTCTGTAGGATGATGTGGCAGTATGTGCGCATGCGCAGATGATGATGATGTAACACCATGTATACAGTGGAGCAGCCCACAGCCATGCCAGTCGAGATGTGGACAGTACAGAGAAAAGTTCAGTGTGTTTTGTGGCTCGCTAAATTCGAATCCGTGACCAAAGTGCAACGTGAATATCGGCGCGTTTATAATGAAGCGCCGCCACATAGGAATAACATCACTCAGGATAAGCAGTTGAAGGAAACCGGCAGTTTGGTGGAGAAAGCCTGTTCTGGTAGGCCATCAGTCAGTGACGAGTCTGGAGTGTCTATATGGGATACCTACCTAACGAGCCCTAAGAAATCTGTGCGTGAGCCCACATTGAACTGCCCTGAATAGGTATGAAACTGGGAGAGTTTTCCTTTTATTTGGTGCAGATTTCACATTTCTATTGTCTTTTGTTGCTTTCCTGTGACTGGTCAAAAGTGCACCATGACTTTACGAACATACTTATATAACCTTAGGCTGCCCGTGCAGTCAGGTCTCCAGGAAAACGTTATCTGGGGCAGTCAGAGCATTCAGTCTCTGTCCCATCCATGGGTTAGCCCCTCACAGGAGCCATAGTAGCCCCTACCAGAATTGTCTCACTGGGCATACAGCTTTTATCAGTTGGTAGGTATTTATCATAGCCTCTTTGCATAACACATTTATCTTCAGCAGAGTTTTTTTTTATTTTTTTAGAGAAGGGGTTTGGGGAGTAAAAGTAGGAAGCACCAATTGATAGTAGTTGCTTCTCGGGCCTTGACCAGGCAAGGCCAAGGTTTTGAACTGGCTGCCTCAGCATTCCATGTCAACACTTTATCTACTACACCACCATAGGTCAGGCTTGGCAGAGCTTTTCATTTCTCATTGTATTCACTCAAATGTTTGAAAGTTTAAGCATGGAACCTGACCAGGCAGTGGCACAGTGGATATAGCGTCAGACTGGGATGCAGAGGATCCAGGTTCAAAACACCAAAGTCACCGCGGGGTCCCTAGCTTGAGTGTCAGGTCATAAAGACCCCATGGTCGCTGGCTTGAGCCCAAAGGTTGCTCATTTTGCTGTAGCCCTCCCCCCCCAGTCAAGGCACAGAAGAGAAAGCTATCAATGAACAACTAAGGTGCCTCAACAATTGATGCAGGCCCTGTGGTAGAGCATTGGTCCAGCGTGTGGAAGTCCCAGGTTCGATTCCCGGCCAGGGCACACAGAAGTGCCCATCTGCTTCTCCACCCTTCCCCCTCTCCTTTCTCTCTCTTCCCCTCCTGCAGCCAAGGCTCCATTGGAGCAGAGTTGGCCCAGGCACTGAGGATGGCTCCATGGCCTCTCCCTCAGGAGCTAGAATGGCTCCTGTTGCAATGGAGCAAAGCCCCAGATGGGCCAAGCATTGCCCCCTAGTGGGCTTGCTGGGTGGATCCCGGTCGGGCGCACGCAGGAGTCTGTCTGCCTCCCCACTTCTCACTTCAGAAAAATACAAAAAAAAAAAGAAAAAGAATTGCTACTTCCCTTCCTGTCTGTCCCTATTAGTCATGTTCTCATCCTCATTAGATCATTGAAGTAGACCTATCTCAAAAAAAAAAAAAAAAGAAAGAAAAAGAAAAGAAAAAGATTAAACATGGATTTCTTTTGGATAGTCTGGGCAAGAAAAGTGACATGCTCATGGAAGTTAAGGCTGCAAAGGGACCTCCCACTGCATAGCCCTATGATAATCCTGTGTGACTTCATTCAAAATAAAATCTTTGTTGACCCTGGCTGGCTAGTTTATTTATTTATTTATATTTTATAAATAAATTTTTATTTTAATGGGGTGACATCAATAAATCAGGGTACATATATTCAAAGAAAACATGTCCAGGGGTTATCTTGTCATTCAATTCTGTTGCATACCCATCACCCAAACTGGCTGGCTAGTTTAGTTGGTTAGAGCACTGGTCAGCAAACTCATTAGTCAACAGAGCCAAATATCAACAGTACAATGATTGAAATTTCTTTTGAGAGGCAAATTTTTTAAACTTAAACTATATAGGTAGGTACATTGTTATAACTTAATTAGGGTACTCCTAAGCTGGCCAAAGAGCCGCACTTAAGGGGCCAAACAGCTGCATGTGGCTCATGAGCCATGGTTTGCCAACCACTGGTAGAACATAATCCCGATATGCCAAGGTAGGGGTTTGACCTCCAGTCAAGGCACATAGAAGAATCAAACAATGAATGCATAAGTAGGTGGAACAACAAATCAATGTTTCTTTCTTTTCCTCTCTCTAAATTCAAAAAAAATTATTATTATTATTATTTTTGTATTTTTCTGAAGCTGGAAACGGGGAGAGACAGTCAGACAGACTCCCGCATGCGCCCGACCGGGATCCACCCAGCACGCCCACCAGGGGGCGACGCTCTGCCCACCAGGGGGCGATGCTCTGCCCCTCCGGGGCGTCGTTCTGCCACGACCAGAGCCATTCTAGTGCCTGGGGCAGAGGCCAAGGAGCCATCCCCAGTGCCCGGGCCATCTTTGCTCCAATGGAGCCTCGGCTGCAGGAGGGGAAGAGAGAGACAGAGAGGAAGGAGAGGGGGAGGGGTGGAGAAGCAGATGGGCGCTTCTCCTGTGTGCCCTGGCCGGGAATCGAACCCGGGACTTCTGCACGCCAGGCCGACGCTCTACCACTGAGCCAACCAGCCAGGGCCAAAAAAAATTTTTTTATATAAGGTCTACTGGAAAGTTCTGTCCGTTTTTGGAATAAAACAAAATACAAATTTTTCTTATCGTCAATAAACTTTATTAAATAATATATTTCCACACCAATCCTATCTTCCGAATATGGTCCGAAATGCTTTGCTGAGCTGAATTAAACCTTTCTGCAATCTCCGATGTTGTCAGAAAAGGATCTTGCTCCAACATGGTCTTAACAACACTGTCATCGATCAAAGATGGTGGCCCAGAACGTGGCTTATCAGAGAGGTCGAAATCACCTGTTTCGAATTTTTCGAACCATCTTCTGCATGTCCTATCAGAAACTGTACCTTCACCAAACACTTTCAATAAATTTCTACATGCTTCTGTAGCATTTCTTCCTTGTTGAAATTCGTATTCAATACAGTGGCGTAAATGAACTTTATCAGTAGCCATGGGTACACTATCGCTTCATACATAAGACTAACGTGAATTAACATTGTTTTAGTTAATTTGCTACATCAGTATGTATACATTAAGTGATAAAAATAGAGAGGCACACATGTGCCAAATAAACATGTGCTTATGTGTCAAAACTTGTGATAGAAACAGACAAAACTTTCCGGTAGACCTTATATATACTACTTACAGAAATATAAAGTTGTTCTTAAAAAATAAAAATAAATAAATAATCAAAAATAAAAAAGGCCCTGGCTAGTTGGCTCAGTGGTAGAGCATCGGCCTGGCGTGCGGGAGTCCCGGGTTCGATTCCCAGCCAGGGCACACAGGAGAAGCGCCCATTTGCTTCTCCACCCCTCCCTCTCTCCTTCCTCTCTGTCTCTCTCTTCCCCTCCCATAGCCAAGGCTCCATTGGAGCAAAGTTTACCCGGGCACTGAGGATGGCTCTGTGGCCTCTGCCTCAGGCACTAGAATGGCTCTGGTTGCAACAGAGCGACGCCCCAGATGGGCAGAGCATCACCCCCTGGTGGGCATGCTGGGTGGATCCCGGTTGGGCACATGCGGGAGTCTGTCTGACTGCCTCCCCGTTTCCAACTTAAGAAAAATACAAAAAAAAAAAAGAAGAAGAAGAAAATAAATAAATAAATAAATTTTCAGCAAAATCCAGTTCTCATTATTACTTCACACATACCTAAGAACTTATGGGGAAGTTCACTGGTCTGTCTGCATGCTCTTCCCCATTGTTGATTGTAGTGGGTACAGGAATAAAGAAATAGTGACACCTAAGTGATATTGCCCATCCACTGCTGCCCAGCTCAGCAAGCCCTGAGCCCTTTCTTGCTTTTGGTCACGATCTTGTCTTTTTATTTATTTATTTTTCAATTTATGGATTTTAGCAAGAGAAGGGAGAGAGAGAGACAAGAACATCAAGCTGCTCCTGTATGTGCCCTGACCAGGGATTAAACCAGCAACCTCTACACCAGGGGTCCCCAAATTACGGCCCGCGGGCCGCATGCGGCCCCCTGAGGCCATTTATCCGGCCCGCCGTACTTCCAGAAGGGGCACCTCTTTCATTGGTGGTCAGTGAGAGGAGCATAGTTCCCATTGAAATACTGGTCATGGCCTGACCTGTGGTGGCGCAGTGGGATAAAGCGTCGACCTGGAACACTGAGGTCGCCGGTTCGAAACCCTGGGCTTGCCTGGTCAAGGCACATATGGGAGTTGATGCTTCCTGCTCCTCCCCCTTCTCTCTCTCTCTGTCTCTCTCTCTCACTCCTCTCTCTCTAAAAAAAATCAATAAATAAAATATTTAAAAAAAAAAAAAGAAATACTGGTCAGTTTGTTGATTTAAATTTACTTGTTCTTTATTTAAAATATTGTATTTGTTCCTGTTCTGTTTTTTTTTACTTTAAAATAAGATATGTGCAGTGTGCATAGGGATTTGTTCATAGTTTTCTTTATAGTCCGGCCCTCCAACGGTCTGAGGGACAGTGAACTGGCCCCCTGTGTAAAAAGTTTGGGGACCCCTGCTCTACACTTCAAGACAATGCTAACCAACCAAGCAATCTGGCCAGGGCTGGATTTTGTCTTTTTATTTTTTTTAAGACTTAATTCATTTTAGAGAGAAGAGAGAGAGAGAAGGGGGTAGGAGCAGGAAGCATCAACTCCTATATATGTCTTGACCAGGCAAGCCCAGGGTTTCAAACTGGTGACCTTAGCTTAGCGTTCCAGGTGAACGCTGTATCCACTGTGCCACCACAGGTCAGGCAATTCTGTCTTTCAAAACCAGCTGGGGGCCTGACTTGTACTGGCGCAGCGGATAAATCATCAACCTGGAATATTGAGATCTCCAGTTCAAAACCTTGGGCTTGCCTGGTCCAGGCACATGTGAGAAGCAACTGCTATGAGTTGATGCTTCCCTCTCTTCCCCCTGCCTTTTTCTGTCCTCTCTAAAAATCAATAAATCTTAGGGGGGAAAAAATCATCGTAGGGAGCCTTGTGGCAGCGCTGGGAGGCGCAGCTGGCCTGGCCTCACTCAGCCTGTGCCATTGGAGCAGGCGGGGCTTATTCCTCATTATGAGCTTTTAGCATTTCCTGAGCGCCCACGGGGTGTCATGCGGTCTGGAACACAAAGAACAAGCTGAAGGCCTCTCCCTGTCTCACTGAGTCACCGTTACTCCTTGTTAGAGCTAAATCGCATGTGTTTACTCGGTCTCTGATACCAGTTCAGTGTTGTCACTGCCGTCCTGATCACCATCAGCATAAGGAGGGGTTTGTGGCTAGCCTAGCACCCCTGTCCTGATCTCCATGGTTATCCTGGTTTTCTCCAACGTAGCCCACTGCCTGTCCTCACAGCACTCAGTGGACATAGGAATTGACACCATCAGTGTAGCTTCTGGCCTCAAGAGTCCCTCTGCCTGGGGAACAGCTCGAGCCCTTTGGCAGTCATTGCCTCTTTCATTTCTCACCCTTGTTACTCTAAACAGAAAAATCCCAGTGAGGTGGGTTTTCTGTGGTTCTGTTTGGGAATCCTAGGGTTGCCACGATAGACTTGGCAAATGTGTTTACTGAGTGCCAGGCACTGTTGTAAGTACTTCTCTTAATATTCAATCCTTATAGCAATCCAGTACTTTGAGGTAAGTTAATAATAGCTCCAGCTGGAGCTGGAACTGGAACAGGAACTGGAAGCCCAGAAAGGTTAAGTAATTTACTCAGCGTCAAACAGCTGATAAGTAGTGGAGCCAGGACTTGTATTCAGGCAGTCTGCCTTCAGAACCTACATTCTTGACCTCTTAGCCAATAGTGAGTGAGACCTATTGACTTCTCACCCTAAAATGGCACTTTGTGGGTTCTATGTGGTCTTTGAAAGAGTCTTAGATCTTAACCCAATCTTGACTCCTTTCTTCAAATTGGGAGGCAGCAGAGCAAGACCTCCTCTTGCCTCTGTTCGAAGGAACTCATAGCTCCCTCTCGCTCAGGGTCCTCCCCTGTCATCCCTCAGCTATCACACCATGGGCCTGTTGCTTGAGGGGAGATGGCTGCTCCCAAGCTGTTAATATTCAGTGTTTCTACTTTCCACTTTGTCCTAACCTTTGGTTCTAACCATCAACTCATAGCAGCTGCTTCTCACATGTGCCTGGATCTCAAAAAACAGAGGTGAGACCTTGTTGGGGATGGAAGCGGTGACTGGATGGCGGAGAGTGTTCCCGCTGTCTCTTAAACCCCAAGGGGGGTAGGGCCAGCTGGAGGTGGGAAAGAAACCAAGGGACTGCCCAGTACCTCTCACCCACTCTGCCTGGCTGAGCTCTGGACAGGGCAGAGGCTCTTTCCTATCTCCTAAGTAGAATTTAATTAGATTGTAAAGGAAGAAAAAAAAATTAATCCCCTCCTGTGAACCTTCCAGAATCTAGGTCCCTGGTCTTTGAAAAGGCAGCATGTTTTTCAGGCCCCCATCCCATGACCTCTGACCCCTCCCAGCCCCTGAAGACAGTAGCCTTACTCTGTCCTAGTGGTTCCTCCTTCCCAAAGTCCAGGTCGCAGAGAATGCATGCTCAGGGGAGGACCCTTATGTACCTGGTCCTTGCTCACGAGTCATTCCATCCCTCCCTGAAGCCCTTATGGTTCAGGCTTTAGCCAGAGGCTGCCCCCTGAGCCTACAGGCCCACCTTCTGGCCCTGACCCAGCCTGAACCTGATGAAAGCTGAGGAGAAAGATGTCTGGGCCCATCTGGTGTGTTTTCCACACCTTTAACAGTTCCTGGATCCTCAGTGAAGTCTCGGTTTCCAGGTTAGAAGCAAGCAGATTAGGTCCTTCAGGTTAGAGCCAGGTGAAGGGAGAGATCCCATGCGCCTGTTGAACGGCAGACCTCTCCTCCCGCCCAAGCCCCGTGTCCACTCTCCATGTGGGCTTTGGAGGTTATGAACCGGGGAGGGGGGCCCCCCCGAGAGGGCAGCACCCCCTGCCGTGAGCGGCAGGGACTGCGGTGTGAGGTAGAAGTAGGGGGCTAGGAACCCCAAGAGGCACGCAACGGGCACAAACCGCTCCCACCCCATGTCTGGCCTGGCGGAGTAGCTCCTGCGCGACGGGATGGATGGGAAGCTGAGACTGCCTTGCTCCTACACCCCTGTACCGGGGCGACATTTCCAGGCCCGCGGAGGCCAGGCCGGGGCGGGGAGGAGCCGGGCCGGGGGCGGCCGGGCAGGAAGCAGCGAGTACCTTCCGTTGCAGGAGAAGCAGGTGGCTGCAGTGCAGGCGGGGCCCCAGGCTTCCTGTGGGCGCCCACCAGCTACTGTTTCTGCTCCGAGCTCCTCGGGCCACCCGGCCGCCTGGCCTGGCCCCATGGCCCAGACCCCCGACGGCATATCCTGTGAGCTGCGAGGTAAGCACTGGTCCTTCTTTCCTGCTTGGCTGGGAGGAAGCGGTGCCACCTCCAAACCAGAGGCCCACCCTGAGCCCTGGGTGCCCGGCAAGCGTTTCTGTGCTCCTTCCGATGGCTTGGTGCCCTGAGATCCCTCTCCTCCTTCCTTGCTGGCCCATAGATGAGCACAGGCCCCTAGCCTGGTACAGGCCATGGGATGAATGGGAGGCCATGGGAGGACTAAACTCAGCCAGCAGACTGCCCTTCCACAGGCGAGATCACCAGGTTCCTGTGGCCCAAGGAGGCAGAACTGCTGCTGAAAACCTGGCTACCAGAGCGGGAAGGCGCTGAGCAAGGTCATGTCCTGGTATGGCAGGGGGCAGAGCCTGGGAAGGGGGCTGTGGCCCAAGCAGAAAGAGCCCCTAGCCCTGCGCAGGTATCAGACACTGTCTCCCCCCAGGCACTGCTGCGATGGAGAGCCTACCTGCTCCACACGTGCCTCCCACTTCGGGTGAGTTAGTCCGAGAGCCTGACCGCCACCCCCCTTGCCTTGCCCTGCAGCAGCTTCCTTGACAAGAGGGCTGCATCTGCAGCCCTGTCCCTCTTGTCCTTGTGGGCTCTGCCCTTCCAACAGCACTAGGCTCCTAGCAGCAGGCAGTACTGGAGTCTAGACCCATCTGGCTCTGAGCTCCAGGCTACACAAAGGACTAGGCTCCCAGGAGGGTGGGGCTCAAGCCTCGGTCCAGGCTGATCCGAGCACTCCACAGGTGGACTGCACATTCAGCTACTTGGAGGTCCAGGCCATGGCACTGCAGGAGACACCCCCACAGGTAAGACCCTTAGTACCCACCAGGGCTGCCTTCACTTCCTCCTCCCCCGGCCCCCACACATAGAGTCCAGCCCAGCCACCTGCCCCTCCCCAGGTCACCTTTGAGCTCGAGTCCCTGCCTGAGCTGGTCCTAGAGTTTCCTGGTGTGGCTGCCCTGGAACAGTTGGCCCAGCATGTCGTCTCAGCCATCAAGAAGGTCTTTCCTCGCTCCACCCTTGGGTGAGGCCCAGCAGCTGAAGGGGCTGACAGGAAGGGGGGCAGCGGGGGGCATGCTCTGGAGACACAAGTGGGTTGTCTTACATCCCAGAGGCTAGAAGTCCCTTGTCCCCTCTCCTTTATGCCCGCCCCAGGAAGCTGTTCCGGAGTACCACACCTGCCTCCATGCTGGTTAGCTTGGAGAGAAGCAGCCCCTCAGAGGCCGCCTCACCCAGTAGCCCCTGTGGTAAGGGCCATGGTGGGGCCACATGGGGCTTCCGGCCTATCCTTTCCTGCAGCCCAAACCCCTGGATGTGGAGGTCTCCTAAACTGAACAGCCTCCATTTGAGGTACAGCCATCACCCAGCTTGAGTCTGATCTTCCTTCATCTCTGCCCCTTTGTCTCTCTCCTCCCCCTCCCCCACCCCGTCATACCCCTGACACTTCCACAGGTGGCTTCTTGGAGACATACGAGGCTCTATGTGACTACAATGGCTTTCCTTTTCGAGAGGAGATTCAGTGGGTGAGGGGAGGGCCCTCTCTGGGGGGCTCTGGAGACATCTGATCCCCATGGGCATTGAGTCCCTCCCTGCTCCTTGTGGCCCCAAGACAGCTGGAGACACTTTCTTCCTGTCCAGGATGTGGATACCATTTACCACCGTCAGGGCTGCCGCCATTTCAGCCTAGGAGACTTCAGCCATCTGGGCAGTCGGTGTGTGGCCTGCCAGGACCGGGAAGGGAGGAAGATTCCATGACCCACATTCCTGGGCCTTAGCCTCTCCATGCAAGGGGATGCTGGGCCTGGGATCTGGCTGGAGGACCCTGAGCCCAGCCCCTGTCCCTTCTCCCAACCAGGGACCTGGCATTGAGTGTAGCTGCTCTGTCCTATAACCTGTGGTTCCGGTGTCTCTCCTGTGTGGACATGAAGCTGGTGAGAGTGTAGGGGCAGGGAGTGGTCAAGGGTGTGGGGACCAGGGTGCAGTCCACTGAGCCCCCACTCTGGTTCTTAGAGCCTTGAGGTCATGGAACAGATTCTGCACATGATGAGTCAATCATCCCACCTGGAGGAGCTGGTGCTGGAGACCTGTGGCCTGAAGGGGTAAGGGCAACAGGGAGGGCTTGAGGAGGGCAGTCCAGGCAGTTGGGATTGGGAGGAGTTGGGAATCCAGACTCAGTCTCATGCCTGGGGTCTGGTTCCCAGAGACTTTGTCCGGCGACTGGCCCAGGCGCTCTCAGGGCACTCAAGCTCTGGGCTTCAGGAGCTCAGCCTGGCTGGGAACCTGCTGGACGACCGAGGTATGGCTGAGCCTGTGGAGCACTGGGGGTTGGTGCCAGAGAAGGTGACACCCATGAGGTTTGCCCCTATTGCCAGGCGTGGCTGCGCTCAGCAGATACCTAGAGCATCGACCTGGAGCCCTGCGGAGACTCAGCCTAGCGCAGACAGGGCTGACGCCACGAGGTAGGTGGAGCCACACACGGGGTAATGTTGGGAAGTTGAGAGGGAAGGTTGGTCAGCCTGATCGCTGAGATACCCCTTCCTCCACCACCAGGAATGAAGGCTCTAGGCCGGGCACTGGCTTCCAATGCAGCCTTTGACTCTGCCCTGACCCATCTGGATCTTTCCGGGAACCCCGGGGCACTGGGAGCCTCGGAGGACAATGGGGTGAGTGGCTCTGTCTTTAGGGACAGTGATGGGGGTTGAGTGGGCTGCAGGATGGCAGAACGCTCTTGGTGAAGCGATTCCTGACTCCTCCCTCCTTCCCATGCCATCCTGCCACAAGGGACTCCATAGTTTCCTGAGCCGTCCTAATGTTCTGACGTTCCTGAATCTTGCCGGCACTGACACCGCGCTGGACACTGTGAGAGGGTGGTCAGTGGGGGGAGGATGATCGCTGGGGTTGGTGGGCAGGCCTCAGGCCCGACGGTAAACTGGAGGGCAAGGCTGACGGGGAGGGCAAGGCTGACGGGGAGGGCCCAGCCCTCTGACCGATGCGGCCCACCCGCTCCTCCCGCAGCTCTTTGCCGCACTGTCCCGCGGCTGCTGCGCCAGCCTTACTCACCTCGACGCTTCGAGGAACGTCTTCTCCCGCACGTAAGGGGGGTGGGCGGGTTCGGAGCACGTCGAGTGGGGGGCGGGAGACTGCTGGGAGCCGCCTCCCTGCCGGAAGCCCACTCCTCTGGCTCCCCCACCCTAGGAAGTCTCGGGCTGCGCCTGCCGCGCTGCAACTCTTCCTGGGCCGTGCCGGGACGCTTCGGCACCTGGGCCTGGCAGGCTGCAAGCTGCCCCCCGACGCGCTCAGGTGAGAGTCGCTGCCCCTTTCCACGTACCCTGCCTGTGCCGCCACCACCCAGGCCAGGCCTCCAGTACCTCACTCCGCTCCTATCGGACCGGCACCTCCTCAGCATCCTGGCACCTCCTACTTTGTATTCGTTTGCGCCTCGGGGTTCCCCTGTTCCCAGTTCCTGCCACTCCATGTGACATCCTCTCCCAGGGCCCTTTTGGAAGGTCTCGCGCTGAACACGCACATGGGCGACCTGCATCTGGACCTCAGCGCTTGTGAGGTGAGCGCGGAGCCCCGACAGAGCGGGCAGTGGGCTCACACACTGGGAGTGGGGCTGCGGGAGCGCAGGGCCTTTGACCGCCAGATCCTGCCCACCTGTGGTCTGTTAGCCTGAGCACGCCCCGCCTTCCGCCTTCAGCTGCGCTCAGCGGGCGCTCAGGTGATACAGGACTTAGTGTGCGATGCTGGCGCCGTGAGCTCCCTGGATCTGTCGGATAATGGTGAGACTGCCGGGAAACTCACCCTGCCACCACCCATCCAATTCCCAATCCACCCCCATCCCCGCAGCTTTCCCTGTGCGTGACTCTAACCATCCCCAGGCTTCGGTTCGGACATGGTGACTCTGGTGCTGGCCATCGGGAGAAGTCGGTCCCTGCGACATGTGGCGCTTGGAAGGAACTTCAACGTCCGGTGCAAGTGAGCCCCCATCCCACTCCCGAGCCTCCCAGACAGCGCCCCACAACCCGGCCCCCCCCCCCCGCCTCAACCGTAGCCCCTGCCCACAGGGAGACCCTGGACGACGTCCTGCACCGGATTGTCCAGCTCATGCAGGACGACGACTGTGTGAGTTCTTGGGACCACGCGGGATCCTCAGTCAATAGACCCCTGTGACCCCTCTGACTCCTGCTGCCTCAGACCCTGTGACCCTTGCTGATCCCTGACTCCAACCACAAATGGCTTTCTTTTAACTCCAGCCTCTGCAGTCCCTGTCTGTGGCTGAGTCGCGGCTGAAGCTGGGCGCCAGCGTCCTGCTTCGGGCCCTGGCCACCAATCCTAACCTGACAGCCCTGGATATCAGCGGCAACGCCATGGGGGACACGGGTGCCAAGATGCTAGCCAAGGCCCTTCGGGTTAACACCAGACTCCGGTGGGCGGGGTCAGCAGAGTGGGCCTGATAGGGAGGAGGGCGTGGCACGGAAGGGTTACTAGGCTAAGGGGTGGGGCTGAATGGTGGCGAATGGACTTGACCCGAGAGTTACTGAAGCCCCGCTCGGCCCAGGTCTGTGGTCTGGGACCGGAATCATACATCTGCTCTGGGCCTGCTGGACGTGGCACAGGCCCTGGAGCAGAATCGAAGCCTGAAGGCCATGCCTCTGCCACTGACCGACGTGGCCCAGGCGCAGCGCAGCCGCCCGGAACTGACTGCACAGGCAGTGCATCAGGTGGGGGGACCCTTCTCAGCTGCTCTGCTCTGTGTCCTGGCCCTGTCCCCCACCATTTATCACCATCCCTTGTCCCCAGATCCAAGCCTGTCTCTTGAGAAATAACCGCACCTCTTCTGCCAG
This sequence comes from Saccopteryx leptura, assembly GCF_036850995.1. Lineage (NCBI taxonomy): Eukaryota > Metazoa > Chordata > Mammalia > Chiroptera > Emballonuridae > Saccopteryx > Saccopteryx leptura. The sequence goes on from NC_089511.1 coordinate 18,057,883, forward strand.
CACCTCCTGCCTGCAGCCACTAGGTGTGGTCTCGAACCCCTCTGAGCAGGTCAGTGTCCACTTCCTAAGCCTTGACAACCGGAAGAAAGGGGGATGGGGAGAGCTGTGGCACCCGAGAGCCTCCATGAGTCTGAAAGTCTAACTTTCCTGGGGCCAGGGTGCCTAAATCCTGCTGATCCAGACAATTCCGTCTCCTTGGACTGGAAAGGAACCAACCCCTCCTGAAATAGCTCCCCCAAATAACATCACTGACTGCCTTTTGAAAGCATTTAAATAGGCTCTCCTGTTAAAGATGAGAGGTATTTAAAAATCTTGCCTCAACCCTCCCCACCTCCTCCATTGTAGCACCATCTGTGACTTCCCATTCACAAGAGGGTTCCCTTCTCTTCACTGACCTCTGTTGTGGCTAACCCAGTGACCCTCTTTCTAGCTTCGTCTCCCTCCATTACTACCTCACCTTTGTGAGAAATGTTCCCCACCTCTCATTCCCAAATTCCACTTTTCTCCCTAGCTCTGGAGCCCAAGCATCTTGACCCAGACATCTGCAGGGGCTTCATATTCTATACATCTTCAAGTGATCTCATTATCTCCCACACACTCTTCTCTCCACCCTGGAGCCCAATCTCATTGGTGCCCTCACCCACCCACCAGGTGCCGTGGACAGAGATTTGGACCAGGCCTCTCCTGGCTGGAGTCTGCAGAGACCTCCTTGGTTCGGCTCCTCATCCCCACCTAACACTCCTTTGTCCCCACTGGTTCTTCTCCCATGGTGCCTCACTCTCATTTTTTTTTTTTTTTTTTGCACTTCCAGATGGATGGTGAACTGAGCTTCTAAAACACAGACATGACTACCAGCTCCTTTCCTTCCTATTCTGTACTGTTAAGAAGTATATATAAAGTCCCTGCAATGAACCAAAGGAGACACTGCTCTCCCTCCTTGAACAGATAGGGTGGCCTGATGGCACTGGCTTCAGAACTTAGACCCTATTGGAGACCCTGGGAAGGAGGCAGCCAGGGGTTTTGGGACGGGAAGGGGACCAGACCAGGACTGATTTCTGATGTTCCTCAGGAAGTGAATGAACTGTGTCAGTCGGTGCAGGAGCATGTGGAGCTGCTGGGCTGTAGGGCTGGACCCCAGGGTGAAGCTGCTGTGCACCAGGCCGAGGATGCCATCCAGAATGCCAACTTCTCTCTCAGTGTGAGCAAACCCTCCTGCTGTGAGGACCTTTCCCCCCTTAGCTAAGGTGTCACCTTCCAACTCCTGTTCCTTCTGGGCCTCCAGATCCTCCCCATTCTGTATGAAGCGGGAAGCTCCCCAAGCCATCAATGGCAGCTGCGGCAGAAGCTGGAGGACCTCCTGGGGCAGGTGGGAGAGGTCTGCCGCCAGGACATCCAGGTGAGATGGTACCCTTGCCCCAGCCCCACTTCCATATTCAGGCTTGACCCCATCCCATAGGCTTGACTGTGATGTCCCCTGAGTCAATATTCTGTGGGAGTTAGAGCCTCAAGCCATTTGGTCTGGGCCCTAGCCACAACCTCACCTTTGCCCAGGACTTTACTCAGAGCACACTGGACACAACAAGGAGCCTCTGCCCACAGATGCTGCAGGGACCCAGGTGGAGGGAGCAGCTAGAGGAGGTCCTGGTAGGCTCAAGGAGTCTCTCAGAGCTGCTCCCAGAGCACTTGCTGCAAGATGCCTTCTCTAGGCTCAGGTAGGCTGGATTGGGCAGGGCTGGGCAGGGCAGAGACAACATACTAACCCTTTCTTCTTGTCCTCAGGGACATGCGGCTATCAGTGACAGGGTCTTTGGCAGAGAACATTGTGGTTCAAGCTCTGGCAGGTCTGAGTGCAGCCCGGGATCAGCTGGTAAGGGGAGACTGTACACACACACACACACACACACACACACACACACACTGCCTTGCAAGGGGTTCTTTAATGTCTTCCGGGGTCATAAAGCCCAGGGATATTTTAGGGTTCCCTTAGCACTGATGAGACTATGGCTGGGGCCCTACCTGCCCATCTTTAGGGTACCTAATATTGCAGGTGGAGAGTCTGGCCCAGCAGACAACAGTGGCAATGCCCTCTGCCATACCAGCCCTGGAAGAAGACCAGCCCACCCCCTTTGGATCTGGGGAACTGGAAGGACTTTTCTTCTTTGAGGAGAAGGAAAAGAAGGATGGAGAGGGGCAGAAGGTAGGTGGGGCCAGAACTCTGGGCCTGGAGACCTAATCTTTCCATCTTGTTCTGGCATGTGGAAGGTGGGGGATGCAGCTCTCTGGCCCCAGGCCTAGTTTGTGCCTTCCCCAACAGGATGGCAGCCCTCCACAGCAATGTTCTGAGTCCAAACACTGTCTTCACCTGGCTCTCTCCACTCACAGTAAGTCAGGGCCTGGGGGGAAGGGAGTCACTGAGCTGGGCTGAAGCTCCATTAGACCTGGATACTTGGTTACATTCAATCAGCTCTGTTGTCCCAGAAACTCCCTGACCCTTGCCTAGACCAGGCTAGGGACCCCTGCACCTTGCAAGGTTGAGGTCCGCTGTAGTCAGATAGCATGGAGTGAGACCTGAGCAGAACAGGGGCCAGGACACTGTCTCCACAGACAACCTCCCCCCCACCGCCCCCGCACCTCCGCCCGCCTACCAGCCACCCACCCAGCCCCACTTTTCTACCCCAAGACGCGTATGCTTGGCGGCAGTGCGGATGCGCGCCACTCATGGCCGCGCTCAGTACCATGGACAGCGGCGGGGAGGGGCTGGCTGGGGGGAGGGGAGCGGGCGGCGTTGCCGGGCCCCTCCCCGCACCCTGGGCGGGTCCCCCGCCGCCCTAGCGCCGCCACTGCCACCTCCCGAGGCTCCGAGCTCTGTGCTTTTCTGGTGCTCTCCCCTCAGGTGCTGCTGAGGAACCGGAGCCCGAGCTGGCGGCTCCTGGGGAGGATGCGGAGCCGCCGGCGGGCCCATCTGCACGCGGCTCTCCAAGCCCCGCTGCTCCCGGGCTCCCGGCCGGCCTGCTGCCTCGCATGGACCTGCCACCCTCCGGACAGCCTCTGCGCCATCCGACTAGGGCCCGGCCACGGCCTCGGCGCCAGCACCACCATCGCCCGCCGCCTGGGGGCCCCCAGGTGAGCACCCTCCCCCCACTCGAATTGGGGGTCGCAAGTGGCCCCTTTGCTCCTCACAGATAATGGTGGGCAAGGAGGTGGGGTTGTAGGTGCCCAAGATCACCAGGTCGTTTGGCCACGTCCTGGCTTCTTACTGGCCACCCCTCACCCCAGGCCATACACAAGTGGGGTCGTGAGTATGTGGGCTTCATGAAAGGTGTACCTAGGTGTAGGACTCTGCCTCAGGTTGGCCTGCTGCATGGGTGGATGTGCAAGAGAGGGTGGCTGTCTTATCCAGCATCCCCAGGGTTATTGAGATATTGGGCTCTCTGACTGCGGGGACAATCCTGTCAACTGCACATCTGTCCAGTGTAGGTGTAGGGAGATGTGTGGACAGGGTACTGGTGGGGGTAGTGGGCACAGGGCATAAGGGGAGGAGCTGGCTTGAGCCCCCCCCCCCCCCCCAGGGTCTGACGCAGCAGGCCATGCCGCTGAGCAGCAGCAAGCCGGGTGGGGTGGGGGTGGGGGATACTGCAGGAAACTGTTTGGAGCAGAGCGGGTGGCAGGTGAGAACCTGTGACCCAGAGGATGCGTGGGCTCCAGCCTGCTGGTGACCAGGTGGGTGGTTCAAGTGTGTAGGATTCTCCATGGGACAATGATGGGTGTATGCTGGTTGTGTATCCAGGGTAAGGGGGTATGTGAAATCAGTATCTCTGCTCGCTAGTTGGACAAGGAGAAAGCTTGTATGTCAGCAGCCCCCTAGAGTCGCCCTGGTTCCCAGGACCTGGAGTTGCCCAGGGCAGACTGTTGAACAAGGGAGGTGGGGAGAAGTCACAGTTGCACTCAGCCTTAACCCCTGACCATGTGGTGTCCCCCAGGTGCCCCCGGCCTTGCCGCAGGAGGGGAATGGACTCAGTGCCCGTGTAGACGAGGGCGTGGAGGAATTCTTCTCCAAAAGGCTGATCCAGCAGGATCGCCTGTGAGTGTGGGGCAGTTGCAGGGGGTGGGAGAGGGTGGGCTGCTCCATAGGCCTTCCTGCTTATTGTTGGCTGTTCCCACAGCTGGGCCCTTGAGGAGGACCCAGCCACTGAAGGTGGTACCACCCCGGTTCCCCGTACACTGCGAAAGAAGCTGGGCACCCTCTTTGCCTTCAAGAAGCCTCGTTCAACCCGGGGGCCACGGCCTGAACTAGAGACCAGCCCTGGGGCAGCTCCCCGCACTCGAAAAACCACACTTGGGGATCTGCTGCGGCCACCAGCCCGTCCTGGCCGTGGGGAGGAACCTGGTGGGGCTGAAGGGGGCACCAGCAGCCCGGACCCTGCCCGCAGGAGCCGGCCTCGCTACACTCGGGAAAGCAAGGCTTACTCAATGATACTGCTACCTGCTGAGGAGGAAGAAGCAACGTTGGGTGCCAGACCTGACAAGGTGAGGCCTGGTGATAGGGCGAGGGCTCTTCTGGAACTGAGGGCAATGAGCTCTCTCCTCATGCCGGCATCTCTGTCCCCAGAGGCGGCCCCTGGAGCGAGGCGACACAGAGATGGCCCCATCTTTTGAACAGCGGGTACAAGTGATGTTGCAGAGGATTGGCGTGAGCAGAGGCAGCGGGAGTGCCGAAGGCAAGAGAAAACAAGTAAGTTGGGAAGGACACAAGTGCCAAGTGAGGGGGCAGGTGATGTGTGGCTTGTGGCAGTCTGTGAGTGATGTGTGACCAAGGTGAGCTTCATCACACACAGGTCTGTCCGTCCCACACACCCTCCTCAAAATAGTGATCAGCTTCAACCATTCTTCCCTCTTAGCTTCTGCCCTGGCCCAGGCCCAGACCCAGGCCACTGATATCTCCTCCTTGGAGCTATGATGGTCCTTTCGCTATGATCTAACAGAAATCTGAATTTTGAAACAGCAAGTTGTCCAGGGGCTTCCTCTCAAGCCTCTGCCCTGACTCCTAACCATGCCTCAGGGCCCTATGGGGTCTCAGCCCTGGTCACTGCTTTCTTCTCACTGCTCTCCACTCCTGGTTGCAAATCAGAGCCTCTGCACATTTCTGTCTGGAACATTTCCCTGACCCACTTCCCTTATCACCACCCACAGGTTACACCAGGTTCCTCTTTATGCATCCCTGCATTTCCCTGTGGGCCTTCCCTGACCCTCTTCCATGGTCATACTTCTAATGCCACTCTAATCACAGTCCCTAATAAGAACTACAGTATAGAAAGTGAATCAGAGAATTAAGAACACATTATTTGTATGTCTGTGCATGCATATGTATGCAGGTGTTAACTGTCCACCACCCCAGACTGTACTTTAAGGACTCAGTTTGCCATGTTGTTGCCCAGCCCATATTTAGCAGCAGTTATAAGAACGAGAATGGGCCTTGGCCACTTAGCTCAGTAGTAGAGTGTTGGCCCAGTGTGTGAATGTTCCAGGTTCAATTCCCAGTCAGGGCACACAGGAGATGCAACCATCTGCTTCTGCATCCCTCCACCTCCCCGCTCTTTTCCCCTCTTGCAGCCATGGCTCATTGGAGTAAGTTGGCCTTGGGCACTGAGGGTGGCTTTATGACCTCAACTCAGGCACTAAAATAGCTCAGTTGTCAAGCAATGGAGCAACAACCTTAGATGGGCAGAGCATCCCCAGTAGGCTTGCCAGGTGAATCCTAGTCAGGGTGCATGTGGGAATCTGTTTCTCTGCCTCCCCACTTTTTACTTAGGAAAAAACATTTTTAAATAATAAAGGACAAGTATGAACAAAAGAATAAGGCTAGGGTGAGGTTGGTGCAGGGGTAAACTGACTTCCATTTCCTACAGAGCAAAGATGGAGAGATCAAGAAGGCTGGCTCGGATGGTAAGTGGAACCCGGGATAGGGCAGTACATTTTGGGGGTGGGGTACAATCCTTAGAGATAACTCCCCAAGGCACTTGTGATCCTGGGGGAGAATGGGGAGAGGCCAGGCTTTTCTATCGCCCCCAAGGTCTGATGCCTTAAGCTCCCAGCCCCATTTTGCAGGTGACATTATGGACAGTTCCTCGGAGGCCCCTCCCATCTCGATCAAGTCCCGCACCCATTCTGTGTCTGCCGGTGAGTGAGGGCAACAGTGTGTGTTGGGGGATATGCAGGGACAGATAGGAAGGGGTCATACCATTGGTCAAGCTCACTTCCAATGCTTGGCGCAGGTCTTGGCTGACACCCTTTTCCCTGTAGACCCCACATGTAGACCTGGGCCAGGGAGCCAGGGGCCTGAGTCTGCCATTTGGAAGACACTGGGACAGCAGCTGAATGCAGAGCTTAGGAGCCGTGGTTGGGGCCAACAGGATGGTCCAGGCCCCCCTTCCCCTTGTCCCAGCCCCCGAAAAGCCAGCCCCTCGCCAGACAGCCTGGGCCTCCCAGAGGATCCGTGCTTGGGCCCCAGAAGTGAAGGTAAAATGGGCACACTAGCCCCCACCTCAATACTGGGTTGGGGACTGGAAGAGTCCCTGCTGGAAATTTAGCTCCCTTGGGGACCCTGGAAGTGGGAGGCAAGGGCTGAACTGGGGGCAGCTGTTGGGACCATACCCTGATACCCAGGCCTCCCCTAGATGGCCAGCTGAGGCCGAGGCCTCTCTCGGCAGGGCGACGAGCAGTGTCTGTGCATGAGGACCAGCTCCACGCCCCTGTTGGTGAGGGGAGACGCCTCCATGTGTGCTTGAGTGCAGGAGATGGGGAAGGGTGGGCTCCAGGTCTCCCTTCCTGGCTCTAGTCCTTGGAGGGAGCCTCAGGTGGTATGAGAGGTGAGAAATTAGGGAGTAAGGGTTTGGGGCCCATCCAGGTAGCCCTGGTTCCACTTTCAAAACAGACACCTCTGCCAGGGGTGGGAAGACACAGAGAAAGGAAGGAGGCTCTGAAGGCAACAGTGTACGTGTGTGTGTACCAATGCACAGGGGGTGTGGGGAGGGTGGAAGGTTGGGGACAGGCAGCACACCTTGACACTTCACACCTTTCTGTGTTTCTTAGAACGGCCCTTACGGCTGCAGCGCTCCCCTGTCCTCAAGCGAAGGCCAAAGCTTGAGGCACCCCAGTCACCAAGCCTAGGTAAGAAGGGGCTGGGCCAACTGTTAGGGCGGCAGGACTGCTCAATCCAATTCTGACTTTCTTCTCCCCCTTTCCTTTTGTAGGATCTAGCCTTGGAGCCGAGCCTCTGCCCCCACAGCAAACAGAGCTCCCCAGCCCTGAGCAGAGTCCACCTTCCCCAGCCACAGACCAAAGAGGCGGCGGCCCCAAGCCCTGACCCTCTCCTGCCGCATGAGATTATTTTATTAAAAAATCCAAAGGAAGCAGAGTGTGGAGCATTTTGTCCCCTGACAAGCAGGAACCTGTACGCACATAGTCTCCCACATGGTCACGTGACCGTCACACTTGAGTTTGCTCCAGTTCTGACTGCGGCTCCATCAGAAAGTGAAAGGCCCAGGCCAGGAGCTGCGGGGGGAGCCTGGGAAGAGAACCAAGGTTATAGGACAATGAAGACTGGGACTGGTGACCAAGAGAATGGGGGCAGCCCCAGGCACTCACTTGGCAGCTTGGACCTGGGCACAGAGGGAAGTGCAGGGTGGGTCGTACTCATACTGAAAGGCGGAACCATCACGATGCTTCTTTGGAGGGTCCTAAAGAGGATGGGGTGTCTGAAGAGGGGCTAACAAGAACCCCTAACCCCATCAAAGGCTTCCTCAACCCCTCTTCCACCTCTATCCAAGGTCCACCTCATTCTACCGTTCAGTTGTAGAGCGGCTATGCTCACCCAGACAGGACTGGACTCCAGGACTTCCTTGGTGGTTCTTATCCTTGGAAAATGCTGCGAGTTCTTGGGGAGCAACCCTAGTTCCTTGAACTGTAGTCTAGATTTCTGGGGCTGGGGCCTGGTCACATGGGCCTGATGTGGGTTGGGGATGTGACCAAGAGGTGACAGACTTGTGGTGCAGCTCAGGAGTGGGGAGTTGGGTACATGGCTGGGGGGTGGGGAACTGGTGAGGACGAGGCCAGGGGCCGAGGAGATGGCTGGTAGGGGCTGGGAGCTGCTCTTCTGTCCTGTGTCTGGAGCAGCCAAGGGCAGGGCAGGCAGAAGGCTGACACTGGCACCACTTTCCTCTGATAACATGCAGCTGGGTAAGGCAGGAGGTCCTGGGGAGAAGGGGACTCACTGTGGGCACAGCCCTCTCAACTCAGACCAGCTGAATGGCCTGTGACCTTAGGCAGGCCTGCAAGAACCATGTTCATCCTTTTCATAGCATCCTGTGTAGCCCAGGCAGTGAGTGCTTGTGGCTTTAGCACTACCTTACCTGAGGAACTGAGTGAGGAAGGAGTGGGGGTCAGGGTTAGCGACAGGTCCTGAAGAGCCGGGTCTGGTGGGGGGAGCTCAGGACCTAGGGGTCAGGAAAGGCATGTCAGCACTGTGGGCACCAGGCCCCCAGGTATTCTCCTCTGGACCTCTCCAGTCTTCCTTACCTTGTGTCTTCTGACCTGGGCCCAGAGAGTTCAGGATTAGCTGGTCATTCTCAGATATGTGGAGCCATAGGCTGGGGACAGTATACACAGATTCTCCCTGTGGAAGTGAATTGTCAGTCTGGTCCTTGCCCAACTCCCTACCCTGACATTTCCCAAAGAAAACCCTAGACTGACCATGGCCAAGTGACTTGAGGCAGCCCAACGGGTGAGCGGGGGTGCTGTGCAAGTGCCTGACAGCATCAGACAGCTCTCAGCCAGGCGCACTAGTGCCCCCTGATGCTCCTGTTCTTCTCTATCTTCATCCAGAAGTTGGGACAGTGAAAGGCCTGGGGTCAGAGGAGCAGGGGATGGGCTGAAGTTCAAAGAAGAGGAAGGGGCCTGACCTGTGGTGGCGCAGTAGATAAAGCGTCAACCTGGAAATGCTGAGGTCGCCGGTTCGAAACCCTGGGCTTGCCTGGTCAAGGCACATATGGGAGTTGATGCTTCCAGCTCCTCCCCCTTCTCTCTGTCTCTGTCTCTCTCTCCTCTCTCTCCCTCTCTGTCTCCCTGTCTGTCTCCCTCTCTCTCTCCTCTCTAAAAATGAATTAAAAAAAAATAAAAATAAATTTAAAAAAAGAAGAAGAGGAAGGGCAGGGTGGGTGGGGAAGAGGGCTCATTAAAGAAGCAGGAGGTGATGGCTGGAGAGTCACTCTACAGAAAGATAGGGTGAACCCCTACAAGTACCTGCACTGGAGGAAGTGGATTCTGAGAGGTTCTCCCTACAGAAACAGGAAACAGGCCTGAGGAACAATCCTGAGGCCTGTCAACACATTTGCCATCCTCTAACCAAGCCACACCTCACCGAACCCAACCCCAGACTCACTCCAGGTAGTCTTTGAGCTTTTTCTGCACGTCTGGGTCCTGGTTGCTAAGAAAAAGGTGGTGATAAGCAGTCAGTGTTACTACGGGCCCAAGCCCTTACACCTAAAAGGCCTATGCCAACACCAGCCAGGCCTGGGAGGGAGAACAGTTGGAAGGTGGAGGCATCACTTACCAGCCAGTCACCCAATCCCGGGGCTGCTCCATGGGCATTAGGCTAAAGCGCTGCACCTGGAGATAGAACTCAGAGGGCTGGAGGAGTTCAGGGACGGGTCTCAGGAACTGTCACGAAGAATGAGGCCCAGTAACCCGCCCAAGCCAGTCTCACCACTCACCGCGCCGCCCTCGCCCACTTGGATTCGAACCCCGCAGTCTTGCAACAGCAGCAGTCGGCCTTCAGCCCCTCGGAAACCAAACTCCTTGTCTTCCCTGCGGTGAGCGCGACCCTCACAGCCTCACCCGCGGGAACAGACCCGTCCGCCCGGGGCCCGCCCACCTCGGGCTCAAGCCTCGACCTTCCCGCTGGGTTCAAATCTCCTTTCTCACCAGTCCGAGGAGTTCAGGGCTTCTCGCGTCACCAGGCATCGGATACTGTGGGACCCGTCGGATACAAGCAGCGTGGCCTCGACATCAGGGGCGCGGGACGGGCCCGGGGCCACGGCGTCCTGCAACACCTGACAACAGCGACAGGCGTCAACCCTACGGTCCTGGGACCCCACCCTGGTCTCCCGGCCCTCGAGAGGGTGAGGGGACTCACCTGGAGAAGCTGCCCCGCCCGTGGGCTTGAGAGTGTTCCTGACCCAAGGACCAGCTCTCTAATCCAGGGTCGTAGGACGACACTCCTCAAGCCTGCCATTCCCGAAGAGGAATTTAGCAGAGCGCCGCTCGCCCGGGTTTCGCGCGAGCGCTCCGACTCCGCCTCTGCCTTTCGTCGGAAAAGGAAGTGCACCACTGCTTGGCGGGAGCTGAGATCGAAGCTCCGCCCACGTGCATGCCCGCGCTTGCGCACTAGTGCGTACTGCTCGGTAGTTTGTGTGCAGACTCTTATTGGGTTGATTGGATGCTGGCCTTCTTGTTCTTATCTCTCATAGCAGCGGCCGAAGCCCGGCTGTTCGTCATAACTTCCTTGGCACCGGGCAGGAAGGGGCTAAGGGCTAGCTCAGATGGAGAGGGAGGAATTGGGGCCTGAGGCTGCGGCCTAAGTTAGTACGAGCTCGAAGTCACTTCAACACCGTGTGACCCCGGAGGATTAAGAAAGTATTATAACTAAGTTTCGTCATCTACAAAATGCGCAGTCTTGTAAGGCCAGTGGAAATACTACACAGATGGCATTCAATAAATATCACTTTCATCACTCTCCCCTCTGATTGGTCGAGTCCCAGCTCCGGGAACGCACGGACCGTAGCGTAATGACGTAAGGGCACACGAAGACGTCTCTAGCTCCATCACCGTTTCCTAGGAAACGTAGACTCGCGTTCTACTCTTAGTAGCTGGCCCCTTGACGTCACGGCTTGGATGGGAGGGCGGGGCGAGTGCTACTGCCAGGGGCGGGGCGGCGCGGGCCGGCCGGGCGGCCCCGCTGTGCACCTGCACCTCCGCGGGCCGCCTGGGGCACCGTCCCCGCCCCGCGCGACCCCGCCATGGCCAGGCCACAGAGGACCCCGGCGCGCAGTCCCGACAGCATCGTGGAGGTGAAGAGCAAAGTAAGGGCCTCTCCAGTCCCGGCTTCGGCACTAGGTGCTTCCAATTCTCTCATTTTCCCTTTCCTGGCCCCTTGGTCCTACCACCTTTTTCTCTCCTCTGTCCTTCACGTCCCATTCTCAGGCTTTTCTTCTCGCTTTCCCGTACCCACCTTTTTTCCTCTCATTGCCGGCCTCTAAAGTCCTTCTGGGGCCTGGGTTACCTGGAGGGCGGGGAGAAGACCTTGGACAGCGTCCCTTTCACTGGAGCCGAGGTCTAGGCGCTCGGCTGCAGCTGTTGCGGCAGCCCGCTTTCCCACCCCTGCTACCCTCGGACCTGTGGTGAGAAAGGACGCAGGCTCCGTCCAGACCCCTCCTCTTCTCCCACTCCCTGCCTCTAGTTTGACGCTGAGTTCCGACGCTTCGCGCTGCCCCGTGCTTCGGTGAGCGGCTTCCAAGAGTTCTCGAGGTTACTGCGTGCGGTGCACCAGATCCCGGGCCTGGACGTGCTGCTTGGCTACACAGATGCTCACGGCGACCTACTGCCCCTCACCAACGACGACAGCCTGCACCGGGCCCTGGCCAGCGGGCCCCCACCGCTGCGCCTGCTAGTGCAGAAGCGGGGTGAGGAGAATGGGGTACAGTGGACAGTTTGTGGGGTAGGGTGACAGGGCAGGTCTCCAGGGATTAGTCTATGCCCAGGGTGCCCAGGCTTCACCCTCTGCAGCCCCTGCCCTTGGCCTGACCTCCAAGTGGTAGGAAATAGCTATGGTGTCCCCTTCCACAGGCCTGGGCCTGATGGGAAAGGGGCCAAATAGGAGAGCAGGGTCTCTAATCTCAGTGCCTCCCTCTCCTGCAGCAGAAGCTGACTCCAGCGGCCTGGTTTTTGCCTCAAACTCTCTACAGCGGCGTAAGAAAGGGCTCCTACTTCGGCCAGTGGCACCTTTGCGCACCAGGCCACCCCTCCTAATCAGCCTGCCCCAAGATTTCCGCCAGGTTTCTTCAGTCATAGATGTGGACCTACTGCCTGAGACCCACCGACGGGTGCGGCTGCACAAGCATGGTTCTGACCGCCCCCTAGGTTTCTACATCAGAGATGGTATGAGCGTGCGTGTAGCTCCCCAGGGCCTGGAACGGGTCCCAGGCATCTTCATTTCTCGCCTGGTACGAGGGGGCCTGGCTGAGAGCACAGGGCTGCTGGCAGTCAGTGATGAGATCCTCGAAGTCAATGGCATTGAGGTGGCTGGGAAGACCTTGGACCAAGTGACAGACATGATGGTCGCCAACAGCCACAACCTCATTGTCACTGTCAAGCCAGCCAATCAGCGCAATAATGTGGTGCGTGGGGCATCTGGGCGTCTGACAGGGCCTCCCTCTGCTGTGCCCGGACCTGCTGAGCCTGACAGCGATGATGACAATAGTGATCTGGTCATTGAGAACCGCCAGCCACCCTGTTCCAACGGACTGTCTCAGGGGCTGGAGCCATGCTGGGACCTGCGCCCAGGCCACCTACTTCCCAGTGTTCGCAGCTCTCTGCCCTCCCTGGATGACCAGGAGCAAGCCAGCTCTGGCTGGGAGAGTAGCATGCGAGGAGATGGTAGTGGCTTCAGCCTCTGACACATAAGGAAGCAGCCCCTTGCCACTCCAGAGGACTTCCCCAGTGGGGGTTTTAGCTTGCACACAAGGCCCTCCCTCTCAGTCTGGGGAACATTAAAGGTTTTCTACAAATGCAGTTATGGTACTTCTGTGTCCTAGCCCCAGCCTCCTCCCTGATCCCACAATCATGCCTTCTTCCCTGGACATGAGGCGTAAGTGAAAAGGGCAGCAGAGAGACCTTCCTGCAGTTGACCAGCAAGAGGGCTACCAGACGTGGCATTTCTAGAGTAAGAAAAGCTCTTATGAAAACAAACTCCACTGTGTACAAAAAGTTTAATTTTGACAAAAGGGTTGAGGCTGGGCTAGGATGGCACTTCTGCAGCTACTAGTGGCTAGAAAAAGTGCTCTGGGGATACTACTCCCCTCACTGTTCCCATCTTTGGACTCGGATGGGCCTGATCCTGTCCTTTGCAATCATATAGCAATCCTCAGCAAGGACCCCCATCACTTCCCCTGTAAAAGGGCTCAAGCATCCATCTTCACGAAGACCTTGGGGCGGGAAAAGATTTTGATGGCCTCCTCTACCTGCACCAGCTTCCGGTCCAGCTCAGCACGGTGGCCCTGGGCCCTCAATGAGTCTGCCCCAGCAGGCAGCAGTACCAGCTCACGCAGCAGCTGACTCTGGCCTACAGGGGGGCCCAGAAACAGTTAGTGTTGGGCTGAGGTGAGTCGTCCCTAGTGGGTTCGCCATTCAGTCCCTCTTGCCCACATACTCACTCTGGAGCAGATTACTCAGCGTCTCCAGCCGCTGGTTCTCAGGCATGCGAGTGTGGCCAGGGGGCATGGCAGGGTCTGGCTGGCTACGTTGGCGGGCCTCAGCCTCCCGTCGCCACAGATCCCTGCGTTCCAACAAGCTGTGGATGCACAGGCTCAGGGTTGATGATGCTAGGGCAGATGTTGGCTCCCACCTGCCACAGGCAGCCCTCACCCTGATTGTTGGGCAGTGGGACCTACTAATGGGGCACATGGCCCTTCTGTGTGGCATTGTAGTGCTCCTGGGCTTGCCGCTGCTGTTCCAGCACCTGTGCCAGGACCTGCAGTGAGCGGGAATGCCGCCGAGGGGCCCTCTTGGCAGTGCAGGCATTGTGCCTAATGAAGTCCACACCCAGGCCTGACCCCTGCAGGACATGGCAAGTATGGTGGGCAGACAGCACTGTGTTATGTTCCTGAAACCCCCAAGATCCCTGCCCCACCTCCCAGCCCACACATACTCTCACCTTGGCATTGGGATCTGGTGGAGTTAGCTGGGGACTGGGGACACGGGGTGGTGGGAGCCCAGGGCCACAGCGAGAGTGAGCCCGTAGGAAGTGTGCAGGCTCTGTCCCAGAGGCAGGGCTAGGCTCCTGGAGGGCAGGGCATAGAAGAAGGATCAGGCTGTGGTAAAGGTCTCAAGACCAAGCCTCTATCCCAAGCCCTATGGGCCTCCTCCCTCTTGATAAAGCACTTCCTCTCATCAGCATTTAAATGTGTCTCTCTCACATCATTAACAACAAACCACCTCTCCTACCTCAGTCATGGCTCCAGCAATCATTCTCTTTTCATTCCTGCCCAGCCAAGATTCCTGGATCTGTCCCCAGCAAGGTCACTGACAGCTGGCCTCCAAGCCCTCAAATCCAGGGTCACTTCTCTGGTCTCACTGTCCTGAGCCTGATCCTCACAGACTCTTCGGCCTCACTCCAGAGATCCAGACCTGACTCTCCATCTGCTTCCTGGACACACTCCCACCCCCTGGAGTCCCACAAATTCTTCAGCTTCAACACATCCACATATGACTTTATATCTTTTCTCTCAATCCTGCTCCCCCTTCTAAGACCCCTTGATAGAGAAATGGTGCCACCATCTACCTAAGACAGAATCCCAAAACCATACCTCTGTCTCTGCCCTTCCCACTGCCCTTAGAAATAAAGATTGAAAAGTGGGTTATGTGGCCCTTTATGATATAGGTCCAGCTGACTTCTTAGCCAAACCTCATGCTGCTATGCCCTCACAGTAAACTGTATACAGCATCCCCACTGCCCACACTCCCTCTGATCTTAGGACTTCTATCTGTAAGATTTCATTTCTATAGAATGTTCTCTTCCATTCTCCCCTTGCCTAATTCCTATCTGCCCCTCAGGATCACCCAGCCATCAGCACTTCTGAGAATCTTCTGGAGCAGAACCAGCTCTTTCTTAGTCTTCTGTTACCTTACTCCCCTGTGATTTTCCTCCCTCCTCCTAATTCAGTTCAGGGTCTAATTGCCTCTTGGCCAATAAGATGGACAATACTTCTGACTCTCTGAGGCAGGTACCTGCAGCTGGGCCTTGACCCGAGACTCCACATTGTCATACTTAGGGGAGCGCCACAAAGCCTTCAGGGGCCTGGACTGGCCCTGTTCCCGGCTGCGCTCCTGCTCGCGGAAGCGCCTCTGGATTTCCTTGATCCTCCTCAGGTTCTCCTTCTCATGGTCTTTAGGGTCCTTCCCTGGGAAAATGATGTTGCCAGGCTCTGCCCTACATACAGCTCATGAAATCCAACTCATACCAATTCACACACAGGTCTAACCTCTCCATCTAAGTTAGATCCTGTACAGATTCTCTACCTCACCATCTAGTTTCCTTTCTGATATGGTAATTATCTTTTTTTTATCCCTGATTTTTTCTACATTTTTATTGTGAAGCATCCAGTCTCTGGGTTATGAACAAGATAGGTTCTGTAGGTTTGAAAATGTTTAAGTATTTAAATACACAGAAAGGTAAAACTAAATACATTAAGACAAACATCTAAGTTGCATTTGATAGGTAAATGTACCTGTTCCAATTTACATATAAGTTCAACTTAAGAACAAACCTGCAGAACCTATCTCGTTTGTAACCCAGGGACTGCCTGTAGCATTAGTTACCTTGTATATAACAGTCATTTCACTTGTTTATTGACTCAATAATAGCCCATGCTTGTCTTCAACCTTGTTTTCATAGTACCTGCTAGGCCTGTCACACAGTAGGCACTAAACAACAAACATTTCATTGATGTGTGAATTCATGAAGCTGAGCTAGGGTTTCCTGGGACTATGGCATTCAGTCCTCTTCTGCTAGAAGGTAGGGCATTTCTCCCTCCTTTATAGTTGGGGAAACTGACAAAGAGGCAAAGCCTGAACCCAGATCAGGGCGGGAGGAGCAGCGGTTTTTCATCTCAGCTTTTGACTTCAGATTTACCTCGCTGCCCCTTCTGCCCAGAACTTACTCTTGGGAGAGGCCCCTGGGCCTAGGGAGATACCCCCAAGTTGCAGCAGCATGCCCCCCACGCCACACCGGCCACGCTCCAGGATCTCTCTGGCTCCGGGACGGATGCGGGGGCCGCGGGGAGGGGTGGCGTTTGGGTCTGGGTCCGAGGTCAGCAGGTCCAGCTTCAGTGCGTTTCCCTCAAGGCGCCCTTGGGCTGAGGGGTCGAACGGGGCAGAGTGCAGGGTTCAGTGGTGGAGGGGAACCCGGGTCTTGCTCGGGCCTCGCTGGGCCACGGCACGCTCCAACTCACCGGAGGCGGGCCGCTGGTAATAGTCCGGACAGAGCGTAGGGTCTGGGGGGATGGGCCCCGAAATGCGGGACGGGCCTTCACACATGTCGCCGTCTCGTCGCCCTGTAATGGTGTACCTGCCTGATTGCTTATCTGGGTCCCGGGACCGCCTTCCTCAACCCCATGCCTAGTCCTTGGACCGAATCTTGACCCCGGCCGTGCCCTCCAGTCCCGGTCCTCGGCCTGCACTACCCACTCCTGCTCCTAGCCCACTTCGCTGATTCGGTCGCGGCCCCTCCACCTAAACACCTGGGCAGGGGACTCACCACAGCAGCTTTTTGCAGCCCGCCGCAGCCGCCCGGTCGGTTGCTGTTGCCAAGCAACAGTAGTTTCCATCCGAGGTCAGGGGCCAAGACCCCTGGCGCAACGTCTTCTGGGGCTTGTAGTTCCAGTTGACGGTGGGGCTGAGTTCCCCCTATCCCATCCCGGTCCTCGCCCGCCCGCAGGCTAGTCTCCCAGGTAAATTTGTCTCGCCCCTCAGGACCCGTCTCCACCCCCATCCGACTCCCCAGCAACCGTTGAGGATGTACTGACTCCGCGCAGACATGGCCTTGGCAGGGACAGAGAGGAGCCCAGGAGCCCAAGAGGAGACTGCCGAGGAGCCTACACAGCTCGCAGAGGAGCCCAGTGACCAGGCTCTAAGCTCTGAGGTGACAGTCAGGGATGTCTACCCTCTAAACTCTTGGCCTTGCTGCTCTATGAGGCCCGATTCTGTGCGTTGAGCCAGACCAGGCGCATGGGCTGGTGCCCTTCATTCTCATTTGGTGTTTAATGTCAGGTGTCTAATGACTGATCCCTGTATCCTTTGCTTGGCTATGGTGACCACTTACCTTTGTGTCACCTCTAGTGTCCAGTGACAGGAAACCAGGGCCTGGTGTCAGCCCATGAAGCCTGTGGGACCCAGGATAAAGACAAGAGTCCAACAGGACCAGTCTCAGAGCCAGAGCTCCAGGAGGAACGACTCGTGCTGGAGGAAGAAAGGCTCAAGCCAGGGGTGGACGCACTAGAGGAGAGAGGCCCCAGGCCTATGGTTTCCGCTGTGAGGTCCAGTCATGGTCCGAAGAGGAAGCTGGTCAAGTGAGGGGGCATTCAGAGGGAAGGAGCAGCAGAGCTGGGAGGAGAGTTGTCACACTCCAGCGGGATTCTGAATTCCTGCACTCTTGCAGGGTGCATCCTTATCCCCTGCCACCACCATCACTCCTCATCCCTGCTGTCCTTAAGAGAGGGATTCTCAAGTTCTAGAAGGGGACTGAGCTCACAGGAGCTCTCAGCCCTTGTCCAGCCTTGGGGCCTCACTGACCAGAAAACGGACAAGAATTTGTGCCTGGGGTGGTGGGCATGTGGGGCTATTCCCTATGCTCAGGGTACAGGAGCCAAGGCTGGAGGCTGCCTCCTCAAGCCTCCTATCCCCCAGCCTCCCAGGGCCTAGCCACCATGCCCATCCTAGGGCTGAAGCTGAGCTGCCCCAGGGGCTGCTGCTGCACAGGGAGAACCTGGAGGGGAGCCCGAGTGAGTCCTCGCCATCTGCCAAACAGCACAAAAAAGCCAAGAAACGCAAGAGTCTGGGGACCCCAGTGCTCCCAGCTGTGGCCAGCACAGTGTCTGCACCCTCAGAGACCTTGGGGCTAGAGCGTGAGTGGCAGTCCCTGGGCCTTTCCTTTTCCCCCTTCCTCCTGGACCCCTGACACGGCACAGCTTGGCACTCCAGCCCCTGCTCTGCCTCGGGTCCTTGCAGGAAAGGCTCAGCGCCTACGGCCCCTGTACCAGTACATCAACTATTGCAACCCTGAGCTAAACCAGGCAGAGGAAGAGGATAGGGAGACTGAGGCCGAAGCAGAAGCTGAGTTGGAGCTGATGCTGGTCCCCGAGGAGGCATGTGTGGAGCAGCTGCCGGCCTCACTGCGCGGGGTGGGTGAGCTGGGCTCTGGCCCCACTCTGCCCTGCCCCAATACGTTCATGTCTCCCACCTATGCTCTGGTTCCCCTTGGAGAGGAGGCTGGAGAGCAGTCTGGGGATTTGTACAGCATGGGGGTCAGCAGCCTCAAGACTGAGATGGATAAGTCAGCTCAGGTGGACATACACAAGATGCTAAGTGTCTGTGCTGCCCCTCTTGTACCCCCACTCTCTCCTCAGTACAAGTGACTGTCCCATCCTCTCCTCCCGAGCCCGACCCAAAGCAGCAACCAATGGGCTTCGGCCCTCAGGTGGAAGGGGGGAATTCGGCCCTTTCCCCTGCTTGGGACCTTGGACTTGCTGAAAATAAACATTTTACCTTTTCTCAGAATTTGACTCCCCATACAAGATGCCTAAAGAGGGAGAGCCTGGGAAGGACAAATGATTCCCTAGTGCAGGATGTGAAGCCTGGCTGGTCATCCGAATTGCCCAGGAACTTGGCCAACGTATAGATGACTGGGCACTACTTCAGATCTAACTGAATCAGTCTGCAGGATGGGACCTGGTTCTGTGCATTTAAAGGCTCCTCAGATAAACCTGAAGACCAGACAGGATAACAGGGAGGATAGAGGGAAGCGATGGGAAATCTGGGGCAGAGAAGGGAAAGGGACTGTCACGTCATGAGAAGCCACAGAGAAGGGGCTTGCCTTTGGTCTGACCTTGAGGGGACCAACACTTGGAATACTGTACTCCCTCCGAGGTAGCAGAGTTCATTTGCCTGCTTCAAGAGTGGCAGCTTTGGAAGGCTTCATTGTTAGACCACAGCTGGACCACCCAGAATCACTGCTGGTGACAGGATTTGTGCCTTTTTCCTGGCAGGCAGGGTATAGTGGGAATAAATGGTCTCCCTGGAGCCTTGTGACCAAGCACCAGATGACTGCTGCTTCTTACCCTCAGTGCTCTGTGGGAAGGGGCGGCCAGTGCTGGTCATTTTGGCAACCCTCATATCCTGCTGCTCCTGGTCCTCCTGCTGTCCCTCTGACACCTTAAACACAGGGAATTTCAAGTTAAATGAATAATCTCTCTTCCCTCCAAACTGGTTTTCCTCCTGTATCTCATCTGCACAATTGTTCAAGTCAAAATCCTGGGTATCACCTCAGACCCTGTCCTGTTCTTTGCTCATTGACTCCTACAAGCTAAGCAGACATCAAGGATGGTGATTCTACACATACCATACCCCTGATGGTGTTGCTCCCTCTAGCACTGCTGTTCTTACTCCAGCTGCCTTATAAATTTTCAGTGGTTTCCTGTCATTCCTTGGCCAGCTAAACCTTTTCTTACCTTCACTCTCTGCAGGTGGGACTTCCACTGCCTAAAATGCCTTTATTCCTTCACCCTTTCACCTGGTTAGGGCACACAGACCCTTGAAAACTCTAGAGCACCTTGTTTCCTGGAAAGCCAATGTTGCCCTACATTGTAGGGTCCTTGTGGTTATTAACTGTCATCAGAACTGGACTCTGAACTCTTGAAAGGCCTTTGTCATTGCATCACAACCACCTAGCAGAGGACCCCCATGAAAGGTACCAAGATAAAGAGACCAGGGTGGGAGTTGAGGAAGCTACAGAGGGACAGGCCAGGCTCTGAAAAGCTGAGGCTGTCCAAAGTCCAGTGCCACATGTAGACCCCTGGAATAACGGCCTGGCAAGGTCACTGGAAGGGATGGGATGGGCAGGCCCAGATGGAAGTAGGAATGTGCATTGAGCCAGGCTGTTCCCCACTTTAGGGGTTGCTTGGATGCATACTGGCCCCATGGCAAGGCCACAGGACAAACCATGGGGTCAAGACATTTATTCTTTCTGCCCATACTTTCTCCTGGGTAGTGATTTGGCCACCCCAGGAAATACTATCCATAGGGGCTGTGCAGACTGAATACTGTCCAAAGGGATGAACATGGATTCTCTGATTTTTCAGAGGTAGAGGGTGTGTAAACATAACTGAGTTTTGTTTTGTTTTTTAAAGATTTTATTTATTGGTTTTACAGAGAAAGGAGGGGGTGGGAGACAAGAAGTAATTGCTTCACTCTAGCTGTTCACTGGTTGCTTGTCATATGTGCCTTGACCAGGCAAGCCCAGGGTTTCGAACCGGTGACCTCAGCATTCCAGGGAAGCGATCTATCCTCTGCTCCATCTCAGGCCAGGCAAGATAACTAAGCTTGACCTCCTTACTTTATGAGTGAGGAAGTGGAGGCCCGGAGAGAAATGGCCTTGCATGAGACCACACCCTTGGCCTCAAGGAAGCCCCATCCTTCCCTGAGCCCTGCAGATTTGAGGACCCTGGGGCTCTCTGGGTAAGGCCCCATTGGGTCAGACATCTCCTTTCTCTGTGGTCTCCATGGCTGGACATGTGGACCAGGTCAGCACCGATAAGGAAGCTCTGTTCCTATATTCCAACAGATAATGTAGGAAACAGTAACCATAGAAGGAAAAAGCCAGTCTGCATTTTCTGAGTTCTATTACCTGACAGGCTTTTCTAAGCAGGGACAGCAGACACAGAAAAGAATGAGTCACCACTACTCCTAGAAGCTCACTCTAAGGGGGAAATGTAGAAGCAGCACGATTTAAGGAGACACATGCGATGGAAGAGCTGAGGACAAAGACTATGGGCCCACGGGTGGTGGTGGTGACTGTCACTATGCCTGGGAAATAGTGAAGCAGCTCTCCAGCTGTCTCCTGGAGAGGTGGGTGACTTCCAGGCTAAGGATGCGCCAGGACTGAAACCTCACTGGTACAAAAGGTGTCAGCCCCATGCAGGAGGGCTGCTTAGCATGGCTGAAGCAGAGGCATGGCTATCCGGAGACCAGGCTGGGGGAGTCTGGGAGTGACGAGGAGGGGTGCAGGCGAGGAGGGGTCTTGGCCTGACATTTTGGAGAGGTCATTTGAGCAGCAGTGTGAAGGACAGAATGAGAAAGAGAGAGACTGGGGACACTGAGGTGAGGAGACTGCTGTCATTGTCTGGGTATGAGACCTAGATTTGGCTGGGGGTTGGAAAATAAGTAACAGGTATTTGGGAAGTTTTCTTCTGGTTGCTATAACAGAGAGGAAAAGTTGACCGCGTTTTCACTAACCTGAAGAACTTTGTTTACTCTGACCCAAGAAAGATCCTGAGGTTCGGGACATAGGTCCTGGGAGCTGATGCTATCTTTCTCCAGGAGGGGGCGGTGCAGGACAAGCCTGAAACTAGTTGCAGGCTGTTAACCGTGGGGACCGAAGAGAAACATTGCTGGCTTCCTTGTCCCAGGCATCCTCCCTGGGACCAACCCAAGAGATATACAGTGTGTCTGTAAAGACATGGTGCACTTTTGACCGATCACAGGAAAGCAACAAAAGACAATAGAAATGTGAAATCTGCACCAAATAAAAGGAAAACTCTCCCAGTTTCATACCTATTCAGTGCAGTTCGATGTGGGCATGGGCTCACGCACAGATTTTTTAGGGATCCTTAGGTAGCTATCCCTTAGGTATAGCCTCTACAGACTTGTCACTGACTGATGGTCTACCAGAACGGGCTTTCTCCACCAAACGGCCGGTTTCCTTCAACTGCTTATCCCATCAAGTAATGTTATTCCTATGTGGTAGCGCTTTGTTATAAATGCGCCGATAGCCTGACCTGTTGTGGCGCAGTGGATAAAGCGTCAACCTGGAAATGCTGAGGTCGCCAGTTGAAACCCTGGGCTTGCCTGGTCAAGGCACATATAGGAGTTGATGCTTCCAGCTCCTCCCCCCTTCTCTCTGTCTCTCCTCTCTGTCTCTCTCTCCTCTCTAAAAATGAATAAATAAAATAAAAAAATTTAAATGTGCCGATATTCACGTTACACTTTGGTCACGGATTCGAATTTAGCGAGCTACAGAACACAGTGAACTTTCCTCTGTACCGTCCACATCTTGACTGGCATGGCCATAGGCTGCTCCGCTGTATACACGGTGTTACGTCATCATCTGCGCATGTGCACATGCTGCCACATCATCCTACAGAAACTGGGTTTTCCTTTTATTTGGTGCAGATTTCACATTTCTATCGTCTTTTGTTGCTTTCCTGTGTCTGGTCAAAAGTGCATCATGACTTTACGGACACACTGTATGATAGTAAAGATGTCTAAGGGATAGCCACAGACCTAAACTCTGGGGAGTGCCAACAGAAGACCTGGGGTCCTCATAAAGTTAACTCTGCATTGCCTCACCTGTGGTGGCGCAGTGGATAAAGCGTCGACCCAGAACAATGAGGTCTCCCGTTCAAAACCTTGGGCTTGCCTGGTCAAGGCACATACGGGAAGCAACTACTACAAGTTGATGCTTCCCACTCCTCCCCCACCACCTTTCTCTCTCTGCTCTACCTAAAAATCAATTTAAAAATTTTCTTAGCTTGCCTGACCAGGCGGTGGCGCAGTGGATAGAGCGTCGGACTGGGATGCAGAAGGACACAGGTTCGAGACCCCGAGGTCACCAGCTTGAGCGTGGGCTCATCTGGTTTGAGCAAAAAGCTCACCGGCTTGGACCCAAGGTCGCTGGCTCCAGCAAGGGATCACTTGGTCTGCTGAAGGCCCATGGTCAAGGCACATATGAGAAAGCAATCAATGAACAACTAAGAAGTCGCAGCGCCAAAGAAAAACTAATGATTGATGCTTCTCATTTCTCTCCATTCCTGTCTTTCCCTGTCTATCTCTGCCTCTGTAAAAAAAAAAAAAAAAAAAAATTTCTTAGCTCTGCACCCACTGCAGTCTGCTCCAGGGAATCTGTCTTTGTAAACAAGGGGTTTGCTGCTAAGCCCTAGAAAACTTAAGCAGTGCCACTGTGAGTCAGCAACATGACCCTTCCTTAAGTAGGAGCATCCGAGTCAGGCAGAATAGATGCATGTACTCTCTAGGTCAATTCCCAACTTAGGAGAGATCTCAACATCCTAGGAACACAGAGGGATTGACCTGGAGCTGAGCTAATGGCCTTAGGAGGAAGGGGGCAGTCTTTTCTTCAACTACCAGTGAATTGCCTGGTGGGGCTCTGTCTGCAGTCTACCTTCTAGTTCAGGTCAGGCTGAGATTCTTGCTGCAAAGAGGAGGCAGTAACCTGGATGGGGATCTAAGGGAGGAGGGCAATGGCTGGGCAGTTAGAGCCTGAGGAGCCACAAGTGCTGGGGAAAGAGTAGTTCAGGTTCAGGCTCCAGAGAAATGACCCTGACCAGACTCCTGCTTACATTACTTACAACTTACAGGAGGCAAGTACCTTTGCTCCTCTTTGCCTCAGTTTTCTGATCTGAATATGGCAATATTAATATTAGTACCTCATAGAGTGCTTTGGATGTTAGATGAAATAATATGCATAAAAAAGTCTACCCCAAGGGCCCCAACTTGCAAAAAACATGCTCCAACACTAGCCATTGTTATTTTATCTCACAAAGGAAAGGTATAAAACCAGGACAATACAGGAGAACAGGCCTGGTGACTTATTATAAAAGGGGGGCCAAGAGGAAGATGGAGGCCATCCCAGTCTTTATCATTCTGGCAAGGAACCGTGGACAGGGCAGCGAGGGAAAGTTGGAGAAAGGGAGTCTGGTCCAGACTTAATCCTGGCAGGCTGGCAGTAGAAACAGGGCAGCACGTGTCCTTTCCCACCACCCTACCTCACCCCGACCCTCACATGGCTGGTGACTGGCGGGCTGGGCCAGTCAGTGGCCATACCCACTCCAAGTGTGTGGGGCCTTCCTCCTCACGTTCATCCCTTCCAGCCTCCTTGGGACCATCCCTCACCTCACCTCTCCCAGGACTCCCGTGGAGCCATCTCAATGGTTTTCAGAACAGAACCCTCCTGACCTGCAGCCCAGGGAGGCCCCAAACTGCCACTATCTCCCCAGACCAACAGGCCCCCATTAGGAAGTCCTGAGTCCTGTTTTCTGAGGAAAGACTTTTCTTTGGAGGGCTCCTGGGGTTCAGCAACGAGAGAAGAAGCTGGGAGATGAGGACAGGCAGTGGCAGGAGCCTGTGTGGCCCACCTGACAGTGACACACAGAGGTCAGAGCTGCTGCGGAGCCACCAGGAAAGAGGAAAATATAAAAAATCTACAGAAATAAACAAGCCTTTCATTATTAAAGAAACCTAACCTACTAAACAGCCAATAACCACAAGCCATAATGTCAAAGTTTGATTTATTTATTAACACTTATCAGGTGTTCCAGAGCTCTCCCTTGTCTCCTTTCTGCCAAGTCAGGGGCCCTCTGCCCTAGTCAACAGCTCCCTGAGAGCTCACTCAATGAAGAGCCCTCCCCCCTGCTAGGGAAGGCACAGCCTGAAAGCAGGAAGGGCCTGGTCACATGGGAGGGAGAGCAGGTGCAGATCCCTGAGGGATGACTTGCTGTCCTTACCATTCCTGAGATGCCCTAAGCCCAAGAAGGGCATGGAAACAAGGCTTCTTGTCATTTCTCCTCAGGCCTGAGGGATCAATCAGCCCAACTGGCTCTTTGCTATGCTTTCTCATCCAGTTAGGGCCACAAATATGCGGAAGAAGCCCCAAGTCAAGCTTCTGCTGGCCCTGCTCACCAGCATTAACTCCAGAGACCTGGCGGCAGCTCTGCCTCGCGCACACTGTGCCGGCCCACTCAGCCATGGCAACAGGAATGGCACTGCCCTGCAAGTCTGAGAAATAAATGAGTGCTAGAGGAGGCCTTTTCCCGGGGCCACCTTGGCTTCACCTGGACCCTGCCCAAGGTGACCTGTTAAATGAGACACTGTCTATGCTACAGCCAAGCCCTCTCATCCTACCCCTGCCCCTCCCTGGCCCTGTTGCCCCGCGGCAGGAGCCCACATGCAGGCTCACAGGTTATTCCGCTGGAGTGCCTCACACAGGTTCTGGTTGGCATCGGGTTCCTCTGTCAGCACCTCCACAGCCTCCCATTCCCCGGATCGGCTGGACCTTTTGATGGCGTCCACCACACTCTGCATGTACAACCCGTCCTCAAATGAGGCAGCCATGGAGACAGGGCTGTGGTCCCAGGTGCGGCGGTCCCCCTGCCCCTGGAAGGACTGGCGTAGGGCCTGTACCATGTAGACCATGCCCTTCAGGTAGAGCAGTGGGACATCCTGGGGCCCCTGCTCAGGAAGCCCTGAGCCCACAGCCAACGAGTCCCTCAGTAGCAGCTCCTCTTGTGTGGCCGAGTTCTTCTGTCCATAGAGGTCAGCTCCCCGTGCAACAAGGCGTCCTGCAGAGCCCACCACCATGACCTCATGCACAAAGGCACCGGGCATGTTGAAGTTGAGTGTTACTGTGCTGCATACCCCCCCGCCCATTAGCATCTGGAAGAAACAGAAGTCGTCGCTAGTGACATGCCTTATGCCACGAATGGCTGCATTCTGCCTCACAAAGGTCTTGAGGAGCCCGTGGACCTTCTCGGCTCTTCGGCCAGTCAGGTGGGTCAGCAGGTCCACAATGTAGGTGCCCATGGTGTGCAGGCCCCCACCGCCCATGAGCTCGTCGCAGATCCAGCCGTAGTTGGGGCTGAGCAGGCTACCTGAGTAGATACGGGCATCGCAGATCATCACTGCACCCACGTAGTGCTCGGCGATCAGCTGCTTCATGCGCACAAAAGCGGGCAGGAAGCGCAGCACGTTCCCCACCAGGCTCATCAGCTGTGGGTAGTAGCGTGAGGCTGTCACCATCCGGAAGGCATCCACCGAGGTTGCTGCCTTCTCACAAACCACATTCTTCCCAATACCTGATAATAGAACACAACAGGAAATATCAAAGTTCCAAGAGGTTCACAGTGACAAAAAAAAAAAAAAAAAACCCGTATTTTTCAAAGGCAGAAGAACTCAGGAAAGCCTCCTCTGAGACTAGATGGTGGCCTGGGACAAGAAGAAAGGTGACTCAGATTGAATGAAAATGGTCCCCAGTGACTGGGACTGCGGAAAGTTATGGGCTAGAGCAGGGGTCCCCAAACTTTTTACACAGGGGGCCAGTTCACTGTCCCTCAGACCGTTGGAGGGCCAGACTATAAAAAAAACTATGAACAAATTCCTATGCACACTGCACATATCTTATTTTAAAGTAAAAAAACAAAATGGGAACAAATACAATATTTAAAATCAAGAACAAGTAAATTTAAATCAACAAACTGACCAGTATTTCAATGGGAACTATGGGCCTGCTTTTGGCTAATGAACCGGTCAATGTCCGGTTCCATATTTGTCACTGCTGGCCGTAACAAGTGATATGACGCGCTTCCGGAGCCGTGACGCATGCATGCATACCGTGTCACCGGAAGTAGTACTGTACGTGAGCAACGCCGTGCTTTGTGGCACCGCCACATACAGTACTCCAGGAGCACAGGATGCGGATACTCCTCTCACTGACCACCAAAGAAAGAGGTGCCCCTTCCGGAAGTGTGGTGGAGGCCGGATAAACGGCCTTGGGGGGCCGCATGTGGCCAGCGGGCCGTAGTTTGGGGACCCCTGGGCTAGAGAAAGAAGTTCTTAAGGGAAAATGAAAGAAGTAAAGGCAGAAGGCATAAGCCAGGAGTGGGCAGTAGAGGTGGTGCGGTGGTAATTTTACATCTCAGCCTGGCTAGGCTGTGGTGCCCATCACCGGTGAGGCCATAGGTTGATCCTTGTATGTGCCCTAGAGATTGAACCCACAACCCCATTGTATTGAGACAACACTCTAACCAACCAAGCTACCTGGCAAGGGCAAAACGGAGCTTTTTTTTTAAAAAAGATTTTATTTATTGATTTTAGAGAGGACAGAGAGAGAGAAGGGCAATGGGAGGAGCGGAAAGCATCAACTCACAGTGGTTGCTTCTCACATGTGCCTTGACTGGGCAAGCCTGCGGTTTCAAACTGGCGACCTCACCATTCCGGGAGGTCGACACTTTATCCACAGTGCCACCACAGGTCAGGTGTAGTTTGATTTTGAAAAACTAAGTTTTAAGTCAACATGAACATAGATGAGTTTTCTTATTATATATGTTATTTATCAGTCCTCTCATAGAGTTACACCTGCCCAGACCTTTAGAAGCTCACATCCTAACAAAACCCACACAGGAGATAATTTGGTACATCTAAATCCTTCCAAGCTCTCCTCACTCCTACCCCCTCCTCTGCTACCCAGACCTTCAAGAACTCTACAGACCATTGCCATTTGCATATATGGGATTTTCAGGCATGGATTCCTAGTGTTGTAAACACTGTGCTGTAGCAAGTAGAACACGTGGAGATAAGTAGCCTATGACATAATTCAATCTCTTCCCTTGACAAAATTCTTAAACCTCATGATCTTCTCTAAATAACAAAAGCTTGGCCCTGGCCGGTTGGCTCAGTGGTAGAGCGTCGGCCTGGCGTGCAGGAGTCCCGGGTTCAATTTCCAGCCAGGGCACACAGGAGAAGCACCCATCTGCTTCTCCACCCCTCCCTCTCTCCTTCCTCTCTGTCTCTCTCTTCCCCTCCCGTGGCCAAGGCTCCATTGGAGCAAAGTTGGCCCACGTGCTGAGGATGGCTCTGTGGCCTCTGCCGCAGGCGCTAGAATGGCTCTGGTCACAACAGAGTGACGCCCCAGATGGGCAGAGCATCGCCCCCTGGTTGGCATGCCGGGTGGATCCCGGTCAGGCACATGCGGGAGTCTGTCTGACTGCCTCCCCATTTCCAACTTCAGAAAAATACAAAAAAAAACACCCAAAAACCACAAAAGCTTTACAATAGGTGCTGGAAGGATAAGAGACTGACTAGCCAAGTATCACATGCCCAGGGCAGGGGGCAAAGGCAAGGGGAGAGGTCCTTGCCCTGGGGCCTGGTGGGAGGGGTCCCCACAGGGAGCGCTGCCTGACTGCTATCACTGTCTGCTCTTTAAGGGTCTCCAATGCTTCTTCACATTTGTGGGATTTTAGAATTAGGGACAGGAGAATCACAACACTGGGTGAGAATTTGGCCACTTGGCTGCAGAACACATATGGCTAACAAGGAAAGTAATGAGGAAATTAGGTCCTCAGACCCCCCCTCCCGTGAGAGCTGCAGCTCTGGCCAAACCAGAGGCTTCCTGCTGTAACTATCCACTCCAGCAGCTGGGTAAACACTAGCGTGGGGAGGAGAGGAGGTGGGCTAAGAGGAAGAGGACTTTTGTGGCTGCTGAGTTTAGTGGTGCTAAAACAAGGACAGGGAATCTGTTTCATGCCAGGAGAGGTCAGGGAAGAGGTAGAGAATTCCCTTCATTTAAAAATAATTTTTTTTAAAAATCTTTTGTGTTTTCTTTTCCTTTTTTTGAGATTTCCCTTCTGGAGTCTGAACAATAGAGAGCTTTGAACTCAGAACCCAGCAATATTATCAGTGTGGGAGCCAAAGCCACTTTGAGTTAAACAGGATTCTGCATGCCAAACCCATGGGGTCTTTCTTTACCTTTAGAAAGACTTGGGTTGCCTTGAGAGGCTTTTTATTTAACTTTATCTAGCTTTCCTGCTAGGAAGTCAAAAGAGAGATTAGTGAAGCTAAAAACTACATTTTTGTCTCCAGGAAATGGGAAAGCATGGATGCTGAGTGCTATGAGCTAGATATTCTGTGGGTGAACAAGTTTCAAGCTGCAAGCCTCTGCCCAGCTCATACTCCCCAGACTATTTAGGAGTGAAGTGCCCTTGAGCACCAGAGGCTCAGAGAAGCTGCCCCAGACTATCATTTTGTTCCCTAGTAACATAACACAGGTTCACAGCCTTGGGACCACAACACCTCTGTTTCCCTATCTAGAGACATGGGACTAGATAAATTCTTTCAGCCCTGGCTGGATAGCTTGGTTGGTTGAGCATCATCACAAAGCTCAGAGATTGCCGGTTTGATCCCTGGTCATGGCATATACAGGAGCAGATCATTGTTGCAGCCTCTCTCTCTCTCTTCCTCTCTCACTCTCTAAAATCAATACAATAGCCCTGGCCAGTTGGCTCAGTGGTAGAGCATCGGCCTGGCGTGCAGGAGTCCTGGGTTCGATTCCCAGCCAGGGCACACAGGAGAAGCGCCCATCTGCTTCTCCACCCCTCCCCCTCTCCTTCCTCTCTGTCTCTCTCTTCCCCTCCCGCAGCCAAGGCTCCATTGGAGCAAAGTTTGCTCGAGGTGCTGAGGATGGCTCTGTGGCCTCTGTTTCAGGCGCTAGAATGGCTCAGATTGCAGCAGAGCATCGCCCCCTGGTGGGCATGCTGGGTGGATCCCGGTCGGGCACATGCGGGAGTCTGTTTGCCTCCCCATTTCCAACTTCGGGAAAAAAAAAAAAAAAAAAAAAAAATCAATACAATAAACATTAAAAAGGAAAAAAAAAAAGTTAGATAAATGATTTCAAACAGCAGGGTAGAGAATCAGCCAGAAAAAGGAATACTTTTGTGTTTTACAAAATCCAGGCACTCTATATACTTTTTTTTTTTTGGTATTTTTCCGAAGTGAGAGCGGGGAGGCAGACTCGTGTGTGTGTCCAACCAGGATCCACCGGCATGCCCACCAGGGGCAATGCTACATTGTGGCACGAACCATTCTAGGGCCTGAGGCAGAGGACATGGAGCCATCCTCAGCACCCGGGCCAAATTTGCTCCAATGGAGCCTTGGCTGCGGGAGGAGAAGAAAGAAAGGAGAGGGGTAAGGGTGGAGAAGTAGATGGGCATTTCTCCTATGTGGCCTCGCCAGGAATCAAACCCAGGACTTCCACACGCTGGACCGACGCTCTACCACTGAGCCAACCAGCCAGGGCCACTATATACATATTTTAAAATAAAAAAGGTTCTGGTACAGGAAAAATAAGTTTGAAAGCACCAGACTGATCCCTGGCCAGATAGCTCAGTTGGTTCGAGTGTCATCCAGAAGCACAGAGGTTGCCAGTTCGATCCCCGGTCAGGGCACATACAGGAACAGATGGATGTTCCTGTCTCTCTCCCTCTCTCACTAAAATAAAAAAAGAAAGAAAAAGAAAGCACCAGTCTGAGTCACTCTTGCTCATGGCCCCCTCTCCTTCCTTTCCTGAGAAGCAGGACCATGTTGACTCCCTGGGTCACACCAGCAGACTGGACTCACATGGGTAGAACTTGTGAATGTCTTCATTTATTCAGTGTGCCAGTCCTTTTGTCAAATGCTAGGGATACAGCATTAAGCATGGTCTCTACCTTTAGACAACTTATATTTAGTGGGAGATATAACCACTGATCTGATTATCATATAAATACATGTAACACAACACCTGTGATTAATTCTATGAGTATAACAGAAATGGTAATATGACAGCATATAGCAGGGACCTGACCTGGACTGGGGGTCAAGAACTGGTGTTCTTGGGATTAAATTATCTAGGTCAGGCTGCTTGAGGAATGATCTCTTTTTATCTGAAGAGCCCATGGGGAAAGAGTTGGCAAACTAGGTGTTTTTCTAATGAAGCATGTAAGTGCCAAGAACTGGGCACAGAAACTCACCTTTTAGTGACAGATTTAAGAAAACATTCAACTGGGGCAAAACTGTTAGAGCACTTTGCATATTAAAACACATTTTTCTGAACCATTTCTGAGCTGAGAAAGAAAACATATCAGGATTCTTCCCACTCCTTTAAGGAATTCATGGGAATGAGTTAAGGGTGAAATTTGAGGTGGAAGAAATGAAAAAAAGAGAAAAGAAAAAGGGCCAAACAAAAACAGAAAATAAGATGCCACAGGCCTGACCAGGCGGTGGGGCAGTGGATAGAGCATCAGACTGGGATGTGGAGGACCCAGGTTCAAGACTCCGAGGTCGCTAGCTTGAGCACAGGCTCATATGGTTTGAGCAAGGTTCACCAGCTTGAGCCCAAGGTCGCTGGCTCGAGCAAATGGCCACTTGGTCTGCTGTAGCCCCCCCCCCCCCCCCCGTCAAGGCACATATGAGAGCAATCAATGAGCAACCAAAGTGCCGCAACGAAGACTTGATGCTTCTCATCTCTCCCTTCTTGTCTGTCCTTCTCTCTGACTCTGTGTCACAAAAAAAAAAAAAAAAAAGATGCCATAGAAAGAGTTGTATTATGAAAAGTACACCTGTGGAGGATAAGTCCACAAACTGATTTTAGGAAAAACTAATAAAAATGAGGGCAAGAAACAACCTTCGTGGCCTCAGAAGTCTGGTAAAAAATACAATGATCAAACAAGCCGAGGAAAATACAATTTTGCCCATAGCATTAAAACTCAGTGAGAAGTAAACTTAACCTTCCTGGGCCTTAGTTTCTGTAACAGAAAATAAAGATACTGGATTAGATCAGTGACTCGTCCTCCTTAGTGTGCATCCAAATCACCTGGGAGGATGGTTCAAACACAAATCGTTAAGTCTCACCCCAGATGTAGGTCTGGGATGGGGCCTGAGAATCTGGATTTATAATAAGTTCCCAGGTCATGCTGATGCTGTTGGTTCAGGGACCACACTTTGAGAACCACTGGACTAGACACTTTTTTTTCTTTGTATTTTTCTGAAGCTGGAAACGGGGAGGCAGTCAGACAGACTCCCGCATGCGCCCAACTGGGATCCACCCGGCACGCCCACCAGGGGGCGATGCTCTGCCCATCTGGGGCGTTGTTCTGTTGCGACCAGAGCCATTCTAGCGCCTGAGGCAGAGGCCATAGAGCCATCCTCAGCGCCCGGGCCAACTTTGCTCCAATGGAGCCTTGGTTGCAGGAGGGGAAGAGAAAGACAGAGAGGAAGGAGAAGGGGAGGGGTGGAGAAGCAGATGGGCGCTTCTCCTGTGTGCCCTGGCCGGGAATCGAAACCAGAACTCCTGCACGCCAGGCTGATGCTCTACTACTGAGCCAACTGGCCAGGGCCTGGACTAGACACTCTTAAGGGCCCCTACCAGCCTGTGAATTCCACAAGAAAGTCCAGTACTATAACTGTTACAAGAAATCTGTATCAGTGTTTTTTGCCTCATATTATTGCTTCTAAGTTTCCATGATTTACCTTTTATAATGTTTATTTAGCATAGCACAATGCTAGAAGATCCATAACTATAGACTTTACATGACTGTGATAAACTTTTCACGGGTTCAAGATCTGGAAAAGCTAATCTGCCTGACCAGGCGGTGGTGCAGTGGATAGAGCGTCGGACTGGGATGCCAAGGACCCAGGTTCAAAATCCTGAAGTCACCAGCTTGAACGCGGGCTTATCTGGTTTGAGCAAAACCAGCTTGGACACAAGGTCGCTGGCTCAAGCAAGGGGTTACTTGGTCTGCTGAAGGCCCACGGTCAAGGCACATATGAGAAAGCAATCAATGAACTAAGGTGTTGTAACGTGCAACGAAAAACTAATGATTGATGCTTCTCATCTCTCTGTTCCTGTCTGTCTGTCCCTGTCTATCCCTCTGTCTCTGTAAAAAAAAAAAAAAAAAAAGAAAAGAAAAGAAAAGAAGAGCTAATCTAAAATCAGAGTACTTCTGCCTAACATGTGGTGGCCCAGTGGATAAAGCACTGACTTGGGATGCTGGGGTCCCAGGTTCAAAATCCCAAGGTTGCCAGCTTAAATGTTGCCAGCTTGAGTGCAGGCCTGCCAGCTTGAGCACGGGATCATCAACATGATCCCAAGGTCACTGGCTTTAGCCCCCCAGTCAAGGCACATGTGAGAAGCAATCAATGAACTAAAGTGATGCAACTTTAAGTTGATGCTTCTCTCTCTCTGTTCTTGTCTCTCTCTCAAAAAATGTAATTAGCATACTTCAACAGCTGTAGAGCTAAATGATTATGGACTTTAAAAAACTGATTGATTGCCCTGGCCGGTTGGCTCAGTGGTAGAGCATCGGCCTGGCGTGCAGAAGTCCCGGGTTCGATTACCGGCCAGGGCACACAGGAGAAGCGCCCATCTGCTTCTCCACCCCCCCCCTTCTTCCTCTCTCTCTCTTCCCCTCCCGCAGCCAAGGCTCCATTGGAGCAAAGATGGCCCAGGCGCTGGGGATGGCTCCTTGGCCTCTGCCCCAGGCGCTAGAGTGGCTCTGGTCGCGGCAGAGCGACGCCCCGGAGGGGCAGAGCATCACCCCCTGGTGGGCAGAGCATCACCCCTGGTGGGCGTGCCGGGTGGATCCGGTCGGGCGAATGCGGGAGTCTGTCTGTCTCTCCCCGTTTCCAGCTTCAGAAAAACACAAAAAAATAAAAAATAAAAAAATAAAATAAAATAAAATAAAAAAATAAATGTGATGCCAGTGTCTTTCTTCATCAGCACTTGGAGGCAGTCATATATCAAGCTGGTAAGGCTAAATGATAACCCCTATTTCACAGGGGTCCACAGAGGTTGACAGGGACAGAAAGAGGACCAAAAGTGGGGGTCTTATGTCAAGGTCAGTTTGGATACTCACAACCAGTTCTTTGGGAAAATTATATAGCGTTCTTCTGGACTCTTCCATATGTGCTAAAGCCAAGTCAGATTTAGGAGGTGATGCACTGCCCATCTGGGGCTGCTCCATTGTCCAGCAACTGAGCTCTTTGTAGCGCCTGAGACAGAGGCCATGGAGCCATCCTCAGTGCCCAGGGCCAACTCACTCCAATTGAGCCATGGTTGCAGGAAGGGGGGGGGGAGGGAGAGGGAGAAGGAGAGGGAGAGAAGTGAGAGGGGCGGAGAAGGAGATGGGCATTTCTGTGTGCCCTGACCAGGAATTGAACCCAGGACATCCACATACTGGGCCAACATTCTACCACTGAGCCAACTGGCCAGGACCCAGAACTCTCACTAAAAAAGGGAAAGCACTCAGGGAGTGACTGTCATGGTCACAACAGTCTCAGTGACTCCTTTGGGACCTGAAAGGGCAGTGCCTGAGGACAGGTCTAGCTGACATGAGCTCTCCCTGGACCACCAACTCCTGGGATTATGTACCACCAAGGACATTCATTCACACCCTCTTCCTCCTGACAACAGAGATATGCAGAGAAGGCTAATGGCCCTGATTCACCAAGGGCTGGGACACAAGACCCCAGAAATTTTTTATCATCCCTGTACTTCCTGTTTATATTAAATGGCCCAAAGTCTAACATTTTTCATGCCAGGAACCTGAAAACATCAGGCTTGTGGCCAAAGAACCTGGGGTTTCCCCCTTCTTTCCAGACAGCTAGGAAATGGTTTCTATGGGGACTCTGAAATTTAAAAAAGGCTGAAAGCTTCTAGAACTCTGCCTCTGGACATACCTAGCCTCACTAACCTGCGTTCATGCCACAAGGGACGGCAAAAAGTCAAGTGACCACAGTAGCCTGATTCCCCGTGAAGCAGCCTTCTGTTAAAGTGTTGGCTTAGGGCTACTTCTAAACTCAATCTGTCCTCCTAAGAATCTAGAGCCAATGAACAGCTCCAATGTCACACATCCTCAGAGAGAGCTCTGGAAAAGAAAGCTAGAAAGATAGCTAGCCACGTATAATTTTTGGTCAAAACTTACATGCCCTGAATCAACAACCAGACAGACTGATATTCTCGCTCACTTCAATGAACATTTAACCTTCCCTGCCCACTGGGCCAAAAGTGACAGGCACCCTCTTATCCTTTGAACAAGGAAGAAACAAAGAACAGAGCCTTGGACACTCCACCACGGTAGTGGCCAGAAGGTGTGGTGGTCAGCCTGGGCTCAGGGACCTCTGAATGCATTTGAGAGACACTGGTTTTCATTTCCATTAATTTAAAATAATTATTCTGTCAATTAATCATATGCTACCTGAATTGTTACTTAAGTCTTTTCTCATGTATCTAGTAATGTGATGGTAAGGAAAGCTCTCTCTGATCCAACACTGGTTTGAACGTCCAGAATGACTTCAGGACAGTGACGGCACAAAGGCGGCATTAAGAAAAATTGCTGGATGAATACTTACTAACATTTTCCTATTAAATTAGATTCTGGTTTATATAAGACAAAGAGCAGAATTTTTCTACAGTTGACAGGAAAGAGCAGCTTAACAGGAACTGTAGGAAAATGGCTTACACCCAGCCAAGGGCAGGAGGTTGCTGAGCCTACTGCTTCCCAAGGGAACAGAGATATGAGCAGGCTGTCCCACAGATCCTGTCAAGGGACTTCAGCGCTGTCAGAGGGCCTTCCTGCCCTCTGGCACACAAGATCACAAAGTTAGGCAGGAAGGGTGTGTGCTCAAAGTAGTCATGACCTGACAAAACATGGGAAATGGCAATCTTGCTACACACTCTCCTCTCCTTTCTTGAGACTTGTTTGGAGGTTCTAGCAGGGGAGCGCAGCTACTCGTATACCCTTGACCGAAGAACGGTCCTCTCCTCTCCTTTCTGTGGAGATGCCTGTCAAAGAATTGAAAGAACAGCCTGACCAGGCGGTGGCGCACTGGACAGAGCGTTGGACTGGGATGCGGAGGACCCAGGTTCGAGACCCCGAGGTCGCCAGCTTGAACATGGGCTCATCTGGCTTGAGCAAAAAGCTCACTAACTTGGACCCAAGGTCGCTGGCTTGAGTAAGGGGTTACTTGGTCTGCTGAAGGCCCGCGGTCAAGGCACATTATGAGAAAGCAATCAATGAACAACTAAGGTGTCACAACGAAAAACTGTTGATTGATGCTTCTTATCTCTCTCTGTTCCTGTCTGTCTGTCCCTATCTATCCCTCTCTCTGACTCTCTCTCTGTCCCTGTAAAAAAAATAAAAAATAAAAAGAATTTAAAGAACAAATGTATCTATCACAATCAATTTCCCAGTGCCCAGGTCTTTGTGTTTTTTGTTTGTTTAACAGAGACAAAGTCAGAGAGAGAAACAGACAGGAATGAAGAGAGATGAGAAGCATCAATTCTTTGTTGCAGCACCTTAGATATTCACCGATTGCTTTTTCATATGTGCCTTGATCCGGGGGCTACATACAGCAGAGCAAGTGACCCCTTGCTAAGCCAGCGACCTTTGGGCTCAAGCATGCAACCAGAGTCAAGTCTATGATCCCAAACTCAAACCAGTGACCCCGTGCTCAAGCAGGCGACCTCAGGGTTTCGAACCTGGGTCCTCCGCATTCCAGTCCGATGCTCTATTCACTGAGTCACTGCCTGGTCAGGCCCAATGCCCAGGTCTTTGAACTCTGACTTCATAAAGGCAAACTTTTTACATTGCTTGAAATGTAATAATCTCTAGTCCCTGTGACATGCTAACTCTTATATCATTTACTTAATTTTGCTCAGAGATTTACTTAGGGGAGGTGAGGCAGGCTGTCTCCCCAGACACTATAACATTTTCTCCCATAGCCATAAGGCTCCCCAGTGTGCTCCCCAAGCACTGCCCAATGGGTGAGTTATGTCCTGAGCACCAGCATCCGCAGACTCAAGCCCAAGAAGAACAACACAGAGGAAGGCACACTCTGCCCTTGCTATGGCCTGACCATCCGTACCTAGAGCCTTCACAGATATTTGCCGGGTGAGTGGAGGTGGGATATTGATGCACACCAGATCCACGTCTTGATGCAGCAAGACGTCATCGGTCCGGCTGGTGTAGAAGGTGATGTTCATCTCCTCAGCAAGCTGTTTCGCCTCCTCCTCCGTCTTCCCCCACAGGGCCTCCACGGTGAACCCTTCTGCCCTCAGCAGTGGAACCAGAACCCGGGCAGAGCTGCCAGTCCCAAACACGCCCACTCCTGGGAGCATCTTCATGCCAGCTTCTCTGTTCACCAACTCATCTCCTTACAAGAGCCTCCAACATGTATACGACCATCCCACAGTCCTGGTCAAACATGGCTCCTGGAACAGCAAGCAGGACACTGGCTATTAGTGGAGGGCACACCCAATTGAGGCTTTCAAGCTTATTGGGACACTGCCTAAAAGCACTTAATGAAACACTGCTCCGAAATGAAAAGCTGCAGAAGTTTCTCCCAGGGAGACATAAGGATATTAGCAATATCCATCTCGGAATAGCGAAAAATGAAAAAAAAAAAACACGCATAAAGCTGGGTTCAAATCCTTGTTCTGTTACTTAGTTTTCTATATGACTCTGGTCAACATATTCTGCCTTCAGGGTTTTAATGGCAAAAGTTCATGATTCTATATTACAGAAAGAAAAAAAAGAAGACTGGGAAACTAAAACCAGTAAAAGATAAAAGAGAACTACCTAGGTGCTTTACAGATTATAACTTAGAAGTTTATGGTAACACCTGATGAGGTGGTGCACAGTGGATAGATCAGGGGTAGTCAACCTTTTTATACCTACCGCCCACTTTTGTATCTCTGTTAGTAGTAAAATTTTCTAACTGCCCACCAGTTCCACAGTAATGGTGATTTATAAAGTAGGGAAGTAACTTTACTTTATAAAATTTATAAAGCAGAGTTACAGCAAGTTAAAGCATATAATAATAATTACTTACCAAGTACTTTATGTCGGATTTTCGCTAAGTTTGGCAGAATAAATCTGTATAAAACAACTTACTATAGTTAAATCTATCTTTTTATTTATACTTTGGTTGCTCTGCTACCGCCCACCATGAAAGCTGGAACGCCTACTAGTGGGTGGTAGGGACCAGGTTGACTACCACTGGGATAGAGCATCGGCCTGTGACGCTGAGGACCCAGGTTCGAAATCTCAAGGTTGCCAGCTTGAGTGCAGGCTCACCAGTTTGAGCATGGAATCACAGACATGACCCCATGGTTGCTGGCTTGAGCAAGGGGTCATTGGCTCAGCTGGAGCCACCCTGGTCAAGGCATGTATGAGAAGCAATCAATGAACCACCAAGGTGCTGCAACTATGAGTTGATGCTTCTCATTTCTCTCCAGTCCTGTCTGTCTGTCTGTCTGTCTCTCTCTCTCCCTCCCTCCCTCCCTCTCTAGCTCTTTCTCTAAAAAAAAGTTTATGGTACCAAGCATAGGAAATGGTTCACTAGAAATAAAAAATACCAAAAAAATTTGTACAAAGATATTCACTCCCATACTGACTGTGGTGGTGAAAAGCTGGGAAAGAATCTAGATCAGGGGTTGGGAACTTTTTTGGCTGAGAGAGCCATGAACGCCACATATTTTAAAATGTAATTCCGTGAGAGCCATACAACCACCTGTGTACGTTAAGCATTATCCAATAAAAATTTGGTGTTGTCCCGGAGGACAGCTGTGATTGGCTCCAGCCACCCGCAACCATGAACATGAGTGGTAGGAAATGAATGGATTGTAATACATGAGAATGTTTTATATTTTTAACCTTATTATTTTTTTAATTAAAGATCTGTATGCAAGCCAGATGCAGCCATCAAAAGAGCCACATCTGGCTCGCGAGCCATAGGTTCCCGACCCTTGATCTAGATGTTCAATAACAGCAGTGGGTTTGATAAATAACTCTCTAGTGCCACTGAAAACCATGAGGTATCCCTGGCCGGTTGGCTCAGTGGTAGAGCATCAGCCTGGCGTGTAGGAGTCCTGGGTTCGATTCCCAGCCAGGGCACACAGGAGAAGCGCCCATTTGCTTCTCCACCCTTCTCCCTCTCCTTTCTCTCTGTCTCTCTCTTCCCCTCCCACAGCCAAGGCTCCATTGGAGCAAAGTTTGTCCGAGCGCTAAGGATGGCTCTGTGGCCTCTGCCTCAGGCGCTAGAATGGCTTTGATTGCGGCAAAGCATTGCCCCCTGGTGGGCATGCCGGGTGGATCCCGGTCGGTAGGGCGCATGCAGGGGTCTGTCTGACTGCCTCCCCTTTCCAACTTTGGAAAAATACAAAAGAAAAAAAAAAAAAGAAAGAAAACCGCGAGGTAGAAGAAGGCCTTCAATGACCTTAATGACATCACCATATACTCATTAAAAAGTGGGAAAATTGCCTGACCGGGTGGTGGCACAATGGATAGAGCATTGGACTGGGATGCGGAAGACCCAGGTTCGAGACCCCGAGGTCGCCAGCTTGAGTGACGGCTCATCTGGTTTGAGCACAAGGTCGCTGGCTCGGTCTGCTGAAGGCCCGCGGTCAAGGCATGTATAAGAAAGCAATCAATGAACAATTAAGGTGTTGCAACGTGCAACGAAAAACTAATGATTGATGCTTCTTATATCTCCGTTCCTGTCTGTCTGTCCCTGTCTATTCCTCTCTCTGATTCTGTCTCTGTAAAAAAAAAAAAAAAAAAGTGGAAAAATAAAATGTGAGGTATAACATCAATTTTGTTTTTTAAATTTTTAAAAAATTTATTCATTTTAGAGAGAGGGGAAAGAGGAAGGGGAGGGGAAGAGGGAGAGGAAAATGGACAAGGGGGTGGAGGGAGAAGAGGGGACAGGGAGAAAGGGGCAGAGGAAGGGAGAGAGAAACATCGATTTGTTGTTCTACGTATTTATACATTCATTAGTTGAGTCTTGTATGTACTCTGACCGGCGATCAAACCCACATGGCGCATCAGGATGACATTCTGAACAAGTGAGCAACCTGGCCAGGGCCAATTTTGTTTTTTTTTAAAGTGTAAAAGACATATATACAAGATGTATATAGACATTAGGATATACAATATCTATAACATCTATAAACATATTCCACACATAACAGTAAAAAGACCAGAATACACCTGAATTTCATAATAATTACTCAGGTTGATAGGATTCCTGATGATTGTTTTTTGAACACTGCCAAATTTTCTACAACAGATATATTACTTATTGATATTTTTTCTTCTGATCACAGTGTTTATAAAGTGAAATAAAGAACAAAGGCAATGCCTGACCTGTGGTGGCGCAGTGGATAAAGCATTGACCTGGAATGCTGAGGTTGCCAGTTCAAAACCCTGGGCTTGCCTGGTCAAGGCACATAGGGGAGTTGATGCTTCCTGCTCCCCTTCCTTCTCCCCCACCTCACTTCTCTAAAATGAATAAATTAAAAAAAAAAAAAAAAGAGCCTGACCGGGCGGTGGCACAGTGGATGGAGCATTGGACTGGGATGCAGAGGACCCGGGTTCAAGACCCCGAGGTAGCCAGCTTGAGTGCGGGCTCATCTGGTTTGAGGAAAGGCCCACCAGCTTGAATCCAAGGTCGCTGGCTCCAGCAAGGGGTTACTCAGTCTGCTGAAGGCCCATGGTCAAGGCACATGTGAGAAAGCAATCAATAAACAACTAAGGTGTTGCAACACGCAATGAAAAACTAGTGATTGATGCTTCTCGTCTCTCTCTGTTCCTGTCTGTCTGTCCCTGTCTATCCCTCTCTCTGACTCACTCTGTCTCTGTAAATAAATAAATAAATAAATAAAAATTAAAAAAAAAAAAAAAAAAGAACAAAGCCAAACATAAGTCTACTTGGAAACCAAAATGAAATTTAGGTATGCTCAGGATATGATGTTTTTACCACATGGCACCCTCCCCCCAGCTAAACCAGTGGTCCCCACTCTCATTGTATATTTAGGGTCACTGGTGACCCCAAACCCACTGAATCAAACTATGGAATGAGGCTGTGTCACCATCATTTCTATTGTTTTTATTTTTGTTATTTTGTGGTAAAATACACAGAAAGCTTACCATCTTAACACAGAAGTGGAACTGTTGGATCATATGCTAATTCTATTTTTAATTTTTTTGAGGAACCACCATACTGTTTAACACAGGGACTACATACCATTTTAAATAATAATTTTATCAACACTTTACAGTCCCTTAGTCTACCAATTATCTTTTAAAAATCTGACTTCTAATCTGGGTCACTGCAAGTCTAATTTTTTTGTTGTTGTTTTTAGTGAGAGAGATAGAGAGCGAGACAGAGAGAGGGACAGATAGGGATAGACAGGAGAGAGATGAGAAGTACCAATTCTTTGTTGCGGCACCTCAGTTGTTCATTGATTGCTCAATGTGCCTTGA
The DNA here is from genome assembly GCF_036850995.1 of Saccopteryx leptura. Classification (NCBI taxonomy): domain Eukaryota; kingdom Metazoa; phylum Chordata; class Mammalia; order Chiroptera; family Emballonuridae; genus Saccopteryx; species Saccopteryx leptura. The sequence goes on from NC_089511.1 coordinate 18,098,850, forward strand.
ATGGGGGGCTGCAGCCGAGCCAGTAACACCCTGCTCAAGCCAGCGACCTCGGGCTCAAGCCATATCTATGACCCCACAGTCAAGCTGGTGACCTCAGGGTTTCAAATCTGGGTCCTCTGTGTATCAGGCTGACACTCTATACACTGCACCAATACCTGATCAGGCTGCAAACCCAATTTATAAGTTTTACCCGGCCCTGGCAGGTTGGCTCAGTGGTAGAGTGCCGGCCCGGCGCATGGAACTCCCGGGTTCGATTCCCAGCCAGGACACACAGAATGTGTCCATCTGCGTCTCCACCTTTCCCCCTCTCCTTCCTCTCTGTCTCTCTCTTCCTCTCCCGCAGCCAAGGCTTCACTAGAGCAAAGCTGGCCAGGATGCCCAGCTCTATGGCCTCTGCCTCAGGTGCTATAATCGCTCCAGCTGCAACAAAATGATACCTAGATGGGCAGAGCATCATCCCCTGGTGGGCATGCCAGGTGGATTCCGGTCGGGAGCAAGCAGGAGTCTGACTGCCTCCCCGCTTCTAACTTTAGAAAAATACAAAAAAAAAAGTTTTACCCAAATATGTGATTTTGCTATTCTATTTTTATCCACATAACACTGCTTCACTTGCATCTATCTCCTCACAGATCAACCTATTCTTCAGTTTAACGGACAGATGGCATTCTTGTAAATGCATCATAACTATTTCATACCTTAACTGTGAGCACTAGAGCTATGTACAACTTTTCACTTCCCTCCCCATCTATGACATCTTCCCTTTCTGGCCTTTTTTTTGTGTGTGTTATGTATGTGACAGAGACAGAGAGAGGGACAGATAGGGACAGATAGGAAGGGAGAGAGATGAGAAGCATCAATTCTTCGTTGCAGCTCCTTGCTTTCTCGTGCCTTGACAGGCGGGGGAGGGGGGGAGGGGCGCGTGCGACACTACAGCAGACCGAGTGACCCCTTGCTCAAGCCAGCAACCTTGATGAGCCTGTGCTCAAGACGGCGACCTAGGGGTTTTGAACCTGGGTACTCTGCATCCCAGTCCAATGCTCTATCCACTGTGCCACCGCCTGGTCAGGCTTTCTGGTTATTTCTGAGTACCACTTTTGAGTTTGCCTGTTCTAGCCCCCAGCTCTTCCAGTGCTGAGTTTCTTGAGGTTCTGTCAGTCAGAGGTGTCTTCATTTCTGGTTCCACATGCTCTTTTTTTCCCCACATGCTCTTTATTACACATGCCCAAGGCTTTAAATAGTATACCAGTGACTTCCAAATCTGCAGCACAAGCCCAGCTTTTTCTCCAGAGCTTCACACCCCTCATTCTACTCCTGAATACACACTGATGTTCTACAAGCTCCACAAAACCCACACGATCAAGTCTAAACAGAAGCAGTATAGTGAGATGGCAAGAGCACATGAAGTGAAGTTAACAGAGCTACTGGGTTCAAATCCTGGCTTCACCACTTTTTAGCTAAATGCAACCCTTTTAATAGGTAAAACAGGTCTAATGCTATGCAGCTTCCAGAGCCTTTTGAAGATTAAATGAAGTCCAATTTTATTTTTATTTTATTTTTTATTATTTTTTAAACATTTTCATTGATTTTATTTATTTTTTCTTTTTTAAATTCACTTTAGAGATGAGAGAGAAAGGGAGAGAGAGAGACAGAGAGAGAGGAGAGAGAGACAGAGAGAGAAGGTGGGGAGGAGCTGGAAGCATCAACTCCCATATGTGCCTTGACCAGGCAAGCCCAGGGCTTCGAACTGGTGACTTCAGCATTTCCAGGTATACGCTTTATCCACTGCGCCACCACAGGTCAGGCCATTTTCATTGATTTTAGAAAGAGAGAGACAGAGGGAAAAAAAACATTGATTTGTTGATACACTTATTTATGCATTCATTGGTTGATTCTAGTACGTGCCCTGACCGGGATCAAACCTGCAACCTTGGAGTCTTTATTATCTCTTAAATCTACCTCTTCTTTGTCATCCTTTCTGCTACCCTGCTAGTCTAGCCCCCAGCACCACTCACCTAAACGACTATAACAACTTCTACTTGATCTCTCTGGCTTCCACTAGTTCCTTCCTTCATCCATTCCTCATATTGCAAAGAGATCTTTCTAAAATGCAAATGAGATCACATCACTCCCTTCCTTTTTTTAAACCCTTCAGTGACTTCCCATTTGACTCAGTATAAGGCCCTGCATGATCCACAAATCTCAAGACAAATCTAGCTTTGTGCAGCCACTTTCAAGGGTTATTTCCAAAAGAGAAGTTTCAAAACACATACTTAGATTAACCCAGTAAGAGGAATGCTCTATGAAATTATTAACCATAAGCCAGTTAAAAGTTGGGGGTACAGTTACTCAAAAAGACAACAATGGCTTCAGAGTAACTGATGATGAGTGTAGTTTTTTTTTCCTTAAAGATTTATTGATTTTCAGAGAAAGAGGAGAAAGAGAGAGAGAAAAGGGAGGAAGTATGGGAAGCATTAACTGTAGTAGTTGCTTTTTGTATGTGCCTTGACCAGGCGAGCCCAGGATTTCAAAACGAGGACCTCAGCATTCCAGGTCGATGCTTTATCCACTGAATCACACTAGATCAGGCAGAGTGTGTGTTTTTTTCTTTCTGGGAGAGTTAAATATGTAGGCGGGAACAGTTGTTTCCTGAGATTTTTTCAGATGATATTAATACCATATCACCTCACAAAAACTTGTACATCAATGCTTACAGAATTATTCATAATAGCTAAAAAGTGGAAACAACCCAAATGTTCATCAACTGCTAAAAGGATAAACAAAATGTATATTTCATACAACGTAGTATTATTCAGCCACAAAAATGGAAGTACTGAAACAAATCACAGTATGGCTAAATCTGGAAAACATTATGCTAAGTGAAAGAAGCTAATCACAGAACGCTAGTGTATTATTCCATTTATATAAAATGTTCACAGCCTGACCAGGTGGTGGCGCAGTGGATAGAGCGTCGGACTGGGATGCCAAAGACCCAGGTTCGAGACCCTGAGGTCGCCAGCTTGAGCGTGGGCTCATCTGGTTTGAGCAAAAGCTCACCCGCTTGGACCCAAGGTCGCTGGCTCGAGCAAGGAGTTACTCGGTCTGCTGAAGGCCCGCGGTCAAAGCACATGAGAAAGCAATCAATGAACAACTAAAGTGTCGCAATGCGCAACGAAAAACTAATGACTGATGCTTCTCATCTCTCCGTTCCTGTCTGTCTGTCCCTGTCTATCCCTCTCTCTGACTCTCTGTCTCTGTAAAAATAAATAAATAAATAAATAAATAAAATGTTCACAATAGGCAAATCCACAGAGACTGTAAATCAGCAGCAGGGATGGGGGAAGGAGGAATTGGGAGGGTAGAAAGACCCAATTTTATTCTCTCGAGCTATTTGTCTATCCCTATGCCAATATCATCCTGTCTGAATTACTTTAGCTTTATAGTAAGTTCTGAAATCAGTAAGTTTGAATCTTCCAACTTTGGTCTTCTTCAAAATTGTTTTGGCTTCTCTGGGGTCCCCTGTATTATTCTATGAATTTTAGGATCAGTTTGTCAATCTGGGATTTTGATAGAGACTGTTTTAAATCTGTAGATCAGTGGTAGTCAACCTGGTCCCTACCGCCCACTAGTGGGCGTTCTAGCTTTCATGTTGGGCGGTAGCAGAGCAACCAAAGTACAAATAAAAAGATAGATTTAACTATAGTAAGTTGTTTTATAAAGATTTATTCTGCCAAACTTAGCGAAAATCCGACATAAAGCACTTGGTAAGTACTTATTATATGCTTTAACTTGCTGTAACTCTGCTTTATAAATTTTATAAAGTTAAGTTACTTCCCTACTTTATAAATCACCATTACTGTGGAACTGGTGGGCAGTTAGAAAATTTTACTACTAACAGAGATACAAAAGTGGGCAGTAGGTATAAAAAGGTTGACTACCCCTGCTGTAGATCAACTTGGGGAAAACTGTCATTTTAGCAATATCAACCATTTTATATATATGGTTTACCGGAAAGTTCTGTCCATTTTTAGAATAAAACAAAACACAAATTTTTCTTACCGTCAATAAACTTTATTAAATAATATAATTGCCATTATTATTAATGATTTCTTGCCAGCATGAGGGCAATTTGTATATTCCATTTTTGAAAAATGTTTTTATCTTTTGATGCGAAAAATTGAACTAGTGCTTGTTTGATATCTTCTTCATTTTTGAATTTTTTGCCCTTCAAAAAATTTTGTAAGGACAAAAACAAGTGATAGTCGGTACTATTCCTTCACCAAACACTTTCAATAAATTTCTATATGCTTCTGTAGCATTTCTTCCTTGTTGAAATTCATAAAATTTACAGTGGCGTAAATGAACTTTATCAGTAGCCATGGGTACACTATCGCTTCACACATAAGACTAACGTGAATCAACTTTTAGTTAATTTGCTACGTCAGTATGTATACATGATTAAGTGATAAAAACAGAGAGGCACACATGCGCCAAATAAACGTGCTTACGTGTCGAAACGTTGATAGAAATGGACAGAACTTTCCGGTAGACCACATATATATATGGTGTGTGTGTGTGAGAGAGAGACAGAGGGACAGATAGGGACAGACAGACAGGAAGGGAGAAAGATGAGAAGCATTGCAGCACCTTAGTTGTTCATTTGTTCATTGATTGCTCTCTCACATGTGCCTTGATGGGAGGTGGGGGCTATAGCAGACCAAGTGACCCCTTGCTCAAGCCAGCAACCTTGGGCTCAAGCTGGTGAGCCTTGCCCAAACCAGATGAGCCTGCACTCAAGCTGGTGACCTTGGGGTTTCAAACCTGAGTCCTTTGCATTCCAGTCCACTGCGCCACCACCTGGTCAGGCAAGATCAAGTTTTCTGATTCATGAACATAAGATGTCTTTCCATTTATTTAGGTCTTCTTTAATTTCCTTCTTTTCTTTTCTTTTTTTAAGTGAGAAGTTAGTGAGACAGACTGCCACATGTACCCTGACCGGGATCCACCCTGCAACCCCCATCTGGGGCCAACACTTGCCCCAACCAAGCTATCCTCAGCACCTAGGGCTGACACTCGAACCAGTCAAGCTGCTGGCTGCAAGAGGGGAAGAGGGGGTGGGGGGTGGGGAGGAGAGGAAGAGAAGCAGATGGTTGTTTCTCATGTGTGCCCTGACCAGGCAACTAACCTGGGACATCTGCATGCTGGGCTGACGCTCTATCCACTGAGCAAACCGGCCAGGGCCTTCTTTAATTTCTTTCAATAATGTTTTGTAGTTTTCCGAGTATAATTACACACTTTTATTTGTAAATTTATTTCTAAGTATTTAATTCTGTTTGATGCTACTGTAATGAAAACATTTTCTTAATTTTATTTTCAGATCCAGTATTTCTTTTACTTCTAAGGTAGATACAAGTATACTGTACAAAGTATATGTCTAAGTTAGGGGTTGTTTTGCCAGTATAGCCCAGTATAGCATCCTGTACTACTAGATCCTAAGGATACCTGTGCCTTTGTGAACTACTAAAATAAGAATGACTTGGGTTTCCTCTAATTCTAGACTTCTGTCAGCTTCCCGCCTCCTCTGGTCTCTACGGTCTGGGACTGTGGATTATGGCTTGTCCCTGAACTTGACCACTGGGTTTGTTTGGTTTTTAGATTTTTTTAAATTTTATTTATTCATTTTTAGAGAGAGAGAGGGAGAGAGAGAAACAGAGAGGGAGAGAGAGCAGAGAGAGACAGAGAGAGAGAAGGGAGGAGGAGCTGGAAGCATCAACTCCCATATGTGCCTTGACCAGGCAAGCCCAGGGTTCTGAACCAGCGACCTCAGCATTTCCAGGTCGATGCTTTATCCACTGCGCCACCACAGGTCAGGCTGACCATTGGGCTTTATCTTAACCATCTTTCTTTCTGATGATGATGGATAATGTCTGTGGCCTTAGCCACTCCTCTTTCCTCTTTGCTGATAATTCTATCTTACAGGATTTCCTTCTAATTAGAAAATGGTTAGACACATAGAATCTTCTATAATGTTCATGTCCTGGACTTCCTTCAGCAATTTTGGTCACTTTCTGCATTTACAGGTTCTTTTTAGTTATACACAGGCCATGGATATTCTGAGAGCTTGAGTGTCAAATTTGTTGCACTAGATAAGATTCTACTTACATTTTGTGAGTCATTAATTACCAACAGCTAAAAAAGGCCAGGGGAATTAGACACAGCCATCATAAACAAGGATGTCCATGTCCTTTCTAAATTCATGCCCAGAGCACACTTCCTCCTCTCTAGCACCTCATTCTTTCATGCTCTGGTTGTGTTTGTCTGGGTGTACATCTGCATTAGTGGCTTAATACAACAAAATGGATTAGAATACATTTTAACCTCTGTTTTACTGACACTGACTCAAAGGGTAGTTTTATCAACACCCTTAAAGGGGCATCAGCTGGGCTCTGAGGAAGCTAGATGGCATGAAGCTAGGCAGGTTTGATAACAAGGTATTTCCTGCTCAAGCAGGCAGAGCTGGTTTTTTCCCTGTCCCTTATTTCAGTGACTACCCTTTCTCACCCCCAACATTTCTCTACTGCTTGAACCTACATCCTTGTACAGTGATACTTTGAGATATGAGCAGACCACATACGAATTTTTTAAGAAATGAGCTGCGACTCAGTCTGTATTTTTTTTTTTTTTTTTTTTTTGTATTTTTCTGAAGCTGGAAATGGAGAGAGACAGTCAGACAGACTCCCGCATGCGCCTGACCGGGATCCACCCGTCACGCCCACCAGGGGCGAAGCTCTGCCCACTAGGGGGCGATGCTCTGCCCCTCCGGGGCATCGCTCTGTTGCGACCAGAGCCACTCTAGCACCTGGGGCAGAAGCCAAGGAGCCATCCCCAGCGCCCGGGCTATCTTTGCTCCAATGGAGCCTCGGCTGCGGGAGAGGAAAAGAGAGACAGAGAGGAAGGAGAGGGGGAGGGGTGGAGAAGCAAATGGGCGCTTCTCCTGTGTGCCCCGCTGGGAATCGAACCTGGGACTCCTGCACACCAGGCCGACGCTCTACCACTGAGCCAACCGGCCAGGGAGGAGAATCTTTATTTAAAATAACATTTTTTCTTCTTTTCCAAGAGAGAGGAGGGGAGATAGAGAGACAGATTCCCACATGAGATCCCAACTAGGATCCACCTGGCAATCCCTATCTTGGGCTGATGCTCTGTCCATCTTGGGCCCTGCTTGCAAATGAGCCATTTTTAGTGCCTGAGGTGGAGGCTTCACAGAGCCATCCTCAGCACCAGGGGCTGATGTGCTTGAACCAACAGAGTCATAGCTGCAGGAAAGGGAGATGGAGGGGGTGGGGATTGAGAAGCAGATGGTTGCCTCTCCTGTGTGCCCTGACCGGGAATTGAACCTGCGATACCCACACAACAGGCCGACACTCTACCACCAACCAAGCAGGGACTATTTTTAAAATTTTATTGAATTTATTGGGTAACATTTGTTAATAAAATTGTACAGGTTTCAGGTGTACTATTCCATAATGCATCATCTGTATATTGTGTTATGTTTTCACCACACAAAGTTAAGTCTCTTTCTGTTACCATTTATCACCCCTTTCCCCTTTTCTACCTCCTACCCCCAAAACTGTTCTATTATACCTTGTCTATGGTATTGGTTACATAATTATATGCATTTGTCAAAACTCATAGAACTCTACATTAAAAAGGATAAAGTTTGGCCCTGGCCGGTTGGCTCAGTGGTAGAGTGTAGGCCTGGTGTGCGGAAGTCCCGGGTTCGATTCCCGGCCAGGGCACACAGGAGAGGCACCCACCTGCTTCTCCACCCCTCCCCCTCTCCTTCCTCTCTCTCTCTCTCTCTCTCTCTTCCCCTCCCGCAGCCAAGGCTCCATTGGAGCAAAGATGGCCCGGGCGCTGGGGATGGCTCCTTGGCCTCTGCCCCAGGCGCTAGAGTGGCTCTGGTCGCGACAGAGCACGCCCCAGATGGGCAGAGCATCGCCCCCTGGTGGGCGTGCTGGGTGGATCCCAGTCGGGCGCATGCGGGAGTCTGTCTGACTGCCTCCCTGTTTTCAGCTTCAGAAAAATACAAAAAAATAAAAAAAAAAGGATAAAGTTTAAAAAAAGGGTTAAGTTTACTGGTATGTAAATTATATTTCAGTGAATGTGACTCCCTAAAAAAATCATATGAAATGCCTGACCAGGCAGTGGTGCAGTGGACACAATGTTGGACTGGGACGCAGAAGACTCAGGTTCGAAACTGAGGTCACTGGCTTAAGCGTGGGCTCATCCAGCCTGAGCATGAGCTCCCCGACTTCACTGTGGGGTCACTTGCTCTGCTGGAGCCCCCAGGTTAAGGCACATACAAGAAAGCAATCAATGAACAACTAACGTGCCACAATGAAGAACTGATGCTTCTCATCTCTCTCCCTTCCGGTCTGTCTATCCCTATCTGTCCCTCTCTTTGACTCTCTGTCTCTGTCAAAAAGAAATATATATCATATTGAAGTTCTAAGCCTAAGAGACTGTGAAGTTGTATTGTCATTAAAAGAACAGGGGACCCAAAAGGAGTGACAAGGGTATGTGTGGAAGCTGGAATCTTTCTTCTGACTGGCTGAATATCATCTCACCTTCTGTAGTGTAGTGCATGGAGCCATGGGTTCTGCAAAACCATAGGACACCTACTGCCTACCGCTGGGGTGGGCCAAATCCAATGGATACTGTTTTTGTAAATAAAGTTTTAGGAAACAGTCACACCCATTCCTTTATCTATAGCTGCTTTTGTGCTACAACAGCACAGTAGGTGCAACAAGCACCTATGATTCATAAGCCTGAAAGATTTGCCATCTAGCCCCTTACAGAAAAGGTTTACTAATTCCTCCTGCTCTATCCCATGGGATATAAGGCCAGGAGCTCCCAGTGACAGAGGATTGTCATGAAAGTAGTCAGGACTACAATAAAAAGAACATCTTCCCTCACTGTGTGAGTGAAAGTCTGGGAATCTAGTGTTAGCACCTAACTTCAAAGAGGTCACTCATTCATTAGACAGCTTTAGACAGCTTGCGTAGGGGTGAGATCCAGGGCAAAAGGTGCTTACGAATCCTTTCCTGTCAACAACCCCTTTACAGTGTTGGAGGTTGCAATGTGCAGAGGTAAACCCGTATTTCCCAGCCTCTCTTGCAAAGAAGTGCGTCTAGAAAGATAAATAATAGAAGGTACAGTTTGGTAGAGCTCCGGCAATGCTCTGTAAAGGCGACAATTTCTACTGGCAAACACTCTTTTTTCCACTTTCCCCTTTCTTCTTTCTGCCTGAAATGCAGATTCTACAGCTAGAGCTGCCACAGTCATATGACCACCAGGAGGCACCCTGAGGACAGACACAATTTCTTAGAGATATTGACACTGAGATGGTGAATCAGATGTCACTATGCCCTCAAGAAATTCCATTTCCAGCCCTGGCCGGTTGGCTCAGTGGTAGAGCTGGCTCAGGGGTAGAGCGTTGGCCTGGCGTGCAGGAGTCCCAGGTTTGATTCCCGGCAAGGGCACACAGGAGAAGCGCCCATCTACTTCTCCACCCCTCCCCTTCTCCTTCCTCTCTGTCTCTCTCTTCCCCTCCCGCAGCCAAGACTCCATTGGAGCAAAGATGGCCTGGGCGCTGAGGATGGCTCTGTGGCCTCTGCCTCAGGCACTAGAATGGCTCTGGTCGCAACAGAGCAACGCCCCAGATAGGCAGAGCATCGCCCCCTGGTGGGCATGCCGGGTGGATCCTGGTCGGGCGCATGCGGGAGTCTGTCTGACTGCCTCCCCGTTTCCAACTTCAGAAAAATACAAAAATACAAAAAAAAAAAGTATTTGTCAAAAATGACTTTTCTTCAAAAACTCTTGTTTGATTTTCAGAGAAAAAAAATTCCATTTCATCAGCAAGACAGGCAGGTAAACAAATTTGTCACCTGGTTGGCATACAGAGTAACAGAAATCTATGTGTGGCAGAGAAGGGCACCATTAACTACATGGGGCACAGGTGTTGTGCAAACAGAACAGGCTTCCCTAGAGATGATGTTTAGGTCCAGGTTGGTCAGAAAGAGAAGAGGTCACATAGCTTCTCCAACACATCCAATGACAAGGCCCTCCCTTTACTGATGGCCCATTTCTATACTCCTGGGGCAATTTTAGTCAGAAAGTTCTACTTTAAGTTGACTTGAACTCCATCCTTATTTAACTTCCCTCTCATTGTTCTTACTTCTACATGGTGGAAGCACCTGATGTTTGTAATGAAACTCTCACATTTCCTCTATATTTCCTAGGTTGTGATAGATTTTTTACAATCGTTCCCTTCTTTGTTTTCATGTCATCGAATAGTCAATCACCTCCCACAAAGACGCTGGACTTAGCTATGTCATTTGCTCTGGCCAACTGGACATTAGCAACATAACACAAGTACTTGGGCATGAAGGCTTACACCTTTGCTACTCCTGGGCCCTCTGGGCCATCACCGTGTAATGTACAAACCCAGGCCATCCCACTGGATCCCGAGAGACACATGACCAAGTCACCTCTACTGCTCCAGCTGACAATGAGCCAACTGCCAGTTATGTGAAAAAGACCATTCCAGACCATCCAATACCAGCTGAGCTGACCCACACCACAACAACCACTCAGGTACCCTAAGAATCATGAGAAATAATAAATGTTTGGTTTAAGCTACTGAATTGTGAGGTGGTTTGTTATATAGCAAAAGCTAACTGATAAACACTCCTTTACAGACCAAATTCCCTTAATTCCCTCAGGCCTTCCTCATACTCTCTGGCCAAGGCTGCTCTGGTTTGCCCACTCGGGTTTGTCAACACTCCCCTGCAATGGGGTCCCCAGAACTGAACACCATATTCTGAGCATAGTATGGTCTCCTATCTCTGAACATTACATTCCTATTAAGAAGCTTACATTCATTTTATTTAAAAAGAAAACATTTATTTTTTCTATTGCCCTGGGTGGATGGCTCTGTTGGTTAGAGCATCCTCCCAAAGTGCAGAGGCTGCCGTTTAGAACACCAGTCAAGGCACGTACAGGAACAGATTAATGTTCCTGTCTCTCTCTCTCTTCCACTCTCTCTAAAGTCAATAAACAGAAAGGTTTTGTTTTTGTTTTTAATTTATTTTTGGTTGCTTCCCATATGTGCCCTGACTGGGAATTAAACCTGCAACCTTGATGTTTCTGGATGATGCTCTAACCAACTGAGCTAACCAGCCAAGGCTCAACAGCATTTCTTCATATAAAATGGGTCCAAAGAAAATAAGAGCATCACATGATAACAGAATAGTTCTGCCTGCCACTTAGGATTAGGAAAATGAGCTGCTGTTTTCAGTCTTTTTTTTTTTAATCACAGGCACACCTTGTTTTATTTATTTATTTTTTTAATTAATTTTTTTTACAGGGACAGACAGGAACGGAGAGAGATGAGAAGCATCAATCATCAGTTTTTCCTGGCGACACCTTAGTTGTTCTTTGATTGCTTTCTTATATGTGCCTTGACTGCGGGCCTTCCGCAGACTGAGTAAACCCTTGCTCGAGCCAGCAACCTTGGGTCCAAGCTGGTGAGCTTTTGCTCAAACCAGATGAGCCCATGCTTAAGCTGGCGACCTCGGGGTCTTGAACCTAGGTCCTCTGCATCCCAGTCCAATGCTCTATCCATTGCGTCACCGCCTGATCAGGCTGTTTTCAGTCTTAAGCTACAACTTGACCTGCCAAGAGGATAATTTCACTCAGAACTGTCTCTCCAACCACCACCCCTCTACCACATAAAATCACTCATGCTTATCAGTTAGCTCAGTACCTCTGTAGTCAAGTTTCCTCTCTCTTAACAGAAAAACGTACTGTATGTCAAGCTTTGCAGGACAGACCACAGTGACCCAGTACTTAGGGTCTATGTTAAGTCAAATGCCAACAGGCAATCATGAAGGGAAGACAAGTGATCGTGATTCAAACCTAACCAGTTGATAAGGAAACACTCTGGCTATACTGAAGCCTTTCTGCTCCCATAGCCAGTCCATCACTATATCCCAACAACTGGATATCATAATGCCCCTTGAATTCATCCACTGGTCTGGTTCCCTAGACAGACAGCCACAGTTCTCCTAGTCCTAACCACTTCCTTTCCCAGTCTTTAAGTCTCCCTAGGATAAATGCCAAGTTCCTTGATGGGGCTCACAAAGCATATCCCCACTGTAGGTTGGACCCTTCCCCACCTTTCTACCTTAGCACTTTCACCTTACACTACACTCGACATTCTAGCAGTTACCAAATCTGACTCCTTCAGTCTTGCTCTGAGGTTTTGGTCCAAGATTTTGTTTGCTCTGCCTAGAACAGGGGTTGGGAACCTATGGTTCACGAGCCAGATGTGGCTCTTTTGATGGCTGCATCTGGCTTGCATACAGATCTTAAATAAAAAAAAATAACATTAAAAATATAAAACAGGCCTGACTTGTGGCGGCGCAGTGGATTAAGCGTCGACCTAGAAATGCTGAGGTCGCCAGTTCAAACCCTGGGCTCGCCCGGTCAAGGCACATATGGGAGTTGAAGCTTCCTGCTCCTCCCCACCTTCTCTCTCTCTCTCTCTCTCTCCTCTAAAATGAATAAATAAAATAAATAAAAATAATTTTAAAAATATATAAAACATTCTCATGTATTACAATCCATTAATTTCCTACCAGTCATGTTCATGGTTGCGGGTGGCTGGAGCCAATCACAGCTGTCCTCCGAGACAACACCAAATTTTTATTGGATAATGCTTAACGTACATGGGTCGTTGTGAGGTCAGGAAGTAAACTTCCCTCCTTTTAATCAAGTAGTCATCTAGCTAATTGCAGAAACCCTTTTGACGAAGAAGATGGCTAAAAGAAAAAAAGATGAGTATCGTACTTTTCAGCAGGAATGGACAGAGGAATTTGCCTTTGTAGAGAGAGTAGGTTCTGTAGTGTGTCTAATATGCAATGATAAAATTGCATCAATGAAATGGTCAAATATAAAGTGGCACTTCGACACACGCCATACTACATTTGCATCGAAATATCCAACAGGGGACAGCAGAAAGAAAGCATGTCAAGAGCTACTGTGCAGAGTGCAAGCTAGTCAGCAGAAACTCCATGTTTGGACCCAACAAGGTGATTGAAATTCGGCTAGCTTTGCTGGTGCTTTAGCAATTGTGAGAAACAGAAACCATTCACAATGGGGAGTATGCCAAAACATTCATGCTTGATGTTGCCAATGAACTTTTTGATGACTTTTCAGATAAAGACAAGATAATCAAACGAATAAAAGACATGCCTCTGTCAGCAAGAACTTTTCTTGATTGCACCATCATGATAGCAAATCAAATTGAGGCAACACAAGTGAAGGAGCCTCCATAAATGCAGCACCATTCTTTTCTCTCGCTTTGGATGAGTCAACAGACGTAAGCCATTTATCCCAGTTCAGCGTGATTGCAAGGTATGCTGTCGGCATACACTACGTGAGGAAAGTCTTGCTGTTTAGCCTATGAAAGAGACAACAAGAGGGGAGGATTTATTCAAGTCTTTCACTGAGTTCCCTAAAGAAAAAAAATCTACCAATGGATAAACTTATTTCGGTTTGTACTGATGGTTCTCTGTGCATGGTGGGGAAAAACAGGATTCATAGCACTTCTTCATAAACATGAAAAGAGACCTATCCTAAGTTTTCACTGCATCCTACATCGGGAGGCGCTTTGTGCTCAGATATGTGGCGAGAAGCTTGATGAGGTAATGTCGCTGGTCATTCAGGTGGTCGCCTTTATTGTTGCCCAAGCTTTAAATGATCGTCAGTTTAAAACACTGCTAGATGAAGTTGGGAATAATTATCCTGGTCTGCTTCAGCACAGCAATGTGCATTGGCTGTCAAGAGGGAAGGTGCTCAGCCATTTTGTGGCTTGTCTGAGCAAAATCCAGACTTTTTTTTTTTTTGTATTTTTCTGAAGTTGGAAACTGGGAGAGACAGTCAGACAGACTCCCGCATGTGCCCGACTGGGATCCACCTGGCACGCCCATCAGGGGCAACGCTCTGCCCACCAGGGGCGATGCTCTGCCCATCCTGGGCGTCGCCATGTTGCGACCAGAGCCACTCTAGCGCCTGAGGCAGAGGCCACAGAGCCATCCCCAGCGCCCGGGCCATCTTTGCTCCAATGGAGCCTTGGCTGCGGGAGGGGAAGAGAGAGACAGAGAGGAAAGCGTGGTGGAGGGGTGGAGAAGCAAATGGGCGCTTCTCCTGTGTGCCCTGGCCAGGAATCGAACCCGGGTCCTCCGCACGCTAGGCCGACGCTCTACCGCTGAGCCAACCAGCCAGGGCCACACTTGTCTTTTTAAGTTCATCACCCACCCACACAAGTGTGCAGTGGACAGCGCGACCTGAGTTATATCCCCGGTGCCTCAGTCAGAGATTTTTTTTCTTTTTTGTATTTTTCTGAAGTTGGAAACGGGAGGCAGTCAGACAGACTCCTGCATGCGCCCGACCGGGATCCACCCAGAATGTCCACCAGGGGGCGATGCTCTGCCCATCTGGGGTGTTGCTCTGTTGCAACCAGAACTATTCTAGTGCCTGAGGCAGAGGCCATGGAGCCATCCTCAGTGCCCAGGCCAACTTTGCTCCAATGGAGCCTTGGCTGCAGGAGGGGAAGAGATAGAGAGGAAGGAGAGGGGGAGGAGTGGAGAAGCAGATGGGCGCTTCTCCTGTGTGCCCTGGCTGGGAATCGAACCTGGGACTCCTGCACGCCAGGCTAACGCTCTACCACTGAGCCAACCAGCCAGGGCTTCCGTCAGAGATTTTGAGCTACAAGCTGCTGACCTGAAGGCCTCAGACATGTGGGTGAATAAGTTCAAGTCACTGAATAAAGATTTGGAAAGACTTGCATGACAGCAAGCAGAGTTGGTGAGCAAACACAAGTGAGGAGAAATGAAAAAACTTCAACCCGCAGACCAGCTGATTGTCAAAACTTGGAATGCGCTTCCCATCACATACCATACACTGCAGTGGGTGAGTATTGCTGTACTGACAATGTTTGGCTCTACGTATGCATGTGAGCAGTCTTTCTCACATCTAAAGAATGTTAAAACCAACCTACGATCACGTTTAACGGATGAAAGTCTCAATGCCTGCATGAAGCTTAACCTTACCACATATCAACCAGACCTCAAAGCCGTCAGCAAAACCATGCAGCACCAGAAGTTGCATTAATGATAAGAAGTACTTTATTCACCATTGGTTAGCAACAGCATAACAATGTTATTAAAGAATTCAGAGACTTATTGTACTTTAAAAGTGTTGGTTGCTTGACCTGTGGTGGCGCAGTGGATAAAGCGTCGACCTGGAAATGCTGAGGTCGCCAGTTCGAAACCCTGGGCTTGCCTGGTCAAGGCACATATGGGAGTTGATGCTTCCAGCTCCTCCCCCTGTCTCTCTTTGTCTCTCTCTGTCTCTCTCTCTCTCTCTCCTCTCTAAAATGAATAAATAAAATAAAAATAAATTCATTTAAATATTCCTCCTTTAAAAAAAAAAAGAAAAGGAAAAAAAAAAAAAAAAGTGTTGGTCTTACATAAAATGCACACATTTACTTGTATTTAGTGTTAAACATATTGTTTTGTTTTTTTTTTTTTGTATTTTTCTGAAGCTGGAAACAGGGAGAGACAGTCAGACAGACTCCCGCTTGTGCCCGATCGGGATCCACCCAGCACGCCCACCAGGGGCGAGGCTCTGCCCACCAGGGGGCGATGCTCTGCCCCTCTGGGGCGTAGCTCCGCCACGACCAGAGCCACTTTAGCACCTGGGGCAGAGGCCAAGGAGCCATCCCTAGCGCCCGGGCCATCCTTGCTCCAATGGAGCCTTGGCTGCGGGAGGGGAAGAGAGAGACAGAGAGGAAGGAGGGGGTGGGGGTGGGGGTGGAGAAGCAAATGGGCGCTTCTCCTATGTGCCCTGGCTGGAAATCGAACCCGGGTCCCCCGCACGCCAGGCCGACGCTCTACCGCTGAGCCAACCGGCCAGGGCCTAGTGTTAAACATATTGTATGGCTCTCATGGAATGGCATTTTAAAATATGTGGCGTTCAGCCTGACCTGTGGTGGCACAGTGGGATAAAGTGTCGACCTGGAACACTGAGGTTGCCGATTCGAAACCTTGGGCTTGCCTGGTCAAGGCACATATGGGAGTTGATGCTTCCTGCTCTTCTCACTTCTCTCTCTCTCTAAAAATTAATAAATAAAATATTTTAAAAATAAAATAAAATAAAATATGTGGCGTTCATGGCTCTCTCAGCCAAAAAGGTTCCTGACCCCTGGCCTAGAACAATATTTCTTCTTACTTATTCAAGCTAACTCCTTTCCCCGAGATCTGTTAGGTTTCCACTTAAACACCATGTCTTCAGAGTGACTGTACCTACGCTGAGTTAAGTGATTTCCAAGAAGCCTCGGCTTTGGCTTTCACAGTTCCCATCATATTTCACTGGGATCGCCTATTTAGTTTCTGTCATGAAGGCAGGACCTTGCCTATCCCAGGAATCTATTAGGGAAATAATCAGGAATGCCTTCCATGTGGCCTTTAACATCAATCATGTACTAAGAACTAATTAGGAAGGTGTGTCTAATTGTCTTCTAGCCCTCCTTTTGGCCCTCCAATATCTGAAATTGAGCCAGTGTAGCAGATAGGCCATCAATGCTTTGACAGCAGAGCTGGACCCAAAGAGGAAAGCCAATTACACCTCACCTACAGAGCCTGAGCAGGAGCCAATGGAAAGTATGCAGCTTGAGCTTTGAACTGTATGTTCATAGCAGAGCAACGAATGACAGGTCCCCAATAGTAACCAACTTGTTCTTACAGTCTGAAACAATAACATGAATGCTTTCAGCAGGACAGTCTTCAGATACATGTGAAATGTTTCTTTACCTGCATTTATGGTCCCATTGAAAAAAATAAAAGCTGGTCCTGGCCAGCGGCTCGGTGGATAGAGCATCAACTGGCATATGGAAGTCCCAGGTTCAATTCTCAGTCAGGGCACACAGGAGAGGTGACCATCTGCTTCTCCCGTTTCCTCTCCCCCTTTTTTCCTTCTTTCCCTCCTACAGCCAGTGGCTCAATGGTTCAAGTGGTCCCAGGCACTGAGGATAGCTCAGTTGGTCCAAACACATCAACCTCAGGCGCAATAGCTTGGTACTTGAGCATCGGCCCCAGACAAGGTTGCCGGGTGGATCCTGGTCAGGGTGCGTGCAGGAGTCTGCCTCACTATCTCCCTTCCTCTTACCTAAAAATAAAGAAAGAAAGAAAAGAAAAGAAAAAAAAAAAAAGAAGAAGGCCCTGGCGGGTTGGCTCAGTGGTAGAGCGTCGGCCTGGCGTGCAGAAGTCCCGGATTCAATTCCTGGCCAGGGCACACAGGAGAGGCACCCATCTGCTTCTCCACCCCTCCCCCTCTCCTTCCTCTCTGTCTCTCTCTTCTCCTCCCGCAGCCAGGGCTCCAATGGAGCAAAGTTGGCCCGGGCGCTGAGGATGGCTCTGTGGCCTCTGCCTCAGGCGCTAGGTTGGCTCTGATTGTGGCAGAGCATCGCCCCCTGGTGGGCATGCCGGGTGGATCCCGGTCGGGCGCATGCGGGAGTCTGACTGCCTCCCTATTTCCAGCTTAGGAAAAATGCAAAAGAGAAAACAAAAAAAACAAAAAACAAAAAAAAACAAAACAAACAAACAAAAAAAAGAAGCCAAACTAAAGAAACAGGTATTGAGTTATACAAATTAGTTATGATAAACGCTTTGGTCCCTGAGTTTTCATGGAGGTTTAGCTTTCCTATGACTTGATTAAGTACCTATATTGTCACAGATTGCTGCCTTCTAATTGACAGCAAAAATACAAACAGGACAAAGGAAACAAATGCTATCCTTCCAGCTCTACAAGCTGACACAGGGGGTAAAACTGTTAGGCAGCCACCATGAAATGAGAGACCATTCCCAGCCTTGGCCAAATCCACCAGTTCCCCATCTTCCCCGCCCCTTTCCACACAGTGTTCTAAAAGGGACACTAATGAAAGACCTAATGAGGCATAACTACCCAATGTACAAAAGGGTCAGCCTAACCAAGTTATAAAGGTGAAGTAAATTTAACACCCACAGAAGCCTCTGGATCACTATCAGATCTAAAGGTTAGCATCGCCTGACCTGTGGTGGCACAATGGATAGAGTGTTGACCTGGAATGCTGAGGTCGCCAGTTCAAAACGCTGGGCTTGCCCGGACAAGGCACATTCGGCAAGCAACTACTAAGAATTGATGCTTCCTGCTCTTCAACCCATCCCCCACCTTCTCTCTCTCTCTCAAATCAATAAAATATTAAATTTAAAAAATTAGCTTCAGCTGAGATTACAGTATGACAAAGTACTCATCTACCAGCTATGTTAATTCTTTATTGTTTTTGAAATTCTGACAGTAAACCAGATTATTTTTTCTGAGATTGTTTTAACGGAGTTCCAGATTGACATTAACCTGAAAATTCCAACCTCAGCCCTACTCTCTCCCAGAGCAATTTTATCTAATCCTTCAACTTCACTAGGACCTCCCTGAAAAGGTTCGTAACTTCCCATTTTCAGCCTTGACAACTTGCTCTGGCTTTGTTTCTACCCTTTTAAGTGTCTACTGGAAATCACACCCAAGTGATTTACAACTTTTCCCAACCCAAATTCATCTTTCCTCTCAAACAAGAACCTCCTCCTGTGCTCCTCCACTCCCTCTACTGGCACAGTATCTAGTCACCAGAGTCCATTCGTGTGTGTGTGTGTGTGTGTGTGTGTGTGTGTGTGTGTGTGTGTGTGTGTGTGTGTGTGTGTGTGTCAGAGACAGAGAGATGGTCAGACAAGGACAGGCAGGAAAGAAGACAGATGAGAAGCATCTATTCTTCGTTGCGGCACCTTAGTTGTTCATTGATTGCTTTCTCATATGTGCCTTGACCGGGGGCTACAGCAGACCGAGTGACTCCTTGCTCAAGCCAGCAACCATGGGGTCATGTCTATGATTCCATACTCAAGTTTGTGACCTCGGGTTTTCCAGGTCCATTCCTCTTTATTACCCTATATATATATATATTTTTTTTATTTATTCATTTTAGAAAGGAGAGAGAGAGGGAGCGAGAGAGAAACAGAGAGAGAGAGAAGGGAGAGGAGCAGGAAGCATCAACTCACATATGTGCCTTGACCCGGCAAGCCCAGGGTTTCGAACCAGCAACCTCAGCATTTCCAGGTCGACACTTTATCCACACCGCCACCACAGGTCAGGCTATTACCCAATATTTTTAAGCACCACAGTGAGTTAGGCATTATGCCAGGAGTTGAGCTCATAGCAGTTATCAGACAGGTCAGGTCCCTGTCATAGCTGAAAACCAAGGACTGACTTGACACAGGGAACATAATGAATGTTCAAGGGTCCTTCCCTGTGGCAGGCAAGTGAAAAAAAGACGCTGCCTTTGCCTTATTGAGGTAAAGTAAAAAGTACACTTGGCCACATGCATGCAAAACAGCCAACCCTAGAGAGACGTAGATTTCATACTTTGGTTTTACCTGTGGTCCCAAGGGGATATCTTTTTAATTATAATGATAATAAACATTTTTCAATGGGCAAACTTAATTTACTGAAGTTTTCTTAGCGTTTCCCACCTCCATATGGACACAAGTATTCTGTTCCCATGAAAACTGCTATTTCTATGGCAGCATAGGACACTCTAGGGCACCTCAGAGCACAGCAACCCTGACCAGTGTTCTCTAACTCTGTGTTACATGGCCTCTGGTCACCGGGAAGGTTAAGGTAGTTCTCCAGTAACTGGAAATGCCCAGTGTCTTCTCAAATATCTCCTACTTGTATGCAGAAAACTGCTTACCAATTAGGCCATGACCATGCTCAACCGTAATTTAACAATCTTCTAACTGTTAAACGTCAGATGCAAATGTCTAAGCTCTGGACAGTCTGCCACACCAGCCCCTTTTTTCTTTTTGGTTAATGTGTAATGAAGCAGGCTGGTTATAAAATACAGGATGTACAGGGGATATGCCTACCTGGAAACAGCCACTCATTTCAATATTTTAGAATTTTCTAATTATTGTTTAAATGATGCACAATATCTTGTCTCACTGTTCAGGCTCTAAGCTCTAATTTTAGGACCAAGACTGGGTTTTATATGATATTAAGGGGAAAATAGGTCCCTGAAACTTAACACTTCAAGGTATTTTGGTAACATTCCTATAAAGATTTGGAAATTACTTAAAGGCACTTAAATATTCTTTGCACAAAAATATTACTATGTCACGGATATTAAGCATTGAAGTAAGGAGAAACAAAGACAATATATTTAAAAGAATAAACAGAAGCCTGAGCAGGCAGTGGTGCAGGAGACAGAGCATTGGCCTGGGACACAGAGGACCCAGGTTCAAAACCCTGAAGTTGCCAGCTTGAGCTCGGAGTTACCAGCTTGGGCATGGGATCATAGACATGACCCCATGGTCGCTGGCTTGAGCCCGAAAGTCACTGGCTCAGCTGAAGCCCCTCCCAACCCCTGTCAAGGCATGTATAGAAGGCATCAATGAACAACTAAGGTGCCGCAACTATGAGTTGATGCTTCTCATCTCCCCCCCTTCCTGTCTGTCCCTGTCTGTCTCTCTCTCTCACTAAAAAAAGAATATAAAATAACCAGGAGCAGGGCAGGGCTGGCGGAACCACAATAGCCATTTAAGCACAATGATTTACTTTTAAAAATAATATCAGATAAGAAGTTCTATGATGAATCATTTTCCCCTTTGCTTCAAAATACAAGCTATGTACCCTTAGGCCCTGGCATAGGAATATGAATTCAAAAGGCTGAAAAAGTAACAGGAGGTAAGCTGATCTCTCTACCATCCCCCATACGCTAGACAATCAGAGAATGCCTGGCATGAGAAGCACATCATCTCACATGCTCCCAGGGCCACTGCCAGAGTTTCCTTAAAGATAAAAACCATTTCCTAGTGGGAACCACCATTGAGCTGCAGAAACCATTAACCACATGGAACTTCCTATAATATGTTTTGGGACACTGTGCTACAAAACAAGCACCCAAGACACTGTAAGGGTCAAAATGTTTCATCAACAAGCACCAAAAAAAACCAACATCAATTTTAGAAAGCAGCGCAAGATCTGTGAGTCAGTCACCTTTCAATTATACACACGTAAACTCATTATCTAGGCAATCACATTACTGTTTGGTTCACAGACACCTGAGACAGAAAGAAATGTCAGTGCTGCCCAGACCCCGCCACTGTTCCCCCTTCCCCCATCTTTAACACAGTCAATAAAGCCAGAAAGAGTGCAAGCTGGCAAAGGGAAAACAAGTTCAATATTATCCTTTACACCACAAGCAAGAAGAAACTCTTAGGGCAGTTTGTTCATCTTGGAAGATGGGAAATACACTTAAAAAAATTTTTTTTAGATTTTTATTTATTTATTTTTTCAGAGAGAGAGGAGAGAGAGAAAGGGGGAGGAGCAGGAAGCATCAACTCCCATACATACCCCAACCAGGCAAGCCCAGGGTTTCAAACCAGCAACCTTAACGTTCCAGGCTGACGCCCTATCCACTGCACCACCACAGGTCAGGCTTAAAATATTTTTATGTTAAATATTTTATTGAGGCCTGACCAGGCGGTGGTGCAGTGGACAGAGCGTCGGACTGGGACGTGGAGGATCTGGGTTAGAGATCCCGAGGTCACCAGCTTGAGCACGGGCTCATCTGGTTTGAGCAAGGCTCACCAGCTTGAGCCCAAGGTCGCTGGCTCGAGCAAGGGGTCACTCATTCTGCTGTAGCCCCCAGTCAAGGCACATATGAGAAATCAATCAATGGACAACTAAGGAACCACAACGAAAAATGGATGTTTCTCATCTCTCTCCCTGTTTGTCTGTCCCTATCTGTCCCTCTCTCTGACTCTCTGTCTCTGCCACACACAAAAAAAAAAACTTAAAAAAAATTTATTGAGGTGCAACTGACATAACATTAGTTTCAGCTGGATAACAATGATTCAATATTTGTATATATTGCAAAACAACTGCCATAATACATCTAGTTAATATCTCATTTAAAAAATATATATTACAGAAAATTACTGTGTTTTTACATTATTTTTTGCTAAGTTTTTATGTATGTTCAGTGTACTTGTGATTTATTACATAGTCACAACTTTGTATCCTGAGATTTTTTTCACTTACTGTTTAGACATAAGCATTTTTCGTGGTATCAGACAGTTTTTAAGGGGTACATTATACTCCACTGACTACTTAAACCAGCTTTTCATGTCTCTGGTGTTCGACATTTATGTCATTTTCAATTTGTTTTAAATTATACAGATTAAGCAATTATGGTCTGGAAGTTACATGACTTGCCTAGTGTTATCGTTCTAAGTAAAATAAAACTATAAAAGGAAATAAAAACTTTGATGTTGTAAAGTGATACAGTAAATCTCTGGTTCTACTCTGGAGTTTTCTAGTCTAATGAAAAACTGCTCAGTACTCAGTTCCAATTCCTCACAGCCTTCATTCCTAATCCCTTTGAAGGGCAAATACAAACTCTTATGGAAGAAGCTTCCGGGAATGGCTTAGAGCAGGAGTCCCCAAACTTTTTACACAGAGGGCCAGTTCACTGTCCCTCAGGCTGTTGGAGGGCCGGACTATAAAAAAACTATGAACAAATCCCTATGCACACTGCACATATCTTATTTTAAAGTATAAAAACCAAAATGGGAACAAATACAATATTTAAAATAAAGAACAAGTAAATTTAAATCAACAAACTGACCAGTATTTCAATGGAACTATGCTCCTCTCACTGACCACCAATGAAAGAGGTGCCCCTTCTGGAAGTGTGGCGGGGGGCCGGATAAATGGCCTCAGGGGGCCGCATGCGGCCCATAGTTTGGAGACCCCTGGCTTAGAGACATGTGGGAGAGAATGAGCTATTCCTCAGCAATTTCTGGCTATTCTGGGTCCCAAAGAGTGTGGCATTTTGTTATTGGCTACCTTGAGAACTGAGTACCTAAGATTCAAATACATCCTTTCTAAGAGCAGGAACTAAAGAACAAGTATTTAAGATAAGAGTTTGAGTGTTCAGTTCCATCACCACGAAATAAAAGTAATTACTCCATTTCTTATTTCCTTTGTTTCAGTTTAAAGAGAGTACTTCACCGAGCTCATTTCTGACCTAATGGCAAATTTATGAATGAGTGTTACAAGTGTAGGGAAGTTTTACTGCTTTCATGTTTTTTAAACAAATTTTATAAGAAGTTTATTTATGCATCTGTTAAGAGATGGGCTGAGATCCTAGTGGTGTCAGCCACTGCTCTTATGTTTTTCTCAGTATCACTTAAACATCAGTGGAGGGAAAAAACACAAAACTTGAATCTGTTCTACTCTTGGTACATCATGAGAAGTCAGGGCTCTTTGGAAAAGACAGTAGCACTGGGAAAAACAGAAGGTAGCAGGAAAAGAGGAAGACCTGATATGAGATAGATTAACTCCATAAACGAAGTCATAAGCATGAATCTACAGGAGCCGAGCAGCACTGTTGAGGACAAAACATTGTGCACATCACTCATTCACAGGGTCACCGGGAGTCGGAGCTAACTCAATGACACGTAACACACACATTTACTCTGACTTTCATGAGTCTAAGTGTATTTCAAGTATATATCTTTCACTCCCCACTTTTTACACCTGACACCTAAATTGGCAAGTAATTTGGACTTTTAGACGCTCTTCAAGTTTTCTAATACAAAGCTGCTACTTTTATATGTAAGAAAAGTAATATCCCATTATTATGCTGTATACAAATTTGTAAAAAGAGCAAAATCTCCAATTTTTTCCAAGATGCTGTCCAATTTAATGGTGGATTTATTCTAGAATTGGATCTTCTAGGTACTTTAAATATGCATGAGTGACATGAGTGACTTGTCAGGCATCAGACAGGCTCTTTTACTTCTAGGGTCTCTCTGCTTCTTTTATTTTCTGAGCACCAATGTCTCTATTACAACTTCTTACATCAGATAGCACTTATTCCCATTTCCTTTCTCCTCCTACTGGATAACTAGACAATCAGTTCAGTGAAAGTAAATCTTGTCAGCATTACTGGTTTATCTGGTACCTTGGCCTATTAAATACTGTTGACTACTTTATTGCAGGCCAGATTTGATAACTGCCCTCAGCTGCTCCAGAAAATAGAGCAGATGTTAAGTAATTATTTGTCAAAGGTTTCACTGCCACAGCGACGAGGAAACACTTTGAGAATCTGTAAGTCCATCTTTTTCCTCTGAAAACAAGTGCCTGATCATAGGAACTCAAAAAATGCATACAAATCCCTGGGGTACACTCACAACATTTAAGCAGTATCTTCAACTGCTCATTCAACGAAGTGCACTTACATTCAAAGCACGCTTCTACATCCCACACCCCATCCAGTTCTGCTGATGGTAACTGATCGCTCTCCGTCAAATCATACCTTGATTTTGGCCTACTTCTCTGTCTTCTATTTGGGCCAATGATAAATTCATGAGGACTACTGCATAGAATACAATGACTTTCATAAAATTTTTCTGACAGGATTTGGTTAACCATGCCAATTGCTCCACAGATTACACACCTTCTGATAATACCCCACTATATCTCTTGAGACATTTATACAAAATATTTCTACAGATGTAAAAAAAATCAATAAAATCCAAAGCCATGCAATATGAATAACTATGTTGTATACCTGAAACTAACATAATAGTGCATATTAACCATATTTTAATTAAAATAAATTCACAGCCATAATATCCATAATTATGGTCTGGCATGGATTTGTGAACCTATATATGTTCTTCTTTAAATAACACCTATTATCACTTTCAAAGTATCTTGTCACTTTGGGAGCGAAAAAAAACTACTGCAAAGTTGAACAGACACTAAAAATTAGTTTTATCAAGCTAGTAATAAATTGACTTTAATAATTAGAATCAGTGACCATCTTTTAAAAACCACAGGCAAGGCGGGCTTCTTTTTCATTGCTAATCCTACAACGAGTGGGTTCTATCTAGTATTACTATAGAAATCTTTTTTTTTTTTTTTTTTTTGTATTTTTCTGAAGCTGGAAACGGGGAGAGACAGTCAGACTCCCGCATGCGCCCGACCAGGATCCACCCGGCACGCCCACCAGGGAGCGACTCTAGCGCCTGGGGCAGAGGCCAAGGAGCCATCCCCAGCGCCTGGGCCATCTTTGCTCCAATGGAGCCTTGGCTGCGGGAGGGGAAGAGAGAGACAGAGAGGAAGGAGGGGGTAGGGGTGGAGAAGCAGATGGGTGCTTCTCCTGTGTGCCCTGGCAGGGAATCGAACCCGGGACTTCTGCACGCCAGGCCGACGCTCTACCATTGAGCCAACCGGCCAGGGCCTACTATAGAAATCTTATATCTGAATTTTCCTAGCAAATAAAAATAATGACTGATCAGACTCAGATTAATCATTCCATAGGGAAAGTAAGGCAACCAGGTGGTAACAGAAACCCTCTCAAAACTGAATCTTTATCAATAAAATGGGGAGTCCACCCACAGAACTGTCTGCTGAAAGTTTTCACTTCTTGGTCCAGACAGATTCTCTCAACTCCTAGTACAAAGGCAATCCTTTTTTCCACATTTTCTGTAAAATGAATGGTCTTAAAATTCTTGTGCCCTGGTGTAGCTTTTCAGTAGGAAAAGAACTTCCTTATCAAGAATGAACTTAGCTTCTCCAGCTCTTAAAAACAACCATCTTCTCCATATCTCTTCATATCACTGTAACATGTTAAATGTCTTTTCTAATTTAACAGCTGTCCCCTTCAAATGAAGGGACATACACTAAGGGCTCTTCTTCTGAGACCTTTGTGCCCACAGATTACAAGGTCCTCTGGGTGGTGCCTAGCCCTGGTTCTGGACACTCAAAGGGCACCCACTGTCTTCCTGTGTCTTGCTCTCAGCATGACACTATGGGAACAAAGAACATAAATAAGATGGTTTATAACCTTACTTGGTTTCTATCCAAAGCAGCTTTAAACTTTTCTATTCCTGTCCTGTTCAAATTCTGCAGCAGTTTGGGAAGTAAACTTCACATTCATAAGTCCTGATATCCCCGCCCCCTCTTCCTTCCTCCCTATTCATGTAACAATGTCTCCTTGACGGGAATACCTCAACTCACCTTTGTCTCCGCAGGTCCATCAGCTTCCTTCCTGCGCTTCAAAGGTAGGCCAGGGCCCTTGAGACATGGCCACTGGGCACTCTGGGGCTGGCAGAGCCACCCGCATCTCCTGAAGCATTCCCTCTCCCACCAGCCACCTAAACGCTCTCTCCTTAAAGATTTACCCCCCTAAAAATCCTATCTCACTCTGAAAGAGGATGGATCGGCTACCTCATGAGCCCTTTGTCTGAGGCTTCCACACCTCGCATCCCTAAGTACAAAGCGTCGGTCCTCACACAGGTAGGTGGGTCTGCTCTGCACAGGGCGGGGGGAGCCTAGGTTTCCGCGTACAGTGATGGGAGGGGTGAGGGCCCAGGTCCTCGCAGGAGTCAAATTTCTAAAATTTTACGGCCAAACTTTCAGGTCTTATTTCTGAGGTGGGGAGGGCGAACTCCGGGGCGACCTTCGAACTCAGCGCGGGTGCTCGCAGTTAAACGGCTCCCTCCAGCCTCGACTTCGCGTATCCCCGCCTCTGACTTCGGACGCCGAGCCGCGGTAGAGGCCCGGCCGACGCCCGCTCGCAGCCGCGCCATGCCCTCCTTCATCCTCACCCGCTGCCGCGGGCTGCCTCTTACCTGGCACGCTGGCATTAGCCGCCGCGCTCCGCACCGGAGACTCTGGGTCCGGACGAGTCTCAGCGGACACCAGTACCCGGTGAAGGAGGTTGGCAGCGACTTATCAGCCGGAGTCTAGGGGGCTGCTACCTGGAACGCGCTGCCTGGTTTCTAAGGAACTGGGGGCTCTGGAAGAGGGGGTGGGACGGCGGGAGATCTGCGCATGCTCCCTGACGGGGGTGGAACCTGCGGGGAGGAGCCGTGACCTAGAGCTGCGCATGCTCGTTGGTTGTTGGCGGGGAGGGAGTGGGGGTGGTGGAGGTTAAATAACCTGGCTGGAGGCCTGCGTCGTTATTTCCGGCGGTGGGGACATTGTTCGCCGTCCTTGTATCCTTTCTGGTTCGCCGCTCTCATCAAGGGCAAGGAGGTTTTGGGAACTCTGGTGGGTTTTGGTTGTCCAGAAGCGAAGGAAAGTCTTCTGTTACACATAACCCATCCTTTGCAAAGTAGTTCTCTCGAACTCACCGACCCTCACGGCTTATTAGATATTTTTTAGTTCCTTAGATATTAGTACTCTTATGGACTGTGATCTCAGTCCTCATAATCTCTTTACTGAATCCTATAAGCAACCCTGTCCCCAATCCGCTAGACCAGTGAAACCTTTAAACCTTAGTATAAAACAGGTTATGTTGGAAACATGGGATTAGGGGTTATTTCTGCATGGGGAGCCCCACCCCTGCTTGTCTGACCCTCCTGGTGAGTCTGAACCCCAGCTCAGCTGGCCCTCTTTCCAGAGCAGCCTGTAATGATAGAACATGTCAGTTAAGGCAGGTGTTCCCACTGAGATCAGCTGACCGTGCTTTGGCAGGAGACAGGACTTCCCACCACTGCTGCCACCCTTGTGAACATGGAAGGCTTCCAGAGTGATGAGAAATTGTAACCCCCAAAACCCCCTTTTCTGATGGGATTTTATTCCTTGAGTACCTCCCCTGGATTTTGAACAGCCAGGTACAAAGGAGGCAGAATCAAAATGTGCTTATTTTATGTTTGTCTTAGTCATTGTTCAAATTTCACCCTAGAGCAAGGTTTCTCAATAGCAGCACTGTTGACATTTTGGGCCTTATAATTCTTTGCTGTGGGGGCTCTCTGCATTGTAGGATATTTAGTGGCATCCCTGAACACAACCCACTAGATATCAGTAGGCCCCAACCCCAGCCGTGACTACCAAAAATATCTCCAGATCTTGCCAAATGTCCCCTTGGGGGAAAAATTGGTCCAAGTTGAGAACCACTATTCTAAGGGAAATTTATCTACTATAGTTTAACTTATAGAATCAGGACATTTGTGCTGATCTTAATACTTCACTTTTCCCAATACACTAGCTTTGCCCTGAGAGTAGACTAATAGTCCTGTAAAGTGCCCAAGTGAAGCGTTCTATAGTAATGTAAGTTTGGAAAGTACTGGGTTTTAAGCTGCACATCTTAACACAGGATTGTTAGAGCTTTTAATTAGCTGGTGATGTTCATTGTGACCATCCATCACAGTTGTCCTTATTTACTGGACCACAAAACCCTTTTCTGTTTCCAGGAACCATGTTCCTCTGGGATATGGATCTACTTGCTCTCCAGCAAACCTTCCTCACTCCAGTGACTTTTAGGTACCAACTGTTCCCTTCTGTTCCTGACACTATCTTGGGGCACCATTATCCATACTTTTGCCCCAACCCAAAGCCTGCATTTGCCTTGTCTCTTGCTTTTCCCATCTCCCTTACATCCAGTTACTCCTCCTACTGTGCTAACACAGTGGTCGGCAAACTCATTAGTCAACAGAGCCAAATATCAACAGTACAAAGAATGAAATTTTTTTTGAAAGCCAAATTTTTTAAACTTAAACTATATAGGTAAGGCCCTGGCCGTTTGGCTCAGTGGTAGAGCGTCGGCCTGGCGTGCAGAAGTCCCGGGTTCGATTCCTGGCCAGGACACACAGGAGAAGCGCCCATCTGCTTCTCCACCCCTCCCCCTCTCCTTCCTCTCTGTCTCTCTCTTCCCCTCCCGCAGCGAGGCTCCATTGGAGCAAGGATGGCCCGGGCGCTGGGGATGGCTCCTTGGCCTCTGCCCCAGGCGCTAGAGTGGCTCTGGTCGCGACAGAGCTACACCGCAGAGTGGCAGAGCATCGCCCCCTGGTGGGCAGAGGTCGCCCCCTGGTGGGCGTGCCGGGTGGATCCCGGTCGGGCGCATGCGGGAGTCTGTCTGTCTATCCCCATTTCCAGCTTCGGAAAAATACAAAAAAAAACCAAACCAAAACAAAAAAAAACACAAAAAACTATATAGGTAAGTACATTGTTGTTAACTTAATTATGGTACTCCTAAGCTGGATTTTGTGCCCACACTAAAGGGGCAGAAGAGCCGCATATGGCTCGTGAGCCGCGGTTTGCCGACCACTGTACTAACACATCTCCTAAATATTCCTCAAACCTGTCCTCGTGTCTGGCCTGCAGTACTAGCCTCGCTGCTTATTTCTTTGCCTCCAATTTGCTTCCAGTCCCACCTCCAGGTGGACATCAACATGAGCTTCTCTATCCCTCCTTTACATCAAACCCTGATACTTTTGGGAGGCAGAAGGAGGCAGGAGCAGGCCAGACACCAAGGAGCATCCTCATAGAGGCAGGGCAGTCAGTCACCTGTACTACATCCCTAAGTGCTAAGCACTGCCCTATGCATGCTAGAATCTTCTACCACAATGGAATAGTAGAACTGACTCCATTTTAAGAATAGGGAAACTGAAACTGAGAAAGGTTAATTTTACAGGGTTAACAGGTTAGTAAAACAGAACAAGAATTTTGGGCCCTGGCCGGTTGGCTCAGCGGTAGAGCATCGGCCTGGCATGCGGGGGACCCGGGTTTGATTCCCGGCCAGGGCACATAAGAGAAGCGCCCATTTGCTTCTCCACCGCCCCCCTCCTTCCTCTCTGTCTCTCTCTTCCCCTCCCACAGCCTAGGCTCCATTGGAGCAAAGATGGCCCGGGCACCGAGGATGGCTCCTTGGCCTTTGCCCCAGGCGCTAGAGTGGCTCTGGTCGCGGCAGAGCGACGCCCCGGAGGGGCAGAGCATCGCCCCCTGGTGAGCAGAGCGTAGCCCCTGGTGGGCGTGCCGGGTGGATCCTGGTCGGGCGCTTGTGGGAGTCTGTCTGTCTCTCCCCGTTTCCAGCTTCAGAAAAATACAAAAAAAAAAAAGAATTTTGAGCACAAGCTTTCTCCCAGACTGACAGGAGACTAACTCAATACCCCTCAGAAGAGCTCTTTTTTACTGTCTGTTTGGGGTGAAGATATTTGGAATGTATTAAAATCTTGTCCTGGACAGATAGCTCAGTTGGTTAGAGCAGTGGTAGTCAACCTGGTCCCTACCGCCCCTAGTAGGTGTTCCAGCTTTCATGGTGGGCGGTAGCGGAGCAACCAAAGTATAAATAAAAAGATAGATTTAACTATAGTAAGTTGAGCCTGATCTGTGGTGGCGCAGCGGATAAAGCGTCGACCTGGAAACGCTGAGGTCGCCAGTTCGAAACCCTGGGCTTGTCTGGTCAAGGCACATATGGGAGTTGATGCTTCCAGCTCCTCCCCCCCTTCTCTCTCTCTGTCTCCTCTCTCTCTCTCTCTCTCTCTCTCTCTGTCTCTCCCTCTCCTCTCTAAAATGAATAAATAAAAAATTAAAAAAAAACAAAACCATAATTCAACTATAGTAAGTTGTTTTATAAAGATTTATTCTGCCAAACTTAGCGAAAATCCGACATAAAGTACTTGGTAAGTAATTATTATTATATGCTTTAACTTGATGTAATTCTGCTTTATAAATTTTATAAAGTAAAGTTACTTCTCTACTTTATAAATCACCATTACTGTGGAACCGGTGGGCAGTTAGAAAATTTTACTACTAACAGAGAAGTGAGCAGTAGATATAAAAAGGTTGACTACCCCCGGTTAGAGCATCATTTCGAAGTGCAGAGGTTGCCGGTTCGACCCCGGTCAGGGCACATACAGGAACAGATTGATGGTCCTGTCTCTCTCCCTTCCTCTCGCTAAAATCAATAAATGTTTTTAAAAATCCTATCTTGAGGGTAGGAGGTCCTGTGGCCCAACTTTTTGAAGATGAATTTGCTTTTTCTTTGTCTCAGATGAAAGCTATTTTGGGGGAAAAGAATTAAAGCTTAAGTATCTATCCTCTGTCGGGTCATAAAAACACCCCAAGTCTTGAGAGTCCTTGAAGTAGTGGAGGCCTAGGCAATGAAGGGGCGGGCTGAGAAGAGCCCACCCTCCAGGACACTGGGTACCAGACCCACTAAGACACAGAGACCAACTCATGACTGCTCATGGATGTGTATTTTAATAAAAATAATTCTGTCAAAATACAACAGGAGTTTTTTCATCTCTCAAGTACAATTTAATAGGATGTTTTGTGTTAGAATTCTCTCTAAACCCTCCCACACCCACAAGTTTCATGCTAATGCCAAGTTATCAACTTGCAAGGACAAAGGCAGAACCAGTGTGCACAATGTGGAGGACGTGTGTCACCTGTAGTTATGAATGGAGGAAAACCCTATGCAAAATGGTGGCGCCGCAGGCAGCCAGAGTCCACAATCTGGCCACAGGTCCGGGTGCACAGGACTGGTGGTCAAGTAGGGCTCTGCTGCCCAGCTGCCACACAGTGTGCATACCTGAGTTGTGAGCAACCATGGAAACTTGCAGCTCTGACAGTTCTCTGCCTCAACGTCTTTGTGCTTGCTTAAGGGGTAGAAAGGCGCTGGGTGGCTGGGCAGTCCTCATTTCTCCAACTCTTGGTGTCCCCTTTTTGAAGGCCTACAACCAGCCACAGACCCATGTGGGTGAGGACTGGGTTTCTGGCTTTCTTTGTGTGGTCTGCCAATCTCCATCCACTATGGAAGGACAATCATTTGATGGTGCAAGGGTTTAAAAGGTAAGGAAGGCTGCTCCCCCAGGGCTGGTCAACCCAACAGGGCTAAGTCTTCCCCCTGACCCTTTGGGTCAAGTCCAGTTCTTCACCGGGGCTCCTCCCAGGTGCCTTCCCCACTCTCGGCTCCTGGAAGCAGGCTGGTAGGACTGGGTGTGCATGAGGGGCTCCTCTGGCTGGCAGGCAGGCCTGGACTATCACCAAGACAGTGGGCTCAAGCAGCTTTGTTTTTGTCCTCTCCACGGCTTGTGGGGCAAAGGCTTATGTCCCAAAGGTATGTTGTCCAACTGGGACAGAGAGCCCCTCCGGAGAGGAACAGAGTAAACAACTTGGACTCAGCTGAAACAGTGAGATAAGGCACAGAAAATGGGGAGATGGCCATGGGTACTGAGTGCAAGCCATGCGAACACCCAACCCCACGCAGCACACAGCTGTCCCAAGTCCTCCTGGGCTCTCTCAGATGCTCCATACCCAAGCCCAGGCACCTATCCCCATCCCTGACACACCCCTAAAAGTACCAGCTGCTCAGAAACCGCTGGAGGCCTGTCTAACACCGCTGGGCCTAACCCCTCATCTGCCATTCAGCTTTAGGACTAAGCAATGTTGCCCCACTCACAGGGATGAGGTTAGTCCCGGCTCTGGCGCAAATCTGCTGTGTGACTTTGGCCAAGTCACTTAACCTCCTGGACCTGTTTCCTTATCTGTAATAGGAGAGGATTGGTGGAGCAGATATTCTCTGAACCCTACTCCAGCTGCAAAAACCTCTGGTTTTAATTCCCAAACCTACTTAGCTCTGACCATTTTAACAGACTGATATTTTCAACCTCTGGGTTTGGGAGCTAAGTATACCCAGCCCTGCATAGGATGAGTTTCCTTTACAGACAGGATGACAGCTCCCTGATGGGTCATGGTCTGTGGGTTGCCAGCTGCCCTGATGGAAACTAGGAAAAAACAGTAGCGTACAGGATCATGTCCCAAGGCAGAACTCTAAGACAGCAGAGGCCAGGGCCCTGACACCACCACCAGCAGCTGGTCCGACTCAAGCATTTCTCTTGTTGTCCAGCTGTGGGTGCAGCAAGGCCTGGTGGGCTCTGAATAACTCAGGCCGTCCCAACCATTCCTGTGTCCAATGACAGAGAGCAGAAAATTGCCCGGGCAAGATCCAGGCAGGGACTGGAAATTCAACTTCTGACCTTGCCCCTTTGCAGGGGCTGCTTGTGTGCTCCCTCCCACTGTGAAGCAGGTGGGGAAATCCCAGTCCCTCTTGGTGTTCCTCTGGGTAGATCTCCTCCCTTCCCTCTTCCTAGGCTGTCAGTCCTCGCAACAGACGGCTCACCCAAGTCCTGGAAGCCATCTTGGCCCTTCCTCTCCTGATTCCCTGATGGCAGTACCAGGGCTGTTTTTTGCCTCACCAGCTGTAAAGATCCATCTGACAAGGCTGGTGGGACATTTGTAAAGCCCATGAGGTCCCTTCCTCTGGCCAAAACATACTCATAACAGTCTTTCATAAGCGTGGCTAGGGCCAAACTGCAGGGAGCTGCCTGGCACAGCTGCAGTGAGGCCTGGCCTAGGGGGTCAAGGGTTCCATCCACTCCAGTGACCAGCAGCCCAAGAATCTGTCTCCACTGGTCCTGGCTTCTCAGCAGAAAGCATTGATTCCATCAGAGCTTCGCAGAGCTGGTGAAGATCCAGGCAGGAAGAAGGCAGCCCCTGTACTCAAGGGCCTCAGTCGCAATGGAGACTTCCTCCCCGCAGCCTGACACACAGCAGCTCTTGGATCGAAGGCAGGTTGTTTCCAGGCAATCAATTTAGAGTAATGAAATATTTGGCCATCTTAACAATGAGAAGGCAGGATGATGAAAAGGGAAGAGAGAGAGGTGCAAGGCAGGCAGTGAAAGACAGGGAAGAACGGTAGATAGCGTGCTGGCCAAGGACCCTCCACTCCCTTGCTATGCTGTATAGCCTTGGGTCAACTCCTCTCTTTTCTGGACCCCTGGCCCTACAGTTCTATGCTCAGTCCGACTCTCAGGGGCCTGGGGACCCACACCTCTTGATGTTGCAAACCAGCTTAGCCTTACCTGCCCACTAAGTGTCCCCTCCAAAGCCTATGGGGCTTCCCCACACTGCAGCTGGGCCTGTGGCTCAACAAGGGAAGCCTGAAATAAATCACTTGGCTGAGGTTACAGAGATGATTCTTTTTTAATGAGTTGGACTCAAATAAAAACATATGGTGTCTGGATAGACTCACCAAAGAGGTGGTGGACCACTAGCACTACGATAAATACTGTGTCTTTTTTTAATATATATATTTATATATATATATATATAATCTCATTTTTTTCTTATGAAAATAATAAGCCATCACCAACTTGGATAGGCTTCATCACTAAATTAGCAGAAACCAGCTCAGCACAAACTCTCCAGAGATAAATACTGGTGGCTCAGTCAGGAGGAAAAAAAAAGATTAAAAAACTCCAACCCCTCCTCAAAATGAAACCCCCCTTTCAAAGTAGAAGGCGCTACATGAGAGTAACCAGCCAATACTGTGTCATAGGCCGCTGCACGTGAAGAGGGGGTGGGGGGAGAGAGATTGAAGGTGGGGAAAAAGTAAAAAGAAAGGAAAGAAAATGAAACGAAAGAAAAAAGCAAGGAAAGGAAAGGGAAAGGGAAAGGGAAAGGAGAAAGAAAGGAAGGAAAAGGGAAAGAAAGGAAGGTGAGGAGGCCAGGCAGGAGGAGTGGACTCTGCCCATGGCTTCCAGGTCCCTGCGCCAGGTGCCTATGGAGGGCCGGGCTGCTCCAGCCCTGAGGCTGAGGAAGGGCCAGGCGGGGCCAGCCAGCACGGTCAGCTAGTGCAAGTAGTCATCAACTCTGGCAAAGGAGCAGGATCCCAGGCCCGCTCGGGCCATGAGTCGTAGACATTCAGATGCCTGGCCCAAGGCGAGCATCAGAGGGGGCTGCTTTGGCAGGTTCTGAGACTCTGTGGATAAGAGACGAGGCCTGGTCACTACCCTGCCCAAGGCTTGGACCTAGGTCAAAGTTCTCTTGGAGAACTTGGGGGAGTGAACAAAATCTCTTGGAATAGAGTATTTATGTGTCTCTGTGTGAGTGTGCCCCAGCCACCAGGCCATGGCCCTGCAACCAAGCCAAAAACTTAAGGGCCTTAGCTTTCTTCCAAGCAATAGGCTGGCCTGGGTCCAGAGTCCCACCCGAGGGCCCACCACAATCTAGCCAGACAACTCAGTTGGACAGAGAGAGTTCAGGATTTTGGTTCAGCCATGGGAGCCCAAGAATCCTGTGGGCCATCAGAGAGCTCCTAGACAAAGCTCACCACCCTGATTTGGACAAACATCAGCAATTCTTAGGGAAAGAAGGGAGGGGGCCACCCCAAGCACTCATGGGCAAGCTTCTAATTTTGTTAGATCTACTTACCTAAAATGGCGCTGTTGAGGGCTGCACACACAGGCTCCCTCTGGATAGGATCAAGCTGCTGGCCAACTGGGCAGCTCCAGGGGTCTGAGTACGCCAGCAGGCTAAAGGCATCCTAAGGGACAGGGCACTCTTGAGAGGACTGTGGCACACACTTCACACACCCCGCCATGGCTCCAGAGACCACAGTGTTGTGTGGTGCCCAGTGAGGATACAAAACACCCCACTGTTGGGTCAGGGAGGGTTGCGCCCTCCACAGAGCCAAGAGAGGACGGAGTACACCCTGGATGTCCCATTTCCCACTGCAGACTTGAATGGAGCCCACTTTGTCCTGGTGTTGCTGTCCCGAAGGCCCTCCCAGAGTCACCCTGACCCCATTACCAAAAGGGGGCCCTCTCTGTATGAGGGCTTGGCTTGTTCTGTACCTGCAGCATCTCTGTGTGGGCCAAATTCTTGCCATACTCCCTGCCCAGCTGTTCACTCAGTGCCTGCAATTCGCGGCCAAACAGGATTATCCTTTCTGTGGCAGCCTGATTGCCCCCGCAGAGCTGCCGTCGAGGATGCCCATCATCTGCACCCAGAGCCCAGCAGAGAACACATCAGGAGGCATGAGGAGAGAAAGGGAGGAGAACATGGCAAGAAGGACCTTGCGGGTGAGGGGCTGTAGCTTCTGCCAGAAGCAAGTGAGGCCTGGGAGGAGCAAGTGGGCCAACTACAGATGAGGTGCTTAGTCTACCCAGCACATGCTCTAGGAGTCAGATGACTCAAAGCTTTCCCTCTTTCCACCCTGTGCAGATGCACGGGGGCTCATAACAGCGCCCTCTCTCTCCAACTCCCTCTAGCCTCAAATGCAGAGGTCCTGGTCACGGCAGCAGGCCAGGGCCTTCAGGCCTCAAGCCCCCACTCATGATTGGCTAAGGAGGCTATGGACCAGGTCTGACTAGAGCCTCTCAAGCTGTAAAAATCTGCCCGTCCCAACCCCGTCCCAGGGAGCAGGGGCATCTGGGCTGAGTGTTGCTGCCCATGGAATATCATGCTGGGGCATGGCCCTCACCCATGCTGGATTCATCTGTCTGCAGGTCCTCATGCTTGTAGGCACCATTGACGATGCGTGTAGACATGCTCTCGAGCACACCATTGGGGTAATGCTCCGCCTCCATCTCCATCTCACTGTCACTGTGGAGAATGGTTGAGGTAGGGGTTGGCCAAGGGGATGTGCTTGGAGGAGCGTGGTTGGACCTCCATTCAGGCTTTAGCCAGTTGCTATGGGTAAACTGAGGACCCCCAGGATCATGGAAGAACACCTCTGGCTTCCCAGGCTCCAACACTTAGCCCCCACTGTGATACTAGCTATTCCCAGAGGCCTGTCATCTGATTCCGACTCCTGTCCCAATGCTGCCTCTGTGACCCTCTTCCAAGCAGGCACACTCTTAAAAATCCCCTTACCCCCAAATGACTGGGGCCTGTGAGCCCCAGTAGGCATCTCTGGGAGTAAAACCCAGGTCAGCCCTACAGCACACTGGGGGGCTGCTGAAAACTACCTGTAGTCTGTGGCCTAAAACCCCTGCCAGCCCCACAAGCCAAGAGCAGTAAAAACTTCTTCAGTATAGACTTTGGAGGTTCCAAGGCTTGGTCACCTTCGAAGAGACCACATTCTCAGCCTGGCAGTACTGGTGCCTCTGGATAAAGACCAGGCCAAATAAAGTGGCAGTCAAATGACTTGTAGGACTACAAGCTGGAGCCAATGCCTGGCGGGTCAGCAGCTCCAGGCATAGACCTGGGATAGAGGTGGGGGGTGAAGTATACAGGACAGTGCTCAAAAGTCAGGCTGCAGTGGGCCCAAGTGGCACAGAGCAGAAGGGAGGAGAATGCCGAGTAAGAGAGGTACCTGGTCTCCTGGTTACTGGTGCTGCTGTGGGGCTGGGACTTGGTGGAATCTGTTGAGTTGGACTCAGAGTAATTGACAGAGGATGGAGACGAGGAGGATGAGGAGGACGAGGAGGAGGAAGAGGAGGTGCTGGGCACAGGGTATTTACTGTGGTTCTGTTTGCTTTTGGTGGGTGCGACGCCATTGCTGCAGCTGGGACTATCTGCACCTGTAAGCCAGGGGACATTCAGAAGACGGGCAACTTGCCATCAAGTGGGGCCCTGGAAGTGATTACAATGGTCCCATTTCCATTCCCCCAAATCCAGCAGTGAACCCTAAGCCCATCCCAGGGAAGGGTATGTAGGTGGCCTTTCTTCTCCACACCAGTCCTTCCCGGAGCCCTCTGGAGAGTGGCTGACCTGTGTTGTGCATGTGGGAACTACTGGGGCCATGTCGGGGGCTGAGGCTGGGGGAGCCAGGGTAGCTGTCCTGGGACTTGGGGCTTCGGGAGCTCAAGCTGCGGACCTCACTGTCGGTCCCATTCACCATCTCCACAAACTGTCGGCACCTGCAGAGGGAGCAGAGCGGCACTGCTCTGGGCTTGGTCCAGGTTGTATGTTCCCACCACCAGCTGAGAAGGGCTGGGCTATGGGTGAGCTGGTAGGCCCCAAAACTCACTTGAGCATGAAGAGCAGGTTGGGATTGTGCTCCAGCAGCCCTGGGTAGAAGCGCTGTGTGGTCTCAATGGCCTCACCCACACGGCCCTCCAGCACCAACTTCTGGATCTCTGCAAAGAACAAGAACACAGTAGTGAGTGAGGGGCTGCAGACCTTCCTCACAGCCACATGCCTGCACTCCCAGTCCAGAGCACGGTCAGATGGGCGGACTCAGAGTGGCATGCCAACTGGGATGCTCACAGAAGAGGCTGAAGAAAGAACCTGGCTGCCCAGCCCCATTATAGACCCTGGTTTCTGCCAAGTATTGGGGAGTCCTCAAAGAATAAGAGGGGAAAACGGATCAGGGACTCTCAGCCCAGAGACAGGAGAGTGAGTTTGGAGGCTTGCTCCTATGGAGTACGAGTCGCCAGGGATCTGGGTTCGGGAGGGGTCCTGGCTGTGGGAGCATAATCTGAAGATGGGCACTTAGGCAGCTTGGTGGTCCTAGGGGCTCCTCTTCCAACAGATTTCTCTCCTTTCAGGCCTCCCAGGAGAGGGGCAATAGAGCGCACTGATTCTGGGCCAGAGCCCATGTCTTGGCGGTCTCCAGGGGCTGCAGTGTGCTCTCTACTGGAGAGATCATCCTCCCACACTGGCATCTCTGATGTTGACACCTCTCAGGCCATCAGCATCTTGCTCTTGCCCTGGGTCCTGGTGCATCTTGCTGCGAGCAACTTCTGGGTCTGAGGCTATCATTCATAGATCCCAAGTCTGGGATCTCTTTCCATCTGTCTGGCTGGGCATAGCTCCTCAGGGAGACACAGACACACGCACATACACAAAGATGCAGGCTCAGAGAGACGCAAGCAGGCACAAGCAAACACACACATCCATACATTCTCCCTCACCATTCTTTTCTCTATCTCTTTTCTGGGCTCTGTTTCCTTGTTCCCAACACTGTCTTTCCACAACTGAGCTCCAAACATTGTACACAGGCCAGTATGAACACCAGGAAAGTGTTCTCTGGCTCCTTCCTTTGGCTGTCTGCAAGGACAGGACCAGAGGTGGGGAGCAGAGAGAGGTGCTACCCCAGCAGCAACTGAACATCAGCCTTCGCCCTAATTACCCAAATCCTCTCTACGGCCAGGAGCAGGCAGAACTACTAAAGCTGACTAAACGGTGTGAAAGGCAGCACATGGTGTAAGGTGCAAACACACTCTTTTCAGAAGACCATGAACAAGATGCTGAGCGGAATCCAGGATTCAGGGGGAAGGAAATGAGGGGGGAGCAGGATCCAGCCATGCCAGGCCCCAGCCAGTGCCAGGCCCCAGCCAGTGCCAGGCCAGCAGAGTGTGCATTAGGGAGGCTGCACTGAGACTTTCCCATGCTGCTAGAATGTCCATCTGGGCAGGACTGTTGTGGAGGAGGGACAGAGCAGAGCTTGGGGCTGGACTGGGGCTCGGGGATGATCTCCTGGTGGTGAGGACCATGGTAGTAAGGACCAGAGAGGAACAGATTCCTGCCAGATGACCCAAGGCTGGCATGAGGCAGAGAGCAGAGTTAGGGATAGGTGAGGGAGGACAAGAAAGGAGAGAGGAGAATCAGCCTTACTTTGTCTGTTCTTTATGGACGCTTGTTCTTCCTGAATTGGGGTTTCAGTCATTCGGGCAAAAGCCGTGGCTGTGGCACAATACCCATGATGCACCAGGTAAGATGAGACCATGCTAGAAGAAAGGAAATGTTCAAGGTGACACTCAAGAATTGCATTTCTCATAGTTACAGAATAGTCACATAGAACCTTTAAATATTAAAGTCATATAGAGTTTTTAAATATTAAAAACCCAAAACACTATATTTCTCACTGACCACCTGATGAGACAGACAATCTCTATTAGGTCTTCCCTAAACACATCTTAGAGGTGCAACCTCCAAGAATGAGAATAAAGGGGTTGAAACAAAATAAAAACTTCCCCCAGTGCTTATGCAGGCAGGCTGGGGAGGACCTGTCACCACATCTGTGCTCGCAGCTTGGATAAGTGGCCGCAGTTTCTCTAGGATATGCTGCCCACAAGTGGGCAAGTATGGTAATAGTACACACACAAGGACATACCATCTTCTTACAGAAGCACTGCCCTCTATGAACTGCAGCAAGTCTAGAGATAGTCAAATCTCCCTGAGGTCTTCCTGGAAAGACAGACTGCCAGGCAGTCTGGCAGCTGCCCAGCCAGGGAGAACACACACCACGTACACACCTTCTATAGACACAGGACCTCCTCTGGGAGCTGTCCTACATGCCTGGCAGGAGCATTCTAGCTCACCAGGCAAAACTGGCCCTTAGGGGTGCCGGCTCTAGAGGGCCACAGGGAGCTAACCCTCTTAGCAGGGAGGAACATGTTACTCCCGATATGCCACAAACCAAGGGCCCGGGAAGCCAAGATATCAGGCAACGACATGGCCAACAGTCTAGAGAAGTCCGAGGCCCAGAGCACGTTAAATCCCACCCAAAGCTGGCTGAGCAGTGGTGTGTGTGCATGCACACACATGCAGAGCAAAAGGATGAGCCCTCACATCTGATATGTATAAGAGTGAACACCTTGGTGTGTGCGTGTGTCTGATGGCATTATTATAATTGCCAAACACACGTGTGACACAAAGTAAGGAGTCAGTAAATACAGCCACTTATTATGAAATTATTTACTTATAATATTATATTCTAAGTAATAATTCTTATATTATTCTAAACACAAGGGCAAAAATTTTGGACAACACATGGTTGAGATGAGTTCATATGCGCAAACAGATACCACTAAAATGTACAGCCCCTTTGATTCAATAATTCCACTTCTTAAAAGGGCACCAACAAAATAATCTTAAGAAAAACTCGCCCTGGCCAGTGGCACGGTAGATAGAATATCATCCCAGAGCTACAGGGTTGCAGGTTCCAACCCAGGGCTGCCGGCATGACCCATAGGTCGCTGGTTTGAGTCCCAGTTAGGGCACACATAAGAAGTAATCAATGGATGCACAATTAAGAGGAACAATGAGTTGATGTGTCTCTCTCTCTCTTTCCCCCTTACCACCCAATCTCTAAAACAAAAACAAAAAAGAAACCTCAATGTACAAAGGATTACCCACAGGATTACCTACAGAAGCAAAAGAGAAAATACCCTAAACTTCCCACCAAGGGAAGCCAGCCAAGGGGCTTGTGGCAAATTTGTCTCCAAGATAATAGAGCCGTTAACAATGTTCGTAAAACAAACAGTTATATGCAGGTGTTGGCAAATACATTTCGAACACACACAGCACAGGCACACACATAAACATAGACACCTATGTGCTGAGCCCAGGCCCTGTAAGCTGAGTACAGTCCCTCCCTCTCACAATTGGGACAGCTCCAGCTCTCCTTCGCCCACCCCAGCAAGCTGCTGTGGGGACTAGCACTGTGCTGGCCCTCTGAGGATGGGTTTCTGGGGACTGGGAACAAGACACAGCAGTATTGCTCTTCCTTAGACAGGTCAGGTCTCCTCGCCTCTTCCTCAGCTCTCTCGGGGGCCTGGATCAATTTCAATCCCTCCATAAAGGAAAGCTACATGAAGAACCCAGAGTGGACCCAACCCAAGGATCAGACCAGGGCTAGTAGAAAAATAGCCCTTTACTGCCTACCCTTGGGAGCCAAGCTAACAAGCTAACCAACTTCTTGGCAGAATGGGTACTGGTTATTGCTTCACTCAGGCCTGCAACTGGTAAGTGGAAGAGAGACTCAAACCTGGCCTCCCTTGGGATTCTCAGCAAGACTGGCCTCCAGGACAGTCGGAATTAATCAGCCAAAGGACAGCGAGGCTGGTCCAAGGAAGGACTCTTCTTTCCCCCACCACTGCCATGGATGCATGAGACTCAGTAGGGTGCTTAACCTGAGAGAGGCCCTCAGGCCAGACTTATAGCATGATAGACACTCCCAATGGTAAAAAAAATAGTCTACAGAGGAAAGTCTACTATAGATGGAGTCCTAGGATATCTTCTGCAAAATGGCCTGGGGAGGCAAACAGCCCTGCTGGTGGTATTGCATACAGAGCCGTCAGATCCAGTGTGTGCGGAGGTGGGGGGGTGTTAATTAACAGCAGATCCGAAGAACTGAGCAGGAGCTACCCATCAGATAAGAGGGAAGCAGAAGAGCAGCAGAAGTGTCACCCTGAGAGAGCTTTCCAGAAGGAACGCTACCTACTGGAGTTGTAAGAGCAGCCTGTAGCAGTACAGGGTCCTACAGGCCAGAGGCCCCTGGGATGGAGCAGGGCTAGGTTAGGGCGGGAGCAGGGCACTCACTTCTGCAGCACCGCCTGCCACTCGCCAAGCCGGGCACTGATGGGGAAGCAGTGGACAGTGCCCTGGACCTTGGCACGCCACTCCCGCATGTAGTCCTCAATGTCAAACAGGAAGGGCTGCTGCCCAAAGTTGGCGTCCACAATCTCCCCAGGTGTCTGCAGGCCTACGGTGGGGTAGAGGTTGGCCTGAGGAGGAGAATGAAATGTCAGTCAGGCCCTGAGGGCAGTGGGGCAGAAGGCCTTGCCTCGCCCCAGTGTAGTGGGAAGGCACTGGCTCCCACCTGCCGCTGCCCTGGCTCTGAGAGAAACGCAGCAAGGCTGGAGGAGGCAGGACTGAGCCACGTTCTGCCCCCCTCCCTACCATACACTATGCCCTAAAACTTGAGGGAAAAAAGCCAGAGAAAAGCAAGCCTGGCTCAACATGGTCTCCTTCCCTGCATCAGAGGCTATGGTGATCCCAAAGCACAAGGTCCCTCTCTGGGACTCGGCCAGGGCACAGAAAGGTAGGCTGGGCTCCATGACCCTGCAGATGTACCTGCTGCAGGGGTGGATAATGGTTCCTCTCCAAAAGGTCTAAGACCAAGGGTCCCTTTGCCACAAAAAGGGGCATATGAGGGGGCAGAAATAGATGGGGAGTCGGGAAAGGAGGGGAAGAAGAGGAAAGCATGGCAAAAGGGGTGAGGTGGTTTAGACACCCTGACACTGGCAAAGGGTAAAGAGAGGCCACTACCCTTCCTGTCCAAGACTCGCTCAGAAGGCCTTTTGGTGAGTGAAGTTTGAGCATGTTCCTCCAGGGGCGTGGGGCTCCCTGCTTCCCATCTATTCCCTGCACTGGCCACCTCTGGCCTGGTCACTACCTCACTCCGTACCTCCTGTGTCTCCCCATTGTTACTGCTCACATTCCTGTCTGACTAGCCTCCTCTCCATTGTCACTGGGCCCCCAGTCCTCTCTTATGCCTTCCATCCTCAGGCCACGTGTCATTCCTGAGTATCATGTGCCTTTACTGCACACTGAGTTCCGCTCACTATGAGCTGTGTGAACCTACAAATCCCCTCCTCCCTCCCTCCCTCCCTCCCTCCCTTCCTCCCTCCCTCCCTCCCTCCCTCCCTTCCTTCCTTCCTCCCTCCCTCCCTCCCTCCCTCCCTCCCTCCCTCCCTCCCTCCCTCCTTCCTTCCTTCCTCCCCACTTCTATCCTCCACGCCACAGTCAAAGCCTACCTACTCCAGCAAGCCTTCCCTGCATTCACTCACTTTCTAGCGCTTATTGACACACTGCCCTCATTCATGTCTGGCTGTTTCATGCCATGTCTCTACACCTAGACTTTTCCCCAGCCAGGGTCAGAATTCTCTCCCTTGCCTACACACTTTGCCTAGAACCACACACAGCCCCTCTCAGGCAGGGAGGAAGAATTCTGATGCACAGATAATAGGTTCTAACAGGATCCTGTATGCTGTAGCCTGGGCGTCGGAAGGTCCCGTAGATCATAAGGATACTTCCTTGGGCATCACAGGAGTGCTCAGGATCCCAAAGCAGCCAGAGTCAGTAAACCTTTCCTCCTTCCAGAACCTGGCCAGGGCAAAAAGAGCAGGGTGCCAGGCTCCCAGGATTCTGGGTGGATGTCCTGCATATGATGAGGCCTATGATGACTATTAATGAAGGACTGGGAGGTGGAGATGAGGCCTGAACTAAGCCAGGAGGAAATCTCACCCTTTTTCAAGAAGAGAAAACCCCACAAAGCTCACCTCTCTGGTTTAGAGTTCCCTGCATGGTAGCAGGTTCAGTCCCCTAGGGCGCTGTATTTCCTCAGGGATCTCTGATGGGGATGTACAGGAACCTAACAGTTCAGGGACAATTCTCTACACTGTACCCCAGCCCACTGGCTGTAAGCCACACAGAACTGGCTCAGAACTACTAAGCTATGGAGCTACCCTCATATTCCCCCCACCCCCGGTTATCTCTGGAAATGCCACAAATCACTATCACCTGCTAAGAGTCATGGAGAAAGATCAGGCCTTACTAATGAA
Organism: Saccopteryx leptura; assembly: GCF_036850995.1. Taxonomy (NCBI): domain Eukaryota; kingdom Metazoa; phylum Chordata; class Mammalia; order Chiroptera; family Emballonuridae; genus Saccopteryx; species Saccopteryx leptura. The sequence continues at coordinate 18,142,937 of NC_089511.1, forward strand.
GAGAGAAAGGCAAGCAGGTACCTCCTATTAGTACCCTCAATAGACAGCACAGCACATATCCCTGGTTGGGGAAAGGGCCAGACTCCACACCCTGCACTTGCAGGTACTACGTACCCCATCCCAATCAGTCCCCAAGAGCCCGGGCCCTGGCCGGTTGGCTCAATGGTAGAGCGTCGGCCTGGCGTGCAGGAGTCCCGGGTTCGATTCCCGGCCGGGGCACACAGGAGAGGTGCCCGTCTGCTTCTCCACCCCTCCCCTTCTCCTTCCTCTCTGTCTCTCTCTTCCCCTCCTGCAGCCAGGGCTCCATTGGAGCAAAGTTGGCCCGGGCGCTGGGAATGGCTCTGCCTCAGGCACTAGAATGGCTCTGGTTGCAGCAGATCGATGCCCCAGATGGGCAGAGCATCGCCCCCTGGTGGGCGTGCTGAGTGGATCCTGGTCGGGCGCATACGGGAGTCTGTCTGTCTGACTGCCTCCCCGTTTTCAACTTCAGGGAAAAAAAAAGAAAAAAAAGAGCCCGAATAGGGGAGACCCAATAGTAATACTTACCGGGAGATCTGTGAAGGCTATACCTGTGGAAGGAAAGGAACAGTCATCAGCTCACTGGGGGTCTGTCACAACAGCTAGAGGGGGTCTGTCACAACAGCTAGAGAGGGTCTGGTCACCACATCTACCCTATGGTAGAGGCCAAGCACATACTAGGGCCAGATTGTTTTAGATTCTGGCCTTCCCTTTGCTAAATGGCCTGACCAGAAATGAAGTCAGATACTTAAATATTTGTCCACAGCTCTTCCTGGAATGCTGAGGTCACCTGTGTGAAACCCTGGGCTTGCGTGGTCAAGGTACATACAATAAGCAACAAGTTGATGCTTCCCACTCCTCTCCCCTGCCTTCCTCTCTCTCTCTCTAAAATCAATAAATAAAATCTTTTTTTAAAAAAAGGCCTGACCAGGCAGTGGCACAGTGGATAGAGCGTCAGACTGGGACACAGAGGACCCAGGTTCGAAACCCCGAGGTCGCCAGCTTGAGCGCAGGCTCATCTGGTTTAAGCACAGCTCACCAGCTTGAACAAAACGTCGCTGGCTTGAGTAAGGGGTCACTCGGTCTGCTGTAGCCCCCCCCCCCCCCCCTGTCAAGGCACATGAGAAAGCAATCAATGAACAACTAGGGTGACACAACAAAGAATTGATGCTTCTCACCTCTCCCTTCCTGTCTGTCTGTCCCTCTCTCTGTCTCTGTCACACGCACACACACAAAAGAAGTGACTACGGAGGACAATGGAACCCCAAATATATGAGCAGGCCTGAGCAGGAGAGAGGCCTCAGAACATCCACCAGAGCACTCATGTGCTACAGACTGAGAACCAACAGGGCCAAAGGAGACTGTCCCAAAGACTCAGAGCCTCCCCCTTTTTTAGATAAAGTCTTATATCTTCTAGAAACTTCTGAGCTTTTGACCTGAAAGGTTTTCAAACCACTGACTACTTAGGGGTCCAAGCCTGCCCTACCAACCCCACCTAGAAAATAAGATGAAACCCTACAAGACAGAGAATAGGTGAGGGGTCTGACCATAGGTCTCCCAGTAAACCTGGCAGAACCCTGCCAGCCAGCTAGTGTATACCATGTGCCTCCTCTGTGCTGGGCACTGGGTTCAGTGTCTAACAAGAAACCATTTAATCCTTCGAACCTTAGAAGGTGTATACTGTCTCTGACACTAGTTTATAGACGAAAAAACCAAGGTGCGGAGAGATTGTTTATATTCTTTCCTAGGCTACTTTGCTCTGCAGTGAAGGAAGCTCATAAACCCATGATCTGCCTATCTGAGGCCACTTTTGAGGCCCCACGTAGAGTCAGCAGCCACAGCTGGTAGAATGAAATCTAGGAGCCCCTCTGCACCCATGAGGAGACATCACCATCCACCCTCCAGGTCTGCATGGGAAATGCCCTCATGGATCTCAGTGTGGCTGCGGCTGCTGTACCTCCAACTCATGGAAGAGGCCCTCAGAACCTTGGAAGAAGGGGGAGTCCAGGCTCCAGCAGTTATCTGCAGTGTGACTTTGGCAAGTTACCCAACCTGTCTGAGCCCATCTGAAAAATAGAGGGTAACACCAAACCTGAAACCTCAAGAGAAACTGAGATACTCTGTGAAGGCTGCTTCATAAACTGTGAGGCCTCAGTACAACTGGCTGCAGTTGTGCCACCAGGTGAGGCAATTGCCACATTTCTGGGCAGGGATAACCTAGGCAGGTTTACCCAGCTCTGTCTCACAATGGGCACTCAGGAAAGGTAAGACCTGAGGTGCTTCCAGGAAGATGAGGAAAGAGGCTACTCTGCCCCCTATTGCACTGCACAAGGGCAATACTGCTCCCCCCAGCCCTGCAGGCCTCTGGGAGCCTCTGCAAGGCCATTGTGATGACAAGATCTGGGTTGGCCCACGGGAAGAAGGTCCAGGAAAAGATCCAGGATGCAAACAGGAGAGTCAAACTTGCTGATAAGAAGTACCCTAAGCCAAGCAGACATAGGCCAGGGGTCACTGAGGCTCAGAGTATAAAGAACATGCAAGAGAACCTGACCTGTGGTGGCGCAGTGGATAAAGCATCGACCTGGAATGCTGAGGTTGCCGGTTCAAAACCCTGGGCTTGCCTGGTCAAGGCACATATGGGAGTTGATGCTTCCTGCTCCTCCCCCTTCTCTCTCTCTCTCTCTCTCTCTTTCCCTTCTCTAAAAAAATGAATAAATAAAATCTTTAAAAAAAAGTAAATAAAATAAAAAAAAGAACATGTGAGAGCAGAAAGCTGCCACTATACTGACCCCTTGTGGATTAGCTGTCAGTCTCCTGTCTCCATTCACCTGCTCAATCATCCTTCTGTCAAGTATCTGCTGAGACCTCCCAGGTGCGGCTCTCTGCCCTGTAACAGGCACTAGGAAACCAGCTGCAAGCCTGGACCTAAAAGTGCTGCTGACTCCAGCGAGAGAGATGGCATGCAACTAATAATAACATACAACTGATCAATGACATACAGGGCAAGGGCTGTGACAGAGGACAACAGGATAAATTAGGAATAGGGAGGCCAGGAAACATCATTCTTCTCTAAAGGGGGAAAGGTTCTGAGGTTAGAGAGCAGTCATTACTCATGTAGCACTCATTGATCCTACATGAGATTCTGAAGCACACTTATTGATAAAGCTGGCTTGTTAGAAGGAAACAAGGTCATTAGATTTATCAAGTAGTCTATCACTCCAAGTTCATTGCCTTTCCATTACATTTCATGACCTAGAAAATGCAGGGGACCGGTGATATCCAATTTTTAGTAAGCTTTCAGCAGTATCCTTGTGGACAAGAAAGAAAAACATGAGTTTCAAAATAATACAACAAAGTGACTCTTAAATGGTTGGTGTTTAACTGAACAAGCTATGAGTTATAAAGAGTACAAATCTGAACCTTGTTCTATTTTAATATCTTTTTATATCTTTTTCTTCTTCTTTTCAAAGTTGAGAGGAGAGGAGATAGACAGACTCCCGCATGAGCCCTGACGAGGATGTACCCAGTAACCCCCATCTGGAGCTGATGCCCAATATTCTTTTTTATCTTTTTAAAAAATATTTTATTTATTGATTTTTTTTTTTTTTTGAGAGAGAGAGAGAGAGAGAAGGGGGAGGAGCAGGAAGCATCAACTTCCATATGTGCCTTGACCAGGCAAGCCCAAGGTTTCGAACCGGCAACCTCAGTGTTCCAGGTCGACACTTTATCCCACTGCGCCACCACAGGTCAGGCTCTTTTTTATCTTAATGAAAACACACATAAAACAAAATTAACAAATTTTAAATTAATGTAATGCTGAAAAGAATACCAAGCACTTGAGACAAAACAAGCAAGACCATAAAAGATCTTGACAGGCTGAAAAAATATGCAATATACTCCTAAATGAAGTTTAATTACAAGATGTGAAAGATTTTACATGGGGTCTATAAAAAGCATGCACTAGGAAAATGACTTTTTAAAAACAGCATGAGCATTTGGACTGACTGCCATTAAGGTGGCTACAAGCTCCTTATGAACCTGGGGATCTGACTGACAAAGACCTCATGGGCCCTGGTACACATTTAGGGCCCAGAGGAGGGAGGTATCTAGGCACAGGGACAGCAGGGTATGCTCCAAACTGTGGGTCCCACAGCAGGTGCTGTGCTCTGACCAAGGTGTCAACAAGCTGGAGGGATATGAAGAGGGCAGGAATCCAGAGCAGAAGGGACTGGTCATGGCTACAGAGGGGCAGGTGAGGGGCAGCCTGTGTAAAAAGTGAGAACCCAGGGCATTGGTCCCTGGGACTCTGACACCAGAAAAACCAAGAGCCAGGAAAGACCTGGAGTCAGAGAACAGAGTGGGGAGTAAGGAGCCATCCTGAGACCTTGGCCTTGCCCTCCAGATGCTAGCTCACCAGCTGGATAACAGCAACTGCAGCCAGGTGGCTGTGGATTCCAGAGGACAGTGTCTCTGATGCACACTCAAGGCAGCTTATGCAGTGCTATGCTCTTTGATGCCCACTCTGGGCTGTGGCATCTGACTGCCCTGTTGAGAAATGCTGGCTCCTGATCACTCAGTCCAGGCAACAGCAAACCCAATTTCCGACAGATTCCTTGATTCTGCCTGGGCTCATCTCCTGGAGAAGCCACACAGGGGCTGTAGGGAGTGGCAGCCTCCTTCTAACTGCCCCTCGAGCCAAGGGAAGTAGGTCTCCTAGAATCTGAGTTCATATACCATGCGCCCACTTCTTTTCCTGGCAAGGCCTGTGGCCAGCATGGCTGGTATGCTTTTGCCAAATCAGAGACTTCTGCAAACCCAGGCAGGAAGGCCCGGCAGTGAGGTACTGCCTCAGGACCTCTCTAGCCAAGGGCTCCTCTTACTCAAAGGCCAAATACCAGTCAGTCCCAGTCGGGCAAGTCATCAGGAGAGCCAGTTTTCCTTTCTCAAGCTCTAATCCTAACTTTCTATGTGTGTACTGGATTGCTCTTCTAAGGGACCCTCCTCCAGGGCCCCTGTCACCCTCCGGCACCACCCCTGACTGCTCCTCCTGGGTTCATAATCCTAGTCCATAGCACTAATCCAGCATTTTGCTAACCTCTCTTCTTGCTAAGTCACCCCATCTGTCACTGAGCCATTCTGGGCCACATCTGTTCCCCACTTCCATGCTCCCATCACCACTGCCTTGCTTCAGGCCACCTGCCTCTTCTGCTGGCCCTTATTCTAGTCAGTCCATCTTTCTGTTTCACTAAAGGGACTTCTTAAAATATGCCTGTCCAGGTTGTTTATTAACCATAAAAAGGCCAGAAAAGGCCTGGCCACAGTTGACTGCAGCCTGTCTGTTCACCTCCTGTACTAGAATAGCCCTCACTGTTATTCCACAGAAACCATTACCCCGAGTGTCAGAAGGGCTGGCCAAAGTCTGGGCCCAGGTCCTGGGCATGCAAACCACTACCACTCAAGTATGTATCTGGGACTCTCAAACTTCTCACCAACCCCAAACCCTGCTTCAGCAAGTATTACGCAGGCCAGGAACATGACCATGACAATGCTGCTCTCTCAGCACTGACCCTGGGATCGAGAAATAATCCTGAATGGATGGATTAACAAAGAGTGCCCACACTACCCTCCCTTCACCTTGCAGGACTCCAATGCCTTAGAAATGGCTGAAGTTCCCCACAGCTCAGCAGAGGATCTGTAACACTGCTTTGGCTTCAAAGCATGACCTTGGGCCTCTCACCAACCAAAGTGGCTCCATAGGGCAAACCCTCCAAGGTCCCCTAATACCCACCAAGGCTATGGCCATTCTTGGTGTAGAAGCAGGTGCCATTGATGAGGTTGACACAGCAGCCAATCACGTCTCCTGTGGTGAATGTCGGACCATAGGGCTGGCCAGTCCCGGAGGAGCAGAAAGAATGCCCATCATCACCATGGTAACCATAGGAATGTTTATCCCAACCTGTGGGGGAACACAGTAGCCACAGCTGAGTAGAGTATGTACTTGAGAGAGAAACAAGACAGCCACTGAAGCCCACCAGGTCTGAAATCCTCTCCCTGGCCATCTACCAGCTCAGTCAGCATTCCTGGCCTTTCAAAGAGCCGGCTGTGCCCAATGAGCAGTGAGTCCAGCAGCTCACCACCCCTGACGAGCTGAGGCAGCCCTACCCCGAAGAAGTTCAACCTGTGATTACAGGAACCAAAACCATGAGTGACCTGGAGGGGACTTACTAGAAGTTTGTGCAATAAGAAGATGGTCAGGGAAAGCCTCAAGAAGAAGGGCTTGAAATGAACTCTAAGGTGTATCACGGTAGTTTTTTCTGTTTTTTTCTTGTACAGAGACAGAGAGAGAAAGTCAGAGAGAGGGATAGGCAGAGACAGACAGACAGGAACAGAGAGAGATGAGAAGCATCAATCATTAGTTTTTTGTTGTGCGTTGTGACACCTTAGTTGTTCATTGATTGCTTTCTCATATGTGCCTGGACCGTGGGCCTTCAGCAGACCAAGTAACCCCTTGCTCAAGCCAGTGACCTTGGGTCCAAGCTCATGAGCTTTGCTCAAACCAGATGAATCCGTGCTCAAGCTGGTGACCTCGGGGTCTCGAACCTGGGTCCTCCGCATCCCAGTCCGACGCTCTATCCACTGCGCCACTGCCTGGTCAGGCTATCATGGTAGGTTTAAAATTTTTTTATTTTTTTGTATTTTTCTGAAGTGAGAAGCAGGGAGACAGACAAAGAGACTCCCGCATGTGCCTGACCGGGATCCACCCAGCAAGCCCACTAGGAGGCGATGCTCTGCTTATCTGGGGCATTGCTCCATTGCAACCAGAGCCATTCTAGTGCCTGAGGTGGAGGCCATGGAGTCATCCTCAGCACCTGGGCCAACATTGCTCCAATGGAGCCTTGGCTGCAGGCAGGGAAGAGAGAGAGAGAGAAAAAAGAGAGGGGTAAAGGTGGAGAAGTAGATGGGCGCTTCTCCTGTGTGCCCTGGCCGGGAATTGAACCCGGGACTTCCACACGCCAGGCCGACGCTCTATCACTGAGCCAACTAGCCAGGGCCTAAAAAAAATTTTTTTAATTGAACTATAATTTACAGGTAATGAGATCCTCCCTTTTAAGCTGACAGTTCAATTTTTTTTTTTTTTTTTTTTTAGAGAGAGAGAGAGAGAGAGAGAGAGAGATGAGAAGCATCAATTTTTTGTTATGGCACCTTAGTTGTTCATTGATTGCTTTCTCATATGGGAGGGTTCCAGCAGAGTAACTCCTTGCTCAAGCCAACAACCTTAGACTCAAGCCAGCAACCTTGGGCTTCAAGCCAGCAACCATGGGGGGTAGTTTCTATGATCCCACGCTCAAGCTGGTGACCCTGCACTCAAGCTGCTAACACTGGGGTTTTGAACCTGGGTCCTTAGCATCCCAGGTTGTTGTTCTACCCAACATGCCACTGCCTAGTCATGCAACATTTCAACAACTTTTTTTTTTTAATTTATTTTTTACAGAGACAGAGAGTGAGTGAGTCAGAGAGAGGGATAGACAGGGACAGACAGACAGAAACGGAGAGAGATGAGAAGCATCAATCATTTGTTTTTCATTGCGCGTTGCGACACCTTAGTTGTTCATTGATTGCTTTCTTGTATGTGCCTTGACCGCGGGCCTTCAGCAGACTGAGTAACACCTTGCTGGAGCCAGTGACCTTGGGTTCAAGCTAGTGGGCTTTTTGCTCAAACCAGATGAGCCTGCGCTCAAGCTGGCGACCTTGGGGGTCTCGAACCTGGGTCCTCTGCATCCCAGTCCGATGCTCTATCCACTGCGCCACTGTCTGGTCAGGCCATTTCAATAACTTTTAACAAATGTTAAGACATGTTATCCCAACCACAATGAAGATACAGAACATTTCATCACTCCAAGTTGCCTCATGCCTCTTTGCGATCAGTCCCCCTCCACCTACCTCCAGTCCTGGCAACACTAATTTGTTCCTATGGTCTTCCCTTTTCCAGAGGTCATAAAAATGGAATCACAGACTATGGATTGTTTTCACTTATTATAATGCACTTGAGATTCACTGACAGTGTTAAATGTACGAATATTTTGTTTCTCTTGACTGCTGAGTGGTACTCCCTTATATGGGTATACCACAGTTTTTCTATCGTTCACTAGTTGATGATATTTGAGTCATTTCCAATTTTTGGCTATTATGAATAAAACCAATAAATATTTATATATAGGTCTTTGCATAGACATGTTTTCATTTCTCTTGGGTAAATACTTATAAGTCATACCACTGGGTTATGAGATAAGTATATGTTTAACTTGATAACAAACTGCCGCACTGTTTCCTGAAGTGGCTATCCTGGTTTGCACTCCCACCAGCAATGTGGGAGTTTCACAGACTCACCAACACTTGATACTGCCTGTTGTCTTTGGTTTTTTCTTTTTCTTTTAGCCATTTTAGTAGGGATGTAGGGGTTTAATACCATTTTGGCTTTAATTTGCATTTCCCCAATGACCAAAGATGTTTAGTATCTTTTCATATACTTACTTATCATGGGTTTATTAGAAAATTGTTGAATTATCTGTTCAAATCTTTAACCCTCTTTTCTAAAAATTGGGTTGAATACCTTACTGAGCTGTAAGCATTCTAAATATATCTTGGATACAAATTCTATTGTGTGTTTGGCAAATATTTTCCCAGCCTACAGCTTTTAATTTTCTTAACAGTGTCTTTCAGTGCCTAATGGGATTTTGATTGGGATTATGTTGAATCTATAGGTCAATTTGGAAAGGATAGCTTAATAATACTGATTGTTCCAACCCATGAACGTGGCATAGCTCTCCATTTATTTAGGTCTCCTTTAATTTCTCTCAACAATGTTTTGACAAGTTTATCTCTAAGTACATCATTTCTGATATTATTATAAATGTTACATTTAAATTTTAATTTCCATTGTTTCTTGCTATTATAATAAACTATAATTGATTTTGGGAGTGGGGAAATGAAATCAAGGTTTCTTTTTGGAGTAATGAAAATGTTCTAAAATTAGATGACAATTTGCACAACGCTGTAAATATGCTAAATAAAAACCATTGAGACCTGAGCTGTGGTGGCGCAGTGGATAAAGTGTCGACCTGGAAATGCTGAGGTCGCCGGTTCAAAACCCTGGGCTTGCCTGGTCAAGGCACATATGGGAGTTGATGCTTCCAGCTCCTCCCCCCTGTATCTCTCTGCTCTCTCTCTCTCTCTCTCTCTCTGTCTCTCTCTCCTCTCTAAAATGAATAAATAAAATAAAAATTTTTTAAAAACCATTGAACTGTACACTTTAAATGGGTGCATTTTATGGTATGTACATTTATCTCAAAATTATTAAACACACACACACATATTGAATAATTTATATATTCACCTAATGCCCTGCAACCTTGTTAAACCAATTAGTTCTGGTAGCTTTTATGAAAATTTTTCAAAATATTTAAATATATTGTCTGAGAATACAGTTTTATTTCCTCCTTTCCACTCTGCATACCTTTAAAAAAAAAGAAAGAAAGCAAAAGATACAGAGAGACAGAAAGGGAGAGAGATGAGAAGCATCAACTTGCAAGTGCGGTGCTTTAGTTATTCACTGATTGCTTCTCATCCGTGCCTTGACCACAGAGCTTCAGCTGAGCTAGTAACCCCTCGCTCAAGCCAAAAACCTTTGGGCTCTAGCCAGCAACCATGGGTCATTTTGGTCATCCCATGCTTAAGCCGGCGACCGTGTGCTCAAGATGGTGAGCCTGCGCTCAGGCCAGCGACCTCGGGGTTTTGAACCTGGGACCTCAGCATTCCAGGTTGACATTCTATACACTGTGCCATCACTGGTCAGGCCACTCTGCATACCTTTTATTTCTTTTTCCTGGCTTACTGCACCGACTAGAACTTCCAATGCAATGCTGAATAAAATGGTGAGAGCAGAAGTGAGAGCTCTAATGTGTTGCCAAGGTTTAATACAGGGGAGAGAGTGAAGATGGTCATTCCAGAAGGAAGAAATACAGGTAAAGGTATGAATGCAGGTAGGACAGGAGGGTGTGAGCTGCAGGGGGCCTGCCTGCCTTCTTGGCTAAGGAACAGAAATGGAGTTCACAGGGCCATGTGGCAAGCCCAGGATCCACACAGGGTAAGCAAGCTGAGGGGCTGGGAGGCAGGTCTACTCCCCAAAGCAGCCCCTCCAAGTAATTTCCCCAGCCTCTGCTGCCTCCTTGGTGTTTGACCAGCATGACTACGTGAACATGCTTAATGACACTCACCCCTGCCAAGTGGCATCGGTAGGAGGAGCTCTTCCCTGGAGGAAAAAGTTAATAGGGAAAGGTGCTTGAGGATCTGAGTGGTTCAGAAAGGAAGGCAGGGCTCAAAGATTCACTCTGTGAATGTGAGCATGCGCACATATGCACACAGGTTGAAGACAAAGGTTATGGGTAGGTTCTAAGCAAAAGTGTTCAGGTGAGCATAGATGGATGATATAGCACCAGCAGCTGGCAAGGGAGAGAGAGGGCATGACTGGAGAGGTGGAGCTGACCAGACCTTAGCTCAAACTCTGCCCTGCATTTAAACCAGGGGGCTCAAGGGCAAGTTGTTCTTCATAATCACAGCATCCATCCCAAGCTTTGTGTACCCTAAGCCTTCATGTCTTCAGCCAGAACCCTCTGGTTAAGCAAAGATTCCCCCCAGATCCCATAGATCAGAGCTGAATGGCTCTCACTAATCGGTGCAGGGCCCAATGCCCTACTGCTCCCCTCTCAGCATCTTCCCACCACATCACAAGGAAACTATCGTGAGAACTGCTCAGGACTGGCTTTAAAGGTCCAAGGCCTGGACCTGGAGCCAAGCTCTGTTCTCACCTTCCCTATTCCTCAGAGACACTGGGACTTCCTGGCTCAGGGGACATGGTGCTGTGCTGCTCTGGATATCAACCCAACACTGAAGCTTCTCATGCCCAGGAGTGGGAAAGGGCCTTATTATTGCTGGTGAGTATACGGATCACTTCACCTCAGGAAATGACTCTCTGGGGCACAGCAATGCCCACTGCCCTATCAAGAGGCAGGCTGATAAGGCAATCATAGACCAGGCCTCTTCTCACACTTCAACGCAAGAAGCCCTATGGCTCCTGGTGGCAGCAGCTGCCCTACTGGCTGCTCCCCTGGTCTACAGAAGTCCACAGATGAAGAATGGCCATCTGAACAGCAGTGAGGACCAAACTGACGATCATCCCTTCAGGTTAGGCCTAGACTGAGCTGGGTGCCCCCAGGCATGCCCACCAAACCCTAACTCAGGATCCATATCCACACCAGTCACAGTAGTCCTCCCTTTCCTCCCTTCCTGGATCCCTCAGATGAAGCATGGGGACTTCTCACATGCGACACAGTAACTGACCACAGTTTAGGAACCTATTAGAAAAGCATCACAATAACCCTGTGTATTTGGAACAACAAGTACTGTCACTTCTAACTCAACAAGAGCCTGGGGGACTTGAGACTTGCTCATCAGCACACATAGCTGAGAAGTACCAGAGCTTGGGTTTGAACCCAAATTTTCAGGTTCCAAAACCCACATCCTTCCTGACACAGGTACTATCTGAGATGGGGTGGTAACCACCCTGGCAGTGAAACCATCCCCAAACGCCTACCCCATCACCAGAAGGGTAATCAGATACACTGGTTTTAGGGAGCTGTGGACCTGGGATCTCTGTCTTACAGTGGGGCCTGCAGACCAGCAATGAAGGAAGGCCTAGACCCTAGTGTATCTGATTACCCTTCTGATTACCAGAAGGGTAATCAGATACACTGGTTTTAGGGAGCTGTGGACCTGGGATCTCTGTCTTGCAGTGGGGCCTGCAGACCAGCAATGAAGGAAGGCCTAGACCCCAGCCTAGAGGAAGACACAGGCACTGACTGGTGCCTCTTATCTGAAGGCCACAGCTGCCTGTGTCAGCTCTCCAGGGCACACCCACCCTACTGCCTCACCAGGCGGTCACAGTCAGCAGTCCAGGACACACACCTCCACCCAACCCCAGCCCACTGCTTTCTCCCATGAGGATGATCCTGCGTGGCAGATCTTTTTGCAGATTTTACTGTCTGGAAGGCAGAAGACATGAGCTGGAAGCTATTCTTTTCCCAGCTTCTCAGATTGAAGTGGTATTCTACAAAACCTAATAATAATGTGGCCATCTGATTTATCAAAGCCAGTGAAACAACCCAAAAGAATAATTTCCTACTTAAGTCAGTGCCTCAACGAAATCTGAAAGATATTTTTGTCTCTGTGTATGGAAGGTCAATAATTTCCACTAAAACAACAGATGTTTACATTTTCAAAGACCTAAAATAAAAATTTATGTCTTTTAAATACTTTATTTCAAAAATAAACTATAGAATTATTTTGACAAAACTACCATAGAATTTTTATATTTTTAATTCAAGCTATAAAGATGGATTTAAAAACTTTTAAACCCGAAGAGCTCAATTAAAAAAAAAACACAAAATATTTACTTAGAGACAATTCAGGATTCACCATTACCTCAGTATGGCTAAAAAATAGATACATTTTCTTGTTGGGTTTTTTTATTTTCAATTCCCAAATGATCTATTACATAGATTTGCCCAAAGGAAAATTCAGTCCCTGTGGTATAATGAGTAAGGCCTCCCAAAGATGCCCCTGCCCTAATACCCAGAACTGTGAATATGCTACTTTACATGGTTTAAAAAAAAAAAAAGATTTTTGCGTAAGTAAATTAATGCTCTTGAAATGGAGAGATTATCCTGAATTATTGGGGGGGGGGGGGCACAGCACAACGCAACACCACAGGTCCTTGTTACTGATTTTTTTTTTTTTAGAGAAAGAGAGAAAGTGAGGGAGGAGCGGGAAGCATCAACTCCTATATGTGCCTTGACCAGGCAAGCCCAGGGTTTTGAACCAGTGACCTCAGCATTTCAGGTCAATGCTTTATCCATTGCACCACCACAGGTCAGGCATAGGTCCTAGTAAGAGGCAGGGCGGACAGTCAAGTCAGCAAAGGCAACATGATGATAGAAGCAGAGAGAACTGGAAGATGGTACACTGCAGGCTTTGAAGGTGTCAGATGGGTCCATGAGTCAAGGAATGAAGTAGATTCTAGAAGCTAGAAAAGGCAAGGAAACAGAGTCTTCCTTAAAGACCTCAGAAAGAATACCATCTTGCTGACACCTTGATTTTAGGAATTCTGTCCTCCAGAACTGTAAGATGATTATAGTTATCCCTCGCCATACCGTGGTTCACTTTTCGCGGTCTCACTGTATCGTGGATTTTTATTTATTTTATTTTTTTAAAGATTTTATTTATTCATTTTAGAGTGAGGAGAGAGAGAGAGAGAAGGAGGGAGAAGCAGGAAGCATCAACTCCTATACGAGCCTTGACCAGGCAAACCCGGGGCTTTGAACTGGCGACCTCAGCAATCCAGGTCGATGCTTTATCCACTGTGCCACCACAGGTCTGGCGAATATCGTGGATTATTAAATTGTATATATCTAATTTTGTATTGCAGATTTTTCCCTGTATCACAGGATTTTGCGGTATATAGGTATTTTTATATATTTATTATTTTAATTATTTTTGCGGCAAAATAAGCAAAGTAAGTGTGGGAAAGGTTAGTAACAGTGTGGGAAAGGTTTATAAGAGTGTGGGGAGGGTTTATAAAGCCTTAAAATATATATAAATAATAAAATAAATGTAAGGTCACGAAATATATATAAATAATAAAATAAATGTAAGGTCACTACTTCGCGGATTTTCACCTATCATGGGGAGGGGGTTCTGGAACCTAATCCCTGCGATAGACAAGGGACCACTGTATTTTAAGGCACTACTGTTGTTATAGCAGCAACAGATGTTAAAACAGATGTTATAGCCCAATGGCTATATTGAGCATCTGGAAAGATTAGTGCAGAGAAGCAATACCTCAGCTCCTTGTTTCCTCACAGTGCTATGAAGTTAAAAAAAACTTTCCCAAGAAAATCAGAGCTGTAATGTATCTTTAATTGAAGCTACCCTTTTATAGCCAGTATTTTCCCAAACACAATTAAGAGTCTGTGTGTCTACACAGGTGTACCTACATGTGTGCAAAATGCAGCCTGGGCTTAAAAACAGAATGTTACTATACATTTTTTTACTAGCAGCAGCAGCAGCTTATTTTAGGGCCACTGCGCTAAATTCCCATCCTCTGGAAAGGATAGCATCATCCACTTGCTGCCAATTAGCTAACAAAGGCCTACTCCATGGAGTTGACAGGAGGGGTAGTGAGTGGTGTGAAGGGAACAGAGGAGATAAAATATATTAGAAGACCAATAAGCAAATAAGAAAACAATTGGTAAATAAAATGTGCTCTGAAGAAAACAAAGCCCTGGCCAGGGTTGCTCAGTTATATAGACCGAAGTCCCAAAACACCAAGGTTGAGGGTTTGATCCCCGGTCAGGGCACATACAAGAATCAACTCATGAATGCGTAGATAAGTAAAACCACAAATCATTGTTTCGCACTCTCCCCCCCTTCCTCTCTCTGTCTAAAATCAATTTAAAAAAAAAAAGCCAGATGACGGGTTAGAAATAGGAGTAGGTATGAGGACTGACCAGGGTGGGGACTAACCGGGATACAGCAGTCTAATTAGCTGGCTGAGTGTTGACCCCTGAGCTGAGGTCTGCTTGATGAGAAAATCAGGATTTTTTTTGTACCCTTTTTGGGGTACAAGGAAAGAGCTCAGCATGTCTGAGAAACAGAAAGGCAGCCAGCAGGGCTGAGCTGAGTGATGAGTGACACTTAGGAAAGGCCTGGAGTAGAGTCAACAGGACTCACTGGATGTAGGTGCTGATGGTATAAAAGGAAACAAGGATGATCCCAGGTTTTTGTCATGGACAAATGGGTGGATGGTAGTACCGTTTACTATTAGATAGGGAAGATGGACAGATGGAGCAGGCCTTTTGGACACATTAAGTTAGAGAGGTCTTATTCAGCAAGGCTGTGATGGGGAACACTCACTAAGCAAACAGTGGTGTGGACAGAAAACTTAAAGTCACTGCAAGATTTTCCTACTGTGTTGTCTTGATACAATGACTCCCTGTTTTTCCTTTGGGAATAAAATTCAAATTCTAGTCAAAGACTAGAAAGGTCAGAACAAACACAAGAGAAAGGCATCAGAAGCCCAAAATAGATGAGATGTTTAAGGACATGAAGTTACTCTAAATGGATTCAGTCATCACACCTTCGACTAACCTTTTACCCAAGCCTTGAGAAGCTGGTTCTACCACTGCTACTCTTAGGAATTTGGCAGATAGGACAAAAACCACAAGACTAAGGCCTAGGTATGACTGCACATTTTGCAGCTCATGTGTTGGTGTCAGTCTCGGGCTAGGGTCCTACAGAAGGTAGCTGGGCCTCTGTTAGAAAGAGACACTGTAGCCCTGAGTGCCAGGGCAGCCAGTGTGGCCTGAAGGCCTCTTGCAGGGTCCTTCAGTCCTGGACACAGTATTGTCCCTCCAAGATGACAGACCTTGGGCAGTCACTTACTTTCTCAGACCTTGGTTCCCTTCTCTACAAAATGAGGGGATAGCAATTAGACATTGCTGTCAAAGGGCCACAGTGTGCAAGAAACATTCCGAGTCTCCAAACAAATCAGTAGGTATGATAATCCCCATCTGAGCAGTGAGGAAACTGAGGCAGAGAAGCTGCTGAAGCCTGTGGTCTTAGAGATAACACTATTCAGAAGCTCAATTCTCCCTCCTCTGAGGGAGTACCAAATAGGTAACCACGAGGGTGATGCCACCACCACCTCCTTCCTGAGATGGCTCCCAGTCCGAACACAGGGAAGCAGAAGATGCTCTAAAAGTAGAAGAGCACAAGTTCCTCAAGACTGGGCTCCATCAGAGAAAACTTCAAGTACCCCCTACAACGTTTCTGGACCCTAAGCTTGACCAATACTACTCCCTATCAGTGTCTGGCTGGGTTCTGTTGACTTTGAGAAGGGACTGGTCACAAAGCCTCCTCGTGTCCCTCCCCCAAGGCACAAGAACAAAGAACAGGGTAGGGAACAAGGAGTGCTAGGATTTGTCCACCAGCCCTGCTTTTTTTGGAAGATAGCACTCACTTTCTCTTAAGAAGTAGCTCCTTGCCTGATCGGTGGTGGTGCAGTGGATACCATTGACCTGGAACACTGAGGTTCCAGGTTCAAAACCCCAAAGCGGCTGCTTTGAGCGGAGGCTCCTCTGGCTTGAAGCCTCAGGTTGCTAGCTTGAGCAAGGGGTCACTGGCTCAGCTGGACCCCCCAAGTCAAGATACATGTGATTAGCAATCAATGAACAACTAAAGTGCCACAACTACAAATTGATGCTTCTCATCCTTCTCCCTCCCCCCACTTAAAATAAAAAGTAGCTCCTCCCTTGCACCAATCCTGTGTTTCCAGTAGGGACTGCTAATCCTAGTAACTCCTCCTTCCTTGGCAGTGCTGACCCAAGCTGTACCAATCCAAGATCTTCCTGGAATTTTTCTATCAGGAAGCTGGGAGAACAAGTCTCAAAACTGCCATCATTGGCCCTGGCCGGTTGGCTCAGCGGTAGAGCGTCGGCCTGGCGTGCGGGGAACCCGGGTTCGATTCCCGGCCAGGGCACATAGGAGAAGCACCCATTTGCTTCTCCACCCCCCACCCCCCCTCCTTTCTCTCTGTCTCTCTCTTCCCCTCCCGCAGCCAAGGCTCCACTGGAGCAAAGATGGCCCGGGCGCTGGGGATGGCTCCTTGGCCTCTGCCCCAGGCGCTAGAGTGGCTCTGGTCGCGGCACAGCGACGCCCCGGAGGGGCAGAGCATCACCCTGGTGGGCAGAGCGGCGCCCCTGGTGGGCGTGCCGGGTGGATCCCGGTCGGGCGCATGCGGGAGTCTGTCTGACTGTCTCTCCCCGTTTCCAGCTTCAGAAAAATACAAAACAAACAAACAAAAAAAAAAAAACTGCCATCATTCCAACCTCCTGTAGAAAGCCAGTTTGACAGACTCAAGCTAGTAAGCAGAAAGCAGAGGCAAGAGACAGAGACACAGAGAGAGAGAGAGAGACCTGGTTCCTCTGCTTGCCCTGCCTGAAGTCTGGCAAAACAAGCTGATTAGAGATGGGTTTCTCTCCCTTGAAGCAACCAAAGTTCTCTAATGAAAGGGACTACCACATCTTTATTTATTTATTTTTTCTTAGTGAGAGGAGGGGAGGCAGAGAAACAGACTCCTGCATGTACCCCGACTGGAATCCACCAGGCAAGCCCACTACAGGGCGATGCTCTGCCCCAGTGCTCCACTGCTCAGCAATGGAGCCATTTTTAGTGCCTGAGGCAGAGGCCATGGAGCCATTCTCGTGCCCCAGGCCAATTCACTTAAACTAATCGAGCCATGGCTGTGGGAGGAGAAAATGGGGGGGAGAAAGAAGGGAGAGGAGTGGAGAAGCAGATGGTAGCTTCTCCTATGTGCCCTGACCAGGAATTGAACCCAGGACATCCACATGCTGGGCCAATGCTCTACCACTGAGCAAACCAGCCAGGGCCGGGACCACCATATCTAAGTATCTTTTTGTTCACCTTGCAAAACATAGGGCCCACAGTAGTAGGTGCTCATGAAATGTTTGTTGAATTGAAAAGGGAAATGTGGCCAAGGGCTGGCAGGAAACCTGAAGCACATGATTGTCAATGTGTCATACCATACTGTGACACACCATTCACAGATACTCTGGGCTTGACTCTGAGGAATTTTGTTGTCATTATTTTTTTAAGAAAAAAAAAAAGTTGTTTGCCTGTATCGTGCCTCTACTTATACAAACGAATGAAACAGGACAGGTGACACAAATACCCCTGCCAACTCTAGGAGAATCCATGTTCTAAGTCCCCCTTCCCGTGAAGAGGGTCCAGCAACTATGGTCACTCCCATACCTCTGCCTGGGAAAGGCTCCCCCAGTCCCACCACCCTCTGCTTCAGAACTGGACCTCCCTTCCTACCCACCCCCACTCCTACCCTGAAGCCAGTGTCAGCAACTTTCTAAGCATGGGCCCTGGCAGCATGTGTAGTCACCCCTCTCTGGAAGGGCCTTGTGTGAGGCTGGAATGACACACGCAGGAATGAGAACTGTCACCCTCACCACAGAGACAGAGCCAGCTATCTCAAGAGACAGTGGGATATGCGGGCCAGAAGAAAACAAGGGGACACAGCTGCCTGGGTCAGGTTCCAAGGGCTCTGGATCAGGTGATGTCTTGACGTGTACAATGGGGACAACACTCTGACAGAGAGTGCCACCCTACTAAACATTCTTCCTTGTCACTCTGGGAGTGACAAGGATATCCAGCCTGATGCCCACACAGAAATGCCTATCCCCTGCCACATTGGATGCCAGTGATGCAAGGAAAAGCCAAGCCACATTCAAGCCAAGAGGCAGGAGGCCCCAGGTGCCCAGTTTAGAGGCTCTGGCACTACCCACTTCCCCTTCATCATCACTCAGGGCAAGTCCCAGTCACTGAAGTGCGGGGGTGGCTGAGGAAATGGTTTATCTTGGCACTCCCAGGTGCCACCCCCAGTTACAGTGCCCCTGAGGTGGAAGACTCCCCATGGAGGTGCCAGGGACTCTAGCATGCTTGCTCTAGGAGCCCACTCCATGCCACTCCCATCTGCCAGGACACATCTAGAGCTTCAGTCCCAGGGCAGCTAGGAATGAAGAGGCCTAGTGCTGAGTGGAAGGATTTCAGCATCATCAGCATATTAGCCAGAACCCTGGGAGGGGGATGGCCTGTGCCTGTCCAGTAGTTTCTGGTCCTGGCCCAAGACTGATCAGGACAGAGTCTACCTGATGTCTTGCTCACAAAGATAGCCTAAGATAGCCCCATGCCACCAAACCAGCCATCTCTCCTCAGTAAATAGGTCCCTGTCATCACTGAACTTTGAGGTCAGAGAGACTTGAGTTTGAATCCTAGTTCTGCCACTTCTTTTAGGAAGCATTTTTTTTCCTTTTAATTTTTTATTTTATTTTATTTATTCATTTTAGAGAGGAGAGAGAGAGGGAGGGGGAGAGAGAGAGAGAGAGAGAAGAGAAGAGAGAGACAGGGGGTCAGGGGAGAGGAGCTGGAAGCATCAACTCCCATATGTGCCTTGACCAGGCAAGCCCAGGGTTTCGAACCGGCGACCTCAGCATTTCCAGGTCGACGCTTTATACACTGCGCCACCACAGGTCAGGCTCTGCCACTTCTTAACCCTTCTAAGTTCTCCTGGGTGAACTTCTCTTTCAGGTTGGTAGATGGGTTAAATAAGAATGGACATGGAACACCAGCCCACAGGAGGCACTCACCTGTGAGCTTCCCTTCCCTTTCCATCTCTAACACTAGCTCAGTGATCAAACCTAGGTATTTCAGACTTCCTGCCCCCTCTTTCCCTGAAGGAGTGGGCAGGTGTGGAGCTAGTTAGTTATCACCCACCTCTCCTCACAGCCCACAGACAGCAGCCCCAGAACCACTCCACCCTTGTTTGTTCCCAGTGTTCGGGGAAGACCATCTGATCCAGTAACTGGTCCCCACTCAGCTCTACTCTGATGTGCCCCAGCCTCCAGCCACACCAGAGGACACTTGAGATCTCTGTTTTCAGAGACTAACAAACTTGGGTTTCAGAACTGGCCCTTCTGTGGTTGATGAAACAAACCTCTTATCTCAAAGAACTCAACTTGCCCTGAAAAATAGTTTTAAATCCAGCAATTTTTACTCAGTGCTACAGAGAGGTGGAAGATGGTATGTGGAAGAAAATAGGATAAGAAACCCCCAAGGCCAGGAATAGTAATTTCCAGGTCTGACTGAGTTGCCACATTTCAAAAGGCTGCCAAGCAGCCCTAGTATGTTGTACTACATGTCTCCTTATAGGTGGGGGAAGAGGCCCACAGAAAAGAGCACAGGCTCAGCTGGCCGGGGGAGGAGCAGCAGGGAGACAGAGAACCTCTTACAGGAAACAAGTTCTGCAGCAGGGGCTATGGTGGGTGCTGCAGCACCTGCACCATTACCATCACCATCACATGAACCACCAAGGGCTTCAACCATTACTGGCCCTGGGCCCCAACTGCCAAACCACCCTCTGCTCTGGACTACCCAGAAGGCAGAATCTGTCGCCAGAGATGGAAGGCCTCTGGATACTGACCCCATCCAGGTCTCTTCCCAGGGAAAGCTCCGACAGAGGAAGAACAGAGTGATAAAGGCAGAAGGGGATTGGGCAGCACCAGGCACAGAAACCCCTGGTCTGGGGCAGCTGCCCAGTGGCTCTGGAGAATCTCCTGGTTGCTTCCTTTTGAGACAGGGCTACTCCGAGGCCCCTTTAGGCTTGAACTGCAGGGCCATCACCAGTTGGCTTCTTCCCTCTACCAGCCTAGCACTCACTTGGGAGGCTTATACGGCACCTACAATCATTCCATGGACGCTGAGGCCTGTTCTCAGGGGCTCTGCCAGGGTCAGGAGGAGGTACACCCAGATAGCTAGTAGAGCCCTGATGGCTCAATCCATACAGCTAGAAATAAACATGGCTTCCTTGATGGAGACCGAGTCTGAGCAACCCCTTGGAAGACCCCTGTGAAGTACTGTAAATTCTGGGATGAAAGATGCTCCAAGAGAGGTAGGTAATGGTGGACACAGTGGGGGGCACATCAGCTGTGAGCAACTAGGGCACCCAGCCTACATGGAGTGGGAGGGAAGCAGTACCTGCTTGGCAGGTACCGATAAAAATAGCAATTCCAGACTACAGGAAACCCACCCACGTGCTAGTAATCTCAAAGACATCCCCTACACAAAGCCACTTGCTACTGACACACCTTACACTGCATGTGCTGTACCTAACACGGATAGGGAGAAAGGACATGGAACAACACCCTGTTATTTATTGTCAGTGCCTGCCACACCACCAACAGAGGCTAGCCTCTGCCGTCATGAACCTGGCACAGACCCCCACTGTTTTGCCCTGATCTCTGCTATCTGCTGTTGCTCTTCTGTGACATGTGCAGATGTGAAATATCAGCTGGCTGCAGAACGTGTTCCACCCAGCAGAAGCAGGGCCCAGCCACGGGGATCAGGACACAAACACTCCTGGAGCAAGCTCGTAACAGCCCACTCCGAGCAGGTTCAGTAAGGCTCTAGGAGAAGGAAAACATGCTCACTTGAACATTACCACACTGTGGAAAGAAGACAGAAAGTCCTTCTGCCACACCCCACCCCAAGGCATGGTTGCCATCTGCTTCAAGGGATATACTCTTCACTCCAAATCCCTAGTTGTGGTTCTTACAGCTTCTTCTTTTGCAAAAGTTCAAGGAAAGTATACCTCAGTGGGCCTGGGTTTTCCTTTGAGGGGCTGTAGTAATTAAGATAATATACGCCACACCAAGAGAACAGCTGCCTCCTCCACAGAAATGGCAAGGAGGAAGTTATCAGCTGCCCAGCTCTGACGTACATGGGGCCACCTATCAACACAGCCTGTTTCCCTTGCTGTCTGAGCTACAAAACCAGAAGGACGGTGTCCTACCCTAGCCCCCTCAAAGCACCAAAGCTTGGGAGAAGGCCAAACCCTGCTCTCTATCTACACCTCTGACATTTTCTCCCTGCTTCCCCGACCCAAGGACCCCAGCCCGTGCAGTTCACTGCCAGCTCACTGATAGGTGGGTGGGGCTGCAGGTACACTCACCTACCTGCGGATCATCCTGCCCTGCTTCCAAGTCATTTAGCCAAGGGTTCTGACATTCTTACTTTGGGCCACACCTGTTCCTTGGTTTCATGCTTAAGGAGGCCAAAAACACCTTACAAAACATAAACAATAAAACTTCCACATCTTCTAACAGAAACCTCTGACCCTGCAAGCGAAGACTTGCCCATCTGCTCCCAGGAAAGACTGAGCACTAGAGCCTCCAGTGAGCGGCAGTATCTGTTACCATCTGCCCCACAGGCCAGCATAGCAGCCCTCTCTCTGCCTCTATGTTAGCCCTAGAGGGCTCCTGCCGAGACAATACAAGAAAACACTTGAAACATCAACACCCTGACTTGGGTTGCTGTGCTGTCCTCTTCCTCTGTAACTCAACTCCAACTAACATTTCTGCTCAAATCCAGGAACCATAAGCACTGGAGAGAAAATGAAGTTTTGATTACAGCTATCTCCACTCTCATATACAAACATTTATAAAAAAACCTTACATGTATAGGTAATTCCTCCCTCAAGTAGAAAAACAGCCAGCTAACTCCACTTTGATATATAAACATTCATAAGAGAAACTTAAATGTATAGGTACTTCCTTCATCAGATAGGAAAAAAATACTTTTCTCAATAACAATAGCTAACATTATGCATCTTTTGTATCAGGCACTATTATAAGCACTTTATAGGAATTCATTCACTTAATTCTCATAACCATTCCGTATATGAGTTAGGTACTAGTATCACTTTCATTTAAAAAATTTTTTATGTTTATTTTATTGATTTTAGAGAGAGAGGAAGGGAGAGAAAGACAAGAACATCAATCTGTTCCCATATGTGCCCTGACCAGGGATGATGCTCTAACCAACTGAGCTATCCAGCCAGGGAATCAATTCCATTTTAAAATGGGAAATCTGGGGCCCTGACTGGTTGGCTCAGTGGTGGAGCGTCAGCCTGGCGTGTAGGAGTCCCAGGTTCGATTCCCGGCCAGGGCACACAGGAGAAGCGCCCATCTGCTTCTCCATCCCTCCCCCTCTCCTTCCTCTCTGTCTCTCTCTTCCCCTCCTGCAGCCAAGGCTCCACTGGAGCAAGGTTGGCCCAGGCGCTGAGGATGGCTCTGAGGCCTCTGCTTCAGGTGCTAGAGTGGCTCTGGTTGCAACAGAGTGACGCCCCAGATGGGCAGAGCATCGCCCCCTGGTGGGCATGCCGGGTGGATCCCGGTTGAGTGCATGCGGGAGTCTGTCTGACTGCCTCCCCGTTTCCAACTTCAGAAAAATAAAAAAAATTTAAAAATACAATAAAACGGGAAAACTGGACCCTGGCAAGGTAGCTCAGTTTGTTGGGGGAGGAATCATCCCAATATGCTAAAGTTGCAGGTTCAATCCTTGATCAGGGTACATAAGGGAATCAACCAATGAATGCATGGATAGGTGGAACAAACAAGTTGATGTCTCTCTCTTTTCCTTCCTCTCTCTAAAATCAATAAATAAAATGGGGCCTGGCCTGTGGTGGCGCAGTGGATAATGCGTCTATCTGAAACACTGAGGTTGCTGGTTCAAAAACCCTGGGCTTGCCCAGTCAAGGCATATACAGGAAGCAACTACTATGAGTTGATGCTTCCCACATCTGTCCTTCTTTCTTTGTTTTTTCTTTCTCTCTCTAAAAATATATATATATATATATATCAATAAATAAAATTAAAAATAAATAAATAAAATGAGAAACCAAAGCACAAAGAAGTAACTTGCGGCCCTGGCCAGTTGGCTTAGCGGTAGTGTCGGCCTGGTGTGTGGAAGTCCTGGGTTCGACTCCTGGTCAGGGCACACAGGAGAAGCAACCATCTGCTTATCCACCGTTCCTCCTCCTCCTCTCTCTCTCTCTCTTCCTCTCCCACAGCCATGGCTTGAATGGTTTGAGCAAGTCAGCCCTTGGTGCTGAGGATGGTTCCATAGCCTCATCTCAGGTGCTAAAAAAGCTCAGTTGCTGAGCAACAGAGCAATGGCCCCAGTTGGGCACAGCGTCACCCCATTGGGGGCTTGCCAGGTGGATCCTGGTTGGGCATATGCAGGAGTCTGTCCATCTGCCTCCTTACTTCTCACTTAATTTTTTTAAAAAAGTAACTTTCTCCAGGTAACAGAGCTACCAGGATGCAAATGCAGACAGTGTGGCTTCAGAGTCCATATTATTAACCATAGTCCTAGAGGTATTTCTTCCTGTGACCAATGTGAGCCAGTAGTTGGTTAAACAACAATGAGCCTTGACACACAGAAAAGGAGGAATAGTCATTCCGCCTACAAGTAGAAGGAGATGACAGAGACCTCACACACAATCAGCACCACAATCATTAAGGCAGTGAGGGGAGGCTGAGCTCTAAATGAAGGTTTCTGGCTGAAGGCAGGCTATGGGCCAGTGGAGACCTGACTGAAGATGACTCAAGACTGGTTCTACCACACTTGGCTTGCTGAAGCCACTGCGCTGAGCACAGCAAAATGCAGGAAAGGCCACTTCCCACAGCCCAAGTGCATCTGTGCTCACTATGGGAGCGTGATGATAAAAAGATGTGGTCCAGGCCCTGGCCGGTTGGCTCAATGGTAGAGCATCGGCCTGGCGTGCAGAAGTCCCGGGTTCAATTCCCGGCCAGGGCACACAGGAGAAGCGCCCATCTGCTTCTCCACCCATCCCCCTCTCCTTCCTCTCTGTCTCTCTTCCCCTCCTGCAGCCGAGGCTCCATTGGAGCAAAGATGGCCCAGGCACTGGGGATGGCTCCTTGGCTTCTGCCCCAGGCGCTAGAGTGGCTCTGGTCTCGAAAGAGCGACGCCCCGGAGGGGCAGAGCATCACCCCCTGGTGGGCAGAGCGTCGCCCCCTGGTGGGCGTGCCAGGTGGATCCCGGTTGGGCGCATGCAGGAGTCTGTCTGACTGTCTCTCCCCATTTCTAGCTTCAGAGAAATACAAAAAAAAAAAGATGTGGTCCATGTCTCAAGGAGCTTACCCATCATGTAAGGACATGGATGGGTACATTTAATAAAGTGACATGAGGCAAGTGACAGGTATCACTTATCACAGAGGATGTGATCAGGGCTGAACGGGTCAGGTTAGGTTGCACACTGACAGTCACAAGCAGGAAGGACACCCCCAGGGCAGGAAAGGCATCTGCCAAGGGGCAGGGTAGGGAATGTCTGCAGCATGTTTGGGGCTCCACAGACATGCTGGCATGCGATGTGTGTGGAGGGTAGAGGTGGCAGAAGAAACTGAGCAAGTCCCACAGGGTCTGTGTACTCTGGGCAAAAGGATCAAAGGCACCAAGCAGGCAAGGGGGCAGAGTGTACATAGGGAGTGGAGAGCAAGGGCCTGAGGTAGGGGGATCAACCGGGAGGCCATGGAGACAGCCCAGTGGAGAGGAAATGACAGTAGGGATAGAGAAGGGGACCAGATTAAAGAGATGCTTGGGGACTGGCAGAACCACGGGATGAGGGGGAAAACAGATATAAGATTACTCTGAGGAGGCCCACCTAGGGGCCAGGGTAGAACAGGGAACACATGAGGATCTGATTTTTGCAGGAAGATAACCTCAGTTTGGGGCAAGTGGGCTCACTGTCTGCTGTACCTTAACAAAAAGCACTGAGGTTTCCAGAGGTGTGACCTACTCAAAGATAAGAGCGCTAACAGAGGAGTGAGATGCCTGGAAGGTCAACCCGCTTCCCTTCAACTGCACTTGCAGGGCCTGGCGAAGCACACCCAACCATTCACAGTCCAAACTAAAGTCTTCTGGATCCCTCAAGGAAGGTGAGACTACCTCCACCTCCTCCACACCCACTTCACTCAGCTACTGTAAGTTCTGGTAAGGAAACCAGAGAAACAAGTTGTCCAGGCTAGAAGAGAAAAGGAGGGAGGAAAAGAGGAAGAGGAAGGTTAACTCCTATAAGTTAAGAAGCAATTGCTTCAGAGAGAAAACAGTAGAGATTCTCTTAGGCCAGGCCATCATCTGTTATTAGTTTTACTCAATCAGATCAAGAACCATAAGAAAAGTGGCTTCAGTTCCACACTTGGGCTTCTAAGGCAGGACTAAGCCAAAGGCCAGGTATTTCTTTTTAAAATGGGAGAGCAGCTTTTTTTAAACTGTTATTTTTTTAATTATTTTTATTTATTTATTCATTTTAGAGGAGTCAGGGGGAGAGCCCTGCACCACCACAGGTCAGACAGGCCAGGTATTTCTTTTTTTTTTTCCTAATGATTTTTTATTTATTATTTATTTTTTACAGAGACAGAGAGAGGGATAGACAGGGACAGACAGACAGGAACGGAGAGAGATGAGAAGCATCAATCATTAGTTTTTCATTGCTCATTGCAACACCTTAGTTGTTCATTGACTGCTCTCTCATACGTGCCTTGACCGCGGGCCTTCAGCAGACCAAGTAACCCCTTGCTGGAGTCAGCGACCTTGGGTTCAAGCTGGTGGGCTTTTCCTCAAACCAGATGAGCCCGCGCTCAAGCTGGCGACCTCGGGGTCTCGAACCCTGGTCCTCTGCATCCCAGTCCAACGCTCTATCAACTGCGCAACCGCCTGGTCAGATGAGGGCAGGTATTTCTTGACAGCATTAGCTGGGTAGGCCAATGATGAACTTACTAAATTAATCCTATTTCTTGTACTGACTCAGACAAGGGAGACAAGAGTAGCTCAACTCAAGCTCTCCCTCTTGCTCTTAATGGCACTCGAGTTGGCTATCACTGGGTCATTTTATTAATAAAAGCATTCTTGAAATAGATTGTCAGCAAAACTCAGGCAGCATACCATCAATAGCTTGCAGTCCAATCACCCACCAAGCCCAACCGAATTACCTCCAACTGGACTCAATTCTGTCCTCCCCTCCCCATCATTCTACTTCAAGGCAAGATACTACCATTCTCTTCTAGGCCACTGAGACAGTTGCCTAACTGGCCTCTTTGCACCTGCCCTGTCCCTCTGACCTCAGCAAGTCACTATCCTCAGTGGCTCTCCCTAACACACTCCACCATTTCCCCAACCCAGTGCTAGTCAGCAGGCCCACAAATGCTCAAACCCTCCAAACCGAAGCCCTTGGCTCAGCATATCATTTACAAATTACTTTTGCCCCCTAGTAACAAATCTATAAAATACAGTGTGTCCGTAAAGTCATGGTGCACTTTTGACCAGACACAGGAAAGCAACAAAAGATAGATATGTGAAATCTGCACCAAATAAAAGGAAAACCCTCCCAGTTTCTGTAGGATGATGTGGCAGCATGTACGCATGCGCAGATGACATAACACCGTGTATACAGCGGAGCAGCCCACTGCCATGCCAGTCGAGATGTGGACGGTACAGAGGAAAGTTCAGTGTGACCATGGGGTCATGTCTATGATTCCAAAGGTCATTGGCTTGAAGCCCAAGGTTGCTGGCTTGAGCAAGGGGTCACTGCTCGGCTGGAGTATGAGAAGCAATCAATGAACAACTAAGAGTGCCACAACTACTAATTGATGCTTCTCATCTTTCTTTCTGTTTGTCTGTCTCTCTAGCTAAAAAATAAAAAAAATACACAAATGTTTATACAGCACCAATCATAACAGCCAAACAGTAGAAACAATGCAAATATCCATCAGTAGATGCATGGATAAGCAAAATGTGATATATACATGCAATAGAATATAATTTGGCCATAAGAAGTTCTGATAAACACTACAACTTCAATGACTTGAAAACATTATGCTAACACACACACACACACACCAAAAAAAAACAACTCCTCATCTCTCTCTCTTCCTGTCTGTCTGTCCCTATCTGTCCCACTCTCTGTCTCTCTCTCTCTCTATCTCTGTCACACACACACACAGCCTGACAAGGCAGTGGTACAGTGGATAGAGCATAGAACTGGAACGTGGAGAACCCAAGTTCGAAACCCCAAGGTCACTGGCTTGAGCATGGACTCATCCAGCTTAAGTGTGGGCTCACCAGCTTGAGCACTATGTCGCTGGCTTGAGCGCAGAATCATAGACATGACCCCCTGGTCACTGGCTTGAGTCCAAGGTCGCTGTCTTGAGCAAGGGGTCATTCGCTCTGCTGTAGCCCCCCTACTGCCCCATCAAGGCATATATGAGAAAGCAGTCAATGAACAACTAAGGTGCCACAACGAAGAATTGATGCTTCTTTCTCATCTCTCTCCTTTCCTATCTGTCTGTCCCTGTCTCATTTCACAAAAAACGAAAAAAAGAAAAAAAACAGTATGCTAAGTAAAAGAAGCCAGTCACAAAAGACCACATATTATATGATTCCATAATACAAAATGTCCAGAAGAGAAAAATCCACTGAGGCAGAAAGTAGATTAGTAGTTTCCACAGTCTAGAGGGAGGGTGAGTCAGGAAAAGACTGCTAACAGTATGGCGTTTCTCTTTGGGGTGATAAAAATGTCCTGGAATTCAGAGAGGTGATTGCAGCACAACTTTGTCACAATACTAAAACCAATGAATTGTGCAGTTTTAAAGGGGTAAATTGTGCGGTATGTTAATTATATCTCAATTTAAAAATTAAGAAAACAATAGACTGATAATAGTAGTCATTATCTTTTTAAAAATTAACACAATGGACTCATTAAACAAAAAGGTCAATTAATCAAGTTTTTTAGGTTTTGATAATATTCATCATAGCTATTTTTCTATAAATTAAGAGAACATGGACAAAGTATAATATACTGAAAGTGATGCCACAAGAAACAATTTATTTGAACAAGCTACCAAAAGAGGAAGGGAAAGCCTTCTATAAAGTTGTATACTCCAGCCCTGGCTGGTTGGCTCAGTGGTAGAGCGCCAGCCTGGCATGCAGGAGTCCCAGGTTCGATTCCCGGCCAGGGCACATAGGAGAAGCACCCATTTGCTTCTCCACCCCTCCCCCTCTCCTTCCTCTCTGTCTCTCTCTTCCCCTCCCGCAGCCGAGGCTCCATTGGAGCAAAATGGCCCGGGTGCTGAGGATGGCTCCATGGTCTCTGCCTCAGGCCCTAGAATGACTCTGGATGCAACAGAGCGACACCCCAGATGGGCAGAGCATTGCCCCTGGTGGGCATGCCAGGTGGATTCCGGTCGGGTGCATGCGGGAGTCTGTCTGACTGCCTCCCTGTTTCCAGCTTCGGAAAAATACACACACACACACACACACACATACACACACACACACACACAAAGTTGTATACTCCAGTGTCCTCTCCAAAAGACCAACTGGCCCTGATGGATTGATTCACTGATCAATTTCTTTTTTTTTTAAGATGGATTGATTCACTGATCAATTTCTTTTTTTTTAAGAAGTATTCTATTTTTTTTTTTTTATTCTTTTTTTTTTTTAGAAAGGAGAGAGAGAGACAGAGAGAGGAGAGACAGAGAGAGAAGGAGGGGAGGAGCAGGAAGCATCAACTCCCATATGTGCCTTGACCCGGCAAGCTCAGGGTTTCGAACTGGCTTCCTCAGCATTTCCAGGTCCTTTATCCACTGCGCCACCACAAGTCACGCTGATCAATTTCTTTAAACATGCAAATAGAACGTCATCTGCATATACAACCAAGAAGATAAGGAACTCCTCCCAATGATTTAGCAGAATTCTTCTCAACTAAACCAGATATATTGAGTTATCTCAATATACACGCATAGGCATTTATAAATTTAACTGTCCACTTCTGATTAAATGCTTCCAATTAAATATTTCAGGATAAGGGAGTCTTTCTTTAACCATCTCCTGAAGTTCCCTGACATGCTCAAGCTCTTACAGTTCTCACTTCCCAGGAGCCCTAGCCCACCAACGACCCCTCTGGAAGGCCTCCTCTACTGCACTAGTGCAGCTCCTGAACCATTGCTTATTAGCAACTCTGATCACATCTGGTCTATGCTCACCACTGCTTACATAAAGAAGTCCAAGCCCTTAACATGGGTGGGACACAAGACTCTTTCCTCAACTGGCTCATCCTGACTGTCCCTAGGAAGCCATTCTATCACACTAAACAACTTAAATGGATTGACTCACAGGTCTTACTGTACCATCACCCAGAACCACCTGGCAAACTTCTAACTGCCCCTCAACACCAGGCTCAAACACCACAGTGAAGCTGCAATAATCACCCCAAACACATCTGTATTTATCAAGAAGATACATCAGCCTGACCAGGCGGTGGCGCAGTGGATAGAGCATCGGACTGGGATGCGGAGGACCCAGGTTCGAGACCCTGAGGTCGCCAGCTTGAGCACAAGCTCATCTGGTTTGAGCAAAGCTCACCAGCTTGGACCCAAGGTCACTGGCTCAAGCAAGAGGTTACTCAGTCTGCTGAAGGCCCACAGTCAAGGCACATATGAGAAAGCAGTCAATGAACAACTAAGGTGTCGCAACAAAAAACTGATGATTGATGCTTCTCATCTCTCCGTTCCTGTCTGTCTCTGTCTGTCTCTGTCTATCCCTCTCTCTGACTCTCTCTGTCTCTGTTAAAAAAAAAAAAAAAAAGATGAAGATACATCAGCCTGACCAGGCAGTGGCACAGTGGATAGAGCATCGGACTGGGATGTGGAGGACCCACATTTGAAACCTCCGCAGGATCATCTGGTTTGAGCAGGGTTCACCAGCTTGAGCTCATGGTCGCTGGCTCAAGCAAGGGGTCACTAGGTCTGCTGTAGCACCCAGTCAAGGCACATATGAGAAAGCAATCAATGAACAACTAAGGTGCCTCAACAAAGAATTGATGCTTCTCATCTCTATCTCTTCTTGTCTGTCTGTCCCTATCTGTCCCTCTCTCTGTCTCTGTCTCTGTCACACACACACACACACACACACACACACACACACACACACACACACACAAAAGATACATCAACCCTCAAACATCTCATTGAAAGTTAAAACCAAAATATCAAATTCTAGACCCAGCCTAGGCCACCAGGATCACTAACTTCCCACCAACCGTACAGCCAAATAAGGGCCTCTTGGAAATGAGAAGCAACTGGCAAGAAGGCTTTAGCTGCTACCATTCTCCATCTCACCTCCCCATTGAAATACAGGAAAGTAGTTTCAGGTCCCACTGTTTAGGAATGATGATATTTCTAGTTTTGAAGAATGTATTTCTCATCACCAAATATTTTTTTTTAAAGTAAGCCCAGAAAATGGAAAGTAGCAATGCGTATTCAGATTTTCCAAATCCAGCATTGGCATGAACAGTGGTCCTCCCCTCCATCCATACATCTGTCCTGTGCTAGGTCTGTCCAGCCACTGAGCCCACTCTGTATCCTCTGGGAAAGACAGAAGCATCTATCCTTCCTACGGAAAATCAATATCTACATGCAATTTGATTCATGCTTTCCACCTTAAGAAAAAATCAGGGAGATGATCAGATATTGTAGGAAGGAAAACACTCAGGAGCTGGCAGGCAGACTGAAAATGAAGACAGGTGCAATACCCACAGAACACTGAGGCCCTGTCTCTTGCCAAAAAAGATATGCACCAGTGAGGATATGAAAAAGGTGCCAACACTCCTGATGTGTAAGTGTGGAGTTGAACACCTCATCCACTGTTTCTACGCCCCTTCTCTCCCTATAGGTCTACCCCCTATACCTGGACAGGGCCTGACTTCACAAGGGCCAAATGGATTTCCCTATAATTTCACATCAACAATTTCAAAGCACATGGCCAGCAGATGGCTTCTGACCATCCCTAAGCCCCATTTTTTTGAGAGAGAGAGAGAGACTGAAAAAAAGGGAGAGGGAGGAGAAGCATCAACTCGCAGTTGCAGCACTTTAGTTGTTCACTGATTGCTTATATATGCATTGCCAGTGACCCCTTGCTCAAGCCAGCAAGTTTGAGCTTCAAGCCAGCAACCTTTGGGCTCAAGCCAAGGACTATGGGATCATGTTTTTTTTTCGGTTTTGTTTTTTTTTTTTACAGAGACAGAGAGAGAGTCAGAGAGAGGGATAGATAGGGATAGACAGATGGGAACGGGGAGAGATAAGAAGCATCAATCATCAGTTTTTCGTTGTGACATCTTAGTTGTTCATTGATTGCTTTCTCATATGTGCCTTGACCGTGGGCCTTCAGCAGACCAAATAACCCCTTGCTCAAGCCAGAGACCTTGGATCCAAGCTGGTGAGCTTTTGCTCAAACCAGATGAGCCCGCGCTCAAGCTGGTGACCTCGGGGTCTCGAACCTGGGTCTTCCGCATCCCAGTCTGACGCTCTATCCACTGCGCCACCCCCTGGTCAGGCTGGGATCATGTTGATGATCCCACACTCAGGTCGGCAACTCCGTGCTCAAACTGGTGAGCCCACGCTCAAGCCAGAGACCTCGAGGTTTTAAACCTGGGACTCAGTGTTCAAGGTTGATGCTCTATCCACTGTACCATCATCGGTTAGGCTAGTGGTTCTCAAACTTTTTGAAGTCGGGGCACATTTAAAATCCTACAAATAATTAAGAGATGCATGATGTACAAATTTCTGAGAAATGTTAAAATAATTAAGTCAAATATTAAAGAAAAAAAGTCCAAGAGTGCTTTTCTGGTAATTAAATGAAATAAATATGACAAAATTAAATTTATTCTGACATTACAAAACATTTTTATGTTACATTTTTTGTTATGCTTTTTAGAAATCATAAAAAAAGAGGTTAAAAAATAAAAAAAACAAAAAGTTATCTTTTTATATCTATAGATACATTCTTAGTAAGATTTAGTAAATTTGGCAGGTGCCGGCACAAATGTGTTGTTTTTTCATTCTTGTGTTTATGAAAAACATGAGTCTGATGTGTCCTAGTGATTTCTTCAATATTTGGGCATATATTTGAAAGGTAAACTCTCATTTCCTCATCAATACATTGAAGAATTCCTCTCTTTTTACTCTTAATTAGGCAGAAAACCCCCACCATACATATCATCTTAACTTTACACCAAACAAAGGATAGAAGAAACTTGCCTCCAGTCTTTCTGGGGAACATGGGGGGTAGTGTAAACAATCCAGCACCACAGCTTAACAGCCTTTTGTAACCTAATCAGGCAAGTGAGGGTGGGGGGTTGGGCAGACTGTCAGCTTACAGCCAATTCCCCACACCTCTGTCCCCCAAAAATCTAAACTCCAAAAACCCTGTTGGTTTTTGGTCCCCAACAGGCACATATTTCTCTGGAATACCATAGGGCATACCTGGAAGTCTTCTAGGGCACACCAGTGCGCACTGGCAGACACTTTGACAACCACTGGGTTAGGCACTAAGTGCCATCTTATAACCAAGGCAAATAGACTAGGCTCCAGATGGCTCCATCTCAGAGATTCAGGTTATCCTGAATCTTGAACCCCTCCCACCTCATCTGCTCTACTCTATAGATCCTTACTAATTCATGGGTCAAGAAAAAACAGTTTAGGCCTAACCTGTGGTGGCGCAATGGATAAAGCGTCGACCTGGAAATGCTGAGGTCGCCGGTTCGAAACCCTGGGCTTGCCTGGTCAAGGAACATATGGGAGTTGATGCTTCCTGCTCCTCCTCCCCTTCTCTTTCTGTCTCTCCTCTCTCTCTCTCTCTCTCTCTCTCTCTCCCCATCTCTCTCTCCTTTCTAAAATGAATAAATAAAATAAAATAAAAAAGAAAAAGAAAAGAAAAAACAGTTCTTACTAAAGAAGAATGAGCAAGTGGAACTCAAAATACCAAGCCTAGTACATTTGTAAAAGACTGCATTCTAAGACCACCTAAAAGGTGTAAGGGCTTCTTGATACAGGGGCATGTGCTTTGTTTATTTTGTCTTAATGTCACTTACATTTTTAAAATAGAAGAATTCACAAGAAAGAAAATTCAAAAGCTTCAAAAGTGAAAAATTTCCTTTCCAGTCCTGTCCCTAGCCACCCTGTCTTTTCTTAAAAGACAGGCAATAGTACAAATTTTTCTGTAGCTTTACAAAGATACTCCATCTATATATGTACAAGCAGATATATATATGTTCATTTTCCCTCTTTTTTTCTACATTTGGTAGCATATTATAGTGTTCTATGCTTTATATTTTTCACTTAATATAGTACATACTAGAGATTATTCCAGGTCATAGCTAAAGAACCTTGCTTTTTATGGCTGCATAATATTCCTTACTGAATATAATGAATGAAGATTAACCAAAATTTATTTAATGTTCAGCGTTGCTTAAAGTGCCATTCAATAACTGATAATAATCATTTGAGTACAAGCCTATAAAAATCTTTCTTCCCTCACCCAAATGTGCAAAAATTCAAAGAGCACAAATTTAGAGCAAGAGAAAAATTAAAAATCAGTTTACCCTTGATGGGAAATTATTTTCCTAAGCTCCTTGTTCATGACACTATAGACACATCTAGTCAGCCAAGACCAGGGGCTTATATAACAAAAATCACAGCCACATGCTACACAGAGGCCAACATGCCACACACATTCTGATTAATAACAAATAAACTTGAATCAAATAAAAAAAAAAACAAAAAAAGTCAGGTTCCTGACGATTAGTTGACTCCTGAGCAAGTCTCGATTTCAAGTATTTGAAAAAATCTGCAACTGATATTAAACAGACTGGAAAAGACATAAGGTTTAAGTGCTGTTCCCTCTTTGTAAAAAGCCAGTCACCTTCTGTGTCACAGACACAAAGAGTAGAGAGGGCCAGAGTAAAAACACAAGGACTAAGCCTGCCTCCAGCACAGTGTGAGGACAGATTGTACCATGTCACTTCTGCCACTCAAGGGACAAATGGACTCAAGACTATCTTCTAGAACCTACCAGCTTCTGGTGGGGGGCCTCTCCCCTCAACTGTGCTCAGCCTAAGACTGGGTATGAACCACTGGGCAGAAAACGGCTGAAAGGATGCCTGGGTGGTAGAGGAGTCCCATCTGCAGGGCCCAGAGCATTCCACAAATCTGGGCTACCTTCATATCAAGTCTTGTGCACATCCTCCTATTTATAAAAAAATTGCCTCAACCATGTTCCACACGGGAGGCCACAGACAGACTTTGATCTTGAACATGGTGGAGTAACAACGGAGCCAGTGTTGGCAGTAGCCTTACTCCTCGTATATGCCTGAGTACCAGCCTGGCCAAGCAAAGGCCAATGGGAGTGAAGGCTACTGAGGTGTGTCCCCACTGAGAACAAGTTCAGGTCACTTGGTTTTGACCGCAAACAGTTCAAATTCCATAAATGACAATCACTTGCCAATTAACTGTTGGAATGGAACCCCACACCATCCTGGCACAATGGCCACTTTTGAGGATACTCTACCCAATGGCTTGGGTTGCAAAGTCCTCTCCAGCCTCTCGACTGCTGCCATGACTCTCATCACAGAATAGATCAGAAGGGCAGAACAAGTGTTGTCTTAACCAGTGACTCACCAGGAAGTCTGTTCATGTTGACGCCTTGAGCTGAGAGTCCTATTCCCATGTACCTTCAAGAAAGCACATACACACAAAAGTTTTGGTTAGCAAATGATTATGTATTTCCCTTCTCAAATGCTTCTTGGTAAGACAGAAAAACAGGAAAGTAATGAATGTAGAGACTTGTTTACATACCAGTAGTTCTTGGAGAACCTTTACATTTTGATTTTCTAACAGAAATCATCTCAATGCCTTAAGCAGCTGAAGAATCAGGAAGTAGTACCTGTAACCAGGAATCACTGGCTTCAGTTTCAAAGGAAAGTTTCCTGAAATCACTGCTTCCAGTCCCATGGTTTCTGGCTCCAGCTAAGGCAGCAGAATCTATTCCCAAGAAGAGCCTAAAGTAAATAGCTCAATTCCAGTAAAGTGCTTGGCAGAAAAACGTGAGATTGACCCCACAGGGACAAGGCACTCTGCAGCAACAACCAGGACATGGAAAAAGTGCAGCCAGGCAGGATATCTTATACAGAGCTTCTCTGGACATCTCAAAACTCATTATCCTCGTCCCATACATCACCTACGGCTGCCCCAACCATCCAAAGCTGGGGGATGGTGGTGTGTGAGGCCCCTAAGACCCACTCTCTCACTCCTCCCACCCCAGATGCCTAAACAACTAAGCCACCCACCACGAGGTGGGGCCCATGCCGGGCAAATCTGCCAAAGATATCTCAAAGACACTCAGGAGAAGGCAGGCCAAAAATGGCAATGAACAGGTTTTTCAGTCTAAATGTTTGTAATGTACAAAGATATGGTGCGGTCTTTTCCCAAGAACTTAGGAATGAGAGAAACAAGTCATCATTTTGTGAGAGGAAAATAGCAGAAACCCACAAAAGATGCCCCTTATTCACATGTCATCTACCTGTGAATGTCAAAGGGTAGCTGAGGAGCTCAGAACACTGAAAACACCAACCAAAGGAGAGCTGAGGTATAACTTTACGGTTGCATAACAATGAGAATGTACTCAATGCACTGAACTGTACACTTAAAAATGGCCAAAATGGGTGGAGCATTTGAGAGCTTGTTTCCCTGCAATTGTAAGTTCGCAGATAAACTCCTATAAAAAATTTAAAATAAAACAGCTAAACTGGTAAATTTTATGTCATGTATATTTTAACACAATAGAAAATATTTTTTAAAGCATTGACATAGAGTTCCCTTATTTTGATCATTTCCATGTAGCTGTACATTTACATTTTGATTGTTTTCTATTATAAGTGATCCTTTCCTCTCCCAGCATGCTCCATGCACCTATGTACCTGTTTCCTAACACTACTAGAGTCCCCACAACATGGCACTCTTGTCCTTTTAAGTCCTTCATCTTCAGTAAATGCCCCTTTGCCCTTCTCTGGCTGGCTGTGCCACTGAGTTTAGGAGAACAGCCTCTACCACCCAAAGAAAGGGTCAGGCACGGAGAAAAGGCTGTGACCCAAACAGCTTCATCTGAAACCAGCCAGCTACCACATCGTGGAAGGCAGGAACCAGGAAAAGGCACCAGGCAACATATGGCCCTGGTAAGTTGGCCTGCAGGGGTTAGAGGGAAGGAGAGGGAAGGCAGGGAAAGGAAAGAAGAAACAGACTTCAAAGAGAGATCATGATACAAAGGGCCCAGAGACTCACAAACTGCCTGCTACACCCTGCCAGAAGGGCACTTTCAGAGCAAAAACTGTATAAGCCCGCTGGCAGGATTTCCACATTTTCTCAGAAAAAAAAAAAACACCCCAGCCCAAATAAGTAGCTTCCTTACTTTACATCTTAGAGGCTGCCAAAAGCTGGTCTCCATCCCTTCAATGCCTCTGCTAACCAATCAGCAAACAAGGTCAACTCTCCTAGAGCCATCAATCAACACACACAAGTGCAACAGAGCCAGGCGTTTACCTGACTTGAATGCCAGACCACCATCCTGCCCTGCTGGGAGGGGCCTGGGCCTGTACCCAACACCACGTGTGACACCATCCCTGGCATACAGGTTTCCTGATGCTAAGATGAGGGCTTATATTTGGAGCATATGTGCTCCTGAGTGACCCTTGACCACTTAAGGCTAATGCAAACAGGGGAAGTCAAGGGTCATCCAGGAAGGGTATGCTTAGCCCAAGCAACTGGGCTCTGGGTCCGTAACTTTCCAAGGAAATGGAACTATTAAGGCACATGTGCTCAAAACACAAGTTACTTAAGCCTCCCATAGGGGAAGCTTCTTCAACCTCTGGCAGCTAGCCTTCAACTCCTTCCCACAGACTCTCTGCCGCACAGCTAGGGCAGTTTTTACCCGTGGATGGTCTGGGGGCTATACATACCCCAGGTTCAACTTGAGAATTCGAGTGTTTGAACAAAGGGTAGAGCAGCCAGAAAAGGCCACTACCCATACTTGGGCATCATGCCACCTCCAGGTGTCAATAACACAGGGAACAGCCACACAGGAACCTAAGTTGCTTACTCATATGCGGTCAGAACTGAATCAATGTTCAAGGGAAATGAGTCCCAACTCTTCAAACACGAAGTGACATTAAGTCCTTTCCAAAACTTTGATGTTCTAAACCTACAAAAAAGATGCAGCCTTCTACCTCCCAGTAAGTCTTCATGCACTTAAAAAATACTATCTAACCAGTCAGAGATTAGTAAAGAGGGTAAAAAAAGCCGACCCCGTAACTATACTAAAAAACACTAAATTATATACTTTAAATGGGTAAATTGTACAGAATGTTAAATTACATCTCCATAATACTCAAAAAACTAGATATAAAAGAAAACAAATAAAAGCCATATATGAAAAAAAAAAGCCATATATGAAAAACCTACAACTAACATCAATGGTGAAAGACTGAAAACTTTTCCTCTAAGATCAAGAACAAGACCAAGCCTGACCAGGTGGTGGCGTGGTGGATAGAGCGTCGGACTGGGATACAGAGGACTCAGGTACAAAACCCTCAGGTCGCCAGCTTGAGCACAGGCTCACCAGCTTTAGGGTGGGGTCGCTGGCTTGCGAATGGGATCATAGACATGACCCCCCCATGGTTGCTGGCTTGAGCCCAAAGGTAGCTAGCTGGCTTGAAGCCCAAGGTTGCTGGCTTGAGCAGAAGGTCACTGGCTTGAGCCAGGGGTCACTCACTCTGCTGAAGCCCCCACCCCCACCCAGTCAAGGCACATATGAGAAAGCTATCAATGAACAACTAAGGAGCTGCAACAAAGAATTGATGCTTTTCATCTCTCTCCCTTCCTGTCCATCTGTCCCTATCTGTCTCTCTGTCTCTGTCCCCCACCCAAAAAAAGAAACAAAATAACAATACCAAGATGCCGGCTTTTCCAAGATGGCACTGGAGTAGGCGGACATACCAACATCTACCTCCCAGAACCAAAGTGGATTACAAACTAATTTTAAGAACTATCATCTGGAAAAACCAACTTTGGACTAAACTAAGAGGACTCTTCAACCAAGGAACACTGAAGAAGCCACACCGAGACTGGTAGGAAAAGCGGAAACAATACCAAGATGCCAGTTTTTGTCATTTCTATTCAACAGAGTATTGGAAGTTCTAGCCAAAGCAATTAGACAAGGGGGGAAAAGGCACCCAAATAGGAAAGGAGTAAGTAAAACTATCTGTTTAAGATGACACAAGCCTGTATGTAGAAAACTTAAAGATTCTACACACACAAAAAAAATCAAACACACAAAAAGTAGTTGTGTTTCTATACATTAACACTGAACAATCTACACAGAAAATTAAGAAAATAATTATGTTTATAATAGCATCAAAAACACTTAGGGATAAATTTAACCAAGAAGTTGAAAGACTTGTACACTGAAAACACTTGAAATTAAAGACACAAATAAATGAAAAGACATCCAGGTTCACAGACTGGAAGACTTAATACTGTTAAGATACTGTTACTGGCCATGGCCAGTTGGCTCAGTGGTACAGCATCAGCCCAGCGTGTGGAAGTCCCTGGTTCGATTCTCGGTCAGGGCACACAGGAGAAGCAACCATCTGCTTCTCCACCCCTCCCCTTCACCCTGCTCTCTTCCCCTCCTGCAGGCCTGGCTTTAATCAGTGAGTTGGCCCAGGGCACTAAGGATGGCTCCATGGCCTTGCCTCAGGTGCTAAAATAGCTTGGTTGCTAAGAAATGGAGCAGCTGCCCCAGATGGGCAGAGCATCACCTGGTAAGGGCTTGCCAGGTGGATCCTGGTCAGGGCACATGCAGGAGTCTGTCTCACTACCTCCACACCTCTCAACAATAATATTTTTTTAAAATAATGTCATTATTACCCAAGGATATATACAGATTCAATGTCATCCACAGGGAATCTCAAGGGACACTGAATAGCCAAAACAATCTTGAAAAAGTTGGCCTTTGTCAGGTGGCTTGTTGGCTGGAGAATTATGCTGAAGCATAGAGGTTGCTGGTTCAATCCCTGGCTGGGGTACATACAGGAAGACTGATGTTCCTATCTATCTTTCCCTTCCTCTCTTGCTAAAATCAATAAACAAAGATTACAGAAAAAAGGAGAAGATAAAGTTGGAGGATTCACACTTCCTGATTGCAAAACTTACTACAAAGCTTCAATAAGCAAAACAGTATTGGTAGCCTGACCAGGCGGTGGCACAGTAGAGTGTCAGCCTGTGACCCTGAGGTCGCCAGCTTGAGCGTGGGCTCACCAGCTTGATGTAGGGAAACAATACTTTTACTGCCTTCTCTTTCAAAGTGTCATCCCTGGCCAAAACAAACAAAAATCTAGCTCCTGGGTATGTGCTTATTCAGTTCTGATATCCCTCAAAGATCAACCCCCAAATCTAAACATCCAAGCACAAAAGATGGAGCCTAAGTTTACAAGCTCCAACCCTAAGTCTTATTCCACAGTGGACAGAACAGATGCAATGCCTGCCAGCCACCTCAGGATGAAGGGGCCATAACAGGAAGAAGCCCCCAGCTCTCAGAGAAAAAGCAGAGTCACAGCAGTGCTCTGTAATGGACATTCAACAAATCCCTGAGATTCATACACTTGTGGGCGGTGAAGAACATTATCACCAAAGTTACAGGCTTTCTCTCAGCCACATTTCAATGGGAACCTTAGTTTCTAGCTGGTATAAGGTCATAGCAGAGCTATGTGACAGATAACTGAGCCCTGAACTCTGATACAACACCCCTAGTTCTATTCTCCCCCCCTTGCTGATACTTGACTTTAGTACTATGAGATTAAATGACTTACAACCACAAATCTAGTGATGTACAGGCAAAGTAATATTCACTTCTCCATTCACTCAAGAAAAATCTAAGCAGACCTGAAGTTCCCTCTCAGTCAACAACATGGGTAACATGTGTAGTGCTTTGCTAAGTTCTGGACCAGTGTGGTCCCAGCTCTCCATCAGGCTGCCAAGAATGAAGCAAAACAATAAGGAGGAGACAAAACAAAAACACCAAACCCAAGAACGCTCTCCTGGACATATTCAGTAGTACCTCTGCATCTAAGGAACAGGAAGAATGGTGTTTGGAAGCCACCCTGATACTATAGCTCCTCTGTTTGACCTCTGGTGGCACTTGAAAATTAATGGGCAGTTGGGAGGTGTTGGGTCCTTGCTAAAAGTTGAATAATTCAGTAGATAAACAGATGTGATAACTTTCTCTTTATAGAGACCCATGCAGTCATTCACCCATTCCACAAAGATCCTCTGTGCCCAGTATGGTACTGGGGACACAAGGCTGGAGGCTTGGATCCAGTCCCTGCCCTCCAATAGTTTCCATGTCAAGTCAGGGGCAGGCCAGAGAATCAGGGTGTACCGACCTGGGAATTCCCAGAGCATGCGAAGGGTGAGCCAAAACCTGGTAAAGGAAATGAGAGAAAAAAGAGGAGTGTGCTCCATGAGGAAGCAGCAGAATGTGCTGAGGCACAGAGACAAGAAAACAGCCCCACGGTCAAGGAAGTGAGAGAAGTTCAGTGTAGCTAGGTCACAGCCTGGGCAGAGCAAAAAAGAGCCAAAGCTGAAGCAGGAAACAGAGGCTATTCACAGCCAGTCTGCATGCTAGCTTAAGAAGTC
Source organism: Saccopteryx leptura (assembly GCF_036850995.1). Taxonomy (NCBI): domain Eukaryota; kingdom Metazoa; phylum Chordata; class Mammalia; order Chiroptera; family Emballonuridae; genus Saccopteryx; species Saccopteryx leptura. The sequence goes on from NC_089511.1 coordinate 18,184,090, forward strand.
TGGACTTCATGGGAGAACAATGGGAAGCTACAGAAATGGTTTAGAAAGGATGCAGCTAATCTAATAGCTGATTGAAGAGGCAAACTGGAGGCTACCAAACTCATCTACTGGATGATAACAGGACTGGACAAGGCCAGGAGGAGTGGGGATGGAGAGACACGGAAAAAGCCAAGTACTCTTTGAACACAGTGAACTTTCTGGGTGGGGAAGAAGTTGCCCCTGAGACACTGCCCAACACAACCAGTCACCAAAAAAAGGGCAATTCCATGAGACCTATGTAGAACCTCTGGAGCCCAAGTGCTTAGCCAGTCAGTTGGCAAACAGCAGCCTTTCTCCAGAACTGCTCGAGCCCTGGCATTTACACCATGCACAAACATCTGAACAGAAAACACCTGCATCACAGCAAATGCATCAGACAAACCCAGATTCAAACCTAACATCTGCCTCTGAGTTCACCCAGCACCCATGGGTACATCACATGGCTTAGTCCAGAAAGCCCTCAGTGCAGCCAATGAACAGGACCAGACAAAAGAGCAGCAGGGCACAGAGCCGGGAGGGCTGCTGGTGGATGACTATCCCTTAGTGCGTGCACTAGAGTCTTTTCTAGCATCGGAATCTGATACAGGAAAGTAGGCCATTCTTGAAGGTCTGGACCTTGGGACATGTAAAAACAAATGTCTGTTTACTCGAGATTGCTGAGCTGAAAGGAGGTGAGCATTTGCTTCCTCCGTGGTAACAGGTCAAGCGGTGCTGAGAAACACTAACCGAACACACAGGCTGCCTTGGACACCTGGCAGTGAGGCAATAAGGGCTCTCACCCCCAAGCAGGTGATTGGAAGAGATCGAGCTAAGTTCCCCTACATGTCCCGTCTCCACCAGGGCGGCTCTCTCTTCAAGCAGCGGATGTACCTATGGAGCTTAGAAAATTCTCTACCCCCTCACAAAATGCAGCAAAATGGAGAAGAAATACCATCGGTCAGAGAGGTGAGACAGCCAGTAAGAGCTCTTCGTGGCAGTGAGGCATGAGTTGACCTCTACCTTCTCAATTTCTACACCTCACTGGCAAAACCACAATGCAAGCTAGAGCTAGAAGAGACTTTGCCTCTTTGTTGGGTTCCAGAGACAAGAGGGCAGCAAGCGGGTGCTGCTTAGGCCAAGCTGGTTTGAGATGCACCAGAAAGCAGGAGGGAGGAGCAGCAGCAGTTGCAACAAAAGCCCTTGGCTGATCAACAACGAGGTCCACCCTCAGGCTGTCACCACCCTCTGCAGGCAGAGGGACTGACTGGGGCCTTGAGTATGAACTGGTGGCTTCTACAGAGTATGCTACCCTCCACGCCCCTCTGCTGACTCCCGCACAAAAGCAACTGTCTGCTGAAACCACTGCAGTCACGCGGAGAGATGCGAGTACTGTACACTCATCAGCTTAGGTTCTTTTTTTCTCTTTGGTTTTCCACAATTAACACAAATTACTTTGATAGTCATAGAAAAATCATTTCAAAGAGCCAGCTGATGGCTGCCTACTGAGATTGTTGGCTTCACCCATTTCAGAAGCAAAGGGACACACTGGGGTACCTGACCTTCCTGGTCACTTCCTCAGCACACCAGTTCCCTAAGCCTCGACAGGAGGGCAGAGGAACACACACCTTCGGATGCAGCAGGAAATGTTCAAAGTCCCTGCTTAGCAGAGGAGCTGGGGCTCCAGTTCACATGGCACCAGAAGCATCCCAAGCCCGACCCACAGCACTCACTCGGGACCCTGCTGCAATGACACAGAATTGGCACAGCTACAACTGACTAGACAGAGATTCTTCCACAACCAAGGCATGCCTGGTGGTGGACAACTGACAGGACCTTAGAAACTGGACTCTGAACTCTCACACCCTCCAGAGATGTACAACAAAGCCTACCCAGTAATCCCCCACCCAGTCCTGAGAGATAACTTGGAGCATCCACAAAAGGAACATCTTTGGCAACAGTCTGAAATTCCCTTGCCTCCTCTGAAGAGAAGCACTTGAAGAGTTTTAAAGTGACAGCAATACTTTACATCAGGGGTCCAGAAACAACACCCCTGACTCTGAAGCCTAGTCTCAGACACTACAGCCTAATTCAGTACTTTGGGTCTTGGATTTCACCATACATCTCAGGTTCCCTATAAGAAAAGATTGGACTAATGGGCTCCTAAGCTTCTTCTCAGCTCTGACCTAGAGACTTCAATTCTTGGCAGAATAATGTCTGGTTACTGTTGCAAATGTGCTATACCCAGGTGCCAGCCCAAGATGGGGCAGACCCTGCAACAGCAATGAAAGTTGCCATGAAGACATTAAAAGAAAAGAAAGTTACATAACCTGCTTTATGAATATAGATGCAAAAACCCTCAATAAAACAGTAACAAACAGCCTGACCAGGTGGTTGCACAGTGGACAGAGCTTCAGACTGAGACACAGATGACCCAGGTTCAAAACCCCAAGGTTGCTGGCTTGAGCACAGGCTCATCCGGGTTGAGTGCGGGTTCACCAACTTGAGCACAGAGTCGTTGGCTTGAGCATAGAATCACAGACATGATCCCATGGTCACTGGCTTGAAGCCCAAGGTCACTGGCTCTGCTGGACCCCTGGTCAAGGCACATATGAGAAATCAGTCAATGAACAACTAAGATGCCACAATAAAAAATTGATGCTTCTCATCTGTCTCCCTTCCTACATGTCTGCTCCTGTCTGTCCCTCTGTCCCTCTCTCTCTCTCACTCTCTCTAAAAAAAAGAAAAAATATATAAAACATTGTTAAAAGAAACTAAAGAAGACACAAATAAATGGAACACTATCCCATGTTCATGGATCAGAAAATTTAATATTATTAAGAAGGAGAGTATTGTTAATATCCTTTAAACTGATCTACAGGTTGAATACAATCCCTACTGAAATTAAGTCTTTTCTGGCCCTGGCCGGTTGGCTCAGTGGTAGAGCATCGGCCTGGCGTGCAGGAGTCCTGGGTTCGATTCTCGGCCAGGGCACACAGGAGAAGCACCCATCTGCTTCTCCATCCCTCCCCCTCTCCTTCCTCTCTGTCTCTCTCTTCCCCTCCTGCACCCAAGGCTCCACTGGAGCAAAGTTTGCCCGGGCACTGAGGATGGCTCTGTGGCCTCTGCCTCAGGCGCTAGAATGGCTCTGATTGCGGCAGAGCGACGCCCCAAGATGGGCAGAGCATCGCCCCCTGGTGGGCATGCCGGGTGGATCCCGGTTGGGCACATGCGAGAGTGTCTGACTGCCTCCCTGTTTCCAGCTTCGGAAAAATACAAAAAAAAAAAAAAAAGTCTTTTCTGCCCGACCAGGTGGTGGCACAATGGATAGAGCATCGGACTGGGATGCAGAGGACCCAGGTTCAAAACCCTGAGGTTGCTGGCTTGACCGCAGGCTCATTGGGCTTGAGTGCAGGCTCACCAGCTTGAGTGTGGGATCACAGACATGATCCATGGTCGCTGGCTTGAGCCCAAGGTTGCTAGCTTGAGCAAGGGGTCACTTGCTCTGCTGTAGTCCCTTGGTCAAGGCACATATGAGAAAGCAATCAATAAATGACAAAGAAGCCGCAACAAAGAATTGATGTTTCCCATCTCTCCCTTCCTGCCTGTCTGTCCTTCTCTGTTTCTATCTCTCTCTGTAACAGAAAAGAACAGAAAAAGTCTTTTCTGCAAAATGGAAAAGTCAATTCTCAAAATTATATGAATTTACAAGGGCCCCAAGTAGTTAAAACAATTTTTTTTAAAAAGAACAAAGTTGAAGAATTCACACTTTCTGATTACAGAACTCATTATAAGCCTGACCAGGCAGTGGCGCAGTGAATAGAGCGTCGGACTGGGATGCAGAGAACCCAGGTTCAAGACCCCGAGGTCACCAGCTTGAGCGTGGGCTCATCTGGCTTGAGCAAAAAGCTCACCAGCTTGAATCCAAGGTCGCTGGCTCGAGCAAGGGGTTACTTGGTCTGCTGAAGGCCCACGGTCAAGGCACATACAAGAAAGCAATCAATGAACAACTAAGGTCTCACAACGAAAAACTGATGATTGATGCTGCTCATCTCGCTCCGTTCCTGTCTGTCTGTCCCTGTCTATCCCTCTCTCTGACTCTCTCTCTGTCCCTGTAAAAAAAAAAAAAGAACTCACTATAAAATTACAGCAATCAAAACAGTACTATATTGGCCCTGGCCGGTGGCTCAGTGGTAGAGATCGGCCTGGCGTGCAGGAGTCTCGGGTTCGATTCCCGGCCAGGGCACACAGGAGAAGCGCCCATCTGTTTCTCCACCCCTCCCCCTCTCCTTCCTCTCTGTCTCTCTCTTCCCCTCCTGCAGCCAAGGCTCCATTGGAGCAAAGTCAGCCCGGGCGCTGAGGATGGCTCTGTGGCCTCTGCCTCAGGCGCTAGACTGGCTCTGGTTGCAACAGAGCAACACCCCAGATGGGCAGAGCATCGCCCCCTGGTGGGCATGCCGGGTGGATCCTGGTCGGGCATATGCGGGAGTCTGACTGCCTCCCCTTTCCAACTTCAGGGGAAAAAAAAACAAAAAAAAACAGTACTGTACTGACTGACTGGTGGAGGCACCATGATTAGAGCACTGACTGGAACACTGAAGTCCCAGGTTCAAAACCTCAGCTGAAGTCACTGGCTCATCTGGCGTGGGATGACTGAAATGATTCCATGGTCACTGGCTTGAGCTTAAAGTTTGCTGGCCTGAGTGAGGGGTCACTGGCTCAGTTGGAGTCCCCCAGTCAAGGCACATATAAGAAGCAATCAATGAACAACTAAATTGCTGCAACTCAAGCTGATGCTTCTAATCTCTCTCCCTATCCCCCTACCACTTAAACAAACAAACAGTTTGGTATTAGCATAGGTAGACATATAGACCAAAGGAATAGAATTAAAAAATAGGCCCTGGCCGGTTGGCTCAGAGGTAGAGCATTAGCCTGGCATGTGGAAGTCCTGGGCTCAATTCCCGGTCAGGGCACACAAGAGAAGCGCCCATCTGTTTCTCTACCCTTCCCCCTCTCCTTCCTTTCTCTCTTTCTCTTCCCCTCCTGCAGCCAAAGTTGGCCCGGGTGCTGTGGTCAGCTCCATGGCCTCTGCCTCAGGGGCTAGAATGGCTCTGGCTGCAATGGTGCAATGCCCCAGATGGGCAGAGCATCACCTCCTGGTGGGCATGCCAAATGGATCCCGGTCGGGCACATGAAGGAGTCTGTCTGACTGCCTCCCTGCTTCTAACTTTGGAAAAATACAATAAATAAATAAAATCACAAACCCACACAACTATCTAAATTACTTTTGACAAGGTTGCCAAGTCCATTCAATAGGGAAAAATAGTTTCTTCCACAATTGGTGCTGGGACAACTAGATTTCTACATGCAAAAGAATAAAGTTAGCCTGACCTGTGGTGGCGCAGTGGATAAAGCGTCGACCTGGAATGCTGAGGTTACCAGTTCAAAATCCTGGGCCAGCCTGGTCAAGGCACATACAGGAAGCAACTACTATGAGTTGATGCTTCCCACAAGGCACATACAGAAAGCAACTAATATGAGTTGATGCTTCCCACTTCGCTCTCTTTTCTGTCTCGCCTCTCTTTAAAAATCAATAAATCTAAAAAAAAAAAAAGAATTAAGTTGGACCCTTACTTTCCACCAAAAATAAAAATTAACTCAAAAGGGAACAATGATCTAAATGTAGAGGTAGCCATAAAACTCTTAGAAGAAAACAACAGAAAAGCTTCATGACCTTGGATTTAGTAATGGATTTTTAGGTACCTCACCAAAAGCATAAGGAAAAAAGTATTGGTGACGATGTAGAGAAATTGGAATTTCACACAGTGCTGGTGGAGATGTAAAATGGTGTAGCCGCTATAGAAAACAGGTGCTTTCTCAAAAAGTTAAACATAGAATGATCCAGCCCTGGCTGGATGGCTCAGTTGGTTAGAGCATTGTCCTGATATGTCAAAGCTGCAGGTTCAATCCTTGATAAGGGCACATACAAAAATCAACCAATGAATGCATACATAAGTGGAACAACAAATCGATGTCTCTCTCTCTCTCAAATCAATCAAAATAAACCTAGAACGATCCAGCACTTCCACTTATTTTTAATTTTTTTATTAATTTTAATTTATTGTGCTTACATGGATTCAAGTGTCCCACTCAATATATCCACTCTTTTTTTTAATGTTTATTTTATTGATTTTAGAGGGAGAAAGATAGAAAGACAGGAACATTGATCTGTTCCTGTATGTCTCTCCCTAACCAGGGATTGAACCGGCAACCTCTAGGCTCTGAGCTTCAGGACAATGCTCTAACCAACCGAGCTATCTGATTAGGACAGCAATTCCACTGTTAAGTGTACACCCAAAAGAATAGAAAAGAGGGACTCAAACGGACACTTGTATGGCAATGTTCACCACACCATTATTCACAAGAGCCAAAAGATGGCAAAAAACCCAAGTGTCCATCAATAGATGAATGGATGAATAAAATGTGGTAGATATCATACATACTGCCATAAAAAGGAATGAAATTCTGACACAAGCCACAATATCAATAAACCTTGAAAATCTTATGCTAAAGTGAAATAAAAAGCCAGACATAAAAGAACAAATGTTTTTCATTCCACTTATATGAATTATCTAAGCAGATTCATAGAGACAGAAAGAAATGAAAGGTTATCAGGAGCTGAGAGGAGGGGGGAACAGGGAGTTCTATGGAGAGTTCTTGCTTAATGGGTACAGAGTTTCTGTTTGGGGTGATGGAAAAGTTTTGGAAATAGATAGTGGTGATGGTTACACAACATTGTGAACGTAATACCACTGATGAACCACTTAAAAATGGTTAAAATGGCTTATTTTGTTACATATATTTCACCATAAATACACACACACACACACAATCACCAAGAACACCCCTTCGGCTCTGCATGCCAGCATGAACCTCGTCTGGCTTTTCCGGATGAGAAAAGTAGGGCTTGGCACAGAGCACAGTGGAAATCATCAGAGTATTCTGGCCTCACATCAGGGCCCAAAAAAAGAAGTCCCTCACCACAAGAACACAGCAGTTGACAAGAGTGAAAAACACAGACCTAGCTCTTTACATTTTCTATCCAATTTTTCACAGGGAAGGTAGATATTATGGGCTGCCAAACCCCTAGGCATCTTTAATAAATGTTGCATGAGATATATGAAACAATGACTATGGAACTTAATCATTTTTAATTTAACCTCTGTCAGCTGGATGTCTCCAGGCTCACACAGCTCTGGTAGGCAGTGACAAAGAGGTAAGAGACAGGCTCTTCGTTCTCCAGGCTGATGGGTTTTGGGGGCTGAAGGAAGGTATCAGCTCTACTGCCATTCTCTGTTGGAAGGGCCAGTGACCAATGCCCTTGCCACTGGCCCAGACCCTCATGGAGTTACTGAAATCTCACCTGACAGTTTCATCTTGACATCTAACACCTTAGGCACAGCTCAGCAAGCTGGCAATCTTGTTCCTATCAAAACCTGCCCCAGATAAAGAAATCAACAGCCTCCACAACAGAGATCTCAGGGACCACGGTTACAAAAGGGTCCCTGGGAGACATTTCAGGAAAAACTCCAACTGACATTTAGGCCTGAAATGAGGGCTCATATTTGGTGCTCATGATTTTATTTCATAGTCTAGTGGGGCTGCTTAAAGCCACAGTCCATGACACTGGCCACTGTGTGTAAGATGCTCCTCTAGCAGCGACACCCCCACCCAGCCCCTCTGCCAGGAAGCCACCCAGTCACCCACTGAACCCAAATCTGTGCAAGCCCCCAATGAGAGGAGGGGCATTACAGAGATGAATGAACCCAGCATGAACACCATTCAAAGAAGAGGCCTGAAGGCAAAGGGGCTTTGAGTCAGGATGTGCTTACAAAGGGAAGGTCACTCTGAATGTGGGTCAGGAGACCCTCATGCATCCACTGCCACCAGCACCATCAAAACACTCAGAGAGCCCACAGACAGAAAGGGGCAGAACGGCTCTGTTGGGTGGCCCTGGACAGGTTACTCACATGCCCTGGGTTCTGGCTTCTTCCCCAAAGGGTTGACAGAATCTCAAGTACCAAGCCTTGACTTTTAAAAGGCTGCTACACTCGCCTGACCTGTGGTGGCGCAGTGGATAAAGCGTCAACCTGGAATGCTGAGGTTGCCGGTTCGAAACCCTGGGCCTGCCCGGTCAAGGCACATATGGGAGTTGATGCTTCCTGCTCCTCCTCCCTTCTTCTCTCTCCCTCTCTCTCTCCTCTAAAATGAATAAATAAAAATTTTTAAAAATAAATAAATAAATAAAAGGCTGCTACACTCAGAAACCAAATATGCCCTCCAAAAATAAACAAAACATAAAATACGACCCTTAACCAGAGCATGCAGCCAGTTGGCACACCAGTTTAATGAGAAAGGGTACATACCAGATCCCATATCCAATAAGTTCTGGCCCCTAAGCTCTACCTCTCCAGCCCTGTGTAATTACAGAGCTGGAGCACAGCTGAGTGTGGACATGGGTAATACTCTTAGGTACTCAGACATTATCCTGAAGTTACAGGTCTTCACCCAGAAATCGGTCTTGAGTTTGCCGGTATGTAACTTAGCACCTTTTAATAATTTCAGCAAAGGGTTTTATTCAAGTAACTTAGCCCACCATTACACGAAAATTCTAAGTTCCAATGATTCTGAAAGCATCAAATTCCATGTACCAAACCCTTTTTGCTTAAAATATCTGGAATAGTTTCTGTTTTCTACCCTGGCCTCAATGATACAATATACATAATGGCAATCACCTGCATCCCCTCCATTGTCTATTTTTAAAATGTACATTGAGTCAGATCTTGAAAGATCCTATGTACTTTTTTTTTTTTTTTTTTTTTTTAGTGAGGGGAGAGAGAGAGAGAGGGAGAGAGAGAGAGAGGGAGAGAGAGAGGGAGAGAGAGAGAGAGAGGGGGAGAGAGAGAGAGAGAGAGAGAGAGAAGGGAGGGAAGAGCAGGAAGCATCAACTCCCATATATGCCTTGACTGGGCAAGCCCAGGGTTTCAAACCGGCAACCTCAGCAGTCCACGTCAACACTTTATCCGCTGTGCCACAGGAGGTCAGGCTCTATGTACTCTTTTACAGTTAAAAAATTATCTATAAGTAAAATAAAATACATTTGGTTAAAAAGTACAGCAACTAAAACTACTGATAAACTCTCAGCACAACAGTTTGAGAGCAGTCTCTAAAATATTCTACACCAATTTCAGACGCATGGCTTTGTAAACTGGGTTATAATCAGTTCTACTCAACAAACCATCCCCTCTACTTCTTTGTTTTTAGTTCAGCTCCTCCTCAACAATGTCCTCTAGAAGTCACAAGCTGAGCCCTCGACCATCTGGGCACAACTGCCCTTCTCTTCTCTCTACCTCTACTCGTTTTCCAACTGCCCCCACCCTGAAGGCCAGTTGGTTTTGTCTCATGATGAAACTCTGACCAAAAAATAGGAGCTGCCTGATGCTCTGTGCCGTGAAAAAACTTCTGGGATTCTGTCGGGACAAGAATGAATGCTATTATCAGTTGTGTTTGCCATGGAAACTGAGGAGGCAATGGGTGCATCTGAGCCTCATGTGCTATCCAGAACCTAAAGTAAACATCCCTGGCATCCCAGGCCACCTCTAAAGCCCAAAAAACAGGAGAGGAAGAGAGCCCGAGAAGGGCACAAGAGAGACTTACCCAGCCCCTCCCCCACTTCCTTACACAGTCCAGAGCATGCGCCCGACCAGGATGCGCGCGACCGGGATCCACCCGGCACGCCCACCAGGGGCGATGCTCTGCCCACCAGGGGGTGATGCTCTGCCCCGTCGCTCTGCCGCGACCAGAGCCACTCTAGCGCCTGGGGCAGAGGCCATCTCTGCTCCAATGGAGCCTTGGCTGCGGGAGGGGAAGAGAGAGATAGAGAGGAAGGAGGGGGCGGGGGTGGAGAAGCAAATAGGCGCTTCTCCTATGTGCCCTGGCCGGGAATCGAACCCGGGTCCCCCGCACGCCAGGCCGACGCTCTACCGCTGAGCCAACCGGCCAGGGCCAGAGCATCTTTTTCTGGCCCGTTCGTAACAAATAGCTGGACTAGGTTCCATCACCAAGTCCTGTAACCTCATTTCTAGCAATAGGCCATGACCTTGCATTTCAATTACAACAAAATACAGAGGATCCTGGAGCCATAATGATATTTTATGTGAATTTTGAACAGAATTTCTGGAGAGGCAGAGAGACAGACTTGCATTTAAACTCCATGTTACCCATTTCTTTCCCAGTGATTAGTCCCTTCCTTCCAACTTGACCCCTGACCACAGAGACCCACTCTGGGGCCCTTGATTCTGTCTCAATGACCCCAGAATAGGATGGCACACTGTGAATCCATCCTACTATGCTCTAGCCCAAGGCACTCCCACTTACCCTCTAACAGGGAATCTCCCTTATGTGGTGACCCATCTAAAGATAAGACCAAACATTACAGAAAACAAAGAACAATGGGGGCTGGTTAAAGCATCATCCTGATACACCAAGGTTGAGGGTTCAATTCCTGGTCAGGGCATATACAAGAATCATCCAATGTCCTGACCTGTGGTGGTACAGTGGATAGAGCATTGACCTGGAATGCTGAGGTCACAAGTTCGAAACCCTGGGCTTTCCTGGTCAAGGCACATACAACAAGCAATCAATGAACAAGTGAAGCAACTATGAATTGATACTTCTCACTCCAGCCTCTTCCCTCTCTCCTCTCTCGTAGAATCAATAAATAAAATCCTATAAAAAACAGTCACCAATGAAAGCATAAATAAGTGGAATAGCAAATTGATCTCTGTCTGTCTCTCTTTCTTCAATCAATAAATAAAAATAAAGAATAAAAAAATGAGGTCATGGCCCTGGCCGGTTGGCTCAGCGGTAGAGCGTCGGCCTAGCGTGCGGAGGACCCGGGTTCGATTCCCGGCCAGGGCACACAGGAGAAGCGCCCATTTGCTTCTCCACCCCTCTGCCGCGCTTTCCTCTCTGTCTCTCTCTTCCCCTCCCGCAGCCGAGGCTCCATTGGAGCAAAGATGGCCCGGGCGCTGGGGATGGCTCTGTGGCCTCTGCCCCAGGCGCTAGAGTGGCTCTGGTCGCAATATGGCGACGCCCAGGATGGGCAGAGCATCGCCCCCTGGTGGGCAGAGCGTCGCCCCCTGGTGGGCGTGCCGGGTGGATCCCGGTCGGGCGCATGCGGGAGTCTGTCTGACTGTCTCTCCCTGTTTCCAGCTTCAGAAAAATGAAAAAAAGAAAAAAAAAAAAAAAAAAAAAAAAAAATGAGGTCAGGAAGGGTTGGGGTGCAGTATGAAGTAAATTTTAGGAATTTCTCTAGAGGCTAATCCTTGATCAAGAGAGTCCCCAATTAAAAAGAAAGAAACTACACCCTCCCCACTCTCAAACTGCAGTTGAAACCAGATGGGGACATACATTTAACAGGGAGATCCCAGGGAGGCCCAGATGTGCTCAATGCAGGATCAGGTCCGATCACAAAAATGGACACCATGTGGACTCCAGACATCTCATCCCAAGCCCAAATAGACCTAGGCTTTAACCCCCAACACATGTAAGCAATACAATACTCCAAGATGCTCCAGAGCCCAAACAGTCCATGTCTCCAGAACAGCACAATGTGTTACTAGGGAGATGCAGCCCAAAGCTCAACATCTGTCCATAGCACCATCAGTGCTGGGGGGCAGTTAGAGAGAACAGGGCACAACTGTGACCTGTACCTGCCTTGGGCAAGGACAGCATCTACTTTTCACAATAGGTAAGACAAGCCTTCCCCAGGTCCACAGATGAATGCCGAACTTCTCAACAGCACTGTACAATGCACAGAGACTAAAGTGTGGGGATCCAGAGGAAGGGTCCAGACAAAGACAGGGGGACCTGAGCTCAAGTAGCTCTCCAGACCAGAAACGCTGCAGGTGAGATCTTAATTGAATAAGTGGCTGTCTAGGTCTCCATGGAAAATCATAGACAGTGTTATCTTTCCCTGTTGTCTTGGCAAAACCAAAATACCAGAAAACACCCACACACGCAGAATCCTTTCATCTCTAAGAACACTCTCTAGCTACCAGTCTTCAACACCCCACCTCTGCATTTCACCATGCAAAATAAAGACCAGACAAAAAAAAAAAAAAAAAGACAACTGCAGGGCCCTGGCTGGTTGGCTCAGAGGTAGGGCATCAGACCAGCATGTGGATGTCCTGGGTTCAATTCCAGGTTAGAGCACACAGGAGAAGAGCCTATCTACTACTTCTCCACCTTCCCCCTACAGTCTCTCTCTCTCTCTTTCTCTCTCTCCCTCTCTCTCTCTCTCTCTTTCTCTCCCCTCTTTCTCTCTCCCCCTCCTGCAGCCACAGCTTGATTGGAGCTGGCCCAGTCACTGAGGATAGCTACATGGCCTCTGGCTCAGGTGCTCAGAAGAGCTCGGTTGCTGAGCAACAGAGCAGCGCTCCAGATGGCAGAGCATTACCCCTAGTGGGCTTGCCGAGTGGATCCCAGTCTGGGCACATGCAGGAGTCTGTCTCTGCCTCCCCTCTTCTCACTGAATAAAAAAAAAGGAAGAAAGAAAAACCAGGTGTAGCTTGACCTGTGGTGGCACAGTGGATAAAGCATAACCTGGAATGTTGAGGTTGTTGATTCGACACCTTTGACTTCCCTGGTTGAGGCACAAGGCACATATGAGAAGCAACAACAGGTTGATGCTTTTTGCTTCTCCCCCTGCCTTTCTCACTATATCCTCTCTCTAAAATCCATAACTAAAATCTTTTTAAAAAGGAAGAAAAAGGAAGAAAAAAACAGGCATGGAGTCAAGAACCTAAAGCCACTGGGCCACAATGGACAGGCCTCTCAGCTAGAGGGCTCTGGCTAACCCAAACCAGCAGGGTCTCTTTTCTCCCACCCACTCTCAAAAGTGTGAACAGATCCAAAGTCCTCATACACTGCTACTGCCCTCAGAATAAAGCCCACTCCTTGGCCACAGCACACAAAGTATATCTGCCTACTCATGCACTGTGTTCCATATCTTTTTATGCACTATTACTTCTGCCTGGAGCATCTGCTTCTCATTTTATTCTCCTGGAACCCTCTAAGTCACCCTTCTAGATACAGCATCATTGCCTCTTCTATAAAGCTTTCCTCAACTTCTCAGATACAGGAGGAAGTCCATACTCTGGGTCAACCCTGGGTATAGCACATACCATGATTGGCCTTTTTTACACCAGTCTGTGAGTTCGAGTGCTCAGGCACATCTGCCTCCTCTCTAGATAGGCCTCATGCCTGTGCTCTTAGGGACCAGGCCTAGGACTGGGACAAAACATTGGGTACCTCATTGTGGCGTGTAGAATTAATGGATGAAGGCACTGCTATCTGGCCCAAGGAAGTCAGCTGCAAGGCAGGCTGGCTGTGGCCTGGGCCCCTGCTCAGGGCCTGGGCACCAGCTGCAGAGAAGAGCCCCCACAACTCCATCCAGGGCTCTAGTCCAGGCTTGCCGTTCTTAGGTAGAGCCACCCATCACATGTCAGAAGGCGCCACCACTGGGATGATGTTACAATCTATTTTGAGGGTCACCCTAAAGCATTTGTCAGCCTGGCCAGCCACACCCTCCACGTGTCATCACTAACTGCCGGGGACACTCAGGTCCACAAACTCTGACTGACCAAGTCATTTCCCCCAGGGACCCTCAGCTTCAGGGCCTCCTTGGCTTCCTAACAAGATCAACCCAGACGCCTTATCTCCTGGCACCACTGGCAGGGCTCTGATGTCTGCTCGCCCCACCAGACCTACTCCTGGGGTTCCCAGCTCTGGTGACTCAGCAAAAAGCAACTGAATCCCATCAGTCTGTGCCAAGCGCTTAGCTCAAACATGGTCCCTCCTTCACTCTCCCTGATACTTGGGGAATGCCCAGAAAGCCCAGCAACATGACATCAAGCTAGTTACTGAACTGACTCATGTAGGTCCAAAAAGTTCTCATCCACTGGGAAACTACTACTTGTCCCTCAAAACCATGCCCAGACTCTGCCTCCTCTAACAGAGAGCCTTTCAGTCCACTCTCTACTGAGTAGGCCACAGGCTCCCTAAGGTCAAGGCTGGCCTATACTGCCTTTACCTTTGTTCTCCCTGTACCTTGCATGGTTCTGGCACACAGTAGGTATGAATAAATACTCTATGAACCCTCAAAATGAAACCTTCCTAATTAAATGAGCTTAGGCACTTAGTATGTTTTTCTAAAAAAGACATCATAGGCCTGACCAGGCGGTGGCACAGTGGATAAAGTGTCGGACTGGGAAGCCGAGGACCTAGGATCAAGACCCCGAGGTCGCCAGCTTGAGCACGGGCTCATCTTGTTTGAGCAAGGCTCACTAGCTTGAGCTCAAGGTCGCTGGCTTGAGCAAGGGGTCACTCGGTCTGCTGTAGCCCCCTGATCAAAGCACAAATGAGAAAGCAATCAATGAACAACTAAGGAACCGCAGCGAAGAATTGATGTTTCTCATCTCTCTCCCTTTCTGTCTGTCTATCCCTATCTGTCCCTCCTTCTGACTCTGTCTCTGCCACACACAAAAAAAAGACATCATAGAACAAAGGACTTCTAGGAAATGACACTGACAACTGCATTCATAAATGCCTTTTCAAAAGAGGCTCATACTCGAATCTATAGACAAACAAGTTTACAGATTCAATGAGATGGCAAGTTAGTCAAGCCCAGTGCATAGCACACTAAACTTGTCTGGCCACTCAGCACTAAGCACCTTTTAGTTCTGTCCCCTAAAAACACCGTGATCCCCTAAGAATCCAACTGGACATTCTATCACTCTACCCAGGGAGGGAATGCAATGAGGAAAGGCAGCAACAGCATGGAGACACGTGTCTGGGATCAAGCAAGAGCATCTGACAAGTTAGGCTACTCCACTGCACACACCCTAAGACCTGCAGCCAGGGTAGGTCACCAAACATCCCTGGAGCTCAGGGCTCACCAACAAAATAGGTTCATCATAACCTGCTCTAGACACTTTCCACAGATACTGTGAGGATCAACTAGATAATACAGAAAAGCTACACAACCAGCTAACATCTGGGTCATGAGCCAAACCCAGGTCAGAAACACACTTCTAATATCTACAGGAAACAAGCTGATAATTGTCCTGTAATTGCTGTCCTGTAATTGCCCTCAGAACCACACCTAGCCCATACCAACATCAGGGATTCCATAAAGTGTCCAGGATGGCCTGACCAGGCAGTGGCACAGTGGATAGAATGTCGGACTGGGATACAGAGGAACCCTGAGATGTCAGCTTGAGCACGGGCTCATCCGGCTTGACTGTGGGCTCACTGGCTCGAGTGCAGGGTCGCTAGCTTGACCATGTGATCAAAGACATGACCCCATGGTCACTGGCTTAAAGCCCAAGATTGCTGGCTTTAGCCCAAGGTCACTAGCTTAAGCAAGAGGTCACTTGCTCTGCTGGAGCCCCCCAGTTAAGGCACATATGAGAAAGCAAAATCAATGAACTAAAGGTGCCACAATGAATAACTAATGCTTCTCATTTCTATCCCTTCCTGTCTGTTTGTTCCTATCTGTCCCTCTCTCTGTTTCTCTATCTCTGACACACACACACACACACACACACACACACACAGGGCCCAAGATGGGCCTGACAGGTTGTGCCGCAGTGAATAAAGCGTTGACCTGAGATGCTAAGGTCCCAGGTTCAAAACCCTGAGGTCGCCGGCTTGAGTGTGGGCTCATCACATTTAAATGCAGGCTCACCAGCTTGAGCGTGGGGTTGCCAGCTTAAGTGAGGGATCATTAACATGACCCAATGGTCGCTGGCTTGAGCCCAAGGTTGCTGGCTTGAGTAAGGGGTCACTGACTCAGCTGGAGGCACCAGTCAAGGCATATATAAAAAGCAATCAATGAACAACTGAAGTGCTGCAACTATGAGTTGATGCTTCTCATCTCTCTCTCTCTCTCTCTCACATTAAAAAAAAAAAAAGAAGCCATGATGGGATATTCATACATGTGCCATTGACAGTGGTTAATTAAAGTAGGCTACCAACACATACATGTCCTGGGACCTTTTTAAAACTGAGGTTTCCAGGTCAGCTAATTGGCTGGGACCAGAAGCTGAGAGAAGATGCCCAACCTTGTTTAGTTGCAGGTAACACCTACAGTAAGGCAATCTAACAAGACACAGGGCCTTTCCAACAAGATCCACTTACAACTGAAATGCTAAAAGTCAGATGAAGGAATCTAGGTCTCTATGTTTAAACATTCCCCTTCTGAAAGATGGGGTTTTTTTCTTACTAACTCAGCTGTTTTCTATAAAGATTAGAGAAAAAATAATCCATTTTCCACTCTACAAGTTTAAGAAATGCCCCTTATACAGAAGATGTATTGTACAATTGTTCACCTGAAACCTGTACAATTTTGTTAACCAGTGTCACCTCAATAAATTCAATTAAAAAATTTTATCCCTGGCCACACAGCTCAGCTAGTTAGAGGGTCCTCCCAATATGCCAAGGTCATGGGTTCAATCCCCAGTCAGGGCACATACAAGAATCAACCAATGATTGCATAAATAAGTGGAACAACAAATCAATATTTCTCTCTTTTTCCCTTCCTCTCTAAAACCAGTAAAATAATTTAAAAAAAGAAAAAGAAAAAGAAATGCCCACTATTTCTTTGGCAATATGAGACTCCAGCACCAACATTTCAGTCAGTCTATACTATAACTGTTTCTGCATTGTTTGTTTTAAGAACATTCACATTCACACTAGTTCAAGCACATTAAATATATGTGCTTTTACCAGAGAGTAGAAAGGGGAAATAGAAGCTTTAAAGCCCTCCAATAATGTTTCCTATCAGTAAATTCACTAGATGGGAATAAAAGTAAAAATTATAATAATCTGCCATGATCAGAATTCAGAATAACAGAATTCTGGGGTTAAGAGCAGCTTAGGTGCTGGCCTATTTCCCCACAGTGCAGAAGAGGAAAGCTCCACAGTCTACCTATGACCATACAACCTTCTCAGACAGGGTGGTTACATCACTGAGGAAGCAGGCAAAGTTCTGACTCTGGTAGTCCTGCCCCCAGTACAGCCCCTTGGCACCACAAGGGGACAGTTCGTAGGAGAGAGGAAGTATTCTGAATGTCCAAGAACTCAGGGTTGGCACGAAAGTCACCAAGGGGGCGGGGGGGTTGCAAACCTCCCACACCAGATCTAAGGTCTGATGAGGAAAGCCTTTCCAAGACAGCTGCAATCATGTTATTTCATAACATAGACACCTGCTTTGTCACAAAAGGGAGACTGGAAGAAGGAAGGAGAAAAAGAAAAATGAAAAAAATCTTCCCTCTGATTTCCTGTCTGCTTAGATCACCCTAAAATAGGGAGCCTCCCTAATGCTGACTTTAATGAGGGCCTTCCTAAAGCTGGTCCAACTGGTGTTCAAGTCCCTGGACAGAAAAACAAGTTTATGAGCAGCATAAAGTCACCTGATTCTGACCATGTGCATGCTGTTTACCCTGAGATGACAGGCCAGTAGCTGCCACAGTTTTGATAAATGCTGTTGGAGACTCGACTATCCCTTTGAAGACTACTGGGGCCTCTACATGACTAACTACCATAAAAAGGAGCCTTGAATGCAGGAAGAGTGTGAAAAAAGGGAGGTCACAAACACCACATTTCAGTGGGGGGAACCCCATTCTAAACACTGAATTGTTAATGTAAACTTGTTACCTGTTTCCCTGACCTATGAGGTATCTCATTACAACATCATTAAAGAGAAGTCCCCTCCCCTACCCTCAATGCACCTAGTTACCATCAAGGGCTGATTTTTAGACTAGGCAATGCCTTGTATCAGAGGCAGCCCACTATTCAACCTCTGCAGCCCAGACCCATGTGGCTCAGCAGCTCATAACATTCACAAGTGGCAGCCAGGAGACCTCGATCTCTGATCACAGGGAATAGCTTGGTTTTGGGGAAAAGAAAGTGGTTAGGAGGGGCTTACCCATCTCTTCCTTTACTGACAATCTTCACCTCAAAGTAGTAAACGCCACAGGCAGCAGGTATGGGGTGGGTGGCACGCACTGAGGCCGCATCTTTGTGATTTTTGCCATGACCTAATTGGAGAGGGCAAGAAATAAATTTCAGCATAAGGAAATGCAAATGGGGGCCTCGTTCTTCTCTGCTCCATGGCAACTTCACCACTCCATGGCCAGAGAAAGCTCTTACAGAGTCTAAGGAATAATTAGACAACAACGGAGCAAACACATAAAGCTCCCACCTTTGGCTCACCTCCTCCTGAGAATAGCTGCCCTGCCTGGGACTCTGTCTCTCATACAAACTAAAAGAGGGAACAGGTAATGTGGATGCATGAAAGATTCCCCAGTGCTGCTGGCAGTCTCTAGACTTTCCAGAATAAGCAGCCCACCAAGGAGACCAGGGGAGGAGTAGGCAGCCCTAGAAGGTATCCTCCAAACTTCAGCAATGAACCTCAGGAACAGTCTGGGAATCTGGCAGATGAGCAAGCCCATGGGCCTCTGGTTACTGGAGAAGATGTGAGCACCCCTTTCTTCAGACACTGATGAAGCTAAGCAGTGATGAAAAAGGGCCCAGCTGGCGTTAGAGCTATCCCAGGACCAGCAGGAAGGCCCTCGGGTGGAAGGTCCAACCCAGCACTGGGTCTGACACCTGTTGCAGATCTCTTGACATCGGGTATTTCAAGACAGAGCAGACTAGACAGGCGACCCTCAGCCTGGCCAGTCCCACCACCCCGGACAGCCCCAGGGGCTAAGGCCTAACTCGGAGCACAGGGCCCGGGAAAGGACGTGATGGAGTAGGAGCTGGAAAGCACAGCCCTCCGACAGACGCTGTGGCCTTTCCCCTCCGTGGCCAAACAGACCAATACCTTTGTAGTGGACGCGGAGGTTGCCCTGGGAAAGGCCGATGTAGTTGTACTTGTCCTTGGGGCTCCAGGAACGCGGCAGCGGCGTCTCGTGCTGGTTGACTGCGGGGTACAGGCGCTGCAGGCGGCGGCTCAGCTCCTGCTCCCCTGGGGATGGCAGCCCGCCCCCAGCGCCCCCGCCCGAGGAGTCTCCAGCCTGCGGACTCCCAGCTCCCGGGTCCGCCGTCGCCGCCGCCATCTTGGAGGGAGCTGCTATTGTGTCACTGGGGGCGGGGAGGAGCAGGACCAGATCCTCCCTGCTCAGCCAATGACCCGCGAGTCTACAGGAGCCGCAGGGAAACCGAGTCCGAGTCCGGCATCTCTCTTTGGACACAGTCACGCCTAGCCACATTTTGTACTCTATATCCCACAATACAGAGCTCTACAGAGGCGGATCATCTCGGGCTGGCAAGGCACTTGGGGAAATGTAGTACAAACCTGCTTAGCCATAAGCCTGTGCGGCGCAGACTTTGGACCACTAAAAACTATAATTCCCACTAGCAACGCGGCTCTGGCCTGTCAGTTCAGCTTTCCCCTTCACGGCCTCTGTTCATCCCCCTGCCTCAATTCTGGCAGCCAGAGTCAAATCCGCAGCAGTGATTGATGCTGAGGGGATCCCATTCCTGGATCGGAATCCGCTTTTGCGATTTGACCTTCTTTACAGCCGCGTACAAGAGGCGAGGGGGGGGGGGGGGGGGCGTGGCACAACCCTGACCCTGCCGGCGCCGCTGGGCTGCTGGGGCCTGGTCGCCATGGCGACGACCTGTACACTACCACTGTTTCCCTGGCCTCGGGTGCTGGCTGCCCCGCTGTCGGAGGTTCATGGCTTCTAAGCTACAGAACTCCAGCTTCTCGATCACGTCGAGGTAGGCTTTCGCCGGGCTGAGGACGGAGCAGAGGGCTTGAGTACAGAAGAAGAAATGGTACCTGATCTGGAACTCGGCAACACCCTCCTCTGTCCATTGGTCTGGGACCCCAGCCCCACAAGATCAGTGGTGCAGAAATAGTATCTGGGGTGACTTATCACGCCAGTGAGAACGTTACATGCTAGCAAAAGGACAGGCGCACTTCTTCATTAGTAACTGCCTCTTCACCTACTGGCTTATGACCAAGAGCTTGTTCAAATTGCTGGCTGACTCTACAGACCAGGAGTATTCCATAGCCTAAACGTAGCTTCTGCCTGTATTCAGAGGTGTAGCCTCTGGGCATTGCAAAATACAACAACAAGCTGTTAGCTAGGAAAGCCACAAAGGATACAGATTAAAATAAAAATTTTAGCTAAATATTTTTCTACTTTTGGGACCTCAGAGAACGTCCTTGAAGTTCCAGGCCAGTGTTCCTATATCTCAAACATGGGAATAATGCAGCTTACATTACAAACATTGTTGGGAACATTTAGGCAGAATATGTGAAGCTGTCATCATAGCTTTTGCACATAATAATAGGTATTGGGTAAGTGTTGAATATATGTAGTTTCTCCCTTCCACTCATTCCCAAAGAGTTTAGGTGACCTCACCTAAACTCTAATCCTTCAAGTCTGCTGCCTTGACAGCAAAAGCCTACAAAAGTCAGGAAATTAGACCTGGCCGGATGGCTTGGTTGATTGGAGGGAGCATTGTCCCAAAATGTTGATATTATTGGTCCCCAGTCAGGGCAAATACAGATTGATGTTTCTGTCTTTCTTTCTCTCTAAAACCAATAAATAATTTTTTTTTTTTTGTATTTTTCTGAAGCTGGAAACGGGGAGGCAGTCAGACAGACTCCCGCATGCGCCCAACCGGGATCCACCCGGCACGCCCACCAGGGGGCGATGCTCTGCCCATCCGGGGCGTTGCTCTGCCGCGACCAGAGCCACTCTAGTGCCTGGGGCAGAGGCCAAGGAGCCATCCCCAGCGCCCGGGCTATCTTTTGCTCCAATGGAGCCTCGGCTGCGGGAGGGGAAGAGAGAGACAGAGAGGAAGGAGAGGGGGAGGGGTGGAGAAGCAGATGGGCGCCTCTCCTGTGTGCCCTGGCCAGGAATCCAACCCGGGACTTCCGCACGCCAGGCTGACGCTCTACCACTGAGCCAACCGGCCAGGGCCCCAATAAGTAATTTTTAATTCAGGAAATTAAATGCCAATTTGATTATTTGGTCCAGAACTAAAATGAATCAACAAGTACCAGACAGTAGGCTTGAGTGTTGAGTGTTGTTACAGCCAGGAATGACTTACAAAACAGCAGCCATGTGAAAAGGACATGAAAAATACTCAGAAAGAGTACTTACTCATTTTTTTAAATGTTCATTTTATTGATTTTAGAGGGAGAGGAAGGGGGAGAGAGAGAAACAAGAACATTGATCCATTTCTCTATGTGCCGTGACCAGGAATCAAACCAGCAACCTCCATGCTTCCAGATGGTGCTCTAACCAATCAAACAATCTGGCCAGGGCCCTCATTCATTCTAAGAAGAAAGCATAATGTGCACGCCCATGTTTATTGCAGCATTGTTTACAATAACCAACATCTGGAAACAACCCAAGTGTCCATTAGTGGGCAAGAGGATTAAAAAGCTGTGGCATACACACACACACACACACACACACACACACACACACACACACAATGGAATACTACGTGGCTGTGAAAAATAAGGAAATTTACCTTTTGCGATGACATGGATAGACCTGGAGATTATTATGCTAAGTGAAATAAGCCAGGCAGAGAAAGAAAAATATCATATGCTCTCACTTATATGTGGAATCTAATGAACAAAGTGAACTGAGGAACAGTATAGAGGCAGAGGCGAGGTCATGAGAAACAGAAGGACAGCTGTCAGAGGGAAGGGGGATGAGGAGGATTAGAGAAGGTAAAGGGATTAATGAAATTATATATATATAACACATAGTTACAGATAACAGGACAACAAATCCCAGGAGGAAGGGGGAGGGAGTTAGGGGGAAGGGAACAAGGGGGCAAAAGGGGTGTAATGGGGACACATAGGTGGGGGAGTGAGGGTGTTATATTGAGTGAGACAGACACTTGAACCCATGTTAACACAATAAATTAAAATTAATTTTTAAAAAATTTCAAAAGAAAAAAAAGCATAATGTAATTTCTGAGGCTGAATTTGCTGGCAGTGCAAAACATCATTCCTTTCTGTCCATGTGCTTCATTCACCAATATTTAATAATGTACATTAAGCCAGGTTGTTCACTGTTGGCCTTAGAGATACAGTGTAGTGTATCCTCCTCCAGCTCCCCTTAGAACAGGACACTCTAAAAGGGACCTTTGAATTGTGCATCTCCTTGGAGCAGCTTTCTCTTCCCCATTGGCTTTCTCCTTTCATCCTCACATCCTGGGCACAGTGGCTTGGTGGCTGGAACTGAGTGCTTGAGCTCACTCAAAAACAGGACCTAATTAACCCCTGAAAAACCCACTGCCTACCATTACTTAAATAACTTTGTTTTCTCTACCTTTCAAGCAGAAATATAGATGCCTGTTTCCTGTTTCCCCTATTAATGGGTGTAAAATATTTAATCTAATACTAAAGAAGCATCCTAAGCTTTTTGGATAAGTATATGGTCTCTAGCAGGTTGTTGTTGTTTTTTAAATTTTTTTAATTTATTCATTTTAGAGAGAAGAGAGAGAGAGCACAAGTGAGAGAGAAGGTGGGGGAGGAGCAGGACGCATCAACTCCCATATGTGCCTCAACCAGGTAAGTCTAGGGTTTCAAACCAGCAACCTTGGCATTCCAGGTCAACGCTTTATCCACTGCACCTCCACAGGGCAGACTCTAACAGGTATTTTTAAAATTATTATGATTTGCAAGTCTGTTTTTGACTGTTGTCTCCTTTGACATCCAAAACTAATATCTGTTACATACTGAGTTTTTCTACTTGGGAATGTCTCAGGATTTGGAGAGTTCCCTATAATTTTCTGTCTACCTTGCCTAATGTGGTAGCTCCAACAGGAGCAAGAAAAACAAAATTTTGAAAATTGTTTAGTCTTGATAGGAAGGTATTGATTTAACCTAGTGAGCAGAGGGGTTGATCTGCTATATCCTGTCTCAAACTCGTAAACATCTGGGCTTATTTGACATGATTTGATGACACTAGTTTGCTTTAGAGACAATAGAAGACTGGAGTTTGGGGTGTCACTGCTCCATGGAGTAGGACTAAGAAACCCTGCAGGGCAAGGTTTCCCACTGGATCATGTCACTACTTTCAACTTCCCTGGAGTTTGAACAGTCCTATTCTGCCTTTTATGGACAAAGACAATGAGGTTCAGAAGTTAAACCATATGCCCAAGGCCACCTGCTAGCATGAGGAATGAAGACATAGTCTATCTGGCAGTATAAATCATCCCTCCATCATGGGTTCCTTTCCTTTCTCTGTACAGAAAACACCTGCGGTCTATAGGAGTGATGACAGATGACACCTTACCAACAGAAACCAATGATAGCCAGAAACGCAAGCTTTCTCAGAAACGGAAGACACTGGTTAGTGGCGGTGTCCTATTGGAACCCCAAATGTTAGCCGCAAGTTCTTATCTGTTTCCCTCTCTGCAATCCAAAAATACCGCCCACCTGAAACATGCTCCATCAAATGGCTTCTCCCATCAGGGGAGTGTAGCTCACAGCGGCCAGGGCCACCAGGCTCTGGCTTGAGGATGTGCACACTTGCCATACCTCATCCCAGACTTCCCAGCAGAGGGAGACTCAGCCCAGGCCCATGGACACCCTTCTCCTGCAACTCAGCATTCTAGGGTGGACCTCATTTCTTAATCTAGCCTGCCATGTGCCAGGCACTGTGCTAAGTGCAGGGATGGTCCCACCAGAGGTGCCAAGGCCCTTCAGGGCTGTGACTTTATTATTATTATTATTCAATTTTTTTAGAGAAAGAGGAGAGAGAGAGAGAAGGGGGGGGTGGGTGGAAAGCATCAACTCCCAAAGGTGTCTTGACCAGGCAAGCCCAGAGTTTCGAACCAGCGACCTCAGCATTCCAGGTCGACACTTTATCCACTGTGCCACCACAGTGGCCAGGGCTGTGACTTTTTGTCTTTATGATCCAAGTGCCTGATAGGGCACTTGAATGGCTTACATATGTGCTCCATAAATGCTACCAGGAGGTGTGTGAAGGCAGGAGTAAAGGGATGTTCCTCCATTACGTTGTAGGCTCTGGATTGGAGGTAAAGACTCTTTACCAGCGTCAGAGAAGTTCCTTCTTTCATTCCTGTTCTTTAAAGTTTTTATATAAAAATGAACGCTGTCTTATTAAGTAATTTAGGGCTTTTGTTGATATGATCATAAGATTATTAAATCAGTAAACAGCCATTTTCCAAATCTCACAGATGAAAAAAACACATTTGAGCCAACTTAAAACTCCACCTCACAGTGGAGCACTGTGGGCTGTGTAGTGGTTTTCTTTGTGTAAGTTTGTCTTCTATGGAGGATTTGAGGACACATGAACCACACAATTTGTAAGGTTGGGGACACCCAACATGGACACCCTGATTCCAAGGAGGTAATGAGGGATAGTGTGGACTCTTCGGGGAGATCAAGTGCAGCCACGGCCCTGCAAGACCCAATGACTTGGGGCACTCAATCCCACTTTCCCCTCAACTGCCACCAGTGGACCTGGTACCGGGCTCTTTTCACTCCCCATAGTCTCCGCGGCGGCAGCTCCGCTGTATTCAACCACCAGGGGGCATTGTTACCCCCTGCCGCCCTTCCCATTTTCACCTGCAGGTGGAAGAAGAGAGCATGCATGCAGCACCCTGGAACCTCTATTTCCAGCTACCGCTTGCCAGGTGGCGGCTTCCCAGATGTTAATAACCAGGTTAAGAAGCAGCACCTGCGTAGGAATCTAAGTAGGGTGGCCACATTTTCTCCTGGCAGAAATGTCAGAACACGAGGACTGGCCTCTGAAAGTGGAAAACTTTTTACCTCATCAAGGTTATGTGCTTCTTTGAGAACTTACCCAGTGTCTTCCAGGGTTACTTTGCACTTTTATAAGAATCATATAAATTTTTTAAAGACTTTATTATTTTTAGAGAAACGGGAGAGAGAGAGAGAGAGAGAAGAAGAAGAAGGGAAGGAGCAGGAAGCATCATCTCCCATATGAGCCTTAACCAGGCAAGCCCAGGGTTTCCAATCAGCAACCTCAGTGTTTCCAGGTCAACACTTTATCCACTGCACCTCCACAGGTCAGGCTAGAATCACGTCAATCTTGGCAGTTTTTTTTCTTATTTATTTGCTAGCAAGAGAGACAGGGACAGACAGACAGGAAGGGAGACAGATGAGAAACATCAACTCATACTTGCAGCACTTTTAGTTGTTCATTGATTGCTTTCTCATATGTGCCTTGACATCCAGGGCTCCAGCCGAGCCAGTGACCCCTTTCTCAAACCAGAAAACTTGGGCTTCAAGCCAGTAAGCTTTGGGCTCAAGACAGCGACTATGGGGCCATGTTTATGATCCCGCTCAAGCTGGCAACCTCAGGGTTTCGTGTTTTTTTTTTTTTTTTTCTTTTAAGATTTTATTCATTCATTTTTAAAGAGGAGAGAGAGAGAGAGAGTGGGGAGGAGCAGGAAGCATCAACTCCCTTACATACCTTGACCGGGCAAGCCCCGGGTTTTGAACCTCAGTGTTCCAGGTCGACACTTTATCCACTGCACCTCCACAGGTCAGGCAACCTGAGGATTTCAAACCTGGGCCCTCAGTGTCCCAGGCCAACACTCTATCCACTGCGCCACCGCCTGGTCAGACTTTGTTTTTATTTTTTAAAGATTTTATTTATTGATTTTGCAGAGGGTGGGTAGGAGGAGCAAGTATCAACTCATAGTTGCTTCACTTTAGTTGTTCATTGCTTGCTTGTCATACATGTCTTTTTTTTTAAGATTTTATATTCATTTTAAAGAAGAGAGAAGGGGGGAGGAGCAGGAAGCATCAACTCCCATATGTGCCTTGACCATGCAAGCCCAGGGTCTTGAACCATCGACCTCAGCATTCCAGGTCGATACTTTATCCACTGCACCACCACAGGCCAGGCTTGATAGTCTTTCAAGAAAAGCTTTTTTCTGGCTTGATTTTTAAGTTTGGCTTCCCTTATTTTTCCAGTTTGTCTATTTCTACTTTTGTTCACTGTTTCTTAAATATTTATTATTTATAGTTCCTTTCCTTTTCAAGCAACCAGAGACTTAAGGCTTTCTTTTGTAAGGCTTTCTTTCTTAGCAAAAGGATTTTAAGGAATTAAAATAAATACATGGACTGACTGGTGGTGTTGCAGTGGATAGAGTGTCGACCTGCAATGCTGAGGTCCCGGGTTCAAAACCCCAACGTCGCTGGCTTGAGCACAGGCTCATCTGGCTTGAGTGCAGGCTTACCAACTTGAGTACGGGGTGGCTGGCTTGAGTGTGGAATAATTGACATGATCCTGTGGTTCCTGGCTTGAGCCCAAAGGTTGCTGGCTTGAAATCCAAGGTCACTGGCTTGAGCCCAAGGTTTCTGGCTTGAGCAAAAGGCCAAAGGCTTAGCTGGAGCCCCCCCCCCCCCCCCCCGATCAAGACATGTATGAGAGCCTTACCAGGCAGTTGTTCAGTGGATAGAGCATTGGACTGAGATGCAGAGGACACAGGTTTGAAACCCCAAGGTTGCTGGGTTGAGTGTGGGCTCACCAGCTTGAGCACAGGGTCACTGGCTTGAGCAAGGGGTCACTCACTCTGCTGGTCAAGGCACATATGAGAAAGCAATCAATGAATGACTAAGGTGCCGAACAAAGAATTAACGCTTCTCATCTCTCTCCCTTCCTGCCTGTCTATCCCTATCTGTCCCTCTCTCTGTTTGTCTCTCTATCTCTCTCTGTGTCACAAAATAAAAAAAGACACGTATGAGAAACAATGAATGAACAACTAAACAATGAATGAACAATGAATGCCACAACTACAAGTTCATGCTTCTTGTCTCTCTCCCATTCTCCCTCCCTCCCTCTCTCTTTCTTGCTAAAATTAATTAATTAATTAATTAATTAAAATTCCTGCTGTTTCCCTGAGGTGTTGATGCTAACCAGGCAGTCTTTGTGTCCTCCACCCCCCTACACAGCTGTCGCCAAGAGTGACCTCAGTTGCCCCCATGCACTCATTCAAGCTTTATTGAATACTACTGAATCATTATCACCTCCTCTAAAATGATCAGCCCCCCTTGGTCTCCTCCACTCAGGGCCCCCCACCCTCTTGACACCTGCATTAGCTTCAGTTAGTACCTGCTACCTTGTGAATATCAGTTCACTTGTCACCCAGTCCAACCATACCCTCATTTTCCTTCATGTTCTTAGAACCCAGCAGGGGCTAGCATGTACTATGGACCCAGAAATGTTTGATGAACAAATGGATGACTGGATGAACTCTAGAAGTGGGCTTCACTGGGTCAGAGGTCCTTTTTCTCTTCCTATGTTCTATGTATTTCATGAGAAGGTTAAAAAACAAGCCCACCTATACTACTGCTTCCACTCCCTACCCCTTCCTAAGGGTTGAAATGAGACCCCATCCCTTCAAGGCACTCTCACCACCTTCCCCACCTTCCTCCCCCTTCATCCTCCCCCCCAGGGGTACAGCCCAGTCTCCTCCCCGGTTCTACAGCTCACCCTGCTGACCTCTCTGCAGTCTCGTCTGTGTCAATCTGTGTCAGTTCAGGCCTGAGGCTTGGCCTGCCTTCCTCTATCTCTTTCTCTTTAGCTGGACTATGTTATGGGGACACAGGCTGGTCCTGATCAGTACTCACATCTGTTTTCATAGCACAGGTATCCAATACTCGCTGACATACCTATAGAAGAGAATAGCTCACCTTTTCTGAGTTCCTAGGAGGTGCCTAAGTCTGTGTTAAACCACCCGTTATCTTTCTCATTGCATCCTCATTGTACAGATTCAGAAACTGAGGCTCAGAGAAGTTAAGCTATGGTCACACAGCTAACAAGAGAGACCTGGGATTTAACCTAAGCCCTCCACCACTGTAATGTTGAACTATATGGAGACATATTGGGGATAAATAACAAGTGGAAGGAGGATAGAGAGGAGTAGCAGGAAGGGGAGCAATTTTGCCATGGCAACCCCAACTATCCCTTCCTGCAGTTTTTTTCTCGGTCCTCCATTGGCAGCCACCTGTCCCCATGGCCCACATACACAAGTGGCCAGACCATTCTACATAATCGAAAGCCCTGTTCAGATGACTGCCAGATTAGAGCAAGGTAAGCCAGGGTCAGCCGGATGGTGGACG
Organism: Saccopteryx leptura; assembly: GCF_036850995.1. NCBI lineage: Eukaryota > Metazoa > Chordata > Mammalia > Chiroptera > Emballonuridae > Saccopteryx > Saccopteryx leptura. The sequence continues at coordinate 18,212,339 of NC_089511.1, forward strand.
GGCTGGTACAGCCCCACATTGGGCCCAGACATAAAGATGGGCTGTGTGCTGCCCCAGACTGAGGGTACAGGACTCATGGGTTGCCCATCACAACTCGGCCCACCACCCCCTGCAGTAGCCAGCAGCAGCAGCCCCTGGGCATTATTACCAAGCCGAGGTATCTGGAGCTGCTAGAAAACTACCTTCGCGAGGAGCTCCTCCTGCTGGACCTAAGCAGAGATTCTTCCCAGGAGCTGAGGCTGCAGGTCAGAGCCACAGAATTACTGCAGGGAGGGAAGGGAGAGGGGTGGGAGGAAACCTTACTAGGCTGAGCGCTTCAGACCTTCAAGAGAGACCAGCCTCTCTTAGCTCTTTTGGGTTCCCCTTCCTGGTAAGAGAAACATGTTCTATGACAAAGCCAGTGAGCAGGAAAGGCTGCCAGTATGAAACCAAAACTCTGCTGAGGCTTGCGTTTCCTCGCCTGAGTCCGGTGGACTGTATGCTGTCCGCAGTCCCTTCAGCTGTGGTCCCTAGCGCCCAGCTTGGATCTTGGATATCAGTGAATGGAGACTGAATCCTGGCAGTTGGATAAGCAGGGATCCTAGTGTCAACCAGCCCACTGACAACAGCCCCAAGCTTCAGGAACTTAGCCCAGACTCATAAAAGAGAAATCTAGATGCAACATAGATTTTGTTACATAGTAGGGAGGGAATCTCCAAACCCCTGCTAAAACAGATGATGATGGGGAATCCTCACTTCTGACTTAGCCTCTAACAAAAGCGTTTGCTGAGCACCATCTGAGTGCCAGGTCTAGGACAGGGCCTTACAGAGGAGCTCACAGGCTAAAAACACCTCCCCAAAAAGGGTGCAGAAGCTCAGAAAAGACATATGGTTATGAAGTGGTGGGGCTCAGGTTCAACTCAAGGTTGATTTGGGAGCCTGTGCTCATTCCGGTATAAAATGCTGCCTCCAGAACCTTCCTGTGTGTCTAAGTGGGACAGGAAATCACACCTCTAGACTAGAGCCATTGATCTCCTCCTGCTCCCCCAGGGCTGTAAGATGGGGGGGGGGTGGATGTGGTGGGAGGCCAGCTGAGGCACAGTGCATGGAGGCTGGCTGCCTGAAGAGCCAGAGAGGGATTTCGGGTACAGAGCAGGGAAGGTCCCGACCCAGGTCATCTGCCAATCCTCAGAGACAGCACGACAAGCCTCCGAGTGCAGTTGAAAGGAACAGAGCCTGTCCCTCCGCTCCCTGGCAGTGTGAGAGACCCAGGTGTTGCCTGGGCCATTTATTTGAATGTAGGTCACCTGGCAGCTTCATGCTAGAATACTTCTAAGCCAATTAAAGAACAGGTCCCACGGAGGTTGACAACTATAGGTCAGGAAGTAACAGTGTCTCTTTTCTTGCCAGCCTTACAGAGAGGTCTTTGAGTTCTTCATAGAGGACTTCAAAACATACAAGCCATTGCTGTCCTCCATCAAGAAAGCATACGAGGCGATGCTGGGTAAGACTGCAGCCTCCCCACCTGGGTCTAGACTGGAAGAGGCAGAGAGGGTCCTACTCTGCAGCAGTGCTGGGACAGCTGTTAACAGCCTTGAAGTCACCAAGCCCTGCTTAACCTTTTTGCTCCTGCTGTCCTGAGATAGAGCACCTGACTACCTCCTATCCATGGGAAGAATGGTGGGACAATATCTGTAGGAAATAGAGCCTCTTTTCTTCCTTCCTTTTTTTTTTTTTTTTTTAAGATTTTATTTATTGACCTGACCTGTGGTGGTGTAGTGGATAAAGCGTTGACCGGGAACACTGAGGTCACTGGTTCAAATCCCTGGGCTTGCCCAGTCAAGACACATACAGGAAGCAACTACTAAGGATAGATGTTTCCCGTTTCTCCCCCCTTTCTCACTCCCCCTCTTCTCCTTTCTCTCCAAAAAATAATAAATAAAATCTAATAAATAAATAAATTGGTCTCATACAAGGCACCCTCCTTACCTTAAAAAAAAAAAAATTGCCTGACCTGTGGTGGCGCAGTGGATAAAGTGTTGACCTGAAATGCTGAGGTTGCCGGTTCAGAACCCTGGGCTTGCCTGGTCAAGGCACGTATGGGAGTTGATGCTTCCTGCTCCTCCTCCTGTTCTCTCTATCTCTTTCCTCCCTCCCTCTCTCTCTCTTTCTCTCTCCATGGATAAATGGATAAATAAAATCTTAAAAAAAAATTGTCTGGCTTGTAGTGGTGCAATGGATAAAGCATTGACCGCGAATGCTGGGGTCGCTGGTTCAGGGCCCTGGGCTTGCCTGGTCAACGCACATAAAAGAGATGATGCTTCCTGCTCTTCCCCTTCTTCTCTCTTTCTCTCTACTCTCTCTCTAAAAATGAATAAATGAATAAATAAATAAATAATTTTTAATAAATATTTATTTATTGATCTATTTTTAGAGAAAGGAGAGAGAGAGAGAGAGAGAAGGGAGGGGAGGAGCAGGAAGCATCAACTCGTAGTATTCTCGTATATGCCTTGACCAGGCAAACTCAGAGTTTTAAACAAGTGACCTTAGTATTCCAGGTCGACTCTTTATTTATTTATTTGTTTGTTTATTTATTTATTCATTTTAAGTTGTTTTTTTGTGTTTTTTTTTTGTATTTTTCTGAAGCTGGAAACGGGGAGAGACAGTCAGACAGACTCCCGCATGCGCCCGACCGGGATCCACCCGGCACGCCCACCAGGGGCGGACGCTCTGCCCACCAGGGGGCGATGCTCTGCCCCTCCGGGGCGTCGCTCTGCCGCGACCAGAGCCACTCTAGCGCCTGGGGCAGAGGCCAAGGAGCCATCCCCAGCGCCCGGGCCATCTTTGCTCCAATGGAGCCTTGGCTGCAGGAGGGGAAGAGAGAGACAGAGAGGAAGGAGGGGGGTGTGGAGAAGCAAATGGGCGCTTCTCCTATGTGCCCTGGCCGGGAATAGAACCCGGGTCCCCCGCACGCCAGGCCGACGCTCTACCGCTGAGCCAACTGGCCAGGGCTATTTATTCATTTTATAGAGGAGAGGTAGAGAGAGAGAGGAGGACAGAGAGAGAGAGAAGGGGGGGGAGGAGCTGGAAGCATCAACTCCCATATGTGCCTTGATCAGGCAAGCCCAGGGTTTTGAACCGGCGATCTCAGCATTTCCAGGTCGACCCTTTATCCACTGCGCCACCACAGGTCAGGCCAGGTCGACTCTTTATCCACTGCACCAGCACAAGTCAGACCAGAGCATCTTTTCTATTTGAGAGTGAGTCCGGAAGGGAGTGAGAGCCCCTGGGAAGTTAGAAGGCTCCTTGCCAACCAGGGTCAGAAAGTGCCAGGCATGGTGCAGGTGCAGGACTAAAGGCCTAACGGCTGAAGAGGGAAAGGGCATAAGTGAGACCCCAGTCCTCATCTGGACTCTGCTCTTGGTTAAATTTTTTTTAAAGATTTTATTTATTGATTTTAGAGAGGGAAGGGAGAGAAAGGAAAACGGGGGAGGAGCAGGAAGCATCAACTCACAGTAGTTTCTTCTCATATGTGCCTTAACTGGGCAAGCCCTGGGCTTCAAACCAGTGACCTCATCATTCCAGGTCAATGCTTTATCCACTGTGCCAGCACACACATACAACAGGCAATCAACAAACAACTAAAATGAAGCAACTATGAATCGATACTTCTTGCTCCCACCTCCTCTCTCTGAAAAATTAATAAATAAAATCTTTAAAAAGCCTGACCAGGCGGTGGCGCAGTGGATAGAGTGTCGGACTGGGATGCGGAAGGACCCAGGTTCAAGACCCCAGGATAACCAACTTGAGCATGGGCTCATCTGGCTTGAGCAAAAAAGCTCACCAGCTTGGACCCAAGGTCACGGGCTCGAGCAGGGGGTTACTCAGTCTGCTGAAGGGCCGCGGTCAAGGCACATATGAGAAAGCAATCAATGAACAACTATGGTTTTACAACTAAAAACTGATGATTGATGCTTCTCATCTCTCTCCATTCCTGTCTGTCTGTCCCTCTCTATCCCTCTATCTGACTCTCTCTCTGTCCCTCTAAAATAAATTTAAAAAATAATAATAATTAAAAATAAATAAAAAAAAATCTTAAAAAGAAAAAAAGAGGCCCTGGCTGGTTGGCTCAGTGGTAGAGTGTCGGACTGGCATGCAGTAGTCCTGGGTTTGATTCTCGGCCAGGGCACACAGGAGAAGCGCCCATCTGCTTCTCCACCCCTCCCCCTCTCCTTCCTCTCTGTCTCTCTCTTCCCCTCCTGCAGCGGAGGCTCCATTGGAGCAAAGATGGCCCTGGCGCTGGGGATGGCTCCATGGCCTCTGCCTCAGGTGCTAGAGTGGCTCTGGTCACAACAGAGCAATGCCCCAGATGGGCAGAGCATCGCCCCCTGGTGGGCGTAACAGGTGGATCCTGGTTGGGCGCATGGGGGAGTCTGTCTGACTGCCTCCCCGTTTCCAGCTTCAGAAAAATACAAAAGAAAAAAAGAAAGCCAAGCACAGGGGCCATGCTTTGAACGAGGCATGAGTAAACTGGAGTTTGCAAGAGACATAGCCACACACTGTGACGTTAGGATCAGTGTCTCCTGGCTGTTCTCCAAGGCCCCAAAGGGTCTCTCCCACCTGTCTCTGCTTAGCCCACCAAAGCGAGAAGATTCGGGCTCTGGAACCCCTGAAGGCCAAGCTTTCCACTGTGAAGGCGGACTGCAATGAGAAGATCCTGGCCATGAGGGCTGAGGAGAAAGCTGAAATCTCCATGCTGAAGAAAGAGAAGATGAATCTGCTAAAACTCATTGACAAAAAGAATGAGGAGAAGATCTCATTGCAGAGTGAGGTGAGAGGGAGCAGAATGGTGACCAACTCCCTGAGTCCCTGACACCCCCACCCCATGGGCAACCCTGCGCTTTGGGCATTGAGGTGACTCCTAACTCCCTCCACTCTTCTGCCCAGAATGACATGCCGAGCCCCCACCTCTCTAGAACCCCTGCCACCTCCACACTCTGCCTTGACTCAGAGTGGCCCCAAACGCCAGCAAAGTTTTCTGCTCCTTGACTGCCAGGCTTTGGCTAAAGGAGTACATATTGGCACTTTGCTGATTCTCAGGAATGGTCAGTCTCCCTCTTCCTCTAGCTTTCCTTTTTTTTGGTATTTTTCCAAAGTTAGAAGCAGGGAGGCAGTCAGACAGACTCCCGTATGCGCCTGACCTAGATCCACCCGGCATGCCCAACAGGGGGCGATGCTCTGCCCATCTGGGGTGTTGCTCCCTTGCGGCTGGAGCCATTCTAGTGCCTGAGGCGGAGGCCATGGAGCTGTCCTCAGCGCCTGGGCCAACTTTGCTCCAATGGAGCCTTGGCTGCAAGAGGGGAAGAAAGATAGAGAGGAAGGAGATGGGGAGGGGTGGAGAAGCAGATGGGCACTTCTCCTGTGTGCCCTGACTGGGAATCGAACCCGGGACTTCCACAAGCTGGTCCGACGCTCTACCGCTGAGCCAACCAGCCAAGGCCTCTAGCTTTCTTATTCCCAGGCCCTGATGGGGTCACCAGCATACATCCCATCCCCTGTGGTGACTAACTATATACAGGAGTCCGAATGCAGTCCCTTACCATGCATCCACCTTCCCAAAGGTGACCAAACTGAGGAAGACCTTGGCTGAGGAGTACCTGCGCTACCTCACTGAGCGTGATGCCCGCAAGGTCCTCATTGCAGACCTGAATGAACTACGGTACCAGCGGGAAGACATGTCACTGGTGCAGTCCCCAGGTAAGCCTGAGGTGACTTTCTCTTCCCTGAAGAGATGCTGGAGAGGAGTCACTCTTCACTATTCATCCCCATTCATTCAACTTTCCTAAATATCTGCTCATTTTGTGTCCATTCATGATGGGAGATGTTCCTGCTGCCACTTGGTCTGTGGATCTTCTGAGCTGGACTGAGAATCACAGACTCATTGTTTAAGTAGGAAGCAATTTCTGGCAGCTGATGCAGCTTAGACTTCCTAAGGGCAGGACAAGGGTGTCCTGGGCGCCCCTATTTAAGTCCTCAGATATAGACTGGTAGCACTCTGAGCAAGACCCCGGGGTTCCCAAGCAGGGCGAGTGGAAGGACCTGGAATACACCCTGAGGGACACTCTAACCTTGCCCTGGACTACATGCTACAAAACCATGGTGATTTGAGCTGGTGGGCCCCCTGGCAGGAATCTGGGGGGAGGACCCCATGAAGTTAACACTGGCTCTGAAGATGGCCCGGCAAGACCTGGCACGCACACAGATGGAACTCAACACCATGAAGGCCAACTTCGGAGACGTGGTGCCCAGGAGGGACTTTGAAATGCAGGAAAAGACCAACAAGGATTTGCAGGAGCAGGTGCTGGTGGGCAGGGAGGCCAGGTGGGGTAGGGCAGGGTCATGCAGATGGTAGCAAGGACCAATCACCTTGCCCACAGCTGGACAGCCTGAGGGACGACTATGAAGAAGTCCGCAAGGAGCATGAGATCCTGCTGCAGTTGCACATGAGCACGCTGAAGGAGCGGGACCAGTTTCATTCTGAGCTGCAGGAGATCCAGCGCACCTCCACACCGCGGCCTGACTGGACCAAGTGCGAAGGTAATGATGGCCGCTGAAGACAACTGGGGCCTCAGGGACTGCTCAAGTGCGTGGTCCAGACTCCAGCACCCTCTCTCCATTTGCAGATGTGATAGCTGGTGGCCGAGACCGCTGGCACAGGCTGGCTGAGGGCAAGAACAGTGACCAGCTCGTCAATGTGCTCCTGGAGGAGATTGGCGAGGGACTGCTCCGAGAGCAAGACTTCTTCCCTGGCCTGGTAGGGGGTCCCTGGGCTCAGGAGGCTTGGGGTCAGAGTCAAAATGGGTAGGTCTTGCTGCTGAGAAGACTTGACGTTCTGGGGGAACCCTCTGCCCTGCTTAAGGTGGGGCCGCAGATGGGCTCAGTGATGAGCTGACACCTCCCCCTTCCAGGGCTATGGCGAAAACATCCCCCCTTTCCTTCGTTTTGATGGCAATGTGGAGAACAAAAAGCCAAGCAAGCAGGAGGTGGTAAACCTCCTCAAGGAGGCCTGGAAAGAACGTCTCGCTGAGGAGCAGGTCAGATCTCACCAGCCATTCTGGCCAGGCATGGCCTCCATAGTCCTTCAGCAGGGGTGCCCTCAAGGTGCTAAGGGGCAGGGTGGAGGGCCAACCAACCGCAGGAGGACTAACGAAGCAGTCTTCCCCCACCCTGCAGAAAGAAAAGTTCCCAGATTTCTTCTTCAATTTCCTGGAGCATCGCTTTGGGCCTGCTGCCGTGGCCTGGGCTTACACCATTTTTGAACACATTAAGCTCTTCCACTCCAATGAGGTCATGAGACAGTTCTATGCAATTTTGATGGGAAAGGTGAGCTTGGGTCTGGCCCTCCATCCTTGATCCCCAGCCTAGGCCAGCTCTGTCTCTACCACTCCAAGAAGCAGCAAGTTAGTCAGTGTTTCCCTTCTTGCAGGTGAGCGAAAATGTGTTCATCAAGCAGAATGAGACAGTAACACAGCTGCTGAAGGAGATGACAAATGTTGACAGTCAGAACGAGGGACTACTAACCATGGAGCAGTTAAGGTGAGAGGCTGGACAGGCCACCTCAAACTCCTGCCTGCCATCTCTGGCCAGGCTCCCAGATGTGCAGGGGAAAGGTGAGCCTGGTGGGAAGGGCCACAGCCTCAATGCTGGCTACTCTTTTGAGCACTAGTGGGGCTGACAAAAGCGTGCAGAGAGATTGGTGGGCAGGCCTCAGCCAGGCCCTCGTGTCTCTTCCCAGCACTGTCCTCAAGAGCACCTTCCCATTCAAGAAGGAAGAGAAAATTCAAGAGCTGATGGAAGCAGGGGGCTGGCATCCCAACAGCAGCAATACAGACTTGCTCAACTACCACACATTGTTTAAGGAGGTGGGTAGATGGGTTTAGGAACTCGCCCAGCCCTGCCCTAGCTACTGCTAGACTCTAGCCCATGTGTCATCACCCTGTCTTATGGTCCCTCCCAGGATGAGATGGGCCAGAGTACAGACTTTGTGCAAAAGCTGTGGGAACAGTACATGGATGAAAAGGATGAGTACTTACTGGAGCTAAAGCAGGAGCTGGGCCTGGAACTGTAAGTGATCGTGGTGCCCTCAGGCCCACTTAGTCATAGGCAAGTCCCACAGGCTGGGCCACAGGGTGGCATCTCAAGCCCCTGGGTCTCCCTGTGTACTGAGCTTGCTGCTGAGTACTAAATATTGCTCAAGCCAGGCAGAAGGCACCTTGGGGTTTGGGGTGCAGGAGACAGGGAGTCAAAGCTTATTTCTCTTCTTGTGGGGCAGCCGTGATGAAGTGACCCTACCCAAGGTACGTGAGACCCTGATGATCATCGATCCCAGCCTAGACAAGCAGACCCTGAACGGTTATTTGAACCAGGCCTTCCAGCTCCCTGTGACAGAACTGCCGCCAGAGGAGAGTGACGAGAAGGAAAAGGACATTGTGCTAAAGCTCCAGACTGTCCTGGAACGGCTTCACATGGTCGACATCAGGCGCAAGGGACCTCGGGAGCAGGCTCCTGCAAACTAGGACCCCTGAGGACAGCTAATCCACAACGTTTAGTATAACATTGTTTGTTTGAACCCATGCTATTCTCCAGGTTATGCTGGGGAGTTGAGGGGAGGGAGCTGTTCCCTGCCTGGCTGGCCCCAAGATATGTAATCAAAACACTGCAGATTCTGTTTGTGACACTTTATTGATAGCAGGGCATGGGAAGAAGATCTGGAAGAGGATGTGGGACCAAGGGGCTCCTGCTGGGGACAGGGCAGGTGTCGAGACCTGACCGCTACTGGACAGGGAAGACAGTGTTGCCACTGAATGCACAAGGGATGAGGAGCTGCCGGTACTCCAGGGGCAGGTGCTGCTCCACAAGCACGTGAAGGGAGACTTGGTCGGTGACCAGGCCCTGCCTGCAGCGAAGAGGATAGAGACGGACAGAATCAGCACCAGCATTCCCACACCTAGAACCTCCCTGCTCCCGCCACTTGCCGTCGCATCAGCAGCTCCAGGTCCTCGAGCCTCACGGTCTTACGGCCAGCATGAGCAGAAAATATGTCCAGGTCATCACAAAGATGTTGGAAATATTTGTCCAGGCTAAGAAAGTTGGGGTAGAACAGACTGAACAGACTGTTCATGATCTGAAGGGCTCCTCTCCCCACCCAAGGGACCAGGACTCACCACTTTTCCACCATCTCAAGAGCCTTCTTCTCCACGGGCATTTTAGCATAGAAGCTGAAGAACTTAGCATAGTGGCTCAGTCCAGTCTTGTAGGGATCTTGACGGAGTCTGGGGCCTGTAGTTCTGGTCCTGGGAGGAAGCCTGGCCAATAGAGGCTCTGAAGATAAACTGGGGCCTGGAATGGACTGCTGCCTGAAGAGGCCCATAATTAAAGATAAATCTCACTGGCTCCTAGCCCTGGCCGGTTGGCTCAGTGGTAGAGCGTCGGCCTAGCGTGCAGGAGTCCCAGGTTTGATTCCCAGCCAGGGCACCCATCTGCTTCTCCACCCCTCCCCCTCTCCTTCCTCTCTGTCTCTCTCTTCCCCTCCTGCAGCCGAGGCTCCATTGGAGCAAAGTTTGCCCCAGCGCTGGGGATGGCTCTGTGGCCTCTGCCTCAGGCGCTAGAATGGCTCTGTTTGCGGCAGAGCGACGCCCCAAGATGGGCAGAGCATCGCCCCCTGGTGGGCATGCCGGGTGGATCCCGGTCGGGCGCATGCAGGAGTCTGTCTGACTGCCTCCCCGTTTCCAACTTTGGGAGGAAAAAAAAAAATCTCACTGGCTCCTGCCAAGACTAAGACCCCTGTGCTCCTGGGCCAGCTTGGACTAATAGCTCCAACCATCTGCGGTGAGGGATTGGGGACAAGGGGCCACATAGAAGCCTGGTCTTTCCTTGGGACCCTGATCCTCCATAGTCTGGACTCAATGTCCCAGTCTAGCCTTATCATACAAACAGGTACTTTCTCAGGTCCATGACCCTCAGGCCTTGGCATGGACATTCCCTCCCCTCAGTCCATTGCTGTCTCTGATTCTGCTAATCCTCATCCAGAAAACCTTCTCTGAATACAGTGACCTAGCCACTTTCCCCTACCCAGGCTCCTCTATGCCCCTGGAAGCAGGTACCAGGATGACAGATGGGCTCTCAGAGAGCCCCGCCCAGCCCAACTAAGGGTGCTCTGCTAGATAATTATCTGCATACCCACGGGAAGAGGAATAACGCTGTGGTGCCCAATGCCAACCTCAGTGCCTGCCCATTCCCAAGATGCCCATGTGGAACAGGGTCATGGGATCTTACACTGCAGTGCTAGTCGGTGGAACTGGCTCAAGGAACTCAAGTCGCCTGGCCTGAAGGAACTCCGGGGTGCTGGACGCTAACTCTGGACTTCCTGCAGAGAAAGGGCAGAGTTACAAGGGGCTTAGGCCTAACCATCTCACACAACCCTGAAGGCCTACAGCCCCCTTGTCCTGTTCACTGAGGACCCTATCTAGCTCCGGCCAGCCAGGCAAGGGGTACCTCAAAGTCTCCCTGTACCAATACTATCTGTGCTGAGAAACACAACCCAGGTAAGGCACTTCCCCAAGACCAGTGACTGAACACAACTGTCACTTATCCACTCACCCCTGCACTGGGCCCCTACCTGCCCTCCCAGTTGTGTCCATATCCAGTTGTGAAGATCCTTTTGGCTCCTTGGCCTCAGCAGCCTCCCAGGATCCATCTGCTTCTATCACTTTTGTGTCTCTCCCAGGCTCTTCTGCTCTCGTAGATCTTTGTGCTCCTGCTGCCTCCTTCACTTCACTTAGGTCCAAGATTTCTTGCACTGTTTTCTCTACCTCCTTATCAACTCCATCCTGTAAGGGCTCTAGTCCATCTTCTCCAGAGATACTATTGCCGGTGTTCGGGAATTCCATAGCAAGGGCATCAACCTCCTCTGCCTTTCCTGCCAGAAGTTGGGCTGGTTTCCCAGGGCCGGAATAAAGGGGAGAGAATATAGGGCAGAAGCAGTAGCTCAAAGCTGTATCTCTGGAAAGGATGGAGCAGTAAAACCCAACGTAGCCCATCAAGCAGAGAAGGCCAGAGGCAGCCCCAGGGAACTGGTTGGAGGGACACATGGATCTGGGGAGGGAAAACCACCAATGTCAACTCTTGCCGGAGCTTTGCTTGGCTGCCCCATATACTCACTGTTGTTCTGCAGCCCAGGCCTACGGCTCCGTGTCCTGCTACTGACAATCCTCTCAGTAGAGACCGGGGGGCAGGATAGGGAGTGGTGCACACTGGGGGAATGGCCAGTTAAAGGCTGGGAGAAGGGCTGGGTGTCCTCTAACACAGTGTCCGGTGATAGGGTGGCAACAGGGCTTCTGAGGCTGTCACCTGGAGATCAAGAGCCAGATGGCACTCAGTGTACTCCAGCTCCACCTGCTGCCACCCAGTCACCAGGGCCTGGCCATAAATGTAAACCCCTTAAGTCTGCCCCAAGTAGCCTTCAGAGAGAGTACTTCAGAGTACTATAAGCCTTATCTCCCTAATACAGCTCTCCTTACTTACCTTCCTGCTCCTTAGCCTGGCTTTCCCAGGCTCTACTGCTTGTCCCACCCAAACTGTTCATCCATGCCTCCACTCTCTATTTCTCACTCTGCTCCCTCTGTCTGGAACCCTCCTCTTACCCTGGTGAACTTGTCTTCTGGAATCAGGTTTCCAGGCATCTTGACTGGCCCACTGATCCTGAAACATGGCCCCTTTCCACCTCCCAACAAGCTCCAGAACACCTTTCCTACCCAGAGCCATGTAGCTCCTCAAGGATATGGGGTCCTGGAAGACCCTGAGGGACTAAGACTAGGTTACACTAAGACAAGGGCATGTTATAGAAAGAAAGCAGAAACTCCTGCCCTGGCTGGACAGCTGGGTTGGTTAGAGTGTCATCATCCCAACATGCAAAGGTTGCTAGTTCAATCCCTGGTCAGGGCAGATACAGAAAGAGATCAATGTTTCTGTCTTTCTCTCCCTCTCTCTCCCTCAATAAGTTGAAAAAAAGAAAGTAGAAACTCTTAATAGACCTACTGACCAGGTTTGCTCACTGTCGTTGACCCAATGAAAAGGGGAGCAACCCTGGACTCAGCAGTACCTCTTATCAGTCTGGGGGGGGGGGGCTTCCCCTATAGGCCAGAAGAGGGAAATCTCAACCTTACCTGGAAGAGCCAAGGCCACAGAATCTTGCATATCCTTCAAAAATGCACCCACATCGACAGGTCGGCGTGGAGGAGGTCTACGGGCCAAACCAGGCCTCTGCACTGATTGTGGCAGGAAAGGTGTGGCAAAGGTCAGGTTGAGGGAGCTGGTGGGAGAGAGGGGGCACAAAGGAAAGTCAGCTACCTGAGACCTAGCTCCCCCCCTCGTTACTCCATCTTCCCTGCTGAGCTCATCTTTGAGAACACAACTCCCATGTTGTGAGGCTAAAAATGGCTGGAATCAATACGGCCAGAATCCATTCTAGTCATCACCTTTCCCCCAAAGCCTCTCCTCCACCAACCCCCAGAGCAGGCAACAGCACCTGGTGAAAGAGGTGGCTCTAGCATTCCCTTGAGGCTCTGTAAAAGGACCTAAAAAGAAAAAACCATAAGTTACCCAGGCTCCTGATAGCCCTCTCTCCAGCCTTTTAAGCCTCTACAGAGGACAGGAGAGAGAAGGTAACCATAGGAGTTAGCCAGGGCCTCACCCTGGGAGAGAAGCAGCTCCTGGTCCATTCCTTGCTGAAACGCTGACAACCTCAGCCTCTGCTTCCTCTTGCCAGAAGCCAGCAGACTTGGAGCCAGGCTTGTGGGGGGTTTGAGCTCAGGAAGTTGCAGCTCCAGGCTATAAGAATGGAGCTAATCTCAGACAGACCAGAAGCTCAAATGGGGCTTTTAGGACTGCCAGGAGTCTTCCTGATCAGAGCTGCCTAATAGCCTAGACCCAAGCAGGAGAATTCACTGTGCACCTGCCCTGACTGCTTTCCTGGCTGGGGGACTGGACCACTTGCGGCGCTGGCACTGGCTTCACCACTGGCTCTGGCATGACCATGGAAGATTCCGGCGCTGTAGAAAATAACAAGAGGATGGGACTGGCAAGGCAGGCTGCCCTAAATAAGGGATACCACCGGACTAGTGCCCAACTCTGACCAGCAGACCAATGCTCACTTACCAGTCTGTAGGATGTTCTCAAGCAGAGTCCGGGGAGTCTGTTCCTTCAGATATCCACTGGTTTTGATGTGGGCCAATCTGCCAGAAGACTTTAGGCAAAAGCACCAAATAGTCTGTTCCTCTGCCTTGAGATTCCCTCAAAGTGGGCTCCAGAGCAGAGCCCTATAGTGGTCAGTGGGTTGGGCACTTACCCTCCTTCTGTAGGAATGCCGCCTGGCAGTTGTCTTTGTTTGGCTCCTCAGCATCATAGAGAAAGGTGTTTCAAGCAGGGTTCTCTGGGCACTGAATAAAGACCAGCAGCTCTGAGAATTATGTAGGGCGGGGGAAACTTGAAGATGCAGAGACATGCCTTCATCAGGGATCTTGGCTGAAGACTTTTTCCCTCAGAGCCAGGACCCAGAAACAATTGGTCTTTCCTATAGCCCATTCCCAGCTCTATGTCACTAGGGCTGTGGATGAAAGGGAGCCCAAGGGGTATAGAAAGAGAGAAAATATGATGAACCAGGATCTGGCTGGGTAGCTCAGTTGGCTGGAGTGGCATCCTGATACACCAAGGTCGCAGGATCGATCCCTGATCCAGGCACACACACACACAAAAGAAAAGTAATAATGTGATGATGATGATGATGTCCTAGTCAGAGAGAGGGACTGAGGAAGGCTTCACAGAGGTGACTCTGGCAAAATTAGAGGTTATCCACACTGACAAGAGGAGTAATTGGAAGAGTATCCATTCCAGTCATTAAATAATAATCAAAAAAAGATATTTAAGTATTTTAAAGTCTGACAGCAATCTCCATATGGATCATTCTAGCTCTAGCCTCTCTAGTCCAATCCCTCCCAAATTCCAGAACCACATAAATGCTCCCACCTCATCAATATAGGTGTAAAACCTGTAATGAATGGCTTTCTATTGCCTGTAAAGGAACTGCACTGCCCCAGTCTGGCAGATGCCAGCTACCTCACCCTCTGCCCCGTGAGCTCACCACAGCCTTCACCCGCTGACACTCCCACCAAGTCAGGATAAATTCCTGTTCCCTAGCAAAGAACCCTGCCAATTCCTGCCTCCCGACTTCTGCCCAGGCTGTGCTCTCCAGCTCCCTTCCCATCTTCCAGCTGGGAGCTACAAGGGCAGTTAAGGCTGAATATGCAGGGAAAGGAGGGGCCGCTTGCAGATATCTCGACACACTCTGGGCGGGTTTGGGAGAAAGTGGCCAAGAGAACAGGGCAGAAGGCCGGATTCTGAGTGCCCATCCTTCACTTCCAGAGGCAGACCACCTAAAATTCAGGCATAGTTGAACTCTGAGGTGCCGAGACCTGGCAGCACAAACAGCTGACTCGAACCCAGATAAGGGCGTGGCGCCAGTCATCAGAGTCTTGAGTTCTCCAAGCCAGGTCAGCACTGGATCCCATCGAGACTCCACCCCCCAGGCCGTCCCGTGCTCGGGCAGTGCCCGCACATACCCAGCGCGAGTACTTTGGCGTCGCCGCGGGGTGCGCGAGTCCTCTGTATCCAGCACGCGCCGCAGCAGCGTACGCGTCGTAGGCTCATTGTCAGAGATGTAGCTGTCCGCCATCGCCTCTCAAATGATGAGGTCGCCGCGGCTGCCGCCTTCCCGCCGCCGCATTTAAGCGTACTCTCGCGAAGCTGTCGCAGGGCTCCACGGGAATTGCAGTTCTAGCCCTACAGCCCATTGGCGCGGGACCTGTACAATGGTGGCTGAAAACTCTGAATTTGAAGGTATTTTTTTTTTTACCTGGGAGTAAGACTTGCCAAATGTGTGTAACCATAGAAAGCTTGGTTTCCTCATCTGTAAATTGACGGTAAAGACCCATCTAACCTGACCTGTGGTGGCTCAGTGAAAAATGTATCGACCAGGAATGCTGAGGTCGCCAGTTGGAAACCCCTGGCCTGCCTGTTTAAGGCACATACGAGATGCCTCCTGCTACAACCCCTTTTCCCTTCCTCCCTCCCTCCCTCCCTCCCTCCTTCCCTCTCTCTCTCTCTCTCTCTCTCTCTCTCTCTCCCCCCCCCCTCTCTAAAATCAATCAATAAAAAATATATTTTTTAGAAAGGGACCCATCTAATAACAGGATTGTAACGATTCAATGAGGTAATGTCTAACTCAGGATTTGACACATTAAAAACAGGCCATTAATAAATGGTGGTCACTATTATTAAAATATCTCTTATTCTCATCTCCTCTGAAAGTGAGGAGACACATGGGGGAGGAAAAAATAATATCCTATATGTGATTTTTGTCAGATTTTAAATTATATATATATATATACACACACACACCATATATACTTTATTGATTTTAGAGAGAGGAAGTGAGAGAGTGAGAGACAGGAACATCAATCTATTCCTGTAAGTGCCCTGACTGGAGATTGAACCCTGGCAACCTCTGTGCTTAGGGACAATGCTCTAACCAACCAAGCTATCTTGCCAGGGCTGGTCAGATTTATATATGTAAAGACCACTCTGTAGGCTCATTGACTATCAAGACACCAGTTTGCAGGCTCTGAAGCTAGCAGGCCCAGAGATGTTATGATCTCCAAATGTAAAATTCTGAGATAATTACAGCTCTCAAAAGTTCTGTTGGCCTTGGCCAGGTAGCCCAGTTGATTAGTGTGCTGTCTCCATATGCCAAGGTTGCAGTTTCCATCCCCAGTCAGGGCACATACAAAAATCAACCAATAAGCCTGACCTGTGTTGGCACATTGGATAAAGTGTTGACCTGGAACTCTGAGGTCACAGGTTCAAAATCCTGGGCTTGCCAAACGGGAGTTGATGCTTCCTACTCTCCCACCACACTCTACTCCCTCTCCTCTCTAAAATAAATAAATAAAATCTAAAAAAAAAAAAAAAAAATCAGCCAAATTAATGCATGAAAAAATGGAAGAACAAATTGATGTTTCTTTCTCTCTTCCCTAAAATCAAATTAAAAAGTATTTTTTTGAGCGGGGGAGGGAAAGAGAGGCAAACATCAACTCATTCCACTTAGTTGTGCTCCCATTGATTGTTTCTTTTCTTTTTTCTTTCTTTCTTTTTTATTTTTAGCAAGAGGGACACAGGAACAGACAGGAAGGGAGAGAGATGAGAAGCATTAATTCTTCGTTGCAGCACCTTAGTTGTTCATTGATTGCTTTCTCATGTACCTTGACAGGAGGGCTCTGGCCAAGCCAGTGACCCATTGCTCCAGCCAGCGACCTTGGGCTCAAGCCTGCAACCTTGGGCTTCAAGCCAGCGACCTTTGGGCTCAAGCCAGTGACCATCAGTTCATGTCTGTGATCCCATGCTCAAGCCAGTGACCCTGTGCTCAAACCAGTAACCTTGGGGTTTTGAACCTGGGTTCTCTGCATCCCAGGCTGACGTTCTATCCACTGCACCACCACCTGCTCAGGCCCATTAATTGCTTCTCATATGTTTCCTGACCAGGACTCAAACCTGCAACATCGAGATCAAGCTGGTGACCCTGGGATTGAACAGGAGACCTCTATTCACTGCGCCACTGACCAGGACTGAAAGATTTTTCTAAAAAAATTTTAAAAAAAGGTTCTGCCTGACCACCTGATGGCACAGTGGATAGAGCATTGGCCTTGGACACAGAGGAACCAGATTCAAAACCCCGAGGTTGGCCCTGGCCGGTTGGCTCAGCGGTAGAGCGTCGGCCTGGCGTGCGGGGGACCCGGGTTCGATTCCCAGCCAGGGCACATAGGAGAAGCGCCCATTTGCTTCTCCACCCCCCCCTCCTTCCTCTCTGTCTCTCCCCCCCCCCCCCCCCGCAGCCAAGGCTCCATTGGAGCAAAGATGGCCTGGGCGCTGGGGCTGGCTCCTTGGCCTCTGCCCCAGGCGCTAGAGTGGCTCTGGTCGCGAAGAGCGACGCCCGGAGGGGCAGAGCATCGCCCCCTGGTGGGCGTGCCAGGTGGATCCCGGTCGGGTGCATGCGGGAGTCTGTCTGACTGTCTCTCCCCGTTTCCAGCTTCAGAAAAAACAAACAAACAAAAAAAAAACCCCGAGGTCGCCGACTTGAGTGCAGGCTCACCAGCTTGAGTGTGGTGTCACCAGTTTGAGCATGGGATCATAGACATAACCCTATGGTTGCTGACTTGAGCCCAAAGGTCACTAGCTTGAAGCCCAAGATCAATGGTTGAGTCCAAGATCTCTGGCTTGAGCAAGGGGTCACTCACTCTGCTAGAGCCCCCCAGTCAAGGCACATATGAGAAAGCAATCAATGAACAACTAAAGTGCCGCAACAAAGAATTGATGCTTCTCATCTGTCTCCCTTTCTGTCTGTGTGTCTCTCTTAAAAAAAATAATAATAAAAAAATAAAAAAGTTCTGTTATGACTGGAGACTCTATTACCATGTTTTTCACCAATGACAGTGCTGTCCCCACCTTCTTAAATTTTCATGGGAGCTGATGTGGAACTTGAGTTCTGAGTTGCCTATGTCATTCTCCTTTTTGCTCTTCAACTGGGTATAAAGTATCAATTACTTGAACAGGTATGGGCATACCTGTGCCTGTGTTAAAAAAAAAAAAAAGGCCCTGGTCGGTTAGTTCAGTTCATTAAGAGCATCATCTGGAAACAGCAAGGTTGCAGCTTCAATCCCTGATCAAGGTACACACAGGAAGCAACCAAAGAATGCATGACTAAGTGGAACAACAGAAAATGAATGCTTCCCTTCTCCCTCCCCTCTCTCCCTTCCTCTCTCTCTCTAAAAATCAATAAAAATTGCCTGACCAGGCGGTGGCGCAGTTGATAGAGCGTTGGACTGGGATGCAGAGGACCCAGGTTCGAGACCCCAAGGTCGCCAGCTTGAGTGCGGGCTCATCTCCTTTGAGGAAAAGCCCACCAGCTTGAACCCAAGGTTGCTGGCTCCAGCAAGGGGTTACTCGGTCTGCTGAAGGCCCGCAGTCAAGGCACATATGAGAAAGCAATCAATGAACAACTAAGGTGTTGCAACGCGCAATGAAAAACTAATGATTGATGCTTCTCATCTCTCTGTTCCTGTCTGTCTGTCCCTGTCTATCCCTCTCTCTGACTTACTCTCTGTCTCTGTAAATAAATAAATAAATAAATAAATATTTTTAAAAAATCAATAAAAATTAAGCCTTAGCCATATAGCTTGGTTGGTTGGAACATTGTCCCAGAGTGTGGAGGTTGCCAGTTTGATTCCCCGGTCAGGGCACATAAAGGAGCGGCCCTATGTTCTTGTCTCTATCTCTCTCTCTCCCTGCTCTCTCAAAATACATATATACATACATAAAAAAGAAAACAAAGGGTTCTGGCCAGTTGGCTCAATGGATAAAGTGGTGGCCTGCTGTATGGATATCCCAGGTTCAATTCCCAGTTAGGGCACCCAAGAGAAGCAACTATCTGCTTCTCTGTTCCTCCCTCTCCCATTTCTCTCCTTCTTCCCTTCCCACAGCCAGTGGATTGATTGATTCCAGTGTTGGCCCAGGGCACTGAGGATAGCTTGGTTGATTCAAGTATCAGCCTAAACAAAGGATCCCAGTCAGGACAAATGTGGGAGTTTATCTCCCCTCCTCTCACTTAATAATAATAAAGCAAAATATATATTTTTTTTATTTATTGGCTTTAGAGAGAGGAGAGAGAGAAAGAAAGGTGAAGAGAGGAGCAAGAAGAATCAACTCACAGTTGTCATTTCTCATATGTGCCTTGACTGGGCAAATGCCCAGGGTTTTGAACCTGTGACCTCAGCAGTTCTCATCCATGCATCACCAGAGATCAGGCAATGTTGCTTTTTTTTTTCTTGTATTTTTCCGAAGCTGGAAATGGGGAGGCAGTCAGACAGACTCCCGCATGCGCCCGACCAGGATCCACCCGGCACGCCCACCAGGGGGCGATGTTCTCTCCATCTTGGGGTGTCGCCTGAGGCAGAGGCCACAGAGCCATCCTCAGTGCCTGGGCAAACTTTGCTCCAATGGAACCTCAGCTGCGGGAGAGGAAGAGAGAGAGAGGAAGGAGAGGGGGAGGGGAGGAGAAGCAGATGGGTGCCTCTCCTGTGTGCCCTGGACGGGAATTGAACCCGGGACTCCCGCACGCCAGGTCGACGCTCTACCACTGAGCCAACCGGCCAGGGCCTAACGTTGCTTTTCAAAACAAGAGAACTGCACAGTAAAAACATATCAGGCCTGACCTGTGGTGGCGCAGTGGATAAAGAGTCGACCTGGAAATGCTGAGGTCGCCGGTTCAAAACCCTGGGCTTGCCTGGTCAAGGCACATATGGGAGTTGATGCTTCCAGCTCCTCCCCCCTGTCTCTCTCTCTGTCTCTCCCTCTCCTCTCTAAAATGAATAAATAAAAAAATAATAAATAAAATGAATAAATAAAAATAAATAAAGTTAAAAAAACCATATCAGTATTTTTAAAATTTGATTTCTTAAGACTTGATTCATTTTAGAGAAGAGAGAGAGAAGGAGGACAGAGAGAAAGAAAGAGAGAGAAGGGGGGAGCAGGAAGCATCAACTTCAATATGTGCCTTGACTGGGCAAGCCCAGGGCTTCAAACTGGCAGCCTTAGAATTCCAGGTCGATGCTTTACTCACTGCTCCACCACACATCAGGCCATATCAATATTTCTTTTCTTTCTTTTTTTTTTTTACAGAGACAGAGAGAGTCAGAGAGAGGGATAGATAGGGACAGACAGGAACGGAGAGAGATGAGAAGCATCAATTATCGGTTTTTCGTTGTGAGACCTTAGTTGTTCATTGATTGCTTTCTCATATGTGCCTTGACTGCGGACCTTCAGCAGACCGAGTAACCCCTTGCTTGAGCCAGCGAGCTTGGGTCCAAGCTGGTGAGCTTTTGCCCAAACCAGATGAACCTGCGCTCAAACTGGCGACCTCGGGGGTCCCGAACCTGGGTCCTTCGCATCCCAGTCCAACCCTCTATGCACTGAGCCACTGCCTGGTCAGGCTCAATATTTTTTGTCATTTAGATTTGACCTCTGTGTTATCTCACTGAATTTGCTAGCCTTTTGCAGTCACATTTCCATGGTCATCATGAATCACTTAAGGGTAATATTTACTTCTTTTTATTTATTTATTATAAAGGCTTGAAGTGGATAATATAGAAAAAATACAAAGATCTTTTCAAAATGGTTTGAGACATGAACTTACTTTATCATGATATTATTCTGTGTATTTACATAATTGATTAAACTTCATATTTACTACTTGTTTATTTTTTAAAATTTATTTATTGATTTTAGAGAGAGAAGAAAGGAGAGAGATAGAAACTTAGATCTGTTTCTGCATGTGCCCTGAACAGGGATCAAACCTGCAACCTCTGCATATGGGGACAATGCTCCAACCAACCAAGACATCCAGCCAGGGTAATTTCTACTTGTTTAAAAGAAAAACAGCCTGATTGGTGGTGGCGCAGTGGATCAAGCATTGACCTGGAACGCTGAGGTCGCTGGTTCAAAACCCTGGGCTTGCCTGGTCAAGGCACATATGAGAGTTGATGCTTCCTGCTCCTCCCCCTCTTCTCTCTCTCTCTCTCATCTCTAAAATGAATAAATAAAAATAATTAAAAAAAATAAAAAAAGAAATAAAAAAAAAACACACGCCTGACCCATGGTGGTGCAGTGGATAAAGCGTCAACCTGGAATGCTGAGGACGCCAGTTTGAAACCCTGGGCTTGCCTGATCAAGGCACATATGGGAGTTGATGCTTCCTGTTCCTCCCCCCTTCTTTCTCTCTCTACTCTCTCTAAAATAAAAAATGAATAAATAAAATCTTAAAAAAAAACAAACACTAAATTTATGAAGTGAGGGAAGGAGTGAGAGATTGGCAAGGGATAGACCATGGGAGGCTCTGCAGGCTCTGGAAAGGAGTTTGGACATTATTCTAAATGCAATAGGCCACTGGAGGGATTTAAGCAGAGGTATTATGTAATCACATTTTCTTTGGCAGCTACTTGAAGAACAAGAATGTAGAGGAGGCAGGATTGGAAGTAGGGAGACATATGACAGGTTCTTGCCTTTCTTTAATTTTATTTTATTTTATTTATTCATTTTTAGAGAGGAGAGAGAGAGACAGAGAGAGGAGAGAGAGAGACAGAGAGAGAGAAGGGGGGAGGAACAGGAAGCATCAACTCCCATATGTGCCTTGACCAGGCAAGCCCAGGGTTTTGAACCGGCAACCTCAGCATTTCCAGGTCGACGTTTTATCCACTGCGCCACCACAGGTCAGGCTCTTGCCTTTCTTTAGAGGTGACAAGATAAAGGCTGGGCAGGGCAGTGGGGAGAAAGTCTTGCATTCCAGATATGTTTGGGTTTGTTTTATGTTTTTTTTTGTTTTTGTTTTTTGTATTTTTCCGAAGTCAGAAGCTGAGAGGCAGTTCGACAGACTCCTGCATGTGCCCGCCTGGGATCCACTTGGCATGCCCACCAAGGGGTACTGCTCTGTTGCTGCTGGCACCATTCTAGTGCCTGAGGTGGAGGCCATGGAGCCTTCTTCAGTGCTTGGGCCAGCTTTGCTTCAGAGGAGACTTGGCTGCGGGAGAGGAAGAAAGAGACAGAGGAAGGAGAGCGGGAAGGATGGAGAAGCAGATGGGTGCTTCTCCTGTGTGCTCTGACCAGGAATTGAACCCAGGACTTCCACACGCCAGGCCGATGCTGTACCACTGAGCTAACAGGCCAGGGCCTGGGCCAGATTTTTTTTTTTTTTCCAGAGAGAGGGATAGACAGGGACAGACAGACAGGAATGGAGAGAGATGAGAAGCATCAATCATTAGTTTTTCATTGCGCGTTGCAACACCTTAGTTGTTCATTGATTGCTTTCTCATATGTGCCTTGACCATGGGTCTTCAGCAGACCGAGTAACCCCCTGCTGAAGCCAGCGACCTTGGGTTTAAGGTGGTGGGCTTTTGCTCAAACCAGATGAGCCCGCGCTCAAGCTGGCAACCTCTGGGTCTCGAACTTGGGTCCTCTGCATCCCAGTCCGACGCTCTATCCACTGCGCCACTGCCTGGTTAGGCCCTTCCTTCCTTCTTTTGTTCCTTCCTTTTCTCTCTCTCTCTCCTCTCACTAAAATCAACAAACAAAATCTTATTTATTTATTTATTTATTTTGTATTTTTCTGAAGCTGAAAACAGGGAGAGACAGTCAGACAGACTCCCGCATGCGCCCGACCGGGATCCACCCAGCACGCCCACCAGGGGTGACGCTTTGCCGCAACCAGAGCCACTCTAGCGCCTGGGGCAGAGGCCAAGGAGCCATCCCCAGCGCCCGGGCCATCTTTGCTCCAATGGAGCCTTGGCTGCGGGAAGAGAGAGACAGAGAGGAAGGAGGTGGGGGGGGGGGGGTGAAGAAGCAAATGGGCGCTTCTCCTATGTGCCCTGGCCGGGAATCAAACCCGGGTCCCCCACACGCCAGGCTGACGCTCTACCGCTGAGCCAACCAGCCAGGGCCAACAAACAAAATCTTTTAAAGATATATGGGTCCCTTTTTATAATAAATAACAATAAACAAAAAATAAAAGCAGTTATGAGTTGATACTTCTCTCCCCTTCCCCCTCTTCTTTCCCTGTAAAATCAGTAAGTAAAATCTTAAAAAAAAAAAAAAAAAGTTAACTTGGAACGTTGTTGCTTTATTTTGCAAGCTTTTAAAGGCCCAGTCTAGCCCTGATGGTGTAGCTCAGTTAGAGCATCATATATATACTCCAAGGTTGCAACTATGTGTCCCATGAGGACACATACAAGAATCAAGCAAAGAATGCATAAATAAATTGAACAACAAATCAATGTTTCTCTTTCTGCCTCTTCCCCTCTCTCTAAAATCAATCAATAATTTTTTTAAAATTCCCAGTCTAACTTTTACATCAAATCATTACAAATAATACAAACCAGGTTTTAATTTTATACCCGTGGTCTGGAGTCAGGAGAGAAAAAAACTAGGAGAAAGAGTCAGGAGAAAGATGAAGAGTAAGTAGGAGGACAAAGGGAGAACTCAGCAAAAAGAGCTACCTTGCAGGTAATTTCCCTGGATGACTGACTGCCTGGCCTTCCCTCTGCTTTTTCAGTTTCTCTTGTCCTTTAGAACATTTTCCCCATAGAAGTCAAGGGAGAAGGGAAGTATCTTGTTACAATACAAATCCTGTCAGTCCTCATGTTTAACAGCTCTCAATTGCCTGCAGAATAAAATCCCAAATCTTTTATTTTTTTTCTTGTGGGAGAGACAGAGTCAGATAGAGGGACAGATAGGGACAGACAGGAAGGGAGAGAGATGAGAAACTTCAATTCTTCATTGCGGTTCCTCATTGATTGATTTCTCTCTCAATATGTGCCTTGAGGGGAGCGGGCCTGCAGCTGACCGAGTGACCCCAGTCCGACACTTTATCCACTGCGCCACCGCCTGGTCAGGCCCAAATCTTTTAACTATGGCTCAGGTTGGTATGTTTCCGTGGCTTCTGCTGCCCCGGCCACCTCCTTCTAAGAGGTTTAGAGTGGAGCCTTGGGCCAGACCTATCTCTACTCCTCCCCACCCAACCGGTTTTTTTTCTTTTTAGGTTTTTTTATTTATTCATTTTTAGAGAGAGAAAGGGAGAGAGAAGGGGGGGAGGAGCAGGAAGCATCAACTCCCATATGTGCCTTGACCAGGCAAGCCCAGGGTTTCCAATCGGCAACCTCAGCGTTCCAGGTTGATGCTTTATCCACTGCACCACCACAGGTAGGCACCCCGCCCAACCTTTTTTTGTTTTTTTCCTGCCGAACCTTTTATTCGCTTTTTTCTTCCTGGGCCTCTACTTCCCATTTTTTCCTCTGTCCAGTTCATTCCTGTGGAGCTTTTATTTCTGTGATTAGAAATTCATTAGCGTGCATTCACATCTATTATCCAAATGTAGGGCCCTCATCCCTCTAGGTAGTTGAGACGGTAGGTCTGTCAAGGTTCCCAACTCCCTGCACTGTGCCCCTCTCACAGTAGGTGCCTATTGATTACTATGTTTCGACTAATAGTAAGTCAACGCAAGCAACGGCTGAGTTGGGGGATAATCCCCAAAGAAGAAAAAAAATCATCCTAAGGTCTTTAGGGGCTCCCCACCTTACTCCCACAGGAATGCCGCTGCTAGCAGCAAGCGATACCACCTCGCCCAAATCCTGGTTCTCAGTAACCCGACCTCTCCCTTAGGCGGCGCTCCAGGCCGCAGCCTCTGTGTTCAGCGCCAGGCATTACGGGACTTGTAGTTTCCATGGACATGTGCCCAAGGCGCTTGCGCATCGCAGGAGCGCGCGCCCTCCGATACCCAAGAGGATTTCGGGTCTTTTAAAAGAGTGGTCCAGGCTACAGCGCTCCAATCCAATACAGTACGCCTCTTTAGTCCACCCGGATGAGCCAGGTCGGGGAAAGAATCTGCTCTGCATGGGCCGTGGCGGTGCCTTGCAAAGCGGCCAGAATAAGCACGCCCCCGCTCCGGAAGTGAGCGGCCTCTGGCGCGGTGCATTGTGGGGGGCGTAGTCCTCCTTCCTAGGCGGTCCTGTGCGGCGTCCCCGGGGCCGACTCCCGAGCGCAGGCGGGCGGCCTGGCGGGCGGCGCAGCACGGGCCAGCGAAAAGCGTATTCTGGGCACGGGGCGCCGGGCCAGCCGGTGCCGAGCAGCAGTAGTGGGAAGCCGCCTAAGGCCTCGCGCGGCGCCGCCCGTCGAGGGGCGGGCGGCGGCGGCAGACGACCGGGCCGTCGAAGGGCTCAGGAGGTCGGTGGGCCGGGCCGCGCGGCGCAGCCATGCCTGGCTTTACGTGCTGCGTGCCGGGCTGCTACAACAACTCACATCGGGACAAGGCGCTGCACTTCTACACGTTTCCCAAGGACGCTGAGCTGCGGCGCCTCTGGCTCAAGAACGTGTCTCGTGCTGGCGTCAGTGGTTGCTTCTCCACCTTCCAACCCACCACAGGTCACCGTCTCTGCAGCGTCCACTTCCAGGGCGGCCGCAAGACCTACACTGTGCGCGTCCCCACCATCTTTCCGCTGCG
The DNA here is from genome assembly GCF_036850995.1 of Saccopteryx leptura. Taxonomy (NCBI): domain Eukaryota; kingdom Metazoa; phylum Chordata; class Mammalia; order Chiroptera; family Emballonuridae; genus Saccopteryx; species Saccopteryx leptura. The sequence continues at coordinate 18,237,528 of NC_089511.1, forward strand.
CGGCGTTAATGAGCGCAAAGTAGCACGCAGACCTGCGGGGGCCGCGGCCGCCCGCCGCAGGCAGCAGCAGCAGCAACAACAACAGCAGCAGCAACAGCCGCAGCCGCCGCCGCCGTCAGCTTCCACCGCCCAGACGGCCCAGTTGCAGTCGAACCTGGTGTCTGCCTCTGCGGCTGTGCTCCTCACCCTTCAGGCCGCTGTAGACGGCAGCCAGGCTCCTGGATCCGTGCCACCCGCGCCCACTCCTCCCACCGGAGAAGACGTGAAGCCCATCGATCTGACGGTGCAAGTGGAATTCGCGACCGCAGAGGGTGCAGCCGCCGCAGCTGCCGCTTCGGAGCTAGAGGCGGCCACCGCAGGGCTGGAGGCCGCCGAGTGCCCTATGGGTCCCCAATTGGTGGTAGTGGGAGAAGAGGGCTTCCCTGATACTGGCTCCGACCACTCGTACTCGTTGTCGTCAGGCACCACGGAGGAGGAGCTCCTGCGCAAGCTGAACGAGCAGCGGGACATCCTGGCGCTGATGGAGGTGAAGATGAAGGAGATGAAGGGCAGCATCCGCCACCTACGTCTCACCGAGGCCAAGCTGCGCGAAGAGCTCCGCGAAAAGGATCGGCTGCTGGCCATGGCTGTCATCCGCAAGAAGCACGGAATGTGAACGGATCTCCCTGTGGCTTTTTGGACTCCCCGGCCTCTGCCAGACTAGGAGGCCTGCAGGCCGACGTTGCGAACTCCCTTATACTCTTGGGACACTGGTTAACTGTACTGAGGCTTAGGGCAGCTGGACTGATTGATGCTGGTGACCTGGCAGTCTTGTTTCCTCCTGAAGTCTGGGACCTCGGACTGTGCACTGGTGACACCAGCAATTATGACTGTCTTCCCCCTCTCCCTTAACCCCTGTTTATGTTGTGGGTTCTAGTTAAGCAGAGGCTTAGGAACCACTGAACTTGAAACTTACCCCTTAGGGATGCAGATGGGATGCCCAAGGACTATGGGTTGGGGAAGACAACACCTTGAGGTTGGCCAGCAATCAGAGACAACTCTTCTGTGTGTAAGTGATAAGGGAGCCAAGTGACATCAGTTCTCCTTTTTGTGCTTTTCTTTCCCAGATGCAGCCTGTGATTCTGATGGGGACTGGCAGATCTGTGCCTATGCCTCCTAAGACCTCCCTCCCCAGGAGGCCTACAAGGGGATCTAGGTGACATGCTGATGAAGATCCAGCTTGCCAGGGACTTAGGTTTATCTTGTTATGTTTGCTACTGGTTACAAATTCTATTTTCTGTACAATTAGACTAAAGTTTTCACTGTGTTTGTTTGGCAAAATGAATTAAACAGAAAGTAAGGTTTTTATTTGGGTTTCGCCATTTCATTTTTATTTATTTTCACCATTTCATTTTTATAAGGACTTAGCTAAGTGGGCCTGAAACATGGGCCTACTGATAGGCCTCAGCCTTAGGTCTCAAGGACCAGACTGACCCTGGAAGCAGAGATTTCTCCATAAAGGAGTCCTAAGCACATGGACCTGGCCTCTTAACCCCTCACAGATATCCTGGCTCAGCTCTTGCCATTTTGGAAACTGCACCAAATGGTCCCAGTTTCTCCATGAATTAGCAACCTGTGTCCTTTGAGTAGGGAGAAGGAACAACTGAGAAGTAAACTAAATTGTGACAACCTACCTTTTTGAGGGTTTTGAATTTCTCATGATCTTTCAGCTAGGGTTGAATTTTACTCACCATTATAGCCCTTAGGCCCAGTACAGTGTCTGACAAACATGGGCATGCAATTACTCAAGTTAGCGAAGGCCACAGTTGGAACCAGCCTTGGCTCTTGCAGCTACAAGGCCTCTTATACAAATATCTTTGGCCTTGGTACTCTCAGTATGAAGGAGCTGGATACATAGAACACTTTAAGGAGTAGGAATTGGGATTCATAACTCCTTGACTAATTTTCTTGAATATTTCCATCTTTCTTAAGATTGGACTTTGTAGGAGTGATATGGCATTTTTATCTATAGCTCCAAGTTATTTTGCTCAAATCTAGTGAAGAGAAGCAAATGCTTTTTAAAGCTAGCCCTGTTTGCTATAAGTGTTGGGCACAAATGGACAATTCTTGGACTCCCTAAAACATTCCCTTATCTATTTATTACTTATGGAAAAAACCACTTGCTTGGAGACTTTCTTTGTGGCTGCAAACTGAAAGGACTGTAAAATGTTCCTCAGTCTCTGCTCTCGTCCTTGGCCTTTGGTGGGGAGGTGGAGTCAGGATAGACTGTGCAGGTGCTGGGTTGGAGAAGAGACTGGATCTCTTCCTTTCTAGAGTTCTAGCTAGTGGTAAGGTGGTGGAAGCACAGAAGTGCCCTTGCAGGCCAGCTGGGACTGAAGCCCTTTGCCTGTATCTATTGGGCCAGTTGCTCACATGTCCCCTATGTCCCCTCTCCTTCACTAGGAAGCAAGGGCTTATCCAAGCTCAGACCATGCTCTTTAGTGTATACTTTAGCTTCCGTTTGTTGAAGGAACTTAACACTTTCTGCTTTGGCTCATGTGAAACCTCTTAGCAGTACTCCCAGGAAAGTGTGAGGGCCCGGTTCTGGCCAGGACTTTGGTGTGTGAAGGGTATGTGTACACAACCTATCCAGTGTTTTGCTTCTTGTGGGGAGGACAGCTCAGCAAGGGGGTCCCAGATGCACCACAAGCAGGCCAATGTAGAGTTCTCACTGGCTGGGTAATAAGAGCATGAGACAGCCTGACCTGGGGTGGCGCAGTGGATAAAGCGTTGATCTGGAATGCTGAGGTCACTGGTTCAAAACCCTGGGCTTGCCTGGTCAAGGCACATATGGGAGTTGATGCTTCCTACTCCTCTCCCCCTTTCTCTCTCTTTCTCTCACTCTCTCTTCTTTCTAAAATGAATAAATAAATTTTAAAAAAAGAGCATGAGGCAAAGTAATACAGACCTGGGATGGATTTATTTATTTATTTATTTATTTATTTTACAGAGACAGAGTCAGAGAGAGGAATAGACAGGGACAGACAGGAATGGAGAGAGATGAGAAGTATCAATCATTAGTTTTTCATTGTGCGTTGCAACACCTTAGTTGTTCATTGATTGCTTTCTCATATGTGCCTTGACTGTGGGCCTTCAGCAGATCGAGTAACCCCTTGCTTGAGCCAGCGACCTTGGGCTCAAGCTGGTGAGCTTTTGCTCAAACCAGATGAGCCCACGCTCAAGCTGGCAACTTCGAGGTCTCGAACCTGGGTCCTCCGCATCCCAGTCCGACGCTCTATCCACTGCACCACCACCTGGTCAGGCCAGACCTGGGATTTAATAAGCTTGGCTTAGTCTTACCAGCCATCTCTAAAAGGACAGAGTGGGGTCCCTGAGGAGCAAAACTTCTGGAAAAACAAGAATACTGAAAGATACCTGGCCAGGAGGGAAAACATGGGCTGCCAGAAGCCTTGTAGCTATTTTCATTACCTGTGGCCCCGCGGGTTAGCTGTAGGGCATTTCTACCAACTGGCCTGACCTAGGGGCAGGCCTTAAATGTTTGCGTTGCCCAGGAAACAACTAAAATTTAAATCGCAGGGAAACTTTGGGTGAGCCAGGTACTTCTCTTTCCCCATTAGTAAAAATGAACCTCTTAGCTGGCCCGCTTGTTGCAAAAAAAATCTTAGGAGAATATTTTGGAGATTTCAAGAAATCCTGTCTCCAGCTGAGCCCCACTTGAGAAACATTTGAGTCTACAGCTCAAGGAAAGCCTTTCCTGCTGGAAACCAGCTTTAGGCCCGAATGGCGATCAGCAGGGCACACGAATGTGGGGACAGCATAAACTATGTATGGGTTCTGCCCCGTGCAGGTCTAAAGTACCTCTCCGAAGAGGCGGCCCGAACACCAAAAAGGAGGGAGGTTCGCGGGCGGAAATAGCCTAGGGGCCGGGGACGGGGCTAGGCCAGCTTGGGGCCAAGCTGGGATCCCACGGAGGCGGGGCCAATCCCAGACAGCTGCGCAGCCGGGGTGGGGCCGCACTGGCTCGGACCTGGTGACAACAGAACCCTAACCCTTGCCTGGCGCCAACCTCGGGTGTTCCAGAGGCTTCCGCTAGACCACAATTCTCAGGGGCTCACCCCGGCAGCCTCCCTTGCTGGCTTAGCCTCACCTTCCGCGCTGCGGCCGTGTCTGGGCCTTGGCGCACAGCACGCCGGGAACTGTAGTTTTACCCTGGAGCATCCATGCCAGAAAGGAGCGCGGGGAGACTGCGTTTCCCAGAGTGCAGCGGGGTGGAGAGGGAAGGCAGGGGGGAAGGGACAGTCGGTCGCAGTCCGCCCTGGGTTGCTGCCGCCGCCGCCGCTGCCGCCATCGTGCCAGCCCCTTGGGTGAGTGTCGGGGGTAGCGCGCCGGGGCGGGGGCTGGGACGCAGGAGCCGCTCTCCTAGCTGCCTGGAGCCTCCGCCGCGAGTCCCCAGGCGGCCCCTCCCCTACCCCCCTCCCTTAGGCGGCCCGAAGCCGCGCGGGACCGGGGCCATGTGTCGCGCGCGGCTCCGCCTCCCACCGGTTCTCTGAGGCGCGGCTAGGGGAAACACAGAGAGACACCCAGGCGTCTGTCCAGGCCGTACTGTGCACATGGCGGGTGCACCGAGCTGCGCTAGGATCGGGCCTTTTTCTCTTATCCAGACCATTCGGATGGGGCTCTCCGGGCCCCGCCCCGTCTGGCCTAGCCCGCTCTGCCTGAGTCCCGCAAGCTCTGGAGGCAGGCGGGTGGGTCGACCCCAGCCCACGTCCTGCTACCCGCCTGCGAAGGATCTGGGGATGGGCAAGCGCCCCCCGGCCCACTCCGGAGTCAGCATTGGGTAAGGGCTCCCGCCAGCCGCAGTCCGGGTTTGGGACTCTTATCCAGTTCCTAACTATAGCCTGGCTAGGATGAGGGTGAATGTTCCTCTGCTTGTCTGTTCTTTTGGGAGTGCACGAAGCCTTCCCCCTCTCTCAACTGTATGGAACTCGTGTAAGTTGTCCTGCGTGGAGGACAGGGTCAGGTAATCTGGGGCTGGAGGGGGATTCCACTTGGGACTTCACCCCGACCAGCCTTGGAGAATCTGGCCTGATGTGATGAGGCAGCTCCAGACTGGATGGCTCAGCCCACGCCCTTTTCTCTCAGTGAGGAGGCCCCAGCTGTGGTGGGTTGATCGGCCAAGGAAGTGAGGTTGAATGTGTGAACCTCCAACACATTCGACCTCCCAGGCGCAGCCTAATCCTCATGCCTGCTCCTCCCAGAACCATTTGCCCTCCCCCACAGGGGAGGATGATTTTGTAAGAATGGTGGTGATAAGATGGGATTCACTGGAGGGGGAGGTAGAATCCAGGCTTGAGATCCTTGAATCCAGTGCCAGACAGCAGGCTGGGCTTGAAGCAACATTGGGGGTCAAGCACATTTGGGCTGTGGAGCTCAGGTTCAGACTCTATGGGGTCCTTCTGAAGCCCTTTTAGCAGAACTAGAGCTGAAAGCTGCAGAAAGTCAGGCTTCCCTCGCTTGCTCACTTCCCAAGAGCTGGAGTGATCTGTGAACAGGCAGTAAATTGGGTGGGCCTTGGGAAATTGCCCTTAATGATGGCTCCAGCTACCCCTTTAAGTTTTGGGAGAAGTGAAGTATCTAGCCATAGAATAGTTCTCTTATAGGCTTCCTAAAAGCATTTCTCATTGAGTGATGATATAAGGGAACAGTCCAGAGAAGGCCATAGTCGTTTGGGAAGAGGCAGCTTGTCAAGTTTTGATTCCTTTGATCAGTATGATTTCTGAGCCACAGGGACTAAAAGAGCAGCTAAGCCTCTGCAGGCCTGGCCTCAGTAGCAAGCAGGTCTCTTAGAAGAGTTAAGTTAGGTCCATGGTGCAGAAACCCTCCACCTCTGGACTCCCCCCAGCCCACCCCCTTGAGTATTTACCCAAGAGATTTTTTTCCCCTGATCATTGGGCTTTAGCTTTGGAAGTTTTCCTTCAGTTCAATTGCTCTGTCTAGTCATTCTCCCTGGTTAGGGCAGGCAAAGATTAGAGTTCTTTCTGAACTCAATCCTTGTCCACATCCCAGCACGTGAGCACCTAGAAGTCAGGTTAATTCAACAAGCTCAGGAGAGGCATGATTTGCCAGTGGAGGTGGGCAACAAGGAAGGACTACCTATGCAACATGCGTAGGATCGGTGTGGTGGAATCTCTTAGCATTGGAAGCAGTTGTTTCATGAACCTCTCCAGATTGTCTGGATTAGTTCTTTCGAGGACACAGGTTTCAGGTGAGCTAGGCTTTTAAGGCTGTGGGTTAGTTTTGCACATTCCAAGGCCTTGGGTGGCTTGATCACAAGGGTTACATACACAGCAGTAGGAGGAATTCAGGTTTCTCTCTCGTTCAAGTCTTTTTAGAAGTTCCCTGTAACTGTGTCTGGAGTTGGCACACCCTTGCAAGGCATCCTGATTACCCAGATGTCCTTGATCTTTCTGGAACTTGGTAAGCCATTTGGGTCTCAAAGATAAAAGATCCCTGGGGTTCTTTAGAATCATTCTGCACCTTTTATTCTTGTCGGACTGACTTAGAAAGTGGGGCCTGGCACAGGACAGTTGGGATGTGGCTGCATAAGCATGGGGGCAGGGTGTGAGGATGACTGGGTTCTCAACTAGCTCAAAACTAGGTTCCTCAGTGACACGGAGCCCACCTTTCCACCCTGTGCCATGTGTCACTTTATTCTGTTGTCTATAGTTGGTGGTTGGGATGGGATGAATAATTTAAGAGATGGGGAATTCTCAAATCTTAAAACTGGAAGCCACCTTATATCAAAAAATTCTGGGATTCCCTTATTGAGGCATTAGTATTTTCCTTGAAAAAAAAATTTTTTTTTTGTATTTTTCTGAAGTTGGAAACGGGGAGGCAGTCAGACAGACTCCTGCATGCGCCCGACAGGGATCCACCTGGCATGCCCACCAGTGAGTGATGCTCTGCCCATCTGGGGCGTTGCTCTGTTGCAACCAGAGCCATTCTAGCTCTTGAGGCAGAGGCCATGGAGCCATCCTCAGCGCCTGGGCCAACTTTGCTCCAATGGAGCCTTGGCTACGGGAGGGGAAGAGAGAGACAGAGAGGAAGGAGAGGGGGAAGGGTGGAGAAGCAGATGGGCGCTTCTCCTGTGTGCCCTGGCCGGGAATCGAACCCGGGACTCCTGCACGCCAGGCTGACGCTCTACCACTGAGCCAACTGGCCAGGGCCGAAATTATTTTTTTCTTCTTTTTCACCAATGATCAGGTTTTTTTTGTTGTTGTTTTTTTTTTTTTGTTTTTTTTTTACAGAGACAGAGAGTGAGTCAGAGAGAGGGATAGACAGGGACAGACAGACAGAAACGGAGAGAGATGAGAAGCATCAATCATTAGTTTTTCATTGCGTGTTGCAACACCTTAGTTGTTCATTGATTGCTTTCTCATATGTGTCTTGACCGTGGGCCTTCAGCAGACTGAGTAACCCCTTGCTGGAGCCAGCGACCTTGGGTTCACGCTGGTGGGCTTTTGCTCAAACCAGATGAGCCCGTGATGCTCAAGCTGGTGACCTCGGGGTCTCAACCTGGGTCTTCTGCATCCCAGTCCGACACTCTATCCACTGTGCCACCGCCTGGTCAGGCCACCAGTGATTAGTTTTATTCAACCATTCTTTGAACTCTTTCTGTGTGTCAGGCTCTAGGCTAGCGGTTCTCAACCTGTGGGTCACGACCCCGGTGGGGTTGCCTAAAGCCATCGGAAAATACATAATGCATATCAGGTATTTACATTCCGAATCATAACTGTAGCAAAATTACAGTTATGAAGTAGCCACCAAAATTATTTTTTGGTTTGGGGTCACTGCAACATGAGGAATTGTATTGCGGGGTCATGGCATTAGAAAGGTTGAGAACCACTGCTCTAGGCTGAGGCTAGAATTAGGAAAATGTATTCTACCCAGTTCTGGTGCTAGAGGTCATAGTAGGGGGAACAGGCTGAGGGCAAAGTTGAAGGGACTGATAGGGGCTCTTGCCCCTGCACAGAGAGGGGAGTGGCTTAATGATTAGAGCACTGAAGAGGAAAGGCTGTTTAATTGAGCTCTCTCTCCTCTTCAGTACACAGAGCAAGTGTGTACCTGCAGGTGGTGGGCCAGGAAGGTCTAGGGTCCCTTGAGCAAGGCTGTCACTACTTTATTTAATTATTTATTTTATTTTTGAGAGAGGCAGGGAGAGAGAGAGACAGGAACATGGAGCTGCTCCTGTATGTGCCCCGACCAGCAAATCCAACCAGCAAACTCCGTGCTCCAGGACAACGCTCCAACTGATGAGCCATCCAGCCAGGACTTAATTTCTCTTTTATTTTCAGAGAGACAGAAGAAGGGAGAGGGAGGGGAGGGGGGAGGGAGGAAGCATTAATTTGTTGTTCCTTCCACTCAGTCATGCGCTTATTGTTTGCTTCTCGTGTGTACCCTGACTGGGAATTGAACTTGCAACCTTATTGTTTGGTGACAACATTCTTTTCTGTATTTTTCTGAAGTTGGAAACTGGGAGGCAGTCAGACAAGACTCCCGCATGCGCCTGACCAGAATCCACCCGGCTTGCCCACCAGGGGGCAATGCTCTGCCCATCTGGGGCGTTGCTCTGTTGCAACCAGAGCCATTCTAACGCCTGAGGCAGAGGCCATGGAGCCATCCTCAGCTCCCAGGCCAACTTTGCTCCAATGGACCCTTGGCTGCGGGAGGGGAAGAGAGAGACAGAGAGGAAGGAGAGAGGGAAGGGGGAAGAAGCAGATGGGCGCTTCTCCTGTGTGCCCTGTCCAGGAATCGAACCCAGGACTCCTGCACGCCAGGCCGATGCTCTACCACTGTGCCAACCTGCCAGGGCCTGATGACAACATTCTTAACCAACTGAGCAAACTGGCCAGAACTTGTCACTACTTTAAATTGCTATGGCTGTTGATTCTAGCTGCTGTCTTCTACAGCCTGCTCTTCCTCCATCTCTCAGAGGTCTCTGATGGGTGTCCTCCCAGTACCTGGGAATCTAACCAGCATTCTGTGGTCTGTGGCCTTCCTATTATTCCCCACTTGGAATAGGTGTTTGTGGCTTCTGTTTTACTGAGACCCTCTTAGATCACTTTTATTCAAGTGCCCAGTGCTCCTGGAGTAGTGCCTATCAGACAACTTCCCATAGTGAGACAGAGGCTCCCTCCTCAAGATGAAAGAGAATAGTCCTTTTGGAGAGAGGGGTGAATCCAAAAAGTTTTCCAAGAATGGACATTGAAATGAAAGTTGGGCAGGATTTCTGTGCACTTGGGCTGAGGTGAACCTCCTTATGGGCTTTTTTTCCCCCAGTGGGGCATTTGAGTTTGTTTGTGTATTTTGAATTGAATTTCCCAGCATTGATTCTCTTGCTTTGACCCTATGTTGCAGGATTTCTTGACTCCCTTCCTGAGGGAGGGAGCAGTGTGTGTGGGTTATCCCTGGAATGACTTCCTGGCCTGGGTGATATTCTGGTCAGTGCACTGACTACCACGTCTGTGTGGCACCTTCCTCTTCTTACCCTGTCAGCTGGAATATATCTTCCTGGAAAGAATCTTTTTTCAGGTCTGGCTGTGACTAGAGAAGTATCTTAGTGGCTAGGGAAGAGAGGGATACAAGAGGGCCAGGGATCACCCTGCTCATTGGCCCCAGGGCTTCCATCGCTGGCTGATGGAGAACTTCCTGTGACTACCCTGGGCCTTTCTCCTTATTTTCTGCTGGTACCTGCTTTGTGCCAACTCCTTAAGCTCCAGGCTGGAGAGGGGCCTGGAGAAGAAGAACCACCATCAGGCGAGGGATATTTCCAAGGTGCCTGGGAATTGAGGGCTGGTTATCTCAGTAAACTAGGGGAATTCTGGAATGTTTGTTCTTAGAGCCTCAGATAGGCCATTGGAGCCACTGGGTCTCACTAAAGCAGAAACTGCTTCTCCCTGGAAAGACATCTGCGCATAGAGACATTGGTTCCACTTGCAGAGGTAGTTTCAGGCTCAGGAGAAAGCAAGTTCTCATTTGTCTCTATGGTGTAAACCTGCTTTGATCAGCTAAGCATGCACTCAAGGGCTTTCTGTCCTGAGTGGCATGGAGCTTGTTGATTTCAGAGGAGAAGAAAAGGCCTGAGCTTTGCTCCTCACCAACTCAATTTGTGACCTGTATGCTCTTTGCTATTTGATCTTGGCTCTCAGCTATTCCAGTCCAGTTTTGCAGACACTTTAATGCTGGCCGTGCCAGTAGCCTTGTGTAGCCTTGACTTTTTCTTAACCTTTTGGTTTCCTCATCTACTACAAAGCGATGATAATCATACCAGCTCTACAGGGTTGTAAGGCTCAAACAATGACACACAGCTGTTTGGCTAATAGGAGACATTCCTTTCACCACACTGGGGACTCCACCTCCATCCCTTTATTACATTGCTCATCTCAGTCAGAGTGTCACGGTGGTATTGGTGCCAGTCAAGGGGGTTGGTCATCTAGGGACTTCAGGTCACATTGAGGGAGCCAAGTCCATGTGTACCTAACCAGCAAGTTCATAGACAGGAGTTGGCTAGGGTCCCAGAGATCTCTGAGCCACCTGGGAAAGGGAGGCTACTCAGGGACTAAGTGCAGAGCAGAGACCAGAATACAGGTCTCAGAATTCAGCTTCTGGACTAGCCAGGGCAGCACTAAAAAGCCCTTCTTTTAGGCAGAAGAAGAAAAGGCCATCAGGATACTTTGGGCACCTTGACCTCAAGGGTCTGCCCCAAAAAGGGTTCTGTCCTAGCCAGCCATTTGGGCAGCAGACCTTGGCTGATTTCTCTCTAGACTCTAGGCAGGGGAGTGGTGATGAGGCAGTTGCCGTCCTAGCTCAGGGCTTCTTCCTAGCTCTCAGCATAGTGTTCACCTGGGACCTGAAAATGACTCCTTACAACTGAGTCCTGCTTTTTACCCTCAGTTGATAACCCCTAACATCCCCACAATTACTGACAAGACACCACGAGGGAGAGGAGGAGCGGAGCGGGCTAGAGGCCAGGCTTTGAGCGAGGGGTTGTATTCCTGCTGTTTAGCCACAGCTGTATTGCAGGTGACTGACCAGGGCCTTGAGAGTGAGAAGAAGGAGTTGTGGCCAAGCCCCACATGCCACACCCATCAGACAGACAGAGGGTGGAATAGATGGCAAAGGGCTGTTTCCTGACACCTTGGACAGAAGATGTAGGTGGAGGAGGAAGTGGGTCACTTGGCCACTTAAATTGAGCAGGGTTTGCCCCAAATTCCTCCTCCTCCACAGAAGGACTGGCCTCAGCCTCACTTTCTGTATGTTCAGAGACTTAGACAAATAGTTATTGAGGGCCAAGCCAGGCACCCTAGGAAGAGGGGTGCCTGGTCAGGGACACAGATTATAAACAAATACAGGGTGGGGCAAAAGTAGGTTTACACTTAGTATGTGAAAGTTTTTTTCTTGCATTGTTATGTTAGTTATTCTATTATTTTCCGTATGAACAACTCTAAATCTACTTTTGCCCCACCTCATATGTATTGTGACAATCTCATGCAGTGACAAATTCTAAGAAAATAACAAGATAGTAAGATGAGTACTTGGGTAGCTATTTTAGACTGATTGGTCAAGGGGAGGTATCTATGAGGAGGAGACATCTGAGCTGACAAATAGGTGTCAGGAGCCAGACACATGAAGATTTAGGGGAGAAGAGGGATCCAGGAAGTAGGATCAACAGTTGCAAAACCCTAGAGTGAGAACAGGCTTAGCATGTTCCAGAAACAAGAAAATGCCAAGTGGCTGCCTGACCTGTGGTGGCACAGTGCATAATGTGTCAACTTGAAATGCTGAGGTCACTGGTTCAAAATCTTGGGCTTGCCTGGTCAAAGCATATGTGAAAAGCAATTACTACGAGTTGATGCTTTCCACTCCTCCCCCCTTCTCACTCTTTAAAATCAATAAAGAAATAACAAATGAGGATTAAAAAAAAAAAAGAATATGCTGAGTAGCTGTAAAGGAAGGGTGGGGGGGAGGGTCGGTGGCAGGAGATGAGATTGCACAACTGGGAGGACAGGTCACACAAGGCCTTGAAGATGAGTTAAGTGGTTCAGACTTTGTCAGTGGAGAATGGGGAGGGAAGTCATTGGAGCACCACTCACCATGAAATCAGAGGGGCAGTTTGTCCGTGAAGAACAGGCACCCTGCAGTGTCTTCTTGTCTGTTGACAGTACACTGCATTTCTCCTCTCTCCCTGCAGTACATGCCTATGCTCTGGCCCAGAAGTTGAAGCCAAGGTTGGCTGTCAGACCCACTTGTTGGAACAGTCTTTCCCAACCTGGATGCTTTGGGGGTTTTGGGGTCTTGGCAGAAAATAGGTGTGAGAGTAATGGCCACTGTTAGTCTCGATTTCAAGGACCCACTCACTAACCTCAGCACATCTGCTAACATTCCCTGTAGGCCTTTTTAATGGGCCCTCAGACATGTGAACATCTTTCTGTGTATCAGTTTGGAGTTAGTGATGTCCTCTTCCTTATCACTCTCCTTCCCCAGTCCCTGCCCCAGGTTCTGCTAGGCCAAGCTCTGTCTGCTGAGATGGTAGAACAGGGTTGTGACTTTGAAGATTTGGGAAAACTGTGAGATCATCCCCCATGAAAACACCTATAGTTTAGTGTGGACATCTGCCTGGCACCTTTGTTTGGAGGCAGAAGTCCTAGTTCAGGCCTGCCTTGCCCTTGTCTGAGAAAGCCAGCGTCAGATATTGGGGCTTCAGCTTTATGTGCTATTTATTTTTATTTTCAGACCTGTTGTTGCTGGGAGTCCTGGCTCTGGAGTTTACTGGTTCCATTCATTTCCTTCATTTATTGGGTTAGTGACCTTGAGCAAGTTAAAGTTAGTTAACCTTGCTGAACCTCACTTTGCTCATCTGTAACATGTGTGTTGACTCAGGCTGTTTAAGGACAGAAGCATGTAAAAGCCCTTAGCACATTTCTATACCTAATACCCATTAGTGAAAATGATTTGTTATTAGTCCTGGCCAGTTAGCTCAATCAGTTAGAGTGTGATCCTAAGATACCAGGGTTGTGGGTTCGAGCCCAGGTCTGGACACATATGGGAGGTGACCAGTGAATGCACAACTCCTAAGTGGAACAACAAAATGAATGCTTCTCTCTCCCTCTCCCTTTCTTTCCTCCTCTCTTTCCTTCTTTCTCACTCTTGCTTCCTCTCTCTCCCTCTCTCCTTTCCTCTTTCTTGTCTCTCTAAAGTCAGTCAAGAAAAAGAAAATGAGATCTCCTCAGCTGGGTACTGCGTATTCAAGTTTTGTCTCTAGAAACACTGACCCAGAATTGGAGGATAAAAATGAAGATTTTGTGTTGCTTAAAGGGATCTCCTGGGCTGGTGGTTTTAACCTGGGGTCTGTGACTGAACCTCAGGAGTGTAAACAACCTAAAATTATTCACTAGGCTGGGGCATCCTGCCACTGTGCAAATTTATTGGGAGAGGGCCACAGTTTTTGAGACTTTCTTAGAGGGTCTTTGCACCCACAGAGACCTAAGGGTCACTAAAGACTGGTGCTCAGTGGGCGAGAGGTCATCAAGGTCATTTCTCTCCTCGAGGAGCCTGGCCTCAGTCAGCCTGCCGACTGTTGGGGTGAAGCAGGAGATGTCGTTGTCAGCAGCCCTCTTGGAAGAGCTGTAGCGAAGCCATCATGAAGGTCAGTCACCAATCTGATGTGAGGCTGCCTCTGAGCCTTGGCATTTTATGTTTCTTTCTTTCTTTTTTTTTTTTTTTTAACTGATTTGAGGTAAGAGAGAGAGAGACAGGAACATGGATCTGTTTCTGTATGTGCCCTGACTGGGGATTGAACTGGCAGCCTCTACTTCGGGACAGTGCTCTAACCAACTTATCTGGCCAGGGCTTTGGCATTTTGTTGTTTTCCACGCTGTTCTTTCTATGGTAACTATATTAGAAACAAGGTTAGGGCTTGCTGACTATCCTGGTGAGCCTCCTCCCAGCCTGGCTCAGACCTCTCCCCTGTGTTGCATGAGGATGGGAGGGGGGCTCTGCACCCTGCTTATTTTTCTGGACTTAGGGACGTTGCATTCCAGCCATGAATTGAAAGCTTTGTGGGAGATTTAGAATCTGAAACTGTAAGTCCTGTGGTTTGATGGCCGTGCTCTTTGCCAGGAGATTGGGAGTATAGCAAGAACCACACTGGAATCCTCACCTCCCAGAGCTACAGTGTTTAGGTGAAAGAGTGGGTATGGATTTGCCTGTAGGGTTGGAGTTCAGCATTTGCGTTTGGGAAGGTGTCTGTCCCTAAATATGTGGGGATCTGAACAGTGACTTGATGGAAGAAGCAAGGACTGACCAGGCAGATGAGGAGAGAGAGGACAGTATGGTGGGCAAGCATTTGGTGAGTTCTGGTGTATTTGTGTATGGAGCTGGATTGAGATAGAGGAGAGTGCCTGGAGAGGCAGGGACAGGTGTGCAGGTGTAGATGGCCACATGTGGAACTTAGTAGTTTGTCCTTTAAGTTCTCCTTTTTTTTTTTTTTTTTTTCCATTTTTCCAAAGCTGGAAACGGGGAGGCAGTCGGACTCCCGCATGTGCCCTACCAGGATCCACCCGGCATGCCCACCAGGGGGCGATGCTCTGCCCATCTGGGGCGTCGCTCTGTTGCAACCAGAGCCATCCTAGCGCCTGAGGCAGAGGCCACAGAGCCATCCTCAGCGCCCAGGCCATGTTTGCTCCAATGGAGCCTCAGCTGCGGGAGGGGAAGAGAGAGACAGAGAAGAAGGAGAGGGGGAAGGGTGGAGAAGCAGATGGGTGCTTCTCCTGTGTGCCCTGGCCGGGAATCGAACCCGGGACTCCTGCACGCCAGGCCGACGCTCTACTGCTGAGCCAACCGGCCAGGGCCTCTCCTTTTTTTTTTTTTTTTTTTCTTTTTATTTATCTTCTGAAGCTGGAAACGGGGAGAGACAGTCAGACAGACTCCCGCATGCGCCCGACCGGGATCCACCCGGCATGCCCACCAGGGGGCGATGCTCTGCCCCTCCGGGGTGTCGCTCTGCCACGACCAGAGCCACTCTAGTGCCTGGGGCAGAGGCCAAAGAGCCATCCCCAGCGCCCGGGCCATCCTTGCTCCAATGGAGCCTTGGCTGCGGGAGGGGAAGAGAGAGACAGAGAGGAAGGAGGGAGGGGGGTGGAGAAGCAAATGGGCGCTTCTCCTATGTGCCCTGGCCGGGAATCAAACCCGGGTCCCCTGCACGCCAGGCTGACGCTCTACCGCTGAGCCAACCGGCCAGGGCCTCTCCTTTTTTTTTTTAATAGAGGAAGGAGAACATTCACTGATTGATTCTTGTATGTGCCCTGACCGGGGATTGAACCCACAACCTTGGTGTATCAGGACAATGCTCTAACCAACTGAGCAACCCAGCTTAGGGGGCAAGGGGGACTGGGATTTGGTCTTTAACCCAAAGGCAAGGAGTGCTGCTGTAGCAGAAGGACATGGCCAGCTTTGTGGTTTAGAGCTCTGGGATGCAAAGGTAGCAGAGAGAAATCACTGGCCTCGACCAGAGCACCCAGTGTCAGCACTGATGTACTGTGTGAACTTGGAGCAAGACTCCCACATCACTGAACCTGTTTTCCCACCTGTTAAGCAGGATGACACTGGAATCTGACCACATGGCTATTGTGATCATTATATGGAAATAAAGAAATTAAGGTCAAGCAGACCTCGAGTGACATTGATATTGACTTAGGCAGCCCTGCTTGGCATTTTTAAAGCAAAGGTCTCAATCCACATCATTTTGAAGGCTCTTCTCACTTTCTGGGAGACCCTCAGCTGTCCTGTTCCTCAGGAGAGCTCACTCTGACCTGCCCTGCCCTACCAGACCTGAGAGCTCTTCTGTCTCTTTATCCTTCTACCCTCTTTACTCCATTACTTCTGTCTTGTAGTTTTTGTTTTTTGGGTTTTTTTTTTTAAGATTTTATTTATTTAGAGACAGAGGGATAGATAGGGACAGACAGGAACGCAGAGATATGAGAAGCATCAATGTCTTGTAGTTTTTGTATTAGCAAGTTATCACATCATTAAGAACAATATTGAAAAAGGAAAAAAAAACACCCACACCCTTCCTCTGCCTCACTGATCCCCCACATGTTGACACTTTTCTTGTCTTTGGATCAGCTTCTAACCTTAGTTCCTCTCACCCTCGCATCTCCGGCTTCCCGGTTTCCTGCCCTTATCTCTTTTCCTTTCCCCAGATATTTGCTTATACTGTTTCTTCCTTTTTTTTTTTTTAAGAGAGAGAGAAGGGGACCGACAGAAAGGGAGAGAGATGAGAAGCATTAACTGATTGTTGCAGCACCTTAGTTGTTCATTGATTGCTTCTCATATGTGTGTCTTGACCAGGGGGCTCCAGTTGAGCCATTAACCCCACTCAAGCTGATGATCTGACCCTCGGCATGAGCTGGTGAGCCCATGCTCATACCAGTGACCTCAGGGTTTCAAACCTGGGGTCCTCAGCATCCCAGGCTGATACTCTATCCACTGTGGCACTGCCTGGTCAGGCTTACATTGTTTCTTCTGATTAGCACTCTCTTTTCTCCAAGATTTCCCTGAGCTTCCCAGCCTTGCTGAGGGCAGGACAGAAGACCCTCATCTATTCTTTTGGCTATTCCCCTGCCCCAGAGCTCTCAGGGGCTGGGCAAGGTATGTTGTGGATAAGATGTGGTGAGGTTGGGCTGCAGTGAGTGAGCTAAGTGTAGTTACTACTGGGCTGGAAGGGGCAGAGATAATGTGGGGCTGTGCCCTGCCTCAAGTAATCCGTGTTTGTGTGTGGGTACCCTTTGGAAATGTGACCAGGACAACATAGCTGAGACTAGCTGTTAGTCCTATGCCTTTTACACTTGTTGATTAGTTTCTTGGCAGAGTGTGAACTGGGACATACCTTGTGTTCCTGTGTAACAGGCGTGGCCTGATCCAAGTTCTCTCCTCTGCTTATTTTAGACTTTCCTGGACATTTCTTAGTTATCCCAGCACTGAGCTGCTATTTTTAGTGAACCTCCTAGGGGACCTAAAATAAAGCTGGCTCACCTTCCTGGCCCCTCATTGGTTGGAGTGTTGGTGATAGGCTAGAAGATTGGCTGGATTGAGGATAAGTTACTGTCTCTCTACACTGTCCCTCCCCATTGGCTCCTTTGGCCTTGGGTGAGCTCACAGGGACTGGAGTGAACTAGCACTTACCATGTTGAGCTGAGTACTTGACCAGGTTCTTTCAGTGAGGCTTCGCAACCACTGGGTTCCACCTCCATTTTACCGAGGAGGAGGAGGAGGCTGAGGCCCTAAGATAGGTAGTGAATTGCATCACCTCCTACTACCGTGACTGGTTGTTTATCAGGGTCGAACCCATCTACTTACAGTTTTGGTTCAGAGTCCTGTTAACTGGAAAGAGGGGCTGGGTTCCTTTCAAGTTAGACAAATACAGAACAACACATGGGTCTGCTGTCATAGGATCCTGCAGTGAGATACTACAGACTTCCCTATCCAGGAGGGGCCTAGCAAGCCTGAGTAATTTTCCTGTCTTAATATCCTTGGCACTGTGATGTCTATAGCTGGGAAGGGGTTTCCCCTTCCCTTCCCAATGGAAGCAGTGCTGAGGTATGGGGGATGTGAAGAGATGAAATATGATATTTCCCTCTCATAGCCTCCATTTCCCCTCCCTATATCCCTCATCTATTCCTTTGTGATCTCCTGAACTTGTCACTGGCTTTGAAGTAGGCAAGGGTCACCCTCATCAATGAAAATTACCCCAGAGAGGGCCAGACATTACTTGGCCTCAAAGATGTAAACTGCCCTGTTAAGACTAAGGGAGGGTTATATGCTGTTTTATAGTTAGTAGAATCCTTTTTTATTTTTTATTTTTTTTTTATTTTTAATTTTTATTTTTTCTGAAGCTGGAAATGGGGAGGCAGTCAGACAGACTCCCGCATGCGCCTGACCGGGATCCACCCGGCACGCCCACCAGCGGGCGATGCTCTGCCCCTCCGGGGCGTCGCTCTGTTGCGACCAGAGCCACTCTAGCACCTGGGGCAGAGGCCATGGAGCCATCCCCAGCACCCGGGCCATCTTTTGCTCCAGTGGAGCCTCGGCTGCGGGAGGGGAGGAGAGAGACAGAGAGGAAGGAGAGGGGGAGGGGTGGAGAAGCAGATGGGCGCCTCTCCTGTGTGCCCTGGCCGGGAATCAAACCCGGGACTTCCGCACGCCAGGCCGACGCTCTACCACTGAGCCAACCGTCCAGGGCTAGTTAGTAGAATCTTAAGGAGCCATCTCTCTTCCCCCACTCTCACTGGGTCTTCCTCCACCTGCCAGTATATGCTAGGGCTTTCTAGAGACATTGAGGGCTGTAATAGAAGACACTTCACACACAGAAATTAGTAGGTGCTGGCCTATAAGGAGGGAAGAATAGCAATAACTCTTGCCGAGGTTGTTGAGAGGATTAAATGAAAAGCTATGTGGATGGTGCTTAGCTCCTCCTTCAAGGTCCATCCCCTCATTGGTCATTGAAGGACCGTCTCTGATCTTCTTTGTCCTGGCTTCACCCTCTGTACCCATCCTGTGTGCTCTATGGCCCTGGCATCTCTCTGTCTCATCAACTAGAACTCCTCAAAGGAGGGCTGAGTCTGGTCTACCTTGGGGCTCCCCGCACTGGTCTGTATTGAGAAGGGTCTCCAACCAATTCCCTGGGGTCTCTCCATGTCTCCTGTGTGAACAGACCTCAGCAAAGGACTTCCTGTTCAAGAAGGCCAGGGAGGTGTGAGGGTCAGTGCAGAGAGAGTGACTATCTACTTCTGCTCCCACCATACCAACGCTTCCCTTCCTGTCTCACTGGTCTTACAGGTCTCAACGAGGCTGGGTGACGCTCCAGAATGGGAGACAAGCCAATTTGGGAACAGATTGGATCCAGCTTCATTCAACATTACTACCAGTTATTTGATAACGACAGAACCCAGCTAGGCGCAATTTACGTAAGTCTCTAGCTCTAGGATGGGAATGGGACCCCAGGTGCTTAGGTCAGGTATGGGGTCATTTCGTCCAGTTTACAAGTTCTGGCAGCCCTCAATGGCTTTGGCTACACTCTTCTATCTGAGCTGTCCATAGGACAGGGGGCTGGAGGTCTGACCCAGCTACTTGTTTCACACATTCCTTTCTTTCATGTTCCACAAGAGTAGGAATTCTGATACCTTGGGCAGAGGGTTCTGGAAGTGCCATTGTTCTAGATTGGGAAGCAACAGGCAGAGACTAGGGCTCATAGGGCCCTCTGGAGGCAGTAGCCATGGGCATCAGCAGTGCAAAGCTGAGGTATCCTTGAGGCTTCAGATCCGGCTTTCTTTTGGGGGCCAAGAGCCCCTGAATGCTCATGGGAAACAAATAGGGTTAGCCCAGAGAGGCTAGTATGTCCTTTGAGAAACCCTTCTGGGTGTCCAGTGGCACAGTCGGTTAGTGCGCGATACTTACATGAGAAACCTTTCTGTGCAAGCATTGTTTGCCGCTATTTTAGTGGTGTTTATATACACCAAGAGCTACTTGTATTTGACCCTGCCCAACACTTGATCAAAGAAATATAATTGATCAGGCCATGTCTTGTGGGTCTTCCTAGGATAAAAGTAATAGGAGTCATCCAGCGTAGCCTCAGAGCCTGACTGGACTTGGGCAAACTACTCTATGTATCCCTCCAAAAAGCCAGGTTTATTCAGAAATTTTGGGGAAAAGAAAGGGATCTTGCCAGTGGAAGGCCAAATCCAGCAGAGGTTTATTTTGTATGTATGTATGTATGTATTTATTTATTTATTTTGTATTTTTTCTGAAGCTGGAAACGGGGAGAGACAGTCAGACAGATTCCCGCATGCGCCTGACCGGGATCCACCTGGCACGCCCACCAGGGGGCGACGCTCTGCCCCTCCGGGGCATCGCTCTGTCGGGACCAGAGCCACTCTAGCACCTGGGGCAGAGGCCAAGGAGCCATCCCCAGCGCCCGGGCCATCTTTGCTCCGATGGAGCTTCGCTGCGGGAGGGGAAGAGAGAGACAGAGAGGAAGGAGAGGGGGAGGGGTGGAGAGGCAGATGGGCGCCTCTCCTGTGTGCCCTGGCCGGGAATCGAACCCGGGACCTCTGCACGCCAGGCCGACGCTCTACCACTGAGCCAACCAACCAGGGCCCAGAGGTTTATTTGATTGTCATTATCATAGATTGAGAATTTTAAAAAACCTTGAACTGATTTGACTTTGGGATCCTGGCATTTGTCTCAATATCAATTAAAGCAGGCCTGACCTAGAACAGAGAGTTAGCAAAGTCCAAAAAAAACATTTTATGTATCATTTCATATACTTCTTAGCACATGTCCCCTTTGAATATTAGGAAACTGAGACACAGAAAAGTAATTTGCCTAATGTCACAGCTAGTAAGTAGCAGAGGCACTTTTGAGTTCTGCCCCTGAAGACTGTGGCTGGGGAAATCTTGAGGGCAGGGGCAAAGCTAGTTGGTTGCCTTGGGAGGTCTTGTCAACTTGCATTTCTCCCTGACCTCATGGGAGCCCCTGTGGAAAGGACTCAGTTGAACTCAGCTAGGCTCTATAGATAGTGATGAACATAGGATGTTTCCAAGTTATTTCTGATGACTTCTCTGGAACTGGTGCTGATCGACCATACAGTAGGATGGCTTTTGGCTGAGCCTTGGCCACATACCACCAGCTTGGGGCTCATTCATATCAGTGGTCATATGATGACGTCTTTTATTTTTATTTTTTACTTACTGATTTGAGAGAGAGAGAGAAAGACATAAATTTGTTCCACTCATTTACACATTCACTGGTTGATTCTTGTATGTGCCCTGACTGGGGAGTCAAACCTCAATCTTGGTGTATGGGGACAGGGCTCCAGCCAACTCAGTTACCCAGCCAGGGCTCATATGACTTCTTGAATAAAAACTGGGAAATCGACTTACTTAATAAGTTTGTATATTGTTAAGTTTTTCAGGCCTAAGCTCTAGGATGATGGGAAGAAGTGGTTAATAGTGTAAAGTTTGGAAGCTTATTCTCAGACTCCCCTTTCTCCCCCATAAATAGGATTTTTTATTTGTCATCATTAAATGTATGAATCTTAAATAGATTCTTGGACCGGGGTGGAGTGGGGGGGTCTCTCATATCCATCAACTTGTTCAACTTTAGCACTTGTCTCATCCCCCGTAGCTCTCCCAGAACTGCTGCCTTCACCATGAAGCTCCATGAGTTTTCTCAATTCAAACTTGGGCTTCTTCAGCATTTGGACTTTTCTAACGAAGACATCATGGAGGCGATAAATAGATTGCCAAGCCTTTTCTATGTCTTTTCCAGTGTTCTCTGGGATCAATTTATTGACTACTTCTTTCAAGTCACTTGCATCTCTTGGGCCATGATTTCTATCATCATCCTCCAGATTTGGCAGACCTGTTGATGCTGAGCATAAGAGGCCTTCTGAATCTGATTGTTGCGTTTTTTAGTGAAACCAACACAGAATAAATGAAGCAAATAAGTATAGGTAGTCTTGACATTAACATGAGCTTCAATCATGGTCTGCCTTTATTTTTATTTTTTTTGTATTTTTTGAAGCTGGAAATGGGGAGGCAGTCAGACTCCCGCATGCACCCGCCTGGGATCCACCCGGCATGCCCACCAGGGGGCGATGCTCTGCCCATCTGGGGCATTGCTCTGTTGCAACCAGAGCCATTCTAGCGCCTGAGGCAGAGGCCACAGAGCCATCCTCAGCGCCCAGGCCAACTTTGCTCCAGTGGAGCTTTGGCTGCGGGAGGGGAAGAGAGAGACAGAGAGGAAGGAGAGGGGGAGGGGTGGAGAAGCAGATGGGCGCTTCTCCTGTGTGTCCTGGCCGGGAATCGAACCCGGGACTCCTGCACGCCAGGCCGACGCTCTACCACTGAGCCAACCAGCCAGGGCCTGGTCTGCCATTTTTTAATCTTGGAGCACATTTTGTGATGGGTAAGACCTATGCCATGGAAATTAATCAGGCAGTTTTTGCCCTGAACATCCTCAGTAATTAGCTTGAATTTTCTAAATGCTACTTTATTATTCTGCAGATCAGGTAGGTGCACTTCAAAAACACGACCCCTGAGACCATCAGATGTGATTTTGGTTCCATGAATTCTTGTGACTAGTGCTTTCCCAATATTACCTTTTTAATTTAAAAAATTAAAAAAAAAAAATTTTTTTTAATTTATTCACTTTAGAGAGTAAGGTGAGAGGGGGGTGAGAGAGAGAGATTGATATGAGGGGGGCAGGAAGCATCAACTCCCATATGTGCCTTGACCAGGCAAGCCAGAGGTTTTGAACCAGTGACCTGAGCGTTCCAGGTTATTGTGTTATCCACTGCGCCACCACAGGTCAGGCCCCAATATTTCATATAGTGAACACAGCTGATGCTTTCACACCATACCAGTCTTTAGAAAATGGATCAGTCACTTGCTTCTTGGCTCTTTTTATGCCACCTTTCATAAGGCGCTTGTTGCCCACTACCATGCTGCTGATTGGAGAGCCGAAAAAGGTCAGTTCCCTTCTTGACAGAGAAGCTGAGGTGTGGACTCACTTCCCCAAGAAAGATTCTTTTTTTCTTTTTTAAGAAAGATTGTTTTTAGGGTTTTTTTTTAGGGCCTCGGAGATACCTTTGGTGATCTGAGGCTCTAACCCCAGGTTTCCTGGTTTTCAGATTGATGCATCATGCCTTACGTGGGAAGGACAGCAGTTCCAGGGAAAAGCTGCCATTGTGGAGAAGTTGTCTGTAAGTAAGGGCCTGGGTGGGGCTGCAAGCAGACTCTTCTCTGCTGGCCGCAGCCCATTACTCACTCTTTCTCTTGCAGAGCCTTCCGTTCCAGAAAATCCAGCACAGCATCACGGCACAGGACCATCAGCCCACGCCAGATAGCTGCATCATCAGCATGGTTGTGGGCCAGCTTAAGGTAACGGTGCTGCTAGGGAGAAGTGGGCAGGCAGAAGAGAACCCTGTGCCCCTTCTTTCCCTATGATATGACCTATTTATCAAGGATCTCCCAGACAAAGTGACTATCTAGAGCTGTAAAATTAAGTATAATAGCAATCAGCCACATGTGTTTATTTCTAAATTACACTAATTGAAATGAAATAAAATGTAACTCCTCAGTTATACTACTAGCTGTATTTCAAGTGCTTGGTCACTTAGGGCTGTTAGCACAGACAGAACATTTCTGTTACTGTGGAGAGCACTGGTGTAGAGCCTTTTTGAAAAAGGGACAAGAGATATAAGAACAGGATGAAGCTGTGGTGCCAAGTCACTGGGCCACCTTACCTACCCTGAGGTGACTATCTGTAGGCATTTGACCCTGGATAGGCCAGCTAGGTGCTGAACGGGCTCCTGTTTCCTCTACCTGCTGAGCAAAGTGTATTCCTGGAACTCCTGCTTCTCTCTGCATTTTTCCCTTTCCTTTCTTTCTTTCTTTTTTTTTTTTAATTACAGAGAGAGGGACAGACAGACAGACAGGAACGGAGAGATGAGAAGCATCAATCATTAGTTTTTTGTTGCTCATTGCAACACCTTAGTTGTTCATTGATTGCTTTCTCATATGTGCCTTGACGGTGGGCCTTCAGCAGACCGAGTAACCCCTTGCTTGAGCCAGCGACCTTGGGTCCAAGCTGATGAGCTTTTTGCTCAAATCAGATGAGCCTGCACTCAAGCTGGCGACCTTGGGGTCTTGAACCTGGGTCTTCCGCATCCCAGTCTGACGCTCTATCCACTGCGCCACTGCCTGGTCAGGCTCCCTTTCCTTTCTTGAGATCTGTTATTTTTAAAGCTTTCTTGTGGCCTCTCAGTGTCCCCCAAGGACCCCCAGACTGAAGCCAGATTCTAGGTTTCCAAAAAGCCTCTCCTCTTTCCTAAAACAGAAGAAATTAGCTGCCCCTTGACAAGATCCCAGCCTCCTGGGACCCTGTCATGGTGGGGCTCAGAATAACAGGCCTTCTCTCTAAGCGAGGCAGGGCTTCCAGTGTCTAATACAGGGGTTGCAGTGAACTTAGAGGGACCTGACATCTGGCCTGGACTTTCCTGTTAGTTTCTCCTGCCTGTCCAAGATGTCCTGTGTTCAAATAGGCCATTGGGAGTAATGAGGTCTCTCCAGGGGGCCCAGTGCCCACTTTTCCAGGCTGGGCTCAGTAAGCAGTGCCCTTTCCTACATGTCTTCAGGTTCTTTCTTTGGTTTCTCTCTAGCTCTGAGGACTCAAACGACTGATTTGCCTCCTTGCTGAAAATAATTCCCAGAAAAACTGGTGGTGTTAGCTGGGCTTCTACCTTATCCTGGTCTTCAGCAGTTTGGCTGGAGGTCTCTTGCTTTTCTGTTTTCTTTCTTTCTTTTTAGCGAGAGAGAGGACCTGATAGGGACGGACAGACAGGAAGGGAGAGAAATGAGAAGCATCAATTCTTCGTTGCGGTACCTTAGTGTTTCATTGACTGCTTTCTCATATTTGCCTTGACCAGGGGGCTCCAGTTGAGCCAATGACCCCTTGCTCAAGCCAGCAACCTTGGGTTTCAAGCTAGCGACCCTGGGGTCATGTCTGTATCCCACACTCAAGAGAGCAACCCTGTGCTCAAGCTGGTGAACCCCTGCTCAGGCTGGCAACCTCCAGGTTTCGAACCTGGGTCCTCTGCATCCTAGGCGAACACTATCCACTGCGCCACCGCCTGGTCAAGCTTGCTTTTCTGTTATCAACAGATCACCTGATGGAGATGCTTTTATTTTTTTCCCTGTAGAACTATGATCACAATGTGAATTCGGTTTTGAGCCTTTTTTTTTTTTTGTATTTTTCTGAAGCTGGAAATGGGGAGAGACAGTCAGACAGACTCCCGCATGCGCCCGACCGGGATCCACCCGGCACGCCCACCAGGGGTGATGCTCTGCCCACCAGGGGGCGATGGTCTGCCCCTGGGGGGGGTCGCTCTGCCGCGACCAGAGCTACTCTGGCGCCTGGGGCAGAGGCCAAGGAGCCATCCCCAGCGCCCGGGCCATCTTTGCTCCAATGGAGCCTTGGCTGCGGGAGGGGAAGAGAGAGACAGAGAGGAAGGAGGGGGTGGGGGTGGAGAAGCAAATGGGCGCTTCTCCTATGTGCCCTGGCCGGGAATTGAACCCGGGTCCCCTGCACGCCAGGCCGACGCTCTACCGCTGTGAGCCTTTCTTATGTATTTGTCCACAGCAAGTCTAGGGGTCTAGGGGTTGCTTCTCCTAATTGAATCAACTGGCATAATCATACACTAAGTGTTTTTAGATACCGTAAGTTATGAGGTGAGCACTGTGGAACTCTTTCAAATTGGTCTCTTGTGCCCAGAGACATTGGCTTAGAGACAGGTATGTTCTCTGCCCTTTTGCTATAGCTAACTGGTGGCAATTCACTTTCACATTCACAAGTTTGCCTAGATTTTATTGAGATTTGAGTTCAAGACAATAGGGCTTGATCCAAAGACAGCATATTTTACCCTGTTACCCTACCACTGAACTCCCTTCCTGTTCCCTGGCCCCCTTACTGAATCATTTTTCTTTCCTTACAGGCTGATGAAGACCCTATCATGGGGTTCCACCAGATGTTCCTATTAAAGAACATCAACGATGCTTGGGTTTGCACCAATGACATGTTCAGGCTTGCCCTTCACAACTTTGGCTGACCTCCCAGCCAGGCACTCATGCTGTTTCCTCCTCCCTCCTCTTCCCAATACTATTCACACTCCTCCAGATGCTCCAAATATCATACACAAATGAGCAGGGCCACGGTGGGAGTGGGTGCAGTGCGCTGCTGCTACCTAGGTATTGTGCATGATGTTTGGACACTAGACTAGTTACATCTGACAGGAGAAGTTTGTGTTGTACCAGCGCATGCCTTGGAAAGACTTAAGTAATGCAAAAGGTTGTCTTTTTTTTTTTTAATCTACTGACAAGTTGCTCTAGTAACCCAAAGAAGTGAAGGAGAAAGCAGCTGCCTCACCGCCCAGATAATGATTTGTTCAGATGTTTCAATGCCTCATGATACAATAAAACCACAAAAATTTTCTTAACAGTTTAAATTGTTTTAATTAGTTTAATAGTTGGCTGGGCATCAATAACTACCTTGCCTCATTGGCTCTCTCATGTCTCACCCTCCCACATCTACCCCAACTCAGCAATACCTATTGCAAGGAGAAAACTGCTGAAGCAACACTCCCAGCTAGCTTCTCCCAAAAGCCCTGTAGGGCATAGTGTTCCCATCCGCAGCCCACTTGGTCTTGGGAAAGTGACCTGCAGACAGAGAGCTCAGGTCTGGCCTGAAGCGTCCCTTGCACTGAAGCCTCTGCAGTCACTTCTAACACCTCCTGTGATCTCTACACTTAGTAGGGTCAGGGCTCGAGTAACAGGGTAGATGACCCAGAATCTCACTGAACATGGAGAGGCCTTGGCAAAAATGGCCCATTGGGATCAGGCCCTCTGTACTGAGGGCCCACCAAGACTAAGGATGAGCAGAAGTTTGGGGAGAGGGGCCTGCTTTATTCCCTGAAGGGTTAGGGTCACATCCAGAATGTCCCACAAATTCCAAGCCAAGAGGAGGGCAGTTCAGATCCTGTACCACCTGCTTTAGATAGCATTGGTCAAAGGCAAGTGCCCAGAACAGCCAGCCTGTAATGCTCACAGATCCAGGCCTGGTTGGCTAGAGTATAGACTTAGAAATATGAAAGAAGGCAATCTGAGTTTGAGGGATTTGTGCTCTAATACTTCTCACCCCTCAGACTTCTTTTCAAGACATCTTTAGGTCTCCAATTTCCTTCCTCACTACACACCTCACTGTCTTCAAATCCCAGGAAGTCTTAGCTATTGGGCAAGTTTATGCTCCTCAGTTTTGGGGACAAAGGCCTTGTCCATGGCAAATTTAGCCCTTTAGCCTTGAGACCTGGTGGTGTAAACCTGATGGCAAGGTAGCAACCACAGGCTAAAACCAAACCCAGGACTTGGGCTGGTGCCCTGTTAGGGGTTTTAGGATTGGTGAGGGCACCACAGCTATGCCTGACCTGTACCCACCTTTTCTTCTACTATGGATGGAGGTCAAGAACTTCCTCAGACCCCCAGAGGTTGCCTGGCTATACTGGGCACAGGGCTGAATGATGTGCTGTTTGAGAGTATAGCATATTCAGATTTCAGCGGGACTGTTCTCTAGGCTACTGTGTATTTGGGGGTGGGGGGAGAGAGGTAGGTGCTGCTGCCTCTTAAACCACCCTGTATAAAATTTGCAATACAGCTTCCATGTACCTGTGCCTGAAATGTCTGCAATAAAGAGGTGTTTGTAAACTGTGGTTTCTTTCTTCTTGCCTGAGGGTACTAGGTTGGGCAATAGGAATGCTGGGGGTTTATTTCCAGAACAATGTGAAGTTTCTGGTGGGGCTGTATCTCTCCTGACCTTCCAATTCTTGGAGCTTCTTACATTGGGGTCCCCTTAGGCACTGGGTTACACCGACCTATTTTTTAAAGAAGAAACAGGCTCCTGCTAATTCAGCTTGATTTTGAAGGGTCTGAGAACAGCCTAAATGCCGTTAACCGAGTCCTAAGCCCATAATGAGACCGTTCCTTGGGAGTGGGCATGGATCAGGAGGGATAGCTCGAGACTAGTAGGGCTTTGAGTGGTCCATTACGTGGACAGTTACCCTGCTTCAGCCTTGCGAAACAGGACCGGCTGGCACAGGGGTGGGATGGCGCAGAGAGCCACTCCAGAAGGGGCGAAGCGTCCGCCCCCAGCCCGGAACCTTTCTTCTCCTCTCTGTGCAAGTTCCGGGAGCAGCGGCTTGGCGGGCCGGAAGTGGAGGTGGTTGGTAGGAGTGGAGGGGCTCGGGACGCGGTGCGGCAGCGGATTGAGGTGGTGTGGGTGGACCGATTGTAGTGACAGGCGTTCCGTGTCTGGCCACGGAGCAGCTGTGCTCGGCTGGTGCGTGGTGGCAGCGAAACGAACGCGGCGCGGACAGGGCGCCTGCGGCTGAGCCCATGGCCTCCTGTGCGAGCATCGACATCGAGGACGCCACGCAGCACCTACGGGACATCCTCAAGCTGGACCGGCCCGCGGGAGGTGAGCTGAGACAGCGGGAGTGGGCCCTCGCCGAGACGGCATAGGGGCGGCTCGGGCCAGAGTCGTCCTTGGGGCCTGCAAGTCCCTCCAGACCCGCTCTGCATCTCTCCGGCTGGTGAGGGCAGACGAGGCTTAGAGCAGTAAACCCCTGAGCATGTTCCCGTCCCGGCAGGGCGCAGACCCCCGGTCTGATCCCTCCACATCCCTGCGCCAGGCCGTTTTGCCTCGTCCTTCAACGTCTCGGCTGAAGGTGAGGCTCCTTTTCTGAAGCCGCAGGGACCCCCTAGTGTTCAGGCCTCAACGTCTCTAGTGTTCCTTATAGTGGTTTGGGTTCCCAACCCGTTTGCCATACTTAAAGGGGCCTAGTCCGTGCTGTGTATGCTGAGATCTGTCGGCCTAGGCGCTGTGCTGAGTGAGTAGCTGCGGATCCCCCTCTGCAACTTGCCCTTCCCTCTAGAATACAGACTGCAGACGTGCTTTCTGAAACTGTTTTCTAGAGGAAAGAGACCACCTCAATTCCGTGTCCTTTCTGGGATTAAAGCAAATTGCAGACTGAATGGCCCTGATTGGATTAGGCTGCACACAGCTGGAAGCTCTAGTTTGTTTGCATTCGTTTAAACTTTTTTTAGTTGAATATATTGGAGTGACACTGGTTTCAGGTGCACAATTCTACAGCATATCTGTACACTGTATTGTGTGCTCCCCACCCCATTCACTTAAATTGTTTAAATTTTATTTGGGCTGCAGTTATACCTCAGAGCTGCTCCTGCCCTCAAAGAGCCTAAGGAGGTTGTAATTTAATGCTGTTAACATAGAAAGAGAGGAATGTTTTGGTATTTTGATGAGTATAGGGTTGGTGCGGTGGGGACTGGAAAGTGCCTGAGAACTGGTCTAAGAGAGGAGACTATGTTTAGGGTATATCTTATCATATGAACAGGAGTTTAGATCAGAAGGCATTAACAATGTGAAGGTACCAGTTTCCTGACTGGTTCATGGACTGTGAAAAGTTGTAGTGGTTTGAAAGACCAGCTGGTGATGGTGGTTTAGGTGTGCAGTGGCCAGAGCTGAGAACTGGTGTTTCCTCAGACCCTGTCCTTAAACCTACTGGGAGAACCAAACTGACTGCTGCTGGAGGCAGGCACTGGTGCTCACTCTGGGTGTAGATAACTACCCCCCATTCCCAGAGAAAATCCATCAGCTGCCTAAAACCACTGAGCTCTTCGCCCCAGGCCTGAAGTGGGCTTTCTTTACTCAGCTTGGCTTGGGCCTCTCATACTCATCAACTGCTGTGTAATCTAGACTTCGCAAAGGTTTGGTAGAGCCTGGCATGGCCAGCATTGTGCAGTTTGTCTGTATGGTAGCCTTTCTGGGAGGAACAGTGGTCAGCTTACCCTAGAGCAGCTAAGGTAGCTCTGATCCAAGCGAAGTGGCCTGGAGGCTTTTCTCTGAACTCCTTGTTTATTTTTTAATTTTTATTTTTTTAAACATTTATTTATTGATTTTAGTGAGAGAGGAAGGGAGAGAGACAGGAACATCAATCTGTTCCTGTATGTGCCCTTACCGGAATGGAACCGGCAATCTCTGTGCTACAGGCTGATGATCTATTTTTTATTTTTTATTTATTTATTTATTTATTTATTTTTAAGATGAAATATAACTTTTTTTTTAAGGACTTTATTAATTGTTCAGAGAGGAGAGAGAGAGAGGGAAATAGGAATAGAAAGCAAGAGAGAGAAGGGGGAGGAACAGGAAGCATCAACTCCCATATGTGCCTTGACCAGGCAAGCCCAGGGTTTCGAACCCGGACCTCAGTATTCCAGGTTGACGCTCTATCCACTGCGCCACCCCCTGGTCAGGCCTTCTTTCTTTCTTACTCCCACATCTGTGTCCTTCCATGCCTTAGAAGCCCATTCTTTCTTCTGCATCCTCTGCCACTACCTTGGTGTAGGCCCTCGTATTTCTCATCCAGATTCTCAACTATCTTGCAGGCTGTCTTAGAGCAATCAGCTCTTTGGCCAGTGCTGACCATGACTCTTTCCCTTTTAAAACTTTTTTTTTTTTAAGTGAGTAGAGGGGAGATAGACAGACTCCTACATGTGCCCCAACCGGGATTCACCTGGCATGGCTGATGCTTGAGTCACCCCAGCTATCCTGAGTGCCTGAGGCCAACGCTTGAACCATTTGAGATACTAGCTGCAAGAGGAGAAAAGAGAGAGAAGGGGGGGGGGGGGAGAAGGAGATGATTGCTTCTCATGTGTGCCCTGACCAGGTTGGCTTTATCCACTGAGCCAACCAGCCAGGGCCATTAAAATTCTTTTGTGGCTCTCATTGCCAGGGGAGAATCGAAGCACCCCAGCCTCATACCTGAGACCTGTGCAGCCTTGTTTTCCATTCATCCTTCCCATATTTGTATGCACCAGTTACACTGCTCTGATGGCGACTTTTTTGTGAAGTCTGTGCTGACCCCATGCCTTCCCTCAAGTACACAAAGTTCCTCTGTGCTGACCCAGACCTCAGTATTAATTGGCCTCAGAGAATGCTTGCTAGCTTTCACCCCAACTCCAGGGGGAAGAACCTCATGCCCATGCTTGGTCCTGGCATACCTTTGGGTTCACCATCAGTGTTTATGGTGTGAGAAATGAACAAAGAGCCCTACTTCCCACAGACATGCCTCAGTTGAGTGTTTCTAGAGTACCTCATGGTTCTGGAGGGAAACTCTGCAGCAGGAGAGGCTACTAGGTATGTGGAACAACCTTATGACAGTGGTCCTCTCTGTCCCCAGGTCCCAGTGTGGAGAACCAGCGGCCATCTAACACCTACAATGGGGACCTCAATGGGCTCCTGGTCCCAGACCCCCTCTGCACAGGGGATGGTACTTCACCAAACAAGCCGGGTCTCCGGGCTAAGCCCTCTATTAACCTGCAGGAGAAGCAGGTCATGTGAGTGCCTGGGAGATGACAGTGGGATGATGGGGTCTTTGGGATGTCTGCTAGTTGAAGGCATGAGATGCGGGAAGAGAGAAGGGCCAACAGCCTCTGCTGCTCCCCCACTAGATGTTCTGGGATGGAGCATTTAACCACATTGAGCTTGCACTTGGATGAGGGATGAGGACAAGCTCAAGGGCTTGGCCTGGATCTGACGTTTAGTTGCCTGATTTAGCATTCCCAAGGAAGGAGGTGAGCAAGGGGAGCTATGATGTCTGGGGACCAGTGGACCCAGAGCTCTGCATCTGGGATTGGACACCTTCCCCATGGTGGTTGTATCCTCTCCTCATTCCCCACCTTGCCCATTGAGACTTTGGGTAAACAAGTATCAAGCTTGTATACCCCTCCTCCCAGCTGCCTCTTAGGAGATGACAGCTCTACCTGCATTGGGATTTTGGCCAAGGAAGTGGAGATTGTGGCCAGCAGTGACTCTAGCATCTCAAGCAAGGCAAGGGGCAGCAACAAGGTGAGTAACAACATGTTATGGCATGTACGGTGGATGGGGTGCACAGCCTCTTCCTCTCTACTTTGATACTGCCAGTTCCTGTGGGGACCTCCTTAACAGGTAGGTAGTGTGCCCCAGTCTCAGGAAGCCAGGGTTGGCTACCAAGTCTATGTGGGAATCAGGCCCTAGGAGTTTTGACTGGGTGGCTGGGCTTGCACATGTGGTCTCCACTGTCCCCAGGGATGCTGGGTACCACTTGAGCTTCAGGAAAGTTACTCCAGCCTCAGTTTCTACAGTAATCCTCATCCTTGGTTCTCAGGTGAAAATCCAACCTGTCGCCAAGTATGACTGGGAGCAGAAATACTACTATGGCAACCTGATTGCTGTGTCCAACTCCTTCTTGGCCTATGCTATTCGGGGTGAGTTGGGGCAGGGAAGAGGAGGGAGGTGTTCTGCTAGAAGCTCCGGAGATGCAGATTCAGTGTAAGGCTACTCAGCCCACTCAGCCCTTCGGGATACAACGGAAAGTTTTTCTGTGCTGCCCCACCTCTGCCAGGCCTTAGGGAGCCAAGTGGGAAAACCAAGCTTGAGACTGGTGGTGGCAGTGAGGCGAGGCAAGGGCAGGGGCTTCTTTGTTGCTTCCCTGGCCTAGATAGTCACTCATGGCTAACTGCTGTCCTGATTCCAGCTGCCAACAATGGATCGGCGATGGTGCGGGTGATCAGTGTCAGCACTTCCGAGCGGACCCTGCTCAAGGGCTTCACAGGCAGTGTGGCTGACCTGGCCTTCGCACACGTCAACTCCCCACAACTGGCCTGCCTGGATGAGGCTGGCAACCTGTTTGTGTGGCACTTGGCTCTGGTTAATAGCAAAATTCAATATCCTTTCCCTGGGATGGGAATGAGGGACTGAAGAAGGCTGGGCAGAACTGGGGTTGCCAGACACACTCATCATCCACCTGTGTAGCCCTTAATGCTCTGCTCAGAGAAGAGATTTTGATCCATATCCGGCAGCCAGAGGGCACGCCACTGAACCACTTCCGTAGGATCATCTGGTGCCCCTTCATTCCCGAGGAGAGTGAAGACTGCTGCGAGGAGGGCAGTCCGACAGTGGCCCTGTTGCATGAGGACCGGGTGAGGAGGCTGGGCATGGATGGGGGTGGGGGGTGGGGACAGAGCAGCCATGATATGGGCATGAGCTGAACACTCACCTCTCTACCCTCCAGGCTGAGGTGTGGAACCTGGACACACTCCGCTCCAACCACAGCACCTGGCCTGTGGATGTCAGCCAAATCAAGCAGGGTTTCATCATGATAAAAGGCCACAGCACAGTAAGCCTGCAACGGACTGCTTCCCCTGCTCTTCCCCTTTCCTTGTGTCTCTCTTTTATTCCCCATACCCACAGCTGCTCAGATAGTTTTACTGACATTCTGCCCAAGGGAATTCGAATCACAAAGTGACCTTCACTTTTGTAGCTCATTCCTAATGTGGCTACACTCTATGGGTCTGGTCTTCTTTACGCCTCCCTACATTCATTCAGTCTTTCACAAAAATGTGCAGATCCACTGTAGGTCAGCGCAGCTCAATGTCATTTTCATCTGGGATAAGCTTGCCTTCACCTCTAGTCAGGTAGTAAAGCAAGACTCTTTGGGGGGTTTTTTAGTGCCTGAGTGAAGGGGCCCTCTCACCTGATGGGACTGTCCTGGCTACAGCAAGCCATGATGGCTTCGTCAAGTTCTGGCAGATCTACATTGAGGGGCAGGATGAGCCAAGGTAAGGCAAGGCCTGAGGGACCAGGAACCCCTGCGTAGGGGACCAGATTACCCACTCAGGCCCCTCATCCGCCTGCTTGCAGGTGTCTGCATGAGTTGAAGCCTCATGATGGGCGGCCTCTCTCCTGCCTCCTGTTCTGTGACAACCACAAGAAACAGGACCCTGAGTGAGTGAGTGGGCAAGTAGGCGGGTAGTGGGCTGGACCTTGGGCTCCAAGCCAGTCACTTAGTGCCTTGTCGCTTTGCAGGGTCCCTTTCTGGAGGTTTCTTATTACTGGTGCTGACCAGAATCAGGAGCTAAAGATGTGGTGCACAGTGTCCTGGACTTGTCTGCAGACCATTCGGTAAGCACAGGCTGGGAAGCTGGACAGGGGTAGCAAGGTTGGAGATGTGTGTTCTTTCCACTCAGTCTCATTTATCATTCCTGTGGCCCCCCAGGTTCTCCCCAGATATCTTCAGCTCAGTGAGTGTGCCCCCCAGCCTCAAAGTTTGCCTGGACCTCTCAGCAGAATACCTGATTCTCAGCGATGTGCAACGGAAGGTAGACTGCATTGAGGGCACCCTAGGCAGAGTTGGTGTCATCAGGGCTGGCAGGGAAATGTGGCACATCCATAGCCCTCACAGCCTCTCAGCTTAGCTGTGAATGCACTGTCTGCGCAGGTCCTTTATGTGATGGAGCTGCTACAGAACCAGGAGGAAGGCCGTGCCTGCTTCAGCTCCATCTCTGAGTTCCTACTCACCCACCCTGTACTGAGCTTCGGTATCCAGGTTGTAAGTCGCTGCCGGCTGCGGCACACTGAGGTGCTGCCTGCTGAGGAAGAGAATGACAGCCTAGGGGCTGGTGAGCTGCTCTGGGTCAGGGATATGTGTTGGTATGTAGGGAGTGCCAAGGCACAGAGGGCCAGGAGCTTAGTTGTCCACATTGTCCTTGCAGATGGGACGCATGGAGCTGGTGTAATGGAGTCTGCTGCCGGTGTGCTCATCAAGCTCTTTTGTGTGCATACTAAGTGAGTGTCCTGTCTGTGCCCCTCCACACCCTACTGACTCTGGCCCCTTTGAGCCCTCTCCTATTTTCTCATTTTTTTCCTGAAGGGCATTGCAAGATGTGCAGATCCGCTTCCAGCCACAACTGAACCCTGATGTGGTGGCCCCGCTCCCCACCCACACTGCTCATGAGGATTTTGGTTAGTGAGGACTGAGAGGGAAGCAGGTTAGACTGGCTGGGGTCTGAGATCTGACTAAAGTAGCAGCTTTTCCCACAGCATTTGGAGAATCTCGGCCAGAACTGGGCTCTGAGGGCCTGGGTTCAGCTACTCATAGCTCCCAGCCTGACCTTCGACGCATCGTAGAGCTACCTGCACCCGCTGACTTCCTTAGTCTGAGCAGTGAGACCAAGCCTAAGCTGATGACACCTGATGCTTTCATGACACCTAGCACTTCATTGCAACAGGTTTGTGGGACTGGGACCTAGAACTCGGGGCAGGGGGACCTGAGAATCCCTACCCCACAGGCCACAGTTCTTACTTTCTGCATCTCTCCAGATTGCTGTGTCCCCTAGTAATAGCAGCAGTAGCAGCAGTAGCAGCAGCAGCAGCAGCAGCAGCTCCTCTCTTACAGCTGTGTCTGCCATGAGCAGTACCTCAGCTGTGGACCCCTCCTTGCCCAGGTGAAGTAAGGTTCAGAGTTGGGGATGGCAGGGGCCAGTGCCGGGATGCCAAGCTCTGGCTGCTTATGCCTCAGCCTTTCTACCACCAGGCCACCTGAGGAGCTGACCTTGAGCCCCAAGCTGCAGCTGGATGGCAGTCTGACAATGGGCAGCAGCAGCAGCCTGCAGGCAAGCCCACGCAGCCTCCTCCCTGGCCTGCTCCCAGGTTCGGCTGACAAATTGACTCCCAAGGGGCCTGGGCAGGTGCGTGTGTGTGAAATACAGGTTAGCAGGTGTATAGCAGAGGGAAGGTTGGCGGCAGTCTTCTATAGCACTCTTGTCTGCTTGTCCTATTCTGCCTCAGGTGGCCCATGTTTCCCCTGAGGTCGTGTAAGTCTCCCATTTTACCAGGAGGGCAGCTCCTTAGCCTGTCTATTCCCACCTCCTCTCTTCTGGAGCCGTCGCTGATTTTTTTTTTTTTAATTTTTTTTTTTTTGTATTTCTCCGAAGTTGGAAACGGAAAGGCAGTCAGACAGACTCCTGCATGCGTCCGACCAGGATCCACCCGGCATGCCCACCAGGGGGCGTCGCTCTGCTGCAATCAGAGCCATTCTAGCGCCTGAGGCAGAGGCCATGGAGCCATCAGTGCCCGGGCAAACTTTGCTCCAATGGAGCCTTGGCTGCAGGAGGGGAAGAGAGAGACAGAGAGGAAGGAGAGGGGGAGGGGTGGAGAAGCAGATGGGCGCTTCTCCTGTGTGCCCTGGCCGGGAATCGAACCCGGGACTCCTGCACGCCAGGCCGACGCTCTACCACTGAGCCAACCGGCCAGGGCTGTCGCTGATTTTGACTGCATCTTCCCTTTTCACTGTCCCATCTCTCCTCACTACAAACACCAGTGCTTCCTTTCTGTGCTTCCCCTACCCCTGTTTTCCTCCACCTAAGTTCTTATTTTGGTCTAACTCAGGTACCTACTGCCGCCTCTGCGCTCTCCCTGGAGCTACAGGAAGTGGAGCCCCTGGGGCTACCCCAGGCTTCCCCAAGCCGTACCCGTTCTCCCGATGTGATTTCCTCGGCTTCCACTGCCCTGTCCCAGGACATCCCTGAGATCGCATCTGAGGCCCTGTCTCGTGGCTTTGGCTCCTCTGCTCCTGAGGACCTTGAGCCAGACAGTATGGCCTCAGCTGCCTCAGCACTGCACTTGCTGTCCCCACGGCCCCGTCCTGGGCCTGAGCTTGGCCCCCAGCTTAGCCTGGATGGAGGCTCTGGGGATAGGGATCGGCATAGTACCCCTTCTCTCCTGGAGGCAGCCTTGACCCAGGAGACTGCAGCCCCTGACAGTCAGGTCTGGCCTACAGCACCAGACATTACTCGGGAGACCTGCAGCAGCCTTGCAGAGAGGTGGGGAGCATGGGAAGGGGGGAAAGTGTACTGAAAATGTGGGCTTCAGCCAGAGTCATCCATAGCTGACTTGGCCTGTCCTCCCAGCCCCAGGAATGGTCTTCAGGAAAAGCACAAGAGCCTGGCTTTCCACCGACCACCTTATCACTTGCTGCAGCAACATGACAGCCAGGATGCCAGTGCTGAACAAAGGTAGGCATCACCCCACACCCTTTCTCACACGAAGGAGGGCCAGCAAGCTGTAGGTGCTATGCCTCTCCCTCCCCTTCCCGCAGTGACCACGATGATGAGGTGGCCAGCCTTGCCTCTGCTGCAGGAGGCTTTGGCACCAAAATTCCCACTCCACGGCTGCCTTCCAAGGACTGGAAGACTAAGGGATCCCCTCGGACCTCGCCCAAGCTCAAGAGGAAGGGCAAAAAAGATGACGGGTAAGAGGGGTCCTGGGGCCCAGGAGAGGGGTGATCCCCAGGCTGACCGCACGACATGGCCTGAGGTGCTTCTTGCCTATGGCAGGGATTCAGCTGCGGGACCCCGGCTCATGGAGCACCAGGTAAGTGAGAAAACACCCTTTCTACTTCTGGAACTCTCTGAGGGGGGAGGAGAGCTCTAGCTATTCCCTGGTCTCGTGTATGGGGACAGGTGGGACAGGCATCATGTGACTGTTGGTGCAACTGGCAGGTGGCAGAGCCCCCTGAGGACTGGTCAGCACTTATTTGGCAACAGCAGAGAGAGCTTGCAGAGCTGCGGCACAGCCAAGAAGAGCTGTTGCAGCGTCTTTGTGCCCAACTCGAAGGCCTACAGAACACTGTCACGGGTCACGTAGAACGTGCCCTTGAGACTCGGCATGAACAGGAACGTATCCTTATGGGCAATGGCCAGCATAGAAAAGGGGTAGCGGCAGCTGCAGCATTCTTGGACCAAGAAGGGATATGAGATCTGCTCTAGGCCTGTTCCTTAGCTACAACACAGAGCGGCGGCTGGAGCGGGCACTAGCTGAGGGACAGCAACGGGGTGGGCAGCTGCAGGAACAGCTGACTCAACAGCTGTCCCAGGCACTGTCTTCAGCTGTGGCTGGGCGGCTAGAGCGCAGCATACGGGATGAGATCAAGAAGACGGTGCCTCCTTGTGAGTTGCACAGAGACTTCTTCTGGATGGGGTGGGTCGGAATGGGGCCCCTACCTGTCCAGCTTCCGGTCATGGCTGTACCTCTCTCTCCTCATCCTGTCCCAGGTGTCTCTAGGAGTCTGGAGCCTATGGCAGGCCAGCTGAACACCTCAGTGGCAACCAAGCTCACAGCTGTGGAAGGTAGCATGAAAGAGAATATCTCCAAGCTGTTGAAGTCCAAGGTACTACAAGGACCAAAGATGGGCAAGGTTGGTAGTTGATGGGCTTGGTCAGACCAGCTTGGGCTCAGACTTCTGGCTCGGCCCGGCCGCTTCTTTTACCCCCAGAACTTGACAGATGCCATCGCCCGAGCAGCTGCAGACACGTTACAGGGGCCAATGCAGGCCGCTTACCGTGAAGCCTTCCAGAGTGTAGTGCTGCCCGCCTTTGAGAAGAGCTGCCAGGCCATGTTCCAGCAGATCAATGATAGCTTCCGACTGGGCACACAGGAATGTGAGCGGAGTCATATGCTCCAAGGTGGAGGGGCTGTCGTCTTCTTCCTCACCATCCCTCTCATGGTCCCCATGGTCATCTTTCAGACTTGCAACAGCTAGAGAGCCACATGAAGAGCCGGAAGGCGCGGGAGCAGGAGGCGCGGGAGCCTGTGTTGGCCCAGCTGCGGGGCTTGGTCAGCACACTGCAGGGTGCCACTGAACAGATAGTGGCCACTGTGTCCAATAGTGTTCGGGCTGAGGTGCAGCACCAGCTACATGTGGCTGTGGGCAGGTGTGTGGGTACGGCATTGGGCAGGTGCCAGACCTTGTGTGAAAGGGGCCAGACCAGACTCTCTATCTGCCTTATTTCCCTTATTTCCTTTTACAGCCTGCAGGAGTCCATACTGGCACAGGTGCAGCGCATTGTTAAGGGTGAGGTGAGTGTGGCACTCAAGGAGCAGCAGGCTGCCGTCACCTCTAGCATCATGCAGGCCATGCGCTCAGCTGCTGGCACACCTGTCCCTGCTGCCCATCTCGATTGCCAGGCCCAGCAAGCCCATATTCTGCAGCTGTTGCAGCAGGGCCACCTCAATCAGGCCTTCCAGCAGGTATGCCAGGCATTAGGCCCAGTTAAGGGTCAGGTGTCTCTTTACAGGCCTACACACTAAATGCTGTTGTCTGTCCAGGCCCTGACGGCTGCTGACCTGAACCTGGTGTTGTACGTGTGTGAAACTGTGGACCCAGGCCAGGTTTTTGGGCAGCCGCCCTGTCCACTGTCCCAGCCCGTGCTCCTTTCCCTCATCCAGCAGCTGGCCTCTGACCTTGGCACTCGAACTGACCTCAAGCTCAGGTGAGTCGGTGCAGTTGAACCTGGAGATGGGCTGAAGTAGGTACAGGTGGGAGAGCAGTTTACATCAGAGACTCCCACTCTAGCCTGACTCTCTTGCCTCACTTGTCAGCTGTCCCTCTGAGCCTCTCTGCCACCAGGGGGCACTCCCATCTGCAACCTGTCCCTTTTCTCTACCCCCAGCTACCTGGAAGAGGCTGTGATGCACCTGGACCACAGTGACCCTATCACTCGGGACCACATGGGCTCCGTTATGGCCCAGGTGCGCCAGAAGCTCTTCCAGTTCCTGCAGGCCGAACCACACAACTCACTTGGCAAAGCAGCTCGGAGGCTCAGCCTCATGCTGCATGGCCTTGTGACCCCCAGCCTCCCTTAGCTAAGCCTGCCTTGCCCAGGGGTGCATTAACACTGAAGGCAGTAGACAGGCCCAGGCCAGAGCAGGGTCACGTCTGCCATTTACCTGCTTATATTACCACCTCTGGGGTGTTTGAGGGGTGAGCACTGGCTCTGGTCTACAGGTTACAGTAGCCAGTAGGTTTAGGTTGGGCCCAGGGTGGGTATTGTGCCTTCTTGGGTTCTGCCATGCCTGGAGCATGACCCCCGAGATAGTGACACCACTCGAGTTGAATTTTTACCTCTGTTTTGGATCTTTTTGTTTTTGAAAACAATTGAAAAGTTCAATTAAATGTTTTTGGAATAAAATGGAGCTTTAGGTGTGTCTTTGGTGTGATTTTGATAACTGCCCTCTTCCCTGGTCTCTCTCTTTTCCTTATGTGGGGCTTTGTTGAGGCCGACCTGCCCCTGGGCCCTGGACACCTACCCTCATCTGTACAACTGTCTTCTTAGATTGCCCTTCTCCATCTCTGGGGTGAAGGCCCTGGGGTCAGGTCATCTCTGCTTTGAATCCCTGGGCTCTTCTCTCTGGGGTTCCTCTCCTTTGACAATTGAATACTGGTGGCAATTGGAGTACTGGTGGTGGGGCTGCCTGCTGGCTTTGAAACTCCGCCCCCAGCTCTCATCCAATCACAGTCCCTTGTCCTGGGGGCTGGGCTGAAGGGCTGCACTCCAAGCTGCTAGCTCTGCACTAGGTTCCCAGGCTGGGATGATGCCCTACGGTGGCTGCTGCTGCAGCTGCTGCTGTCTTCGCCACTGCCCGCGACTGCCCTGTGCGGTTGGGCTGTTGCTGCTGCTGTTACCACCCCTCGGTGAGTGCAGGCGTACTGGACTGGCCTGGGCCATTCACCCTCTCACCAGGCTGGGTTTAGGGTGTGTGGGAGCTGGAGCACAGCCTTCCTGAGCAATGGGAACCAGAATGGTAAGGAGGTTTGAGGGCTACAGGGAGGGGATGTGTACTAGTGGTTTCAGAACCAAAGTGAGAGGGCTTTGAACTGAGCCCCGGTTGTGGGGGAAGAACCTCAAATTTTCACTCTCCCTATTCTGGTAGAGGGAGAAATGGCCCTTGAGACTTCTAGACCAGCCTTGGTATTCTCTGAGGTCCTCTATTAGGGTCTGAATTGAATCCCAACACCCTCTATCCTGCCCTACCTGTCCAAAAATACCTGTTTTGGGGTGCGGTGGGAAGGCCAAGCAAATCTTGTCTAGACTGCGAGAACCTGGACTGTGATGTGGAGGGGGAATGTGCCCCTGGATCCTTGACCCCTTTGCCCTGTCCTGGCTT
Organism: Saccopteryx leptura; assembly: GCF_036850995.1. Taxonomy (NCBI): domain Eukaryota; kingdom Metazoa; phylum Chordata; class Mammalia; order Chiroptera; family Emballonuridae; genus Saccopteryx; species Saccopteryx leptura. The sequence goes on from NC_089511.1 coordinate 18,278,034, forward strand.
TTTCACTTGGACCATCTTCACCTGACTTGGAGCTGCAGTAGCTCACAGGAAGAGCTGACCCCTGGGACGTGAGGACACCTACCTCACCCTCCTCTTTTATTCTATCCGGTCCCACCTAGAACAGAGCCCAGGCACATGATCCCCAAACGTGCCCCTTATTTCCCTGGGGTGCCTCTTTCATGCTGAGTCATGTCTCCAGAGCATGGCACAGTATACAAGCCACTGGGGGTTTGGGGGTGAACCAACTCATCCTGTCAACTATTTTCCACTCCCAGTCCTTATATCTCCCCTGGAGGCAGCTGCCGTGGGCCCAGGCCACTGTGACAACATATACCAGGGCTTTGCTGAGTGTCTTATCCGCTTGGGGGACGGCATGGGCCACGGAAGTGAGCTAGAGACCATCTGCAGGTAAGAGCAGGTACAAGGGCTGCAGCCTGCTCCCTGCTCCCTCCGTGCCTGAACCTTTTCCTTCTCATTCCAAAGCCTCCTTTTCCTTCTCATTCCTAACTCTCCTAACCCCACGCCCTTAACAGGTCCTGGAATGACTTCCACACCTGTGCCTCTGGAGTCCTGTTGGGCTGCCCGAAGGAGGCAGCTGCCGTGTGGGAGTCACTACAGCAAGAAGCTCGCCGGGCCCCACACCCAGATAACTTGCACACTCTGTGTGGCGCCCCTGTGCGTGTCCAGGAGCATGGCACAGGCCCGGAGACCAACCAGGAGACACTGCGAGCGACTGCACCTGCCCCTACCCCAGCCCCTGCTCCCCTGCTGCTGTCAGCTGCTCTGGCATTCGTTTACCTCCTGGGGCCTCTGGCCTAGCCATTGGGGTCAGGTAGCAGTGCCACCCCTGATCTGGTGGCAACCTTTAATGCTCGGCAGATTGCATTCAGCTTTCATTAAAATTATTTATATTTGTACTAAGCTCCTTCATTTCTTCTGGCTGCTCACTGCTTGACTGAGGTGGAGGCCTCCAGAAGATGATCTTCAAGACAGAATAGGGAGTGCCGCCACAGGGGACTCCATCTTTTTCCTTACAAACACTCATTTCCCATGGGCAGTGCCAAGCTTTCCATTACATGCAGGTTCCAGGGTCTCTAGTGATCTGTCCTCCCAAGTTGGTATTCCTAGCCCTGCCTGGTCTCTAAGGGCCCTATGAGGTGGTGCAGTGTCTCACCCTATTCTCCACTATGCCCCCTGCAAGTGGGTTCTTTCTAACCTTTAGGCTTCTAGCCATCTCACTTCCTTCTCTGCTGAACTACCAGTTTAGCCTTCAAGACAGCTTAGACTAAGTGCTCTGTCCTTTACCTCTCTGGGGTCCTAGTCCATCTGAGGATCCTGCTCCAGAAGGTAGGGAGTCCCTGTTGGAGCTGCAGGTACTGGGTCACAATGAGGGTTCCCCTGGCCTCTACTCTCCACAAGCTTGTTTTTTGAGAAGAGTTGTGCGGCATTAAGTCAAAACAATCCCAGAAGGCATTCTGGAAGCCTGGAATGTGTGGTGTGAGGCACCCCTGTTCATCCTGGAGGAGAGGAAGAACAAGATTCAACATGGGCAGATCCTGAGGGAAGGAGGAGTCTCAGGGTGAGATTTTTTTTTTTTGGCTCAGTCCTCTACCACCAGTACCAGGACCCTATTCCAAGCCACCACCCCACAGTGGGCACTGCCATGGCCTCCTCACTGGCTTCGACTCTCACTCCTTCTCTTTTTTTTTTTACAGAGAGAGAATCAGACAGGGACAGACAGAAACTGAGAGATGAGAAGCATCAATCATTAGTTTTTCGTTGATTGCTTTCTCATATGTGCCTTGACCGCGGGCCTTCAGCAGACCGAGTAACCCCTTGCTTGAGCCAGCAACCTTGGGTCCAAGCTGGTGAGCTTTTGCTCAAACCAGATGAGCCTGCACTCAAGCTGGTGACCTCGGGGTCTCGAACCTGGGTTCTCCGCATCCCAGTCCGACGCTCTATCCACTGCGCCACCGCCTGGTCAGGCTCACTCCCTGTCTTTTATTTTCCATTTTCTATATTGAAAAACTGACTCTGCTGTTAAGTTCCTTCGCATTGTCTAGGAGGTCCTACATAAGCCAGCTCTGCCCACAGTTTATTCAGTCTACTCCTGCAACTGCCCTCTGTAGCAGAAGAGAGTGATCTACCTATTCAGCCCTTGGGGTCAAGGGAGCCTTCAGAGAAGGAGCATGATAGGGAGTATAGGAGGTAAGGATGGAGACTTACAAGTGGTGGGGCTGAGTTGGAGAGGGGTTTACAAGGGCGGCCTAAAGGAATGGTTCGGAGGGAGGGGGGAAGGGAGGTGGGAACCCAAATTTAGGCAGGCCAGATTTATGCTAAAGCCCATGCTGGGAAGTTGTGCCCCCAGGACAGAATCAAGCCTAATAGGACCCTTGCAGGGGCTCCAGAGTAACAGTGCTTCCAGAGACCTCCACTCAAGGGTGTAGGAGCCTTCATCCATGCTTCTCCCACTCTGATTAAGTCAGATGCCTTCATTAACTCCCTCTCTGCCCTGATTTGCTCCTGTACTTCGTTTGCCTGTACTTTTATCCCTATTTTTCTCTCCCAACCATCATTACCCATCTTCTTCCATCACCTGAAGGAGAAAGTTAAAAAAAAAAACTTTTAGATCTGCCCCCCTTTGGCCATAAGAATTTTCCAGAATGAAAGCCCACACTTTTATTCCTCTAGCTCTTTGTACACCTATCCTCTCTGCTCAGAATATCCTTCCCCATTTTTTTCCTGGTGAAACTCTTATTTCTTGTTCAGTATCACCTCCTCCAGGAAATATTCCTTAACCCTGACTCCATGCTGAATTAGCAGCCTCCTACCAGTCTCCACAGGTCCTAGACTCTCTTCTGTCTCAGAACTGATAAAACTGGCTTGTTACTGTCTGAGTTAGGGTCAGAATTCCCATATTTGGACTCCCCAAGGATCCTCTTTGCGTCCCTAGCACCCCATCTAGGGCTAGGTATAAAGAGTGTACTTGCAGGAGGTGTGAAATGAAAGATAGAACCTCTAAGTCCAGCATAGGGAGTGTTATATTCAGTAAGAGCTTGGGCTGAGAACGACTCCAGTGTGGAGGGTTTGTTATTTTGGGGCAGCCCCCTCGGCCTGGGCATACTGTTGGGAGGGATGACATTGGGGCTGCAGACCCCAAAAGTCTTCTCAGAGCCACTCTTGGGCAGGGAGTGGCTATTCTGGCCAGCCATGGGGGTGATTACCATCCTTCTCCTGTGACCTACTTTTCCCTGGTGTTTGCTCCCTAAATCCTTGCTCTTCCCTGGAATTAAGTGACCTGGACTGTGTGTGGAGCTGGGGGTGGGGACAGAATCTGCTCTCTGGCCAGGGGCTTAAGAGCTTTGTATTTTATCCTAAAGCTGGAGAAGAGGGGTAAGCTGATATCCAAACTGACTAGGCCCTAAACACAGCTGCCCAGGCTAGAGCATTTCTCACATTTGCAGCTCTGCAGACATGGAATGAATTATTGTTAAGGGGAGAGCCTAGAGGCTGGATGTCCTGAACCCACTCCCCTCTGCATCAACATACTCTTCACCGCAGGGTTTGGTGTTTTTTACCAGAGCCAGGGTCAGCACCTACCCATAGCAAGGGCTTAATAAATATTTGTTGAATTATGTTGCTTAATATCTGTAAATTAGAAGTGTTGTGTGGCTTTCTAAGCCCCATTAGCCCTGATTTTCTTTATTGCTTTTAACCCTCACGACAACTCTATGGGGTTAGGATTATGGTCACCGTTACACAGGTAAGAAAGATGAGGTTTAAGGAGGGGAGATGCCTTTCCTAAAGTCACAGCTGTGGAAGTGTCAGAGGTGGGATTGACCCCAGGTTTGTTTGGCCCCGAAGTCCATGCCCCTACTCATCACACAGACTTTTGGAAGCAATTTGTAAAATTTACTTTTCTTTTAAAAAAAAAATAAAATATTTTATAATTCCCTACTAAATAAAACAGACAAAATAATTTTTATTGGTGTTAATTTATTTTTCAGTTTAAAGTATAACATTAACTTATATCAGCAATTTCCAACCTTTTTCATGTCATGGCACACAAACTACTAAAATTCTGCGGCACACCAAAAAATATTTTTATAGCCTGACCAGGCGGTGGCACAGTGGACTGGGATGCAGAGGACTCAGGTTCGAGACCCCGAGGTCGCCAGTTTGAGTGCAGGCTCATCTGGTTTGAACAAAGCTCACCAGCTTGGACCCAAGGTCGCTGGCTCGAGCAAGGGGTTACTTGGTCTGCTGAAGGCCCGCGGTCAAGGCACATAAAAAAACCCAAACAAACAAAAAATATTTTTGTGCCTGACCAGGCAGTGGTGCAGTGGATAGAGCGTCGGACTGGGATGCAGAAGACCCAGGTTCGAGACCCCAAGGTCGCCAGCTGGAGCATGGGCTCATCTGGTTTGAGCAAAAACTCACCAGCTTGAGCCCAAGGTCGCTGGCTTGAGCAAGGGCTTACTTGGTCTGCTGAAGGCCCGCGGTCAAGGCACATATGAGAAAGCAATCAATGAACAATTAAGGTGTTGCAACACACAACGTAAAACTAATGATTGATGCTTCTCATCTCTCCGTTCCTATCCCTCTCTCTGACTCTCTCTCTCTCTGTCTCTAAAAAAATATATATATACTGACCTGTGGTGACGCAGTGGGCTAAAGCGTTGACCTGGGTGTGCTGAGGTCGCCGGTTCAAAACCCTGGGCTTGCCTGGTCAAGGCACATATGGGAGTTGATGCTTCCAGTTCCTCCCCCCTTCTCTCTCTCTGTCTCTCCTCTCTCTTTCTCTCTCTCTCTCTGTCTCTCCCTCTCCTCCCTAAAATGAATAAAGAAAATATAAAATATATATATATTTACATATATGATAAAAAATAAGTATGACTTTCATTCATTCATATTGGACAGCTATTGTGTTGGCTGTTGTCATTTTTTATTTGACAATTAAAACAGTCAGTGCCCCTAACTAAATAATCAGCAATTGCATGTTTTCCAAATTCTTGCAGCATACTGGCTGAAAATTGCTGACTTAGCCCTGGCAAGTTAGTTCAGTTGGTTAAGCGTTATGCTGATGAATCATGGTTATGAGTTTGATCCCGGTCAGGACACATACAGGAATTAACCAATGAATCTATAAATAAGTGGAACAACAAATTGATGTCTCTTCTCAAATCAATAAAAATAAATGTAAAAATTGCTAGCTTATATGTAGCCCATTAAAGACAGTTCCATGTGGAAAGTAAGTGTTCATTCAATAAAGACTTGTTGAATAAATGAACAGACTGAAATAAGGAAAATGAATGGAGGTTACAATCCCCTCATAACCGGCAGCATCTGTTTTTCCCACCTGCAATTGGAATTATCTGCAAAGTAGTGAGACAGTTCTGATCCTATGGAGATTTCTTTGTGAATGGCAACAAGTTTTCTTTCTTTTTTTTAACCTATTGCTTTGGAGTCTTAAGATGCACTTAAATTTAGTAACAACCACAAAAATGAAAAAAAAAAAATGTTACTCCTAAACTGGTCCAAGATTGACCGCCAACCCTCAAGTTAATAATTTTCAACTCCTCTGACATAGAGGTCAAACTTAACACTTCTGAGTGCCTGAATGATTTTAACAGTTTTTTTTTTCTCTCTCTCTCTATCTCTCTTTATATAGATTGTATTTAGCCCTAGCCAGATAGCTTGGTTGGTTCAAGCCTGGTCCCAAAACACAGAGGCTACCAGTTGGGAACAAATTGATGTTCTTCTCTCTCTCCCTTCCTTTCTCACTGAAATCAATAAATAAACTTTTTTTTTTTTTTTTTTTTTTTACAGAGACAGAGAGAGTCAGAGAGAGGGATAGGACAGGGACAGACAGGAACGAAGAGAGATGAGAAGCATCAATCATCAGTTTTTTGTTGTGAGACCTTAGTTGTTCATTGACTGTTTTCTCATATGTGCCTTGACTGCGGGGCTTCAGCAGACAGAGCAACCCCTTGCTCGAGCCAGCGACCTTGGGTCCAAGCTGGTGAATTTTTGCTCAAACCAGATGAACCTGCACTCAAGTTGGCGACCTCGGGTCTCAAACTTGGGTCTTTCCTCTGCATCCCAGTCCAACGCTCTATCCACTGCGCCACCGCCTGGTCAGGCAATAAATAAACATTTTTTAAAAAGATTTTGTTGGCCCTGGCCGGTTGGCTCAGTTGTAGAGCGTGGGCCTGGCCTGCAGGAATCCCGGGTTTGATTCCCAGCCAGGGCATACAGAAGAAGCGCCCATCTGCTTCTCCACCCCTCCCCCTCTCCTTCCTCTCTGTCTCTCTCTTCCCCTCCCACAGCTGAGGCTCCATTGGAGCAAAGTTGGCCCAGGCGCTGAGGATGGCTCTATGGCTTCTGCCTCAGGCACTAGAATGGCTCTGGTTGCAGCAGAGCAACGCCCCAGATGGGCAGAGCATCGCCCCCTGTTGTTTATTGTTTTTAGAGAGAGAAGATACAGGGTGAGGAGGAGCAGGATGCATCAACTCATAGTAGTTGCTTCTCTTACGTTCCTTGATCCGGCAAGCCAGGGGTTTTCAACTGGCCATCTCACCATTCCAGGTCTACACCTCATCCACTGCCCCACCACAGGTCAGGAATAACTGCAGTTTTCAAAAAATAGATTTGTTAATGAAATTTAAACCAATCCTTTGTGGAGTTTCAGAGGCACTTCCAGAAACCTGTTGAAAGGCATTCCAGTCGGCCTAGCGTGCGGAGGACCCGGGTTCGATTCCCGGCCAGGGCACACAGGAGAAGCGCCCATTTGCTTCTCCACCCCTCCGCCGCACTTTCCTCTCTGTCTCTCTCTTCCCCTCCCGCAGCCAAGGCTCCATTGGAGCAAAGATGGCCCGGGCGCTGGGGATGGCTCTGTGGCCTCTGCCTCAGGCGCTAGAGTGGCTCTGGTCGCAATATGGCGACGCCCAGGATGGGCAGAGCATCACCCCCTGGTGGGCAGAGCGTCGCCCCATGGTGGGCGTGCCGGGTGGATCCCGGTCGGGCGCATGCGGGAGTCTGTCTGACTGTCTCTCCCCATTTCCAGCTTCAGAAAAATGAAAAAAAAAAAAAAAAAAAAAAAAAGAAAGGCATTCCATCTCCAGCCTTGTATGACAGACAGTACCCTCTCCCCAACCACAAACTTGAAACTTTTTCCCAACGCAGCTCCTTTTCTTTTAACTTAATTTAACCTTTTTACATTAAATTTTCAATTATAGTTGACAATATTATTTTATATTAGTTTCTGGTGTACCTCCTCTTTCTGTAACACGTTCCTTCCGTAGCCTACAGTCTAACTACAACAATTAGGGAACAATTGAGATCCCCTCCCCACGCAGAGAGTTCGTCCCCGCCCTGAAGGAGTTGATTGGCAGGCCACGCTGGGAGCGCCCCCAACAGCGCAGCCAAGGCCCTTCCGAAGGTCCGCCCCCATCCCGCCCCGTAGGCGGTCCGGGTTTGTTTTGGCGTCAAGCGCGCTCTATGATGACGCCACGACGCTAACGCCTGAGGATGGCGGCGGCAGCGGCGGGGGTTGTGGCCGTGGCCACGGGCCCGAGAGGGTCAGCACAGCCACCAGGACGCCGAAGAGCCCACCGCCCCCGCGAGGTGAGGCGGCCCGGCCCAGGGCTACGGCCCAACGGGCGGGAGGGGCTGAGGAGCTGCGGCCACGGTCGCTTCCTGGCGCACCGGGCCTGTCCTTGCCCAGACCGGAGCCCTCGGCCCATGCCAGGTGTGCCGGGGCCTACGGGTCTGGGGAGCAGGCCAGACAATGGCTGCTCGGGGTCCCCGGTGTCCAAGTCTAAAGTGGCCTTGAAACGTGTTGCTGCTCTGGGTAGCCCTTCTCTGGGGTCTCGTGGACTTGTTGAACGTGGTCAGCTGCCCTGCCTGCTGTTCAGCCAGCCGGCGTCGGTCACGGTGAACTAACTAACCCGGTTTTCCTCACTCCCTTCTCGTGTCCAGCACCTACTCCACACCCCTCAACGCCAGGGGCTGGCGGGGAGCTGGTCGCTTCCTTATTCAGTCTGGGAAAGAGCAGGCCTGAGTCCAGCCAGGTCGCCTGCCCTGGAAACTAGTCATCCCTCTGTTTATAAGGGGAAGCCCAACTGTCCATGCTCACTCCCGCCAAATGGAGTTGCTGAAGTGATAATTCTCACCTGAATAAGAGCTTCACTGCCTAAAACCGGCTCCTTGGTTCCTTACAGGATAAAGTCTAAGCTTCTTAGGAAGGCATTCAGGGCTCTTCGTAATCTGAAAGGTCTAACCCTGAACTCATCACCTGGGCATTTCTGCCTTCTGTTTACATATTTTGTTGGGGCATGTAAGCCTTCTGTTAGCTCTGTGGTTTAATACCCTTGTGCTTAAATACACAATTTTCTCATTTTGTAATACTCTTATTTTCCCTTCCACCAGTATGAAAAATTTACATCTGTCTTTTAAAATTCACCTTAGGGCCCTGGCCTGTTGGCTCAGTGGTAGACCATTGGCCCAGCTTGCAGAGGTCCCTGGTTTGTTCTCGGGGCACACATGAGAAGTAGCCATCTGCTTCTCTTCTCTTTCCTCCCCATTCTCTCCTTTCTCACAGTCAGTGGCTCAGTTGGTCTGAGCATCAGCCCTGGGCGCTGAGGACTGCTTGTTAGTCCAAGAGTCGGCCTCAGGCAATGAGGATAGCTTGGTTTAGTGGAGCATTTGCCACTTAAAAAGAAAAATCACCTTAGATTTCATTTCCTTGGAAAAGCCTTCCTTACTTAACATGTAACCATTGATGACTCTGCAGTTTTGTTTTGTTTTTTGTATTTTTCTGAAGTGAAAAGCAGGGAGGCAGAGAGACTCCTGCATTCACCCTACCAGGCTCCACCCGGCATGCCCACTAGGGGGCGAGGCTCTGCCTGTCTGGGGCATTGCTCCGTTGCATCCGGAGCCATTCTAGTGCCTGAGATGGAGGCTGTTCAACGCCCAGGCCAACTTTGCTCCAATGGAGCCTTGGCTGCGGGAGGGGAAGAGAGAGAGAGAGAGGAAGGAGAGTGGGAAGGGTGGAGAAGCAGATGGGCACTTCTCCTCTGTGCCCGGCTGGGAATCAAACCCAGGACTTCCACACACTGGGCCAATGCTCTACCACTGAGAGAAACAGCCAGAGCCAACTCTGCTCTTTTATTCATGCTACTACTGTTGAGTACATCATGTTATGTCACATAATGGTGAGTTTGGGGTTGTGCTTTCTATCTGTACCTGAGTATATGGCTCTGCCTGGCATAAAGTGGAGCTAAAATCCACTGGGATAGGAAGCTGGTTTAAGAATGGATACTGACTCAGCTGTTTTTTGAGCACCTATTAGGGCCCAGGGTCTGAGATGAGCACAGCTAATGTGTATTTTGTGTTTGCGCATGCATGCATATGTGTGTGGTAGGTGTTGCAGCCTTGTCAACCTTGATGATCTAAAGTAGTTTTTCAAGATGCAAATTCAAGAGTCTTTTTGGTCCAGTGGGAAGGGCTAGCTGTGCCTTGTCGCCTTCTGTTGCAGTTTCATTGCCCATACTTTGGGGAGGCAGTGTGATTTGATGGTTAGACATGAGCTCTAGAGTCTGAAAGATGGAATAATTTCTGTCTTTTTTGAGATCTTGAGGCTCTTGAGTCCTATTTTGTTCATTGTAAAACAGTAATAATCATACCTACTCTGTGTGGTTGCAGAGAGGAGTGAGAGTGCATATAAGACACTTAGAACAGGTAGAACTCTATAAATGGAAGTCACTGTGTTTACTAATGTCTGTTCTACCCAGAATATGTCCCTTGCTAAAAGGAGATCTTATCTTAGTAAGCCTACTTGCTTTTCAGACTGAGCCTCATGTAGGAATCTATCTTGTGCTATGATTCCTCAAGGTCTTTTCTGGTCATCTGGGAAAGCTCTGACAAAACTGCTTCTTCTACTCTGTCCAGTTGTAGTGGGCCATTCCCCTAGGACCCTTGGCAAACTGTGGCTCGCGAGCCATATGCGGCTCTTTGGCCCCTTAAGTGTGGCTCTTCCACAAAATACCATGTGCGGGTGCTACCTAGATAAGGAATGTACCTACCTATATAGTTTAAGTTTAGAAAATTTGGCTCTCAAAAGAAATTTCAATCGTTGTAATGTTGATATTTGGCTCTGTTGACTAATGAGTTTGCCGACCACTGCCCTAGGAGAAATTCAGAATGCTGACTCACTAGAAGGTGGGTTTGCTGAATAAGCATATTGTCCAGATCTAATTGCAGTTCTTGGACTTGTTAAGTTATATTAATGGGCTAAAGAAAGTGCATCTTGCCTGACCAGGCGGTGGCGCAGTGGATAGAGTGTTGGACTGGGATGCGGAAAACCCAGGTTCGAGACCCCGAGGTCGCCAGCTTGAGCGCGGGCTTATCTGGTTTGAGCAAAGCTCACCAGCTTGGACCCAAGGTCACTGGCTTGAGCAAGGGGTTACTCGGTCTGTTGAAGGCCCACGGTCAAGGCACATATGAGAAAGCAATCAATGAACAACGAAGGTGTTGCAACACGCAACGAAAAACTAATGATTGATGCTTCTCATCTCTCCGTTCCTGTCTGTCTGTCCCTGTCTATCCTTCTCTCTGTCTCTGTAAAAAAAAAAAGAAGAAAAAAAGAAAGTGCATCTTTCAGGGAATCTGTTTGTTTCTGACACTGAGCTAGAATGGAATGCAGTACTCTTGCAGATCTTAGTGTCTGTGGAATCTGAAATAGATACTGGGATTCTTTGTCAGTCACATAAATGGGTGAGACTTTCATTTGGCCTTCTGTTATACTTTATAAATATGAGCATGTTATGTGGGCAATTTCAATCCTCTTCAGAGCTTCTCAACTGTATGATGTGAATGGGCTATAGGTGTTCAAGGCATTGGCCCTTAATCTTGGAGATAGATGAGAACATCTGTCTCCACTGATCATAGGGTACACAGAAAAGTTTGAGAAATACAGCCCTGAGAGAAAGGAAGCAATTCTGTTTGTTGAGAGCTGGAAAGAGACTTACTTATTTGAACTTATTTTCCTTCCAAGAATCTTACTCAGTGAATATTAAGCTAATTTGTGTTGGCTAGGTCATCACTGAGCTAATTCTTGGTACAGCCCTCTGTTGCCATGGTGTCTAATGTGATGCTAAAGTAGAAAAATGTGGTATTTTAATTTGCTGGGAGAAAATTATTTCAGAGGGACTCCTTCCAGGCTGCCAGCCTTTGAGTGGCCTCACAGGGCACCATAACGGTAATGGATTAAGGGATTCTTGATGTGGAGCCATCTGGGCTGTAAATTCCTTGAGAGCAGAGATTATGGCTACCTTCTTTTTTGTCTTTCACAGTCCCTGGCAAAGTTCCTGGCTCACAGCAGGAGCTCAGTAAATATTTGTGGGTTGAACTTTGGGATTTTGGAAGGAGAACCCCATATACGTTGCCAGAGTCCTTTTTTTTTTTTTTTTTGGTGACAGAGACAGAGTCAGAGAGAGGGACAGATAGGGACAGACGGACGGAAAGGGAGAGAGATGAGAAACATCAATTCTTCGTGCGGTTCCTTAGTTGTTCATTGATTGATTTCTCATATGTGCCTTGACCGGGGGCTACAGAAGACTGAGTGACCCCTTGCTCGAGCCAGCAACCTTGGGCTCAAGCTGGTGAGCCTTGCTCAAACCAGATGAGCCCGCGTTCAAGTTGGCGACCTCGGGGTTTCAAACCTGGGTCCTCTGCGTTCCAGTTCGATGCTCTATCCACTGTGCAACCGCCTGGTCACGCGAGTTTGTATTTTTGACAGTGGGATGGGCAGTAGGTAGGATGTCTTGGTGTAGTTAGGGTCACAATAAAATGAGGAAGACACCCACAAGGAAGAGTTGCAGTGTTCTCTCCTGAGCGTGAAGCTGGCTCTTGGTGTTGCTTGTGCAACTGCCTTTTTTTTTTTTTCCTCGTATTTTTCTGAAGCTGGAAACGGGGAGGGACAGTCAGACAGACTCCCGCATGCGCCCGACCGGGATCCACCCGGCACGCCCACCAGGGGGCGACGCTCTGCCCACCAGGGGGCGATGCTCTGCCTCGACCAGAGCCACTCTAGTGCCTGGGGCAGAGGCCAGGGAGCCATCCCCAGCGCCCGGGCCATCTTTGCTCCAATGGAGCCTTGGCTGCGGGAGGGGAAGAGAGAGACAGAGAGGAAGGGGGGGGGGGTGGAGAAGCAAATGGGCACTTCTCCTATGTGCCCTGGCCGGGAATTGAATCCGGGTCCCCCGCACGCCAGGCCGACGCTCTACTGCTGAGCCAACTGGCCAGGGCCTGCAACTGCCTTTTGTCATTGATGATCGTTCTTCTCTTCCTTTGGGAGAGTAAGAGGGAGAGGATGCAGTCTGAGTGGTTTTTGTTAAAAATAAAATGAGGAAGACACAACAAATTGTTGAACCTCTTTCCCTCTCTCAGTCGTAAGGCAGGAGTCTGCCCACCAATTATCATGTTCTTTTTTTTTTTTAATTAATTAATTTATTCTTTTTTTTTTTTTTAGAGAGGAGAGGGAGAGACAGAGAGAGTAGAGAGACGGGGGGCGGGGGGAGGAGCTGGAAGCATCAACTCCCATATGTGCCTTGACGAGGCAAGCCCAGGGTTTCGAACCGGTGACCTCAGCATTTCCAGGTCAACGCTTTATCCACTGCGCCACCACAGGTCAGACATATCATGTTCTTGAGAAGTGAGGTCCCAAGTTGCTACATTCTAAAGAGAAGTCATAACACTTTTTATTCTGAAATAATACTAAAAGTTAAAACATTCTAGAAATGAAAAATGTACAGTTGTCTTTAGACACAAACATGAATAAATTGGTGTATAGTCCTCCAGCATTTTTTTCTTATGCATATACTAGTCTATACATTTCTATAATATGTATTTTTGTTACCTTTTAAATTTATTTATTTATTTTTTTTTTGGGGGGGGGTATTTTTTTTGAAGTAGGAAACAGGGAGGCAGTCAGACAGACTCCCGCATGCGCCCAACTGGGATCCACCCAGCACGCCCACCAGGGGGCAATGCTCTGCCTATCTGGGGCTTCGCTCTGTTGTAACCACAGCCATTCTAACGCCTGAGGCAGAGGCCAGAGAGCCATCCTTAGCGCCCGGGCCAACTTTGCTCCAATGGAACCTTGGCTGCGGGAGAGGAAGAGAGAGACAGAGAGGAAGGAGAGGGGGAGGGGTGGAGAAGCAGGTGGGCGCTTCTACTGTGTGCCCTGGCTGGGAATCGAACCCAGGACTCCTGCACGCCAGGCCGACGCTCTACCACTGAGCCAACTGGCCAGGGCCTACCTTTTTAAATTTTATTTATTTTTTTTAACTAGAGCGACAGAGACAGACAGGAATGGAGAGAGATGAAAAGCATTTCTTAGTGTGTCACTTTAGTTCATTGATTGCTTCTCATATGTGCCTTGACCCGGGGTAGTGGGGTTCAGCTGAGCCAGTGACCCCTTGCTCAAGCCAGTGACCTTGGGCTCAAGTCAGCGACCTTTGGGCTCAAGCCAGCCACCATGGAGTCATGTCTATGATCCTACACTCAGGCTGGCAACTTCAGGGTTTCAAACCTGAGTCCTCACATTCCAGGTTGACGCTCTAACCACTGTGCAACCGCCTGGTCAGTCTGTTAACTTAAAAAATAGAATACGTGGTGATGATTTTAAAATATAGCAACAGTACAGCCTGACGTGGCGGTGGCGCAGTGGGTAGAGCGTCGAACTGGGATGCGGAAGACCCAGGTTTGAGACCCCGAGGTTGCTGGCTTGAGCAAGGGGTTACTCGGTCTGCTGAAGGCCCGCAGTCAAGGCACATATGAGAAAGCAATCAATGAACAATTTAAGGTGTTGCAATGCGCAACAAAAAACTAATAATTGATGCTTCTCATCTATCTCTTTGTTCCTGTCTGTCTGTCCCTGTCTATCCCTCTCTCTGAATCTCTATCTCTGTAAAATAAATAAATAAAAAATATAGCAACAGCACAGAAGTATATAAAGTGAGAAGTAAAAGCTCCCCTTCCTTCCTTCTGCCTGTTCCCTTCACATTCTCATACCCTAGAGACAATTCTGTCAATAGTTTCTCTTCTACCCTTCCAGGATAAGTTTTTTCTATATGTATGTCTGACTTAAAAATTCATCACTGGACATATGCTTTACCTGCTATTTTTTTTTTTAAAGATTTTATTTATTCATTTTAGAGAGAGGAGACAGAGTGAAAGGCCAAGAGAGAGAAGGGGGAGGAGCAGGAAGCATCAACTCCCATACGTGCCTTGACCAGGCAAGCCCGGGGTTTTGAACCGGCAACCTCAGTGTTCCAGGTCAATGCTTTTACCCACTGCGCCACCGCAGGTCAGGCTTTACCTGCTATTTTTAAACTACTTAATACATCACAGACGTGGATCCTGGCATAAAGCCACTCAATAAAATTAAGTAACTGGTATCTTTGTCAATATATATGGATTTACCTCATTTTATTTTCTTATTTTCATTTCTTTATGTGTTAAGTGGATAATTTTTTTTTCTCCTAGTTTTTTTCCCTCATTTAAAAAAAAATTTGTTTTTAAATTTTTTACAGAGACAGAGAATGAGTCAGAGAGAGGGATAGACAGGAATAGACAGACAGGAATGGAGAGGGATGAGAAGCAACAATCATTAGTTTTTCATTGCGAGTTGCAACACTAGTTGTTCATTGATTGCTTTCTCATATGTGCCTTGACCGCGGGCCTTCAGCAGACCGAGTAACCCCTTGCTGGAGCCAGCAACCTTGGGCTCAAGCTGGTGGGCTTTTGCTCAAACCAGATGAGCCCGCGCTCAAGCTGGCGACCTCGGGGTCTCGAACCTGGGTGCTCTGCATCCCAGTTCGACGCTCTATCCACTGCGCCACTGCCTGGTCAGGCTTTCCCTCATTTTTAAAAAGATTTTACTTATTGATTTTTAGAGAGAGAGTGAGAGAAGAGGGGGGAGGAGCGGGAAGCCTAACACATAAGTTTCTTCTTGTATGTGCCTTGACCAGGCAAGCCCGGGGTTTTAAACTGGTGTACTCAGTGTTCCAGGTTGACACTCTGTCCACTGCACTGCCACAGGTCAGGCAAGTTTACCTCATTCTTTTCAAAAGCTGCAGTTCATTTCATGATAGGAATATATCTTAAGTTATTTAATTATTCTCTTACTGATCATTATTTGGGTTGTTTCCATTTCTTCCTTATTATAAAGAATGCTGCCATACACTTTATTATACAAATATATCTTTGTATATTTGTGAAAGTGATTTAATAGTATTATTTCTGAAAATGAAATTACTGATCCTATGTCAGTTTTCTTGTTTCAAAAAGCAGAATCATGAAAGAATAAAACACACACACACACACACACACACACACACACACCCACACACACACCCACCCACCCACCCAGGATCACGTAGTTCCCCCTAAAGCTGCATAGACATAGGTTTTTGTCTAAAGTGATGGGCTTCTTTGACTGATATATCTCTGCTTGCCTCATGATGGTTAGATGTGCTGTTTAGCAGTAATTATTTCTTGGATTACTGAAAAATTACTGCCTACTTCATTTTGATAGATAATCTTTTAAAACATGGGAGTAGAATATAGAAATCTTTGTAGGCAAAAGGTTGTGAAACTGCTGTGAAGAACAATTTTAGGGAATGTTATTAAGAGGGCTGTGTGCCTGTGGGCCCCTGTCTGGGAGACATCCACAGAACTGGCTTCTGTGTTTAGGAAATTGTTTCAGAATCCATCTTTGCCCCCTTCTTCTAGGCCCCAGGCCTCCCCCACAGATGGGGTCAGGTCTGGCAGCTTATGATAAATTTGCTTTGGAGTTCAGAAAACAATCTGTAAAACCCAGATAGACCAGAGAGTTCCAGCCTCCTCTGTTGTTGAGGACATTTACACAGGCCCGTAGAGCATGGCTGTGGTTTAACCAGCAATCTGGCCCCCTTCTGCCACTTGAAATTTCTGAGGTTCTGGGGTTGTTGCCTCATAGCAAACAAAAATCCGAGAGCCAGACCACCTTTCGTTTACTGTTAGTGAACGCTCTGAGCTTAGCACATTGCTGTTTGCCACAGAGAGAGTTCTAGAAGTGGCCCCTTCCCTCAAGGGGCTAACAACTCTAGTGACCAGAGGCAATCAAGAGTACACAAGTGAGCAGTGTGACCCAGATTATTTTTCTTCTTAAGATTTTATTTTTTGATTTTACAGAGAGAGGAAGGAGTGGATAGTAAGAAGTATCAACTCATAGTTGCTTCACTTTAGTTATTTGTTGATTGCTTGTGTATGTACCTTGACTGAGCAAGCCTAGTGTTTCGAACCTGTGACCTCAGCATTCCAGATCAACACTTTATTCACTGCGCCACCACAGGTCAGGCCCTAGATTGTATTTGGAATGGAGGTTTCAAAAGACAGTCCCTTCAGGAAGTTTTGGTGATTCACCAGCTGAGTGATAAAAGAAAGAATTGAGGCCTTGACCTGATGAGGCCCAGCTCTGGTATTCCTGGAGTTTTTCCTACATAATGGAAGGAGCTCTAGATGGAGAATCAGGAGGTTTGGGTCCATGCTCAGCCATCACTATTTGAGTGAGCTTCATTTCTGTAGACTACAGTGTAGAGTATTATTGAGGACAGTAGTGTTGAATAGGCACTCTTGCCCACTGCCATACTCTGTCCAACACACTTGCTTTTCTTGAGAAGTGCTTTCTTTTTGATATTTGTTTGCATGGTCTTTTGGGGGTGGGGTTTACTTTATTTTAATTGAATTTATTGGGGTACAGGTTCAGGTATGCAACTCAATAAAACATCATCTGACCATTGCATTGTGTGCCCATCGCTTCAAGCAATCTCTTTTGCCCCATTATCCCCCCTTTGCCCACCTCCACCTATCCCATGCCCCCTTTCCCACTGGCTATCATCACACTGTTGTCTGTGTCTACATGTTATATAGAAATTTTTATTTTTGCTTAATCCCTTCACCTTCTTTTATTAAGTCCCCCAACCACCCTCTGACAGTTGTCAGTCTGTTCTTTTTTTATTTTTTTAAGCTTTTTTAAATTTTTTTAAATTTTTTTTAAATTTATTCATTTTTAGAGAGGAGAGAGAGAGAGAGAGAGAGAGAGAGAGAAGGGGGGAGGAGCTGGAAGCATCAACTCCCATATATGCCTTGACCAGGCAAGCCCAGGGTTTCGAACCAGCAACCTCAGCATTTCCAGGTCGACGCTTTATCCACTGCGCCACCACAGGTCAGGCACTACCACAGCTTTTTTATCCACTTATCTATTGATGGGCACTTGGGCTGTTTCCAGATCTTGGCTATTGTAAATAATGCTGCACTGAATATGAGAATGCATATATTTTTTCAAATTAGTGTTTTGGGATTCTTAGAATATATTCCCAAAGTGGGATTGCTGTGTCAAAAGGCAGTTCCATTTTTATTTTTATTTTATTTTTTTTCTGAAGCTGGAAACGGGGAGGGACAGTCAGACAGACTCCCGCATGCGCCCGACCGGGATCCACCCGGCACGCGGGCGATGCTCTGCCCCTCTGGGGCGTCGCTCTGTCGTGACCAGAGCCACTCTAGCGCCTGGGGCAGAGGCCAAGGAGCCATCCCCAGCGCCCGGGCCATCTTTGCTCCAATGGAGCCTTGGCTGCGGGAGGGGAAGAGAGAGACAGAGAGGAAGGAGGGGGGGGGGTGGAGAAGCAAATGGGCGCTTCTCCTATGTGCCCTGGCCGGGAATCGAACCTGGATCCCCCGCACGCCAGGCCGACGCTCTACCGCTGAGCCAACCGGCCAGGGCCCATTGATTGCTTTCTCATATCTACCTTGACTGGGAGTTCTCCATCTGAGCCCTTGCTCAAGCCAGTGACCCTCGGCTCAAGCCAGGAACCTTGGGCTTCAAGCTAGTGACCATGGGGTCATGTCTATGATCCCATGCTCAAGCTGGTCACCCCGCATTCAAGCTAGTGAGCCCACACTTGAGCCAGATGAGCTCATGCTTAAGCGGGTGACCTCAGGGTTTTGAACCTGGGTCTTCTGTGTCCCAGGCCGATGCTCAATGTACTGTGCCACCGTCTGGTCAGGGCACTTTTTTTAAATTAACTAAATTTATTGGATGACTGGTTCTCATGTCCTCCGCTATTATTTTTTTAAGTGGGAGGCGGGGAAGATAGACTCCTGCATGCACCCCAACTGGGATCCACCCAGCAACCCCCATCTGGGGCCAAGGCTCAACTCAACCTAGCTATCCTCAGCGTCTAAGGCTGATGTTTGGACCAACCAAGCTATCCTCAGTGCCCAGGGCCGATGCTTGAACCAGTCAAGCCACTGACTGTGAGAAGCAAAGAGAGAGAGAAGGGGGAGAGGGAGGGGAAGAGAAATAGATGGTTGCTTCTCATGTGTGCCCTGACTGAGGATAGAACCTGGGATGTCTGCATGCCTGCAGATGCTCTGTCCACTGAGCAGATCAGCCAGGGCCCATGTCCTTCATTCTTTTTTTTTTTTTTTAACAGAGACAGAGAGAGAGTCAGAGAGAGGGATAGATAGGGACAGACAGATAGGAATGGAGAGAGATGAGAAGCATCAATCATTAGTTTTTCGTTGCGACACCTTAGTTGTTCATTGATTGCTTTCTCATATGTGCCCTGACTGTGGGGCTACAGCAGACTGAGGGACCCCTTGCTCAAGCCAGCGACCTTGGGTCCAAGCTGGTGAGCTTTGCTCAAACCAGATGAGCCCGCACTCAAGCTGGCGACCTTGGGGTCTCGAACCTGGGTCCTCTGCATCCCAGTCCGACGCTCTATCCATTGTGCCACCGCCTGGTCAGGCCATGTCCTTCATTCCTTAAGGCTTTATTAATTTTATTTATTTATTATTATTATTTTTTACATAGGCAGAGATAGACAGGAACAGACAGACAGGAACGGAGAGAGAGATGAGAAGCATCAATCATTAGTTTTTCATTGTGCGTTGCGACTTCTTAGTTGTTCATTGATTGCTTTCCCACATGTGCCCTGACCGCGAGCCTTCAGCAGACCGAGCAACCCCTTGCTGGAGCCAGCGACCTTGGGTCCAAGCTGGTGAGCTCTTTGCTCAAGCCAGATGAGCCTGCGCTCAAGCTGGCGACCTCGGGGTCTCAAACCTGGGTCCTTCTGCATCCCAGTCTGACGCTCTATCCACTGCGCCACCACCTGATCAGGCCATGTCCTTCATTCTTGATGTGTAGTTAAGAAGGTGAGGTACCAAAGCCCTGGCCGGTTGGCTCAGTGGTAGAGCGTCGGCCTGGCGTGCAGGAGTCCCGGGTTCGATTCCCGGCCAGGGCACACAGGAGAAGCACCCATCTGCTTCTCCACCCCTCCCCCTCTCCTTCCTCTCTGTCTCTCTTCCCCTCCTGCAGCCAAGGCTCCATTGGAGCAAGGTTGACCCGGGCGCTGAGGATGGCTCCGTGGCCTCTGCCTCAGGTGCTAGAATGGCTCTGGTTACAACAGAGCGATGCCCCAGATGGGCAGAGCATCGCCCCCTGGTGGGCATGCCAGGTGGATCCCGGTCGGGCGCCATGAGGGAGTCTGTCTGACTGCCTCCCTGTTTCCAACTTCAGAAAAATACAGAAAAAAAAAAAAAAAGTTGAGGTACCAGTATCAACCCATCTTTGAAGAGTTTCTAATTGGAACAAATGTGAGAGAGACTGTGTTCCAGGAAGGTCAGAGATGGATAATCCTTAGCTCTCTCACTACTAACTTGAAATCCTTCTGCAAGCTTTGTTTGTTTAAAGTGAAAAGTCAGGCCTTTTTTTTTTTTTTTTACAGAGACAGAGAGAGAGTCAGAGAGAGGGATAGTTACAGACAGACCGGAACGGAGAGAGATGAGAAGCATCAATCATCAGTTTTTCTTTGCAACACCTTAATTGTTCATTGATTGCTTTCTCATATGTGCCTTGACCGTGAGACTTCAGCAGACCTAGTAACCCCTTGCTCAAGCCAGTGTCCTTGGATCAAAGCTGGTGAGCTTTGCTCAAGCCAGATGAGCCTGTGCTCAAGCTGGCGACCTCGGGGTCTTGAACCTGGATCCTCCCCATCCCAGTCCGACGCTGTATCCACTGCGCCACCATCTGGTCAGGCCAGGCTTTTTCTTTTGTAAAACTTAGTTTTTCTCATCAGGACCAGACTAGATATGCACACTTAAATAAAAAGAACCAGTGTGGGGCCAGTATGACCTGTGGTGGCGCAATGGGTAAAGCGTCAACCTGGAAACGCTGAGGTTGCCAGTTCAAAACCCTGGGCTTGCCTGGTCAAGGCACATATGGGAGTTGATGCTTCCTGCTCCTCCCCCCTTCTCTCTCTCTCTTTCCCCTCTCTATAATGAATAAATAAAATCTTTTTTTTTTTTTTTTTTTAAAAAGGACCAGTGTGTATGCTTGGAGACATTTATTTTGTGGCTCTACGGTTCTGCCTCCTCACTAGGAAGAAGTGACATCTGAGTAATGGTGTTGGGTCATTCATGCAGTTTGTCTTTTCTCTGAATAGTGGTAGACATTTCTTACCGTATGGTCTTAGGGATCAGGAGCCTGTGTTCTTCCTCAGGAATTCTGGCTCAAGAACTATCCTTTTTCTGAAAAGCCCTTTACTGTATTGAGGTCTTGTGTTTTCTCTGAAGGAAGAGATGAGTTTGCAAAATTCCAAAGTCTATAGTTCTAATCTTTGGCCTCTGTGACAAGGAACCTTCTTTCTTTCTTTTTTTTCTCCCTCCTTCCCTCCCTCCCTCCCTCCCTCTCTCCCTCCCTCCCTCCCTCCTTCCTTCTTCCCCCACCTTCCCTCCCTCCCCCCTTCTTCCCTCCCTTCCTTCTTTCCCTTTCTTGCATTGACTTATTTTAGAGAGTCAGAGAGAGGGGGGGGAGAGAGAGAGAGAGAGAAAGAAAATCATTCATTTGTTGTTTCACTTTGTTGTGCCTTCATTGGTCCCTTCCTGTATGTACCCTGACTAGTGATTGAATCCACAGTCTTGGTATTTTGGGATGACTCTCTAACCGACTGAGCTAAACAGCCTTTTTAAATGTCTTTGTTTAAACACCATTTCCTGAACTTTTTTTTAAAATTCAGTGAGAGGAGGGGAGGCAGAGAGATGGACTCCCGCATGCACCCCAACCGGGACCCACCCAGTCAGCCCCCTAGGGGGCGATGCTCTGTCCATCTTGGGCCTTGCTCCGTTGTTCAGGAACCAACCTCTTCTTAGTACCTGAGGCGGAGGCCATGGAGCCATCCTCAGCACCTGTGGCCAACTCACTCCAGTTGAGCCATGGCTGTAGAACGGGAAGAAAGAGAGAGAGAGAAGTGAGAGGGGGAAGGATGGAGAAGCAGATGGTCTCTTTTTCTGTGTGCCCTGACTGGGAATCAAACCTGTGACATCCACATGCTGGGTCAAGGCTCTATCACTGAGCCAACCAGCCTAACACGTACCATGCTATATTGAAATTATTTTTTTTTGTATTTTTCTGAAATGAGAAGCAGGGAGGCAGGCAGAGAGACAGATTCCCGCATGTACCCAACTGGGATCCACCCAGCATGCCCACTAGGGAGCGAGGCTCTGCCCATCTTGGGCATTGCTCCACTGCAACTGGAGCCATTCTAGTGCCTGGGGCAAAGGCCATGGAACCATCCTCAGAGCCCAGGCCAACTTTGCTACAATGGAGCCTTGACTGCAGGAGGGGAAGAGAGAGATAGAGAAGAAGGAGAGAGGAAAGGGTGGAGAAGTAGATGGGTGGTTCTTCTGTGTGCCCCGTCTGGGAATCAAACCCGGGACTTCTACACACCAGACTGACGCTCTACCACTGAGCCAACAGGCCAGGGCCTTGAAATTGTTTTTATGCTTTTTATTTAGATGATGAGTTGGTTTTTTAAAAATTATTTTATTTATTGATTTTACAGACAGAGGAAGAGAGTGGGAGCAAGAAGGAGCAACTCATAGTTGCTTCACTTTAGTTGTTCATTGGCTGCTTGTTGTATGTGTCTTGACTGAGGAAGCCCAGGGTTTTGAACAGGTGACCTCAGTATTCCAGGTCAATGCTCTATCCACAGCACCACCACAAGTCAGGCTAGAGACTATGAGTTTATTGACCATATTTTGCTTGTGTTTTGTGTGTGTGTGTGTATGTATGTTGAAGTATAACCTACATTGGATGTCTTACTCATTCCTGTATCTCTAGTGGGTGTTCAATAAATGTTTGATTTGAACTGATCATTTTATTCTTATTTCTGTATGTCATAATGAATAGGAAATCTTGAGCTCTTTTCTTTCACCTGTGGGCTCTTCAGATAGACTTAGAGAAGGGCAGCTTAGGTAGAAGTGACCTCTGAAATGTAATACTGCCACACTTCACCTTGTCCAAGGTCCCACGAACCAAAGGATATTAAGGTATCGGAACATTCCTGTCTGGGAAACAAATTGGGAAGCCTCCTGGATCCTCATCCCAAGGAAGCAAAGTACCCTAATCCACAGCCTGAATCACTTCTGGATGAAGCTGGTAGTGTCCTTCTAAGCTCAAAGCTCCCTCTGCCTCTTGAATGATGCTCAGTGTGGTGGCTGCCCGGTGGCAGTATGCTAAGGCTTGTGGTCCTGAGTTCACTGGAATTGATTTCAGCTAGCTCTGGTACTTGTGTGACATTTTAGCCATTCATGTGGTGACTAGGGGAAGTCAGAAACCCTGAGATGGTGTTTCACTGTCAGGGCAAAGATGGTGCATTAGCAAAGTAGTGGGAACTGTCCAAGAAAGAGTTAGGTTGGGGCAGAGCCCTGGGGCAGAGGGTGGAAGTTGCAGGGGGATCGATGATGCCTGCAGGAGGCAGAGAGGGCCAGGAAAGACATACATGAGAGAGGCCTTGGGGAAGCAGTTTTCTGAGCCCTGGTGAGTGATAGTGTTGGAGAGCAGTCCTCCAACACTATATACCCCCCATTTCAGGATTAGATGAGTCAGAGTAATAGGAATGGTTTTAACATTTAAAAAACATAGAACTTCAGCCTGACCTGTGGTGGCACAGTGGATAAAGTGTCGACCTGGAATGCCAAGGTCGCCAGTTCGAAACCCTGGGCTTGCCTGGTCAAGGCACATACAGGAAAGAACTACAGTGAGTTGATGCTTCCTGTTCTCCCTCATCTCTCTCTTTCTATCTCTCCTCTCTCTCTAAATCAATCAATAAATAAAAAAAATTAAAACAAAACAAAACATAGAACTTCAAAAAAAGCACATAGAACTTCAACTAGGATAAGGAACCCAGGCAGAGTAGGAAGGAACGTGGAGGCAGTAACAGCTGAGCCTAGTGCATGCTCCTGCCCTCTATCAGGGTTGAAGAGTAGCATGAGAATCAGATCTGGGGAGATGTAAGTGAAGACCATGATGCTTAGATCCAGCTTTCATCTAGAATTTCATTGAGCCTGGGCTCTGAGCACTCAGGGAATCCAGAAAAGAACCAGGTGTTCAGGCTAGGATTATCGAGGGACAAGGAGGAGGGGGAGGAGGATGGCTGGTATCCCTTCAGAGGTGTCCCTAGCTATGCTGAGTTGTCCTCTCTTCTGTCTGCATAGGTATAGACGGGGCGCTGCCTGCAGAGCAGGTGCTGCCAGCCTCGCTGGAGAGGATGCCCCCGTTTCCGTGATGGGCTGTGGGACAAGCAAGGTCCTTCCCGAGCCACCCAAGGATGTCCAGCTGGATCTGGTCAAGAAGGTGGAACCCTTCAGTGGCACTAAGAGTGATGTGTATAAGCACTTCATCACGGAGGTGGACAGTGTCGGCCCTCTCAAAGCTGGGCTTCCAGCCGGCAGTCAGTGTGCAAATCCCTGCCCTGGTGCCCCCACTACTGGCCACACAGAGCCTCCCTCAGAACCACCACGCAGGGCCAGGGTGGCTAAGTACAGGGCCAAGTTCGATCCACGTGTGACAGCCAAGTATGACATCAAAGCCCTGATTGGCCGAGGCAGCTTCAGCCGAGTGGTACGTGTGGAGCACCGGGCAACCCGGCAGCCATATGCCATCAAGATGATTGAGACCAAGTACCGGGAGGGGCGGGAGGTATGTGAGTCGGAGCTGCGTGTGCTGCGTCGGGTGCGCCACGCCAACATCATCCAGCTGGTGGAGGTATTTGAGACTCAGGAGCGTGTGTACATGGTGATGGAGCTGGCCACTGGTGGAGAGCTGTTTGACCGCATCATTGCCAAGGGTTCTTTCACTGAGCGTGACGCGACACGGGTGCTGCAGATGGTGCTGGATGGCGTTCGGTATCTGCATGCACTGGGCATCACACACCGAGACCTCAAGCCTGAGAATCTGCTCTACTACCACCCAGGCACTGACTCCAAGATCATCATCACCGACTTTGGCCTGGCCAGTGCTCGCAAGAAGGGTGACGACTGCTTGATGAAAACCACTTGTGGCACACCCGAGTACATTGCCCCTGAAGTCCTGGTTCGAAAGCCCTACACCAACTCAGTGGACATGTGGGCATTGGGTGTTATCGCCTACATCCTGCTTAGTGGCACTATGCCCTTTGAAGATGACAACCGCACCCGGCTATACCGACAGATCCTCAGGGGCAAGTACAGTTACTCTGGGGAGGTGAGTCTGCCCTGCCCTGAGGATGTTGGGAGGCCCATGCTTGGGAGGCTCTATTCTGCAGCTCTCCATCAGAGGGATGTACCCTGATGGCCGTGCTGGTGGGGCCAGGCAGGTAATGTAAAAGTGATGAAGTGAGACTGGTAGAGTTGTCTGAGTTTGGGTTCCCCCAAAAGTGAGTCCTAAGACAAGGATTTGCAAGTGGATGGTTTAACTGGGATGTGATTCCAGTAAGCACACATGAAGGGTGGGGAAAATGAGGCAGAAAGGGAAAAAGCCAATTCAACCTCACTTGGGATTTTGTGAGTAATCATGTGGAACGTGTCTCAGAATTATACCCTTGAGGGGCAGGGAAGTGGGTGGCTTTTAATTTATTGACTCCTTTATGAGTAAGGATTTTCTTTGGGGATTTTAATCCCTAGGCTTCTTGGCTGTCCTGTTTGCCAACTAATGTCAGAGAAAGTCCTCAGACACAGCCTGACCTGTGGTGGCGCAGTGGATAAAGCATCGACCTGGAAATGCTGAGGTCGCCGGTTCGAAACCCTGGGCTTGCCTGGTCAAGGCACATATGGGAGTTGATGCTTCCAGCTCCTCCCCCCTTCTCTCTCTCTGTCTCTCTCCTCTGTCTCTCTCCCTCCCTCTCTCTCTCTCTCTCTCCCTCTCTCTCTCCTCTCTAAAAATGAATAAATAAAATAAAAATTAAAAAAAAAAAAAGAAAGAAAGTGCTCAGGCAGAGAAGCAGAGAGCTGCAGGTGCTGGAGGTGGGAAGCTATTAGCACACACAGGGGCACCACAGCTGTAGGTGAGCTCAGATGGGCCTCTACAGTACCTGCTCCGTGGGGATTGGGTCAAGCTAGAGTGACCATACTTTGCTTAAGGAGCAGCTGCTGCTCATCTCTGTCCAGCCTTGCCACACAGCACTGAGACCCCATGCTTCTAGACATTCCAGTTTTTGAAAGAGAATCAGAAAAATCTTATCTTAAAATGTTAGAATCTAATTCACATATTTAACCAGTGCCTTGTGTGCCAACAAACAGTAATCTGCAGGCCAGAGTCAAACAGCTGGCCATCAGTTTGTGTCTGTTGATCCATTGATAACCTGAAAAAATCCATTAGGTTTCAGGACTGCTGGGAGCTGAAAGAGGTGCAGAAAAAGTCAGCTGGGTGTTCATAGGCAGGAGGCTGACTGGGTAGGAGATGAGGCAGACCACGGGAAATAGCACTGCCCGCTAGAGCATAATGGTGTGCTCAGGGAGGCTGTGAAGAAAAGAATGTGCTTTATGGCTTTATGTGGGAGGTCAAGTAAGCTTTGTAGGACAGGATTCTGCCAAGGCAGTGGGGACCATCCCCAAGTACTTTATACAGAGTGCTTCCCCCAGTGTTCTCTCAGGCCTGGGCTTGTGAGGAGCTGTCTTGTCCATGCTTCTTTTTTTTTTTTTTTTTTTTTTTTTTTTTGTCCATGCTTCTTGAGTAACCTGCATGGAGGGGAGGGAAGCTGTGGGACCAGATCCCTTCTTCAGGCCAGCTTTCCTTCCAGGGATTTGGTCTGGGCCCTCTCTGGCCCCAGCCAGCTGACCAGAGTAGCATTTCCTGCAGGAGTCACCCAAAAGCCTCACACCAATTTTCTTTCAGCATCTGAGGTCATATGCTCCATCTTCCTCCTTGTCAGCTTCCAGAAAGGGTCTTGGAGTCAGTCAAAGACTTCCTTCTCTGGGGGATTCCCAGATCACGTGTCTTAGGGTGATGTGAGGAAGGGAGGGAAGCTTTCCTCTTCAGGCCACCTCTGCTGACCACAGGCAGAGGGGAAACTGGAACGTTCTTCCAACTCCCCCATAACATTTCTTATGATTTTTTTTTTTGCTCCAAATGCATTCAACAAAACAAGTGCTGGCTGGCTGGGAAGCCCCACCTACAATGTTGTGATCACAGAAGACATTGCCCTACTCACTCTCTGGGCTGGGTTTCATCAAGGATCAGAAGACCCAGAATCCACCTCACAGAGGCAGTGTTGTGCCTAGGCCTTGCCTGGTTTGCTGCTCTCTGGGAGCTCTCACCTTTGAGCTCTGTGTGCTGCCAGGCTGTTGAGGGTCTCACTGGCAAAAGGAGTAGCAAACTTAGCTATGGGAGGGAGGGAGGTTTCCCAAGAAATGCTGACGAAGAAAAGAATCTTTAGAAAAGTCTAGATTTGCCCAAAAGTTCCTGATTCTGGCAGTTGCTGAACAGGCAGTTTATCTAATTGGAACTTGCAGAGTCTTGCTGACTGGCTATTGATTATCTGAGGGTGGAGAATGACAGATTAAGGGGATACTGAATGGATGTAGGCTTCCTGATCCTACTGTAGCCACAAGACCTGGGTCCTGAGATTCTACTTCTTGCTCTGCTGGAATCATAAGGTATGAATCTGAGGTTTCCAGTATTTAGGGGTCTCTGCCTGACCTTTGGCCCTAGTACCTTTAATCAGTTTCCAATTCCAGAGTTGCATCACCTTCTGACAGAGCTCTGGATTGGGAGGGATTTGTCTGGATAGTTTCTTCGATGAGGAGGCCTCCTCATTAGATCAGGCTTTCTGAACTGGAGACCAGTCATCTGACTTTCTGTTCTGCTGATCATTGCCTATGAATAAGTGCAGTTGGGGAAGATGGAGAGAGACATGAAGGACTTTTCCTATCACCATGAGGCCTCAGATTGCTTGGGGAGGAAGGACTAGAAATACGAAATGTCCACAGGATGAACCCTTGTCAAGCATATGCCACACATACCTTGGCATAGAGCCACTGGGCCTGGGCAGTCTGGAACGTGGGCTGTGGGGCTCAAGGCAGGTGGCTGGGCCCCCTTCTTAAGGCTGGGCCCTGTCCCTGCCACCAATCCAGCCATCTGTCTTATTCTGTGTGATAGTCAATTGCTCTTTTAAAGGCCATCTAAATGAGTAAGGCCCTGCCAGAAAACCTGCTAGAGAACATGCCACATTGAGAGTGTTTCAGTCTGACTCTGTGTATAGATAAAGGACTGCCCACTTGGAGCTCAGCAAGGGTTGGATGTATGCATTCCTCAGCTGACAGTAAGTCCCATGGTACTTCTTGCCTTTTTAGGGACACTTTTTCTGCCACTTGCCCCCTCATAGTGGTGCCTCATGCATACCAGGTACTATCCAGTGCGCTCACTCCCCAAAGGCTCAGTCCATGCAGTCCGTTACCCTCAGTGTTTTCTGTGGACTTAAATAGAAGATTTCCGGCCCTGGCCGGTTGGCTCAGCGGTAGAGCGTTGGCCTGGCGTGCGGGGGACCCGGGTTCGATTCCCGGCCAGGGCACATAGGAGAAGCGCCCATTTGCTTCTCCACCCCCCCCCCTTCCTCTCTGTCTCTCTCTTCCCCTCCCGCAGCCGAGGCTCCATTGGAGCAAAGATGGCCCGGGTGCTGGGGATGGCTCCTTGGCCTCTGCCCCAGGCGCTAGAGTGGCTCTGGTCGTGGCAGAGCGACGCCCCGGAGGGGCAGAGCATCGCCCCCTGGTGGGCAGAGCGTCGCCCCTGGTGGGCGTGCCGGGATCTCCGTTTCCAGCTTCAGAAAAATACAAAAAAAAATAAAAATAAAAAAAATAAAAAATAATAAATAGAAGATTTCCTGCAGGACAGGCTTTCAGCAGGAGTAGGCTCAGAGGGTAGAACATGTCTGACTGTGCTTCACAATAAATGAGATTGTTTGGGATGATGGAACAGAGGTTAAAGAGGGTGGACAGGCCTAGTGTTTGGTGTTAGGAGCTCTGTAGTGCTGGAGGGTACATGGAGATCAGAAGCTTTGGGTGGGAGGGAGCCCTCTAGGTCAGGGGTCCCCAAACTTTTTACACAGGGGGCCAGTTCACTGTCCCTCAGACCGTTGGAGGGCTGGACTATAAAAAAACTATGAACAAATCCCTATGCACACTGCACATATCTTATTTTAAAGTAAAAAAAAAAAGGAATTAATACAATATTTAAAATAAAGAACAAGTAAATTTAAATCAACAGACTGACCAGTATTTCAATGGGAACTATGCTCCTCTCACTGACCATCAATGAAAGAAATGCCTCTTCCGGAAGTGTGGCAGGGCCGGATAAATGGCCTCAGGGGGCCACATGTGGCCTGCGGGCCATAGTTTGGGGACCCCTGCTCTAAGTTCTTTTTTTTTTTTTTTTTTTTTCCAGAGAGAGAAAGGGATAGACAGGGACAGACAGACAGGAACGGAGAGAGATGAGAAGCATCAGTCATTAGTTTTTCATTGCGCATTGCAACACCTTAGTTGTTCATTGATTGCTTTCTTATATGTGCCTTGACCGCGGGCCTTCAGCAGACCGAGTAACCCCTTGCTGGAGCCAGCAACCTTGGGTTCAAGCTGGTGGGCTTTTTGCTCAAACCAGATGAGCCCGCGCTCAATCTGGCGACCTCGGGGGTCTCGAACCTGGGTCCTCTGCATCCCAGACCAACACTCTGTCCACTGCGCTACCGCCTAGTCAGGCTGCTCTAGGTTCTTTTTTTTTTGTATTTTTCTGAAGCTGGAAACAGGGAGGCAGTCAGACAGACTCCCGCATGTGCCCGACCGGGATCCACCTGGCACGCCCACCAGGGGGCAATGCTCTGCCCATCCGGGGCGTCGCTCTGTTGCGACCAGAGCCACTCTAGCGCCTGGGGCAGAGGCCAAGGTGCCATCCCCAGTGCCCGGGCCATCTTTTGCTCCAATGGAGCCTCGGCTGCGGGAGGGGAAGAGAGAGAGGGAGAGGAAGGAGAGGGGGAGGGGTGGAGAAGCAGATTGGCGCCTCTCCTGTGTTCCCTGGCCGGAAATCGAACCCGGGACTTCCGCACGCCAGGCTGACGCTCTACCACTGAGCCAACAGGCCAGGGCCCGCTCTAGGTTCTTGATAGGGAAGGGGGACTGCAGCAAGGAGTTGTGGGAAATTACCAGGAGGAAGACTAACTAGGAGCTGTTGGAATAGTCTCAGCTTAGCCTCGTGGAGATACTTGGGACAGATCAGGGATCCAGAGAGTGGGCTTCATGAGGTATGCGTGAGTCATCATTTAAGAAGAGAAGAGCCCTGGCTGGTTGGCTCAGTGGTAGAGTGTCAGCCTGGTGTGTGGAAGTCCCGGGTTCGATAATTGGTTAGGGCACACAGGAGAAACACCCATCTGCTTCTTCCCCCTTCCCCTTCTCCTTCCTCTCTGTCTCCCTCTTCCCCTCCTTCAGCCAAGGCTCCATTGGAGCAAAGTTGGCTCAGGCATGGAGGACAGCTCCATGGCCTCCACCTCAGGCATTAGAATGGCTCCTGTTGCAGTGGAGCAGTGCCCCAGATGGGCAGAGCATTGCCCCCTGGTGGTTATGCTGGGTGGATCCCGGTCGGGCACATGTGGGAGTCTACCTGCCTGCCTCCCTGCTTCTCACTTAAGAAAAATACCAAAAAAAAAAAAAGAAGAAGAGAAGGAGTGGGAGGTAGAGCCCTCCTGGGCTCTGTAACCTTTTCAGCTTGTGAGGGCAGATTGAGAGAGGACTCAGGCTGCTCTGTCGCCTGGAGAGTATTAGAGATCTGCCTTGACATCACCAGCTGGGGCCTGGTGTCCACAGTGGCAGAGGGAAGCACACCAAGTGAGTCCTCCTTCATTAACCTATCCCCCACGATGCTGAGAGTCTAGATACTCTAGCTCCAGGCCTGGCCTCATGCCTCACCCTATTCCTCATACACCATAGACTCAAGACATTTGCTCAGTTCACGTACTCCCCACACTAAGCTATTGCTCCGGCTTTCCCTTCTGCTCCCAATGTCAGCCGTAGAAGAGGTCCCGTCAAACATGGCTTCCTTTCTGAATATGCTGACCACTGCCATTGTGTAGTGCCTACCAGGAACAGGGCTGAGGGTTCTATATTCAACATCTATGATCTCCACAATAGTCCTCCCAGGTGGGTGTAATCCGCCCATTTTATAGATGAGGAAATTGAGGCTAGTGAAGTTAAGTAAGTTGTCCATGCTCTTACAGTTAGAGGGTATCAGGCCTGGGATTTAAATGCAGGCCATCTTGACTTTCCTATCCCCTCAGTCTACTGACACATGCCTCAGCATGTCGCTGGAGTCTGTTTCTTCATTTTCTCTGCCTGTTGTCTGTGGACATGTCTCTCCTCCCTGGCTTATGAGGTCCTTGAGGACAGCATGTGTGAGGATAGCATGTGTATTGACACATACACTCTTAGTACTCTCTCCTGAGGGAAATACCAGTGGTTGTTGGTGATGCCCTTGGAAGGGACCCAGAATTATTGGTTGGCGGGCAGACTAGGCTGCCCATGCTGGCTGGGAGTGCTCTGTTCTGGTGGCTGGACTCCAGGAACAAGTGGGGAGCCTGCTAACAGGGGTGCTGGCCACACCGACTTAGAAGCAAATGAATCTTGAAAGAGGTGGGAGTGCTGGGAAGGAAAAGGCAATGACAGTGATTTTGAGTGGAGAAATTTGAATACCTGGTGACTAGAGGTACTGGAGTGGAGAGGGCCAAGCCAGAGCCACAATGGAAGTGATGAGGAGGAGACATAGTGACCAGATGTGAGGAAGGCCTGTGTGACTATAAGAGCAGTCTGAAGACACAAAGAGCCACCTCAAGAGAGGGAGCTTCCTGTCATGGAAAGTCCAGGAGGGCTGGAGCAACTGTTTCTAAAGGAGTGACACAGAAAGTGAGTCACCATCTGTATACCCATATTAGAGGACTGTTATGGTTCCGCTAGGAAATTCTATGATTCACTTGACATGAAATGTGACGTCGCTGGCCTAATGGCATTGCTTTTGTCAAGAGTTCTATTCCTAGATGCAGGACAGATGAAGAGGCTCTTGGAGGACTGTTAGCAGAGAGATGCCGTCAGCAGCTTTGCTGCCTCCCCGTGTCTAGCAACTTTAATTGTCACCCTCCTCTGCTTGGACTGTGAGCTGTAGGAGAGCCTGAGGGACTACACCAGGACCAGATGGTCCTAGGCAGAGATGTCCACAGAGCCTCATTCGGGAGAGTGAATGCTTCTGGACAAAGGACAGAATCCTAGTGGGAGAGGAAGCCCACCTACAGGACCTGGGCGATAAGTGTTGGTGGGAGGTGGCTTCCCAGTAGTGGCTTTCTGGAATATGAGCTGACCATCTATATACTTGGAGTCCAAGGGCAGTTAATTGGGCCATTTTGTAATTCTGATAGTCCTGCATGAGTGCCCAGAGCTAGAGTTGACATTTACATTCCCATCTCAGCTCTTTCTCACTTCTTAAAATGACTCTGCTCTGGGTGTTAAAGATAAAAATGAAGTGGAGAGAGTGGCATATCTCCGAGTTCCCAAGATGAAGGGGTTCAGTGCCTTTGGGGACTGGTCATACAGCCTGGTTCACATACTCTGACAGAGAGCAACTGGGCACTGGGAGCAGACCTTGCCTCAGAGCCATGGGAGGACTGCCGGGGGTAGGGGGAAAGCTGGAGACTGGATGTGTGTTTAGGCAACAGACAGTCAGGGAGATGGGGGACATGTTTCCTGGCTTGTGCTTGGATTCTGCTGGATGCCTTTAATTGCCTCATATTCCCATTTCCAGTGTACGAGGGGGCTGTGGTGTTCCATCAGCTCCCCATTCTTTTCTCACTGCCCTCTGCTCCCAGAATCAGAGGATGGCTTTCCTGTGTCTGTTTGAATAGCTGACAGCACAAAAAAAATGACAAGTTGATTTAAAATTCTTTTCTCTGAGTCATCCCTAAGCCTTTGTTTTCTATCTGCCTGTTGGTGGCTACTGGGTATCAAGTGCTGGATGATGATGCTTGCTGTATGCAAGGGTCCTGAGAGATCGAGCAGTACTCCCATATCTGTTCAGAAAGGATCCCTTGGCAAGGGCCATCTGTACCTCATCAGAGCTCCTGGTACCTAGTAGGTGTTCAATAGATAAATGCAGGAGCAGATACCCTCAGTCCAGTCTGGTCACTGGGAGGTGGCATGGTTTGGTCCACTGAGTGTGGGCGGTAGACCCTCATTGGTCCCTCTGGTTGGAGACCTCTTGGAGGAAGGCAGGAGCAGGTCTCTCCTTATGGGAGCAGGAGGCAGACTGAGTGGAGGGGGCAGCATCTCCCTCATGTGCTATCTCTGGGCCACCACTTGGCTCCCTGGAGCCCTGTCTTCTAGGCATCCCTCTGCCACTGCTGCCCTGGTTGCACACTCCCCAGAGAGCAGTACACTTCGGTTTCTGTGGTGGCAGAAGCAGTTGCTCATCTCTACATATTGCTGCATTCAGCCATTCCTACTCAAACGCCTTGCTTTGACTACCTATAGCATCTCATTAACCCAGGGTCAGAGCTGCGCTTCATCACTGCCGTTTCCGTCCCCGGACTCACTGAGGCCTCTCCAACAAAAGAGATGTAATATGGATTGTGTTTGAAGTGGTTACTAAGTGCACCATCTGTCCCCTCCCTGTCTTGCTCTTATTGTTTGTCTCTACCTGGAGAGCTCTGCCCTCTCAAAGGCACTGTTGCTTCTAGGCCCTCACGTTCCTCTGGGAGCTGCTGGGACTGTTGTCTCTCCCACATTCTGACCTCTTTAAGTCTGCTGATGGCCTCCCAATTCATCCCCCTCCTGTCCCTGTGGGGGTGGAAGCTGCTTGTTCATCCCCCCACCCTCCCACTCCCACTGGCTGTACCTCTCCAGGCTCTTATCCTCCATCAGTTCTCCCATCACAGAATGTCACTCTTCATGTGTGCCTGTCTGGCGCCTGTTTGTCTGTCTCCTGGTACAGCTGTGGTGCCTAGACCTGAGCAGCACTCCAGTGTGGCCTGGCTGGCTTGGACAGAAAGCTGGCACCTTCATCCCTTTACTCATCTTGTTAACTAGTGTTGACCAAGTGCCTGCCCTGAGCCAAGTCCAGTGTACCAGTGTTCCAGGGATCCAGACTTCTGGGGACAGAGGCCACAGTGTGAGTGATAGTCTAACAGCCATCAGGTTTCCAAACTGCCTCAGAAATTAGAATTCTAATTAAATTAGAATTAAAACTTTTTTTTTTCCTGCATTTTTTGCATTTTTCCGAAGCTGGAAACGGGGAGGCAGTCAGACAGACTCCCGCATGCGCCCGACTGGGATCCACCGGGCATGCCCACGAGGGGGCGATGCTCTGCCCCTCTGGGGCGCCGCTCTGCTACAACCAGAGCCATTCTAGCGCCTGAGGCAGAGGCCACAGAGCCATCCTCAGTGCCCGGGCCAACTTTGCTCCAATGGAGCCTTGGCTGTGGGAAGGGAAGAGAGAGACAGAGAGGAAGGAGAGGGGGAGGGGTGGAGAAGCAGATGGGCGCTTCTCCTGTGTGCCCTGGCCGTGAATCGAACCCGGGACTTCTGCACGCCAGGCTGACACTCTACCACTGAGCCAACCGGCCAGGGCCAAATTAAAACTTTTTTTAAAAAAATAGGTGTGGTTGTGCCCTGGAAACCCCCTGGCTCCAGCAGAACCCATGGGTGGAGATAGATGAAACCACTATGCAGCAGGCTGTGAATTCTAGAACCTCCCAGAACTGCTCTAGGACATTGTTAAGCAGACAGTACTTGGTTGCTGGCACAGGCTGCCAGCATCCTCCTGATTCCATGTCAAGCACACAGCATCTTTCCTGGCTCTTAAGTTGTGCTTTGTCTCCCTTCTGTCCCTGTCTTTCATTTTGGGGAGTATGATTAGGGACAGGTGGTGGCACAAGATTTCATTTTTTCTTCTTGAGTTTCAGAACACAGTTTTTACTAACATTGAAGTTGTCATGCCTTTTCTCATTTTATTTTTATCTTCATTCTCTGCCTCTTTTTAAGACTATTATCTTCCTTCTTTTTCTCCCCTCAGGCTCTCTTCCCAACATCCTTCTCTTTTCTGCTGCTTGCCCCCACCCATCCCCTGCCAAGTCCCAGGGTGGTGGGTCCTGTCTGATCTGGAAGCCCAGGTACCAGGACAGTGAGTGTCTTGACTAGGGGCGAGAATTGCTGGCTCCACTGCCACTGAGTGTCTAATTCTTCTGAAGTTTAAAAAACACGTTTCCTCATGGGCGACATGAGTGTGTGCTGTTGTTGTTATACTAATAATTCTGTTCTCCTGAGTAAACCTGAAGCTCTGTTTCCCAGAATTTCCTCTGTGCCCTTTTCTCTGCTCTCATTCATGCCCACGTAAGTACAGGAAGGAGGCCTGTGAAGGTGGGAAAGCTGGGCCTGAAAATACATCTTGAGACAAAGCCGAGGGAGAACTGAGTCATAGGAGCAAAGCCCAGGCTCTTTCTTCCCTTCCTTCCCCTAGAAGCTCTTTGGTGGTGCTGCCTTCACTGCCAGGGAACTTTCCCCAGCATCATCATGGGCTGTAAGAGAACCCATACAGGTCAAGAGGTCAAATTGGCTTAAAGGTTAGATGCCATGCTTCTTTTCCTCACACACAGCCAAATGAAGAAAAAAGATGGGGAGCCATCTTCTTAAAATCCAGGACTTCAGAAACTGGGAGAGACTTTGAATTCATTGCATTCAGCTCCTCTGTATTAAAAGTGAGGAGGCTGTGATTTCTCTAAGGTCACATAGAGAAGATAGAACTAGAACGTGGGTTGATGGGCTTGCAGCCTATCATTTTAATTTGTCACCCAGATGCCATCCAGAAGAGACAGCAGACCTTTCTCACCCCTCAGCCTGCCTGTGGAGGGTGTCTAGGGCAAGCCCTGTGAGTTGGGTTTCTGCTCTAAAGAAGCAGCTTCCAGCCCTGGCCGGTTGGCTCTGCGGTAGAGCATCGGCCTGGCGTGCGGGAGACCCGGGTTCGATTCCCGGCCAGGGCACATAGGAGAAGCGCCCATTTGCTTCTCCACCCCCACCCCCTCCTTCCTCTCTGTCTCTCTCTTCCCCTCCCGCAGCCAAAGCTCCATTGAAGCAAAGATGGCCCAGGCGCTGGGGATGGCTCCTTGGCCTCTGCCCCAGGCGCTAGAGTGGCTCTGGTCGCGGCAGAGCAACGCCCCGGAGGGACAGAGCATCGCCCCCTGGTGGGCAGAGCGTCGCCCCTGGTGGGCGTGCCGGGTGGATCCCGGTCGGGCGCATGCGGGAGTCTGTCTGACTGTCTCTCCCCCGTTTCCAGCTTCAGAAAAATACAAAAAAAAAAAAAAAACCCCAAAAAACAAAACAAAAAAAAAAGAAGCAGCTTCCTCCTCTCTCTGCAGCCAGGCCAGAGAGCTGGCTCCATCCTTTGTTCCCTTAGCCCTTGAGCTCCAGGTAATACCACTGGTAGTGACTTGGGTAATGTTCTCGCCAGGCCTTTGTGACGTTAAAGGAAGAGCAAGGAAAGGTCTTTGTGATTTGGTGTCTCTCTCTGAAGGGAGACTTGGACTCTACTGCTGAGGAGTTAGTAAGGAAGTGCCCACGTGATAGATCCCCCCTCTAGCCCTCGGTAGCGTCTCTGCTGTGGCCATATCAGTGGTAGCTATCCTGTCTGCAAGGGAACAAGGACTCTAGAAGCTATGGACTAGGGAGAAGGGCAGCCAACTTGATGGTCAGAGCCAGGGTGGAGGACAACCTCTCTTTGTCCTCAGGACAGAGCTCATCCCCTACCCACACAGCTCATGAGAGACTTCTGGAAAGGAGGGTATAGGCTATATCCTGGGTATTAACAGCTGTCTTTTGATCTGACAGCAGAGGGAGACGTGAGTGTCGGGAGGCATGGCGGCAGACTGACACTTTAACATTTTCTTCCATGCCCCGTTCTCCATGCCAGCCCAGAAAGAGGTGGACACCTCTGGGAGACTGACTAGGCTGCCTTCTGTCAGCTACCTGAGGCCCATATGTGCCCCTGATCTGGTCCTAAGTATGCTGAGGTGAGAGCTCTGTTCTTTACTCAGAGCCAACAGTTAGGGCTGTGGAAACCCAATGGTATGACTAATAATTTTTCTTTTTCTTATGTTCAGAATACTTCCCAGCCAGTCAGTCATA
Source organism: Saccopteryx leptura (assembly GCF_036850995.1). Lineage (NCBI taxonomy): Eukaryota > Metazoa > Chordata > Mammalia > Chiroptera > Emballonuridae > Saccopteryx > Saccopteryx leptura. Next base: position 18,314,595 of record NC_089511.1, read on the forward strand.
GGCAGACGGACATACTTGTATGTTTCTAGAGGTCCAGACAAGTTGAGGGAGGAGATGGGTTAGTCTTTCTAAAGCGGTGCTGAACTGGATTTAGAGCTGGAAGCTGTGGAGTGTGGAAAGCTTTGATTTTCCTTTTTTTTTTTTTTTTTTTTAACAGAGACAGAGAGAGGGATAGATAGGGACAGAGACAGGAACAGAGAGAGATAAGAAGCATCAATCATCAGTGTAGCACTTTAGTTGTTCACTGATTGCTTTCTCATATGTGCCTTGACTGGGGGCTACAGCAAACCGAGAAACCCCTTGCTCGAGCCAGCGACCTTGGGTCCAAGCTGATGAGCTTTTTGCTCAAACCAGATGAGCCCGCGCTCATGCTGGCGACCTCGGGGTCTCGAACCTGGGTCCTCTGCATCCCAGTCTGACGTTCTATCCACTGCGCCACCGCCTGGTCAGGCTGATTTTCCTTTCTGAACCCCATTGGAGACTTCAGCAGGGCTCTAAGGCTCCTATTCTAAAATTCAGTCTGAGGCCTTCCCTGCCATCAGCGAGCTAGATGAGGACCACCTTGCTTTGTTCAGTGGCCTGATGACTTCCCACAGCAAGTTCCTCAGTGTATGATGGTTAGGCTGGGGGCCACTGGCACTGCCCGGTTCTCAGGTCAACACGGCTTGAATCATATTGGCTTGGGGGACCCACCTGGCCCAGCCGCTCACAGCTATTCAAAGATGGGGAGAGCTGGGGCCTGTCAGAGAGGGCTGGGCTGGCCCTCAGACAAATGAATTCATCGGCATTCTGCACACAGCCTCACATACACAAGTAATTGGAGAGACGAATGTTTGGGGGAGTAGGAGGGACAGATCAATTTGACTCACTTTGGTACTAACGGGCTGGCCACTCACAAAGCAGCTGGGGTTGATGCCTGGCGTGTGCCTGTGCCACTCTGGAAATCAAGATGCTTAAGCCCACAGGGTGGGTCTGATGAGAGGCCAGTCGAAGACTGCATTGGACTGGTTTGAAGCTGCAGGGGGGCCTTCCTTTGTTTAGGTGTGGATGTAAAGTGGAGAGCCTTCAATCCATCCATGTTCAAGTTCTTGGCTTGTGAGTTCAGCTTGACAACTGTTTATTCTCTCATCTGCAGAGAAGTTGCCCCTCTTCTGTCTTGGCTGGACCAAGGAACAGGGGCAGAACCCATGTCCTAGCCGTTTGGATAGCCCAGGCTGCCAGCTGTCTTGGAGCTGTCCTGCCAACAGGCCAGGCTGAGCTGCCGTGTGTTCCCCAGTGATTTCTCCTTTTCTTAGAGACCATAAAAGATTGCAGGGCAGCACTGGTATTCCCATGACCCAACCTGTTCAGTTCTAGGTTTGCTGTGTCCATCAGTGGCCCCATTGTGCCTGCTTCTTTCCATCTCTTAAATGAGTGACAGGGGCTGCAATGAGTATCTGTGATCTGGCTTGCTGGCCCCTCATATTGGCTCCTTGTGTTCAGCTGGCAGCAGCAAGCCATGGAGCTTTCTTGAAGTATAAGCTAAAAGCTACTTTGGCAACAACTGTCCAGTCCATTCATCCTGTATGTTGGCCTCAGTACTGGAGGCCAGTAGGGAAACGTGGACCAGGCTGCTTGTGTGGGAGGGCTGTTGCTCCCTGTACCCCCTCACTGCTTTCAGACAGCAAGGTGTTTGTGGGCCTCCCTGGGCCGCATGTTCCTGAGGCCCTGGCTGCTCACCCTCCTCCTGAAGGCCAGTATCTATCTCCCCAGGGAACTTGGGGAGTTGGCCTGTTGTTGAGGAGGACCCTGTTAGGTGGCTGTTTAGAAATTTGGTCTCGCCTGACCAAATTTCTGGTGATGGCGTAGTGGATAGAGCGTCGGACTGGGATGCGGAAGACCCAGGTTCAAGACCCCGAGGTCGCCAGCTTGAGCGAGGGCTCATCTGGTTTGAGCAAAAGCTCACCAGCTTGAGCCCAAGGTCACTGGCTCGAGCAAGGGCTTACTCGGTCTGCTGAAGGCCTGTGGTCAAGGCACGTATGAGAAGGCAATCAATGAACAATTAAGGTGTTGCAATCGCAACGAAAAACTTAATGATTGATGCTTCTCATCTCTCCGTTCCTGTCTGTCTGTCCCTATCTATCCCTCTTTCTGACTCTCTCTCTGTCTTTGTTAAAAAGAAAAAAAAATTTTGGTCTCTATTACTTTCTTCCAGTTCATCTCAGTAAAAATTGAGATTTGCCTTACAACGGGCAGGTAAGGGTGACAGCTGCAAGCAGTCCTGCCGCTTCTTCAGGACTCTGGATGAGTGTTCTCCCTGCCCCACTCAGTACAGTAGTGGGGAAGAGCATGGGGGAGGAGTTGGAGGTCAAGGAAGCTCAGTTGGGGGCAGCAGCAGTCACTGTTTAAGTGTGTCTGCCGAAAGGGCATGTAGCTGCTCTGAATGTGAGCTCTCAGAATGTCCTGTACCCCAGAGAGTGCGTTCAGAAGTTATCCAAGGTGAAGGCACTGCGTTGGAACAGGCTGATACCACCTGGGAGGAAAGGCTCAGCAAAGGTCCTAGCCGCCACTCTTCGGGGAGCATCAGAGCCCGTGCCAAAGACTCCCTGGAAGATGCTGGGACTTGGAGCAGCCCTGTGTCTGCACTCCTCCAGTGGAGGTGCTTGAGGGCCCAGGGTATCTGGGCCCTACCTGCCTGAGCCCCACGACTTGAAAGTGGAGTGGCTCCAGGGGAGGGCACCCATCGTGGTTGTTTACTCACTGGCCCTGTATCTACTGAGTACCTCCTGTAAGCCCAGCACTAGACACTGGGGCTCATCCAACTCAGCCTGGTGTAATGGGAACAATAAAATTTAAGTCACTTGAATAATTGCTTAGCACTGGTGGCTAAGAGGGAGTCTGAGCAAATGCCCTTCACCCTAAGAACCTAAGGATTCAGCTAGCTGAAGACAGGCTGTGCAGACTATGCCACTGAGAGATGGACAGCTGCCTGGTGTGTGGCTGCGATGTGGCAGCATGGGGTACTAAAATGCGGCCGACGCAGAGCACTGCCAGGAGCCCCTGCCTGGCTTAGAGAGGTCAGGCGGACTGGAGAGTGCCCCGAGAAGGGTCTGGTTCCTGTGGGCCAGTCAGGAACCCCACTGTTTGCTCAGCAGATGGAGACATCTAATCGCCTTGAATTGTTTCCTTTTCTCCCCACTGCTGGGAGGCTGAGGCTGATGCAGGGCCTGTTGTGGTTGCCCTCACTTCTTTGTCAGTTGCAGGGAGGGTGGATCCTATCTTATAAGGGCTAGGAAGTTTGCCTCTAAGTGGCCTGGTGGGATTAGAGCTCAATTGTGGCTTTTTGTCAAGGCCTGATGGGAACAGGACTTTTTTTTTTTTTTTTAATAGAGACAGAGAGAGGGACAGATAGGGACAGACAGACAGGAAGGGAGAGAAATGAGAAGCATCAGTTCTTCATTGAAGCATCTTAGTTGTGTGTTGATTGCTTGTCCATTGATTACGCCTTGACCAGGGGCTACAGCGAATGACTCCTTTCTCAAGCCAGCGACCTTGGGCTTCAAGCTGGCTACCTTGGAGTTTCAAACCTGGGTCCTCCATGCCCCAGTCCAATGCTCTATCCACTGTGCCATTGCCTGGTCAGGCACAAACAGGACTTCTCAAGTGATAAATTTGTTTGGAAGGCTGTGGTCCAAGGGCATTTTTGCTGGCCATAAGCAGGGTCTCTGGAACAAGAGGGAGCACACACAGTTTTTCTTAAAATAAAAGGTGTTTATTTTCAAAGAGATGGACTTATGTGTATAAGGAAAGAACAAGACAGTGACTCCTCTTGCCAATTGGCCCTTAGGAGCTGCAGGGGGCCTTAGCTTGTCTGGGTGTGTATGTCATCTGAAGGTCACTCCTGTATGTGGAAACAGTGGATGGTTCATGCCAAATTCCAAAGCAACCTTTTTTTTTTTTTTTCTGTTTTACAGAGACAGAGAGAGAGAAGGAGAGAGGGATAGATAGGGACAGACAGGAACGGAGAGAGATGAGAAGCATCAATCATCAGTTTTTCGTTGCGACACCCTAGTTGTTCATTGATTGCTCTCTCATATGTGCCTTGACTGTGGGCCTTCAGGAGACCAAATAACCCCTTGCTCGAGCCAGCAACCCTTGGTCCAAGCTGGTGAGCTTTGCTCAAACCATATGAGCCCGCGCTCAAACCTGGGTCTCAAACCTGGGTCCTCTGCATCCCAATCCGACACTTTATCCACTGCACCACCGCCTGGTGAGGCCAAAGCAATCTTCTTGCTAAGGCTGCTGGTAATACTGTACCACTCAAAGATTTAAACTTATTGAAAACTTTGTAAATAAAAGTGGTTTGTTGTCTTGAAAAAATAAGAAAAGTCTGGCACAGGGTATGGAGGAAGATTTGGGTCAGTCTCTTTAAAATTCCTGAGTTGTAAAAAAAAAAAAATTTAAATCCCTGAGTTGTAGTGGTCCTGGGGCAAGTTGGCAGGGCGGGGGGTCTTGATACTTGCCACCTCCCTGTGTCAGGCTTATGAGTCCAGGGAATCTTAGAAGTTTGCTTCTTGGGGAGGAGAGCACATCTTTTCCTTGTCAGATGCCTTGAGGGAAGGGTGGCCCAGAATGTTCTACATGGGAGGAGTCAGGCAATGCCTCAAGGAGGAGAATGCATATGTTAAACAGGTCTGAGCACTGTGGTGTTGGCATGGTTGGGATGGGGAAATCAGTGTGGAGTGCTCTCGCGCTAATGCGTATCCTTGGCCTTTAGCCCTGGCCCAGCGTATCCAACCTGGCCAAGGACTTCATTGACCGCCTGCTGACAGTGGACCCTGGCGCCCGTATGACTGCACTGCAGGCCCTGAGGCACCCGTGGGTGGTGAGCATGGCCGCCTCTTCATCTATGAAGAATCTGCACCGCTCCATCTCCCAGAACCTCCTCAAACGCGCCTCCTCGCGCTGCCAGAGCACCAAATCTGCCCAGTCTACACGTTCCAGCCGCTCTACGCGGTCCAACAAGTCACGCCGTGTGCGGGAGCGAGAGCTGCGGGAGCTCAACCTGCGCTACCAGCAGCAGTACAATGGCTGAGCTGCCTGGCGGTGATAGAGACGTGAGATGGTCCCATCTTGGTCACACACTGGGTCTGTCTGGGCCCAGTGCCCTCTCTGGAGATAGGCCTGTATGGCCAGTGGTAGGTGAATGGCCACAGCCCCTTCCCTGTGCCTTCAGCAGTCCCCATCCTCACCCTGGGCTTGGTGTAACAGAATGGAGGGAGCCCAGGGGGCTGGGAGCTCCCCTGAACTGGGAGCCTGGCCTGGCATTGATGTTCTTTTTGGTGGGTAATTGCTCTGGTACAGGTTGGGGAAAGGGTAGGTCTTGGTCTTCAGTCTCCTTCACCCCTTGCCTTTGGCTCTTCCCCAGACCAAAAAGGAATGCCATGCCAGGTAGAGTGTCCTGTGGTTCCAGGGTTCTTTGGGACAGTTACTTCTGGAACATCCCTTTCCTCCACCTAGCCTTCCTGCCTGGTCCCCCACATTCCATGGCATCCTGATCCTCATGATTACACTCCAGTGAGAGGCCCAGGGAGGCACAAAGCTTGTGCCTTGGCTGGACTATCAGCCTCTGGCTAAGTCTAAACCGTGCCCCACCTCCCAGCCAGGATTTGTCTTCCTTCTTGAAGATCCTAAGGACCATTCCTGGCCCCAGGACTTGCCAGGATCTCTAAAGCTCCTCATGGAGCTTGGCCCTTCTGGACTGTGTAGCTCTGCTGGTAGCAGGCTCGCTCTAGGCTCTAGCCTGTCTGACTGTGAGAGGGTTCCTGCCCACTACCAGCCCACTGCTCTCTGTGCCATCTTTACAGAGCCTGCCATCACCTTCCTCTCCCCTGGGATGCCTATTCTATTCTCCAGGTGCCTCCTTCCCAACTGTGGGGCATTAAAAGGGAGCCCCACTGCTGCTACCTGGGGGATGGTGGCACCTGGGCCAAGGCAGAGGGCAGGAGTTTGCCAGGGAGAGCCCCGTCAGGGTTCCAGTGCCAGCCCTGGTTCTATCCTTAGTACTTCCCATTGCCCTTTCCCTTCAAGCTCTGCTGCTCTCTCCTCTGTAGCTGTGTTAAGACACCATCTAGTGTCTGGCATGAGTATAGGCAGCCTAGGAATGACCACTGTGCTCACCCTTCATCCTTCAAAAGGAAGTGGGAAGGAAGGAGCTGCTGCATTGAGGGAGGGTCTCTAGGCTGCTCTACTCCCCTTCTGCTGAGCTTGTATGTACTTTCCCCTGGAACTTAGCCAAACTGTGTGATCTGCCTCTGAACCCTGAGTGCCTGGGACACTGACCTTCTCACAGCTGGCCTTGCCCAGTCCAGCCTGTCCCCGCTTCCTTTCACAGCATTACCCTTCCAGTCTGGGCCCCAACTCTCAGGCTGGAGAGAGCCCCTGCTGGAGGTGAGTGGAATTAGGTGGCTACTTTTCCAGAGGCTTGAGCCAGACCATCCCTGTGTCAGTCATGGTGCCTCCCCGACCACAAACCGGGCTAGAACCCAAGCACCCTCCCTCCACAGCTGCTTTCAGTGGGTGGGAAGGAGCCAGGGCCCAGCTTTAGCCTTAGCTAGCCTGTAGGGCCCCTGCCAACAAGGAGGATTTGGCCCTCTCTCAGTTCCTCCCAGTGGTAGCCTTGGGCCAGGCCCTCTTTCTGCATGTGCCACCTCCAGTGAGAAACCAAGACAAAGAGACCACTCTGGGCCAAGTCAGTTGTGCCTTATACACCCCCTCCTTCTGCCCCCAGTGCCCATGGCACACGGCACTGCAGAGCCCAAGCCTCATGGCCTCGGAACTCCCCCTACTTCCTAAGTGCCTCTGAGGGCCCGAAGCCCTGGGGAATTATTTCCTCTCTTGCCCAGGATAGGCCTGGTCCTGAAGGGAGGACAGAGTTTGGAGACTTGGGCCTTTGATAGGCCCAACTGGGCCTTCATGCCATGGACTGCGGTTGGAGAATGTGCAGTTATTTATTTTGTGTACTCAGTTTGTAAATGTATCTTCTTTACTCAATAAACAGGTTGCCCTCCTCAGGGAAGGCTGCCCATTCCAACAGCCCAGGCTCCTTGTTGTGGACCAAGGGGTCACCCAGGAAGAGGGATGGGGGCCCAGCCTGGGCATCACTATTACAGGAAGATTCTGCCTCCTCAAAACCTGCATGCCAGAAGACAAAGTCCAAGTGGGAAATGACACCCCCCCTGCCTCCCACCCTGAGCCAGGAGGACAGATCAGAGGACACAAGAGGACAGAGTCTGGGGTCTTTATTGGATTAAGAGCGGAGGGGCCTGTGTGTACGCTCAGCTTTGGGCTGTGACCTGGTTGATCCAGTTGCTGAACTTGCTCACCCGAGTGTACATGGCAGGTGCGCGCACGTTGCAGTTGCCGGTGCCCCAGGAGACAATGCCTGTAAGCACCCACACATTCCCCCTCTGGCAGACCAGAGGGCCTCCGGAGTCACCCTGAGGGGAGGAAGGGGAAGAGTCAGCATTAGGGTGTGGGGGGTATCAAAGGACAGTGTAGAGGACAGGACAGGTGCCAGTGCTCACCTGACATGAGGAGGCCCCTGCGCCACCTGCACAGATCATGGAGTCGGTAATACGGGAGCCCCAGTACTGCTGGCACTCTCTCACAGTGACTAGGGGCAGGGCCACCTGCTGCAGGCGTGCTGGGGTCACATTGCCTGTGTGCCAGGAATGGGTGGTTAGGCCTTAAATGATTTGTCCCCACCCTAGCTCTCCCACCCAGATCTTTGGCCCAAGTTCCTACCTGTGCCACTGAGGCGGCCCCAGCCAGTGGTGACACACGTGAGACCTGTTGGCAGCACCTCATTTGGGGAAGCCAGGCAAACTGGTGAGATGCGTGCTGTGTACCTGGCTGGAGAAGCGAGCTTCAGTAGCGTCAGGTCATTGTTGAAGGTGGGGGCATTCCAGTATGGATGTGTGATGGCCTGTGGAGCCACGAAGAGGCCATGTTGGATGGGGTGAGCACAGGTGCCATGGTTGATGGGTGCTGAGGAGGCTAGGCCAGGGCATGCCCTGGATTTCTCCTCCCCAGAGCCACCCACCTGTACTGCCCACTCTTCTTCCCATGTCTGCAGCCCAGGTACTCACCCGCGAGATGGACAGAACTTGCAAAGGCTCGACGCTGGATGATCGGTCATACTTGCCCAGAACGACAAAATGACGGCCAGGGCTGCAGTGAAAACGGGGTTAGGCAACCACAGGGAGGGTAAAGCAACAAGAGAGGGGCATCTAAGAGGAAGGAAGTGGGAGACGTGGGCTGGGGTAGGGCAGGTGGAGTGGAAGCACTCACATGACATTGCAATGGGCAGCAGTGACTACCCAGTACTCGCTGATGAGGGAACCACCACAGAAGTGGAAGCCATTCCTGTCCTGGGGTCAGGAGTGAAAAGTGGGAGGGGAACTCAGGCTTTGCCTAGACATGAAGCACCTGGGGTCCTGCCCCTCCCCCAGAGTGCATGTACCTGCAGGGACACCTGCCAGGGCCAGGAGCCTGGCACTGCATTCTCTCCGTTGACGATTCTCTGGCTGAAGCTCAGTGCCGGTTTAATGGCAGGAACACCGCAGCCTGGCCATTGAGCTGGTGAGGACCTGCTTCCCACACCCCAGCCCACCTCTCCCCCTCACTCCTCCCAGGTGCTCCCAGCTCTGCACCCCAGAGGGGTCCAAATTGAGAGGGCTCATCAGTACTCCGTCTCACCCTGAGCTCCTGGGCACCTGCACAGTCTTGGTCATTCCCACCCCACCAGCCCACAAGTGCTGTCCACTCTCCATCTCTCTCCAACTTACTCCCCACTGTTCCCTAACTCCATCCTCACCCTCCAGCCCAGGTCACTTGTCTTCCTGACCTCTGGGATAGTCTCCTGGCCTCTCTACCCCCTCCATGCAGCCAAATGGCTCTTCCTAAACTACATGTCCAACCTTCACCTCTCAGCTTCTGAAACCTTGGCGCCTGGGCCTGGCCTGAGCTCTTGTCCATCTCTCTTGCTTCCTTGCAGCCTTGGCACATTTCCTTTACCCATTCTGTCCACCTGCTTCCCTTCCAGCCCGTCTGGCTCCTTCCCCGACTCCCTGGGCAGGAAGCCCGGGCTGGTGCTGGGAATCAGGGCTGGTCCAGGCCCACTCACCCCAGGAGGAGCCGAGCAGGATCAGGGTAAGGGTCAGGCTGAGCAGCAGCATGGTGGCAAGTGGGAGCCTAAGAACTGGGCCTAGCTTTATGGGTTTCCTCGTCCTTGGGCTGAAGTCCCAGGCATGGGGCCAGGACAGCTGTATGGACACAGCTCTGTCTCACGTTCTATTCTGGAACAGGGTCTCTCTAGGCTAAGGTCCTTAATCCAGGCCTGGACTTATCAGAAAGAGCCCAGGTGTGAGTTTCTCATCTCCACCCCACAAAACCTGGCCTCTGGCTACCTAAACCACTTCACACCCCAAATGCTGAGCACTGGGTCCTAAGGACTTAATGGTTAAATTAAGTTTGTGGTGACCACCTGGTGGCTGGGATCAGGAAAGTCTCCCAGGCCTGTCAGGGGCATCAGACTCAGAGAAGCCTGCTCAACACCCAGGAGTGTTGACTGGTGAAGGGAATGACCAAGCTGTACTAGCTCTGCTGTGGAAGGCCGCGGTCATGTGGCCCAGACAGGGGTTCTAGCAGGTTGTGAATTTTTTTTTAAAGAGTTTATTGATTTGAGAGGGGAGAAAGAGAGAAAGTGGGTGGGGGAAAGAGCGGGAAGCATCAATTTAATAGTAGTTGCTTCTCATATGTGCCTTGACTGGGCAAGCCTGGGGTTTCCAACTGGTGACCCCAGCATTCCAGGTCGACAGTTTATCCACTGCATCACCACAGGCCAGGCCAGATTGTGAATTCTAACAGCTATTTCAGTGATTCCTCATTTTAGAACAGGAGTCACAGTTTGCTCACACAGATGGTGACTCTCCCACCAGCACAAGCTGTGGTTGGACCCAAACCTTCATTTGTCTGGCTCCAAAGACCACACTCTTTTTTTCTGTGTGTGTGTGTGTGTGTGTGTGTGTGTGACAGAGAGAGACAGGGACAGATAGGGACAGACAGAAAGGGAGAGAGATGAAAAGCATCAATTCTTCGTTGTGGCATCTTAGTTGTTCATTGATTGCTTTCTCATATGTGCCTTGACTGAGGGGCTACAGCAGACCTTGTAACCCCTTGCTCAAGCCAGCGACCTTGGGCTCAAGATGGTGAGTGTTGCTCAAAGCTGGTCAAACAAGACCACCCTCTTAAGATGATGCCTGGGAGACGCCTGGCACATAGGAGGGCAAGGTGTGCGCCCTTGGTGACTGCCCTACTTTGTATGGAGAATACTTGTACAAGGGTGACCATCATTGAATCTCTGACAACATCCATGCCTTGGGGTTCATGTGGGCAAGCCCCTGGTATCTACAGCCTACTTGTTGTCAAGAGTGAACCAAGGGAGAGATGAGGCCTCTGTGTGCAAAGTTGTAATGGGTAAGTAGGATGGCTTTCTTCTATGGGTGTGGGGGTTTTGACTAATTCAAGAACATACGAGTTAAGCCTGACCAGGCAGTGGTGCAGTGGATAGAGCGTCAGGCTGAGATGCGGAGGACCCAGGTTTGAGACCCCGAGGCTCTTGACCAGCTTGAGCGCAGGCTCTTCTGGTTTGAGCAAAAAGCTCACCAGCTTAAGCCCAAGGTTGTTGGCTCGAGCAAGGGGTCACTCAGTCTGCTGGAGCCTCCGGTCAAGGCACATATGAGAAAGCAATCAATGAACAACTAAGGTGTAGCAATGAAAAACTGATGATTGATGCCTCTCATCTCTCTCCGTTCCTGTCTGTCCCTTTCTATCCCTCTGACTCTCTCTCTCTGTCTCTGTTAAAAAAAAAAAAAGAGCTAATGGTTGAATAGAAGGATGGGTGAATAGATATGTGGTAAAGCAGATATAAAAAAAGTACTAATTGTCAAGTCTGGTGGGTATATAGATGCAATTCTTCTATTATAGTTTTATCTTTTAAAATATGCATAATAAAATGTTGGGAATAAAGCATAATCGGGCCCAGGGTTGTCCAGCCTAGAGTAGGACCTCCTGAGTTAGGCAGTTAGTTGCAAAGTCCCAGTGGAGCTCAGCCATTCTGAGGGCAAGATGCTGCTACCAGCACCCAGCACCTGGGCCTGGCACTTAGTGGGCACTCAGCAAGTATTTGTTGGATACGTGTGTTGTATCATCTGTCTCCACATGAGTGCTGTGACCCCTATTAGCCCAGAAAGCTTGGAGTCAGTGCCCCCACTCACAACCCAGCTTCATGTTACCACCTCAGGTATATCTGGTTGTGAGAAGGCTTTCACAGCCAAAGGTGTAGCAGGCGTGAGGACAGCTCTGAGAACTTGCCCTTGGAATCAGGGAGCAGCTCCTCTATCAGCATGTTAGCCATCTATGGAGTCCTGGGGGTTAAGGAAGGGACTTGACTGAGAGTCCTGAGCTTCTAAGTGGGGTCAGTATCTGGGGCATTTTGGGTTTTACAGCAGTCCCCAATGGACTAGACCAGTGGTCCCCAACCTTTTTTGGGCCACGGACCGGTTTAATGTCAAAATATTTTCACAGACGGGCCTTTAGGGTGGGAGGGATAAATGTATCACGTGACCGAGACAAGCGTCAAGAGTGAGTCTTAGAGGGATGTAACAGGGAATCTGGTCATTTTTAAAAAATAAAACATCGTTCAGACTTAAATATAAATAAAAGTAAGTTATTTATTCTTTCTCTGCGGACGGGTACCAAATGGCCCACGGACTGGGACCGGTACCGGTCTGCGGCCTGGGGGTTGGGGACCACTGGACATGCAGCAAAAAAGCAAGGTGTGGGGGTAGCAGGGGACCTCTATGGTGTGGAGTCAGAAGGGAGCTTTCTATCTCGAGCCTTCAGTGCTTACCAGAACTAAGATTCTAGAGGGGGTGGTCACCTATGGTGATGGGAGAAGGGCACCTCTTATACCAGACACTGGAGCCGTAGAAGGGACTGGCCCCTGCAGAGACGATACCTTAGCCATAGAGTCCTGCTGGATGCTCGCACCCTCTACCCAAAAACAACATAGCCATCTGTTCAGGTGTTTGTATTTTCTGTTTATTGCCCCTTGTTCCAAGCTCCAAGCCTCAGCCTACTTCACTCCACCTCCATGGTCTGCACGGTTTCCTCCACCAGCTCCAGGGGCAGTGGCTTCACTGTCTGGGACAGGACAGCTGTAGTCCCAGGGGCAAAAAGGTACATGCTGGGCCTGGGAAGGAGGAGAAATGGCCACTCAATATGGGCCTATCGTGTGGCCTGTTCTCTTGCAGCCCCCAACTGTCCCTGTTACAGTCCATCTTCCCCTCTGGCTCCCCATCACCTTTGCTCCCACCTTTCTATGGGCTTTGTGGGTGAGCTCAGTGTCCGCAGCATTTTGGCACCAGTCCCTGTGATCACACATGCATCCACATTGCCCCCGGAGCCCAGGTCACCCAGGATTCCTGCAGTGATGGCTTCCACCAGCAGCTCCTGTGCGGCCTCCAGCTGTGGCAATATGTGTGTGAGGCCTGATAGACCCTTCTGGTATCACTCTCAACAGCCTGGGGACTTTGTTAATCTTGAAGCCCAGACTACTTACCCAAACTCCTCTCTCTTCCTGAACCCCCATCTCGACCCTAAATCTCCCTCCCCTGGTCTCTGCCTCCCTCTCTCCAGAGACCCCCTGTCCCCACTGCCCCCATCTTCACAAACTTCTGAGTCACTTTCACTCGTGGCTCTGTTCCTAGTGGTTTATCCACCCAATCAATGTAGTCTTGGCCCCTAATCCAGTGGTCACTGCCTTTCTCTTCTGGGTCTTAGGTGCTTAGGGAACAACATACATCATCGATTTCCATCCCACCCAAACAAAATCCAGACACCAGACTCCACTTGCCATTTCCTCCCTCAGCTCCAAACAGCCCTCACTGAGCTTTGACTTCTCCCAGCAGTCCAAAACTATAGCTATAACGATAGTCTGTTGGAAAATAGCACTCCTCTACCCTCTCTCCACTCTCCACTCAGTCACCTCTTCTGAGAAGCCTTCCCTGGCCTCCAGACTAGACCAGGGTCCCTCTGTGTTCCCCTAACTCCCAGGTGCACTTCCCACTAACGATCACGTAGTTGACAGGTGTCGCTCACCGTCATGTTCGGCTGGAACCGGTCCTCCAGCACCGCCAGGGCCGCGTCCTGGCCAGAGCCTACAGGCAGGAGGGGAAGCTAAGTTAAGCCAGGGCCGTCCCAACGCAGAACAAACGTAAGGCCAGGGTCGCAGGGGCGGGGTTCGTGGGGACCTGCAGAAGCGCTCACCCAGGGCGGTGAAGGGCAGACGGCTATAGGAACCATGGGGATGCACACTGTAGAGCTGCGGTCCTGTCACGTCTACACCGCCCACGACCAGAGACGCTCCAATGTGGCCCTGGTACCTTAACGCGGAGTGGGTATGGTCATTTGAAAGCATAGAAACCCTGGACCTACTCCCCTACAACACCGCCCCTGGGTCAGAGCCCCGCCCCTTCCTCTGGTCCGGCACCTATTGACTGACACCGCTCCTTTGTTTTGCCCAATTCCTCCCCGGCTGGCCCCTTCCGGTCTCCCGGGACCTGGCACCCTGCCCTTTTCCCTGTCCCAACTCCTCTCAGCCCCGCCCATCCTTCAATGGCCCCGCCCCAGGGTCGTCTTAGCCCTGCCCCAGCACCGGAAGAGCTTCTGGCGTAGAAGGCGAGTGACCGTGGCCACGCGTGGCTCGCGGCCTGTGGATAGCGCGTGTAGTTCCATGTTGGACGACGCCATCCGCGTGGTCATCTCGGCGTCCGCGGCTACTCCAGCCCCACAGCAGCTGAAGGCGAAGGGAGGGCCGGTATGGGCGGGGCTAGGATGTGTGGGGACAGGGTGCGGGAACCCGAAGATGGTTCTTGTGTGGGAGAACGGGGCAGGGGATTCTCACTAGATTTTGGGCGCGATGAAGTGGATCTTCTCGCAGTTCTTGTCCGCCACGACTGAATCGTTAGTGGCCCGCGTATCCGCGCCCAGGATGACCCCGTCCTGGGGCGGGGGAAAAGAGGCTTTTGGCTCAGTGCCTGTCGGATCCCCGGCCGCCCCTCTATACCTCCCAGTCCCAACCCCCTGCTTACTCGAAACACAAGGCCCGCGATGGTGGTGCCAGTCTTGCGTGCATGAGGAACCCGGAGCCCCGGGAGGGTGCGTTCCAAGGAAGCGTTTCTAGAAACGGAGTGGAGTGGCCAATGTTTCGGTTCTTCTGGGACTCCCATGACGTCCCCCCAACTCTCACCCCCCGGAGTAAGCCTGGGAACCTAATCGCCCACTATATGTTAACCGCTCAGCCCTTCGCTATCAGTAATAAAGGCTCTTGGAGCTCCCACTCCCGGAGGACCTTACGGGGAGCATAGGCAGCTCGGGACCAACCACTCCACCTCACCTCTGGCAGTTCTCGAAAGAGAAGCCCCCTCGGGCCTCTAGCGCTGTTTGCAGCATCTTGGGGCGGTCACGGCAGTCCAGGGATTAGGGGTCGACGGTTAGAGGAGTGGGACCAGCAAGGAGCGAGAAGGGCGGAAGACTTCTGCAGGGCTCTAAGTCTGACTCTGCCTGCTTTCGCTTTCACCTTAACTCAGAGGACGCTGGCCTGTTTTGCATCTCGTCTTTCACTTTCACCTCTGATGCTAAACAATTTGGGAAGGGGGTGATGTACCTTGCCGGGTTTTCCATGTTAGGTCCTGAACAAAGAAACAAATCCTTCCCTTTTGTCCGTTGTTCAGCTCTTCCTCCCCCTTCAAGGCTGAGCCCCTAGTCTGCCTCTGATCCCAACTGTAATCTCAAATCCCCACACCCTATAAGGCTGTTGGACCTTTTGCCAGGCTCCTGTTTGCATTATTACAGGTCTCCCCACAGCATCAGGCATGGGCTTTTGTCCTTTGTCACTCTCCACCCAATTCATGCCTGTCTTTTGTTCCTTTGCCGCCTACCCTGGAAATCTCAACATGGAGGCTCAATTCTCTGCATGATGATGGTGACACTGCTTTTTCCTTTCATCTTCTCTATCTCAGGTGCTCTTTCCTCAAGAGGTGCCTGGTGGCTGTCCATCTAGTGGTTTAGAGGTATGCTGGCTTCTACCCATGGCCAAGCCTTATTTCATCTCCCAGATGGCCCTTTATTCACATCTTTTGCCTGTCTACTGCCTTGTTCTCAGCTAGCATCCTCCTAGCTATTGCACCGGCCTCCCTGGTTTCCCCATACTTCCTGGTCCCCCTTCCCCTACAGCTCTGTCCTGCAGAAAAGAAATCGTACACCCTCCCTGGTTAAACCCTTCAGCAGCTGCAACTGCTCTTCTGCTCAAACACAAGTCTTTACAAGGGCCCATGTTACCCTTATGCATCTGATCTCAGTGGAGGCACCACTTCCTCTGGGAAGCCTTTCCTAACCTACAGCACTCAGCCTCTTGTGCTCCCTAAACTTTTCTCAGACTAGTTATCTCCATTAATAACTAAACCTTCTTGCCTGACCAGGCAGTGGTGCAGTGGATAGAGCGTCGGATTGGGACACAGAGGTCACCGGCTTGAGCGTGGGATCATAGACATGACCCCATGGTCACTGGCTTGAGCAAGGGGTCACTTGCTCTGCTGTAGCACCCCCCGGTCAAGGCACATATGAGAAAGCAATCAATGAACAACTAAGGTGCCACAACGAAGAATTGATGCTTCTCATCTCACCCTTCCTGTCCCAATCTGTCCCTCTCTCTGACTCAGCCTCTGTCAAAATAATTAAACCTTCATTAGTGGAATGATCTGATTAGTGGTTGTCACTCCCCCAGATTCTAATCTCTTGTATTTCTTTCACCCACCTAGCACTCCCTGTCTAGAGTGTGTGGTGGGGGTCTCACCTGCCCTTTTAGAAGGTGGGAAGGACAGCTCAGATCTTCCTCATCCTGAACCCTTGGCTCCAGATGCCCCCATCCCACAGCTGTGTATGCAGCTGCCCCCAGTCCCCATGCCCAGAGCAGAGGCAGGCACTGCCTTAAAAGCTCAAGCAGGAGAATGGGAAGCTATACTTCTCAGGGTACCTAGTTCAATCCCCTAGTTCAATGGGGTTTTAACAAAGCCCATCTTGCCCTATACTCCACAAAGCACCAGGCCTGCAACTGCTGATGAATGAATCCTGGTGTGTGAATCCTGATGCCTCCCTCTCAACCCAAACACATAGCAAGGCTTACAGAAGCAAAGTATGGTCTTTATTCATGGGGCAGGGGCCCTGGGCTGGCAGCTAGAGGTTCAGAGGTGCTATGTCGGTAGGTACCCAGCAGGATGTCATTGATGTGCTCTAGTGTCTGGTTGCTGAAGACCATGTTGAGGTGCTGTGTCCCATTCAGAGGCAGCACGTGCACAGGCTGTGGCTGGAGGTCCTTCCACTGGGCACAGAGATCACTGCTGCGTGTAGCCACAGTGTCATCGCCATCTTCATAGAGCATATCCACAGGGTCTGTGTAGGGGAAGCCGTGGTCAAAAATGTAGGTGCGGGGTGTGGGCAGACCCATGCCATACAGACAGTATACTTCGACACCAGGTGCTGGGAAGCCTGCCAGCAGATCACGTGACTGTAGCCACATGTACCAGCCTTCCTCAAAGTACAGGTCTGCAAAGAAGCGCTGGAAGTCACGGCCTGTGTAGTTGAAGCTGGGTGTGGAGATGAACACATGGTCCTCAGGCCACACCAGATTGGAGGGAAACATCCAGGGGGACGTTGTCGTTATGCGTTGCTTCTGTTTCAGCCTGATGCTGGACATGATCGGGATGCCCTGGTTGTCACCTGTGGACATGGAGCAAGGTAGACAGGACGCAGGCCTGGCTGTCTCCCAGCCCACAACTTGTTGCTGAGCCCAAGTTCAACAGTATGCTCAAATTTTCTCCCAGCCTAATCCAATGACTCCATGACAGACGAGCAGTGGTAGTCAACCTGGTCCCTACCGCCCACTAGTGAGCATTCCAGCTTTCGTGGTGGGTGGTAGCAGAGCAACCAAAGTATAAATAAAAAGATAGATTTAACTATAGTAAGTTGTTTTATAAAGATTTATTCTGCCAAACTTAGTGAAAATCTGATATAAAGTACTGGGAAAGTAACTATTATTATATGCTTTAACTTGCTGTAACTGCTTTATAAATTTTATAAAGTAAAGTTACTTCCCTACTTTATAAATCACCATTATTGTGGAACCAGTGGGCAGTTAGAAAATTTTACTACTAACAGAGATACAAAAGTGGGCGGTAGGTATAAAAAGTTGACTACCCCTGGACTAGAGCAAGCCTAGCAGGTGCTTAATGTGTGCTTATTAAACGAGAAGCCCTGATGCTGTATGAGGCAGAGCTGCAGAACCTCAGGAGGGCAGGGGAGGTTTTCCTGAGGATGGATGTATGTGTGCGAAAGGTGGGGAGATGCTGCAGGCAGTTCTTAGGCACATGTCTGCAGTCTGCTGCACAGGGTCAGAGCTGTGTTCCAGGTAGGGTGAAATGAGACCGTGTTTTATTTGACACTAACTGATGAAGTCTGAGGAGGGTTCCCCTCACCTGACCATGAGCCCCTAAAGGAAGACCAAGGTTGCCTGGGCCCAGTAGGCAGTGGGTGTTCCACAGGTGTTAGCTATGCCATTCCTCAGGGAAGGGTAGGAGGGGCTCCTAGAGTCCAGCCCTGGCTTTGGTAAATCTCTCTTCAGTAGGGCAGATCCCCGTGCAAAGGGGCTTCTGGGAGCAGAAGGTAGCTGAAAGCTGGCTGGGTAGAACCTGAGGCCACAGGAAGAACCTGTGGCAGTCAGACTGCTCCGGTTCACTTCCCTCTGTTAAATTTTCCCTTTGTCATCACTAAGACAGATTCTGGCAGGAGCCACTCTAATGGTCCAGGCCATTAGTAGTGAGTGACAGGAACTATGCCTCAGGGGTGGTAGACAGTACTTCCAGCCTGGCACTGGGAGCAGAAGTGGGAGTGAGGGCAGGCCCGCGATCAGTTTCATTACACCTCTCAATCCCCCCACAGGATGCAGGTGATCAGAGGTTCTCTCACCTGAGGCCAAGATCAGCAAGGGCTTGATAGAGCCACCCCATGGAGCCCCAAGAGAGATGAAGCCATCAATAAAGCGATCCTTCCAAGACTGGGGCTGGCGCAGCAAGAAATAAAGCAGGTGAAGGCAGCCAAGACTGTGCCCAATGAGGAATACGGGCTTTCCATAAGTATTATACATCTCTTCCACCAGCCCGGAGAGCTTCTGGTAGTACTCCTCTTGCTGGCCTGTGGGGCAGAGGGGGGTATGGATGGAGTCAGGGCAGTGGGGGTTAGGGGCCACCTGCCCTGCCCTGAACCCATCATCCCGCAGAGACACTCACTGGGCTCCAGCCGCCAGTCATAAGGGGCGGCCCGCACCGTCTCATCTCGCACATATCCATTGTTGACCAGATTCTGCACCAGGGTGTGCATGTAACCTGTAGGGAGACAGCCGCACTGGGACTCTGGCCATGGCTCCTGCAGGCCCACCACAGCCTGGAGCCCCAGCCTTCCCCCCAGTACACACACCTGCCAGCTTGTTTTTGTCAAGGTACTCAACAGAGAAGGTCTTGCCAAAGCCAGGGACACGGATCTGTACACCAGGGGCGTTTGACACACGCCCAGAGCTACGGTTGTAGACAACCCTGGGGGAAATGGGACATTTAGCAGGCCAGCAACCAAAGGGCAGGGTGAGGGATCTGGGGCAGATGGGATGGCATATACCTGGTGTTATCAATCCAGCAGTCTACCCCAAGGGGTAGGAACATATTGAGATCCAGCCAGATGGTGAAGAAGTCCTCTGTTTTGCGGTAGCACATCCAGTTCACCACATCTGGTTTATCCAGCTTGGCTTCCAGCTGATTCCCCAGGCAGCCAGGCACTGCAGGCACTAGCCTTCACTCTGGATTCCTCGGATTTCCCCGGGATCCCTATCCCAGCCTAACCCCTCCACCCCACCGCAGTGACCAGCTTTCATCTCCCACACCCTCACCCCCTAGGGACTAAGAACACATCCTCTTTCTAATCACCCCCCACAACCTGTACCCCCAGCAGTGCAAAGCCCAGACTCCCCATAGGCAGGAAAAGTGCAGAGGCCAAGGCCACTGCCCTCTGCCCTCACAAAGCAAACACCTAGCCTGGCTCTCTATTACTGCCGAAGTCCACGGTAAGAACAAATAGGTATGGGTTGGGGGAGAGCTGGGCCTAGCAGTAGGGGGCAGGCCTTGATGGGCCTTTCCGGCTCTCCTGAGCTTAGCATCTTATCCTTGATAGGGTAGGGGCTGAGGAAGGAGTGGTGGGGCTTGGCCCAGGGTCCAGTGGCTGCAGCTGACCACAGCTTGTAATGCCCTAGTCAAGCCCTCAGGCACACACATAACCGCCCCCCACTCCACCCACCTGGGGTAGATAACTTAAGAGACATGGGAATGGTGTGGTAGGAGGGGAAGAGGTTAAGAGGTTGACTTCTCTGTAGGACAAGCCTTTGGCCTCTCCGAACACTGAGGTGGGTATCAGGACTAATGCAGGGGCAGAAGGACTTTGGCAGGGTTGACTGCCAGGGGCTGGGGCCCAGGCTCCCCAAGGTCTGGCCTGGTGCATCAGGGGCCTGGTGGGGGCTTACCGAGGATGACGGGCCGTGTGTGGTTACTGAGCTCAGCCTTGGGCGTGGTTTGCGGGGGGAACAGCACATTGAGGAGCCAGAAGGGGGTGACAGGGGGGAGCAGCAGCAGCAGCAGCACCCACTGCCATGGGGAGCCGGGCAGCCCCATTCCAGCCCTGGTGCCTATTGCCCAGTGAAGCAGTCTTGGGCTCGCCTTATCTGGAGTGGGGGTGGGAGGGGCCCTGGGGCCAGTGGGTGGGACAGACTGGCCAATGGGGATGGCCAGAGATTGCGGGAAAGGGGCAAAGCCTTGGAACTGGAGCCGGCTCTGGGCCTGAGTTCAGTTCCGCCTTCTTCCCTTGGCGCCAGGGGAAACAGAGCCTGGGCAGCAGGAGGCCCAGAAGAACACAATGTTTTATTGAAAAAAGTCAGGACTCAGCTGGCTGGCTCCATTAGGCTAGGCTTGGTGGGGGTCCCTGCCCACAATAGCCTGAGCCAGGCCTTCCTGCAGGCAGGCTGGTAGGATCCCCTCCCTTGTCACCCTTCTCCTTCTCTCTGATGGTGACATCCCAACAATAAATATTCAATAAATAGCATTCCTGGGCTGGCTGCCTTCAAACCCAAAGTCAGCCCCCACCAGTCTTCTCCAACCAGGGCAGGTCTCCCAGGCTGCTGAACGGGGAAAGTCCCCAAGCCTCTCAGGGTCCCAAGGACCCTGGATCCATCCCCATTGCCAGGCCCACGCCCAATTCCACATCTGGGTCAAGAGCAGGGTCGGGCAAAGCAGGACTGGCAGATGGGTATTAGGAGGGGGTGTTACCCTGAACACCTTCATTCTAGGGCACAAGTCTGTACTGGGATCAGGAGTAAATGGTGATGACTTCACGGCCCCCACCACGAACCAACAGAACCCGCTCAAGACCCTCAGTCAGCACCTCCAGGAACTCCATGTCTGAAGGTCATCAGGTCAAAGAAGTAACACCAGGACCAAGGGGTACCCCAGGGAAGTTTGCCCATCTATCAGAGCTAGGGTAAACAGGAATCCCCCTGCTCCAGGAGCACCCAGACTAGCCTCACATGTTGTCTCTCTCCTCACTGCCTGCTCTCCATAGAAGGATACAGTTCTCATCACCCTCACTGTTCTTGGGTGGGCCAGGCATGTTTAGTAGGACCAGGCGGGCATCGTGGGAGCGCGTGACAATGACTTCATTGAGCTTCACAGCAGTGTGCATGCGCCGCACATTGGACTGGTCCCTGCAGGTAATGTGGCTGATCAAGGGCCCCACCCCTAGCCCACCCACAGAGTTTGTCCACCCTCCACCTCCAATCTCCAAGGTGGCTGGGTCTGTTTTTGTTGCACTCACGGCTTAATATGCACCAGTTCTCGAAAGTTGTCAGGGGTGTGGCTGGGGTCCCAGGGCTCAGCTGCCATGTACTTATCCCGTGTCCATGTCATCTGGATTTTGTCAGCCCCAGCTGCAGACTCATCCTCCTCATCTGAGTACAGGCTCTCCAGCCTTAGGGCTGAGTGCCGGTCCTTGACTAGCTGGGCCTGAAGAAAATCAGAGGTGGCCTTGGTGCCACAGGAAAAGGGCCTAGCTGACCCTACATGACTGCCCGGCCTTAGGGACATGGGCACTGACATTGGGTGGGGCTGGGGTGAGTCATTCTGATGCCCCCTTCTGATGTCTCCAAAGGCCTGACCCAACCACGTGCCCATGCCCTGAACCAAGGCCACTGACTTCTCGCTCCCGCTCAGTCTTAGTCAGCCTCATCTGCCGCAGCATCTGGGACCGCTGCTCCATCATCAGTGTCCGCTCATAGGTATATGCAGAGATGTCGCTGTTGTGCTGGGGAGAGGGTGGGCCGTGAGGGCTGGGCCATGTGTAGCAGGGTAGCCACAGGGCCACATCAGGGTGGGTGGCTCACCATCTCTACCACTTCCACTTCTGCCTCAAGGCGTAGGTGGTACAGGAAGATGGCCAGATCCTTCTTCATCTGGATGCTATTGTCATCCATCTGAGCCACCGTGAAGATGCGCATCCGGCACTTCCTCCAAACCTATCGCAACAGAGCAGGTGGGTGTTTTAGTCACACCCCACCTCTCCAAGGGCCCAGCCCCCTCACCCGAGCCCACCTTCCTGGCCCACCTTGTGCTGGCGCAGCAGGAAAGGTAAAAGCATAAGCATGCCACCATCATGTACAATCCACCACACATCGATGTGGCCCTCCAGGTAGCGCTCATGGTTGCTAGGGTAGAAGGCGATGTTCTTGGGCACGAGCAGAGCCAGATGGGCAGCTGTGGTGCAGCGCACCGTGTCTGGGGAGGAGGGACACTGTTGACTGCTAACCTGTGGCCCTGCTCTCACCTGAGCCTTGGCCCATGGCCCACAAGGCTGAGCCCAGGCTCTGGCCCCTTACATACCAATAAAGGTCTTCCAGGCACGTGGGTCCTCACTCTGTCGCCAGCCATAGGGCCAGCCCAGCACAACGGAGTTATGCCTCATACCGCCCAGGCCGCAAGACTGGATGAGGTGGGCCAGCCCCTCACGCACCTTGTTGGCTACCACCACCTGGCAGAAGCCCTTTACTTTCTCAATCTCCATCATGTTCTTGATTGTCTGTGGGAGACATACCAGGCTCAGAAGCCAAAGCCACTAGCATCCCCTCTTATGGGGGCAGGGAGGGGAGGAGGCAAGTTGCCCAACCAGAGGCTGTGGTTTCAGGATAGGACAGCCTTAATAGCCACGTCTGCTCCAGCGCTTAGGTGGCAGCATTGCTGTCCACCTGGCTGGCCAGAGTTGGTTCCCTCCCCTATGTGCCAGCTGCAGCCCAGACACCTCCAGCCTGGCTCAGCTCCCTGCTCCCTGCAGCAGGCACCTGCTCAGCGGCCTGGGCCTCGCCATAGCTCTCCAAGAAGCTTCCCTGAATGACAGAACCAACGATGGTCAGGCCCTTGCCGGCCTTCAGCTGGGAAGCAAAGGTGAGGAGCCGTGGGTACTTCACGTGAAGGTCCTCATCCAGCTTCAGCAGTACCAGCAGCTGAGGCCTGCAGTGGCCAGATGAGAAGACAGCCTGAGACCAGGGCTAGAGGTTTCCAAAGAGCCCTTTTTCTTCCCTTCTCAACTCACAGGCCCCTATAGGTTTGGGGAGCAGAGATCCAAGGGCTCAACAAGTAGACGGCACCCCTGGCAACCCCAGGATGGGGAACATAGACCAGGGAGGGGGAGCCAGCACCTCTTGACCGACCCACCCTCAAAGTGCCCCCTGACAACCTAGAGTGGCCTTTGCCAGTCTGGGTGTGAACTCACCGCCAGTTCTTGGTGTGAGGAGGCCCCTCCTCTAGCCGCAACAGTGCATAGCGGGCAGCGCTCAGGGACAGACCTCGGATCCCGTCACCCCATTCCTTCTCAGCCCTACAGAGGCCACCATAAGTTGGTGAGCCCCTGGTCCCACCCAGGAGATTCTGTCTAGGTGTACGTGAGATGAAGAGGGCCAGGCCCAGAGTCACAGCCCTCCAGCACCAGCACCTATGGTGGCTAGAGAAGGATGGCTCAGCTCCCCCCAACCCAACATACAAACCACCCCACTTAACCCAACCAGGCAGTAACCCCTCACTTACCCTTGGTACTCAATGTACTTGTAGATCATGCCCGCAATAAGCATGGCAACCAGGGCATAGTACCAGGAGGAGACAAACATAAGGGCCAGGCAAAGACTCATGCCCAGAAAGGACAGCGCCCTGGGCCAGAAAGTCATGAAGGGCCAGAATCAGGGAAAGACCAGCACAGCCCCAAGCCAAGCTCCCCAGCCCCGCAATCTCTAATAGCAACTGCAGTCCAGGAAACTCAAACCCCATCATGAATGGGGCTCCTGGCCTCCCCATAACTCTTATGTCAGAGGATTTGGCTCAGGGGTCCATTTGGTGCTCACCAGTGATAGTACTTGAACCGAGGCCGCCAGTTGGGGGTCCTCAGGAGTGTCTGCACAGCACAGGCCAGGTTCACAAACAGGTAACACATCAGAAAGAACCTGCATCACAGGGTGGGTTGGTACCAAGCAGCCTACTGGTGGCCTCCTGGGCAGCCAGGTACCCGACGTCCCTACCATGCATGGGATGAGCCAGGTTTTCTCAGCCACAGAGCCCACCCCACTTCCATGACTGAGCCTGATGGGACCACTGTACAGGTGTCAGAGCCAGGGCTTAGAAGATGGACCACTGTTCACAGGCAGAGGATGTGGGAAGGAGGCATCAGGCAGGGGACAGACCAAGTGTAGAGTTGTGACAAAGGTTGCTATCGAGGAGTGCTCAGTGTCTGGAGATGGCTAGACAATATCCAGGCCCCTGGCCTGGGTGACCAGTTGGATTATGGGCTGTCATGAATGTGGGGAGGAACAGGTAGAAGATAACAAGGGCCATTCTGAAGATGCTGAATTAGATACACTTGAAGGATCTGTGTGAATGTAGGAGACTGGGACATAGGAGAAGCCTACTGTGTGAATCCACCAAGAAGACAAAAAGGCAGAAGGACTTACCAGAGAGAGAATGTCAGGGGGCAGGGACTCCCATGAGGGGGAATGGTCAGTCCCATCGGGGCTTCCAGGATAAGCCACATGATAAAGGCTGAGATATATCCTCTGAGTTGGGCAGTGAGGTGTCACCACCCAAGACAAGGATGGCAAGAACAGTTTCAGGTGTGCGCCATGTGTGGGTGGAGCTGGGCAATAGTGGGTGGAGGTGTGTTGGGGGGAACAAGAGATCACTGTGCCTGGCTGGGGCTGGGGTGTAGGGGCTGCTTCGGGGGGGAGGTGAGCCTGTCAGGCCTACATGCTGAGTGGGGCAGTGAAGGGTAGTCCCATTATAACCAAACAAGCAAGAAAGAGCACTGAAGCAAGATGTGTGCAAAGAAAAGGGGCGGGCCCCAACACCGGCAGTCGTGAACAAATGCAACCACATAAGCCCCGTCTCAGCAACCCCTGGAAATTGCCACATGCTGACCACCTCCTGTAGGGCACTATCAGACTCAAACAACTTTGAAAACAAACGAATGGGGCAGTGGTGGCTTCATCTCGGTGTCAGGGACTGGGAGCTTGTCTTATCCAGGAGTGGAGGGTAGCCACCTGCCTGCTCGGGGAGTCTCCCATAGAGGGAGGCTGACTCTGCCAGGCAAACATCTCCCCATACAGCCTGACATGTCTCCCTGCTGCACCCTCAACACCAGACAGGGTTATAGGGAGGTGCTGGGGTCACTGGCTCAGGGGTGCTGAGAGTTCAAGGAGCCTTTCCCAAGACCATCCCCCCTACCCTGCCCTGGCCCCCAGCTCACATGGATAGAATGGGAGCCACCATGTCAAGAGAGGCAATAAGGATGCCCAACTCAGCGATGAGTGCCGTCAGGAGGAGTGCCCATGTTGGTTCACCATTTGCCTTCCCATGGCCAAATACCTGCATGCACCAGGGTCATGGGGTCAGCAAGGGAAGAAGCTGGTCCCATTACCCCCACCCCATACCTCAAGCCACAAGCCACAGCCTGGCCTCCAGCATCCCCAAGCCTCTCCTCTGGGGCTCAGGTCACACCTATAACTTTCCCAGTAGGTTCCACAAGTTTCTCTGCCCACTACTTCCCCAGGCCTCTCTGCCATGAATGAGCCATGGATTGACCATGAGGACTCCAAGCCCAAGCTGCTCTGCCAACAGCAGGGCAGAGCCAGGGCAGCTCTCAGCAACTCCTTAGGATAGCTTTGTGGCTACGGGTCACTATGGACCCCAGCAGGATATAATGCATCTGTATCCCATACCCTCCAGCCAGCATGAGGGGCCAGGAACATCCAGGCTGTGGGGGAGTGCAAAAGGGCTCACCCGGAGAAAGGGGATGATGTTGTCTTTGGCGATGGCCTGCAACAGGCGTGGTGCCCCAGTGAGGCTCTGCAGGCCGGCACCACAAGTTGAGAAGAAGGAACCAATGACGATCACCCAAGGTGAAGGCCAGGCCAATGTGCCCACCACCAGGTTTCTGCTGACGCCATCGCCGTACCTGCAGGGGCCAGGCTTAGGCCATGCGACATGCAAGGAGCCCCCAAACCCTTGATGGGGCTGCCCAGAATGAGGGATATCAGGGGCCAGCAAGGATAGCTATGGTAGGCAGAGCTCTGGCTCCTCAGCACAGAAGTCCAGTCCACCAGCCCCTATCCTTTCTCCTCATCCCATCCCTGATCCTAATGTCACCATTCTCTAAGAAGCAAAAGTCCTGGTGGGGCCCCTGACCCACCTGGTGGCACACAAAACCACCGGCAACCAGCAGCCTGAGAACGTGTGTGGGACCACATGTTTGACAGGGGCTGGTGTCAAAGTAGTCAAAAGTTGAGCCCTCTGCCACAGGGAGGGGCCCAGCTCACTCACTTGTCCCGGAGTACCACACCCTCGATGCAGGCGCCAAAGAGAACCACACTGCTAAAGTCTGCAGCAGTGTCAAGGAAAGCTGGGCCTCGACTGCCACTGCTGCCCCCTTTCATTCCCCACACAGGTCCCACGTGCCCCCAGTTCTAGCCTTAGCCAGCAGACTCGGCTGGGGCAACTGCAGCTGAGGGTTTTGTGTTGTGTACACACTTCCCGAGTGTATGATGTGTGTGAGAGGAAAGGTATACATGTATGCATGTCCATGTGGTGTGTCTGTGCATGCCAGTTTGTGACTTACACTAATGCAAGTGCCTCTTGCCCCGCCTCCCTGCCTCCCCCAGGCCTAGAAAAGGATACACACAAGGGAGGTTGTAACAATGGCCAGGATGGTCCCCACTGGAATGGATTTCTGGGCATCACGGAGGTCGCCAGAACGATTTGAGCCAGCCATGATGCCTCCAAAAACAGTAAGATTCCCTCAGGGGCTCCCCAGGGAAGAAGGCAGGTCTGGGTGGGTAGGTGGGCAAGAGGGGCTTACCTGTCACAGAGGGGAAGAAGATGCCGACCAGAACGGTGAAGGATGTGGCAATGTCAGCCACTACGTACAGGGGAAGGTTCTCCTTCAGGCCAAGGGCGTCTGTGGAGGGCAGCCGGTGCTTCTCCACGACCTCACCCTTCTCCAGGTAGGCGCTCCACAGGTTCTCTGCGGGGGCAGCAGCATCACCACCGCAGCCCACCTACTTCCCAGGGGCAGTTCAGTGCAGCCCAACCAGAGGCTGCCGATGTGAGAGGCTCTGGGGGTTCAGGGGGCAGCTTCAGCCCAGTGTCTGCAGCATCAGCCACAGGGAAGGAGCTGTCTGGCTAGAAGTCTGACAGGCAAAGGTTGCTGAAGCCAGAGTCCCACCACTGCCGGCCTCCTAGACAGAAGCCCTTTATGGTTCCCGGGACAGTAATCCCAGGCAGTGTCAGGGGCTGGTGGCTGGGGAGAGAGGGGCTGCCAGAACTTTCTGGGGGCTGCTGCAGGCCTGGGATGTTGGCCAAACAGGCTCTGTTCACCCAAAACCTAGCTGCCAGGAGCCAGACTGAGGATACCACTGGGCCTGGAAGGCAGCCAGACCTGCCCCCCATTCCTGAGCTGACCACACAAGGATGGCCCTGTGATCTACTCTCCTTCCATGCTCATTCCCTGCCTCCTGCTCGGCCCATGAGTCAGGAACAGGAGGATACGAGTAAGGACGCACCCTGGAGCACGCCAGCAGCTGCACCCGGGATGCCAGGGATCTCAGTCACATTGTTGAGCAAGAAGTAGGGGTCGCAGGAGTCAGTGGTAAGATTGGAGCTGTGGCAGAAGAGACTCCATAGCCGGGTGGCCACTGTCTCATTATCCATCATAGCTGTCTTGGCACAGATGTCAAATTGATCCCGAGACAGGGTCCTGTTGCCCAGCATGCACACTCTGTGGGGAAGGGGAAGTATCATTATCTGCAGCCGCTAGGAGTCAGGGCATCAAAGGCCATCTACGTGGGAGGGATGTCAGTGCAATGCCTGGATATATTCCAAGATTACTTACGGAAACACAGGAGGGTCAAAAATAGACTTGATGCCCCCAGCATAGATGGAGAGGATGGAGATGATCACACAGGCCAGGAAGAGTGAGGCAAATTTGTTCACATACTTGACCCCAACAAATACCACCAGGGTCATAAAAGTTAGAAAAATGGTCCCATACACTCGCATGTTGTTCAGGGTGGCACTCGATGAGTCGTGAGCGCCTGTTGGGTAAAAAATGGCAGCCGGAGGGGCAATATAGGTCTGAAACAAGATACAGATATAGAAGGTTCAATTTTCCTATTTGCAGAATGGACTGCATCATTTTCTTTAAAGAGTATCCAGCAAAAGCCAGTCACAAAGGACCAAATACTGCATGGTCCCATTTACAGTACACGAAATGTTCAGAATAGCTAAATCTAATTAAAGACAGAAAGGAGATTAATAATTGCCTACAGCTGGAGAGAACAAAGAGTGACTACTACTGAGTATGGATTTTCTGCAATGATAAAAGTGTCCTAAAATTGTGGTGATGGTTGCACAATTCTGTGAATATACTAAGAACCTTTAAATTTTATACTTTAAATGGGCAGTGAATTGTAAAGTATGTAAATTATACCTTTAAAAAAAGCTGTTATTTAAAAAGGATCCTGACACAAGAGTCAACTCAAATAGCTAAACAGCCAAAGTGGAACAGGGTGAGCAACAAAATAAATAATGATAGTACGGAATCATGAGCCAAGAATAAAATAAATATCCAGAAGTCCATACTGATATAAATACAGGGTTGAATAAATAAATAAATGGGGAAAAGGATAAATTTTCTTTACAGAAACCTACAAATTTATTATTTGGATAATAAATTTTTATCCAAATAATAAATGTAGGAATGTCGGAAATATAAAACAAAAAACAAAAACCCCAGAAGGTCTAAGAGCAGGGTCCACACTGCAGGCAGAGGACCTGGAGATGGGAATAGCCAGGCAGTTCCTCTAAACGTCTCCTATTGTCTGGATCCCCAGGGGTGGACAATGGTTACCCTGTGATCCCCACACCCCCTCCAACTCTTCTCTCACCAGCTGGGGCAGTTCAGTGGGGTACGGGAAGCTGAGTCAAAACACACATGGGTTCATAGAGGAGGCACTGAACTCCAGACAGCATCCTGGAGTTCTCAGCTTACTGTTTATCTTGCTGCATATCCTGATTTAGGGACAAGGTAAGGTGGATCTGAGGAGCCTTGGCACAGATGACTTGGGGAGACAGACCTGGCCAGAGCCTGCACATGACCGGGAGGCAGGTTCTGCATCACCACAAAGATCTATCACTCAGTTAAATGCAATAGTTTACAGATCACCAGCCATGGTGGAAATAGAGCCTGGGTGGATGGAACATCCAGGGCCAAGGTGAAGGCAGCTGGGCCAGGCCCTTCCCTGTCTAGCCCAAACTGACAGGGGTTGAAAGGGAGACTGGCTTGAGCAAAGATCTTTCTCTCTCAAGGAGGCCTCCCACATTATAAGCCACAAACCCTGGCCAGAGGAGGGGAGCATGAGCAGCCTGGGCTTACGGAAAGGGGTGGTTTGGGTAAGACCAGAGTTGCCCAGGACTTAGCATGACTCACCAGCAAGATCTCAATGGCCCCCAGGATATACATGGCTGCAGCAAACGTTGTTCCCAGGTAGAAGCACAGGCCCACAGCACCTCCAAATTCTGGCCCCAGTGAGCGGGAGATCATAAAATAGGAGCCCCCAGCTACAACAGAGAAAGTGTACACAGGTCAAGGCTGGTTCTTCTTCAAGAGGGTCTCCTCCATGACAACCCCTCAACAACCACCCAGAGGAACAGGAATGAATTTTCCCATTTACAGATGAGCAGAAGGATTGGAAGATTTGCATAAAGTGTCATGGTTAGTATATGGCCAGGTGGGAGCTGGACCCCACTCCCATCTGAGTCACAGCACTGGCCAGTGAAATGACTACTTTGCTAGGGCGGTTCTGGGTCTGTAGCAGTGCCTCAGTGGTCCACTGTCCCCCAACCCTCTGCACTTAGGGTGGTCCCCTCAGCTGCCCCTGCCTGGGTGTGTCCTATCTCAGCACACCTCACCCCTCCGAGGGCTGTGTCTGTTAGTCTGACCCCTCCCATCTAGGCCAGGGCAGGGGACTATGTCTTCTCCAGTTTTTGGTCTTTAGGACCCAGCACAGGGCCTGCCACAAGGTGAGTGTCCATGGCTGACCCTCCTGCCCTGAGTCTGTGCTTCCATCAGAGTCTAACACCCTTGGCAAGACCGACAGAGTAACTACTGGGCTCCAGGGCCAGCAGAGGTGCAAGGGACAAGTGTCCCATGCTGCTAGTTGAATTTATTCCTGATAAAACGTCTCTGGTGAAAAATCTGGGGACAGGGATCAAGAAACTTTAAAAAGTTAATCTCGCCTGACCAGGTGGTGGTACAGTGGATAGTGTCGGACTGGGATGTGGAGGACCCAGGTTTGAAACCCCGAGGTTGCTGGCTTGAGTACGGGCTCATCAGGCTTGAACAAGGCTCACCAGCTTGACTGTGGGGTCGCTGGCTTGAGCATGGGATCACAGACATGACCCCATGGTTGCTGGCTTAAGCCCAAAGTTGCTGGCTTGAGCAAGGGGTCATTCGCTCTGCTGTAGCCCCCGGTCAAGGCACATAATGAGAAAGCAATCACTGAACAACTAAGGAGCTGCAATAAATAAATGATGCTTCTTTTTTTTTTTTTTTTTTTTTCATTTTTCTGAAGCTGGAAACGGGGAGAGACAGTCAGATAGACTCCCGCATGCGCCCGACCGGGATCCACCCGGCACGCCCACCAGGGGCGATGCTCTGCCCCCCAGGGGGCGATGCTCTGCCCATCCTGGGCGTCGCCATATTGCGACCAGAGCCACTCTAGCGCCTGAGGCAGAGGCCACAGAGCCATCCCCAGCGCCAGGGCCATCTTTGCTCCAATGGAGCCTTGGCTGCGGGAGGGAAAGAGAGAGACAGAGAGGAAAGCGCGGCGGAGGGGTGGAGAAGCAAATGGGCGCTTCTCCTATGTGCCCTGGCCCGGAATCGAACCCGGGTCCTCCGCACGCTAGGCCGACGCTCTACCGCTGAGCCAACCGGCC
The DNA here is from genome assembly GCF_036850995.1 of Saccopteryx leptura. Classification (NCBI taxonomy): domain Eukaryota; kingdom Metazoa; phylum Chordata; class Mammalia; order Chiroptera; family Emballonuridae; genus Saccopteryx; species Saccopteryx leptura. The sequence continues at coordinate 18,345,368 of NC_089511.1, forward strand.
AGGGCTTAAATGATGCTTCTCATCTCTTTCCCTTCTTGTCTGTCCCTATCTGTCCTTCTCTCTGACTCTGTCTCTGTCAAAAAAACAAAAAACAAAAAAGGTTAATCCTGGCCTGACCTGTGGTGGCGCAGTAGATAAAGCGTCGACCTAGAAATGCTGAGGTCGCCAGTTCGAAACCCTGGGCTTGCCTGGTCAAGGCACATATGGGAGTTGATGCTTCCAGCTCCTCCCCCCTTCTCTCTGTCTCTCCTCTCTCTCTCTGTCTCTCCCTCTCCTCTCTAAAATGAATAAATAAATAAATAAACTAAGCTTTAAAAAAAAAAAAAAAAAGGTTAATCCCTATCACGCTGAAATTCCACTTCCAGGACAGGGTGTGAACAGAGATTCATGTGCAAAGCTGCTGACAACAAAACAACAGTGAAAAAGTAGAATAAAAGTAGGAGAATAATCACATAAAATAGATAATATCCTATTAATCCTAATAAAAAAAAAACCCAGACTTTTTCCAACATTTGGGAAATACACACACACACACAATTTAGGAAAAACAATATATCAATACTTTGAAAGATCCTAAGACCATGACTAAAAGACTACTAAATATGAATTCAGGATGGGGGGTTACGGGTACTTTCAACTTTCCCTTTCTACATTTTTGTGCAATTTCAAACCCTCTTATGGGTAAACATATATTGCTTTCTTCCCCATTACCTTTATACTAATACTAATATAACTTATTTTTAAAAAAGGATCCAGACACAGACACAGGAGCCAATCTGAGCAGCTAAGCAGCCAAAGTGGAACAGTCTGAGCAACAAAATAAATAATGAAGTGCTAGATTATGATCCAAAGAATAAAATAAATATCCAGCAGTCCATAATGATATAAATATATGGTTGAATAGACAAATAAACACAGTCTGTGAAAACCATGTCCAATTTCATCATCCCTACTAAAAGTCCTCTGCACTGTCTTGTAATCCATGGTGTGAGCTGGACTTCTTGGCATGGCCACCAGGTGTGCCCTGTCACTTTTGTCAGCCCCAGTCCCCTTTTTATTTCTTTTTCTTGGTATTTTTCCAAATTTATTTATTTATTTATTTTTGTATTTTTTCTGAAGCTGGAAACGGGGAGAGACAGTCAGACAGACTCCCGCATGCGCCCGACCGGGATCCACCCGGCACGCCCACCAGGGGCGACGCTCTGCCCACCAGGGGGTGATGCTCTGCCCACCAGGGGCGACGCTCTGCCCCTCCAGGGCGTCGCTCTGCTGCGACCAGAGCCACTCTAGCGCCTGGGGCAGAGGCCAAGGAGCCATCCCCAGCACCCGGGCCATCTTTGCTCCAATGGAGCCTTGGCTGTGGGAGGGGAAGAGAGAGACAGAGAGGAAGGAGGGGGGAGGGGGTGGAGAAGCAAATGGGCGCTTCTCCTATGTGCCCTGGCCGGGAATCGAACCCGGGTCCCCCGCACGCCAGGCCGACGCTCTACTGCTGAGCCAACCGGCCAGGGTATTTTTCCAAATTTAGAAGCGGGAGGCAGTCAGACAGACTCCCACATACGCCCAACTGGGATCCACCTGGCATGCCCACCAGGGGGCAATGCTCTGCCCATCTGGGGCATTGTGCGGTTGCAACCAGAGCCATTCTAGCGCCTGAGGCGGAGGCCATGGAGCAGTCCTCATTGCCCACACCAACTTTGCTCCAATGGAACCTTGGCTGTGGGAGGGGAAGAGAGAGACAGAGAGAAAGGAGAGGGGGAGGGGTGGAGAAGCAGATGGGCACTCCTCCTGTGTGCCCTGGCTGGGAATCGAACCCAGACTTCCACATTCCAGGCTGACACTCTACCACTGAGTCAACTGGCCAGGGCCAGCCCCAGTCCCCTTTTTGAAAACTAACAAACAAACCACAACAGATATCTCAAACTCTGCAAGCAAGGATGCGCCTAAGTGATGCAAATGTCATGGGTTCAGGGACTAAGACCCCACCAAAGAACTGCTTTGGGGGCAGGCACAATGAGGATTCCCAGGTTTGTCAAGGTGGATTCTGGGCCCATTACCCCTAAGGGGCCCGGGTGGTGCTCACCCACCTGGAACCACTCCATTGGTGGCGATGGCACTCATGGAGATGGCCGTCAGCAAGGTCTGTAGGAAGGAGAGCCCAGGTGAGCAGTTCAGTTGGGCAGGCTCTGTGGCCAGCCATGGCCCCTGCCCAGCTACGATACTCACACAGCAGCAGCAGATGAGCACAATGAGGAGGGCCTGCAGCACACCGGCCGTGCCCACCATCCAAGTCAGCCGCAGGAAGAGGATCACCCCAAAGATATTCTGCAGGCAGGGTAGGTACACCCCCATGAGGGTGCCCATGCTGGGTGCCTATGGGGCATGAGGGGAGAAGAGGCACAGAGTATCAGAGGGGCCCAGATGCACCATGAAAGGCCAGCCGCAGTCACTCAGCAGTTCCCAGGTTGTTCTGTAGAGAACAAGTTGGAGAGGGGCATCCTGAGTGGAGTCCTGGGGAGTGCAGGGATGGGGTGACAGCTAGGATGTCTAGGTTGACTTATATATGAAGACAGTTTGGTACTGGGAAGGTATAAAACCTGATTCTTTTCAAAACACCATGTATGAGCTTTTGAGCCTCACTTCCCCCTCAAAGTACTGCTCTCTTCCCTTCCTCTCTTCTGTTAACCTTCTGGAAAGAGAGGTCTGTCTCAGAGCTCCACTTTCTCACCCAGCAGGCCTCGTGCCACCCACGTTAGAGTCTAAGAAGTTGTCCCTGGCCTTCCTTCTCTCCAGCCTCCACTCCAGTCCAAGTAGACACCAAGCCCTATCCAGTCTGCCGCTCAAGCTGCCCTTAAGGCAGCCTGCCTTGCCTCAGCTTTAGTCCCTTGAACCTGAGGCACGACACTTGGGGCACAAGGATGGTGCCCTCCTGTACCTGTCAACCTCTCCACACTCCAGCCCACTCTGCTGCCAGAGCAGACCTCTGAAAACCAAGGCCAGTCTCATCCTTCCTGCCAAAAACCCTCTGTACTGTCTATCCTATAATTGACGGTGCGTGTCAGACTCCTTGGTTTGGGCTACCCATTGTAGTTTCAGTCCCTGATGACATAGGTTCCTCAGAGCCTCTGAAACAGGGCATATGCTGGACTCTGCCTGGGAGGCTCAGCCCTGCCTCACTCCTGGAAAACGCCTCTTTAGTTAAACCTTCAGAAGGTTTAACCATGTTGCCTCTTCCAGAAAGTTCCTCTGGGTTGCCTTAGATAGAGTTGGCACTTCCTCTTGCATCCTGTCAGCATTTGATAATACCTTTCCATCACAGTGGTTACTACAGGTCACGGTGACTGTTCACTTGAATGTCTCATGACCAAACTGGGGTAGACTGTTGCATCACCAGCAGGCCCTGCAGGTATCCAAAAGGAGTTCCTGAGCCCAGTGAGCAGTGCCCTGGAAGGCCCCTAGGATAATGTGTTAGGAAATTCCTACATAGAGTAGAGACTCAAGGTTGAAGGACAGGGGAAGAAAGTCTAATGGACATATGCTGGCTGGAGTTCTCAACTATTTAAGGGCACAATAGGGGCCAGCCAGAAACCCAGGGCACAGGCTGAGGTACAGAGGAAGGGCAGGTGTCTTCTTGAAGAACTGAGCCTCCATGACTGTAGCCCAGGGTAGTGGGGCCTTCGGGATTCCACTAGAGCCCCAGCAAAGCCTGCTGTCCTGGAACTGGGTGGGACAGAGAACAATGTGGCTACAGAAACTTTTTAGGGTCTAGGTCTGCGGCAGGATCTATCTGCAGCCTAAAGGACTTCAAAAGAGCCCAAATAAGAATGAATGGTCCCTCAAATTATCCCGCACAGAGTAGGTGACAGATATACCTCCTCTGGGCTCTGCTGAGCCCTTTGCAAAGGGCCAGGACTAGCCACTGGATAGGGGCAGCTCCCAACCCCACTCCAATTCTAAGCTGAGTCACTCTGGAAAAAAGGCAGTGTGGGAAAGGGCAGGGCCGGAAATGCTTTCTGCATCTCCAAATAACCTCTGGCAGCTTCAGAGCGGCTGCTACGGAGAGGCCGCCTAGGGTCTTGGCATGGTGTGATTGGAGGCCCGCCCTTCCTGATTTAAGCCTTACTTTTCTGAGGCCGCGCTCAGACTCGCCATGGGTAAGGACCATAGCTTAGTGGTCCTAGCTCCCTAGCTTCCTACTGACTCACTGTAGACTTAACCAGGCTCCTCTTTCCTCTATGGTAAAACCACTGGAACTGGAACACTCGGGCATCCTCTCCCATCCTTATTCTAGGGCCAGGTGAGCTGGGCAGGTAAGCTGAGGCTGGACCCCAGCATCCTCACAGGCTCCTCATAAGGCCAAGGTATCATGGCCCTTCACCAACCCAGGCTTCCTTCTGACGCTTGTTGAAATGTGTACTAGCCCTTTGTAGGGACCTTTTTACTCCTAGCCACCAGCTCCCTGGACTTGACCTTAAGGGACAGGGAAGAGGCACTTATCCAAGGGTCCTACTACCCACTGTAGGCAAGACCTCTTTGCAGAACTAAATAGGAATAGGTAGAGCTAGTCAGGGTTCTCTGCTCCCTGTAGTCCAGAAAATAACAGCAAAATCACCACCAGCAGGGTACGGTGGGGGTCAGATCTATGGGACCTCAAAATCTCAGCTGCCCTCTCTGAAGTGTGGGCTGTCTCCCAGAAAAGCAAGATGAGGAGTACACAGCAGCTTGGTCTACCCCCTATCCTTGGCCCACCCCAGCAAGGCCCAAAACTCACAAGCAGGTCTGAGGCTGGCAACCCGGCTCATCCCAAACAAGAATACTCCAGCTAATGCCGGACCCAACTCCTTCCTAATCACAGCTGCTTCCCAAACCTCAGGGAGTCAACAGGCAGAGAGGGAGGGGCTCCTGGCCCCCATTCCTCTGTGAGACTGAGCCCCATCACACAAGGGAGCTAAGCAAAGATGTGCAACGTCATCCTGAAGAGAACGTCATCCTGAAGGCAGAGGCCTGGACAGGGACAGGAAGCCTCAAGGGGCAGTGTTATGCTCCTATCACTGCCCACCCTAGGCGCTCAAGGAACAACACAAGGGTTGTTGAAGCAGTCTGCCAATGAAGCCAACACAGTGAGGGGCAGAAGGGTTTGGTTACTTGCTCTAGGTCACACAGCCCCAAGGGACAACCATGTTCCTGGTTCCAAAGGTAACATCCTTATCATCTTGATGGGATGCAAGTGATCTGGCCTTCTTTTTTTTTTTTTTTTTTTCTGAAGCTGGAAATGGGGATAGACAGTCAGACAGACTCCCGTATGTGCCCGACTGGGATCCACCCAGCACGCCCACCAGGGGGTGACGCTCTGCCCACCAGGGGGCAATGCTCTGCCCCTCCAGGGCGTCGCTCAGTCGCGACCAGAGCCACTCTAGTGCCTGGGGCAGAGGCCAAGGAGCCATACCCAGTGCCCGGGCCATCTTTGCTCCAATGGAGCCTCGCTGCGGGAGGGGAAGAGAGAGAGAGAGGAAGGAGAGGGGGAGGGGTGGAGAAGCAGATGGGCGCTTCTCCTGTGTGCCCTGGCCGGTGGCCTTCTACATATCTCACATTAAACCCACAAATGTGCCCGAGCTGTGGCGGTGCAGTGGATAGAGTCAACCTGGTACACTGAGGTCCCAGGTTTGAAACCCTGAGGTTGGCCCTGGCCAGTTGGCTAGGTGGATAGAGCATCAGCCCAGCGTGTGGATGTCCCAGGTTTGGTCCTCAGTCAGGGCACACATGAGAAGCAACCATCTGCTTCTCTTCCCCTGCCTCTCCCCTTCTCTCTCTCTCTTTCCCTCTTGCAGCCAGTGGGTTGATTAGTTCAAGCATCTACTCTAGGTGCTCAGGTGCTAAGAATAGCTCAATAAATTTGAGCATCCGTCTCACATGGGAGTTGCCTGGTGAATCCTGGTTGGGTTGCATGAGGAAGTCTGTCTATCTCCCCTGCTCTCTCTTTAAAAAAAAAAGAAAAGAAAAAAGAAGCCCTGAGGTTGCTAGCTTGAGCATGAGATCATCAACATAATGCTATGGTCACTGGCTTGAGCAAGGGGTCACTGGCTTGGCCTGAGCCCTCAAATCAAGGCATATATGAGAGGCAATCAATGAACAGCTAAAAGTGACACAACTACAGGCTGATGCTTCTCATTTCTTTCCCTTCCTGCGCGCTCTCTCTCTCAAAAAGGAAAAAAAAATCCACAAATGTGTCTCTCAGTGTTACACATTGACCTTGTCTAGCTCAGTCAGCTTATGCAAATTTCTTAGCACTCCTGACACTCAGTTTCTTCACCTGTAAAACGGGGATAATAATAGCATTTGCCTCACAACTTTGTTGTGAGATACCCTGCAAGAACCCAGGCCCACTGCTTAGCATAATGACTGTCAAAGAGAGGGCTGAGTAAAGGCAGCTGTTGCTCTCATTGTCATATCTGAACGCCTCCCTGGCTCTCTGCCCCCTCTAACCTTCTCTCCCCTTGAGGGACTCCTCCTTAGCCTTTTTAAAAAAGTAAAGATTTTATTTATTCATTTTAGAGAGGGTAGGGAGAAAGAGAGAGAAAGAAGGGGGGAGGAGCAGGAAACATCAACTCCCATATGTGCCTTGACCAGGGAAGCCAGGGTTTCGAACCAGCTACCTCAGCGTTCCACATCAATGCTTTATCCACTGTGCCACCACAGGTCAGGCCTCCTCAGCCTCCTTGAGCCCAAGGCACTCAGTGTCCATCTTCCATGCTCACCACACCTGGCACCCATTTCCCCTGGGATGCTCACAGCCATGTGGAGAACTTGCCAATTCCATGGTGTTGAGTTTGTCTTTCCAGGAGTAGCCTCTCTGCTGCCCTTGACCAGCTTACCTTGGCCGTTCTCCGGCGGGCACCCTCCCCACTTTCAGCCTCCTCATGTTCCTTGGCGCCTTGTGTGAGGTTAGTGTAGCTGACGAGCTTGCCCAGAAGAGATGATACCTTTGGGCGGATGTCCAACTCTTCCTGTAAACAGAGCCATAGGACAGTCTGGCAATGGGCCTGGCTGGTGCCAGGCTAGCTATATGTAGCCAGCAGTTTGGCCTTTGGTCCCTTGCCAAGCCCTGAGGCAGGCCTGGGCGTGATCCTAGCTCTCACTTGGGGAAGCCCAAACCAGCCAACCGGGCAGGTGTGGGCACCACACCCCAGCATTCGGCACTCAAAGGCTCAGCCCAGCGGCAACTTCTCTCTGCCCCACCTTGGCTACAGTCACTACCAACCCATCTGTAAAATCTACCTGCCTCAGGGGAGAGGGCAGGGCAGGGCACGGCTGGCTGGCAGACAGGCGAGTGGCACACTTCGTCCTGCCTGTTCTGCCTGGCCACCTCCCAGCTATGAGTGGGCCTCTGAGACTCACTACCCTCAACTCTCCCACAAAAAAGCATTCCCTAATCACTCGAGAACCAAGGAAGTAAAAAACAAAGATATCTGGGACAAGTCAAGTCTCTCTTATTTGCTCAAACTCTAATCATTCTAGTGCCCCCCCACCCCCACCTTGGTCCCAGGCCCTGTTAATAACTCACTTCAGTCCCCAAGGTGGGATTCTAGGCCCCTAGCCCATCCTCAGATGGGGCCAGTTCAAGGTCTTTGTTGCAGAAACTTGCTACTTTTCCAAGTCAGGAGGCTTCCCAGGGCTCAGAATTCCCAACCTCTACCAGGGTCTAGGCTTTTCCTGCTCCTGTGGCTTTACCAGCACCATGCCTCCACCTACCTAGGCCCACATTTAGTCTTTCCCTGTCTGCCAGCTCCCTTCTGACCTACACACAAGGAGAAACTAGTTTGGAGAAGTGAAGGTGCAGGTCTTTTGGGGAATGTGGAGACTGAGAAGCCTGGGACTTCCATGGAGGCAGTTAAATGTGTGGGTCACAGTTTAGGGGCCTAAATCATGCTCTGAATCCAAATCCAACTGCTGAGTTTGAGTCTGAAAAAGGATAAAATTCAAGAACTGAGGCATAAAATTGGGAATGTTTCTAGAGAGGTGTACACTGAAGTGCAGATGTGGAGAGAGGAGGTGAATCCAATGAGACGAACCAGGCCTCGGTGAACTTGAGGGGGACATGGTTGGAAGAGCCAGCCAGGAAGGACAAGGAAGAGTTCACGGGAGAGGGAAGAAAGGGAATCCTGAGGTAGAAATCCTGACAGGTCGTCACCTCTCTGAGGGACTGCATAGCAAAGGTAAACACCCCTGGAGGTAGTAACAGGGTAGGGTTGTGAGTGACCTCTAAGAAAGCAGTTGCAGTTCAAAGGGCCACGGGGACAACCTGCCAAGGTGAGACAGACAAGGAGACTGGAGGAGGGAAAGCCAAGACACAGAGGCACAACTGTCCAGCCTGCTTAGTGATGGCCTGGTCCCTACAGGCCCCCGCCCAACCATCTGCCTACCACACCTATGGCCCAAAGTGGCTTCTCCGCTACCTCAAACAGGGCCAAGTTCCTGTCATAGTATTCGCTTCCTCTGGAAGCCTCCAAGGAACAAAGGAAAGGGCTGCTCTCTCTGTGGTTGCCATGTCCTGTGGAGAGAGAACAGAATCTCAGTCAGACCCTGCCTCCCGAGACTCAGATTGCAGCTTGCTCCCCAGCAGGCCAGCCGACAAAACCATCTCTGCGGAGCACTGCAGGGGCCAGTGTTAGCAGGTGAGGCCTCAGTTTCCCCATCAAATTCCACCAGTCTCCCCGAAGAGGTAGTAGCCAACAACCAAAACGCTGCGTCATTTCCTCTAGCAAGGGAACCTGTGTGTGTGTGAAGGCCTTACACACACTTACACACACACACACACACACTCACTCTCTCTCTCTCTCTCTCTCTCTCTCTCTCTCTCTCTGTAGGTCTTGCACGTGTTAACAAGGAGGGGCGGAGCCTGCCCAAGAGGCGTGGTCCGGTCTTGGCTAGCACTCAAAAGCCCCAGTCCCATTTCCCCAGCCCACGTGGAATACCCAGTGAGATAAGTGACCAGGCCTCCATGTCCTCAGGGCTCGCCCAGGTGCTACCTTCCAAGGTAGATGAAGCCACGTAGGACGCCTTCCGCCGCCATGTTCAGAGACCGCCTGCTAGCTACCCCACCATGCACTGCGCAGGGGCCTGAGGGTAGCCAGGGGCATGCTGGGAGGAGGGACAAGTAGGAAGCTGTCCAGAGAGTGGAAGTGGGCGCAAAATGCTGTTTAGGGTCGTGTTCAAAACCCGGGCTTGGGTAGAGCACTGAGCAGGGTTGTTGTTTTCCTATCCGCAGATCCCGGCCGCTTGCCCAGACTCGGTGCATGGCAGATAAGTGTCCACCTTTCCCCAGGCTGGTGAGACAGTGCCTCAGCTCCAAAGAAACCTCGCAGGAAAGAACCACATGCACTTTTTTTTATAAGCCTGTTTGGACGAATTTTCTGGCCACCCAGCATAGGCACTCTTTCCTGTTTTCCAACTGTCCCTTGTGAGTCTCGGTAGGGGACATTGCCAACTTTCTACCAAGCAGGCAGAAGGCACCAAGTACTCCTTTTCTAGTTGCTAAGTAGTTTGTTTTTGTTTTCTCCTTCCAGACAGTCTGGCAGCTGCAACAGTGGCTGGAGGACTCACAGCAAATTGGAAGCTGACATCTTGGTTCAAAGAAGCCAGGTTAGTGTTGCAATGACTGAGGCAACAGTACCAGCCTGATGTCTGGTGATGAAGGTGGCAACAGAAGTGTCACCAACCCAGACTAGTGGGGCGTTAGGGCCAGGCACTGGCTGGCCACCCCGTCAACCTTTTCTGGTTCAATCTGTCATTACATTTCTCTTGTTTTGCAGCTAAGAACGCTGTATGATGCATCCTCCTCCATCTGATACATCCTCCTGTCATTGGTATGAGACTTAACTTGCCTTCTCAAAGCCAACAATTACTTAGCAAGGGCCGCACTGTGGATTCTCCATTACACAAGGAGATTGACAGGTAAGGCTGATGACAATTTCTGGAGCAAAGTCCACTCTTCCTTCAAACAGCATATGAAAATATCATCTCATTTAGGAACCTGGGCTAAGTGAGCTAAGCAGCTCAGTCCCATCAGCTACAAGGTTGTGTGTAGGCCAGTGTCAATGGCACAGTTGACAAAGGCAGCAGGAGGTCAGGCCAGGCCACCAAGCCATGTTAAAGCCTTGTGGTGTCATATAGCTCCTCAGATACCCTATGATATTTACTGTACCCTTGATGAGGATAAGGAACCAGAAGAATAGCCTAAAAATCCAGTAACACTGATTGTCGTATTGATGGCCCTTCAGCGAGAAGCCTCTGAAAAGAACTCTTAGATTTTTGTGACAAAAAATGTCTCCCTTGAAGTCAGATGCTTCATTTTGTCAGAAAATGGCAACTATAGAGCTCATCTTTTTCTCTTTCTGCTTTGGCTTCCAGGAATCTCCAAGGTAAATTTATTCCTTAGATGCAGTCACCATCTGCTTCAGCTCAGAGTCCTTGCCTCATTTCTCTGAAGGGTTTTTTTTTTGTTGTTTTTTTATCTTTCTGAGGATAAGTCCTATGGGAAGACACCAAGGAGTGGAGCCTGCCACCAGGAGTGTGGCATATCTCTTCTGATCCTTTTGTGAATTGGAAGTGAATTACCAATTATTCTAACTTCATGCACTGCAGTCTGCCCCACCATTGTTGCCTTGTCTCTCTGAGGAGACTGAATTAAAATCCAGAAAACACAGAGCTGGGCACAAAGCAGTTCCCCCAAACTGGCTGTGGATGGTCCTCTAAAACCCAGCAGCTCCCTGTCCCTTCAGCCATGACTCCAGGGTGCATCAGAGGCCTTCCACGTGTTGCCTGTCGTCCTCACAGCAACCTTCCAGTAGATCTCCTTTACCCCCTTTTAGTAGCGAGGAACGTTAAGGCTCAGAGAGATTCAGAGGCAAGGTCACCCAGCAAGAAGGGACAAACTTGGGTCCCAAGATCCACCAGAGCTAGGTAGGAGCTGACCTACAGGTTCCCTAATCCTATTCTACGCTCCAGTCCAACCCAGGACTCACCTCAGGGTGCAGTACAAGCCTTTAACTAAAGGTTCTGGGGTTTGAAATTGGGCCAGGGTGCACATATCCAGGGCTCTTGGTGCTCAGATGGTTGGCAGCCTGGCTTAGATTCCTGACCCCTGTCTACGGCCATACCACCCTGAACGCGCCCGATCTCGTCTGATCTCGGAAGCTAAGCAGGTTCGGGCCTGGTTAGTACTTGGATGGGAGATTCCTGACCCTCCCTCTATGTGACCCAGGGCAACTTGCTTACCCTCTCTGTGCTGACTTGGCTTCCTCTTTTATGAAGTAGATAGTAACACCCACTCTTCTAACTGCATCAGAAAAGGGACAGTCTGGTGCCAGAGAGCCAGCAGGCATTTCTTGGAATTCCCTAAAGCCTCATTTAAGGACAGTTCCCATGGAACTAAGAATGTGTGTGTGTGTGTGGGGGGGGTCTCTTAGCAGTGTCTGGGTGTCTGTACTGCCTCCAGCTATTCCAGAAATTCCAGGGCAGGTCTGGGCATGCCTGCCAGGCTGAAGCTGCTCAGATACCACCTGAATCCTGGGTGAACCAGAGCATGGCCTGGGCCTGGGGGCTGCCTGTGAAGTACACAGATATGTGTTCCTGGCCGCAGCTGTGAATGTACTAGCTGCGGATGGGTATTCAGGTGACACTCTTGATCCCTGTGCTCACAGGCATCTGCCAGGGGTACTAGAACCACTACACTCTTTGGAACAGAGATATGGGCTTTGAGAGACTGAAGTACCAGGCTAGGGGTACCCCATGATATGAACCTGAGGCTTCCTTTTTATGCCCCCAACCCTTTGCAGTCCCCACCAAGAGGGATCATAATCACTCACCAGGGCGCAGAATGTCCACCATACTGCAGACACAGCCAAGGTCTGGCTGAAAAGGAGTAAGAGGAAGAGGGGGGTGTGGGAGGAGCTGGCCCAGCCTGGAGGGGCCTGAAGGGACTCAGCCAATGTAGCTCCAGGTCCCTCTGGTCACCCTGTGATAGGCCAAGGCGGAGCCAGATGCTAGGCTCAGCTCTGCCTGCCCACTGGTCCAGGCTGATCCTAGGGATGCAGCCCAGCCAAGCGTCTGGGAGAGAAAGCCTCCCAGAGTTAAAGAGAACAGGGATGCTGGCTCCTGTTCTGACCACTGGAGCAGGCTAGGGGTAGATCAGGGCACCAGGGTTAGGGGCTGGGGTGTGTGCATGAACACAGGTGACAAGCCTGTAAAATCCCATGATATCCAGCATCCCATGCCATCTGTTCCATATTCCCACATGGCAATCAGGCGACTCACATATAGCCACCATCCACATCAGATATGGGTCACCTCAGTCATGTCACCATCACAGATCAGAGCTACATTAAGATCGCATCACCTGACACATAAAATCAACACATGTCCTCCACATATCTCCATCATGGTCAGTCTCAGACATAGGCATGTGTCATCAGTCATATCACTATTCTCATCATTGACACCCCTGTAGTAAAGTGGCCATGAGAATGTGCTACCCTGACCCCACCTTCACCCTGTGATACCACAGCTACACACTTGCACAAGCACAATTACATATGCATATGCCATTATACATGCAGACACATGTTTCCAGCCATGTTCATATTCCAGGGGTGGGCCCTGGCAAGGACAGCCATCTGGGGGCCTCCTGGAAGGAAAGGAGAAGGGGGAATGGGGAGAGGCAGGCACCTGGGAGAAGGGAGGAAGGGCTCACTTTGGGGCCCAGTTCTAACACCTAGGCTAAGAATTAGGGTGCTGGAGTCTCCAACCCCGGATTTGAATCCCCTGGTACAAATTATATAACTGCTCCCTGTCTCAGTCACTCCTTCCTAAGTGTCACCTGTGATAGGCCAAGAATCTATTCCCATGGGGAAAATTGGTTGGATAAAGCAAGTTAATTCAGTAAAGCACCTAGATCGCATCCCTAGGATCAGCCTGGTTCAGTGTGAGTGATCCTCAGGTGCCCACTGTACCTTCAGATCTAAGCGGGGTTCAACACGACTGCACTCACAGGCAGTTATGCACAGACCCCCTGAGCAAACACACACTTCTCTCCTGCAGGCTAGAGTTCAGGGAGGCGCAGGGATGGGGGAGGGGAGGGGAGTCTCAGGGTCAGAGGCGCTGAAGTACAAATGGGTAGGTGAAGCGAGAAGAGGCTGGAGGCAGTTCACGGTTGGTGAAAGGGGCTAGGGTACGGGCAGCGGCTATGCTCCCAGCCTGGAAGGGCCAGAGATGGAGGCTTGCCGCTATTCATGCGCCGAGCGGCCCCGATGGCCGATGGCCGAGCCTCTTTCCTCGGCCACGTCTGCAGCCTCCGCCCGCGGCCAGCAAGGGAGGAGTTGAGGTGGGGAAGGCGTCCCGACTGTGGGCGCGCCAGGGCCCAGGAAAGTTGTGTCTGCGCTTGCGGAGGGAGGGTCTGGTGGCGGCGGCACAGACTAAGAAAAGTTGCACCCGCATCGACGTGTGCGCGATCGGGCCAGGTATCCGTGTGAGCGTGGGCCCCGCGTGGCCAGCTCCCCTGTCCCCGCCAAGGCCCCATCCGGGCGCGCCCTCACCGTCAGAGTCATCCCGCTCGCCACGCTCCCCGTAGTCCACCCAACTGAGCCCCTCGAGGTTGTCATAGTCGCCACGCCGCGGCCCGTCCACCGGTACCACGGTGAAGTGAGGCATTGCACGCTCTCGGCCTTGCCTCACCCGCTGTCCCGGCTGCCTGCCCAGCTGTCCCTGCCGCCCCAGGCCGGTGCACCCCGCCCGCTCGCATTCCTCCCCGCTGCGCTCACTTCCTCCGCCCGCCCCCCGGGCCGCCCCTCGGGGGCGGGGAGCAGGAGGGACTGGGCCAGCTCCTCCCCTAGGGGGCCCTGGAGGAGTGGAGCCCCTCTGAAGAGAGTATTACTAGTGGCTCTGTGCCCTGGGGTTGGCTCTAATTGCTGTGTGACCTTCGGTGATGAACACCCCTCTCTGAGCCTTACATGCAGTACTTGTAAAATGAGGAAATGCGCATACACCTCTTGGGGCTGCCTGAGGATAACGTTTGGTGGGACGTGGGATGCACTGGTTCTACCGTCTGGCTAGTACGCTCTCCGACATTTCTGTTACTCAGGGACAGGGAAGGATCAGCAGGACCAGCCCAGAATCACAGAGGTCTTCCCAGGGCCTCCCACCTTTCCTCGGTGTCCCGTATCCATTTCCATCATCTCTGTCTCGGGTTTCCTCCGAGTCCCTGGAAACCCAATCCTTGCGAAGTTCCATCCCTTCCCTGTGCCCTTGCGCTTCAGTCTCTCCCAGGTGGAAGCAGCTATTCTGGACCCTCCCCAGAGCTGCTGCCTCGGCGGTAAGAACGGCACCCATCCCCCCACGCGCCCCCTTTGCCCCTTCGGGAGGCTACATCGATTCTTTAGCCAAATTCTTTCATCTTAATTTTATCTTTTACTGCCTCACCTCCTTGGGGTTCCTTTACCCAGGTCGTTTACTTATTTGCTGTTAACTTTTCTTCAGATAACTTACACAGTTGGCTTTCCTTTAACATCTTATCTTTCTAGACGTTCTTTCAGCTTTTTATCAGAAAATTCTAGAGCCCATCTTACTTGTCTATCTCCATTTTTCTCCTCTTAATGGCTCACAAGGCTTTAGGGAACATCAGAATCACTGGTATCCTCCCAACCAACCTGTGACTGTGCCCTTTGCCACCTCTTCCCAGCCTCCAGCTCTAGGGCAGAACCAGGACTCAGAGTCCCTGGTTTTGCAGGAGGACCTCGGAGCTGACCACCATTCTGGTGCCTATCCTACAGTCATCCCAGCCAGGCCCTGTCCTTCATGCTGCCTTCAGCTGCCCACAGTAGCAGCCTCCGAAATCGACTCCCTGCTTTCTCCCACTGCTCATAGTGGAGCCCGCACTTCTGAAGAGAAAGCCCAAGCTCTTCTCTTGACCCGCAAGATCCTGCTCCATCTGGCCCCTCCAGCCTCTCCAGCTGCACCTCTCCCATCCTCCTGCCCAGCCTCAGCCCTTCTGGCTTCTTTCATTTCCCCAAATTTAGGGGATTTCTGCAAATTGCTTGCTGTTCACTCTGGCAGAATGCCTTTTAACCCTCTGCCCCTATCCTCACTTACCAAACTCCTCCATATGGAGTACTTCTCAGAGCAGGGCACCACTTCCTTCCCAGAAGACTTCTCTGACACACATCCTGACACCCCACCTCACCCTCCCTGGATGGTGTTTCGGTGGGGCACTTTCCCTTCATAGTGCCCAATGCAGGGAGAAATGCATTGTGGGAATCTTTGATTAAAGTTTTTGTGCCCACTAGATTGTGGACTTCACAAGGGCAGGACCCTTTTGGTCTTGTCACTTGGTATCTGCAGTCCCTCACCCCAGGGTTCATGCCAGGATATATGCCACGGTGTAGTACAAGCCTTTAACAAGAGAAGAGTGTCTGGGATTTGTTGTTTGGCCAGACGCTTGTTCTCAGCAGTGTTCACACTGCTCCCGTGCTACTTCTCTCCTCAGGGGTGGGGTCAGGTGCTGTGTGGAGGAGATAGGCCACTAAACCCAACTGACAGCCTTAACTCTGGGGAACTCTGTAGCTAGGATATAACTTCCCCCACACCATTCATTGACTGACCAATTAACCTGCACCATCAGAATACTTGCCAGCAAAAAGAAAAAGATGCTTGAGAAGCACAGACATTTCAGAAGAAAATATCAGAAAAATTATTAGAACAGGCCCTGGCCGGTTGGCTCAGCGGTAGAGCGTTGGCCTGGCGTGCGGGGGACCCGTGGAGAGGCGCCCATTTGCTTCTCCACCCCCCTCCTTCCTCTCTGTCTCTCTCTTCCCCTCCCGCAGCCAAGGCTCCACTGGAGCAAAGTTGGCCTGGGCGCTGAGGATGGCTCCATGGCCTCTGCCCCAGGCGCTAGAGTGGCTCTGGTCACGGCAGAGCTATGCCCCGAAGGGGCAGAGCATCGCCCCTGGTGGGAAGAGCCTCGCCCCTGGTGGGCGTGCCAGGTGGATCCCGGTCGGGCGCATGCAGGAGTCTGTCTGACTGTCTCTCCCCGTTTCCAGCTTCAGAAAAATACAAAAAAAAAAAAAAAAAATTTATTAGACCACATTAATCAACAATTCAAAATTAGTCTAATAAACATATTACAAAAGATAAGGGAGGCCCTGGCCGGTTGGCTTAATGGATAGAGTGTTGTCCTGGGGTATGGCTGTCCTGGGTTTGATTCCCAGTCAGGGCATACAAGAGAAGCAACTATCTGCTTCTCTCCCCCTCCCTGTCTCCTCTCCTTCTCCCCCCCCCCCATAGCCAGTGGCTTGATTGGTTTGAGGGTCAACCCGGGTACTGAGGATAATGCGGTTGGTTCCAGCATCAGCTTCAGGCACTAAAAATAACTTGGTTGATTCAAGTGTCAGCCCTGACAGGGGTTGCCAGTGGATCCTAGTTGAGATGCATGTGGAAGTCTGTCTGACTTAAATAAAAGGCGAGTCCCTGGTTGGTTGGCTCATCAGTAGATCATCGGCCTGGCGTGTGGAAGTCCTGAGTTCGATTCTCGGTCAGGGCAAACAGGAGAAGCTACCATCTGCTTCTCCACCTCTCTCTATCCCTCTCCTCCTCCCACAGCCATGGCTTATTTGAGTAAGTTGGCCCCAGGCACTGAGGATGGCACCATGGCCTTGCCTCAGGTGCTAAGCTCAGTTGCCAAGCAATGGAGGAACGGTCCCAGATGGGCAGAGCATTGCTCCTTGGGGGCTTGCTGGGTGGATCCTGGTGGGGAAGCACATGTGGGAGTCTGTCCCTCTGCCTCCCTACCTCTCAATAATAACAAAAAAAACACCCACAAAAAATACAAAAGAGAGAGAAGAGAGAATATTAGCAATATAAAACAAAAATATATATAAAAGAATAAGAAGAAACATGATATAAAAATATAATGTCCAGTGATTTATTGCTACATAACAAATTACCCTAAAATAGTGGCTTAAAACAGCAATCAACAAAAATGTTACTTTACTCACAAATCTTCAAGCTGAGTAAAGCTCATCTATACTCCACATGGCATCAGTTGGGGCCAGACGATTTACTTCCAAGCTGATTCAATCACATGACTAGCAAAAGCTCAGTGGGACTGTGGAGCAAAGCACTGGGTCCTCTGCATGTGGACCTGTCCATGGGCTGCATAGCTTCCTCATGGTTTAGTCGCAGCAGTCCATGGGTAAACATCCCAAGAAGCAGGAAGTAGACGCTGACTATTTCTCAAGGCCTCACCCTAGAAATAGGCACATCACTTTTGTGTCTATTTTACTGGTCAAGCAGTTACAAAGCCCAGATTCAAAAAGGAGTGGGACAGCATAGAACTCATCTCTGAATGGGAGAAATATCAAAGAAATATGGGACCAGGTATAAAAATTACTACAATAATATGTGAAACAAAGAACATAATAGGTGATCTAATAGCTGAGTTATAATTGAGAATGAATTAGAAAATTGGAAAGACCAAATTAAGGAATTCTCCCAACAGAAAAAAAGAAAAAACAAAGAAAGAAAAAATAGAAAAGAGATATGGCAGATCTAAATAGAAATTCTAATGCCAGTATAATAGGAATCCCAGAAAAAGAATAAAATAAAAATGGAGAGATGGTACCACATGAATGAATGAAAATATTATACTAATTATAACAGGCTAGACACAAAAAGACACATATTGTATGATTCCATTTGTAAGAAATACCTAGAATAGGTAAATCTATACAAACAGAAAACAGATTGGTGATTAGGGGGAAAGAAGGGACAGGGAGTAATTGCTTAATGAGTATTAGGTTTCCTTTTAGGGTGATTAAGATATTTTGGAATTAGATAGAGGTGGTAGTTGCACAACATTGTCAATGTTCTAAATGCCATTGAATAACTCATTTTAAAATGGTTAATTTTATGGTATGTTAATTTCTTTTCTTTTTTTCTTTTTGTATTTTTCCTAAGTGAGAAGTGGAGGCAGAGAGACAGATTCCCACATGCGCCCAACTGGGATTCAACAGGCAAGCCCACTAGGGGGCGATGCTCTGTTGCAACCAGAGCCATTTCAGTGCCTAAAGCTAAGCCATGGGGCCATCCTCAGCGCCCAGGGCCAGTTCACTCCAGTGGAGCCTTGGCTGCAGAAGGGGAAGAGAGACACAGAGATAAGGGACAGGGGAAAGGGTGGAGAAGTAGATGGTCACTTCTCTTGTGTGCCTTGACCGGGAATTGAACCCGGGACATCCACACACCAGGCCAATGCTCTACCACTGAGCCAACTGGCCAGGGCCTAATTTCATTTCAATAAAAAGAAATTGCTACAACTATAGGGAGAAACTGATAAATACACAGTAGAAGAGTTCAACACAACTATAATTGTTATAAAAAAAGAACAGTGCTTGACCAGGCAGTGGCACAGTGGATAGAGCATCAGCCTGGGACGCTGAGGTCCCAGGTTTGAAACCCTGAGGTTGCTGGCTTGAATGGGCTCATCTGGCTTGAGCTTATGGATATACAATAAGTAGCCAATAAACACAGGAAAAGTTGCCTAACATCATTAGTCATTAGATAAGTGCAAATCAAAATAACAATGTGAGGCCCTGGCCAGTTGGCTCAGTGGTAGAGCGTCGGCCTGGCGTGCAGGAGTCCCGGGTTCGATTCTCGGCCAGGGCACACAGGAGAGGGGCCCATCTGCTTCTCCACCCCTCCCCCTCTCCTTCCTCTCTGTCTCTCTCTTCCCCTCCCACAGCCAAGGCTCCATTGGAGCAAAGTTGGCCCGGGCGCTTAGGATGGCTCTATGGCCTCTGCCTCAGGCACTAGAATAGCTCTGGTTGCAACAGAGCAGCCACCCAGATGGGCAGAGCATCGCCCCCTGGTGGGCATGCCGGGTGGATCCCGGTTGGGCGCATGCGGGAGTCTGTCAGACTGCCTCCCGTTTCCAACTTCAGAAAAATACAAAAAAAAAAAAAAAAAATCACAATGTGAGATTGGTGGTTGAGATAGCATTTAAGTTAGCTATTATCAAAAAATGGAAGATAAGTGCTGGGGAGGATGTGGAGAAACTGAAACCCTTGTACATTGCTGGGGTGGGGATGTAAAATGGTATAGCTGCTATTGAACCCAGCTTGGTGGTTTTGCAAAAAGCTCAACCTAGAATTACCATATGACCCAGCACTTCTATCCTAAGCATATACCCACAAAAATTGTAAGCAGGGACTCAAACAGATACTGTATGCCAATATTCATTGCATAGCCAAAAGGGAGAAGCAACCCAAATTTCCATCAACAGATGAATGGATAACAAACTGTGATCTATACGTACCAGGGACTATTATTCATCCATAAAAAGGAATGTAGTCTGATATAAGCTACAACATGGATGAACCTCGAAGACATTATGTTAAATGAAATAAACTAGATGTAAAAGGACAAATGTTGTATAATTTTCCTTATATAAGTTAGCTGGAATAGACAAATTCCTAGAGACTGAAAATAGAATAGAGGTTACCAGGGGCTGAGGTGAGCGCAAATGGAGAGTTATGTTTAATGAATACAAAGTTTTTATTTGGTGTAATGAAAAAGTTTTGGGAAAAGTGGTGATGTTTGTATAACATTTATGCATGAAATTAATGCCACTGATTTGTTCACTTAGAAATGGTTAAAATAGCAAATTTATGTTATATATTTTTACAACAATTAAAAAATATATAGATAATAACCATTGAACTGTATACTTTAAACGGGCAAATTGTAGGATTATATCTCAATAAAGCTGTTTAAAAACAAACAAACTCCATTATATAATTAACCAAGTAATTCTAATATTTAGAGGATGATAGGAGGAAAATAAGGGAATAAGAACTAAAAATCCTCAATTTTCAAATTTCTGATTCAATAAATACTACATGAAATTTATGACTAAAGAGCTGGCAGATATTTACTATATTACTTAGAAATATGGAGGAAAATGCTGGTAAATACTAACAGTTAAAAGTGTTTCAAGTGGTTGCTGGGAAAGTGGAGAGTATAAAGACGGTGGAGTGGGGATGGGGACTGTTCACACTATTTGACAGTTCAGTGTATTATCACAAAGTAAACATCTAATCACCAGCACCCATGTCAAGTATGGACATTGCCAGGCCCCAAAAGCTCCTTCATGCCTCCTTCAGTTGCCACCCTAAATGACCTGACGTTGATGATAATCACTTTCTTGTTTTCCTATATAAAGGTACAACCTGAGCATGCATCCCTGAACATTAAGTTTAACCTTTTCCATTATTTAAAAAAAGAAAATTTTTTTTCTTCTTTTTCCAAGTGAGAGGACAGGAGATAGATTCCCGTATTACCCCCCCACACACACACACACACACATACTCTAGGATCCACTCAGCAACCCTTGTCTGGGTCTGATGCTCTGCCCATCTGGGGCCATGCTCGCAACTGAGCTATTTTTATTGCCCGAGGCAGAGGCTCCATGCAGCCATCCTCAGTGCTGGGGGCTGATGCACTCAAACCAATAGAGCTATGGCTGCAGGAAGAGAAGAGAGAGAGATAGCAGGGGGAAGGGGAGGGGTGGAGAAGCAGATGGATGCTTCTGTTTGTCCTGACTGGGTATCGAACCCAGGACATCTGCACACTAGGCCAACGCTCTACCGCTAAGCCAACCGGCCAAGGCCAAAAAACCAATTTTTTATTAAAGAAAAATATCCATACATAAAAGTTCACATACCATAGGTGTACAGAGCATGCTGAACATTCACAAAATGAACACGTATGTACCTGGCACCCAGATCAAGATATAGCGCTTTACCAGTGACCAGAAGCCCTTCCTTGAACTCCTTTTCCAGTCATTATCTCCCCAGGGATAACCCTAAACTGACTTTAAGAGCAGAGATCAGTTTTGTCTGTTTTTGTAACTTTTTTTCTTTTTCTTTGTTTTTGTACTTTTATAAATGGAATAATATGTATTATTTTGTGCCTTTCTTTTACTCAACTTTTTTTTTTTTTTTTTTTTTTACAGAGACAGAGATAGTCAGAGAGAGGGATAGACAGGGACAGACAGACAGGAACAGAGAGAGATGAGAAGCATCAATCATTAGTTTTTTGTTGCAGCACCTTAGTTGTTCATTGATTGCCTTCTCATATGTGCCCTGACCGTGGGGCTACAGCAGACTGAGTAACCCCTTGCTGGAGCCAGCGACCTTGGGCTCAAGCTGGTGAGCTTTGCTCAAACCAGATGAGCCCACGCTCAAGCTGCTGACCTTGGGGTCTCGAACCTGGATCCTCCACATCCCAGTCTGATGCTCTATCCACTGCGCCACCGCCTGGTCAGGCTACTCAACATTATTTTGTGAGATTCTTGCAAGTTATGTGGAACTGTAGTTTTTTCTTTTCCGTTGCTATGTACTAGTCCGTGGAATTAATATGGCACTGTTGATTTCTCTGTTGTTGGGTTATTTTCAGTTTGGAATTATTAAAAATTAGTGCTTCTCGGCCCTGGCCGGTTGGCTCAGTGGTAGAGCGTCAGCCTGGCGTGCAGGAGTCCCAGGTTCGATTCCCAGCCAGGGCACACAGGAGAAGCACCCATCTGCTTCTCCACCCCTCCTCCTCTCCTTCCTCTCTGTCTCTCTCTTCCCCTCCCGCAGCCAAGGCTCCATTGGAGCAAAGTTGGCCTGGGCGCTGAGGATGGCCTCTGCCTCAGGTGCTAGAATGGCTCTGGATGCAACAGAGCATTGCCCCAGATGGGCAGAGCATCGCCCCCTGGTGGGCATGCCAGGTGGATCCCGGTCGGGTGCATGCGGGAGTCTGTCTGACTGCCTCCCCGTTTCCAACTTCAGAAAAATACAAAAAAAAAAAAAAATAGTGCTTCTCTGAACATAGTTGTTCATGTCTTTTTATGTAAGAATTTCTGCTGTGTCTTTAGGGGAAATATGGTTAAGTTCTTGGCTATATGTCTTCAACTTCAGTAAATAATGTCAAACTGTGGTAGGCAGTTAGACACGAGCAGAGCAAGAACGATAGGCCAGGAACAGAGGGTCAACAGCTCAGAAAGCACAGGGTGCCTAGCAACAGGCAAAACTGGGAAAACAAGGACCTCGCCCCCAGGATGACCTTTCCTCCCTTAGTATATTGCTAGTCATGTAGTTCGGATCCTTCTCTGACTTTTCCTTCCCTGGTGTGTCACTAGTCATGTGGTAGACCCTCCGAGGAGGAGGAACAAAGAGTGGCGTTCTACACCTCGCATGTTGGCCCTTGCACAACCACACCCTTAAGCATTAAGCTCCCAGGACAATGAGGTTCAGAGCTGCATCAAATACCCTGGCATTGACCAATCAATGGAGAACACAACCCTGAAAAAGCACACCTGGAAAACCATGAATATTGAGATCTTCCCCTGGAACTTCCCCTAAAACCTCCATCCTAAAAAGTCCTTAGGACAGAGGACCCACTGTGCTCTCGCACCTGGGAGCATGCAGCGCCTTTCTCCTCCCTGTCATCCGCCCCCCAAGCCTGTTACCCTTATCCTTCTCTCTTCTAAGCTCTGGGGACCTCTTCTTTTGCTTCTGTAACTTGTTTCCTGAGCCCATTTCTTCTGCCTCTGCGACTTTCTAAATGAATCTTGTCTCTGAATTCTTTCTTAGCCAGAACTGAAGTAGAGGTTTCTGAACCCAGGTCCGGACTCCAACGGTCTGACACCTGGTGCTGTTTTCAGCCACTAACAAAACTGTCTTCCAAAGTAGTTTTTCTCAGTTTATACTGCCACCTGTTGCTCCACATTCTTGCTGACTTGGTATTGTTTATCTGTTAAATTTTAGGTGTGTGTGTGTGTGTGTGTGTGTGTGTGTGACAGAGAGAGGGACAGATAGGGACAAACAGACAGGAAGGGAGAGATGAGAAGCATCAATTCTTCGTTGTGGCTCTTCATTGCAGCTCCTTAGTTGTTCAGAAGGGGGAAGGGTAGGGAAGCAGATAGGTCACTTCTCCTATGTGCCCTGACTGGGAATTGAACTTGGGACATCCACACACCAGGCTGACGTTTTGCCACTAAGCCAACCAACCAGGGCGGTGTCAGCTTTAATTTTTTTTTTTTTTTTTACTTATGTGAGAAGCAGGGAGGCAGAGAGAGATAGACTCCCACATGCACCTCAACTGGGAGCCATCAGCAAGCCCCCTACTGGATGATTCTCTGCTCATCTGGGGCCGTTGCCCTATTGCTCAACAACCGAGCTCTTTTAGTGCTAGGCCACAGGGCCATCCTCAGTGCTTGGGGCCAAACTGCTCGAACTCAAACCATGACTGTGGGAGGGGAAGAGAGAGAAGGGAGATATGGAGAAGCAGAGGGTCGCCTCTCCTGTGTGCCCTGATCAGGAATCAAACCCGGGACATCCACATGCCAGACCAATGTTCTACCATTGAACCAACCAGCCAGCTGAGTCAACTCAGCTTCCTGAAAAACAAATTTAAACATTTCAAAGAGAGATTGGGAACACACCCTCTGTTACACTCCATGAGGGGGTCAACTTGAACTTGATTCCTTTGTGTTCTGTGGGCTTTTGGTGTAGAACAGGGGTCCCCAAACTTTTTACACAGGGGGCCAGTTCACTGTCCTTCAGACTGTTGGAGGGCCGGACTATAAAAAAAACTATGAACGAATCCCTATGCACACTGCACATATCTTATTTTAAAGTAAAAAAACAAAACGGGAACAAATACAATATTTAAAATAAAGAACAAGTAAATTTAAATCAACAAACTGACCAGTATTTCAATGGCAACTATGCTCCTCTCACTGACCACCAAGGAAAGAGGCGCCCCTTCTGGAAGTGCGGCGGGGGCCGGATAAATGGCCTCAGGGGGCCGCATGCGGCCCGCGGGCCGTAGTTTGGGGACCCCTGGTGTAGAATATGGTAAGATGTCTCTGCCTGCCTGAGATGAGACCAAGCTGGAGGCCACTGGGAACCATTCGTCTTGAGCAGCTAGAGCTAGACCACAAGACCCCTCGCTACCTAAGAGCCACCTGGATCCAGTCCCACACCCCGTTCCATGCGAAGGAAGGGCAGTCACACCTGGTTCCATGTCCAAAATATTTATTCTTTGCATATGATTGTGTCTGGATGACTGAGAGGGGGATTTTGTGAACTTTGCTAAGGGACCTCTGGGGAACTGACCAGGTCACCAGAGCCACAGGGTGACTGAGAAGGCAGCAGCAGTAGCCATGAAACCTAAAACCTGGTGTGGGGAAGCTTTTGAGGGTCTCTGGAGAATATGATTGGTAGGCCACTTGGACACCTCCAGGTGTGTGGCCAGGTGTTCATGATGAGGCTGAGAAAGGAAGTGGGAGTGGCAGAACCTGCCCACCTGCCTGTCTGGAAACTCATCCTCTGCAGGGCTCTGATCACTGTTTTCCTCTCTCACCTGGGGGTGGGATTCAGCAGTCAGTGGCTTCCCCAGCACATCCCTCACTTGTTCAAACCACTGAATCACCCTTTTGCTCAGCCCAGCATAATACCTGTTCCACTTGTCTGAAGACCCGTAGAAGATTTCCACGAAGGACACCCTGAAGCTCTTCCTCACTCCAGCCACGTCTCAGTAACTCTTCTATTAGGATTGGGTATGTAGATACATCCTCCAGCTCCTGAGGGAACCTGTGTAGCCACCAGCAAGCCAGCTGTGGGACCTCAGCCCTGATCCTGGTCTAGGGCCACTGTCTCAACAGCCCCAGTCACATATGGAAAACTGAACGCATGTTTTTTCAGGTTACTGATTGCAACTTTGGAAGCTCCTTGAAGACTAGGCTTCTGCAGCGTCTACCCACTGAGCAGCTGAGCAGCCCACAATAGATCTGCTGGGTGGGGAGTGGAGCTTGTGCAGGGCAGATGAGCTCTGCTTATAGGAGGGGAGTATTTAATGAGGGTGATGATCTGGAGGGGTTGAAGGGTCCAGTGGGCAACAGAAGGGACAGGGAGAGCCCAGGAAACAGGCCCTGGGAGTATGGAAACATCAGGTTGGCTGGAAGACAAAAGCCTGTGGTTGAGGCTTGAAGGATGGGAGGACCATCGGATGGGGAACTATAACTCCCTGCTATACCCCAGCCCAAGAAAAACCCCAGGGAAACACTCACCGGCCAGACCCATCATAATTTCCGCCAATCCCGATAAACTCAGATCCAATGACTGCCCTGATGTGGTCAAAGTGATCTAAAAGGTGGAGGTTAGTGATGGGAAGCACTGGGCTAAAGTTAGACTCCGGCACCAGCCCCGATCTGGAGAAGCTCAGTCCTGGCCAGTTCCCCTGCCCAGTACTCCAGGCTAGGGCAGCTGACTCCACAGAGCTCCTGGCCAGCCATGAGTTCTGATGTGGCTATAGGCAGGACACTGGACCTAGAGTAAACCTCAGAGCCACCCTTTAGGACCTTTTCCTGCCCAGGAGCCACCCTGCCTTTGGGTTCCTTGAGACCCTGGTCAGGGCTCTGCCTATCCTGTCCAGAAGTGTGGGAATAAAAGTGAGACTCAGACGCAGTCTTTCTTCCTGCCCAAGCCCATCAGCATTGACTGTGGGCCCAGATATGGGTGGCAGTGAAGAGCTGTGTCTACTCCCCTGGGTTGTTGAGAGGTCTGCCCAGAGTCAAGCAGGTGTGGAGCTGTTCTGAGGGCCCCAGTGGCCACAGGCTCAAGCTAGAACTGCACGAGGAGTCGAGGTAGGGCTCACCTGCTACAGTGGACACATTAGCCAACAGGTTGCACTGTAAAACCCCCATGGACAGCGTCACCATCACAATGCCACCATTCTTCTTCTACAGGGATGAACAAATGGATACTCAGTTTGGCCCTTCTGGCCTGACGGCCTGCCTCCTGTGCCCCAGGGGGCCATGGTAGGAAAGTGTTCAATCTTGGCTTCAAGCATTGGAAGACATTGCACCTCCTCTGGGTTTGTGGGTCCCTGGGTAAAACTGATTTGGACTTGAGTTTCAGAGATCAGGAGGATTAACTAGCCTTGGGTCCAAAAGTGAGGCCTGAGTTGGTAGCTTTGTTCAAGGTTAAGAATCTTTGGCCTGGCCCTGGCCGGTTGGCTCAGTGGTAGAGCGTCGGCCTGGTGTGCAGGAGTCCCGGGTTCGATTCCCGGCCAGGGCACACAGGAGAAGCACCCATCTGCTTCTCCACCCCTCCCCCTCTCCTTCCTCTCTGTCTCTCTCTTCCCCTCCCGCAGCCAAGGCTCCATTGGAGCAAAGTTGGCCCGGGCGCTGAGGATGGCTCTATGGCCTCTGCCTCAGGCGCTAGAATGGCTCTGGTTGCAACAGAGCAACGCCCCAGATGGGCAGAGCATCGCCCCCTGGTGGGCATGCCGGGTGGATCCTGGTTGGGTGCATGTGGGAGTCTGTCTGACTGTCTCCCCGTTTCCAACTTCAGAAAAATACAAAAAAAAAAAAAAAAAAAAAGAATCTTTGGCCTGACTGCTGGTAGTACAGTGAATAGAGCATCAACATGGGATACTGAGGTCACAAGTTTGAAACTCCAAGGTTGCCAGTTTGAGTGCAGGCTCATCTGGTTTGAGTGCAGGGTTGCCGGCTTAAGCATAGGATTATCAATATGGTCCCATGGTCGTTGGCTTAAGCTAGGGGTTACTGGCTCAGCTGGAGCACCCCAGTCAAGGCATGTACGAGAAGCAATCAAGGGCTTGACCTGTGGTGACGCTGTGGATAAAGTTTTGTGGATCTGGAATGCTGAGGTCATCAGTTCGAAACCCCAGGCTTGCCCAGTCAAGGCACATATAAGAAGCGGCTATAAGTTGATCCGTCCTGCTCACCGCCCCCCCCCCCCACCTTTCTCTCTTTCTCTCTCCCCTTTCTCTAAAATCAATAAATAAAATCTTTAAAAAGAGAGAACCAACCAATGAATTATAGTGCTGCCACTATAAATTGATGCTTCTCATCTCTCTCCCTTCCCTTCTCTCTTGCTGACAAATTAATAATAATATTTGGCCCTGGCCGGATAGCTTGTTTGGTTAGAGCATTGTCCCAAAGCTGAGGTTGCCAGTTCAATCCCCAGTCAGAGCACATACAGGAACAAATCAATCTTCCTGTCTCTCCCTCCCTCCCTTCCTCTCTCTGAAATCAACAAAACGAACATTAAAAAATACATATAGCCTGACCAGGTGGAGGCGCAGTGGATAGAGCGTCGGACTGGGATGCAGAGGACCCAGGTTCGAGACTCCAGCAAGGGGTTACTCAGTCTGCTGAAGGCCCGTGGTCGGGGCACGTATGAGAAAGCAATCAATGAACAACTAAGGTGTTGCAACGTGCAATGAAAAACTAATGATTGATGCTTCTCATCTCTCTCCGTTCCTGTCTGTCTGTCCCTGTCTATCCCTCTCTCTCATTCTCTGTCTCTGTAAAAAAATAAAATAAAATAAAATAAAAACATATATATGAAAATAATAATAATATTTGTATGAAGCATGCTTAGCCCTGGGTTTGAGGGCTGGGTAGCCGCTCACCAGAAGTTGCAGGATGTCATCGGGAACATTCAGTACATTGTTGCACACAGCCCTGGCAGCTGAGTGGGAGAAGATCACAGGAGCCTTCGCTATGTTCAGCACTCTTTGCATCAAGTCGTCTGATGCATGGGACAAGTCCACCATCATGCCCAAGCGGTTCATTTCCCCTATCACCTTCTGCAGGGACAGTTGTGTTTTTTTTAACTTGGTATGTGTGTCAGGGATGCATGTATATGCACATATCTGTAGGGAACGAGTGAGTTAGGGTAGGGAACAGGAGTACTCACCTCACCAAAGCTGGTCAGCCCGCTGACATTGGTGTATAAGTGGTGTTCAAACTTGGTGGAACTCTCTGCCCTGCAGAACAGCCAGGGGAGGGCAATCTATCGGGCCACACCTTAGCCATCAGAGCCTGGGGACTCTGCAGTCCCTCTGTTTGTTCACCTATCTCACCTAGAACCTAGGTCAGCTGCTATCTATGAGTGTGACAGACCTGCTGGAAGTTCCACCTCCCTCTCTGGACCCCTCTGTTCTCGCTTCTCTGGCAGTTTCTCCG
The DNA here is from genome assembly GCF_036850995.1 of Saccopteryx leptura. NCBI lineage: Eukaryota > Metazoa > Chordata > Mammalia > Chiroptera > Emballonuridae > Saccopteryx > Saccopteryx leptura. Next base: position 18,373,449 of record NC_089511.1, read on the forward strand.
CTATGCCGTCTATCATTCCACTGTGCTCACCAGGGCGTGCTGCAGGTGAAGGTGACTGTCAGGTAGCGCACTCCCAGCAGATAGAAACTACGCAGTACAGAGAGGCTGCTGTCCAGTGAGTGACCACCCTCCACGCCAATGAGGCAGGCCAGCTTTTGAGTGCTGTTCAGACCTAGAAGAGGGTGGATAATCAAGTGGTCAAGGCCCAGGACCAGAATCACTAGAATAAACCCCTGAGTAACCCCACATTCAACAGCCCACCTTTGGCTGAGGTCACAAGCTCCAGTTCTTCATAGGAAACGCACATGCGACGAATGAGGTCAATCTGTTCCAGTGTGATGCGCACAGCATCCTGGTCCTGGGTCTGGCAAGGGGTGGAGGCTGACCAGAACTAGAGGTAGGTCCAGGGGTCCAGAATGAGATCAGGCCTTGGCCTGCCACTCCTCAACCCCCCCAAGGTACCCATTTATGTCAGGGATCCAAGTGAGGCACTGCGTTACCCCAGGGCACCTTGGTGGCTATTCAGCTTGCTGTCAGCTGCCATATTGTGGACTCATGACACATCATTGCCTGCTATTTGTTCAAGTGCTATATGAACATACCATGGCTAATCCATCATGTCCTTTGTGGTTCTAGCACCTCCCACAATCACCAGGGATTTTCTGGTCACTTTCTGGGTACCTCCACAGAACCATGTGGCCAGCCTGTCTTGACCTCCAACACCCCCACACTCCCCAGCAGCCACACAATGACACATTGTGTGTCCTATGATACCTAGGCCCCTAGAGGACTCCAGGTTTTTGTGGCTTCCACATTCCCCAGCAGCCATGCTGCAGCACCCTGTGTGTTCCTGTGGTACCTGGGTACCCACGAGGCCATTTCTAAGCTTGTCCAGGCTGGTCTGACCACGACTGAAGTTGCGCAGGTTAACATCTTGTAGCCTGTTCCGGAAAAGCTGTCTCAGGAGCCAGGGCAGATGATTATGGCTGGGGGCATCAAGACAAGGTTAGAGTGGGGACATGGCCTGTAGGTCAGGCAGGCCATGTCAGTATTCCTGGCCCTGGCCTGGCCCACCTACCTTCCCACCTCACAGCAATAGGGAGACCTCTGGAGGCTGAGCTTAAGGGTGGAGTTCCACCAGAAACGGATAATGTTGAGAAGGGGGCCCCTGAATGATGGCGGAGAGAGTGTATACAGGGGCGGTTTTGAGGAAGTCTCTTTTTTAGCCCTGCTGCTCAGGACCCCTCCCCCTGCCTAAGGATGAGTACAGCTCCCGCCAGCCCCCACATGGAAACTACGCACCCATCCACCAGCGGGAATTCCCGCATCAAGGCCCGCGTGCGCTCCTGCTGTCTCTGGGCTCTGGAAGTTCCTGGCGTTGTCAGGGCACTAGGGACGCCGGGCGTGGTCAGGGCGCCGGGATTGCCCAGCATGGTCTGGGCGCTGGTGGTCGGGGCGCTGAAGGCGCCCGGCATAGTCTGGGCGCGGGTTTCTGGCTGCGGCAGCAGCAACAGCAAGAAGAGCAGACAGAGCAGAGGCCGCCGGCCAAGCACGTGGGGACACTCGAGGCCCGCGGGCCGCATGCTGCACCGGTCCGGGCAGGCGGGCAGAGTCTGGTCTGGAGAGCCGAGAGAGGCAGAGGGCGATGATTGGGGTCCCGACTGGATTTAAGGCACCCAGAGGCGTGGCCTCGTGAGAAAAATCAAGAAGCTGGAAGACGCCCAGAGGTTTACAACGCCGTTGCACGGCGGAGCCGCCAGGGAGCAGCACGACCCTCCCGCCCCCAACTGCCTCGAGCACTCTCTGGAGACCAATCGTGGGCTCCCTCTACCTGGGATCCCTCCGCCATGGCTGCTGGTCAGGACCTCAAACCAAGGAAGTAGGCCAGTGGAAGAACAGGGAGGAGCGCAGGAATATTTTTCATCTCACACTTAGACAAATCACTGGTCCATGTGAGGTTTTGGTTACAGGGATATGCCCCACCTGCTGGATGTGCCCAGCAGGCAGGTCAGCTATTCCGTTAAATTGTAAGTCCCGACTCAGAAGAGTGAATTAGATCTATTTTGACTGACAGAAAAGATTCCCTATATATGTAATAAAAATAAAATAAAGACGAACAATATTTATGGGAGACCGTTATGTTTTAACATCTAGTATTGAAATTTGCTTCTGTACCCATGTTAATATTTTATATATGCACAAAAAAGATTCTAGCCTGACCAGGCGGTGGCTCAGTGGATAGAGCGTCAGACTGGGATGCGGAGGACCCAGGTTTGAAAACCCGAGGTCGTGGCTTGAGCACGGGGTCACCTGCTCTGCTGTAGCCTACCCCCCCCCCCCCAGCAAGGCACATATGAAAAAACAATCAATGAACAACTAAGGAGCTGCAATGAAGAATTGATGCTTCTCATCTACCTTCCTTTCTATCTGTCTCTGTCCCCAAAAAAAAGAGAAAGAAAAAAAAAGATTCAATAAGAGTATACATACTAAACATTAGTTAATAGTCATCTTGGGAGGGGCATTACCAACTCCCTGGTCAGTTTATATATTATCTTTTTCTGTAATATAGTTATCCTGGCTGAGGGTAGTGCTGGTGAGGGGTAGCCAGGGTGGGAAGATGTTAGAGGAGGCACCAGAGTGGTGGCTGAGCCTTGAAAGGGTGGAGCCTGGGTTAGGCCACCGAAGTGGGGGGCCATCCCAGGTTGGCCAGTGAAAGGAGAGGCCTTTTTTAAAGAAAAAATTGCTCCCTTTTAAAAATTTTATTTTTAAAAATTTTTATTTATTCATTTTTTAGAGAGGAGAGAGAGAGAGAGAGAGAGAGAGAGAACAGGAGGAGCAGGAAGCATCAACTCCCACATGTGCCCTGACCAGGCAAGTGCAGGGTTCTGAACCAATGACCTCAGCATTCCAGGTCAACACTTCATCCACTGCGCCACCACAGGTCAGGCCTGAAAGGAGAGGCCTTAATGTTTACAGTAAAATTTTAAAATGTTATCCACACATAAACAGTTCCAAATGTCTGGTTTGGGTTGACTAAGTAAATCAAAGTTACACTCCTTTTGACAACTAGAAAAGTTGGGCAAAATATAAAATATAAATCTTCTTAATGGCATCAGGGAGTTAAAAAATAATGAAAAATTCCTTGTCAAGGATCCAGGGAGGGTGGAAACCCAGAGATGGGCCCAGCCTTTGGGCTGTTTCTTCCGCTCAGGATGTTGTGGGGCTAAAGGGATAGATTCAGACACTTAGTTTTGAGTTGGAACACAAAAGAAGGAGTGAATCAGGTTGCAGCAATCCTGGTTATTAGGCAATTGTTTCTCAATTTTAGGTCCAGCCTTCTATTTTCTGCTCTGTAAGGCTGGAGCTTACAGGGAACTTAAAGGCAGGAGGAGAAAAGAGAAATGTTTTTCTGGTTCTTGTCAGTGTGCTTTTCCAACAGTGACAGTTGACTGAGATCTCTAACTTCTGGCTGTCACAGAGCAGCCTTACCATGTCCATTTAGGACACCTGCACTAGTTGAGTGCTTACCTGAATCAGCCTCATCTCCTAAGTCTGAGCCCCAGAAGCCCAGGCCCTCTGCTAAACTACTATCTTCTAACCCCCACCTCTTCCCGTTTCTTACCGAATGGACCTGGAGCTGGGTCCGCTCAGCTTGGAAGGATCTTAAATGGGATTAAGGTGATTCAGAGTGCTATTCAGTTGATCCAAAAGGAGTCAAGAAAAGAGAGAACAGCTCTGGCCAGATGGCTCACTTGATTAGAACATCGTCCCGAAGCGTAGGGGTTGCCAGTTTGATCCCCTGTCAGGGCACATAGAGGAACAGATTGATGTTCCTGTCTCTCTCTCCCTTCCTCTATCTCTAAAATCAATAAAAATAAACATTAAAAAAAAGAAAGAGAGAACAGGTGAAATGAATAGGAAGCACTATTACAACTCTCTGAGTAACAGTGCAGAACCCAGCCAACTTGAAGCCTGAGGGAAAAGGTAATGTGCTCTGATGTACATTTTATGTATTTTTTAATGATTAATCTTTCCAGAACATTAAAATAGTTGAAAAATATTCAAAAGCTGAAAATCAGGTGTAATAAAACTCACATTTTTTCATTTGTCCATAATTTTATGTATATCCAAGCCAGAATTATAATTTTACTTTCCCGGCTTTAATGGAAGCAACCTCATGAATAATACTTGCAAAATCTACTTCTTTGTTTAGTTCACTTTCTGTTGATTTCATGTTTGACAATTTCTTTTGACCAAATAATTTTTATTTTATTTTTTTTGTATTTTTCTGAAGCTGGAAACGGGGAGAGACAGTCAGACAGACTCCCGCATGCGCCTGACCGGGATCCACCCGGCACGCCCACCAGGGGGCGATGCTCTGCCGCAACCAGAGCTACTCTAGCGCCTGGGGCAGAGGCCACGGAGCCATCCCAGCGCCCGGGCCATCTTTGTTCCAATGGAGCCTCGCTGCGGGAGGGGAAGAGAGAGACAGAGAAGGAGGAGGGGGTGGGGGTGGAGAAGGGGGGATGGAGAAGCAAATGGGCGCTTCTCCTATGTGCCCTGGCCGGGAATCGAACCCTGGTCCCCCGCACGCCAGGCCGACGCTCTACAGCTGAGCCAACCGGCCAGGGCAGACCAAATAATTTTTAAATAACTGCAGCTTCCCGTAACTTCTTTTACAGCATACCACTGTGATTAGTATAGTTGAAAATTTTTTTCAAGGCTATTTCCAAATTTGAATGATTCCACTAAGTAAAATTTGTTAATCAATTTTAGAAGATTCAAACATAATGCTGAGTTTATATTACAAAGCACCAATATTTCACATTTCTCAAAACTATTTCAGGTGTAATTTTTACAGGACTAAAAATTCAGAATTAAAAAAATAAATTCAGAATATTAAGCCAAGTCTGTGGCAGCTTTTGACAAATCCTATGTATTCATAGAGCATAACTTCTCCAGTTAAAACATTCAAAATCTGAATTTAAAAGATGAACAATAAAATGCAATAAATACATGTCTATAAAAAAACATTCAAAATCTGAAGACACTTTATTTAAAAGTTTTTATTGATTGATTGATTGATTTTTTAGTGAGGGAGGAAGAGACAGAGAAAGAGACAGGAACACCGATATGATCCTGTATGTGCCCTGACTGGGGATGGAACCTGCAACCTTTGTAACTAAGCTATCCAGCCAGGGTTATTTAGATGTTTGTATCTCCATTGCAATGTGAAGTTAGAGCACCTTAATCTCCTTAATTTCTTTTTTTTTTTTTGTATTTTTCTGAAGCTGGAAACGGGGAGAGACAGTCAGACAGACTCCCGCATGCGCCCGACCGGGACCCGGCGCCCACCAGGGGCGACGCTCTGCCCACCAGGGGGCGATGCTCTGCCCCTCTGGGGCGTCGCTCTGCCGCGACCAGAGCCACTCTAGCGCCTGGGGCAGAGGCCAAGGAGCCATCCCCAGCGCCCGGGCCATCTTTGCTCCAATGGAGCCTTGGCTGCGGGAGGGGAAGAGAGAGACAGAGAGGAAGGAGGGGGTGGGGGTAGAGAAGCAAATGGGCGCTTCTCTTGTGTGCCCTGGCCGGGAATCGAACCTGCACGCCAGGCTGAGGCTCTACCGCTGAGCCAACCAGCCAGGGCCAATCCCCTTAATTTCTATTTGATATGCACTTTTCCCATAATAACTGATATACTTATTAGGTGATTTATGTATTTCCAATTTCTTTCTCCACATTTGTTGGTCTGAAAATGTATTTATTTTCCTTCATTTTTGAAAACTGTTTTCACTGCACAGAATTCAACATTGGTAGTTACTTTCATTCATCAGGTTAAAGATAGATTTCCATTATTTTTATTGAAAATTCAGTTGTCAGTATTGTTGTTCCTCAAGTTAATGTGACTTTTAAAATGATTGCTTTTGATACAATCTTTTGTCTTTGTCTCCTTGAAGTTTGACTGAAATGCACAGTTTGGGGTTATTATGAATAGTACTGCTATATTATCATATTTCATATGTCGTGGGGGGCATGTATGTATGCATTCCTCTTGGGTATATACCTGGGGAAAAATTGCTCAGTCATGGGATATGCATATACTATTAGTATTGTTATTTTTATTATCCATTATCTATTATGTTTATTATTATTATTAGCTGTGATTATTAACTCTTAATGTATTAATGCTTAATTTTGGCTATTATTATTGCAGTTGCAGTTGCTTATATTACTATTAATAGCTTGGGGGTAAGATGGGGTAGTTGTCTTCTTCTTCTTCTTCTTCTTCTTCTTTTTTTTTTTTTTTTTTTGGAGTGAGAGGAGCAGAGATAATGAGACAGACTCCTGCATGCACCCTGAATGGGATCCACCCAACAACCCTGTCTGGGACCATGCTCAATTACCGAGCTATTTTTAGCACCTAAGGCTGACGTGCACCAGGGACCATGCTGGAACCATGCTGGAACCAATCCAACCACTCACTGTCAGCTGGAGGGAAGACGGAGAAAAGGGGGAGGGGAGGAGAGGAGAAGCAGATTGTCACTTCTCCTGTGTGCCCTGGCCAGGAATCAAACTGGGGACGTCCATAGCTCAGGCCGACACTCTATCTACTGAGCCACTGGCCATGGCCAAGGTTGTCTTCAAGTAGCCTATGCCCCTCCAAGAGGAAGTCCCTGGGGGGTTGGGGAGATGTGGGCCCATATCCAGGGCAATCCAGCATTGGAGTCCCATTAAGTGGCCTGACATTCTGGGCTCTGTCCAAATAGAGACAAAGGTCATTTGTGATCCAGGCAGTTCCCTGCTTGGGAATGTGAACTAGATCAGTGTTTTTCAACCACTGGTCTGCAGACTGGTCCACCAGATATATGAAGATAACTGACCTAATGATCTTAGTCAAATTTGTTTATGCTCAGGGTGATTTCTGCCTTAGCAGTCTCTGAAATAATTCTCTTATTTTCACCAGTCCCCAAGTGTAAAAAGGTTGAAAACCACTCAACTAGAATTCCCTGAAAGATCCCCTACTGGTGATCAGTGGACCAGGATGGGGACTGAGGTGAGCTACTCAGAAGAAACGCCGAGCAGGTCCACCCTCATGCAGCCAGAGCTACCCACTGTCTTCTTCCAGTTCTGGGCCCAATCACCTGGGTTTCCCCAGGCCACCACCAACAGGTCTTCCTAGAGTAATGGTGGCTGCACTGCAGGGTCCCCAGCAACCACCGGCATTGGGAGCCTGAGCCATCAGACCCACCACAGAGAACACTTATGCCTGGTTCCAGTCAAAAATATTTATTTTCAGGAAATGTTTGTGCCTGCACAAAGGGGGAATTTTGTGGGGTGTCCACAGCTGCCAAAGTGACATCTGACAGGATTAACTGGGTCACCAGAGCCACAGAATGACAACTGGGAAGGCAGCTATAATTGTGAGGCTTGGGGCCATGTGGGAGGATGATTTTGATAATGACTTCTTAGATGACAACTTGGGTGTCCAATGCATAGGAGTCCTGGTGAGTTTCTGCTCTGGAGCCACATGCTGTCTCGGATTCAGCTGTGGGAGGACGGAGCGGCAAGGGCTGCCCAGCTGCTCGTCCGGGAACTCATCCTCTAAGGGCAGTTGCCCCTTCTTTTCTTCCCGTACCTAGAGGCAGCAGGTGGTGGTCAGCAGCTCCCACAGCTTTCCCCCGACACACGTGCTCAGACTCCTAAACTCCATTTTCACCCAGCCCAGCATACCTGTTCCACTTGTCTGAAGACCCGCAACAAGTTTCCTCGAAGGACACCCTGGAGCTCTTCCTCACTCCAGCCACGCCTCAGCAACTCCTCTATCAGTACTGGGTATGTAGACACGTCTTCCAGCCCCTGAGGAAAACTGTACGGCCGCCAGACAACCAGCCGTTGGGCCCCAGATCTGTTCCCGGGTCCTGACTCAGAACCACAGCCCTATGTGTCCAGAGTCCACTGAACCCCAGCCCTGGTCAGATATAGGAAATGGAGACTGGGAGAGAATAAATGATTCACCCCTGTTCTTCATCCATCAGAATCAAAATCTTTAATATTCACCAAAACTCATTTGAATTGAACCATTAAGATCTATGCCTTTCACTGAATTCTAGTTTTTCTTCTGTAAATAAAAAGAAAAGTTTTCTTAAGAATTAGGTTGAGTCCTGACCTGTGGTGGCGCAGTGGATAAAGTGTCAACCTAGAAACACTGAGGTTGCCGGTTCAAAACCCTGGCTTGCCTGGTCAAGGCACATATGGGAGTTGATGCTTCCTGCTCCTCCCCCTTCTCTCTCTCTCTCTCTCTCTCTCTCTCCCCCTCCCCCTCTAAAATGAATAAATAAATTTAAAAAAATTAAAAAAAAAAAAAGAATTAGGTTGAACCCGTGTACACAGACCCAACTGCAAGCAGGAAAGAAGGTGAGCCTGTACTAGGCCTTGCTAAAAGTCTGCTCAGAGGCAGTGGGTCTGCTGACACTGGAGGTGGGTGCATATAGTGGGCAGATGAGCTCTGTCTGGTGGCTTGGGCAAATATGGTGACCCAGAGTGGACCCTAGGAGGGGAGATCCCAAGTGGGCCAGCAGACCTGAGGCTATGGTCAAGGCCTAAAGGCCATGAGGACCATGCTATGGTGGGCATAGAGACTGTGAAGGCCCCACTGCTGCACAGCTAGCCCCTGACAAGCCACAGGGAAGTACTCACCGGCTGGCCCCATCATAATCTCCGCCAATACCAATGAATTCGGATCCAATGACTTCTCTGATGTAGTCAAAGTGATCTGGAGGATGGAGAGTGAGCAATGTGAGGGCAGGGGTCGGGAGTGGGGACTGGACTCTGCTGATTTCCCTTCTTGCAGCCTGTAGGCCTTGCAGGCCAATTACTTCATAGCCTGGCACCTAATGTGCCAACTTGAGAGCCCTGAGCTTTGACCTATGTAATCCCAGCTGCCTCCTGGCTGGACTTCAGATTTGGAGTAAATCCCAGAGCCACCAATTTGGGCCATTTCACATCAGGATTCACCCTGCCTCAAGTCTCCTTGAGAACCTGTATGTGTTCGTTTCTACACGTGTGAAGGATGAGAGAGAGAGAGACAAAGAGCACAAGTGAAAAGACTGCAGAGACCTAAGGGACTGCCCAGAGACCGACCGGGGCAGGGTGCTTTGGGAGCCCCTACAGAGGCACACAGGCTTTATATCTGACTGACTCCCTTACACCCATAAATACCTCACTATCCCCTCTGTGGCTTCAGTTCTGTGTGGCACCGGAGTGCTCTGTACTGTCTGTTTTGGGGGGCTGTGCCTACTGCCAATGGGTGGGTCAAATGTGTTTTTTTGGCTGTTCTGAGGTCCCATTAAAGCTTCAAGTCCAAATCAGAGTTGTTTGGGGGTATAGCTCAGTGGTAGAGCATTTGACTGCAAATCAGAGCTGCTCAGAGAGCTCAGGATAGGACTTACCTGCCACAGTGGACACATTGGCAAACGAGTTGCACTGCAGCACCCCCACGGACAAGGACACCATCACGATGCCACCATTCTTCTTCTGCATGGGCGGACAAATGGACACTCAGCTTGCCCCTCCTCACTCAGCACAACCACCTGCCTGAGCCCCTGTGAGGAAGGTGGTCAGCCCAGGCTTTGAGGTCAGAAGAGACTTCATCTCTGGTTTGTGTGAATGGAGTAGTCTTACCCTTGGTTTGGGTGGTGTCTTAGCCTTGGGTTTGAAGATTTAGAGGAGTTTTTTTTTTTTTTTTTTTTTTTTTTACCACCTAGGACCTTTGTTGGGTTCAAGAGCTCAGGACCATAGACTTTGAGTTTGTGGGGCTGATGTTTAGCCTGGTATTTGAGGAAGTTAAGGGCACTGGGTCTCAGATTCAAAGGTTCCTGGTTCAAACCTCTTGCTTTAGGTTCGAGGGCCAGGGCAGTCTCACCAGAAGCTGCAGAGTATCATCAGGAACATTTCGTGCATTCTTGCACACCCCCCAGGCAGCCGAGTGGGAGAAGATCACAGGTGCCTGTGACACTTGCAGGGCCTGTCGTGCCACGGCATCTGAGGCATGGGACAAGTCTACCATCATGCCCAGGCGGTTCATTTCTGTTACCACCTTCTGCAGGAAGAGGTTGGGGAGAAGATATCAGGAGTGCACATATATGTGCATTGGTAGGGAACAGGTGGGGTGTGTACATGTATTTGGGCAGGGTATGGAACCAGGGTTCTCACCTCACCAAAGCTGGTCAGCCCGCTGACATTGTTGTAGAAGGAGTGGGTGCCCTTAGCGGAGCTCTCTGCCCTGCAGGATAGGCAGGAGGAAGCAGTCTGATTGGTGGCCATGACTTGGCCACAAGAGCCTAGAGGCCCTACTGAACCCTCTATCCTTACACCCTCCTACAGCAAGAGCAGAAACCCAAGCTGGGCTGTATCTGGCAGTGGGAGGACCCTGCTGGGGGTCCAGCCTTGCTCTGTGAACCCAGCTTCCCTCCGCATTCCAGGGTTAGTGCCAGATCCCTGGGGTAGGTATAGTTTGGGTCCCACTGGGATCTTGGATAGATCCCTGCCTCAATGGGCCCATACCATCTGCACTGTGCTCACCAGGGTGTGTTGCAGGTGTGGGTGAGTGTCAAGTAGCGCACACCCAGCTTATAGAAGGTACGCAAGACGGAAAGGCTACTGTCCAGTGAGTGGCCGCCCTCCACACCAATGAGGCAAGCCAACTTCCGGGTACTGTTCAGAGCTGGGGAGCAGGTAGATCAGATATCACTTTCAGGGACCTGGATAGCTCAATCAAGTCCCTAACACCACTCCACCAGCCTGCCTACCTTTAACTGAGGTCACAAGCTCCAGCTCAGAATAGGAGGTACACATACGGTGGATGAGGTCAATTTGCTCCAGGGTGAGGCGCAGGGCATCCCGCTCCTGGGTCTGGCATGGGACGTAGGCTGACCAGAACTAGGAGATAGCCAGGGATTAGTGTGGGCAGGGGCTCCTTAGAGCTCCTCCTTTCATAGCCTCTAGAGCCCACACGGCACCCAGGGGGTTCAGAGGTCACATGTAATGAACTGCTTGTTCTGTGGCGCCCAGGTGCCCACCAAGCTAGTTCACCATGGCACCTGCAATCCACAGTATTCATGTCATGACACTTTTTGGGTCACTATGGTAACTGACTTTTTGGGTCAGTATGGTGACTAATTTATTGTGATCTCTAGGGCCCCATATTCCCCCGCATTCCCCGCCCACCCCCCCATAGTCCCCAGCAGCCAGTGGCACCTTGTGTGTCCCTGTGGTACCTGTGCACCCACAAGACCTTCTCTAAGCCTGTCCAGGCTGGTCTGGCCATGACTGAAATTGTGCAGGTTAACATCCTGTAGCCGGTTGCGGTAAAACTGCCTCAGGACCAGGGGCATATCGTTGTGGCTGGAAGGAGGTCAAGGCTGGGTCAGATCAGGGTCATTTGGGTGGACTACTTCCGGTCTGGGGATCATGTGGGACATGGTGCCAGGCCTGGGCCAGACCAAGCATACCCCACCCCACACTGTCACACAGACTATACTAGGACCCTCTGGGGCCTGGGCTACGGCATTCCCACCAAGGAGGGGATGACAGAGAAGGGAAAAGGGCTTCCGCGAATGACGGGAAGAGCCATGCAGGGGTGGTGTGAGGTAACCTCCTAACCTCCTCACTAGCCCTGCATGCTCAGGAAGCCCTCCCCAGCCCAGGGGGTGAGCTCAGTCCCCCTGCCCCTTCAACCCTGCACCGCACCTACGCACCCATCCACAAGTGGGAAGTCCCGCATCAGGGTCCGAGCAAGCTCGCGCAGATTCGGGGCGCTGGGGGTTCCCAGCGAGGTTGGGGCTATAGGGGTGCCTGGCTCAGCAGAGTCGCTAGCTGCTGGCCCAGTCAGGGTGCTGAGGGTGCTTGGTGTGGGCAGGGCGCTGGGGGTGCCCAGCGCTGTCGGGGTGCTGGAAGCCTCTGGCGTCGTCTGGGCACGGGTTACCGGCTGCGGTAGCAGCGACAGCAGGAGCAGCAGACGCAGCAGAGGCCTCCCGCCAAGCATGCGGGGACACTCGAGGCCCGCGGGCCGCATGCTGCGCAAGTCCGGCGGGCGGGCTGGGGCTGGTCTCGAGAGCCTGAGAGAAGCAGAAGTGGGGCAGAGGGCGACGATGGGGTCCCAACCGTCGGCTAGAGCGACTCAGCTGCGCGGCCTCGCGCGAGAGAGATGAAGTCACAGGACCTTGCGGCGGGTGAGCAGAGTCGCGACGGCGCGCAGTGCTGCCGCCAGGGGGCGGCGCTGCCTCCCGCTTCCAGCCGCGAGGGCGCCTAGGTTTCTCTTCCCCTGAGCCTTCCTCTCAAGAGAGAGGGCCTGGAGTGCTTCTCCCAGAGAGTGGCCCTGGGCCTTATGACCTCTCCCAACCACAACGTGGCCCATCTGCCTGCCGTCTGTCCTGGATACCTCTAGGCAGGTATTTCTATGGTCACGTTTCTGAGTTCCTGGTTTTCCTGTGCTGGGCCACGTGGGTTGATTGTGGGGGAGGAGATCCTCTCTGGAAATGAGGAGTTAACTTTATGGACTCTGGCTTCAGGAAGGAGCCCCCTGCCCGACCTCTGTCCCCTACCTTACTCCCCAGCCCCACCCCCAGGACTCCAGCCAGGAATAGGGAACTGTCAGGAGCCCCCCTTCTCTCATCTTCCCCAGTCACCCTCAGGAAAGGCCTCTCTGCTTAGGATACCTACACCTCCCCAGGGTTCGAAATGGAGGGACTTTGGGATGTAAACTGGGCAACTGTTGGAGAGAATCAGGGAACATTTAATCAACAGAGAAGAAATGCAGATATAGGTTACTTGAGTGAAGGAAATAAGTCATTTTTAGGGCAGCAGAGCCCCCAATCCCAGGAAGATTTCTCCCAGAGCCGTTGGCTGACCTGCTGGCCAGTAACCCTCCTACCTCACTGTGGAAGAAGGCCCCACCTCGTGGCAGTCAGAAGATTGGGTCCTGTGGAGAGGCCTGGCACTTAGTTTGTGGGTACACTCGCCTTTTGCTGCGGTTCCTCTGGCTCTAGCTCTCCTAGAAATCTCAAGGGCTGAGTTCCTGTGCCTGCTCCACTGGCCCCTCCCCGTTCCAAGCATCAAGCCCTCACCCTAGCTCTCTCCTCCAGGAACCCCCACCCACACACCCGCATCCACACCCACACACCCTGGGGATGTGCCTTATCACAGAAGCCGGGAGGCTTTTGGGTCTGTGCCCAAACTCCGTCATCCCCAGCTTCTCAAGTTTCTACTCTGACCCTTAGCACCCCGGGAAGCTGTCCATCTTTGTAACCTTCCTCAGGTGATAGGAGTGGCCAGTATAGTGGTAGTGACCTAAGTCTGAGGAATGGAGACCCTAGAAACTTCTCCCAAAACGAAGTGGGCAAAATTCTTCTAGAGAGACTAGAGGTCCTGTGCTATCCAGGAGGGGAAGGGTTCTGAGCTTGGGTGTATTTGAGGGATTGTGCACTTAAAAAAAAAAAAGATTTTATTTATTGATTTTAGAGGAGAGAGAGAGAAGGGGGGGGGACAGGAAGCATTAACTCATAGTAGTTGCTTCCCGTATGTGCCTTGACTGGCAAGCCAGGAGTTTTGAACTAGTGACCTCAGCATTCCAGATCTATGCTCTATCCACTGCGCCGCAACAGGTCAGGCGGGACTGTGCACTTAATGTTGCCCATTGCCTTTTGGCCAGGAGGAAGGGCAATACTGCAGGTGGGTCTACTCCTTGTCTTCTGCCGCTGGAGGGTACTCTAGGCAGCTCCACTCCAGAATGTGAGTCCCCCACGGCTCTGGTGGCTTGTGCACCCAAAGTCAGACCTGGTGGTTCCCTTCCCTCCACCCCACCCCCTGTTGCTGGTCAGCAGCCCCTACACCCACTCCTGCAGCTGAGTGGAGATGAACTCTTTGATCTGCTGTTCTCCTAGCCAAAAAATATGTGTTTGGGGACAAACAGCTTGTCTGATCCACTCTTGATAGCCCCACCTGGAAGTGGGGGCTATAAAGAATGGGGAAGAGAAAGAAGGACAGAAACGTCAGGCAAATGAATAGCAGCTGCTGATAGAAGAATGACAAGGGAGAATTTAACTTTTTCATTTTTTTTTATTTATTCATTTTTAGAGAGGAGAGAGAGAGACCGAGAGAGAGGAGAGAAAGACAGAGAGAGAGAAGGGGGGGAGGAGCCGGAAGCATCAACTCCCATATGTGCCTTGACCAGGCAAGCCCAGGGTTTCGAACCAGCGACCTCAGCATTTCCAGGTCGATGCTTTATCCACTGTGCCACCACAGGTCAGGCAAGAATTTAACTTTTTGAGGGTAACAGCTTGTCTGATCCACTCTTGATAGCCCCACCTGGAAGTGGGGGCTATAGAGAATGGGGAAGAGAAAGAAGGACAGAAACTCCAGGCAAATGAATAGCAGCTGCTGATAGAAGAATGACAAGGGAGAATTTAACTTTTTGAGGGTTTTCCTCAAAGTGTTTTCCTTCTGGGATGTTGAACATCCCAGGACTCGGGAGAAACTGTAGTTCAACAGAGATAGGCTGTGTTGAGCCAGAGAAGATGGGCACCATCTCTTTAGATTAGCCAGGCAGCAAATTTTCTATAATATTCAACTTTAGTCCTTAGATAGGCTGGCTCTGCCGGCCATTGCCTTGAGGTGAACACAGAAAGCCGATCACAGAAATATAGATACACCCAGACCCTTACACACTCAGGGGCATGTGAGCACTCACACTCAAGTGGCAAGCAGATTTTAGCCAACAGGGTTGCCTACCCTTCCCTGGTGCTCACAGAGGCCAACTTTGTGCCCTGCCCTGTGCAGAGGGAAACTGGCACACACTAGTCAAGCCTGTCCTCTAGGAGCTTCCAGAGTCAGTGGACAGAATTGGATACAGGGACAGTTTGGGAGCAGAGGCAATGACAAAAGTTATTCAGGTGCTGGAAGTGGGCAGAAGTTGCAGGGAAGCGCAGGGCCTGGCTGCAGAGCTGGCCTGAATGTCATCCATGATCCCATGATCCCTCCTTCCCTCTGTCCACCCTTCCCTTTCTTTCTTTTTCTTTCTTTCTTTCTTTCTTTCTTTCTTTCTTTCTTTCTTTCTTTCTTTCTTTCTTTCTTTCTTTCTTTCTTTCTTTCTTTATTTATTTATTTTAGAGAAGGGAGAGAGAGAGAGGAGAGAACTGAGGGAGGAGCAGGAAGCATCAACTCCCATGTGTGTCTTAACCAGGCAAGCCCAGGGTTTCGAACCAGCGACCTCAGCGTTCCAGGTCGACGCTTTATCCACTGTGCCACCACAGGTCAGCTCACCCCTCCCCTTTTGTGGCCTTTCCAAATTCTGCTGGGTCAGCCTCCCAAAATCTCCCAGGAGTGTCTCCTTTCTGTTTACTGACTCTCTTACTGCAGGCTACCTTCATCTCTCATCTCTTCCTGGTCTTCCCATATCCAATTCATTCCCTTTTTGAAAAAAATCTGATGCCGCCCTCTTGCTTAAATTTCTCCTATGGTTTCCCATTGCTCTTAGGATATATCAGATCCTTTTATTTGGCTCTCAAGTCCTGGGAAGTCTGTTCTCACTGACCTCTCCAGTCTCAGCAAATAGCATAAACCCTTTCACCCCATACATTCTGGCCACACCAGCCATGCTGCCAACTGCCACGGGGTTTTTTGTTTGTTTGTTTTTTGTTTGTTTTTTGTATTTTTCTGAAGCTGGAAACGGGGAGGCAGTCAGACAGACTCCCGCATGCGCCCAACCGGGATCCACCTGGCATGCCCACCAGGGGGCGATGCTCTGCCCATCCGGGCGTCGCTCTGTTGCAACCAGAGCCACTCTAGCGCCTGGGGCAGAGGCCAAGGAGCCATCCCCAGCACCTGGGCCATCTTTTGCTCCAATGGAGCCTCGGCTGTGGGAGGGGAAGAGAGACAGAGAGGAAGGAGAGGGGGAGGGGTGGAGAAGCAGATGGGTGCTTCTCCTGTATGCCCTGGCCGGGAATCGAACCCGGGACTTCCGCACGCCAGGCTGACGCTCTACCACTGAGCCAACCGGCCAGGGCCCACAGGGGGTTTTTGAGGCAGGGCCACCACAGACAATCTTGCCATCAGGAAGGACTGTGTGAGTGAGCAGCTTCTCTTCTAATTCCTCACCTATGCAGTGTTTACATAAATCAACATCTGAAGAGGAGGCAGTGGTAGAAACAAGTTTTTCCTGGGACCAAGCTGATTCTGGTGATGGAGCCAACCTTCCTGCACTAACCTCCAGCATATTGTGAGAATATTCAGGGAAGAAAGAAGTCAGACAGAATGATAGCCACAAAAGCTATGTCATTTGTTCAGAGTGCAGGGGTGGATTGGAGGTGGGGGCTTCCTCAGCAGCCACTGTTGCCTAGGTGATGGTCATCCCCATTCAGGGCTCCTTGATTTTGGAGACTTATGCTGCCTCTGCATCTTTCTGGGTATTGTTCTGGCTCTGCTCCATGATGACTGACATGGTCAAATTCTCAAGAAACAACAGTCTCACTAGCCAGAAGACAGCCTGGAATCACAGACATATATTCTCCAATCACAAAGCTGAGGCTACTCTTCCTGAGTGGGAAACACTTTACATATTTTTCTTCCTCAAAAAGTAGCCATTGTTGTTATCTTGCTAGAAGTGCAGTAACCACGAAGCCATCTCACTTCCACTCAGCCTTTTCCCTAATCCCCATTTTATTTTTTCTTCAGCGAGAGAGACAGAGACAGAGAGAGGGACAGATAGGGCCAGACAGGGAGAGAAATGAGAAGCAGCAGTTCTTCACTGCAGCAACTCAGTTGTTCATTGATTGCTTTCTCATACGTGCCTTGACCGAGGGACTCCAGCTGAGCCAGTGACCCCTTGCTCAAGCCAGCGACCTTGGGCTTGAAGCCAGCAACCGTGAGGTTGTCTATGATTCCACGCTCAAGCTGGATGAGCCCACGCTCAAGCCGGCGACCTCGGTGTTTCGAACCTGGGTCCTCTGTGTCCTAGGCCGACGCTCTATCCACTGTACCCACTGCACTGCTGCCTGGTCAGGCCCCACCTTTCTTTTTAGCACCCTCACCAGCATCTTCATCCCGCACCCCTAGGGCTGCTTTTTAATGGAAATGTATGATTATTCAGGTTCACTTGCAGCCAGGCTCTGCCTGATTTCAGGCAGTAAAGAAGATCCAGCTCACAAAGTCCTCAGAACAAAGTTGCAAGTGGTGTCTGATGATTTGACATGTCTGACTAGGCTGCTTTTGGGAGCAGATGTTCTGATGACTACAGTGTGAAATGTAGAAACACCATATCCCTGACCATAGAACGAGTTTTGCAAGATTTGCAGATGAGTAAATGAAAAGAGTAAAGGCCATAAATGTTCACTTCTGTAAAGGCCATAAATGTTCACTAATGTCTAGATTCTGGAAAGCCCTAAAGCTGCTTGCTACCTTAACAATCTCACTAAAAGGCTAAGATAACTGAGCACATTCTTTTGCTTTTTGTAAAATGCTTTGCTGAGCACTATCTTCCTAGATTTTCCCAAGGATAACCGAAAGCCTGTTTTGCTTCTGTAAAATTGCTTTGGCTAGGTGGTCACCCCTCCCCTCTCTTCTGTAGGCCTATAAAAGCAAACCCCTAAGTTTGTTTGGGGCCGCGAGTTCTTTAGGATGTGAATCCACTCATGGTAGCCAGCATTAAATTAAAGACTCCTTAATTTGACTTAATTGTGTGGCAAAACGTTTGTTTCCTCGCTGTCCAGATACAACATTTGGGGGCTCGTCCGGGATCGTGTCCTCTGGACACATTGGTTTTGACACACTCCTCGGCCTGACTGCTGGGAACAGAAACCTAGCAGGGGAGGTGCCTGGAGACATTCCAGGGCCCCCTCTAGTCTTTTCTGACTGGCCGACAGTCAGCTATGGACAATCAGCATGCCCATCCACCCATTTGGGGTCATCAGGAAAGTCTCCGGAGCTAAGTAAAGGCAAATCTTTTGCTTTGCTGAATTCTAGCTTTCTGTCTGTTCTGAATTCTATTCTAGCTTTTCTGTTTGTGACTAGTCAGTTTGAAACTACTGTGGTGGAGGATTAAACGCGATCACACTCATACAGTAGGCTCTCCAAGACCCAAATGTTGGTGGAGAGTTTGAGTCCTGCCTCGGGCTTCCAGGGACATTTGTTTGTGCTCTACAAAGACAATTAGTGGGGACTGAGTTAATCAGTCCTGCCTCAGAATTCCAGGGACACCATTGTGATATCTGTCCATGTTGAGATCTCATTCTTTGCTTTTATTGTTTCTGCCTAAAAACCCCTGAGTGATTGGTGTGTAAGTGGAGATCTCTGGTGCCTGAGCCTGAGTTTCTAGTTTGTGGCACCCACGAGGGAAGCAGCCAGGTGAACACCTGAGAGGCTCCTGATGGGGCAACCCCTTCCTTCGTCCATTGAACTGCCTAAAAATCAGTGTAAATGTACATGGTAAATTGTCTGTTCTGAAGTTTCTCTTTGTTCATCAGAGAAATCTCTCATGACATTTTCTGATTCGAGCCACTTTTCTCGGACTTGCTAGATCTCTTTTCTTGAATCCAAGACCTCTAGTTTCAGGGTTCTCTGTCTTTTCCACAGAGGAAATAGCTTTTTCTGCTAGCTTCTATCTCTCCTCTTGTGTGAGGCCCGTAGCCTTAAAGAGGCGATTTCAATTGGAAATTTCTGGCTTAAAACCAGAAGGCAAAAGTGAAGGGAAATTCATAAACAAGCCCACAAATTATAAACTAGCAAAATTCATAGAAATATTATATTGCTTAAAGCTAAAACTAACTAAAGACCTAAGAGAGCACTAAAGGAATTCGGGGCTGCCACCCCTTGCTACAGTCCCCCTACCTCCTCTGCTTTGGCTCCGGGGAATCACCGCCTCATACCTAGAGCCAGACCTGAGGAGAGGAGTTAGGGAATACTGCCCCTTCTAAACCCATTTTGCCCCTGAGAGAAGTCACCTTTCATAGTTTAAATTTCTTTCTCTTCTAGTGACTTGTATAATTAGAAGGCTCAGAATCCCCTTTCTCAGGTTTTGGGGAAACCTCAGGCCCTAACAAGACTGTTAGAATCTGTACTGTATACACATCGCCCCACTTGGGATGATTGTCAACAACTCCTAATCACCTTATTTACTGCTGAGGAGAGAAAAAGGATAACATCAGAGGCAAGAAGAGCTGCTATGTTAGGAATAAATAGGTCTGAGGAGGATAACAAGACCACTCCGAGAAGGTATTTCTGGTTGTCTAGCCTGAATGGGACCCTAACACCACAGCTTGACCGGAAACTCTGAACACTTTTCACCAGTTTATGTTAGCCCGGATCAGGGGAGCTACTAAGAAACCCATGAATTTGTCTAAGGTGTCAGAAGTTATTCGAGATCCTCAGGAGACTCCGTGGCTTTCTTAGAAAGACTGCAGGAAGCCTACAGGGTCTATACACCTCTAGACCCAGAGGCATCAGAAAATGCTAGGGCAGTTAACTTAGCTTTTGTGTCTCAGTCAGTTCCAGATATTAGGAGGAAGCTACAAAAATTAGAAGGCTTCCCAGCGATAGCTGTTAGAGATAGCTCAGAAAGTTTACAATAATAGAGACACCTTAGAGAAGAAACAAACTGAGAAAATGACTAAGGTAATTGTAGCTGTTCTAGAACACCAGAATTAAAAAAAAAAATGTATTTTTTTTTTTTTTTTTTTTTTTTTTTTTTTTACAAAGGCGGAGATAGACAGGGACAGACAGGAACGGAGAGAGATGAGAAGCATCAATCATCAGTTTCTCGCTGCGCGTTGCGACCTCTTAGTTGTTCATTGATTGCTCTCTCACATGTGCCTTGACCGGAGGCCTTCAGCAGACCGAGTAACCCCCTGCTGGAGCCAGCGACCTTGGGTCTAAGCTGGTGAGCTCTTTGCTCAAGCCAGATGAGCCCGCGCCCAAGCTGGCGACCTCGGGGTCTCGAACCTGGGTCCTTCCGCATCCCAGTCCGATGCTCTATCCACTGCGCCACCACCTGGTCAGGCAAAAAAAGGAAGTTAAAAAGGGAATAACTCCCCATAGTAAGAGACTGTTAGAAGCTAGTATTCTTGTTCCTTGCCAATCCCCATGGAATACCCCTTTTCTGCCTGTTCTGAAGCCAGGCACCAGAGACTTTTTTTTTTTTTGTATTTTTGTATTTTTCTGAAGCTGGAAATGGGGAGAGACAGTCAGACAGACTCCTGCATGCGCCCGACCGGGATCCACCCGGCACGCCCACCAGGGGCGAGGCTCTGCCCATCAGGGGGCGATGCTCTGCCCCTCTGGGGCATCGCTCTGCCGCAACGAGAGCCACTCTAGCGCCTGGGGCAGAGGTCAAGGAGCCATCCCCAGCGCCCAGGCCATCTTTGCTCCAATGGAGCCTTGGCTGCGGGAGGGGAAGAGAGAGACAGAGAGGAAGGAAGGGGTGGGGGTGAAGAAGCAAATGGGCGCTCCTCCTATGTGCCCTGGCCGGGAATCGAACCTGGGTCCCCCGCACGCCAGGCCGACGCTCTACCGCTGAGCCAACCGGCCAGGGCACCACAGACTATTAAAGGATGCTTTCTTCAGTATTCCCCTAACCTCTGTAAGTCAGCCCCATCTTTGCCTTAGAGTAGAATGACCCAGAAGCAGGCATCTCGGGACAACTAACCTGAACCAGATTACCGCAGGGTTTCAAGAACTCACCGATCGTTTTTTTTCTTTTTCTTTTCTTCTTCTTCTTCTTTTTTTTTTTTACAGAGACAGAGCGTGAGTCAGAGAGAGGGATAGACAGGGACAGACAGACAGGAACTGAGAGAGATGAGAAGCATCAATCATTAGTTTTTCATTGTGCATTGCAACACTTTAGTTGTTCATTGATTGCTTTCTCATATGTACCTTGACCACAGGTCTTCAGCAGACCGAGTAACCCCTTGCTCGAGCCAGCGACCTTGAGTCCAAGCTGGTGAGCTTTTGCTCAAACCAGATGAGCCTGCGCTCAAGCTGGCGAGCTCGGGGTCTCGAACCTGGGTCCTTCTGCATCCCAGTCCAATGCTTTATCCACTGCACCACTGCCTGGTCAGGCTCCCCTCTCTTCTTTAGGCCTATAAAAGCAAACCCCTAAGTTCGTTTGGAGCCACGAGTTCTTTAGTATGTGAATCAACTCGTGGTTGCCGGTATTAAATTAAAGACTCCTTAGTTTGGCTACTTAATTGTGTGGCAAAATGTTTGTTTTCTCGCTGTCCAGATATAACAAGTGTGAAGCCAACAGAAGTTGGGCCTCTTGTTCAGTGGTGGGATTCAAATAATTTAACAACTGGTTCCTGGCCCTAATAACTGTTTTTTTGTTTTTGTTTTTGTTTTTGTATTTTTCCGAAGCCAGAAACCGGGAGGCAGTTAGACTCCCGCATGCGCCCGACCGGGATCTACCCAGCACGCCCACCAGGGGGTGATGCCTATTGCGACCAGAGCCACTCTAGCGCCTGAGGCAGAGGCCACAGAGCCATCCTCAGCGCCCGGGCCAACTTTGCTCCTGCTCCAATGGAGCCCTGGCTGCGGGAGGGGAAGAGAGAGACAGAGAGGAAGGAGAAGGGGAGGGGTGGAGAAGCAGATGGGTGCTTCTCCTGTGTGCCCTGGCCGGTAATCGAACCCGAACTCCTGCACGCCAGGCCGACACTCTACCACTGAGCCAACCGGCCAGGGTCTAACTGTTTTAAGTATAAAAAAACAATATTTAATACTTAAGTAAGAACAATAAAAGGTATACAAAGCTAGATTGTTATAAGAGTTTTAAAATATTAATAAAAAATATTAAATACCTGACAACAAAACTGTTATTTAAGGTATTTCCATATTGCTTCTTCTTCTTTTTTTTTTTTCAGAGACAGAGAAAGTCAGAGAGAGGGCTAGACAGGGACAGACAGACAGGAATGGAGAGAGATGAGAAGCATCAATCATTAGTTTTTTGTTGCGACACGTTAGTTGTTCATTGAGTGCTTTCTCATATGTGCCTTGACCGTGGGGCTACAGCAGACCAAGTGACCCCTTGCTCGAGCCAGCGACCCTGGGTCCAAGCTGGTGAGCTTTGCTCAAACCAGATGAGCTCGCGCTCAAGCTGGCGACCTCGGGGTCTTGAACCTCGGTCCTCCGCATCCCAGTCCGATGCTCCATCCACTGTGATACCACCTGGTCAGACTCCATATTGCTTCCTTTTTTAAAAAAATTTTTAAAATTAATTTTTTTTAAATGCCTCTTTTAAAAAATTTTTATTTATTTATTTTTTACAGAGATAGAGAGTGAGTCAGAGAGAGGGATAGACAGGGACAGACAGACAGGAATGGAGAGAGATGAGAAGCATCAATCATTAGTTTTTCATTGCGCGTTGCAACACCTTAGTTGTTCATTGATTGCTTTCTCATATGTGCCTTGACCGCGGGCCTTCAGCAGACCAAGTAAGCCCTTGCTAGAGCCAGCGACCTTGGGTTCAAGTTGGTGGGCTTTTTGCTCAAACTAGATGACCCTGTGCTCAAGCTGGCAACCTCAGGGCCTTGAACCTGGGTCCTCTACATCCCAGTCCGACGCTCTATCCACTGCGCCACCAACTGGTCAGGCTAAAATTAATTTTAATGGGGTGACATTGATAAATCAGGGTACATATGTTCAGAAAAAACACCTCTATGTTATTTTGACATTTGATTATGCTGCATTCCCCTCACCCAAAGTCCAGTTGTCTTCCGTCATCTTCTAACTGGTTTTCTTTGTGCCCCTTCCCTCACCCCACCCCCTCCCTCTCCTCCTCCCCACCCCATAACCCCCACACTCTTGTCCATGTCTCTGAGTCTCATTTTTATGTCCCACCTCTGTATAGAATCATACAGTTCTTAGTTTTTTCTGATTTACTTATTTCACTCAGTATAATGTTATCAAGGTCCATCCATGTTGTTGTAAATGATCCAATGTCATCATTCCATAGTATATATGTACCAAAGCTTTTTTTTTTTTTTTTTTTTTTTCATTTTTTTTTTTTTTCTGAAGCTGGAAATGGGGAGAGACAGTCAGACAGACTCCCGCATGCGCCCGACCGGGATCCACCCGGCACGCCCACCAAGGGCTACGCTCTGCCCACCAGGGGGCGATAATCTGCCCATCCTGGGGGTCGCCATGTTGCGACCAGAGCCACTCTAGCGCCTGAGGCAGAGGCCACAGAGCCATCCCCAGCGCCCGGGCCATCTTTGCTCCAATGGAGCCTTGTACCAAAGCTTTTTAATCCACTCGTCCACTGATGGACACTTGGGCTGTTTCTAGATCTTCGCTATTGTGAACAATGCTGCCATAAACATGGGGTGTATTTATTCTTTTCAAACAGTGCTATGGTGTTCTTGGGGTATATTCCTAAAAGTGGTATAGCTGGGTCAAAAGGCAGTTTCATTTTTAATTTTTTGAGGAATTTCCATACTGTTTTCCACAGTGGCTGCATAAGTCTGCATTCCTACCAGCAGTGCAGGAGGGTTCCCTTTTCTCCACATCCTCGCCAGCACTTATTCTGTGTTGTTTTGTTGATGAGCGCCATTCTGACTGGTGTGAGGCGATAATTCATTGTGGTTTTAATTTGCATTTCTCTAATGATTAGTGATGTTGAGCATTTTTTCATATGCCTATTGGCCATCTGTATGTCCTCTCTGGAGAAGTGTCTATTCATTTCTTTCGCCCATTTTTTTTTTTTTTTTTAAAGAGACAGAGAGTGAGTCAGAGAGAGGAATAGACAGGGACAGACAGGAACGGAGAGAGATGAGAAGCATCAATCATTAGTTTTTCATTGCGCGTTGCAACACCTTAGTTGTTCATTGACTGCTTTCTCATACGTGCCTTGACCATGGGCCTTCAGCAGACCGAGTAACCCCTTGCTGGAGCCAGCGACCTTGGGTTCAAGGTGGTGGGCTTTTTTGTGCTCAAACCAGATGAGCCCGTGTTCAAGCTGGCGACCTTGGGGTCTCGAACCTGGGTCCTCTGCATCCCAGTCCGACGCTCTATCCAATGCGCCACCGCCTGGTCAGGCTCGCCCATTTTTTGATTGGATTGTTTATCTTCTTGGTATTGAGTTTTGCAAGTTCTTTATAAATTTTGGTTATTAACCCCTTATCAGACGTATTGTCAAATATGTTCTCCCATTGTGTAGTTTGTCTTTTTATTCTGTTCTTATTGTCTTTAGCTGTGCAGAAACTTTTTAGTTTGATATAGTCCCATTTGTTTATCCTGTCTTTTATTTCACTTGCCCGTGGAGATAAATCGGCAAATATATTGCTGTGAGAGATGTCAGAGAGCTTACTGCCTATGTTTTCTTCTAAGATGCTTATGGTTTCATGGCTTACATTTAAGTCTTTTATCCATTTTGAGTTTATTTTTGTGAGTGGTGTAAGTTGGTGGTCTAGTTTCATTTTTTTTCAGGTAGCTGTCCAATTTTCCCAACACCATTTATTAAAGAGGCTGTCTTTACTCCATTGTATGCTCTTACCTCCTTTGTCAAATATCAGTTGTCCATAGAGCTGTGGGTTTATTTTGGGTTCTCTGTTCTGTTCCATTGATCTATATGCCTGTTCTTATGCCAGTACCAGGCTGTTTTGAGTACAGTGGCCTTGTAGTATAACTTGATATCCGGAAGTGTGACACCTCCCACTTTATTCTTCCTTTTCAAGATTGCTGAGGCTATTCCTGTTCTCTTTTGGTTCCATATAAAGTTTTGGAATATGTGTTCTATATCTTTGAAGTAAGTCATTGGTATTTTAATTGGTATTGCATTGAATTTATAAATTGCTTTGGGTAATATAGACATTTTAATGATGTTTATTCTTTCTAACCATGAGCATGGTATATGCTTCCACTTGTTTGTGTCTTCCTGATTTCTTTTATTAATGTTTTATAATTTTCCAAGTACAAGTCTTTAATCTCCCTGGTTAAATTTATTCCTAGGTACTTTATTTTTTTGGTTGCAATGGTAAAGGGGATTTCTTCCTTAATTTCTCTTTCTGACAGTTCATTGTTAGTATATAAAAATGCCTCTGATTTCTGAGTATTAATTTTATATCCTGCCACCTTGCTGAATTCACTTATCAGGTCTAGTAGTTTTTTGACTGAGACTTTAGGGTTTTCTATATACAATATCATATCATCTGCAAATAATGATAGTTTTACTTCTTCTTTTCCAATTTGGATGCGTTTTATTTCTTTTTCTTGTCTGACTGCTGTGGCTAGGACTTCCAGAACTATGTTGAATAAGAATGGTGAAAGGGGGCACCCCTGCCTTGTTCCTGATCTTAAGGGGATTGCTTTTAATTTTAGCCCATTGAGTATGATGTTAGCTGTGGGTTCGTCATAGATGGCCTTTATCATGTTGAGGTATGTTCCCTGTATTTCTACTTTGCTGAGAGTTTTGATCATGAATGGGTGCTGGATTTTATCAAATGCTTTTTATGCATCTATTGAAATTATCATGTGGTTTTTCTCCTTCCTTTTGTTTATGTGATGAATCACATTGATTGATTTGCGAATATTATACCAGCCTTGCCTCCCAAGAATAAATCCCACTTGATCATGGTGTATGATTTTTTTCATATATTGCCGGATCCAGTTTGCTAATATTTTGTTGAGGATTTTAGCATCTAAATTCATCAGGGATATTGGCCTATAATTTTCTTTCTTTGTGTTGTCTTTTCCTGGTTTTGGAATCAGAATTATACTCGCCTCATAAAAGGAGCTTGGAAATCTTCGTTCCTCTTGAATTTTTTGAAATAGCTTCAGAAGGATAGGAGTTACTTCTTCTTTGAATATTTGGTAGAATTCACTTGTGAAGCCATCAGGCCCAGGACTTTTCTTTTTGGGGAGTTTTTTGATAACTGTTTCAATCTCATTTGTTGTAATCGGCCTGTTTAGGTTTTCTGATTCTTCCAGATTAATTTTTGGAAGATGATATGTTTCAAGGAATTTGTCCATTTCATCTAGGTTGTCTAGTTTTTTGGCATACAGTTCTTCATAGTATTTTCTTACAATATTTTGTATTTCTGTTGTGTCAGTTGTTATTTTTCCACTCTCATTTTTAAATTAATTTATTTGAGTCCTCTCTCTTTTTTCTTGGTGAGTCTGGTTAAAGGTTCATCGATCTTGTTTACCTTTTCAAAGAACCAGCTCCTGGTTTCATTGATCCTCTGTATTGTTTCTTTAGCCTCTATGTCATTTATTTCTGCTCTGATCTTTATTATTTCCTTCCTTCTACTACCTCTGGGCTCTACTTGCTGTTCTTTTTCTAGTTCCTTTAGGTGCAGGGTCAAGTTGTTTATTTGAGCTTTTTCTAGCTTCTTGAAGTATGCCTGTAATGCTATGAACTTCCCTCTCAGGACTGCTTTTGCTGTGTCCCATAAATTTTGAGTTGATGTATACTCGTTATCATTTGTTTCTAGGAATTTTTAAATTTCTTCTTTGATCTCATTGTTAACCCATTTGTTATTTAATAACATGCTATTTAGTTTCCAAGTGTTTGAATATTTTTCAGTTTTTCTCTTGTGGTTGATTTCTAGTTTCATGCCATTGTGATCAGAAAAAGTGCTCGATATGATTTCAATCTTCTTAAATTTGTTGAGGCTGCTTTTGTGCCCTAACATACGGTCTATCCTAGAGAATGTACCATGAGCACTTGAAAAGAATGTATATTCTGCTACTTTAGGGTGAAAAGTTCTGAAGATATCTATTAAATTGAGTTGATCTAGTATGTCCTTTAAGTCTGCTGTTTCTTTGTTAATTTTCTTTCTTGAGGATCTATCTAGTGATGTTAGTGGGGTATTGAAATCCTCTACTATTATAGTATTGCTGTTGATCTCACTCTTTAAATCCATCAAAGTCTGCTTTATATATTTTGGTGCTCCTATATTAGGTGCATAGATATTTATAACAGTTATATCTTCCTGTTGGGTTGCTCCCTTTATCATTATGTAGTGACCTTCTTTATCTCTTACTATAGTCTTTCTTTTAAAGTCCATTTTGTCTGATATAAGTATTGGTACCCCAGCTTTTTTTTCATTTCTATTTGCGTGAAATATTTTTTTCCATCCTTTTATCTTCAGTCTATGTGCATCTTTTTATTTTATTTTATTTTATTTTATTCATTTTAGAGAGGAGAGGGAGAGACAGAGGAGAGACAGAAGGGGGAGAAGGAGCTGGAAGCATCAACTCCCATATGTGCCTTGACCAGGCAAGCCCAGGGTTTCGAACCGGTGACCTCAGCGTTTCCAGGTCAACGATTTATCCACTGCGCCACCACAGGACAGGCGCATCTTTTATTTTAAGATGTCTCTTGTAGACAGCATATGTATGGGTCCTGTTTTCTTATCCAGGCAGCTACCCTATGTCTTTTGATTGGATCGTTTAATCCATTTACATTTAAGGTTTTATTGATATGTAATTGTTTATTGCCATTTTATTCTTTAAAATTGTATTCCTCTTTTGCTATATTCTTTTTCTCCTTTGATCTGTTTATAACAGGCCCTTTAGTATTTCTTGCAGCCTTGGTTTGGTTGTAGTGAATTCCTTGAGATTTTTTTTGTCTGGAAAGCTTTTTATTTCTCCTCCAATTTTAAACGATAGCCTTGCTGGATAAAGTATTCTTGGTTGTAGGCTCTTGTTTTGCATTACTTTGACTATTTCTTGCCATTGCCTTCTGGCCTCAAGTGTTTCTGTTGAGAAGTCAGAAGTCATCCTTATGGGGGCTCCTTTGTAGGTGATAGTCTTTCTTTCTCTAGCAGCTTTTAATATTTTCTCTTTATCACTTAGCATTGGTATTTTAATTATTATGTGTCTTGGTGTAGATTTCTTTGTGTTTCTCTTTAATGGAGTTCTCTGTGCTTCTTGAACTTGTGAGACATTTTCCTGCCTTAATTGAGGGAAGTTTTCAGCTATGATATGTTTGAACAAAGTCTCTATCCCTTGTTCTTTCTCATCTTCTTCAGGAACCCCTATGATGTGGATGTTATTTCTCTTCATGTTGTCACAGAGCTCTCTTAGAGTTTCCTCAGACTTTTTGAGTCTCTTTTCTTTTTTCTGCTCTGCTTCTGTGCCTTTATTTATCTTGTCCTCTAACTTGCTGATTCAATTCTCAGCTTCATCCAACCTGCTTTTAATTCCTTCGTGTTCTTCATTTCTGATATTGTATTCGTCATTTCTGACTGATTCTTTTTTATTATTTCAATGTCCTTTTTTATATTTGCTATCTCTTTATTTAGGTTTTCATAATGACTATCTATTATTGTTCTAATATCTTTGAGCATCCTAACAATTGTTATTTTAAACTCTGCATCTGGTAATTTGGTTATATCTGACTCATTCAGGTCCTTTTCTGTGGATTTCTCTTGATTCATTTGTGTTGCATTTCTCTGCTTTCTCATTTTGTCTGTGTAAAGGAAAGTTTTGGCCACTGGAGTCCACTGGGTGTGTCCTCAGTGTTCCCTAGGTGTGGTCTGTCTGCAGGCCCACCACCCCCTCTGCTGTTGCTGCCTAGGGAGTTCAGGTATGGGCTTTGCTGGTGCTTGCCCACTGGGGCTGTTGCTGTGGTTTCTGCCTCTCCTTCACGGAAGTGGCTGTGATCACATGCTAGGGTATACAAGCCTCGGTGGACTTGGCCTTCGCCCCACCCCCACGGGTGGCGTTATGCTCGGCCATGAGGGCAGGGGTGAGCACCTTTGCTCAGCTGCGGGTCTCTGCCTGATGCCAGGCTTTCGCCCTCCCCTTGCAGGAGGAGCCCGCTTGTGGGTCGGCTGCAAGCCTTGGCTCCAGAGGCTGGGTGGTACTCCACCTGTTCTGAGATTTTGGCTCCACCTCCACGGTAGGAGCCGGCTCCCAAGTCAGGCCACAAGCCTCGGTTCCGCAGGCCGGGCAAGGCTGTGCTCCTGCGCCCTTGCTCAAGGGTGGGTCTCCGCCCCTTCCAGGGTTCCTGCCCTTCCTCTGCAGGCTGGATTGCAGGTGGCACGCAGCTGGGCTTGACCACTTTTGCATGTCCCCTCCTCCCAAGCCGGGCAAGACTGAGCTCACCCCTGGGCCTCAGTGGTGCCCAGACAGCTTCCGCCCTTGCAGACAGAACCGCGCTTCCGCATCCCACCACTGCCCGCCCTCCTGGGAGCCCTCAACCGTGTGAGTGGGGGTGCTTGCGCTCAGACCCAAAGATTCACTACTGTAGTCCTGAAAGCTCCCTCCTTCTAAGCGACTCTGCTCTGAGTGCTGCGGGAAAGCTTGTTTGGCTGTTGTCCTGCTTCCCTTTGCTGGTATTGCTGTTTCCAGGGGAAATATTCACTTCAGATTTGGGGAGTGACTCGTCCCAGGGGTTAGGGTGGTTGTCTCCCAAAATGTTTCTCCCTGTGCCTCCTAGATTACACTCTCTTCCTGCTACTCCGGTCCTCTCCTCTCTCCCCATTCCCCGGAGCCCTGGGTGAGTGGTTGTGAGAGAGGTTTTCTGCTCAGTCCATTTAAGAAGAATCCTGGAGCTCTTCTCCCCCAGGAGAAGTGCCCGGCAGGGTTCCTTTCTTCCTTTCAATAAAGCCTGTTACTCTGGTAAAAAAAAAAAAAAAAAAAAAAAAAAGAAGAAGAAGAATCCTGGGTCTGAGAAATCAGCCTCTTTCTCACAAACAGTATCCTGACTTGTTTCCAGCTAAATACCGTCCATACTCCTCTTCTAGGCTCTGGGGCTGCAGGCTGGGGCTTTGTTCCTGGGACTCAGGACCCTCCCCTCTCTGCTAAACTCACTTCCCACCACACGAGTCTCTCCCGGCTGCCGTTCGCTCTGGGGAGCTGGGCAGCCCTCTCTACGTTTCCGCTTTTCCAACCAGTCTCAGTGTGCCTTCTTCAGTGTTCTTTGGTTGAAGAGTCCTCTTAGTTTAGTCCAAAGTTTGTATTTCCAGATGATGTTTCTTAAAATTAGTTTGTAATCCACTTTGGTTCTGGGAGGTGTAAGTTGGTATGTCCACCTACTCCATCACCATCTTGTCTTTCTCCATATTGCTTCTTCTTTCTTTCTTTTTTTTTTTTTTTTCTTTTTCCGAAGCTGAAAACGGGGAGAGACAGTCAGCCTCCCGCATGCGCCCGACCGGGATCCACCCGGCATGCCCACCAGGGGTGATGCTCTGCCCACCAGGGGGCGATGCTCTGCCCCTCCGGAGGGTCGCTTTGCCGCGACCAGAGCCACTCTAGCGCCTGGGGCAGAGGCCAAGGAGCCATCCCCAGCGCCCGGGCCATCTCTGCTCCAGTGGAGCCTTGGCTGCGGGAGGGGAAGAGAGAGACAGAGAGGAAGGAAGGGGTGGGGGTGGAGAAGCAAATGGACGCTTCTCCTATGTGCCCTGGCCGGGAATCAAACCCAGGTCCCCCGCACGCCAGGCCGACGCTCTACCGCTGAGCCAACCGGCCAGGGCCCACATTGCTTCTTGATTGGCACCCTCACTTCCTACTGAAGTAACAAATACGAGGGAATTAAAATGTAGTACTTCATTAAAGGTATAATGAATTTTATGAAATGAATAAATAAATATTACAAGCATAGTTCAGTCAAATTTTTTTCACCTATGGATGGAATGAACATTACTGGGGGCGCTTAGGATACACTGTTGTGCAGATGAACGTTATAAATAAGGAATGTAAATTTGTGATTTCCACATTGGGTGTCTGCCCAGGCTCCTACCTTAGAGAGAACCCTGATTACAAGTGCCATTTTAATAACCAGTTCGCCAAACTCAACAAAAAATTAGGTATCAGTTCTGCCAAACTGGTGCAAACCGGCTGAATCCCACTGCTGCTCTTGTTCTGAGATTGGTTTTCATGCTGTCCCCGTACCTGAGGTAGTGCTGTCAACTGGGGAGAGATTAGAGGAGCTTGAGGTACAGGAGCTTGACCAAGGAAGGCCCTCTGGGGAGTCCCTGGGACTCAGAAGGCAACTTCTGAACTGTGACATTCAGTTGCCTGGAGAGGAGGGCATATCATGGAGAACCTCCAAAATCAAAACTGTCTTCAGTGATCCACCCTCTCTAATAACAGGGACGTGGGTGAGCCCTCTGGCTTGCTCAGGTTCAGCTTTTGCTGAGACCTCTCCTTCCTCCTCCTCTTTTTCCTCTCCCTGAAAGCAGTCTGTGTAGTGGTTGCCCCGGCTGAAGTTGGCAAGCTTTCCCCGGCGTGTAGCACCACCCGGCACCCAGAGGGCTCTCAGCCAATAGCTGTTGAAGATAGAGTGAAGTTGGAGCTCAGAAGGCTGTCTTCCTTTCTGTCACAGCACAAAGGCACGTGACAACAGTGAGGACACATCAGAGCAGACAATGTTCCTGCGTGCTTGGAGCTGTGTTCCAGGCTTAATGTGCTTTTCTTACAATAGCCCACCAGGTAGGGTTATGACCAGCCTCCTATTCTAGGAGAGAAAATTGAGGCTCAGCTAGATGTACTTAACTTTCTCAACCAAGAGCTGGCAGATGGAGCTGGAATTTGAAACCAACATTCCTTTATCCCCTATTCTCTTCTCCCTCTGTGACCACTTTGGTACAAAGCAGTTGCTCAAGCTGCTGGACGTCCTTTCTTAACATTTGAAATTTTCTGTCTGGAGACCTCCCTGAATCCAAATCTGGAATGCTGGGTGGGGAAATTCCTAAATTTGGGGGCACCTAGTGGGGACAATAGGACTGAGAGTTTGTGGAGGAAGAATGTTCTTAGACTTCTGTTGTCCTCTGTAGGTGCTTCAGGCTCTGAGGGGACAGAGCTTTGGAGAATGACTGTCAGCCACTAGGTAAGATTTGCTTCTGCACATGCCTTCTCATTCCTGTCACCACTGCCAAGTTCGCCAGGGTTGGCCTGGATTGGCCCTGTCTTCAGTGAGGGTTCATGGGATATAGGAAACCATCTGGGTAAGCCAGCAGTGGTAGAGAGACTAGTCTATTGGCCCTGGGAGAGAACCTTCCCTGAATCTGGCTGAGTGGGGGGACAGGTGTGGGAAGGCAAGGATGCCCTCCTGACCAACTTAGACAGGGATTCCTTGGACTTCTTGACTTCCAGCCTCTGCTTCTCTCACCAGGAGAGGTCTTGAATCCCTTACATCCATCCATTTTTCAAAATATACTTTATTGATCACCCACGGGTGCTGGCCCTTTGCTAGGATGTGCAGTAAAGAGGCTGGACAAGTCTTTAGTTATCTATCACATGTGCCAGCATAAGAACACAGAAGGGTGGGCAGTGAGGGCACAAGGTGCCGGTAGCCGGCCCTGACCAAACAAACATGGCAGGGCAGGTGTGGTTTCTCATTTAGCCTCAAGTTCAAACTTGCTATCTCTTTGCTCATCCTAGCCTGCTCCTCTCTGAGGCCTGTCACACCTGTTTTCTGTAACAACATGATGCGCACAGTACAACCTGCTCCAGCACCCTCTGTACTCCCCATTTCTATGTGGGAAGCCAGCCTTCCTGCCTGGCTTCCATGCTGCCCATAAGCTGCTTTATCCTGTGAAGCTGACCACCTGAACCCTCATGAATCAAAATCTGGCTGAACATCAGGTGTGCACTTGAGGGACTTTTGTTTTTGTTTCTTTAAACCATTAGGTTTGTTTTCAAACATATAAAAAGAGTAGAGAGAAGAGTATATTGAACCCTTATGTACGTATTGTCCAGCTTCAACGATTAGCAACTGATCGGCCAATCTTGTTTCATTTACACCGTATACATACCTTTCCACAGAACATTTTAAAAGAAACCAGACATGTATTTTATCCATATTTAATTTTGTACATCTAGGCCCTGGCCAGTTGGCTCAGTGGTAGAGCGTCGGCCTGGCGTGCGAGGGGTCCCAGGTTCGATTCCCGGCCAGGGCACACAGGAGAAGTGCCCATCTGCTTCTCCACCCCTCCCCCTCTCATTCCTCTCTGTCTCTCTCTTCCCCTCCTGCAGCGAGGCTCCATTGGAGCAAAGATGGCCCCGGGCGCTGGGGATGGCTCCTTGGCCTCTACCCCAGGCGCTAGAGTGGCTCTGGTCTTGGCAGAGCTACGCACCGGAGGGGCAGAGCATCGCCTCCTGGTGGGTAGAGCGTCGCCCCCTGGTGGGCGTGCCTGGTGGATCCCGGTCAGGCGCATGCGGGAGTCTGTCTGACTGTCTCTCCCCGTTTCCAGCTTCAGAAAAATACAAAAAAAAAAAAAATAATAATAATAAAATAATTTTGTACATCTAAAAGATACAAGCTCTTTTTAAAAGTTTGATCATGGCAGAGGATCTGAATAGACATTTTCCCAAAAAAGACATACAGATGGTCAACACATAAATGAAATGGTGCTCAATATCACTATCATCATGAAATGCAAATCAAAACCACAGTGAGGTATCACGACACACCTGTTAGGATGTTAGATATCACCTCATACCTATTATATATATATAAATCCTCAGAAGAAATAACAAGTGTTGGCAAGGATGGAAGAAAAGGGAATCCTTGTATACTGTTATTGGAAAAGTAAATTGGTACAGACACTGTAAAAACAGTATGGAAGTTCCTCAAAAAATTAAAAAGGGAACTACTGTATGATCCGGCATTTTCAGTTCTGGGTACATATTTGCAGAAAACAAACCAGTAACTGGAAAACATATATCCACCCCCTTGTTTACTGCAGCATTATATACAATAGCCAAGATATGGAAACAACCTGTCTGCCCATCGATGGGTGAATGGATAAAGAAAATGTGGTATATATACACACAATGAAATATTATTCAGCCATAAAAAGAAGGAAACATTGCCATTTGTGACAACATGGATAAATCTTGAGGGCATTATTCTAAGTGATATCAGTCAGAAAATACAAATGCCACATGATATTTATATATGAACTAAAAATTAAAAACCAAAAATGAGCTCAAATATAGATACAGAGAAATGATTGGTGGTTGCCAGAGCGGTGGAGGTGGGTGAAATGGGTGAGGGGGTTAAAAGGCACCAACTTCCAGTTATAATATAAATGTCATGAGGTTGCAATGACAGCATGGTGACTATTGTTAATAATATGTATTGTATAGTTAAAAGGTGCTAAGAGTAAATCTTAAAAGTTCCCATCACAAGAAAAATAATGTGGTAACTATGTATGGTGACAGAAGTTAACCAGACTTTTTTTTTTTTTTTTAGATTTTATTTATTTATTTTAGAAAACGGAGAGAGAGAGAGAGAGAAAGAGAGAAGGGGGAGAGGAGCAGGAAGCATCAACTCCCATATGTGCCTTGACCAGGCAAACCCGGGGTTTTGAACTGGTGACCTCAGCATTCTAGGTAGCTTTATCCACTGCACCACCATAGGTCAGGCAGATGTTAACTAGACTTATTGTGGTGATCATTATGCAATATATATGAATATAAAATCATTATGTTGTACACCTGAAACTATATGTCCATTATATCCAAATAAACTAAAAATAAAATCACCTCACTACCATACTACTATTAAGGCACTGAAAAAGTCAACAATACTTCCTTAATGTCATGAATTACCTATCATGTTCAAATTTTCCTTATTGCCTGATATTTATTTATTATTTAAAAAAAGATTTTATTGGCCCTGGCCACTTGGCTCACTGGTAGAGCGTCGGCCTGGCGTGCAGGAGTCCCAGGTTCAATTCCCGGCCAGGGCACACAGGAGAAGCACCCCTCTGCTTCTTCACCCCTCCCCCTCTCCTTCCTCTCTGTCTCTCTCTTCCCCTCCCGCAGCCAAGGCTCCATTGGAGCAAAGTTGGTCTGGGCGCTGAGGATAGCTCCATGGCCTCTGCCTCAGGTGCTAGAATGGCCCTGGTTGCAACAGAGCAATGCCCCAGATGGGCAGAGCATCGCCCCCTGGTGGGCGTGCCGGGTGGATCCCAGTCGGGCGCATGCGGGAGTCTGTCTGCCTCCCCATTTCCAACTTCAGAAAAATACAAAAAAAAAAAAGATTTTATCGATTTTAGAGAGAGGGGAGAGAGAGAGAGAGAGAGAGAGAGAGAAAGGGAGAGAAAGATGGGGGGTGCGGGATGGAGCAAGAAGCATCAACTCATAGTTGCTTTTCATATGTGCCTTGACCAGGAAAGCCCATGGCTTCAAACCGGTGATCTCAGCATTCTAGGTTGATGCCTTATCCAGTGTGTCACCACAGGTCAGGCTGACTGCCTAATAATATTTTATTGATTTGAATTCTAATGTAGATAACCCCCACCCCTGCACATTGCATTTGATTGTGATATCTCTTAATCTGTGGGTTGTTTGTCCTTTCTTCTCCCTTGCAATTCTTTAAAATAATTTTAAATTATTTATTTATTTTAGCAAGAGAGAAAGGGGAAGAGAGACAAGAACATCAGTCTGTCCCTGTATGTGCCTTGACTGGGGCTCGAACTGGCAACCTCTGCACTTGGGGACAATGCTCTAACCAACTGAGCTATCTGGCCAGGGTATAAAATAATTTTTTATTTTTCAATTACAGTTGACATACCATATTATATTAGTTTCAGGTGCACAACATAGTGATTAAACATTTCTAAATCTTCCACATAAGTCTAGTATCCATCTGATGCCATACATAGTTATTACAATATTTCAATTATATTCCATATAATGCACTTGATATCTCCTTGACTTTTTTTTTTTTTGTATTTTTCTGAAGTTGGAAATGGGGAGGCAGTCAGACAGACTCCCGCATGCACCCGACTGGGATCCACCCGGCGCGCCCACCAGGGGGCGATGATCTGCCCATCTGGGACGTTGCTCTGTTGCAACCAGAGCCATTTTAGTGCCTGAGGCAGAGGCCACAGAGCCATCCTCAGCGCCCGGGCCAACTTTGCTCCAATGGAGCCTTGGCTGCGGGAGGGGAAGAGAGAGACAGATTTTGAAGGAGAGGGGGAGGGGTGGAGAAGCAGATGGGCACTTCTCCTGTGTGCCCTGGCTGGGAATCGAACCTGGGACTCCTGCACGCCAGGCTGACGCTCTACCACTGAGTCAACCGGCCAGGGGATTTCATTCTTTTTTATGGCTGAGTAATAGTCCATTATAGACATGTACCACTTTATCCATTCGTGTATCGATGGAAATAAGTCTTTTGATTGGAGCATTTAAGGCATTTACATTTAAAGAAATTATTAATACATATATAATGTGGGTGAGGGGAGGGTGAATGAAAAAACAATGGCTCTGGGCCTGACCTGTGATGGCGCAGTGGATAAAGCGTCAACCTGGAAATGCTGAGGTTGCCGGTTCGAAACCCTGGGCTTGCCTGGTCAAGGCACATATGGGAGTTGATGCTTCCAGCTCCTCCCTCCTTCTCTCTCTCTGTTTCTCTCTCTCCCTCTCTCTCTCTCCTCTCTAAAAATGAATAAATAAAATTAAAAAAAAATCAAGGTTAAAAAAAAAAAAGAAAAGAAAAATAATGGCTCTGTCCACACTTTTGTCTGGGAGAAAGCTGCTGCTGCAGCCCTTGCTCTGAAGCAGACAATGCAATTCCCCCTTCTATGTCCCTGGTGCTTTTCAAGCTCCTGCCTCAGTGCTGGAGTTCAGAGCAGGTGAATTTGTCAGTGAGTAAATCCGTGCACCAGCCCCTTAAGGGGAACCTGGGTCTCCAGTAAGCAGCCCTTTCACTCAGCCACAATCCCTGTAGGTTTTCACAGCCAGAAGTTATGGGGATTTCTCCTCCTGGCACTGGGACCCTGGGCTGAAGAGCGCTGAGTGGCGCTGAGACCCCTTGCTCCTGGAGAGGGGAACTCTGTGTTTGGATATCCCCTCTCCCCCATTTCTTTTTTTAAATTTTCTTTTTTACAGAGACAGAGAGAGGGACAGATAGGACAAACAGAAAGGAAGGGAGATGAGAAGCATCAATTCTTCATTGTGGCACCTTAGTTGTTCATCAGTTGCTTTCTCCTATGTACCTTGACCAGGGGGCTCCAGCAGAGCCAGTGACCCCTTGCTTGAGCCAGCGACATTGGGCTTCAGGCCAGTGACCTTGGGGTCATGTCTATGATGCCATGCTCAAGCTGGCAATCCTTAGCTCAAGCTGGCAACCTTGGGGTTTTTATTTATTTATTTAGTATTTTTTGAAGTTAGAAGTGGGGAGGCAGTAAGACAGACTCCCGCATGCACCCAACCGGGATCCACCCAGCCTTCCCACCAGGGGACGATGCTCTACCCATCTGGGGTGTTGCTCCGCTGCAATGGGAGCCATTCTGGCGCCGAGGTGGAGGCTATGGAGCCATCCTCAGCACCCGGGCCAACTTTGCTCCAATGGAGCCCTGGCTCCAGGAGAGGAAGAAAGAGATGGAGAGGAAGGAGAGGGGGAAGGGTGGAGAAATTGATGGGCGCTTCTCCTAAGTGCCCTGACCAGGAATCGAACCCAGACTTCTACACATCAGGCCGACGCTCTACCGCTGAGCCAATAGACCAGGGTTTTACTTTTATTTCATTAACTAATTTATTTAACCCCTGCGGTTTTGAACCTGGTTCCTCCACGTGCCAGTCCAATGCTCTATCCACTGCCTGGTCAGGCTCCCCCATTTCTTAACACCGTGAGTGTGGGGCCTGGCCCTCCCACATCTCCAACCCTCCTAGCAGTATTGATGTAGCTTCTTCTGAATATCCTTAATTATACAGGACTCTGTTCAGTCTTCAGGCTGCTCTCAAGACGGTTGTTCTGTAGTTTAGTTGTAATTTTGATGTACTATTGGGGGGGAAGTGAACATGGTGTTTACCTACTCTGGCATTTTGACAAAAAAGTTCCTCTTTGTAATTTGTGAAAAAAAGTTACATCCTTTGTCCTTTGGTTCTGTTTTGAATTTGCTGACTGCATCCCATAGTCTCATTTCACATGTTCCTCTGTCCCTTGTATTTCCTATAAACTGGTAGCCATAGGAAGCTTTTAAAAGTCCACATGTCCAGACACTGCCTGAAATATATATTCTGTGGGACTGGTATGGGTGCTGGGAATCTCTAATTTTCCTAAGATCCCCATAGGTGAGTGTGAGTCTGCTTGTTGCATATTTGGGAACTGGCAATGCATCTGACTCTGCCAGTAGCCACAAGTCAGCCTCGGTCGCAGCAAGTATCAGAGACAGCCACTAACATGATCATTGCCAGTGCTGGCAGTGGGGGTGGTCACTGCAGGAAGAGGCATTAGCTGTCTTTTGTGGGCGCACTGAGACTCACAGGGGAGTGTTCTGGAGCCCCAGTCCTCTTCCCTCTAACCAAGGTTAGGGAAACTAGTTACACGATCAGGACCTTCCTGGCCTTGAGGGTATGTGTCGGGGGAGAGGCAACAACAGTCTGGCTGCTGTGGCCCCTGTGGACAGTGTGCTGT
This sequence comes from Saccopteryx leptura, assembly GCF_036850995.1. NCBI lineage: Eukaryota > Metazoa > Chordata > Mammalia > Chiroptera > Emballonuridae > Saccopteryx > Saccopteryx leptura. The sequence continues at coordinate 18,411,805 of NC_089511.1, forward strand.
CCACAGGGTGGGTGATTTCACCCCGGCCTGAGGGGCACAACAAGCTGCTGACAGTGCCCCCTTCTGCTCTGGGCTGCTGAACAGTGGGCCTGGGACACAGAACCAAAGCCTGTGTTCTTTCTTGTCTGATGATATTCCTCCTCTCCTACTTCCCAGGACCACTTTCCCCTTAGCTGCTGGGACACTCCACTGGTGACAGCCAGCACCTCACTGTCATGGCACACAGCACTCAGAGCGACCTTTCTCTCATCTTCATCAGATCACTACCCTGTCCTAAGCCCACCCCTGACTCCCATCACAATGAAGAAAAGACCCACACTCCTCACCATGGCTGACAAGGCCCACCAGAGCCTGGCCCAGACTCACTTCTCCCATCACATCTTCATCCTTTTCTCTGTCCTCCCTGACGCTGTCCTTTCTGCTGGTTCTAGGACAGGCCAGCCTCATTCCTACCACAGGGCCTTTGCATTTGCCATGTTGTCCTCCAGGAATGCTTGTCCTCCAGTTCCTCACATGACCCATCACTTACCTCTCCACTGAAAACTCACCTCCAAGGAGCCCTCCCTGACCACCTGTGTAACCCAGCACCCCCTCATCACTTTCTTCTCTTATCCTATTTTACTTTTCTTTAGAGCAATTCTCATTATTTGAAATTACATTGTTGATTTATCTCTTCCTTTCATTTATGGATGCTCTGAGGGGAGGGGCTTCAGTCATCTCCGTCACCAAAACATCCCAAGCAAATATTTGAAAAAATTGATAGAGGGAGGGGTGGATTTGGAGACGGAAACAGCATTTTCTCAGTCCCACCTCCACACACACACACACGCCCCACAGGGAAGTACTCACTGATGTTCCCCCAATTTGCACTGATGTTGTTGCAGGAGCTACACAGAAGCTGCACCCAAGGGTCCTTTTAGGAGGCAGAAGGTCTTACAGGACCAGGTACCCCACATGGGAATGTACTTCAAGGGAGCAGGGAGGTTTGGGGCCTCACCTTGGACGACTGGATTTCCAGTCAAACACTGGCTTTTACAGAAAATGATTGATCAGTAAGGAACCCCACTGAGGATGGACAGGCTGGGAATAAGAAGGCAGGTGAGCCCTGTGGGAAGGAGGCTGCTGCTCCACTCTCTCCAGGGAGCAGGAGTCCCTGTCTCCTTATTCTGCTCCCGAGACCCAGACTGAAGGCTCCCCGGGGGGGCCGCAGACGGCTTCTTTCAGTCCCAAGAAGCCTCTTAGTCTGTTGGTGGCCACTGGCATGACCCAGGCAGAAGCCCATCTGGAGACCGGGTGGGTCCCTGCTATGGCCACTCTGTATCCTCTTTGCTCCTGGATCCTTCTTGGGTCACAGAATGCAAACTTTTCTTTCTTCTGCCCAAGAAGGCACTCTGCAGAGGATTGAGCAGAGGACCATCAGGTTTCCTGCCAGGCCACCTGCAGCCCTAAGATGTTCAGAGCAGCCTTTCATATAAAACCTGTTTCTGAGGCTCCTTGCCAATGGCTGTTTAGTATGGAAGGAGGGTCCTGGCTGATGGAGACTCAGACAGAATGGCTCAGGTTGAGCCCTGGCCAGTTGGCTCAGTGGTAGAGCGTCGGCCCAGTGTGTGGATGTCTCAGGTTCGATTCCTGGTCAGGGCACACAGGAGAAGTGCCCATCTGCTTCTCCACCCCTTCCCCTCTCACTTCTCTCTCTCTCTCTTCTCCTTCTCTCCTGTAGACATGGCTTGACTGGAGTGAGTTGGCCCCAGGCACTGAGGATGGCTCCATGGCTTCCACCTCAGGCACTAAAAAATAATGGCTCCAGACGCAATGGAGCAAGAACCCCAGATGGGCAGAGCATTGCCCTCTAGAAGGCTTCTCGGGTGGATCCCCGTCAGGGCGTATGCGGGAGTCTGTCTGTCTCCCCTCCTCTCACTAAATTAAAAAAAATAAAAAGAATGGCTCTGGTTGTAATCACCACTGGTGGGCAGTGGGGTTCACTGAAGGAAGAGGCATTAGCTGTTTTAGGCTGTTAGATGTTATCCTCTCTGCAGAGTGCCTCAGCCAGCAAGCTACTGTGGGGTCAAACTCTTACCCCCATGCTCCAGTGAGGTCACATAGGGAATCTTGAGGCTCTAGTTTGGTGGAAAGCAGGCTGGAGGCAGTGAGGCACCCTGCCTGTGCCCTCTTACCTGGCCCTCCCCATCCATGCCCTAGTCAAGTAGCCACTCCCTGTGGAGCATACCTGTGGATTGGCACAGCCCTGGGGACCACAGGAAGGCAAAGAAACTCCATTCCGGATAAGCATGAGAAGCAAGATTAACAAGATTAACCTAAGACAGCTAGGTTTATGGCACTGACTCTAAGTCTCCAACAGCTGGAGAGGTGAAGAGATGGTTTGGTGCTACTCAGAGGAGAAAATAGACAACTCTGCCCTTAGCATGATGAGAGCAAGAAAGATCTGGAGCACCCTTTGATACAGTGTGGCCAAGAGCTTCCTAGCAATGATAACCTGCCCTAGGACGGGGTTCCCTGTTGCTGACCTTAAAGAAGCAAAGACGGGACATTTGTTTGCTGGGGCTGTCACAGAGGGAATGTGGCCAAGCCACTATTTTTAAAACTGGACAACCCTTGTTGAGAACCATAGCACCTCTCTCACTTCCAAGTAGCTTGAATTAGCATGGTGCATGTTAGGAAAGGTAAAGTCAGGCCTAATTAGAAATGACTACCTTTGGGAGTGGCAGGAAATAAAATGTGAAGGGCTTTGTAAGTTTGTCCTGGCAGGTGGTTAGTGTGAGACCACTCAGACTCTCCAAGGTTCCAGACAGATTACTTGTCTGTGAGCATTCCTCTGATCTGGTGGGGGTATCAGTATCATCTCAGGAATTGGCTGGGCCTCTGGGGAAGGCAGAATAGCCTAGGCAAATGATTCATCAACTTGAGACTCACCTAGGAATTCCACTAAACAGTTAAAAATACCTGTGAGTGAATTCTTGAGCCAACTCTCCGAAAGCAAACAGATCTGGAGTGGGGCTCAGGCATCTGCACTTTTAACAAGCTTCCTGGGCAGTTCTGACACATGGTCCACAGATAGTGACCAAGTTATTGTCTAAACTGGGTGGTTCTTGAGAGTCAAAGTGGGCAATACTAAAAACTACATCAGGCATAGTTATGAACAAGAACTATTCAAGGAAAACAGGGATAGTTATTCTCTGCATGAATCACCTCTGACAAAAGCTAGCATGGTGAAGAACACAACCCTGGGTACAGACAGATCAGATTTTGACCTACTAACTGTGATTCTGAGCAAGTTCTTTTACCCTCTGAGCCTCAGTTTCTTCACATAAAAAAAGAGCTTCACTGTACATTTAGTACTATTCTCTGGGCAAAGGTTGCTCTGGGCCCCATTTCTGTTCTCTACAACCTGATCCTTTACACGGTGCAAGTATTTTTAAATTGTTTTGTGGAGTATTATATTTGACTTTCAACTACTCATTACTTCAGGCAAAGCTTATATAATGTTGCAGAGCCTGGAACCTAGGAGATAGTGAGAGGATGATATATCCTTATTTGCCAGTTTGGTAAAACACTGTAATCCTATTTCCTCTTTCGCTGTCTCCAAGAGATTAGGGAAAAGGCAGAGACTGAAAATGCACACAAGGAATACTTTTGTGTCAGTCTGCCTTTTATTCTTCTGCCAGTAATTCCTAGAGACGTTTCACCAATTATGTGCAAGTGTTCCACTGGCATTGTTGGTGAAGAAAATTTCTACTACTTGTCACATCACCCTTCCTTTCTCATGGAGGCTTAAAGAACGTTTGGGGGGCAGAAAATAGTATCTACATGTTTACAAACTAAAATATCAATTGAAATAATCTTTGTCCTTGGTATAGTATTTTGGAGTGTGAGTTTCCTCAATCCAATGAATACTGCCCAGTGTTGCTGACCTTAAAGAAGCAAAGACGGGACATTTGTTTGCTGGGGCTGTCATTAGGGGACATTATTATTAGGGGAACCTGTAAAAACATTTTTGTTAGAAATCATGACATAATACAAACCCCAAATCTACTTTATTTCCATGACTCATGTGAGACTACAGTCATGCTCAGTAGCTCACCTTCCAATGCCAGCCAGCAGCTTGCCAGACCTTCAGGGAGGTGATGGGCAGCCTGGAGCATCCTACTGAGAAGTGTGCTACTCCACCCAGCATTCAGGGAAAGATCCCTGTTGTGGCATCACATTCATGTAAACTGGGGCAAAGCCTCTTTCACTGAGGACCCTAGTCCTGGAAGGCTTCTCTTCCGGCGAGCTGCCAGCTCAATCTTCTGAACCAGGCTCACATCCCAGGGATGGGTAACAAAGCTGATGACGGTGCCTGGCACCTCACTCCCTACGCGGCCCACCCTCCCCGCTCTGTGGATATAATCTTGCAGGGTGAGGGGGAAATCATAATTGACAACTAGTTCCACATGGGTGCTGTCCAGGCCCCTAGAGGCTATGTCTGTGCAGAGAAGTATGTCTCGGGAGCCCTTCTGGAAGCTCTGGAAGATACCTGCCCTCATTGAGGCTGGCATTTGTCCCTGGAGCCTTAGATGTTGGATTTTGTGGTCATCCAGAATATATCCTAGCCAGTTCACAGTGCTGGAGCTATTACAGAACACCAGAACAGTGCCAGAGGAGCCAGTACTATCTGCTCTGTCATGTTGCTTGAGGATCTGCACCAGTTCAGCTACTTTCTCTGCTCCCTTCAACCTCAAAAATGTCTGTTTGACATGAGGCATGATACAGTGGAGCTTAGAGCTGGTGATGGTGGTTAGAGAGTCTGAGCTGGCAATGTTACTCAGCACCTGACCTACACCTTCGGGAAATGTGGCCCCTACGAGCACCAACTGAGCTTTGGGATTGAAGGAGTCTTTTAAATCATTTGGGCCTTCTGCTATATGGCTCTTGCCTAAGATGTAGTCTACGATTTCCAGGAAACTTTCATCCAACAGTGTGTCTGCCTCATCCAATACTAAGAAGGAGAGCTGCTCCAGGCTAATCAGCTGACGTCTCAGTGCCTTCCACAGAGCCCCCGGAGTGGCCACTAGTATATCAGCTGTAGGCTGTTTGAACAGTTGCTGCCTGATCCTACTAATGCCATGGCCTCCCTCTAACTCCAGCACCTGGAGTCCCAAGAAGCTGCCCAAGGGCTGGGCCACCGCCCGCACCTGCTCGGCTAATTCTCGCGAAGGCACAAGAACCAGGCTTCGGGGAGAGGGGATACTGCGAGATTCTAAGCTCCGCCGGCACAAGAGCTGTTGAAGCAGAGGTAATAGGTAACTGAGAGTCTTGCCACTGCCTGTTTCCGCTGCGCAAACGATGTGGCGGCCGCGAAGTAATGGGGGGATGGCACTCGACTGCACGGTGGTGGGTCGAACGACTTCAGGAGCAACCTCCCGTAGTGCGTTCAGTATGCGTGGCTCCAGACCCAGATCGGCGAAGGTACCCTCGGCCGAGAAGTTCCGCAATGCTGGTGTCTCGTGTTGTGACCGCTCGATGGAGAAGTGGTCCGAGCGGGCGCGCCGATTCTTCCAGCCACGTGAAGCGAGTGGCACGCTCTCCCAACGACCCAGCGTGAGGCGCGCCGGCTGGTTGAACTCCGGTCGCCGCGCCGAGATCAGTAGCCGGCCGGGTCGCACCAGCACCGGTCGCGGGGAGTTCCGCCGCTCGTTCTGCCGCTGTAGAGCCCGTGGGATGCGCACCACTGGCAGGGGCTCGTCGGGACTGCTAACCGCCAGGTCCCGTCGAGGCAGCAGAAACCACCGAGCCGCAAGCAACGAAAGCCGCGGCCGCTGTACTAAAGCCATGTTTTCCTAGCTGCTGGAGAGACGCACGGCACTGACGTCACTTACGCGCCAAGGCATCGCAGACGGTGGCTGGGGCGGCTCAGTACGGCACGCGGAATTGGAGAACCTTGAGGAAGGAGGGAGAATTTGTACAGTTCAGCAGCGGCGAGGTCTGTAGGTCCGAACTGGGGTTGGAGACGTCCAGACCCAGGCCAACCTTGGGGAAAGGCGTGAAATGTAGGCAGGACTGGGGTCCGACGATATCCCGCAACGGGGCTCAGGTCTTACGGATCAGGAGGGCGGAGGTCTGGCGATTGGGAGGTCTATCCCTGCGATTCTCCTTTGTCGCCCTCACCACTCCGGTGATGGCTTGTCCAGTGCTGTTCTCCGCCTGTAAACTCCGAGGGTGCGACGATGTTTTACCATATGTGGTCCCCGAGCAAGGTCTGGTGTTAGGTCTCTTTATTCACAGCCTGAATGAATGGCCAGGCCTTGGAGGGGACGGGGCAAGACGGGCAAGGTGTGAAAGATCCGGGCTAAACCTCCCGCTTCCACCCCCCGCCCAGCTGACATTCCAGAGGGCAAGCTAGTAGCCTTCATCTTATTATCTCAACGAAGGTCTTCAGGCTTTATTTCAAGCAGACTCATCTCTTCACACGTTTTCTCTTTTCAGCTGAGGTTCACACTCCAGTGTCATTCCACCTAACTTCTCATCCTGAACACCTCCACTGGCTTCCTAGTCAGACATGTAAATTACCTGAATAGTAGTGAGGAAGGTCCTGCTACCCTACAGAGTGATTAGGTACGTGGCTTGTCCCACATAGCCCTGGTCAGGCAGAATATTTTACTTGAATTCGGATGTTCAGGTTGCAAAACAAACAAAACAAAACAAAACCTTACACAAATCATACTAGAGCTGGAAGATGGGTGTCATCTTTTCTGTAGTCTCCAGTACCTGGGGTGGGAGATAAAGTAACTGGAATAACCATCTGGGAGGTTCTTAACATCTGGAGAAAGTGTTTTAGTTTCATCAAATACCATTAAAAAGATAAGTACTTTTAAAATTTCAAATACCATTTTGATATACAAGTAGACGTTCTTGAGACTTACCTGTTAAACCAGCAGAGGAGAGAGCTTTGACTAGTGACAGTGAACAGTCATTAATTTTACCTCCGTTTCTCCCTCCACCCCCCCATATGACACTGGAGAAATTTTTAGTTGTCACAACTGTGGAGGTGGTATTGGCATCTGTCTAGTGGGTAGAGGCCAGGGATGCTGTTAAATAATTGTGCAGTGCACAGGACAGTCCCTATAAAAATGAATTATCTGGCACAAAATGTCAAGTTTGCTGTTGAGAAACTGCCTATAGGGTGAGGACTGAAGGGAGGCAGAGGTTACCACATATACTTTCACTTCAGGTAGGCTCATTTGCCAAACTCTTGTACTGGCCCTAGCCCATCTCCAGAATCTATGGAAGGCCAAGCTTGTAATTTTGTTTCGATAAGGAACATTGGGGGCTCCTGAAAATTATAAACATAGGAGGAGTGATTCAAGAAGGTAAAGCTGCAGAAGAGAAGTTTAGAGAGAACAAAACTGTGTTATATTTGGGAAAGTGCCTGGTGGAAAAGAGATGAGGTCCCGTTCCAGGAGGAAAAACTGAGACCAATGGGTGATAGGGGGGCAGATTCTGAATTTATATTTATTTATTCATTTCAGAGAGAGGGAGAAGGGGAAGAGAGACAGATGGACAGACAGAAACATTTTGTTTCTAAATGTGCCCTGACCGGGGATTGAACCAGCAGCCTTTGCATATTGGGATGATGCTCTAACCAACCAAGCTATCTGGCCAGGGTTGAATTTAATATAAAGAACTGCTATAGCAACTCAGATTGCATAAATTTGTCTTGAGAGTACTGAATGTTCCACGAAAAGTTCAACACATACTGGATGGCCACTGACTATTGATATGAAGAGATAGAGGGTATTTGATAGGGGTCAGGAACCTTTTTGGCTGAAAGAGCCATGAACGCCACATATTTTAAAATGTAATTCCGTGAGAGCCATATAACGACCCGTGTATGTTATGCATTATCCAAAAAAAATTTGGTGTTGTCCCAGAGAACAGCTGTGATTGGCTCTAGCCACCCGCAACCATGAACATGAGCGGTAGGAAATGAATAGATTGTAATACATGAGAATGTTTTATATCAGGCCTACCAGAAAGTTCTGTCTGTTTCTATCACAACAAGTTTCAACACGTAAGCACATGTTTATTTGGTACATGTGTGCCTCTCTATTTTTATCACTTAATGGATACATACTGACGTAGCAAATTAACAAAAACAAAGTTGATTCACATTATTAGTCTTATGTGTGGAGCGATAGTGTACCCATGGCTACTGATAAAGTTCATTTACGCCACTGTATTGTATACGAATTTCAACAAGGAAGAAATGCTACAGAAGCATGTAGAAATTTATTGAAAGTGTTTGGTGAAGGTACAGTTTCTGATAGGACATGCAGAAGATGGTTCGAAAAATTCGAAACAGGTGATTTCGACCTTTCTGATAAGCCATGTTCTGGGCGACCATCTTTGATTGATGACGATGTTGTTAAGACCATGTTGGAGCAAAATCCTTTTCTGACAACATTGGAGATTGCAGAAAGGCTTAATTCAGCTCAGCAAACCATTTCGGACCATATTCAGAAGATAGAATTGGTGTGGAAATATATTATTTAATAAAGTTTATTGATGGTAAGAAAAATTTGTATTTTGTTTTATTCCAAAAACGGACAGAACTTTCCGGTAGACCTTAGATTTTTTTTTTTTCTTTTTTCTGAAGCTGGAAATGGGGAGAGACAGTCAGACAGACTCCCGCATGCGCCTGACTGGGATCCACCTGGCACGCTCACCAGGGGGCGACGCTCTGCCCATCTGGGGCGTTGCTCTGTTGTGACTAGAGCCATTCCAGCGCCTGGGGCAGAGGCCAAGGAGCTATCCCCAGCGCCCTGGCCATCTTTGCTCCAATGGAGCCTTGGCTGTGGGAGGGGAAGAGAGAGACAGAGAGGAAGGAGAGGGGGAGGGGTGAAGAAGCAAATGGGTGCTTCTCCTGTGTGCTCTGGCCGGGAATCGAACCTGGGACTTCTGCACACCAGGCTGACGCTCTACCACTGAGCCAACCGGCCAGGGCCTAGACCTTATATTTTTAACATTATTATTTTGATTAAAGATTTGTCTGCGAGCCAGATGCAGCCATCAAAAGAGCCACATCTGGCTCACGGGCCATAGATTCCCGGTCCCTGATATAAAGGATGCTCCAAGATATTTTGGTTCTATACTACTTTTATGATTTTTTTTCAGGGACAGAGAGAGAGTCAGAGAGAGGGATAGATAGGGACAGACAGACAGGAATGGAGACAGATGAGAAGCATCAATCATCAGGTTTTCGTTGCGACACCTTAGTTGTTCATTGATTGCTTTCTCATATGTGCCTTGACCGTGGGCCTTCAGCAGACCAAGTAACCCCTTGCTCAAGCCAGCGACCTTGAGTCCAAGGTGGTAAGCTATTGCTCAAACCAGATGAGCCCACGCTCAAGCTGGCGACCTTGGGGTCTCGAACCTGGGTCGTCCGCACCCCAGTCCGACACTCTATCCTGCGCCACCACCTGGTCAGGCTAGACCTTTTTACTTTCTAACCCAACTCTTTGCCTCCTACCATCATGGACTGGGGGTACTTCATCCTTCAGTCCATCTTTGATTGCCTGAGTGATCGTATTAAAACACAGCCAGGGCCATTTACCCCTTGACTCAAAAGCCATCAGTAGCCTGGTCAGGCAGTGGCACAATGGATAGAGCACTGGACTGGAACGCGAAGGACCCAGGTTTGAAACTCCAAGGTCGCTGGCTGGAGCGCGGGCTCATCTGGCTTGAGCATGAGGTCGCTACCTTGAGAGTAGGATCATAGACATGACCCCATTGTTGCTAACTTGAGCAAGGAGTCACTTGCTCTGCTGTAGCCCCTGGTCAAGGCACATATAAGAAAGAAATCAATGAATAGCTAAGGAGACTAAGGAGCTGCAATGAAGAATTGATCCTTCTCATCTCTCCCGGTCTATCTGTCCCTATCTGTCCCTCTCTCTGACTTTCTCTCTCTGTCCAAAAAAAAAAAAAAAAAAAAGCCATAAGTACATCCCTGTTGTCTGTAGATAATCTAATCACTGTCCAGAATCTGGCCCCAGCTTCATCTCCTGCTGCTTTCTTACCTGACCCTTGTTCACTCAAGTGGGAGCTTCCATGAAAATTGCTTACAGGGCCTGTAGTCTTTTACTGGGTAAGCAAGGGAATGGGGTCGGCATTCATCTGCTCCATAACCAAGTGGAGGTAAGGCAAGTCACTGTAAATGCAGTTTGTCTGTGTAGAGTTCTTACTGTGACTGAAGCATGAACTGTATTGTGGCTCTTATTGCCACTTGACCTATTAATTTCTTTTTATAAGAAACTCTAAGCCAGGGGTCCTTAAACTACAGCCCGCTGGCCGCATGCGGCCTCCTGAGGCCATTTATCCGGCCCCCACCGCACTTCCGGAAGGGGCACCTCTTTCATTGGTGGTCAGTGAGAGGAGCATAGTTCCCATTGAAATACTGGTCAGTTTGTTTATTTAAATTTACTTGTTCTTTATTTTAAATATTGTATTTGTTCCCGTTTTGTTTTTCTACTTTAAAATATGTGCAGTGTGCATAAAGATTTGTTCATAGTTCTTTTTATAGTCCGGCCCTCCAACAGTCTGAGGGACAGTGAACTGGCCCCCTGTGTAAAAAGTTTGGGGACCCCTGCTCTAAGCACCTACCTTATGCCAGATTGTATGCTCTATGTTGAGGATCTGGTGATGAGCAAGGCACAGTGCTTGCCTTCACCTTATGATGAGGGAGGCATATTGACAGTTTATCTTGTAATTAAAAGAATATATTCTAGGACATGAGTTAACTCAGAGGAGGAATACTTACCCTGTGTTTGTGAGGGAAGTTTTCCTGGAGGAGGTGACATCTATACTGAAATTCTGAAAGGCCAGTGGAAATCAACTGGAGGAGGAATAGGGATATGGCTCCTAGGCAGGGAAGCTCTTTAGAGACTCCAAACTTAGAACAGGCCAGTTTCGGGGAAGCAGAAATACTTCAGAATAGTTGAAGCTTGATATGGGGGGTAGTTAAGAGGGCAGAGAACAATCAGTGAAAGATGGGGCTCTGTGGAAGGCACACCAGACCTTGTTTGCTGTGTTAAAGAGCTTGGACTTAATTTTAAAGGCAGTGGGGAAAATGAGGCTGTTATGTCCTGATTTGTGTTTAGAAAGATTCCACTGGCTGCCAGAAGGAACATGGATTGGATATAATGAGCCTGGAAGCAGACAGACTTGTTTGAAGGGTGTTGCCATGGTTCAGTTGATAGATAATAGCAGTGTTAGAGCTGAGAAATAGTTTCAGTTTTTTCCGTTTCATTACATCCCGCATTGCCTTGATCCTAAAAGAGCTAGAGGATGTTTGTTGATATAACAATAGACTTAGAGTGTGTTGAAAGTGTAAAAGCCTTATAATTAGAGCAGTTAACATTTATTAATCCCTTACTGTATGCCAAAAACTATTGTGCATCGTGAAATTTACTGTTTACAGCATCCCCCCAACATAGATTCTGTTGAAGTCTCATATTCCAGTGGGAGAAGCTGAGCCCCGATGTCGGGGCGGATTCCAGTGCGGGTCTGTTTGACAGTATATCACCTTTTTCTGTTACAAATATAATGGATCAGTTTAGCGTTTTCTCATTAACATGTTTTGAATGGGAAATAGAATAATTCTTTAAATATCTAATGCTAACCCTAATTTTTTTTTTTTTTTTTGTATTTTTCTGAAGCTGGAAACGGGGAGAGACAGACAGACTCCCGCATGCGCCCGACCGGGATCCACCCGGCACGCCCACCAGGGGGCGACGCTCTGTTGCGACCAGAGCCACTCTAGCGCCTGGGGCAGAGGCCAAGGAGCCATCCCCAGTGCCCGGGCCATCTTTGCTCCAATGGAGCCTCGCTGCGGGAGGGGAAGAGAGAGACAGAGTGGAAGGAGAGGGGGAGGGATGGAGAAGCAGATGGGCGCTTCTCCTGTGTGCCCTGGTCGGGAATCGAACCCGGGACTTCTGCACGCCAGGCTGACGCTCTACCACTGAGCCAACTGGCCAGAGCCTAAATTTTTGTTTTAAAGAAACCACTTTTTAAGCAAGGTTATAGTCTCTGGAAAAATTGACTTGGTGAGGACTAGTAAAGCTTTTCCATTCATTGCTTTCCTTGAATAGTGTTATGTTCAATCTGAAGCATTATAATTAATGGGATGTTGTATCCACACAGCTGAAAAGAAGTTAAGGTTACTGAGAAAGAAATTGGGAGTAATGAAAATGTGATAGAGAAGACCAGCTATTAAAGGAATGGTACGCCTGACCTGGGGTGGCGCAGTGGATAAAGCGTCGACCTGGAAATGCTGAGGTCGCCGGTTCGAAACCCTGAGCTTGCCTGGTCAAGGCACATATGGGAGTTGATGCTTCCAGCTCCTCCCCACCTTCTCTGTCATTCTCTCCTCTCTCTCTCCCTCTCTGTCTCTCTCTCTCCCTTTCTCTCTCCTCTCTAAAATGAATAAATAAAATTAGAAAAAAAATAAAGGAATAGTACAAGAGATTGAGGATATGTGACTAAAATGGTGATTTGGGTGTGGCCTCAGGGCCGGGTGAGTGGTTGTGATAGTAACTGGGGAAGGTTGGGGGCTGCCTAATGTCTCTGAGAAGAGTCTTTTTGGAAGCAGGGCTTGTCAGGCACCATTTTCAGTGCTCCAGAGGAAGTTCCCAGACCACCTACCCCACAAGAGGGTGTCCACTCAGCCATCACAGAGGTGAGTGTTCAGTAACATCTTATGAAGCATCTGTGAAGGGCCAGGTACTGGGCTCAGCGCTAGAAACCTGGTGGTGAACTAAGTAAGCAGCCAAACCTCTATCCTTAGAGCATGTAGTCCTGGGGGTCTAGAGGAGCTGTACTTTGAACAAGAGACAACATAAATAAGTACGGACACATGGATTGTAACTGAGCTTTAGGAAATACAAGGTAATGTGAGAGCATGTAACCAGGGACCTGAAGTTAGATCGCCCGTTAGAGGCATATACAAAGGGGGACCTTAGGGAGAGTATTCCAGACAGAACTGCAAGTGCATGGGCCCCAGGGCAGCAGAAAGCTTGGTGTGAGAGACTTTAAAAGAAGACCAGGGTGGGGGGAAAAAAAGACCAGGGTGGCCAGAGCAGAGAGTGAGGGGGAGAGGGGCTCAAGGTGAGGCTGGAGAGATCACAGAGGCAGGTCATGCAGGGTTTTATGGGCTGTCAGTAGGGGTTGGGATTTATTCTAAACTCAGTGGGAAGCCACTGAGGGTATAAACAGGGAAGTGACATTGTCAGAATTGCCTTTTTAAGGTGCCAAGCTAGCTATTGTGAAGACAGTGGATAGGAGGAGGCAAGAATAGACATGGGGAAGCCCGTTAGGAGGCTAGCTTAGTGTGCCATGGTAGCAGTGGAATGGAGCAAAGCAGATGGATGTAAGTTGTATTTTGAAGGTTATTTCAGCAAGAGTTAACGATGGGTTGGATGTGGAGAACGTAGGGGATTGGCTTCAGGATCCCTGTGGATACAAAAATTCTTGTCCTGTATAAAATGGGGTAGTATTTAAAACAGTGGTCCCCAATCCCCGGGCCAGGGACTAGTACCGGTCTGTGGGCATTTTGATACCAGTCCGCAGAGAAAGAATAAATAACTTACATTATTTCCGTTTTATTTATATTTAAGTCTGAATGATGTTTTATTTTTAAAAAATGACCAGATTCAATCTGTTACATCGTCTAAGACTCACTCTTGACGCTTGTCTGGGTCACGTGATACATTTATCCGTCCCACCCTAAAGGCCAGTCCGTGAAAATATTTTCTGACATTAAACTGGTCTGTGGCCCAAAAAAGATTGGGGACCACTGATTTAAAATATATAATCTAGCCTGACCTGTGGTGGCGCAGTGGATAAAGCGTCGACCTGGAAATGCTAAGGTAACCGGTTTGAAACCCTGGGCTTGCCTGGTCAAGGCACATATGGGAGTTGATGCTTCCAACTCCTCCCTCCCTTCTTTCTCTCTATCTCTCTCCTCTCTCTCTCTCTGTCTCTCCCTCTCCTCTCTAAAGTGACTAAATAAAAAATAAAAATAAAATAAGATATATGATCTATATAACCTATATTCGCATATAGGCTAAAGCAAGGCATGCCTGCACATCATTTATGTGGATTCAGCATAGTGCTGGGCATGTGGCAAATTCATGTTTTGCGTTGTGGAACTTTCTGGGATTTTTTTCTGCTTATTTTCCTTTTTTTTTTTTTTTTTTTTTTTAATTTAAAAAACTTATTTGAGAGAGAGAGACAGGGGAGAGAGAGAGAAGCACTAACTCATTATTCCACTTAAATGTGCACCCATTGATTGCTTCTTGTATGTGCCCTGCCCAGGGATCAAACCTGCAACCTTGGCGAGCCAGGACAATGCTTTATCCATTGAACCACCCTGCCAGGACCTTTTCTGCTTTTTTTTTTTTTATGGCAGAGAGGGTCAGAGAGAGGGACAGACAGATAGGAAGGGAGAGAGATGAGAAACATCAATTCTTCATTGCGGTTCCTTAGTTGCTCATTGATTGATTTCTCATATGTGCCTGGACTGGGGGGCTACAGCAGAACGAGTGACCCCTTGCTCAAGCCAGCGATGGGCGCTTCTCCTGTGTGCCAGGGCCTCTGCTTATTTTTATTTTTTATTTTTCAGGGACAGAGAGAGAGTCAGATAGAGGGATAGATAGGGACAGACAGACAGGAACGGAGAGAGATGAGAAGCATCAATCATCAGTTTTTCGTTGCGACACCGTAGTTGTTCATTGATTGCTTTCTCATATGTGCCATGACCGCGGGCCTTCAGCAGACTGAGTAACCCCCCGCTCGAGCCAGTGACCTTGGGTCCATGCTAGTGAGCTTTTTGCTCAAGCCAGATGAGCCCACACTCAAGCTGGCAACCCCTGGGTCTCGAACCAGGGTCCTTCCGCATCTCAGTCCGACGCTCTATCCACTGCGCCACTGCCTGGTCAGGCTCTGCTTATTTTTGATTGGTGGTTGATTGAATCTATGGATATGAAACCCGCAGTACAGAGGGTTGACTATACTGGATATCCAACATACTTATCTAACTTATTTATTTGTTATACTTACTGCTTTTTTTATTTTTAAGATTACTTATTCATTTTAGAGAAGGGAGAGAAAGAGAAAGAGAGAGAGAGAGAGAAGGTGGGGAGGAGCAGGAAGCATCAAATCCCATATGTGCCTTGACCAAGCAAGCCCAAGGTTTTGAACTAGCGACCTCTGTGTTCCAGGTCAATGCTTTATCCACTGTGCCACCACAGGTCAGGCCTGTTATACTATTGCATTTTTTAAAATTATTTTATTTTTCAGAGGCAGAGAGAGAGTCAGAGAGAGGGATAGACAGGGACAGACAGACAGGAACGGAGAGATGAGAAACATCAATCATTAGTTTTTTGTTGTGCATTACAACACCTTAATTGTTCATTGATTGCCTTCTCACATGTGCCTTGACCGCGGGCCTTCAGCAGACTGAGTAGCCCCTTGCTCGAGCCAGCGACCTTGGGCTCAAGCTGGTGAGCTTTTGCTCAAACCAGATGAGCCCGTACTCAAGCTGGCAACCTCGGGGTCTCGAACCTGGGTCTTCTGCATCCCAGTCTGATGCTCTATCCACTGTGTCACCGCCCGGTCAGGCACTATTGTATTTTTGTTTGTGTTCTCTGATTGGATTAAAAGCTCTAGGTCCTGGCCAGTTGGCTCAGTGGTAGAGCGTCGGCCTGGTCTGCAGAGGTCCTGGGTTCGATTCCCGGCCAGGGCACACAGGAGAAGCGCCCATCTGCTTCTCCACCCCTCCCCCTCTCCTTCCTCTCTGTCTCTCTCTTCCCCTCCTGCAGCCGAGGCTCCATTGGAGCAAAGATGGCCCGGGCGCTGAGGATGGCTCCTTGGCCTCTACCCCAGGCGCTAGAGTGGCTCTGGTTGCAACAGAGCGATGCCCCGGAGGGGCAGAGCATCACCCCCTGGTGGGCAGAGCGTCGCCCCCTGGTGGGCGTGCTGGGTGGATCCCGATCGGGCGCATGCGGGAGTCTGTCTGACTGTCTCTCCCCATTTCCAGCTTCAGAAAAACACACACACAAAAAAAGGATTAAAAGCTCTACCAGAGCAGGAATTTTTGTTTGTCTTGTTCTCTAATGTATCCCCAAAGTCTAGAGTCGTAACTGGCACAGACTAGACACTTAAATATTTATTGGGTGAATGAATGAGCGTATATTATTATTATGGTCAGAAGAAGATACAAAGTACTATGTGTTGGAAGGAAGAAGGAAGGCCTGCTCTGGATACTATGAGATTTTCTCTATTTGAATTTCTAACTCTTGTTTTCCCTTTTTTCAGGCTAGAGCAGAGAAGGAATGATTGTGAACAGCCTCCCATTGTGCTACCACAATAAACTCATCTTAGCACCTATGGTTCGGGTAGGGACTCTCCCAATGCGGCTGCTGGCCCTGGACTATGGGGCAGACATTGTGTACTGTGAGGTAAGGGGCTGCTGATTTTCCCAGAGAGCTTTTCCGCAAGCACTGGGTGGAAGTGGTCAGAATGGAGTGGGGGGAGGTGTGGCAGAAAGGGCACTGACTTCCCAGGTGCTCACTGTAGGCAGCAGGAGACAAAGACATGACATTTATGAGTTCTGTGAGCTTGCTGAGGGCCAGCAGCCTGGGCAGCATGGTGACATTGCTGGATACCTGAGCCAGGTGGATGGATGAGTACCATGTCAAGGCACTCTCCTGGCTCCTATGGACTTTCATACACATTCAGTACATGAATAAATGAACTTAAGGATAACAATAGAGATGGACATGCTAGGTCTTCATCCACTTAGCCCATATTGACCAACATGGCCTTGGAGGATGGCTCAGACACAGATGAAGCCTCCTGCTTCTTCTGTGTTGCCCCAGCTCCATCTCTGTCCAGCTGTCCCCTCCTCATGATCACTTCAAGACACAGGGTATATGGTGTCCCTCTCTGTCCTTGCTTTGCATGCTGTCTTGATCGAATTTTGCTTCCTCTGATGATTCTCCATGCCCCTTCTTTCCCAAATCTTGTGCACTCAGTACAAGTAAGAATTGGTCCTTGAGTTTTAGCCTTTTATTTTTAGATTCAATTATGCCCCCACCATTCTGCTGGTTTCTTCTGTTGGACCAAGTGGTAGGAAGGGTTCAGGCCTTCAGAACCACCAGCTCCTGGGCTTAAACCTATTACAGGGAAAGATTCTGGGGTTGTTTAAGTTGAAGAAAAGGCTTTGGCGCCTCATTAACATGTCCAATCCCTTTGGCTTTCACTTTTCCTGTGCAGGCAGCAATTTCCTGGGACTCTAGAAAATGGGGTTATCTTCACTTGGAAATGTGTGGAATGAAACACCAGGGTGGAAGTCAGTGACTGCACTGTAGCACAGGGCCTGTTCTAAACAGTCGCTGTGTGATTTTGGTCCCGGGGAAACTGGTGTGATGGGGGTCATAGAAGCTGGGCAGTGGGAGGGTGATGCCACAGGAAACAGGTGACCTGCCAGGTTCCAGAACCTTCATCAGCTACTTCTTTGGAATTTCTTAAGAGTTGTTTTCAAGCACTTTGGAAGTCATGGGCACAGGATTTATGTTATGGCTTCAGAGTGTGGTCTTCCTTTCCTCCAAGGTCCTTCTAATTGGTCAAAACTAATGAATGTGACCAATCCTTTTCTCCAGGGCTCTGCTTTAGTTAGGAGAAGAGGAAATACTCATTAAAACTCTTTGGCATGTTTGATGTGCTCATACTTTCGAAGAATCAGTATGGCTTCTGAACAAAGGGGCTTTTGCTGGAGGAGACAGAGGCCCTCCACCCAGACCTAGCTAGCCCCTGCGCAGAGCAGAAGTTTAACACAGGTAGGCAGACAGGCTGGATCCTGTTGGTGGGTGGTTGGCTGGGCCCTAAGTGGTGAACATGACATAGTGTGGTGACCGGTGCCCCCTGGTGGATTCAGAGATGCACTGCAGGCCTGCATTATATGAACTGCCTGGATGATCTTAACTGGCTTCACATGAGATGGCCCATATGTGAGATTAGGTAGTCAAACCACCTCACCCAACTCACAGGACTGGGTATATGATCTATACAAGGCATGCAAGTACCTCCTTAAAAGCCCTGTAAAGCCTGACCTGTGGTGGCGCAATGGATAAAGCATCAACCTGGAAACGCTGAGGTTGCCGGTTCAAAACCCTAGGCTTGCCTGGTCAAGGCACATATGGGAGTTGATGCTTCCTGCTCCTCCCCCCTTCTCTCTCTCTCTCTCTCTCTCTCTCTCTCCCCCCTCTCTATAATGAATAAATAAAATCTTAAAAAAAAAAAAAAAGGCCCTGTAAAGCCATAAGCAGCTGGAGGTGAAGAAAGGATGAACCAGCTCAGCAAAAGTCAAGGGAGCAGTAGTCTGATTCCCCAGCAAGGTCTGCCCTATTGACGGGAGTTTTCCAGGAGTTCCTCAGATGTCGTGTTTCTATTCCTTTTTATAAGAACAATAAGAACAATGGGACTTAAGTGGCCCAGACTGTGAGGGACACTTATCTGTTCTACTTGTACCTTTTAAACTGATAAGAACAGATACTACACTTGATCTTAGCCGAAAGGCCAAGAAGCAATGTACTTGTACCTTTTAATAAGCAAGGTCAAGGGAGAAGGCAATGTTTTTTTTTGTTTGTTTGTTTGTTTTTGTATTTTTCTGAAGTAAGAAGCAGGGAGGCAGAGAGACAGACTCCCACATGCTGCTGGCTGGGATATACCTGGCAAGCCTGCTAAGGGGTGATGCTCTGCCCATCTGGGGCATTGCTCTGTTGCAACCTTAGCCATTCTAGCGTCTGAGGCAGGACCATGGAGTCATCCTCAGCACCCGGGCCAACTTTGCTCCAATAGAGCCTTGGCTGCGGGAGGGGAAGGGAGAGAGACAGATAGGAGAGGGGGAAGGGTAGAGAAGCAGATGGGTGCTTCTCTTGTGTGCCCTGGTTGGAAATTGAACCCGAGACTTCCACACGCTGGGCCAACACTCTACCACTGAATCAACTGACCAGGGCCAGAGAAGGCAATGTTCTCAAGAGGCCCAGATTACTAGAATAAGTACTTAAAATTTTTTTGTTTTATTGAGGTAAAAAACACATTACATAAAATTTATCATGTTAACTGTTTTTTTTGTGTGACAGAATCAGAGAGCGGGACAGATAGGGACAGACAGAAAGGAAGGGAGAGAGATGAGAAGCATCAATTCTTCGTTGCGACACCTTAGTTGTTCATTGATTGCTTTCTCATATGTGCCTTGACGGGGGCGGGGGTCTACAGCAGACTGAGTGACCCTTTGCTCGAGCCAGCGACCTTGGGTCCAAGCTGGTGAACCTTGCTCAAACCAAATGAGCCCATGCTCAAGCTGGTGACCTTGGGGTTTCGAACCTGGGTCCTCTGCATCCCAGTCTGATACTCTATCCACTGTGCCACCACTTGGTCGGTCAGGTGTGTTAACTGTTTTTAAGTGTGCAGTTTAGTAGTGTTAAGTACATTCACATTATTGTAAAACATCTCCAAAAACTCTCCCGTCCAAGTACTAACCAGGCCTGACCCTACTTAGCTTCTGAGATCAGACGAGTTTGGTAGTGTTCAGGGTGGTATGGCAGACTCTCCAGAAACTCTATGCCCGTTAACTCCCCATTACCACCTCCCCCCAAGCCCTGATAACCACAGTTCTACTTCCTATCTCTATGGATTTGACTACTCTAGATACCTCATATAAATGGAAAATGCAATATTTGTCTTTTTGTGATGGGCTAGTTCACTTAGCATAATGTCCTCAACATTCATCCATGGTGTTGAATGTGACAGGATTTCCTCCATTTTAGGCTGAATAATATTCTATTGTATATTGTATGTATTTACATACTACATTTTGTTTAGTCATCTGTTGATGGACATTTGGGTTTCTTCCATCTCTTAGCTATTGTGAATGGTGCTCCTGTGAACATTGGTATGCAAATATCACTTCGAGACCCCATTTTCAATTCTTTTGGGTCTGTCTA
Organism: Saccopteryx leptura; assembly: GCF_036850995.1. NCBI lineage: Eukaryota > Metazoa > Chordata > Mammalia > Chiroptera > Emballonuridae > Saccopteryx > Saccopteryx leptura. The sequence continues at coordinate 18,431,865 of NC_089511.1, forward strand.
TACCCAGAAGTGGGATTGTTAGATCATATAGTAATTTTATGTATGATAAAAATTGAGGAAGTGATATTGATATAGGAAAAATATTTGTGATAATTGAGACAGAAAAATCTAATACTTAATTTGGCAAAGAATAGGTTTTTTCTTTTTTTCTGCACAACTTCTATAGATGTAAAAGGCAGTTCGCTATGTAGATGCAGGGATGATAAACTCTACTACATAGGAAAAAGAAGTTTATTTTCACTAATCAAGGAAATACAGTTAAAAATAAAACTGAGGTTTTATTCTGTATCCATAGAACAAATTATAATAAATAAAATTGATAAACAATAGTGTGTAGGTGAGCAGGCACACTTGTGGTTTTATTGGTGACAATTTAAATGAATTTTCCCATTTAACAAATAGTTGAACATCTGTGGGTAACGTATTGAAGCAGCTTCAGCAGATGTTTAGTGAGCACTTGCAATGTGATAGATGCTAGTGATTCAAGGATGAATCAGACAGTGTCTGGGCCCCAGAGGCTCTTTTGGTCTAGCGGGGAGTCAGAGAATATCATAAATCAGAAATATCAGAAATATCATAAGATATTTCAAGGGCCATTTTACCTCAGCTCCTCCTCTTGGAGCTCAGGCTACCTGGCTAAGGTCCTCAAAGCCCATCTTTGTGTGCACAAAGGACATCCCTCGGGTTCATAGTCTAATGTAATGGTATGACAGGTGCATCTGCAACTAGCATACAAAGAAGAAATGGTAAGGGCTATAAAGGTGAACTTGACCAGGAGTTTTGGGAATCCCAAGGTGAACAGGTTACTGCTGCCAGGGCTGGGCCCCCAGCACCAGTAGGGGCCTTCATTGCTTTATACTGCTCATTCCTGGTCAAAGCTCAGCCTGGCAGAAGAGCTGCTATTCATAAGCATAGGACACTCAATGCTGCCCACTTGTACACTTGCCTGCTTCTGCAGCTAGGATCTCACCTCTTTTGTTTCTACACAGTGTGACCCATGTTGAATAGATGTTTTAGAATTTCCTTTATTGTGTTGATTTCAAATCTTCCTCCCTGTGTTTCTGTCCACTAGCTGCAGAAGCTAGGATCACCAGCTACAGGGGCTCTGTGTCAGGCTTTGTCTATCCCTTAGAACACCACACTGATTCTTGGTGCTTGGATGCCAACCATATATCCATACTGCTTGGTGGTGGTGATTTGTTTGGTTGGGCCTGGTGGTACTTGATGATCTGAATGCAACATACAGAGAATAGCCACAGAAATGCCTAGAATGTGTGGTAACCTGGAACATGGCTATGCTGGGAGGGGACCCATGGATGCCATAGGGACCCTTTGACCACTTGAACCCTACATACTCGTATGAAGGAGCAAAGGCCCAACTGGCTGGGCTCATAAGGAGTCAGTATGAGGATGAGTACCAGGGGTAAGGGTTTTCTTTCTGTCTTCTTCTGGGTCCCCAGAACTCCTAGGCAGGAGCTTCTGGTTTGTCTTCTGCATCTATTGAAATGATCACTGAACAAAGCAGATCAGTGCTGTCTCCCACTAAGAGATAGAGGATCTCAATCCTTCTGGAGACACGAACTCTCACTTCTTTTTTATTTCTTTCATGAGTCTGAGCATCTCCAGAGCTGAGGATCTCACCTCTTTTGTTTCCACAGTGTGACCCATGTTGAATAGATGTTTTAGAATTTCCTTTATTGTGTTGATTTCAAATCTTCCTCCCTGTGTTTCTGTCCACTGGTTTCACTTTTGTCTTTGAACATTTCCTGGAATGAGGCGGGTGGTTCTTTGAGAGGATGGACTGGAGCTGAGACTAGTAAGTGAGGAAAGGATGCAGGTGTCCACGTCCTGGGCTGTTGTCTTCTCTTTGGCTCCCTGAGCTGCTCACCCTTTGTAGGCTTCAAATATCTCCAAGGTCCTTGGGAAGAGCAGTGGACTGAGAGAAGCTCATTCAGGCCTCTGCTTGCCATGCTTGGGCAAGGAGAACAGCCCTATGTGTCTCAAAAGCCATGGTTTGTTGTTGGTAGTAGGGTGACAGGTTGGGCAGCCCATATCAGGTAAAGGGGCTGTGAAAGTCCCCCAGTGCCCAGGGCCTACATGCCCTGGACTGACATGTGCCCTCTGATTCCTCTGTAGGAGCTGATCGACCTCAAGATGCTTCAGTGCAAGAGAGTTGTCAATGGTAAGTGCAGCTCTGGTCCCAGGATTGTGTGTGTGCCCAGTCAGGCCCAGGCTGCACTGTCACTGCCCTCGCCTGTGGTGACAGGGTCCTACCAGGGTTCTCCTTGCCTGGCTGTGTAATATTGTGGATCGCATGTTCCATTGAGAACAGTCACTGGTCTCCAAAGACCCTGACAGGTGTCAGGTATGAAATAGGCTAAGAATGCCTTCCACCCACAGGCTTGCTGGCATAGAAATTGCCAGGTTTCATATACAGGAAGGACCCTAGAAGCCTTGGGGTTGGGATGGCTTTGGTGCTGGTCATGGCTGTGCCACTTGCTGTGTGACCTTGGGCAAGTCACATGACCCCTCTGCCTCAGTTTCTTTAGCTATAAAATGAAAATCATAATTCCTGCTTTACCTAAATCATAGATTGGAGGGAGGATCAAATAATATAAGGTACATGTAAGTACTTTGCAAATGAAAGTAGTTGTACTGAATTGTGGTTTTGCTTATATTTTATTGATGAGGCTGATTCTGCTTTGATTAGAGTTGTGGTATTGTTTGAGGTTTTAGAAATGGATACACATTTGTCAGATCTTCATGTGAGTTCAAGAGAAGTTGTGACTCAATTTTGTCTTTAATTGTTTTAAATTTATATATATATATATATATTTTTTTTTTTTTTACAGAGACAGAGAGTGAGTCAGAGAGAGGGATAGACAGGGACAGGCAGGAACGGAGAGAGATGAGAAGCATCAATCATTAGTTTTTCATTGCGCGTTGCAACACCTTAGTTGTTCATTGATTGCTTTCTCATGTGCCTTGACCGCGGGCCTTCAGCAGACCAAGTAACCCCTTGCTGGAGCCAGCAACCTTGGTTTCAAGCTGGTGGGCTTTTGCTCAAACCAGATGAGCCCGCGCTCAAGCTGGTGACCTCGGGGTCTCGAACCTGGGTCTTCCGCATCTCAGTCTGACGCTCTATCCACTGCGCCACTGCCTGGTCAGGCAATTTATATATTTTTTGTGTTACAAAATATTCAATGTTACAGACCTATATAACATAGAAAATGAAAATCCCCATAATCTTATATTTGCAGAGGTGATTGCAAAAAAGGAATAATGTATTTTTTTAATACATTTAGTAAAGCATCTATATAAAAATATAACACATTTGTATGTCTCTTCCCACCCCCTTGGTGTCATGCTACACGTGTTTTGCTGTTTTGCCACTTACTTTTCTACTAGGACATTTTTCCATGTCAGTACTTACAGGAGACTATGTCAGAATTGGTTTCAACAGTGCTTGACCAGGGATATCCGTTTTTTATTTTATTTTATTTTATTTTATTTTATTTTATTTTATTTTATTTATTCATTATAGAGAGGGGAGAGAGAGAGAGAGAGAAGAGGGGAGGAGCAGGAAGCATCAACTCCCATATGTGCCTTGACCAGGCAAGCCCAGGGTTTTGAACCGGCAACCTCAGTGTTTCCAGGTTGACGCTTTATCCACTGCGCCACCACGGGTCAGGCGGATGTCCGTTTTTTGCTGTTATAATAAACAGAACTCTAGTATAAACCATTATGTTTCTATGGTTCTCCTCTCAGCCTTCTTACTGCCAGGCATGAGCTGTGTCTGCTGTTGGAGATTGCTTTGATTACCTCTGCCAAGGTGTCATTGCCTTGACCCCACCTTTTTAATCTTCTAATCTGTTCAGTGCTAGGATGATAATAATAGCTTCTATTTATGGAAGTGCTTTACTTGCATTAAAGATCTCATTTATTTATCAAAATAAATGCATGAGGTAGGCATATTCTCCCATCTGCCACTTTGGATCTCTTTCATGGTTGCTAGTCATCTTTGAAAGCTAATTGTGGTAGTACCTGCTATAGAGCTTTGATATGAAGATCTTATGAGAGTCTTATTATTTGCAGTTGTTATGTTCTATAAAGTTGCTGCAAACATTAAATTAGTGAATACTGTACCATTGCTCCTAGGGAAATTTAGGCATACCTCATTTTATTGCACTTTGCAGATTTTTTTTTTTGTTTCCCAATTTAAGGTTTGTGGCAACCCTGTGTCAAGCAAGTCTGTTGGCGCTGTTTTTCCAACAGGCTTAGATGATGGTTAGCCTTTTTTTTTTTTTTTTTGATGGTGATTAACATTTTTTAGCAACAAAATATTTTTTAATTAAGGTATACACATTTTTTTTAGACATAGCGCTATTGCATATTTAATAGACTATAGTGTAAATATAGCTTTCTTATGTACTGGGAAACCAAAACATTTGTGTCACTTTCCTTATTGTGATATTTACTTTTTTTGTGGTGACCTGGAACTGAACTTGCAATAACTCCAAGGTAGCCTGTACAGGGTTAGGTTTCTGCCATCCTCTGGTCACCCATTTTCATGAACAGATCAATATATATAATCTTGTTTTGTGTGTGCCGCTGTGTAAAGGCATGTAATTTAAACTGGAAAGGGGAGTGAAATAGTGAAATGATGTGTTCAATATAAAAAAAATAAAGGTACATAATTTAATATATTCTGTTGATTCATTAACATTGAACTCATAGCCAACAACACTATAATTTCATGTCTGAACAAAGATTGACATATATATTTTCTCCGTAAGGCACATTACAACCTTCTATGTGGAGGAACACTGGATAGCACTTCTCTATGCTTGGGGCCATGTAAACAATGAGATTACCAACAAAAATGCAAAAATGTGACATTAAGTATTACACCATAAAGACACTTGTTTACAGAATGAGAGCTGAACCAAAAAGGCAGAGTGTTGCTTTGTTTGACCTCAGCTGGGAACGTGTACAATGGATAACTAAAATTTTCTGTAGTTCTATGCGTGTCCGAAAATGATGACGAAAACGCCATGACTTTTGATTTTGGAGTTACAAATAAATTTTAGCGAGCAGGCAAATTGGCAAATACATAACTGCTGATAATAGGGAGTGGCTGTGCCTGACTAGGAGGTGCTCAGTGGATAGAGCGTCAGACTGAGATGTGGAGGACCTAGGTTTGAAACCTGAGGTCGCCAGCTTGAGCGTGGGCTCACTAGCTTGAGTGTGTGGTCACTGGCTTGAGAGTGGGATCAAAGACATGACCCCATGGTTGCTGGCTTGAGCAGAGGGGTCACTTGCTCTGCTGTAGCCTGCCGGTCAAGGCGCACATATGAGAAAGCAATCAATGAACAATCAACCAGGAAACAACTAAGATGCTGCAACAAGGAATTGATACTTCTCATCTCTCTGCCTTCCTGTCTGTCTGTCCCTGTCTCTCTCTCTGTCTCTTTAAAAAAAAAAAAATAGGGAGTGGCTATAATACAGTAAATCTCTGCTGATGACATCTGGCAGCTGGTATGTCATTAAGAAACAGCAATTTTGCTAAATTTCAGAGTGACATCTTCTGAGAGAATTGGATCAAAATCTGTAGCCCAAAGTGCTCTATATGCACATTTTTTTTCTTAGTTTTTTAAAATTGCAAAATGTAACAACCATACAGAGAAAGTGCATCAACACAAGCATGCAGTTTAATAAATAACTAAACAACCAACCATGTAAGTGACTATTACCCGGGTCAGGAAATAGAACATCATTAGCCTCTCAGAAGTCTCCCATGTACTCACAGATTTCTCTCTCTCTTTTTTTTTAGCAAGAAAGAGAGAAAGACAGAGAGACGGACAGACAGTCAGGAAGGGAGAGAGATGAGAAGCATCAGTTCTTCGTGTGGCTTCTTAGTAGTTCATTGATTGCTTTCTCATGTGCCTTAACCTGGAGGTTTCAGCTGAGCCAGTGACCCCTTGCTCAAGCTGGCAATCTTGGGCTTCAAGCTAGAGACCTTGGACTCAAGTCAGCAACCATGGGGTCATATCTATGATCCCACGCTCAAGATGGTGACCCCATGCTCAAGTAGGTGAGCCCATACTCAAGCTGGATGAACCTGTGCTCAAACTGGCAACCTTGGGGTTTCGAACCTGGGTTCGCTGCATCCCAGGCTGACACTCTATCCACTGTGCCACTGCCTGGTTAGGCTGCTCACTGATTTCTTTTTAAGAATTGTGTACTTCTTGTGTCCCCTTTAAGCTGAAACTTTTGCTGTGTTTTCTTGCAGGAATTAGGCTAGGTTGAACTTGCTTCATGAGTGGGTGGGCCTGTGTGTTTGTGTTTTCTTGCAGAAGTGCTCAGCACAGTGGACTTTGTGGCCCCCGATGACCGAGTAGTCTTCCGCACCTGCAAAAGAGAACAGAGCAGGGTCGTCTTCCAGATGGTACGAGATCCCAGACCTCACCTGTCGCCAGGATTTGCCATCTCTTGCCCTGCACTGGGCCAGTGTTAAATGGCTGGGCTTTAAAGCACAGTGGTGGCTTCCCGAAGATCCCTCTTTAACATTTTTCAAAGTTCTGCTTGTGAATGATTACGTTGTTGGAGATAGTTTATGGAAATCAAGCTATCACAGCCTGTTATGTGTCTCCGGTCTCAAATTTAATTTCCTTAATTATAGAAGTTACCCATTTGGCATGATTTATATATTTTTAATTTCTAATATTAGTTATTCAGATCATGGTCTTTGTTTTTGTGTAGTCTGTATTCTCAAAGAAAGAAATGAGGTTTGCTCAAGAGTAGTTAGTATTTATGTTAGAGTTGTAATGACTATGTAGCTTTCTTCTCTCTCTTTGGGCATTTCTTGGTATTTTTTTCAGAATAGCTCCCAAATTAGATTTTTTAAAAATTGACAACAATGGGTAGGCTTATGATAAAGCAAATATAGCAAAATGTTAATTATAGACTCTAAGTGGTGGATATGTGATTGTTCACTATAAAATTTTTTTAGTTTCTTTGTATGTTTGACAGTAATCATGGCATTGATGACATTTTCTAGGCCCTCTAGGTCCACTTTTGGCCTTTGACAGTGAACTAGTCTAGTGGACTGGTTGTTTAAGGGACACCTGCTGGACTCCATTTGCTGACGTGTATGTGCATGGCATGCATGGGTGTGTTTGCAAGTGTGTGTGTACCTATGTCAGGGCGGTGATTGATGCAGCCTTTTGTGTTCCTAGGGGACTTCAGATGCAGAGCGAGCCCTTGCTGTGGCCAGACTTGTGTAAGTTCTTTCCTCTTAGAACTATCTTTGCCTCTCTTGTGGGCTTTGAGGCCTCACTGTTCCTGGTGACTTTGGAGGTGACTACCCTTCTGCCTTCTAGTACATTATATTCTGTTTCCTGTCTGGTTTCCATCTCTGTTTGTAGAGTCCGAGGGCTTCCCTGGGACTCATATGTTCCCACTGTGCCTAGATCCCAGATAACCTCTGTATTGATGCCTGGTTTTTAGCGTTTATTCATGAGGTTCCCTTGCCAAGGATTCTTATGACTATGAGCCCTGAAGTTTTAATCTCATGAAGTGTAGGTTAGACCTATTGCTTCCTAAATTAAAGAAGGCAGGAGAGTGCCCTGGCCGGTTGGCTCAGCGGTAGAGCGTCGGCCTGGTGTGCGGGGGACCCAGGTTCGATTCCCGGCCAGGGCACATAGGAGAAGCCCATTTGCTTCTCCACCCCCTCCCTCCTTCCTCTCTGTCTCTCTCTTCCCCTCCCGCAGCAAGGCTCCATTGGAGCAAAGATGGCCCAGGCGCTGAGGATGGCTCCTTGGCCTCTGCCCCAGGCGCTAGAGTGGCTCTGGTCACGGCAGAGTGACGCCCCGGAGGGGCAGAGCATCGCCCCCGGTGGGCAGAGCATCACCCCTGGTGGGCATGCCAGGTGGATCCCGGTCGGGCGCATGCGGGAGTCTGTCTGACTGTCTCTCCCCGTTTCCAGCTTCAGAAAAATACAAAAAAAAAAAAGAAGGCAGGAGAGTGTTGTGGTTAAGTAGTTCAGTGGACCTGGTTTGGAATTCTGGCTTTGCTACTTGCTGTGTGACCTTAGGTACCCTTGCTGAGAACTTAGTTTTCTCATCTACAAAGTGAGACCAGTATATTACCTGCCCCTGGAATTACAGGAAGAGGTAAAAGAAATAATGCACATAAATGTCTTTGCAATGTGTGGCACATAGTGAGTGGTTAGTAAGTATTGGCTATTGTTATTAATTACAGTAAGGATGAGGAGGAACTCACACAATACTTGCTGCTGAATCACAGCCTGTTAACTATGTACATAGCGGAAGAGGAGGTAAGGGTCCTTTCTACATCTGAGAACTGTTTGGAGTAAGCCACTGCATGGTGCAGCCAGCAAAGGCAGTCTTGAAGCTTCCACCAGAATTAGTGCCTGGGCAAGGGCTTTTATGCTCATGTCACTATTGTGCGTGGACAAGTGGCTTTCACTACCATAATCAGAACTGGAACTCTGGGATCGAGTTCAGTGTGACTGTCACTCAGTATTTGAGTTATCTGATATAACTCCGAAGTAGCAAAGTCCTCTACAACTAACTCTTTGTAAATGTCTGAGCACATATGCCATGCCTCTTGAGCTGTGCTTGGGGGAGTCGGTTGCACTATTTGGAGACAGATTTTTTGATACTGAGGCTTGGTGTGTTTTAGGCCTGGGACGTGGTAAGGGATTCATGAGCACAGACCCATGCCTTTGACTCTGCCTTCTTTCCTCAAGTTGTATATTTACTACCTTTTCTACTTCATGTTTTTCCAGAGAAAATGATGTGGCTGGTATTGACGTCAACATGGGCTGTCCAAAAGAGTATTCCACCAAGGTAAACTGAGTTCTTCATACTGTTTACAAGTATAGGGTGCAGATTAAAGGAGGACTAATGGGACATGGCAACTACTTATATATCTGCTTCTGAACTAGATCCTATACTAGGTGGGGAAAACCCAGACGGTCTGTGGACAGCTGCTTCAAGGAATTATGGAGATTTGAAGTTGTCTTTGGGGAATTGAAAACTTTGGATTCTGTTGCGTTATCTTCAGATTACTTCATTGTGTTCGTGAGTTAAGTAAAGAGCAGAGTTGAAATTACTGGAGTAATCTCCCTGAGTTCCTGGAATGAAAAACAACAAGGGTTGGAATTGTTTATGGTATACCACCATTTCTGTTTGGGGGATGGGGGATGGATATTTATATGTACTGTATTTAGTTTTTTCTTCATAGGATATATTTGAAAAGACAGACAAGGAACTAGTAACACTGGTTTCCTCTAGAGAAGGAAATTAAGTTTTATTTGGTTTTGCACAGGGATTAAATTTCCTTTGCAGGGGTGCTGCTCACAATAATGAACAACTAGTACAGCACTGTTACCGACCGGTCTGAACAGATACTTAGCAGTATGCCATACCAGTGCATGCCACTTGAGCATTTGCTCACTTCTGATGGTTCAAAAATTGAAGCCATATTGCCCTGGCCAGATAGCTCCATGGTTAGAGCATCATCCTGACACACAAAGGTGGTAGGTTCAATCCCCAGTCAGGGCACATACAGGAACAGATTGATGTTTCTGTTTCTGTATCTGTTCCTCTCTCCCTTCCTCTCTAAAGTAAATAAGTAAGTTTTTTTCCCTTTATTTTTCCAAGTGAGAGGAGGGGAGCTACAGAGATAGACTCCTGCATGCACCCCAACTGGGATCCACCAGAGACCCCCATCTAGGGCTGATACTCTGTTCATCTGGGACCATGCTCACAACCAAGCTATTTTAACATTTGAGGAAGAGGCTCCACAGAACCGTCCTTAGCGCCCGGGGCTGATCTGCTTGAACCAGTCGAGCCATGGCTGCAGGAGGGGAGAGTGCAGAAGCAGATGGTCGCTTCTCCTTTGTTCCCTGATCAGGAATTGAACCCGGGACATCCACACGCCAGGCCAACATTCTGCCTCTGAACCAATTGGCCAGGGCAATAAATAAGTTTTAAAATAAAATTGAAGCCATATTGAAAGTATACATTGAAACGTTTTCCATTCCTTAGGGAGAGAGGGTTCTTACTTTTTACGCTTTTGAGTCTTTAAAAATTTAAATATGTTACCTATTCAAAAAAGTAAATAAATCAGTTAAATAGAAAGGAAGGAAGGAAATACCAATCAAGAAAGCCATTGTTGTGGAAAGGGCGGTGAGACTGCATTTTAGAGCCTGTGATTCCACAAGGAAGGGCTGAATTGTGGGTGAGCTGAAGGATAGATGGAGTCCAGGTGCCCAGGGCTTTCTCATAGCCTCCAAGGTTTGTATCTGTGGCCAAGGTTGGCCAGGGCCAGTCTTTTTCTGCCCTTCCCATTTTCCTCTGATAGGCAGCTCTGGCTGGCTGAGTCTGTGGTGGGTCAGTGTTCTCTCTGATTCTAGTCTGTCATTCTTTAAAACATGTAATCACTGAACTTAAACCTTTTGAGCACAGACTGTGAGCATTCGTTAGTATGCAATCTATATATTGACAGCATGTATTTATTGGATTTGTTTTTCTTTTTTTCTTTTTTGTTTATTTGGATTTGTTTTTCTTACCTTTACCTTACTCTTAATGGGTTCAGATTTTTAATATTCCCTTACCCCCATTATATTAAAGTAGGTCATGCCATTGTAAATTTGGATAATAGAAAAGTACAAAAAAAAAGAACAGGAAAATCACCCTTTCTGTTGTAAAAAGGCCATCCCCTTTCTGTAGCAAAAACATAGTGGTCATGCCTGACCTGTGGTGGCTCAGTGGATAAAGCGTTAACCTGGAATGCTGAGATAACCGGTTCAAATCCCCAGTAGTCTCACCATCAAGAGACACCTGCTATTGTTTATTTATTTATTTATTTTACAGAGACAGAGAGTGAGTCAGAGAGAGGGATAGACAGGGACAGACAGACAGACAGGAACGGAGAGAGATGAGAAGCATCAATCATTAGTTTTTTGTTTCGGGTTGCAACATCTTAGTTGTTCATTGATTGCTTTCTCATATGTGTCTTGACCGCGGGCCTTCAGCAGACCAAATAACCCCTTTGGAGCCAGCGACCTTGGGTTCAAGCTGGTGGGCTTTTCCTCAAACCAGATGAGCCCACACTCAAGCTGGCGACCTCGGAGTCTTGAACCCTGGTCCTCTGCATCCCAGTCCGATGCTCTATCCACTGCGCCACCGCCTGGTCAGGCGACACCTGCTATTGTTAATGTCAAGAATCACATGGCACCCTGGGTAGCTAAGTTGGTCCGAGCATTGTCCCAATAGACCAAGGTTGCAGGTTTGACCCCTTGTCAGAGCACATACGAGAATCAACCAATGAATGCATAAATAAGTGGAACAGCAAATTGTTGTTTCTCTCTCTCTCTTTCTCTCTCAAATCAATTAAAAATTTAAAGGATTCATGTGACTCCATGGATTGCTGGTGTCCATTAGTTGGGACTTTGTTTATTGCTCTAGGTGCTCAGGATTGGACCATTGTTGCTGGCAGGGGAGAGGCCTGGGCAAAGTCTGCAGGTTGCATGCCTCTGAGTGGCTTTGCTGATGGTGGTGGCACCAAAGCAAGTGATGGTAGGATAGAAGGAAGGTGCATGCTTTTGTTTCAAAGAAAGAATGATTCTTTTTTTTTTTTTTTCCAAAGTTAGAAGCGGGGAGGCAGTCAGACAGACTCATGCATGCACCCAACCAGGATCCACCTGGCCTTCCCACCAGGGGGCGATGCTCTGCCCATCTGGGGTGTTGCTGTGTTGTGGTCAGAGCCATTCTAGCACCTGAGGCAGAGGCCATAGAGCCATCCTCAGCGCCTGGGCCAACTTTGCTCCAATGGAGCCTTGGCTGCGGGAGGGGAAGAGAGAGATAGAGCAAAGGAAAGGGAGGGGGAAGGGTGGAGAAGCAGATGGGCGTTTCTCCTGTGTGCCCTGACTGGGAATTGAACCCAGGACTTCCACATGATGGACCAACGCTATACTCTTGAGCCAACTGGCCAGGACCTGACTCATTGTTTTTTAAGGGCTTGGCATAGAGTTTATTTTATTTTAATTTATTTTTAAATTTATTGATTTTAGAGAGGAAGAGAGAGAGAGAGACAGGAATATTGATCTGTTTTTATATGTGCCCTGAATGGGGACCTAACTGGCAACCCCTGCACTTCGGGACAAAGCTCTTACCAACCAAACTACCTAGTCAGGGCAAGAGTTTAGTACATTAAGACACTGAGACCCTGGTTAGGGAATAGGCAATCCTGAAACATTATTTTTTAAAATTTTATTTATCGATTTTAGAGAAGAGAAAGGGAGAAAGGGGGGAGGAGCAGGAAGCATCAACTCGCTGGATAGCTCGGGTGGTTAGAGCACTGTCCCAAAGTGCAGAGGTTGCCGGTTCAGTTTCTGGTCAGGCACGTACAGGAACAGATTGATGTTCCTGTCTCTCTTTCTCTCTCTCTCTCTCTTTCCCCCTTTCTCCCTTCCTCTCTCTCTAAAATCAATAAAATAAACATTAAATAAAAACAAATAAAGAGCTCATCAAGCTCTGATCCATGGCATTGTGGGCATGGAAATTGCTTTCCCACTTGCTTCTTAGAAGTGCTGCTTGCCAGTGGACTTTGGCATCTTAGAGATAAGTGCTGGGATGCTGCCATGTTGCCTTATCACGGGGAGGGACCACCCCTCTCCAGCTCTGAGAAGCCCCTCTGTGTGCTTTTTCTTAGGGAGGAATGGGAGCTGCTCTGCTGTCAGATCCTGACAAGATTGAGAAGGTAAGCCCTGCCTGAGTGAAAGCAGAGGTTCTTAAACATGAAACACTTCTCACTCCCCTCCCTCAGATTTAATGAATCAATCACTCCACCTGGGATCTGGAAAATTTGTAAAAGGCTTTCTAGTGATTTGACATGCAGCCAAGTTCAGGAACTCCTGAGCCAGCCTACATTAACCTTGGAGTTCCTTAAAGGCCCAGGGCTAGGTGAACAGCAGTTGAACATGGGTCAGTCGGTCCTGAGAGATGGGTGAGCGCAGTTCCGAAGGGACGAGCGATGACCTCCCTTTGGTTGCCCTCAGCTGATCGAAAGGGAGTCGGGTTCAGATCCCTGAATCCGGAGTGGTGGAGATGGGTGCCGTGAGGCGTCCAGTGCAGTAACGCAACCGATCCCGGAGAAGCCGGCGGGAGCCCCGGGGAGAGTTCTCTTTTCTTTGTGAAGAACTGTATTGGCTCTCTGTGTTGGCTCTCTTCCTTCTGAGAAGATCATTAGAGCATAGGCCAGGCTACCTGTAGGTTGTGGACAGGCTCAGTGGCTGTGGGGTGGCTGGGGGAGGATTGGCCTCTCCCGGGGTTTGATAAGTATAGCAGTGGGTTCCCTGAATACTGACAGAATCCGCCACCAGCCTTGGGGAGCAGGCCAGGCCGGGGTCATACAAGGTAAGTTGAAATTTGTCTCTTTTGATCCCCTGAGTGAGTCTGGTGGCCAAGTTTGTGAGACCTTGGGGACAGGTTGGCATTTGCCACCCAGTATTGTGAACTGCTAGAGCATGTGGGGATGACATTTTCTGCCACACCATATACACCTTTTATTTACCTCTCTCAGTCCACCAGCTCTCATCTTGTTGCTTCTCTCAGCTCCTTTGACTTCCTTCTTATTCTCCATCCTCACTTTCCTGCCTGGGCTTTAAGACTCCTAGTGCCTCCCACAGGCTGTGGCAACTTGGAATAAAGTATCACCACTAAAAGCTGCCACTATTTGTGCTGACTGCTGTGTCAGCAGCTCACCCCTGTGTATTCTTCCAGCTCCAGTGTTTCTGGGACATGGGAAGGCCATGTGTTTATGACCTAGATGCCTTCTTGTTTTTTCCATGACCAGATAGGTACATATAATGTATGTATAATGTTCCTATATTATATCCTTACTATTTGTAATTTCCAAAGTATTTTCCAGCATTTATTCCATTTGATCTCCAAATCCCTTGAAGTAGACAGAGAAACCATTTGTTATCTCTATTTGATCAAGAATAATTAAACAGAGAGAAATAATAAGAGGAATAATTAAGAGAGGAATAATTTGCTCATGGTCATAAAGCGAATAAACAGCAGAGTCTAGAGCCATGATCTTGTGACCTCTATCCCAGCATCAGTGCCCCCTCTCTATGGCATTTTGCAGTAAAGGTGTCAGGTGTAGTTTATAAGTGTCTAGCCAGAGGTCAGTATACACACACATGTTATTAGATATCCGGGCTAGAACCTCCAGTTAAACACCACTATGCAGGATGGAGTGAATGTGGACAACTGGATGTCGAACTCATTGCTGTAAGTAAGGGAGGGGCCCCAGTGTGGGTGTTTGCTTCACAATATGTGCACACAGCCATTTTTGTTATCCTCTGGATTCCTGGCTTCTCCCTCTCATGCTGTTGGCTCTGTCCTCTCCACTGGTCATCTCTGGGTACATTTCACATATGAGGTAGCAGAGTTACACCCCACTTCAGAAGCTCAGTTCATGCAACTCCTTGTTTGGTAGGGTGGTTGGATGGGCGAGGGCAGGCTGGTAGATGGGGTTTGTCTCATGGAGAGGAGGTTCCAGGCTTTCACAGGAAAGCCAAATGGGATCTGAGAATGGTGAGCTAGAATAGAATCAGGCTCATACTGTGCTGGCAAACTGGGCGAACTTGGAGAGAGCTTTGTGGGTCCTCTCAGCTTGGTGTTTTAGATAGGCCCATGGTTCCATCTGTGGGAACATCTCAGGGCCACTGGCAGAAGTTTCTTCAAAATAAGGATGCTTGTGTAGAATGATGAGAAATTTTAGAAATAGATAGGATGCTGTCTGTTGAGAATTCTATCTATGCTTTGGTTGGATAGGGGACAGGAGGGGATATCAGTCTTTTGACAGAGCTTCCCAGGTAACTCTGGTATAACCTCACTGGATTAAGAACCTAAGTTTTAGACTCTACTTTAGTAATATTCTCTCTCTCACCCTTGCCCAGGATGCCCTGGGCTCCCCAACCCCTGCTGCCCAGGGCATCCTCCTTGTACATACTGAACTTGGGCCATGGCTAACAACTGGCAGGGCCAGTACTTGAACTCAGTTCTCAGTAATTCCCAAGCTAAGCTCTCCCATTCTCCTCCCCAAGCGCTTCCCAACAACTACGGGAGCTTTTCCTGAGTCACCCTGTGGATCTGTTAAGACAAGCCTGCCTGTGGGTAGATGTGCTGTAATCTGCTCAGATATGGGTCTGTCACAGGTCCTTTTCCACAAAGACGTTCACATCACAGAGTCGTGATATCACTTGAATCTGGGAGGGTTGGGTCCGGGAGAGTTTCATGCTAGAGGCCTGCCAGAGGACAGACTCTAGTTGCCCTCTCCTCTCAGTATGATGACACTTGCAAGTGGCTAGGGCTTTTAGTTACTAATTTCCTTCCTGGTCCTGAATATTCACTTGAAATAAACAAATACTGAAGAAGGTGCTTAGAGCTACTTGGAAAAAATATACCAAAGGGAAGCTCTGCAAAACAGAATTGGATCAAACCAGCCAATGCTACTTAAGTCACCAAACATCAGAGGATTCTAAGTCAGCACTTGCAAAGGAGCCTTCCAGAGACAGTGCTGTCAGCCTGAGGGAAAGGACTGGAGTGAGAACTTTTATTGTGTATCTCAGTGGGTCTGGCAGTCCCCCTTAAATGGTCAGTGTTCCTTTAAGGTCTGCTAGAGACACCCTGGGGCAGCACATGAGGCCTGTTCCTTCCTGCCAGTCACTGGTAGTTGTGCATAGGTCAGCAGGCCTTGTCTTACCCATTATCTGTGCTCCTGCCTGTAGCCCAGCCTCTTAGTCTGATGTCTTCTGGGGGGCCTGCCTTATCCTGGTGGTGAGAGAAAGGCCTCTACTTGTTCTTGTAGCCTGGCTCTCTGCTGCCCTCACCTGTCTAGAACTAAGACTGGCAGCAGCTGCCTGCAGGGCCCCCTACTGTGCTTGACAAGCACCCAGTTTTGTTTTGTTTTTACAGACATAGAGTCAGAGAGAGGGATAGATAGGGACAGACAGACAGGAACGGAGAGAGATGAGAAGCATCAATCATCAGTTTTTTGTTGCGACACCTTAGTTGTTCATTGATTGCTTTCTCATATGTGCCTTGACCATGGGCCTTCAGCAGACCAAGTAACCCCTTGCTCGAGCCAGTGACCTTTGGTCCAAGCTGGTGAACTTTGCTCAAACCAGATGAGCCTGTGCTCAAGCTGGTGACCTCAGGGTCTCGAACCTGGGTCCTCCGCATCCCAGTCCGACGCTCCATCCACTGCACCACCGCCTGGTCAAGCCAACCCAGTTCTTGAAGAGGGCTCTTGGGATCACCTACCCTCAGCTTGCCTGGCCTGAAATTTTTGATGAGGGAAGAAGATGGCAATGCCACAGACAAACAGTGTCATTTACTTCTCTCTTGATCTCTGACTCTTAGGGAGTCTGGTCTTACCACCTCCCTGACTTTCCTGCATGACTTTCTTGATCTTTCTTTGAAGTTCTTTATAATTACTATGCAAAAAAACAAACAAACCACTTTTGGCCTGACCTGTGGTGGCGCAGTGGATAAAGCATTGACCTGGAACGTTGAGATCACTGGTTCAAAACCTTGGGCTTGCCTGGTCAAGGCACATATGGGAGTTGATGCTTCCTGCTCCTCCCCCCTTCTCTCTCTCTCTCTCTCCTCTAAAATGAATAAATAAATAAAAATAATTTAAAAACACTGAACTTGGAAAAAAACCCACTTTTAAATGTGTTGACTGTATTGTCCTCTCCTTTGCCAGTTTCATTCTTGTATATCTGATTCAGCTATAGAGTGGGGTGTGAGAAGATAGGGCCCAAGACCTGTAAAGCCTTCCTGCTCCCTCCCTCCGCAGATCCTGGAACAGCATTAAGGGAGCATTGCCTTCAAGCGAGAAAGAAGCTGGGAGCCCTGTGTTCTCAGCCAGAGTCAGGCCTCTGAATCATATTGGGGAGGGAGTGTGTTGGGCAGAGCCTTTCAAATTATACTCCTAAGCCCTGCCCCCAGAGACTCATTCAGGAAATATGAGGTGGGATCTACAAGTCTGTATTTCTTAAGCTCTCAGATGTTTGCCCTGGCAAAGGATCACTGTATTCTACATAGGCATGCATGCAGATCCATCACTTGTTCATTTATTTACCAAATATATGTACACCACTATGTGCCAGGCACGAGGCTAGCATAAAAAAAAGGTGGACACCTTCCTTCATGGAACTTACATGTATATGCATGCAACAGATATTCATGTGGACACATACATGCACAGAGACATGTCCCATTCCACTGGGACACACAGGTCTGTAGCAGAGGTAACTGGTACAAGCTGTTGTGATTGTTTGTTCTAGAAGAGGTAGGTGCTGTTGTGTTCTCTCTGCAGATCCTCAGCACTCTTGTTAAAGGGACACGCAGACCTGTGACCTGCAAGATTCGCATCCTACCCTCGGTAAGGACAATGTGTTACATTTGAAGGTCCACTTTTTTCAGGGATGTTTATTTGGGGTGTCAGTAATTTTTTTTTTTTTTTTTTACAGAGACAGAGTCAGAGAGAGGGATAGACAGGGACAGACAGACAGGAATGGAGAGAGATGAGAAGCATCAATCATTAGTTTTTCGTTGCGCGTTGCAATACCTTAATTGTTCATTGATTGCTTTCTCATATGTGCCTTGACCGTGGGCCTTCAGCAGACCGAGTAACCCCTTGCTCGAGCCAGCGACCTTGGGTTCAAGCTGGTGACCTTTTTTTTTTTCCAGAGACAGAGAGTGAGTCAGAGAGAGGGAGAGACAGGGACAGACAGGCAGGAACAGAGAGAGATTAGAAGCATCGATCATTAGTTTTTCATTGCGCATTGCAACACCTTAGTTGTTCATTGATTGCTTTCTCATATGTGCCTTGACTGCGGGCCTTCAGCAGACCGAGTAGCCCCTTGTTGAAGCCAGCAACCTTGGGTTCAAGCTGGTGGGCCTTTGCTCAAACCAAATGAGCCCTCGCTGGCGACCTGGGGTCTCGAACCTGGGTCTTCCACATCCCAGTCCGACAGTCTATCCACTGCGCCACCACCTGGTCAGGCGGGTGTCAGTAATTTTTGAGGAGCTGAATTAGGTTTGGAGGGGTTAGAGCTGAGCCCACTTTAAGCACTGGCAGCTGTTCCCTCTGTGGCTTCAGTAACCACCTGTGCGGTCTTCCTCCTCAGCTGGAAGATACCCTGAGTCTTGTGAAGCGGATAGAGAGGACTGGCATTGCCGCCATCGCAGTTCATGGGAGGTGAGTGGTTGCCTTTCTAGAGATTGACTTGTAAGGTGGTCCTCAGCCATCTTAATGATCCACAGGTGACAACTAAGTTCTCTCCTACAAATGCAGCCTACCTCTGCCTAGCTCTTTGACATCTTTTTTTATTTTTTTTAGTGAGAGAGAGGAAGGGACAGACAGGGATAGATAGGAAGGTAGAGAGATGAGAAGAGTCAACTCTTCGTTGTAGCATCTTAGTTGTTCATTGATTGCTTTCTCATAAGTGCCTTGACTGGAAGGCTGCAGCAGAGCTAGTGACCCCTTGCTCAAGCCAGTGACCTTGGACTCAAGCTAGTGACCTTGGGCTCAAGCCAGCGACCATGGGGTCATATCTATGATCCCACGTTCAAGCCAGTGACCCTGTGCTCAAGCTGGTGAGCCCGCATTCAAGCCGGATGAGCCCATGCTCAAGCTGGTGAACTCAGGGTTTCGAACTTGGGTCCTTAGCATCCCAGGCTGATGCTCTATCCACTGTGCCACTGCCTGACCAGGCCATTTTGACATCTTTTTTTTTCTCTTACAGAGACAGAGAGAGAGAGTCAGAGAGAGGGATAGCTAGGGACAGATGGACAGAAATGGAGAGAGATGAGAAGCATCAATCATTAGTTTTTTGTTATGACACCTTAGTTGTTCATTGATTGCTTTCTCATATGTATGTGCCTTGACCATGGGGCTACAGCAGACTGAGTAACCCCTTACGTGAGCCAATGACCTTGGGTCCAAGCTTTGCTCAAACCAGATGAGCCCGTGCTCAAGCTGGTGACCTCGGGGTCTTGAACCTGAGTCCTCTGCATCCCAGTTCAATGCTCTATCCACTGCGCCACTGCCTGCTCTTTGACATCTTGAGGGTGGTCAAACTCATTATGGGCTTGCATTTTTCTTTGTTTCATTCATTGAGCATCTACTGGTGGTAGGCACTGCAGTGATCTTTAGAAACAGAGAGACCGAAGAGGAAGGAGAAACGTTCCTACCCTTAGGATGTGTAATGGTAGAGATGGAATGATTTGCTCAAAATTGCACCATGTAGCCAGAAAGTGGTAGAATTAGAACTCTGACTGAATCTCATTTTCTTTTCACTATGTTGAACAATACCTTTGTACCTCGAATGACCCCAGGCAGATTGCAGTTTTTGTTGTTATGTTTTTCTTTTTTTAAACTGAAGGTACCTTACTGCTTCCGTGAGTGGCCACAACCAGGTGCCTCTTGTCTGCACTTGTTAGATTGCCAGCTGTCACAATGACTGCTTTAAACAGTCCTTGTATCTACACAAGGACTATAGCTGATATTCACTCTGCAGAGAGCTGAGGTGGTGCTAAAGGCTACCTTGGGTTACCCAGTCGAACTTGCTCCTTGTATCCAGGCTATGCTTCTGTACAGAATCCCAGGTCAGTAGACTTTGGCCAGAGTGACCTCTTTTCTCTAAGTGATGTTCCTTTTGGGTTCAGGGGTTTTGTAGGAACAGCCCAGTTTTTGCTGGTTGTGTTTATTATAGCATTTTCAAAAAAGTGAACTTAGAACTCCAACATATAAAACAGAAAAGCAGAAAAGCAGAGCTGTATAGATGGCAACCAGTAGGGGGAGATGAAAAGCCACACCCATTACACATCCTGAGGCAACAAACAGGCTCTGGGCTCAGACTGCTAGGTTTCAAATCCCAGCTCTGCTGCTTGTTGGCTGTGTATCCTTGGACAAATCATTTCATCCTTCTAAGCACCACATTTCTCATTTGGAAATTAAGATAATTTTGGCTTTACAAGGTTCTTTTCTACCAGTAGTTGGAAATACTAGAAAGAGAGATCTCAGCGAGTTTAAGTAAGGAATTCTGGCCATCAAAGCTGCTGAGACCCCTGGCCGGATGGCGCAGTGGTAGAACATCGGCCTGGCATGTGGCTGTCCTGAGTTCGATTTCCGGTCAGGGCACACAGGAGAGGCAGCCATCTGCTTCTCCACCCTTCCCCCCCCTCTTGCTTCTCTCTCCCTCTCTCGCTTTCACTCTCCTCTTCCCCTCCTGCATCCATGGCTCTATTAGAGCAAATTAGCCCCGGGCACTGAGGATGGCTCCATGGCCTTCGCCTTAGGTGCTAAAAATGTCTCTGGTTGCAATGAAGCAAGGGCCCCAGATGGGCAGAGTATCACTCGCTAGTGGGCTTGCCAGGTGTATCCTGGTTGGGGTGCATGCGGGAGTATAGCTCTGCCTCACTTCTTTTCATTAAAAAAAAAAAAACCACACAAAAAAGAAAGAAAAAAGCTGCTGAGAATAGCTAGAACTGGCTGCTGGGGGTGTGGGGAGATGAAGGTGGAGGCTGGGTTGACTGGACTTTCTGAGGCTCTGTAGGCTCTGACCCTTTTGTTGAATGTAGCAGAAGGGAAATACCCAAACAAGACCTGGGTAAGGACTATCTGGTCAACCGCCTTTCTTGTTTCTGAACACAGCTCAGGTCAGGGCTCACCTTAGCATCCTTAAAACTCAGTCTCATTCACAAGAACTTCTTGCTGTTGACCTTGGAAGGAGGTGCTCTAGGTTGTGGTACTGCCTCCCCTGTGGCTTATTGTGACAGCCATGGTCTGTGGCCTGCCCTGGTTGCTGGGTCTACCCTGTACCAGGTGCCTCTCCGCAGGATCAGCTGCCCAACTTGGCCTCGGCACAGGCAGCTGTGTGGGAGTGGCCAGCCTGAGCGGCAGCAGCTGTTCCTGGTCCCTTGGGGAGGGCAGGACCGGGACGGTAGGGGTGGCATGCTTATGGCGCTGTCCCTCATCTCTGCCAGAGATGAGGGGAAGCCAGGAAAAGGTGGTGTGACCTTGGGAGTCAGGCCATCCACATCAGCCCCCTGCAGCCATGCCTTACCGGCAGGCCTCCAACAGCTGGGCTTGCCTTCTCAGCATGGACCTATTCTCCTGTCCCTCACAGCGGAGGTCATGAAGAGCCATCCACTGCAGCCTGGACCTTTGTCCTGATGGCCACATAGCCTTTCTGAGGTTTAGAAGGGAGGACAGTAGGGTTTGACCTCGATAACCCTGTGTGAATTGTGACATGGCCTTTGGCACTTAGCCCTCTTTTTTGTTTATCTCAAGGAAGCGGGAGGAACGACCTCAACATCCTGTAAACTGTGAAGCCATTAAAGCCATTGCTGAAACCCTCTCCATTCCTGTCATAGCCAAGTAAGCCTCCCTTCCACATTGTTTACTTTTTATGCCCCACCTCACTCATAAGGGATTTGAGCTGGCATTTATATACGGAATGAGGTAACATTAAAAATTGACCTTTGGGCCCTGGCCGGTTGGCTTAGCAGTAGAGCGTCGGCCTGGCGTGCGGAAGTCCCGGGTTCGATTCCTGGCCAGGGCACACAGGAGAAGCGCCCATCTGCTTCTCCACCCCTCCCCCTCTCCTTCCTCTCTGTCTCTCTCTTCCCCTCCCGCAGCCAAGGCTCCATTGGAGCAAAAGTTGGCCCGGGCGCTGGGGATGGCTCCTTGGCCTCTGCCCCAGGCGCTAGAGTGGCTCTGGTCGTGGCAGAGCAATGCACCGGATGGGCAGAGCATCGCCCCCTGGTGGGCGTGCCGGGTGGATCCCGGTCGGGCGCATGTGGGAGTCTGTCTGACTGCCTCCCGGTTTCCAGCTTCAGAAAAATACAAAAAAAAAAATTGACCTTAAGGGAAAGAACAAGAGGGCAGGATGAAAAATGAAGTTGGTAATGAGTCAGACAAGTGCCTATCATGTTTCTTGGCCTCTGGAAAGTGGCTGATGTAGGTGTGCAGTAGGCAGGGCCCCAGGGCATTCTAGTGGATGGGTTGAGGGGAGGAATATTTAGGGGATAGGGAGAGCAAGAAGGTGACTACTGAAGCAGGCCCAGGGGAAGGTGATGTCACACCAGAGTTAGGTGTGCTGGGTGTTGGGTAAAGGAGGCCCAAGCCAGAGTATATAAAGCTATACATGGTGGGCAAAAGTAGGTTTACAGTTGTGAGTATGCAGAACAAAAGTCAATTCTTGTGTTATTAATTACTGTATTTTCCATATGAATAACTGTAAGCCTATTTTTGCCAACCCCTATGTGGCTCAGGGGTCATAAGGCTGGCCACAGTCCAAAGCCGAGACGATCTTTCTGGATAGCTATAAGACCTGGAATCTAGACTGGCAGGTGTGAAGTACCGATGACCAGCCCAAGGCTTATTATGAGACAGTATCCAGTTGCCCCGGGGAGCTGACCTTTGTAGACCAGTGGTCTGTGTAGGCCAGTCATAAAGCCCTGACGAAAGGCATGTCTGACTGGTGGGACAGGGGGAGAGAGTTGAGGGTGACATTTGTAGCCAGGCCCGGCCTTCCCCAGGCCAAGGAGTTTTAGGGATGGCCTGGAGAAGGTGGGGCTACTTAAGACACTGGACACTCTTGCTGCTGCTCACACCTGAGTGCTCTGGTCCCCAACCCCACACACACATACACACAATGCTGTTTCTGGCCTGAGGCTGCCGCCTGGCTCCTAGTGGACAGGTAAAGACAGAGCAGTTTGTAAGGGGGCCCTTGGGGCTTCATGGTGGCAGGAAGGGAAATTGCAACCAAACTAGGCCTCCTTCCTTCCTCTCACAGTCACCACTGCATCTGCTCTCTCTCTAGGTTTCTGACCCAGCATTTACTGGGGATATAGGTGCCCCAGCCTGGGGGCGGGGTACCTATAATCTCAGTATCCACTTATAGACCCCTGTCTTCAGAAGTGGGCTGGCTTTAGCCACTGCCTGGGATGAAGTAGAAGGAAGGTAAAATCTCAGGGCTATGTGTTAAGTGCTAGGCCAGGTTCGGGCTGCTTTCCTGTGTTATCTCACTTGGTGCTCCTGTTCCACAGTGTGGGGTATGTGTCAGAATCTCCAGGCTCTAGAAGTACTCTTAGTTGAAGGACTTAGCCAAAATCACACAGCTAATGGGAAACAGACCTGGGATTTGCCTTTTTCTGAAAATGTTGGAACAAGGATGGGGACACCTCTCATCCTCGTTGCCTTTCAGTGGAGGATCTCACGACCACATCCAAGATTATTTGGACATTGAGGACTTTCGACAGGCCACAGCAGCCTCTTCAGTGATGGTGGCCCGAGCTGCCATGTGGAACCCGTCTGTCTTCCTCAAGGAGGGTCTGCGGCCCCTGGAGGAGGTCATGCAGAAGTACATCCAATACGTACGTCTCTGCACTTTTTTGAAACAAACATGTCTCCCTGTCTGCCACATTCCTGTAGAAAGTGCTTCGGATGAGTCCCCTGCCCCCAGCTGCCAGCAGTCTTTGTCCCTGTCCTTTTCAGTTCTGGTCACGCAGCATTGGGCCTCCCAGGCTGCAATATGAAGAATGGGTACTGTGGAGGCATACTGCTAATCACCTACTTCTAAGGCATCCAAGGTATGGGTCATAGCAAGGACTTCTGGATCCAGGATGCTTTTGGGGCCCCAGACACACGGTCTTTTTTCTCTTTTTCAGCCCCCACACATACATGTGTATGCACAATGACAACAGGGTCAATGTCACTGAAAATACCCATACCAATGGTTGGTGCCAGAGCAGACACAGCCAGGAGGAGCCATTGTAGTAGTTGTTGACAGGTTATTTCCATAGAGACTTCTTACTTTGTCATCAGTCAGAATTACGCAAAACTCTTCTCTTGCTAATTCCCAGAATGCTTTAACTCCTCACTTAGGGAATAGCTGAATGTTAACCCTCTCCTTAGGGAATGTCGTTTTCTTCTCACTGGGAGTTTGATAGTAGTGCCAGGGGTATTTCCCTGTAAAGGAATTTTTTTGAAAGTTCATGTACTCTGTCTTTTTGGCACAACCTTGGAACTTGTGGGACTCTGTGATCAGCTGTGTATGTCTGTAGGTAGAGACAGTGAGTGGTCCTCAAATTGTTTACTAAGCTGTGCCTGAGCCTTCACTCACAACAGGCTTTTACCCTCCTCTTTAATCCTGAGGCTCACACCCTCCTGGGAGAGTCAGGAGCTTCTCAGATCTTCAGACAGCCTATATCCTCTTCAAGCCATGGCCTGGGCAGTTGTGGCTGCCCCAGTTTGGGAGTACCCCAGGACTGTGGAAGCTGGGGATGTTAGGAGACCCTGAAGCCTGTGACCAGCAGGCAGCCTCTGTCTTAGAACCTCCCTTGCTCAATGCTGCAGCTCTCATCCCCTTGGTTCTGGGTCCCGTTGTGCAGGTTGATGACCACCAAGTTTTCCAAGACAACAAACACTCTTGAGGATCTGCCAAGGGTCAGGCTGAGCCAGGGTGATAACAGCACCTTTCACACAGTGAGCAAGCTCAGCACAACTCACCTTGGCTCCTGTGTCTCAGACTTGCCAGCTGACCGGAAGAGCTAAGCCTAGGAGAAAGGGTGTGGCTTCCAAGCATAGGCAGGGCTGTTTCTGGTCCAGCCAGGTGTTTTCTGTCCCAAAATAGCTGAATCAAGACCTTGCCACTGGCTGGGGCTTACCCACATATTTTTGCTTTGTCCTGAGTGTGCCATGGCACCTTCTTAGGCACTGAGGACATAAGACTAGTACTGTTAGAATATAGTATGGAGCAAGAGATTAGAGGGGTTCTAGAAGGCTGGCGCACCCTTCATGAACACTCTCTGGCCTGCCCCAGCCATGGGGACTTCTACTGGGTACCCTGGGCAGTTAGTTGTCTTGTCTTTCTGAGTCTGCACTTACCGGGTTTGTGACATAGTGGTAATAGCTGCACTTTACGCTTGTGTAGCTCAGTGAAGTGATAAAACACATGTGAACATGCTCGGTAGGTAGGGGAAATTGGAGACAGGCCGTTTAAGATGTGGGAAGGGAAGGTACCTACTGTGATTATAAAA
This sequence comes from Saccopteryx leptura, assembly GCF_036850995.1. Taxonomy (NCBI): domain Eukaryota; kingdom Metazoa; phylum Chordata; class Mammalia; order Chiroptera; family Emballonuridae; genus Saccopteryx; species Saccopteryx leptura. The sequence goes on from NC_089511.1 coordinate 18,457,025, forward strand.
GTGGAAGAATCTCACCCTGTCCTGGGACTGGTACTGCCACACCAGAATTTGTCTTGTTCTCCCTCCCAGCCCTAGGAGATGCCTGACAACAGGTGTTCTATGGTTAACCATGGTGGCTGAAGCAGGAGGGGCTCCCTGCATATCTAGACTTCAGATAGGTTATCCAGTAGGGCAGGGGTCCCCAGACTTTTTACACAAGGGGCCAGTTCACTGTCCCTCAGACTGTTGGAGGGCCAAACTATAGAAAAACTATGAACAAATCCCTATGCACACTGCACATATCTTATTTTAAAGTAAAAAAACAAAATGGGAACAAATATTATACAATATTTAAAATAAAGAACAAGTAAATTTAAATCAACAAACTGACCAGTATTTCAATGGGAACTATGCTCCTCTCACTGACCACCAATGAAAGAGGTGCCCTTTCCGGAAGTGGGGGGGGGGCTGGATAAATGGCCTCAGAGGGCCGCATGTGGCCCATGGGCTGTAGTTTGGGGACCCCTGCAGTAGGGTGTGCTTCTGATTGTGGGCTTTGGCTGCAACCCTTGAGCTTTGTACTACTAATTGAAGAACCAGATGGCCAGGCTGGAGGTGGCTCTTCTTATGGGGTCCCACTACCTTGGCTGTAAGCACACCTCTGGTGCCCCCTAAGGCCCCCTTTCCCTGCACAAGAACAAAGCTCAGGCTTCAGAGCCCACCTGGGCTGCAGGTGGGCTCATGTCAGTTCTTCTTCCAGGCTGTGCAGTATGACAATCACTACACCAACACCAAGTACTGCTTGTGCCAGATGCTACGAGAGCAGCTGGAGTCGCCCCAGGGAAAGTTGCTCCATGCTGCCCAGTCTTCCCAGGAAATCTGGTGAGAGGGGCAACAGGCTGTTCATCTGTCCTTGCAGACATTGCCCAGGCTTGACCCTGAGCCCTAAGCTGACTCTACCAGGGAACCAGGGACACAGCTTCTGGAGATGGATGTGCAGGAGTGGTATCATGCTACAGCTTTGCCTCAAAGAAGGGCATACTTTAGAGCCCTGGCCGGTTGGCTCAGCGGTAGAGCGTCGGCCTAGCGTGCGGAGGACCCGGGTTCGATTCCTGGCCAGGGCACACAGGAGAAGCGCCCATTTGCTTCTCCACCTCTCCACGGCGCTTTCCTCTCTGTCTCTCTCTTCCCCTCCCGCAGCCAAGGCTCCATTGGAGCAAAGATGGCCCGGGCGCTGGGGATGGCTCCTTGGCCTCTGCCCCAGGCGCTAGAGTGGCTCTGGTCGCAATATGGCGATGCCCAGGATGGGCAGAGCATCGCCTCCTGGTGGGCAGAGCGTCGCCCCATGGTGGGCGTGCCGGGTGGATCCCGGTCGGGCGCATGCGGGAGTCTGTCTGTCTCTCCCTGTTTCCAGCTTCAGAAAAATGAAAAAAAAAAAAAAAAAAGAAGGGCATACTTTCAGAATTTGGGAACTTTCTGTCCCTGGACTGATCTCAGCAGCAAAGTTTTGGGGACTAGGGCACTAGTATGATGGAGGAATGTAAGGCCTGGGCTTGGGAATTCCTGGGGAGGAAGCAGCTTTCCTGGTAACAGATGTATCACATGTCGTGCCACCAAGACCCAGTTGTCAGGATAGTTGGGGTTACAGAATGGAACCCCTGGCTGCACCCATACCCCATCACTCTGCTGTCCAAGAGGCTACTCCCTGCTCCTCTACTCAGGTGGCTGATATTTGGGGCCCCTTTCAACCTGACCTAGTGTCTGCTCCCACAGCTCCCTATTTACTCTTTCCCTCCTCCACACTGCTCATTCTGCATCCTCTGCCTGAATGCTCTTTCTCCCTCGTGTTGCCTGTCTGTATCCTCCCTCCTACAAAGAAGCCGTTCTGAACCACTCTCACCCCCAGACATCCATCTCTCAGGATGCTTCATAGAAGAGAAAGGCTTGCTAAAATGCTCCTCATCCTGGGCTAGAGGTGTTGGTTCTATCCCTGCCCCACCTCGCTTAACCAGCTTGACCCAGGTGTCTTGTGAGCTTGAGAGTATAATTTTCAAGAGTAAAACTCTATAGATCTGGGTGGTGCCTCAATTTAAGTGAGGCCTAACTGCTTGTGGTCGGGGCAGGAAGTGGGGAATCACTCAGTGGTCAGGCCTCCATCTCTTCCTCCTGTGGACCCACATGAGGATGAGACCATGCATGCCTCCGGCGCTTGGTCAGTGTAGGTCAGCTTACTCACTGCTGGCTGGGAACACTTGCCTGTACGCTGTTTCTTGGAAAGGTTCAGGTGGTAGAGGTGACCTTTAGAACATGTTCCACCCAGGCTTGCCTACCCTCCAGTGTCCACCCTGAGGGGCCCACATTTACTATCCATCTGTCAGTCCAGACTGATCCCAGTGGTGGGTAGAAGGTACCTTCTGGTGGCCAGGTCCTGGAGGTGTTTTGGTGTGTATGGAGGGGCATTCTCAGTGGTGGGGCCCTGGGCTCTTGCAGTAGTTCCCTAAGGGGCTTGCAACACTTGACTTGTCTTTCCATAGTGAGGCCTTTGGCCTTGGTGCCTTCTATGAGGAGACCACACAAGAACTGGACTCCCGGCGGGCCGAGCTCTTGGCCAAGACCCCAGAGGAGGCAGGGGAGCTGGCCGAAGACACCTCTGGTGTCATTAAGATGGCTGTCAAGTTTGACAGGTAGGTCTCCAGCTGGCCTCAGCTTGGGTCAGGGCCCAAGTTCAGGGCCAGTGCTCTCGGGCTGACTGGGCTGGCAAGCTGGCTGCTATATGTGATTAGTAACAAGCTTGGACCACAGGTTTCTTTGGTTTGGACACTTGTTCTCAATTTTCAGCACCCAAATAAGGCACTTTGGATAAGATAGTTTCCAAAAGCGCAGGCAGTGCTCTCAGGGTTGCGCATCTTGTCCCAGGGGTGACTGAACTCCACCTTTTCCCTGACCCAGCCCCTCCCACAACTCGGGGGAGAGGACTGGTCTCCTTCTGTTCCTGAAACTCTATGCTTCTTTCCTAGCCCTGAGGAATTAGCTGCCTAAAAGGAGCTCCCCAATAGCAGCAGGACCCTGGTCCTTATGTGTATTTTCTGCCCATACCCACTGCCCCTGACCAGCCCTATGATATGCTTTCAAGGCAGTAGTAGCCTCAGGCCAATTATTGTCTCAGACTATGACGTAGCTTTGATTGGGTCCCTCCCTCATCCTTGTACTATGCAATCTGGGATCTAAGCCTTTCGAAGGTCCCAAGGCCCAGACCAGGAGCCGGTCTTGTCTGGCGAGGGCTTGGGAGAAGGGGTATAGGAACAACTGTTGGGCAGTCATACCCAGGGAGGGCTTCTGGTAGGAAGTTGGAATATGGTGCTACTGACTGAAACCAGAGTCCACTGTGTCTAAAGCAGCAGCAGATCTTGACACTCAGCAGACATAATTAAAGTAGATACTAAGCTAGATCCCTGAGACCTTTGTATGGGCACCTGCGTCCCCCCCCCCCCCCCCATATCTTGTCTTGAAAGGCAAACCAGACCTTCCTTCTTGGCTATCAAAAGCAGGAGCTCGGAGTGCTGTGAGTTCACTTCCTACCCCAATTCCCTAAGCATGCTGAAGCCCATCTTCCCTTTAGGCAGAATGCAGGCCCCAGGTTGCTGGTGGGACAGGAATGGGAGGTTAGGGGAATAGGTACAGGAGTCTTAAGGCAGCAGCTGGATGTCTCAGTTCCTGCAGCTTGTACCAGGAACTGAGTAGGGGCCCTGCTGAGAAATGGGGTGGTGATGGTGGGTGGGCCCTGACTCTTTCCCCTCCTTTTCCTAGGAGAGCATACTCACCCCAGATCACCCCCAAGATGTGCCTGCTGGAATGGTGCCGGAGGGAGAAGTTGGCACAACCTGTATATGAAACTGTGAGTTCCTGGCTGTGGCCTGCCCTGCATCCAGCCCTGCAGCATTCCCACAGCTGGTGCCATAACCCCCAGCACACTTATAGATTGTACCCTAGACTCCAGACTGCTTGACTAGAGCCTGTCTTTGCCCTCTGTAGGCACACAGTGGTTACTGGTGGTTGGTCCAGTTGCTGGTCATGCCTTTCTTTGACAGTGAGCCTGTTGTCCAATTCTGGCACTTTCATAAACCTGAACTAGAGGCCTAAGTAAGGGGCTGCTTGGGCCAGTCCTTGCCAGTGGTGTTGCTTAGGGAAGGGAGATATCTCTGGAAAGGGCCAATTGGCTTAGGAAGGATGCTCAAACCTGAAAGTTAGGTACATTTTGGACCAGGCCTCCACTAATGGGGCACTGAATTGGGCCCCAGAAGTGGGGGCCCCTCAGTGAAAACTTTGAGACAGTATTGTTTTACTTCCATTGGCCCTTTTAGTCATGTCTTGTTTAGGTGGTTCCGTCTCTTCTGCACTGCCCTTTTGACTTCCAAACTTGTACCTTGGACCTTGTGTCCTCCTCTGTCAGAGTGACATTTCCAAAGTGAATCTGATCTTTGTTTCCCTTGCTGAAGTCCTCATCAGCTCAGAGCATGAGATGCCCCTACATGGCTTTTTGCTTCAGGTCTCATCTACTCAGCTCTCTATCCTGCCATATCACCTGGTGTCTGCCAGATGGACTGTCTTTGCCCCAGTCCTTGTCCCCTCTCACCCCTTTGCCATCTGGTGAACTTCTTATTTTGGGGCCTGGCCCATCCAGATGTCAGTAGAAGGAGACTCCATAGTCATGCACAGCTAAGGGTTCTGATGGCCCTTTGCTTAGGTCCATGACAGAACTCCTGACACATTATGGTGTCACAGTCTGTGTATCCACCTTTCTTCCCTGGAAGGATACATCATACACTTCTGCTGGGGAGGAGCATGTGGACCAGGTAGCTCTCATTTGACTTAGGTTGGAAGGACTTCCTCTTCTCTGCCTCCAACATGACCCTGGCAGGTGAGTCTCTAAGGCTGCTCATTCCTCTTGCCTTCATACAGCCATTTGTTTCCTTTGCTCTCTCTGCACCAGGTTCAACGTCCCCTGGATCGCCTCTTCTGTTCTGTTGTCACTGTTGCTGAGCAAAAGTACCAGTCCACTTTGTGGTGAGTTTCCTCCTCAGTGGGCATGAGGCTTGGGGTGGGGAGCCTGATCCTAGCATTGACCTAGGAGGGTTGGGGGACTGGTGTACCTGGGTAGTGGCATCCCTGGGTGGTGATCCCTTCCTCAGTTTTGTCAGAATCTGTGACGGGTGTTGAGAATTGGGCCTCCCAGCCTCTAGTCCTGCCATCAGTGTGTCTGCCTACCTGCCTTATTGCCCCATGCTTCATCTGCCCAGGGACAAGTCCAAGAAACTGGCGGAGCAGGCTGCAGCCATCGTCTGTCTGAGGAGCCAGGGGCTCCCTGAGGGTCGGCTGGGTGAGGAGAGCCCCTCCTTGCATAAGCGTAAGCGGGAAGCACCTGACCAAGACCCTGGGGGCCCCAGAGCTCAAGAGCCAGCAATGCCTGGGGAGTTGTGCAAGAAGCCCTTTGTAACCTTGGGAAGCGGTAAAGAGAGGTCCTTGGAAAGCTGGTGACCACTGTCTCTACCTTGATCACCCACACCCTCCACCATGGGCCTGGCTCTGAGATGACTATGGGTACAGAGCATAAACCAGATACTATTGGACGATTTGCTGCTCCTGTCTAACAGGTATTGAGAGATTCTGGCCTAGGCCATTAGCCTGGAGAATGGCCCAAGGGTTGCCCAGAATGCCCATCTCTCTTGGTAGGTCTGAGGAGCAGGACAAAGTTCCCAGTGACCTCAGTATTTTCTTTGAACACCGGCTTTTTCAGATGACATCTCCCTAACCTGACATTCGTACAGTGCAATAAAGATACCCTCTGCTCTTACCCGTGCTGGCTGCTTCAGCCCTGGGCATCTTCACACATAGATTGATGGATGACCTGGCATAATTATTCTTTCCCACCCTCTGTGAAGAGCTGGAGTTTTCTAAAATGTTTATCTCCTACCCATCCTTTTGAGTCTCTGTTGAGGTGGGGGCAGGATATCACCTTTAGTTTTTATTGGATTTGAGCTGAGCCAGGGAGTCCCAAGAAGCCCATTCTACTGATGAGTAAACCTGAAGGAATGGCCGTTGGTTGGCTTTCCCGATGTACAGATATGGAATCTAGGGGAACAATGAGGGTATCTGGGACCTGCTCATGCAAGTTGGGAGCGCTGAGTCTGAGCCCCAGCCATCCCGAGCTCACACCTAGGAGGTGCCTACCCTGGGCAGAAGACATTGGATGGAGACTGCTGATGACAACAATTTGGGGCCCTTGTGATTGCCCGCCCACGCCACTGCCCCGCCCTCCGCCCCCACCATCCCGTTTGGTCCGGAAGGAAGTGGCAGATTCTCTTTAATTTCCTCCTGGCAGTGAGAAGCAAACAAACGCTAGCTACCACAACTCAACTCGTGGGGCCACCCCCGCTTACTGGGAGGGGCGTTCTGACCAAAGGTCCCTGCCCAGTGCTGCTTCTGCTTCCTCCGCTGTAAACATGCTGCTTCTCCTCCCCTTTTCCAAGCTCTGTGGGAAGGGGGGGATTCCCCTCTGGGCCAAGGCCATGCTCTTCCCATCTCCCCAGGGTCAGGCCCCTGTGCCAGCCAGCAGCCCCTGTCCCTGCAGGCCTCAGTCAAGGGTTGAGTCGGTGAGGTCTCTGTCTCAGTTGGTCGCAGAGCTGCTCCTCCCTGCACCCACATTGCTCTTCTGTGTACAGATAAGTGTACTGCACTACCGGTGGCCTCCCAGAGTCCATGGCTCTCTGACCTTGGGCAAGTCACTTCTAGTCCTCTAAGAGTGAGACGGGTGTTCTCTGCCTGCTTGAGGCTAGATGGAGGATAAATAGGTTAGTGCTGTGATAGGGCACTGTGTGACTTAATGGGGGTCACTCCATGCTGAGCCTGCCCTAACTAACTGCTCAGACCAGTGCTCCCAGAAAAGGGACCCCACCCAGCAGAGCAACTGAGGCATCGTCTCATCTCAGACATCAAGCCTTAGGTACAATTTATTTCTGATTTTTCTGAACAAGAAACTGTCTCAGTGAAAATGCCCCCTTCTTTGCCTTTTTTTTTCTTTGCCTTTTTTTATACCCCAATTGGAATGGCAGATAGCGAGGTCCCAGTGGACCACTTCCCAAGGCAATCTGAGTCGGAGCTTATGGAAGGACCCGTATGGACCAGGAACCGAGTCTTAAGATTCACTTTCCCAGTGGAGTTGGGATTTGTCCTCCAGTATCTTTGCCCCCATTGTGGTTTCCTTAGGAAACCCCTTCTCTAATGGGGTGAGATTCATTTTTGGGCTATGTAGGAGAGGCAAGGATAGAGGTCAGCTGCTAAGATAGAGGCTGAAGTGTGGGGACTTTGAGGGAAAAGCATTGGGGAGAAGGGTCATTTACAGAGTAGCAAGTGGGTAAGGGCTAGTTGTGTGTTTGATGACTAAGGATGTCTGACAAAGATCCTGGTTGAATATGCTGGCTCACAAACGGTCTCATTTTAGCACACCTCAGTGATGCCTGCCCTTCTCAGAAGGACCTGCCTAAGACCTGGAATGACTGCAGGACCCAGGCTGGTCTAAAAGCTCCACCAACTATTCTTACCTTGTTCACCTTAAATTAAGGCCACTTAGACACCCAAAGCCCTCTCTGGGTTTGTGACCACAACACTTATCTATCCATCCCAGCCATCTTGATTGAAGAGTTCTTAACTCATCACATTTTGAGGATGAGTAAGGCTAGAAAATGTGGCAGTTCTTCCAAAAACCACAGCAAGGCCTGCCCAGGCTGTGGCGCAGTGGATAGAGTGTCGCACTGGGACACAGAGGACCCAGGTTGGTTGCTAGCTTGAGTGTGGGCTCATCCAACTTAAGTGCGCGGTTGCTGGCTCAAGCATGGGATCACAACCCCATGGTTGCTGGCTTGAAGTCCAAGGTCACTGGCTTGAGCCCAAGGTTGTTGGCTTGAGCAAGGGATCACTTGCTCTGCCCTAGACCCCCGATCAAGGCATATAAGAGAAAGCAATCCATGAACAACTAAGATGCCAAAAACCACAGCAAGAAGACTGGACTTTGTGTACATGAATGGGGAACCTCTTACTCCTGCAGTCCTGTACTCTTAGCTCCTTCCAGGTGTCACTCTTGCTCAGAACTCTTCCGTGGCTCTCCACTGCTCTCTGGATCAAATCCAAACTCCTTAGCCTAGTATTTGAGGACAAAGTGCTGACTTCAGCAACTAACTTACTTCGATTGTAGACTGCAGCTGCTCAAGGGCAGTCCTTGTGTCCCTTATGGCCAAACTTGTCATGGGGGTGGTGAGCAGGCATAGAAGAAGTATCAAACAAGAGCTTGTGGGGAGAGGATCTGTGACAGAGAGGTTTTCTAAACTCTGAGTTTCCTCCAAGGTTCCTGTTTCCTCTAATGTGGAACAAGGGGGGCTGGACTAGGCTAAGCTGTATCATACCATGGCTCAGAGGTTACTTGAGAACCTTCAACAATGGGGGCGCAGAGCTAGGCCTAGGACGGCTGATGAAATGGATGGCTTTCCCTAAATCTGAGGCCTGGCTGGCATTCACACAGGAGAGAGAGGGGATGTATAGGGACCCACACAGCTGGCCCAGTCTAGGGTTATATCTGCACTGATCCCTTGAACTTTGGTTTTACAGGGCTCTCAAGGCTGGAGGTGAGTCTGATGGCCTAATGCTATCTGAGAGCTTTGGAGCTGGCCTGAGGAAGAACTATTCTTAACTTGTTCACCTTAAATTAAGGCCACTTAGACACCCAAAACCCTCTCTGGGTTTGTGACCACAACACTTATCTATCCATCCCAGCCATCTTGATTGAGGAGTTCTTAACTCATCACATTTTGGGGATGAGTAAGGCTAGGAAGTGTGGCAGTTCTTCCAAAAACCACAGCAAGGCCTACCCAGGCTGTGGTGCAGTGGATAGAGTGTCGCACTGGGACACAGAGGACCCAGGTTCGAATCCCCAAGGTTGAGGAATTCTGGCCCAAACTGAGGAAAAGGGTTGGAGAGAATTCGTGTATTGGTGTCTGTATGTGGTAGTGGGGCTCTGTCACAGCCTGCAGAGCTCCCAGTCATTGCTGACTTTCTTAGAAGAGTAACATTTTTGCTAACATTGGTGCTCACCCCTGCCCAGCCCTCATCACTCCATGATAGGGTCCTGAGTTTCCTCAAGACTAGAAGGCTTCCTCAAGTCCTGATCCCTTCTAAGTTTTCTTCAGGTGCAGTGGCTGAGAACACAGCTTCATCACCCAGCATTTGATGAATGGGTGAGTTTTTCAAGCCATCTATAATTTCTGTGGTCCCTTCCTAGCAGTGGGAGTGACAGGCCCAGTCTTCCTCTCGTTTTTCCCCTGGCCCAGCTGGCTGAGTCCCTGGTTCAGGTAAAGTCATGTCTAGAGGATAGAGAGGCTAGATAAAAGTCATTTTCTCCATCCAGATGATAACCTGGGAGGTATGTATGTGGGGGCACATTTCAGGGGGACACATCTTGAAATTGTGGGGAATGCAAGGTATTGAACAACCTTCTGGAGCCTTTTACTGTACCAGGGTCATGTTACCTGTGGTTCTAATTGACAGCCCAGCCATCTGCCTGAAGCAGAAGGCTGCAAAGTTAGTGTGGCTTTTGGCCTCTAAATTCTACACTCAGCCCCTCAATGTTGGAGATCCTTTGAAGGCAGGACCACTTATTAGGAGGATGTTACACCCACTTAATGCCATTTGCTCCTTCTCTTTGACTGCTGTCATTCTCTCTGGCCTCTAAACTCCCTCATTCCCAATTGAATCCAGTGATTTTTTCAGAATTCTGAATATGGAAGTACCCTGCTCTACATACACCCTTCTGTGGCTCCTCACTGCCCTCAGAATAAAGTCCAGATACCTTGCAGTGGTCTATAGCACTCTATTCATTCACCTTTTGACTTGTGCTTACTGCAGTTACTTTTGGTCTCCAAGTCTTTGAAAATCTTATTTGTCTGGAACCATCTTCCTTACTTCTTGTCCACCTCTTCAATTTGTATTTAGCCCTTGAAGGATTTGTGGCCAGAGGGATTATGATCTTCTCTGAACTCCTGGCACAGCCCTAATCTCAGCACAATGGTTATAGATTTGGTGGCCTCTCCTCCACCCTTGAAGGGAGACTAATTTATCTTTGCATCCCCACTGGGTTCCTCCGCATAGCTCTTATAGGGATGCTACGCTTCGTGGGGCCTGGAGGTAGGGGAGTGGGTCACCTCTGGGTCTCCCAGCTCCTTGCCTACCCTGCGCCTTGCAGCAGCTATAAGTAAACAAGCTGGGCTGAGCGTCCCCAGGCCCCAGGAGGAGACGTCTTGGGTCATCTCAAGGGAAGAGTCCTGCTGATGAGGGGCTACAAGTGAAAACTGTTCTTTAGATAGTGTCACTTAGCCAGTAACAGCCTCTCGGTTTGGGTAACACGATCCCTTCCGCTCTCATGTATACTAGGATGCAGCGGTCACGAGTTGGTTAGTGTTGCGAGTTCACCACGAGTTTTCTAACTCCCAGTAGGGGATTAGACCCTGCCCATCGGGCTTTGCCGACGCTTCGAATGTGCCGCATGTCTTCGAGGGACCAGTTGCACGATTGGCTCAAGGGGGCTGACAAAGGGAAGTGGGTTTACAGCGACAGGGAGCTTAAACTGACTCCTAGCGCAGCCCAGGTCTCGAGTTCGCTGCATTCTGGCTGGTCCCTCCCTTCTCGAGACCCTGCCATTAGGCTTGGGTATGAGGGTTTGAGTGGCGTCTACGTAACCCTCCCGGGCCAGGATAATATCCTCAAATTCAGTCAAGCAGAGCAATATTGCAGCAGCACGTCCTTGAACCCGTAACCTCAGGGTTCTGGCACCCGTTTCTCGACGTGAGCTCCGCCCAATATGCAAAGAAGTTTTCTCCGATTGGCCGGTAGTGGGCTCAATCCAATTAGAGAAGGCTATCAACCTTATACTGGTGCAAGGGACAGGCTTAGAAGTTGAGGAGGGAAGAGAGACTAAACTACAACTCCCAAGAGGTAGCTGGGCTAGTCAGCTCTCGTGGTCACGTGATTTCCTCCTTCGGGAGACGGGGTCAGGCGGCAAACGGATGAGAAGGGCGGGGCCGTCGGGTTATCCTTCAGCGTCAGTGGCCTATGGGCGGCCCGGTCAGAGGGGCGCGCAGTAGGGGGCGGGGTCGGGTGCGCGGCACGGCGCGGGAGCGCGCGGGCGACGGCGGCGGCGGCGGCGGTGGTGGTAGCGGTGGCAGCGGCAGCGGCGGCGGTGGCGGTGGCTGTTTTGGGGCGGGGAATGTCGGCTGTGGTGACTGTGGCGGTTTAAGACACCAGCGACTGGTAGTGGCGGCAGCTCCTGGTGTGGTTCGGCCCGCGGCCAGCTCTAGAGTTCGGAACGGAACGCTCGGCGTCGCAGTCCCCGCCCGGAAAGTTTGTCGCGGAGCCGCTACCTTCTGGCCGGCGCGGCCCGGCATGAAGCGGCACTGAGGAGCCGCCGCCGCTGTAGCCGCCGCCGCCTGAAGAGCCGCAGCACCCCGGGCCACGCCGATGACTACTGCAAACTGTGGCGCCCACGACGAGCTCGACTTTAAACTCGTCTTTGGCGAGGACGGGGCGCCGGCGCCGGCGCCCCCGGGCTCGCGGCCTGCAGGTGGGTACCGGGCCGGGTGGGACCGGGGAGCGTCTCGCTCACACGAGCTCGCCCTCTCCCTGGTCCTTTGGTCATCCGTTTTTTGGTAGCACCGTGTGTGCGTGCGTGTGGTGAGTGAGGAGCGGATTTAAATCGCTGAGGAGGCGTGTAGGTCGCAGAGACGTGGAAGTGGCCGCGGGCTTGGTGTCAGCGAACTAGTGGGGAACTCGGCTCCGGGATGCCTGTGGCCAATGTACTCCCGGGGTTTGGAGGCTGAGGGTCGGGGCCACTGCCCAAGTGGCGTCTGGTTGTCTCTGCTTTGCAAGCATGGTGCGGAGAAAATGTCCCTAAGTGTAAACGCACTTGGTTTTTTATTTATTCTTAGTCTTTTCTTACTTGAAAGATGCGCATTCTTTAAGTGTAGTTCTCTGAAATTTCGTGCACAAGTCTGTTAAATCTACTTTGCTGGGAGAGTAATGCTATCGTGTAAGTTCCACTTGCGCAAGTTTATGGTCCACATTTAACTAGAGGTGTAACTTATAACGGAACCTTCTGAAACCTAGGGTTTTTTTCTTGAGCAAAGTGTTTCAGAAGATTAGAAGAAAGTGGGGGGCTTTATTCATAATTCTAGAAAGCTCTGGAAGTCGTTTTATTTTAAGAAAATGCTCACCTCGGAAGATGTTTTAAAGAAGATCGTGAATTGAGAAGCCTGGGCACTATTATACGTGTAGGTCACAACAATCAGGAAATAGAAACAGGATGGCTGGGGACTTACAGCTCTCCTGTGACCTGGTTTGAAATACTGTGGTTCATTAAGTTCACTTTCCCTATTACATATGTAGGCGAACTTCAAAAGGGAAATGGATAAGACTAATCCCTATTTATTCTTTCCGGGTATTAGGTGAATTACTTCATGTTCATATTGATGTTCAACAGACTGTTCTGTAGAGTTGCACTGACTCTGAATGTGAGGCATAAGGATTCTTTGGGCTGTATTTGTCTATCAGTTCTTTTAGTCTTTATACAGTGTGTCTGTAAAGTCATGGTGCACTTTTGACTGGTCACAGGAAAGCAACAAAAGACGATAGAAATATGAAATCTGCACCAAATAAAAGGAAAACTCTCCCAGTTTCATACCTATTCAGTGCAGTTCGATGTGGGCTCACGCACAGATTTCTTTTTTTTTTTTTTTTTTACAGAGACAGAGAGTCAGAGAGAGGGATAGACAGGGACAGACGGACAGGAACGGAGAGATGAGGAGCATCAATTATTAGTTTTTCATTGCGCATTGTGACACCTTATTTGTTCATTTATTGCTTTTTCATATGTGCCTTGACCGTGGGCCTTCAGCAGACCCAGTAACCCCTTACTCAAGCTAGCGAACTTGGGTCCAAGCTGATGAGCTTTTGCTCAAACCAAATGAGCCCGTGCTCAAGCTGGCGACCTCGGGGTCTCGAACCTGGGTCCTCAGCATCCCAGTCCTACGTTCTATCCACTGTGCCACCGCTTGGTCAAGCACGCACAGATTTTTTTAGGGCTCCTTAGGTAGCTATCCCATATAGCCTCTACAGACTCGTCGCTGACTGATGGCCTACCAGAACGGGGTTTCTCCACTAAGCTGCCTGTTTCCTTCAACTGCTTATCCCACCAAGTAATGTTATTCCTATGTGGTGGTGCTTCGTTAAAAACGCGCTGATATTCACGTTGCACTTTGGCGAGCCACAGAACACACTGAACTTTCTTCTTTACCGTCCACATCTCGACTGGCATGGCCATGGGCTGCTCCGCTGTATACACGGTGTTACGTCATCATCTGCGCATGCACACATGCTGCCACATCATCCTACAGAAACTGGGAGAGTTTTCCTTTTATTTGGTGCAGATTTCACATTTCTATCATCTTTTGTTGCTTTCCTGTGACCAGTCAAAAGTGCACCATGACTTTACGGACACACTGTATATTAGATGTCTTTTTCAACATAATAAATAATTTACAATAGTTTTGTTGGCTACATTTATTTTAATTCCACTGACATTATTTGAGCACCTATTATGTCCAAGGTATTGTTAGGTACCTTGCAGTGTTATGATAGAGGTAAAAAGGACCAAGGCCCCTCAAGGAGTTTGGGAAATGAGGTTGGGGGGCATCTAACCTGACTAAGCTACTAGGCAGACTGGATATGTTACAGTAGAAGTAGAAAGTGTAAAAGTTGCATTTGTGGAGAGGGTGGTATTGAATTATAATTAGATTGTGATTTAACAAAATAAAAACTAGTTTGAGTGTTTTCATTATAAAGAAGGAATAATTGATGATGTCAGCAAACTTACTGGACACAAACAATTAGAGCCATTATATACCAAATATAAGATCAATAAAGATGTTAACTGAACATATGAGTAATAAAGGAACATCGTCATGTAAAACAGAATTGTATGTACATCCAAAATATTGAGTAACATTTAAACCACATGAAAAAAGCTTATTAAGAAATGATTTTTATTTTTGGCCAAAAGAGCCCAAAAACCTATTTTGGTATTAATGTGGGTCCAGAAGAAGTTAAGGATTGAAATTTGATTTATAACTGAAATTCCCAAAGTTAAACTTGAGCAGTTTTATTTGTGACAGAAAAGTTCACTTTAAAATATTCTAGTAGCTTTAAAAAAATTTGTTTTAAAGTAAGGTGAAATACACAGGACAAACCATTTTAAAGTGAATGAATCAGTGTCATTTTGAATTCATAATGTTGTGCAATGACTACCTAAATCTAGTTCCAAAATATTTTTACCACCCCAAAAGGAAACCCTGAACCCGTTGCACCTCATTCTCCATGACGACCCCCTCCTGGCCCCTGAAAACTGAGTTCTTAATCTGAGATCTGTTTCTGTTGATTTACCTATTCTAAATACTTCAAATAAATGGAATCACATACATGTGACTTTTTGTGTCAGGCCTCTTTCACTTAGCGTAGTGTTTTTGTGGTTCAACCAGTTTGTAGAAGATATTAATGCTTTACTCCTTTCTATGGCTGAATGAGATTTTAGTGTATATAGTCCTCAATTTGTTTGTCCATCCATTGATGATGAATAGTGGTGCTGTGAACATCTTGCAGTTAATTTTTAAATTCTCTTGAGAAAGATGAGTTATATATTCAGAGCTAAGATTTCAAAGTTTTGGTTTGCAAAATTAATTTTCATTTTAGTAAGCATGAGTATGTATGTGGTTTGAAGAAACTAGGTGGATTGAGTGACATGTTTTTGAGGGTTTTTTTGTATTTTTTTTTTCTGAAGTTAGAAACCGGGAGGCAGTCAGACAGACTCCCGCATGCGCCCGACCGGGATCCACCTGGCATGCCCACCAGGGGGCGATGCTCTGCCCATCTGGGGCGTTGCTCTGTTGCAACCAGAGCCATTCTAGCACCTGAGGCAGAGGCCATAGAGCCATCCTCAGCGCCCGGGCCAACTTTGCTCCAATGGAGCCTTGGCTGCTGGAGGGGAAGAGAGAGACAGAGAGGAAGGAGAGGGGGAGGGGTGGAGAAGCAGATAGGCGCCTCTCCTGTGTGCCCCGGCCGGGAATCGAACCCAGGACTTCCGCACGCCAGGCTGACGCTCTACCACTGAGCCAACCGGCCAGGGCCACTAGCGTAGTTTCTTTAACACAGTTGGCACCAATATTTGCTGAATTAGTGAATAAATACTGCTTAAGTTTTGAGTCAATGCTCACTTTTTCTGTGGTAGAGGAAGTTTATGAGACTTATTTCAGTTCTTTGGCTTTTATTGATCAGATCCATAAGACAACAGATCTTATGTAATTTTGGGCACTGCAGGTTTTTCATCTCTAAAGATTTTAGTTGCTTGTATTACATCTAATTTGTTTTTTTAATTCAGTGAGAGAAGGGGAGGCAGAGACAGACTCCTGCATGTGCCCTGACAAGGATCCATCTGGCAAGCCCACTAGGGGGCGATGCTCTGCCCATCTAGGCCATTGCTGTGTGTCTCGGCAACAGAGCTCTTAGGCGGAGTCCATGGAGCCATCCTCAGTGCCCTGAGTCATGGCTGCAGAAGGTGGGGATAAAAGGAGGGGGAGGGAGAGAGAGAGAGAGAGAAGCGAGAGGGAGAGGGGTGGAGAAGCAGATGGATACTTTTGTAAGTGTGCCCAGACCAAGATTCAAATCTGGGACATCCACACGCCCAGCTGATGCTCTACTTCTGAGCCAATGGACCAGGGCTAAACTTACTTTTTCTTTTGCAATAGAGAGAGAGAGGGACAGATAGAGACAGACAGACAAAAAGGGAGAGAGATGAGAAGCATCAATTCTTCATTATGGCTTCTTAGTCTCCTTAGTTGTTCATTGATTGCTTTCTCATATGTGCCTTGACCGGGGTCTCCAGCCAAGCCAGTGATCCCTTGCTCAAGCCAGCGACCTTGGGCTCAAGCGAGTGACCTTGGGCTTAAAGCCAGCAACCATGGAGTCATTCATGTCTATGATCCCATACTCAAGCCAGCTACCCTGCACTCAAGCTGATGAGCCTGTGCTCAAGCCAAAGACCTTGGGATTTCGAACCTGGGTCCTCTCCGTCCCAGTCTGACACTCTGATCACTGCACCACTGCCTGGTCAGGCTCTACTGCCACTTTTTCAAAGGGGAGAAATATCTTAGATACAATATATATTTTTGTAAGAAATTTACTTGATGATAAGATCTGTGAATTTTGTCAGATATCATCACTTTAATACCCAGCTTTTTCATATGTAAAGTTGAAGAGTTTTTCCTATATCAGGGGTCCCCAAACTTTTTACACAGGGGGCCAGTTCACTGTCCCTCAGACCGTTGGAGGGCCGGACTATAAAAAAACTATGAACAAATCCCTATGCACACTGCACATATCTTTTTTTTTTTTTTTTTTTCATTTTTCTGAAGCTGGAAACGGAGAGACAGTCAGACAGACTCCCGCATGCGCCCCACCGGGATCCACCCGGCACGCCCACCAGGGGCTACGCTCTGCCCACCAGGGGGCGATGCTCTGCCCATCCTGGGCGTCGCCATGTTGCGACCAGAGCCACTCTAGCGCCTGAGGCAGAGGCCACAGAGCCATCCCCAGCGCCCGGGCCATCTTTGCTCCAATGGAGCCTTGTCTGCGGGAGGGGAAGAGAGAGACAGAGAGGAAAGCGCGGCAGAGGGGTGGAGAAGCAAATGGGCGCTTCTCCTGTGTGCCCTGGCCGGGAATTGAACCCGGGTCCTCCGCACGCTAGGCTGACGCTCTACCGCTGAGCCAACCGGCCAGGGCACATATCTTATTTTAAAGTAAAAAAACAAAACGGGAACAAATACAATATTTAAAATAAAGAACAAGTAAATTTAAATCAACAAACTGACCAGTATTTCAATGGGAACTATGCTCCTCTCACTGACCACCAATAAAAGAGGTGCCCCTTCTGGAAGTGTGGCAGGGGCCGAATAAATGGTCTCAGGGGGCCGCATGTGGCCTGCGGGCCGTAGTTTGGGGACCCCTGTCCTATATCATTGTCTCTTTCTCTCTCTCTTTGGTCATTGTCTCGTCTTTAATCAGTAGTGTTTTTATTTGTTTAGTGCTTAGAGATCTGATTTCTGTTTCTTTATAATTTATTCTCAGATAATTTTATGTTCACATTTTTCAGTTTTTTTTTTAATTTTTTTTTTTTTTGTATTTTTCTGAAGCTGGAAATGGGGAGGCAGTCAGACTCCTGCATGCGCCCGACCGGGATCCACCTGGCACGCCCACCAGGAGGCGATGCTCTGCCCATCCGGGGCGTTGCTCTGTCGTGACCAGAGCCACTCTAGCGCCTGGGGCAGAGGCCAAGGAGCCATCCCCAGCGCCCGGGCCATCTTTTGCTCCAATGGAGCCTTGGTTGCGGGAGGGGAAGAGAGAGACAGAGAGGAAGGAGAGGGGGAGGGGCAGAGAAGCAGATGGGCGCCTCTCCTGTGTGCCCTGGCCGGGAATCGAACCTGGGACTTCCGCACGCCAGGCCGACGCTCTACCACTCTGCCAGGCCGGAGTGAGCCAACTGGCCAGAGCCACATTTTCAGTTTTTTTTTTGTTTGTTTTTTTTAATGGAACGCTTCACGAATTTGCGTGTCATCCTTGCGCAGGGGCCATGCTAATCTTCTCTGTATCGTTCCAATTTTAGTATATGTGCTGCTGAAACGAGCACCACATTTTCAGTTTTTATTGATAATTTTTGCTCAACATATAACTTGTGTTAAATGAGTTAATGTACAGGGTGGAGCAAAAGTAGGTTTACAGTTATGAGTACATGAAACAAGAAATTTATTCTTGTATTACTATTAATTATTGTATTATTTTCCATATGAGCAATGTAAACCTACTTTTGCCACACCCTGTATTTAAGGCTCTTGGCATAGTCCATGGTCCAGTGGTGCTCATTAAGTGGTGGTAATTAACAGAGCTTTAAAAATATGCACACTCAGCCTGACCAAGTGGTGGTGCAGTGGATAGAGCATCGACCTGGGATGCAGAGGACCCAGGTCAAAACCCCAAGGTTGCTGGCTTGAGTGCGGGCTCACAGCTTGAGTGTGGGCTTACAGCTTGAGTGTGGGGTCACTGGCTTGAGTGTGGGATCATAGATATGACCCCATGGTTGCTGGCTTTTCTTAGCACCTGAGGAGGAGGCCATGGAGCCCTCCTCAGCCCAGGGCCAACTCACTCCAATCAAGCTATGGCTGCAAGAGGGGGAGAGAGAGTGAGAGTGAGAGAGAGAGAGAAGCAAGAGGGGGAGGGGTGGAGAAGCAGATGGGAATTTCTCCTGTGTGCCTTGACCAGGAATCGAACCTGGGCTAGCCACACTCTGGGTTGCCGCTCTACCACTGAGTCAAACAGCCAGGGCCCTATGATTCTTTTCTATTTTATCTCCTTTTTCATATCTTGGTAAAGTTAACTATTGAAGGTCGTTCACTTTTAATTATGTTTTTCTGCTTTCTTGAATGAAGTTGTTACTGACTCAGTGTGGTGTAAAGATGGTTGATTTGCTATCCATACTAAGTATAATTGGATATTTAAATCAGTATGAAAAAAGGGAAGTTGCTTGTATGGTTTCCTGTAGAAATTTAATGGTGTGTTTGTACTGTGCCAAAGGATTTGGTTACTGCTGAGCCTTACTTTCATACCACAGACCAGCTTTTTCTTTAGACTTGAATACAGTGAGACTATGTATTAGGTGATTGAGTCACTGATAACATTTCACTATTTAACTTGGAAGAAGTATTTAATACTGTGTTCCTCTGACACTTATAATCGGGGTAGAGGATTCTACTGTAGGTATTAGCAGAATTTTGTGATAGAGATTAGTGAATAAATGTATTTTAGTGAGTGAAAAACTGAGGAAAAACTTTTTGTTATATTGTGGTTTTTTTTGTTTTGTTTTTTGTTTTTGGCAGAGACAGAGAGTCAGAGAGAGAGACACAGATAGGGACAAGCAGACAGGAAGGGAGAGAGATGAGAAGCATCAGTTCTTCATTGCGGCTCCTTAGTTGTTCACTTATTGATTTCTCATATGTGCCTTGACTGGGGGCTACAGCAGACTGAGTGACCCCTTGCTCTGAGCCACCAACCTTGGGCTCAAGCTGGTGAGCGTTGCTCAAACCAAATGAGCCTGTGCTCAAGCTGGCCACCTTGGGGTCTCGAACCTGGGTTCTCCACATCCTAGTCCGATGTTCTATCCATGGTGCCACTGCCTGGTCAGTCTGTTATATTGTTTTGTTAAAATTTCATCATTGTAAGAGCATTGCTCTACTTGTGTTTTCATAGATTTTCCTATTTGCCAAGACAAGGAATATTTTGACATATATTCTAAACTATTTCCAGAGGTAATACTGTAGTAGTTTTATTAGATGATATACTAATTAAAACTTGGGTATTATGTACATGATCAAGAAATTGTGGGGTCTAGTATGGCCTGTATCTTAAGCATTTGAGAGCATTTAAGATATTAATTTAGGATAAGTTGTAAAATCAACTTACTATTATGCATTGTCTTTCTGTGGCAACCAGTAAACTTTGCTTAAAATTATATGTATTTTTAGTGAAGGCATATCCCAAGCTCTGCTTTTGAGTTTTGCTCTATGTTTATTTTTTTCTTGAAGTCTAATCATAAAGACATTTCAGTAAGAAATAGTGGATTTTTTTTCTTGAAAGAAAGTAATAAAATACTGATATATAAAATGGAAATCTTTTAAGAGAATATAATGATTGAAGTTGTATGTGTCCGTTACTTTTCTTCTTAGTGTTTAGTAGTTGTTGATGATTCAATATAGTGATGTTTCATTTTAAATAAGTGCGGTTGAGGAAGCCATAATACAGTGAAGTCAATTGCATTACTCTTAAGCCATAGGAAACCTGAGTAGGTTGAGCCTCATTTGATAGTACGCATGAGTTTGCTCACTGCAGTAACATAAATAAGGGAGGTGTTGTCTAAAGCTGTCCTGGTGGGTTAGGGGAGTAGACACAGCAGACTTGGCAGTAAGCCTGGCTTCTAAAACAAAATCCAAGTCATCAAATTTGCCCAGGCATGCCATATGAGGTTCAAGTAACAGTGGAATTTAAGAGGAGTGAGTTTGTTCAGGGAGGCTTAGGAGAGTCACAAGCAGGAGCAAGCTTTTTAACAGCCATAATTTTAAGTCACACAGCATGTCTGCATATATTTCCGCATATCTGGTAATGTTTATATAATTATATTACACGACTCTCACCTGTTTGACTTTGGTAAACTTTAGAAGAGAGCACAACTGGAACTGTAAGATTTGCAGTATGGTCTGTCAATTAATGGTCTTTGAAGTGATAGCTGAAATTTAATCATTGGACAGTTCTAGTTAACATATTAGTATTCCTGTGTGTAAGGGAACTACATGTCTGTGAAAGCCTGAAAACCCCAGGTACACTAGAGAAGTAACTTGGAGGCTTCATTTTTCAAAAAAATGTACAGTTTCAGTATGCTTATGTTACAGAAGCAGGTGAAAGTTTTTATGTTTTAAAATACTTTTTCAGTGTCTTAAATTAAATTTTTATATTTTGTGTTACGTTTTCATCAGCTTTGCTGTTTAATTAGAAACTAGGTAGGATTATGTGAGTTTTGAAATTATAAACTTTGTACAGTAGTTGATTTGTGTCATATAAAAATTTTTTTTGAGAGAGAGGGGGAGTGGGGGCATAAACTGGTTGTTCCACTTAGTTGTGTACCCATTGACTGCTTCTCATATGTGCCCTGACCAGGGCTCCAACTGGTGACCTTGGGGTTGAGCAGTTGCTCACAGTATCTGGCCTGCGACCCTGGGGTTGAACCGGTGACCTCAGAACTCCAGGAGGATGCTCTGTCCACTGTGCCATGGGCCAGGGCTAAAAATATTTCTAAAAGCAGTTTTTTACATCAAGGTAATCATTGATTCAATCACTTTAATGGACAGTTTGTGAGTTCAACTTAAACGTAAACATTTTTCAGTATTGCTTTAAAAAAGGTTTGCCTGACCTGTGGTGGCGCAGTGGCTAAAGCATCAACCTAGAACACTGAAGTTGCTGGTTCGAAATCCTGGGATTGCCTGGTCAAGGCACATATGGGAGTTGATGCTTCCTGCCCCTCTCCCCTCTAAAATAAATAAAATCTTTTAAAAAAATGTTAAAAAGGTTGTTAATAGAAATGACATTCAAGGAAAAAATGACATTCAAAAATGTTGAAGCTGGCCCTGACTGGGTTGCTCAGTGGATAGAGTGTCCTGGCACACTGAGGTTGCAGGTTCTATCTCCGGTCAGGGCTCATATGAGAAAAGACCAATGAATGCACAGCTAAATGGAACAATAAGTGGAACAATGAATCAATGCTTCTTTCTCTCTTTCTCTCTCTGACTTCCGCCTTTTCTCCTCTCTCTCCTCCCTTTTCCTTTCTTACAAATCAGTGGAAAAAATTTTTTAAAATTGCTGAATCTAGATGATGGGTATGTGGGAACTTTTTTTTTTTTTTTTTTTTTAGAGAGAGAGAGAGACACACACACACACACACACACACACACACACACACACCGGAAGGGAGAGAGAAGAGATGCATCAACTTGTAGTTGTGGCTCCTTAGCTGTTCACTGATTGCTTCTCATACGTGTCTTGATGGGGTGAGGGGCTCCAGCCCAGCCAGTGGCCCCTTGCTCAAGCCAGTGACCTTGGCCTTGAAGTTTCAAAACTGAGTCCTCAGCATCGCAGGCCAATGTTTTATCCACTGTGCCACTGCCTGGTCATGCTTGTGAATGTTTTAAAATTTCCATAATAAGGAATACTACTCAGCCATAAGAAATGATGACATCGGATCATTTACAACAACATGGATGGACCTTGATAACATTATACTGAGCGAAATAAGTAAATCAGAAAAAACTAAGAACTATATGATTCCATACATAGGTGGGACATAAAAATGAGACTCAGAGACATGGACAAGAGTGTAGGGGTTACAGGGTGGGGGGGGGGGGAGAGAGAGGGGCACAAAGAAAACCAGTTAGAAGGTGACAGAAGACAATTGGACTTTGGGTGATGGGAATGCAGCATAATCAAATGTCAAAATAACCTAGAGATGTTTTCTCTGAACATAGGTACCCTGATTTATCAATGTCACCCCATTAAAGTTAATTTAAAAAATTTTCCATAATAAAATGTTAAAAAATTGTAGAAAAACTCTTCAAGTTCTGTAAGATACAGATTAGGATACAAAAGATGTTCACTTAAAAAAAATAGCATTGTCTGACCTGTGGTGGCGCAGTGGATAAAGCGTCAACCTGGAAATGCTGAGGTTGCCGGTTTGAAACCCTGGGCTTGCCTGGTCAAGGCACATATGGGAGTTGATGCTTCCAGCTCCTCCCGCCTTCTCTCTCTCCTCTCTCTCTCTCTCCGTCTCTCTCTCTCTCCCTCTCTCCTCTCTAAAAATGAATAAAAAAAAATAAAAATAAAAAATAGCAAATATAGCATTGTGAAGTTAATTGGATTTGCTGTTGTAATTTTTAAAAACTGGTTTGCCTGACCAGGTGGTGGCGCAGTGGATAGAGCGTCAGACTGGGATGCGGAGGACCCAGGTTCGAGACCCTGAGGTTGCCAGCTTGAGCGCGAGCTCATCTGGTTTGAGCAAAGCTCACCAACTTGGACCTAACTAAGGTCACTGGCTCCAGCAAGGGGTTACTCTGTCTGCTGTAGCCCCACGGTGAAGCAACATATGAGAAAGCAATCAATGTACAACTAAAGTGCCACAATGAAAAACTGATGATTGATGCTTCTCATCTTTCTCCATTCCTGTCTGTCTGTCCCTACCTATTCCTCTCTCTGACTCTCTCTGTCTCTAAAAAAATAATAAAAAACAAAATAGCCTGACTGAGCGGTGGTGCAGTGGATGGAGCATTGGACTGGGATGCGGAGGGCCCGGGTTCGAGACCCTGAGGTCGCCAGCTTGAGCGTGGGCTCATCTGGTTTGAGCAGAGCTCGCCGGCTTGGACCCAAGGTTGCTGGCTCGAGCAAGGGGTTGCTTGGTTTGCGGAAGGCCCCGGTCGGGGCAGTGAGAAAGCAATCAATGAACACTAAGGTGTCGCAAGAAAAACTAATGATTGATGCTTCTCATCTCTCTCCATTCCTGTCTGTCCCTGTCTATTTCTCTCTCTGACTCTGTCTCTGTAAAAATAAATAAATAAATAAAAATAAAAAAAGTAAAATCACTGCACCTGCTGAGTAAAAAAAACAACAACACATTGGCCCTGGCCAGTTGGCTCAGCGGTAGAACGTTGGCCTGGTGTGCAGGGGACCCGGGTTTGATTCCCGGCCAGGGCACATAGGAGTAGCGCCCATTTGCTTCTCCACCCCCCCTTCCTTCCTCTCTGTCTCTCTCTTCCCCTCCTGCAGCCAAGGCTCCATTGGAGCAGAGATGGCCCGGGCGCTGGGGATGGCTCCTTGGCCTGTGCCCCAGGCGCTAGAGTGGCTCTGGTCGCAGCAGAGCGACGCCCCGGAGGGGCAGAGCATCGCCCCCTGGTGGGCAGAGCGTCGCCCCTGGTGGACATGCCGGGTGGATCCTGGTCGGGCGCATGTGGGAGTCTGTCTGACTGTCTCTCCCCGTTTCCAGCTTCAGAAAAATAAAAAAACAAAACAAAACAAAACAAAAAAACACTAGTTTAACAAATAAATAAAAATTAGGCCTGACCAGGCGGTTGCGCAGTGGATAGAGCGTCGGACTGGGATGCAGAGGACCAAGGTTCGAGACCCCGAGGTCACCAGCTTGAGCTCGGGCTCATCTGGTTTGAATAAAAGACCACCAGGCCCTGGCCGGTTGGCTCAGAGGTAGAGCGTCGGCCTGGCGTGCAGGAGTCCCGGGTTCGATTCCCAGCCAGGGCACACAGGAGAAGCGCCCATCTGATTCTCCAACCCCCCCCCCCTCCTTCCTCTCTGTCTCTCTCTTCCCCTTCCGCAGCCAAGGCTCCATTGGAGCAAAGATGGCCCGGGCGCTGGGGATGGCTCCTTGGCCTCTACCCCAGGCGCTAGAGTGGCTCTGGTTGCGGCAGAGCGACGCCCCGGAGGGGCAGAGCATCGCCCCCTGGTGAGCAGAGCATCGCCCCTGGTGGGCGTGCCGGGTGGATCCTGGTCGGGCGCATGTGGGAGTCTGTCTGACTGTCTCTCCCCGTTTCCAGCTTCAGAAAAATACAAAAAAAAAAAAAAAAAAAAGCCCACCAGCTTGAACCCAAGGTCACTGGCTCCAGCAAGGGGTCACTTGGTCTGTTGAAGGCCCGCGGTCAAGGCACATATGAGAAAGCAATCAATGAACAACTAAGGTGTTGCAACGCACAATGAAAAACTAATGATTGATGCTTCTCATCTCTCTCTCTGTTCCTGTCTGTCTGTCCCTGTCTATCCCTCTCTCTGACTCTCTCTCTCTGTCTCTGTAAAAAATAAATAAATAAATTTACAAAAAAAAAAGTTGCATGTCTGATTTTCAAAACCCATTTCTTTCTCTCTCTCTCTCTTTTTTAAATTATTATTATTTATTTATTCATTTTAGAGGGGGGAGAGAGAGAGAGAGAGAGGGAAGGGGAGGAGGAGCAGGAAGCTTCAACTCCCATATGTGCCTTGACCGGGCAAGCCCAGGGTTTTGAACCGGCAACCTCAGCATTCCAGGTTGACGCTTTATCCACTGCGCCACCACAGGTCAGGCCTCTCTTTTTTTTTTTAGCGAGAGAGAAACAAACAGGAATGGAGAGAGATGAGAAGCATCAGTTTGTAGTTGCTGCACTTTAGTTGTTAGTTGATTTCTTCTCGTATGTTTCTTGATTGAGTAGAGGTTTCCAGCTAAGCCAGTGATGCCTTGCTCAAACCAGTGACCTTGGGCTTCAAGCCCGTGACCTTTGTGCTCAAGTTGGTGACCGTGGGGTCATGTCTATGATCCCACACTCAAGCCAGCAACCCTGTGCTCAAGCTGGTGAGCCTATGCTCAAGCGACCTTGGGGTTTCAAACCTGGGTCCTCAGCATCTCTGGTTGACACTCTATTCACTGAGTCGTCACCTGGTTAGGTCCCATTTCTTTTTTCGATTGGGTAATGTTAACAGTGGTTGAAATGAGTTAGTTGTATATATAAGTAGGAAGTAAACTGATTTTTGATGTATTTTGAGTAGGTATTTAAAATTTTTTTTTATTTTTATATATATATATATTTTATTTTTTTACAGAGACAGAGAGAGAGTCGGAGAGAAGGATAGATAGGAACAGACAGATAGGAAGGGAAAGATGAGAATCATCAATTTTTTGTTGCGGCACTTTAATTGTTCATTGATTGATTTCTCATATGTGCCTTGACCGTGGGCCTTCAGCAGACTGAGTGACCCCTTGCTCGAGCCAGCAACCTTGGGTCCAAGCTGGTGAGCTTTGCTCAAACCAGATGAGGTCGCCAGTTTGGTCTCGAACCTGGGTCCTCTGCATCCCAGTCTGATGCTCTATCCACTGCACCACCGCCTGGTTAGGCTCTGCTTGAAAATCTCAACAGTATTTTTCACAGCCTTGAATTTTGATCATTTTTCTTTTTCTTTTTTATTTGTGTTCTGTTAGGTAAGTATTTATTTATTTATTTGGGTGAAAAGAGGGGTAGATAGTGAGGCATATTCTCACATGCTTCCTGACTGGGATTCATCTGGCCACTCTATCTAGGGCCAGTGCTTGGTTACTGAGCTATTTTTAGCACCTGAGGCTGTTATGCTCCAAAAGAGCTATCCTCAGTGCCCGAGGCCACGCTGGAACCAATCAAGCCACTGACTGTGGGAGGGGAAGGGGGAGAGATAGTGGGGAGAAGCAGATGGTTGCTTCTCCTGTGTGTGCTGACTGGGAATCCAACCTGGATTGTTCATACACCACACTGATGCTCTATCTACTGAGCCACTGGCCAGAACCTGGTAGGTAAATATTTAATTCACTGTTATTGAGTACCTATTATTTGCAGGGTATTTTTATTTACAATATTGCTAAGTCTCATGATAACCTAAAAAGGTAAGTGTTTTCATTTTATACCTGCAGATACATAAATGCAGATAGAATTGACCATCTGGAAAGTTGAAGAGTTGGTATTTGAACCCTGGTTTTGTTTTTTTTTCCTGAAGTTGGAAACCGGGAGGCAGTCAGACAGACTCCCGCATGTGCCCGACCTGGATCCACCCAGCATGCCCACCAGGGGGTGATGCTTTGCTTATCTGGGGCGTTGCTCTGCCGCGACCAGAGCCATTCCAGCACCTGAGGCAGAGGCCACGGAGCCATCCTCAGCGCCCAGGCAAACTTTGCTCCAATGGAGCCTTGGCTGCAGGAAGAGAAGAGAAAGACAGGAAGGAGAGGGGGAGGGGTTGAGAAGCAGATGGGCGCTTCTCCTGTGTGCCCTGGCCGGGAATCGAACCCGGGACTCCTGCACGCCAGGCCGATGTTCTACCACTGAGCCAACCGGCCAGGGCCTTGAAGCCTGGTTATTTGACTTGGACTCTTTCAGTTATGCCTCTTGCCTTATTTACCACTACTAGAAAGACTTTAGTACAGAAATATTCAAGTTTTCCTTTGGTGAAACTACTCATGGCAAACACATGTAATAAAAAATATTAATATCTGAGCAAGGATTTACAAGTTAAATGTGTATTACTGTGACTAGATTTTCTGCCTTTTTTTTTTTTTTTTTTTTTTTTGTATTTTTCTGAAGCTGGAAACGGAGGCAGTCAGACTCCTGCATGCGCCCCACCGGGATCCACCCGGCACGCCCACCAGGGGGCGATGCTCTGTCCATCCGGGGGGTCGTTCTGTAGCTACCAGAGCCACTCTAGCGCCTGGGGCAGAGGCCAAGGAGCCATCCCCAGCGCCCGGGCCATCTTTGCTCCAATGGAGCCTCGGCTGCGGGAGGGAAAGAGAGAGACAGAGAGGAAGGATAGGAGGAGGGGTGGAGAAGCAGATGGGCGCCTCTCCTGTGTGCCCTGGCCGGGAATCGAACCCGGGACTTCTGCACTCCAGGCCGACGCTCTACCACTGAGCCAACCGGCCAGGGCCAAGTTCAGAATTTTTAAAATGCCAAAAAAAAATAAATAAATTTCTAGTTATAACTTTAAAAAAAAAAAATCATTTTTGTGGCCCTGGCCGGTTTGCTCAGTGGTAGAACGATACCTGGTCCAGGCTCACAAAAGAAGCACCCACCTGCTTCTCCACTCCTCTCTTGCGTGTCTCTCTCTCTCTCTCTCTCTCTCTCTCTCTCTCTTCCTCCCTCACAGCCATGGCTCACATGGTTCTAGCAAAAGTTGCGCTGGGTGCTAAGGATTGCTCCATGGCCTCATCTCAGGCACTAAAATAGGTTGGTTGCCAGCAACGTCCCAGACAGGCAGAGCATCGCCTGATAGGGGGCTGCTGGGTGGATCCCGGTTGGGACACGTGTGGGATTCTGTCTCTGCCTACTGCTTCTCACTTAAAAATAAATAAATAAATAAAATAAAATGGCCCTGGCCGGTTGGCTCAGCGGTAGAGCGTCGGCCTGGCGTGCGGGGGACCGAGGTTCGATTCCCGGCCAGGGCACATAGGAGAAGCGCCCATTTGCTTCTCCAACACCCCTCTTTCCTCTCTGTCTCTCTCTTCCCCTCCCGCAGCCAGGGCTCCATTGGAGCAAAGATGGCCCGGGCGCTGGGGATGGCTCCTTGACCTCTGTCCCAGGCGCTAGAGTGGCTCTGGTCACGGCAGAGCGATGCCCCGGAGGGGCAGAGCACCGCCCCCTGATGTGCAGAGCATCGCCCCTGGTGGGCGTGCCGGGTAGATCCCCATCGGGCGCATGCGGGAGTCTGTCTGACTGTCTCTCCCCGTTTCCAGCTTCAGAAAAATACAAAAAAAAAAAAAAAAATGCTTTCACACGTTCCAAAAAATATGACTACAGCCTGACCAGGTGGTGATGCAGTGGATAGAGTGTCTGACTGGGATGCAGAGGACCCAGGTTTGAGATCCGGAGGTCACCAGCTTGAGCGCGGGCTCATCTGGTTTGAGCAAAAGCTTACCAGCTTGGACCCATGGTCGTTGGCTCGAGTAAGGGGTTACTTGGTCTGCTGAAGGCCCGCGGTCAAGGCACATATGAGAAAACAATCAATGAACAACTAAGGTGTTGCAACGCGCAACAAAAAACTAATGATTGATGCTTCTTATTTATCTGTTTCTGTCTATCCCTCTCTCTAACTCTCTGTCTCTGTAAAAAAATAAAATAAAATAAAACTTGTTTAAAAAAAACAATATGGCCTGACCTGTGGTGGCGCAGTGGATAAAGTGTTGACCTGGAATGCTGAGGTCGCCGGTTCAAAACCCTGCACTTGTCTGGTCAAGGCACATATGGGAGTTGTTACTTCCAGCCCCCCCCCCCCCCCAAAATGAATAAAAAAAATAAAAAACAAACCCTAACCTTTAAAAAAAAACAAAAAAACAAAAAAAAACAATATGACTACAACTTATTTCTTTGGTTTAATTTAGAACCCAAGGAAAACTACTCTACCTTCTATAGCCACTAACACTGATAGGCTTTTTTTTCCTTGATATTTTGATCAGTTTGCCATCTGCCACTTATTTTTATGTCCCAAGAGCAGTACTGCCTGATGGGCTTCTCTTTGTCTAATACCTGTTTCTTTAGACACACACCCAGTTGTTTTTGAGCTTTTCCAGAACTCTTCTTTTCAGAGCAAAGGCAAGAAGGCCCTTTTGTTTTGTTAGCTAGTAAATGTTGACTTATCACTATTTTGAAACTTTTGTTGACTTTTATCATCTGATCGCTATTTGAAAGGAAGAGTAATACTTTAAATTTCTAGTTTAAACATTTGCAAATAGTTATATTTGGTTGAGGAAGGAAAAGAGATGCAAACACTGGCATTATAAGTCAGGAAGGACTTTTCCAGAAGCCTTCATTTCATTGACTAAAATTGGGTTACTTTCCCTTTCCTAAATTAGTCACTGGTAAAGACTGATGGAATTATTCTTAGCCAGTCAGGCCCATCCCTTGGCCTGAGGATGTGGTTGGCTTCCCCTTAACCACATGGCTGCATGGGAGAGAAGTGGCTATATGGAAGAAAATCGGTTGAGAGGAAGGAGAAAATAGATGCCTAGGGTGGGGGTTGGGGATGGAATCAACCAAAAGAATCTTCTGCACTTGCTATTCATAGTATGCTAGCAATTGAGGAACTTTAAAATACAAACATGACTTTTACTATGCCTTTGCTTTTTCTGGCATTGGCTTTTACTATGTAATTACTTTTTCTGGCATTGGCTTTTTCCCTTGTGTTGTCAAGGTTCTTGGAGGTGGACAGTGGGAGCTTATATAAGTGTAAAGAATGAAGTATGGTTGGTAGCTTTCTGTTTCTTATATGGTTCAAGTGGAATCAGATGGTCAAGCAGATACACAAAAGCATAAAGTCGGAGTCATCTAGTTAAGTCAATCCTGATTTTTTAAAAATAGAAATAAAGTATTAAGACCATTTTTTAAAAGTGTGCTATTTTAAGGCTAGTTTGAAAGGAACTAGTAGTGTTAAAAGACAAAATAGACTGTAGAGAGGGAGGGAGCTGGAGGAGAGTATGGTAATAGACAAAGACTTGACTTGGGGGGGTAAACACACAGTATGGTATACAGAAATGTGTTGTAAAATTGGGCACCTAAAACCGTATAATTATGTTA
This sequence comes from Saccopteryx leptura, assembly GCF_036850995.1. NCBI lineage: Eukaryota > Metazoa > Chordata > Mammalia > Chiroptera > Emballonuridae > Saccopteryx > Saccopteryx leptura. Next base: position 18,486,856 of record NC_089511.1, read on the forward strand.
ACCAGTGTCACCCCAGTAAATTCAGTTAAGAAAATAAAATAAAATAAAATAGCCTGCCAGGTTGTGGCACAGTAGATAGAGCATCGGCCTGGAATGCTGAGGACCCACTTTTAAAACCCTAAGGTCATCAACTTGAATGCAGGCTCATTTCGCTTGAGCACGGGCTCACCAGCTTGAGGGTGAGATCATAGACATGACCCCATGTCACTGGCTTGAGCCAAAGGTCTCTGGCTCGAAGCCCAAGGTTGCTGGCTTGAGCAAGGGTTCACTGGCTCATCTGGAACCTGCTGATCAAGGCACATATGAGAAGCAATCAGTGAACAACTAAAGGGCTGCAACTACAAGCTGATGCTTCTCATCTCTCTCCCTTTCTATCTGTGTCTCTCTAAATAAATAAAGCACTGTATTTTGACACTCCTCCCAAAAAAGATAAAATAGAAGGATATGCGTTGGGAAAAGAAAATAGAAACCTGACTAGAATATTGTGGCCCTGGCTGGTTGGCTCAGGGATAGAGCAACAACCTGGCATGTGAATGCCCCAGATTCGATTGCCAGTCAGGGCACACAGGAGAAGCTCCCATCTGCTTCTCACCCCTCCCCCTCTTCTCTCTCTCTCTCTCTCTCTCTTCCCCTACTGCAACCATGGCTCAATTGGAATGAGTTGGCCCTGGGCACTGAGGATGGCTCCATGAGCTCCACCTCAGGTGCTAAGAAGAGCTCAGTTGCTGAGCAATGGAGCAGCGCCCCAGATGGGCAGAGCATAAACCCCTAGTGGGCTTGCTGGGCGGATCCCGGTCCGGGAACGTGCAGGAGTCTGTCTCTGCTTCCCCTCCTCTCACTGAATAAAACAATATATATATATTTTATAAGATCTTAAGAGGCCAGCTGCAATCGGGCTGGAAAGTTGGTGGTCAGAAACAGGGTGTGCTGGCTCCAGGCCTGTCCCCTTTGCATTCGGAGGGCCCCAGGCACTGCCCGTGGGCCACCCCGTGGCCCCGCGCTCCTGCCAGCGCCCTCTGGGGCCAGTCTGTTCACTGCATGGAGTGTGGCTTGGTGGCCTGGTTTTGTGCATTCGTGCTGCGGTTTTAGCAGCCCCGCGAGCGGTGTGGCCTGTGGCCGTGGGTTCCGGACTCTGGCTGGCTTCCTCCTGCGTGCTTTGGAATCAGCCCCACCCGGCAAGTGGCCGCCTGTCTGTTCTGCTTCACACCTTCACTGTTGGCTGGAGACATTTGTAGCTCTTTTCCACTTTTAAGAAACCTGACCATTTGTAATAAATTCTTAGACTGGAAATTAAAAAAAAAAAAAAGATCTTAAGAGGGAAGGGACCTCAAGTCTGTTAGCAGAGTGAATATTCTAAAACAGTGGTCAGCAAACCTTGGCTCTTTGGCCCCTTGAGTGCGGGCGCAAAGACCAGCTTAAGAGTACCCTAATTAAGTTAATAACAGTGTACCTACCTATATAGTTTAAGTTTAAAAAATTTGGCTCCCAAAAGAAATTTCAATCGTTGTACCGTTGATATTTGGCTCTGTTGACTAATGAGTTTGCCGACCACTGAACCAAAACATTCAGTCTTTTAATAAAATTTATTGTGTTACTTTATCGGAGTGTGTAAAGCCAGTAGCCACGGCCACCACCACAGCCTCCTGGCCCATGCAGGTTCAGGTTTGATTCGGACAGACGATAATGAAACAACGGAGTCAAGAACTGGTGGGCCATTAGCTTTAATCCTAGCTTGCACTCGGTGGGCAAAAATACACACAGTGGGAAAAAACTTCACTTTCCATTCAGGGCTCCCAAAGCCACTGACTTATCCGAGTTTCCTAGAATTAAAAGTTTTCTACTTCACCAGCCTTATTCACCTCTGTTCCCCATCTCCTTTTCTCTGCACAAACTGACTTCTCCTTCAGCACTCTGCCATCTTGGCTGCTTCTCCTCTCTTCCACGTGGCCTTTCTCTGTTCTCCAGCATGGACTCCTCTGCCCCATTTTATAGTGTAGAAATCAAAACCTTTAATCCAATATATAAGCAAGGAAGTCTTTGATACAGCCACTTATCTGAGGAATAAATGGGATTCCTCATAAGAGTGCACCACCCCACATCATGCAACAGTCAAGGGTGGGGAAAAGCTTAGTTTTGAAAAGATCTTAGTATTAAAAGGGTGGGAAAGGCTTAGTCTTAAAACTAAGCCTTAGGCTATAACAGGGGTTGGGAACCTATAGCTCCTGAGCCAGATGTGGCTCTTTTTTTTTTTGTATTTTTCCGAAGCTGGAAACCGGGAGAGACAGTCAGACAGACTCCCGCATGCGCCTGACCGGGATCCACCCGGCACGCCCACCAGGGGGCGACGCTCTGCCCCTCCAGGGTGTCACTCTGCCACGACCAGAGCCAATCTAGCGCCTGGGGCAGAGGCCAAGGCCCAGATGTGGCTCTTGATGGCTACATCTGGCTCGCAGATAGATCTTTAATAAAAAAAATAATAACGGCCCTGGCCGGTTGGCTCAGTGGTAGAGCATCGGCCTGGCGTGCAAGGGGTCCCGGGTTCAATTCCCGGCCAGGGCACACAGGAGAAGCGCCCATCTGCTTCTCCACCCCTCCTCCTCTCCTTCCTCTCTGTCTCTCTCTTCTCCTCCCGCAGTGAGGCTCCATTGGAGCAAAAATGGCCCGGGCGCTGAGGATGGCTCCTTGGCCTCTGCCCCAGGCGCTAGAGTGGCTCTGGTCATGGCAGAGTGACGCCCCGGAGGGGCAGAGCATCGCCCCCTGGTGGGCAGAGCGTCGCCCCCTGGTGGGCGTGCCGGGTGGATCCCGGTCCGGCGCATGCGGGAGGCTGTCTTACTGTCTCTCCCCGTTTCTAGCTTCGGAAAAATACAAAAAAAAAAAAAATAATAATAACGTTAAAATATAAAACATTCTCATGTATTACAATTCATTCATTTCCTACCGCTCATGTTCATGGTTGCGGGTGGCTGGAGCCAATCACAGCTGTCCTCCGGGACAACAACAAATTTTTATTGGATAATGCGTAATGTACACGGGTCGTTGTATGGCTCTTACTGAATTACATTTTATTTTTCTGAAGTTGGAAATGGGGAGGCAGTCAGACTCCCGCATTCGCCCGACCGAGATCTACCTGGCATGCCCACCAGGGGGCGATGCTCTGCCCATCTGGGGCATTGCTCTGTTGTAACCAGAGCCATTCTAGTGCCTGAGGTAGAGGCCATGGAGCCATCCTCAGCGCCTGGGCCAACAGCTCCAATGGAGCCTTGGCTGTGGGAGGGGAAGAGAGAGACAGAGAGGAAGGAGAGGGGGAGGGGTGGAGAAGCAGATGGGTGCTTCTCCTGTGTTCTCTGGCCGGGAATCTGCACACCAGGCCGACACTCTACCACTGAGCCACCGGCCAGGGCCCTGAATTATATTTTAAAATATGTGGCGTTCCTGGCTCTCTCAGCCAAAAAGGTTCCTGACCCCTGGGCTATAAGGACCCTGCCTGCTTATAGCCTGTTCCCCACACCCAATGCAAACTATAAGCAAGCAAACATATATATCATATTTACAAACTTATTTGACTAACAGAGTGGACATGTAAATAATACAGATATAGACAAGGCCTTCTTGAGAGCATAAGTGACAAAGAGCTTAATTTTGAGAGATCAGAAAAGAAGTTATCATTGAGCTGAATTCTTATGTAGATAAGGTAGAAAGTACACTGCAGGCCCATTGATTACCACACCCCAAAACACAAATTAGACCATAGTCCAGGGGTAGTCAACCTTTTTATACCTACCACCCACTTTTGTATCTCTGTTAGTAGTAAAATTTTCTAACTGCCCACTGGTTCCACAGTAATGGTGATTTATAAAGTGGGGAAATAACTTTACATTATAAAATTTATAAAGCAGGGTTACAGCAAGATAAAGCATATAATAATAATTACTTACCAAGTACTTTATGTCGGATTTTCGCTAAGTTTGGCAGAATAAATCTTTATGAAACAACTTACTATAGTTAAATCTTTTTTTTTTATATTCAATACTTTGGTTGCTCCGCTACCGCCCACCATGAAAGCTGAAACGTCAGAATGGGCGGTAGGGACCAGGTTGACTACCGCTGCCATAGTCCTTTAATTTGGAAAGGTTAAGGATCAGGCTATAGTATCCAGATATGGCTGGAGATGGAGAGCCTATTATGCTATATAGTGAGGAGTTTGGATTTTAGATTGAAAACAGCAGGGAGCCAATGAAGGATTCCAAGCTGGACAGGAATGTCTGATTTGTCTTAAATCACTCTGCTACTGTGTATAATGGGTTGAGTAAGGCAGGAATGGACATCAGGGCACATGTTTGAGAAATGATAGTGCCTGAGAAATGATAAGGGCAAAGTGGTAGAGATGGCAAGGTGGGAATAAAGCTGAGACAGACTTAGGGGAAATAAACCAGTAGGACCTGGTATCAATTGAATAAGGAGAGAAAGGAGGCTAGCATTATTTCAGTTTTTCTAGTTTGGTCAGTTGTAGTAGGTGGAGAAGTAAGTTTGGAGAATGGGGAGAAAGGTAAGATGATTCAATTTAATAAAGTGTGCCAGGCACTGTGAAACGTCTGAGAGTGTTATATACTGGCTTACTAGAATGATAAAAGTGTAGAGAAGAGCTAGACAAAGTAAAAGGGGAGTATAAATTGTGACACAGTGCCTAGGTAATGTATTTGATAACTTATACAAATAAGAGTATTGTATTCTTTTCCCTGGTACTAGAGAGGCAACACCTTTATAAATGGAAATTTATGTCACCTTTATGAAGAGAAATTTATGCCCTTCTTTTAGGCAGGAAGGGATAGGGCAGGGAATTCTTCCTTTATCTGCTGTTTTTCGGTTGCCTTTAGCTCAATCCTTATGCTGAAGTGGCATATTTTGATGTGTTCTGATCTCCTTCAATAATAAGCTGTACCTATTTAAAGTGTACAGTTTTATAAGTTTTGACACATGTATTGCTGTGAAATTTTCATTGTATTCAAAATAGTGAACATATTCATCACCCCAAAAAGTTTCCTTGTAATCATTCCCTTCCGCTCACCTTTCCCCTTTGCCCAGACAACCGCTGAAGTCACTATAGAAAATAAATGGAGTCATGAAGTATGTAACTCTTTTGTCTGGCTTCATTCATTCTGCATTGTTATTTTTGAGATTTATCCATGTTACTGAGCATGTCAGTAGGTTATTCTTTTTTATTGGAGTGTAGTTTCCATTGTGTGCATATACAACAGTATGTTTTTTGTTGTTGTTGTTTTTTGTTTTTTTTTTGTTTTTTTTTACAACAGTATGTTTATCTAGTCAATTCTTGCTGGACTTCTTGATTGTTTCCAGGTTTGAACTATTGCAGATAAAGCTGCTATGAGCATTCGTGCCTAAGTTTGTGTGTGGACACATTTCCTTTACTCTTGAATCATATGGTAGGTGTAAGTTTAACTTTTTGAGAAACCGCCAAACTTTTCTAAAGTGGATGTATCATTTCACATTGCTACTAGCAGTGGAAATGAACATTTCCACATCCTTACCATTTGATATGGTCAGTCCTTTTAATTTTTGGCATTCTAATAGGTGTGTAGTAGTATCTCCTTATGGTTTTATTTTACATTTTCTTAACGACTAATGCTGTTGAGCATCTTTTTTATGTGCTTTTTTGCTATCTGTATATCTTTTTTGGTGACGTGCCTGTTTAAGTCTTGGATATTTACAACTTCTTATTTTGAAGTAATTCAGTGAAAGTTACAAAAATATATGTAAAGGGAGGTTTGGGTATTCTTCATTCAGTTTTCCCCAATATAATCTTGTATAACTATAGTATAGTAACAAAATCAGGAAAATGTCATTAGTATAATCCACCAAACTTACTTAGATGTTATCAATTTTACATGCACTCATATGTGTGTTTGTAGTTCTGTGTAATTTTCTTTCTTTTTTTTAAGTGATAGGAGGGGAGATAGAGAGACAGACTTCAGCACACAACTCGACTGGGATCCACATGACATCCCCTATCTGGGGCTGATGCTCGAATCAACTGAGCTATCTTCAGTGCCTGGGGCCAACGTTCAAACCAAGCAAGCCACTGTCTGCGAGAGGGGAATAGAGAGAGAAGGGGGAGAGGGAGGGGAAGAGAACAGATGGTAGCTTCTCATGTGTGCCCTGACTGGTGATCCAACCCTGAGGTGTTTGCATGGCAGGCTGACACTCTATCCAGTGAGCGAACTGGCTAGGGCTGTTCTGTGCAATTTTATCACATGTTGATTCGTGTAACCATCACCACAGTCAAGATACAAAACTATTCCATCACAGCAAAGTTCCATCTCACTAACCTATTTAATGGTCACACCCACTTCCTTCCCTCCTTGCCTCCCCAGTCTCTAATTCCTGGCAACCACTAATCTGTTCTCCATCTCCATAATTTTATTTTAAGAAAATGTTATATAAATTGAGTCATATAGTATTTAACCTTTTAAAGTTGGCTTTTGTCATTCAGTGTAATTCCATACTGATCATTACAAGTTGTTGCATATATTTTGTTCCTTTTAATTACTGAGTAGTATTCCATGATGTGGATGTATTATAATTTTTTTTTTATAAATAATTTTTTATTTTAATGGGGTGACATCAATAAATCAGGGTACATATATTCAAAGAAAACATTTCCAGGTTATCTTGTCATTTAGTTCTGTTGCATACCCATCACCCAAAGAGAGATCATCCTCCGTCACCCTCTATCCAGTTTTCTTTGTACCCCTCCCCCTCCTCCTCTCCCTTCTTCCCTCCCCCCATCCCCCATAACCACCACACTCCTGTCCATGTCTCTTAGTCTTGCTTTTATGTCCCACCAATGTATGGAATCCTGCAGTTCTTGTTTTTTTCTGATTCACTTATTTCACTCCGCATAATGTTATCAAGATTCCATCATTCTGCTGTAAGTGATCCAATGTCATTTCTTCTAGCTGAATAGTATACCATGGTGTATATGTGCCCCATCTTCTTTATCCAGTCTTCTATTTTTTTTACAGTGATTAAAAGCCTTTAAGCAAACTCTTGGCCAATACAGCAAGAATCCATAAAAGAGTAGTGTCCTTAACATGTTCACCAAGTCCAAGTTGGCCCCATCACCATGCCAAATCTCTGAAAAATGCAACCCAACCACAGTTCAGTCTGTTAGGAGCTGTCACAGGGAGGAGGAGTCCAGGAAAAGTCCACATCCAGGAAAAGTCCACATGGCACTGGAATTGCTGTCACCATTCTATACTTTGCAGCTCATGTCCAAGTCCCAATGACCGCTGCTTCTAGCTGGTAATTATTCAGGTAGACTGGAAAAGCCATTTGCGCCTGACCTGTGGTGGCGCAGTGGATAAAGCGTCAACCTGGAAATGCTGAGGTCGCCAGTTCGAAACCCTGGGCTTGCCTGGTCAAGGCACATATGGGAGTTGATGCTTCCAGCTCCTCCCCCCTTCTCTCTCTCTCTCTCTGTCTCTCTATCCTCTCTCTTCCTCTCTAAAAATGAATAAATAAAATAAAAAAAAACAAAAACAAAAAGAAAAGCAACCGATGAACAACTAAGGTGTCGCAACAAAAAAAAACTAATGATTGATGCTTCTCATCTCTCTCCATTCCTGTCTGTCCCTGTCTATCCCTCTCTCTGACTCTCTGTCTCTGAAAGAAAAAAAAAAAAAAAAGAAAAGCCATTTGCAGCATGCGTGGATATGGAGCTTCTGTTCTCCTCTGCCTGGAGAGATGAGACCAGGTTGCTTTTCCCTGGAGCTCTGCGACTGGCATGGTAAAGAGAACCTTGGGATACACTAAGCAGTCTCGGTGTGGCTTCTTCAGTGTTCCTTGGTTGAAGAGTCCTCTTAGTTTAGTCCAAAGTTGGTTTTTCCAGATGATAGTTCTTAAAATTAGTTTGTAATCCACTTTGGTTCTGGGAGATAGATGTTGGTACGTCTGCCTACTCCAGCGCCATCTTGTCCAATCGGATGTATTATAATTTGTTTAACCTTTTACCCATTGAAGATTTTTTTTTTAATTCTTTTTTTTTTTTTTGTATTTTTCTGAAGCTGGAAACAGGGAGAGACAATCAGACAGACTCCCGCATGCGCCCAACCGGGATCCACCCGGCACGCCCACCAGGGGCGATGCTCTGCCTACCAGGGGGCGATGCTCTGCCCCTCTGGGGCGTCGCTCTGCTGCGACCAGAGCCACTCTAGCGCCTGGGGCAGAGGCCAAGGAGCCATCCCCAGCGCCCGGGCCATCTCTGCTCCAATGGAGCCTTGGCTGCGGGAGGGGAAGAGAGAGACAGAGAGGAAGAGGGGGGTGGAGAAGCAAATGGGCACTTCTCCTATGTGCCCTGGCCGGGAATCGAACCCGGGTCCCCCGCACGCCAGGCCAACGCTCTACCACTGAGCCAACCAGCCAGGGCCCCATTGAAGAATTTACCCATTGAAGAACTGGTTATTGCCAGTTATCAGCTATTATGAATAAAGTTACTATGAATGTCTATGTACAGGATTTTGTGTGAATACAAGTTTTTATATCTTTGGTTATACATTCCCAAAAGTAGGTGCCTCCCATCCTCCATTATGGGAGTTTAATTATATAAGAAACTGCCAAACTTTTACATTCGCGTCGGCAATGCATAGGTTGCCCTGTTTCTCTGTTTCTTAGACATCATTTAATGCTATTGTTATATATTTTGGCTATTCTGAAGGGTGTTTAGTGGTATCGCATTATGGTTTTTTAAAATGTTTATTTTAGAGAGAAGAAGGGAGAGGAGAAGGGAACGTGGAAGGGAGAGATAGAGACAGGAACATCAATCTGTTACTGTATGTGCACTGACCAGGGATTGAACTGATAACCTGTGTTACAGGACAAAGCTCTAACCAAGTTATCTGGCCAGGGCTCATTATGATTTTTGTTTTTGTTTTCCATTGATGTGAGAGAGACAGACAGACAGAGAAGTATTGACTCGTGGTTAGTTCACTCATTGGTTGCTTCTCATATGTGCCCTGACCAGGGATAGAACCCAAGACCTCAGCCCACAAGGATGATGCTATAAGGCAGCGGTTCTCAACCTGTGGGTCACCACCCCGGCGGGGGTCGAATGACCAAAACACAGGGGTTGCCTGAAGCCATCGGTTTCCGCCATCGGGGTCGCGACCCACAGGTTGAGAACCGCTGCTCTAAGGAGCCACCCAGCCACTGCCCTAAACATCTTTTTTTATCATATGTATATCATTTTTAGTTAAGTGTTCATTGAAGTCTTTGCTTCTTTTCAAATTATATTTTCTTATTGTTGAGTTTGAGAGTTTTTTACTTTTTTTTAGACACGTCTTTATCGGATATATGCTTTGCAGAGTTTTCCCCAATTTGTGACTGTCTTTTCATTAACAGTGTCTTTTGCAGAAGTTTTTAGTGTTAATGAAGTTTGACTTATCAGTGTTTTCTTCTATGGGTTGTGCTTTTGATGTTATATATAAGAAATCTTTGCTAAACTAAGTTTATAAAGATTTTCTAGCTCTTCTTTTAGAAGTTTTATAATTTTTGGTTTTACCTGTGGTCTATTTTGAATTTATCTTTTGTGTATGGTGTAAGGTTTAGACACAAGTTCATTGTTTTTACATCTGGATATCCAATTCTTTTAGCCCCATTTATTAAAAAGGCTGTTCTTTCTCTACTGTATTGCCTTTGCACCTTTGTCAAATCTAGTTGACTGTATATGGGAGAGTTTACCTTTGTACTCTGTTCTATTTTGAGCTCTGTGTCCTTTACTGATAGATAGTACAGTATCATGATTAGTCTACCTTTATAGTAACTTTTTTTTTTTTTTTTTACAGAGACAGAGAGTCAGAGAGAGGGACAGATAGGGACAGATAGACAGGAATGGAGAGAGATGAGAAGCATCAATCATTAGTTTTTCGTTGCGACACCTTAGTTGTTCATTGATTGCTTTCTCGTATGTGCCTTGACCGTGGGGCTACAGCAAAATGAGTAACCCCTTGCGCGAGTCAGTGACCTTGGGTCTAAGCTGGTGAGTTTTTCTCAAACCAGATGAGCCCACGCTCAAGCTGGCAACCCCGGGGTCTCGAACCTGGGTCGTCTGCATCCCAGTCCGACGCTCTATCCACTGTGCCACCGCCTAGTCAGGCTATAGTAACTCTTGAAATCGGATAGTGTAACTTTTTCAACTATGTTTTTAATCAAATTGTTTTGGCTGTTCTTAATTCTTTGACTTTTTATATTTCTACAAAAATACCTATTAGAATTTTGATTAGGATTGTACTGAATCTGTAGACCAGTTTGGGGAGAACTGATATTAGTATTGAGTCTTCCAGTTCATTTAGAAAGAATAAATGTCTGTTGCCATTTACTTTATTATTTTATTATGTATATTTATTATTCTATTTCATATCACTATTTAATTTCTTAGCAATATTTTATAGTTTTCAGTGTAAGTGTTGCTAAATATTCATGTGCAAAGTCTGTGTGGACATGTTTTCATTTCTCTTGGGTGTGTACTTAAGAGTAGATGTTGGATTATATGTTAATTTCATGTTTAACTTTGAGGAGCTGCCAAACTTTTCCATACTAGCAACACCATTTTACATTCTCATTAGTAATGTATGAAAATTTGAACTTTTCCACATCGTCGTTAATACTTGTTAGTTTTAGATTTTGATCTCTCACTGCAGTTTTTGGTGTGTGTGTGTGTGTGTGTGTGTGTGTGTGTGTGTGTGAGAGAGAGAGAGACAGAGACAGAGAGACAGAGAGAGGGACCGACAAGGACAGACAGACTGGAAGAGAGAGAGATGAGAAACATCAATTCTTTGGTGCAGCACCTTAGTTTCTCATTGATTGCTTTCTCATATGTGCCTTGACCCCGGGGACAGGGGGGCTACAGCAGACTGAGTGACCCCTTGCTCAGGCCAGCGATCTTGGGCTCAAGCTGGCGACCTCGGAGTTTTGAACCTGGGTCCTCCGTGTCCCAGTCTGACACTCTATCTCCACTGCGCCACCATCTGGTCAGGCTCTCACTGCAGTTTTGGTTTGCTTTTCCCTAATAACTAATGTTGAGTATCCTTTCTTGTGTGTACCGACTGTTTGTATATAGTCTTTGGAGAAATGTATTTTCAAGTTCTAAAAATAGTTCCAGTTTAGGCCCTGGCCGGTTGGCTCAGTGGTAGAGCGTCAGCCTGGCGTGCAGGAGTCCCAGGTTCGATTCCCGGCCAGGGCACACAGGAGAAGCACACATCTGCTTCTCCACCCCTCCCCCTCTCCTTCCTCTCTGTCTCTCTCTTCCCCTCCTGCAGCTGAGGCTCCATTGGAGCAAAGATGGCCTGGGCGCTGAGGATGGCTCTGTGGCCTCTGCCTCAGGTGCTAGGATGGCTCTGGATGCAACAGAGCGACGCCCCAGAGGGGCAGAGCATCGCTCCCTGGTGGGCATGCCGGGTGGATGCCAGTCGGGCGCATGCGGGAGTCTGTCTGACTGCCTCCCCATTTTCAGCTTTGGAAAAAATGAAAAAAAAAAAAAAAGTAAAAATAGTTCCAGTTTAAAATTGGGTTGTTTGTTTTTTTGTTGTTGTTGAGTTGTAAGAGCTTTTTTAAAAATTATATTTTGAATACTTTTTTGAGGTTGTATTATATGCTTGTAATGTAGTACGTTCTTTTTTTTTTTTTTTTTTTTTTTTGCATTTTTCTAAAGCTGGAAACAGGGAGAGACAGACAGACTCCCGCATGCGCCCGACCAGGATCCACCTGGCACGCCCACCAGGGGCGATGCTCTGCCCATCCTGGACGTCGCCATGTTGCGACCAGAGCCACTCTAGCGCCTGAGGCAGAGGTCACAGAGCCATCCCCAGCGCCCGGGCCATCTTTGCTCCAATGGAGCCTTGGCTGCGGGAGGGGAAGAGAGAGACAGAGAGGAAGGCGCGGGGGAGGGGTGGAGAAGCAAATGGGCGCTTCTCCTGTGTGCCCTGGCCGGGAATCGAACCCGGGTCTTCCACACGCTAGGCCGACACTCTAGTACGTTCTTTTCATATTGTATTTATTCCATCTTAGAATCCCACAAACTTCTGGTTGAGTTTTTTAAAAATTTGCATATGTTAAACTTCACTTCATTCTTTGTGATGAACAGTTATGTGGGTTTTGATAAATACATAGAGTTCCATTATCTTAAATATCTCCCATGGACCCCCTTTGTAGTTACCCACTCTCTCTTTCCTTGTGTCTAGTTTCTTTCAATTTGCAAAATGCATTTAAGATGACATTCATCCATGCCATTGTATGTATCACTAGCTAGTTTCTTTTTTATTTATTTATTAATTTATTTTGAGAGAGAGAGAGAGAGAGACAAGAAGGGATAGGGTGAAAAGCATCAACTCGTAGTTGCTTTCACTTTAGTTGTGCAGCAATTGCTTCTTATATGTGCCTTTACTAGGACTGAGCCAGTGTCTTCTTGGTCAAACTAGTGATGGTTGGATTTTCATGCCAGCAACCTTTGGGCTCAAGCTGGCGAGCTTTGGAATCATGTGGACAATTATCTACTCAAGCTACCAACCTTGTGCTGACCAGCCAACACTTGGAGCTAGCAACCTCAGGGCTTTTAACCAGTAACCTCTCAGTGTTCCAGGTCGATGCTTTATCCACTACACCATCGGTCAGGCAGTCACTAACTAGTTTCTTTATATCATTCTAAGTTTTCCACTGTATGGTTGTACTGAAGTTAGTTTATTCACCTGTTGAAAGATATCTTGGTTCCTGATATCTGACAACTTTTTTTTTTTTCTTAAGAGAGAAGTGGGGAGGCAAAGAGACAGACTACTGCATGCATCCCAGCTGGAATCCATCCAGCAAGTCCACTTCCAGGTGATGCTCTGCCCATCTGGTGTCACTGCTCCATTGCACGGCAACTGAGCTATTTTTAACGCCTGTGATGAGTCCATACAGCCATCCTCAGCGCTGGGGGCCACCTTGCTCCAATCAAGTCATGGCTGTGGGAAGAGAAGAGAGAAATAGAGTGAGAGAAGGGAGAGGGGGAAGGTGGAGAAGCAGATGGTCACCCCTCGTTTGCCCTGACTGGGAATTGAACTTGGGACATCCACACTCCAGGCTAATACTGTACCACAGAACCAGTGGGCCAGGGCCTAGTTGGTGATTATTAATAAATCTGCTTTAAAGAGTCACATATAGGCCCTGGCCAGGTAGCTCAGTTGGTTAGAATGTTGCCCTGATATGCTAAGGTTGTGGGTTCTATCCCTATTCAAGGCACATATGGGAATCAACCAATGAATGTATAAATAAGTGGAATAACAAATCAATGTTTCTCTTTTTCCCCTTCCTTTCTCTCTTTCTGAAAATTAATAAATTTTTAAAAAATTTAAAAAGTCACACACAGCTTGACCAGGTGGTGGTGAAGTGGATAGAGCATTGGCCTGGGATGCAGAGGACCCAGGTTCGAAATCTTGAGGTCACTGACTTGATCGTGGGCTCATCAGCTTGAGCGCAACGGGGTCACTGGCTTGAGTGTAGGATCATAGACATGACCCCATGGTCGCTGGCTTGAGTCCAAGGTTGCTGGCTTGAGCAAGGGGTCACTTGCTCTGCTGGAGCCCCCCTACCCCCCATCAAGGCACATATGAGAAAGCAATCAGTGAACAACTAAGGTTCCGCAATGAAGAATTGATGCTTCTCATCTTTCTCCCTTCTTGTCTGTCTGTCCCTCTCTCTGTCTATCTGTCTTGCTTAAAAAAATAAAAGTCACAACTTTTTGTGTGAGCATTAAGTTTTCAGTTCACCGATCTCAAAGAGTCATGTTTTGGTTTCATTGCTTTTACTCTATTGTTTTCTGTTTCATTTATTTTCTACTTTCATCTTTATTATTGCCTTTCAGGTTGAGTAGTTTAAGTAATGGTTAATGTCTACTTCTTCAGGGAGATTGATACAGGTGTATAGACTGTATTAAGGGCTATTTTAGTGGATGGATGAGACCTGAAGCCAGATAACTTTGAAAGTAAGAAGAAAAAAAAAACCGTAAGAAAGTGGAGACAGTGACAGTATAGTACCCTTTCTCTCTTTTAAAATGATTTATTTATTTATTTATTTTAAGTGACAGGAATTGAGATAGACTCCCGCATGCGCTCCAACTGGGATCTACCCAGCAATCCCCGTCTGGGGCCAATGCTCAGACCGACTGAGCTATCCTCAGTGCCCAGGGCTGATGCTTGAACCAATCAAGGCACTGGGTACGAGAGGAGAAGAGAGAGAGAAGGGGCAGAGGGAGAGAAGCAGATGGTCACTTCTCAAGTGTGCCCTAACTGGGTATTGAACCTGGACATTCACATACCAGGCCAGTGCTCTATCTACTGAGCAGATAGGCGAGGGCCATAGTTTTAATTCTTTTTAAAAATTTTTTTTACTCATGTTAAAGAGAGAGGGGAGAGAGAGACAGAGAGAGAAGAGGGGAGCAGGAAGCCTCAACGCAGGTGCCTTGACCAGGCAAGCCCAGGCTTTTGAACTGGTGACCTCTCTTCCAGGTCAATGCTTTATCCACTGCACTACCACAGGTCAGGCCATAGTTTTAATTTTTTTATTTTAATTTTTTTAGCAAGAGAGAGAGAGAGAGAGAGACAGACTGACATAAACAGGAAGGGAGAGAGATGAGAAGCCTCAACTTGTAGTTGTGGCACTTTAGTTGTTCATTGATTGCTTTGTCAAACATGTTTGGGGGGGGGGTTACTCCAGCCAAGCCAGTGACCCCTGGCTCAAGCCTGCAAACTTGGGCTTCAAGCCAGCAGTGACCATGGGGTCATGTCTATGATCCCACGCTCAGTTGGTGACCCTGGGCTCAAGCTGGTGACCTCGAAGCTTCAAACATGCGTCCTCAGCGTTTCAGGCCAACGCTGTATCCACTGCGCCACCGCCTGGTCAGGCCAATGCTAGGTGTTGATACAGATTGTTTAGAATCCTCCCAACAACAGTTCAGTGTAGATATTATCCTCAATTTACAGATAAGGTAATTGAAACTCAGATTAACTTGATGAACCTAAATGGTATATTTGACTCCCAAGTCAGTGTTCTCCATTCTACTTTTCTCTTTTGATTTCCTGCCCTCTTGTTGTGTTATTCCATATTACCTACTAAATACAGGATAGGGCAAGAGTAAGTTTACAGTTATTTGTGTGAAAACGAATACAATAATTAATAAATAATGATACAAGAATAAACTGTTTCTTTTTTTTTTTTTTTTTATAATAAATTTTTATTAATGGTAATGGGATGACATTAATAAATCAGGGTACATATATTCAAAGAAAACATGTCTAGGTTATTTTGTCATTAAATTATGTTGCAAACCCCTCGCCCAAAGTCAGACTGTCCTCCGCCACCCTCTATCTAGTTCTCTGTGCCCCTCCCCCTCCCCCTAACTCTCTCCCTCCCTCCCTTCCATATCCTCCCTCCCCCCACCCTTGGTAACCACCACACTCTTGTCCATGTCTCTTAGTCTCATTTTTATGTTCCACCAATGTATGGAACCATGTAGTTCTTGTTTTTTTCTGATTTACTTATTTCACTCCTTATAATGTTATCAAGATCCCACCATTTTGCTGTAAATGATCTGATGTCATCATTTCTTATGGCTGAGTAGTATTCCATAGTGTATATGTGCCACATCTTCTTTATCCAGTCTTCTATTGAAGGGCTTTTTGGTTTAAACTCTGTTTCTTGTACTGACAATTGTAAACTTAACTTTGCCCCACCCTGTATAATACATAATCTAATTTTTGTCTAGTGTGGTCTTATTCTGTGTTGTGTTGGAATCATAATTAAGCTACTTTATTGTTTTCTGTTGTGTTTTTTTTTTGTATTTTTCTGAAGTTGGAAACAGGGAGGCAGTCAGACAGACTCCCACATGCGCCCGACCAGGATCCACCTGGCACGCCCACCAGGGGGCGATGCTCCGCCCATCTAGGGCGTTGCTCTGTTACAACCAGAGCCATTCTAGCGCCCTGAGGCAGAGGCCACAGAGCCATCCTCAGCACCCCAGCTGACTTTGCTCCAATGGAGCCTTGGGAGGGGAAGAGAGAGACAAAGAGGAAGGAAAGGGGGGGTGTGGAGAAGCAGATGGGCGCTTCTCCTATGTGCCCTGGCCGGGAATCGAACCCGGGACTCCTGCACGCCAGGCTGATGCTCTACCACTGAGCCAACCAGCCAAGGCCTATTGTTTTCTGTTTTAAGGGATTTCCCCCCTGCTTCTCATAGTTATTCTGAATTTTGTCTTGTATAGTAGCTTCCATTGTATGTAATTAATAAAAATAATATATAATATTTGGAAACATAAATATATATTTGATATCTTTATATTGTTTATTCATAAGTAACTTGATAAGCACAGGTTCTGCATGCTGATATCTGTGGTTGACTATTTTCAAAGCAACTATTTACCTTCCTAATTGCTATTACAGTTTCTTGCCTGTTGATAAGAATGTCACATGGGATAAACTCAAAGGCTTATTGTAATCTAGATAGACTTGAATATTCTCCGAATTGCTTTCTCCTTGTAAGCCACTATAATGTCTATTTTAGGAGAAATTGCATTGTCTGGCATATATATATAGAAATAAATATATATTTATATATATAAATAATGTTATATGTCTGGCATATTATGTGTATATATTATTTTTTTACAGACGTATTCTAGTATACATTCTGTGTTCTGTTGGTTATAAATTGACTGCATTTCTTTTTCCTATGTGTGGGTGTTAAGCTGTGATTGCAGCCTATTTTTGTGCTATTGACTTTGTCCCTACAATCAGTCATCGTAGTGCTAAGTACTATAAATGGTTGCCAAATGATTCTCCTAATTTTTCTTTTTGTTGTGAGAATTCCTTTGATCAGCTGTTCATTTTTTTTTTTTTCAGCAATGATAAAAATTGAAGATAGTGGAATCCTTTGCCTTTTAAAACTCTTCTCAGGAAGTATTGCCTTTATACTTACTGAGTACCTGGGTGAAATTCCACATTCATTCTAGCACACTGTACTTGTTAATATTTTATTTTATTTTATTTTTTTCAGAGAGAGAGACAGGAAGGGAGAAATGAGAAGCATCAACTCATAGTTGTGGCATTTAGTTGTTCATTGATTGCCTCTCATACGTGCATTGACGGTGGAACTTCAGCTGAGCCAGTGGCTCCTTGCTCAATCCAGCAACCTTGGGCTCAACCCAGTGACCTTGGTCTTCAAACCAGAGACCTTTGGGCTCACGCCAGCAACCTTGGGATCATGTCAATGATCCCACATTCAAGCCGACAACCCCTCACTCAAGCTGGCAAGCCTGCACTCAAGCCAGTGTGACCTTGGGGTTTAGAGCATGGTACCTCATTGTCCCAAGTCAACACTCTGTACACTGTGCCACCACTGTTCAGGCATGGTTTTTTTTTTTTGTTTGTTTGTTTTTTATTGATTTTAGAGAAGAGGGGAGAGAGAGAAACATTGGTTTGCTTGTTATTCTACTTACCTATGCATTTATTGGTTGATTTTCTATGGGCCCTGACAGGGGGATCCAACCCAAAACTTTGGCATATTGGGATGATACTCTAACCAACTGAGCTACCCAGCCAGGACTTCATATATTCTTTCTTTTTAAGATTTTATTGATTGATTTTAGAGATAAAAAATGGGGGAAAGATCAGGAAGTATCAACTCATACTAGTTGCTTCTTGCATGTGCCTTGACCAGGCAAGCTCATGGGTTTGAACTGGTGACCTCTGCCTTCTCCAGGTCAATGCCTCATCCACTGTACCACCACAGGTCAGGCTAATTTTCCTTTTTAAAATTACTCATTTTTGTTATAATTTCTTTTCTAATGTGCTCA
The DNA here is from genome assembly GCF_036850995.1 of Saccopteryx leptura. Classification (NCBI taxonomy): domain Eukaryota; kingdom Metazoa; phylum Chordata; class Mammalia; order Chiroptera; family Emballonuridae; genus Saccopteryx; species Saccopteryx leptura. The sequence continues at coordinate 18,504,749 of NC_089511.1, forward strand.
TTTTCCTTTCCTAGTTTCTAAATTGTTTTGAATTTAGCCAGTTGATAGCTTGTTAACTCTCAGATTTCTTGCAAAGGTCTATTTTTTATTATTATTACAAGTATTATTGAAGTTATACATGCCTTTCTTTGTTTAAAGAGTCACATTGTTTAATAAAGCTTATTTTGAAAAAAAGTGCCATGACTCTGCCTCTACCTCACTTTCCTGTTTTCTCAGCCTCGTGGCATTTGCTTTCATTTCTTTCAGTAGTTTCTTTGGGTATTTTGCCTTTAGATTTCTAGATAAAATGCTCATACTGCTATTTCTTGATTTTTTAGTTTTAGCCATTTTCTGTTGACTTCCCATTTGTAGAAAGTGAAGTTTCTACACATTGTCACTCTCAATTACACATAGGCACATTTCTCATTTCCCAATATGAAAATATCATAATTGTGATTAGATTAATATTGTTTATATTATTTTGACTATACTGCTATTTATAGCTAAGTCATAATATTATTTTTCTATCCTTGTACAGTTTGTTTCTATAGTTAATGATTGTTATTATTTTTTTTTTCAAGTTTATTTTCTTAGAGACTTCTCTCTTGGAGCCTTCTAAACGTCTGTAATCTGGACTAGGCTGTTGTATTCCTGCCATTCTGGATCTCCCCTTTCTATCATTTTGAGGACTCCCTTTGCCTTCTGGTGGGTTGGATTATCTGTTTCTTAGATACATGTTTTCCTTTTGCTTGATTATACTCATTTTGGTGGAGTAACTGAAGCCAATGGCATGTAAATTTTTGAGACCTTACATTTATTTATTTATTTATTCATTTTAGGGGGGGAGAGGGAGAGAGAGAGAGAGAGAGAAAGGGGGGAGGAGCAGGAAGCATCAACTGCCATATGTGCCTTGACCAGACAAGTGGAGGGTTTTAAACCAGCGACCTCAACGTTCCAGGTTGACTCTTTATCTGCTGCGCCAGCACAGGTCAGGCTAAGACTTTACATATTTAAAAATGCCTTTGTTTTCCCCTCACACTTAATTATTGCTGGTATAGAATTCTAAATTAGATATAAAATTTTCTCAAATTTTTTAAGGTGTTACTCTCCATTTTCTTTTAGCTTCCAGTTTTGCTCTTGAGAAGTCTGATAACGTTCTAATTCTGTTCTTCATGTGTAACCTTTTAGGTTATTTTCTTTGTCCTTTCTGTTCTGAAATTTCATGATGATGTGTTAGTATGGGGTCTGTTTTCATCCATTGTACTGGCCTCTCAGTGATCCTTTTTTTCTTTTTCTTTTTCTTTTTTCTTTTGGAACTTGAAGTTTCAGTATTTTACCTTTTTAATAAGCACATGTTCTTGTTTAAAGGTTACAGCATCTATATTTCTCAAGTTATTGAAGATAGGTTTTATTTTTGAGAGAGAGTCAGAGAGAGGGACAGACAGGAAGGGAGAAAGATGAGAAGCATCAGCTCATAGTTGTGACACTTTTTAGTTGTTCATTGATTGGTTCCCATATGTACCTGGACGAGAGGGCTCCCTCTGAGCCAGTGACTCCTTGCTCAAGCCAGCAAATTTTGAGCTCAAGCCAATGACATGGAGCCATATTCATAATCCCATGCTCAACCTGGTGACCCTGCACTCAAGCTGGTGATCTTGGGTTTTTTTTTTTTGTTTTTTTTAATTTTTAATTTATTCATTTTAGAGAGGAGAGGGAGAGACAGAGAGAGAGGAGAGACAGAGAGAGAGAAGGGGGGGAGGAGCGAAGCATCAACTCCCATATGTGCCTTGACCAGGCAAGCCCAGGCTTTTGAACCGGTGACCTCAGCATTTCCAGGTCGACGCTTTATCCACTGTGCCACCACAGGTCAGGCCAATCTTGGGGTTTTGAACCTGGGTCCTTAGTGTCCTGGGCCAACACTTGATCCACTGCGCCACCACTGGTTAGGCTTATTTGCTTTTTTTTTTTTTAATTTTTATTTATTTATTTTTTACAGAGACAGAGAGTGAGTCAGAGAGAGTATAGGCAGGGACAGAAGACAGTAACGAAGAGAGATGAGAAGCATCAATCATTAGTTTTTCATTGCGCGTTGCAACACTTTAGTTGTTCATTGATTGCTTTCTCATATGTGCCTTGACTGCGGGCCTTCAGCAGACCGAGTAACCCCTTGCTCGAGCCAGCGACCTTGAGTCCAAGCTGGTGAGCTTTTTGCTCAAACCAGGTGAGCCCTCGCTCAAGCTGGCGACCTCGGAGTCTCGAACCTGGATCCTCCGCATCCCAGTCTGACGCTCTATCCACTGCGCCACCGCCTGGTCAGGCTATTTGCTTATTTTTTTTAATGGGACACCAAAATCTTAATGGCAGTTTTGTGACTATAAGTTGCACTTACTAACTGTAGCCCTCACTATAGTTTTACTAGGTTACCATAGCCTGTGATGCCAATACATGTAATTATGTCTTTTCTCTTAGGCTAGTCACATTCCTAGGAGAAGAATCTTCCAGTCTATTGCCTGCGAGTATAAGCCTCTTACACTGTAAGCCAATGGAGGGAAAAGCACTAGAGGTTTCAATATACAAGTTTTAGAGAGATTTTTATTTCATCGCTTTGTTTTCAGTGTGGTTATTCTGGCTCTTAGTTGCCCTTCTGTTTTACCTCTTCAAAAAATCTTCAATCTTGTTCTTAGAGGAACAAACATGCAGTACTACAAAGTGAAGATGCATGGGACATTGGGGAGGAGATGAGTAACTCATGTAAACAAGCTGTGTCCCTTGTGTTTTCACTTTTAGCTTCACTTCTACTTCCAAAGGTACCTGGTAGTGCATTTCCTGAGTGTTTGGACTTTTTTGTTGGAAATCAGTTTTCTTTTCACTGCTGGCTTAAATTTTAGTTTTTTCAGGTGCTAAATCAGTTACCATGATTACTGCATTCCAGCTTTTAAAAGTGTTGTTGCCATGGTCTCACCTCCTGTCTATTTTTGTTTTTGTGAGTTTATGCCCTTAAAAAATCCTTTTACTATCATTTAGTGGAGTGTGGAGTTTCAGTTGGCAAATATGTGTTTCCAGTCCACTGTTGTCAAAAGTTCTTTGAAAAAAAAAAAAAAGTTCTTTGATTTTTTTTTTTATAATTTTATAATTTTATTTTTTTAATGGGGTGACATCAATAAATCAGGATACATATATTAAAAGACAACATGTCCTGAATTTTTTTTAAATGTTTATTTTTTATTTATTCATTTTTAGAGAGGAGAGAGAGAGAGGGAGAAAAAGGAGAGAGAGACAGAGAGAGAGAAGGGGGGAGGAGCTGGAAGCATCAACTCCCATATGTGCCTTGACCAGGCAAGCCCAGGGTTTCGAACCGGTGACCTCAGCATTTCCAGGTTGTCGCTTTATCCACTGCGCCACACAGGTCAGGCCTGAATTTGTTTTTTATTGAGGTGAAAGTGACCTATAAGTTAAACACTTAAAAAGTACACAGTTAAGCCTAACCAGGTGGTGGCGCAGTAGATAGAGCGTCGGACTGGGTTACAGAGGACCCAGATTCGAGACCCCGAGGTCGCCAGCTTGAGCGCAGACTCATCTGGCTTGAGCAAAAAAAAAGAAAAAGCTCACCAGCTTGGACCCAAGGTCGCTGGCTTGAGCAAGGGGTTACTCGGTCTGCTGAAGGCCCGCGGTCAAGGCACATATGAGAAAGCAATCAATGAACAACTAAGGTGTCGCAACGAAAAACTGATGATTGATGCTTCTCATCTCTCTTCATTCCTGTCTGTCTGTCCCTATCTCTCCCTCTCTCTGACTCTCTCTCTGTCCCTGTAAAAAAAAAAAAAAAAGTATACAGTTAAGCCCTGGCTGGTTGGCTCAGCGTTAGAGCATTGGCCCAGCGTGTGAAAGTCCTGGGTTCGATTCCCGGCCAGGGCACACAGGAGGAATGCCCATCTGCTTTTCCACCCTTGCCCCTCTCCTTTCTCTCTGTCTCTCTCTTCCCCTCCTGCAGCCAATGCTCCATTGGAGCAAAGTTGGCCTGGATGCTGAGGATGGCTCCATGGCCTCCACCTCAGGCTCTACAATGGCTCTGATTGCAGTGGAGCAATGACCCAGAGGGGCCGAGCAACGCCCCCCCCCCCCCATGGGCTTGCTGGGTGGATCCAGGTCAGCCACATGCAGAAGTCTGTCTGTCTGCCTCCCATCACCCTCTTCTCACTTTGGAAAAAGACAAAAAATAAGTATACGGTTAAGTGGTATATAGTAGATTTACAATGTTATTTAACCACCAACTCACTATAGAGTAAAAATTTTTTCATCACCTCATAAAATCATAAGTAATCACTCCTAATTTCTTCCTCCCTGTCCTCTGGTGACTTGTAATCTGCTTTCTGTCTCTATGATTTTGAGTGTTCAGCTATACAGCTAGTGCTCGACTTATGACTACAACTGGTTCCTACAGACCGGTCATAACACAATTTGGTCATAAGTTGAGTAGGCTATATGTACAGTATTGTGAAATGATGTTATAAAAATCTTTTTTTTAGGCCTTGGCCAGATGGCTCAGTGGTAGAGCGTTGGCCTAGCGTGCAGAAGTCCCGGGTTCGATTCCCGGACAGGGCACACAGGAGAAGCGCCCATCTGTTTCTCCACCCCTCCCCCTCTCCTTCCTCTCTGTCTCTCTCTTCCCCTCCCGTAGCCAAGGTTCCATTGGAGCAAGGATGGCACGGGCGCTGTGGATGGCTCCATGGCCTCTGCCTCAGGCACTAGAGTGGCTCTGGTCGCAACAGAAGTGATGCCCCGAATGGGCAGAGCATCGCCCCCTGGTGGGCATGCCGAGTGGATCCCGGTCGGGCACATGCGAGAGTCTGTCTGACTGCCTCCCTGTTTCCAGCTTCAGAAAAATATAAAAAAAAAAAAATCTTTTTTTAAGGTTTTTTTTTTGTTTTGTTTTGTTTTACAGAGACAGAGAGAGAGTCAGAGAGAGGGATAGATAGGGACAGACAGACAGGAACAGAGAGAGATGAGAAGCATCAATTATCAGTTTTTTGTTGCGACACCTTAGTTGTTCATTGATTGCTTTCTCATATGTGCTTTGACCGTGGGCTTTCAGCAGAGTAACCCCTTGCTGGAGCCAGCAATGTTGGGCTCAAGCTGGTGAGCCTTGCTCAAACCAGATGAGCTCAAACTGGCGACCTCGGAGTCTCGAACCTGGGTCCTCTGCATCCCAATCCAATGCTCTATTCACTGCAACACCACCTGGTCAGGCTGATGTTATAAAAATCTTTAAGTCAAAGACAAAGACAATTTCCTCTTGGTAGACATCTTGGAAGGGGTTTGATGAAAAATATCCAAGACACAAAACACAAATTGCAGTACCGAGTCTGGGATAACAGTTGAAATGGTGCACGCGGAGATGGTAGTGCTGCCGGAGGCTGGTCCGCACTGTCGTACGCCCAGCTGGGCAACACTTGCGCTGCCAGACGCGCGGAGCAGTTGTGGCTAATGATTATGGTTGTAAGTTGCATAGGTTGTAAGTCGATCAATACCTGTATTATATAAAAGGCATCATCCAATATGTGACCTTGTTTGTTTGGCTTCTTTCCCTTAGTGTTTTACAGGTTCATCCAGTTTGCAGCATCTGTCCATTTTTTCCTTCCTTCCTTCCTCCCTCCCTCCCTCCCTCCCTCCCTCCCTTCCTTCCGCTTTACTTTTACTTTACCTTTACTTTACTTTACTTTAATTTTTTCTGAAGTGAGAAGCGAGGAGGCAGAGAAACAGACTCCCCTCCATGTGCCTGACTGGGATCCACCTGGCATGTCCACCAGGGGACGATGCTCTGCCCATCTGGGGCGTTGCTCCATTGCAACTGGAGCCATTCTAGTACCTGAGGCAAAGGCCATGGAGCCATCCACAGCATCTGGGCCATCCTTGCTCAATTGGAGCCTTGGCTGCAGGAAGGGAAGAGAGAGACAGAGAGAAAGGAGAGAGGAAGGGGTGGAGAAGCAGATGGGCGCCTCTCCTGTGTGCCCTGGCTGGGAATTGAACCCGGGACTTCCACACACCGGGTCCATGCTCTACCACTGAGCCAACCATCCAGGGCCCTGTTTAACTTCTTTTTGACAGAAAGGGAGGGGGAGACAGAGAGAAGCATCAAATCATTGCTCCTCTTAGTTGTGCATTGGTTGCTTCTCCTATGTTTGCCTTGACCAGAGAGATTGGTGACTTTGGGCTCAAACTGAGCCAATGACTTCAGGGTCGAGCCAGCGACCTCAGGGTCGTATCAGTGACCCTGTGCTCTAGCAGCAACTCAGTGCTTAAGACATCAACCTCGGGTTTTGAGCCAGCAACCTCAGCATTCTGGGTCAGTGCTCTATCTACTGCGCCACCACTTGTCAGGCTATATGTTTAACTTTTTGAGGCTCTGTCAAACTATTTTCCACTGTGACTGCACCATTTTACTTTGCCACCACTAATGTATGAGAGTGTTTATTTTTCTACATCCTCACCAATTCTTATTATTTTCCTATGTGTGTCTTTGTGTTTGTGTTTAAATTAAAGCCATTCTAGTGGATATAAAATGGTATCTTTTGTGGTTTTGATTTGCATTTCCTTAATAACCAACCAGTGATGTTTATTAACATCACTTTATGTACTTGTCGGCAATTTATATCTTTAGAGAAATGTTTTCTAAAGTTTTTTGCCCATTTTTAATTTATTTATTTTTTCAGTGTTCAAGTAAAGCAAGTAATTTATTAGAAGAATATACTTGGCGTAAAGCAGAAGTGGGGGTCTCAGCTGCTCTGAATGTCTCTGCCTATTTTTTTTTTTTTTTTTGATGAGAAAGAGACAGAGAGACAGTCAGGGAGAGAGAGAAGAGAAGCATCAACTCGTAGTTGTTTCACTTTAGTTGTTCATTGATTGCTGCTTATACTGGGGGGCTTCAGCCAAGACAGGGACCTCATGCTCAAGCCAATGAGCCTGTGCTTTAGCCAGTGACCTTGGGGTTTTGAACCTGGGACCTCAGCATCCTGGTCGATACTCTTATCTACTGTGCCACCACTGATCAGCCTCTCATATTTTTACCGATACCAGTTAATAAGTCATAAGAGTCCACTTGGCTAGTGTTTAACTATTGTTTTCTCATTTTGAAATTTTTCTTGCCCTTAGTTTGTGTAGACTCTTCATAGAGGCTAATTTTTTTTTTTTTTGTATTTTTCTGAAGCTGGAAACAGGGAGGCAGTCAGACAGACTCCTGCATGTGCCCGACCGGGATCCATCTGGCATGCCCACCAGGGGGCGATGCTCTGCCCATCTGGGGCATTGCTCTGCTGCAACCAGAGCCATTCTAGCACCTGAGGCAGAGGCCATGGAGCCATCCTCAGTGCCCGGGCCAACTTTGCTCCAGTGGAGCCTTGGCTGCAGGAGGGGAAGAGAGACACAGAGAGGAAGGAGAGGGGGAGAAGTGGAGAAGCAGATGGGCGCTTCTCTTGTGTGACCTGGCCGGGAATCGAACCCGGGACTCCTGCACGCCAGGCTGACGCTCTACCACTGAGCCAAACGGCCAGGGGAGGCTAATTATTTTTTTAAATTTTTAATTTATTGATTTGGGAGAGAGATCAATTTGTTGTTCCACTTATTTATGCATTCATTGGTTGATTCTTGTATATGCTCTGACCAGTAATCACACCCAAAACCTTGGCGTATAGGGACAATGTTCTACCTGGCAGCTGAGCTACCTGGCCAGGGCAGAGGCTAATTCTTTAATCACTTTAAACTTTACATTGGCTCCTCAAATAAATAATAATTGAACAGGATCATTAATATCTGATTCTGTTCAGATATTTCTTGGCTCCTGACATGGAGCCAAGAAAAACCACTTGAAACCATTTGTCTTGTAATTGCCTTTTAATATTGCTATTGGTGTCCTCAATTTTTCAACCATTCGTTCTTGCTGAAAGGTTAAGTCTTACTCAAGTTTAATTTCTCTGAACAACTTTCTTTATTCAGTTGCTGCAGTCAAACACAATTTAAATAAATCATCATTAGTAAATGGCTTTCTTTGACTAAGAAATGAGCCATTCAGAAACCTACTGAGGCCTGACCTGTGGTGGCGCAGTGGATAAAGAGTCAACCTGGAAATGCTGAGGTCGTGGGTTCGAAACCCTGGGCTTGCCTAGTCAAGGCACATATGGGAGTTGATGCTTCCAGCTCCTCCCCACCTTCTCTCTCTGTCTCTATCTCTTCTCTCTCTCCCTCTCTGTCTCTTTCTCTCCCTTTCTCTCTCCTCTCTAAAATGAATAAATAAAATTAAAAAAAAAAAAAAGAAACCTACTGTGGTTACAGCCTTGTTTTTATTTTTGTGAAAAAATCCTATTGTGATGAAGTATTCTGCTTATTCTGATTTTTTTCTTTGAGGTGAGAGTATTGTGAATGCTTACTGAGTAATGATTATATATAAGGTATTCTTTTTTTTTTTTTTTTTTTTTTTTCCATTTTTCTGAAGCTGGAAACAGGGAGAGACAGTCAGACAGACTCCCGCATGCGCCCGACCGGGATCCACCCGGCACGCCCACCAGGGGTGGTGCTCTGCCCCCCAGGGGGCGATGCTCTGCCCATCCTGGGCGTCGCCATATTGCGACCAGAGCCACTCTAGCGCCTGAGGCAGAGGCCACAGAGCCATACCCAGCGCCCGGGCCATCTTTGCTCCAATGGAGCCTTGGCTGCGGGAGGGGAAGAGAGAGACAGAGAGGAAAGCGCGGCGGAGGGGTGGAGAAGCAAATGGGCACTTCTCCTATGTGCCCTGGCCGGGAATCGAACTCGGGTCCTCCGCACGCAAGGCCGACGCTCTACCGCTGAGCCAACCGGCCAGGGCTATATAAGGTATTCTTATAATAGTCATGTCATTGCACAATAAACATAATGCTTTGCCATCTATTTTGATATAAAATAACCCATATTCATTCCACTGTGCCTTAAAAGTGTGACATTCAGTTGGATGTCCACTTTTCTCTTTCTGTTTTGAGTGATACTCTTTTTTTTTTTTGTATTTTTCTGAAGCTGGAAACGGGGAGAGACAGTCAGACAGACTCCCGCATGCGCCCGACCGGGATCCACCCGGCACGCCCACCAGGGGGCGACACTCTGCCCACCAGGGGGCGATGCTCTGCCCCTCCGGGGCGTCGCTCTGTTGCGACCAGAGCCACTCTAGCGCCTGGGGCAGAGGCCAAGGAGCCATCCCCAGCGCCCGGGCCATCCTTGCTCCAATGCAGCCTCGGCTGCCGGAGGGGAAGAGAGAGACAGAGAGGGAGGAGAGGGGGAGAGGTGGAGAATCAGATGGGCGCTTCTCCTGTGTGCCCTGGCCGGGAATCGAACCCGGGACTCCTGCACGCCAGGCCGACGCTCTACCACTGAGCCAACTGGCCAGGGTCTATTTATGTATTTTTAAACGTTTATTTATTGATGTGGCAAGAGGGGAATGGGGGTGGGGGAGAGAGAGATAGGAATATTGATGTGTTCCTGCATGTGCCCTGACCAGGGATTGAACCAGCAACCTCTGTGCTTCGGGGCGATGTTCTAACCAGCTGAGCTATTCGGCCAGGTCAAAGATACAAATTTTTTTTTTCCTTTTTCTTTTTTTTTGTATTTTTCCAAAGTGAGAAGTGGGGAGGCAGTCAGACAAAATCCCGCACATGCCTGACCGGGGTCCACCCGGCATGCCCACCAGGGGGCGATGCTCTGACCATCTGGGGTGTTGCTCCATTGCAACTGGAGCCGTTCTAGCACCTGAGGCAGAGGCCATGGAGCCATCCTTAGCACCCAGGCCAACTTTGCTCCAATGGAGCCTTGGCTGAGGGAGGGGAAGAGAGAGAGAGAGAGAGAGAGAGAGAGAGGAGAGAGAGGAGAGAGAGGAACGAGAGGGGGAAGGGTGGAGAAACAGATGGGCACTTCTCCTTTGTGCCCTGACTGTGAATTGAACCCGGGACTTCCATACCTAGGCTGACACTCTACCACTGAGCCAGCCGGCCAGGGCCCAAAGATATGAATTCTTGATGGTGTGATTGTGGAGAAAAAAGCTGTTACTGTTAATCATAAAAATTTCCATTAAAAAAAGGAAAGTTCTGTATGTTACTGCAAAGAAACTAAGGCCTTGGAGAGATTAAGTGATGTTAGTAGGAGCTCACAGTAAATGGCACAGGTAAAATAGAGTCTAGGTCTGTTGAATCTGTAATCTTTTTCATTAATAAACTTAGTATGTATTCTTACAACTAAAATCCTTTCAAAGACTCAGTTTTATTCTTTACTCTCTTTTAACCTACAGATCCCAGATGATGCTGAATTTGTATGATTATATTATTCTATAATGCTGTGAATATATTTTAGAATTACGGATATGATCATTTCTTTTTTGAAAGCATTTATTTTCTGGTTTCATTTTAGAAAATGTGGAAATAGAAGAAATTATATACATAATTGTATATGTAATAATTTCATATATGTACAGAAATAACCAGATACATTTGGTAAAACACACACCACTCTTTAATGGAGCAAATGATGTATTTTCTGTGTCCCACATTTTTCTCTCAAGATTATTATTTACTTTCTCATCTAGTAATTTATACATCTAAATTTTCTAATTTTTTTGTTTTGTTGTTTTTTTTTGTTTGTTTGTTTTTTTGCTTCCCCTCCATAGATCTTGAGCCAGATGATTGTGCATCCATTTACATCTTTAATGTAGATCCACCTTCATCTACTTTAAACTCACCACTTTGCTTACCACATCATGGATTACCGTCTCATCCTTCTGTTTTGTCACCATCGTTTCAGCTCCAAGGTCACAAAAACTATGAAGGAACTTGTGAGATTCCAGAATCTAAATATAGCCCATTAGGTTCTACCAAACCCTTTGAGTGCCCAAGTATTCAAATCACATCCATCTCTCCTAATTGTCATCAAGAAGTAGATGCTCATGAAGATGACCTACGCATAAATGACCCAGAGAAGGAATATTTGGAAAGGCCTTCTAGAGATCATCTCTATCTTCCTCTTGAGCCATCTTACCGGGAGTCTTCCCTTAGTCCTAGTCCTGCCAGCAGTATCTCTTCTAGGAGCTGGTTCTCAGATGCATCTTCTTGTGAGTCTCTTTCACATATTTATGATGATGTGGATTCAGAATTGAATGAAGCTGCTGCTCGATTTACTCTTGGATCCCCTCTGACGTCTCCTGGTGGCTCTCCAGGGGGCTGCCCTGGAGAAGAGTCCTGGCACCAACAGTATGGACTTGGACACTCCTTGTCACCTAGGCAATCTCCTTGCCACTCTCCTAGATCTAGCGTCACTGATGAGAATTGGCTGAGCCCCAGGCCAGCCTCAGGACCCTCATCAAGGCCTACTTCCCCCTGTGGGAAAAGGCGACACTCTAGTGCTGAGGTTTGTTATGCTGGGTCTCTTTCACCCCATCACTCACCTGTTCCTTCTCCTGGTCACTCCCCCAGGGGAAGTGTAACAGAAGATACGTGGCTCAGTGCTTCTGTCCAGGGTGGATCAAGCCTTGGTCCTGCGCTTCTTCCACCATTTCAATACTATGTAGAGACTGATATCCCTCTAAAAACAAGGAAGACTTCTGAAGATCAAGCTACTGTGTTACCAGGAAAATTAGAGCTCTGTTCAGATGACCAAGGAAGTTTATCACCATCCCAGGAGACTTTAATAGAGGATGGCCTTGGACCTCAGTATCCTTTAAAGAAAGATTCATCTGGTGACCAATTTCTTTCAGTTCCTTCACCCTTTACTTGGAGCAAACCCAAGCCTGGCCACACCCCTATATTTCGGTGAGTTGATGAAATGGCTGCCTGTCGTTGATACTTATAGGTTGTTGGTGGCATGTAAAACTACATTATCTATGGTATATGGAATGGTTTGACCATTTTTCCTTCTCCTTTCTTTTAGTTTCTTCCAGACAAATAATTTATAATCTGCATTTATTTTCCTTTGAGTCTTAAAATTATCTTTAGATAGACTAAAGTTATGTTTTAAAGTGTACAGATAATGACTTGTAGATAACAACAAATTACATATATTGGATTTATAAATTACATATATAAATAATCTTGAGTCCAGCTAAGGGCTGAAGAATAGTATAATGACTATTTTTCAAATAGCTTATCAGTCATTACAGTACCATTTATAGAAACAATTTAGTATATAATTGACTAGAAAAGACAGCTTTACCAGGTATTAAATCACCACATAGAGTTGGGTCTGTTTACTTTTTAAAATTTTTCTACAGATTTTATTGATTTGATAGGGGGGGGGCAGCGAGAACAATCAACTCATAGTTGCTTAAGTTGTTCATTGCTTGCTTGTTGCTTGTTGTATGTGCCTTGACTGGGCAAGTCCAGGGTTTTGAACTGACAATTTTAGCATTATCCACTGCACCACCATAGGCCAGGCACTGTTTCCTTTTTTTTTTTTTTGTGACAGAGAGAGGGACAGACAGACAGGAAGGGAGAGAAATCAGAAGTATTATCAATTCTTTGTTGTGGCACCTTAGTTGCTGTAGAGCCATCTTTACTCCAGTGGAGCCTCGGCTGCGGGAGGGGAAGAGAGAGACAGAGAGGAAGGATAGGAGGAGGGGTGGAGAAGCAGATGGGCGCTTCTCCTGTGTGCCCTGGCCGGGAATCTAACCTGGGACTTCTGCACTCCAGGCCGACGCTCTACCACTGAGCCAACCGGCCAGGGCCTGTTTACTTTTTTTTTTTTTTTTTTTTTTTCATTTTTCTGAAGCTGGAAACAGGGAGAGACAGTCAGACAGACTCCCGCACGCGCCCGACCAGGATCCACCCGGCACGCCCACCAGGGGCGATGCTCTGCCCACCAGGGGGCGATGCTCTGCCCATCCTGGGCGTCGCCATATTGCGACCAGAGCCACTCTAGCGCCTGAGGCAGAGGCCACAGAGCCATTCCCAGCGCCCGGGCCATCTTTGCTCCAATGGAGCCTCGGCTGGGGGAGGGGAAGAGAGAGACAGAGAGGAAAGCGCGGCGGAGGGGTGGAGAAGCAAATGGGCGCTTCTCCTGTGTGCCCTGGCCGGGAATCGAACCCGGGTCCTCCGCACGCTAGGCCAACGCTCTACCGCTGAGCCAACCGGCCAGGGCTGTTTACTTTTTTTTAAAAAGCTTTTTTGTTGGTATGAATGTTTATTTATGAACCTAGATCTTTAGAAAAATACAATATAAAATTACAATATTGAAAATACCTTTGAGCCCATCACTCTGCTACTGAAAATTGTCTTAAGTCTTTTTAGGGGTTTGCTTAAATCTGCAGAACAAGTGCAGAAACTAGTTGAGAGTTGATGAAGTTGAGTTGTTTCAGACTAATAAAAATTATTATCTTTGAGCTATATAATAGCTAATAAAGCTAGGCGGAGGACTTTCGAGGAATCATTGAAATAATTTAGATATTTACAGTAAGAATGACAGATAGCATTTTAGAAGGTAGAAAAAACCTTAAAAGTTCCACTTTGCCTGACTTGTGGTTGATATAGTGGATAGAGAGAGTGCTGACCTGGAATGCTAGGTTGCCAGTTCAAATCCTTGGGCTTGCCCGGTCAAGGCACGTATGACAAACAACCAGTGAACAGCTATAGTGAAACAACTACTTCTCATCCCCCACACTCCTTTCTGTAAAATCAATAAATAAAAAATCTTAAGAAAAAACATCCAATTTCACCAATCACAAGAAGATACTACTTTTTAATACAAGTCATTCTAGCTTTAGGTTCATTAATATTTGACCTATTTCTTTTCTGATAAATTATTTTTTCTAATTTCATATTTTCAATGTTAATCTAAATGAACCTGTAACTCTTTAAGCTCTTGAAATTATTTTATGGTCATTTGACATTTGTCTCTAAAATTGATACTTATAGATACTGCATTGATAGGTCTTAGATCTTTTTAAGCCAAGTATGTACTAAAATGAAATTTAACCTTAAATTGCAATATATTGCTAACTATAGCAATATTTCAGAGAGACAGGGTAAAGAGCAACAGAGAGGAAGTAGGGGGAGCAACATGTACAATAGACTGACTTTTGTAGCCTCACACCAGGGAGGAAGACATATATTCAGAGACAGGGGTCTGTCTTTAGATCCTTGGAGAGATATGATATAAATGCATGAAATATGCATCTTTGCTTCAAGAAATCAAATTATTATTTTGATGTTTTTGTAATTATAAGCACACGTTTGAGGAACGTTTACAGTTTTACAAATGTTAGAATTTGTTTTTTCTTAAAAAAAAATACTGGAAACCAAAAAGTTGATAAAATCGATTTTGTTCTTCAGGTTAAAGATATTTCTTAAACTCTGCCTTATACAATGTTATAACTTACTTAGTGAAGTTTTATTTTGGAGTACTATTTTCAAGACCACAGGAAGCTGTGTTGGTGCTGGCAAAGAAGTGATTTGTATCATTGCTTGGTAATAATGGCATAGTGAAATGCATCTTTGTGTGTTTTGTGTATAGCACATCCTCATTACCTCCACTAGACTGGCCTTTACCCACTCATTTTGGACAATGTGAGCTGAAAATAGAAGTGCAGCCTAAAACTCATCATCGAGCCCATTATGAAACTGAAGGTAGCAGAGGAGCAGTGAAAGCATCTACTGGTGGACACCCTGTTGTGAAGGTATAAGATTTTGGGGGCGTGTTTTGCAGATACTATACATTTGTCAATGATGGACTCTATTTAGTTAGGTACTACTGAGCCTGGTGAGAGAAAATTCAAAACTAGAAAACCTCTTCAGGTTTTATGTCCTTGTTTGATATGGCTGTACTTCCACACTGAGGTGGGGGTTTTTTGTTGGTGGTTTTTTTTTGGCGAGGTTAAAAAATATTTCTCCTGTACTGATTTTCCAGCTGGGTAAACTCTAGGTAAAAAGAATATAGTGATCAAACAATTGTTTTTCTGATTTAAAAAAATGGCTATATTATGTTTATACTGCATGCTCGTTTAAAATCCAAGTACTACAGGAAAGTAGAAAGAATAAAGAAATGAATTACCCAAAATCTGAACCACTCAGAAATAAGCAAGTGTTAACATCTGATTAACATTCTAAATAATTCTCTGTGTGCAAATTTAGAGGAACATTGGGTTAATGGCTAGAAAAATGAATGAATTTTTTAAGAACAGGATTATACTGAATATCTTTGTAATTAAAATATTTAATTTTTATTTGATTTATTAGAAGAAAATAAAAGTGAAATTTAAAAAATTATATAACATTTGAATATATGAAATATATTTAATGTTTCAAATAATAATAGTTAAATATTAACTTTAATTTTACTTGAATAAGAAACATTTTAGCCTGACTGGTGGTGACGCAGTGGAGAAAGCGTTGACCTGGAATGCTGAGGTTGTCAGTTTGTTACCCTGGGCTTGCCTGATTAAGGCACATATGAGAAAAAACAAGGATGAGTTGATGCTTCCTGCTCCTTCCCTGTCCCTCTTTCTCTCTCTCTCCTTTCTCTAAAACAAACAAAAAAACAAACATTTAAAAAATGAAACAAAGGTAACACTGATAACTGTTCAATTTTAGATATTCTTCAATCTAAGAGGTCTTTTTCTTTTTTTTAAAGAAGAGAGAGACAGGAAGAGAGAGATATGAGAAACATCAGCTTGTAGTTGTGTCACTTTTAGTTCATTTATTGCTTCTTATATGTTCCTCGACCCCTTGAGGGGGCTCAAGCTGAGCCAGTGACCCTTTTTGCTCAAGCCAGCGACCTTTGGATCATTTCAGTGATCCCATGCTCAAGATGGTGACCTTGCGCTCATGCTCAGGCCGGTGACCTTGGGGTTTCAAACGTGGGACCTCAGTGTCCTGGGTCAGTGCTCTGTTCATTGTGCCATGAAATTTTTTTTTAATTTATTTTATTTATTTTATTTATTCATTTTTAGAGAGGAGAGAGAGAGGGAGAGAGAGACAGAGAGGGAGAGAGAGGAGAGAGAGAGACAGAGAGAGAGAAGGGGGGAGGAGCTGGAAGCATCAACTCCCATATGTGCCTTGACCAGGCAAGCCCAGGGTTTTGAACCGGCGACCTCAGCATTTCCAGGTCGACGCTTTATCCACTGCGCCACCACAGCTCAGGCCGAATTTTTTTTTTTAATTTTATTTTTGTGGGAGAAACAGAGTCAGAGAGAGGGACAGATAGGGACAGACAGACAGGAAAGGAGAGAAATGAGAAATATCAATTCTTTGTTCTGGCTCCTTAGTTGTTCATTGATTGATTTCTCATATGTGCCTTGATGGGGGAGGGGGGCTACAGCAGACCGAGTGATCCCTTGCTTGAGCCAGCAACCTTGGGCTCAAGCTGGTGAGCCTTGCTCAAACCAGATGAGCCCGCGCTCAAGCTGGCAACCTTGGGGTCTCGAATGTGGGTCCTCCACATCCCAGTCCAGTGCTCTATCCAGTGCACCACCGCCTGGTCAGGCAAATTATTTTTTAGATTTTTTAAATTTATTGATTGATTTTTGAGAGTTGAGAGAGAGGAAAATGGGGATGAGGAGGAACGGGAAGTATCAACTCAGTAGTACCTTGACCTAGCAAGCCCCAGGTTTCAAACCAGCAACCTCAGCATTCCAGGTCAATGCTTTATCTACTGTGCCACCACAGTTCAGGCTCTAAGAGGTCTTAAAAGATCTTTCTAAGGTCAAAAAGATTAAATAATTATTTTTTAAATAACTTTTTGAGCTATTGAATCATTGTTTTAGATTTAGGTGATATGAAATGACACCCCGCTCTGAAAAATTAGGTAATTGTCTCTTAAACTTCTTTCTCCTGCTCTGCTTCCTGAGTTTTGTTGCTTATATTACTTTTTCATTCAGATCTATAGCCATTCTCTTCCTACACTCCCTTATCATTTAGCCTTAGTCTTTGATCTAGTTGGATTCAGTGATTACTACTAATTTTTTTTGTTGTTGTTTTTTGTTTTTTTTACAGAGAGAGGGATAGATAGGGACACACTGGAACAGAGAGGGATGAGAAGCACCAATCATCAGTTTTTCGTTGTGACAC
The DNA here is from genome assembly GCF_036850995.1 of Saccopteryx leptura. Classification (NCBI taxonomy): domain Eukaryota; kingdom Metazoa; phylum Chordata; class Mammalia; order Chiroptera; family Emballonuridae; genus Saccopteryx; species Saccopteryx leptura. Next base: position 18,521,788 of record NC_089511.1, read on the forward strand.
CTTAGTTGTTCATTGATTGCTTTCTCATATGTGCCTTGACCGTGGGCCTACAGCAGACCAAGAAACCTCTTGCTCAAGCCAGCGACCTTGGGTCTAAGCTGGTGAGCCTTACTCACACCACATGAGCCCGTGCTCAAGCTGGCAACCTTGGGGTCTCAAACCTGGGTCCCCCACATCCAAGTCTGACGCTCTATCCACTGCGCCACCGCCCGGTCAGGCACTACTTTTTTTTTTAATTATTTTTTTGGCCTGACCGTGTGGTGGCGCAGTGGATAGAGCATCGGATTGGGATGCAGAGGACCCAGGTTCGAGACCCTGAGGTTGTCAGCTTGAGCACGGGCTCATTTGGTTTGAGCAAGGCTCACCAGCTTTAGCCCAAGGTTGCTGGCTCAAGCAAAGGGGCACTCAGTCTGCTGTACTCCCCCCCCATCAAGGCACATATGAGAAAGCAACGAACAACTAAATTGCCCCAATGAAGTATTGATGCTTCTCATCTCTCTCCCTTCCTGTCTGTTCCTCTCTCTGACTCTCTCTGTCATAAAATAAATAAATTTAAAAAAATTATTTATTTGGCCCTGGCTGGTTGGCTCAGTGGTAGAGCGTCACTCTGGCATGTGGATGTCCTGGGTTCAGTTCCCACCTAGGGCACACAGGAGAAGCACCCATCTGCTTCTCCACCCTTCCCCCTCTCCTTCCTCTCTATCTCTTTCTTCCCCTCCCATAGCCAAGGCTCCATTGGAGCAAAGTTGGCTCAGGCGGCCTCTGCCTCAGGCCCTAGAATGGCTCTGGTTGCAATGGAGCAATGCCTCAGGTGGGCAGACCATCACCTCCTAGTGGGCATGTTGGGTGGATCCTGGTCGGGCGCATGGTGGGAGTCTTTCTGCCTCCCCGCTTCTCACTTCAGAAAAAAAAATTTTTTTTTAATTAAAATTATTTATTTTGAGTTTTTTTATATTGTTATATACACATACTCAGTTTGAAGCAGTTTATATTATGGAAATTTAATTTTGTATTTTTAATGTCTTTACAGTGTGTTGTCATGTTTCTGATATGTTAAAATCCCTTTCCCCAAAGTAATTTAACAGAACTGAATATAACTGCTATTACTGAAATTGCTCTAGTCTGTCCTAGACTATCTTGGGGCTTTAACCCTCCAGCTTTAGTTAAATTAAGCAGGCACAGACCTTTGCTATGGAAACAGTATAGAAACATAACAAACAACTTGACTTACTTTCTTCTACAAAGCAGAAGTTGACCTGAAGAGATATATACTGACACTAGATGAATATTTTCAGAGACTAGTGTTAACAGGAGCAGTAATATGTTTACTGCCTGCAACATAATGCTCCTCTGAACATGGGATGGAATGATAGTCCAACTCATTTGGTGTTGCTTTAAAGTCCCCAAAATGCAAAAGAGAAGCCATATTTTTCTCATGCAATAGTATATATAGATACTTGGAGAAGATGTTGGCTAAAATATGTATTATGAAATATATTCTCTTTGAAATTTTATATGCATGATTACCTTTTCCCGTTACTGATTTATTTTATTATTAAAGTATAAAAGGACAGGTGGTTTATGTCTTTGTCAAACTAATATTAATGTGAATCATCTAATATGAATTAGCATACTTTAGTATGTAGTACTTACTTGTATATTATGTGATATTTGGGTACCTTTATAGCAATAAAATTTTTTATTTGTATTTTCTACTTTAGATTTAACTACTTCATTTTGAATACTTTAATGGCTATAATTCTGATTTAAATAATTCTATTGGTTAATTTCATGAGTTATTTTGGTCCACCAAATTGTATTCTCTTACTTCAAAATTCATTCCTTCAACAATGATTGAATGCCTGTAACGTGCTAAGTACTATACTAGGCTCTGGAGATGACATGATGGATACTGTTTTCTTTCACAGTACTTAGGGGCAAGTGGTAAAGTTATTGGTGTTTCTTTCTCCACTAGATAAACAGTTGGTTCCACAGTATGATTTGTTCATTTGAGGATTAAATAAGAAAGAGCAAGGCTGACTGGTGGTGGTGCAATGGATAGCATACTGATCTGGGAGGCTGAGGACCCAGGTTCAAAACCCCACAGTTGCCTGACCTGTGGTGGTGCAGTGAATAAGGTGTCAACCTAGAGCGCTGAGGTTGCTGGTTCAAGACCCTGGGCTTGCCTGGTCAAGGCACATATGGGAGTTGATGCTTCCTGCTCCCCCCTCTCTCTTTCTGCTCTCTTCTCTCTAAACTGAATAAAATATTTAAAAACAAAAACAAAAACAAAATCACCCCACAGTCGCCAGCTTGAGTGTAGGCTCTTCTGATTTGAGCATGGGCTTACCAGCTTGAGCATCATAGACATGATCCTATGGTCGCTGGCTTGAAGCCCAAGGTTGCTGGCTTGAGCAAGGAGTCACTGGCTTGGCTGGAGCCTCCCAGTCAAGACATATATGAGAAGCCATCACTGAACAACTAAAGTGAAGCAGTTACAAGTTGATGCTTCTCATCTCTCCCTTTCTGTCTCTTGCTAAAAAAAAGGAAAAGGCAAGAAAAAACAGGGAGAAAAGAGTAGTCACTTATTAGGCATCAGTTTGGGGTAGTTCCTTAATCTTTAACTTCAGATACTTCATCTATGAACTAAAAAATATGATGTGTACTCCACAAGAGTTTTAGGATTAAATACATTATTTAATTAAAGCAAAAATACTTTCTTCCTTCACTTTTTTTATGTTTAGAAATGTGGATACTGTCTTTTCCCATGTATAAGATACACCTTAATTTGGGGGCCTGAAATTAAAAAAAAAAAATGTATTACATAAAGTTATTGAATTCAAGTTTTATTCATCATAAAATTCATACAACTCCTCATCACTGTCAAAACTCCCATCCATTAGCTTGTCCTCATCTGTGTCTGATGACAAATCACTGTCTTCAACAATGAGCGCAAAAGCAAGTGTGAGAAAGCGAGACATGGGCCCTGGCCTGTTGGCTCAGCAGTAGAGCGTCAGCCTGGCATGCTGGAGTCCTGGGTTCAATTCCTGGCCAGGGCACACAGGAGAAGCGCCCATCTGCTTCTCCATCCCTCCCCCTCTCCTTCCTCTCTGTCTCTCTCTTCCCCTCCCACAGCCGAGGCTCCATTGGAGCAGAGATGGCCCGGGCGCTGGGGATGGCTCTGTGGCCTCTGCCTCAGGTGCTGGAATGGCTCTGGATGCGGCAGAGCGACGCCCCAGAAGGGCAGAACATCGCCCCCTGGTGGGCATGTCGGGTGGATCCCGGTCGGGCACATGCGGGAGTCTGACTGCCTCCCTGTTTCCAGCTTCTGAAAAATGGAGAAAAAAAAAAAAAAAAAGCGAGATATGCAAGTAAAATACCTCTAACTACTGTATAAGACGCACCCAGTTTTTAGACTCCAAAATTTTCAGAAAAGGGTGCATCTTATACTTGGGGAAATGCAGTAAATCTACTTTATCCCTTACTCCATCTACCTCCATACAAATCAAAAGAGAAAAATGGCTGACCTCAATTTGTGTGCATATGCACACATATGCCCACAGTCTTGCCATTTTTTTTTAGTTACTGATTTATTTAGGCTTTATGTTGTGGTGTTAATCGTGGTGACATTTTGTTTGTTTATAGAATATTTTCCATTTAATTAAAACTTTATAAAATGTATTAACATAAAAAATAACAACTGAAAATATTGATAAATTTCTTGATCACATAAGCAGCATGTACAGGAAACTGTAACTTCCAGACATAGTGGGTTAAGCACATGTTTATCTTTATTAGACATTGGATAGCTGCATCTTAAATTTATTGGTTGAAGAGAAAAAAACCAATAAAGAGCACAACTCATTTTATAACAAAGAACCCTGGAAAGGCTCAAGGATTTGAGTCACTGGCATCTCTGAAACTGGGATGTGAAGTGGGGTTGAAAACAGAAGGGTAGGCCCTGGTGGGTTGGCTCAGTGGTAGAGTATCAGCCTAGCATGTGGGTGGACCCGGCTTTGATTCCCAATCGGCACACAGGAGAAGCGACCATCTGCTTCTCCTCTCCTTTCTATCTTTCTTTCCTTCCCCATCCCTCCCACAGCCATGGCTGGATTGGCTTGAGTGAGGTGGCTTCTGACACTGAATGGCTCCATGGCCTCCACCTCAGGCACTAAAAAATGGCTCCAGTTTCAATGGAGCAACAGCCTCAGATGGGCAGAGCATCTCCCCCTAGTGGGCTTGCGAGGTGGATCCTGGTCGGGGCACATGTGGGAGTCTGTCTTTCTGCCTCCCTGCTGCTCACTAAAATTAAAAAAAAAAGAGAAGAAGAAACTAGTAGGGTAGGTTGCAAGTCTATATAAGAAGCAGCTAGTATTCCACTGTGTTAATGTACCAGTTTTTTTTTTGTTTGGTTTTTTTTTTTTTGTATTTTTCTGAAGCTGGAAACGGGGAGAGACAGTCAGACAGACTCCCGCATGCGCCCGACCGGGATCCACCCGGCACGCCCACCAGGGGGCGACGCTCTGCCCACCAGGGGGCGATGCTCTGCCCCTCCGGGGCGTCGCTCTTTTTTTTTTTTTTTTTTTTTTTTTTTTTGCGACCAGAGCCACTCCAGCGCCTGGGGCAGCGGCCAAGGAGCCATCCCCAGCGCCCGGGCCATCTTTGCTCCAGTGGAGCCTCGGCTGCGGGAGGGGAAGAGAGAGACAGAGAGGAAGGAGAGGGGGAGGAGTGGAGAGGCAGATGGGCGCCTCTACTGTGTGCCCTGGCAGGGAATCGAACCTGGGACTTCTACACGCCAGGCCGACGCTCTACCACTGAGCCAACCGGCCAGGGCCGTACCAGTTTTTTTGTTGTTGTTTTTTTGTGAGACAGAGAGAAAGGGAGAGAGAGAGAGACAGAGATAGAAAGGGAGAGAGATGAGAAGCATCAACTCGTAGTTGCGGCACTTTTAAAATTTTTATTTTATTTATTCATTTTAGAGAGGAGAGAGAGAGGGGGAGAGAGAGAGAGAGAGGGAGAGAGAGAGAGAGAAGGGGGGAGGAGCTGGAAGCATCAACTCCCATATGTGCCTTGACCAGGCAAGCCCAGGGTTTCGAACCGGCAACCTCAGCATTTCCAGGTCGACGCTTTATCCGCTGCGCCACCACAGGTCAGGCCAGATGCGGCACTTTTAGTTAATCATTGATTGCTTCTCATATGTGCTTTGACGGGGTGGGGGTGGGAGAGCTCCTGCTGAGCCAGTGACCTCTTGCTCAAATCAGTAACACTGGGCTCAAACCAGCCACCCTGCGCTCAAGCTATTGAGCTCGTGCTCAAGTCTGCGACTTAGGCGTCCCAGGTCAATATTCTATCCACTGCACTACCACCTGGTCAGGCTGTAACCATAGCTTTTTTAATCCATTCATTTACTGATGAGCACTTGGCTGATTTCAAATCTTGGCTATTCTAAATAACGCTACAATGAACATAGGAGTACATTTACACAGTGGGATACTACTTAGCCATTAGAGGAATGGATTCACCTGGAGAGTATTATTCTAAGTATAATAAGCCAGTCAGATAAAGACAAATACCGTATGATTTCACTCATATGTGGAATCTAATGAACAAAACAAACCAACAAACAAAATTAAAAAAACCTTATTTCTTTGTGATATGTTTTAGAATTTTATAATTTGTAAACTACTTCCAAAATTTGGAAGGTTGTTCACTTACGATTTTTAAAAATTATGTTTTTGGTTTTGTTTTTTTAATTTTTTGACAGAGAATCAGAGAGAGGGACAGATAGACACAGACAGACAGGAAGGGAGAGATGAGAAGCATCAATTTTTTGTTGTAGTACCTTAGTTGTTCATTGATTGCTTTTTCATATGTGCCTTGATGGTGTGGGGGCTACAGCAGATCGAGTGATCCCGTGTTCAATCCAGTGAACTTGGGCTCAAGCCAGTGACCTTTGCGCTCAAGCCAGTGACCATGGGGTCATGTCTGTGATCCCACACTCAAGCCAGCGACCCTATGCTCAAGCCGGTGACCTCAGAGTTTTGAACCTGGGCCCTCTGCATCCCAGTCTGACTATCCACTGCACCACCTCCTGGTCAGGCTAAATTGTTATATTTTTTTGAAATAACATTTTATGCATCAATAATGTATGATACAGGTATAATACATCGATAATTAATTGTATTTTTCTGTGTTTTTTCTTCCTGATTAGCTTTTGGGCTATAATGAAAAGCCGATAAATCTACAGATGTTTATTGGAACAGCAGATGATCGATATTTACGACCTCACGCATTTTACCAGGTGCATCGAATCACTGGAAAGACAGTTGCTACTGCAAGCCAAGAGATAATAATTGCTAGCACAAAGGTTCTGGAAATTCCACTTCTTCCTGAAAATAATATGTCAGCCAGGTATTTTGATTCATACCCCCAAATGGATAGTTCTATCTTTTCCTAAAAATACTTTTGGAAAAAAACATTTTTTTAATATAAAATATTTGTTTATTTAAATTAACTGAATAACATTATGTAAATAATCATAGTACAGGTTGGTAGCACATTTTCTTTTCTTTTTTTTTTTTTTAATTTTTTTTAAATTTTATTTATTCATTTTAGAGAGGAGAGAGAGAGGGAGAGAGAGAGAGAGAGAGAGAGACGGGGGAGGAGCTGGAAGCATCAACTCCCATATGTGCCTTGACCAGGCAAGCCCAGGGTTTCGAACCGGCGACCTCAGCATTTCCAGGTCGACACTTTATCCACTGCGCCACCACAGGACAGGCGCACATTTTCTTTTTTAATCTTTTTTTAAATCAAGTGAGAGGTAGGAAGGCAGAGAAACAGATTCCTGCATGCACCATGACGGATCCACCCAGCAGCTTCTGTCTGAGGCTAATGTTCTGCCCATCTGGGGCCTCTGCTCTGTTGCTCGGCAACTGAGCTATTCCAGCGCCTGAGGCAAGGCCATGGAGCCATCCTCAGCACCTGGGGCCAAACTGCTCATTGGAACCATGGCTACAGGAGAGAGGGGAGAGAGAGAGAGAGAAGGAGGAGGGAAGGGTGGTAAAGCAAATGGTCGCCTCTCTTGTGTGCCCTGACCCAGAATTGAACCTGGGATTTCCACATGCTGGGCTGATGCTCTACTGCTGAGCAAATTGGCGAGGGCAGTTGATAGCACATTTTCAAAAAGAAATTCAATTCAACAAAAGTTTATGAACTGATGTGCTACTAGCCAAGCAGTATGCTAGGTGATAGAGATAAAAATACTTGGGAGTTTTTTAAAGTAGCTCATAGTATATTAGGGTAAACAATGAATAAACAATTGCAGTACAATTATGATTGTTATGTTTCTTCTAAGGAAAACTTTAAGTGATTAACTTATTTTTAATTTTTATTTATTGATTTTAGAGAGAGGAAGAGAGAGAGAGAAACATCAATTTGTTGTTGTACCTACTCATGCATTCATTGATTGATTCTTGTATATGCCCTAACTGGGGATCGAACTGTAACCTTGGCATATTGGAACAATGCTCTAATTGAGCTACTTGGCCAGGGCCAAGGTGGCTTACTTCAAACCAGCATGGCTAGTAATTCCAGGTCCCTGAAGGAGAACGATGCAGAATGAAGAAACTAGATTTAGAGAAAAAGGATGGGATTGGGAGGCCTCTGCAAGCTGATGGCAAGACAGAGCAACAGGTTTATTATATAGCTATATGCAAATAAGGAAGTCTTTGATACAAAGTCACACATCTGAGGCAAAAACAGGAATTCTTTTAATGCATAAACAGGAATCCATTTAAGGCATAAACGGGAATCCCCCACCATGCATAAGTGAAATCAACCAACATCTGAACAAACAAATGGTGAGAGGAAGGGCATGTAAATTGCGCCTAGCAATTTAAGCAAGCAAGTGAAGTGGGGGATTGGGATGAGTGCAAATACTCAGCTTTATAGCCAATATGGAGGTGTGGGGGGAAGAATTTAGCCTTTTGCTAAGCCTTGAACTTACAAAGGCTTTGCCACTTGCAGTCTCCCACAGTGGCTGACTTCTGAATGAGTATGCAATAGAGTTTTGTTCCAGTATATTAGGATTATATATTATTTTTCTGTTATAGAAAACTGAAATACAATTGCTTAAACAGAGGTTTAGTTTTATATCCCATAATAGAAATATACACATAGGCATTTTAGGGCTAGCACAGTGGCTTTGTACGTCATTGGGTTCCCAAGCTCTTTCAGTTTTTTTCCTCCCTGCAATTTCTAGTGTATGGTTTTGATTTTCAAGATTGTCTTTTGATTTAAAATGGCTGCTGGAGCTCTAGTCATCACAATTATAATCACAGAAGAAGTAAGGAAGAAGCAGTAGGAAGGAGGTTAAAAGAGAATGTCTATCTGAGTCAGGCCTCTTTAAATAGCTGGTCTCAGAAACCTACCAAATATATCTCATTGATCATCCTTGTATATAAGGACGACCTGGGTAAATTTTTTTTTACCTGAATACATTGTCACCTCAGACAGTATAGGGGCCTTCCTAAGGAAAAAGGGAAGAAAAGACTTGAGTAGACAACTGTTAATCTACCACAACAAGGTATATGAAACTTACAGTGAAGTTTGTTACAGAAGTTAATTCAAACTACATATAGACCTTTCTTAAAATGGCAGTAATATCTATCCCTAGCTGTCATGAGACAGATATTAGTCTTTAGCTCTTTTCTTTTAAATTTATATTTAAGTAACTTTTTTTCCTTGTGAGAGAGAATGAGAGAGAGAGGTGGGCAGGAAGGGAGAGAAATGAGAAGCATCAACTCATAGTTGCATCACTGTAGTTGTTCATTTGATTGCTTCTCATACATACCTTGACCAGAGGGCACAAGCCGGTGATGTTGGGCTCAAGCCAGTGACTTTTGGGTTCAAGCTGGTAACCCCAGGATCATGTTGATGATCTTGTGCTCAAGCTGGCAACTCCATACTCAATCTGGTGAGCCTGTGCTCAGGCCCATGACCTCAAGGTTTTGCACCTTGGTCCTCAGCATCCAAGGTCAACGTGCTATCCACTGCACCACTACTGGTCAGGCTATATTTAAGTAACTTTTTTTTTTTTTCATTTTTCTGAAGCTGGAAACAGGGAGAGACAGTCAGACAGACTCCCGCATGCGCCCGACCGGGATCCACCCGGCATGCCCACCAGGGGCGACGCTCTGCCCATCCTGGGCGTCGCCATATTGCGACCAGAGCCACTCTAGCACCTGGGGCAGAGGCCACAGAGCCATCCCCAGCGCCCGGGCCATCTTTGCTCCAATGGAGCCTCGGCTGCGGGAGGGGAAGAGAGAGACAGAGAGGAAAGCGCGGCAGAGGGGTGGAGAAGCAAATGAGCGCTTCTCCTGTGTGCCCTGGCCGGGAATCGAACCCGGGTCCTCCGCACACTAGGCCGACGCTCTACCGCTGAGCCAACCGGCCAGGGCTTATTTAAGTAACTTTTTAGGTAAACTGAATATGTCCCTGAGGACTTAGCAATTTGTGATATAATTCTATTATAAAATAAAATTGCCTCAAGAAATAACTTTATCCTATTATCTAGCTATTACCAGAAAAGTCAAGTTAATGTAAAATTAGATGAAATCTGCCTGACCTGTGGTGGCACCGTGGATAAAGCATCAACTTGGAATACTGAGCTCACTGGTTCAAAACCCAGAGCTTGCCAGGTCAAGGCATATACCAGAAGCAACTACTATGAGTTGATTCTTTGTGTTATTCCCTTCTTCTCTCTCTCCTCTCTCTAAAATTAATAAAAATTTTAAAAAAATCTTATTTTGCTTGCTTTATTCAAATGGACAGTATTTGAGATCCCACCTAGTGAGTTATCGTACAATGATACAACAGAGTTTTTTCATGGGCAAAGGCAGACAGCTAGTTGATAATCAGTACTCTTAAAATTTTACGTTCTATGATTTAGAAAGAACTTTGGAGTCTCAAACAATACTTGTTCAGGTGCTTGAGAAAACTCTTAAGGAAAACATTGCCTTCAAACATCCTGTTTGACCCATTTTTGTATAAACTGAGGTGTCTATCTTCTGAATGAGAATGTAAGTCAGCTTTCCTTTTATTTTAGGATCTTAGTTTTTCATGTAGCATCAAAAGCATGTGAATATACAGTTAGCTCCAGAAGGGCATTTAAAACTCAGCTTTGGCCTGACCAGGTGGTGGTGCAGTGGATAGAGCATCGGACTGGGATGTGGAGGACCCAGGTTCAAGACCCCGAGGTCGCCAGCTTGAGCGTGGGCTCATCTGGTTTGAGCAAAAGTTCACCAACCCAAGGTCACTGGCTCGAGCAAGGGGTTACCCGGTCTGCTGTAGCCCCATGGTCAAGGCACATATGAGAAAGCAATCAGTAAACAACTAAGGTGTCGCAACGAAAACTAAGGATTGATACTTCTCATCTCTCTCCATTCCTGTTTGTCTGTCCCTATCTGTCCCTCTCTCTTACTCTCTCTTACTCTCTCTGTCTCTGTAAAAAAACAACAAAAAACTCAGCTTTGAACCATTTTTTTCAAAAACTCATAAAATTGAGGAGACATCTTGCAGACCATATTTCCAGATATTTGAAGTGCTAAACTTGACTCAAGTTCAATAAAAACATCACAAAAAGATTATTATACTTTCTTACTTTGCTTGAAGGACACTATAAGAAATAGGTATATGAATACCTCTTAATAATCTGAAAAATCAGTTTCTCTTTCCTTTTTCTTTAATTTATTTTGGAGAGAGAGAGACAGAGGGAGAGAAAGGGGGGCTAGCATGGGAAGCATCAACTCATAGCAGTTGCTTCTCGCATGTGGCTTTACCAGGCAAGCCTGGGGCTTTGAACCATCTACCTCAGCATTCCAGGTTGACAATTTATGCACCGTACCACCACAGGTCAGGCAAAACCACTGTTTCTTTTCTTATGTCGGTTGTTACTAAATATATACAGAGATAATCCTTTCAACAAGTTAAAGGAAAAACGGTATTTTCTGATGACATAGTATATTTTGCTGTACCAGATAAGGAGTAACCTATAAAAACTTTATAACATTTATTTTTGCCTTGGATTCCAGGAAGTTCATGATTAAGTCAATTATAGTAATTATAGTAATTCATAGAACCCTAGGTTTAGGATATATTTGTTTCTTGTTCCTTCTATTTAAAATTTTTTCTATTTTTTTTTCTTGGACTCATTTGTATTTATCTTGTAAAATGCCTGTCCTTTCTTAAAGATAGTGTATAAGTAAATTGAGGAAAATAGAGTACTTGAGTTTCTAATACAGATTCTCAAGAAACTGGGAAAACATTACACATCGAACAGTGTGAAAAACATCAGAACAGTAGGATCTGAACATATTTGCCTCCTCCTTTTTCTGTCTGCTAGCACATGGAACAAAGGTGCTAGTCATGATTCATGTCTCTCCCCAACTGTCCTGGCATGCACTGCCTGCCTGGATTGCACCATAAAGGACAGAGCTGCAGAAATACAATTGTTAATAGTAACAAGCATCTAACCCCTCATTCCATCCTGCCAGACACATACCTGAAACTTCTCTGGCCATTTAATCCACTCTGACTGTTCTACTGGGAAACAAGAATTCGGTGGAACCAAGGCTTGTAGCAGCATTGTGTGTGTCCAAGAAAGGGTTGAGTAAGGAGTTGTCTAGGACAGCGGTTCTCAACCTGTGGGTCGCGACCCCGGCGGGGGTCGAACGACCAAAACACGGGTCACCTAAAGCCATCGGAAAATACATATTTACTATACAATACATATATATATATATTTTTTGTATTTTTCTGAAGCTGGAAATGGGGAGGCAGTCAGACTGACTCCCGCATGCGCCCGACCGGGATCCACCTGGCACGCCCACCAGGAGGTGATGTTCTGCCCATTTGGGGCGTCACTCTGTTGCGACCAGAGCCAGTCTAGCGCCTGAGGCAGAGGCCACAGAGCCATCCCCAGCGCCCATGCCATCCTTGCTCCAATGGAGCCTCGGCTGCGGGAGGGGAAGAGAGAGACAGAGAGGAAGGAGAGGGGGAGGGGTGGAGAAGCAGATGGGCGCTTCTCCTCTGTGCCCTGGCCGGAAATCGAACCCGGGACTTCCGCACTCCAGGCCGACGCTCTACCACTGAGCCAACCAGCCAGGGCCTTATACAATACATTTTTAAATAAAATATGTATTTCCGATGGCTTTAGGCGACCCCTGTGTTTTGGTAGTTCGACCCCCACCAGGGTCGCAACCCACAGGTTGAGAACTGCTGGTCTAGGAAGTTACCAAACCTAAGAAAGCTTTTCCACCTGACCAGGCGGTGGTGCAGTGGATAAAGCGTCAGACTGGGATGCTGAGGACCCAGGTTCAAGACCCCGAGGTCACCAGCTTGAGCATGAGCTCATCTGGTGTGAGCAAAAAGCTCACCAGCTTTGACCCAAGGTCGCTGGCTCGAGCAAGGGGTTACTCGGTCTGCTGAAGGCCTGCAGTCAAGGCACATATGAGAAAGCAATCAATGAACAACTAAGGTGTTGCAATGCGCAACAAAAAACTAATGATTGATGCTTCTCACCTCTCCATTCCTGTCTGTCTGTCCCTGTCTATTCCTTTCTCTGATTCTCTCTGTCTCTGTAAAAAAAAAAAAAAAAAAAAAGAAAGAAAGCTTTTCCATGTACTTTAGATAATAGAGCAGCTAATACTAAATGAGCTTGTTATACCCAAGAACTAATTACTGTGATGAACAACAGTAATTGAATATAATGTAGTTTTACATGGTGATAGATAAAATTTTGTGAATAATAAACAAGACCATTCATTGTTCAAAATAATTTATGCATAAGTGAGTTACAGGTGTATGTTAAATGGCTCTACTGTTTTCTAAAAGCAAAAAATGGGAAAATGTTGGTCAGTATTCCCCAGGCTTGGTCATTTCAGTCTTAATTTCTTTTAGATGTGTAAAGACCCTTTGTTTAAAAACAGTACACTAACCCATAAGCTATAGAACCACTGTTCTACAGGATATTTCAAATACAGGATGCCAGTACATTGCCTTACTCTACTCATAACTCCTTTCTATTTTTAAAACTAGATGAATATGGATGTGGCATGTTACATTCTGGTCTAAAATATAGTTTTAGTTGTAAACAGAATTTAATAGTTATTTTCATTCCTATATATGCAATTTTATGTAGTTGGTATGATTTTTTCTTTTGTTTTGCATTTCTTAGCCACAGTTTTAAGACTGTCATTTCTGATTCTCTGCCCTAAATCTTCGGTTAGAAACTTAGCTTTCTGCAAAATACCTTCCCTTAAAACTCAGTAAAATGTGTACACTCTGTTTCCCCCTAAAGACTCCTGTTAATGTGAATAATTACTACATGATACAGTTCTATCAATACTGCTTTAAGCTAAAGTGCTTTTATTTGATATTAAATATTTTATCTTAAAAATATTTCATTTTTTAGAAATTTATTCTACATATTTCTGAAGAAGAAAATATTCACCTTTTTTGGGGATTCTTGTGCTTTACTGGTTCTTATCTTTTTTTTATTAATTGATTTTAGAGAGAGAAGAAGGAAGAGAGAGAGACAGAGAGAACATTGATTTGTTGTTCCACTCACCCATGCATTCATTGTTTGATTCCTGTATGTGCCTAGGCAGGGGATCAAAAGATCAAACCTGCAGTTATACAGGGAGGATGCTCTAACCCAGTGGTTGGCAAACTGTGACTTGCAAGCCACATGCTGCTCTTTGGCCCCTGAGTGTGGCTCTTCCACAAAATACCATATGCGGGCGCTACCTTGCTAAGGAATGTGCCTACATATATAGTTTAAGGTTTAAAAAATTTGACTCTCAAAATAAATTTCAATCGTTTTACTGTTGATATTTGGCTCTGTTGACTAATGAGTTTGCTGACCACTGCTAACCAATTGAGCTAAAGGCCAGGACTGGTTCTTTTTTTTTTTTTTTCTGAAGCTGGAAATGGGGAGAGACAGTCAGACAGACTCCCGCATGTGCCCGACCAGGATCCACCCGGCATGCCCACCAGGGGCAACGCTCTGCCCACCAGGGGGCAATGCTCTGCCCCTCCGGGGCATCGCTCTGCCGCGACCAGAACCACTCTAGCGCCTGGGGCCATCTTTGCTCCAATGGAGCTTTGGCTGCGGGAGGGGAAGAGAGAGACAGAGAGGAAGGGGGGGGTGGCAAAGCAAATGGGCGCTTCTCCTATGTGCCCTGGCCGGGAATCGAACCCAGGACCCTCGCACGCCAGGCCGAGGCTTTACCGCTGAGCCAACCGGCCAGGGCCCAGGACTGGTTCTTATCTTGATAACTTAGTTCTGTAATAGCCTTGGGTAGTGAGTATTAGAATTGGAAGTATTGGTAAACACAGTAAAAGAATGAGTAACAATAAGTGCCATAAGAGAGAGTAAGCCCTGGCCAGTTGGCTCAGTGGTGGAGCGTCGGCCTGGCGTGCAGAAGTCCCGGGTTCGATTTCTGGCCAGGGCACACAGGAGAGGCACCCATTTGCCTCTCCACCCCTCCCCCTCTCCTTCCTCTCTGTCTCTCTCCTCCCCTCCCGCAGCGAGGCTCCATTGGAGCAAAGATGGCTTGGGCGCTGGGGATGGCTCCTTGGCCTCTGCCCCAGGCGCTAGAGTGGCTCTAGTCGCAACAGAGCGACCCCCCCCCCCCAGAGGGGCAGAGCATCGCCCCCTGGTGGGCGTGCTGGGTGGATCCCGGTCGGGCGCATGCGGGAGTCTGTCTGACTGTCTCTCCCCATTTCCAGCTTCAGAAAAATACAAAAAAAAAAAGAAAAAGAGAGTAAACTTGAAGTAGAATGTTTGATCATTAGTTATCCATTTGCTATATTCTTCCATTATGTTATTAACAAAGATACGTTATAGGTGTTGTTTTCTTCCATGATTATGTGTTAAGCAACCATACTTAGTAATAAATTTTGAAGGTAATTAAATGTTAGACCTTAAATGCCAAAACTGTAATTTTGTATGTGCATTCTTTAGAAATATGTTGTTTAATTTAGAAACTATAGAAACTTAGTTTAGAAATGTTAGAAATATCTAATGTAGTTAATAAATGCAAGAATCTTAGTCTGATGGATTGTTTTATTAATAAGCATATCACTATGAAAATCAAAATGTGCTATTAATGACATTTGTGGTGTTTGTACAAATGAATCTTTTTTTGGCCAAATTATGTGTATAGAATTAAAGTCTTTTTACTTTGTGTTTTACTTACCTAGTTCTGTAAAACAAACCACTTCCCAAATTTAATGGCTTTAAGTCATGTCTTTTTTTTTTTTTTTTTTCCAGATTCTTTGGGTTGGTTGGACTTGGCCAGTTCATTCATGTGGTGTTGGCTAGGATCACTTATGCACCTGCATCCAGCTGGTAGCTCAGCTGGGTTTGGAACATCCAAGATGGATGGAGTAATTAAGAATTGTCTCAGCCTTTTTGTCCTGCATGTTATTTGGACTTCATTATGGTGGCTCAGTGCTCCACAGAAAGTTATGAGACTTCTGAAGTGCTAGGCTTATAACTTATATAGCATTAACTGGCCACATAAGGCCAGCTCTCAAGGAGAGGGACACTTCTGGGAGAAGTGGCATGAAGTACAGGATTTGGAAGGAATTATTGAGAGCCATCTTTGCAGACAATCTATTACACTTTTGCCCTACAAAACCTTTTTTAATTTTTTTAATTTCCATTTATCCCCACTTTATCCTCTTCTACCTCCCCACCCCACTTGGGTTTGTTTTGTTTTGTTTTTTGCTTATTCTCTTCGCCTTGTTCAAACATTTTTAATTTTTGATTTTAGGTAGTGATAGTTCTTCCCTGCCAAAATAACAATGGCTCTTTAGCTGAGTCGTTTAGAACCACTAATTATCAGTAAGCAAGTACATTTTTTATATTTTTTTCTCCTTAGTATTGACTGTGCAGGTATTTTGAAACTCCGCAATTCAGATATAGAACTTCGAAAAGGAGAAACTGATATCGGCAGAAAGAATACTAGAGTACGACTTGTGTTTCGTGTACACATCCCGCAGCCCAATGGAAAAGTCCTGTCTCTGCAGACGGCTTCTGTACCTGTTGAGTGCTGTAAGTGAGCTTGTGATCATATTTTAAAATTTTGTTTACAATATGTCATTTTCTGTTTTGCTTGTAATGTTTGGATCAAAATTATAAACTGAGGCACAGAGTCTGGATAGCTGATGTGATTTTCTTATATGAAAATAAGCTACATGGTTAGGTAGGAGGAGTAATGATCGTGAAATTAGAGAATGGTTTCTTGACCCTGGCTAATTGGCTCAGTGGTAGAGCGTAGCCTCGTGTGTGGATGTCCCGGGTTTGACTCCTGGTCAGGTGGTCAGGGCACACAGGAGAAGCAACCATTTGTTTCTCCACCCCTCCCTTTCCCCTTCTCTATCTCTTTCTCTTTCTCTCTCTCTCTCTCTCTTTCTCTTTCTCTCCCACAGCCATGGCTTGATTGGTTTGAGCACATCTGCCCCAGGCACTGAGGATGACTGCATGGAGCCTCTGCCTCAGGTGCTAAAAAAAGAAAGATAGCTTGGTTGCAAACAAGGCCCAGATAGGTAAAGCATCGGCCCCAGGTGGGGTTTGTTGGGTGGATGCCGGTGGGGGCACATGCAGGGAGTCTGTCTCTCTCTCTCTTCCTCTCACTTGGAAAAGAAGAGAAAAAAGAAAACAGTTTCTCATTATAAATTGACCCTAGATAGCTGTGTAAGTATAAACAAATTGTCTTGACTACAATTTTCTTAACTGTAAATGAGGAAGATGGGCTTGATGTCACCTGAGGACCAATCATGAAGCTATGAGTCTGATACTAAGTATTCCTGGACCATCTTTGTTTTATTAAAATGGCCTTCATGTTGGAAGATGCCTGTCTCTGTGACCTTGATACCTCAGCTAAATATGAACTCATAGGATTTTGTTTTTTGCAGATCTTTTTAAACCATAAAATACAATATCAGATTAAGAAAGTAAATGTGGCCCTGGCCGGTTGGCTCAGCGGTAGAGCGTCGGCCTGGCGTGCGGGGGACCCGGGTTCGATTCCCGGCTAGGGCACATAGGAGAAGCGCCCATTTGCTTCTCCAACCCCCCCCCCCCTTCCTCTCTGTCTCTCTCTTCCCCTCCTGCAGCTGAGGCTCCATTGGAGCAAAGATGGCCCGGGCGCTGGGGATGGCTCCTTGGCCTCTGCCCCAGGTGCTAGAGTGGCTCTGGTCGCGGCAGAGCGACGCCCCGGAGGGGCAGAGCATCGCCCCTGGTGGGCGTGCCGGGTGGATCCCGGTCGGGCGCAAGCGGGAGTCTGTCTGACTATCTCTCCCCGTTTCCAGCTTCAGAAAAATACAAAAAAAAAGAAAGTAAATGTTTTTTCCCCTGATTTACAAAGGCCAACTGGCCAGAGCACTGTAGAAGTAATTTTTGTATAATTTTTTTTTTTTAGTTTGGAGGAGGAGTAGTGAGGCAGACTCCTGCATATGCCCCAACTGGGGTCCACTTGGCAACCCCGTCTGGGGCCAGTGCTTGAGTACTGAGCTATTTTTAGTGCCTGAGGCTCACATGCTGGAACCAGCTGAGCTATCCTCAGTGCCCGAGGCCATGCTCTAACCAATCAAGCCACTGGCTGTGGAAGGGAAAGACGGAGAGAAGGGGGAGAAGGAGGTGGGCAGAAGCAGATGTTCACTTCTCCTGGATCCCCTGACAGGAATCGAGCCTGGGATAATCTATACACCAGGCTGACACTCTATCCACTGAGCCATTAGCCAGAGCCTGTATTAAATTTATTTTTTATTTTTTTGTATTTTTCTGAAGTGAGAAGCGGGGGGGGGGGGGGGGGTGTGTGTGTGTGTGGAGTGGCAGACAGATAGACTCCCACATGCACCCAACTGGGATCCACCAAGCATGCCCATTAGGGTGTGATGTTCTGCCCATCTGGGCTGTTGCTTCACTGCAGTCGGAGCCATTCTAGCTCCTGAGGCAGAGGCCATGGAGCCATCCTTAGTGCCCGGGCCAACTTTGCTCCCATAGAGCCTTGGCTGGAGAAGGGGAAGAAAGAGATAGAGAGAAAGGAGAGAGGGAAGGGTGGAGAAGCAGATGGGCGCTTCTCCTGTGTGCCCTGGCTGGGAATTGAACCTGGGACTTCCACATATCAGGCTGGTGCTCTACCGTTAAGCCAACCAACCAGGGCCAATTTTTTTTCTTTTAATTTAGTGAGAGGAAGGGAGGCAGAGTTAGACTCCCACATGCACCTTGACCGGGATCCACGCAGCAAGCCCACTAGGAAGCAATGCTCTACCCATCTGGGACATTGCTCCACTGCTTAGCAACTGAGCTTTTCTTAACACCTGAGGTGAAGGCCATAGATCCATTTTCAGTGCCCAGGGCCATGGCTGCAGAAGGGGGAGAGGTGGAGAGAGAGAGAAGCAAAAGAAGGGAGGGATAGAGAAGCAGATGGGAGTTTCTCCTGTGTGCCCTGACTCAAAATCGAACCCTAGGACATCCACACGCTAGGCCGACACTCTACCAGTGAGCCAGCTGTCCAGGGCCATATTAATTTTTTTAAAGATTTTATTTATTGATTTTATGGGGGAGGGACAAGAAGTATCAACTCCTAGTTGCTTCACTTCAGTTGTTCACTGCTTGCTTGTCATGTGTGCCTTAATAGGCAAGTCTAGGATTTTGAACTACCAACTTCAGCATTTCATTTTAATGCTTTGTCCACTGTGCCACAGGCCAGGCTGTATTAATTTTTTTTTTAAGATTTTTCCCTGGCCGGTTGGCTCAGTGGTAGAGCATCGGCCTGGCGTGCAGAGGTCCCGGGTTCGATTCCCAGCCAAGGCACACAGGAGAAGCGCCTATCTGCTTCTCTACCCCTCCCCCTCTCCTTCCTCTCTGTCTCTCTCTTCCCCTCCCGCAGCCGAGGCTCCACTGGAGCAAGGATGGCCCGGGCGCTGGGGATGGCTCTGGTCGCAACAGAGCGACGCCCCGGAGGGGCAGAGCATCGCCCCCTGGTGGGCGTGCCGGGTGGATCCCGGTCGGGCGCATGCGAGAGTCTGTCTGTCTCTCCCTGTTTCCGGCTTCAGAAAAATACAGGAAAAAAAAAAGAAAAGAAAAGATTTTATTCATTTTAGGGAGGATATAGAGAGAGAGACAGAGAAGGGGGGAGAAGCAGGAAGCTTCAACTCCCATACATGCCTTGACCAGGCAAGCCCAGGGTTTTGAACCATTAACCTCAGTATTTGGGTCGATGCTTTATCCACTGCGCCACCACAGGTCAGACTGTATTAATTTTTAATAGATAATATAAGTACATGGTTTAAAGTTCATAAAGAATAAAAATATAGAGAGAAGCAAGTTGAGTTGGTGTTTGTGTGTGTGTGTGAGAGAGAGAGAGAGAGAGACAGAGGCCGAAAGAAGTACAGACAGACAGGAAGGGAGAAAGATGGGAAGCGTCAATTTTTCATTACGGCACCTTAGTTGTTCGTTGATTGCTTCCTCATATGTGCCTTGACTGGGGAGCTCCAGCAGAGCAAGTGACCCCTTGCTCAAACCAGTGACCCCATCCGTGCTCAAGCTGGATGAACCTGTGCTCAAGCCAGCAATCTCGGGTTCCGAACCTGGGTCCTCTGTGTCCCAGGCCAATGCTCTTGGTCACTGCACCACTGCCTGGTCAGGCTAGAAAAGCAAAAGTCAAAGTCAACTAGTTCTTTTCTCTTTTCTTTTTTTTTTTTTTTTTGACAGAGACAGAAAGAGAGAGTCAGAGAGAGGGACAGACAAGGAAGGGAAAGAGATGAGAAGCATGAATTCTTCGTTGTGGCTCCTTAGTCTCCTTAGTTGTTCAGTGATTGCTTTCTCATATGTGCTTTGATCAGGGGGCTGCAGCAGAGCAAGTGACCCCTTGCTCAGGCCAGCGACCTTTGGGCTCAAGCCAGTGGCCATGGGGTCATGTCTATGATCCCATGCTCAAGCCAGCGACCCCGCCGTTCTCAAGATGGTGAGCTCGTGCTCAGGCTGAATGAGCTCAGGCCAATGACCTCAGGGTTTTGAACCTGGGTCCTCTGCGTCCCATTCTGACACTCTATTCACTGTGCTATTGCCTGGTCAAGCTAAACTAATTATTTTTGCTCAAGCCAGATGAACCCATGCTCAAGCTGGTGACCTCGGGGTCTCGAACCTGGGTCCTCCACATCCCAGTCTGATGCTCTATTCACTGTGCCACTGCCTGGTCAGGCTTTTTTTTTTTTTTAGGTAAACTAATTCTTAAAAGCAACTATCATTGCCAGCAATTTATTTTTCTGCCAGAATATTCTGTGTCCAGATAAGCACATATATTTAGCAAAATACTAATTTAAATAAGTTCATAGAGTAGAATATTTGAGATGAAGTTTCTTTGAAGTGATTTTCTAATTTTCTTTAAATTTTTTAAATTAATAGGTGATTATTGTTGATAATATAGGAATGCAGAATGGTACAAAGAATAGTATTAAAATCTTTTATATTGCGCCTGACCAGGGGTGGCGCAGTGGATAGAGCGTTGGACTGGGATGCAGGAGACCCAGGTTCGAGACTCCGAGGTCGCCAGCTTGAGCGCGGGCTCATCTGGCTTGAGCAAAAAGCTCACCAGCTTGGACCCAAGGTCGCTGGCTCAAGCAAGGGGTTACTCGGTCTGCTGAAGGCCCGCAGTCAAGGCACATATGAGAAAGCAGTCAATGAACAACTAAGGTGTTGAAACGTGCAACGAAACACTAATGATTGATGCTTCTCATCTCTCCGTTCCTGTCTGTCTTGTCCCTGTCTATCCCTCTCTCTGACTCTCTGTCTCTGTAAAGAAAAAAACCCCACCTTTTATATTGCCTGACCAGGCAGTGGCGCAGTGGATAGAGCGTCGGACTGGGATGTGGAGAACCCAAGTTCGAGACCCCGAGGTCACCAGCTTGAGCATGGGCTCATCTGGTTTGAGCAAAAAGCTCACCAGCTTGGACCTAAGGACGCTGGCTCCAGCAAAGGGTTATTTGGTCTGCTGTAGCTCCACGGTCAAGGCACATATGAGAAAGCAATCAATGAACAACTAAGGTGTCGCAATGAAAAACTAATGATTGATGCTTCTCATCTCTCTCCATTCCTGTCTGTCTGTCCCTATTTATCCCTTTCTCTGACTCACTCTCTCTCTGTAGTAAAAAATAAAACTTTTATAATATCATTTGGCCAATATAGTCACTAACTTGGCCAAGATAGTCACTGTTTTTTGGATTTCTTTTCTTGTTTTTTGTTTATACATATATACAATATTTTTTAGTTGAGGAGGGAAGGAAGGAAAGCAAAATATAGAACCTCCAGAAAATATAGTTACTTAGAATCAGTCAGTATCAGATAAAGGTGACACCACAGTCACTGTTTATAAATAAAATTGTTCATTTAAATAACGATTCTAAGGTATTAAGAAAAACTTGTTCACGTACCCTGGAAATAAAAAGTGTTAGTACACTATAGAGATATTTTATTTATTTTCTTAAAATTCACTATTGAGAGGCCCTGGCCAGATGGCTTAGCGGTAGAGCGTCGGCCTGGCGTGCAGGGGACCCAGGTTCGATTCCCGGCCAGGGCACATAGGAGAGGCGCCCATTTGCTTCTCCACGCCCTCCCCCCCTCCTTTCTCTTTGTCTCTCTCTTCCCCTCCTGCAGCCAAGGCTCCATTGGAGCAAAGATGGCCTAGGCGCTGGGGATGGCTCCTTGGCCTCTGCCCCAGGCGCTAGAGTGGTTCTGGTCGCGGCAGAGCGATGCCCCCTGGTGGGCAGAGCGTCACCCCTGGTGGGCGTGCCGGGTGGATCCCGGTGGGGCGCATGTGGGAGTCTGTCTGACTGTCTCTCCCCATTTCCAGCTTCAGAAAAAAAAAAAAAAAATTCACTATTGAGATATGTACTCCTTTTAATTTTTTTTTTTTATTTTTTTTTACAGAGACAGAGAGTCAGAGAGAGGGATAGATAGGGACAAGACAGACAGGAGCGGAGAGAGATGAGAAGCATCAGTCATTAGTTTTTCATTGCATGTGGCAACACCTTAGTTGTTCATTGATTGCCTTCTCATATGTGCCTTCACCGCAGGCCTTCAGCAGTCTGAGTAGCCCCTTGTTGGAGCCAGCGATCTTGGGTCCAAGCTGGTGGGCTTTTTGCTCAAACCAGATGAGCCCGCACTCAAGCTGGCGACCTCGGGGTCTCGAACCTGGGTCCTCTGCATCCCAGTCCGACGCTCTTTCCACTGCGCCACTGCCTGGTCAAGCGAGATATGTACTTCTTGTATGCTTTAGTTAATTTCAGTTTAGAAATTATTCAAAGTGAAATTTTGATATCACAGTGATGATTTAGATATTTGGGGGGAGTAGGAAGGGAGGTAGATGAGAAGCATCAATTTACAGTTGTATCACTTTAGTTGTTCATTGATTGCTTCTCACATGTGCTTTGACCCTGGGGGCTCAATCCAAGCCAGTGACCCCCTTGCTCAAGCCAGCAACATTGGGCTTCAAGCTAGCAACCTTTGGGTTCAAGCCAGAGACCATGGGATCATGTTGATGATCCTGTGCTCAAGCCGAAGACCCCATGCTCAAGTTGGATGAGCCTGTGCTCAAGCAGGTTACCTCAGGGCTTCAAACCTGGGATATTAGTGTCCCAGGTTGACACTCCATCCATTGCACCACCACTGGTCAGGCATCTAGATGTTTTCTTGATTGAAAGGGCTACTCTTGTGTTTGTCCCTTAGAAACTTATTTTTTTTTAAATTCGTCGTCTTTTAATTGTATGCAACATAATTACACATCTTTGGATTTAATTTATCTTTTATATTAGATTTGTCAATTTTTTTTAATATTATTTATTTATTTTAGAGAGGGGAGAGAGAGAGAGAAGGGGGGAGGAGCAGGAAACAACTCCCATATGTGCCTTGACCAGGCAGCTCCAGGGTTTCGAACTGGCAACCTCAGTGTTTCCAGGTCGACACTTGATCCACTACGCCACCGTAGGTCAGGCTAGATTTGTCAATTTTAACAGTTGTAGGAAGAAATGTATTAAAGACAAGCTAAAAAGAAAAGTTGGATGAGGTGAATGTGTTGAAGTCATTACGAAGGTGTAGGTATTAAATAATTTTTATTAGTTGGTTTCTTTACAGTTGTAGTCTAAGAAAATAATTTAGAAATCACATGAATCTAGTGAATCTGTTTTATTTTCTAAATAGTGTAGTTATTTTGGTGGATATTGTTACCGTTGTCTTGAATTGAAAAAGACCAGACAGAGTTTGCTTCTCTTTATTTTCATTTTAGAGCTTAAATTAGTCATTTATATATGAAAAAATTGTACACTAATATTTTATTTCTTCTTAACTCTTAAAAATAAAAACAGCCCAGCGGTCTGCTCAAGAACTTCCTCATATTGAGAAGTACAGTATCAACAGTTGTTCCGTAAATGGAGGCCATGAAATGATTGTGACGGGATCTAATATACTTCCAGAATCGAAAATCATTTTTCTTGAAAAAGGACAAGGTACATAATATAAGATTTGAGTTGACTGACCTCAAACGGAGGGGCAAAAGGATAAAATGAATTATTCAGATGTTTCACTGACATTAAACACAAAATAATTTTTATAAAGCTACATGTATCATTTATGCAGATTTTATTGTAAGTCAAACATATATTACATTTTCATATAAATGTTAAGTCTTCATTAAGGATGTCTCAAAAGTAGAATGGTCCAGTAGTTTTACTCCTAGGTATATATATACTCAAGAGAATTGAAAACATATGTTACACAGAAACTTGGACACAAATGCTTATAGCAGCATTATTCATAATAGCCAAAAAATGGAAACAACCCAAGTGCTTATCAGCCAGTAAATGGATAAACAAAATGTGTGGTATATTAATACAATAATGGGATATTATTCAGCCAATAAAAGCAATTAAGTTATTATTCATGCTACAACATGCATAAACCTTGGAAACACTGTGCTAAGTGAAAGAAGCCAGCACAGAATGTCCAGAATCAGCAATTTATAGAGATTAGAAATTAAATTAGTGATTTTAAGAGGTTAGAGGGAGGTGTCAATGAGGAGTGACTACTAATGAACATGGGGTTTCTGCAATTTAGATAGTAGTAATGGTTATCGAGTTCTATGAATATAAAAACCTCTGAATTGTATACTTTAAAAGGGTGAATTTTATGTATAATTATATGAATTATATCTTTAATTGTACTTATTGAAGCGTGACACTAGTTAATAAAATTATACAGGTTTTAGGTGCACAATTGAATTATATCTTAATTTTTAAAAAAGGAGAAGAATTGCCTGACCAGGCGGTGGCACAGTAGATAAAGCGTCGGACTGGGATGCGGAGGACCCAGGTTTGAGACCCCAAGGTCACCAGCTTGAGCATGGGCTCATCGGGTTTGAGCAAAGCTCACCAGCTTGGACCCAAGGTCGCTGGCTCAAGCAAGGGGTTGTTACTCAGTCTGCTGAAGGCCCACAGTCAAGGCACATATGAGAAAGCAATCAATGAACAACTAAGATGTCACAACAAAAAACTGATGATTAATGCTTCTCATCTCTCTCTGTTCCTGTCTGCCTGTCCCTGTCTATCCCTCTCTCTGACTCTCTCTGTTTCTCTGTAGGAAAAAAAAAAGGAGAATTGTATGTCTATTAGAGTGTTTTATTTTAGCCCTCTTGAGCATATTTAAAACATTTTTCTAATTATTTTCTTCCTCATATATTTTAAGCATTTAAAAAAGTGGAATAAAATACCATTCTTATAGGCCTGACCTGTGGTGGCGCAGTGGATAAAGCATCGACCTGGAAATGCTGAAGTTGCCGGTTCGAAACCCTGGGCTTGCCTGGTCAAGGCACATATGGGAGTTGATGCTTCCAGCTCCTCCCCCCTTCTCTCTCTGTCGCCCCCCCCCCTCTCTGTCTCTCCCTCTCCTCTCTAAAATGAATAAATAAATTAAAAAAAATACCATTCTTATTAGAATAATGGAACAACCTGAACTGTGGTGGATCAAGTATTGACCTGGAATGCTGAAGTTGCCAGTTCAAAGCCCTAGGCTTTCCTGGTCAAGGCACCTATGGAAGTTGATGCTTCCTGCTCCTCCCCCTACTTCTCTCTCTGTCTTTCTAAAACTGAATAAAGTCTTAAAGAAAAAAAAAAAAAAATGCTAAAAATGAAAGGACTGCCTGACCGGGCGGTGGCGCAGTGGATAGAGCGTCGGACTGGGATGCAAAGGATCCAGGTTCGAGACCCTGAGGTCGCCAGCTTGAGCGTGGGTTCATCTAGTTTGAGCAAAAGTTCACCAACTTGGACCCAAGGTCGCTGGCTCGAGCAAGGGGTTACTCGGTCTGCTGAAGGCCTGCGGTCAAGGCACATACGAGAAAGCAATCAATAAAACGTGGGGCCTGGGTCTGAAAGTGCAAAGCTTCTAATTATGATAGTTTGGTCTTTCTAGTGACCGGCCTGCCTCCAGAAACCCACCCAGGGTCACCTCCTTGAAACAAAGACGCTTGTTTTTTGTGGGGATTTTTTTTTTTTTTTGAGAGTGAAGAAGGAGAGAGAAAGAAAGAGGCAGGAGAGTGAGAACCATCAACTGGTAGTTGTTTCACTTTAGTTGTCCATTGATTGCCTTGACCATGCATGTCATGATCCTGCACTTGAGCTGGCCACCCTCACTCAAGCCAGTGAGCCTGTGCCCACACTCAAGCCTGCAGCCTTGGGTTTCAAACTGGTAACCTCAGTGTCCTGGGTCAGTACTGTCTACTGTGCCACCACAGGTCAAGCAAGACACTTATTTGATAATAGGAAATTCCAAGGGATTTATTAGGACCTTGTGTCAGAAACCAAATATTAAAACAAAAGATGCTTCTAGTGCTCTTATTAGGAAATTACAAGGGTTTTAGGAGCCTCTGTGCTAGGAACTGGAAACAGAGACCAATACATTTTATTTATTATTTTATATCTGTATTTTATTTATTTCACCTGAGTTTTCTAATTTATTGAGATTGATTTGCTTGTAAAATTCACTACTTGCATCTTTATGCCTTTAAAAATAATTCATATTATTATTTGTATCATCTCTTTTTTTCTTTAATTTTGAGTAAGGAAAGTTTTAATTTTATTTATTTATTTTTATTTTTATTTTTCTGAAGTTGGAAACGGGGAGGCAGTCAGGCAGACTCCCGCATGCGCCCGACCGGGATCCACCCAACATGCCCACCGGGGGGCGATGCTCTGCCCATCTGGGGCGCCACTCTGTTGCAACCAGAGCCATTCTAGCGCCTGAGGCAGAGGCCATAGAGCCATCCTCAGCGCCTGGGCCAACTTTGCTCCAATGGAGTCCTGACTGCGGGAGGGGAAGAGAGAGACAGAGAGGAAGGAGAGGGGGAAGGGTAGAGAAGTAGATGGGCACTTCTCCTGTGTGCCCTGGCCGGGAATCAAACCCGGGACTCCTGCACTCCAGGCCAATGCTCTACCACTGAGCCAACCGGCCAGGGCTTGTATCATCTCTTTTTTAAATCAGTTTTTCCAGAGTACTTGTCTTTTTTTTTTTTGTATTTTCCTAAAGTTAGAAACGGGGAGGCAGTCAGACAGACTCCGCATGCGCCCGACCAGGATCCACCCGGCATGCCCACCAGGGGGCGATGCTCTGCCCATCTGGGGCATTGCTCTGTTGCATCCAGAGCCATTCTAGCACCTGAGGCAGAGGCCAAGGAGCCATCCCCGGTGCCCGGGCCACCTTTGCTTCAATGGAGCCTTGGCTGCAGGAGGGGAAGAGAGAGACAGAGAGGAAGGAGAGGGGGAGGGGTGGAGAAGCAGATGGGCGCTTCTCCTGTGTGCCCTGGCTGGGAATCGAACCCAGGACTCCTGCACGCCAGGCCGACACTCTACCACTGAGCCAACCAGCCAGGGCCCAGAGTACTTGTCTTTATTGATACTTCCGGTTGTGACTTTGTTTTGTTTCTCTATTTTCTGTATTTTTTTTCAACTTTTGGGGAGCTTAATTTTTTTATTAATCTAAATTTTTAGTCATTTTTCATCCTTTCATCTTTTTTAAAATTAAGTGTTTGAGGCTATTCATCACCTCATAGTATGTCTCGTGTAATTTGAAGTACCTCTTTTTCCACTGAATCCTTTTTCTTGGAATTTAAATATGTGCAAGTCTTCTCATCCTAAACATTCCCTTTCCTTTGACTCTGTCATCCTCATAAGCTGTGGTTTTATTTCTCTTTCATTTATCATCCAACCTCTCAAAAAAGTAATCGCTTGCTACTTACTTTTCAGTCTTTTGTCTTTTACTGTATTGAAATCATAACTTCCTAAAAATTTGACAGTCAGCTATCCACTCCTCTTCATAACACCCTTTTCTTTCTTGGCTTTTATATAATTGTACTTATTTGGTTTTCAGCACATCTTCAACTATTCCTACTCATATTTTTTTTTTTTTTTTAACAGAGTCAGAGAGAGGGATAGACAGGGACAGACAGACAGGAACGGAGAGATGAGAAGAATCAATCATTAGTTTTTTGTTGCGCGTTGAGACACCTTAGTTGTTCATTGACTGCTTTCTCATATGTGCCTTGACCACGGACCTTCAGCAGACCAAGTAACCCCTTGCTGGAGCCGGCGACCTTAGGTCCAAGCTAGTGAGCCCTTGCTCGAACCAGATGAGCCCGCGCTCACGCTGGCGACTTCGGGGTCTTGAACCTGGTTCCTCAGCATCCCAGTCCGACGCTCTATCCACTGCGCCATCACCTGGTCAGGCCTTACTCATCTTTTTATATCAGCCTTTCTGGCACTTAAATATAGATGTTTTTCAAGGTTCTATATTCAGCTTTCATTATAGTCCTTTGTTCTGGTAAATTTTATCAGCCACCAAATCTCTATCTTTAGCCATATTCTTGATCCTAAATAAATTTCTAACCTGTGCTTAAAAGTACTCACTTAGTATTGGTACTTAAGTCCCACTGATACTTGAAATAGGAAAACATGTCAGACTTCACAAACCAGTTTTCTCTCACTGGGTTCCTCAACTACATTAATATCCAGGCCTCCTTATTCTTGGACTGGAAAAAAATGTTTCCAGCTGTCTTCTTCTCCCTTAAGATTCACTTCCTCTAACCCTTCAACCCTAACCAATACCTGCATATCTTAAAGAAATACCAGTTTCGTTTCACAAGTTATTAATTCATGAATTATATGTAAAGCAGCTGCTATGTGGAAGACACTAGTCTAGGTAAGTAAAGACTTCAGGTTGCTTGCTTTGATAGAGCCTACGTTCTAGTGGGTGTGCAGACAATAAACATAAATAGGTGAACAAGATAATTCCAGATAAAAGTCCTATATGAGGTAAGAGAGAAAGTGATAGTGACAGAATCGCAAGCTGTTTATATCAAATTGTCAATGACTGTCTTTCTACAGAGGCCATATTTTAAGCAAAACAAGAAGTATGAGGAAAGATAGTATTTCAAAGCTATCCCTTTCTGTTATAAAATTTTATTTATATCTGAATATAATAAATACGTATGTATAAAGCAGTTTTATTGCAGAATTCATTATATTTAACCCAGAGCTTTTAAGAGTCTTTGATTTAAATTGAATCATGGGGCAGTTAACTGGCTTCAGATGAGATTGCAGTTCTAAACATGGAACTCCCATTCTGAAAGCACCTTCAGTGATCTCTTCATTTTTTAGGTTTCTTAATGTTGCCTATCTTTCCAGCCTTATTTCTTATTGCTCCCTGCCTCATACTTGATACTCCACCAACACAACTGTTTATGGTTCCCTATATCATGTGGTTTTTGTCATCTTGCCTATTTGCTCATGCTGTATCTTAGGCCTAGACTGCCCTTCCACCCTCATCATCTAAGTTCCACCTTATATTTAAGCCTTAGTTCAAGGGCTCCTCAGCCTTTCTTGTCTCATACCTCCATCCCAAAACTAGGAAAAGGTCCCTGACTGTTATACTTTTGGTACTTTAAGAATGCACTTTTTATCAGTGTAACTACCACATTTCATTATAATGAAATGTTTGTATTTGCCTTTCATCCACAGACTGAAGGCAGGATATCCTGTATCCATTATCTCAGTAACCCAAAGTGCCTGGTATAGGGGATGCAGCAAATGACTGCTGAACTGAGCTGTAATTCTAAGTGGGCATAGGGTT
The DNA here is from genome assembly GCF_036850995.1 of Saccopteryx leptura. Taxonomy (NCBI): domain Eukaryota; kingdom Metazoa; phylum Chordata; class Mammalia; order Chiroptera; family Emballonuridae; genus Saccopteryx; species Saccopteryx leptura. The sequence goes on from NC_089511.1 coordinate 18,551,027, forward strand.
TGTCTATGCAGGGGTCCCCAAACTGCGGCCCCCTAAGGCCATTTATCTGGCCCCCGCCACACTTCTGGAAGGGACACCTCTTTCATTGGTGGTCAGTGAGAGGAGCATAGTTCCCATTGAAATACTGATCAGTTTGTTGATTTAAATTTACTTGTTCTTTATTTTAAATATTGTATTTGTTCCCGTTTTGTTTTTTTACTTTAAAATAAGATACGTGCAGTGTGCATAGGGATTTGCTCATAGTTTTTTTTTATAATCCAGCCCTCCAACAGTCTGAGGGACAGTGAACTGGCCCCCTGTGTAAAAAGTTTGGGAACCCTTGGTCTATAGTGTCTCTTATGCATAAGGGTAGCCATTACTTAGTGACTGGACTGCAAAATGATAATCACAGTCTGGAAGGCATTTGATTTGAGTCTCCTAATATTTTCATGGACCAAATGAAGTCATGCTGACTATGAAGATACTTGTATAGGTTAGTCACTGGGTGAATGCCCATGACATGAAAATAATTCATCAGACTGGAGTGAGAGCTTCAGTAGCAGATGAGGTTCTCCCCAGGTAAACAATTCACTTGGGATAAAGGGAGAAAATATACTGGCCAGCTCTTCAGGTGACACAAATCTGGAAAGCCTGGAAACCTATTTTAGAAGATCATCAGTACCTAAAAAAGATCTTGACAAGCCAAGGGATCCAAGAAAGTGAAGTCTAGCAGGGAGAAATTAATGTAACAAGGGTTGGGCTAGGGGAACCCCAGCTGCATAAATGCATAGTGTGTGTGGGAGCTTGAGCTTGGCAGTAGGAAATGTGGCAGACTGAGGGACACTTGCTGACCACACATGAAAACATGGTGCAACTCAGACAACTTTTATTAACAGAGTCACAGCATCTTTATATAAGGTCATCATGAGCCTCAGTTACTCTCTAAAATGCTGAGTCAAGGTCATTTCTCACCTGGGCTAGTCAGTTCTTGGCCTGGTGCATTTTGAGGAAGATGGTCACACTGGAGGAATGTTCAAAGAAGAGTGATCAAGAAAGCTAAACTATTGTATAAGTGATAGATGCAGAATTAGGGGTGCTAGCCAGCCTAAGAGGCGACGCAGGCAAACATAGCTGTTTTTCAACATCTGAAATCTTGTCTGCCAGAGAAGCACTCAAAATGTTTTTAGATGGTGGCTATAAGGAGTAGTACCTTGACTGGTGGTTGGATATTGTAAGGAGACAGACTTAATCTATCAAAAAGAGCTTTCCAGCAGCAATTATTGTCCAAAGATGAAATGAGTTACTTGGTGAGAGAGTGAATTTTCCATTACTTAAGGCAGTGGTCGGTAAGCTCATTAGTCAACAGAGCCAAATATCAACAGTACAATGATTGAAATTTCTTTTGAGAGCCAAAATTTTTAAACTTAAACTATATAGGTATATAGGTAGGTACATTCCTTATTGAGGTAGCGCCCGCACATGGTATTTTTGTGGAAGAGCCACACTCAAGGGGCCAAAGAGCCGCATGTGGCTCACGAGCTACCGTTTGCTGACCAGGGACTTAAGGCATAAAGCAGAAGTTGGCCACATTTGATGGAAGTGCTCTCACAGGATTGTCAAATATCGCTTGATAGAATCTATGAGGCCTGCTGACTCAGGTAGCCCAAAATCTTTCTCCCTATTTTCCCCTCATGGGTACACATTTTATTTTCATAATGGAAGCCAGTGAGGAACAGATTCTCTTTGCCAATAAATATATGATATTAAATACATTAGATTTTGTTTATATGCTTTGTGACTTGAATTACTTTTATCTTTTTATTTTTTTATTTTTTTTAAATTTTTATCTTTTTTCCAGATCCAGTCAACGAAAAGACAAAACACCTCACAATTAGAACTCACTTTCTGATGGAGATATAAACATTTAGCTATTCTCTCAGCAGAGTTATTCTTCTTCTCTGCTTATCTAGTTGAATTACTTTTAACTGTAAATTGTTTCTCTCAACAGATGGACGACCTCAGTGGGAGGTAGAAGGGAAAATAATCAGGGAAAAATGTCAAGGGGTAAGAAATTTACCTTTTTTTTTTAGAAATATTTAAGAAGCTTAATGAGAAAATTTGATAATGCTGCATGTGGTGTAGATGAGAAGTCTTTTATCTATTGAATAATAGAAAAATAAAATGTTTAGAAATTTGGATGTGAGATAGATACTTTGTGATATTAAAATTAAATTTTAGGAAATATAATTGGTATCGTCAGGCAGTGGCACAGTGGATAGAGCGTCAGACTGGGATGTGGAGGACCCAGGTTCGAGGCCCTGAGATCACCAGCTTGAGCTTGGGCTCATCTGGTTTGAGCAAGGCTCACCAGCTTGAGCCCAAAGTCGCTGGCTTGAGCAAAGGGTCACTCGGTCTGCTGTAGCCCCCCGATCAAGGCACATATAAGAAAGCAATCAATGAACAACTAGGGTGCCACAATGAAGAATTGATGCTTCCTGTCTGTCTGTCCCTCTCTCTGTCTCTCTCTGCCTCTGTCTCTCACACACACACACACACACACACGAAAAATTATTAGAAGTTTCTTAGTGAAGTTATCATTAATTAGCTTCTCTGAATTCAAATAAAGTGAAGAAATCAAACAAATTCAGTAAAGACCATATATAGTGGGCAAAAACTAAAAGGACAAGCTCTCAGGGATTTGTGTACTTAGTACACACTATTGCTCAGTGTCAAGCCATTCAGGATTCAACGCAAAGCTGTGGTTCCTTCCTGGTTGGAATGGAGATGGCATCTTCTCTGAGAGCACTTCTGTGGGAATACTTTCCACAGTACTCTCCAAAGACCTGGGAGAAATTAGGTTAAAGGTGAAAATTGGTTTGGAACTAAAGGTTTTCACCTTGCTTGTGTAAAATTATTTCTATATGGATATAAATTTTGTATATTGCCAATTTAGAACATTTTTAAAATTTTTTATTTTTAATTTATTATATTGATACGGTTTTAAGTGTCCTACTTGAGTATAACACCCTCTACATACCATATTGTGCCCCACTATGCCCCATGCAAAGTCTCTTTTCATCCGCATTTCCCCCGCTTTGTCCTCTCTCCCCTACCTTCACCCCTTTTTTTCCTTTGGCTATTGCTACACTGTTGTCTGTATGTATTATGTATATATGATTTTGGCTAATCCCTTCACTTTCTTTGATTAAAACATTTTGAATATAAAATTTAAGATAAGAAATCTAAACTATAACATAATTTGGGAAATAATAAGCTTAATTAAAAACTAGAATAGACTTCCAGTTAAGATGTATAGTAACCTGTAATATTCAGTAGAACAAAGTATTTTACTACACAGTATGTTATATAAGACTTTTTATTTCTGCTATAACTAGAAACCAAATTGGGTGAGTAAAAAGCTGTTGTCCCTTTGGTGGTTTACTTTAAAGTACCCATAGACTGGTGTCGCCATAGAATAAATCTCTAGTCATGATCAGTTGGTGTGCATAATGATCTATCATGGAAGGTCCAGAGTAGATAAGACTCAAGAGTAGTGCTGAGTTTAGCAGGTGGATGTCATTTTTAGTTTTGAGTGTAACACAATCTTGCTTTCCATGCTCCTTAGGCTCACATTGTCCTTGAAGTCCCTCCATATCATAACCCAGCAGTTACAGCTGCAGTGCAGGTGCACTTTTATCTTTGCAATGGCAAGAGGAAAAAAAGCCAGTCTCAACGTTTTACTTACACACCAGGTACGAGGAGTTATGATGATTTACTACAGACCTTTCTTTCCTAATGAATAAAAATTTATTGAGTGAATCCTATACTAGAATATTCAAAGTCAAGTGCTTTTATAATCAATAAAAATCCCAATATATGTCTAATCTTTAAAGTTTGTGTTGATTTTAAATATTAGCTGTGATACCAGTTGTTATTTTGTAGTCATTTATTATAAGAAAAAAAGCTTGACTGTGGATCTGAAGTCTGTTTTTTAGAAGGTACCAAAAAATCACCAGTACTACAGAAAGGGCAGATGTTTGAGAGTATGTGTGAACTCCCCTTGTGGCCTTACTACTACTGCAAGAAGTAAGCTGTAACTGTGAGGTAACATAATAAAATTTGTGTTTCAAAAATAATTTTTAATACAAAATATAAATTTATCAAATTAACATGTACACCTAAAATTTATACAATGTTATATGTCATATATACTCAATAAATTAAAACTTTAAAAATAAAATTCTTTTTTTTTTTTTTACATTTCTTCTGTTTCTATAAATGTCAGTGACTAGTTTTTTCAAATTAGTAACTGTGAAGAGTGAGGTGTATATGGGAGAGGCCCAGTGTTAGGTGAATCAAATAGGTAGAATGTTTTGAATGAACAGAAGAGAGCATTAATTTAATGATAATAAAATAATGTAAGATTTCTGAGAAAGTTGGGAGGGAATAAGATTTAAAATATAAAAATTGGAGTGGGCCTTACAAGGAATAAAGAACATGAGGGAAGGTAAAGAAAGTGAACAAGATGGATGTGCATTAGGAAGGTTTGTAGATAAAACATTGGGGAGTTTAAAGGGTTTCCATAAAGTCTAACATGAATAAGAAGGGAAAGGCTTTCTGGGGTGTGTGGGAGAGTGGGGGAAGCAATAGTGTCAGATTAGAGGTTTTGATTACTATTATCGTAGTGGTAGTAATTGATGGTAAACAGAAATACCTTTTTATTATTAGCTTGTGAACTGGGAGGACAATATTAAGGCAGTGTCCTAGCAGGCATTTCATATGAGAATGGAAATCAATGGGGTCCCCAGATTGCAGAGAAAATGGATTTGAGTACAGCTGTCATCACTGGTCTTATGGATGACAGAATACAAATCAGGTGGCATGCTAACAGAAGGAAGAATGGACACACAGGAGTTTTAGACAGTCTTTGTTATGGTTGATTGCTATTTTTTTCTCTGTAGCATTTGACTTTCTTTTTGATTAAAAAATAAAATTTTGGATAAAATTTTCATTTATTTATTTATTTGTAGTTTTCTGAAGTTGGAAACGGGAGGCAGTCAGACAGACTCTCGCATGAGCCTGACCGGGATCCACCCGGCATGCCCACCAGGGGGGCGATGCTCTGCCCATCTGGGGCATCGCTCTGTTGCAACCAGAGCCATTCCAGTGCCCGAGACAGAGGCCACAGAGCCATCCTCAGTGCCTGGGCCAACCCTGTTCCAGTGGAGCCCTGGCTGCAGGAGGGGAAGAGAGAGACCGAGAGGAAGGAGAGGGGGAGGGGTGGAGAAGCAGATGGGCGCTTCTCCTGTGTGCCCTGGCCGGGAATTGAACCTGAGACTCCTGCACACCAGGCCAATGCTCTACCACTGAGCCAACCGGCCAGGGCCTTGGATAAAATTTTTATAAAAACAAATATATTACTATGAATGTTTTAAAAGACAAGTTGAAAAAATATTTTAAAACACCCAAATTTTCTTCGACCTTAAGCTGTCATTCTGTCTTTCTAGATCTTTTTGATTTATATATAGATACAACTTTTAAATAATTAAATTTTTTAGATGCAACTTTTTAAAAATAGAAATGGAACTATAACATATATGCTAATTTAGTAACAGCATTTTTATTTCATCAGTGGATAGAGTTCTACAAAATTTTAGTAATTTCTTAGTACCTGTATTCTAGTATATGACCCTGTCTTTTATGTTAGAATTATTTTGTCTTATTATAATTTGTATGAATTCTTTATAGTAAAGATTTTAGCCTTTTATGTTTGGTAAATAATTCCTTTTAAAATTTTACCTGTAGCCTGACCAGGTGGTGGCGCAGTGGATAGAGCGTTGGACTGGGATGCGGAGGACCCAGGTTCGAGACCCCAAGGTCCCCAGCTTGAGTGTGGGCTCATCTGGTTTGAGCAAAGCTCACCAGCTTGGACCCAAGGTCACTGGCTTGAGCAAGGGGTTACTCGGTCTGCTGAAGGCCCGTGGTCAAGGCACATATGAGAAAGCAATCAATGAACAACTAAGGTGTCGCAACAAAAACTAATGATTGATGCATCTCATCTCTCTCCATTCCTGTCTGTCTGTCCCTATCTATCCCTCTCTCTGACTCTCTCTCTGTCCCTGTAAAATATAAATAAATAAATAAAATTTATTAAAATTTTACCTGTAAATTTTAGATATTCATAAGATGCTTGTTTTTTTTTTATTAAAGGATTTGTTAATTTGTAACTTTTTTGGCAGCCCCCTAGCAATAGAGATCTGACCAATATCAATATGGAGTGGAAAAATAATCATTAATTGCAAATGGCTGATTCTTTTAACTGTTTTATTTAGTATTATTTCTCCCACACTCAGTTTACTTTATAAAATGAAGATAATAGGGTACAGAGCTCTTACAGATGCTGCCTAAACTTCTTCCCAGCCTCATGTTTCAGGACTTCTGATGTGGGAACCCTACACTCACTCCAGCATTCCTGAAGTTGTTGAGGGGAATGTACCTTTGAAGCCCAGCAGAAATTATTTGTATTGGAGGTGTCATCTTAGCTTTGGTTTTGGATTAATGGGGCTTTTAGGAGCAGCTGTAGAGCCAGGCTCTTGTGTATAATATTTTGCCTGTGGGAAAATATATTCCATGTTCTAAGAGTAGTTGACTGGAGAGACTGACTTTTGGGTTGTGATTATTTCAACTGGGAAAGAAAACTTGCCTTATAGTCAGGATATCAGTCCTCATTTCTGCCATAGACTGTACCCACTGATTAACCTCTTTATAAAATGAGAACATAAGGCCAAAGTAATGATTTTCAAATTGTTTAAATTATTTTACTTCTTAAATAAATTCTTATGCAAAAGCCAATGTGTAAAAAAAAGGATGGCCTGACCAGGCAGTGGAGTAGTGGATAGAGCATTGGACTGGGATACAGAAGGACCCATGTTCGAGACCCCGAGGTCGCCAGCTTGAGTGCAGGCCCATCTGGTTTGAGCAAAAAGCTCACCAGCTTGGACCCAATGTTGCTAGCTCGAGCAAGGGGTTACTCGATCTGCTGAAGGCCCACTGTCAAGGCACATATGAGAAAGCAATCAGTGAACAACTAAGGTGTCGCAACGCGCAACGAAAAACTAATGTAATGCTTCTCATCTCTCCGTTCCTGTCTGTCTGTCCCTGTCTGTCCCTCTCTCTGACTCTCTCTCTGTCTCTGTTAAAAAAAAAAAAATAATAATAATAAAAAAGATGTTTCTATTTAAAAAAGGAAAAAAGGATGAAGGCAAGCTTAAGTGCTCTGTACTGGAAGAAAAAAATCCAGAGAGTTCCTCCTACTCTTTGGATCCTACTCTTCTACATCCACTACGTGAGGAAGAGCATGAGGCTTCTCATACTTTGAGAACTACTAAAACAGTGATTTTTTTCCCCCTGGATCCCTCCATCTATTAACATTCTAAACATGAAAATGAGGAGATATAACACAAAAGATAGAGTTATTCTGTTTCTAAAACTCAATTTATTCTAGATATACTGCTCACAAAAGTTAGGGGATATTTTATTGCTTCATATTCATTTTGAAATATGCCCTAATTTTTGTGAGCAGTATATTATAAGGTCTCTAAAATGATATTTCCTTCGAAACGAATAAATTCTTATAGATAAGTAATGATGACCCTTTTGGTCAGGTTGGAGTCTGAATCTCTTACAGATAAGGTGACCTACTTTTTTACAGTGAAAAGGACAAAAATAAATTGAAGAAAACAATATCATAAATAAAAGAAACATTTTATTCATTGCAACAATAATACACTCTAATGTGATAAATGCATAATAAAAACATTTGTAATATTTTATATTGTAATTATGATTACATGCCTATTAATTTTTAATAATAATTGTAAGAAAAAAGTACCCATTTAGATACAAATACATCGCATTATACGCAGTGGATCGAGTCTGCATCGATCAAATATGGACATTTAAAGCCAGTAGCCGTGGCCACCATCACAGCCGCTTGGCTTTTGCAGGTTCACATTTAATTCAGGCAGACAGTAATGAAACTGCGGAGCCAAGAACTGGTGGGCCATTACCTTCATTCCTAGCTCACACTCTGCAAGTGAGTAAATACAAACACACTGGGCTCCAAAACCCACTCATTCAGTGCTCACAAAGCTACTAACACATCTGAGCTTTTTTTTTTTTTGGTATTTTTCTGAAGCTGGAAATGGGGAGAGACAGTCAGACTGACTCCCGCATGTGCCCGACCGGGATCCACCCGGCACGCCCACCAGGGGCGACGCTCTGCCCACCAGGGGGCGATGCTCTGCCCCTCCGGGGCGTCGCTCTGCTGCGACCAGAGCCACTCTAGCGCCTGGGGCAGAGGCCAAGGAGCCATCCCCAGCGCCCAGGCCATCCCTGCTCCAATGGAGCCTTGGCTGCGGGAGGGGAAGAGAGAGACAGAGAGGAAGGAGGGGGGGGGGTGGAGAAGCAAATGGACGCTTCTCCTATGTGCCCTGGCCGGGAATCGAACCTGGGTCCCCCACACGCCAGGCCGACGCTCCACTGCTGAGCCAACTGGCCAGGGCCACATCTGAGTTTTTTTAGAATCAAAGGGCCCCACCAGTTTTATCCCCTCTGGTTCCCCATCTCCCTCCTCACTGCACAAACTGGCTTCTCCTTCAGCACCTGGCCATCTTGACTGTCTCCTCTCCTCTGACCATGTGGCCTCTCTCCCCTGGAACAACATGGTCTCCTCCACTCTCCCCAAAATGGCCTCTTAGCTCCTCCCTTTAAAACTTTTCAGGGCAAAAGTCCTCCCCCAGCACACTTTAGCATAACCGAGCCCCCTTCCCAAGCCTGAAAGCAATCAGTTGTATCTCATGAGAGCATCACGTGAGCAGCAGCCATTTTTAACAATAAGTGAGCAAAACCAGAAAATATAGATTTTACAACTCATTTGCCCAACAGACATTTACAGATTAGTCTTCCAATATCAAAAAGGAGGACATGGCTCTGGCCGGCTGGCTCAGCGGTAGAGCGTCGGCCTGGCGTGCGGGGGACCCGGGTTCGATTCCCGGCCAGGGCACATAGGAGAAGCACCCATTTGCTTCTCCACCTCCCCTCTCCTTCCTCTCTGTCTCTCTCTTCCCCTCCTGCAGCCAAGGCTCCATTGGAGCAAAGATGGCCCGGGCACTGGGGATGGCTCCTTGGCCTCTGCCCCAGACGCTAGAGTGGCTCTGGTCACGGCAGAGCATCGCCCCCTGGTGGGCAGAGCGTTGCCCCTGGTGAGCGTGCCGGGTGGATCCCGGTGGGGCGCATGCGGGAGTCTGACTGTCCCCGTTTCCAGCTTCAGAAAAATACAAAAAATAAAAATAAAAAATAAAAAAAAGGAGGACATGTAGAAGGACACTTTTCGAGGAGGGTGAAGGACTGTCCTTAGAAGGACTGTCCTCCCTAAAGGAGGACAATTGGTCACATTATTACAGACCAAAGAGGGATACTTGATTTAGCAGACTGGCGATATCTTTGATATAGCCAGTGCAAAACTCTCAGTCTGGGTACCCAGGTGTGGGCCAGGAATATAGAAATAAAGATTGGATCATGCAAAAAAGATGAAATTTATGCTGTAGTTTTCAATCCCTTTGTCTCCTTTTTAGTGCATGATAACCAACTGTTTATAACCAAAGGCCCCACCCACTTCATTCAGAATTAATTAAGGGATGAGAGTAGGCTTTCTTAGAACCATAACTCTGGGTGTAGAATTTACTCTGGCTTTCCTGGGACCTGAGTAGGAGAAGCAGTAGAAGAAGGGAGGAAAATCCAGTGGTCCAGGGAGAAAGTTGTAGTTATGCCGAAGTCAGAAGAAAAATAAGTGCATTAAGACATTAGAAACCTGACCAGATAGTGGCGCAGTGGATAGAGCGTCGGACTGAGATGCAGAGGACCCAGGTTCGAGACCCTGAGGTTGCCAGCTTGATCGTGGGCTTATCTGGTTTGAGCAAAAGCCCACCAGCTTGAATCCAAGGTCGCTGGCTCCAGCAAGGGGTTACTCGGTCTGTTGAAGGCCCGCGGTCAAGGCACATATGAGAAAGCAATCAATGAACAACTAACTAAGGTGTCACAACATGCAATGAAAAACTAATGATTGATGCTTCTCATCTCTCTCTGTTCCTGTCTGTCTGTCCCTGTCTATCCCTCTCTCTGACTCACTCTCTGTCTCTGTAAAAAAAAAAAAAAAAAAAAAAAGACATTAGAAAATATCATATGATTTCACTTATATGTGGAATCTAATGAACAAAAGTGAACTGAGGAATGGAATAGAGGCAGGGGTGGGGTCACAGGGACCGGAGGGAAGGGGAATGACGGGATGGGATCAGAGGTGAAGGAATTAGTGAAGTATATGTATATCACAGAGATACAGGTAACAGGACATTAAATCCCAGAGGGGAGCTGGGAGGGAGTTAGGGGGAGAGGGGCAAAAGGGGTATAAATAGGGACGTGGGGGTGGGGGGGTGAGGGTGTTATATTCATTGGGACACTTGAATCCATGTTAACACTATATAAAATTAATAATAGAGACATTAGAGAAGTCAGGAACCAATAGACACAGTGAACCGAACAGCTGATCAAGAACCAGAAACTGAATGGAGGACTGGGTCAGGAATATGAGCATTGTGGCAGAAGCAACAAGATTGGAGATATATCTTTCTCTCTGTCTTGAGGGTTGTTGGCTCACCAGTTACCAGATTTAGAGGCTAAAGTGGATGAATGATGAGCCTATGCTGTGGTTGCTAGGAAGTCAGACTAAAGTGTAGAACTTAAATGCACCCCCAAACAAGGACTTTATTAATTACCTCTTCTATAATAAAAGAAATTGTCAGAGCTGTCTTAATTCGCTTCCTCCAATTGAGACCATGCTTATGTGAAGAGACTTGTACTTGGCAAGGGTTTAGTAAATGGTCAGATGAGATTTGACTGTGCTTTGGGTTTTGTAGTTATTTTCTTTTGATGTAAAGTGAAATATAGTCGGCCTACATCCACAGACTCCCAACCATACATCGAAAACAAGAGGTGTTTATTGAAAAAATCCATGCGTAAGTGGACCCATACAGTTCAAACCTGTGTTGTTCAAGGGTCAGCTCTACTTTCATTTTGTGAAGATCTTGAAATTTTTAATTGTGTTAATAAGTAGTACAAACTTGGAACAATGAGATGTAAATTCAGAAAAGTTATTTTTAAATGAGCTTCAATAGGAAGCTAAAGTAGATAATCTCTAGAAAAGTGGACTTGAGCTGGCCAAGAGAAACAAAACAATGCAATAAGTTGTCTTGACACATAATTAACTGGTGGTTCTTTTCTGTTTTAATATTCACATTAAATAAAATAAGCAAAATGCATTGATTCCTACTTTGAGTAGTCCTTTCATCAGGTAGACTCATCCTAAATCATGAATCTGCTACTTTTTTGATGTGATAAGGAATAATGGCTGGTATTCATAGCCTCTGCTTTGCTTGATGGAATGGTGATGTGGACTCTTCATTGGTAATACAGTATACTGCACTGCTTAAAAGCATGGAATTTTTTTTTTAACTTGAATACTTTTAGAACAAGAACCACTCCCTGTTGTCTCATGATTGCTTACTTCACATATTTTATATTATCTGCCTTCCCGGAAGGCATTTGAGTTTTCTTTTCTTTACATTCTCTATGTAGGCATTTAAGTTTTCAGTCTATGGCTTGAATTTGTGCTATAGTTGTGTAGCCTAGTATGAAGGCTTTTCATAATTCTTTTTGTATTATGTAAGAGCATTTGCTTTAATTATTATTTTTTTCTTTTAGTTTTGATGAAGCAAGAACACAGAGAGGAAATGGACCTGTCTTCAGTCCCATCATTGCCTGTGCCTCACCCTGCCCAGACCCAGAGGCCTTCCTCAGATACAGGACACCCATGTGACAATGGACTGTCAACACAGAGAAGCTTGGTTTGTCCAATCCAGCAAACATATGCATCCATGGTAACCTCATCTCATCTGCCACAGTTGCAGTGTAGGGATGAGAGTGCTGGTAAAGAACAGCATATGATACCTTCTTCAGTCATGCACCAGCCTTTTCATGTCACACCAACACCTTCTGTGGGGTCTTCCTATCAGCCTATGCAAACTAATGTGTACAATGGACCAACTTGTCTTCCTGTTAATGCTGCCTCTAGTCAAGAATTTGTTCCAGTTTTGTTTCAGCAAGATGCAGCTCTTTCTAATGTAATAAATCTTAGCTGCCAACCACCGTCATCCATATCTTTTCATTCTTCAAATTCAAGCTCAACAGGACATCTCTTAGCCCATACACCTCAGTCCATGCAGACCCTGCCTCATCTGCAGTCAATGGGATACCATTGTTCAAACACAGGACAAAGATCTCTTTCTTCTCCAGTGGCTGACCAGGTCACAGGTCAGCCTTCCCTTCAGTTACAATCCATTACATATGGTTCTTCACAATTGGGGTCTGCTATAACAGTTTCCCCAGCAGCTTCTCATCCTCTGGCCAGTTCACCACTTTCTGGACCACCATCTCCTCAGCTACAGCCTATGCCTTACCAATCTCCTAGCTCAGGAACCGCCTCATCACCAACCCTAGCCACCAGAATGCATTCTGGAGAGCATTCAACTCAAGCACAAAGTACAGGCCAGGGAAGTCTTTCTGCACCTTCATCCTTAATATGTCACGATTTGTGTGATCCAGCTTCATTTTCATCTGATAAGGCAACTGTGAACATTAAACCTGAACCTGAAGAGCCAGAACCTAACTTTTCAACGATTGGTCTACAGGACATCACTTTAGATGATGGTAAGTTCATTTTCATGTTCTTGAAGCCGTGAAGATCCAGGAACTTATTTTTTAAGAGTCATGAGAAAGCTACTATAGATTGCTTATTGGCATGTGATTGGGCTTTTTAAAAAATAAGTAGTTGTTACTGGAGGTGTGGTGATACATGATTTGGAGAACAGGCATGAAAATCTATGTTTTAAAGTCTGTTTTGCCACTAATACGTGTTGCAGACTGTGAGACCTTGAATGATAATCTACCCACCCATTTGTGATGGAACTGAAAACATGAGATTTACTGGGCATTTTTTCTTCCGGAACATACAGTCATGTCAGTGTCCAGAGAGTGGAATTCAGGGCATTAATTCAGTAAACATTGCTGAATGCCATCTATTTGCAGGACAGAGTTAGATGCTGGGAATACTAGGAATGTATTAAAAGAGTTCCTGTCCTTGAGGAGACTCACACAGGTAATGAACCTGCTCCTTTGTGGCCCTGCTACTTGCTGAATCAGATAGTAGAGAACAGTTCAGGATCAGACAGGTTTGCTGCTGTTGATACAGCTGTTGGCACCAAGATGAAAAGAAACTATTTGTATAAATATAGCAAATTGTTATGTAGGTCTCTGTATTTATAAAATCAATAAATTAGGGATCAAACTCAAATATTATTTCAGTAATTGAAAATTACTCCAAATAGGATTTTTCAGGTAATAAATTTAGGGCTTATTCTTGGCTTTATCATCATTTATATAGTAGCAAACTTTTTTCTTAATAGTAATTCAGTGAAAGCTATCTATAAGTGTTCTCTAGTATGAAAATTCTAAAGATTCTGAAATGTGGATATAGAATTTTACTTCTTTTTTGGTTTTGTATTGATCTGTAAAGAATAAATTTAGCTCAGCTGTCTCCTTTACACATCTCGAGAGGCCAAGTTTACTCCTTAGTTACAAAGCTGGTTTTAAATCTCAAATTCTAAGCATAAGTGGAGAAAGATAAATAAAATGTGGCACTTCCCCCTCCAAGGGCTTTACTATCAGATCAGTATACAACTGTCATTGCAGTGAGTCTGAGTCACTTATAACCAAAATAAAAGAGAAGTACTTTATGAGATCAGGAGAGAGAGGTGACAGATTTCGTAAAGATTCAGCAGATCTTCCTTGAGATGACCTTTGATCTTGGAAGATGAGTACGTACTTGTTTGCAGTAAATGAGGATCAGAGGACAAATCAGACAACATAAGTAGAAGCATAGCTATATCTGGAATGCTATATCTGATTTCTGTGGCTGGAGGAGGCAAATAGCATAGAGGATAGCTTTCCAAGCCACAAGGGGATGTGCCAGGTCATTTGTGTGTAAACAGAAGGTATTTGTATAAACAGTAGAAATACCTACAATTTACATAACATTTTCCTATTTCTTATTTAATGTAATCCTAACTAATCTTCTATCTCTAAGGGTAGATAGTGACTTTTAAAGAATTAGACTTTCTGCCTGACCAGGTGGCGCAGTGGGTAGAGTGTTGGACTGAGGCACAGAAGACCCAGGTTCGAAACCCCAAGGTCACCGGCTTGAGCGCAGGCCCATCCAGCTTGAGCGCCAGGTTACCAGCTTGAGCGTGAGATCATAGACATGATCCTATGGTCTCTGGCTTGAGCCCAAAAGTCGCTGGCTTGAAGCCCAAAGGTCACTGGCTTGAACAAGGGGTCACTTACTCTGCTGTAGACCCCCCTCCCCCGCATCAAGACACAGATGAGAAAGCAATCAATGAACAACCAAGGAGCCACAATGAAGAATTGATGCTCCTCATCTCTCTCCCTTCCTGTCTGTCCTTATCTGTCCCTTTCTCTTCTTTTTCTCTCTCTCTGTCAAAATAAAAAAAGAATTGGACTTTCTTTTTTTTTTAATTTTTATTTATTTATTCATTTTAGAGGAGAGAGAGAGAGACAGACAGACAGACAGAAGTGGGGGAGGAGCAGGAAGCATCAACTCCCATATATGCCTTGACCAGGCAAGCCCAGGGTTTTGAACCGGCGACCTCAGCATTTCCAGGTCAACGCTTTATCCACTGCGCCAACACAGGTCAGGCAAGAATTGGACTTTCTGACCTGACCAGTGGTGGTACAGTAGATAAAGCATTGACCTGGGATGCTGAGGACCCAGGTTCAAAACCCCAAGGTCACTGGCTTGAGTGTGGGCTCATCTGACTTGAATACAGGCTCATCTGACTTGAGCACAGGCTCACCAGAGTACAAAACTAAGTGGAACAACTAAATGGGACAGTGGATTGATGCCTCTCTTTCTCTCTCTCTTTCTTTTCTCTTTGTCTCTCCCTCTCCCTCCCCTCCTCAAATCAATGGAAAAATACTAAAAAAAAAAAATTTTAATGCCAAAATGGATTAGAAGCACTGTTTTTTGTTTGCTTGCTTGTTTGTTTCCGAAGTTGGAAATGGGGAGGCAGACAGACTCCCTCATGTGCCCCACCGGGATCCACCCGGCATGCCCACCAGGGGGCGTCTGCCCATCTTGGGGCGTCGCTCTGCCATAATCAGAGCCATTCTAGCGCCTGAGGCAGAGGCCACAGAGCCATCCTCAGTGCCCAGGCAAACTTTGCTCCAATGGAGCCTTGGCTGCAGGAGGGGGAGAGAGAGACAGAGAGGAAGGAGAGGGGGAGGGATGGAGAAGCAGATGGGCACTTCTCCTGTGTGCCCTGGCCGAGAATCAAACCCGGGACTCCTGCACGCCAGGCCCACGCTCTACCACTGGGCCAACCAGCCAAGGCCTAGAAGCACTGTTGATGTAAGAAATGTCCAAACCTCTAGCCTGACCAGAAAATGGTGCAGTAAATAGAGTGTTGGCCTGAGATTCAGAGGACCCAGATTCGAAACCCTGAGGTCACCAGCTTGAACAAGTGCTCATCCAGTTTGAGTGCGGGGTCACTGGCTTGAGCGTGGGATCATGGACATGATCCCATGGTTGTGGCTTGAGCCCAAAGGTCTCTGGCTTGAAGCCCAAGGTCACTGGCTTGATCCCAGGGCTGCTGGCTTGAGAGCAGGGGGTCACTGGCTTGGCTGCAGCCCCCTGGTCAAAGCACATATGAAAAAGCAATCAATGAACAACTAAGGTGCCACAACGAAGAATTGATGCTTCATATTTCTCTCCCTTCCTGACTGTCCCTATCTGTCCCCCTCTCTGTCTCTCTCACTAAAAAAAGAAAAATGTCCAGACCTCTAGAGAATTTGCATGAGTTTATTTGAGCCAAGCTGATGACGAGGATAACAGTTTTGCAGCTTCTTTTATGCATTTGAAATTAAGGAGGGCCAGGCCCAGGTGGCTCAGTTGGTTAGAACAGTGGTCCACAGCCCCCAGGCCGCAGACCAGTACTGGTCCGTGGGCCATTTGGTACCGGTCTGCAGAGAAAGAATAAATAACTTAACATTATTTTTGTTTTATTTATATTTAAGTCTGAACAATGTTTTATTTTAAAAAAATGACCAGATTTACTCTGTTACATCCATCTAAGACTCATTTTTGACGCTTGTCTTGGTCACGTGATACATTTATCTGTCCCACCCTAAAGGCCAGTCCATGAAAATATCTTCTGACATTAAACCGGTCCGTGGCCCAAAATAGGTTCGGTACCACTGGGTTAGAACATCATCCTAATAGGCCAAGGTTGTAGGTTTTAACCCCGGTCAGGGCACATACAACTGTCAACCAATAAATGCACAAATATATGGACCAACAAATCGATGTCTCTGTCTCTTTTTCCCCCTCCTTCTTCCTCCCTCTCTCTCTCTCTCTCTCCAAAAAAAATATTTTTAAATCATTTAAAGAGGTGCCATTTTCTCTGTAGAGCCTTGGTTTGTGAGAAGAGTCAGGGCAATCAGATTATTATATTCTCAGTATAAATGAAGTTTGTTTTTTTTCTGGTTTTGTTTCTTTTTCTTTTTACAGAGAGAGAGTCAGAGAGAGGGATAGATAGGGACAGACAGGAGCAGAGAGAGAGATAAGAAGCATCAATCATCAGTTTTTCATTGCGACACCTTAGTTGCTCATTGATTGATTTCTCATATGTGCCTTGACCGTGGGCCTTCAGCAGACCGAGTAACCCCTTGCTCAAGCCAGTGACCTTGGGTCCAAGCTGGTGAGCTTTGCTCAAACCAGATGAGCCCGCGCTCAAGCTGGAGACCTCGGGGTCTCGAACCTGGTTCCTCTGCACCCCAGTCCGACGCTCTATCCACTACGCCACTGCCTGGTCAGGCTGTAAATGAAGTTTTTGGGTTTTTTTTTTACAGAGACAGAGAGAGTCAGAGAGAGGATAGACAGGGACAGACAGACAGGAACGGAGAGATAAGAAGCATCAATCATTAGTTTTTCGTTGCGCATTGTGACACCTTAGTTGTTGTTCATTGATTGCTTTCTCATATGTGCCTTGACCGCGGGCCTTCAGTGGACCGAGTAACCCTTTGCTCAAGGCCAGTGACCTTGGGTCCAAGCTGGTGAGCTTTTTGCTCAAACCAGATGAGCCCGCGCTCAAGCTGGTGAGCTCCGAGTCTCGAACCTGGGTCCTTCCGCATCCCAGTCTGACGCTCTATCCACTGCGCCACTGCCTGGTCAGGCTGTAAATGAAGTTTTAACGTCTCTACTCCATCCTCCTCTTTCACACCAGAGTTCATACTCTGTTGTCCCCAGTGATATTATATTCCTTTGTGTCTCTTCCTCACCACCTTCTTTGGAACATCTCAGGGCCTTTTGAGTTCCAGCTGCCCTTGTTTTTTGTTTGGTTTTTTTTTTCATTTTTTTAGAGGGGAGAGGGAGAGACAGAGAGTTAGAGAAGAGACAGAGAGAGAAGGGGGGCAAGGAGCTAGAAGCATCAACTCCCATATGTGCCTTGACCAAGCAAGCCCAGGGTTTCGAACCGGCGACCTCAGCACTTCCAGGTTGACGCTTTATCCACTGCGCCACCACAGGTCAGGCGGGCTGCCCTTTTATGTGGGCTGTGATGTTTCTGAATTGATGTAGAGCAAATCTAATTTTTCTTCTATTACAGCCTTTTGCATGTGTGAAATTTTGATCACTTTATGTCTTTTTTTTTTTTTTTTTTACTTTTATTGGTTATAGAGAAGAAGGGAGAGAGAGAGAGAGGGGAAAAAACATCAATTTGTTGTTCCACTTATTTATGCATTCATTGGTTGATTCCTGTATGTGCCCTGACTGGGGATCAAACTCGCAACCTTGGCACATTGGGACAACACTCTAACCAACTGAACTGCCCAGCCAGGGCTTCCTAGTGTTTTGTTTTATTTCCTTTTCATAGTGCAGTATGTGAAAGAATACACTTTCGTGAGCTCTGAGATGATTGGAACTGTCACCTTCCTTGTGCAGATTTTATCAACGTGGCCTGAGGTCGGAACATTTTCTTGCTGTTGATTTAGTGAGTCATAAATATGGCTAAATCACATTCTTTCTATCCTCCTGCCTCCTCCCCATGGCTGTTTGCATATGTTGTTTCAGGAACCTAAGAGTAAACTTTTTAAAAAATTTTTTAGTGAGTGAGAGAGACAAAGATAGTAAGGAAGGGAGAGAGATGAGAAGCATCAACTTATAGTTGCGGCACTTCTATGGTTCATTGCTTGCCTTAATGGGAGAGAGGGGTTGTGGGGCAGGGGCTCCACCCAAGCCAATGACCCCTTGCTCAAGCCAGCAACCATGGGGTCATGTCTATCATACTACACTTAAGCTGGCAACCCCACACTCAAGCTGGTGAGCGAGCCTGCACTCAAGCTAGCAACCTCAGGGTTTTGAACCTGGGTCCTCAGTGTCCCAGGCCAATGCTCTATCCACTGCACCATCACCTGGTCAGGTGGGAGCTAAGATTAAACTTTACAGTTATCTTTGTTCAGTTTCACTGAAGTGATTTTGGCCCCTCATAATTAATCTTGTAAGCTCAGAAGAGTCCCAGAAGCATTTCAGAGTAGTGTGGCTCCCTCCTCAGGGGGATTCCTTGGATTAATAACAACAGCAGGGCCCTGGCCGGTTGGCTCAGCGGTAGAGCGTCGGCCTGGCGTGCAGAAGTCCTGGGTTCGATTCCCGGCCAGGGCACACAGGAGAAGCGCCCATCTGCTTCTCCACCCCTCCCCCTCTCCTTCCTCTCTGTCTCTCTCTTCCCCTCCCGGAGCGTTGGAGCAAAGATGGCCCGGGCTCCTTGGCCTCTGTCCCAGGCGCTAGAGTGGCTCTGATTGTGGCAGAGCGATGCCCCGGAGGGGCAGAGCATCGCCCCCTGGTGGGCAGAGCGTCGCCCCCTGGTGGGCGTGCCAGGTGGATCCCGGTCGGGCGCATGCGGGAGTCTGTCTGACTGTCTCTCCCGTTTCTAGCTTCGGAAAAATACAAAAAACGAACAAACAAAAAAACAACAACAGCAGAATACTGACCTTTATTACAAGCCCTGTTCTCTTTCAAGCAGTTCCCTTGTAAGGCTGTAATATTTATTTTTTTCCATCAATGAGGGTATTATTGAATATTATTTTGCTATTCTTCTTTGCTAACTATAATAGATGTACCATTGCCCCTGCTTAAAAAGTGTTCTACATCTTTAAAATTATCAATGAGTTTTTACTCATATGTTACAGTTTGTATGTCTGGAGCTGTAATTTTTCCTAAACATTCATGTGCTTTATAGTGTTATGTCCCAGATTTTTAGTCAAATGATATACATTAAAACAGTACAGAAATAGAGAAATTGTCACAGCTGTGTTTTATGCATTTTCATTAAGATTACAGTATTGTTAAATTTGACTGTAGACCTTTAAATACAGGCCTATTTAATTTGTGATTGAGCTAACTGAATCTAGTTACAACTTTCCATTCGAATCCCTTAGTTCCCACTTGTCCTCCTTTGTTCACAAACTAACAGAGCCCGCAGCTGCAGCTCTTCAGCAGAGAAGAGGGTACATGTTAAATATAGCCTGACCTGCTGCTGTGGTGAATGAAAACTGACACTGCCACTTGCAGGCTCTGTGCAGTAACACGCTGATCCTGAATGTAGGGCAATTGCTAATTCGACTGTAAACAGGGACTCTAGACATGACCTCAGCTGCTGCAGTTCTCTATATAAGTGACAAGAGAGCCTACTTTCAAGTAGCAAGGGCATGTTAAACAAAAGATTCAGGTGGTTATCTTGGATAGAGGAAACAGGAGGTTGGAGGAGCAAAGAGGTAAATATTGTCAGTGTTCTAGTTCACCTGTTGGATACTCATTTCACTGGTGTATAGTTAAATAAATAAAACAAAAGAAAGCCATGCATAGTCAATGGTAAGAGTGTGTCACAAATGAGGTATTATATGTAATTAATCAGTTGGGGGCCCTGAGCTGGAGGGAGGTAGTGGGACTCCGGGTAACACATGAATCCTCTTTCTGGGAAGCATTCATGTATCATCTAACCTCAAACATATTTATGCTGAATAATTCTAGTTGCAGAAAGGTCCCATAAATAATGTTCATGTAGGTTTTGGATTGTGTCTCATGCAGAATGGATCAAGATGAGAATTCAAGACCTTAATTAGACATGACCACTCTTGGACATATACACATATATAATAAGAAATTTTATTATTTATTTATTTTTTTTATAATAAGAAATTTTCATTTTTAAATTTACAAGTTGGGAAAAGTCAAGAGAGGCTAACACTAAATAACCAGCATATCAAAAGTCTTCAAAATAAGTTTACTTCAAAAGTATCATTTTAAAATAATTAATTATGGTCACTTTTTTGGTAATAAAACTAACTTTTTTAAAAGCACTGTGCCTAGGTACTTTGCTAGTACTTCACTAGTTTTCCCCTACTATCTGTGAAAAGTAAATTATTAGCTTTATTTTTAGAGATGTGGCTCAGGTTGCTGAAGCACTTTCCTGGTATTATATGGCCACAAACACTGGGACTGACATTTGAATCCAGGTCTGTCTGAAATTTAGATTGTCTCACATGTGTTTAGTGGTTTCTGAAATAGCTATAACCTGTATAAACGCAATAAACAGTCTTTATGTTTGTCTTCCAGGTGTGTGATACAAAGCCAGTGTCTAAAGATGTATTTTTATTTTAAAATTCATATCCTAATTTTGAAGCCCTTTGAAGATGGAGCATTACAGGGACAAAAGTATTTTAAGTGAGAGATAAATTTAGGCTTGCCAGTTCAGCTTTTGTAGTTTGGTGGCAGTTCTTCAGCTTTGCATTACAAGGTTACATCTTACCAGGGATCTTAGTTTTTGATAAAACTTAGGTGAATATATTTAAATAGCTCTTCTCTTTTTTAAGATGTCTGACTTCTTTTTTTCTTTTTTTACATTTCTAAAGCCTACCATAAACCTATCTGGACAGGACAAAAAGTTTGATATTCTTAATTCTGATGAAAGATAAAGAAGGGTTGAGAGTAATGGTTATAAGCATTCTAGCTTTATATCTACAAGGATGTGGAACAAATTAAGTCCCTTATAATCATCTTGTGTATTTAAAAGCATCTGTAGATGACTTTATGTGGAATGGGAGTTTTTAAATGTTACTTTATTTGAGTTTTTGAAAAAGTCATGCATTCAGATGTTAAAAATTTACTAAAGGTACAACAAAGTGCAGAGTGAAAAGTCTGTCTCCTAGGTACACAGTTATCCTCTGTATGGACAGTTGGAGCTACCAGTTTCTTCGCTGTCACTCCAGAGCTATTTTATGCATTTATAGCAATTGTGTACTTTTTTCCCTTATTTTTAATAGCATACCATGTATACTGTTAGGCATTTTGCTTTTTCTATATGTTGAATCTTGGAAAAATTTTGTACTGTGACATAAAAGAACTTCCTTGAAAGATTAAAAAAAATAATAGCCATCCTAAATGGGTATGAAGTAGTATGTCATTGTGGTTTTGATTTGCATTTCTCTAATGACTAATTATGTTTGACATCTTTATATGAGTTTATTGGTCATTCATTAAAGATACTGATATATCTTCTCTGGAGAAATGTCGAGTCAAACCTTTTGCCCATTATTTGAGTTTTTGTTATTAAGTAGGAGTTTTTTTGTGTGTTTTTTTTTTCTGAAGTGAGAAGCGGGGAGGTAGTCGGGCAGACTCCCGCATGCGCCTGACCGGGATCCACCTGGCATGCCCACCAGGAGGCAATGCTCTGCCCATTTGGGGCGTTGCTCCCTTGCAACTGGAGCCATTCTAGCACCTGAGGCGGAGGCCATGGAGCCGTTCTCAGCGCCCGAGCCAACCTTGCTCCAATGAAGCCTTGGCTATGGGAGGGGAAGAGAGATAGAGAGAACGAAAGAGGGAAGGGTGGAGAAGCAGATGGGCGCTTCTGTGTGCCCTGGCTTGGAATCAAACCCGGGACTTTCACACACCATGCCAATGCTCTACCACTGAGCCAGCTGGCCAGGGCCAGTAGGAGTTCTTTATATAATCTGGATATTAATCCCATATGACATATTACAGCATTTGCAAATATTTTCTCCCATTCTGTGGGTTGTCTTTTCACTCACTTGAGAGTATCCTTTGATACATTTAACTTTGATGAAAGTCCATTTTATTTATTTATTTATTTATTTTGCTGCCTGTTTTTAGTGTCATACTTAAATCATTTCCTAACCCAAGGTTATGAAGTTTTGCCCTATGTTTTCTTCTAAGAGTTTCATAATTTTAGTTCCTTATGTTTTAGTTTTTAATCCATTTTGAGTTAAATTTGTATGTATTGTGACCAACTTCTATTCTTTTACCTGCAGATATCCAGTTTTCCCTATACCATCTGTTGAAAAGACTGTCTTTTCCATTGAATAGTCTTAGAACTCTTGTTTGAAAATGAATTGGTCCCTGGCTGGTTGGCTAAGTGGATAGAGCACTGGCTCAGCCTGTCATGTGGACATCCTGATTTGATCCCCAGTCAGGGCACATATGAGAAGTGACCATCTGCTTCTCTTCCCCTCCCATTTTTCTCTCTCTCTCTCTCTTCCCCTTTCACAGCCAGTGGCTTGATTGGTTTGAGCGTCAGCCCCAGACTCTGAGGATAGCTCAGTGGGTCCGAGCGTCAGCCTCAGGCACTAAGGATAGCTCGGTTGATTTGAGCATCAGCCCCAGATGGGGGTTGCCAAGTGGATCCAGGTTGGGATGCATGCAGGAGTCTTGTCTATCTCCCCTCCTCTCACTTAAAAAAATAATAATATTAAAAGAAAATGAATTGATGCCTGACTGGAGGCATCCTGAGAGGAAGGAGAGGGAGAAGGGTGGAAAACAGATGGGCACTTTTCCTGTATGCCCTGGCCGGGAATTGAACCCAGGACTTCCACACACTGGGCTAACACTCTGCCACTGAGCCAGCCAGCCAGGGCTCTCTTATTCTCTTTCTTTGGTTTGCATGTCCTTATGCCAATATCACACTATTTTGATTACTGTAGAGAATTGTCTACAGTATGCTTTGTAGCAAGTTCTAACATCGGAAAATGTGAGTCCTACTGGGCTAACACTCTGCCACCGAGCCAGCCAGCCAGGGCTCTCTTATTCTCTTTCTTTGGTTTGCATGTCCTTATGCCAATATCACACTATTTTGATTACTGTAGCTTTGTAGCAAGTTCTAACATCGGAAAATGTGAGTCCTCCATCTTTCTTCTTCTTTTTCAAGACCGTTTTGGCTCTTTGCAGTTTTTTAAGATTCCATATGAATTTCAGGATCAGCTTTTCTGTTTCTGCAACAAAGAGATATGTAATATCTGTTTTTGATAGGGATTACATTGAATCTGTACATTGCTTTGGTTAGTAATATCATCTTAACAATATTAAGTCTTCCAATCCATGAACATAGGACGTTTTTTATTTATTTAGCTCTTAATTTTTTTCAGCAATGTGTAGTTCTCAGTGTACAAATTTTTTTTACCTCCTTGGTTAATTCATTTTATTCTTTTTGATGCTATTGCAAATGAAATTGATTTTTTAAAAAGATTTTATTTATTGACACTCCAGCCAAGAAAGATGGTGACTGCAGTATTAGAGAATGACTCAGCACAGGGGTTTGGTGGCTGTCCCCCACAGTGTCTCTCCCTGGACCTCCAACTTTACACTCTCCTCATGCAGCTCCAGTCCTCTCAGCTCTCCCTCCACTGGATCCCCGGGAATGAAGAACAATAAGGTAAAGAAGAGGAGTCTCCAAATGTCTGGATGAAAAAACCAATTTTCAGTGAGCCTCCATTTAACACTATTCAGTTTTCTTGGAGCAAGACCAAAACAGAATGGACACTTCTTCTTTCAGAGAACGGATGAATGAGAACATGGAGAACTCCTTAGGACAGGTTGTAGCTGGCTGAAAGAGGATATAGATTTCTGTCATCAAAGAGGATTCTTGGCAGGTGGACCCTTGTCTACTAAAAGGTTTTTGTTCATCTTTTCCCACTCCTCATTCAGAAAGCATCTTTCTAAACCCTTTGTCAGGATATATGCTTAATATAAGGATACTGTGCTATTTATTTTGATTTCTTCAAGCTTTTTTTAAAAATTCTATTTGCTCTTTTTAGTTTTTTTCTGGCTAAATTATATTTTTAGCAAAATAACCAATTAATATTTAATCCAAGAAGTCCTGTTTAATTTTTTAAGAGTCAGTTCTTTTTTTTTATGCAAGGACAATTCTCTTCAGTAGCTATTAGTAAGAAGAAATTAGACAGAAAGTAGCACATTCAGTATGAATATGCTGATTCTCTTAAAACATGAATATATAAGCAGTCTAGAATGCATGAATTGGAATGTGAAGCCATGGATCCACCACTAACAGAGAAGAATGGAGAGAAGAAAATGACAGAGAACCTGACTCTGAGCATTACACAGAAGTTTCAGATGGAAATACATAGATTAAAAAGAAAAGAGATGAATGGCAGCTATGGTTTGGGTAACGTTTGTGGCAAGCATGCAAAATAACAATGGAGTCTTAAAAAATATGTATATATATATTTTTTGGCAAAGAACAAGACACCATGAAAGAATACATTTGATTGATACTTCTATAATAGAAGTTCTTGAACTGAGGTTAACAGATAACATGAAATTACTGAAAGATCTATAAGTTACTTCTACCTCTTCAAACCCTTACAAATCATACACTTAGTTATAAGTTTGTATACATTAACTAAAATCTTAACTGTGCTTTCTTTGGAATTACATTAGTATGGTATGGTAATGCATCTTGTATGTTATCAGAATATTAGTTTAGCACATTAGTGATGGGGGAATAATACAAGAGGTAGCATATAGATAAAGATTTTCAAAAACCTTTCTTCTCATCATATTCATGGAAACATATACTTGCCATTTATTTGATTTGTCTTATGACCTGCTTAGGACAAAGATGTCAGAAGATGGATTTGTACAATTTAATACTCTATTTTTTATCTCTGCCCTTATTATGAGGATAATGCAATCTCAATAACCTGCTGATACTAAGAAAACCAAAAACACTTTGAAGTAGAAATTAGTCATAAATAGGTACTGAAAGCTATTTAAATATGCCTACCATAGATCTTAATAATACCAGTTAATTCACAAACATTTGAAGGAAAAACAGTCCTATGCATTAAATGGAAAATACAGTCAATAAATGCTAAGGAATCTGTCTAGAAAATAGAGAAAAAAGTGTATTTGTTGGACAAGTAAGTTTGGAGTTTATTTATTAAAATGAGTATTTGAGCATTTTTTGAAGAGGTTTAAGAATAAGAATGACTTAAAATTCCTGTTTAGGCAAGTCATTTAGTTGGATCAGTAGGAAAAAGTTTAAATTTGAGTGTTCATAAAAAATGACAATGATAGAGGAAAGAGTACTAAAATTCAAATTCAAAATATACTTAAAATAATATTTATTAGACAGTTACTTGCAGTTATGAACATTGCTGTTTAATAATAAAGTTGGACCCTGTAAAGAAAAAAAGATATTAATTATTGATTTGAGAAAGAGAGAGAGAGAAAGGAGGAGGAGGAGCAGGAAGCATCAACTCATAGTAGTTGTTTCTCATATGTGTCTTGACCTGGCCAGCCTGGGGTTTCAAACCAATGACCTCAGCATTCCAGGTCATTGCTCTATCCACTGTGCCACCACAGGTTAGGCGGAATTGATTTTTTAATTTATTTTTTTGGATTGTTCATTGAAAGTATATAGAATACAACTGAATTTTGTGTGTTGATTTTGATTTTATCTTGTAACTGTTTGCTTAATTTATTAGTGCTAACTTTGTTTTTGTTGGGTTTTTTTTTTATTTTAGTGAGAGGAGGGGAGGCAGAGACAGGCTCCTGCATGTGCCCCAACTGGGATCCACTCAGCAAGCCCACTAGGGAGCAATGCTCTGCCCATCTGGTGCCCCTGCTCCGTTGCAACCAGAGCCATTTTATCACCTGAGGCAGAGGCCATGGAGCCATCCTCAGCGCCCAGGGCCAACTTGCTCTAATCAAACCTTGGCTGCTGGAGTGGAAGAGAAGAGAGAGAGAAGCAAGAGGGGGAGGGATAGAGAAGCAGATGGGCGCTTCTTCTGTGTACCCTGACTGGGAATCGAACCTGGGACATCCACACACCAGGCTGATGCTCTGCCACTGAGCCAACTGGCCAGGGCAATGCTAACATTTTTTTGTATGTGGAGTCTTTTTTTTTTTTTATTTTTCTTTTTTTTTTTTTAATTAATTTTTAGAGAGGAGAGAGAGAAAGAGAGAGGGAGAGAGAGAGAGAAGGAGGAGGGAGGAGCAGGAAGCATCAACTCCCATATGTGCCTTGACCAGGCAAGCCCAGGGTTTTGAACCGGCGACCTCAGCGTTCCAGGTCAATGCTTTATCCACTGTGCCACCACAGGTCAGGCTGTATGTGGAGTCTTTAGAGGTTTCTGTGTATAAAATCATGTCATTTGTGAATAGAGATTATTTTTCCTTTTCCTTTCTAATTTGGAATCCTTTTAATTCTTTTATCTAATTGTTCCGTCTAGAACTTTCAGTACTATGTTAAATAGCAGTGGCAAAGGTGGACATCCTTGTCATGTTCTTGATCTTAGGGCAAAAGCTTTCAGTCTTTCACTATTGAGTATAATGTTATCTGTGGGTTTTTCCTATATGGCCTTTATCGTTTTGAGGCAATTCCCTTCTGTTCCTAATTTACTGGGTGATTTTCTTTAAGGGGCCTTGAATTTCTCAAGTGCTTCTTCTGCATCAGTTGAAATGAACATGTGTTTTTTCCCCCTTCATCTTAGTAATTGATTTTCATGTTGAATCATCCTTGCATTCTGGGAATAAATCTTACTTGGTCATGATGTATATACTTCTTTTTAATATACTGCTGAATTCAATTTGCTAGTATTTTGTTAAGGATTTTTACACCTATATTCACGGGATAGTCTGTAGATTTCTTAAAGTATCTTTCTTTGACTTTGATACCAGGGCATTGCTGGCCTTAGAATGACTTAGAAAGTGTTCCCTCCTCTTTAATCATTTGAAAGAGTTTAAGGAGGATTGGTGTTAATTCTTCTTTAGATGTTTGGTCAAAGTTTTTGTGACAAGAAAAAATAAATTAGGTATTTTTTGGAGCTGTCAGTAGTGTTTTAAGGAACTAGAAAGATGTTTTGGGGACTGCAAGTTTCACAAGCACAATCTGAAATGACTACTGCTTCAGCCAACTCACAAAAGCCCCCAGCACCTGTTGGCCTCTTAGCTTTGTTTCTGGGCTTTTTTCTTCAAATTTATGTACCGCTTTACTTGGAATCACATGTTCTATAACACTTCACATCTGTTTTCGAGGAGTTGTGGAGATTGGGTAACCTCAGAAAGGAGATTTGACAATATATCTTCAGTCTTTAAAATACTTTATACATACTGGAATCTTTAAATCACTCCTGAAGACTAGGTGAGTGATCTCAAATTCAATAATAAAAATGATTAAGGCAGAGAAATTTTGCCTAAGCACAAAAGATTTCTGGGTTTTGTGTTTTACCCCTTTAGTAAGGCTGCGTTTTGCACAGATTGGCTTCTCTTTTATTTTCCCTTCTTTATCTACAACGAAAGGTATTACTGTTTTCATGTTCTCTTCCAAGATGTAAAAAGCATTCTTCTAGAACTCATGGTTTGGTCCTTTTGTTTGAAGTTGTACAGCAAAGCCCAAAAAATAATTCCTTACCGGCCGAAAGGAGGAGGCTTTGCCCCATTGTATATATTTTGGATTCTAACTGGGCATCTGATTATGTCAGCCACTATCACAGAACTGACCAATAGTGACTCTTCCTGAGTATGATTTTCAAACATTTATAACAGTTTTCCATAAGAAATAAGTTTCATAGCATGGCCCAGTACATAACAAAAACATATACAACTAACATAAAAGTCTTACAAACCAATTCTTAACCTTTTTTCCCCAAAAAATACAGACTGCTAAAAAAAAATGCAGACTTCTATTTACTAGTTTGTTCTCTTTTTAAAAAAAAAAAAATACTGATTTTAGCTTGCTGAATTGATTTGGTAACCTGCTAATAATGGATGTGAACTTTTGTTTAAAAAATATTCCTCTGTGACCTCCAACTTTTCCTGTGCATATAGTTTTCTGGGCTCCTACTCTTAGACATTTTGATTCTGTGGTTGGAAGTAGAGGCCAGGAATTTAGATTTTTTTTTTGTATTTTTCTGAAGCTGGAAACGGGGAGAGACAGTCAGACAGACTCCCGCATGCGTCCAACTGGGATCCACCCGGCACGCCCACCAGGGGGCAACGCTCTGCCCACCAGGGGGCGATGCTCTGCCCCTCCGGGGCATCACTCTGTTGCAACCAGAGCCACTCCAGTGCCTGGGGCAGAGGCCAAGGAGCCATCCCCAGCGCCCGGGCCATCTTTGCTCCAATGGAGCCTCGCTGCGGGAGGGGAAGAGAGAGACAGAGAGGAAGGAGAAGGGGAGGGGTTGTGAAGCAGATGGGCGCTTCTCCTGTGTGCCCTGGCCGGGAATCAAACCCGGGACTTCTGCACGCCAGACCGACGCTCTACCACTGAGCCAACCGGCCAGGGCAGGAATTTAGATTTTTTATTAAGTACCCAGATAGTTTTGATATAGCCATAGACAAGTATTTGGGAACGGTTTAGAGCTAACCTAATAAAAACTAGTTTATTTAAAACTGACTCTAGCCTGACCTGTGGTGGCACAGTGGATAAAGCGTCGACCTGGAATGCTGAGGTCGCCAGTTCGAAACCCTGGGCTTGGCTGGTCAAGGCACATACAGGAGTTGATGCTTCCTGCTCCTCCCCCTTCTCTCTCTCTCTCTCTCTCTCTCTCTCTCTCTCTCTCTTTCTCTCTCAACTTTCTAAGATGAATAAATAAAAACTCAAAAAAAAGAGCCCAGTGGTCTGATGTCTTGTCCCTATCCTTTAAAAAAATACACTGACTCCCTTAAATCGTTAAAACCGTCATTATAACTTTTTAAATTATTGCACTTTTTTTAAAAAATTTTATTTATTCATTTTAGAGAGGAGAGAGAAAGGGAGAGAGAGAGGAGAGAGAGACAGAGAGAGAAGGTGGGGAGGAGCTGGAAGCATCAACTCCCATATGTGCCTTGACCAGGCAAGCCCAGGGTTTCGAACCGGCGACCTCAGCACTTCCAGGTCAACGCTTTATCCCACTGCGCCACCACAGGTCAGGCTAGTCTGGGTTTTTTTTTTTTTTTTAATTTTATTTATTCATTTTAGAGAGGAGAGAGAAAGGAGAGGCACTTTTAATTTTAGAAAATAAATCAGTTATTATTCCCTAA
The DNA here is from genome assembly GCF_036850995.1 of Saccopteryx leptura. NCBI lineage: Eukaryota > Metazoa > Chordata > Mammalia > Chiroptera > Emballonuridae > Saccopteryx > Saccopteryx leptura. The sequence goes on from NC_089511.1 coordinate 18,580,584, forward strand.
ACTTTCTGGACTCCAATATTCATATTATTTTGTAAAATGTGGGGAGCTATTTTAGGCAGTGATGGACCGATAAAGGACAGTTTAATTCCTCTTGCTTCTAGAAAAGAACAGCCTGGGCATGTAGTAGGTTAAGTTATCCTCTGGTTTGTTCCATTCAGTAGTGATATTGTCTTCTTTGACACAGACCAGTTTATGTATGACTTGGAACACCAGCCATCAGGTTCAGCAGAGAAATGGCCTAACCACAGTGAGCTCTCATGTCCAGTTCCTTTCTGGAGAATCTAGAGGGTGAGTGTTGTTTGAAATGTGTCATTGTTTTTGTGCCAAGTCTGGTATTTGCATGCTGTGCCCAGATTTGCATGTGCTACAGAGGATGGGTATATACATGGGCACCCTCGTGGTAGGCCCACATTATCTTTGGAGCTGCACTTTGACTGTAAGACTCTGCTTTTTAAATCTAACCATACTTTGGCTCTCATACTTCTGCTTATAATTTTAGTTTCAGTTTGAATAAAAGGCAAGTGTTTAATTGGATCTATTAAACCAAAGCAGAGAGAAGCCCATCTATATGAATTCTATGACTTGGGTACTGAGTAAATCTGGTTGCTGCTCAGGTCTAGAAACCTACTCGTTTCTGGTCCGGTATTCTGTTTTGATGTGAGGCAGTATGGAATGAAAATAAAGTAGGAAATTATATCCATTTGTCAGAGGCAGCCTGGATCATCTCCCCTTGAGCCTGCCCTCTAGGCTGTGTTTGCACTCCTGGTAGTTTATCTTGGGCTCCATTTGGTAGCAATGTGTAGAAATAGAATAGTCAGTGTTGGTGAGGATGGGGGCTGGGCCTCAGAACCCCCCACCGCTCCACGTACACACTCAGCTCCTTTCTTCAAAGACTCTCAAAGCCACTTAGAAAGTATGTAATAGAAATTATAAATGTACAAATCCTAATTCTCAAAATGCCACTTGAATTTCATTTTAATTAATTTAGATTTGGAAGAGGGCTTAGAAATCCTATTTATTACCCCAAATATTTATATTGAGGAAACCAAACAGAGCACCAAAACCTTGGCTTCTCCTAGAAGCTGGGCATAGTCTCAATCATTCTTGTCTCTAATCATGAAAGAAATAAAAGTGGCAACTAAATTTCTGCATATCTATAAAACCCTCAGAAGAGTTATAACCAGGAGGATTTAAATTAATTTCCTCATATTATGGTTTAGAAAATCAGTTGAAAAAAGATTAATTGCCCTAGTTACATCACAGCTGAACCAAGATTAAAACTTATTTTTTCCAGTGTTGCTCTTCCTGTGTGTGAAGCAGTGATCTTGGTAAGTGTTTATCTGGAGTGAAGGGATTAATGAGTGACTAAGAAATGAACTAGAGGTAAGAACGTAAAAACAGCAGGCGCTGTTTAGATCAGTGGTCCCCAACCTTTTTTGGGCCACGGACCAGTTTAATGTCAGAAAATATATATTTTCACAAACCAGCCTTTAGGGTGGTACTGATAAATGTATCACGTGACCGAGACAAGCGTTAAGATTGAGTCTTAGGCCCTGGCCAGTTGGCTCAGCGGTAGAGCGTCGGCCTGGCGTGCGGGGGACCTGGGTTCGATTCCCGGCCAGGGCACACAGGAGAAGCGCCCATTTGCTTCTCCACCACCACCCCCTCCTTCCTCTCTGTCTCTCTCTTCCCCTCCCGCAGCCAAGGCTCCATTGGAGCAAAGATGGCCCGGGCGCTGGGGATGGCTCCTTGGCCTCTGCCCCAGGCACTAGAGTGGCAACGGCAGAGGCACGCCCCGGAGGGGCAGAGCATCGCCCCCTGGTGGGCAGAGTGTCGCCCCTGGTGGGCGTGCCGGGTGGATCCCGGTCGGGCGCATGCGGGAGTCTGTCTGTCTCTCCCCGTTTCCAGCTTCAGAAAAGAAAAAGAAAAAAAAAAAAAAAAAAGAGTGAGTCTTAGATGTAACAGAGGGAATCGGGTGATTTTTTAAAAATAAAACATCGTTCAGAGTTAAACATAAATAAAACGGAAATAATGTAAGTTATTTATTCTTTCTTTGCGGACCAGTACCAAATGGCCCACGGACCGGTACCGGTCCACAGACTGGGGGTTGGGGACCACTGCTATAGATAACTCCTTTAAGATGTTAAGCAATAAGCCTGACCAGGTGGTGGCGCAGTGGATAGAGCGTCGGACTGGGATGCAGAAGACCCAGGTTCAAGACCCCCGATGCCACCAGTTTGAGTGCAGGCTCATCTGTTTTTTTTTTAATTCATTTTTAGAGAGGACAGAGAGGGAGAGAGAGGAGAGAGAGACAGAGAGGGAGAGAAGGGGGGAGGAGCTGGAAGCATCAACTCCCATATGTGCCTTGACCAGGCAAGCCCAGGGTTTTGAACCGGCGACCTCAGCATTTCCAGGTTGACGCTTTATCCACTGCGCCACCACAGGTCAGGCCAGCTCATCTGATTTGAGCAAGGCTCACCAGCTTGAGCCCAAGGTCTCTGGCTTGAGCAAGGAGTCACTCGGTCTGCTGTAGCCCCCAGTCAAGGCACATATGGGAAAGCAATCAATGAACAACTAAGGTGCTGCAACGAAGAATTGATGCTTCTCATCTCTCTCCCTTTCTGTCTGTCCCCCTCTCTGACTGTCTCTGTCACTAAATAAATAAATTAATTAATTAAAATGCTTTAAAAAAATTAAAAATAAAAAAGATGTTATGCAATGAAAGAAAAAAGTAGATCTGGAGGGTGATGTGAAGTCTGGTTTTTGTTTGCTTTGTTTGAGAAACTTAATTCATGTTTAAGTAATGATTAGAAGGATCCAAGAGGGGAGGTGGGTAAATTGATTGAAGAGATGGAAGAGTAAAGAAAATTGATGGGTCAAGGTCTTAAAAGGCAAGTATATGGGATTCATAACAGAAGTGGTAAAGTGAGTCATGTGGATTTAGGATTTATGGCTCTGGAGCTCAGGTTTGACCCCTAGATGTAATAGATGTGGGAGCCAACAGTATATAGAAATGGACAAGATTATACAGAGAAAATATATAAAGTAAAAAAAAAAAAAAAAGACCAAATCCTCTGTTAATCCTAAAATTCCGAATCCCATATCTTAACCCAAATTGAAAGGTGTGTGTATATATATATTTTGTTTGTTTGTTTGTTTTGTTTTGTTTTTGCTGATACAGAAGGGTACATGCTGATACTTGAATATACTTTGAAGTACCTGTGTACTGTTTACTCAGCTGAAGATTTCATGTTTGTCTTTGTAGAATGTTGTGAGTTACAACCTTTTCTAGAGGAAAGATCTGTAATAACACTAAGGATAGCATCACATACATAAGGTTTCTTAAAAAGGAAGAACCCTTAATAACAGCACTAATCACGCCCTTGTCAGTTGTGGTGAAAAAAAGTGTCATAATTTTCCTTTACTAGTATCAAAGTTAATGTTAAAGTAAAGGATATCATCTGATAATTGTACGTAATATTTTTAACGTGTCCTGTGGTTGAAAACTGACTAAAGTTCAGGTAAAATTTAAAATAACTTTCTTAAAAACTTAGCGTGATAGAATTCAAGCTGGTTATCTTGGTTCTTGCTTAAAATATGTAAATATTCTTTCTATGTTACCTTTCTGGTGGTGAGTTTTATTTTCATCAGTAATATAAGTTAGCCTGACTTGTGGCACAGTGGGTAGAGCGTCAACCTGGAATGCTGGGATTGCTGTTTCAAAGCACTGGGTTTGCCTGGTCAAGGCACATACAAGAAGCAACTACTATGAGTTGATGCGTCCCACTCCTGCCCTTTCCTTTCTCTCTCTTTCCTCTCTGTAAAAATCAATAAATGAACTTTTTTTTTTTTTTTCTTTTTTCTGAAGCTGGAAACAGGGAGAGACAGTCAGACAGACTCCTGCATGCGCCCGACCGGGATCCATCCGGCACGCCCACCATGGGGCGATGCTCTGCCCACCAGGGGGCAATGCTCTGCCCATCCTGGGCATCGCCATGTTGCGACCAGAGCCACTCTAGCGCCTGGGGCAGAGGCCAAGGAGCCATCCCCAGCGCCCGGGCCATCTTTGCTCCAATGGAGCCTTGGCTGCGGGAGGGGAAGAGAGAGACAGAGAGGAAAGCGCTGGAGGGGTGGAGAAGCAAATGGGCGCTTCTCCTGTGTGCCCTGGCCGGGAATTGAACCCGGGTCCTCCGCACGCTAGGCCAACGAAATGAACTCTTTAAAAAAAAATAAATAATAGGTCCCGGCCTGTTGGCTCAGCGGTAGAGCATCAGCCCAACATGTGGAAGTCCCGGGTTCGATTCCCAGTCAGGGAACACAGTAAAAGTGACCATCTGCTTCTCCACCCCTTGACCCCTCCACCCTTCCACCCTTCTCTGTCTTTTCTCCTCCTGCAGCCATGGTTCGAATGGCTTGAGCAAGTTGGCCCAGGGCACAGAGGATGGCTTCATGTCCTCACCTCAGGTACAGAAATAGCTTGGTTGCTGAGCAATGGAGAAAGCCCCAGATGGGCAGATCATTGTCCCATAGAGGGCTTGCCAGACACTAGTGGGAATCTGTCTCTCTGCCTCCCCACCTCCTACTTAATTATAAAGAAAAGTAAAAAAAATAATATAAAGTAGGTTACTATAATGGAGTTCCCAAAATACAGCGACTTAACCACATTGGAGGTTTCTTTCATACTTAATGGAAATTGCTTTCATTTCTGGGGTTTGTCAAAGCAGAGTCAGCACTTTGAGCTTTAGCACAAAGCAAGGAGTGGGTAGGAAAGGAAAAGACTATGAAACAAGTGATGAAGGAAATGCACACGTGACTTTCACTTACAATTCATTGGAGAAAACAGTTGCATGGGAATACCTAGTTATAAAGAGAAAGCAGGGAAACATGTGGTCTGTAGCTGAGTGGCCACATGTCTGTATAAACTCAATTACTGGAGAAGAGTGAATTAGGACTTAGTAGTTACCTTCTGAATTTTCAGGAATGTTTTTCTGCCTTTAGCTTGTGAAGGCAAATTCATCGGATTTTGATAAATGCAGATTCTTAAGCTCATTCCATAAGTAGGTGAATTAAGCATTTCATGTGTTAGATGGTGTTCTTATAACTTAACAAATAACCTAAAAGTAAATCTTAGCAAAACTATGCTATAGATAGAGTAGTAAACCAAAAATACTAGAATTCTCATCCATTTAAAATTACTTCTATTCCTTTACTTTCAAATTTCTCATTTCTTCAAGTGAAATTCAAAAGTTATCACACTTACATTTAGCCTTTATTTTATAAAATAACATCTCCATGAAAATATTCACCCAGAGAATTAATTATACTTTTATACTTATATAAAAGTATATTAATATAGGAAAGGGAAGAAAAGATGGATTTGCCAAACTTTGAATTCATTTTAGTTTCATGATGAAATAACAAATTTAATTACACATAAAAATCCTTTAGGCCTGACCTGTGGTGGCGCAGTGGATAAAGCATCGACCTGGAAATGCTGAGGTCACCGGTTTGAAACCCTGGGCTTGCCTGGTCAAGGCACATATGGGAGTTGATGCTTCCAGCTCCTCCCCCCTTCTCTCTCTCTCTCTCTCTCTCTCTCTCTCTCCTCTCTAATAATGAATAAATAAAAATTAAAAAAAAATCCTTTACAAAAATGCTCAAGATGTTCAGTTGCTAGTTATGTATATAAAGGCCCTTTGGGCTTTTGTGTATATGACAGTGTGCATCCGCCTCGGTTACCCTGCTCCTCTCCACCTGGTGGTGAGACTTCATATCATACCACACTTGTCAGCTCTAACTGAATTCTTAAGCATTGGAAATAGCTCTAAATAAGAGGCCTGTTGTTACTCAAATACTTCATTCTTGTGTGTAGAAATAGCTTTCTCGTAGACTGTTTATTTGAACATTTCTTGGATAAAAAAGTTTTTTCCTACAGCAAATACTGCTTATGGCCCTAATTCTGTTTTGGTGGCACAAGCAATCCAGGTGTTGGGGTAGTGGGAGTTGAGGATGGTGGCTGCCACAAGTGGGCCAAATGCTGTGACCTACATAAACTGTTAGTCTAGGTGTTGAAGGTTGTTGACTCTTGCTCAAGGCTTTTAATTCACTTTATTCTGTATAGGGGGAAATGATAAAACTCTATACTAGGGGCATAAACAACTCTTCATGTTCTTTTTTTATTATTATTTCTTTTTTTTTTTCCTTTTTACAGAGACAGAGAATCAGAGAGAGGGATAGACAGGGACAGACAGACAGAAACGGAGAGATGAGAAGCATCAACCATTAGTTTTTTGTTGCGCATTGCAACACCCCAGCGGGGTCGCGACCCACAGGTTGAGAACCGCTGCCTTAGTTGTTCATTGATTGCTTTCTCATATGTGCCTTGACCGCGGGCCTTCAGCGGACTGAGTAACCCCTTGCTTGAGCCAGCGACCTTGAGTCCAAGCTGGTGAGCTTTGCTCAAGCCAGATGAGCCTGCGCTCAAGCTGGCGACCTTGGGGTCTCGAACCTGGGTCCTCAGCATTCCAGTCCGATGCTTGATCCACTGCGCCACCGCCTGGTCAGGCTCTTCATGTTCTTATCTTAAATTGGTTAAGATAAATAATAAATTTATGCATATATATATTCAAAAGGAAGTGGAGAATGAAATTGTAAGTAGTTGTATTTTTTTAAGATTTTATTTATTTTAGAGAGAGGAGAGAGAGAAAGGCAGGAAGATAGGAGTGGGAAGCATCAGCTCATAGTAGTTGCTTCTCATATGTGCTTGGCCAGGGAAGCCCAGGGATTTGAACCAGTGTCCTCAGCATTCCAGGTCGATGCTTTATCCACTCTGCCACCATAGGTCAGGCACACGCATTAGCTTTTTTAAGAAATTTCAAGATTGCTAATGATTTGAAGTATAAGTTACATCATAGATTTGTTTACCAGTAATAATTTTTACTTGCTTGACACTCAAATTTTGGCCAGTTAGAGATATCTCAGGAAACCAGAGGTGGTAACCTATGCCAAGAACCCCCAGCCTCAGAGAAAAGTGAGGTGGGAAGGAAAGCAGTGGACTTATTTATATACCACACTGAGCTTAAGTTATTGCAATTATTTGAGCATAATTTTTGTTGTTTTTTCAAGTCTCCAAATTATATTAAAGATTTCATTGGTACCTGACTAGTGGTGGCACAGTGGACCAAGCATTGACCTGGGACACTAAGGTCCCAGGTTTGAAACTCCAAGTTGCTGGCTTGAGTGCAGGATCATTTGGCTTAAGCTCATGCTCACCAGCTTGAACATGGGATCATATAGTCAGTTTGAGTGCCCTTTTTTGTGTGTTTAGAAAATCTTGGCTTTATTGTAGTTTTAAAATCCTAAATTGTCAGAAAAGGAAAAAAAAACTGTCAAGAATCTTCCAGGTGCCTTCAGCTGAGTGAAGTCAGGCATACCAAGGGAGAAAGAACAGCAGAACTTTGGTAAGGGGGTGCAGAAATAACACAGCTTCAATCAGGCCTTTGCTTCAGTGATACCACCCTATGCTACCTCAGAAAACAATGGGTTCATCCTTACAATCAAAGTGTACTTGGTAAGTGGGTGGATATTGCTTGACAGAGACTCTCACTCTCAAGAAAATGTAAACATTTGACTTCCTCATAAAAACACAGGAGAACAGTAACAGTACATCATGTGGTTTTTGGTGACCATAAAGCACTATTTTTAATCACTTTGTAATTTTAAAACTTGAACAGTGAGATAAGAATCAAAAACGGTGTGTTGCATGGCTGCCTGGAACATCTCTGAAATTACCATCTTTGGGGGGGCAGGGGGTAAGTGATAGGAAAAGATGACTTGAATGTGAGCTGGGTACTTGCCTTCTCTATTTGGCTTTTGCCACTGCTATGACACCTGTGTAAAATAGTCAAAATCAAAATCATATGTCATATGTTAGTCGCAGTTACATTCTCTGGTCCCCTTCCTACCCTGGCACCTAATGAACTTTCAGTGTACTATTTCCAAGTAGCTTCCAAATAATTGTATCAAATTAGGATCTATTTGTGCAGTCACCAGAAGTTCGTTTTCATGGCTTGACCTGTGGTGGCACAGTGGATAAAGCGTCGACCTGGAATGCTGAGGTTGCCGGTTCAAAACCCTAGGCTTGCTTGGTCAAGGCACATATGGGAGGTGATGCTTCCTGCTCCTCCCACTTTCTCTCTCTCTCTCTCCTCTCTAAAATGAATAAATAAATTAAAAAAAAAGTTGATGTTTTCTTAGTAATAGTGCCCTTCCCCTTCAGGAGCTCCCAATTTATTTGAGAGACAGCTCACGATGCCTATTAGTAATGTATTATGATGAGTAATATTAGAGGCCATAGAGATCACAGGCCATTCCTGTGCTCCCTCTTAGAATGAGACTAGCCCATAGATCCACATGAATCTACACAGAAAATTACTTATTATGTGGTTTGGAAAACAAAGGCGCCAAGGGCTTATCTATTCATGTCCCCTTTATAGTCTCACTATATATTATATGAGGGGTTTTTTTGTTTGTTTTTTAAATCTCCATACCTGAGTAAAGTGAAGAAAAAATGTGTTTTTATGGTCCTGGCTGGTTGGCTTAGTGGATAGAGAATAAGAGTGTCAGCCCTGGCATGTGGATGTCCCAGATTCGATCCCTGGTCAGGGTATACATGAGAAGCGACCATCTGCTTCCCTTCCCCTTCCTCTCCCTCTTCTCTCTCTTCCTTTCTCATAGCCAGTGGCTCAGTTGGTTTGATGATTGGCCCCGGGCACTGAGGCTAGCTAGTTGGTCTGGGCGTTGGCCTCATGCTCTGAGTATAGCTCAGTTGATAGGCCCAGCCGGAGTTTGCCGGGTGGATCTGGTCAGGGTACATGCAGGAATCCGCCTCACTATCTCCCCTTCTCTTTAAAAAAAAAAAAAAAAATTAAATTTAAAAAAGAAAGCCATGCCTGATCAGGCGGTGGCGCAGTGGATAGAGCGTCAGACTGGGATGTGGAAGACCCAGGTTCGAGACCTCGAGGTCGCCAGCTTGAGTGTGGGCTCATCTGGTTTGAGCAAAAATTCACCAGCTTGGACCCAAGGTCGCTGGCTCAAGCAAGGGGTTATTCGGTCTGCTGAAGGTCCACAGTCAAGGCACATGTGAGAAAGCAATCAATGAACAACTAAGGTGTCGCAATGCGCAACGAAAATCTAATGATTGATGCTTCTCATCTCTCCATTCCTGTCTGTCTGTCCCTGTCTATTCCTCACTCTGACTCTCTGTCTCTGTAAAAAAAAAAAAAAAAAAAAAAAAGCCATGGTAAGGGAAAAAAAGCTTTGTCTTTCAAGTAGAGCTTGGCATTGAGCTTCATATGATCTGTCAATCAGAGGTTACTAATCACTCTGCCTTTTCTTGTTTTTCAGTGAACGAGATAATTGGGAGAGACATGTCCCAGATTTCTGTTTCCCAAGGAACGGGGGTGAGCAGGCAGACGCCCCTCCCTGGTCCCGATTCACTGGATTTAGGAAGATCCGATGGGCTCTGACAGTACTTGCTGCTTACTTGTATCCACCACCACCACCACCACCACGTACTTCTCAGCATGTTTCTCTCCTTGGACCTTGGGTTTCCAACTCTGCAGCCTTCAGGACTGGAGCCAGAAGTTGGGGTCACTGTTTGTGGGGAAGTCAGCATTCCTCCACCTCAGGCCTTGGGTAGATTTTATAAAAGAACAGGAACAGCTGCATAGGCTGTTAGAGCTGTGGGGAAATGAGCTTTGCTTTTTATTTCTAATAGGATACTTTTATATGATGGGTGCTTTGAATGTGAATGCAGCAGGCTCTTCATTTCAGAGGTGCTGCTTTTGCAGGTGACCTGGTTGCTTAGCTAGGATTGGTGATTTGTACTGCTTTATGGTCATTTGAAGGACCCTTTAGCTTTAATGGTATTTTTTAAATAGGAACTTTTTGATAAAACCTTCCAGAGGCAAACATAAAAGAAAAAGTATTCTCTGAAGCCCCCACCTATGTCTCAGAAACTCAGCATGTGTCCTGAAGCCTTTCATAGATTCATAGGAAATAAAGCCAAATGTAGCTCATACCTCTTTATAAAAACTGTTAGATAAAATGAGAAGAGACCATTCCAATCACTGAACTGTTGGAATATAAAATAACATTCCAAAGCATAGCCTTTTCATAACTTTCTAGGTAATCTTCCTGCAGTCTCTCCATAAGGACTCCATGTTGCTTTTTCCCTCAGGGCCCTGGGTAAAATAGCTACTTAAAATAAAGGTGACTTTGAAAGGTGAGGTTTTAGCTTGGTAGCTTCAATTTCTTGCCAGCCTACAAACAAGTGCTCTTCCCTTTTATGTCCAAGTGGGAGCATTAGCGTTTAGCTGCTCTATAACCTTTGAAGCCTGTCTCATGATGATTTAGGCAACTTTATTGGTTCTAACTCATCTCTAAGGGTCAGGCTATATCAGGAGCTAAGCACAAATGAGCTATGGTTCAGAACAGGAGCAGAAAAAATGCAGGATTCCAGACGGGAAGCTTTTAAGATTCAAACTGGCATGGAAGGCTTATCCCTCATTCTGTTTTAACAGCCTAAAATGATCCTGGCCTACCTTGTTCCAGCTGCATAGCCTAAAAACCAGCCTTTTCCCAAAAAGGCTTTGAGGCAAATCCAAAAATGAGGTAGCATCATAGAACTGACCCTCCAGACCAAAGATGCCCTGGTGCTGCTGCAGGTGAGGCTGGTGCTCAAGTCAACAGCCAGCAAGTGACTCCAGCCTGCTGTCTACCAAAGGAGGTACCCAACTTGGGTGCTATTTTCCAAGCCCCACCCTCACCCTTCCCGTTAATGAGATAAGCTATCTGGTCCAAGCTTGGGCCTATTTCAGAGCTCTGAAGTTTACAGCATGTTTTCATATGAAATGATGTACTTGCAGGTATTCAGAAAGCAAAATTTTTGAGTGCCTACATATGAGACAGTGTGCTGGACTAGTCAAAGGTTTGATGCTGTTTTTCCAGGGGATTGTGGGTCCTAGATGCCAGGATTCTCTACTGAAGCCAACTGAGTCCTGGGCTGAGGGAGCTGGCCCATTGCCCACCACCTGCAGTCAGCCAGGAGAAGGAGCTGTTGAATCAGGATGAGAAAGTGTGGTCATTTTTTTTCCCTTCAAACCATGATTTCTCCCTTAAAACTAGTTAAGAAAAATACTTATCCTTCAGCAAATCACTCTGGTCCCTCTTGGAGCTGGGTGTTTTCATATTTTCTTTGAAAAGTGAGTTTCATGTCACAGGGTAGATAGTGAGATTTTTCAGGGCTATGGGTGGAAGCCCACAGCTTCCTTTGGAGGTTGTTGGAGACTGGCCCAAGAGATGAAGTTCCAGAGAGCTGGCCAGACTTGCCTCCATTCTCTTGCCCCTGGTGTAACTGCCTCATGGGTTTCTTGCAAGTGTTGCCTTTGCAGGATCCATTGGGGTTGCTCTGCTATCCTCAAGAATAAAAAAAGCCTCTATGATTCAGAGTTGCTATGCACCAAATTTTGATGCCTTTTAAATACCTTGATGCCTGTAGCACTAGAAATGCTTTCCTATTTAAAATAAAAGTTAAATTTTAAAATAGAGCTTTGTATATACTATGTAAGCAGTTTTGTATTAGCTTTGTAAAAGCTTTGATGTAAGAGTCAATATTTTTCGGCCTTGTAGATAGACCGGTAAATTTTTGTGCAACATAGTGGTGTTAAAGCACACATCCATTGAACTATGCAAGTTGAGTTCTAATAGCAGCAGTGAACAGCTGGGCATGTGCTAGCACCTACCCCTTCCCCCTTCCAGCCTGTGCAAGGTCTTGGGTTGAGGAATGGGATGAGCAGCCTTCTGCTTACTGGAGATGCAGAGAAACATGGCTGAAAACAAGCTTTAAAAGAAACAGCTGTCTCCAGAATCACCTGTGATGCTGCTTCCTGGGGTGCAGCCCGCTGCTGCCCAGGGCTAGTCACTATCATCAGAGCTCTGCTGGGTCTGGCTATGAAGCTGTTTCTGATACTTTGAACAGATGGTCAACTTTAAGATTCACATGAGCTCAAGTTAAAACCTTGTATTTTATAAAATGGATGATTGTTCAGTTAAGGAACCGGTTCTCAGTTATGTTTACAGCACTTGGGTTTGTGTTTTCTTGTACATTTTGTATTTTAAAACCTTTTATAGGAGTACACCACTCCTTACACAAATACAAAGGGAAGAGCCAGCAATTCAGGCTCCTTAGTTACAGTGCTGAAATAATAAATGATGACAGGTCAACAGTCTCCTTGAAATCTGCCTGAGTTTTCCTCCGCCTGGGCCTGATATAGAGCCCCCTCACTCTGGGGCCCAAAGCTAAAGGCACTTTGGCTTTTAAAAGTCCATGTGGATAGGAACCTTTGTTTATTTTACGGAGAGAGTCGAGTTCCAGATTCCTTACGAAGTTTCAGTTCTGCACCGTCAAATGGGTGCAGAGGACATTCCACGGCATCTGCTGAGTTCAGGACAACTGGCCTGCCCAAGGTGTGCGGGAAAAGGAGGCAGCAAGTCCCCTTTAAAATTCAAGCCTGAGGTTTTTATGTGAGGGCATCCTGCCCCCTAGTGTCCTCTGGAGGTGCTGCAGTACAGTCCATCAAAACAGCCTGTGTGGTTTTTGCCATCTGATATTCCTTGTGCCAAGTTGGAGGGGCTAGCACCCTTAGGTGGGACCACCCCTGGCACAGTGTGGTCACTGAGTTCCAAGTATCCGGGGGGCTGGAGCCAGCGCTCTCTGTTTTTTTGCTCCTCCACCATTGGGAGCTTCATTCAAAAGTTCCCAGGAGTCATACATTGAAGGCACCAGAGCTTACATTAAAAAAAAAAAAGGCAAGCCTACTGTCGATGTCAGCCCCACAGCATCTGTGGGTGTGGGCCATAGCCAGAACAAACTAAAGGCCCTTAGGGTGCTATTCAAGAGGCCCATGTCGGGCCACTGGGAGCAGGGTAGCACCATTCCACCCCCAGCCCTGCATGCAGGGTCCAGCCATCATCTTTGGGGTGAACAGCAGAGCAATAAGTAGGGGGTGGAACTGGGGCTTGAGCTACTCTGAGTGCCTTCAGAAAGAAACCACCAGGTTGAGGACACTGGTTCTCTGGACGCAGGAGAGACATGTTAGCTAAGGACATCAGCCAGCTCTTACCTTCTGACTCCCTGACCTACAAACACACCCACTCTTTGGGGGCCTGTAGCATGGTGCGAGACGGGTCACTAAGAGGCATCAGGCTGGTGTAGTCATCAGGGGCTAGCTGCAAAAGGGATGGAGGTTTAGGGCAGGAAGCTCTAGGCTCAGCCAGGTCCCCAGACTTTCCAGTCACATCTCACCTGGTAGGCCTGGAAGATGTTGAGCAGGTCCTTCATACCAGCTGTGTACGGGACACCCTGCATACGGACCAGGGCTCCCTGCTGGGACAACACTGAGGTAGGAGCAGAGGCCAGGGCAGCAGGGGGTGTGGTGAGGTAGCCCACTGTGGTGGGGGAGACTGGAGGGCTGGGGTAGGAAAGGCAGGGTTTTAGTAGTACAGTCCCACGTAAGGCCTAGACCAAGAACTGCCTCCCTTCTCCCTTGTCTCTGCCTTATGTTTAGTTCAGTTCCTTCTCCCTAAAATCCTGACCTCTATGTCATCTCCATTCTAATTTGTAGACAGTATCAGCCAGTCCACACCTGTCACTTCTTGTTTCACAGACCCTGCCCTCCTCCAAACCAGGATGGGGCAAGTCTGTGGTCTCAGCAGCAGGCTTACCTGGGGTAGTAAGCTGTGTAGTTCATGTAGAGTTGAGTGGCTGGCCCTGGGTAGTAGGCAACGGGGGTGGGGGCAGCAGGCACCCTGGCAGCCGGAAGCAGTGCTGAAGAGGGATAGAGAGCTGCCGTCTCGGTGGGAATGAGTGTTGGGGTGGCCTGGAAGGTGGCGTAGGCTGGTGGTGAGAGGCCTAGAGGCAGAAGTAGAGAGCACATCTGCAGGGAATCAGCCACTGCCCTGGGTGGGGTAGCCAGAAAGAAGTCCCCACTGTAGAAAGCAAGGGGTTATAACAGCCTGGCCTCCACATGCCTCCTCCTTCCCCAGCCCTGGGACACTCACATGGCAACTTGCAGGGTGGAGGCGACATGCCACTGCGGCCCAAAGTACCCCCCATCAGCACACGGCTCATCTCCTCTGTGGAGCAGGGGACCACCTCCACATAGCGTTCCTTCATCACTTTTTTATGGCAACGCTGAGCAGCAGCTAAGGCCCGCTCTGCTGATGTCATCTGGATGAAGGCATCGCCGGATGGCCGACCCTGTGCACACCATCTTGTGAGCAGTCTATCCTGTTAGCAAGAGTTCCTTACTCCCAACCACACTCTCCTCCTGTGTGTCTACTGGCAGCAGCTTTACCTGCTGGTTGAGCACCATGTGCACACCATGGGGCCGGATGTCAGCTGCTGCCTCCCCCAGAAAGCTCAGGATGTCTTCGATGGTGGCTGTGTAGGGCAGGCCTCGAAGACGTACACAGTCTCTCCCAGTCCCAGCTGTCAGTGGGAAGGGGATGGGCAGCAGTGGAGCAGTCAGTGTGGGAAGGAGTGAGCTGGATGCATAGCGGTTCAGGACCTAGTAAGGAAGGCAGCAACAGGCTGGTCATTCCTAGTAGGGCAAGGACACAGGATGGAAGAGGCACATGGTGTTGGGGGAGCCCTGGGTGCTCACCTGCTGCACCTCGGCTGCAGTGCTCCGGAAGAGTTCGATGTATCGCTTACCCAGCATGCCCTTGTGCCTGCGCAGTGCAGCCTGTGCCAGCTCATCACAGGCAAAGAGTGCAAAGGCATCACCAGTGGGCCGGCCATCAGGGTGGCGCACAAAGAGCAGCCCATCAGCACCCCCAGTCACTGGACACTCTGGCCCTAGGAAGTCCAGCACATCTGCTGGCCCAGCCGAGAAGGGCAGTCCCCGAAGCCGCAGGATCACTTGGTCTTCCCGTGACAGGAAACGAGCTACCTCTAGTGATGTGCCTTGGTGGGGGGAGGCATGGGAGTCACCTACTGACTTCATTCGTGCCCTTCCAACTACCCATCCACACCCTGCACACAGGAGCAGAAAGGCAAGGGGAGGTGGGGAAGGGGGTCGTGGGTCAAGAACCGGGGAGCTGGGCACTGCTGGGGGCACAACTCACCCCCTGCAATCTTTACAAACTCCTCTCCTGTTGCTTTATATACCTGTGGGTACAGTGGGGACAGTCCATGGGTCTCAGGCCTGGCTGACCTCGGTTCTGCTCTGCTCCACTCCCAGCCCAAAGCCCCACCTCGATGTAGCGGACACCCATGTGGTGCTTGTGTCTCTGCAACGCTAGGTCCCGCTGCTCGCTGTCCACAAAGCGGATGAGGGCCTCGCCATTTCTGCGGCCCTGGGCATTGAGGCAGAGTGCTACACCACCCCTGTGGAGCCAGTGCTATGTTAGTGCCTCCTGGGTAGGCCTGCCCTCCTGGGCCCACCCATCCTGCTGCACTCACCTGGCAATGTTGAGCCCTTTGAAAAAGCGAGCTACATCTTGGTCTGATGACTGCCAGGGCAGCCCACGGGCCCGAACCACAGTCTCACTGTCTACCACGTCGGCCTTGCTGCTGCAGGGGGAGGGCTCAGGGTCAGAGCTGTCCAGTTGCTGTCACCCCCCCATCCCTGGCCTGCACTCACCAAGGTCCCGTCTCATATTTCTGCTTTACCACCTCAGGCTTCGAAAACAATTGACCTAAGAGGAGATGGCATGGAGGTCAGCAGGGTCTGGTGGAGGGGTCTCCCCACCAAACTGTATAAAAAGAGGACAGTTGAAAAGGATGAAGAGGTGACAAAGGGGCTTCCACCTTATAGTCTCTCAGAGAAGGGAAGAAGTGGGGAAAGGGACTTGGAGGAATTAATAGGAGGCATTCACTCAACCCTGAGAGAGAACAGGTAACAGGTGGTGAGGGGTATCTTACCACTGGGCCCTTCAAGCAGGTGGAGGATGACAGCTACCATTGTCTTCACTTCCCAGACCCCAAAGTCATCCTCTGTGGCATCTGTCTCCAGCCCCAACTCTGTGAGCAGAAAATGAGGAAATACCAGCATGAGTACTATGACTGGTCCCACCTAGGCCCACGTCCGCTACATAGACACATGAGGAATGCCAGAAAGCACACTCATTTTGGCTCTGCTCATGTATGCCCTTACAGATCCCCCACCCAGACATATACATATGCCCATATATTCCAAATGTGCCGTAGCACAGACAGAGATATGCACTTAAGGACTCAGCAGAAAATGCCAATTGTATGTGTTCATATAACCCACCAGCATGCACATACTCAGACACATATAGCCAACTGCCACCCCTACACTCTAACCCCGCTGGGTCGCAGGTACCCTGTGCCATGGTGGCCACGGTGAGGTCCCTGGCAAGGCGGGCGCGTGGGTGCTGTACATGGAACTCTCTGCGGAGGTCGTAGAAGGAGAAGAAGGTGTCGGGGAGCACCAGGTTCTGGGGGCACATGTGAGTGGGGTTAAATGGATGAAACTGAACTGCCCTGCCCACCCCCACAACAATAGGTGTCCTAGGAACCCTGTCCCCTGTTGTGCCCTCAGTGGCATACCTTCCTGGAGGCCTCAGGGTGCAGGACCTGTCGCAGCAGCTGCTGCCCATCAGTACAGAGCATGTGGGGGCCCCCACCCAGCAGAGCCACATCCCCGCTCACCAGCTGTGAAAACTGGGGAGAGAGACAGACACAGACTCACAGCTGGGCAGGCAGGAAGAAAGAGGGCACTGGCTGCAAAGCTGGTTCGGCCAGATGTTCAGCCCTACCCTGCTTGGGGAGTAGGTGTCCATGCCTGTTGGGCCTGGCTCTGTGTTCGCCTTCTTGCCTTCTCCCCTAACCCACCATCACCTTCTCCAGGCCAAATGAGGGCAGCTACATATCACCTAAGCCCCCACTGCACACACTCCAGCAGTCTGGAGTGGGGCCAGAACAAACACCTGGTGGAGTGGGACAAGCAGGTGGGAAGGGGCGGGGCAAAGCAGGTTAAACCTGTCCCTGACCAGGCACCACCCTCAGGTGGGAGAGGCTCAATCCTGCCTGAGGCCCGTTGGGCTCATGGTCAATGGCAGCCCCGCCTCCAGGTCTGACCAACCGAGGTGCAGAGATATTCCAAGGACAGAGCTGTACACCTGGACACCAGGGGCAGCATGAGCTTTGACCCACACCCTATCGACCAGCTGGCACTGAGCTGTTTGCTCATAGAGCGGGTGGCACTCCTGAAGCTGCCCAGCCCCTCCCCCAGCCTCCACCCCAGCTGGAGAACAGGTAGTATAAGCACTAAGCAAGGCCTCAAGAACCTCCTCCATGCCAACTTTACTCTGAGACTGGCAGAGCAAGGCAAACCAGCTCTCCTTCAGCACACTCCCTAAGTGGGGGTTAGCCTGGAAGTTCTTCTGGAACAGACTAGGTTCAAACATCTTTGTGCCTCCCTTTCCTCACCAGAAACCACCAAAGTTGTTGAAAGGTGAAATAATTTGTGCGTGTAAAGCACTTATACTCATTGTACTCAAGAATCAGAGAAAGGTTGAGCACCATAGTTAAGAAAAAGAAAACAGCGATGGGAACAGCCTCCCACGTCAGCCAAGGCGGGGAGGCAACCCTAGGCCTTTGCACTCAGGAGGCAGGTAGCCTCCAGGCGGGGTCCGGACAGCGCCCACGCCTGGCCAGCCAGCTGGGACAGGCCTAGACGAGCAGCTTACACCTGGCGGCGTCTGCCTCTGGGGTAGATACACCGCCCTACGCCCCCGCTCCAGCATTTCCCAGGCGGGTGGGTGGGCCCAGGACGCAGGCGGCAGGGACTGTGACCTATGACCAAGCCGAGGCCCTTCGGCCCTTTCGGCTTCCGGCTACTGTTCTGGGAGACCTAGCTACGCAGGTTCCCAGAGGCGTCTCAGTCTCAACCTTGCTCCACCGCCAGCCAGGGGACTGTGGGAAGGGTCTCGCGGCTTCCATCCCGGCCCCTCAATAGGGTGTATCTAGAAAGATTGAGAAGGCGCTCCCAGGAATGGCCGACACACGCGAACACACGCACACGCGGGAGATGATGAAAATTTCAAACAGGAACCCGTCCTACCGCCCAGGCCAGTTAGTCGCGGCGCGCCAGGCCTCGCCTCCAGCCGCCTCCCGCCGAGAAATGTCCCTGAGGTCCGTCAATGTCTCCACTCACCCCGGCCCGGGCGCTCACCTGCTGAAGCACCTTGTCCAGCGGCTCGGCCCGCGCCAGGCTGTCCGCGCTCAAGCCACTGGCCTCGCGGCACTGCGGGCTCAGTGCGGCCGCCTCCGCGCGAATCAGTGACTTGTGCAGCGTCCCCACCTGCGAGTGGCGGGGGAAACCTATCAGCCACTGCGTCCCTCAGATCACGAAGCTCCCTGGGGACCCACCACCCCCTTCCCACCCTACCTGGCGGCTCCGCGGCTCCACCACTTGCCACACTAGCAGGATTAAGTCGGTCTCGTCGGAGCCCAGATCTGGCCCTAGTGCACCGGCCGTGGCCCCGAACAGTACGACCAGGGGTCCAGGCTCTGGGCAGGGGTCGGCGGCAGAGTCTGCTGCGGGATTTGGGCCTGGGGGCGGTGGCTGGGGTGGCGGCGGAGTCATGGCCGCAGAGAAAGGGGGCGCTCGGCCACACACACGCGGACCGACGAGGCGCACGCACGCACCGACCGACCGCAAACGCGGATCAGCTTGGGCGGGACACCGTGTGTCAGGGGCGGCACCTGCGGCCCGGCTGGCTCAGTAGGCGCTGCTGAGACCCGCCCGCGGCGCCCAGCGAGGCGGGGCGGCTACCGGCCTCAGCCCTCTCTGGGCTAGTTACCTGTCGGCCCCGCGAGCCACGTGACCGAGGGCGGCTCCGGCAGCCGTGGGGGAAGGTTGTTAGAACCTAACCCAGGATGCGGGCGCGCTCACACTCCCCAGCCTGGGCACGCGCTGGGTCCAGATTCCCACTCCCCCAGCTGGCTTTACCGGGGCGACCTCCTTCTCCTCGTCTTTCGCATCATGAGGCCACCTCCAAGATAAAGGCAAAACCAGAGTACTTCTCTAGCCCTAAGGGTCGTGTAAGACTTGTGAAAATCACCAGGAGTCAGTCTAGAGGCTGTGGTGATCACAAGGCGGGTCTGGGGGTGACAGAAGTCACCAAAGGTCAAAGGGGGCAGTTAGAGTTACAAGGTATCACCCAGAGGCATGTGAGGTGATCACCAGAGGTCGACTGGGGTGGGGGCGGGGATCACGAGAGGTTCTTAGTGTCGTGGAGGATCATTAGAAGTCAGGGGGCAGGGCCTGTCCCTACAGGTGGGAAGGCCAGGCTGTAGCCTGGCTCCAGGAAGTGCCCGCGGTGTCAAAGAGCATTTGGAGGTGCGCAGGCCTAGGTGCTGCGGTAAGAGAAAGCGGACCTTCCCCCGCTCCCCAACTCCAGAGAGCAGCACTTTAGAGCGGGCTAAACTGGATATAGTTCGGGCCTGGAGCCTGATTCCTACCCCATGTGGACTCTTTGCCCGCAGGCAAGGGGGGACTAGCAGCAAAAGTGTATTATGCTCGTGCGGGCTGAAGAACAGCTTCTCCATCCCGGACCAACATCCCAATTCCAACAGTCCCGCGTGGAGAACTCCCAGCACCCTTTCGCCTCGTCGATCTTGGTGATGCTCCTTTACCGCGCGTTTCCAGGCCGCCCCAGACTTCTCCAAATTCTACCATTTATGTGACTGAGAAACTGAATACGAATCCAGCGTGAAGAAGGGACTCCGGCCCGTCAGGAACAAAGATATGGGGATGCCAAGCCCGAGCCGAAAACTGAGGCGGGAGCCTCACCTCCCGATTTCGGGCAAGCAGGGCGCTGCGTCCCGACTTTCAGACAGCGAAAAAGCCCGGGGTAGAGGGAGCCTCCGAGGCCTTGCCTACTAAACTGACACTGCAGCGCTTCCCCACTTGAAGGATAAAGGTTGAGGCGCCTGGGACGGAAGTGATTCGCACCGAGACACCGCGGCCTGGAGGGAGTGGGAAGTAGACAGATTTTCCAGAGGCTTCGGGCAACCAGCGCTTCCCCTTGGGTGTAGGCGTGTGTCCACGCGCCGCTGCCTCTCTCTGGACCGCCCACCTAGTCGGCTGGTCCCCACCCCCGGAAGCCCTAAGCCAATCAGGCTCGGGGGAGGGGGAAATGTCGCTTTTCGGGCCTCTCCCCCCTTGAGATAAGTCCGGTATGTCAAATATTTGTTCGCGGGTCTGGGCTCAACAGTGAGGTAAGACCCCTCCCCCATGCACCCTGAAGTGCGCGTGCGCCAAGTGGAGTCCGGGCTTTCTCCTCACTCCCCTTTACCCCAGCGACAACTCTGATGATCCCCGAACTTTCCTAAAACTCCCCTGGCGTACATCGCTGTTTGTCGGGGTTTTGTTTAGGGTGCTCCTACAGGACACAGCCCTGGCGCTCCCCCGGGGGCCATCCTGGCGCTGCTTGATTTCTGTTTCAACCATCCTAGCGCCCTTGTGCGTTAAACTTCTAGACCACGTTAGGCCGTTCAGTATTCCTCTGCGCGGGTCTCAACGCCGGTGCCTTCGGGAAGCTTCCCACTCGAGATGACTGGCCTCTCCAGTATGGTATCTCTGGCCGTCCTGAGCGCTTTCCCATTGGAAACGCCTTCATGCGTGTCCGAGTCCCTACTGGATAGTGAACCTGAGGCAAGGGGCTGGCAGCGGGGGTGGCTCCCCCAAACCCCCGATTCCCCGCTTGGACTGTCAATGAAAAACTAAGTTGGCCCTGGCCGGTTGGCTCAGTGGTAGAGCGTCGGCCTGGCGTGAGGGGGACCCGGGTTCGATTCCCGGCCAGGGCACACAGGAGAGGCGCCTATTTGCTTCTCCACCCGCCCCCTCCTTCCTCTCTGTCTCTCTCTTCCCCTCCCGCAGCCAAGGCTCCATTGGAGCAAAGATGGCCCGGGCGCTGGGGATGGCTCCTTGGCCTCTGCCCCAGGCGCTAGAGTGGCTCTGGTCGCGGCAGAGTGACGCCCCAGAGGGGCAGAGTATCGCTCCCTGGTGGGCAGAGCTACGCCCCTGGTGGGCGTGTCGGGTGGATCCCGGTGGGGCGCATGCGGGAGTCTGTCTGACTGTCTCTCCCCGTTTCCAGCTTAATTAACAGAAAAAGAATTAAAAAAAAAAAGAATAAATAAAAACTAAGTTCGTTAAAATAACCTGAAGGCCACCTGGCCTATGATGATTCAGTGATTCAGTGGATAGAGTGTTGACCTGGAATGCTGAGGTCCTGGGTTCAAAACCCCAGGCTTGCCTGGTCAAGGCACCGAGGAGAAGCAACTACTATGAGTTGATGCTTCCTGCTCCCCCTTCTCTCTCTAAAATCAAGACATATAATCTAAAAAATATATAATAATAATAACCCGAGGGCCCTGCTTTGTTGAGCTCTTACTCATCATCAGATAGGTCCTTCCAAATCACCCTTTTAATACTAAACAAGTCACACTCCTGTTCTCCACTCAGCTCTCACATCTCCTTTTCCCCGGCACTAAACCAACTTCTAACAATTAATAAATCATTTACTGTTTCCCTGCCTCACCCCTCACCCACAGGAGCACCAGATCCTTGAGGACTGGCTCATAACCCAGTGCCTATCACTGGGCCTGGGACCTAGTACAACTGGACCTCCCAAATGGAAGGTCTACATCCATCAATTCAACCAACTGCAGATCAATATATATATATATTTTTAATTCAGAAAGGTGCCTGATCTGTGGTGGCACAGAGGACCAAGCATCGATCTAGAATGCTGAGGTCGCTGGTTCAAAACCCCGGGCTTGCCCAGTCAAGGCACATATGGGAGTTGATGCTTCCTGCTCCTCCCCCCTTCTCTCTTTCTCTCTCTCTCTTCTCTAAAATGAATAAGTCAATAAAAATAAAAAAGAAAGGTGATCCCTGCCCATCCAGATGGTGGCCCAGTGGATAGAGCATCGAAGTGGGATGTGGAGGACCCAGGTTTGAAACCCCAGAGTCGCCAGCTTGAGTGTGGGCTCACCAGCTTGAGCGTGGGTTTACTGGCTTGAGCATGGGATCATAGGTATGACCCCATGGTCACTGGCTGGAGCCCAACGGTTGCTTACTTGAAGCCCAAGGTGCTGGCTTGAGCAAGGAGTCACTCGCTTTGCTGTACCCCCCACCACCCGCCAGGGCACATATGAGAAAGCAATCAATGAACAACTAAGGTACCACAACAAAGAAATGATGCTTCTCATCTCTCCCTTCCTGTCTATATCTGTCCCTCTCTCTGTCTCTCACGCAAAAAATAAATAAATAAAATAAAGTTGATCCCTAAATAATACATTATAACAATTATTTACATTATTTAGGTACTGTAAGAAATCTAGAAGTGATTTAAAGCATAGGTCAGGAACTGCTTAGGTTATACCTAACACTACACCATTTTATATAAGGGACTTGAGCATCCAAGAGAATTTTGGTATTGAGTGTGGGAGGAGTGGGGCCCTGGAACCAATCCCCCCCCCCAAAATATTTAGGGAGCATTATATTTGCACAAGACTTATTGAATGAATGGTTGCTTGATTTGCCTCTGGGTAGTCCAGAGATAGTCACCTCTTATAGGGCCACAGAGCCTTTGCACTAGTCTCATCTGCTCTACTTACTTCCCTCCCTATTTGTCCTTGCCCTAATTAATCCCTGCTCTTCCTCCAGATTTTCCCCTCTGGAGGCACCTCCCTCCATAGCAGAGATCCCTACTGTAGTTTGAAATGTCTGTCTGTATTTCACTAATAAATATCCCCCACCCTATCCCTACTAGGATTCATTAATTATGAATGAATGAATCGGAGATAAAGAATGTGGGAGGGATGAATGAGGCTCCAACAATCCTGCCAGATGCCTTCCCAAATCGTACTACAGGTATTTGGGAGAAAGGAACTTGATCCCGCCAGCCCGGTTCCACCTCTTCCCCTTGAATTCTTCGTAGCTCCAGGGTCAAGTCCTGGCAGCGGACGCTCCAGCTGGTGGTACTGGCAGATACCAGCGCGGGGCGGGGAGTATGGCCTTTCTCTTGTACTTCTAGTGTGTCTAGGAGTGGTGAAGGGAGAACCCCCTTCTCCCTTCAGGGCCAGAGAATATCCCGCCGTGGGAGAGTATTTGATGCTGGCTGGCTGTTGGTGACCCCCGCAACGACCCCAACCCTTAGCGGCTCCCAGCTGGGTCGGGCTACTCTTCCTTATTTCCCAGGCCTCCAGAGTAGATAGAGCAGTGGGCTCCCGCGCTGGGCCTCCGCGAAGTTCCCATCTCCGCCCTTGCCGAATCGCCGCGAGTACCCACCAGAGGGCGCACTGACTCCGTAGGTTGATCCAGGTGTTTGGTTTGGGGAGAGAAGCGTGTACTGAAGAGAAAGTGGAAGGCCGGTGACACCACCTCCCAGGCCGCCTACTTCAGGCTTGAGAATCCTTGCAGCTTCTGACTTCCTGAACATAGGCCACGTTTTCAAGCTTGGTTTTTCAGGGCCCTTGACCTCTCAGTTCTGCTCTCAAACCATATGCTCCAGACACACTGCTGTGATTGTTCAAGTCTCCAGGCTGCTGTACATGGGAAGCTCCTTGCTGGAGCACCCTTTATTTTCTTGACAAAATTCCTACTTATTCTTCAAGACCCATCTCTAATTATTCTTCCAGGCAGCCTTCCTTGATGTCTAGGCTAGGTTAGGTGGCCTTTTCTGGGCCTCTTTCCCCCAGGGGCCTGTCAGGATGGGGTCAATATTTGGCCTCTCATGACTTCAGGGAGGCTCTGGCAGCAGAGGAATAAGAGCCTGCTGAGCCATGAGCTTTAAAAGAATCAGTTGAACCAGGGAGGGGCTTCTTTAAAGTCAATGGTCATGTCTGGGCCAAGGCCTAAATGCAGAGCTCAGTTTGAGTCTCCAAAAGTGGAGGCTGCAGAGTGATCCCAGTGCATCAAGTGCAGGAGTCCTGAGGGAGAATGAGGTTGTCCTGTTCTAAGCAGCAAGGAAGCCATAGAGGCTGGAGATGAGAGAGCCAGAGTAAACTGCAGGGTCCTCACTCGCTATGATGCATGCAGTGGGAGGGTCATAAGTGGGATTAGGTGGGCAGCGATGGGGACTGACAGTGTTTACTGGTGTCAACCTGGGATGTGAAGAACAGTCCTCACCCATAAGGGCATAAATTGGGACATCAGTGAGGAGGCTATACTGTGGGTGAAGGTAGTGTGGCTTTGGGAAGATAGAGCTGGGGAGATTTGATGGCCACCTAGTTGTGGACCTGAGATTCAGGGAGGTATCTAGAGTCCGGGATGACCAGGTCTGCAGCCATCATGTGGATGAAATGAGGGAATCCTCACCTCTGACTCCCCTCCATCGTGCCAGCATGGGTCATTGTTGAACAAGCCTTGGCACCAGCTTGCCCAATGGCTATTACCATCAGGGCCTGTGGGAGTGGGGCACCTCAGGAACTGCTTCCAAGGACAGCCACCATGTGAAAGGCCCATGGTCACCTGAGGCTGTTGGACTGACAAGACATTGAAACTGTGCCAGAGTTCAGAATGGCTCAAGCTGTCATGTTCCCTATTCTCTATCCACTTAACCCCTTGGCTTTTTTTTTTTTTTTTTTTTTTTTTGTAAGAGAGACAGGAAGGGAGAGAGATGAGAAGCATCAACTCATAGTTGCAGCACTTTTTAGTTGTTCATTGATTGGTTCTCATACTTGCCTTGACCCAGGGGGCTCCAGCTGAGCCAGTGACCCCTTGCCCAAGCTGGTGACCTCGGGGTTTCAAACCTGGGACCTCAGTGTTCCAGGTTGATGCTCTGTCCACCGTGCCACCATCAGTCAGGCTAACTCTTGGCTTTTGATCTGCCTGTCTCTAGCCCTGGCAGAAGGGTCTTTATGGACTCCCACACTGGGGCTGCCAGATTGATCCTCAGCAACCCTGGGATGGAGTTAAGAGAGGCATGGGTGGGTGGGTGGGACTTTTTTTTTTTTGGTGGTGGTAGTGGTGGTGTCCCTGGGCTAGGACCTGAGGTTAGACATAGGGCCTGAGTTGGACCTTAAAATAGGATGGTACCCCATCCACCAATGTATTTCACTATAAGAATACAAGTGGGGCATGCCAAGATGGCGAGCAGATTCATTGAAGGGCACTGGGAAAGACTGGAAAGGGTCAGCCACTTATCAAGAGGAAGGAAGGAAGGGGAGAGATAGAGGTCTTGATGAGGCAGATAATAAGGCGGGACATTTCTGGACAAGTGGAATGGGGAAACTAAGACAAGATAATTAAACAAGGCCAGACAATTTGATCATTTTATAGGCAGCCAGTAAATTGCAAGACCTTATCTTCCCTAACCAAGGATGCTTGAGAACAAGTGGTTTATACTGCTCCTCTCTGACCAGAAAATATTTTAATTTTTTTTTATTTGTTCATTTTAGAGAGGAGAGGGAGAGACAGAGAGAGAGAGAGAGAGAGAGAGAGAGAGAGAGAGAGAAGGGGGGGAGGAGCTGGAAGCATCAACTCCCATATGTGCCTTGACCAGGAAGCCCAGGGTTTCGAACCGGCAACCTCAGCATTTCCAGGTTGACGCTTTATCCACTGCGCCACTACAGGTCAGGTATGACCAGAAAATAAATAGCTGAAATCACCCTGGTCAGGGAGATAGAGGACAGAAACCCAATTAATGCCACTTGTGCCAGCCAAATACAAGAATGGATGAAGTCGGGGAACAAATAACAAAAACCTTATTAGATCCAGATAGGCCCAAGATAAAAGTAAACCAGTACAGTCAACCAAAGAATAATCCCAAACTCCCCTATATGCTCATTTTGATGCATCAGTGTATTAAAAACACACCTGGAAAGCTGGTGAGTGTTCTGTGGGGCGCTCCCCTAAGACTTGCCTGCAGAAGAAAGATAAAAACCCTCAAAAACCCAGCATGGGATCAGTCTACAACACACCCATGCCCCTTGTTGAGCATGAAGTTTTTATTTTCTTTCTCCTAAACTCTAAGGGTCCCCACAAGACTTTCAACCAGTGCAATGGCAGGCAGCAGCAGCTTGTCCCGGGCTTACCACCTGAACCTGTCTACAAGGCCCCTCTTTTCTGACCTTCTGAGCTATAAGCAGCCCCACCTCAGCTCACTTCTGTCACTGTGACTTTTACTTCCCAGTGAGCTAACGGCAGCCCCACCTTGGCTCACTTCTTTCTCATAACATTTCTAGAGTACAACATAACTTGGTTGTACTCTGTTGCTTCTTCTACCCTAAGCCCTTCCTTGGTTTCATTGTTCCCCACTTCAGTAAAGGTACTCTCAAAATCACCTGGACTCATGTTGTGAAATCTTTCCTGCAGGGAGTCAAGAACCCACACACTACAGGGCAGTCCGAGGCAGACTTGCTCAGGCTTTGTCCCTATCTGGTAACATTGAGAACAGTGACCAGGGAGTGACTGGCCCTTGGGAGGGAGTGGGTGGAGGATCATGACCTCCAGTCTCCAAATGTATGTTTACCCTTTTCCAGAGCAACACAGGGTGCTGATTTATTAACTGGCTGTCAAGATTCTGCCTACTTTGTTTGCCCCCAATTCCTCACAAAGGAAATCTATGTCCTTTCTGGATTTCCAGGTTTGCCTGTGCTGGGTGGTCCCAACACCCCTCCTGCTCTGTGGGGGTACTTGCCCATGGGACAGGGTCAAGGCTCAAGCCCACTCTCAGCCCTGCCCGCGAACTGCTTCGTCTGTCAGGGTGACTCCATACTCCGAGCCCCTAAAAAGGGGAGGGCACACATCCCATTCAGAAATGAAACATGCTGACTTGGCCTGTTCCCGTCCATCCTAACCCTGAGGCAGACCGCAGTGTTGTCTGCCTGGGTCGGGTTGCCCGAACAACCCAGGTGCTCTCTGAGCAGTTTGGGAAGAAACGGTGTGGGCGGTTGCGCAAAGGTCCTGGTCATCCCTATTCTCCTAAGGTGCCAAAACTCCCTGGGGCTTACTTCCCTTCTTTGCCTTGTTTTGACCGGAGTCGAGTCGCTCAGCAGCCGCGAGCGCTGGACCATGAATTGCCACTCAGCCCAGCTCGGTCCAGATTTCAGGTCAGGGAGGCGCCAAGAATCTGGGGTGAAGGCTGCGCAGCGTAAACTTCCAGTACGGATGGCTAGGCTAGGGTACCCAGCAGTGGCAAGGAGGGGCGACCAGCCGAGAGCCTGGATGCCAGGCTGAGCCTCGATCGATCGATGCGCTCGGCTCGCAGCGCTGTCAGGGGAGCTAGTCCGGGATGGCAGGGGTGGGGAAGCCAACTCCAACTGGGCGGGACACGCTGGAGGTGAGTCCCTATTGGCTGGCTGGTTGCGGGAGCTGCATGCTGATTGGTCCGGCCGCAATGGAGGCGGTGGGCGGCGGGGTTAAGCGCGTCCCCGAGACCCGGCCTAGGAGCAAACCCGGGGCTCTGAATCCGCACAAGAGACAGGGACACTCAGTCCCACGCCATGGGTCCTTACCTCTGCCCCTACCGCGCAGGCCTACTCCTGGGTGGCCTTCTGTTCCTTCTGCCGCTCGCAGACCCGGCGCTTCCTACCGGACGTCCCCCTCCGGTGGTCCTGGGTGAGGCGCGCGTCCAGTCGTGGGTCCGTTTGCTCGTACGTCAGGCAGGATAGGGTGCAGGAGTGAGAGGGATTGTCTTCCCGGTTTGCATCTGCTCTAAACACAGGGTGGGGAGGGAGCGTATGACTGTCTTGTCACCTGGGTCGGTCCGTCCACCTCCGGCCATACTGGGCACGGGCGTGGTCAACATCTGTCACCTTCCCCTTGTAGAATGTGAGGTTAAGTAGGAGGGTTACCATGCGGTTGTCCATCGGTCTGCTTGTCCACGTCAGTCCCAAACATTACCTTGCCTTACCCCATTTTTTAGCTGGAAAACCTGAGACCCTTTGACTCCATTCCTGAGGGCTGGTTTGGGGGTAAGGTGGCCTTAGATTTGGCCCCCAGGGACCTTAGTGTTGATTTGGGCTTGGCTATGAGGCTGTCTACCTTGACTCTCTCAGCCCCACATGTTTCAGAATTACTAAAAGGAAGCTCGTTAGGGAAAGGATTCCTCTCTTACCCTGCCACTAGGACTCCCTCCCCCGGCAAAACGTATCAAATGGGTAGTATTAGGCCTGAGGGAGGAGGTCCTAGGGAATCTGAGGATGGCTAAAGATAGAGGTAAGAGGTGGGACAGCCCTGGCCAGATAGCTCAGTTAGTTAGAGTGTCTACCCAAAGCGTAGAGGTTGAGGGTTCAATCCCAGGTCAGGGCAGGTCTGGGCACGTAGAAACAGATAATGTTCCTGTCTCTCTTTCTCTCCCTCCCTTCCTTTTTCTGTAAGATCAATAAATAAAAATTTACAAAAGAAGAGGTAGGACAGTGGCTATGAACAGATGTCAGAGAGCATGCCTGTACTCTTATTCTTCCATACCTACTGTGTTGGAGCTGGGTGACCTCTCCTGCTTATTCCCCTTCTTGGCCCTGACCCTTGGCAACTGTGCAGAAGTTACAGTGTTTCCTTGTGGTGGGCAGGTATAAGACTTCTGTGGGGGCTTTAAGTGAGAGGTGGGAGGGAGTGGGTTGTGCAGGCTCGTGACTAGTTGGGTCATGCAGGCTGTTGCTCCCACCCAGAGCTGGTGGTGTGTAGGTGACCAGCCAGGACTCCTGAAGGCAGAGGCATGCTGAGGTATATGTTACATACTGAGTCTGCATGACCCCAATACTCTTTCTGCTGGGAGTATTCTAATGGAGATGATGCAGATCACAGAAAGGTAAGGTTGGCAGGTAATTTTGTCCCAACGTGTGCCCCAGCAGGAGTTCAGGGGGATGCTGGACCCAGGTTAACCATGGGAATTGGGCAGACTTGGCCTTTCCTTCCCTAAGTTTGAGGCTTGATCCCTAGAGATGAAGTATGGGCAAGCACAGAGAATCCACTGACCAAATCAGGGAAGGCTCCTTGGAGCCTACAGCTGGAGCTCTGGCCAGGAGAGTTCCAGGCAGAGGAACTACACATCAAAGGGTGGAAGGAGGTAGCCCAGGCTGTCTGGAATGGAGCAGCAGCGAGGGAAAGTGAGAGGTGGGAGGGAGTGGGTTGTGCAGGCTCGTGACTAGTTGGGTCATCCATCTGGACTTCATCCCAGGGGCCCGCAGGGAGCCATGTGTGAGCCCAAGGAGTTCTGAGTAAAAGGGTGTGGCATTGGGAAGTGTGTGGTCCATGAAAGGCATGCAGCCTTTTCTCCTGGATGGGTGCTAACTTATTAATTGATTCAGTTTTGGTTATCCTAGGTCAGAGTACAGGTGCCTCAGGTCCCACCTAGAGTCACAGAGCAACTGGAATCTTAACCTGCCCAGAGAATGAGGCTGTTGGCATTAATCCTAGGAAACCCCATGACTGGCAGTGGACAAGTTGTTCCTGAGCACAGATCAGCAATTCAAGGGTGACCAACCTTTCCGGGCAAGGCGAAGGGACTATAGTAAACCATTTATACCTCTCCTAGCCTCAGTCTCCTCATCTGTAAAGTGGGTATAAGAAAGATTTTCTTTTCCCCCAGTGTTATTGAGGTGAAAGGCACATGGGTGGCTGTTGTCCTAGTTCTAGGCACAAGGGCTCAGGAAGTGACCATTGCTATTTTTAGAGGTCCCACAGTCTGGCCAGGGTGAAAGGCATACAGACAAAGCAGATCTAGTGACTTCCTCTTTCAGTATTTCCTTTGGTGGAGAGAATGACCAAGATCTCTCCACTCCCCTGCCCAGTCCACAGAAGCTGTCATGCTGGGGACTCCCCACTTCTGCACCCACATCATGAAAGGAGGTAAAGGCAGGTGCTACAGCTGCCTCCCGTGACTGCCCTGAGGACACTGTGCGGTGGTGCATTGCGAAGGCATGCCCTCTGCGGGACCGGGTATATAGTCCAAGCCTAGTGAATGCCCTGGAGAGCCAAGGGCTGGTTGTTCACTCAGCGATCGTGGATCTTAAATGGAGATGAGTGTGGGAGGTGCTGAGAGAATGGCATGTGGGAGCAGGTGAAGTCTGAAAAGTCACTGGGAGCAAATAATCTCTAAAAGGCCTTGAATGTTGGGCAATGAAACAACAGGGATAGGTTTGAGTGTCACAAGGCCCCCCAGGGCTCTTTGTAGATTCAACAGGCCAGTTCAGATAGAGAAAAGTTATCCTTTAGGCCTAGTCTCCCTCACCCCACACTGGACTGTGGCTGGAATGGTGTGTTGTTTCAGGGTAGCCATCTTCAACGCTTGGTCCAGGTGAGCCCAGATGCTAGGGCCCTCCAGAAGATCTGCCCTTTGGAACCTTAGGGCTCTGGCCTTTAGCATAGCCTGGGGACTTAGGAGGTCAGCAGATACCAGTATGAGTTTCTTTCAGTTGTGTTTCTGTTCATTGCCTTCTTCCTCCACAAACTTGTCTTGGAGCGCTTTCTCTGGATTTACTTTCGCTGGTTAAGTGGTACAATGCTCTGTCCTGTTTTTTACTCTGGTCAGAGTGAACAAGGCTCTGTCTATTCTAGCCTGGGATGGTAGAAGGCCTCAGGCTCAGGGCCTCATGTATGTTCTCTATGCCCTGCTACAGTGCCTGGTGATTTGGGCAACCAGCTGGAGGCAAAGCTGGACAAGCCGAAGGTCGTGCACTACCTCTGCTCCAAGAAAACAGACAGCTACTTCACACTCTGGCTGAACCTCGAACTGCTGCTGCCTGTCATCATTGACTGCTGGATCGACAATATCAGGTGGGAGCTGGGGCACAGACTGGAGCTGCTCACCAACACAACCTAAGAGGCTGCCAGAGTCCATTTCCATCTCATCCCCACCTCAAGAGACCACAAGGTCACTGACTTTTCTCCCTTCCCATTTCCTCAGTCTGATTGGCACCACCTTTGTGCTCTCCCAGACAGAACTTCCCTTTCCTGCTGCTCTTGTTCTCATGCTCTCCAATCCATACCTTGAGCTTTGAGCCCTACCTGTGGTTTCCAGACCCTGTTCATAGCCTCAACGTGGCTCTCCCCCTTTCCCTTGCCCCTGGCTTGGCCACACCTGCCCCTCCAGTTTCTTGATCTTCCTGGGATGCCATGTCTTCAAGCCTTTGCAGATTCTGTTCCTTCAGCCTAGAAT